>NC_080681.1:105427069-107927069 GCF_030445035.2 Dasypus novemcinctus
TCCCAACCCTAGTCCCCCTCAAGCCTGTAAAGCCCCATCCAATAATATCCCTATGCCTCCGTCTCATCCCTTCACTGCACAACTACTTACCTCCACTTTATCATAGATTTCACCCATATAGGCATCAGCTCACAACCTTCCTCTCTCCCCCAATTTCCTGTAAGCCTATCATCCAGTCTCTAGCTCCCTGAGACAGCCTGGTTTGCTTATTTCATATCAGAGAGGTCATGTAGTATTTGTCCTTCACTGCCTAGCTTGCTTCACTAAACATAAGGTCCTCAAGGTTCATCCTTGTTATCCCATGTGTTTGTACTGTATTCCTTCTTACAGCTAAGTAGTATTCCTTTGTACGTATATACCACATTTTGTTTATCCATTCATCGGTTGATGGGCATTTGGGTTGATTCCAACTTTTGTCAATAGTAAATAATGCCGCTATGAACTTTGGTGTGCATATATTGGTTTGTGTCCTTGTTTTCAGTTCTACTGGATATATACCCAGCAGTACAATTGCTCGGTCATATGGCAAATCTATAGTTAGTTTATCGAGAAACTGCCAAACTGTCCTCCAGAATGGCTGGATCCTTCTGCATTCCCACTGGCAGTGGATGAGTGCTCCCATTCTTCCACACCCTCTCCAGTACTTGCAGTTTTCTGTTTTTTTTAATAGCAGCCAGTCTAATGGGAGTAAGATGGTGTCTCGTTGTAGTTTTGATTTGCATTTCCCTAATAGCTAGTGATTTCAAGCATCTTTTCATGTGCTTTTTAGTCATTTGTATTTCTTTTTTGGAGAAGCATCTGTTCATATCTCTTCCCCATTTTTTAAATTTCAATGGATTGTTTGTCTTTTTATTTTTGAGATATAGGATTTCTTTATTATGAAGGATATTAGTCTCCTATCAGATACATGGTTACCAAATATTTTCTTCCATTGGGTAGGCTGTCTTTTCACTTTCTTGGAAAACTCCTTTGAGGAGAGAAAGGCTTTAATTCTGAGGAGGTCCCATTTATCTATTTGTTCTTTTGCTGCTTTTGCTTTGAGTGTGAAGTTCGTGAAACCATTTCCTATTTCAAGCTCCTATAGATGCTTCCCTACATTGTTTTCCAAGGTCATTGTAGTCTCGGCTCTTATATTTAGCTCTTTGATCCATCTTGAGTTGATTTTGGTATAAGGTGTGAGATGGTAATCTTCTTTCATTCTTTTGCATATCCAGTTCTCCAAGCACCATTTGTTGAAGAGGCCATTCCCTCCCAGTTGAGTAGGCTTAGTGGCCTTGTGGAATATTAGATGACTGTTTATATGAGGATCTATTCAGAACTCTCAGTTCAGTTCCATTGGTCAGTATGTCTATCCTTGTGCCAATACCATGCTGGTTTGACCACTGCAAACTTGTAATATGTTTTAAAGTCAAGTAGAGTGATTCCTTCAATTTCATTTTTCTTTTTCAATATGTCTTTGGCTATTAGGGGCCTCTTTCCTTTCCAAATAAATTTCATAGTTAGTTTTTCTAGTTCATTTAAAAATGCTGTGTTGATTTTCATTAGGATTGCATTAAATCTGTAGATCAGAAAAGCAGACATGGTTCAAATGATAGAGCATCCGTCTACCATATGGAGGGTCCAGGGCTCAATCCCCAGGGCCTCCTGACCCTTGTGGTAAGCTGGCCCACATGCAGAGCTACTGCCACACGCAAGGAGTGCCTTGCCACACAGGGGCGTCCCAGCATAGGGGTCCCCCACACACATGGAATGTGCTCCACAAAGGAGAGCTGCCCTGCATGTAAAAAGCACAGCCCACCCAGGAGTGATGCCGCACACACAGAGAACTGACACAGCAAGATGACACAACAAAAAAGAGACACAGTTTCCCAGTACCCAGGATAATGCAAGCAGACACAGAAGAACACTCAATGAATGGACACAGAGCAGACTACAGGGGGATGGATAAAGGAATAAATTTTTTTTTTAAATCTGTAGATCAGTTTGGGTAAGATAGACATCTTATGATATTTAGTGTTCCTATCCATGAACAGAGAATATTCTTCCATTTATTTAAGTCTTCTTTGATTTCCTCTAACAGTGTTGTATAGTTTTCTGGGTGTAAGTCTTTTACAACTTTAGTTAAATTTATTCCTAGGTATTTGATTTTTTAATTTACTATTTAAATGGTATTTATTTCTTGATTTCTTCCTCAGATTGCTCATTATTGGTTTACAGAAATGCTGATTTTCGCACATTGAACTTATAACCTGTGACTTTACTGAACTCACTTATAAGTTCTAGAAGCTTTGTTGTAGAATTCTCAGGGCTTTCTGTGTATAACATCATGTCATCTGCAAATAGCGAAATTTTTACTTCTTCCTTTCCAATTTGGATGACTTTTATATCTGGCTCTTGCCTCAGTGCTTGAGCCAGTGCTTCTAACACAATGTTAAATAAGAGGGGTGATAGTGGGCATCCTTGTCTTGTTCCTGATCTTAGAGGGAAAGAGTTTAGGATTTCACCATTGTAAATGATGTTAGCAGTGGGTTTTTCATACATACCCTTTATCATGTTCAGAAAGTTTTCTTCTATTCCTATCTTTTGCAGTGTTTTTTTAAAGAAAAGGTGTTGTATTTTGTCAAATGCTTTTTCTGCATCTATAGATTTGGTCATGTGATATTTTTCCTTCAGTCTGTTTATGTGGTGTAATACATTGATTGGTTTACTTATGTTGAACCATCCTTGCATACCAGGGATGAAGTCCACTTGGGCATGGCACATTTTTTTAATGTGTTGTTGAATACGATTAGCAAGTATTTTGTTGAGGATTTTCACCATCCAGGTTCATTAAAGAGATTTTCCTTCCTTGTGGTATCTTTGTTTGGCTTTGGTACTAGGGTATTATTGACATCATAGGATGAGTTAGGCAATATACCTTTTATTTTGATTTTCTGAAAGAGTTTAAACAAGATTGGTGTTAGTTCTTTCTGGAATGTTTGGTAGAATTCACCTGTGAAGCCCTCTGGCCTGAGGCTCTTCTTAATTGGGAGGTATAATGATTTTTTCTATCTCTTTACTTGTGTTTGGTTTGTTCAGATCATCAAATTCTTCTTTCATCAATGTGGGCTGCTTGTGTGTTTCTAGGAATTTGTCCATTTCCTCTCAATTGTCCTTCTTGTTGGCATATAATTTTTTAAAGTATCCTCTTATGATAGTCTTTATTTCTGTGGTGCCAGTTTTGATATCGCATTTCTCATTTCTTATTTTGTCTATTTGCATATACTCTCTTTTTTTCCTTGTTAGTCTAGCTAAGGGTTTGTCAATTTTATTGATCTTCTTAAAGAACCAGCTCTTTGTTTTGTTTATTTTTTCTAGTGCTTTCTTATTTTCTATTTCATTTAGTTCTGGTCTGATCTTTGTTATTTCTTTCTTTCTTCTTCCTTTGGGTTAGTTTGTTGATTTTTTATTAATTCCTCCAAGTGTACGGTTAGGTCATCAATTTAAGCTCTTTCTTCTTTTTTTGATGTATGAATGTACGGCTATGAATTTCCCTCTCAGTACAGCTTTTGCTAAATCCCATAAGTTTTTTTCATCTGTTCACACTCTCCCCTGGTGGCTTTTTTTTCTTTTTGCTTGCTGTCTGCTCTCTGTGTCCATTCTCTGCATGTTCTTTTGCATTTTTTGCTTGTCTCCCTTTCTGTTGCATCACCTTGCTGAATTGGCTCTCCAGAGTGCTTGTGGGCCAGCAGCATGTGGGTGAGCCTGCCTTTACAAGGAGGCCCTGGGATGCAAGCCGAAGGCCTCCCATATGGTAGACAGGAACCCAACTGATTAAACCACAGCTGCTTCCCAGAATCCCATAAGTTTTGATATGTGTGTTGTCATTTTCATTAGTTTCAAGGTAGTTATTGATTTCTGTTGAGATTTCCTCCTTGACCCACTGTTTGTCTAAGAGTGTGTTGTTTAACTTCCATATCTTTGTACCTAATCTGCATCCTGGCCATTGCAGATTTCTAGCTTCATTCCACTGTGGTCAGAGAAATTATTTTGATGATTTCAATCTTGCTGAATTCATCAAGACCTTCTCTGTGGCCTAGCATGTAGTCTCTTGGAGAATGATCGTGTGCACTTGAAAAGAATGTATACCCTGCAGTATAGGGTGTAATGTTCTGTATGTCTATTAGGTCCAGCTCCTCTAATATATTGTTCAAAGTCTTTGCTTCTTTATTGATTCTCTGTTAAAGTATTCAGTCCAATGTTGATAGTGGTGTATTAATGCCCCCCACTATAATTGTAGAGGCATCTATTCCTTCACTTCGTTTTTCCAGTGTTTGTCTCACATATTTGGAGAATCCCTAGTTAGGAACATACATGTTTAAGACAGTTCTTTCTTCTTGAAAAATTGCCCCTTCGTCCATCTTTGTCTCTCACAGTAGTTTTGCATTTAAAGTCTATTTTGTCTGATATTAATATAGCTACTCCTTTTTTGGTTGTTGTTTGCTTGTAAGATTGTTTTCTAGTCATTCACTTTCAACCTCCTTGAATCCCTGGGTCTAAGATGGGTTTCTTGTAGACAGCATATAGATGGGTCATATTTCCTAATCCATTCTTCCAGTCTGTGTCTCTTGACAAATGAGTTAATCCATTGACATTCAGTGTTATTACTCTCAAGGAATACTTACATTAGCCATAATTTCTTTTCATTTGTGTATGTCTTATGTTGCTTTTTTTTCTCTTTTTGTCTTTTTAGTTGTTCTTACACTCTCCTCCAATTCTGTCTTTCCTGATTTTTCCTTTCCTCCTGCAGAACTCCCTTTAGTATCTCTTGAAGGGCATATTTCTTGTTGGTGTAGTCTCTTAGTTTATATTTGTCTGTGAATATTTTGAACTCTCCATCATTTTTTAATACCAGCTTTCCTGGATAGAGTATTCTTGGCTGGAAATTTTTTCTTTTGAATCTTGTTTATGTCATACCACTGCCTTCTTGCCTCCATGGTTTCAGATGAGAGATCAGCTCTTAATCTTATGGAGCTTCCCTTGTATGTGATGGTTCTCTTTTCTCTTGCTAACTTCAGTATTTTCTCTTTGTCTTGAGCATTGGATAACTTAACAAGTATATGTCTTGGGGTAGACCTCTTGTGATTTATGCTGTTTGGGGTGCATTGTGCCTCCTGGACATGTATATCCATCTCCCTCAATAGGTTTGGGAAGTTTTCAGCTATTATTTCCTCCAACATCCTTTCTGTTCATCTTTCCCTTCTCTTCTCCTTCTGGGATGCCTATAATGCATATGTTTGTTCTTTTTGTGTTATTGTCATCAGGTCTCTAAGTCCCTGCTGGATTTGTTCCAAATCCAATTTATTGACCAATTCTACTATCTGTTTAATTTCATAGGTACTGTCTTCCACATCATTAATTCTTTCCTCTGCCTCTTCAAATCTGATGTTATTTGCTAATATCCATTATCTTTTTGGGTATGTTTATAATTTCTTCTGTGTGCTTTCCAAATATTTTCTTAATATCCTTAATCTCTTCCTTCACATCATTAAATTGGTCCATGATATTTGTTTTGAGGGCTTTGATTAATTGTTTGATGTTCTGCTCCTCTTCTAGGTTTTTAGTTTGTTCATTGAATTGGGTCATGTTTTCCTGATTATTGGCATGGTTTGTAATTTTTTGTTGCTGTCTGGTTATCATTTTATCTTGATGGGTTTGTTCAGTTGATCAGCTTCTCCATCTAGTCTCAGGGTTTATTTAGGTGCTGTTTTTGTGTGTGTGTTACATCTTCTCTTTGACCTTTTGTTCTTCTTATTCTATTTCCTTGTTTTTGTCTAAGTTCCCTTGAGGGAAAATATTAGGACCATCAAAAACAAAAGAGGTAAGAGAAGAAAAATTATAATAGTTGTATTGATAGTAAATGTTAGCAGAAGAACCATGTGAGTGAGACCTAGGAGAATGAATATTAAACTCGTGTAAGCTGTGTAGAGTTGTAACAATAAAAAAGTGGAGTACCTACAATGAGATGGTAAACTGAATATGGAGAAGAATATAGTATGAATTAAAAAGCCAGTGTGGTCAGAGAGGGAAAGAGAAAAGAAAGGACAATAATATAAAGAGTGAATAAATTATATAAAACAGAATAGCGGTGTTAGAAATAAAAAGTCAGAAAAATTGGGGGCTAAACAAAGAGAGGTGGAATGTAAGAGAAAAAATAGACGATGGAAGATAGAAAGATGAAAAGGAAAGGGGATAGCATTGGTAGCCAAAATCAGTACACACAAAAAAGAAGAAATTGAGGATGAGGAAGCACAACAAACAAGAAACACTGTCTGCAGCACGTAATAGAAAAAAAGGGAAAAAAGGAAAAAGAGGGGAAAAAAAGGTCAGTAAGGGGATGAAGAGGAAGGAAAGACAAGAAAACAAACCAAAAAGACCAGACAAGTCTTTAAGCAAGGAGTCCTCTTTACAATTGAATAAACTGCTTGAGAGTCTATCCTTCCCTTTCTCCTTTCCTCACTTCCCTCTCTCCCAGAGCAGCAGGAAGGCCATGTGAGAGGTCCCCTCTGAGATTCAAATGGGACCCTGGTGAACCAACTCACCACAGAAAATAATGACTCTTAGTCTCTTTGGGAGAGAGCACCCACACCTTGCTGGGAACCCTAAATATGCTATTGGAAGCCTACAAAGCACATCCTACTGTCCTCCTCCCTTAGGTGTGTTACACAAGACTAGTTAATTGCCTGACTCCACCTTTTCCTAAACCAGTTTTCCCTATCCCAGGACATTTAGGTAAATCAAGCTCTCTCAGCAAATTCACCATTCCTCTATTCCTAGCCTCTCCCCAAGCCAGGTGGCATGCTCCGCCAAGCTCAAGAAAAAGGGAGGACCAGACAATTGAACCAGACAATCTTTCACCAGAAACCTCCCATTCTCAGAGTTTGTCTGAGACCAGCAGGCTAGGGGAATGCCAGGGTATGGAGAATGCTGGGTTCAGGGAATGTGGGCTTGGGGGAATGTGGGTTTGGGGAAAAATGAGGTTCAGGGAACACAGGTTCAGGGATTGCATGTTTGGAGAACAAGGGGCTTGGGAACTCCTCTGTGTGACCAGTGGTGTTCAGGGAATTCTGTGGCTAGCAGCCCTAGGGGAAGGGTTTAGCGTTCCCACAGCTTCCAGCTCAAGTGCCAGAAACCTGCAATTTTACACTGAGCAAGCACTCCTTTTGTCGCACTCTCTCCAGATCGATGTCCAGAAACCTCCTGCTTTGTGGGTTCCCAAAACAGGTCATTTGGGCTGGGTTCTGTCCCCACTCAGCCGGTTTTTTGCAGGAGAGATGAAGAGGGTTCACTCACTCGAATGCCATTCTTGCCCCACCTCCTCAGTAGACTTTCATTTCCCCACTTCAATTCTTTGTGTCATTGTGTATTTTACTTCTTTTGTTTCTATTTTTGCCTTTGAAAATTATCTTGGAAGATACTCAATATAAAACTATATTTACCTTTATTTTTACCATTTATGGCACTTTTCCATCTTTCATCCATTCCTTCTGTCTGAAGAAATTTCTTTAAAATTTAAAAAGTACTAAAAGGTACAAGTCTTCTGGAAAGGAATCCATTCTGGTTTTATTTACCTGAAAAGGTCTTTATTTTGCCTTTTTTTTGAAAGACACTTTCCCCAGATATCAAACTTTGGGTAAGTCATTCAAAGATATCACTCCAATGTTTTCTGGCTCTCATAGTTTTGAATGAGAAGCCACTGTTGTTCTTATCTTTCATTCCTCTGAATGTATTGCCTCTAATTTTTTCTGGATATTCCCTATAGTTCACTTTTAGCAACTTGACTTTAATGAGTCTATGAGTGGGTGTGCACATGTGTTTGCATGTATGTGTGTACCTGGGATTTTTCTTGCTTGGAATTCTCTGAGATTCTTGAATTTATGGTCTATTGTCTTTCACTAATTATAGAAAACTCTCAATCATTATCACTTCAAATATATCTTCTCCCAAGTTCTCTCTCTCTCTCTTTCTTCTTCTTCTAGGATTATAAATACAATTATTTTATTATTTTACTCCTTTTAATAGGATTAAATAAGATCACTACAGTTTTTGGATATCTGTTCTATCTTTGCTTTTGTTTTGTTTTGTTTTTAAAGATTTATTTATTTTATTTCTCTTCCCATCCCCCCCAGTTGTCTGTTCTCTGTTTGCTGCGCATTCTTCTTTATCCGCTTCTGTTGTTGTCAGTGGCACGGGAATTTGTTTTTCTTTTTGTTGCGTCATCTTGTTGTGTCAGCTCACCATGTGTGCGGCACCATTCCTGGGCAGGCTGCACTTTCTTTCGCACTGGGCAGCTCTCCTTACAGGGTGCACTCCTTGTGCATGGGGCTCCCCCACGCGGGGACACCCCTGCATGCCACGGCACGGCACTCCCTGCGCATATCAGCACTGCATGTGGGCCAGCTCCACATGGGTCAAGGAGGCCCACGATTTGAACCGCAGACCTCCCATGTGGTAGACAGATGCCCTAACCACCGGGCCAAGTCCACTTCCCCTATCTTTGTTTTTATTCTTTTATTGTCTCTTTGTGTTTCAGTTTGGATAATTTCTTTTGACCTATCTCCAGATCACTGATTCTTTCTTTTGCTGTGCCCTGTCTGCTGATAAATCTATCAAAGGAATTCCTTATCTCTAATATTGTTACTTTTTTATTTCTAGTATTTCTAATTGATATCTTTTATACTTTCCATATCTACTCTTCATGCATGTTGTCTACTTTTTCCACTAGATCCTTCGACATATTAATCATAGTTATTTTAATGTTCCTTCCTGATAATTCCCACAGTGGGTCATCTCTGCATCTGGCTCTATAGACTGCATTATCTCTTTGTTATTGATTTTTCTTACTTTTTGAATGTCATAATTTTCTATTGAATACTGGATATTATGTAAAAGAAAACTAGGAACTAAGATACTTATATTTACGCCTGGAAATGGCACATGTTTTCCTCTGTCAAATTTCACAAGAGAGTCACATCAGTATAGCAAGGAGTTGATCTGAGTTTGAGTTTTATTGTTGCTGTAATTACTTTTGATGCACTAGAGACATCAAATTGATTCAGTGGTGAACTTCTGGTGCCTTATGCATAGTATGAGGCCTTTGATGCTAGCAGGATTTTCTCAGTGCTCCTGCTCCACTCTAAACTTCCAGCAGATGCTGATTTCCTGCACGACAGAGGTGGGTCTCTGTCTGTACTCTTACTTCTCCCCCAGCAGTAAAGTACTGTCACTTGTTACTTCATGCAAGTCTTATGATTGAGGCAAGGGACAGTGAATGTCACACTCCAGCTTTAGTCTTAGGCAAAAACTCTGAGCTTGGGTCTTGGAGGTTATATTAGTCAGCCAAAGGGGTACTGATGCAAAATATCAAAAATCGGTTGGTTTTTATAAAGGGTATTAATTTGGGGTAGGAGCTTACAGATGGCCATAAAGCATAGGTTACTTCCCCCACCAAAGTATATTTCCCCTGTTAGAGCAAGATGGCTGCCAACATCTGCCAGAATTCAGGCTTCCTGGGTTCTTCTCTTGCCAGGTCTTGCTTCTCTCTGGACTCAGGCTTCCTTTCTTCCCGGGGCTCACTTCTCTTTCCTCTGTGTGCTTACTTTCCAGGGCTCCAGCTTAAGACTTCAGCATAAAACTCCAACATCAAAACTTCAACATTAAAAACCCTTCAACTGGGGGCAGTGGAAATGTTTTGCATGATCCTGCAATGATGGATACAGACCATGTTAAATATTACCAAAAATCTATAAAGGTGTATAGTCTAAAAGGTAAACCATATTGTGAACCATAATGTAACCAAAAATTTATGAAAGTGTGCAGACTAGAATGTAAACCATAATTTAAACCATAATGGAACCATGGTTGGTAGCTATGTTTCAATACCTGTGCATCAGCTGCAGCAAATGTAACATCCACATGTAGAAAGATCATTGCTGGGGAAGGGGAAAAAGGTTTGATGTTGAGTATATGGGTGTTTCCTGTATTCTAAATGTGACTTTACTGTGACCTAAAACTTTTTGTGAGACAAAAATTTTTTTAAAAAGGGTATAAACATGGAGAAAGAAGTGGAATATTTTGCCTTGCCACTGTACATACAGGCAATACCTATTACAGTATTGAAAGGCAAAATATAAAAAAAATTTTCTTACAATATTTTTCATTTTTTTAATATTCCAATTTATTTTTTTACTTTATTTTAGTTTTTCTAAATTATTATATATTCTATTTTTCATTTTTAACCCTATCATTACCATTTCATTTTCCTATTGATTGAACTTGGCAACTTATTAGACTTCATTTTTGAAGAAGTTTTGAATCACAGAGGAGTTCAACTATGGCAGGGGAGGAACACTGATGTAGGGTGTCATTGATGGGGGATGCATGGTTGGGAGGGATTTCTCCAGGGCATGCACATCGGGTATATAGATATATTCAGATGTTCATTGGGTATTGACATAGTGGGTAGAATTTCACAGTACAACTGAGGGAGTGCTTACTTCCCATTCTGGGAAACTCTGTCGCACTCCCTAATGGAGCAGCAACAATCACCCAAGTACAAGGGCAAAGACCAGTGGAGAAGGAAGATCTAATGATGGACTATGCTTATGAGCCTGTGTGCTTGAAATTTCAACTAGGCCTAGAACTGCAGGGTACCTAAGAGTTATCTCCTGAGAGCCTCCATGTTGCTCATATGTGGCCACTCTGTAAGCCAAATTCAGCATGTAAATGCATTACCTTCCCCCCAGCATGGGACATGACTCCCAGGGATGAGCTTCCCTGGCACTGAGGGATTCCTACCAAGCACCAGCTGATGATGCAACTTGAAAAAGACCTTGAATAAAAGGGGGAAAGGGTAAAGACAAATGAGTTTATATGACTAAGAGACTTCAAAATGAGATGGGAGGTCATCAGAGGGGTCGCATTTATGCACGTCTCTGAAGGATCTCAGAGATAGTCAGAGTAGATACAACCCCAGATAGTGGTACTCCTGAGGACTATGTACACACCCAGGTCCTATGGTCATGACAGATATCTCTAGAGTTCAGTGCCTTGCAAGTGGGCCTTACTTTGGAATTTGTATTCCTGAGTGTGATGAAATGGGACTACAGATGTGACCTCTCTACGCATGCCTCTTCTGTCACTTTTACTGAACCTGTGGTTGGTGCTGAGGTTGGTGTATGCTCAGAAGACTTGAATCTTTGGACTGTCTATGTGCCTGCTGGGCCCTTAGCCTCAGCAGAGTTGCAACACCTACTCTCCAGTTCATTGGACTTACCAAGGTCAGCTAACAGGGAGGTGAGGATGGCCAACTACCACACCAGGGAACCAAGAGAGTTTACAACTGCAAGCAGGAGAATTCCATCCACCAGCCATGTGGGATCTAAGCCCCCTCTCAATTTAGAGGCAGAGTAGACATCACTATCCCAGGGTCTTCATGATGGAGGAATAAGATATGGATTAGAGAGGATTTACTGGTTTTCTACTATAGAAATATTGTGACTCTAGCAATGGAAGAAATTATATCACTGATGTGGGGACAGTCTCCACACGAGTTGCTAAAGGCAGGGAGAGGGAAAAAGAGGTGCAATATCAGGGCATTTTCGGGACTTGGAGTTCTCCTGAATGATATTGCAGGGACACATGCTGAACATTATATACCCTGCCATAACCCACTGAATGACTGGGAGAGAGTAAACTACAACATAAACTATAATCCTTACTCTGTAGCAATGCTCCAAAATGTATTCACCAAATGCAATGAATGTGCCACGATGATGAAAGAGGTTGTTGATGTGGAAGGAGTGGGGTGGAGTGGAGTGTGCGGTCTATGGGATCCTCAGATTTTTTAATGTAACATTTTGTGTGATCCATGTATCTTTTTTTAAAAAAAAGGTAATAATAAAATAAAAAAGTAAAATTTTTAAAAATTTAAAAAGCAAAACAAAACAAAAACCCTTCAACTCTGTCCTTTGCTATGCTTTTTGTGAATCCCCATCCACCAACGGTTGGGGACTCAGTACCCTACTGACGTGGCCCAGTCAAAACCTTAATCATAATTTAATCACACCCAGGTACAGACCAGTTTACAAACATAATTCAATATCTATTTTTGGAAGTCATAGCTATATCAAAGTGCTACAGAGGTGGTGGGGCATTCTCAGTGCTCCTGACCTTCCCCCATGGAAGTCAAATTCTACCTTGTATCTACTGGGAGTCTCATGCAACTGGGATTCCTTGCCCCACTGATGTCTGAACTCTCCTTTGTTCAGTTCAGGATCCTAGACCTGTGCAAGTTTCCTGTCTCTCTCCTAGGGACAGACAGCTTTGACCTCTACTCTTCTCTCAGCAGCAGTTTATATTTGCTTGGGACCAGAAATTGAATGGATTCCTACCCCTTCCTCAGCAGCAAATGATTTTTGCTTCTTCCACTCCCCCAAAGCTTGTATATCTTTGCCTAGAGCTTAGGGGTGAGTGATTATTTTTCTGTTCCTCCAAAGTGGTTTAAGGCTTTTGCATCATATGGTAGAAGGGTCTGGGAAGTGGGAGGTTTCCATATCTCTGTGCCATTAGGAGGAGAACCCTCTCAGATCCTTGTCCTGTTCCTAATCTTTCTCATGGGTATCATGGAAACAGCTGGTGAATTAACTCCCCTTGTCTCTCAGTGTCATGGTGGTCCACACCCAGTTAAGTATTCAGTACAATTTTAGCTCTTTTATGGAAGAATTTTACTTGCTTTTATGGCAACCACTTCTCCCTCTGGGGTCCTGTCAAAGGTGCAACAGTTTATGCTCCATCTCTCCTCAGAGGATCTTGTAATCCTTTGGATTTCAGTTCACTTGGCTATCTTGCGACCCCAGCTCTCTGATGGGTTCAAGAAAAGCTATGATTTTGTAAATTATATGGCTTTTTTTCTCATTTTTCTCATCTTCTCTCAAGTCTTTACATAGCCTAAGTAGAAGCAGAAATTCATGAGAAGACCAAACAAGTAAATAGAATGCTGTGAAGCTTGAGCAAAGGTTGGAAGCAGCATAATGTATGGCAAAATTTTCCTTCAGAAAGGTCACTTTGGTAGTTCAGCCTTCAACAAATATTTGTTGAGTACATATTAGGTACCAGACACTGTTCTAGACACTAGACAAATTGGAGGTGGGGAGATCTACTGGGAGGCTGTTGTAGTAGATTGAGAAACAAAGGCCAAGAGTAGGAGATATAACATACCCAGTTCACACAGTGAGTGAGGATAGTGTTGGTACAGGAACCCAGATCTTCTGACTTCCTGCCTGGGACTGTCCTGCCTGCCACCTTTCATTATAAGGTTTTTTGGTTTTTGGAAGTTCCTGAATATGATTTGATTATCACACTGCTGGGAAGAAGGAGCCACTAGCCAAGGTTCTGTATCTCTAAAAGACAATGACATATAATCTGAGACCCATGAAGTTAGTAAATACTAAATTAAAAAATAATAATAGGGAAGCAGATGTGGCTCAAGCACTTGAGCTTCCATCTACCACAGCAAGCTGGGGACTGAGGGGAGAGCTGGCTCAGCAAGATGATGCAACAAAAAGAGACACAGAAGAGAGATAATAAGAGATGCAGCAGACCTGGGAGCTGAGGTAGCACAAGAGATTGAGCACCTGGTGCCTCCTAAAGAAAAGACAAGCAGGTACAGAAGAACGCACAGTGAATGGACACAGAGAGCAGACAATGGGTGGGGGAGTGGGGAGAGTAAATAAATAAATAAATCTTTAAAAAATAATAATAACAATAATAATTGATGCTGGTGAATGTGTGGTGAGTCAGGCACTGTCTGACACTACTGGAAACCTTTTTGGAAGGCAATGAAGTAATTAAGATATTGAGCCTTGGAAATGTCGGTGCTCTGATGCAGTGATTCCATCTCTAGGACTTTGTCCTTAGGAGTTGGTCAGGGATTTGGGCAAAGATTATGCCCAGGGATGTGTATTGCAGCCTGGTGAAAAGAGTGAAAACTGTAATGCCCTATTTATTCAACCATAAAGGACAACAAAGTAAATTATGCAGCATCTAAATGAGGGACTATTATGAAGCTATTAGCTTTTTCTTTTGAGGAGCATTTAATGATGCTCATGATACAATGATAAGTAAAAGAAGAGAAAAAGAAAACTGAATATACCTTAGATCACAATTACCTAAAATATATTGTATATAAATATATATAATTTATGCTTATACAAAGGTATATCAGTTTCTCAGTTGCTAAAACAAGTACCATACAATGGGTTGGCTTAAACAACAGAAATTTATGGTTTCGAGGCTAGGAGAAGTCCAAAACCAAGGCTTTCTTCCTGAAGCCCGTGACGTTCAGGGCTGGCTGCTGGTAGACTTGCTCCTTGGCTTTTCAGTCACACGCTAACTTGCATGGCATCATCTTCTGGGTTTCATTGACTTCCAACTTCTTTCTTCTGCCGTGGTGTCTCTGTCTGTTTCCAACTTCCTTTGTCTTTAAGGATTTCACCCATATTGGATTAAGGCCCATCCTCAATCAGTTTGGCCACACCTTAACTAATAACCTCTTCCAAGTTCCTATTTACAAATGGGTTCGTACTCACAGGACCAGGGATTGGAACCTGAACATGCCCAAATGCTAGATAATAATCATAACAACAATAACAAAAGCCTTTATTTGAGTACCTGCTATGTGTCAGTTACTATGCTAAGGACTTTATATGCCTTAGCTCATTTAATTCCAAATCAGACATCCAAGGAAGAAATGAGGCACAGGGAGATCAAGTGACATGTCCAGTGTCACAAAGCTGAGAGTCCAAGTTTGATTCAAACTCAGGTCTGGAAGACTCCCGCCTCTACCATGAACTTATGGGGCTAAAAGAGGGGCAGACCCAGTCTTGGGCCATTGCCACACTGCAACTCTGCCCCAAGGTGCTTGAGAATCCACATGCTGTTTCTTGGGCATCTGTGGAGACTGGTCCTCATGAACTGAAACCCAGGGCCCATGCCGACACCCCACCCCATCCTCCCACGTGGACTAGACCCTCCTGTCTACTTAGTTGCCCCTGCCCGCTCCCCACCCCCAATCCTCAAGTATTTCCCCAATGGGCACGCTGACAGCTGGGAGCTACAAGGAGATGGAGGAACTTGTGAGGGTCCCCGTGGCCCAGACACCAGCTCGTTTGAGCTGCTTTAGGATCCATCACCTTCAGGGAAAGGTGGATCCAGGAACCATCACTCAATGGCAACTCGAATGAGTGTGGGGGAGTAGAGATGGCTTCTTCCCTGATTGGCTGACAAATGTACTTCTTAAATGCATCAGTTTGCAGTGCCTCTGCCCAGCCCAGGCTGCCTGCATCTCTCCTCACCTCACCTGAAGCTCTCAGGAAATATATGGTCTGTCTTGGCCTGTCTGTTCACTCACCTGCAGAGAGGAATGACATGCAGCCTTCCTAGATGGTCTCCTTCTCTCCCCTGATGTGCAGATAGCAACTCCACCTCTTGTTTTGATGGAGCTAGATGTTCTGATCTGAACGTGGGACCCCAGCCTGAGCAGAGGAGTGAGATTTCCTGGAAAGAGGGGCAGGGAACTAAATAAGCCCCAGCCAGCACAAACCACCCCACTTTCTTCCTCACCTTCCTTCTGTGGAAGGAACTGGCAGCTTTCCTGGGATGGGCTGCCCAAGCCTCTTTTCCAGCAGAATTTTGGAACCAGTCAGGCCCCCTTTCTTGTCATTCTCAGCCTGCATCATAGCACAGCTGTAAGCAGAGAGAATTTTAATTAGCTCTGTGCATGCAAAGGTGTGCGTTTTCCCTTACAGCGCATTTTCCTATACATTCCTCAATCCATGTGAGCCCGGGAAATTTATTAGCCCTGTTTTATAGATGAGTAAACACAGAGATGAGGCACAGAGAAGCAAACTATTTTCCACCCAAAGTCACCCAGCTTGTTAAGTAATAGATGTTGGACTCAAACTCAATTGATACAAAATCACCGGCTTCCTCTGTGTCACAAAATGGGTTCTCCAGAAGCAGAAGCTGAGATGGAGTTCAGGGTGAAGGATGTTTATTAGGCATCAACCACTGTGAAAGGAAGGGGAAGGCAGCAGGATTGGAGGGGAGAAGTCACACTGCGACTCGGCCAACCTGGCAGGGGGCTGAGGCGTGGGCAGCCACTGTCAGTCAGAGTTGACCAGCACTGGGCAGACAGGCCAGGCAGTTTTCCCCAGTCTCACTCAACCCCTGGACATGGGCTCCCTGGCAAGGGAGCCTCTGCAACAGAGGCAGACCTGAAGAGGCTGGCAGCTGGGGGCTCATGTTGACTGCCTTAGCCGTCTTCCCTGAAGGGTCATCTGTATGTGTGTCTCCATGTCCACTGCACCAGGCTAAAAAGTTCAAGTGCGAGAGAGCCAGTCCACAGACCCTAATGTCAGGAGCACAGTAGATGGATAGGAAAGACAAAATGGCAGGGTCCCCAAGCAATGTAGCGCCATGACACAGACCACCCCTTGGGCTGCTTGGATCCATCCTCCATCTACTAAAAGTCAAGCATTCTGGTGGTCCACTCTTCTGGCAGGGAAGAAGCAGGTGAGTGGGACAATTACAGTTCTTTCTGCTGTATTGGCCTCAGGGCCACAATTGATCCTTATCAGTCCCTCAATTTCATTCTCTATTTCCCATCACCTCAGCTACCATTCTGACCACTTATCTGGTAACAGGACTCTGACCTTCATTCCAGAGGGGCTGAGCCTGTGGTCATCTTGCCCTCCTCAGACCAGGGTTGATTTACCTGCCCATTTACAGTCACAGTTTGTCAAGAGAGAATCAGAAGTTGCCCAATTACATCGCCTCAGTTCCACACATATTTGTTGTAACTGCTGAGCCCTACCTCCTCCTGCTCTTGGAGCTAATTACCCTTGACAAGACACTGAACCCTTTTCCTTACTGGATACAAGGCTAAATCACCTAGAGAGCCACTTAGCAAATAAACCACAGAGACTTATCCTGGTTCCCTGGCAAATGTGTCCTCTCTTTGGGGACCAGGACATCTAACCTTGCAGAGCCCATAGTTGCAGGAATGAGAAGCACTAGGTCCCCCAGAGGTTCACTGGCGGTGGTGGTGATTGGGAACACTTCAGCTTCTACCTGTCACTTCTAAAGCCCATATATTCTTCTTATTGGGTGTATAGCCCCATATACAAGGCTTTTATTCCATGCAAATCCTGCAACCTGGAGAAGAGAACCCCATTTCCTCCAAAAATGGTGCTTTAGTTGGATCCTTAATAGGTTCCAACACTATTCCAACACTATCAAGTTGGCAGCTTCGGGTATCACGGTATGTGAAAAGAACAGTGGAGCCCTTGGCTGTGAGCCTGCTCTCACCCTGTTTTATAGTAAAGGGGCTTCCTGCTCTGATGCATTGTGGAGGGGATCCCATGCCGCTTGATCAAATATTCCCCAAACCCTTAGATAGTGGTGCTGGCTGAAGCCCAACAGGCAGGAAGGCAAATGCATACTGGAAATACATTTGCCTACTCCTGTGGAACAAATTACTCACCCTTTCAATATAAAATGGACCAGATGTAGTCACCCGGCCACGTGGTTTCTGTTGTTGGCAGTTTGAGACTTCAGAATCATCATAGACCAGGCATCGTGAGTGGAAGTCCATGCTGCTGTTTTAAGTACCCCCACCCCCCCCCCCACCTCCATCCTGCCAACATTGAGGCAGGGGCTGACATTAATGGTTTGGTTGTTTAATCTACTTGGTGCTTAATGCCTCTTCCTTGGGGATACTCTCTGATGATCATTAATGTGAATAAAGATTTCGGCACTTAACTGAGTCTTGGTCAGAAAAGAATCACCTGTTACCATCTGCCTGGAGGGCAGCAAAGGGCGCAGCAATGCCTGCCACCAGGAACAGCAGTTCTAGGGTCCCAAACTGCTCCCCAGTTTGCAGGTACTGGGGCCTCCAGCTCAAGCACAACCCACACAGCCCTGGGTGGAACAGCACTGGCTCCCGAAGGGAAGAAACACAGCTAAGGGTCAGATTTACTATTGGGCAGCGGTCCGCCACGTCAGCAGGTTCTAATCCACCCCCATGCAGTGAACTGGTCTATGCACACCCCTCTTGTGCTAAGCAGAGGGACGTGGCTCCCTCCCAGCCAGAAGCAGATACAGCATCAGGGGTGGGTCCAGTGCCATAAAATGTCCGTGGTTTAGCCAGGCCATCTCCAGCGAACAGTCACACATGGTCAGGGCAGAAGGGGAAGGAGTGTGGCAGGCCATGATGTGCTAGGTGCTGTGTCTTACCTCAAGGCTCACCAGAGAAGGGAGTCAGCCTGCATGCATAACTCTGTTCTAGCAGCCAAGTTCACATACCTAGTCCCAAGCACAGGGTTTATTTGTGGTCACAGGGCAAGGTGCTTGCAGACCATCCCCACCACACTGAGCACTCCCGGGCACCAGGTCCTGAGCTGTGAGCTTTACATATATCAGTTCATTTAGCATAAGACAGTAACTCTCACCATCCCCAAACTGAAGCTCAGAAAGGGTCAAGTAATATGTCCAAGAATACTCAGCTAAAGTGGAAGAACCAGGGCTCAAACATAGCATCTGGATCCACAGCCAGGGCCCACACAGCTGATCTGGACATCCAGAACTGAGCCTGGCCCTGTTTTCTCCCCAAAAAGGGCCTCCTCATTGGATTGAAATAGTCGTGGGTGGGAGGGGCTCAATCACTGACTCCACACACCCTCCCCCATATGGGGTCAGCCCAGGCCTGGTTACCAGGAACTAAGGTCGCCCCTAATCCAGCCTTATGGAGCAGATTCATTGAGCATCTACTCTGTACCAGTCCCTGTGCTGGGGATTCTCAGTGAGCAAAAACTACCCCTCTCCTAACCCCAAGGGCTCACCATGGGAGTAGAGGTCAAATTCAAAAGGGCACCTTTGGCAGGTCTCATAAAACAACGCAGACAAAGTCATGAGCATTGGATCCTGGGGGGGCGGGGCTTCTGATCTGGCCAAAAGAGTCATGGAGGGCTTCCTAGAGGAGGCAGTGGCGGCTCAAGGTCTGAAGCCTGGGAATCGCCTTACTGGAACATCTTGGCTGAGACTTACATGCCAGTTGGGTGTCTGGGCAAGATGATATTTAAGATCCCTGAAATCCTAGAAGCTTGTGATTCTGACTCAATATTTTATAGTTTTAAGATTCTAATAACCATTTTCTAAGACATGAGAACTGAAAATTCTAGAAGTCAAGGAACTGTTGGTTTCTAAGGTGCTGGATATTCACAAGTGAACTTTGCAACTGGAGAAACGCCAGCCAGAAGCTTCCAAAGCCAGAAGCTGGCTTTCCCCGCCTCCTCGCCCCCCATGCCCAGCTAGGCCCATAGCTTGGATATATACACGCAGCTCTTTGTGGCTTAGAGAATGTAAATTTATTCTGCATTTTCAGTGTCAGGCACTCACCTTATCTGAATGTTCCAGTCGCCAGAATAAATATTAGGAGACGAGTCTGTGGAGATTTTCTATGTGTACATGAGTTAAATCCTCCAGCCAGTGGTTAATCCAGGAAGGGATTTCAACAAAAACACCATTCTTATATTAATTGCAAGGAAGGGCTGGAAACTGGGCCTCTGTTACCAGCTGAGGAAGGGTGCCTGTTGCCTGCTGAAGGGACTGAGAAGGGCCCTTTGTGTGCGGAGGCTTGGGGCTGAAGTGGGGATGGGGCGGGGGGGAGAGCGTCCCCCAGCATGGCTGTGCCACCTGTGCACAGATGGGGCCGTTCTCCGCCGAGCAACTGGGGGCCTCTGCGTGAACCCCAGTGTCTGGGTCCCCTGAGATGTGATGCTACAGGAACCTCCCCACGGCGTGGGGTACCGGTAGTGCAGCCCCTCCCGTGGGGCAGACTCTGCACTGGGCACTAGGTGGGCTCCACAATCAGATCTCAGCTCTTCACTCACCAGCTCAATGGTGTGAGCCTGAAGAAGCCACTTGACCTCCCTGTGACTCGGTTTCCTCAGTGCAACTGGTAACCCTGTTCACCCACCGGGTATTTCTACGGATTAGAGGAAACCCCAGTGTTATTATTACACTGATAGTTATTTTCATTGCTGTTACCATTATTATCTCGTTTAAATTTTAACAAACAACCCACCTAGCTGGGTGCCCAGGAGCCCGCTCTGGGCGGGGCTTTGGTTCTTCTGCTGTGACTGATACTCTTGCTATCACCAGGCAACGAGGAAATGCGATAATGCCTCTGCGCCTTTGCTCATGCTCTACTGTTTTAGTTTACCAGGTTGCTATGACAACTGCCATGCAAGGGCTTAAACAACAAGCACTTCATGGTTTTAGAGACCAGAAATCCCAAATCGAGGTGCCAGCGAGGCCACGCCTTCTTCCGGAGTTCCTGGTGCCCTGGGCTGGCTCCCCCACTCCCTGCTCCTCGCTTGCAGCCCCGCCTCCCCACCCATGCTGGCCCCTCCCTCCCTGTGTCTGCTCTTCTGGTTTCCTCCGGTTTCACGCTCTTCCCTGGGACTTTCTCTCTAAAAGGCCTCTGCCAATTTGGATTAAGGACCACACCTAAGATTTTAGGAGACCCTATACACAAGTAAGACCCTATTCACACCTTAACTGATGCTACATCTTCAAAGGGCCTTATTTACAAATGCGTTCAGTCCCGCAGGCACGTGAGTTAAGATTAAGAACATGTCTCTTCTTGGGGTACATGACTCAGGCTACCACCAACGCCCTCCCCCTGGAGCTTGTTTCCCCCTCCCTTGTCCATCCAGGGAGCTCCTACTCATACTTCAAGGCCCAGGCGGCATTCTCTGTGGCCAGCCCCTATCCACCCTAAACTCTGTGCACTTGACCTTACAGCACTCGTGAGGCTGCTTCAGGAGCTCCTCCTCAGGACCCGCCCTCTCTGTTAGTTCATCCCTTCTCTCAGCATTCACCAAGTTTGATTCCTCTTTAAGACTCCCATTGTGGGAATAACCAGTAATATTGGTTTTATTTCAGCCATTTTAGAGAAAAGGAAACTTCCATTTGGAAAGGTTTTGTAATTTCCTGAAGCCACAAACCCAGTTAGCAGGCTGCAGTCCAAAAACAGCTAATCCAGCAATCTGGAACACTAGCCCAGCTCCGGGCTCCAAAGATCATCTTGTGGAGCTGATGGAGAAGCCATTCGGAGGCTGTAAAAGCCCACTTTCCTCAACGATGTCAATTACACCCTCCTACAGCTCTGGGTGTGGACACACTCCTTCATGTCACAGAGCACATCATTCCCACTTAATCAGCTGGCGTGTTGATTAAGTATGAATTGATTGTAAAGAGCACTGTGAGAGATTTAAGAGAAGTACATTCAGGCCCCGCGTAATTAACTCAAAACAGCAGGCAATAAACATGGAACTGAGTTAATACAGCAGCCTGGCAGGCATCATTTAAAACTCCTTCTAGCCCTTGACTCTGAGACCCACTAGCTGCCGCCCAGCTTTTATTGATCAGCAAAGCTTTACCAATCGATGGCCAGATGAGATTAATTGGCAGCAGTGAGAGGTGGGTTTGACCCAGGCCTGGGGTTCTGTGGTCCAGCTTAGGTGAGGTTTTGGAATGGAGAAAACTCTGTAAAGGAGGCACCAGCCGGTTGGACCACCTCCTTGTCCCTCACCTGCCTCGCGTGGGGTCTCCATCCCCGCCAGGGTTCAGGCGCCATCCTTGCTCAGCTGCACTGTGCCCCAGCCTCCCGTCTTGCCAGCTCCAACCCCAGCCCTGGGAATGTCAACTTCCTCTGGTCAGCAGACTGGTCTTGGGCTGTGTCTAGGAAGAGGGAGGGACAAGGACAGTCCTCAGCTTCAGACTGAGAAAGTGAAGCCTGTGCTCAATCAGCCCTTCAAGAGCAACAACCTGCTCTCCTCGGGTCATTCGGGGCTTCACCAGGCCCCTACCGTACGCTCGCTGCTGCGCAGGGAGCAGTGGGGCAGCAGGACGGTGTGCCCCTGAGTGCTAACTCAAGCAACCATCAGTCACGCAACCTCCCCGAGACAGCTGACCGACCTGTAAGAGGGGGATTAAAATGTCCCCTTCACAGGGATGTGGGTCAGATGAGGCCATGACTTCAGTGGCCTGGTGCAGCACCTGGCACTCTGGTCCTTCTTGCCATTGCTGAGTCTGAGAAGGCTCCGTGGAGGGTGGCTGGAGGGGAGTGGGCTCCAAGCCCGGGACCTCGCTTTGTCCACGTGCTTGTTGCGGGTGAAGCTCTTCCTCTCTCTGAGGCTTGGTTTCCCTAATCTTTAACAGTCATGGTGGGGACCAAACGAGAACATGTCTGTGGGCTGCGGTCAGCTCCTCCACGCCCCTCTAAGCCCCTCCAGCACCCCTGCAGGAATGGACATTCAGAGGCGGAGCATTGCCTCATTAACCTGCACCTCGATCCGAGAGGAAGGGGCAGTCCTAATCTCCTCACTGCGGGTAGTAAACCGAGGCACGGAAAGGCTGAGTGGTCGTGGAGATGAGAGAGAGTGGTCGTGGAGGGAGAGACGGAAACAGGGCTTGGACCCAGGTCTGTCTGACTCAAGCCTGTGTTCAGAGCCTTCAGACTCTCTTCCCAGCTCATAAGGTGGGCAGTGGGCACGACTGCCCCAGGGGGGAGGCAGAAGCCAGCGCAGGCACTCCTGTGTCTGGGTCCCGGCCCTGCTTTTCCCGCCGCCTCCTTCTTGGTTCTCTGCTCTCTCTCCTCTGTCCTTCTGTCCCTCCTGTCTGAGGCATTCTCCACCACCCAGGTCACCACCTCTCCAGATCTCAGCAAGCAGGCTCGAGGGCTGGGGCGAGGGCTGGGGTAGAGGGCTGAGGGGAGGGCTGGGAGCTGGGGGGGCTGCAGGTCCCCAGGGCTACCTTCTGTATCCAAGTGGCCCCAGGACCCGAGCTCCTGGCCAGGACAAGCGCTCTCCAGCAGCCAGGCCTCCTCTCCTCTGTTCCTGGCTCAGAATCTGAGCCTGAACCGCCAGGATCCCAGCAGCCTCAGAGAAACTTCTCACTGGGGTGGGATCCCCACCCCCGGGGCCTGAGAGGAGGAGGGGGCTGGGGATGGAGAGACTGACCTTGGCTCTAATTTAGAAGGAAACTCTCATTCATTGGGTCCCTACTGTGGGCTCGACCCTCCTCCTAACTAACAGATGTTTACAAACACACCCTGCAGGAGGCCCTGGTCTAAGCACTTCACTGGAACGAAGTCATTTAATTCTCACAACAACCTTTGGAGGTGGGTACTCTAGAAAACCCAGTTCCACAGATGAGGAGACTGAGGCCCAGAGAAGGAACTGACCTACCCGAGGCCCCCCAGCCAGTGAGTGACAGTGCTAGGTCTGCACCCAGGCCCCCATAGCTGCAAGGCCTGTTCTGTGCCACATCACTGGGACCCACCCTGCCCCCAAGCTGATCTAAGCAGAGGCTTTGACAACTCCCTGTTGGCATAACTCAGACCCCTAAGAAGAATGAGGCAGACGAGGCTGGGCCGGCCTCCACTTGCTGATCCACACAGCGAGACAGAGATTGGAGAAGACGCCGGTCTTTGGCAGGTATTGTTCTCTGTTCTCGTCACAGGCTGTGACTACTACAGAGTCCCTGTCCTGAGTCCCCATCTCAGAGCTGAGAGCAAGGGATGTCCTGTCAGCCCTTCCAAGCCCCTCCCCGTTCCCTCCCCACATGTGCCCAGCAGCGGGCAGGGCCAGGGCGGGCTGCTCACCTCCCACCCCCACTTCCGGGTACAATGAGGAAACTGAGGTTCAGAGGGCAGTGCAGGCGGGAGCTGGGTTCAGCACCCCTGGGTGAGGACTCCACCTCTTGGCGCCCATTTCCTCAGTGTAAAATGGGAAGATGCATGGCACGCACACCCTAAGGTCACTGTGGCAGATGGAATTAGAAACGTCTCTGAACAACTTGGCCTCATGCCTGGCACATAGTATGGGGCTCAACAAAAGTGAGTAAAATAATGAACAATGTTATTTTACTAAAGTGGCTCACCACACTTCTTTGGATCATGGCCTGTTTGTGGGGCAAACCTGGTACACACCTGACACACACACACACATGTGCACCCCACCCCGGTGACCACACTGGCTGTTTCTATCTGTGTGTTTTCTGCCCCTGCTGGGACCCCTCAGAAGTCTCAGGTCTTGGCCCTGATCAAAGGCTGCATGTTCTCAGAGCCATTTTGTTTCATTTCCTAAGAAGAATGATCGGTTTTGCCTGATATTTACATGTTTGCAAGTCTGTAAGTCTTCACTCATTAGAAATCATTTCTTTCTGCATCTCCTACTCACATTCCTTGCTGAGAATCTACCACACCCAAGTATAAGAAATTGTGGTTTTACTGTTAGGCTATTTTTCTTTAAAGGCCATTAATAAATCATCAGTTTATTTCAGAGAGTTGACATTTTCAACATTTAAAAAGGTTGGTTTGGAAAACCTCTCAATTAGTAATGATCATCTCTGCCATTTATCTATGTAGAACTTTACCCCAGCACTGTTCTCGTGGGGGCGGGGCACAGTGGAGAGTGGGGCAGGCAAGGTTCCTGCTCCCAGGTACTTACACACTCTTGGGGGGACAGGCAATAGGATAAAGAAGGGGGTTCAAGTGCCAAGGTCCAGAGGTGGGGTCCAAAGGTGACATGTTAGAGGAAATGGACGCACTGAGAAGAGACTGGGGTGGCTGCAGGGGGACTATGAGTGGGACGTGGCAGGGCCACATCTCGCCATGGCCTGGACAGCTCCAGTCAGGTACACAGTCTTCATCCTGACGGTGGTGGGAGGCCACAGAGGGGACCCAAAGACTAGGCCACCCTGGCTTCAGAGTCGGGGGCAATTCTTGTGGCAAGTGAAGGAGATTGGCCAGGCCTCCCCACGGCGACATGACCACTCCACCTGCCTCTAGACCCCGAGCCCAAAGCCTCCCCACGGCGACATGACCACTCCACCTGCCCCTAGACCCCGAGCCCAAAGCCTCCCCATGGCGACATGACCACTCCACCTGCCCCTAGACCCCGAGCCCAAAGCCTCCCCATGGCGACATGACCACTCCACCTGCCCCTAGACCCCGAGCCCAAAGCCTCCCCACGGTGACATGACCACTCCACCTGCCCCTAGACCCAAGCCTGAAGCCTCCCCACGGCGACATGACCACTCCACCTGCCCCTAGACCCAAGCCTGAAGCCTCCCCACGGCGACATGACCACTCCACCTGCCACTAAACCCCGAGCCCGAAGCCTCCCCACGGCGACATGACCACTCCACCTGCCCCTAGACCCCGAGCCCAAAGCCTCCCCACGGCGACATGACCACTCCACCTGCCCCTAGACCCCGAGCCCAAAGCCTCCCCATGGTGACGTGACCACTCCACCTGCCCCTAGACCCAAGCCCGAAGCCTCCCCATGGTGACGTGACCACTCCACCTGCCCCTAGACCCCGAGCCCAAAGCCTCCCCACGGCGACATGACCACTCCACCTGCCCCTAGACCCCGAGCCCAAAGCCTCCCCATGGCGACATGACCACTCCACCTGCCCCTAGACCCCGAGCCCAAAGCCTCCCCACGGCGACATGACCACGCCACCTGCCCCTAGACCCGAAGCCCAAAGCCTCCCCACGGCGACATGACCACTCCACCTGCCCCTAGACCCCGAGCCCAAAGCCTCCCCATGGCGACATGACCACTCCACCTGCCCCTGACCCCGAGCCCAAAGCCTCCCCACGGCGACATGACCACTCCACCTGCCCCTAGACCCGAGCCCAAAGCCTCCCCACGGCGACATGACCACTCCACCTGCCCCTAGACCCCGAGCCCAAAGCCTCCCCACGGCGACGTCACCACTCCACCTGCCCCTAGACCCCGAGCCCAAAGCCTCCCCACGGCGACGTGACCACTCCACCTGCCCCTAGACCCCGAGCCCAAAGCCTCCCCACGGCGACGTGACCACTCCACCTGCCCCTAGACCCCGAGCCCAAAGCCTCCCCACGGCGACGTGACCACTCCACCTGCCCCTAGACCCCGAGCCCAAAGCCTCCCCACGGCGACGTGACCACTCCACCTGCCACTAAACCCCGAGCCCAAAGCCTCCCCACGGCGACATGACCACTCCACCTGCCCCTAGACCCCGAGCCCAAAGCCTCCCCACGGCGACATGACCACTCCACCTGCCCCTAGACCCCGAGCCCAAAGCCTCCCCACGGCGACATGACCACTCCACCTGCCTCTAGACCCCAAGCCCGAAGTCTCCCCATGGCGACATGACCACTCCACCTGCCCCTAGACCCCGAGCCCAAAGCCTCCCCACGGCGACATGACCACTCCACTTGCCACTAAACCCCGAGCCCAAAGCCTCCCCATGGTGACATGACCACTCCACCTGCCCCTAGACCCAAGCCCAAAGCCTCCCCACGGCGACATGACCACTCCACCTGCCTCTAGACCCCGAGCCCAAAGCCTCCCCATGGCGACATGACCACTCCACCTGCCCCTAGACCCCGAGCCCAAAGCCTCCCCACAGCGACATGACCACTCCACCTGCCCCTAGACCCAGATCCCAAAGCCTCCCCACGGCGACATGACCACTCCACCTGCCCCTAGACCTGAGCCCAAAGCCTCCCCATGGCGACATGACCACTCCACCTGCCCCTAGACCCCGAGCCCAAAGCCTCCCCATGGTGACATGACCACTCCACCTGCCCCTAGACCCCGAGCCCAAAGCCTCCCCACGGCGACATGACCACTCCACCTGCCACTAAACCCCGAGCCCAAAGCCTCCCCACGGCGACATGACCACTCCATCTGCCCCTAGACCCCGAGCCCAAAGCCTCCCCACGGTGACATGACCACTCCACCTGCCCCTAGACCCAAGCCTGAAGTCTCCCCATGGTGACGTGACCACTCCACCTGCCCCTAGACCCCGAACCCAAAGCCTCCCCACGGCGACATGACCACTCCACCTGCCACTAAACCCCGAGCCCAAAACCTCCCCACGGCGACATGACCACTCCACCTGCCACTAAACCCCGAGCCCAAAGCCTCCCCATGGCGACATGACCACTCCACCTGCCCCTAGACCCAAGCCTGAAGTCTCCCACGGCGACATGACCACTCCACCTGCCCCTAGACCCAGAGCCCAAAGCCTCCCCACGGCGACATGACCACTCCACCTGCCACTAAACCCCGAGCCCAAAGCCTCCCCATGGCGACATGACCACTCCACCTGCCACTAAACCCCGAGCCCAAAGCCTCCCCACGGCGACATGACCATTCCACCTGCCCCTAGACCCGAGCCCAAAGCCTCCCCACGGCGACATGACCACTCCACCTGCCCCTAGACCCCGAGCCCAAAGCCTCCCCACAGCGACATGACCACTCCACCTGCCCCTAGACCCAAGCCTGAAGTCTCCCACGGCGACATGACCACTCCACCTGCCCCTAGACCCCGAGCCCAAAGCCTCCCCATGGTGACATGACCACTCCACCTGCCCCTAGACCCAAGCCTGAAGTCTCCCACGGCGACATGACCACTCCACCTGCCCCTAGACCCCGAGCCCAAAGCCTCCCCACGGCGACATGACCACTCCACCTGCCCCTAGACCCCGAGCCCGAAGCCCCCCCAAGGCGACATGACCACTCCACCTGCCCCTAGACCCCGAGCCCGAAGCCTCCCCACGGCGACATGACCACTCCACCTGCCCCTAGACCCAAGCCTGAAGCCTCCCCACGGTGACATGACCACTCCACCTGCCCCTAGACCCCGAGCCCAAAGCCTCCCCACGGCAACATGACCACTCCACCTTCCCCTAGACCTCGAGCCCAAAGCCTCCCCACGGCGACATGACCACTCCACTTGCCCCTAGACCTGAGCCCAAAGCCTCCCCACAGCGACATGATCACTCCACCTGCCCCTAGACCCCGAGCCCAAAGCCTCCCCACAGCGACATGACCACTCCACCTGCCCCTAGACCCTGAGCCCAAGGCCTCCCCATGTCGACATGACCACTCCACCTGCCACTAAACCCAGATCCCAAAGCCAAGACCAGCAGCCTCCACTGTCTCCCCCCCAGACGGAGGCCACACCGGTGAGAGTCACCACTGCTTACGGTAGTTCAGGCCACTAGAGCCTCTTCCCGGGGCCTACAAAGTCATAGATGCTCGGGAAACACCCTGAACGTGTGGGGCACATCGGCAGTCCCAGCTCCGGGCGTGGTTTGTACGCTGGTGCTGGTCAAGCCCTCGGGGAGCTCAGTGTTCTGTCCAGATCTGGAGGGCACAGCTCCCACATCACCAGGCCTGATGGCCTGATTTATTGCCCCGTCGGCGGAGGAACAGGGCAGCACGTGCTTACTCACACCTCCTAACACTGCGCACAGGCTCTCGGGGAAGCCAGCCAATGCTATGAAGTTCATCGCTAAATCACACCAATTTTTTAGTACATTTCCTAAACTGGGTTCCAGGGAACCCATGTTCTGAGTGGTGGTAATGAGCGTTCCAAGAAGTAGCATACAATGTACATTAATATCCTAAATGTTCTGAGAATTCCTGCATTTACAAAAACTATCAATGACAAAAAAGGTTCTAAGGCAACAATTGATATTGTCATCTACTTTCATAAGAGAACAGAGAGTAGAACAACAACCAAAGGGTAAGATCAGCACAATCTCACGGTAAAAGCACACCTTTCTGGGAAAGAACAGTTGACAAGTTTATGCTGACAGACGACATTGACCTTATTTTTCTCATTTCACTGAGAACCTGGCAATTTCATCGCTGGCTGCCACAGCATGAGGTTCAAGTCCGTCCATCAGTTCGAATCATGACTAGAGAAATGCCCACCCCCCGGCCCCTCCAGAGCACAACAGTGTGAGGCATTTACTCGAAAGGCTTATTTTCACTGCTCTCCACCAAGTCCAAGTGTCCTCTCCCACCTGCCCCTCCCCTCATCTGTTCCAGGCTTGGAATTCTGGACCAGCCAGCACCCCAGGCCTGGGAGCCGTGCTGGCTAAGGCAGAGCTGAGAGAGCATCGGCCGCGGGTCAGGAGATGGAGGCTTGACCCCTCTTCTGCCGCCAACATGCTGTCTGATGCCAGGCAAATTGCTTTCTCTTTTTGGACCTCAGTTTCCCCAACTATACCGCAAATAAATTGGACCAGACAATCTACTAGGGCCCTCCCTGCTCTGGTACTCCAAGAATCTTTGAGTCCATATGGGAGAGTTTTGCACAGATATTTGGAAACAACTGCATCTCCACACTGAGCATAAACTTGATTCAAGCCTCAGGGATATCAGTGCTTTTCCCAAGTGGACGCTTCCTGCTCCTTCTCAGGTCTATAGAAGATGACTCTATTTGAGAAAAGGTGATGACTCTATTTGTGAGAAAGGAGAAAACATCACCACCCTGATGGCAAAGTGTGACCAGAAACCGAAAGAAATAAGCTCATGCAGGTCACCGTGGACTGACCGAGGGATATTTTAGTTCCCTGTGACTAAGCTGTTAAACCAAGATGATTCACCAAGACAATGAAAACGTGACTCTACCTCTAACCTGTGGGGTTTAGGATTAACTAAACCAATGAAAGGAATGAAGGCCCTGCTTGATGTAAGAGCCTTGGGGGAGATGGACCAGGAAGGAAACAGACTGACTTGTAATGACAGAACAAGGGTGGTGGGAACGAGGAGTGGGCATATAAAAGGCAATAATAACAGCCAAGGTGGAGCATGAGCCTGCTTGGAGCCAGCCTCCTTCTCCGTGCTCGCTGTAGAGCAGCAAGCCCTGCATCGGGAGCTGGAGGAATTGATTAACCCCATGGCCGCCAGGGACGTCTACTTTTGATACCACGGAGAGGCTGCCTCCTCTCACTTCTGATGTTTGCAGCCCAGTGCTCAGAACTCCTAAGCATGAGAGAAGAGGAGAAAGGGGGCACGGCTGCCCCCACCTCAGTCACTGGGGCATTCACGAACAGGCCCCCTGGGGACGTGAGGCCACCAAGGTCAGAATGTCTTCACAGCCTGAGCAGGGACATAGAGCAGGTGCCTCCAAAAGGCCTGGAACAAATCCCGTCTGCACAGCCTGCCCATCGCAGGCACCTCCCGGGCAACGGTGACAACTGCCCTGTTCCCATCAAGGTTCAGCTGTTTTAATGGGGATTTTAAATAACTTTTTCTGCTGCCAAGAAATTTCTGTCCTTGTGAGACACGTGTGATTGAGAACAGACTTTGAAGAGAATTTCAAGGCTCAGCAGCCACTGGACAATGACCACGAAGGGCCTCCCCGCCCTTGCATCCTCCAGGGTGTCCGTTTCCAATGACTCAGCATATAACACCCATGCCCAAGGGTTTCAGGCCCTGTGAAGGGCTCTGGACATAGAGAAAGGACGGGCCGTGCTCCTGGGTTCAAGGAGGCCACGATCAGATGGGGGTAGCAGACCCACAGCAACACAGACCGTCCCAGCCACAAAGCACAAGACCAGCAGTCATAGCCTTGACTGCCATTTCATGAGCACCAAATGTATACAACTCTACCCATTTAGTGCCTACTGTGTGCAGGCACAAGGCCAGGTGATTCACAACACCCTCACAACAACCCTCCTGCTACGAGGTCAGTTTTATCATTTCCATTTCAGAGATGAGGATGCCGAGGCTCAGGGAAGTTGGGGAACTTACTGAAGCCACACAGGCAAGGAGGCGGGTTTAGAGAAGGTGTGCTCTGTGGACAGCCAGCACCCAAATAGTTCTACCCATGCACACTCACTCAGATGGACACCAGGTCTGCTGGGTGGACCAAAGGCAGGTGGACTCAACTGCACTGAGGTGAACATGTGACCCAGGGTTGACCAATCAATGATTTCCCTCCCCTGGCCACAGTGATTGGCTCAGAATTGAGCACATGACCCAAGTTGTTCCAATCAGAGTTAGACATTGGACTTTATCTGAAAATTTTGAGGGTAGCTAAAGCAGTCAGTATGAACCATCATATGTAGTTATCATGGGGAGATCCTGCCTGAAAATGAAGCCAACACAGACAAATACAGCTCTGAAAGGTGGAGAGAAAGAGTGCGAGCTCATGGGTGTGCTCGCACCTGTGTGTGCATGTGCTGCGATCACACTGCATGTGAGCCCCGTGAAGACAGAAGCCCTCTTCTGTTTTGCTCCCTGCTGTTTCCCCAACACCTGGAACACTGCCCAGGATGGAGCCTTTGCAATTGTTTAAGCCCCCAAGTCAGGATAGTCCGGAAGCCAGAAGCCCCCCAGACTTCCCTGCACTAATGCAGTCTCTTTTCTACTTATGTCAGTTTGAGTTGAGTTCTGCACAGCTCAGTAAGCCCTCACCCTGCACTGTCGCTCCCCAACCACACCCACCTGGGCAAACACACTGCCTGGCACATGGAGGGTGCTGAGTAATATTTGTCCAGTGAAGAAAAATGTGAATGAGCTCTGCCATCTCTCCTTCCCTGACCCCTCAGCTCTCTCTTTCCCGGGAGCCAAGCCCCACCCCACTTCCATGTGACCTTGGGCTGGATTCCTCACCTGCAAAATGGCTCAGCTCACAGGTCTCTGGTGAAGAGGAAATGGGATATAGTGAGCACAGGGCCCAGCCTAGGGATTGGCACATGGCAAATGCCCAGGAAATAGTCATGACACTGTTAGCATTAGCCCCATTCTGCTCTATACACTCCTCGCTGGGTTCTCAGGACAGGTGACAGGGGACCATGCAGCATTTCAAGAGGAGCACGGTTCCAGGGTCCCCCATGTTCTGCCAGGGAGCTGGGCTGCCTGAGCATGTGTCACTCCAGGTGGGCCCCTGGACTACCCCAAAGGGCAGATGCTTTGCAGATAACACTGAGGGCAGGTCATTCAGGAGGGGAGCTGGGAAACAGTGGCCACAGTGTCACCCCTCGCAAACCCACTGAGCACTGTGCATTGACAAAATCCATGCCTTAATTTTCATTATCACAAAATGAATGAATGAATGACTAAAAGAATGACTTTAAATACTTTGGTTCTGTTAAGAAAATGGAGTCCCAGGAAATCTATGCAATTTTCCCAAGGTCACATGACTCAAGATGGCAAAGCAGAGCTCAAACCCAAGACTTCTATCACCAAAGCCCAGCCCCCTCTTGCAGCTCACACTGTCCCATGGAGCATGTGAGAGGAGTTAGGTAAGCAAGAGGCCAGGGTGGGCTGGAGACACCAGGAAAGCCTTCCGGGACGAGGGAGAGTCCAACTGGACTCTGAGGGACTAAATGGAAGAGAGGAAGAAACAGCCTGCAATGTGCTGCTCCAGATCTTCAGGCCTCTGGGTGAAGAATTCTCCTGAACAGCTTCCAGGTCTTCCTGGGGCGGTTCCCCCAGGACCTTCTCCAGAGCTGGTGGAGCTGCGTCCCCGGCTGGGGTTCGAGGCAATTCTCAGGTAAGGGGTGGGTGGTGCGCAGGGCACAGAAGAGCTCCTCAGAACATTCCAGGTGGGCCTGAATGGGAGCGGGGATGGCAGCCTCCTTGCCCGGCTGCTGTGAGCGGAACAGTGGCCTCAAGTGGCTCTGATGAAGCCATTGGCCCATATTCCATCCGCCCGACCAGCCCCACCAGCGACGCCCACAGTCCCTGCAAAGTGCCTCAGCAGCCTGAGAGCTGCACTCCCACGGGTCCTGGGATTTCCCTTGCAAATTACCCATGTGACCAGCATCTGGGGAAGGTCTGAATCCCCTCCATCATGTCTGCAATTGGGGAAATTGGTCTGTTTCCCCTCCCTGCTCTGCCATTTCCCCATAAGGAGCCTGCAGAAGTTAACACACCGGCATGAAAATACACATCAGCTCAGCTGATGCTGGGATTCTTGATGTGTGGGTGGGGCCGGCAAAGCCCAGGCTATTTGAGGAACCAGATGCCTGCACTGGGGAGAGGTGGATGGTGGATCCGTTCTTTCCAGACACAGGCCCCGGAAGCTGAGTCCGTGGTTCTTTAAATCTCAAATCCCCATTCGTTCGCGCGCTCCTGCTCGCCTTTCTTAGACGAGCATTAATTTATGCCAATTAGTGAAGACCTGGGGACACCTGAGACAGACTCTTGCCCTTGGATGACTGTCGTTCTTAGAGAGACCCTACAGTGTGACTGGGAGGGCATTCTTTGTAACGCCAGTGCCACCGCTGCACTGCCCCCACCCCAGTCCCCTAGGAGGGGTCAGACTCTTGAGGGCAGGAGAGGTCACATCTTGAGCTCCTTTTCTCCTTCCCTCAAGCCCGGAAGGTCTGGGAAGCTTCCTGGGGCCTGGCCCTTGTGCAACTCGCAGCAGAAGCTCTCGAACACCTGCGAGGAGGAAGAGGGAAGGAGGGGGAGGACCTCCCGGAGGGCCCCAGAGGCCTGCGGAGTGCTGCCGGCGGGGAAGACAGAGGAAGCGAGTAGGCCGCCGAGCGCGGAGAGTAGAGAAGGGCCCATGTCTTAAGTGGTTGCACCGTGACCTGTAACAATTTGCTTAATCAGGAACAAATTACTCCGCAGCCCAGGCTGATCGAGAGCTCTCTAGAGTAGAACATCTCTTACACCGCCATTTCGGGCTGAGCTGGGCTCATTCTGGATTCCAGAAGCTGGAGCAACACCCTAGCATGAGGGCCTGGGAAGGCGCAGGGCGCGGACCTGAGGCTGGCTTCAGCATCCTGCCGGCTCCTCACCGGCCCTGGAGCGCGGATGAGGCACTCAAGCTCCCCCTCCCCTTCTCACCACTTTCCCCACCCGGGGCTGTCATTGAGGCTCCGGGTCAGGCCCACCCTCTCCCAGGAAGTCCCCTAGATTGTCCCCAGCCTTCTGGAGTTAGTGTGAACTTCTAACAGCCTGGGCATAGAACCCAACGGTTCAAACCCCAGCTCTTCTGCCCGGGGAGCACCTGCAGCAGCCGCCTCCCCACCCCCTTGTTAGAAATGCAGAATCTCAGGTCCCACCCAGGCCTAAATCCAAATCTGCACCTTAACAAGTTCCCCAGGTGCTCCATGCACAGAGGCTTTTCCAGGGGCCTCTGACATTCACCTCTCAGTATGAGAGAGGAAAGAAGGATGGAAAATAAGCCCATTTTCCACACAATCTGGAGAACAATTTTCGGTCCACCCCTCGGCCTCGGTGGGGCAGTCAGAGACACAGACAGCGGTGGAGGGCACGGGGTGTGTGTGTGGAAAACCACACAGGCCCTGGCGTGGGGATGGCCTTGCAGCCACACCCTCGGGTCTCGGCAAAGTCCCTGCCTGCCCCTCTCAGGCTCTTTGGCCCTCTTGGGACGGAGGCTGGACCAGGGCTGACCTGCTGGGCCCAAGCCTGGGGTGCTAGGGCCTGCTCCCGGTGCTTGGCCCCAGCATGCCGGACCCCAGCCCACCCTGAGGCAACTTCCGGAGCTTCCGAGAACACCTCAGCAGTGCGTCTTTGTGGGCTGGAAAAGGTGAAGCCCCCCAGATGCAGGGGCTGCTGGGAAATGTGGGCAGTTGGCCTCCTCTGCCCGTCTGCCGTGGTGATGGACAGCACCCCTCACTGCCCAGCATCCTCTCTCAGGGCTCCCAGCTGAGTCAGAAGGGCAGGGAGGGAGGGGCTCCCCCCAGGCAAGGGCTCCCAGACTGGCTCTAGTACACTTGGCTCAGGGAGGGGGGGCGATCGGGGCTGTTCCGAGCTGATCATGTCTGGTACTTTCTGTGTCTGCTGGGCTGCTAATTCCGGTGCCATCTGCCTGCGTTCCCAGCACCAAACCCCCAGATAAACAAGTTTCTTGGTGATTCTTAAAGAAAGTTTAGGCAGGGTGTTGGGAAGGAGGGGGGCGCCTGAGAAGCGGCTTGTTCTCCAGGGAGGAGGCGCAGCCTGCTGAGCATGGGGCGGCCTGTGCAGCTGCCTCAGGCCCTGGCCCCGTGAGCACCACTGAGCTCGGGGTGATTGTCCCCATTTTACAGAGGAGGGGTTTGAGGCCCCCAGTAGAGTAAGGAATTTGTTTGAAGCCAAAACTCTGATGGAGCTGAGCAGAAAGGGGCCGGCTCGTCTCTCGTGGCATCTCCCCAGGGGTCACTCCCTCCAGCTGGGGACCCCTTGCCCCAGGGCTCTTACCCCACTTTGGAATTCTTGGAATCAGAAAAGCTCAGAATTGAAAAGGAGACTCAGAGACGTTGCAGGCCTTACACAGGGTCACACGGCAAGGTGGAGCTGGGGGCAGGGGTGGGGGCACAGACTTCGGAGGGCAAACTAGAACCGAGCCCAGCTCCACCAGCACCGGCTCTGCCAACTCCTGTGACCCCTCAGCAGTCACCCTCCCTCTCTGGAAAGAGCCATAAAACCGCTCCCTTCTCAGCGTCGGTGGATGACTTAATGACACACCGCACATGGACAGGAGACGCCTGCCCCCTTCCAATCTGACCCATGACTCAGGACTTTAGCCATCACCTCTGTCCAAGCAAACACTGCACAGGACAGTGTGTGCCAGGCAAGGATGACTCGAGGCAGGGGCCGCTTCAGCAGGGCAGAGAGAGCCGAACTCAGCTCCATGGAAACCAAGAATGACCGGCTTTTTAAGGGCTGGGGGTGGGTCGGAGAAAAGCCCTGGACGCTATAAGGGGGATTGACCACTGGGGCAGGTGAGGGGTTTATGGGGCTATGATTAGGGCCACCTGGTGCAGAATGCTCTCCTTCGCAGTTGGGAATCGAGAGAGATAAGGAATGACCCAGGGCCTGGGTAGCTGGGAGGGGAAGGGTGAGGTGGGGAGTGTTGGGAACAAGTTTGCTCTATAGAATGATTGGGGTCTGGAGCTGTCATTTTCGGGTTTCTTTCACCTGCAGTCCCAGGTGTTTTTCTCCGCAGTCCAACAGCTGCAAGATCAGTTCCAAGGTGATCAGGAGGGGACAGGGAGCAGGTAGGGGCAGGCGAGGGGTCAGGCCGGCAGCCTGGTCACCTCCAAGGACGCTGATCCTCTCCTCTCACCCCCGGGGAGTGGGGTCAGGAAATCTCTATTTTTCAAGGCTCATCAGGTATATCTCTGTGCTTTGGGTCAAATGTAGTGGTGGGAAAGGGATTTGGAATTGACATCCCAAACTTCAGCCTCCTTTTCCAGGTGGGCTCTGATGACGGAGAAAAAAGTTGGGAAGCGCAGCTTGCTCGGCGATGTGCGTCGGCAGGAACAGCGCTTCACACAGCAGTTATCGTGCTGTTCTTGTTTATGTCGTTGTTCTCATTGGAGCCACGACTCAACCTGGGGCCTCAGGAGGTCCGCACACACCGGCCGTCTCGGGAACGCACGCACATTTAAGAGCACGCGCGCATCAGCTGCGGATCCCCACGGGGACTTCCACTCTGAAGGATGGGGCCAGGACTGTTCTGACCCTCCAAGGCCCCACTTACTTTATCCCAGAACACAGGGGGATCCTTCCGGCCTGCTCTGGGTCGCCAAAGGCGAGGCTGTGGTCTGGTTGCCAAAGCAGAGCTGTGTTCTCTCCTAGAGGCTTAAGGAAAAAAAGAGACCCACGGAGCCCCTCAAACCCATGGATGTGGGGTTACAGACACAGCACAGGCCTCAAATCCTCAGTCCTTCTGAGCTCTTGACCCTGAGCCTCGGTTTCTTCATTCATATTGGGAGTTGTAACAACCACCGTACAGAACTGAGGTCAGGCTCAAACCATATCATGGCCGGGGAAGGGCCTAGCACAGCGCCTCTGACAGTTTTCCTGGGGGGAACCCCTGCCGTGATCATCTATGGCCCCACGACCTTTGTTACTTCATCTCATTTCTCTGAACCCTGGCTTCTTCATCTGTAAAATGGGGGAAATAATATAATTTATGAACTGAGATCATTAAATTCCTGACTCTCTACATCAATCACCTCAGCTGCTTTTGGGCCATGGACTCCCCGCGACCCCCTTTCTCAGGCCCCCAAATGTGTCCATTCTCAGCCCTCCCCCCTCCTGGGGCTCCCCACGCTCTGAGGCTGGTGGTGCAGAGACTGAGGGTCTCGAAGCCCCCGTCTCAGAGCAGCCGAGGAGGCCCCATACGGGAGCTGGCTCGATGTTTTACTAACTAGCCTGTCCTAGGTACACTGGTGTCACCTCTAATTTCTTCTGATGCTCTGTTTTGAACACAGTCATTACCCAAAGGCCTCCAGGTATTTAGAGAAACAACAATCTGGCTAGTGCCTCGTGTGTATGTGGAACTACATTCTCCCTGAGGTCTGTGCCTGCCACACATGTTTACTTTTAAACTAAGTGAGTCTCAGCTAGAAGAGACAGAGGACACTGCTGCGACCGAACAGCTGGATCCGTCCGAGTGGAAGGAAGGTCAGGGGCAGGGATTCCATCAGACCCAGGAAGCAGCCACAGCAAGTAAATTGGGGGCCCACCCAGCACATCAATGGGCCCTGGGAGCCTGAGTCAGCCGACTCAGGGCAGGGCCAGGGGCCCAAACGCAGCAAGCGGGAACCACCACGTGGGAGCAACAATCGGTAGCCAACATCTCCTGAGCACTTACCATGTTCGAAGCACTGTTTGTTGTCCCCATTTATCAGATCAGGAAACTGAGGCACAGAGTGGCAAAATGATTGGCCCAGTGTCTTACAGCTGATACATGACAGAGCTGGGATTTAAACCCAGGACATCAAGTTCCAGAGCCCGCGCTAGAACCACTTTAATGAAGTCCAGACTCTCCAACCTGGACCAGAAGGCAAACTCCCCTCTCCAGTTTGGCACCACGCAAGTTATCAGTTAGCTTTTGTTGCATAACAAACCATCTCAAAACTTAGAGCTTAAAAGACAAAAGTATTTTATTTCTAAGGTTCTACGGGTCAGTTAGGTGGTTATTCCATGACAGCTGGCTTGAATGGAACTAGACCGTCTCGGATGGCCTCACGCAACAGGCTGGCCCCAGCTGGGACAGGTGGCATGGCTAGGGCCTCTCTCCACATGATGTCTCAACCCCCTGGAGCCCGCCTGAGCTTGTCCAGTGGTGCCTGTCACCAGGGTCCCAGCAGCAGGAAAAGGGCTGGCCGCACACACAAGCATTTTTCAAGCCCCTGCTTGTGTTATGTTTGCTGATGTCCTCTTGGCCAAAGCAAGTCTCAAGGTCAAGCCCAGATTCAAGGTGTGGAGAAAAATATTCCACCTCCAGAACAGAGGAAGAGTGGTATCACACAGCAAAGGGCAGGCAAGCAGGGGCAGGAGGAGCCCACGGGGCTGAGCGATCCTCCGTGCCATGTCTCCAGCTTCACTGCTCACCAGCCTCCCCCTGCTGCTGCAGTTTCAAGGATTCTCTGAATGGAAAACTATTTGGCCCTTCCTCAGAAAATGAATCCCAGACTTGCCATACGACCCAGAAATCCCACTTCTTGGCATAACCCCAAAGTACTGAAAGCAGGGACTTGGACAGATTGCTTGTACCCCAGTGTTCACTGTAGCTTTACTCACAATAGTCAAAAGGTGGAGGCAACCCAGGTGTCCAACTACAGATGGATGGATACACAAAATGTGGTATATCCATATGTATTAGTCAGCCAAAAGTGTGCTGGTGCAAAATACCAGAAATCTGTTGGCTTTTATAAAGGGCATTTATTTGGGGTAGAAGCTTACAGTTACCAGGCCACAAAACATAAGTTACTTCCCTCACCAGTCTACTGCCATGTGTTGGAGCAAGATAGGAACTGACATCTGCATGGGTTCAGGCTTCCTGGGTTCCTCTCTTCCCAGGGCTTGCCTCTCTCTGGGCTCAGCTGCTCATTCTCTGCCTTTGCAGGTGCAGACTGTCAGACAAATGGTTCGTCTTTCTTCCCGGGGCCTACTCTCTTTCCTTATGACCAAGCTCCTCTGTGTGCTTCCTTCTTGGGGCTCTAGCTCAAGACTCCAACCTTGCAGTTTCTCTGTGAGTCCCCACCCACCAAGGGGGTGTGGACTGAATGTCCCACTGACGTGGCCCAATCAAAGCATTAATCATTATTTAATCAAGTAAGAATAAAACCTCTGAATCCAATACCCTCTAATACAACCAGAGGAAAAGACCACTTTACAAACAAAATCCAGTATTTCTTTTTAGAATTCATCCTTAACATCAAACTGCTATACTGTACAATGGAATATTATTCAGCTGTAAACAGAAGAGAAGTTCTGGGGAACAGATGTAGCTCAGTGGATGAACACCTGCATCTCATGTATGAGATCCTAGGTTCAATCGCTGGTACTGCCCAAAGGAAAAATAAGGAAGTGAAGTCCTGGTACATGCACCTACATGGTTGAACCTTGAAGACATCATGTTGAGTGAAAAAAGCCAGACAAAACGGGACAAACATTGTATGATTTCTCTTATATGAAATACTTAGAATAAGCAAATTCATAGAGACAGAACAAGTATGTTTGCAGGGGGTAGAAGGGGGCAATGGAGTTATTGCTAAATGAGTATGAGTTTTGGTTGGGCACGATGAAAATAGTCTGGAAATAGATAATGGTGATAATTACACAGTATTGTCAAAGTACTTAATGTTAAAGAATGGTCCACATAAAGTGGTTACAATTATTTTTATGTTGTGTATATTTTACCACAATTAAAAATAAACTTTTTTTTTAAAGTAACACCTTGTAACACACACTGCTCCCTCTGCCTGGAAAATGGTTTCTTCACCTTCCCCTGGGAAGCACTTATGTATCTTTCAAACGCAGCTCGGGGGGCACCTGCCCTGGGAAGCCTTCCCTGACCACCCTCCCCAGCAGGGTGTCCCCTGCACCCCTGCACCTCCTTGTCTCTCTCTCAGCAGGTATCATCCCGCGGGCTGTGGCCTCCCTGCTCAGAGCCCCTGAGATTGGAAGCAGCATCTAAGTAGCCCCGTGCCCAGCACAGGGCCTGGCCCAAAGCATCAGCTCCGTGAGCACTTTGTGGGCCAGCAGGAAGGGGAGGGAGGGGAGAAAAGAAATAAGTGAATGAGTGAGCCTGGGGTCAGAGGGTCAGGGAGGCCTGGGGTCAGAGGCCAGGCACAGGCCCAGGCCAGACACCCAGCTCTGAGAACCGCTGTCCCTCCTGCACAGACCCACCACCCCCAGCACGGGGGGCTGGACCCGAGGCAGAGCCAAACGGGCACACCTGGGTGGAGGACTGAGGCAGAAAAGAGAACAGGGATTCCTGAATTTCATTAATGTCGCAAAGTATTTATTATATTTGAAAGCAGTTGCCTGAAATACAATGGCAAACAATATAATCCTGCCACCACAGAGCATCAGTCTTGGCAGGGGAGTGAAACATTTACCAGCTAATTACAAAATTAATTACTACAGCCGAGAGGGTTGCCAAGGAGGAGGTCGGGGTGCAGGGGGGGCTCAGATGGACAATAGGGCTTGGTGAGGTCAGGGGAGGCTTCCTGAAGACAATGACACTTGATCCACAAGCAGAGGACGAGATGCGCTAAGGAGGAGAGAGGGGAAAGGTGTGCAGGAGCAGCACCTGTGCCCTCCCAGTCCCCGAGGCGGGAGGGGCAGGGCCTGCCTGGGGACCTGCAGGTGGACCCCCGGAGCTGCCACACAGGACCGCAGGCGGACGGGCGTCGTGCAAGAGCCCAGAGTGGGCCATCAGGCCCTGCTCAGAAACCCTGCCCGGCCGGCGGGATCTGGGGTGCGGGGAGGGGCTGAGTCTCCATCCTGGAGGGTCTGAGGTCTCAGGGGAGGAGCCCGGCCCAGCTCAGAAGCTGAAATCAAGATAACAGGGAGGAGCTTCGCCAGTGCCTGAGTAGCATCCACTGCCGCAGGCCAGGCCTGATGCTCGCATTTCCTCATTTAATCCTCACAACAGCCCAATGAGAATGGTCTCGGTGTTCCTGTTTGAGACCAAGAAGCTCAGGCAGAGAGAGGCTAAATGTCTTGCCCAAGGTCACACAGCAGAAAGTGGCGGGGCTGGGCCTCAGACATAGACACGTCTGTGCTCCCACCCGCTACACTCTCCTGTCTCATCATTAGTCCACCACAGCCGTTCAACAGTCATCATTAGTCACCTACTGTGTGCAGGCACTGCCCCTGGTGCTGAGGACGTGGCCCTAGAGAATGAAAGAGACCTGGTCCTGGGCTTTTGGCGCTGAGGCTCCAGCTGTTCAGAAGTAACACAGCAAATGTCAGTGACATGTCTTGTGATGACCATAAAGCAGTGTAATGTGGTAGAAAGTGAAGATGGCCGGGGAAAGGGGGGCAAAGTTGGGCAGGTGGTCAGGAAGATCCCTAGGAGGAGGAGACCCTTGTGCTGAGAGATCAGTGCCGAGAGAGCTAAAAGGAAGGCCTCCCAGGCAGGGCAAACAGCAGGTGCAAAGGCCAGTGTGGGGGAAATGTGGTGAGTAAGGCGGCAAAAGGTCAAGGGGGAGGCAGGGGGAGGTCTGGCTGTGCCTGACACAGGCACTGACATCATCGGTGTGCCCTCCAGGCCCACCCTCCAGCCTTCTGCCCCCTGCCCTGTGCCCAGAAGACTGACCTGCGTGGACGGCACCAACCAGGCCCCCGGACCCCCTGCCAGGAGGTGGGTCAGGGCTACTCCCTGGCTCCCTCCCGTTGAGTCACAGTGGCGGCTGCATTTCTCTCCCGTGTCCCTCGCCCATGGGCCCAGCTCTCGCTGCGTTCTGGTAACAGCTCCCTCCTCCAGCCCCTTTGGGACTGGGATGGACAAGCCCCCCACTGGTGCCAGCTCCCAGGTGCTTCACCGCCTCTTGGGTCCCCCTCACCCCTGCCCACAGCTGGGCAAATTGTCCCTCCATTGACCTCTCTTCATTTGCTCTTTTCCTCCCCTGACCCTGGCTGTCTGCTCCCCCGAGGGCCCTGCCCATACCATACTCCCTGAGGGTGGGGACATATTAGGGACTTGCAAGGCCCAGGCAGGCGGACTGGAGGTGGCCCAGCTCAGGCAAGACCAGCTGCCAGAACTGCTGAGCCTGCGGCCCCCCAGCTCCTTGTCCAGGGCCTGAAGCCCCGATGAGGGCAACTGAGAGTGCAGGACCAGGAACCCAGGTGAGCCTGTGTCAGGGGCAGGGGAGGGAGGGTTCCATGGGGCAAGGAGTCTTCTGGGGTTCCAGAAGGAAGGGGGGAGCACAGGGGCCTTGTGTTCGAGCTGCCTTGAGCAGGGACAACAGCAGCCCCCACAGTCCCGCGGTTGCAGTCCAGCTGCCCGCATCTCCCCGGGGGCCATCCAGGCACTAAACCCGCGGCCATAACCCCAAAATCGTCACCCTTTCTCTCCATCTAACTGTTTCCGCCTCCATATTGGTGTGTGGGCTCAGGCTCAGCCAGCAGCCAGTGCTCCATCTGCTCCTAAGGAGCAGGGCCCAGATAGGAAGCTCCGACCCCAGCAGAGGTCTCTGATCCTGCACTTTGCCCCCTCCCCTGCTCCAGCCCTGGGCGGCAGCAAATGAGTGGGGTAGGGGATGGCTACCTGGTGAGAGAGCCTGGGATGTGGGGGTCTTTTCCCAATAGGCCAGTTTGATGTAGAAAAGGGATTAACTGTGGGACCCTGGACAAGTTACTTAGCCTCTCTGAGCCTTACTTTCCTTGTCTGGGAAAGGGGTGAATGCCGGCCTCACAGGGCTGGAGTCACACCTGAGTGAGATGGCACATGCCAGGGCTAGGTGGAGCAGCTGGCCCTGGGCAGGTGCCCAAATAGGGCACCCATCTTCATACGGGGAGCTTGGTGCCTACAGTTCTCCTGGCACACAGTACCCACATCATTCTGCCTGCAACATTTTCTAACACCTCGGTTCCCCATCTGGGCAATCAAGGTTTTGGGCAGATGGCCACTAAATACCTTTTCAGCTTGGATGTCCTAGGGGTCCTTATTTCCTTACTCAGCTACAGTGTCAAGGGCCTGAGCTCTAACCACTGCACACACCCCCCCCCCCAGCCATATAAGCCTCTGGGCTGTCAGGGTGGCTAGGTCCACCAGAGGTCATGGCAGAAGGAGAGACCAAATATTTACTAGGGACTTGCTGTGTCCTGGGGACTGGGTTCACAGAGGCCTCATGGGCCTGATCCCTCTGAGATTGGGGTTACCATCGCCTCATTTCATAAATGAACAGACAGAGCCTCAGTGAGGTTAAGCAACTTAATTGCAGATCAACAGCTGCCTAGTGACGGGGAAGCCAGGACTTGAATCCAGGTCTGCGAGAGTACAAGCTCGGCGCACTGCCTCTGGTCCCTCTGCCTCCCCAACGCCCTGCGCACGTGTCCGAGCTTATAGACGCCTTCTCACCTCCCACGTGGACTGTTCACAAGCCCCCATAAACTCAGCGTGGCTGCTGTGCACTGCGTCTTGCAGAGAAGCAAGCGGAGGTCCGAGTGGGAAATGGCAGGCCCCTCTGGCTCCACAGCCCGTGCCCTTCCGTGCTCAGCGATCCACTCAGTGAGACAGTGCACGTGTCACAGGAGGGAGCAGGGACCCACGAGAACAAAAACCAGAAACGCCGGGCTGCCCATGCCAGCAGGCACGCTTACCTGGGAGACCCAGGAATGGGCGCCGCTGGGTGCAAACGTGAGCACTGAGCGGGCGGCAGCCTCCGCTGTTCATCCTGTCAGCACCAGGGAATAATTAGGATTCTAAAATAAACCCTCATTATTTCTCCCAGGGCCATGGTGCCCTTTGGAAAAATGGATGTTTCCTGCCAGATCGCCCCCTAAAGACCCATTTGTCACAGGCTATTGTGTAAATCTGTGTTTGACCCATTTTTTTTCAAGTGTGATTTATCCACCTGCCCGGCCTTAAAGCTCCTTCCCAAACTCTCAAAATGGGGCTGTTATTAGGAGCCCAAGAGGAGCCATAAAAAATTACAGGGAAAAGCCGAGGCTGGCGGGGCCTGGCTCGTTCACGCCCATGGGCCCTGAGGGCCTTCGCGCTGCAGGGGGGCTGGAAGCGCCTGGCCCTGGCAGCTGGAAGGCATGGGGGGCTGGGGCCGGAGGGACAGTCATTCTGCTCTGTGGCAGCAAACTGCTCACCTGCTCAGGGCACTGGCCAGCCTGGCTGCCGTCACACACGTTTCTCTCCTGCCCATGTCTTCAGGGAGACAAACAGGATGCTGCAGAAAGGACATACTTCGGGCTCATTCATTCCAGATACTTACCGCCCCCTACTATGTGCAGGTCCTCCACAGAACTCTGGGGGTCAGCGGTGAACAGACAAGGTCCCTGGCCCCAAGGACCGACACCCGGCGTGGGAGCCAGGAATAAACCTGTAACAAAGGCATCCACAAAACTATCTGAGGTAGGGATAGTGCCGAAAGGAAATTAAACAGGATAAAGTTATAGAATCTGACTCTGGGGCAGGAGGCGGACAGTGCCCCTTAGACGGTGGAAGCAGGGAGGCCTCTCTAAATGGGCACACTTGAGTTTAGACCTCAGTGGAAGGAAGCGGACAGTGGAAGGGAGTTAGTGCTGCCTGGTGTAGGGACTAGGATTAGGGATTAGGGATTAGGGAGGGGGGATACCAGCTCTCATCTCAGCAGATGTTTAGAAGTGCACCAGGTGGGAGAGAAGAATATTCCAGAGAGAGACCACACAGCAGCAAAGGCCCAGAGCTGTGCGGGTTCATGACATGTTGGGGAAATGTGTATCATGGTCCGAAGTGGAGCTGGAAGTGTCCTGGGGGCAAGCATTTGACAGACCTCGAAAGCTGTGCTGAGGAGATGGGACTCTATCCGAAGGCAAGAGGGAGGCTTCAGGAAGGTTTAAGCCTGGAAAGTCTCCAGTGCGTCACACCTCTGAAATGGCTCCATGCATCCTATGACTTCCAAAGCCCCTCTCAACTCTTAAATTCTGTGGGCCAGGCTGCAAACCTGCTCACTCTAGTTAAGTGAAAATTCAAAGTTAATAAAATTGTACTCAAATAGATTTAGGATGTCATGAATTCCTGGGGGTCACAGAGACCAGAGCTGGTGGGGGACATGCCAGCCTTAGCAGCCAAAGCGGGGCCTCCCACAGAAAGACACAGGCCAAGGCAGGATTCCCACCCTCTTCCAACAGACGCTCCACTCACCTCGGCCCACCCACCCAAGTGCAGGCAGCCCCTGGCCCTCCCACTGCTCCTGCACCAAGGCTTCACCCAGCACCCTCAGGACCAGCCCCTAGAGGCCAGCCCAAAATAACCAGGTCAACCCCTTCCCCTTCTGTTTAGATCTATGCCAGTCAGGTTTCCCCTTTGGGAGCCACAGACTCATTTCTCTGCCCCATCTGGCTAAATTGGTAAGACCCTACAACTCTCACAGCAGGCAACAGAGGGAAAAGTTTTCCAGAATCTCAAGGCCTTTGATGGAGAATGAATAATGGATGCCTAATGAATAATTGAGAAGAGGCTGTGAAGAGCCATGAAGACGCCCCAGTTCTCCCAGCAAAGCAGAGCTCTGGAGCGCTCCAGCAAAGAGAAAGCAAGGCTTTACTTAAAGATGAGTCGGGAAAGAGGGGAACTGGGCTGGAAAGAGGCTAGGGGGAACCAGGGCAGGGGCCCACGCAGGGAGCGTTTACTTTAGGCAAGATGTCATCAGGCCGCAAGCGGTTAAGAGCACGGACAGACCTGGGCACCAGGTCAGAAGCCCGGCTCATCCGCTCCTCCAAGTGGCCAGGAGATGGTGGGGTGGCCATGACCAAAGCCAGGGCCAGGCTTATAGCAGCCCAGCTAGAGCGCCCCGAGGAGAGGGACGGGCTCTGATTGGCCTGCCTTGAGCCATGTGACTACTCTAGGCACCCGGTTGGGGTACAGTGATTGGTCACTTCTGGGTCACATGCTCACTTCTGTGGGTAGGGAGATGGTTGATTGGCAGCCCCATGGAAGCCACGGAGAATGGGGAAAGAATGAACCAGAAAAGAAAAGAAGGTGTGTTGGGGGGTGGGGGGGGAATGTTGAGTAGTCCTTGGCAATCAAACACTTTCGTATTCCAGCCTCAGGCTACCTGTCCAGCCCCACCCAGCCACACCCCACCTGCACCTCGTCTCTAGCCACCTGAATATTTGCAGAGTCCTGAATGCCTCACTCTCCCTCACCTGACCTCCATGCCTTTGCCCAGGTATTCCCTCTGCCTCGGATGACTTCCCTTCCATCCATCACCTGCACAGCAAATGCCATCACTTCTTTAAGCCCCAGGTGCCCTGCCCTCTGGTAAACCTTCGACAGCCCTGACGCCCCTAGATGTACCCTACTCCCACAAAGCCGTGGTGGGGATGACAATGACCCTGCTGATGGAACTTTTTCTCATTGGTCTGACTTTTCACAGTCCCATTCCCCTTGAGAACAGAGATTTCATCTTACTGTCATCTAGTTCATCCAATGTTTCCTTAAACATTACCTGGCACAAGGTAAACATCAATGAATGTTGGATAAATGAATGAATGAACTGCAACTACTAGCAGAATGGACCTTTCCTGTACCTGGAAGGGTAGATGCTCTCCTTGAGCTGTGGTTTTAGGGGCCTTGGGGGGGATATCCTTGCTCCAGATTATATTCTCAATTTCCTGGTCTTGGGGTGGAGGGCTGGGCTCCCTGCCCTTTAACTCTGTGACTCATAGAGAGGATGGCCTCGGGAAACCCACGGCCCTGGAAGCCTGGCTTTCTGGGCAGTATAGGGCAGGGGCCAGGTCAAGAGCAGATTCTAAGGGTACAAAAGAGAAATTCTGCTGAATTTACAATTTTTCTAACACTAGAAACCTGAGAGATATTTCCAAAACTAAAAGAGAGTCCTGAATCATGAATTATTTTCTCTTGGAATTTTCATAGGGGAATTTCTAGACCTGTCTGAAAGTACAATAAAATCTCACTAATGCAAACTAATCATAATTCTGAGCACCTTTGCATAAGCTAGGAAAAAAATGATTTGCTAACCCAATTAATAATATAAACAGGACTGGAAGTGGGAGTATTTACCCTACTAAAATGAGCAAATTGTTTTCAAGCCTTTTAGTCACAAATTCATGAATCAAAAAGGACCTCAGGATCCTCCCACTGATTTCCTCCTTCTCACCCAACTCCGTGTTATCAGTACCCAGGTGAGCTCTCAGGAACGTAGTAATAGATATCAGTTGTAAAGGACCTACTGTGTGCTTGGAACTAGACAAAGCACTTTACACAATTAAACCTTTTAATCCTCACAATTCTACTGCTAGACTCATGTTATAGACGTAGAACCCGAGGCACAAGGAGGCCAGGTGACTTGCCAAGTGCACACAGCACAGGAGCTGAGATTCAAAACCAAGTGGATGACTGCAGGGAGTGTCTCCTAACTGCTCTTCTGTTCCACAGAGCTAACCAAATCACTTTCCTGTTCAATACCTTCAATGGCTCCCCATTGTCCAAATGCCTAATTGTCCAAATCCTTTGCCTGGCATTTAAATTCCTCCATAATCCTAGCTCCAACTAATGAAGCCCGCCTTGACTCCTGAGGCCACAGTGGACTCTTCACTGTCCCTGGGACAGGCTGGAGCCTTTCTGACCTCCCCACCCTGTCTACCTGCAAGATTCTGCGTGCTCTTCCTGGGCCAGATCAGCTCCGTGAAGCTGTGTCTTCACCCACACTGGCAGATGGCTCACCCCACCCGCAGGCACATCCCGTTACATGGGTGTGTAGTAACTCTAGATTCTATCTCCCCCTGGACTGAGAGCGCCTTGAGGGCGGGGATGGAAATTCCTCACATGGCCTCCAAGGTTGGTGTGACCCGGCCAGTTCCCACCTCCCAGACCTCCTCTCCTGTTGCTCTCGCCTCCCTCCCTCGCCCCCTCCCCCCCGCCTTTCCTCAGTTCCTAGAACATGCCCAGCTAGACCCCACTTCCAGGCCCTTGCACAAGCTGTCCCCTTCCCCTGAAGCTCTCTGTCGCCCGAGGTCCTCATGGCTGGATGCTTCTCAGCTTCCAGGCATGAACTCCAATGTCTCTTCCTCTGAGAAGCCCTCCCTGACCACCCTATCAGGCCTTCCCCCCACCTGTCCGCACGGCATCAGGCCGACTCCAACACATCATCCTCCGGGATTCCCTTTAGAGCCCTATTCCAGTCTGAAATCAGGCGCCCATTGCTATTCCTGTTTCTCACCCGCAGTGCCCTCCGGAATGTGAGACCCACAGGGCTCAGTCCTGCCTACCTTTGTCACCCTCACGTCCCCAGGGCAGCGATGGGCTCAGAGCAGGGACGCCATCGCCACGGGGTCAGCGAGGGGGCAAGTGTGTGCCTGATAGAGGCAGTGACTTTCTCTTTCCTCCACCCCTCGCCTCACCCACGGTGCTTCCCTAATAAATGCTTTTACATTTACAAGTGGATGCGGGAAGAGCAGTAGACCCAGGCCCTCCACACAGACAGCAAACCAGGCCTGAGGTTTGTCTTTGATTCGCCTGTGAAACAAGGTTTCCTGAGTCGTGTGAAAACTGGTGGCCGGCGCGTCTGTGCTTTTGAAAGGAGCACTTGGCTGGCTTTCTGCTCATGAGGTCATCACCTGGAAGGCACTTCCAGCATAGAGGGGCCCACAGGCTTCTTTTAACAGACAGGAAAAAGGGAAAGCCCAGCGCAGTCAAACGTGGTATCAGAGGAAGAGCCAGAGCCAGAAGCCGGCTCTCTCAGCTTGTCACATCCACTCTAAAGCACTCGGGACCTGCTGTCGGCCACAAAAATGGGCACAGCCTTTCTGCAGGCAATCTAATAATAATATTATTAAAATACCCATAGTAATAGCTAACATTTCCTGAGGGTTTTTTTTCTAAGATTTATTTTATTTATTCATCTCGCCTTCCCCCTTGTTGTCTGCTGTGTCCATTCACTGTGTGTTCTTCTGCATCCACTTACATTATCCAGTGTGGCACTGGGAATCTGTGTCTCTTTTTGTTGCATCATCTTGCTGTGTCAGCTCTCCATGTGTGCAGCGCCACTCCTGGACAGGCTGCACTTTTTTCATGCGGGGCAGCTCTCCTTGTGGGGCGCACTCCTTGCATGTGGGGGTCAGCTTACCACATGGGTCAGGAGGCCCTGGGGATCAAACCCCAGACCCTCCATATAGTAGATGGATGTTCTATCAGTTGAGTCATATCCGCTTCCCCTGAGTGCTTTTTTTTGTCTTTATTTATTTTTTCAATGTTACATTCAAAAAATATGAGGTCCCCACATAACCTCCACCCTCCTCCCCCCATAACAACAACCTCCTCCATCATCATGAGACATTCATTGCACTTGGTGAATACATCTCTGAGCACCACTGCACCTCATAGTCAATGGTCCACACCATAGCCCACACTCTCCCACAGTCCACCCAGTGGGCCATGGGAGGACATACAATGTCCGGTAACTGTCCCTGCAGCACCACCCAAGACAACTCCAAGTCCCGAAAACACCCCCACATCACATCTCTTCCTCCCACTCCCTACCCCCAGCAGCCACCATGGCCACTTTCTCCACATCAATGCTACATTTTCTTCGATTACTAATCATAATAATTCATGAATAGAATATCAGTAAGTCCACTCTAATCCATACTCTTTTCCTCCATCCTGTGGACCTTGGAATGGTTATGTCCACTCCACATCTATATCAAGAGGGGGCTTAGATTCCACATGGATGCTGGATGCAATTCTCCTGCTTTCAGTTGTAGGCACTCTTGGCTTCCTGTGGGTCTCTGTAGGCCTCAGAAGAACCAATACCTGGGGTTGTATCTACTTTATCTGTCTCTGGGACTGCTGAGGTGTGCATAAGGGAAACCCCTCTGATAACCTCCCGGCTCTTTTTGGAGACTCATAGCCATATAAATCCCCTGAGTGCTTTTGACACGTAGGACAGGGTGGTAAACTTTTAATTCTTGACACCCTAGAGGGTGGGTACTATTATTATTCCTATTTTCCAGGTAAGGAAACTGAGGCAATAGAGAGGTGAAGTACCTTGCCTTCAGTCACACAGGGAATAGATGGTAGAGCCAAGATGTGAGCACGGGCAGCCTTGCAAGGTGCATCCAAAGCACTTGGTGGAACAAATCCACTTGGAGGAATTTCCCCTATGGGAGTGATTCCAGACCAGGGGACGGTTTAAATGCATATTTAAAATAAATGACCCTGTGTTTCTCTTGGCTGTGGACTTTCTCAGATGCAGTTTGCCTTCAGGCCAGTGTTGGAATGTTTAAGCCTCCAGGCAGCTTGGAAGAAAGGGCAGGAGGAGGCACATTTATTCAGGCTGACCGGACCTGCTTTGCAGACAGGCCAAGGATGACAAGGGGACAGGAAGGGGGCAGGAATTGAAAAGGCAAAGCCATCAAGGTCGACTTGTGTAGGGAAATGTAAGTCTCACCGCCAGACAGGGGGAGCCAGGTGGGAGGAGGACCGGGGGCAAAGCCGAGTCACCACCCTGCCCCCAGAGCAGGGACCCCTGGCAGGGACTCGGAGGGCAATGTGTACTCATTTATGGCCACACTAAGAAGCATCAAATGCTGAGTCCCCCAAGCCTTCTCCATCCTGTGGTGTCCACTGAACACACCTCTCACTTTTCCCTTTTTCTTTTCTCCCCCCTACCCCCAAAAATGTCAAATAGGTCTTTTCTAGAAGCACTGAATGAAATAAAGGGGATTGGAGGGTAATCGTACCCTCTTCAAGGTAACCTGGAGCAAATGGGAGTAAACAGATGCACTTGGAGCCCATCGCCTCGTCTCCCTTCTCCGGGCTCCCTCCCCACCTCCTCCTGGCTGCCCAGGGAGCTCCTGATGCTGGGGGAGGAAGGGCTGATGTAGATCAATGAGCCCACCAGGGCCTGGCCAGGGTCTGCCTTCCAGAAATCCAAGGCCACTTAAACCTGAAAACCTTGATCTTCTGGAAAGGCCTTTTCTAGGGAACAAGAAGGCAGAAGCAGCCCCCTGAGCCTTTGTCCTGGGACACTTTGGAAATCCTCTCTGCCCCCAAGGCTGCAGGCCTCTGGTGTCACCCGAGACGATGCCAGGCTCTGGACAGGCCAGCAGAAGGTTACCAGCAGGGCAGGAGGCGAGCCTGCTTTGAAGCAGAGCAGCCACGACCCTTCCCTGCTCAAAAGCAAAACCCATCCCTGCTGGCCTGCAACGTCCCTGACCCTGGCATTGGGGTTCTAGGTCACAGGCTGGAGGGTGTGTAGCCACCCATAATAATAAATGCTTTCATTAATTAAACTCCCACTGTGTATCAGGCATTCTTTACATATTAGGGTGATGGAAATGAAATTGCAAACAATTTCCTAGGTCAGAAATGGTCAGTATGGGCACTTTCCTGCATCTGTTGCCCCTTACACATTCATTTCCTCTCCACAATAAAGCTGGGAGGTAGAGCCTGTGATCACCATTTTACGGATGAGAAAACTGAGGCGCAGAGAGGATAATGACTTGCCTCAAGTTGCACAGCTGGGAAGTAGCAGAGTCAGAATCTGAAGCGGCGTGTGCCAGGTGCTAAAGCCAGCCTCTTCTCCTGGGCGTCCTGATGCCCTTGTTTTTGCTCGTCTCTCCTTTGCCCTGTGCCCTGAGCAGCCTGTGCTCATTCTCACCGCAGAGCCTTAGCTGGGACTGTGCCTCCCTCCCAAATTCCTGAGTCGAAAACAACACTGTGGCTGCCTTTGAGGGGCTTGGCATCCAGTCTAGACAAAGGAAAATTTATGTGACTTCAACTATATACGTTCAGAAAAACAGAGAGAGAAAAAAAGAAAGGGAGCAGATATGGCTCAAGCAGTTGAGTGCCTGCTTCCCACATGGGAAGTCCTGGGTTCGGTTCCCAGTGCCTCCTAAAGAAGATGAACAGACAACAAGCAGACATCAAGCAAAAACAATGAGCAGACAATGAACAAAAACAAAAAAAGACCAGGGAGCAGATGTGGTTTAAGTAATTGAGCACCCACCTCCTGCATGGGAAGTCCCAGGTTCAGTTCCCAATGCCTTCTAAAGAAAAACAGACAGCGAGCAGACAACAAGCAAAAAAAAAAAAGACAAACAAAAACAACAAGCAGACAATGGGCTCAAAACAACAAGCAAAAAACAAGCAAACAGACTAGGGAGCCATCTTAGGAAGGGGAAAAAAAAAAAAAGGAAATACTGCCAGAAGTTCAAAAGAGCACATGGCTTTGCTCCCACTCCTCTACTTGACTCCGTGATCTGAAATGAGCCTAGCCAGGAGGTCTGAATCCGTTCTCTGGAGTCGCTTGCACCTGCGTGTACTGGCTTGGGAGCTGGATGCGCTGTGAGCAGTGATTTGGCAGGCCTGGGGAAGAGGGAAAGGCAAGGGTGGGGGATTAGAGTATGAGAAGGCAGTCTAGGTAGAAACACAAAGGTGTGAGAGGAAGCAGGAGGAACTGGCTGGAGCTGGAGCATGAAGGATGGGGAGGCCAGCATGGGAAGGAGGGGCAGGTGAGGAAGCTGCAGAGTTTGGCCAACCACAGACTTCCAGGCTAAGGAGTCTGAAATTTATTCCAGAGGCCAAAGGTTTTCAGTGAAGTGTGTCCTCTGTGGTGGCTCAGGGGTGAGATTCCCAGGATTAGCAAATAGAAATACAGGATACCCAGTTAAATTTGAATTCCAGTTGAACCACAAATAACGTTTTAGTATAAGTATACCCCCATGCACTATTTGGGATACACTTATACTAAAAATTATGTGTTATTTATTTGAAATTCAGATATAACCGGGCATCCTGTATTTTTTATGGCTCAGGAGGGAAGGGGGGCCAGGAGCAGACAGGGCCGTCTCCCTCCCCACTGCGGGCTAGGAAGCTCTGCTGCTGCTGGCAGCTTTAGATTTGGGAAATCCATATTAGAGTCCATTTGATAAACAAGGGTTTGACTTCTTTTCATCTTCTAATACTTTATTTATTGATACCAACTTTGACAAGCCATACAATTACATTTAAATTAACTTCAGAATTTATGAAACCGAATTGTGAAACTCCTGAACGATTTCTAACCAATGTTGACGTTTATTCTCTGTGAATCTTTTCTAATAAGCAAAGGGAATTCAAACTTTTCTAGGTTTGATAATCTGTTAATCTAGTTGAAATATAAGATCATCATGAAGAGAAGGTCGTGTTTATCAAGGAAGTTATATATTTCAGTTAAACAGCCCAATTATATATATGTGATTTACATATGTATATATCTATAGATAAAATCATATAAACATAAAACTAGTTCAGTTCTTTTGGGTACATGTACATAAAACCACTCTGGAAATTATGTGTTAGATCCCTGCACACAGATATCTAGACCACGGGTTGACAAACTTTCTCTAAAGGGACAGATAGTAAATACTTTAGGCTTTGTGTCTTACCATTTCAATCGCAACTCTCAAGTCTGCAGCTATAGTGGGAAAGCAGCCTTGGACAATATTAGACAAATGAGCGTGGCTGTGTTCCAATAAAACTTTATTTCCGAAAGCAGTCAGCAGGCCAGAGGAGGCCAGCGGGCTCGAGTTTGCCGACCTTGGTCTAGACCACCGGGCACTCACGAAGCAGGCTTTCCCCGGGTTCTGTGCACACAGACACCCAGCTGGGGACATCAGGGACTCTCTTCCTGCCACTGACATGTGGGGTGACACTGTAGCCCTGGCCTCTTCCTCTCTGCGTCTCAGAGGCCCCATCTCTAAGATGAAGCAGTTGGAGCCTCGGGGTCTTCCCCAAACTCAGATCTGATGACTCTGTCCTGCCAGAAAAACACTTGGCCCCAAAGCAGCCGCTGTTTTCCCCTCCCTCCTTTCCTGGAAATCCCTACTGCCTGGGACACAGGTTGCAAGACAAAGACGCCCTTTACCTACTCTGCCCTCTGCCCTGTGACAGCTCCTGGCTACTGTAAGGATGCTGGACCCTCTGGAAACCTTCCACACCTGTAGCTTCCTCAGCCCCTTCCCCAGGACAGAAACACAGAGCCACCCCCCCCCCCACCCCCCAACTCCAGCTCATGGCAAATGGGGGCTAACTCACTGCCGGGGCCCAGGGCCCTTGTAACTGCTAACATGCACATAATCAGAAATATCTTTAAAACCCTATTAACCCCGCCTCCTCCTGTTGCTCCTGACAAAGTTGCAACAGTAGAAGGTATCGACTCTCCAGGACTGGAGCTATGAGATCAAGATCAAGGCAGGGAAGGGGGGGGGGGGGGGTGGGCCACTTGGGGCAAGGGGGCTTGGCTTAAAATGAAATTATGGTTATTGTTTTCCTGGAAGCATTTCTTCTGTACTGCCAGGACAGACAGAGTAACAGCAGATTTGTATTTCATTAGGGCACATTAGTCAAAAGATCGATGATGCTTCTCGGAGCCTCTCTGCCAGTCCATGCGGGCGGATGAGCCTGGTGAGAAGCCTGCAAAGATCCAGCTAAAATTAGGCAGCTGCCAACTGCCCCTGGATTCACAACCACAGCATAAAGATTTCCAAAGGGAGGCTGACACGCAGTTGGTTTCCTTGTTCTGTCTTTGAGGGGAGGGGCCGTGATGAAGGGATTCCTTCTCTGGGGAAATGGAGCTTTTAAAAGGCAGGCTCAGTATTTGGCCTTGAAGGGGCAGAGACTGGGTGTCAAGGTGCTGTGGTCTGTACATGCGTCCTTAACCCAGAGCGTGGCCATCAGGCTCCTGGGCTCATAATGAAGAGTCAGCATATGGTTAGAAAGAGCCCAGCCTCTGACCAGAGGCGTGACCCAGGCGCTAACCTCTCTGCCTTCCAAGTCCTCATCCATAAAATGGGCGTAACCATGGGACCTCCTCAGGGGGTGAGGACTCCCTCTTTAATTCATGCGAAATGATTGGCGGGGGCCCTGGCACTAAGGAAACGCTCCTCTCTGGAGACCATGACTGTCGCACTGAGCATCCCCAAGGATCAAGCAGCACACCGTGAATTGTTCAATCCCATTTAAACCTCGTCACAGCCCCCTGAGTTATGATTTCCTCTAGGTACATGAGTAAACCAAGGCTCAGAGAAGTGAAAGAACCCCTGGGAAGTGGCAGATCTGGGCTTCAAGTCCTACAATCTGCCACATCTTCTCAGACTCGCAAGTCCAAGCTTCTTGGCTTGGCATTCAAGGACCCTGGGGACAAGTCCCTACCTCCTGTCCAGCTCCCCCTCCCCTCCCCTCCCCTCCCCAGTCCTCTGCTCTCCAGTCATTGGAACCCACCCGCAGTCCCTCATCAAGCCCCCCTGCCTTTGTGCCGGCCACTCACTCGCTACAGCGCCCTCTGCTGGCTCACCCACATGGCCAACTCCTGCTGGCTCCCCAGGCACCAGTGCAGGTAGCCCCTCTTTTCCGAGTACACCTCCCAGCACAAATATTCACTGCTATGATTTTCAACAAATTACTTCTAAGCTCAGCTGAGGCTTTTCCACTTTCCAGCTGTGCATTCTTTGGAAAGTGACTCAACTCCTCTGAACCCAACTCATGGGGCTGTGGAGTGGGAAGCACCTCGCCCAGGGCTTGATCCAGATGTGGAGGCGGCAGCACGACCCCTGACCCTCTGAGAGGAGAGCCCCCAGCCTGCGCAGGCCTGAGGAGCCTGCAGGAGATGCAGCACTTATATGCAAGCAAGATGGTGGGTTATTCCAGAAAGGACGTGACGGGAAACCAGAGTCACAGCCCTCCCGCCTGACTTGGTGAGCACCCTTGGTTGGAGGCAGAAGTCACTCACTTCAGAGCTCCAAGGATACTGGTTGACTTGGCAGGACAGGAATTCTGGGGAAATCTGCCCTGCATACAAAACAACTCAGAACCCGTCGTCCTGGCACATTGACTCCAGGGATTAAAGTGCCCATGGAGGGCCAAGGAGTGTGGCCGGCTCAGGCAGGTGCAGGGGCCGAGCAGGCTGTCCAGGGGCATCGATGGCCCCTGAAGGGAAGACAATGGTGGCTGGGCTTGCCCATTTCCAAAGAGGGTACGGTGCTGCCGAGGCCAGTGCTGCAGCCAGAGGGGAGCAGCAGTGAGCAAAACGAACGCAATCCCTGCTCTCGCAGAACTGCCCTTCTGTGTGTTGCAGTGACTTTTCACTTGGCCCCACTCAAGACTCTATATTCCTCGAGGTCAGGGAGCAAGTACGCTTCCCTGGTCACAAGCTCCTGCTGAGTGCGCAGTCGCTCCTTACCTGCTTCATAAATGAAGTTCTTCAGCTGCCAGGTGCCTGGAACCTCACACTCCTGGAACAGAGTGTCAGCACCTGGGAGAAATGAGATCATCTAGGGGAAAGTGAGATCTGGAGAGGGAAAGCAACTTGCCCAACGCTGCCCAGTAAGGTGCCGTCCCACCCAGGACAGGGCCCAGGGTGCTGACTCAGCGTGGGGCGTCTTCCATCCCTTGCTCGCGTCCACTCCCGCAGCAGCATGTCTGAGGCTGCAGAACCACGGTGCTCTGATCAGAGTGGGAAAGACAATTTATGTCCCCCCAAAATAACTGAGAAGTAAATGACTGAAGATATCCAAACGGTTATAAACATGTTGGAACCACATCATCAGCGCGTAAGTACAGAAGCGTAAACGGGAAGATGGCCCCAAACCGCCAGGCGTGATGGCTTGTCCTGCGTGTCGCCGTGTGAGGAAGACAACTCAAAATGCACCGTTACCCCTTGCGGGAAACCACCAAACCAAAAGCAGAAAAATGAGCTTCAAGTGTCTGACTATATTCCATTCAGAATATTTCAATTGAACAGCATTAAAAGCAGAAGACAAAATCTAAATTGTCTTATAAAATTACCAAATTAGTATCTTTCAAAGAAAATCTCAAACTACCTTTACTCTAAGGATAAAAACAAGCTATTTTACATGTGGAATTTGACAGCTTCTGACAGAGAAAGGAATACGTTATAGAACAAGGAGTAACAATAAAGAATTTGTTGAGATTCTACCATGTGCCAGATACAGAGATGGGTAAATTATGAATTCATTTTATTTATTCTGTACACAAACCATGCGGAGCACACCAAAGCCCAGTTCTTTGCCTGCTCACCAAATACCTGCTGAAGAACGAAGGCCCATTTGACAAATGATGAAACCGAGGTTCAGAGTGATTAGGTGGATGGGCCAAGACCTGTTATCAAAGCTCCTCCAACTTCCCTGCCTGCCTCCCCGTGGCCCGATCCCGGCCCCACCACTCAGTTGCACAGTGGCATTGGGAAGTCAGCTCATCACTGTCTCGTGTCCCCATCTGTACTTTGGGACAATAGTGTCTGCCAACACCTGGCTCGGTACAAAGAAGGGGCTCAGAGGGTTTTAGGGAGATCGTTGGTCCTGGGTGGAGCCAGGTACCACAGCAGACCCCACACTGGTACTGAAGCCGTCTAATAGACAGGGAATCAACAGATGGCTCTGGAACCTGGCAGAGAGTCCACATGGACATGAAGCCCCAAGCTGGCTGCTGGAAGGCCCTCCCCAAGATTCTGCCACTCAGTACAGGATTTCCTCGGAAAGCCAGGAGAAGCCTCAGATATTCCCCAAGGACTTTATCTTTGGGCCCTCAGTGGGGATTGATGGGTGGGGTAATCAGTCAAAACTCCTCCTTGCCATTAGCAAAGGGATGGAATAAATCAATGGTTCAAAAAGCAGGGGCAAGGCCTGAACTTGCTCTCTTGCCTTTGCACCCCTGTTCCTGCCTTCTGTGCCCTGCTCTCCCATTTTTCCTCTGCCACAATGACCATGCAAGTAAAACCTGGGCATTTATAATCTATAATGGGGAATTATAGTCTGTGAATCAGCCCACTTTATCACTTTTCAACCCCTTCTTCTCTACCTGGGACCCAGGGCCTGTTATTTTCTCCCATTTCTCATCCCTCCCTGCCTGAATAAATTACTGGCTTTTGAAATTCATTTCTGCAGCATGATCAAGAACCTGGACAAAATCCACTAACAGTACAATCTTCCTGAAACTGCCATGTGGGGGGTGGAGGGAGGTTTGGATAGTGTGGACATTATCCAGGTGGGAATGTGACCAGGACAACAGCCTTATCTTTAAAATATAAAATGTGCAAAGCAAGAGTTTGGCCTTCTGTGTAATGAGTAATGTCATTCCCGCAAAAGGAAGGAGACTGCCGTGAAAAGTGTGAAGCCGTTGAAATGAAGGCTGAAGGCGGGGAGGGGAATTCCTGAAAGTCCTGTTTAGTTCAGTGTGTTGTGCTTATCTCCACCTTTGATTGTTTGGGGCTATTTTACAACTTAGTAAGTGGCAAAAACTGATAATAATGCAAATGAGTCTTGTCCATAGAAATCAAAGTAAATGTGTCTGGTGAAAGGCAATTCATCATGGCCCTTCAGACAGACCATTTTGTATCTATTTGTAAATTCTTTAAATTGCTTCTTATCTGCCTAGATACCTGTGTGATGCTTTGAATTCTTCCTCTAACCAGTTCTGACGACTTGCTGATTGTCTCATTAATTAATGAATTAAATGAAATCTTTGACATGTGTTCATTTTCTATTGGTATGAGTGTCATGATTATGCCTGTACAAAACATATCCTTTAACAAAAGCTTGCTCTGCCTCCTGCCTTTCTAGATGTCACACAAACACTTAATCAGTACCCACTCTGCACCCAGCACAACAATCTGCTGTTGGAGGTATTATTTCCCTTATTTTACAGATGACAAAACCAAGGCACTAAAAGATAAATACTGGAGCCAGAATTTGAACACAAGCCTTGAACCACTGCACCAGACCCCCTCCAGCTCAGGTTCTCAGGCTTGTCAGGAGTCTCCCAGGTAATAAAGCACTTTCCCACCCATTCGGGAGCTCATCTGATGAAAGTGAGAGCCACTGAGTGTGCACTTTGGGTAGACTGTCAAGGCATGGGACTGTACAACACAGTGAACCATGTGGTGGAAGATGGACTGTGGTTAATAGGATAAATATGAGAGTGCTGTCTCATGAACTATAACAAACATACAATACTAATACATAGTGCTAATAATAGGGAGTGTATGGAAAAACTAGGAGGTACCAGAGATTGAACCCAGGACCTTATATATGGGAAGCAGGTGCTCAACCACTGAGCTGTATCCCAACCCCCTTCTCTTTTCTCTCTTCCAGCACCCTTCTCTTTTCTTCTCCCCTTCTTCTGGCCCTTCATCTCCCCTCTCCTCCTTCTCTTTCTTTCCCTGCCCTTTTATCTCCTCTCTTCCCTCACCTCCCCCTTCTCTCCCCTCACCTCTGTCCTCCCCTCTTTCTCTGCCCCCCCATCTGTCTTCCCCCTTCCCCTCTTCTCTCCTCCACCTGCTCCTCTTTCATCGCCCCCTACTTTTCTTTCCCAGTTTCTTCATGGATTTCTCTGAGCACCATGAGAAGGACAAACCCCACCGCCCCCCCAAACAGACCCTGGAAACTACATCCTGGATGCCAGGAGCATCAGCCTGCCTGGCCCCTGCTCTGCAGGGAAGACTCATAACTGGAACTGCCCCTGCCGTGAGCAGCACGCCTTCTCCTCCCTCCCCTGCCTCCTGCCTCTGCCTGCCACTCCTCCAGTACATCTGCGGCTCTCGCCTCCAGCTGACATCGAGGCCCCCCGATTCAGCTGTGCCCACATGGTTCACTGTAAAGCAGAGCAGAGCCTCTCTACCTGCTGGCATGCAGCAATCAAGCGCGACAGTGTCAGTGTCAGTTGCAGCAGCTCCCAGCTTGCTCCACTCCACATCCTGGCAACCACTGTATCCCCAAGAAGGGAAGAGCCAGACACTGACCCACCAGCTGGGGCCGTCCCCATGAACGTCTTAGAATCACTGGAATTTAACAAAGATGGCAAGGCTGAGCCGCTCACAGCTGGCCTCATCAGCCCACCTTCCCTGTCTCATAGGAGACAGTGCTGTGCTTCCATGGATAGGGCCCGGGCTTGGAATCGGACAGATCTGGGTTCAAATCCTGCCTCTACTCCTGCATCTTTCACTAGTCCCTTCGAGGCTCAGCTTCTAAGCCACAGTCTCCAACTTCGGCTTCAACAGAAATAAAGGGAGTATTTTGTTCTCCATCTGCCTGACTCTTGGGTCTTTCCTTCATTCAGTTCCTAACTCAGGTGAGGGAAATGGGGGTGTCATTTACTGATTCCCTCAAACCCCAGCAATGATGCCTGATCAGATGTGAGGAGAGGACCCCAGATCTGTCCATTTCTCACTGTCTCCACTGTGGCTTCCCTGGCTCCCATCTGTCATATCAAACCCACCCAGGGGCCCCTGAACCTAGCTCTCTTCTGCCAGAGTCTGTCCCAATTTCACCTGCAGCCAGGTACACTCCCCACATGTGGACCTGAGCACACCTTCCTGCTGAAACAAGAAAGTTCCTGTGGAAACGATGGACAAACAACATACCAAGGAACCAAGAGAGTCTACAACTGCAAGCAAGAGTCCCATCCACTGGCCATATGGGATGAAAGGCACCCCTTAATTAAAGGTGGAATGGACATCACCATCACAGAGTCCTCAGGACTGGGGAATGAACTATGGACTAAAGTAGACTTACTGTTATTCTGCTATAGACTTATTGTAGTTCTAGCAATGGAAGAAAGATCATTGATGTAGAGATAGTGGCCATGGGAGGTTCTGGGGTAGAGAGAAGGAAAAACAAGTGTAATGCAGGGGCATTTTTGGGACTTGAGAGCCATCCTGAGTGACATCACAATGACAGATCAAGGTCATTATATATCCTGCCATAACCTACAGAGTTGAGTGGGAGAGAGCGTAAGCTACAATGCAAACTATAATCCATGCTTAGTGGCAATGTTCCAAAATATGTTTATCAATTGCAATGAATGTGCCACATTAATGAAAGATGTCGCCAATGTGGGAGGTGTGGGGAGTGGCGTATATGGAAATCCCCTATATATTCTATGTAGCATTTATGTAATCTAAGTATCTTTTAAAAATTATTGAAGAAAAAAAAAAACAGGAAGAAGTTTAGACATAGAGAAAGCCAGATGGAAAAGGCAGAAGTCAAGAAACTGGGGGGATAAAGACAGTGCCATATTCAAGGCCATGTGACAGAAAAAGACCACCGGCATCCCGCCCCAGGACCCCATAGCCTTCCGTGAGAAAGCATTGCCTTGTTGAAGCCTCTATTTCGATTTTGGACTTCTAGCCTCAAAACCATGAGCCAGTAACTTCTTGTTGCTTAGGCAAAAAAAAAAAAAAAAAAAAACTTCCTGTGGTCTGCAGGTTAAAATGCAAACCCTGCCTCTGGGACTCAAGGCCCCCTGATGGCTCCCGGGTTCCTGGGCTGCTTCTCCCCGACCAGACACCAACTTCTTGCCGCCCCAACGCCTCCCTGTCCCCAAACCCACCACCCACTCCCCCTGTACCTGGGCCTCTGCAGGGCGGGGCCCTGGGCCCTCAGCGTCCTTCCCCTTCCCTGGTGACTCCTGCTCTTCCTGGAGGACTCAGCCCAGAGGTGACCCCTCAGAGCTGGCCCTGACCTCTGCGCCACGCCCCTCCCCCGGGCAGGGGTGTCTACTTCTGCCCCAACCTTCACCCTGTGGCAGTCCCAGGACCCCCAGGTGTGAGCCCCCGCAGGCAGGGCAGGCCCCTTCTCAGAACTCTGACCCCCTCAGGGCCTCTCAGCCCAGGGCAGCCCCCAACTCTGCTTTTCAAAGGTATTAACCACCAGCCCAACAGGTGCAAGTCCAAGCTCTAGGGGGCCCTGCAAGCTGGGTCCTAATGGGGCCCTCCCTGCTGGGTGAGCTGGGCTCTGTGGGGCCGTCTGCGCTCACCAGTCTGCCCCGACGCAGGTCCCAGGGCCGGTGCTCAGTGGTGCCCGTGTGCCCCAGGAAAGGCTTCTGACCACCCGGCAAAGGCAGGACAGACCCCTCGGCGGCGCCATCCTCCTCGGCGCCTCCAGGTCCTGTCAGCTCTTTAGTGAGGAGCCCGGGGAGCGTCCCCGCGGCCACAGGCTGGGACCCAGACCACAGGGCTCTGAACTCTGTGCCCTCAGAGGCTCTCGTGTTCCCAGCAAACAGCCGCAGCAGAACAGAGCCTCTCGCCGCTCCCACGGGCTCCTTTCCAATCAACAGAGGAGCAGGAGGTGGGGGAGCAAACCAGGGCGACCAGAGCACACGGGGCGGCGCAGCGCGGGGGGCGGCGGCCAGGCCCGGCTCTCCCGCAGCGGCGTCTGCGCGCGGGCAGCAGGCGCCTCCCGCTGGGCAGGACTTCGCGGCCTCGAGCTGCGGCGAGACACGCACACGCACACGGGAAGAAGCATCCGCTGAAGGTCTAGCGCATGGGCGCGGAGCCCCGGGAGAACCGCGGGTGGTTCTGGAAGGCCTGTGCGGCCGGCGGAGCCGCAGGCACTGACCCCGGAGGACCCAGGTTCGAATCCAGCTCTGCCGTCTCCAGACCGAGTGACCCTGAGTGGTGCTTCTAGAGCCTCGGCTCCCAACCCTGCACCAGAGTGGACGGGCTGAGGGCTGGGGTGACGCTGGGCCTCCGGGGCCCCGAAAGCCTGGCTGAAGGGCTTGGCCTTTGCTTTGGGAGCGGTGGGCGCCGCCGACTGCTTTCAACAGCTGGAGGACAGGCTGGCTTTGCGTTTCAGACGGCTCGCTCTGGACCTTTAGCTCGCCATCTCTGTGGGGTGTGAAGATAAAACGGTAAAATGCTGCTGAAAAAGCTTAGCTCAGTGACGGCACAGAGCAGTTTCCCCGGAAATGGCAGCAAATATCATCCAGATGGAGGCGAGCAGAGTGAGAACCAGGACAGCGGCTCTGGCCCCACGCCCTGCGCGCCCCGCCCGTCCTAGGCAGCCCCGCCCGCCTGCGGCTCCGAGCCCGGCGCCCAGCGCGTCTCCTCCCCGCGTCCTCACCGCACCCGGCAGGCAGGCGCTGTAACCACCCAGTTACTCAGAAGAGGAAACCGAGGCTCTGGGAGGAACCCCAGAATGGGAGGAACCTTGGATACCTGCCCTCCAGGCCCACTCCATTTCACAGGGGGGAAACTGAGGCCCAGAGAAGGGCAGTGGCTTTCCTGCAGTGAACTGTCCAATTTGGTTCCATTCATGAAACACCCAATAAGGTGCTGGGGACTCAGAAATGAATCAGACACACAGTCACCCTGAAGAACCTCCAGTCTCATGGGGAAGAGGTCCTCATATAAATTAGAAATTATAGCTTGACAGGAAATGGGCAAGAATGTAAACACGTGAAAGCACAGATGTGGTACAGAGGGGGAAAGGTGAACTCCATGTAGGCTGGACTAGAGGTAAGGGTGGGGAGAACCAGGGAAGGCTTCTTGGAGGAGGTGGCAGGGCCGGGAATGGAGGCCTGAGCTCCTTCCTCCCCATCCAGGGCTTTCTATGCTTCACTCCAACTGTTGGGGAAGAGGAGGAATGCGTCAGGGCCAGGTCACAAAGGGCCAGGATTTTAACATGTGTCCAAGAGCCTCAGGAGAATTTTAAGCCACAGCATAATGTGATCAGACCTTCACTTCAGAAACTTTACCTGGCACAGGGTCTTATTGGCTTTTCTCTGAAAATACCTTTAAAATCATCAATAAGAAAACTGATTTTCATCTAGTCCCACCTCCAATAGCATTTCCTTCTAGATATTGTAAACTACCTACATAAATTTGTATAGGTTTTATAATACACACATGTACTTTAAAAACATCTCAAATTCATTCATCTATTCAAGAGTACTGTCGAGTGCCTACTATGTACCAGGCCCAGTGCTAGTCCCTGGGGACCCAGCAGTGAGCAAGGTTAATGGAGTCCCATTCTGCTCACCAGCGCCAAAGTCCCCCAGCAGAGATGACAGTGAGTCCCAGAGTCCTTGTGCCCTGCAAGCAGCCACGTTCCCACAGCGTGGGACAGAGCAAAGCACAGACACACCTGGGGCTGAATCCTGGCTCAGCCACACACCAGCTACGTGGCCTTGGGCAATGTGGCAGTTTGATATCATTTATGAATTCCAAAAAGAGATATAGATTATGTTGTAAATTGGTGTTCCTCTGGATGTGATAACCCTTTGATTGTATTAGATTCCGCTGAGATGTCTGATTAAATTATGCTAAGATTAGGACTTTGATTCAACCACATCATTAGAGTACAACTCAGGCTTGAGCCCCAGCCCCCTTGATGGGCTGATAAAACAAACTCTCACACGGAAGTAGACACACAGGAGAGGAACACAGAGGAATGGAGATGGCTCATTAGACATAGCAGAGGCCCTGGGAAGAGAGATGAGCTTGATAGTTTACAGCTGCCCTTGTGAAGAGAACAGATTGCAGAGTCCGGAAAGAAACAAGCCCTGGGGAAGAGACGGACTTTATGCCAGCCTACAGCTGAGATCGGAAGAAGCTGGGCCCATGGAGCCTTAAGAGGAAAGAGGGAGCCTGAACCCTCGCAGACATCACCCGCCAGTTTCGCCATTTACAAAATAAGGAGAGTGTGAGTTTGCTGTGTGAGAGAGGTGAGTTACTTTATGTGAAGAAATGGCGCATAGCAATCCCTCCAGAACCGGAGTCTCCTGCCCAGCACCTCCCCTCAGTTCACCGCTGAACCAGCAGGCACCCCCTCATCATCATTCTCTTCTCCGCCTTCACAGTCACATGTCCTGCCCTGTGGACTTCTTCTTCTCGACCTCAAGAGGGAGGCTGGGGTGACTGGGGCGCTGCAGGCAGACGAGGAAACAGAGGCACAGAGATCATAGGTGACTTCCCCAAGGTCACTCAGCAAAGGGGTGGCCAGCAGGGCTTTCCAGACTCCCCATTATCGGTGAGACCCACTTCTCTGGACTGCATCCCCAAGCCACTGAGATATACAGAGTTTGGCCACAATTACTGTTGGCGTCTTTCCACCTGGGAGCTCAGCGCTCTCTCATCTAATGATCCCAATTAGCATCGTGACTGTTTTTATTAGGAAGATTCCTTTCAGGAGTGACATAAAACATGTCTTGAAAGGAAATGCAGTTTCCATTTTCTCCCTGTTTTACTTATCATAATACATTTCCATTTCAATTGAGTCTCTTCTTTCTTTTTTGTGCATCACATTTCAAAACCTGCAACATCAAAAACCAGCTGGAAATGCCTTTGGTGAGCTGACACCCTTCCTCAGCGCCTTCCTTCCCCTCCTCCCCAGTGGGGCTCACCCCTGATAGCCCCTCCCACCGAGTGAAGGGTCACCCAGCATCAGACCCCGTGCCAAGCCCCGTCCAGGACATACTGCCCCAGTGCCTCGTGCAGCCCTGGTGCGGGGGCGCATAAGTATCCCCCGTGTACAGTGCACAAACTGGGGCTCAGAGAGGTGGTGGTATTCGTGGAAGGCTCTGGGCTCTGGGCTTCTAGGTTCTAGGCTCATGTCGCATGAAAGAATTTAAGAACATGGCACAGGGTACACAAGGGAGTAAAGAGTTTATTAAGAAACGAAAGAGTACCCAGTCCTAGACGTGGATGCTGCAGAGTGAAACGTGCCCGTGGGGCCCCAGGTTAGGCCTTTAAAACCTTTGCCCCTCCCCCTTCATTAGGTTGGGGAGGGGCCCCAGCTGCTTGCTGTTCTGATTGGTTGCCTTACAATCTCAGCTCTCAGGGGCCCAATGAGGAGGCCTTTTGTTTGAAGGTATCCGGGGCTTCTCCTTGACCCGGGAAAGAGTCCAAATGGGATCTCATGGCCAGGGTCTTATGGCATCTTTCTGGTAGCCTTCCCCTCAGGAGGGTTCTGGGTGGGGTCTCTTGGTCATATGGTCTGCCAGCCATATTGTCTGCCAGATGTGTTTTCTGCCGGGTCTTTAGCTGTGACCCAAGACTTCCCTTTCCATATACTAAACTGCCTTAATGGGACCTGCCCACGTCCACACAGATGGTAAAGGGCAGAGTCGGGATTTGAACCCACACCTGCCTGGACTCTTCACCACCACTCCACCCTCCTCCAGGATCCCAGAAGGTACAGGTGTTGTTGGTGGTAAAATGGCCATGGTGTTGTTGGCATGGGGATGGTGATGACAAAGGCAAATGTTAGGGGCTGTGGCAGTTTGGTATTATTTATGAATTCCAAAAATAGATATTGGATTGTGTTGTAAATTGGTCTGTTCCTCTGAGTACATCTGATTGGACTGGATTCAAAAGTTTCACTTTTGCTTGATTAAATTATGATTAAGGCTTTGATTGGTCCATATCAGTAAGATGTTGTCCCCACCCCATTGGTGGGTGGGGACTAACAGAGAAAACCACACTGCAGAGCAGAGAGTGGAGTTTTGATGCTGGAGTTTTAAGCTGGAGCCCTAGGAAGTAAACATGCAGGAGAAGAACACAGAGGAATGAGATGGCTCCAAAGATATGGCAGAGGCCCTGGGAAGAGAGAAAGCCTACAGTCTACAAGTGACCTTTGGAGAAAACAGAGCAGCTGAGCCCAAAGAGAAACAAGTTCTGGGAGAGATACAAGACTTAACCCAGCCTACAGCTGAAATAGGAAGAAGTTGGGACCACAGAACCTTAAGAGGAAGAGGAAGGCTGAATGTCAGTCACCATCTTGCTCCAACATGTAGCAACAGACTTTGGTGAGGGAAGTAACTTATGCTTTATGTCCTGGTCACTGTAAGCTTCTATCCCCAAAAAATACTCTTTATAAAATCCAACAGATTTCTGGTACTTTGCATCAGTACCCCTTTGGCTGACTAATACAGGGGCTATGCAGAGATATTGCTGGGAAGTGGCCACCCAGTGGGAACTACACTTCCCAGACCCCCTTGCCTCTAGGCAAGGCCATGTGGCCAGTTCTTACCAGTGGGTTGGGAGAAGTGATGTGGGTGTCACTTCTGGGCAGGTGCTTCTTCTCCACTCTTTCCCCTCTGCTATCTTGAAGCAAAAGGGTCTGAGACCTTAGAGGAGGGTCCAGCCATGAGATGGAAGGTGCTTAGGCCTTTGAATGGAGTTAGGCTGCCTGTTGTCTGGCAGTTTTAGAGGTGAGAACATGAAGAGGGTGGGGTGAGGGGAATTTAATCCAGCCTTATTAAAGAAGGGAAGCACCGCAAAGGAGATGATTCCTATGCCATCTTTAAACAGTAGGAAGTGACCAGTGAGAAGGGGAAAAATTGTACCAGCTAGAGGGAATAGCAAAGACCCATAGGAGAGAACCTGGTGGATTGGGGACCTCGAGTAGTTCTGTAAGGCTGAAGTATATCCTGTGATGGGGAGAAAGAAGATCTGAGGCTGGAGAAGTGAATGGAAGGTGGGTCAAGGGTGGCCTTGATACTGGGTGGGGGAGTTTGGGGATCACTCTGAGTCTCCCTCCCTGGGTGACTATTACACCCTTGGGCAGAAGAAGTACAGGTCAGATTTGTGCATTAGAAACAGGCCTCTGGAGAGCAGTGTGAGATTGATTTAGAGAGAGAGACTAGAGGCAGCAAGATCAAGAGGGAGGTTGGCCCAGTGGAGTGGGAGAGGGTCTGAAGCTGAACTAGGACAGAAGGAGAGGGTGGGTGGCTTACAGGAGGGATTCAGGATTTAGAATCAACAGGTCTTGGTGATTGATTTCAAGGGAGAGTTAAAGAAAGAGTAAAGGAGGATGCCCAGGTTTCAGGGGACCTAGGTGAGTGGTGGGGTCACCTCTGAGATCAGGTAGAAGGAGGAAAGAGACAAGCAAGGCTCAGCAAGTGTCTCTTTTCTGGACTTGGTCTCATTTTCCTATTTTCCTTGATTACAATTATGTGTCCAGAATTTCACTCATACGGATGATAGTAGATCAATAGATGGATTGGTTAGCCAAAGGGAACAGCAGGAGCAAAAGTGCAGGAAGTTAATTACGGGGGGCAGTTTTACTGGTTTAACATCTATCTCCTCCACTGGGTACCACCAGCACCCATAGACAAAGCCTGGCACATGAGAACACTCGATGTTTGTGAATAAATGGAAAAATGAATAAACAACTGATGTGTAGGTTATTTGATTTGGCTGGAGCACAGAGAACTGATAGGGACTCCTGGGGTGGTCAAATGGGGCCAGTCATGGAAGATCTTGAGTGCTGGGGTGGGTTTATTTTTTATTCTATAGGTGATGGGTTTTGATCTGAGGAGAGGCACAAGAAGAAAACCCAGCCAAGTCCAGCAGCATGACTGAGTCCAGAGCCTGTGGAAGACAGGAAAGGAGTGCTGTTCAATGGCCCTTTTTGATCCTAATGGACAGAGCCTCCTGGAGCCCCCTGGTGATGACAATAGGAAGGATGGCAGTGGGTCTACACTGCTGCTTTCCACACTGGCCACAGAAAAGCATCACCTCTGCCCTATCCAGAGCCAGGCTCTGCTCTCTCCTTGACTGTTTTAGTTTGCTAAAAGCTGCTGGGAGCAATATACCGGAAACAGGTTGGCTTTTACAATGGGGATCTATTAGGTTCAAAACTTACAGCTCTGAGGTCATGAAATTTCAGTGTCCACATCAAGGCATCATCAGGAGATCCTTTCTCCCAAGCTGCAGTTGTGGGCGATCAGGCACATGGTGGCATCCATTCATCTCTCCTCTCCCCTCTGAGCCTCGTTGCTTTCAGTTTCTGGCTAAAGCAGCTTCTGCTAGCTTCTGTGCTCCATTGATTTTAGCTTCTGCCCCCTGGGGTCTCTCTCTCAGTTTCTGGGCTCCTCTCTGTCTCTGCAGCTTTTGTCCTGTCTCTGCAGCCTTTTATTCCTCTGTTTATAAAGCACTCCCATAAGAGGATCAAGACCCACCCTGGGTCATGCAATCTAATCAAAGGCCCTTAACTGAAGCAATTTAATCAAAATGTCCCACCCACAATAGGTTTACAGGCACAGGAATGGATTAACTCTAAGGACATGATTTTCTAGGGTCCACAAAAGCTTCAGACAGGTGCATCTGCCCACAGGGCAGCAGGTGATGGATGGTGTACATACCTGGTTTCCATCTCTGGCAAAGTTGGTTACTTCCTCAGTTTCTATCCTGTGAAGAATGTCTCTATCCATCCTGCCGGAGATACTGCTTATCCTGCTGAATGTTCAGAACAGAGCCCAGGGAGAGAGGCTGTGCCTCTGACTCCTGCTGGATTCCCAGGGAATCCCTGGCCTCTCCCTTCCTTCCCTTGTTCCACTTTGGAGGAAAAGCGGTAAGCAGCTCAGATGCTTTAATCCATTGCATGCAGAGCCTCCTGGGATGCCCTCCCTGCAGCCAGACCTGTTCCCGTGGCCAGACCATGAGGGAACATGCAGAACCTGGCCCTGGCTGCCTCCTTTTGGGGATAAGGGGCACCAGGAGAGGATGCCAAGCCAAGTGCATCTGCAGAGCAGGCTATTCTCATGCTTGCCACTTGTTCAACCAGCACTAAGGCAGGTGGACAATGGGGGACTCATAAGATCTCATATGTGTCCCCTCCTGCCCCTTCCCACTGCCCTGCCCAAGTCAGGCCCTCACTGGCTCCTCCCTGGACACTGCCCCGTCCTCTTTCCCTCCAGACCTGCTCTCATACTGTTTCCAAGGGTTCTTTCTCAAGCATAGCTCTGACCATGGCAGCCCCTGCTTAGGAACATTTCAACATTCTTCATCTCCTACCACAGGAAGGCACTCAGCTTAATGGATGAGGCTGCCTGCAAGCAGGCCTGTTCACAGCTGTACACAGGAGGGCTGTGTAGTGCCTCGGTAAGACCCAAACTTTGAAGCCAGGCTGCCTCAGTCAAAATCACTTAATCTCTCTAAGCCTCAGGTTCCTCATCTCTGAACTGGAAATATCTACTTCATGGAGGTGTTAATGCACAGCGAATGCGCAGAACAGTGCCGTGTACACAGTAAGCCCTTGGGGAGTGCTAATTCTTGGGACCTCTTAGTTTCTCTTCCTTCTCATGCTCCTCTTTCCCCCTCTCTCCCTTTCTCTTCCCCTCCTCCCCTCCTGCTCCTTCTTTTTCTTCTGGGAGTAGTCCTTCCTCCTAGCCCTGTCTGTCCCGTCCTGGGACTGCCCACTCAGATGAGCTGTTGCATTTTCTTTGAAGCAGGATGAGCTGGGGTTTCTGTCACTTGCGACCAAAGGGCCCTGACTCGCACAGGCCGTGCCTGCCCCTCCAGCTGTCCTCGCCTTCTCCTGCACCCAGACCTGAGTCCTCTACCCAGCCTCACCAACAGCCCCTCAAATTCACCCTATCCCTAACTCAGTGCCTTTGTTCTTGCAGTTCTCTCTGCCAGGAGTGCCCTTCCTCCCCAATTCTGGGGCTCCCCAAAAGCTTCAAGTCCTTTCAGCTCACCTGTGAACTCATGAAACCTAAAAGCAGAGCACAGAGGGCAGAAACAGGCTTTGGAGTCAGAGAGACGTGAGCTGCCTCCCTGCTCCAGCCTTTACTTGCCATGTGACCTTAGACATGCTGCTGCACTGCTCCAAGCCTCCATTTCCTCACCTGCATGTGCAGAAGGTAACACCAACCTCACTGGTTCTTAAATGGAATAAGTGTGATAATTCATGAGAAGGGGCCTGAAGCACACACAGTAGGCATCTAATAATTGCTGGTTGGTATGACAGGTGCTGGGTCCCCATAAGCCGGCTCTGCCCCTAGGACTTCACCTCCAGAAGGCAGGCAAGATCCCTGGGGAAATCTCATTCTCTCTGAGAAAGAGAAATAGAAAATATTCTAATTCCAAGAGTAAATGTCAGAGGCTTAGGAAGGATTTGGAGGTTCTGAAAATAAACACCCAGCATAGAGAAGCAGGAGGAAGGTGGGGGAGAAAGGAGGGGGTGGAGGTGGAGGGCCAGAGTAGGAGGCAGAGACGAGATAGCAAGACTGGAAGAGGCAGTGAGAGAGGGAGAGCCAGCACTTGTCTTACTAGACTCCACTTAAGTCCCTCCACAGGAGAGGCCTCCATTCACTTTCCCTGGAAGAACGTGCGAATTGGTCAGGGGTGGCAAAAGGGCAACTTGCAGGATGCGTCTGCCAGCTGATGTGCTTTTTTTATACTCTCAAAAATTCTTTTTTGTAAAACACTGCATGAGTTGGCCATGTTTAAAAATTGGGATACGACATGCAAAAGTCCAATTTCCTTTTCTCTTAAAAAAATCGGTAGTTTGAAAAATGGTGGGGAGCGCTGCCTGGAGCTGGGCGGCTTCCGCCCGCAGACGGGCTCAGGCTCCCCGGGTGGCGCAGCCCCTCCGCTCCCCACCCCTCGGCCGTGGGCTGAGCCCAGTTGCCTTTCGTGTCACAAGCGCCCTGCTGTGCTCCTCTCGCCTGTACAGACCCCTGAGGAGGCCGGGCTGTGACCCTGGCCCGGAGCATCTAACGTCAAGCCTGACGCGCGCTTCCTCCCTGAGAACATCAAACTCCCCCCCCAGCGAGGCCTCGGCGGCGGGAGTCACAGCGGCCCCGCCCCGCCCCCTCTGCATCCGGGGCCTCCGAGCGAGCGCGGGAGGCGGCGGCCCAGGAACCGGGCGGCGGCCGAGCGGCCTGCGGGCTGTGCGGGCCGAGCCTCCCAGGAGCGGCTGGGGGCGCAGTTCCTGCCCTCGCCGTGGGCGGTGGGGGCCCCCAGAGCCTCTCGCTGTCCGAGAGGGGCTCACGCCGGGTAAAGGCTGCCGCACGGCGCAGGACGCAGGAAGCTGCTGCTGCCGCTTCAGGGGCTGGTGTTGAAAGCCTAACTGACCAGGACACGGTCACAGGCCCCGCTGCGCCCTCCTTTAGCCCAAGGAAACAGGCCACGTGCCCGCGGGTCACCTTCACTTGGCCTTTCAGCACAACCTGGACAGGCCCCCCCACAGAAGGTCCTTCGTCACCACCGCAGCTGAGAACGGGCCAGGGAACCCAGGGTCCAGGGTCATCCCAGTGGCTCCTCCCCCCATCCTTTCGGGCAGGCTCTGAAATTAGCCCCATTTCCGGGGCAGGGATGGAGGCTCCAAGGAGCTCAGTGGTTCACGTGAGATGATGGGGCCAGGGAGAAGCAGGGCTGGGATTTGAACCAGGTCTGCCGGGCTCCCAAGGCCTTGTGACCTCAACACAGCTGGCCCCCTGGGTAATCTGGGGCAAGACACAGACGAAGGATAGCAAGAAAGAGAGAAGGTGGGGAAGAAGGAAGAGGGTGGAGAGGAAGAGGCGAGGAGAGGGGAACATGTCTCCAGCTTGGGGTGGGTTCTGGAGAAAATCACTTCCCCTTTTGGGGCCTGTTTTCCATCTGCAAAGTGGGGGAAGGAGGATCACACTAGAAGGTTCTAAGGTCCAGGTCCAGTCTGTCTCTAGGAGGGGCAGGGTCCAGGGCCCTCCATGCTGGGTGGGGAGATGGGATCCCTTTTGGAGGAGACTGACTGCCTTTGGGGTCTGCGCCTGGAGTGGGTGAAGCGGGATCCAGGTGCATAGGGCAGCTTCTAGGGGCAGCATCTGCACCAAAAAGCCTCTCATGGTCCCGAGCTGCGGGGCCTTAGGGTCAGGCCCTCCTGCCACAGGGGGGGGACAGAATGCCTGGGCTCCCCTCCCCCCACCTCCTAGTCTGACGGAGGGCTTCCGCCTCCAGTCCAGCACCCAGAAGCAGCCGCAGAGAAAGGCAGAGCGCAAGAGTGTCTTCAAGGTACCTCGGGGTGGGGAAGTCAGACAGCCCTTGAGCGAATTCTTGGGGAGCAGAGGGCGTGCCCTGCTGGGGGGGCCTGGGCCTGCTGAGCAGAGCCTGGACAGGGGGAGGGGGAGATGCCTTCTTCACAGCCTGGGGAGACCCAGTGCTGAGAACACGCCCCGCCTGGGGCGCCGTCCCCGAGCTCAGAGGCCTGCAGCCTGGCGCAGCCCCTCCCCAGCCCTCCTTGCAGGCCTGGCCGGCCCCTGGGGCTCCCTGAAGTCCTTCCTCAGCCCCCTCTGCTGCCCACAGTCCCTCCCTCCAGGCCCTGTGTGACTTGGCTCCCAGGCCCCCCACCACCCTGCTCCCTTCTCTGAATTCCCGCTCAGTGGCCTCACAGGTCCCTGTGCAATCTGGGAGCAGAAAGGCCTCCTTCTTCCCAGCCAGGCCCCCTCTCCTGCCGCTGAGGCAGATACTGCCCTCCCTGGGATCCAGGTCCTGGGTGGGGAGGGGTCCCAGCCCCTCAGCCCTGGTTTCTTCCCTCAGGGGCCTCAGGAAAGATCTGGGCATGGGGAGCCAGCGGATGGATGGACCAGCTGTAAATCATCCGAGAGACTCTAATCAGACCTGGGCAGAGAACAGGCTCCAGCGGGCTCTGGGGGGCTCCGGTGGGGTGGGGCATCACCCAGAACTGGGAAGATTTACCACCCAGGGCTTCCCCCTCCCCACATTTCGGGTATGTCCTGAGGGTGCTCAGAAGATCCTCAGCAGCTAGAACTGCCCAACAGTGGCCTTGGAGAGACCAGGGACAGAGGGGAAACCACTGTTTATTGAACTTGAGTACATGCCAGGCGCCATACCAGGGGCTCTGCATTACATATTTTGTTTAATTCTCACAATAACCTTTATTTGGTGGGTATGAAAATCCCCTTTAATATTTGGGGAAACTGACGTTCAGAGAAGTAAAGCAGCCTGCCCAAGGCCATGCAGCTTGCCTGTATTAGTCAGCCAAAAGGTGCTAATGCAAAGTACCAGAACTCTGTTGGTTTTTATAAAGGGTTTTTATTGGGGGTAACAGCTTACGGTCACAAAGCCCTAAAGAGTCCAGCTCAAGGTACCATAAGAAGTGCCACTGTAATTGCATACAAGAAAACTGAGGCCAGGCAAGGAAAGCAATTTGCCCAGCTAGGATTTGGAGCTGAGCAGTCTGGCTGCAGAGTCATTGCCTCTAACTACTGAACTAATATAATATTAAGACTGGCATGCTTCCCATAATGAAACAACAGCAGTGGCCGACACTTTCTCAGCACTGACTGCAGGCCAAGGGCTGTGTCAGGCACCTTAGGGCTTATCTCACTGAATCCACATTATTATTATTATTATTATTATTATTATTATTATTATTATTATTATATTCAGAGATGATAAGTTACCTGCCCAATATCCACAGCTGATACATGCTAGAGAAGAGATTTGAATCGAGGACCTTCTCTCCATGTCATAGTCGTACACTATTCTCTGTTCTCAAGCCATGGACTCCAATAGCTCATCACAGAGAAAGAGGAACATTTACTGGACATTTGCTAGGTGCCAGACACCCCTCGCTTAACCCAGCACATGGAAATTATCAGCCCTGAAAAACACATCTGTCAATGGCCTCTCTTCAGATATGTGAGCCCGTTTAAGGCCCATCAGAAGCACAGAAATGGCTCTAGCTCCCAATTTACCAAAAAGGAGACTGACACTCAGAGAGGTTACATGACTTGGAAGAGGCAGGGTTGGGGCTCAACAGGACATTGTTCAGGGTGGACTGGCTTCTCCTCTTCCCCCATCCTGTGGAGGGGCAGTAAGGGCTTGTAAACCTAGTGAGAAGGGACTCCATGGCTCCAAGCCTGGCTGGCCATCAATGGCCCTGTGGTTTTACAGAGGCCTCAGGCCAGGGGCCCTGGCTGCCCACTGGATAAAGAGTCCAGCTCTGTCCAGAAGAACGAATTTAATGTCCATATGACTAAACAAGATCCTTTGAATCAGCTTCATGTGTGCTCAGCTGCAGATGCAGTGTTTGCTTCAATCACTAGCACATTTCCTAAAATCCCCCAGGCCAAGTCTGGCAGCCCTCTCCCCAGTCAGACCCAATTCCTTGCCACACCGTCTCCATCCAGGCCTCACCAGGCCATGGTTCCGAACCCTCTGGGTGGGGCACTAGCCACTACCCTGAGCTGGGCAGCAGACCTGATCAGAAGGTCCCTGCTGCAGAGCTGGGCTCCGCCACCTGGAGATTCCTCTTGAAGGTCTCAGCTCTGCATCCAGGGACTGCATAGGAAGAGTGGAATCAACCAGCCTACAGTCTTCCCAAACATCTCTATGTCCACAGCACCATCAGTGACAACAACCTGATAGGAAGGGACATAAAAATCCTCTTCCCCAGAGCAGGGGTGTGCTGATAACATCCTGGTTCTTGATTAGCAAATTCCAATCACTGGATCCCAGGCCCTGGGAGTAACCATTGTTCCTGCCCCAGCCCTGACAAAGGCATCGGCAGCCATTGTTTCATCCCTCCCCAGACAGGGGCAAAGGCAGTGGGAATTTAAAGACACAGGGTTTCCTCAAGACTATGGGGAAAGTTGGCTGAAGGGCTGCATTTGCTGGGCAGCCCAGGAAAGCTCAGCTTTGGGGAGCCTTCAGACAAGTGTTTGGCACCCTTCCCATCTTCCTCCATAGGGCACTTTGGCGCTGGTCTGCACCCCCATCATGGGTCCCTGGCCCTGTTTTGGCTGGGAAAGACCAAAGCGGGGAAAGTCTAACCCAGGTTGGCCCTACTCCCAGAATTTGTCCTCCAAGAAAAAGCAATATGATACAATGCAAGGAGTGTAAAAAAGCATAGAGGTGATCAGTCTGGGACAAAGGCCTCCTGGCTTCAGATACCTGGGAGAGGGAAGTTTATCCCCTAGGAAATGGAGGTAGGAGAACTCCAAAACAACTAACAAGGAAAAGCCCAGCACAAGACAGAGGCCCAGTAAAACAGGGAAAACCCTGCACAGTGCATTCGCCTTGGGCGGACCTACCCAATAGGAGGGCTGAAACTCAAGAAAAATCTCTGTCTTTTCACCAGCTGGTTACAAAACCAAGAAACAGACATTCCAGGGAATAAATCCAAGAGTTAACCTTTTAAAATATTAAAATATACAGTGTGCTACAAGAATACAAGCCAAACAAAGAAACAGGAAATGATGGCACATCCAAAAGAAGAGAATGAAAAATACAGAAAACACCAACGAAGAAGACAAGAATGTGGACTTATTAGTCAGGGTTCTTTTGGGAAACAGAACCAACAGGAGATATCTGTAAGTATTATGAGATTTTACAAAATTATCTCACATGACTATGGAGATGCATGAGTTCAGATTCCATAGGGCAAGCTGCAAGCTGGGAACGCTGATGAGGGTTTTGACAAATTCTCTGGGAGTAGCTGGCTGCCTGAAGTAAAAATGGGAATTCTCTCTTCTGACTGCTGGAATCATCACTTCTCCTTTTAAGGCCTTCAAGAGATTGGATGAGAAATCTCTCTTTGCTGAAGGCAGACTCCTCAGTTGATTGTAGACATAATCAACCATAGATGCAATCAACGTGCTGATGATTTAAGTTCACAAAATGTCCTCACAGTAACAATTAGGCCAGTGCTTGCTTAACCAAACAACTGGACACCGTTATCTGGCAAAATTGATACATACACTTAACCATCACAGTCCACCCCTTGTCAATGCGGCAGCCATATACATCACCTTAATCCACAATGTCTAAATAAAAACAATAACAGACATTTTTCACCTAACAATACTCAAATGTCCTGTGTACAACCAGAAACACACTAAATCTCTCTAGAATAGAGTGCAAGTCCCTTGGGGAATATTCGCTCTTAAACTTCACATCCTATAACTTAAATACTATGACATGAAACTAATACAACTTATGCCATATGCTAAAGAGGATAAAACAGGAAAGAAAACAAAGATATTTGTTTATGTACATATACAAACACGCTAATAACAAAGCAAAGAGGAAAGATTTATGGCCATTACAGTCCTTGTTTCTGTAATTGGTCAAGTGGTCATAGTTCATATTTACCACTATCTTCTTCCACTACTCATGCCATGTCCCCTTTACCCTCAGCAAGCCCCTCAGCTGGCCATGCCTCCTTTCCTGATGGGATGAACCAAAATTACACTCCTGAAGTTTCTGAGCCATTGACAGTACTGCCTGGATTGGGTTGTTGCAGTTTCCATTAACTTTAATCACAGGGCATAGTAGTACTAAGAGGTGCCCTAGGATGATGGGGAGCATGGCAAGATCAGTGAATTTCATTAGCATGTGCCCATTCCCACACATCATTAGCTGTAAAGTGGGTTCCTTGATCAGAAGCAATGCTGTGCAGAATACCATGACAGTGGATAAGGCATTCTCTAAGTTCATGGATAGTAATTTTCACAGAAGCATTGCATGCTGGGAAGGCAAACCCATATCTGGATTATGTGTCTATTCCAGTTAGAACAAATCACTTCCCCTTCTATGATGGAGGTGGTCCAATGTAATCAACCTACCACCAAGAGGCAGGCTTGTCACCTTGGGGAATGGTGCCATATCAGGGACTGAGTGTGATTCTCTGCTGCTGGAAGATTGGGCAATCAACAGTGACTGCAGCCATGTTGGCCTTGGTGAGGGGAGCTCCATGATGTTGAACCCATGCATAACTTCATCCCAACCATCATGGCCACTTTGTTCATGAGCCCATTGGGAAATGACAGGAATGGCTGGGGAAAGAATCCAATTGGTACCTGCAGAATGGACCATCTTATGCACTTGATTATTAAAAATCTTCCTTTGCTGAAGTCACCCTCTAGTGAGCATTCACATAGGACACAAATATCTTCATGTGTTTTGGCCACTCTGAAAGTTCTACATCTACATGCCTCTTCCCCAGAACTCTTTGTCACCAATTTTCCAATCATATTCCTTCCAAATCCCTGACCATTCAGCAAAACCTTTGGTGACAGCCAATGAATCAGTATACAAATGTACCTCTGGCCATTTCCCTTCCAAGCAAAATGAACTACAAGGTGCACTATGCAAGGCCCCACCCACTGGTAGGAATTCCCCTCACCACTCCTTCAGGGACATTCAAGAAAGGGGATGCAGTGCTGTAGCTGTCTACTTTCAAGTAGTACTTGCGTATCATACAGAACCATGTGCAAACCAAGCCAGAGTTTTCTCTTCCTCAGTCAATTGATTGTAAGGAACCCCCCAAGAGGCCATAGTTGAAGGTTGGAAAAGAGAGGATAATGTGAGGAGTGGGGGGCATGGGCATTTGGAGGCCATGGGCATTTGGGCCACTTACTCATGTAACTTACTTGTGCCTTCAGGATCCACTTGAGCCCTATATCATATATACCACTTCCGTTTTATGATGTAGTGCTGCTGTGCACTCAACTTTATGATTTTGTGGGACAGACAACACCCAGCTTATGATAGGCAACTCAGGTCTCATGGCAACCTGGTGGCCAATGGATGAGCATTCAGTCTCTACTAAGGCCCAGTAGCAGGACAAAAGCTGTTTCTCAAAAAGAGAGTAGCCCGTCCAGCTCTGAGTCTCATTAGAGTTACAACACCTACTCTCCAGTTTATTGAACTCACCCAGGACAATTAACAAAAGGATGGACAACACCCATCCCATAAAACAAAGAATATCTACAACTGCAAGCAAGACAGTCTCGCCAGTCTGCCCCATGGTGAGGTCTGGTGCTCTGTCACCACCCATATGCTTGATGAGGGTGGAACAAAGAAAATGGTCTTTGGGCAAGCCTGTGGAAAGGGTGGGCCCCCATGAGGCCCCAAGGAGAAGAAATCATCATCTTAAGAATGACTCTGAGATTAAGAAATCAAATGGAGTATGCCCTTCAGTTTTCAGAACTGTTGGGGACCAGTGACTCATGTTTCCCTCCTAAATTCTCTTTAAAGTAATACAAATGTTTATCCTATCTCTGCCCCTTTGTATATTGGAAGCAGAGAAATTGTTTTGTAAGTTTCACATGTCTACAGCCAGAGGGATTTTGCCCCAAGACAAACTATTTCTATAAACTGATTATGATGTGATTTTTGTACTTAGCATTGCTACTGAAATAAGGTTTTTTGGAATATTGTAATTTGGGGAGGGGGGGTGGGATTCAGAAGGTGGGCAGTTTGAGATTATTTATGAATCCCAAAAACAGAAGGTTTTTTTTTTTTGTAAATTGATCTGTTCCTCTGGGTGTGAGCCCATTTGATTGTATTAGATTCACCTGAAATGTCTTTGATTAAATTACCTGTTAAGATTAGGGTTTACCACAGCAATAGGGCGTGACTCAGGGTTGAGTCCCTGCCCCCTTCATGGGTTTATATAAATGAACACACTCAAGAAGACAGAGATGGATGAGGAGAGAACTTGGTCATTTCGGTCCTGTCATGTGACGGAAAGGAGAAGGCTCAAACAGCTAAAAGCCCGGGAAGAGAGATGAGCCATTTGCCTGATAGTTTGCAGCTGAAAAGAACAGAGCAGCTCAGCAGCTGAGAAGGTAGGAGAGACCAGGCAGAGATCTCCCGCCATCTTGCTTCAACATGTAGCAACAGACTTTGGTGAGAAAACAGCCTTGAATTGGGCTCTTTAGGGCCTTGGAACTGTAAGATTTTACCCCAAATAAATACCCTGTACAAAAGCCAAGAGATTCTTATTACTTTGTATCAGCACCCCTTTTGCTAATACAGGACCTAAGCCCCCTCTTAATTAGAAACAGTGGACATCACCATCTCCAAATCCTCAAGATTGAGGAATGAACAAACCTATGGAGGACTGCAACTATAGACTAAAGTAGACTTATTATTATTCTAGCAATGGAAGAACTTGTATCATTGATATAGTGTCCACCAGAGGTTCTTAGGGGAGGGAAGGAGAAGAAAGAGTAGGTATAACATGGGGCATTTTAGGGACACTGGAATTGTCCTGCATGACATATGCAGTGACAGATATAAGCCATTAAATATTTTGTCAAAACCTATAAAATTCTGCAGTGCAAAATGTAAACTCTAAAGTAAACTATAGACCATGGTTTATATGGACAGTGCTTCAATATGTGTTCAACTGTAATAAAAGTACCACACTAATGGAAGATGTTAATGGGGGAAAGTGTGGGAGGGGAGGAGATGGGGTATATGGGAATCCCCTATATTTTGGGTGTAACATTTATGTAATACAAATCTTCTTTTAAAATAAAAAATATAAAAGGAAAAAAAGAAAGAGTAGTTATCTGCAGAGCATGGCAGGGCTTTGCTCTAAAAGTCTAAAGGTCCTGTGTTGTGATTCTCCCATGGGGGCCAGCCAAAGGCTCCAGTCAGCATCTCTATTTGCCCCTGACCCTTCCAGCACCACTGGATCTGCTAGATCATATTGCCCAACTGACAGAGTAGCTTGCACAGCAGCCTAGACCTGTTGCAGAGCCTCCTCTTGTTCCAGCCCTCACTCAAAACTAACAGCTTTTCTGGTCACTCAGTAAGTGGACTGGAGTAACACACCCAAATGAGGAATATGTTGCCTCCAAAATCCAAAGAGGCCAACTAGGTGTTATGTCTTTTTTTTGGTCATTGGAGCAGGCAGTTACAACAACTTATCCTTCACTTTAGAAGAGATATCTTAACCACACCACTGGGCACCTAGAAATTTTTGTTGGCTTTATCTCCCATCCTCTGCCACACAAATGCCTTACAGTAAGTCTAGAGTAGTTGCCACTTCTTGCTCACTAGAGCCAATCAACATATTATCAATGTAATGGACTAGTATGGTGTCTTGTGGGAGAGAGAGACAATCCAAGTTCCCTGAGGAGAATATTATGACATAGGGTTGGAGAGTTGATATACTCCTGAGGTATATCAACTGACAGTAAAGGTATATGGCTGACCTTGCCAGCTGAAAGAAAACTGTTTCTCATTGTCCTTACAGCAAATGAGTAAAAAGCAGTTGGCCGATCAATAGCTGCATACCAGGTACCAGGGGATGTGTTGATTTGTTTAAGCAATGATACCACATCTGGAACAGCAGCTGCACTTGGAGTGACCACCTGGTTAAGTTTACAATAATCTACTGTCATTTTCCAAGATCCATCTCTTTTTTCCACAGGTCAAATAGAAGAGTTGGATAGGGATGTGTTGAGAATCACTACCCCTGCATCCTTCAGGTTCTTGATGGTGGCCCTAATCTCTGCAATCCCTCCAGAAATCCAGTATTGCCTTTTATCTACTATTTTGCTAGGTAGGGACAGTTCCAATGGCTTCTACTGGGCCTTCTCTGCTATAATATCCCTTACTCCACAAGTCAGGGAACCAACATGGGGATTCTGCCAGTTGCTGAGTATGTCTATTCCAGTTACTAATGCTAGAGCTAGGGAAATAACATAGAATGGGTCTAGGGACCTATTGGACCCACATTGAGACAGACCTGAGCTAAAACTCCATCAGACACCCAACCTCCATAAACTCCTACTCTGATTGGTGGACTGCAGTGGCATTTTGGGTCTCCTGGAATTAATGTCACTTCTCAGCTGGTGTCTAATAATCCTTGAAATGTCTGATCATTTCCTTTTCCTCAGTGCACAATTACCCTGGCAAAAGGCTGTAGGTTTCTTTGGAGAAGGCTGGGAGGAAGATTAGCAGTAAAAATCTTTGGCAGTTTAACAGGGTCCCACCCCTCATTCAAGGGACTCTGGGTCTGTAAACTGTCTGAAGTCTGGGAATTGATTAGGGGTCCATGACTCTCTGTTTCTGCAATTCAAGTCAGACTTTTGTTCACTTGATCTAGAGCTCTTCTGCTTATACATATCAAGTAGGAATTTAGTAGGCTGTCCATTATTTTACTTCTAGGTACCCATGACCTATCAGTCAATGCCATAGGTCTCTGTGACTCAAACTATTTTGATTGCTGCTTTGAGTCTGCTGTTCATTGTGGTAGCCACGTCCACCTTGTCTTTAATGATTAAGCATTGCCACTAGGTTTCTGCCAACTCAGGACCCAATCATTTCCATTGTGTTTAAGGACCCCAGTTCAGTAACAGCAGTTCCCATGGTAATATCTGACCTACAGAGAAGAGCAACTGTGGAGTTCTTCAGGGAAGATGGAGATAGTCTCACAAATTATTCCTTATAGCCCTGGTGAAAGATGGACGTTCCTGGGGTGGACAAGCAGGCATTACATGTAGATCCACTCTAGGATTCCAGTATCTCTAAGCCTTTGGATCTCCTCATCTACATTTTACCAGGGCAGTTCTGACATTTCAACCTCAGGTAATATTGGCCATCTTTTGGTCCATGTTTCAGCCAGTCACCTGAACAAACTTTTAGAGGCCTTTCTATCCCTCAAGCTAAAACACTGAATCCAGAATCTCTGCTTAGTGGGCCCATATCAAAATTCAGCCTTACCCAACTTTCTATTCCTTCCACCATTATCCCATACCCTTAATGTCCATTCCCACATATTGCCCTGATTTCTGTCTATTTAAATTGGGAAACTCATGCAGTTCTACTAGAGGATAGCATACTTCTTCATGGGTCGCATTTTGTACTTCACCTTATGTTGCCTGCTGGGACTTCCATCTAGATATAGGTCTGGAAGAAAAGAGGGGTAGTGGGGATGAGTAACAAGAAGGATCAAAAGTGTCTTGCAAGCCAGTTACCTCAGAGCATTATGTTGCAGTTTCATCTGGTGAAACAGAATTAATCTCTTCAGGGGGAGGTTGGATGGCAGACTCCTTAGGGCAGACTGGAGGTTGGGAAACTGTTTCCTCAGGGCAGGCTAGAGGTTAGCTGAATGTTTCCTCAGGGCGGGCTGGAGGTCAAGCAGCTGTTTCCTCAGAACAGACCATTACAAGTTCATATAGCAAAGACTAAGCAAAATCTAGAGTTTCAATGTCCCCACTACAATTATTATCAACCCATATGTCCTCATATCAACTTTCAGGATCCCATTCCTTTCCAATCAGTACCTTCACTTTAATAGCAGACACCCTGAAAGGTTGAGAATTTAGTTCCCATCATAATTTTTTGCCACTTGCACAGTGACACTCTGGATCTGATTTTCAGAGATCTCAAGTCTGTGGTTACATGAAATAAGATTTTCTTTCAGGGCACCTGGGCAGTTTGATATCATTTATGAATTCCAAAAAGAGATATTGATTGTGTTTATAAACTGGTCTGTTCCTCTGGATGTGATACCCTTTGATTGTATTAGATTCAGCTGAGATGACTATGATTAAATTATGTTAAGATGAGAGATTTGATTCCACCATGTCATTAGGGCAACTCAGTTTGAGTCCCTTTGTGGTTATATAAATGGACACCCAATCAAGGAGACACAGAAGTAGAAACACAGGAGAAGATACACATGTACAGAGAGAACTCCATAGGCACAACAGAGGAGAGAAGTTGATCCTGGGACCCCGGAGAGAGGTGAGCCGTTAGTGTGATAGTTTATAGCTGTCCTCATGAAGAGACCAGAGCAGCTGAGCCTGGAAAGAAATGAGCCCTCCAGCCTACAATCGAGATCTGAAGAAGCTGGACCCACAGAGCTGTAAGAGAGAGAAGGCTGAACCCTCCAGACATCACCTGCCATCTTGCTTCAACATGTGGCAAGAGTTTTGTGAGAAAAGTAACCTTGAGTTGGACTCTTGAGGGCCAAATAAATACCCCTTATAAAAGCCAACAGATTTCTGGTACTTCCCATCAGTACCCCTTTGGCTGACTAATACAGCATGCATAGAAATTTTCACATCCTTCATGTGGTACTTAAGTTGCAAATTTGAAGCCTTTAGCTCATCCCTTTCTTTTATAATTGTTTTCAGCATACTTAGGGATAACCAGCCAACATCACCATACTCTTTAATTCTATAAAACTCTGTTAAGATATCAAACACACTCTCATCCAGATCCTTGCCTCTCATAAGCATGTGAGTAGCTATATCCAGTGGTGATATTTTACATATCTCTTTTGCCAGTTCATGCCATGGACCTTATCTGTGGCATCTGGACTACTGGAGATAAAATCATTAGTGCCTTTGAATCTAATCAGAGTAGACGGCCAGTTGAAAACCCCAGAACTAATTCAAAAATCCCATTTTTTACAATTCTGTTTCTCAAGAACTACTCCCAGTACCTAGCTGTATTAGTCAGGGATCTCTTGGGAAACAAAACCAACAAGAGATATCTATAAATATTATCAGGTTTTATAAAATTGTCTCATGTGACTGGGGGGATGCACAAATTCCACAGGGCAGACTACAAGCTGAGAACTCTGATGAAGATTTTCAATAAATAATCCAGAAAAAGCTGGCTAGCTGAAGTAGAAATGGAGATTCTCTCTTCTGACTGCTGAAATCATTACCTCTCCTTTCCAGGCCTTCAGTTGATTGGATGAGACACCTCTCATTGCTGAAGACAGCTGCCTCAGTTGATTGTAGATGTAATCAGTCATAGATGCAATCAACATATTGATGATTTAAATTCACAAAATGTCCTCACAGTAACAAATAGGATGTGCTTGGTTGACCAACTAACTGGGCAGGATTACCTGGTCAGGCTAACACATGAACCTAACCATCACAAAAGCCTTTAAAAAATTGTCTTAAAAATGCTCAAGGAGATGAAGGAAAGTACAGAGAAAGAACTAAAGGATATCAGAAAAACAATGAATGAACAATATGAGTCTAAGCAAAGAGATAGACATTTTAAAAAGGAACCAAACAGAACCACTAGAATTAAAAACCAGAAAAAACTGAAATGAAAAATAGCCAGCAGGGTTTCAAGAGCAAATTGGAGCTAGCAGAAGAAAGAATCAGTGAACCTAAAAACAAGACACTTGAAATTAATCTGGCTGAGGAGCAGACAGAAAAAGGAAACAAAAGTGAAAATAGCCTAAGACAGCTATGGGACACCACAAGTACACCAATGTCCAGTTTTGGGAGTTCCAGAAGGAAAAGAAAGAGAAAAAGGGGCAGAAGGAATAGTCAAAGAAATAATGACAGATAATTTCCCAGACTTAGCAAAAGACATGCAAATGCACATCCAGGAAGCTCAGAAAACACCAAACAGGATAAACATGACAAAAAATACAACCTGTCATAAATTGATTATACCATCAAATGCAAAGGACAAGGAGAGAGTTCTGAAAGCTGCAAGAGAAAAGCAGCATGTTATATGCAAGGGAGTTCCACTAAAATTGAGTGCTGATTTCTTGTCAGAAACCATGGAGACAAGAAGGCAATGGGTTTAAATATTTAAAATGCTGAAAGAAAACAACTGCCAGCCAAAAATTTTCTATCCGGTGAGGACAGTCTCAAATAAACAAAAGCTGAGGTAGTTCACTACCACTAGAACTACCCTACAAGCAATGCTAAAGAAAGTTTTCAGACTGAAAGGAAAGGATACCAGACAGTGGTTCAAAGCAGCATAAAGAATAAAGACACGAGGTAAACGTAAGCATGTGGGTAATTATAAATAGAAGTATTATTGTACTCTATTGTTTCATATGTTACTCCACTTCCAACAGGTGCTAAAATGCAAATGCATAAAAAGTAATAATAAATCTACATTTTTGGATGTAAAATGCATGAAGATATAGGTGGTAACAAGTACTAAAAATGGTGGTGGGGGAGACAGGGATATAGGAAAAATATATGCACATGCTGTTAAGATTAAGTTGGTTTCAAATCAAATGTGATTGTCATATTTAGGATGTTAAATTTTAACCCCATGGTAACTACAATGAAAACAGATGAAAATTATATCCAGACAGAAATGAGAAGGCATTCAATATGGTATAACATAAGAAAGTAAATAAATATAAAAATAACAGAACTGAGGAACAAAAGTATGAGACTTTAAAAGGTTAAATAGCAAAATGGCAGAAGAAAGTCCTGTATTATACATGCAAAGGAATATTAGCCACAAAAAGAAATAAAGTCTTGATACATGTGACAACGTGGGTGAACTTGGAAGACATCATCGTGGGTGAAATAAGACAAACAAAAAAGGAAAAATACTACTTGACCTCATTGATTTGAAACGATTAGAATAAGAAAACTCATAGAGTCAGAAGCTAGAATATAGGTTACCAGGGGATGGGATGGGGATAGGGAATGGGAAGTTAAGGCTTAAAATGTAAAGGTTTCCTATTTGGAATGTTGGAAATGTTTTGGTAATGGATGGTAATAGTATCACAACATTGTGAATGTAATTAACAGCCCTGAAATATATATGCCTGAATATGATTATTAAGGGAAATGTTAGATTGTATATATGACTGCAGAATAAATTTTTTTTTAAAAATCTGTGGAACTACACTACACAAACAGTGAACCCTAAGTTAAACCATGGACTTTAATTAATAGGACAATTATAAAAATGTGCTATCATCAGTGGTAACAAATGTTCCACACCAATGCAAGTTGTTGCTGGTGGGGTGGTGTATGGGAACCCTGTATTTTGTGCATGATTGTTCTATAAACCCACAACTTATCTAATAAAGAAAAAAATCAATTAAAAAAAAAAGACTGCATCTTTGAGAGAACTGCAGAGACGAATGCCACCATTGAAGACATAAAAGATGCAGGGATAGCAATACCTATAAGAGCCCCATGTAATTCTCCTATTTAGCCTGTACAAATGTCAGTTAAATCTTGGAGATCATCATAAACATACTCAGGTAGTTATTCCAATTACAGCTGCTGTCCCAGACATAGCATCTATACTGGAGCAAATAAACACAGTCCCTGCCACTTGGTGTGCAGCTATTGACATGGCTAATGTTTTTTTTTTTTCTCCACACCAACTTGTAAAAACCATCAGGAGCAGTTCTTTTTTGCCTAGCAGAGCAAATAGTACAATTTCAAAGTCTTGCCTTTAAGCTACATCAAATCTCCTACTCTCAGCAATAATATAGGCAACAGAGATCTTGATCTTTTTGACATTCTAAAAGCCACACTTGTCCACAACATTTAATGAGGAGGAACTGCCAAGTACTTTTGATGCTTTAATAAGATATGTGTTCTGTGGTTCATAAAACCCACTAAAATTCAGAGGCCCACAGGCTCAGTGATGATTCTGGAGATAAAATGGTTTGGAGCATGTCAAGATAGCACCTCCAAGCTGAAAATAATTTGCTTTACTTTGAGCCAAATTTCAAGCAAAAGAGACAAAAAAATTGAGTAGGCCTCTTTGTACTTTGGAGGTAACACGTACCACATTTAAGTCTGCTACTTCAACTCAACTACTGAGTCACCCATAAAGTTGGAAGGTTCAGGCATGGACCAGAATAAAAGAAGCAGGTCCAGCCTTCAATGCAATCTGCTCTTGCACTTAGAGCTTATGAGCCAGAAGATTCAAGTGAAGGGTGTGTGGCAAATAGGGATGCCTCTGGTAAGCACCAATCAGATAATCCTAGGACAGATCTCTAAGCTTGTGGAGCAAATCTCTGTTCTGAAGATAATTATTGTTCTCTTGAGAAGCAGCTTCTGGGTTGTTCCTGGACCTAGGCAGTGCTCAAACACTTAAATATGGAACATAAGTTCATCACGTGGCCTGAGCTTCCTACTCCACTGAGTGTTAAATGACCCACCAAGCTATAAGGTTGAGCATGCAAAGCGGTAATCTATCAGCAAATAGTATAAATAAGAGTCAAAGCTAAGACTGATCCCAACAACACCAGTAAGGCAAGAACAGATGGGTCAGATATATTCAGCATTGGCTCCTGCTGCGTGACCTACATTTCCTCAGGTCAAATCTACAGCCTCTTGGAGAATTCCTTAAAATCAGTTGACTAAGAAGGAAAATACTCACACCTGATTAAAGATGGGTCTGCATCATTAGATGGGTGCCATCTAAAACTGGGTGACTGCAGCATTATAGTCCGACTCAGGGTAACCCTCAAGGACAGCAGCAAAGGAAAATCCTCCCATGTGGCAGAATTTTTCCTTTCCCCTAATGCTTCTATAAGTACCACCATCCCTAACTCACAGAGTGTCTTACCCAACACTCAAGGCCATGGACTTAACTGGTCTTACCACATTCTCCACTACCCAGAAGTGTCTGGCCTAGGAGGGCTGACCTAACAGAAAGTGGGGATGACTTACTGAAGACTCAGTCATGACATCATTTTGGAGAAAACACCCTGAAAGGGTGTGTGATTTCTTACTGAATAAGTATATGCTTTTAATCAGAGACCATTATACAATGCTGTTTTCATATCTGAGTTCCTGTCTCAAAGTGGCTTCTCCAATGATTAAACCTGATAACACATTTGCATAATTTTTGCTTCCTGTCACGACAACCTTCAGTTCTGCTACCTTAAAGTACTTCTTTCCCAAAAGGACAGACTTTTACCAGAGGACACACAATATTTTCATTGAGTTGGAGGATGAGGTAGAAAAAAAAATGTTACTCTACTGGCTAAAGTGATGGATCCTGGTCTCCAAGAGGAAGCTGGGTTACTTGCCACGCAATGAGACAAGGAGCACTCAGGAGACCTCTGAAGAGTTTCTTTGTACCTCCATGCCCAATAGCAGAAGGATGTCACACAACCACCACCAAAGAAGAAAACAGGCCAGACTATTTTCTCCTCAGAACCTTCAGGAATGAAGATTTGGGTTGTTTTTCCAGGTAAAGAATGCCAGCAAGCTAAGGTTCTGGCTGAGGGCAAAGGAAATATGGAATGTACAGTGGAAAAAGGAAATCAACCACAAACTCATGACCAATTACAGAAACAAGGATTGTCATAGCTTTGCATCTTTTCCCTACTTATTACGGGTATATGTCACCTGTATAAATGCTATGTTTCCTTCTCTCTCTGTCCTCACTTTATTATGACATATATGAGTTGCAGGAGGTTAATTTACAATTTAGTCTTTAGGTAACAGAATGTTTAGTGGAACTGTGACTGAATTTGAGAAGTAATTAATATAACCAATGATGGATGACTGCTGGGACTGTATGTCTTCATTTGGAGAAGTTAAGAATGTCTTCACTTGAATGAAAGATAACTGCATTTTATTAGGTGTAAACTAAGTTGTTGTGTTGGATGGAAGTTCAAATGTGCATAAAGGGTGCACACAGAAGCTGATTAACAAAGGGGTTGCACTGTGCCAGTTAACAATTTATTTCTCTCAGTTCCAAATCTACTGCCATGCTTTGTGATATTGCAGCTGGACCCTGTAATCATTTCCCCTTTGTCAGCTTAATGTAAGACTTTGTCAAAAGAGGGTGCTGGAGGAACACTACAAAGCCGTAGCAGGAGAAAGTGCCTTCCCTCCAGCTTTCAATGAGCTGTGTTTTGGTGCTAGAGTTGGGGAGCATGAGCGGGAAGTCCAGTAGCACTCGCGTCAGGGGCTCTCACAAACCAGCTCCAGCCACCGGCCTCCAGCAAGTTGTTCTGTCACCAATGGCTAACCATTCCTACAGGTCAGCCCTGTCCTGCCCCCTCTGGGAAGTGATTTCGCCACCAGCAGGCTGTCTGTTTCTTTGTCAGTCATGCCCTTTTCAAAGGGGTCAGAATCTCAGCCTGGGGGATTGAAGAGACCTTCTAAGTTCTTCCTTCCTTCACACTCAGTCCTAGAGGTAGTAGTTGCTTTCTGCATTTGCTAATTCTAAACCCCTTACAACCACTTTTACCACTTTCATAGTTAACCACTTCTTGCTAGTTATATTCTTATACTAAATTTTCGCTGTTCAAATTACTGCATTTCATGTAGAAATTATTGTCCAAATCCCTCTCTGATACATCATCATTGCTCTGGTGAAGCAATCACATCCTGGTATTAACATGTTTGAAACATGCCCAGATTTTGACCAAAGGAAGAAGAAAAGAAATAATTGGGAATGAGAGTAAAAATTAAAACAATTTGTAATTACAATTGGAGTCCTTTAAGGACCAATCACCCCTCTGGGTTCTGAACCACTTGGGAGAGGATCACCAGGGGCAGGTAGGGATCAGAATATCACATCCATTGCTGGTGAAAAGGATGAAGCCTAAGATCAAAATGGGTCCTCGGCTTCCTTCTGCTTGTACTAAACGTAGCCCCTGCAATGGCTGATCAGCTGGACAGCTGCAGACCCCTCCCCACCTCTCTTCCCCCACAAGGCTGGAGGGATCCCCGAGCCTGAAAGATGGAGAAGACACGAGGCCTGCAGAGCAGTGCCCCCCTCTCCAGCCTCACTTATCAGATGAGTCCTCTGCCTCCCTCAAAGAAGAGCAAGTGAGAGGTGGAAACTGAGGCAGAAGCTTCTGGCCAATACTCCCTAGAGGATGGAGGCTCCTGTTTTAAGAGTCAGTGGTCAAACAGAGAGAATAATACCCCCGATACCCCGTCATCGTGGCTACTGATCACAGGTACAGCCAAGGCGGGCGGAGTTTCTCATGAGTTCTGAGGCAGCTGCAACTCCCTCCCTTTCCCTCCATTCGGGAAAGCGCAGAGGAATGAGTGAAAGGGAAGAGGGAAGAAGACAGAACATATGATCTGCATCGGGGAGAAGCCACCCCAGGCCTTCCTGGAAGGGGGGTGAGTGACTTCCCAAAAGAGAAAGCACGTCAACTCTTTGTGCATAGAAAGGATTGATCTTTCTCTTTTAATGCCAAGGCTCAAAGTGCCAAGTTTAATCGAGAGAAGCCTTTACACTCAGTTATTAGACAAGACGAAGGTCAGCGAGAGCTAATGGGATCTATTTCCATCCGTGATGTGTAGTCACGGCAGCTGCCAAAGGCAGGACTTTAGCTGCCAAGAGTCTGTCTGGTGTTCAGGACCACACGCCAAGGGTGTGGAGAGGTTTCACTGCTGCAGCCAATACTTTGCTCTGAATTCTCTTTCTGACCCCGTAGGCTGATTTGAATCTGACCCTGACTTACCCAAATTCAGGTGCATGGGATCCCAAGGAGCAAAGATGACTAAGAAACCAAATCCCCCCACCCAGGTCACAGAGGCACCTTCACTGGGGGCAGCAAAAGAATCACAATGGCCTCAGCTCTACCCAGATTTGGAAGGAGGGTCTAGGAGATATGCTTGATAGCAGGGCCCAAACGACCCTTCTCAAACACCTTCAAAGACTTCCTGTGGCCCTAACTGGAGAGACAGACTTCTCAACATGACCTACAATGCCTTACCTGGCCTGGGCCCAACCTCACTGCTCTCCCCTCCCCCATTTTGTCTGCTCCAGTCACATTTCCTGGCTTCCTACCCCAGGGCCTTTGCACTTGCTGTTTCTTTTGCCTAGAATGCTCTTTCTCCCCTTGTTACCTGGGAAACTCCTATTCATCACTTCCTCAAGAAAACATTCACTGACCTCCCTACACATAGCTCCATACACCTCAACTTCACAACACTTACTGTAGTACTCGTATTATATGATTTTTTTTTATATTGTCTGTTCCCAATGTAGTCTATGCTCCAGGGGGACAGGAACCATATCCGATTCTACTTTCTTTTGTATCCCCAGCATCTGGCACAGTGTCTGTCACAAAGTACCCAATAAATATTGAGGGAATGAATGAATGAGCATGGAATTTCAACAGTGGTCTCTATTAACTAATTCTCTAAACTTTCTAATGGTATCTCTGGCTTGGGGGACCCAGAGTTGAGATGGCAAAAAGGGCACTTAAGAAGATCCAAATTAAGACAATAAAAAGCTCCATCCTAGTGTCAAGGTGGAAAAAAGGGGCACAAAAGAGGTCTTGGGGAGAGAGGAAAGATGGATAAGACAGAAGGAACCCATAGCCTAGCCCCCCCACAGCCAGCCCCACCCTAATTCCCAGAAACACTCTCCTTGTCGACATTCCTGATTATGGTGGAGGACCCCTCAATATATTCTCCCATCTTCCTTTAATAATTGAACCTCGAATTTCAGCCTACTACATGGCTGCTCAGAATAAAGATCCCATTTCTCAAGGCTGAGAAAATCTCCACCTCAGTCTGCTGCCACTCCTGGAGGTGGGCGTGGCCAGTCCCCGGAGCAGGGAAAGGAGGAAGGAAGAGAAATGGTGGCACCAGTGATGAGGGTGACAAGTACGCATGGAGCCTGTCCAGCAACCCACCAATCACGCCCTCAGAGACAAGCCTCTGGGCAGGTGGGCTTGGGGACCGAGTCCTTGCGGTGGGCTCTGTCTGGCCCTCAACATCCAGGCATAGTGAACCCATCATATAAATCCAACATTTCAGTAAGAGGATGGGGACAGTGCTTCAGCAGGCAGTTTCCTGAAATCTAATGGCAATAAAAGAGAAAAATGGACCGACTCACACCAGATAACTACGCACAGAGAAGTAATTATCCCTATTCTGGTCCTGAGCAAGGATGCTTGGTGGCCAAGGCACCTGCTCAGGTAATTCATCAGCCTTAGATTTATGGTCTTCTCAGGAGCCCCCTGTACAAAGCCTCCCCTCCAGTTCACTAGAGACAACTCTATTTAGATTTTGTCAAGATTATTGCTCTCCTCTGCCATCCCTCAGCAGGGAAGCAGGCGCCGTTTTAGATAGCACAACTGAATATTGATTTGCTGGTGTCAACCCTGAAAAAAAAATCTCTACAAGTGTGCCAGTTGTCTGCAACTCCCCCAGACTGTCCCAGCGTCTTGGTGCCCCTGAGACACCTGAGCTGCCGGTGTCTCATGAGGGAGGCAGAGCCCAGCTGCATGCTCTTAGGGAATGGGGCTGGCCGTGCAGAAAGTGCCACCTGCCTCAGTTTCCTCATTGCAAAATGGGAATAAGGGGAGTGGGAGGTTGGGAATCCTCACTTTCTCTAATGTTTGAGCAAGGCAACGTTTTTCTCTATGATGAAAAAATAAGCACAATGAAGATTTAAATGTATAGCACGCACCAGTCAGGTTGTGGGGAGGGTGAAAGGAGCTGATCCTCACAGCATCCCGCACAGGGTGGACCTGGTTAGGATGAAAGGCTGCGATTTTGGTTGGGGCAGGGAAGGCTGCTCTGAGGAAGTGGTGATTGGCTGAGATGGAAGGCAGGCAGCCAATCAGGGAGGGGACGTCCCACAGGGAGGGACCAGCACATGTGAGGGCCTGGGGAAGGCTGATGGAGGTGTGTTGAAGCAATGTCCAGAAGGCCAGTGTGGCCGGGGCAGACGAGCCAGGGGGAGTGACCAGGGGATGCCCTCAGGGAGGCGGGCAGGGGCTGGGCTGTTTGGGCTGAGCAGAGGAGAGCACTTGGGTCCTAAAGGCAGGAGGGTGTCTGCGATCCCGAGCCTGGGACTGGTGACTGGCTGTGGACTGTCGATAGCCCACGGCTGTCACTGGGGTGGCTGCTCTTGTTTCTCTGATGGGACCACTGGACACAGCCACATTGACCTGGCCCCTGGGCGAGGAGGCAGCTACCCAGGGAAGAGGTGAAACTCCGCTTTGGGAAGGAGCATGCTCTCGCCTTGGACTCTCCTGCCCCGTTGGTCCTCAGCCCCATCTCCCTCCCTCCCTGACCCTCAAGGCCCCTATGTGAGACTTTAGACAATTAGTTCACCAGGACCCTCCTTTTTCTCATCTGTAAAACAAAGGTACAGTAATTCCTTCTTCATAGAGTTAGATGAGATAAAGCATAACATGCACAAAGTATAAGTCAGCACTTCCTGGACAATTGGTCATTATGGTTAGCCAGGCAGGTGTTCAGCTCTTCTCAGTCAGGTCCTCCCTCTGGCTGCCTCCTGTCCCAGCCGTGGGACCACCACCCATGCACCAGGGTGCTCAGCCCTGCCCTCACTCTGAGGCCAGTCTTGATTTTGCCCCAGATAATCTGCACAGCTTCAGCCCAGCACCAGGCTCAGCCACAGGCTCGGAGCCTGGAGTGTGGTGGGCACTTGCGGCAAGGGTGAACAATTCTGTAAGAACAACCTCCTCCCCCTTGCTGATCTGTTCTGTGCCAACCTTCCCCTGCTTGGGGTCCCTTTCCTCCTGGGTTGCATCTCCGAGTCTCGGCCCAGGGCCTGGGGCCTACTAACACCCTAAACCCCTGTGATGTCAACTGCCCACCTGGACACCCATGCCCACCTCCATTCAATTGCATCTTCCTGCACTCTTGCATCAGACAGGCAGCCTTGACATTTCATCTGGAGCCTCTGGAGCAAACAGTATTCTGGACTGGAGCCAGCTGGCATCTGGCTTGGTAAACCTAGGTCTTTGCTGGGAGTTGAGCCTTTCCTTCCCATCTCACCCTCCCTCCACCCAGGTCCACTGGCTGACCAGAGTCCTACCATTCCCACCTAGAGAAAGGCAAGGATGGTGGAGAAAGGGCAGGCTCAGGGCACAACATGCCAAAGTGAGGGCCCTCCTAATTTCCTGAATTCCCTCCAGACTCAGAATAAACCTATTTCCAGGAGGTGGAGGGTAACTGATGGAAAGAAGTAACATAAATGATGAACTCAAATTTCAGAAATTTAAAATGAAACAGAACCATATGGCCATTTGCAATAGCCTCACAAATAATAGAATTCTTAGGAATAACTTTAGCAAGAAACAGGAAAGACTTGTTCACAGAAAACTACAAAATTTTGCTAAGATCAATTAAAGAAGATCTAAATAAAGGGAGAGACATTTCATGCTCATGGATTAGATGACTCAATATTACCAAGATGGTGACTCTCCCCAAATTAATCTATCTATTCAATGCAATCCCAAAATTCAAGCAAGTTTTTTTGTTGGAAATTGAAAAACTGATCCTAAAATGCATACAGAAATTCAAATAACCAAGAATAGATAAAACAATTTTGAAAAACAGAGCAAAACTTACTCTAAAACCACAGTAATCAAGAGAGTGTGGTGTTGGTGCAAGGATAGGCAATAGATCAAATGAAATAAATTGAGTCTAGTGGAGCAGATGTAGCTCAATGGTCAAGTGCTTGCTTTGCATATATGAGGTTCCAGGGGTTGAGGGCCTCCTAAAATTTTTAAATTTTTAAATTTTAAATTTAAAAAAATGTTTTAATTCAGTCTAAAAATAAGTCCTTATATGTATGTTCAAATGATATTCAGCAAAATTCAATGGAAAAAGGACAGTCTTTATAACAAATGATCTGGGATAATAGGATATTCAGATAGATGTAAATCCTCTCCTCACACCATTCACAAAAATTAACTCAAAATGGATCAAATATCACAGCTAAAACTATAAAAACTATAAAACTTCTAGAAGAAAATAAAGGAGAAAATCTTCATGACCTTGTTTTAGGCAAAGAGTTCTTAGAAACGACACTAAAAGCATGAGCCATTTAAAAAATCAATAAATTACTCTATCAAAATTAAAAACTTTTATTTCAAAGGATACCATTAAGAAAATGAAAGTAGGAGGAGGTGGGCAAGATGGCGTCAGAGTAAGTGCACCACATCATCTCTCCTACAAAAAAAATGGCTGAGTGGGACAAAATCCTGCCTGAGTGAGCTGTTTTGGGAACCCAAAAAGCAGGAAGTTTCTAGACATCAATATGGAGAGAGTGCAACAGAAAGAGTGATTGCTCAAGGTACTGCTGGCTTATCTCTTGTTTGCTATGCTTCTTCGTCCTCAATTTCCTCTTTTCTGTGCATACTGATTTTGGCTACCAATGCTATCTCTTTTCCTTCCTACATCATACTATCTTCCACCTTCGGTTGTTACTCTTACATTTTACCTCTCTTTGTGTAGCCCCCAATTTTTCTGGCTTTTTATATCTAATACTTCTATTCAATTTTCTATTTTTCATTAACTCTTTATGTTATTGTCCTTTCTATTCTCTTTCCCCTCTCCTAATCATGCTGGCATTTTAATTCATATTATATTCTCCATTTCAGTTTCCCATTTCATTGTAGATACTCCACTTTTTTATTCTTATAACTCTACACTGCTTACATGAGTTTACTATTCATTCTCCTAGGTCTTATATGGTTCTTCTGCTAACATTTACAGTCAATACTATGATTATACTTTTTCTTTTCATACATCTTTTAGCCCTAATTTTTTTCCTTCAAGAGAACTTAGACAACAAGAAGGAAGTAGAATAAGAAGAATAAAGTGTCAAACAGAAAACTTAACACCCACAAAAAAACAGCACCTAAATAAATTCTGAGACTAGACAGAGAAGCTAATCAACAAACACATCAAGATAAAATAATGACCAGACAGCAACAATAAATAACAAACCATATCAATAATCAGGAAGACATGGCCCAATCCAATGAATAAACTAAAAACCAGGAAGAAGAGAAGAACATTGAACTACTAATCAAAGTTTTCCAAACAAATATCATGGGCCAACCTCAGGAAGTGAAGGCAGAGATTAAGGGCTTTAAGAAAATACTTGGAGAGTGTACTGAAGAAATTGTAAACATACCCAAAAAGATAATGGATATGATGGTGATGAATGGCACCAATCCAAGAAATCAAAAATACACTCTCAGCAAATAGCAGCAGATTTGAAGAGGCAGAGAAAAGAATTAGTGATGTGGAAGACAGTACATCTGAAATCAAATAGATAGTAGAAATGATCAAAAAAAAAGATAGAAAAAATCCAGCAGGGACTTAGGGATCTGAATCACAATGAAAAATACAGAAACATACACATTATAGGCATCCCAGAAGGAGAGGAAAAGGGAAAGGGGACAGAAGGGGTGTTGGAGGAAATAATAGCTGAAAACTTCCCAAACATTTTGAGGGAGATGAAGTACATATCCAGGAAATGCAGCACACCCGAAACAGTGTAAATCCCAACAGGCCTACCCCAAGCCATATACTTGTCAAATTATCCAATGCTCAAGACAAAGAGAAAATACTGAAGGCAGTAAGAGAAAAGAGAACCATCAAACAAGGGAAGCTCAGTAAGATTAAATGCTGATTTCTCATCTGAAACCATGGAGGCAAGAAGGCAGTGGTATAGTCGAGGTACTAAAAGAAAAAACTTTTCAGCCAAGAATACACTCTCCAGTAGAGCTGGCTTTCAAAAATGATGGAGAGTTCAAAATATTCACAAATAAACAGAAACTAAGAGAGTATGCCAATAAGAAACCTGTCCTTCAAGACATACTAAAGGGAGTTCTGCAGGAAGAAAGAAAAAAAACAGGAAAGACAGAGCTGGAGGAGAGTGTAAAAACAACTACAAAGACAAAAGGAGAAATGAAAACAACATATGACATACACAAATCCAAAGAAAATGTGGCTAATGAAAGTAATTCCTTGAGAGTAAAAACACTGAATATTAATGGATTAGGCGGTGGACTTGGTCTAGTGGTTAGGGCGTCTGTCTACCACATGGGAGGTCTGTGGTTCAAACCCCAGGCCTCCTTGACCCATGTGCAGCTGGCCCATGTGCAGTGCAGATGTGCGCAAGGAGTGCTGTGCCACACAGGGGTGTCCCCGCATAGGGGAGCCCCATGCGCAAGGAGTGTGCCCCGTAAGAAGAGCCACCCAGTGCAAAAGAAAGTGCAGCCTGCCCAGGAATGGTGCCGCACACAGGGAGAGCTGACACAACAAGATGACGCAACAAAAAGAAACACAGATTCCCATAACACTGACAACAACAGAAGCAGACAAAGAAGGCACAGCAAATAGACACAGAGAACAGACAACCAGGGTGGAGGGTGGGGGGAAGGGGAGAGAAATAAATAAATAAATCTTAAAAAAAAAAAGGTTAATGGATTAAACTCTCCTGTCAAGAGACACAGATTGGCAGAAGGGATTAGAAAATATGACCTATCTATATGCTGTCTACAAGAAACCCAATTTAGGCCCAGGGATTCAAGGAGGTTGAAAGTGAACAGCTGGAAAACAATCTTAAAAACAAACAATAACTAAAAAAAGAGCGAGAGTAGCTATACTAATATTGGACAAAATAGACTTTAAATGCAAAACTATTATGAGAGACGAAGGTGGACACTACATATTAGCAAAAGGGGTACTCTTTGAAGGAGAAAGTACAATCATAAACATTTATGTACCTAACCAGGGTGACTCAAAATATATGAGGGAAACACTGGAAAAACTTAATGGAGGAATAGATGCCTCTACAATTATAGTGGGGGATTTTAATACACTATTATCATAATTAGACAGAACATCCCAACAATGAATCAATAAAGACACAAAGACTTTGAATAATATATTAGAGGATCTGAACCTAATAGGCACATACAGAACAATACACCCAAATAGAGCAGGATATACATTCTTCTCAAGCACACATGGATTGTTCTCCAATAGAGACCACATGCTAGGCCACAGAGAAAGTCTCAATGAATTCAGAAAGATTAAAATCATACAAAATAATTTCTCTGACTACAGTGGAATGAAGTTGGAAATCTGCAAGGGCCAGAGACCCAAACTAGACAAAAAGATATGGAAGTTAAGCAGCATACTCCTAGACAAGCAGTGGATCAAGGAGGAAATCTCAAAAGAAATCAGTAACTACCTTGAAACTAATGAAAATGACAACACAAATTATCAAAATTTATGGGATGCTGCAAAAGCTGTACTGAGAGGGAAATTCATAGCCATAAATTCATACATCAAAAAAGAAGAAAGAGCTAAAAATGAATACCTAACTTCACACTTGGAGGAATTAGTAAAACAACACCACCAACAACAAACTAGCTCCAAAGGAAGAAGAAAGAAAGAAATAACAAAGATCAGAGCAGAATTAAATGAAATAGAAAATAAGAAAGCACTAGAAAAAAAAAGCAGCTGGTTCTTTGATAAGATCTATAAAATTGACAAACCCTTAGCTAGACTAACAAGAAAAAAGAGAAAAGATGAAAATACACAAAATAAGAAATGAGAAAAAGGATATCACCATTGACCCCACAGAAATAAAGACTATCATAAGAGGATACTTTGAAAAACTATATGCCAACAAGAAAAACAATTTAGAGGAAATGGACAAATTCCTAGAAACACATAAGCAGCCTACATTGATGAATGAAGAAATTGATGATCTCAACAAACCAATCACAAGTAAAGAGATAGCATCAGTCATTAAAAACCTTCCAACTAAGAAGAGCCCTAGGCCAGATGGCTTCACAGGTGAATTCTACAAAACATTCTGGAAAGAGCTAACACCAATCTTGCTAAAACACTTCAAAAAAATTGAAATAGAAACAACATTGCCTAACTCATTCTATAATGCCAACATTACCTTAATAAAAACGCCAAAGACACCTCAAGAAAGGAAAAGTACAGACCAATCTCTCTAATGAACCTAGACATGAAAATCCTCAACAAAATACATGCTAATCATCTTCAACAACACATCAAACAAATTATACACCAGGACCAAGTGGGCTTCATCCCTGGTATGCAAGGATGGTTCAACATAAGAAAACCAATCAATGTAACACATGATATAAACAGACTGAAGGGAAAAAAACACATGATCAGCTTTATAGATGCAGTAAAAGCATTTGACAAAATACAGCACTCTTTCCTGATAAAAACATTGCAAAAGCTAGGAATAGAAGGAAACTTTCTGAACATGATAAGAGTATACATGAAAAACCCACAGCTAACATCATTTACAATGGTGAAATCCTAAAATCTTTCCATTTAAGATCAGGAACAAAACAAGGATGCCCACTATCACCCCTTCTATTTAACATAGTCTTAGAAGTACTTACTCGAGCACTGAGGCAAGAACCAGATATAAAAGGCATCCAAATTGAAAAGGAAGAAGTCAAAATTTCACTATTTGCAGACAACATAATCCTATATATAGAAAGCCCTGAGAAATCTATAACAAAGCTTCTACAACTTATAGATGAGTTCAGTAAGGTCACAAGTTATGAGATCAATGTGCAAAATTCAGTAGCATTCTTGTACACCAATAATGAGATCGTCTGAGGAGAAAATCAGGAAAAAAAAATACCATTTACAATAGTAAATTGAAAAATCAATACCTAGGAATAAATTTACCTAAAGATGTAAAAATCTTATATACAGAAAACTACACAATATTGCTAAAGGAAGTCAAAGAAGACTTAAATAAATGGAAGAATATTCCCTGTTCATGGATATGAAGACTAAATATCATTAAGATGTCTATCCTACCCAAACTGATCTACAGATTCAATGCAATCCCAATAAAAATCAACACAACATTTTTAATGAACTGGAAAAACTTACTATGAAATTTATTTGAAAGGGAAAGAGGCCCCTAATAGCCAAAGACCTATTGAAAAAGAAAAATGAAATCTGAGGAATCACACTACCTGACTTTAAAATATACTACAAAGCTATAATGGTAAATGGCATGGCCTTAGCACAAGGATAGTCACACTGATGAACGGAACCAAACTGAAAGTTCAGATATAGCTCCTTGCGTATACAGTCATCTGATATTCAACAAGTCCACAAAGCCCACTCAACTGGGAGAGAATGGCCTCTTCAACAAATGGTGGTTGGAGAACTGGATATCCATATGCAAAAGAATGAGAAAGGATTACCATCTCACACTTTATACAAAAATCAACTCAAGATGGATCAAGATCTAAATATAAGAGCCAAGACCATAAAGACCTTGGAAGACAATGTAGGGAAGCATCTACAGAACCTTTAATAGGAAATGACTTCATGAACTTCACACCCAAAGCACAGCAGTGAATGGGAAAAATAGATAAATAGCACCTCCTCAAATTTAAAGCCTTTTGCACCTCAAAGAAGTTTATCAAGAAAGTGAAAAGACAGCCTGCCCAATGGGAGAAAATATTTGATAACCATATATCTGATAGGAGCCTGATATCCAACATATATAAAGAAATCCTAAATCTAGATAATAAAAAGGCAAACAACCCATTCAAAAAACAGGCAAGCGATTTGAACAGACACTTGTCCAAAGATAAATACAAATGTCTAAGAAGCACATATAAAGATGCTCAACATCACTAGCTATTATAGAAATGCATATCAAAACTACAATGAGATACCATCTTACACCCATTAGACTGGCAGCTATTAAAAAAACAGAGTAGATGTGGAGGAATGGGAACACTCATCCACAGCTGGTAGGAGTGTAAGGATCTTGCCATTATGGAGGACAGTTTGGCAGTTTCTCAAAAAACTAGCTAGATTTGACATATGACCCAGCAATTCCACTGCTGGACATACACCCAGAAGAACTGAAAACAAGGACATGAACCAATATGTGCACAACATTGTTCATAGCAGCACTATTTCCAAAACTTGGAATCAACCCAAATGTCCATCAACAGATGACTGGCTAAACAAAACATTGTACGTACATACAATGGAATACTATTCAGCTGTCAGAAGGAATATAGTACTAACAAATGGGATAACATGGATGAACCTTGAGGACCTTATGTTGAGTGAAGCAAGCCAGGCATTGAAGGACAAATACTACATGACCTCTCTGATATGAATTAAGCAAATCAAGCTGTCTCAGAGAGCTAGAGTTGGAAGATATGATTACAGGAAATGGAGGGTGGGAGAGGAAGCTTGTGAGCCAATGCCCACACAGACAAAATCTATGATAAACTAGAGGTAAGTAGTCATGCAGTGAAGGAATAAGGATACTATTAGGTTGGCATAGGGACACTATTGGGCTGGGATTTGTAGGCTTGAGGGGGTTAGGGTTGAGAGGATGGATCAGAAGATTGAAGGAATTGGGGGATGGTTGAGGGGGAGCAAGTGAAGATGGGAGATTGTCAGGTATGTGGTTGAAACTATAATGTTGAGAAAACCCTTTTCAAAACTTAATAAGGAAAGGTTATTGGTTTCTGGTGTTTGATGGGGGGCATCTGGCACAGGGTGCACCTGGGGCAGGCGTCTAGGGAGTGTGTGAGTGCTCATCATGTCACAGTGTGTTATATCAATGGGTGGAAACCTAAATAATAAGCGCAAAGGTATTATGCCCTCATCCTGGGGAAGCCTGATATTCTCAAATAGAAGGGAGGGTGTCTCTCAAGAGCATGGGTGGCTCCCAATGGGGGAGGACAGTCTAGTGTGTCAAGCCCTCAGCATTGTTGCAAGTGTCTATGAATCTTGTCCTTCAATCAGTGAAACTTGGTTGTCACTGTGGGCCTTGGGGGGACAGGGAGAGAGGTATAGAATAGTTGGAAGAGAGGGTAACTGGGGAGCAATGGAAGTATTCTGCATGAGCCTGAAGTATAGACCATGTTAAATATCACCAAAAATTTATAAAGGTGTATAGTCTAAAATGTATACCATAATGTAAACCATAATTAATCAAAAATTTATAAAAGTTCACAGTCTAAAAGGTAAACCATATTGTAAACCATAATGGAATCATGGTTATTAATTATGTTTCAATATTTGTATATCAGTTGCCACAAGTGTAACATCCACCTGTAAAAAGATCTTTGCTGGGGAAGGGGGGAAAATATTTGATGTTGGGTATATGGGAGTTCTTTATATTCTATATGTGACTTTACTGTGACCTAAACTTCTTTGAAGACATAAAAAAAAAAAGATGTAGACACTGAGGAAAAAATGGAAGTGATTGCCTTGCCACTGTACATACAGTGCAACACCTATTACAGTGATGAAAGGCAGAACTTCAAAAAATTTTATATTTTTCATTTTTTAATAACCTAATTTATTTTTTACTTTATTTTAGTTTTTCTAGATTATTATATGTTCTATTTCTCATCTTTAAACCTATCATTACTATTTCATTTTCCTAATAATTGGGTTTGGCAATATATTAGATTTCATTTTTGAAGAAGTTTTAGATCACAGAGGGGTTCAGCTATGGCAGGGAAAGAGCACTGACGTGGGGTGTCATTGATGGGGGATGCATGGTTGGGAGGGATTTCTCCAGGGCATGCATATAGGGAACATAGATATGTTTAGATGTTCATTGGACATTGACAGGGTGGAATTTCACACAACAACTGAGGGAGTACTGAGTTCCCATTCCAGGAAACTGTCACACTCCCCAGTGGAGCAACAACAATCCCCCAAGTACAAGGGTAAAGACCAGTGAAGAAGGAAGGTCCAATGATAGGCCCTTGATACTGATGACTATGCTTATGAGCCTGTGTGCTTGAAATTTCAAATAGGCCTAGAGCTGCAGGGTGCCTAAAAATTACCACCTGAGAGCCTCCATGTTGCTCAAATGTGGCCATTCTCTAAGACAAACTCAGCATGTAAATGCATTACCTTGCCCGAGCATAGGACATGACACCCAGGGATGAGCCTCTCTGGTGCTGAGGAGTTATTACCAAGCACCAGCTGGTAATGAAACTAGAAAAAGACCTTGAATAAAAGGGGGAAATGGTAAAGACAAATGACTTTATATGGCTGAGACTTCAAAATGAGTCAGGAGGTCATCAGAGGCATCATGCTTACACACATCTTAGCAGCATCTCAGAGACAGCCAAAGTAGATACAACCCCAGGTACTGATGTTCCTGAGGGCTATGGATACACCCAGGTCCTATGGTCATCACAGATAGCTCTGGAGTTCAGTGCCTTGCCAGTGGGCCCTACTTTGGAATTTGTGTTCCTGAGTGTGATGGAGTTGGACTCAGATGTGACTTCTCTATGCATGCCTCTTTGGTCACTTTTACTGGACCTGTGGTTGGCACTGGGGTTGATGTATGCTCGGGAGACTTGAATCTCTGGACTGTCTATGTGCCAGCTGGGCTCTGAGCCTCAGTAGAGTTGCAATACCTACTCTCCAGTTCACTGGACTTACCAGGTCAGCTAACAGAGAGGTGAAAATGGTCAATCACCAAACCAGGGAACTGAGATAGTCTACAGCTGCAAGCACAATTCCATCCATCAGCCATGTGGGATCTAAGCCCCCTCTCAATTTAGAGATGGAGTGGACATTGCCACCCCATGGTCCTCAGGATGGAGGAATAAAATATGGATTAGAGTGGACTTACTGGTATTCTACTACAGAACTATTGTTTATCTAGCAATGGAAGAAATTGTATCATTGATGTGGAGACAGTGGCCACGGGATTTGCTGAAGGCAGGGAGAGGGAAAAAGAGATGTGATATTGGGCAATTTGGGGACTTGGAGTTGTCCTCAATGATATTGCAGAGACAGATGCTGGGCATTATATATCCATGCATGTGGGCATTATATAATCCATGATGTGTAGTAAAACTCCAAAATGTACTTACCAAATGCAATGAATGTACCACACTAATGAAAAAAGTTGTTGATGTGGGAGGACTGGGGGGTGTGGGTAATGGAGTATATGGGAACCTCTTATATTTTTTAATGTAACATTTTGTGTGATCTATGTATCTTTAATAAAAGAGATAATTTTTTAAAAAAGAAAATAAAAATATAAGGCACAGTATGAGAGTAAATATTTGAAAATCATATATCTGATAAATTATTTGTATCCAGAATATATCAAGAGCATTTAAAATTCAATAATAAGACAAACAATCCAATTAAAAATGGGCCAAAAACTCTGGGGTTAGTGTATGCTCAGGAGACTTGAATCTCAAGACTGGCCATGTGCCAGCTGGGCCCTGAGCCTCAGCAGAGTTGCAGCACCTACTCTCCAGTTTGTTGGACTTACCCAGGTCAGCTAACAGGGAGGTGAAGATGGTCAGCCACCACACCAGGGAACAGAGAGTGCCTACAGCTGCAAGCAGGAGAATCGTATCCATCAGCCATGTGGATCTAAGCTCCCTCTCAATTTAGAGATGGAGTGGACATCCCCATCCAGTGTCCACAGGATGGAGGAATAAAATATGGATTAGAGTGGATTTACTGGTATTCTACTCTAGAACTATTGTGCCTCTAGCAAAGGAAGAAATTGTATCATTGATATGGAGACGAGATATGATGTGGGGGCATTTTCGGTACTTTGAGTTGTTCTAAATATTTCAGGGACAGATGCTGGACATTATATATCCTGCCATAATCCACTGAATGGACTGGGGGAGAGTGTAAAATACAATGTAAGTAATCCATGCAATGTAGCAGTGCTCCAAAATGTATTCACCAAATGCAATGAATGTGCCACAATGATGAAAGAGGTTGATGATGTGGGAGGAGTGAAGGGGCTGGGGTGTGAGGTATATGGGAACCTTATATTTTTTGATATAACATTTTTTGTAATCTATGTATCTTTTTAAAAAAAGGCAATTAAAAAAAAATTTTAATGGGCCAAAAACTTGCAAAGCATTTTGCCAAAGGGAATACACAAATGGCCAATTAGCTCATAAAACCATATTTAACATGCTTGACTAATAGTTTGTGTCATTATGGAACTGCAAATTAAAACCACAATGATACCAATACAAATCTACAAGAAAGTCTATAATTTTAAAAAATAAAAACAGTACCAAGTGTTGTTAAGTATAAGGAGAAACTGGAACTCTTATATGTTACTGGTGGAAATGTAAAGTGGTATAATCATTCTGAAAAACAGCATGGGAGATTGTTAAAAATCTAAATATAAACTTCCTGTAGAATCCAGCAACTCCACTCCCAGAAATCTTCCCAAGAGAAATGAAAGCGTGTTCCTACAAAATGATCTGTACACAAATGTTCATAGCAACATTATTCATAATAGCCAAAAAGTGGAAACAATTCAAATGTCCATTAAGGGGTGAATGAATAAACAAAATATTGAACATCATCTGATAGACTACTACTCAGCAATTAAAACAAAAGAATTGCTGATACATAGTACAACACGGATAAACCTCAAAAATATTATTCTAAGAAACCAGATACAAATACTAGATGTGGCCTAATTCCCATTATATGAAATGTCCAGAAAAGCAAATTCATAGAGGCAGAAAGCAGTGACTGCCTAAGACTGTAGGCAAGAGTGGGAATGAACTGCAAATGGGCACGAGAGAAATTTTTGGGTGATAAAAATGTTCTAAAACTGGATTATAATTGTGATGATCGATGTCAGTTTGCTAAAATCATTGAATTGCACACTTAAAATGGGTGAATTTTATTATGAATTATACACCAATTAAGCTATTTATTAGAAAACCATAACTGCATGGCTATGCCCCCATGAGATGGCTAAATTAGTGAGACAATAACTAATAAACATAGTTCTCTGCCTTCTCTTTCTCAATGCTGCCAGCTCTCCTTTTTGTTTCCTTCTGAGAAAAGAAGCAAGCAATGGAGAGAAGCCTTAGTGGTTTGCACCAGTTTTAGCACGAGGGCAAAACTGTCCACAGCTCTTAGGATAATGGCAGAACTCCAGAATGGCCCTGCCCCTTTCCACCCTCAATTCCTCCCACTTTCCCACCCCTTGTTTCCATTACAAACACACTGACCTTCTTTTAGGACCTTATATTGGCATGGTCCCTCCCACCTCCAGGACTTTGCATGTGCTGTTGCTTCTGTCAGGTACATGTTTCCCCTTCTGCCTGGTCAACTTTTACCCAATTTTCAAACTTTGGTGCAACTGTACTTTCCTCAGGGAAACCTTCTCTCATTTCCTGGTCTAGATCAAGTCCCTCTATTAATATCATGGACCTTATTCTTTTCTCATTGATGTAACTTACCAATCACAGTAGCACATTTTCATTTATTTGTGACATCATTTGATTAATTTTAGTCCAGTCCCCATTAAGACAGGAACCATGTTCTACTTTGCTCACCATTGTACATCAGAGTCTAGCACAGTACCTGGCACACAGGAGCTGCTCAGTATTTTAGCCATTCATGATTTTTAAAATTCATGATAGTCAAAATTCTAAACTTCTTAGGGTCAAGTAATGGTAGTATTCAAAACTTTTACCATTTTGAGATGCAATGACTCTTTGCATTATGCAACTATTATGATCCTGATATATTTCATGTGTCAGAAATCTGTTGACACCTGAACTTGAGGTCTGCTGTTTCATCAGTTAAGGCTTTCTGTGGATTTTTTTGTTTTTGTTTTTTCACCTCTTGAGCAAAGCTAATCAAGAAAAAGAGAAAATATACAAAATACCATTATCAGAAATGAAAGAAGGTTATCACTACTGATCCCATGGATGTTAAAAAGATAATAAGGGAATGATGAAGGAACAACTCTATGCACACAAACTTGATAATGTGGATGAAATGGACCAATTCTTGAAAAGCATAAACTACCAAAACTCACACAAGGAGAAATACTTCATCTGAAGTGTCTTAACTGTTAAAGAAAATTCAACTAATAATTTAAAACTTTCCCCCCAAAAAGTAGCGCCAGACGAGATGGTTTCACTGATGCATTCTACCAACATTTAAGGAAGAAATGATGCCAATTCCCTATACTCTTGTCCAGAAAACAGAAGCTGAGAATACTTCCTGACTCATTCTATAAGGCCAGCATGACCATAATACCTAAACCAGACACAATATTACAAGAAAACTATAGACAAATATCTCTCAGGAACAGAGATGTAAAAACCCTCAACAAGTTATTAGCAAACTGAATCTAACAATGCATAAAAAGAATTATATACAATTACAAAGTGAGATTTATGCAATGCTAGTTCAACATTTGAAAATCAGTCAGTGTAATCCACCATATCAAAAGGCTAAAGAAGGGAAGCGGACTCGGCCCAGTGGATAGGGCATGCGTCTACCACATGGGAGGTCCGCAGTTCAAACCCCAGGCCTCCTTGACCCGTGTGGAGCTGGTCCACGGCAGTGCTGATGTGCACAAGGAATGCCATGCCACGCAGGGGTGTCCCCTGTGTAGGGGAGCCCCACACACAAGGAGTGTGCCCCATAAGGAGAGTCACCCAGTGCGAAAGAAAGTGCAGCCTGCCCAGGAATGATGCCGCACACACAGAGAGCTGACACAGGAAGATGATGCAACAAAAAAAAAGAAACACAGATTCCTGTGCCGCTGTCAACAACAGAAGCAGACAAAAACAAGAACATGCAGCAAATGGACACAGAGAACAGACAACTTGGGGAAGAAGGGGAGAAAAATAAATAAACAAACAAACAAACAAACAAATAAATAAAATAGGCTAAAGAAAAAAATTCTATGATCATATTAATTGATGCAGATAAAGCATTTGCTAAAATCCAATATTCATTCATGACTTTTTAAAAAAACTCTCATTATAGTAGGATTAGAGGGAACCCCCTCAAATTGATTTTTAAGAATCTACCAAAAACTACAGATCACATACTTAATGGTGAAAAATTAGATGCTTTTGTCCTAAGATCCAGAACAAAACAGGAATGTTCTCTCTCATTACTCCTAATCAACATAGTACCAGAATTCCTAGTTAAAGCAATAAGAGAAGAAAAAGAAATAAAAGGAATACAGATCATAAAGGAAGAAATAAGCTGTCCTTTTTTCACATGAATAAAGATTACATGATTATCTGTGTAGAAAATCCAAAAAAATCTTCAGCATATTCCTGAAACTAATAAGTGAATATGGTAAGGTTACAGGGTAAAATGTCAGAAGTTAATTGTTTTTCTACACCCAAATGATGAATAGTTGGAATTTTAAATTAAAAACTCAATACCATTTATATTAGTAGCCAAAAAACAAAGTACTTGGGTATAAATCTAACAAAAATGTAGTATCTACATGAGCAAAACTATGAGTATAATATATAATGAGGAAAACTACAAAGCTCTGATGAAATAAATTAGAAATTATCTAAATAATTATAAAGATATTCCATGTTCATGGATAAGAAGACTTAATGTTGTTATGAGTTCCTTCTAACGTGATCTATCTATAGAGCCAATGCAATCTCCATCAAAATCCCTGAAAGTTATTTTGTGGATATAGACAAACTGATTCTAAAGTTTAAATCAAAAGGTTAAAAAAAAAATAGTTCTCACAATATTGAAGAAGAACAAAGGGAGGGCTGACACCACCTGACTACAAGACTTACTATAAAGCTACAATACTCAAAACTCTGTGACACTGGTGAAAGAATAGACAGACAAATCAATGAAACAAAATAAAGAACCTAGAAATAGACCCACATAAATATATTCAACTGACTTTTGATGAGGAGAAAGGTAATTCAAAGGAAAAAGGATAGCTTTTTTAACAAATGGCATTGGAAAAATTGGACACTTATACAAAACAAACAAGTAAGCAAACAATGATCCTAGACACAGCCCTTATACCTTTCCCAAAAATTAACTCAAAATTGATCATAGATGTAAAATGCAAAACTATAAAACATAGAAAAAATCTTGGTGACTTTGGATTTGGTGATGTTTATAGATACTACACCAAAAGCAAGATACATGAAAAGAAATTTGGTTAGACTTTACTGAAATTAAAATCTTCTCTGAAAAAGACACTGCTAAGAAAAAGAAAAGACAAGACACAGATTGGGAGAAAATATTTGCAAGACATATCTGATAAAGGACTTCTATTCAAAATATAGAAAGAACTCTTAAAAACTCAACAATAAGAAAACAAACAACCTAATTTAAAAATGGGCAAAATTACTCAATAGACACCACACCAAAAAAGATATACAGATGGCAAGCAAGCATATTAAAATGTTCTCAACATCAGTTTTCATGAGGGAACTGTAAATTAAAACAACGAAACAACACTACACATTATATTTTAGGGTGGCTTAAATCCAAAAAGCTGACAATACCAATGGCTGACTAGGATGTCGAGCAATAGGAACTCTCATTCTTTGCTAGTGGGAATGAAAAATGGTCCAGTCACTTTGTAAGACAGTTTGGCAGATTTTTACAAAACTAAACATAGTTTTATCATAAAATCCAGCAGCCACACTCTTAGTTATTTACCCAATTTATCTGAAAACATGTCCACACAAAAACCTGCATGCAATATTTACAGCAGCTTTGTTCATAAAAACCAAAAACTGAAAGCAACCAAGATGTCCCTAAATAGGTGGATGGATAAACAAAAGTGATACATCCATACAATGTAACATTATTCAGTGATAAAAATAAATATGCTGTGAAGTCATGCAAAAACATGGATGAATCCTAAATGCATATTTCTAAGTGAAAGAAGCCTGTCTGAAAACATTACATACTGTAATATTCCATTTATATGACATTCTGGAAAAGATAAAACTATAGAGCAAGTGAACAGATCAGTTCATCATCATGTACACTTGCACATCTCAAAGGCACCTCAAACTTAACTTGTCAAAGATGCAATTCACAATCTTCTCTTACACCATCACTCATCCAATTACTCAAGTAAGAAAGTCAGGAGTCTTCTTGGCTCCTCCGTCCCTCTCCTCCAATATCCTGGTTCTTACCAAGTCCTATTGACACCATCTCCTAAATATCTCTTGTCTCTCCTGCCTCACTGCATTTCTGTGTCTACTCCCTTTAACCCATTTCTGTCGTCTCTTATCTGCATGACATTGTCTTAACTGGTATCCCTGCTTTCACTCTGGCTACCCCCACTCCAATTCATTTCCCACTCATTGGCCATCATGATGTTTCAAAGGAAGTTCTGACCATATCATCCTTCAGCTTAAAAAAAAAGAACAAAACACTCCAGTGGAGGAGCAGGCATAGCTCAGTGGTTGAAAACTTGCTTCGCATGTACAAGGTCCCAAGTTCAATCTCCAGTACCTCCTAAAAAAATAAAAAGTAAAAAACACTTCAGTGGCTTTTTGTTTCCCTTGAAGCCTCACATAGTACAACTTTTGCCCATTTCTCTGGGTCAACTCTCAGCACAGTATTTCTCCCTACCTCGGATTCTGGCCTCACCAGCCTACCTTCAGTTATTTTTACCAATACTGAGCTCCATCCCACCACAGGGCCTTTGTACATGCAGTTCCTCCCGACACCACTCTCAACCCACTGATATCCTCACTCCCACCCGTCTCATGCACTCAATGCTTATTGAGCCAAACTCACTCTGCCACAGGAAATAAAATAGGAAAGCTATCACTGCAACTCTCCCCCAGGGCCTCACAACTCTCAAACAGCAGCGACATAAACAGGCTCCAAAATTAGAAGAACAATTTGGGGATGAAATAAGGGCAGGATCTGGTCCTCGTGGGGTTCCTGAGAATTCTAAAAAGGTGCCACTCATTCTTCACCTGCCTTCTCAGGACTTGTTTTCGCTAATGGCTTTTTATTATTATTATTATTTTCTCTTTATTTTCTTTTAAATGTTACATTCAAAAAATACGAGGTTCCCATATACCCCTACCCCCCTCACCCTACTCCTCCCACATCAACAACCTCTTCCATCATCATGGCACATTCACTGCACCTGTTAAATACATTTTGGAGCACTGCTGCACCACATGGACAGTGGTGTATATTGTAATCTACACTCTCCCCCAGTCCACCCAGTAGGTGATGGCAGGGCACACAATGTCCAGCATCTGTCCCTGCGGCACCACCCAGGACAACTCCAAGTCCTGAAAATGCCCCCACATCATATCTCTTCTTCCCTCTCCCTACCATCAGCAGCTACCCATGGCCACTTTCTCCACATCAATGCTACAATTTCTTCCATTACTAATCACAATAATTCCCCAGCAGAACACCAGTAAGTCCACTCTAATCCATACCTATTCCTCCATCCTGTGGTCCCTGGGATGGTTTTGTCCAAGTCAGTCTTCATCAAGAGGGGATTTAGATTCCACATGAATGATGGATGCAAATCTCCTGCTTGCAGTTGTAGGCACTCTTGGCTCCCTGGTGTGGTGGTTGATCTTCTTCACCTCCCTGTTAGCTGGCCAGGGTAAGTCCAATAAACCAGAGGGTAGGAGTTACAAGTCTACTGAGGTTCAGGGCCTGGTTGTCACATAGACAGTCCAGAGATTCAGGTCTCCTGAGTACATACCAACCCCAGTGCCAACCACAGGTCTGGTAAAAGTAACATAAGAGGCATGTGTAGAAAGGTCATATCTGAGTCCAACTTCATCACACTCAGGAACACAAACTCCAAAGTAGGGCCAACTGATAGGGCACTGAACTCCAGAGCCATTTGCCATGACCATAGAACATGTGGGTCTCTGTAGCACTCAGGAAAACCAGTACCTGGGTTTCTATCTACTTTGGCTGTCTCTGGTACCCTGCTGAGGCATGCTTATGCATCACCCCTCTGATGACCTCCCGACTCTTTTTCGGAGACTCATAGCCATATAAACTCATTTGTCCTTTCCATTTCCCCCTTTTATCCGAAGTCAAAAAGCAGTTTTTAACACCTGATATTACATGTAGGCTGAGATATTCTGCTGATCTGAGTTGATTCTTTTATTCAAGGTCTTTATCTAGTTACATCATCAGCTGGTGCTTGGTAGTAATCCCTAGGCACCAGGGAGGCTCATCCCTGGGAGTCATGTCCCATGCTGGTGGGGAAGGTAACACATATGCTGAGTTTGGCTTAGAGAATGGCCACATTTGAGCAATATAGAGGCTCTCAGGAGGTAACTCTTAGGCACCCTGCAGCTCTAGGCCTAGTTCATATTTCAGGTGCACAGGCTCATAATTGTAGCAATCAGTATCAAAGGCTCATTGTTGGACGATCTGTCTTTATCGGTCTTTACCATTGCACTTTGGGGATTGTTGCTGTTCCATTGGGGGATGTGACAGAGTTCCCATGGCTAGGAACTCAGCACTCCCTCAGTTGTCATTTTTAACTGTAACTACTATGAAAATATCCAAATATTTTTATGTATCCTGTATACATGCCCTGGAGAGCTCCCTCCCAACCATGTGCCCCCATCAATAGCACCCCACACTAGTGTTCCTCCCCTGCCATAGTGAAACTTCTCTGTAGTCCAAAACATCTTTAAAAATGAAACCTAATATAGTGCCATGTTCCATTAATAGTAAAAGGGAATATAGTGATGGGTTTAAAGGTTAGATATAGAATACATACTAATTTAGAAAAATTAAATAAAGGAAAAATAAATGGGGTATCAAAAATGCAAAAATGTCAAAGTTTTGTTTTTGATGTCTTGCCTTTCATCACTGCTATGGTTTTGCCCTGTATGTACAGTGGCAAGGCAATTTCTTCCATTTCTTCCTCAGTGTCTACATCCTTTCTTTATTTTTTTTTCTTATTTTTTAGGTTTGTCTTCACATAAGTTTTAGATCACAGTAATTCACATATACAATATGTAGTACTCCCACATATCCAACATCAAACCCTTTGTCCTTTCCCAAACTGATCTTTTTACATGTTAATCTTATATTTGTTGCAGCTGATGTGCAGATATTGAAACAATAGCTTCCAAACATGGTTCCATTTGGCTTTACATTATGGTTTATATTTTAGACTATACAATTTTCTAAATTTTTAGTTATCTTATGTTTTACATTATGGTTTACATTTTAGCCTATAGACTTTTATACATTTTCGGTGTAATTTAACATGTTCTATATCCATTATTGCATGATCTTGTGGAACACTTCCATTGCCCCACAGTTACACTGATTCCATCTATTCAAATCCTCTTTCCCCTTTCCCTCAGGGCCCACTGTGACAATCAACCTTAATTACTTGAAGGACCATATTCAGAGATACTTACAACAATGTTGAGGGCTTCACATACTCGACTGCCCTAACCCATTGGGAGCCACCAATTCTCTCAAGAGATACAATTCCCTCTCTTTGAGAACATCAATCCTCCCCAGGTTGTGGGTATACCTTCACTCTCATTGTATGGGTCTCCACCCAATGATATAACCGACTATGACAAAATGAGCACTCACACACTCCCTAGATTTCCCTGTGTCAGATGCCCCACTCTTAAGCATCTTAAACAGGTAAACTTTCGTATTATATTTTCTAAAGAGTTTTCTCTACATTATAATTTCAACCATACACCTGACAGTCTCCTATGTTCAAATGTTCCATCCACCCTCCCCCCAATTCCTTGGGCCATCTGACCCATTTTCCCATCCCTAGCACCCCTCAAGCCCTCAAAGCCCCACCCAAAGTTATCCCTATGCCTTCATTTTATCCCTTCCCTGTACAAATACTTACCTCCAGCTAATCATAGATTTCACCCATGTAAGTGTCAGCTCGCAACCTTCCTCTACCCCCCAACTTCCTTTAAACCTATCATCCAGTCTCTAGCTCTCTGAGAAAGCTTGGTTTACTTATTTCATATCAGAAAGGTCATGTAGTATTTGTCCTTCAATGCCTGGGTTGCTTCACTCAACATAAGGTTCTCAAGATTTATCCATGTTATCACATGTGTTTATACTGTATATGTTTTTATACCCAAGTAGTATTCCATATATGTATATACATTTTATTTATCCATTCATCTGTTGATGGGTATTTGGGATGATTCCAACTTTTGGCCATAGTGAATAGTGCTGCTATGAACATTGGTGTGCATGATTCCATTTGTGTCCTTGTTTTCAGTTCTACTGGGTATATACCCTGCAGTGGCTTTGCTGGGTCATATGCCAAATCTATAGCTAGTTTTTTGAGAAACCACCAAACTGTCCTCCAGAATGGCTGGATCCTTGTTGGATCCTTGTGCATTCCCACCAGCAGTGGATGAGTGTTCCCATTCTTCCAAATCCTCCCCAGCACTTGTAGTCTTCTGATTTTTTTTTTAAGATTTATTTATTTATTTCTCTCCCCTTCACCCCCCACCCCGGTCGTCTGCTCTCTGTGTCCACCCGCTGCACCTTCTTTGTCAACTCCTGTTGTTGTCAGTGGCACGGGAATCTGTGTTTCCCCTTGTTGCATCATCTTGCTGTGTCAGCTCTCTGTGTGTGCAACGCAACTCCTGGGCAGGCTGCACCCTGTTTTGTGCTGGGCGGCTCTCCTTCCGGGGCGCACCCTTTGTGCGTGGGGCTCCCCTATGTGGGGAACACCCCTACGTGGGGGACACCCCTGTGTGGCACAGCACTCTCTGCACCCATCAGCACTGCACAGGGGCCAGCTCCACACGGGTCAAGGAGGCCCAGGATTTGAACCGTGGACCTCCCATGTGGTAGACAGAAGCCCTAATCACTGGGCCAAGTCCACCGCCAGTCTTCTGATTTTTTTTGATAGCTGCCAGTCTTATGGGAGTAAGATGGTATCTCATTGTTGTTTTGATTTGCATTTCCCTAATAGCTAGTGATTTTGAGCATTTTTTCATGTGTTTTTTAGCCATTTGTATATCTTCGTTGGAGAAGTGTCTGTTCAAATCTTTTTCCCATTTTTTAAATGGGCTGTTTGTCTTTTTATTTTTGAGATATAGGAGTTCTTTATATGTGCAGGATATAAGTCTCCTATCAGCCTCCCATTGTGTAGGCTCTCTTTTCACTTTCTTGACAAACTTCTTTGAGGTGCAGAAGGCTTTAATTTTGTTCTTTCGCTGCTCATGCTTTTGGTGTGAAGTTCATGAAGCCATTTCCTATTACGAGGTCCTGTAGATGCTTCCCTACATTGCTTTCCAGGGTCTTTATAGTCTTGGCTCTTATATTTAGATCTTTGATCCATCTTGAGCTGATTTTTGTATAAGGTGTGAGTTGGTAATCTTTCATTCTTTTACATATGGATATCCAGTTCTCCAGACACCATTTGTTGAATAGGCCATTCTCTCCCAGTTGAGAGGGATTGTGGCCTTGTTGAATACCATGTGGCTGTATATATAAGGATCTATATCAGAACTCTCAATTCGGTTCCATTGGTCAGTATGTCTATCCTTGTACCAATACCATGCCATTTTCACTACTGTAGCTTTGTAGTATGTTTTGAAGTCAGGTAGTATGATTCCTCCAATTTCATTTTTCTTTTTCAATATGTCTTTAGCTATTTGGGGCCTCTTTCCTTTCCAAATAAATTTTATAGTAGTTTCTCTAGTTCATTAAAGAATGCTGTGTTGATTTTTATTGGGATTGCATTGAATCTGTAGATCAGTTTTGGTAGGATCAGCATCTTAATAATATTTAGTCTTCCTATCCATGAACAGGGAATATTCTTCCATTTATTTAGGCCTTCATTGATTTCCCTGAACAGTGTTATGTAGTTTTCTGTGTATAAGTCTTTTACATCTTTAGTTAAATTTATTCCTAGGTATTTGATTTTTTTTAATTACTATTGTAAATGGTATTTGTTTCTTGATTTCCTCCTCAGATTGCTCATTATTGGTGTACAGAAATGCTACTGATTTTTGTGCATTGATCTTGTAACCTGCAACTTTACTTAACTCATTTATAAGTTCTAGAAGCTTTGTTGTAGACTTCTCAGTGTTTTCTATGTATAGGATCATATCATCTGCAAATAGTGAAATTTTGACATCTTCCTTTCCAATTTGGATGCCTTTTATGTCTGGTTCTTGCCTCAGTACTCGAGCAAGTACTTCTAAGTCTATGTTAAATAGAAGGGGTGATAGTGGGTGTCCTTGAGGGAAAGATTTTAGGATTTCACCATTGCAAATGTTAGCTGTGGATTTTTCATATATACCCTTTATCATGTTCAGAAAGTTTTCTTCTATTCCTATCTTTTGCAGTGTTTTTATAAAGAAAAGGTGTTGTATTTTGTCAAATGCTTTTTCTGCATCTATAGATATGATCATGGGATTTTTCCCCTTCAATCTGTTTATGTGGTGTATTACATTCATTGATTTTCTTATGTTGAACCATCCTTGTATACCAGGAATGAATTCCACTTGGTCATGGTGTATAATTCATTTAATGTGTTGTTGAATATTATTAGCAAGTATTTTGTTGAGGATTTTCATGTCTAGGTTCATTAGAGAGATTGGTCTGTAATTTCCTTTCTTGAGGTGCCTTTGTTTGGCTTTGGTACTAGAATAATGTTGGCATCATAGATTGAGTTAGGCAATGTTCCTTCTGTTTCAATTTTTGGAAGAGTTTAAGCAAGATTGATGTTAGTTCTTTCCAGAATGTTTGGTAGAATTCACCTGTGAAGTCGTCTAACCAGGGCTCTCCTTAGTTAGAAGGTTTTTAATGACTGATGCTATCTCTTTACTTGTGATTGGTTTGTTGAGATAGTCAATTTCTTCTTTCATCAATGTAGGCTGCTTACTTGTTTCTAGGAATTTGTCCATTTCCTCTAAATTGTCCTTCTTGTTGGAATATAGTTTTTCAAAGTATCCTGTTATGATAGTCTTTATTTCTGTGGGGTCAGTGGTGTTATCTCCTTTCTCATTTCTTATTTTGTGTATTTGCATCTTCTCTCCTTTTTTCTTTTTTAGTCTAGCTAAGGGTTTGTCAATTTTGTTGATCTTCTCAAAGAACCAGCTCTTGGTTTTGTCTATTTTTCCAAGTGCTTTCTTCTTTTCTATTTCATTTAGTTCTGCTCTGATCTTTGTTATTTCTTTCTTTCTTCTTCCTTTGGGTTAGTTTGTTGATATTTTACTAATTCCTCCAAGTGTGCAGTTAGTTCTTCAATTTTAGCTCTTTCTTCTTTATTGATGTAGGAATTTATGGCTATAAATTTCCCTCTCAGTACTGCTTTTGCTGCATTCCATAAGTTTTGATATGTTGTGCTATCATTTTCATTAGTTTCAAGGTAGTTATTAGTTTCTTTTGAGATTTCCTCCTTGACTCACTGTTTTTCTAAGAGTGTGTTGTTTAACTTCCAAATCTTCGTGCCAAGTCTGGGTCTTTGGCCCTTGCAGATTTCCAGCTTCATTCCACTGTGGTCAGAGAAATTATTTTGTATGATTTCAATCTTTCTAAATTCATTGAGACTTTTTCTGTGGCTTAGCATGTGGTCTATCTTGGATAATGATCCATGTACACTTGAGAAAAATGTATATCCTGCTGTATTGGGGTGTAATGTTCTGTACTATTAGGCCCAGCTCCTCTAATATATTGTTCAAAGTCTTTATTTCTTTATTGATTCTCTTTTGAGATGTTCTGTCTAAAGTTGATAGTGATGTATTAAAATCCCCCACTATAATTGTAGAGGCATCTATTCCTTCACTTAGTTTTTCCAGTGTTTGCCTCACATATTTGGAGGCACCCTTGTTAGGAGCATAAATGTCTATGATTGTTCCTTCTTCTTGAAAGATTATCCCTTTCACTAATATGTAGTGTCCATCTTTGTCTCTCACAACTGTTTTGCATTTAAAGTCTATTTTGTCTGATATTTATATAGCTACTCCTGCCCTTTTGGTTATTGTTTGCTTATAAGATTATTTTCTAGTCATTCACTTTCAACCTCTTTGAATCCCTGGGTCTAAGATGGGTTTCTTGTAGACAGTATATGGATAGGTCATATTTCCTTATCCAGTCTTCCAATCTGAGTCTCTTGACAGGTGATTTTAATCCATAAACATTCAGTGTTATTACCTTCAAGGAATTACTTATATTAACCACATTTTCCTTGGATTTGTGTTTGTCATATTTTGTTTGATTTTTTTTTTCTGTTTTTGTCTTTTAGTTGCTCTTACACTCTCCTCCAACTCTGTCTCTCCTGTTTTTTTCTTTCTTCCTGCAGAACTCCCCTTAGTATTTCTTGAAGGGCAGAATTCAATTGGCATACTCTCTTAGTTTCTGTTTATCTGTGAATATTTTGAATGCTAACTTTGTAGATAGAATATTCTTGGTGGAAATTCTTTTCTTTTAGTACCTTGACTATGTCATACCACTGCCTTCTTGCCTCCTTCAGATGAGAAATCAGCACTTAATCTTATGGAACCTCCTTTGTATGAGATGGTTCTCTTTTCTCTTCCTGCTTTTAGTATTTTCTCTTTGTCTTGAGCATTGGATAATTTGACAAGTATATGGCTTGGGGTAGGTCTGTGGGGATTTATGCTCTTTGGAGTACATTGTGCTTCCTGGACATGTACATCCATCTCCCTCAATAGGTTTGAGAAATTTTCAACCATTATTTCCTCCAACACCCCTTCTGTTCCCTTTCCCTTCTCTTCTCCTTCTGGAATGACTGTAATGCATATGTTTGTGCATTTTGCATTGTCATTCAGGTCCCTAAATCCCTGCTGGATTTTTTCTATCTTTTTATCAATCAGTTCTTCTCTCTGTTTGATTTCAGATGTACTGTCTTCCACATTACTAAGTCTTTCCTCTGCCTCTTTGAGTCTGCTGTTATTTGTTATTTGCTGAGAGTATATTTTTGATTTCTTGAATTTGCTGTTCACCACCATCATATCCCTTATCTTTTTGTGTATGATTGCAATTTCTTCTGTATTCTCTCCAAGTGTTTCCTTCATATTCTTAATCTCTTCCTTCACTTCATCAAATTGGTCCCTAATATATGTTTTGAGAGCTTTAGTTACTTGTTCAGTGTTCTGCTCCTCTTGCTGGTTTTTAGTTTGTTCATTGGAGTGGGCATGTTTTCCTGATTATTGGTTTGGTTTGTAGTTTTTTGTTGCTGGCTGGTCATCATTTTATCTTGATGGGTTTAATCAGTTGCTTAGCTTCTTTGTCTAGTTTGGGGTTTAATTAGTTGTTGTTTTTGTGTGCGTGTTAAGTCTTCTCTTTGTCACTTCATTCTTCTTATTCTATTTCCTTGTTGTTGGCTAAGTTCACTTGAAGGAAAATATTAGGGCCAGAGAAAGCAAAAGGAGTATGAAAAGAAAATGAATAATAGTAGTATTGATAGTAAATATAACAAAGGAGCCATGTGAGATCTAGGAGAATGGATATTAGACTCATGTAAGGTATGTAGAGTTATAAGAGTAAGAAAAGTAGAGTACCTATAATAAGACAGTAAACTGAATATGGGAAGGAATAGAGTGTGAATTAAAAGGCCAGTGTGTTCAGGAGAGAGGGGAAGAGAAAAGAAAGACAATAATATAAAGAGTGAATATAAGTCAGAAAACAGAACAACGGTATTAGAAATAAAAAGTCAGAAAAATAGGGGGGGCAAACAGAGAGTGTAATGTAAGAGAAACAATAAATGATGGAGGATAGAAAGATGTAGAGGAAAGGGGATAGTGTTGATGGTCAAAATACACACAGAAAAAAGGAAATGGAGGATGAGGAAATGCAGCAAATGTGAAGTGCTCCCTGCAGCACCTAATATTTAAAAAATTAAAAAGAAGAGAAAGAAAGAAAAAAAAAGGGAGGGGGGAAAGCAAGCAAGAAAAAGAAAGAAAAAAGGGCCTTGGGGTGATAAAGAGGAAGGAAAAACAAGAAGACAAACCAATAAAATACCAGACAAAGTTTCAAGCAAGGAATCCTCTTTGCAGTTAAATAAAATGCTTAGGAATCTGGTGTTCCTCCTTTCTCTCTTCCTTACTTCCCTCTCTCCCAGGGCAGCAGGAAAGCTGCCTGAGCAGTCCAGTAGGAGATTCAAGTGGGTCCTTGTTGAACCAGCTCCACACAGAAAACAATGACTCTTAATTTCCAGAGAGAGAGTGCCCACACCTCACCAAGTATGCTATTGGAAGCTTGGAAAGCACCTCCTACAGTCCCTCTCCTTTAGGTGTGCTACCGGAGGGCTAGTTGATTTTCTGACTTCACCTTCTTCCAGACCAAGTTTCCTATCCCAGGGTATTTAGGTAAATTGGACTTTGTCAGCAGATTCGCCACTCCTTTCTTCCCAGTCTCTCCCCAAGCCAGCTGGTATGCTCTTCCAAGTGCAAAAAAAAAAAAAGGGAGGGGGGGACCAGAAAATTGAAACTGCATTTGCCCAGCCCCTCTGCTGCACCTCCCACTGAATCCCTCCCACTCACAGAGTCAGTCCAAAACCACAGGGCTACAATCCTGGATCTCCAGGAGCACTGGACTTGGGAAAGGGAAGTCCGGGACACTGCAAACGCTGGGTATGTAGGTCTGTGGAATGCGGGCTATGGAGGCTTAGGGGACAGGGACATGGGGATCATACATCTTGGGATCACAGGGCCCAGGAACGCTGCCACACAACCAACAGTTCTCAGGGAACACTGCAGCTACCAGCCCTAGGGGGAAGGGTCCCGCCTCCCCACAGCTTCCGACCTCTGTGCTTATAACCCACAATTCTACCTTTAGCAAGCAGTACTTCTGTCACAGTCTCTCCAAATCAACGTCCATATACCTCCTGCCTTGCAAGCCCCCAAAACAGCCAGTTCCGGCAAGATTCCAACCCTACTCAGCTGTTTCTTTGCACAAGAGATTGTGAGGTGCACTCACTTAGATGCCATCTTGCTCCCCATCTCTCACTAATGGCTTTTTAATGGTAGCATCAAACATCATCAAGTCAATATATTGCCCAATTTCTTTTCAAAAGTACCGTTTTTGTGGAATATGCCCGGTGATGATGGAATGGGGCAAAGCAGGTATTTTCCCTTTCCACTGTCTGTCTAGACCAGACCCCTTCTGGCTGCCCCACCAGCCTGGGAGACCAAGGGTAGCCCTTCATTCTGAGCTGCTGGTTGGATTTGCTTATGATGTCTAGGATCTCGCTAAGTTGCCTATGGCATCAGCTTCCCAGACAAGTTCTTCTTAAAAGCCTCCTCTGTGAGAGAGTTTAAGGTGTCAGTTTCCCTATGAACACAGATCTTATTCATCTTTGTTCCCCCACAGCATCAAGCACAGTGCCCGGTTCTTAGTAGGAAACTGGGGAAATGCTCTTTCAATTGGACAGAACTTGAAACAGAAACCGACCACGTTTTTAAGGGTAGCATTGGAGCACAAAAGAAAAATATTTATAAACCAAAATCATTTCTGTAGACTCCTGAAGAGCACAGCCTTTCAAGGAAGGCTTTGGCAATTCTTGTGAAGTAAGGAATCCTTTTCTATTGTAAATAGCCCGTACTTGTGAGGCTATGTTCCACACACACAGTGCACACATGCATATGCACGCCAATTAGCAAGGTAATATATCATTGTTGTAAAAAGAATAAAAGAACGAAAGAAAGATGGAGGAGATAGAAAAGAGTACAGGGTAAAAGAATCCTCTCCCTGACAAACTGTATATATATGACACTTTCAAGAACATTCAACTATTAATATTGGGGGATGTTTTAGGAGCTTCTCAGATTAGGGATGGCTCCCTTTTGAAGGTCAGATTTGTCTTTGATGGATTGTTTTTTCAAAAATGAAGTGGAAATATCAAGACACAGAAAGATGAAGTCTGGTCCAAAGAGTTTCTCTATCTCTGCGAAGTATAGAGTCCAAACAACACCCAGTTGTTACTTCTCTGCCCTGATTTCAGCCTCAAGGGGAAAGTTTTCAACTTTTAGGAGGGACTGGGGCTCCCAAATTGGAATGGGTCACTGGGTCTTGGAAGAAGAGACTGGGCAGAGGAGGGAGCTGCTGCCTCCGACTGCACCTCTAGCAGTGCCTTCTTTCAAGGAGGCACTGCCCCTTCTGCTGTCCTTAGGGCAGAGGCATGGCCAGCTGTGATCAGCTCTCAGAGAGGAATTATTATCTCTTTCTAATCTTTCATTGAAAAGCAGGCAGACATAATTTCCAAACAAAAGGTGAGTGTTTGAAAAGAGTTTACAATGGTTTCAGGTACACTTCTCTCTATGCAGATACGTAGTCTTTTTTCTGAGAGGGTGTATTAGTCAGCCAAAGGGGTGCTGATGCAAAATACCAGAAATCCATTGGCTTTTATAAAGGGTATTTATTTGGGGTAGGAGCTTACAGTTACCAGTCCATAAAGCATAAGTTACTTCCCCCTCACCAAAGTCTTTTACCATGTATTAGAGCAAGATGGCTCCTGACATCTGTCAGGGTTCAGGCTTCCTGGGGTCCTCTCTTCCTAGGACTTGCTTCTCTCCAGGCTCAGGGTTCCTCTTTTCTCAGGGCTTATTTCTCTCTGGACTCAGGGTTTTTCTCTTCCTGGGGCTTGCTTGGGATGTTGGGAAGCAAGGGGCTGGAGAACAGGATTTCCGTTTGGGGTGTGCTAATGTTAGAGATACAAGTTGGATTACCAGGTGGAGATGTTGAGTAAGTGGTTGGATGTATGAGCCTCGAGTTGAGGGAGAGATCCAAGCTTAAATGTACATTTAGGAGCCATCAGCATATGAATACCATACAGACTATAAGCCTACGAGGCCCCAAGAGAGTGCATGAGAAGAAGGAGAAGAGGACCAAGAATAGAGCCCCTAGGACAGTGCAAGGTTGACAGATCAAGGAGCCAAGAAGAAACCAGGAAAGGAGACTAAGGGGGAGCAGCCAGGGAGGTAAGAGGCAAACCAGGAGAGGTTGGGGTCCCAGGAGCAAAGGGGAGACAGTATTTCAGAGAGGAGGAGTGAGCAACTATACCAAGTGCCAAATTTCAAGTATCATTGAAAGTTGACCTTTGAGTTTATCAATGTGGAGGTCATTGGGGACCTTCAGAGAAGTTGTGGTGGAGTGTGAGGGAAAGAAGTCCTGACAGAGTAGAATTAAAAGTAAATGAGACAAAGATGGCAGCAGAGTTAGGAGCTCCTAGAGTCAGCTCGTGCTACAGAGCAGTTGGTAATCACCCAGAGCTATCTAAATCTCCTGTTTGGGGGCTCCAAGAAAGCATACTGCATCATCCTTGAAGGAATGGAAGGAGGAGTCAGCCCATCTGTAGAGAAGATTCATAAGTAGGCACACCACACCATGAAGACTAGTGCCCATCCTCCACTGGCAGCATAAGCTGCCTCAGGAGCTGTTCTGTGGCTGGAATTGGAAGCTCCATTTCCTAAAAACAGGGGAGAGAGAGAGACTGTTGGCCAAGGACTTCAGCTACTGATTAGTAAATTCAGCTGCTAAAGTATAACCCTAAGAACAGCTAAAGTTTGAACCTTTCCAAGTTGGAAAGAGGCCAGTAGCTACCATTTTTACTCCACCCCCAGCATAAGGGGAAGCCAAGCTGACTGAAAATGACAACGAAGGTAGGGACCAGCTTCTTCCACCTAGATTAGCCTGCAGCCCTAGCCTAGGCTTTAGCCCCACCTCTAGCATGGAGGAAGCTGGTGGGCCCTGCACCAGCCTCTCAGTGTAACTGTAAGTACATTCAGCGGGCACAGACTGAATAGTTGGAAGCCTATGAGGACAACTGTGGTCATTTGTACCCACACGGCATAGATTGCTGCCCACATCTGCAGCTCCATCCCTGCCCCAGGCAAGGGAGAAAGGGGCATGAAGCTTCATTGGTCTCTCTGGGCAACTACAGTCTTGGTCTGCACAACTTGGATTATAACACACAGCTTTGGCTCTGCCCCTACCCCTGGCAAAAGAGAAAGTTGGGAGAAGCTTCATTGGTCCCTGGGGCAATTAGGCTTCCACAGCTTACAGCACCAACTACATCCTTGGCTCCTACTACACAACCAGCAAGGGAGAAAGAGCAAGAAAGTCCTGAACTAAAGAGAGAAACTATGCCTAGAATAAATACATCTAGGTAGCTAGAGGCCAAGACACCCACAAAAAATTACAATCCACACCAAGAAACAGGAAGCTATGGCCCAGTTAAAGGAACAAGATAAACCTCCAGATGACATAAAGGAGTTGAGACAACTAATCATAGATGTTCAAACAAATCTCCTTAATAAATTCAATGTGATGCCTAAAGAAATTAAGAATATTAAAAAGACATTGGATGAGCACAAAGAAGAATTTGAAAGTGGGCAGTAAAATAGCAGTTCTTACAGGAATGAAAGGCACGATAAATGAAATTTAAAATACAATGGAATCATATAAAAGCATATTCGAGGAGGCAGAAGTAAGGATTGGTGAGCTTGAAGAAATGGCCTCTGAAAGAAAACATACAAAAAAACAGATGAAGAAAAGAATGGGAAAAAAATTGAACAAGTTCTCAGGGAACTAAACAAAAGTAAGAGATGTGCAAGCATACACGTCATGGATGTCCCAGAATGAGAAGAGAAGGGAAAAGTTGCAGAAGAAATATTTGAAGAAATAATGGTAGAAAATTTCCCAATCCTATTGAAGGACATAGATATCCATGTCCAAGAAATCAAAACATACTCCCATCAGAATAAATCCAAAAAGAACAACTCTGAGACACATACTATTCAGAATGTCAAATGCCAAAGATAAAGAGAGAATTCTGAGAGCAACAAGAGAAAAGCAATGCATAACATATAAGGGATACCCAATAAGATTAAGTGCGAATCTTTTCATCAGAAACCATGGAATCAAGAAGACAGTAGTATGATATATTTAAGATACTGCAAGAGAAAAATTTGCAGCCAAAAATCTTATATCCAGCAAAATTGTCTTTTAAAAATAAGGGCAATTTAGAATATTCACAAGTAAACAGAAACTGAGAGAGTTTGTGACCAAGAGACTGGCTTTGCAGGAAATGCTAAAGGTCATGCTATAGTCTGAAAAGACAGGAGACAGAGGCTTGGAAGAGAGTCTAGAAGTGAAGATCATATCAGTAAAAGTAACTAAAAGTCTCAAAAGAGTGGTAAAAATAAAATATGACAAATAAACCTGAAGGTCAAAATGGTTGAAATAAGAACCCCCTTTACAGTAATAACATTGAATGTTAATGGATTAAACACCCAATCAAAATACACAGTCAGATAAGAAAATATGAACCACCTAAATGCTGTCCACAAAAGACTCACCTTAGACCCAAGGATACCAATAGACTGAAAGTGAGAGGCTGGAAAAAGATAGTCCATGCATGTAGTAACAACAACAACAAAAAAAGCCAGAGTAACTATACCTATATCAGATTAAATATACTTTAAAAGACACTGGTGATGCACAATCTGAGGATGAAGTCAGGGGAGAAAATTCCATTTACAATAGTGACTAAAAGAATCAAATATTTAGGAATAAACTTAACCAACAATGTAAAGCATTTGTGTTCAGAAAACTACAACTCATTGTTAAAAGAAATTTTAAAAGACTGAAATAATTGGAATTCCATGCTCATGGATTGGAAGAGTAAATATCATTAAGATGACAATTCTATCCAAATTGATATAGAGATTCAATGCAATCCTGATAAAGATTCCATCAGTTTTTTTTAAATAAATGGAAAAATGATTATCAAACTTATTTGGAAGGGAGAGGGGTCCTAAATAGCCAGAAACAGCTTAAAAAGAAATAGAAAGTTGGAGGACTCTCACTTCTGGACTTTAAATCATATTACTTAGCTACAATGGTAAAAACAGCATGGTACTGCATAAAGATGGACACATAGACCAATAGAACCGAACTGATGGTTCAGAAACAAACTCTCACATCTATGGTCAAGTGATTTTTGACAAGCCTGTCAAACCCACCTAGCTCAGACAGAACAGTCCATTCAACACATGGTGCCGGGAGAATTGGATATCCATAATCAAAAGAAGGAAAGAGGACCCCTATCTCACACCTTACACAAAAATTAACTCAAAATGGATTAAAAACCTAAACATAAAAGCAAGAACCATAAAGCTTCTAGAAGAAAATGTAGGAAAATATCTTCAAGACCTGGTGGTAGGTAGTGGATTCTTAAAGGAGATAAGAGGAAGACTGAGATGGACTACTGATGTTTAATGTAAGTAGAAGTTTTAATTAACTTTACTGTAAAAGTGTGGAAATGTATACAGTGGATGGTAACACATTATAGTGAGTAACAGCTGGTTTATAAATGGGAATGTGGCTGAAAAGGGTAGTCTAGGGATGTAAATGCCAATTGAAAGAAAGCTAGAGAATAATCTAGGACTGAATAATACAGTTAACCCAGAGTTGGATGAGAGTTGTGGTTGATGGTACAGATGCAAATGTCCTTTGTGAGCTAGGGCAGAAGTACATCACTACTGCAGGGTGGTGGGAATATTGCAGGGAAAAATACAACCGGAGTGACCTATAGACTGTGGTTAACAGTAATAATGTAATATTCATGCATCTATGCCAAAGATATACTGTATTGATAAGGGGGGAGTGTGGAGAAAGTGTACCAAATGTACACTATGGACCTGGTAATAGTCTCATGATATTATCTCATAATCTGTGACAAATGTTCCACCATATAGTGGTGTGTTGTTAGAGGGGTGTTCTATGGGAATATTGCACATGTGGATGATTGTTTTGTAAGTTTACAAAACATTCTGTCATAAAAATATATTTAACAAACAATAGGGTAGGTTGGAGGAAAAATACACCAAATGTAAGACAAAGACTATAGCTAGTAGTAAGATTTTGATGATATTCTTTTTTTTTTTTTTAAGATTTATTTATTTATTTAATTCCCCCCACTCCCCCGGTTGTCTGTTCTCTGTGTCTATTTGCTGCGTCTTGTTTCTTTGTCCGCTTCTATTGTCGTCAGTGGCACGGGAAGTATGGGCGGCGCCATTCCTGGGCAGGCTGCACTTTCTTTCGCACTGGGTGGCTCTCCCTACGGGGCGCACTCCTTGCACGTGGGGCTCCCCTACATGGGGGACACCCCTGCGTGGCAGGGCACTCCTTGCACACATCAGCACTGTGCATGGGCCAGCTCCACACGGGTCAAGGAGGCCCGGGGTTTGAACTGCGAACCTCCCATGTGGTAGACGGACGCCCTAACCACTGGGCCAAGTCCGTTTCCCTTGATGATATTCTTTCATAATTTGTAACAAATGCCTCACAATACAAGGCGTTGGTGGTGGGTTGATGTATGAGACCCCTATATGATGTTATGTTTGTTTGCTTTGTAAGTTCACAATTTTACTATACACTTATTGTTTATGTATGTTCATGTATAAATGATATTAAAATAATAATAATAGGGAGGGTTGGGGAAAATACACCAAATATAAAATACTTTGGTTAGTAGTAATATTTTGAGGATGCTCTTTAATCATTAGTTTAAAATGTTTCACAACAATGCAAGGTATTGGTGGTAGGGTGAGGCATGAGAGCACTGTATGATGTTATGTGTGCTTTGTAAGTTCACAACTATTACCATACATTTATTATTTATGTATATTTATGTATGCATGATATACGTCAATAAATTTTTTTAAAAGTAAAAATGACATGTGCATAAGTATAGCCTCTGGAATGACTCCTGAATCACTTTGAAATCTCTTAGCCATAAAAACTCATTTGTATTTAATATTTCCCCCTTTTGGTCAAGGTCTTTTTCCAAATGCATAGCCTGTTGCTGCTTGGTAATACTCTCTTGGTGCCAGGGAGGCTTATGCACATCTCAGGGGGATCTCACTGACTGCCACAGTACACAGTGCTTCAAGCAGGGGGCTCCGGAGGACTCTAGAGACATCTACACACAGTAGGCAGGGCAGACAATCCTAGGAATTTGGCACCCTGTCAGTGGGCCTTACCTTGGAACATATGAAAACCTGTCACCACAATGTATCAGAGTTAGACTCATTTATAATTTTCGTACACATGGTTCTTTTTTTTTAAAACAAATCAATTTTATTGATACATAAAACTAAAGCATATGATACTTCCAAAGTGTACAATCAATGGTATTTGTATAAGCACATAGTTGTGCATTCATCACTTCAATCATTTGAGCATTTTCATTATTTCAATAATAATAATAAACAATAAATGGACAAACAAACAAGAAAATTCTTCACCTCTCAATCTCTCTATGCTTCCCATGCTGTACATAGCTGCTATTTCTGGCTATTCTTGCACAATTATTTATTTAGCCATTTTGTTGAGATATATTCACATACCATATGATCTATCCAAAGTGTGTAATCAATGGCTTTTAGTATAATCACAATGTTGTGCATTCATCACCACAAAAAAATTTTAGAATAATTTCATTACTCCAAAATGAAAAGCACCACACCCCTTAGCAGTCCTTCCCCAGCCCTGCATAACCACTAATCTAATTTCACCTTTATAAATTGATTTATATTTATATCTTATATAAATGGAATCATACAATATGTAGTATTATGTGTCTGGTTTCTTTCACTTAGCATAATGTATTTTTGTCTGATACTAACATCTTTTGTATTAATATACATTTGTTCAGTTTCATAGAAAGATGGTCTTATATATGCAATTTTACCATATTCATATTTAACATGCAGTTTTACTATACTGTACAGTCCCATGTTACATTTTTTACCTTTCCTTTTAGTAACATGCATGACCTTAGTCTTTCCCTTTAAACCACTTTCATACCCACATAATAGTACTGCTAGTTACAAATATTACGTTTGGCTCTCACCTTTTCTATTCATTTGCAAAGATTAAGACATCCTTTTTACCAATTTTGCACAAGTTAAACCTCACCTTTCTGTTCTTTAACCTCATTCTATTTTCTGGTGACCCATATTCAAGTTATCAACTTCATGAGATTACACAATACATTTAGTTCATAGTAGTACATTCATACAGTATTTGTCCTTTTCTGTCTGGTTTGCATCACTAACATAATGTCCTCAGGTTCATCCATGTTGTCATATACCTTACGATTTCATTTCTTCTTACAGTTGCATAATATTTCATCGTGTGAATACACTACAGGTTGTTTATTCATTCATCTGTTGATGGGCCCCTGGCTTGTCTCCAATTTTAGGCAATTGTGAATAATGCTGCTATGAACACTGGTGTACAGATATCTGTTCGTGTCACTGCTCTCAGTTCTTCTGTGTATATACCCAGTAGTGGTATTGCTGGGTAATGTGGCAAATCTATTTTCAACTTCTTTAGGAACTGCCAAACAGTCCTCCACAGTGGCTGTACCATTCTACATTCCCACCAACAGCGAATAAGTGCTCCTATTCACCACGTCCTCTCCAACACTTGCGGTTCTCTGTCATTTTAATAGTGGTCATTCTAATAGTTGTGAAGTGATATCCCATTGTAGCTTTGATTTACATTTCCCTAACTGATAGTGAAGTTGAACATTTTTCATGTGTTTGTGGGTTTTTTGCCGTTTGTGTTTCTTCTTTGGACAAAAGTCTATTCAAGTCATTTGCCCATTTTTTAATCAGGTTGTCTTTTTATTGCTGAGCTGTAGCATCTCTTTACATATCATGGACATTAAACCTTATTGGATATGTGATTTCCAAATATTTTCTTCCATTAAGTTGCCTGCCTTTTCACCCTTTTAACAGAGTCCTGTGAGGTGCAAAAGTGTTAAATTTTGAGGAGGTCTCATTTATCTATTTTTTCTTTAGTTGCACATGATTGAGTGTAAGGTCCAAGAAACCACAAACTACCACAAGATCTTTAAAGTATTTCCCTACATTTTCTTCTAGTAGCTTTATGGTCCTGGCTTTTACATTTAGGTCTTTCATCCATTTTGAGTTGACACCTGTATAGGAAGTTGTTGGGGGCGCACCCGCCATTTTGCAAACCGCCCCACACCAGTAGAAAAAATGGCGGGCGGCATGATTCAGCACTGTTTCCCCCTGCTTCCTGCCCTCTCCCTGCCCCTTTTTCCCCCGGAGCCCTTTCCAAGCCATATAAGGTCTTGTTCCAGCCCTGACCAATCCCCTTGCAACACGAATGCTTAAGATGCTATATAAGCTTGCTCTGTACAAAAAGAAAAAACGGAAGAAGATGACACACCATGGTGCGGCTCTGAGTGGTTCTTCCCCGCCATCTGCCCACTCCCTCTCTCGGGTACCCTGTTGTCCTCGTGGTCTCTGTACACCCGCTGGCGGGGCAGGAGAGCACAGGTGGCACCCAGCGTGGGGCCTGAGCATGAGGGGTTCAGTGAGGCAGCCCGAAAGCTGAGAGTTGCGGAGCAGCAACCGCGGTAACGCCATCAGCGGTGCCGGGTAAGTAGAGTTGTGGAGCAGCGAGAGTACAGGCAGCGATATGGGGCAGGCGCTAAGCGAGCACGACCTTTTTATCCAAGGGTTGAAAGATGCCTTGGTGGCGAGGGGGGTGAAAGTCAAAGATCAGGAGTTGCGATCGTTCTTCACGTTTCTGAAAGAGGTCTGTCCCTGGTTCCCTAATGAGGGTACCATAGATGAACGAGTGTGGCATAGGGTTGGGGATGCCCTACAGGATTTTTACAAGACCCTTGGTCCTGGTTGAGTCCCAGCCAGCACCTTTTTTCACTGGAATGCCATCCAAGACCTCCTGGCAGTCCGTCACTGTAGCAAGGCCGCTGCCCGCGTTATTGCACAGGGAGAAGAGGCCCTTCGGGCTGGCTCTCGCCCGCCCTCAGCGGCCTTGGCTCCCCCCGTGGAGGGCGAGCCCATGTCCCCCACCGCGGACAGTGAACCTGAGATGGCGAAGACTAAAACAAAGAGGTTGGAGGCTTTGACCGCTCCTCAGAGTGTAGCAAAAGAGGAGGGTCTACTTTGGAGTCTAACTCCAGGGAGTCCGATTCTGAGGGCATATCCGCCCCTCTGCCAACCAACCATTTGTTCCCCCCCCCCATGCCCCCTCCGCACCCCCAGAGGATCCCAATTTGGACCTCAGGCTCCGGCTCGCCCAACTGCGCGACCGCGTGGCTCTGCATTCTCAGTGCCGCCATCTTTCTTCCCGTCTCGTCTCCCCTCCCCCAACAGGGGCCAGTCGGAACCAGTCCCGGCTCTGCACCGCATGACCAAGCGGCTCTCCTCTAAACCTGTCCCTGCTTCCGCCTTCCCGGTAATAGAGGTCACCTCTTCGGAGGACGAGGGCAGCCAAGCTTCAGAGGGCGGCGGCGCCTCCCATAAACGGGGGCCATTTCATTCCCGCCGCCATCTTGCCTTTAAACTAAAAGATCTGAAGGAGCTGAAAACTGCAGCGAGCACCTACGGTCCCACTGCCCCCTATACTCTCTCGGTCTTAGATAGTCTCACCAACAATTGGCTTACTCCCAATGACTGGACGACGCTCACTCGTGCGGCCCTGTCGCCCGGTGACGCCCTCTTGTGGAGGGCGGAGTACGAGGTTTTTTGCAAAGACGCGGCCGCTCGTAACCGAGAAACAGGCCAGAATGACACCCGTGATATGCTCTTGGGGACAGGCGACTATGAGTCTACGTTGGAACAGGCGGAGTATCCGGCCTCCCTATATGACCAAATCCGCATGGCCGCTCTTAAAGCCTGGCGCAGGCTGCCTACCAAAGGCCAGCCCCTCACTTCCATCACTTCGGTGCGCCAAAACCCCGAGGAGCCCTTTTCAGACTATGTCGGTTGCCTGAGAGCAGCCGAGCACCTGTTTGGTGAGGCCACAGATTCTGATTTTCTCAAGCAGCTGGCCTTTGAAAATGCTATCCCGGCCTGTCAAGACACCTTGCGCCCACACAAAATCTCCGAGTCTCTCTCCGGATATATCCGGCTGTGCGCAGACGTCACGTCCGCAAAGCAGCAGGCGCAAGTTTTTGCCGCTGCTCTACAAAACCAGGGGGAGGTGCTTGCGGCTGCTCTTCGCTCCGTCTTCGCCACCAACCTACCCGCTCAAAACCGCCCACCGCGGAGCTGTTTTGGTTGCGGAGCACCTGATCACTTGGTGCGTAGTTGCCCGCGTCGCCCCTCCGCCCCCCCCCCCGTTGGTGCCCCTACCCCTGTGGCAAGAGGGTCCCTCCCTACCAGCCCGCCTAATAATTGCCCTAGATGCCGCAGGGGTAGGCACTGGGCCAACGAGTGCCGGTCAAAAACGGATGTTGACGGTCACCCACTCCCTCCCCTACAGGGAAACGGGAGGAGGGGCCAGCCCCAGGCCCCACAAACAACCCGGGCAATCCAGGCCTCAAACCTCCATCCTTCCTCCACCTCCAGCGGGCTACCCCTGGGAGCGCAGGATTGGACCTCTGTACCACCTCCCACACGGTACTAACGCCCCTATGGGAGTTCAGCCTCTAGCTACGGGTATCTTCGGTCCTCTGCCGTCCGGCTGTGTTGGCCTTATCCTCGGTCGAGGATCCTCTGCCCTCTCGGGCCTCCACATTACACCCGGGGTTGTGGACGCTGATTTTACTGGTGAGATCAAGATTCTGGCCTCTGCTCCGAAGAGTGCCCTTTCCTTCCCCACCGGCACGCGCATAGCTCAACTTCTTCTGCTCCCCCTAGTGCCTTCTCCCAACTCCTCTGCTGGTTCACATGGAGGCAATCAGGCTTTAGGCGCCTCTGACGTTTTTTGGGCTCAGACAATCACCCGCTCTAAGCCCATGCTAACCATACGCCTTAATGGCCGTGCATTCGAGGGCCTTATTGATACGGGGGTGGATGTTACCATTCTTCAAAAGGCGCAATGGCCCCCTGCGTGGCCACTCACCCCCTCAGCCACTCACTTACAAGGCATTGGACAGTCCTCACCCCCGGAACAGAGTTCCCAACTCGTTTCCTGGGAAGACGGCAAGGGACACCGAGGACACATAAAACCTTACGTCCTCCCTCACATCCCCTTCAACCTTTGGGGCAGAGACCTCCTCGCTCAACTGGGAACTGTGATCGGGAGCCCTAGTCCGACAGTCACCGCTCAAATGCTAAACCAGGGCTTCAAGCCCGGGAAGGGCCTCGGAAGAACCGAATCGGCTGCCCTTGAACCCATCTCTGCTACCCCACGCTCTAATCGCGCAGGTTTGGGGTATTTTTCCTAGGGGCTGCCGGTCCTCCTGTGTGCCACGCGGATAGGATTTCCTGGATTTCCTCAAACCCCATGTGGGTCAGCCAGTGGCCCCTATCTACTGACAAATTGGCCACTGCCCAACTGTTAGTACAGGAACAGCTGGTGGCTGGACACCTTGTGGAGAGTAGCTCCCCCTGGAACACCCCTATATTCGTTATCAAAAAGAAATCAGGAAAATGACGCCTTTTACAAGATCTCAGAGCGGTTAATAAGACCATGGTCCCTATGGGTGCCCTGCAGCCAGGCCTCCCTAGCCCTGTAGCTATTCCTCTTGGTTTCTACAAAATCATTATAGATCTAAAGGACTGCTTTTTCACAATCCCCTTGCACCCCTATGACCAGGTGCATTTTGCATTTAGTGTCCCCTCTACCAATTTCAAGGAACCCAATAGGCGATACCAATGGACTGTTCTGCCCCAGGGAATGGCAAACAGTCCTACCCTGTGCCAAAAATTTGTGGCCTCTGCTATCGCAGAGACTAGAGACTGCTGGCAGGCCCTTTATATCCTCCATTACATGGACGATATCTTAATTGCGGGTGCTGATCACAAGGCTCTCCTTGACTGCTATGAGTACCTGCAGCATGCCTTGCACAATCACGGCCTTCAAATTGCCCCTGACAAAATACAGCTGCAGGACCCCTATACCTATCTTGGCTTCCACATCACAGGCGATAGAATCACCGCTCAACAGGCCTGCATTAGGCTAGATTCCCTAAAAACTCTTAACGATTTTCAGAAACTTTTGGGTGACATAAACTGGCTCTGACCCTATCTTAAGTTAACCACTGGACAATTAAAGCCCCTATTCAACATTCTGCAGGGCGACCTGGACCCAAATTCTGCCAGAACACTTACTCCCGAGGGCCGTCAGGCACTTCACATGGTAGAGGAAGCCATCCACTCCCATTTTGTCACGAGCATAGACTATAGCAAGCCCTTACTGCTTGTCATCTGTAAAACCGCACCTACGCCCACAGCAGTCTTCTGGCAAACAGCGCCCATCATGTGGATCCATCTGCCTGCTTCACCCGCCAGAGTGATTTATCCATATCACCAGGCCACCGTCGACCTCATACGGTTAGGTCGAGAGTACAGCAGACGCTATTTCGGAAGGGATCCCGATACCATTTTCCAACCCTACGCTAGAGAGCAAGTTGACTGGCTGCTCCAAACAACCTTGTGCTGGCCCGTCGCCTGTGCGGCCTATGCTGGCCAAATAGATAATCATTATCCTAATAACAAGCTCTTACAATTCGTCAACTTGCACAGCTTTGTTTTCCCCACCGTCACCTCTCACCAGCCCCTTTCCGGGGCCCCGTCTGTCTTTACTGACGGGTCATCCATGGGTACTGCGGCATATACTTGCAACGGCCAAACTGTCCAACTTCCGACGCATTCTAAGTCTGCGCAAATTGCTGAGCTCTGTGCCGTGTTGGCTGTACTTGCCGCCTTCCATGACACCTCCTTCAATCTTTTTACGGACAGCTCATATATAGCCCAGTCCGTTCCTTTGCTTGAGACGGCCACGCACATAAAACCAGTCTCCGAGGCAGCTGAGCTGTTCATCCAGCTGCAATCCGCCATTCGCGTTAGGTCTCTCCCCTTCTTCATTGGACACCTCAGGGCGCATACCAATCTTCCGGGCCCTCTTGCCCACGGGAACCACGTGGCCGATCAGGCCACAAGGATCCTATGCCCCGCTGTACAAGCCCCGCACGACGCGCCGCACGCTCTTAACCGGGCTATGCAGGCTCACCAGCTGCATCATGTCAATGCCCACACCTTGCGCCTCATGTTCCATATCACTCGTGAGCAAGCGCGCCAAATTGTTAGGGACTGCCCCTCCTGTGTCACGCTCTTACCCACCCCACACTACGGGATCAATCCCTGTGGGCTTCTCCCCAACGCTCTTTGGCAAATGGATGTAACCCACATCCAAGACTTCAGGAATCTTAAGTACGTACATGTCACCGTTGATACGTTCAGTGGTTTCCTTTTCGCGACTCTCCAGATGGGTGAGGCTGGTAAGCACGTAGTCACGCATGTACTAGCTGCCAAGATAATGGCCCCGGTTACACCGGTTGTGTCTTTACTACCTTCTGCCGACATCTTAACATTACCCACATCACTGGCATCCCATACAACCCCCAGGGCCAAGGCATTGTTGAAAGAGCACACTTATCTCTAAAGCACACTATTCATAAAGTAAAGAATGGGGAGTGGTACCCCGTCAGGGGATCCCCTCAGAACTTACTAAACCACACTCTCTTTATTCTAAATTTTCTAACCTTAGACCAGAGTGGCCACTCAGCCGCTGACCGCTTCTGGCATTCTGGTACCATGACACGACACACCACAGTCCGGTGGAGGGACCCTCTAGATAATTCCTGGCACGGTCCTGACCCTGTCCTTATCTGGGGCAGAGGATCAGTGTGCGTCTACTCCCAAGAACTAGAAGCCACGCAGTGGCTACCCGAGAGACTGGTCAAACAAGTTAACCAACCCAGGGAATGGAGTCACCTGCCCTGAGGTCTCCCCTTCTGCTTTCTTGCAGGGAAAGGAAGATTATGTTTATGGCGGCCACCCGCGTCCTGGGGGTCCTGCTCGTGCAGGCCATCTCCTCCTTAGCAAAGCAACCGGTAACTCAAGATTTCTATACCGCCACCTTCACCGTTCATGCCTCCGCCACCAATCCTGCGGCGCACGACGGGAAGATTATTGCCACTCATCATTGCGGACAGAATGCGGCAGATCTCCATTCAAGTCATGTTCCTCACCACTGCCCGACAATATGAGCGCATTCCCGCCCCTGGGTCTGACTTCTAGTGGACCGCTCTCTCCCTTCCCTTTGCCCCTACTCCCCCAATCTTAATAAAAGCAGTGCCTATAGTGTAAGGAAAGCCGCCAGCCCGACGTCTCCTTAGCAATATGGCCCCCTCCCAGGCTCATGGACACCAGAATTGTTCTCGGGGTCACTGGGCAAAATGCATCTCCAGCTGGCAGCCAGAGATGGGTAAGATCTCCTGGGAGACAACCTAAGATAGGCACAGCTGTACGGCCTAGGTAAAGGTCAGTTAGCAGCCAAAAACAGGTGATAAGGCCCAGAAGGCTGCCAAAAAGGAGAGGTGTAATCCGTACAGCTCTCAGGGTGCCGAGGGCAGCCTAGATCAGGCGCTACTATAAGGCCACAGAGAATTCTGCATTTGTCCATGCACACCCCCCGCGGTCATGGTCATTGAGGTGCTAGGCTGGCTAGCCAACAACGGGCAACTGGGCTGACCCACCAGTCAACCTAAGACAGGGACATGGCCTTTTGCTGCCATGGCTCCCCGATGACAGGTAAGACTGATCGCATACCGGGTAAGGCAAATCCCTTACCGGGTGCAGACTCGACCTAAGACAGGCACGGTCTCCCTCCTTTCTGTCATCACATGAGCCTGTTTTTAATAAAACTAAAAAGGGGGACCTGTTGGGGGCGCGCCTGCCATTTTGCGGACCGCCCCACACCTGTAGAAAAAATGGCGGGCGGCATGATTCAGCACTGTTTCCCCCTGCTTCCTGCCCTCTCCCCGCCCCTTTTTCCCCCAGAGCCCTTTCCAAGCCATATAAGGTCTTGTTCCAGCCCTGACCAATCCCCTTGCAACACGAATGCTTAAGATGCTATATAAGCTTCTCTGTACAAAAAGAAAAAACGGAAGAAGACGACACACCATGGTGTGGCTCTGAGTGGTTCTTCCCCGCCATCTGCCCACTCCCTCTCTCGGGTACCCTGTTGTCCTCGTGGTCTCCGTACACCCGCTGGCGGGGCAGGAGAGCACAGGAAGTGAGATAGGGGTCCTTTTTCATTCTTTTGGTAATGAATATCCAGTTCTTCCAGCACCATTTGTTGAAGAGACTGCTTTGTCCAATTAACATTATTATAGTACGTTTGTCAAAAACCAGTTGGCCATAGAGGTGAAGATTTATTTCTGGATTCTCAATTCTGTTCCACTGATGGATGTGTCCATCTTTATGCTAATAACATGTTGGGTTTTTTTTATTTTTTTAATAACATGTTTTGACCACTGTAGCTTTGTAGTATGTTTCCAGCTCAGACAATGAAATTCCTCCCACATTGCTCTTCTTTTTTAGAATGCTTTGGCTATTCAGGTGCACTGACCTTTACAAATAAATTTGGTAATTGCCTTTTTGATTTCTGTAAAGTAGGCTACTAGAATTTTGATTGGTATTGCACTGAATCTATAAATCAGTTTGGGTAGGATTGGCATCTTTACAGTACTTAGTTTTCCAATACATTAACATGGAATGTCGTTCCATTTGTTGAGTTCTTCATTGATTTCTTTTAGCATTGTTTTGTATTTTTCTGCATATAGGTCCTGTACTTCTTTGGTTAAATTGATTCCTAGCTACTTGCATTTTTTTTTTTCTTTTGTTTTATTTCTCAAAAAAACCTTCATATTTAACTTTCCAACTCTGTGCTTTCAACACTTTCACAATGATTTGCTGCTTCTCAATCAGGGAAGCACACTTGATCCTGTCATGGACACTTTCAGCACAAATGGAACCACCATAGGCTCTGCTGAAATGTTTCTTTGTTTTAGATAACCTCATAAGAACTTTAGGTCTCATAGCATGAACCCCTCAAAGGCAGCCTGGGCACACACCAAGGGCAGATTTTGGTGCTTTCCCAACCTTCTTGTTTTAAAGGCAAACAATTCTATTTCCAGGGGTCCAGGATAGCCTAGTTTTGTTAGAAGCAGTATTGTAGGATAGTCTCTGACGGTATATGTCAAATGCTGGACCATTTTAAATGCCTCTAGAGGGAAAACGGACTTTGGCCCAGTGGTTAGGGCGTCCGTCTACCATATGGGAGGTCCGTGGTTCAAACCCCGGGCCTCCTTGACCCGTGTGGAGCTGGCCATGCGCAGTGCTGATGCACACAAGGAGTGCCATGCCACGCAAGGGTGTCCCCCGTGTTGGGGAGCCCCACGCACAAGGAGTGCGCCCGTGAGGAAAGCCACCCAGCGTGAAAAGAAAGTGCAGCCTGCCCAGGAATGGCGTCGCCCACACTTCCCGCGCCGCTGATGACAACAGAAGCGGACAAAGAAACAAGACGCAGCAAATAGACACCAAGAACAGACAACCAGGGGAGGGGGGGAAATTAAATAAATAAATAAATCTTAAAAAAAAAAAAATGCCTCTAGAAGCTGTCCCCAGAAGATGAAATGGAAGCACTTGCCAGTGGTATTTGAGGTTTTTTTGTTGCTATTGTAAAAGGAATTTTTTCCCTCTATTGTAAAAGGGATTTTTCCCTGTTTTCCTCCTCAGATTGTTCAGTACTACTGTACAGAAACATCACTGATTTTTGTGTGTCAATCTTATATCCTGCCACTTTGCTGGACTCAATTATTAGCTCAAGTAGCTTTGTTGTAGACATTTCAGAATTTTCTAAATATAGGATCATGTAATCCATGAACAGTGACAGTTTTACTTCCTCTTTTCCTTTTAGGATGCCTTTTTTTTTTTCTTGTTTGATTGCACGGGCTAGAACTTCTAGCACTATGTTTAATAGCATTCTTGTCTTGTTCCCAATCTTAGAGGGAAAGCTTTCAACCTTTCCCCATTGAGTACAACGTTGGCTGTGGGGATGCTGGATTTTTTCAAATGCCTCTTCTGCATTGACAGAGATGATCATGTAGTTTTTTCCCTTCAATTTGTTAATGTGGTATATTATGATCATTCATTTTACTATGAACCACCCTTTCACACTAGGGATAAATCCTACTTGGTCATGGTGTATAATTCTTTTCACATGCTGTTGGATTATTCTTGCAAGTATTTTTGGTTAGAATTTTTACATCTATGTTCATTAGAGCAATTGTTCTATAATTTTCTTTTCTTGTAGTGTCTTTATCTGGTTTTAGATACTGGTATTAGGGTGATGTTGGCTTCATAAAATGTGTTGGGTAATTTTTCTCTCCTCTTCAACTTTTTGGAAGAGTTTAAACAGGATTGGTGTTAATTCTTCTCAAAACACTTGGTAGATTCACCTATAAAGCCATCTGGTACTGAACCTTTCTTTATTGGGAGATTTTTGATGAATGATTCAATCTCTTTAAATGTGATTGGTTTGTTAAGTTATTGTATTTCTTGTAGGGTCAGTGCAGTTTGTGCATTTCTAAGAATTTGTCCATTTCAACTAAGTTGTCTAATTTATTGGCATACAGTTTCTCATAATATCCTCTTATGATCCTTTTTATTTCTGTGGGGTCAGTCATAATTTTACTCCTTTCATTTGTGATTTTATTTATTTGCATCATTTCTCTCTCTTCCTTGTTCTCTCTCTCTTTTTTTTTTTTTTTTCTTTTGTTAGTCTAGCTAGAGGTTTGTCAAGTTTATTGATCTACTCAATGAACGAGGTTTTGGATTTGTTCATTTCCTATATTGTTTTTTGTTGTTGTAGTTGTTCTCAATTTCATTTATTTCTGCTCTAATCTTTTTTTTTTTTAGATTTATTTTATTTATTTTGCTCCCCTTCTTCCCATTGTCTGCTCTCCATGTCCATTTGCTCTGTGTTCTTCTGTGTCCACTTGTATTCTTGTTGGTGGCAATGGGAACCTGTGTCTCTTTTTTGTTGCATCATCTTGCTGTGTCAGCTCTCCGTGTGTGCAGTGTCACTCCTGGGCAGGCTGTGCTTTTTTCACATGGGGTGGCTCTCCTTGCAGGGCACACTCCTTGCACATGGGGTACCCCTATGCAGGGGACACCCCTGCATAGCACAGTACTCCTTGCACATGGCAGCACTGTGCATGGGCCAACTCCCCACACGTGTCAGGAGGCCCTGGGCATTGAACCATGGACACTCCATATGGTAGGCAGATGCTCTATCAGTTGAGCCATGCTCAGCTTCCCACTCTGATCTTTATTATTTCTATCTTTTTGCTTACTTTGGGAATGGTTTGCTGGGATTTTTTTTTTCCTCCAGTTTCTCCAGTCATTCAGTTAGATCTTTGATTTTAGCTCTTTCTTCATTTTTAATATAGGATTTTGGGCTATAAAGTTCCCTCTCAAGCACTGCCTTCACTGTATCGCATAAGTTTTGATAAGTTGTGTTCTCATTTTCATTAGTCTCAATATACTTAATGATTTCATTTACAATTTCTTCTTTCACCCACTGATTATTTAAGTGTGTTCCTTAGCCTCCACACATGTGAATTTACCTCTTGAAGTACCTTTTTCCAACCTTTCACTTTCAACCTGGGTCTAAGGTGAGTTTCTTGTAGGTAGTATATGGATGGCTCATTTTTTATCCACTCTGTCAACCTGTCTCTTTTGATTGAGGAGTTTAGTCCATTCACATTCAATGATATTGTTGTAAATGCATTATTTACTTTTTATTTTTTGGCTTTCATATGTCATATCTTATTTTCGTATGTCTTTTTAATACTTTGGTGATCCTTTCTGCTATTCTTTCTTCTATACTTTCCTCCAAGCCTATCTCTCCTGTCTTTTTCTTTCAGGCTGTAAGGTTTCCTTTAATATTTCCTGCCAAGGGGGATTTGTTTTTTATGAACTCTCCTAGTTTCTGTGTGTTTGTGAATATTTTAAATTCACCTTCATATTTGGAAAAAATTTTTGCTGGATAAAGAATTCTCAGCTGGCAGTTTTTTTCTTTCAATATCCTAATTGTATACTGTCTTCAATTGTATACCACTGTCTTCTTTCCTCCATGGTTTCTGATGAGAAATCCACACTAAGTCATACTGGGTGTCCCTTGTATGTGATGGTTTGCTTCTCCCTTGCTATTCTCAGAATTATCTCTTTGACATTTGACATTCTCAGTAGTATGTGTCTTGCAGTAGGTCTATTTGGATTTATTCTGATTGGGGTATGCTGTGCTTCTTGGACATGTAAGTTCATTTCTTCCCTGAGAGTTAGGAAATTTTCAGCTATTATTTCCTCAAATACTCTTTCTGCCCCTCTTCCCTTCTCTTCTCCGTCTGGAACTCCCATGACACACATGTGTTGTTGCATTTCATGCTTTCAACTCCCCAAGCCCCTGCTCAATTTTTCCATTCTTTTCTCTCTATTATTTTCAATTTCAGCTGTTCTGTCTTCAGTATCACTTATCTCTTCCTTTATCATTTCAAGTCTGCAGTTGAATGACTCTAGTGTTTTTTTTTATTTCACCTATCATGTCTTTCATTCCCATGAGCTCTGTTATTTTTCTATTCAGATTTTCAAAATCTTCTTTGTGCTCACTCAGTGTCTTCTTGATGTCCTTTTTCTCTTTCACCATATTGTCTGTCAACTCATTAATTTGATTTTGGAAATATGTGTTCATCTCTGATTAGTTGTCTCAAATCCTGTGTCTCTTCTGAGGCTTTGATATAGTCCTTTTGGGGAGGGGGGAACATTTCTTCCATTCTCTTAGTATGGCTTGTAATTTTTTGCTGATGCCTAGATATCTGATTAGGATAGTGAGATTACTCAGATGCTCAATCTCTCTCTTTCAGCGGCAGGAGGCTGTATGTTACTGCTGTTCTTTGACTCTTGGATCATCCTGTTCTGGGTCTTTAGGATTGTCCCTCTTAGTTGTTCATATCAATGCCATGGACCCATAATGGGTTGCAGACCTGCTTCCTGGGGCCTTGGAGAGGGAGGCTGCAAAGACCAGAAAAAGCCTCTCTTACTTTATACTTTTAATTTCTTCATATGCTGTTCCTTAGTCTGCTAGCAGATGGTACTCTTAGGCAGTCCTCTCAGTTCAATGCCTGGTTGAAGTATGTTTGTTACAACAGGGACCAGACCAGTGAGATAAAGGATCCTGCCTGGAGGCTAAAAATCTTGTAATTCAAACTTTCTCAGAGGCTGTTCTCCAACATTTACCAGCGGACCCCTCCCTTTTCCTGGGTAGGAAATAATTCCACTCCCCTCTGGTCCTCAGCAACCAGTCCAGGTCAGTAGAAAGGGAGACTGAAAAGGTTGGAGCTCTTTAGTCCCTTGCCAGTTCCCAAGGTAAACAGTGGCACTCACCAGTCTGGAAGGGCTCATGGGACCCAGCAGACCAAATTTGTGGGTCAAAAGCTGAGTCAGACTTAGGCTGTGTCCCTCCCTCTCCCCTTTCCTGGGGAGGCAGATTTCTGGGGTCCTCTTTGACTGTAGCCACTGGTCCTGAGGCCTGAGAATTCAAAAGCATCTATAGAGTGGGGGAGGAAGCCAGTTAAAAAACACACAGCTGTGTTTTTTAACTCATGGTTTTGCCATCAGAGTTTTTTTTTCCCTTTGTCTCTCTCTCCTCTCAGCAGTGTCCAGCCTTCCCCTGGTGTTCTAAACCCTGGGAGACTTTTTTCCAGGCTGTTTATGCCTGCCCTTCAGCTATTTTTTTTCTGGGAGAGAAGACAGTCCCATGTCTTTCTAGACCAACATCTTCCTAAAAGTAGAATATATGCATGGTTCTTATGTCCCTTTTATTTGAACCTATTATTAGCATTAAACCTGTTAAATATGTGTCCCAGAGACTTAAATCTTCCAGTTATTCATATTCCTGTTGGGCCTTGACCTCAGCAGAGTTGCAGCCCACACCTACTCTCCAGTTCATAGGAACGCCCAGGACAACTAACAAAAGGTGATGATGGGCAATGCCCATCCCAAAAATCAGAGAGTATCTACAACTGCAAGCAAGACAGTTCCATCCATCTGCCCCATGGGATCTAAGCCTGCTCTCAAAAGGAAGCAGAATTGGCATCACCATCCCCAAATCCTCGAGACTGAGGAATGAACAAACGTAAAGGGGAAAGGAACTATGGACTAAAGTAGACTTATTATTATTATAATGAAAGAACTTGCAATACTGATATAAAGTCAGTGGTCACCAGAGGCTCTGGTGGGATAGAAAAGGAAGAATATGTGTAACACGGGGCGTTTTGGGGACATTGGAATTGTTCTGTATGACGTTACAATGACGGATACAGGCCATTGTACATTTTGTCAAAACCTATAAAATTGGGTGGTACACAAATTGTAAACTATGACATAAACTCTAGAACATGGTTAGTAGCAATGCTTCAATACGTGTTCATCAATTGTAGCAAATGTACTACATTAATGAAAGATGTTAATGGGGAAAAGTGTTCGGGGGGTATATGGGAATCCTCTATATTTTCAATGTAATATTTATACAATCTAAAGCCTCTTTTAAAATAAAATAAGAATTTTTAAAATATTTTAAAAAAGAAAACGAGAGGCAAAAAATTGGAGATCTCAAGTATGGTGTTTTATTGAGGTAGGCAACAAAAGTAAAAGGAGAGGATAGTGATTTGGTTTTGTTTTGGGGGATTGGGTAAAAAATGATGCATTTTTACACTAATGGGAATGACTCAGGGAAGAATGGAACATGGATACAAGCAAAAAGGTAAGGAACCTCAGACACAAGTGGCCTTGGATAAGGGGATGGAGAGTTCATGTGATCAGAGGGTCTCAACTGGATGAAGAATTTTCCTGAGAATTTCCTAGTACAGGGACACATCCAGGTATTTATCTGGCACAAACCAAGATTATTAGAAGTTTGATGCAAAGTAGCATCATGGGGGAATTCTGAGAAAATGACGCCAAGGTGGGTAGGCAGAGCCTGACCCTCTCACAGCTAAGGAGCAGAGAGAGGGCAGAGACCTATCTGAAGGAACTGCATTGGATATATATAGAACTGGGAAGGGACTCTGAGTCTAGGAGGGTACTGTAAAGATAAAGAGGCCAAAGCAAAACCATGAGTTGCTTGCCCCTGTGGCTGGAAGTGGCACATGTACCCCGCCCTCAAGGCTAATAGCCAAAGGTGAGCCCCTGGGTCGCTGCTCCGAACAGAGCATGAGGAGCATTCCCTGGGAAGCAAAGAGTTCTGGGAGGGTGGAGAGTGGTTTCTTTGAGGTAAGTTTGGCCAGATGAGCCCCCTTTGAATCTTGGAAAGGGCCTTGACCAGACAGGGATAGGGGAGGGAGCATCTCCTCAGGCAGCCTCTCTCACCCAGCCACCAGGGTTAAGAGAGGAATTAGATTAGAGAAGGGGTGGGGACAGTCCTAACCAGCAAGACTCTGGCAAACTACTATGAATCTAACCTGCCCCAGGGAAAGGGATGCATAGCTTTCTGAAAGGCTAACCAACCTAATGAGATAGTTTAACTCAGAAGAGTAATTTCTGCCTTGCACGTATAGGAGGTCCCTGGTCCTATTCATGGCTTTTCTTAGAGAAGTGATCCACCAGGTTATCAGGCATCCAGCTGATACTTTTTGACAGGGAACATATAGTCATTCTTTTTGTATTAGCTTTTCTTTGATCTCTTGTTTTTATAAAATAAAGGTTCCTTTTTTTTTTTTGCTTTTTCTTATTTTACTCCCTAAAACCTGGTTTGAAACCTGCAGAGATCAGGTGCAGGGTGATTGATTGATGAACACCAGCAGCCTGAGAAGCTCCTTAGTAGGCTAAGAGAGAAAGCGGTTTTTCCTTTTTTTTTTTTTTTTTTTTTGGTTTTTTGTTTTTTGGGGTTTTTTCCTTTCATTCTCCTTTTTTAAAAATTAGTTGCTGCTGTCATCTTGTTTGTTGTGTTTCTCCTTTCTTTGTTTCTCTTTTTTTTTCTTTTATCAGTTTTTTCAACCTAAGCTATTTCTTTTCTTTCCTTCATTTTTCTATCTTCTGTTTTCTGTTGTTCTTTCCTTCACCTCTTTTTGTTTGGCCTACAATTTTTCTTATTTTTATTTCTCTCTCTTTTTTCTCTGTTTCTTTTTTATTTTTTCTTTTCTTCTAATCATTCCAGTCTTTCAATTCATTCTATATATTTTCCTCTATTTTGTTTCTCATTTCATTGTTTTTATTCCACTTTTTTATTCTTATTCCTCTGTACTTCTTATTCATGTTATTATTCATTTTCCTAGGTCTTGTATGGTTCCTCTTCTAACTTTTACTATTATTATTATTGCTATTATTCTTTTTCTCTTTTTATCTCTTTCCTTTTCTCTGATCCTAACTTTTTCCCCCAAGAGAACACAGACAATAGCAAGGAAATAAAAGAAGATAAATGAAGTGTCAAAGTGAAACCTTACCATAAACACAAAAACAACAACAAAATAAAACCCTAGAGTAGAAAGAGACGCTAATCAACTGAATAAACCCATCAAGATAAACAGATGCCTAGAAACCAACAAAAAATCACAAGCCATACTAACAAACAAGAAGACAAACTAAAAAAATGGAGAAGATGCAAAACATGGACCAATTAAGCAGAGATTTCCAAATAAATATCCCAAATCAACTTAATGAAGTGAAGGAAGAGATTAAGGATATTAAGAAGACACTGGGAGAACATACTGAAGAAATTATGAACATTCATAAAAAGATAACATATGATGGTTATGAATGGCACAATGCAAGAAATCAAAAATACACTGGAAGCACAAAATAGCAGATTTTAACAGGCAGAGGAAAGAATCAGTGATGTGGAAGACCGTACAACTGAAATCAGACAGATAGAACAGATATATAAAAAGATAGAACAAATCCAGTAGGGACCTAGGGATTTGAATGACAACATGAAATTCACAAACATACTTATTATAAGCATGCCAGAGGGAAAAGAGAAGGGAAAAGGGACAGAAAGTGTGTTGGAGGAAACAAAAGCTGAAAATTTCCCAACTCTACTGAGGGACATGGAAATACATGTCCAGGAAGCACAACATATTCCAAACAGTATAAATCCTAACAGGTCTACTCCAAGACATATATTTGTCAAATTGTCCAAAGCTCAAGACAGAGAATACTGAAAGTGGCAAGAGAAAAGAGATCCATCACATAAAAGGGAAGCTCAATGAGATTAAATGCTGATTTCTCATCTGAAACCATGGAGGCAAGAAGGCAGTGGTACGACATAGTTAAGGAACTAAAAGAAAGAACTACCAGTCAAGAATTCTCTATCGAGCAAACTGGCATTCAAATATGAGAAAGTTCGAAATATTCACAGATAAGCAGAAATTAAGAGATTTTTGTCAATAAAAAGCCCGCCATTCAATAAACACTAAATGGAGTTCTGCAGGACAAAAGGAAAAAAGCAGCACTCTTTCCTGATTTAAAAAAAAAAAAAAAAAAAAACTTCAAAAGATAAGAGGAAACTTCCCCAAAATGATAAAGGGTATATAAGAAAAGCCCACAGAAAAGAGCATCTATAACTAGCACACTGCAGTGACCAGGTGTCATAAGAGGAATGCAAGCACTGCACTGAGCATGTCAAATGCGAAAAGCAAAGGAGGAAGGGACCACTGAGCATGACAGACTTACCAGCAGTACTCTTGGGACCAAATGTTCAATTTTTCCAGGACTTAAAGTTTTGTGGCTGACCTCTTCAAGCACATGTCCAAGAACATGATAGCTAAACTATGCCATAATGCTGAAAAGTTGTCCTTTCAATTCTGCATATTATACAAATATTTACCTATTTCTCTATGTTTAAAGGAACATATATATTTTACTGTGAATAAAATGTACTGCTTTTCTATCATTTAGAAAACCACACAAATCAACAAGTTGATTTCTAATGTTTATTTAATTCATAACCTCCATAACATATGAAGTTGATCTTTAAAAAAGATTAATATTTGAAAATTAATCAGGGAGTTTGGACATAGTTATAGGTAAAGAATTGTAAACATAAAACCCAGAGAGCTGAACATTATAATATGTAATATTTTAAAATGCAATTCATATTCTGATTACACTGATTTTTGTATCTGCGAATCATAAAATATTCCATATTTCTCTGTTATTTGTACAATGTGTTTACTAGTTGGAAAAGACAAAACTTGGAGCACAAACTAATTAACAATAAAAGCTTTTCATTAAAAAAAAAAGTAGCTTCATGGTGTTATTTTTCAGCAACCTGTTTCTTTATTCAAAAACATCCCACGGATATTTTCCCAAGTCAGAGCACTGAGGGCAAACAATCATTTTAATGGCTGCTTAGTATTCAATCGTATGGTTATGCCATAATTTATGTAACCAATCTCCATTGATGGACATTTAGATTTCTCCATTTTTTCTATTACAAATAACATTATAGTGAAGATTTTTGCATAACTGCATATGCTTGAGTATTTAAGAAGTATGGGCTTCTAGAAGTTCAATTGCTGGGGCAAAGGGTAGGAGCGTTTTGAATTCTGATAGATGCTGTCCAAATGTCCTTCACTAAGGCTACACCAGTGAACATCCCACCAGCAGGGCTGAGAATGTGAGTCTGTTGTGGGGGTTTGAGTTTGAAACTGGACGTTGATAGCAGATTTGCTTAAAGTAAGGTTTAACTTTAAAGTGGTGTCAGAAACATAATTGATAAACGCTTGTCCCAGTCTCACACTGCAGGAATGTACGGAACAGGGCTGGTCTAGAAAGCTCAGGGGGCAGGGAACTGGGAGAGAAGAGAGAGGCAAAGGTAGGAGGCAGGAAGTAGAGATGTGGGGAGTTGTTGGGTGGTCTGGGGAAGGGCATCAGGGTTGCAGCCTGGCTCCTAAATCAACTCACTGTGGGGTCCTGGGCGAGAGGCTCGGCTCCTCGATGCCAATTCACACAAACGTGACTGTTGTGAGGATCCAAGGAGGTTAAGTGAGATGATAAATGTTGGCACAGGGACCTCAGGCTGCCCACTTACAGTTATCTTCTTCTTTTTTACTAACAGGTCCCCCATTTTGTCAGAACAATTTCCCCTGCTTGAAAAATCTGTTTTCCATGCTCTCCAGCAGGTAGTCATGTGACACAGCTCTGGCCAATGAGATGGGAGCAGGACCTCCTGGGAAAGCTCCCTGGGAGGGCAGGAGTCTTCTGGCCTCTGCCCTGACTGACCCCTCCGGTCCAAAAACTGGACCCCAGGCCCAGCGTGGAGTATCCAGGCCCAGGAGTGGATATCCATGGGTTTTCCCCTCCCCCACTCCTGGCCCAGCTCTGGTTTAAACTGGGTAAGCCCCGCTCCCACAGTCCAGGATGGGCCCAGAATGGATTAAATAAATTAGTAATTCCATCTCCCTGACCTTCAAGGCTGGTTTAGCGGTAGGGGCTTGGCCCTATGAGCCAGTGGGAGTCAGCTCGGGATTTTCTTTTTTTTTTTTTCCTAGAGAAGTTAAGGGTTTACAATAATCATGCATAAAATACAGGATTCCTATATACCACCCGGTTAGTAATGCTTTGCAAATGTGATATATTTGTTACAATTGATGAAAGCACGTTTTTATAGTTGTACTATTGACTATAGCCCATGGTGTTTAGCTATTGGGGAAGAGAAGCTCTCTCTTCTCTGGAGACTGTAGTCTGAATGGAAACCATCAAGCCACCAAGGGGGATCTGAGAGAGGGGCTTTGCGTGGGAGAGAGATGCTAAGGACTGAGAAGGTTCCATCGGCATCATTTGAGCCCCTGCAACAAACTCAAACTACAGGGCGCTCCATCCATCCCTGAGCTTTTTGGTGGCATAAACTAAGAAATCCCTCCTGAGCTCAAGCCAAGTCCCGCTGAATGAAATGAAAGAGCCCCTCACTGTCCCCCCTCCAGTACCTAAGTCTCTAAACTGAAACCAGCATAAAACTTTTCTGTCTCTGCTTTTCCTCTGGGGGTACGTTAGGTTGCTCTCCTGCTGCCCCTTCTCCTCCTTTTCTCCCTCCCACAGAGGAAGCCTCAGAAACCACCCGGTAATGGCATCTCCAAGGGCGAGGGCCCATTAACCCTCCGCTCTAATGAATCCAGCAGCTCTGTCGCTGCCAGACCCGGCCCCACGCAGTGACAGGGAGAGCTGCCGAGTCAGCACTGTACGTTCCAGGCGCTGCCTTACCTTCCTCCGCAGGAGGCTGGTTTAGCTGAGAAGCCACTGTTCAGATTTGCAAGGGAGGTTGGGGGGAACACCATGCAGAGGCAAGGCCCGATTTAAGAGGGGTCTTAGAGAGAATGTCGTTCTACAGATATGCAGATAGCTCAGAGAGAGTCCGAGAGTAGCCCCAAGTCACCCAGTGACTTAGAGGCAGACGGGCCTGGAACCTAGGTCTCCCAATTCTGAGTCCAGTTCCTCCTTTTACTCTGCCTGCTCTCCTCCAGAGATGAGATCTGTTTCCTCCCCAGCCTCCCTTCTCTTTTCCTTCCTTATGATTCTCAATAGTTAGTCCTAAGGACCGCCTCCCATAATAGGCCTTGAGATGTCCCAGTCTATGCCACACTGAACACCCCCGGTTACCCACCAACTCTTCTCAGTTCTTCTCCCATCAGCAAGTCCCACAGAGGTAGATGCAGAAGGGGACTGGCAGCATCAGCTTCATGCTCATTCCCAGGACCTGGGACCCTCATTCTGAGCTGCCTGGAGCATCTCTTCTCACATCTTATAGTCACTGGTCTCACCCCATAATGCTAGTGAGGATCCCTCATCATCACTGCTCCTAGGTACCCATGGTAGATGAAGTTCAGCCTGCAGGACACACCCGTGTTTCTCTGTTTTGTTACAGGAACTCCTGGCATGACCTTTCTGGCTATCTCTCACCTGCCCCCAGGCTCTCTAAATGTTGTCTTGCTTCCCATTGCCTATGGCTGGAGCTGCCCCAAAGCCTTCTTGTCTATTCTGACAAAGAAGCCTAATGTCCAAATCCCTGCTTCTCCACCACCCATCCACCTCAACATCTACCCATCCTCTAGCTGCCACGTGGCGCCCAGAGCATCTCAGGTGACCAGCAGTGGGACAGATGAGGGCTGGAAGACAGGCTCCCCACCACCCCACCCAGGTCAGTAAGCATCTGTACACCCAACTCAAGTCAATGGCCACTTTCTTCTTTTAAGCACCTACTGTATACCAGGCACTGTGCTGAAAGCTTTCCGTCCATCCTCCCCTGTGACCTTCACCATCACTCTTTAAGGAGGGTTCACCAGATCTTCTTTCCAAGTGGGGAAACCAAGTTCTAAGAGATGGTCACTGACTCATGTCACTCACTTGACGCCTAAGGAACTCTGAAGAAGCCCCTGTCCGAGGAAAAAGGGGCTACACAAATGCATCTGTCTGCATAGATGTGGTTTTCAGTAACTTGCAGGTATACCCTTCATAGATCCTTCCTGGCCCTTGCTTACATGGAGGCATCCTGTTGAGCCAGCTGAGTAAATGCCAGAGATTATCTCCTGGAACCAGAGGCCAGTGACCATCTTGCTGGCAGACACTGTTGTGAAGCCACAGCTCTTCTCCCCAAGAGGGACTAGTTTAACTGACAGTCATTGTGCACTGTGCCTGCAGAAAGGCTTCTTGACTTTGGATTTTGTGATATCCACAAGTTGGCTTGTTATCAAAAATGATGTATGGCGGCTGAAAAGCTTCAGATGAAGATCTCAGGGATGTACAACTGGACTCACAAAAATCCAAGACCATCAGTTAAACATTTGGGTAAAATGCAGTGACTGTCATGAAATTTTAAACTCCTACTTGCATGAATAATTGAGCACAGGATTCAAGTGGGCTGACTTCCTCAGGCGTGCTCTGGAAGGAAACCTGGAGTCACTCTGCTTCATGTGCAAGGCTCTCTGAAAATCTGCAAAGGCCCCAAGTACTGAGGGGACAAAGATGGTCTTCACCCTTGCCAGCCCCAGGAGCTGCCCCATTATCTCTCTTCCCTGAGAAGTAATTTTCTCCCCATTTCCTTTCCTGATTGGCCCAGCAGGAAGTGGCAGGTGAGAGGAGATGGGACAAAGAGATAGGAAAGCATGTGGGGTTGGAGGTTGGAGTTTGAAGTCCAGTTGATTTTAAGATATAAATCATGATTCTCTAGCTTGCTACCTGTGTGACCTTGAACAACTTCACTTTGCCTCTTCAATCTTCAATTTCCTTCTCTGAAAACTCAGGGTTATAACTCCCATCTCTTTAGAAATGTCAACATTTTCTCCTAGTCCATCCCTCCCTGCTCAGCCACAACTCTGCTAAGTTACTCCCCCTCTCCCAACCCTCAGCTTACCAACAGAGGTGGGATGGACACTTGACTCAGGCTGGGCAGATTATCAGATTCTCCCTCCTGGAAATCTTCTGGAAATCATTAAGCTGTGGAAAGCCAAGCTGGAGGATCATGTAACTCAGGGGTGGAGGCCACCGTTTCGGAAGGGCCTTGCTGGGCTATGAGTAAGCAGAGAAGCCAGTCTACAGAGAGAATGTATAAGATGAACAAAGGGATGTAGGGATGAGTGATCCTGCCAATCCATTCAGGAGGACAGAACCAGGCACAGAGGCTGGGAAGGTCACTGTCACGGAACTCCCCAGCTCCAGGACACTTGGAGAGGCTTTCTACTGTATCTGGGGCATCTCCTGTATCTGTCCACTATGCCTTCTTTCTACCCCAGCTTCTTTTGAACCAGTTAGGCTTCCGCTGTCCTGCACATGTCAGAGAATTCAACCCAAACTGAACTAAGCACGCTGTCCCCCTGATGCAGACACAGCTCCCACCTGCACTCTCGCTACCAAGCCCTTCCCTGCCTCCTGAGCACCCCCATGCTGGCCACATGTCTGGCAGGTCTCGGCTCTCCCAAATGTGGAGCTGCCCACTGAGCTGGGCAACTAAAGCCCATGCAGCTCTGAGGCTCCAGGATCTGTGACGCTGGTTCTCAGTGGCCGGCCTGGCCCCAGCCCCTGCCTCCCCCTGTGAAAGATCCATTAGCCCTCACTTGTCAGAAAGCAGGTCAGTGGCAGAGACACAGAGCAGAAGCAGCCCCTGCAGGAGAGTGCTTCATGGGGGCGGGGCGCTTGAGGCAGATGACGGCCATGCCAGATCGTGGCAGCCGCGTGAGGCCGTCGGTCTCTGGCAGGGCCTGGGTGGCATCAGTCACTGCGGGGCCGAGGTTGCCGGTTCTGAGAACCGGAAGCCCGGGGCGCAGAGGCGATGTTCATGGGAATTTAGCAGCCCCTCTTGCGCCCCCCGTGTTCCCGGGACCTTCACCACACCAGGGCTGCTCACCCCAGCACCTGCGCCTCCTGGGCCCTCCTGCGCCCCCACTGGAGCTCGTGCAGGGATTTCATTCACCAAACAGAGCGCCCCCCACGCGCCCGGCGCTGCCCCAGCTGCTGTTCCGGGTACGGGACACCGCTCTGCGCAGGACGGAGGAAGCCCCGTCCTTGCGGCGCTGATGTCCCCTGGGGAGAGGGACCTTAACAGGCACAGCTAGGTCTAGAGTCCGGCGGTGACCCGCGCTGAGAGGAGCACGAAGCAGGGTGAGGGGCAGGGGGAGGGGGCGGGGTTAGCGGCTGCGGGGCGTGCGGGGCGTGGGGGCGGGACAGGGCTGGTCCCTCCCCAAATCCGCAGCCCCGCCAGAGCCTTGGGCTCCTTGGCTGACCGAGGTCTCCATGAACTGCGCCCCTCCCCACGCCGGGGATCTCTGGTGAGCTCTCTCCACAGGGACCCCTTCCCCTGCACCCCCTTTGGCCCCTGTGTCTCCCGGGCTCATTCTGCAGCAGATGGGACCATGGGGTGGAGGGGTAGGGGGGACCCGTCCCCTGCAAAGCCGTCACCCCCAGAGTGGGGAGGAGAGTGACCCAGACACCACCTCCCCCGAGAGGGGCAGACTGGGGTGGGGACAGGAGCAGGGAATGCGTATCACCAGGCCCGGAAAATGACCAGCCCTAGGGGAGCAGCGGCAGTCCCCCAGGTGCAACGGTAAGAACCAGGAAGGAATGAGGGTCCAACAGTGGGCTCCTGATACTAATGGCTATGCTTGTGAGCCTATACACCTGCAATAAGAACAAGGCCTAGAGTAGCATTGTGCCTGGGAGTTTCCTCCTGACAGCCTTCATGTTACTCAAATGTGGCCACTCTCGAAGCCAAACTCAGCATGTAGATGCAGTGCATTCCCCCCAGCGTGGGACATGACACCCGGGGATGAGCCTCCCTGGCACCGAGGGATCACTACCAAATACCAGCTGAAGATGCAACTAGAAAATGACCTTGAATTAAAGGTTCAATGCGGATCAGCAGAATATCCCTGTCTACATATAATAACATGACTTCAAAATGCTGCTTGACCTAATGTAAGGGGGAAATGGAAAGGAGAAATGAGTTTATATGGCTATGAGTCTCTAAAAAAGAGTCTGGAGGTTGTCAGAAGGATTGCCCTTATGCACACCTGAGCAGAGTCTCAGAGACAGATAAAGTAGATACAACCCCAGGTATTGGTTCTTTTGAGGGATAAAGACACCCACGGGTTCTATGGTCATGGCAGATGGGGTTCACTGCCATGTCAGATGGCCCTTCTTTGGAGCTGGTGTTTCTGTGTGATGGAACTGGACTCAGATGGGATCTCTTTTCACAAGACTTTCATGCTACTTTACTGGAATTGTAGTTGGTGTTGGGGTTTAAGATATATTTAGGGGATTTGAATCTCTGGACTGACAATATGATAGCCAGGCCCTGAGTCTCAACAGACTTCAGCTTCTACACTCTGATTTATTGGACTTACCCCACTCAGCTAACATGGAGTTGAAGAAGGTCAACCACCACACCATGGAGCCTAGAGTGCCTACAACTGAAAGCAGGAGGATTGCATCCAGTATCCATGTGGAATCTAAGCCCCCACTTGACATAGATGTGCAATGGACACAACCAATCCAATGTCCACAGAGAAAATGTGGCATTGGTGTGGGAAGGGTGGCCATGGTGGCTACTGGGTACGGGGAATGGGAGGAAGAGATGAGATGGGGAGGCGTTTTCGGGACGTGGAGTTGTCCTGGGTGGTGCTTCAAGGACAACTACGGGACATTGTAGATCCCCCCAGGGACCACTGGATGGAACGTGGGAGAGTGTGGGCTATGATGTGGACCATTGACTATGGGGTGCAGCGATGCCCAGAGATGTACTTACCAGGTGCAATGGATGTGTCATGATGATGGGGGAGAGTGTTGCTGTGGGGAGAGTGGGGGATGGGGGCGGTGGGGTTGAATGGGACCTCATATTTTTTTAATGTAATATTTTTTTTAAAAAATGAATTAAAATAAAATAAAATAAAAAAATGAATAAGCAAAACTAAAAAAAAAAAAAAAAAGAAAATTACCAGGTCCAAACAGCCCCCCTCCCCCCCTCCCCTGCCGCGGACGCAGACCCTCAGAGCCGTGAGCTCCGCGCCAGGGGCCCTCACCTCCTGTCCCATGCTCCACAGCCCTTCATCTTCCCCCGAAGCGCTTCTTTCACGTGCATTGTTTTTCTCCGCTTGATTAAAGTGTAATTCATTTAAGGCTTGGTTATTTCACGTCTCCAAAGCACACTTTTCACAGGAAGACCAATTCCAAGAAAACACTTAAAGTCTGTGGAAGTTAGACCCATTAACAAGTGCTAAGTGGCCGATCCTTCAGGGAGGGGCCTTTGACTGAGACCTGGAGAAGATGAAATCTGACTGGGCCCACGCAGGAGCCCTGCGCAGCGTTAACGACAGGATTTTACCAGTTTTAATTATTTTCCCTCCAGCTGAAATTAAAGTTCACGCCAGAGTCCAGAGAGGATGATTAAGAGGGCAGACTGCGAGTCAGCCCTGCGCCTGTTCAGAGTCGGCGCTGGAGGCGGGCTGGGGCTCCGCACCTCAAAGGCTGTGACCGCATCAGGGAGGATGTGGACCCCCGGGGCTGCGAGGACAGCGGAGCGAGCGAGGAAACCCCGAATGCCACCTCAGCGCCACGGTTCACAGTGTAAATAAAGACCAGGTGGTACAATCTGATTTATTGGACTTACCACACTCAGCTAAGATGGAGTTGAAGAAGGACAATCACCACACCATGGAGCCTAGAGTGATTACAACTGAAAATGGGAGGATGGCAGCCAGCATCCATGTGGAATCTGAGCCTCCTCTTGACATAGAGGTGCAATGGACACAACCAATCCAATGTCCACATAGAAGAGGTGGCATTGGATTGGGAAAAGTGGACATGGTGGACGATGGGTATGGGGAAGGGCAGGAAGAGATGAGAGGTGGGGGCGTATTTGGGACGTGGAGCTGCCCTGGATGGCGCCTCGGGGGTGATCACCGGACATCGTGGATCCTCACAGGGCCCACTGGATGGAATGGAGGAGAGTATGGGCCATGATGTGGACCATTGTCTATGAGGTGCAGAGGTGCCCAAAGATGTACTTACCAAATCCAATGGATGTGTCATGATGATGGGAACGAGTGTTGTTGGGGGGGGAGAGGGGGGGTGGGGGGGTGGGGTTGAATGGGACCTCACATATATATTTTTAATGTAATATTATTACAAAGTCAATAAAAAAAAAAAAAGGGAAAAAAAAAAAAAAGACCAGGTGGGAGATTCTGAATCACAGAGGCCACTTCTGGAGGAAGATGGCCTCGGGGCAAAGCAAGGAGGGTGAGGGAAATCCAAGCTCTCCTCTGATGCTAGAATTCTCTCAATAAAAATAAAATGTAATGACATCAGCTTCCAGCCTCTACCATGCTATGTGTTAGTGCTTTGTATTCGTTTAAACCTCGTAGCTCAATAGGTGGTATTATTACTCCACTTTAGAGATGAGAAAACTGAGGCTCCGAGAGAAGTCCTTTGCCCTGAAACACACAAGATGGAATTCAAATCTAGATGTCTCTGACGCCAGAGCCCGAGCACTTCACTAGTATGCCTCCTGCTAACTCATGCTTGCATGCCTCCAAGGATGGGGAGCTCACCTCCTCTCGAGGTAGCCCATTCCTTCTCTGGATAGCTTTGACTGTTGGAAAGTCCTTCCTTTAGACCACACGGAGGGCATCTACTTCCTCCTTCATATGGCAGCCCTTTCTGTATTCAAAGACAACTGCCTCATCTCTTAAGAAATATTCTACTTCCAGGCTCTACAATCCCACTCCTTCAGTATTCCTCATCAAATATCCCCTTCACCAAGCTGATGTCTGTTGACCAAACTCTAATTTCCGCTCTCCGTTTGACATTGTCTGACAGAGTTGGTTACTGCTCTCCAGGGAAGGTCTGCTCAGGGCAGAGCCTCACTGAGGCCACTTTCTCACCCAAGGATCCAGCAGGCCCGGGTCAGGTGTTTCGCTTTTTCTGCCGACTTCCCAAATGAGGAGTCATCTGCCCCTCTGGCTGAACCCTGGTAGAGCCCCTGCCCTGTTCCCATGACTCCTGTCAGAAAACTCCGCTCTGAACTGATGCCGGAGATCTGAATAATAAGATGTTTTTGAAAAATAATTGACATAAAATAAACTGCATGTATTTGAAATACACAATGTAAGTTTTTATATAAATATATATCCATGAAACCATCACCACAATCAAGATAATCAACATATCCATCACTCCAAAAGTCTAGTCGCGCCACTTGGTAATCCTTTCCTGGCTTCCCCCTGTTGCCATCCCCAGGCAACCACCAATCTGCTTTCTGTCACTAGCTTATGTTCCATTTTCTAGAATTTCATGAAAATGGAATCATATCGAATGTAGTATTTTATGCTTGGCTTCAGCATAATTATTTTGAGATTCATCCACGTTGTTGCGCATATCAATAGTTATTTTATTGCTAAGTAGTATCCAATAGTATGGATATACCACAATTTGTTAATCCTTTCATCTGCTGATGGACATTTGGGTTGTTTCCAGTTTGGGGCTATTACAGTTAAAGTTGCTGTGAGCATCCATGTTCCTTTGGGTAAATACATAGCAGTGGAATGGCTGGATCATATGGCAGATGTTTAACATTTTATGAAACTGCCAAACTGTTCTCAAAAGCATTTGTATGATTTTACATTCCAACCAGCAGTGTATAAAAGTTCCAGGTCCTCGCCAAAACTAAGTAGGATCCATCTTTTCAATTTTCACCATTCTAATAGATGTGTAGAATAATCTCATTGTAGTTTTAATTTGAATTTCCCTGATTACTAATGGAATTTAGCGTATTTTCTTGTGCTTATTCATTTGCCATTCATATATCTTCTTCAGTTCAAATCCTTTGCCTATTTATTATTGGGTTGTCTTGGGAGTTCTTATATACTCTAGGTATAAGTCCTTTATCAGATGTGTGCTTTGCAAATATCTGTCCCAGTATATGGCTTGTATTTTACATAAAAGAATAAAAGTTTTTAATTTTGATGAAGTTCAATTTACCAATGTTTTCTTTTATGGATCATGCTTTTAGAGTCATATCTAAGAAAGCTTTGCTTGCAAAGATTTACAGTTTTAGGATTCATATATAGATGTATAATTCATTTTGAGTTAAGTTTTTAGATGCTGTAAGATCTTCTTTTATAAGGACCAAAACTCATGTTTTTACATATGGAAATTGAATTGTGCCAGCACCATTTGTTGGAAAGACTATTTCTCCACTGAATTGCTTTTGCATCTTTGTCAAAAATCAATTGTCCATATAGTGTGGATCTATTTCTGTACTCTCCATTCTGTTCCATATGTATGTCAATACTATACTATTTTGATTACTTTGGCTTTTAATAAATCTTAAAATCTGGTATTGCTAGTCTTCTAGCTTTTTCTTCTTTTTCAAAGTTGTTTTGGCTATTCTAGGTCTTTTGCATTTCAGTATGAGTTTTAGAATCTACTTGTCAATTTAAAAAAAGACTTATTGTACTTTTCATTGGGGTTAAGGCAAATCTAGAGATCAATTTGGGGAAAATTGGCATCTAAGCAATTTTGAGTCCTCCAACCATGGACAATGTGTATCTTCACACTTATTTGGGCCTTTCATAATTTCCCTCAGCAATAGTATACATGTCTTGCACATTTTTGCCAGATTTTTCCCTAATGATATCATATTTTAATGCTGTTGCAAATGGTATTTTTATTTCAATCTCCAATATTCATTACTAATATATAGAAATACAGTTGATTTTTCTAATTGATTTTGTACCCTGAAACTGCACACTTATTAGTTCTAGCAATTTCCTTTGGATTTTCCACATAGATGATCATAATGTCTGAAAATTAAATGTTCAACTTCTTCCCTACCCAATTCATTTTCCTTCTTTTTTTTGCTTTATTAAACTGATATTTCCAATACAATGTTGAACCAAAGTGGGGAGAGCAGATATCTTTGTCTTGCCTGGATCTTAGTGAAGCAGGCTAGTTAGGGAATAAAGACACAAATCTGTGACCTGACAGAAAAGCCACTGTCATTAAACACATGGCCGTGGATAACCCCACAAGATGGCAGCTGGAAGAGCCTTGAGAGAACCCCCATTCAGAAAAGGATTCTCCGGAATCCAGGAGAAGCCCTGGATAGTCTCAAGGGGCCTAATCATAGAGCCTTCCCAAGGGACTGAACGGTGAGGTAATCAATCAAAACAGCAAACAACTTGGATTCTTCCCACTACATTAGCAAAGGGGTGGAATAATTAATGGTTTGAAAAGCAAGCATGGAATCCAAACCTGCCCTGTTCTTGCCTTTTCTCCCCCTGCCTGAATCAGCACACAAGTAAACCTGGGGAGTTATAATCTGTAGTGGGGAATAATAGTCTGTAAATCATCCCTCTTTATCTCTTTTCAGCCCCTTTCCTCTCTACCTAGGACCCATAATCTGTTATTTTCTCCCATTTCTTTTCTCTCAATTCCTTAATAAATTACTGGCCTAACTAAACTGAGTTGCACTTAAAATTCATTTTTTACAGCTTAGCCAAGAACATAGAGAAAATCCGGCAACATAAGTGGGGACAATCTTTCACCATAAAGTACATGTGAGGTTAGCTATAGGTTTTAGATAGATGTTCTTTATCAATTTGCAGAAGTTGACTTCTATTCCTAGTTCGCTGAGAGTTTTTATGAGGAATAGATGTCAAATGAGTGAAAGAATTTTGAAAAATAAATTGGGGGACTTCCAGGGAAGATGGCATAGTAAGAAGCTCCAGGACTCAGTCTTTCCCCCAAAACAGCTATTCAACAGGAAGGAGGTGACTGAAACAGCTATTTTGAAACTCCAGAAAACAGAAGGGCTCTGTATAGCATCCAGGGAAGACCTGGAGAAAGAGGCTGATAAATTATAGTAAAGAATTGTAAATCGATCTCTCCATGCTGTGGCCACTGGTGCCCATCCCCCACTCTCACCAGAGGTCACCTACGGTCCAGTCTCTGACTGGTGACAGAAAGGGATATTAAAAACCTCTTCCCATCAATGACACAATTTCTTCCATTTCTAGTGTAACAATATTTCTAGAGTAGAAAACCAGTAAGTCCACTCTAATCCATATTTTATTCCTCCATCCTGAAGACACTGAGATGGTGATGTCCATTCCACCTCTACATTGAGAGGGGGCTTAGATCCCACATGACTGATGGATGGGATTCTCCTGCTTGTAGCTGTAGACTCTCTCAGTTCCCTAGTGTAGTAGTTGACCATCCTCACCTCCCTGTTAGCTGACCTGGGTAAGTCCAATGAACTGGAGAGTAGGTGTTGCCACTCTGCTGAGGCTCAGGGCCTAGCTGGTGCATAAACAGATGTAGGACTGTATATATTCTGCCGTAACCCACTGAATAGACTGGGGGGGAGAGTGTAAACACAACATAAACTATAATCCATGCTCTGTAGCAATGCCCCAAAAGGTACTCATCAAATGCAATGAATGTACCACACTAATGAAAGAACTGGTCAATGTGGGAGGGGTGGGGGGTGTGGGGAGTGGGATATATGGGAACCTCTTTTATTTTTTAATGTTTTTTAGTATAACATTTTGTGTAATCCATGTATCCATAAAAAAAAAAAGAGATAATAAAATAAAAATGTGAAAATGAAAAAAAAAAAATCCTCTTCCCCAAAAACAGGGGTGTGCACAGTTGATAATAGATCATGGCTCTTCATTAGCAAATTTGCATCACTGGATCCTGGACCTGGGAGTAGCCACTGTTTCCATCCCACCCCTGATAAAGGCATTGGCAGCCATTGTTTCAACCCTCCCAAGACAGGGGCAGAGGCAGTGGGGATTTAAAGACACAGGGTTTCCTCAAGACTATGGGGAAAGTCAGCTGCAGGGCTGCATTTGCTGGGCAGCCCAGGAAAGCTCAGCTTTAGGGAGCCTTCAGACAAGTTTTTGGCACCCTTCCCATCCTCCTCCACAGGGCACTTTGGCACTGGTCTGCACCCCCATCATGGGTCCCTGGCCCTGTTTTGGCTGGGAAAGACCAAAGCCGGGAAAGTCCAACCTAGGTTGACCCTACTCCCAGAATTTGCCCTCCAAGAAAAGCAATATGACACAATGAAAAATGTAAAAAAGCATAGATAGGAAGCAGATTTGGCTTGACTGATAGAGCATCCACCTACCACATGGGAGGTCCAAGGTTCAAACCCAGGGCCTCCTGACCCAAGTGGTGAGCTGGCCCACATGCAGTGCTGATGTACGCAAGGAGTGCTGTGCCATGAAAGGGTGTCCCCCGCGTAGGGGAGCCCCACAAGCAAGGAGTGCACCCTGTCAGGAGAGCTGCCCCATGTGAAAAAACTGCAGCCTGCCCAGGAGTGGTGCTGCACACACAGAGAGCTGATGCAGTAGATAATGCAACAAAAAGAGACACAGATTCCCAGTGCTGCTGACAAGAATGCAAGCAGACACAGAACACATAGCAAATGGACACAGAAAGCAGACAACTGGACGGGGGGAAGGGGAAAGAAATACATTTTTTTAAATAAATAAATCTTTAAACAAACAAACAAACATAGAGACAGTCAGTCTGGGACAAAGGCCTCCTGGCTTCAGATACCTGGAGAGGGAAGTGTATCCCCTACGAAATGGAGGTGACAAACTCCTCTAAACAGGAGAACTCCAAAAAACTAACAAGGAAAAGCCCAGCACAAGACAGAGGCCCAGTAAAACAGGGAAAACCCTGCACAGTGCACTCGCTTGGGCAGACCTACCCAATAGGAGGGCTGAAACTCAAGAAAAATCTCTGTCTTTTCACCAGCTGGTTACAAAACTGAGAAACAGACATCCCAGGGAATAAATCCCAGAGTTAACATTTTAAAATACTAAAATATACAGTGTGCAACAAAAGAGTAAAAGCCAAACAAAAAAACAGGAAATGATGACACATCCAAAAGAAGAGGATAAAAATACAGATGACACTAACAAAGGAGACGAGAATGTAGACTTATGAAATAAAACCTGCAAAAATCACCTTAAAATGCTCAAGGAGATGAAGGAAAGTACAGAGAAAGAACTAAATGATATCAGGAAAACACTGAATAAGCAATATGATAGTCTAAGTAAAGAGATAGAAATTTAAAAAAGGAAACAAACAGCTACTGGAAGTGAAGACCACAACAACTGAAATGAAAAAATGCCCAGCAGGGCAGAAGGAATAGTCAAAGAAATAATGACAGAGAATTTCCCAAACCTAGTGAAAGACATGAATATGCACATCCCAGAAGCTCAGAGAACACCAAACAAGATAAACACGAAGAAAAATACATCCTGTCGTAAATTGATTACACCATCAAATGCAAAAGGCAATGCAAAGGACAAGGAGAAAATTCTGAAAGTTGCAAGAGAAAAGCAACATGTTATGTACAAGGAAGTCCTAATAAGACTGAGTGCTGATTTCTCATCAGAAACCATGGAGACAAGAAGACAGTGGGTTTAAATACTTAAAAGTGCTGAAAGAAAACAACTGCCAGGCAAAAATTTTCTATCCAGCAAGACTCTTTTTACAGAAATGAGGCAGAGATTAACACATTCTCAGATAAACAAAAGCTGAGGGGGTTTATTGCTAGACCTGCCCTACAAACAATGCTAAAGGGAGTTCTTCAGCCTGAAATGAAAGGACAGTGCTTCAAAGCAACATAAAGAAATAATTATCAAATAACCATTTGGGTAGTTATAAATTCTAGTATTATTGTATTATTATTTGGTATGTAACTCTACTTCTTACTTCCTACAGGTACCAAAATGCAAATGCATAAAAGTAATGAAAAATCTTTGTTTTGGATGTACAATGTGCAGATGTAAGTGTTAACAAGTACAAAATAACGGTGTGGGGACAGAGGGGAATAAGAAAAGTATATGTGCATGCTGTTGAAGTTAAGTTGGTATCAAACAAATGTGACTGTTATATTTAGGATGTTAAATTTTAGTCCTATGGTAACCAGAAGAAAAGAGATGAAAACTATGTCCAGAGAGAAATGAGAAGGCGCTCAATATGGTACAACACAAGAAAGCAAATAAATATAAAAGTGGGCTTTAACAGAAATTAGGGACAAAAAAAAAAAATGTAAAAGACTTACAAAGACTAAACAGCAAAATGGCAAAAGAAAGTCCTGTATTATCAGTAGTGACTTTAATTGTAAGTAGATTAACCTCTCTAGTTAAGAGGCAGAGATTGGCAGAATGGATGAAAAAGCATGATCCAACTATTGCTGTCTGCAAAAGACTCACCTTAAAGTCACAGATACAAATAGGTTGATAGTGAAAGGATCGAAAAAATATACCATGCAAGTAAATGGCAACCAAAAGAGAGCTGGAGTGACTATCCTAAACAGGGTAAAATAGTCTTGCAGTCAAAGATAGTTACACTGAACATAGAGAATCATTACATACTGATAAAGGGGGAAATTCAAAAGGAAGATGTAACAATTATAAATATTTATGCACCTAACAGAAAAGCCCCAAAATATATGAAGCAAAAATTGACAGATTTGAAGGGAGAACTTAACAATTCTACATTAATAGTAGGAGGCTTTAATACACCACTCTCTATAATGGATAGAACATCTAGTCAGAAGAGCAATGAGTAAGTAAAGGACTTGAATGATATACTAAATCAACTAGACTTAGACATATTTAGAACACTGCTCCTAATGAGAACAGAATACACATTCTTTTCAAGTGCACATGGATCATTTTCCAGGATAGACCCTATTTGGTAACAAAACTAGTCTCAATAAATTCAAAAATACTGAAATCATAAAATACATATTCTCTGACCACAACAGAATGAAGCTAGAAATCAATAACAGAGGTAGAGAGGAAAAATTCACAGACATGGAAATTAAACATTTATTTTATTTTATTTTTTATTCCCCACCACCTTGTTGTTTGCACTTGCTGTCTGCTCTCTGTGTCCATTCGCTGTGCATTCTTTCCATGTCTGCTTGTCTTTTCTTCTCACCTTTCTCTTTAAGAGGCACTGGGAACCTATCCTGGGACCTCCAGTGTGGGAGAGAGGCACTCAACTGCTTGAGCCACCTCAGCTCCCTGGTCTGCTGCATCTCTCACTGTCTCTCCTCTGCATCTCCCTTTGTTGTATCATCTTGCTGCGCCAGCTCTCTGCTGCCACAGGCTGCCAGCTCTCTGCAGTACGAGCCAGCTTGACTTCACTAGGAGGTTCTGAAAATTGGACCCAGGGCCTCCCATATGGTAGATGAGAGCCCAATTGCTTGAGCCACACCTGCTTCCCACAACATATTCTTAAACAACCAGTGAATAAAATAAGAAATTAGAAGCAAAGTTAGGAAATACCTTGAGGCAAATGAAACTGAAAATACAACATACCAAAACATATTGGATGCAGAAAGCAATGCTGACAGGGAAATTTACAGCTCTAAATGCTTACATTACAAAAGAAGAATGATCTCAGATCAGAAACTTAAACTCAAAACTGAAAGAACTAGAAAAAGAAGAGCAAATTAAACCCAAAGTAAGCAAAAGGAAGAATATAGCAAAGATTAGAGTAGAGATCAATGAAATAGAAGCAAACAATAGAGAGACTCAACAAAATCAAAACTTGGTTCTTTGAAAATATCAACAAAATCAATAAACCTTTAGCTAAACTGACAAAGTAAAAAAGAGAGAGGATACAAATAATGAATATCACAAATGAAAAGGGGAACATTTCTACTGACCTGACTGAAATAAAAAGGAGTATAAGTGGATACTATGAACAACTGTGTACCAATAAATTAGATAGCCTTGATGAAATGAACAAATTCTTAGATATAAACAAACTACCTACACTGAGTCAACAAGAAATAGAAGATCTCAAGAAACCAATTACTAGTAAACAGATTGAACCAGTAATCAAATACCTCCCAAAGGAAAAGTCCAGGACCAAATGGCTTCACAGGCAAGTTCTACCAAACATTCCAAGAAGAATTAACTCCAAGTCTGCAGAAACTCTTCCAAAAAAATTGAAGAGGAGGGACACTTCCTAATTCATTCTATGAGGCCAATATAACCCTCATACCAAAGCAGATAAAGATAGCACAAGAAAAGAAAACCACAGACCAATATCTCTTATGAATATAGATGCAAAAATCCTCAATGAAATACTAGCAAATCTAATCCAACAGCAAATTAAAAGAATTATACAGGTAGCAGATGTGGCTCAAGTGATAGGGCTTCTGTCTACCATATGGGAAGAACCAGGTTCGATCCCTGGGGCCTCCTGGTGAAAGTGTGCCTGTGCAGAAAGCCAGTGCTGGCATGGCAAGCTGAGCGCATGCATGGCAAACTGAGTGCCCACGTGAGTGCCCACATGGTGAGCCGAGTGTCTGCTCAGTGAGCCAGTGTCTGTGCAAGTGAGTCACACAACAAGATGATAACTCAACAAAAGAGAGATGAAGGCGAGAGTCAAGGTGAAGCGCAGCAGAAACCAGGAACTGAGGTGGCACAGGTGACAGGGAAACTCTCCACATCAGAGGTCCCCAGGATTAAACCCCAGAGAATGCTAGAAGAGAAAAAATGAGAAGAGAAGACAAAAAGAGAAATAGATACAGAAGATCACACAGCAAATGAACACAGACAGCAAAAACAGTAGGGTGGGGACAGGGGAGGGGAAAGAGAAAAAAGAATTATACAGCATGATCAAGTGGAATTTATCCCTGGTACACAAGGTTGTTTCTACATACGAAAATCAACATTAACAGAATGAAGGAGAAAAATCTCATGATCATCTCGATTGATCCAGAAAAGGCATTTGACAAAATACAGTATTCTTTCTTGAACTTCCTTAACATGATAAAGAATATATATGAAAAGACCACAGCTAACATCCCATTTAATGGTGAAAGAATGAAAACTTTCCTTCTAAAATCATGAACAAGCAAGGATGCCCACCGTCACCACTGTTATTCAATATTGTACTGGAAGTCCTTGCCAGAACAATTAGGAAAGAAAAATATATAAAAGATATCCAGGGAAGCAGCTGTGGCTCAATTAGTTGGATTCCCATCTACCATATGGGAGATCCTGGATTCGTGTCCCGGGGCCTCCTCATGAAGGCAAGCTGGCCCGTGCACCACAGTGAGCTGATACGGCAGGATGACTCAGCAAAGGGAGACAAGCAGATACAGAAAAAACGTGCAGCGAATGGATACAGAGAAGAGACAGCAAAGAATGGAAGAAGCTACAAGGGCGGGGAGTGGTAAATAAATAAATAAATAAATCTTTAAAAACAAAAAAACATCCAAATTGGAAAAGAAATAAAACTATCCTTATTTGCAGATGATATGATTCTATAAACAGAAATCTGAAAAATCCACAACAAGGCTACTACATCTAATAAATGAAATCAGCAAAATTGTGGGGTACAATATCAACACTGAAAAATCAGTAGTGTTTCTATAAACAAGCAATGACCAATTGGAAGTAGAAACCAAGAAAAATATTCCATTCACAATAACAAGTAAAAGAGTCAAATAACAAGGAATAAATCTAACCCAGGATGTAAAGTACTTGTGCATAGAAAACTACAAAACATTGCTAAAAGAAATTTAAAAAGTTAAGCAAGAAAAAGAAATAAAAGACATCAAAACTGAAAAGGAAGGAAGTAAAATTTTCACTATTTGTAGATGACATGATCTTATATATAAAAAGTCCTAAAAAATCTACAACAAAGCTACTAGAGCTAAAAAATTAGTCCAGCAAAGGGGACATAAGAGCAACATGCAAAAATCAGTAGCATCTATATACTAGTAATGAGCAAGCTGAGGAGGAAATTAAGAAGAAAATTCCACTTACAATAGCAACTAAAAGAATTGAATATCTAGGAATAAATTTAACTAAGGATGTAATGGACTTATACACAGAAAACTACTTAACATTGCTAGAAGAAATCAAAGCAAACCTAAATGAATGGAAGGACATCCCATGCTCATGGACTGAAATACTAAATACTGTTCAGATGTCAATTCTATCCAAATTGATTTACAGATTCAATGCAACCCCAATGAAAATTCCATCAGCCTTTTTTGCAGAAATGGAAAAGCCAATTATCAAATTTACTTGGAATAGTAAAGGGCCCTGAATAGCCAAAAACATCTTTAAAAAAGAAAAATGAGTTTGGAGGACTCACCCTACCTGACTTTAAAGCATATTACAAAGCTACAGTGGTCAAAATAGCATGGTACTGACACAAGCATACTGATAGATGGAATCGAACTGAGAGTTCAGAAATAGACCCACACATCTACAGTCAATTGGTATTTGACAAGGCTGCCAGCCCATTCAACTGGGGTAGAATAGTCTCTTCAACAAACAGTGTTGGGAGAGCTGGATATCCATATCCAAAAGAATGAAAGAGGACCCTTACCTTACATCCTGTACAAAAATCAACTAAGGATGGAGCAAAGACCTAAATATAAGAACCAGGACTACAAAACTTCTAAAATCATCTTTGAGATCTTGTGGTAGGCAACAGTTTTATAAACTTTATACCCAAAGCAAGTGCAACAAAAGAAAAATAAGATAAACAGGATGTCCTCAAAAAAAAAATTTTTTTTTAAATTGTTCTTCATAGGAGTTTGCCAAGTAAGTGAAAAAGGTAGCCTATTCAAAGGAAGAAAATATTTGGAAACCATATATCTGATAAGGCTCTAATGTCCAGCATAAATAAAGAGATTCTACAACTCAACAATGAAAAGACAAACAACAGACATTTTTCCAAAGAAGAAATACAAATGGCTAGAAAGCACATGAAAAGATGCTCAACATCACTAGCTATTAGGGAAATGCAAATCAAAACCACAATGAGATATCATTTCGCACCTACTAGACTGGCTACCTTTAAAAGAGCAGAAAACTTTAAGTGTTGGAGAGGATGTGGAGAAATAGGCACTCTCATTCATTGCTGGTGGAAATGTAGAACGGAGCAGCCTCTGTGAAAGACAGTGTGGTGGTTCCCCAAGAAGCTAAATACAGAATTGCCATTTGAGCTGGTAATCAAACTACCCAGAAGAACTGAAAGCAGAGACAAGAACAAATATATGCACATCAGTGTTCACAGCAGCACTATTCACAATTGCTAAAAAGATAGAAGCAACCCAAATGCCCGTGAATAAACAAAATGTGGTATATGCATACACTGGAATATTATTCAGCTGTAAGAAGGAATGAAATACTGATGTGCACAACAACATGGATGAGCCTTGAGGACATTATGTTGGAGACAGATGGGAGTAAAGAATGGAAAGTTGATGCTTATCTGTGCAGAATTTATAATTAGGTTGATTGTAGTGGTTTGGAGGTGGACAGAAGTGATGGTAATGGGATATTGCGAGTGTAGACGGCAGCTCTGAGGTAGGTAAGCATGGTTAAAGTTAAATGATGGACTTTAATTAATAATACAATTATAAAAATACACTATCATCAATTGTAACAAATGTTCCACACTAATGCAAGGTGTTGGCACCAGGGTGTTATATGGGAATCCTATATTTTATGCATGATTGTTCTGAAAACCCACATCTTCTCAAATAAAAAACTCTTCAAAAAGTAAGTAAATTGGAAAATCGACCGCAATACTTACCCTCTATCTGATTCCTGGGCTTTTGAAATGTGACTTTACTGCTTATCCCATCAACAGATGAGGTCTTTTTCTCCAATTCTTTAATCTGGTCTTGTCCTGTGATTTGCTTTGGCCCATAGAATGTGGAAGAAACTATGTGTCAGTTCCCAGCCTGTACCTCAAAATGCCTCGTGTGTTTTCACCCTCTCTTTTAATCTTTTGTCTTTACCATGAGGGAACAAATTTGAGCTGGACAAGTAGGATGAGGCCACGTGAAACAGAAGTGAGCCATCCCAGCTGAAGCCATCCTAGACGAGTCAGTCCCCAGCCAACCTACCAGCTGGCTACAGATGCATGAGCACATTCAACCAAGATCAGCCGAACCCTCTTCAGATCAACAAATGCACCTAGATCTTCTACAGACCTCGGAGCTAAAAAAAAAAAAATTACTCATTATTTTAAACCAGTAAGTTTTGGAGTGGTTTATTATGCAGCAATCTCTGATTGACACTCTCCATCTCTCTCACTAAAAAACTGTTAGGCTCCACAACCTTGCAATATTTCATCTAGTACCCTAACTGTTCTCAATTCTCTCTTCACCACCATCTTTGTTTCTGAAAATCCACTGGAGTTTCCCTGTTGCACAGAGAAACTATAATTGGCTTGCTAGGACCCACTTCTCCCTTTCATTGTGTCCTTGATTCACTCATTCAGTAAATGTTTAATGTGTGCCTACTATATATGCCAGGCAAAAAGAGTAGACAATGAAGAAGATAGACATAGGTCCTGCCACAGGGGATATGAGAATTAAATAATTGCAGAAATAATTACATTGAAATTAAACATAGATTTTCACCCAGAATTTGTGCCTTTCAGCATATGAAGTACGCCAAACTGAAATTAAGTAGCAGCCACAGCACTCAGCCAGAAAGCTAAGAGCATTTGCTTTATGAAAAAGCAGGTGCTCACAGAGAGGGGAACTCACCCTCAGACCTGACTCGTTGGGCTTGTTCTGCGTGGTGAGAAATCAGCTCTGAATCACAGGAGTCACTCACAGGTCTGTGCCAGTCTCTCTGGGCTCGCGCTGACATCTGAGCAAGACTAGGAAAAGTTAAGTCAATCTTCCCACCCCGGAGACACATTCTGTCTTAGAGCCAAAGCAGGGAGGCAGTGGAGCTGACAGCCATTTTCCAGATGCCTGTAGTTTGCAGGTAAAACAAACACTGTCCGGGGAAGCCTGCTGATGCGAAAGGCCAGATGGCAAGTAGGAAAGTCGTGATCCTTGGGGCCAGGTAGACCTGGGTATGAATCCTGGCTCTTACGAGGTGTGTGGCCCTGGGATAGTTACTCAGCATCTTTCCACCTCGATTTCTTTACCTGACACATGGGGCTAATAATAGCCACCTCTCAGGGATAGTTTGCTAGAAATAAATGAGATTTTGAACATGAATATCCACTCCCTTGTTAATAATTGGAGTAACAGGCACTGAGATGACAGTTGGGAGCTGTAAATATATGTATTTCCTTTTTTTTCTTACTTCAACCTTGGACGAGGCCTGTAGCTATCCTGGACCTTTATATAGAATCATCCTCCTTCTGTCCCCGGGGAAGACTGACTTGCTCAACACATATATGTAGAAAGCACCTACTCCACGCCTTACCCAGAGTCTCCTCTCCCACTCCCAGAGGTTGTGTCTCAGATCCTTCCCCCTCTTCTCTGCCCCCACCTTTGGGACTAGACTCTCTCCAGCGCCCTGGGGTCATGTCCCCCACTTGGCCGTGATCTCTCTGGAGTGGGAGACCATGCCGGGGTCACCACTGTATCCTCACGGCACCCGAAACATCTTGGGTCCTCAATGAACATGCGGACTGTGGGATTTGGGACTGTCCTCACTGCTGGGCTGGATGTCACGCAGGGCAGGGCTGCCCCTCCACGCCCCCCCAGACCCAGTTCAACTTCTTCCCAAGGACCAAATCCTGCTGGATGGACCAGCGGCCGGCACACAGCAGGAGGGGCTGGTGCGTCCTGAGCGCCCTCTGCGGGTCAGGAGCTGCGCCTTTATTAGCTCGTGTCATCCTGATGTGGGCTATGGGTGGAAGGCTCTTTGTCTCTTCAGAGGTAACTAAATTGTTTGACTTGTGGGTGTGGAACGGTAAGAGGCTGCAGTCCTGCCCTTAGGGACTGTCAGCGGCTCCAGTCCCAGGAAATGTTTAACAATGCAAGGGCTATAAACTTTAAGTATTTAGGGGAAATGCAAAAACCAAATACGCTAAAGGCTTATCTAGAATGTCTGGAGTCCATGCTAAAAGCTTACCTAAGATGTGGAAGATATATGCTAATTGAAGCCTATTGAGAACTGAAACAAAGGGACCATTTGGCCTTTCCTCTCTGTATAAAAGACGTTTGAAAATCTTGTTCAGGGCTCGGGATTCAAACTGAAAGCTCCCGAGTCCGGCCGGCCGTCAATAAACCATTTTTCCTTCTCAAAATCATTCCTGAGTCCTGGCCTCTCTATACTCAAATAATTGAACTTCTCTTAAATTCCACAACATTTTTGGCGACTCCGCCAGGACTACAAATGAAGGCCAGAGACGGTAGCATTTTGCTGCCCCTTCCAAATCCCCGAGGAAGCCCGGAGGACTCGTGTGAACCCCAAATCTGGGCGCCCCTGGATTAAATTTAATCCAGAAAAGATGTGGGCTCCACCAGAATCTTCCCGACAAAAATCGAGGGCAATGGAAGGTCTGAAGAGAAGGATTCTGGGAAAGAAAAAGAACTCTGAACATGGAAGAAGGTAAGACTCCCCGGGTGAGCACAGTCTGGAAGGCCCTAGCTTTAATTGCTAGGAAGGGGAGGCTGATCACCTCCCGAGAGAACCCTAGTAGCCCCAGAAGGCTGGGGGGAAGCCGTTCTCTCTAGGCTTGGGAAAAGGAGGAAAACCGGGGAAAAGCCCTGGTGTTTTGGGTTTGTCTAACTGCATGTTAGAATCTGGTACTGGTCTTATATCCACTAAAGGAGTGGAGTCTCGATTTTAATAGGAAGGGCTATTTATAGGTTCAAGTCCTAATGTCCTGGAAATTGGTCTAGATTAAGGGAAACAAAACTTGGTTACAGGAAAATGGATCGGCTTTTCTGGTGGAGCTTGGTCTGGGTGTAAACTTTAAACAGTGGAAAAGTCTAGCTGAAATCTTTTGTTATGGTGCTAATTTGTGAATGAATTCGCTTTACACAAAATGTTAAGTGTTCTGAGGTTTGTGATGGCTGTGGGGGCAGCCATGGTAAAAATAAATATATAAACTTGTGAGTCAGATTAGTGACCTTTGTGCTTCTGTCTGTATCAGCTCAATGCTAGTGTTGGAGTTGTGTCCTTATGTAAAGTAGAATTACAGCTGAGCTGGAGCCCTCCCTTGCCATTGGCAAGGGGTTGAAATGATTCTGGGGCAAAAGCTGAGGAGTCTGGATGTTTGCGGACTCTAGATGTTTGTGCATGCTCTGCTGTCTTGTCTCTGGTCTGGCCCTTTGCCGGGGCTTGGAGGCCATCTATGTCCGCGCCTAGCACCCAAGTCTGTTGGGAATGTCCCAGTCAGGGCGGCTGGGTTCCTGGGAGAGTTGCCAAATTTGAGTAGGTTCTGTCTGCCCATTTTGGCTGAAAGCTGGAAAGCGGGGAGCGGCTTGCCCCTTTCCAGTGAGTCCACCCTTCTATTCATAAGCCGCATTCCTGTTTGTTGTGCACCCGACTGCCTGGAAGGTGGGGAAGTGAAGGGGGTGAAAAGCAGAATCAGAATAAATGCAGTAAAGTTCCCTCCTTAGGGTGTCAAAGCCAAAATACGTTTGCATTCTGCTCAGGTTCTTAGAAGGTATTGTAGTAACCTTAAGTAAGAGAATGTGTTCTGTGAAGGTAAAATTTGTCTTAAGGGTATAAATAATTATAAAAGTTTTACAAAGCATTGTTTAAGGTATTTAAGTGGCTAATTGCAGAAAGTCATTATTTAACAAAACTGAATTGATGATAATAATAATAAAAGGCAATTTTATAACAAACTTATTCGGCAGCCAATCTCCCCTGCCAACTTGCTTCCAAAAAAACTGTTTCTGGTATTACATGCTACTAAGTATTTAAAGTGAAGAAAAGTTCATTATTTTAACAAACTTGCTTAGTATTAATGGCAATTATATGTTGTAACAAGTTTGCCTGGTAACTTAGTATGTGGGATATATGGAGTGTGTTTTTATTGTTAAGGAAACAGAAGATGATTTTGTCCTAAGATAAAATGATTGATTATTGGAAAGAGTAGAGTGTGGGACAGAACCTGAATGAATACTGAAAGTGTAGAAGGTTTGTGGAAGGAAAATTTTTATGATTAAATTGAGTAAGATCAATATACAAAGAAAATCTTTTATCAATAGCTTCTTGTGCTTTAACCTCATCATTTCCTCAATGTTTGAAGAAGAGTCTTACCTCTTTTAAAAGAACATTTTATGTTCTAGAAATCAAATCCTGAAAAGTAGCCTTTTATTTCAAACTAACTGCAAGAGATTTATTCTTTTACTTTAAAGGAAAAATTAAGGTAATAAGTTCATTTAATATGTTATAAGTCAAATGAAAGGTATTCAAAGGTGTTATAAAATTAATAGGTTTTCAAAAAAATTAATAAAACTGTAACTAAGAGTTAAAATCATTTATAAATGCATTTATATTATAAAACAGTGGAAAGACAATAACTGAGATTATAGCTGGGTGAATTTAGCCTGAAACTATTATTTAAGTGTAAATTCTACACTAACCTTTCCTTTGTTTATGGTTACTTCAAGCCTAACCTCACCCTTTGCCTTTGCCTATGGTTATTTCATAATTGAGAAGAGCTGGGACATCACTGTCTCCTCTCCTGGTATTAGTAACCCTTTCTCTCATGAATTCAAGTGTAAACTAAATAAATTGCTGCCTGATAGAATAAGGTTAAATGGCCACTGGAGTTTTATTATCTCCAAAATCAAAAAGGGGGGTGGAGGGGGAGAAGTCTCCTGCTTTGACGGTCAGTGTTCCTAAGAGTGGCAATTCATGAGAGAAAGTAGTCTGTCTCCCTGAGGCTTCAAATAGCCTCAGTAAATATATATAAAATTAATCTTGTTGCTTATCCAAAATTCTGCTAATTTCAAAGTAAAATATAAAGTTCTAAAACAAAATGGTGCTAAGGCATTGAGAACATTTTGGTTATTACAATCCATTAAGTAAGAAAGAAAATTCTTGTGGTAAACTGCATGGTCATAGTGCAAATTAAGAAGAGTTTCAAAAGTCTTTGAAAAGTTTAAAGTAACTAAAGTCATGTTGTTGTGTCAAACTATTCATGTCTGCCTATTTGCTCAAATTGTTGAGGTTAAATATGCAGTTATATAAGTAATATGTATTTCTGGACCCCTAATTAATTAAGCTAAACAGTATATAAAATAATGCAAATTATAAGTAATATCAATGAGTTGTGTTTGTGTCTAACTCTTTGTGTCTGCCCATTTTAAAAAAAAGCTAATGTATGTCTTCATACATCAGGATAAATATCAAATTAACAAATAAAAATTCTTAAAAGAGGTCTATTCACATTGTTAAAAATTAAATATGCAGTTATATTTATAAATATTCTTAAAGCCCAAATTAAACTAAGCAGGATGAAAAAGTCATAGAAATCTGATTATGGAAACAATTGGAAAAGGGCCTCCTCTTTGCAAGAGCTTTTAAGGCAAGACTAGGTGTGGCAGATTAAACCTATCTACTAGGCTAGGGAATTAAGAATCAGTTTGCCTGGTAATTTCCCAGTTTAAACCTTTGTCAGCCATAAATTGCAAAAAAAAAAAAAAACAAAAACAAAGATTAGGTTAATTTTCACATAAGAAAAATGTTGATGTAACCCGGCGGCCTGCTGCCTCAGTATCCCACACCCGGGTTGGACAGCAGTGGAGGAGACCAGTTTAGGCCAGTCCTATGGGCAGTGGAAGGATGTCCAAGAAGGAGCTAACTAAGTCGGTGCCATTTCAGCACTAAATTCTATTCCTTATTTGACAAAGGGGGGAGCAGGTAAAAACTAAAATGGTTGGAATGTGATAGAGGAAGCAGTTAAATCAAACTTTTGCGTGGGAAAGTTAAATCTCAGATAAGCTGTAACTTCTGAAGTATCCAATCTATGGAAAAACAGGAAGAGCTTGCATGCTAGGCTTAGGGGTATAAATTGTGTCATTTTTCTTTGTTCGCGGCACCAGCCATATCTGGCTCTGCACCCCTTCTTGCAAGATTGAGAATAAATTATTTTCTTCTCCACAATCTGGTGAGCCTTAATTTCTTCCAGAAGATTTCTTTCCAACGAAATAAAGGTAATTAGTGGCTCTATTAACAAATTTCAGTAAGTAAAGGAAAGTCCATAAAAACTATGGAGATCTTTCCTGGGTTATGATTTTTTAAAAAATTAAGTAATTGTGTAATGTGTTTTAAAACCTGGTAGTCAGTATGCTTTTAATTTAATAATTTTCATAACTTAAAGAAAAGAAGTTTTTAGCTTCCTATAAGGGAAAAAGAGAACATTCCTTGCATAAACTATTATGGTTTCAATTTTATTTAACTTGAGTGTAATCTCCCATAGTTAATTTATAAACTAAATTAACATTATATGTACAAAATCTTTACAGTAATGAAAATTGTAAGTTCACATTGGTGAAATTAGGCTAAAGGAAAAAGATTGTAGATATGCTCTCTTAAATAAAGAGTAAATTTCTTTCATTGGTAATTGTAATTTAGTAAGTTTATTTAAACATGAGGTGGCTAGTCAATGTGGTTATAGTCAATTATAAAGAGTTTGTAAAACATCTTCCAAACTGAAAATGTTTAAATAGTTCTAGTTGTAGAAGTCATTGTTAACTAAAGAAACTTAGATTGGTATTGGTAGCAGAAATAACTTCATGATAATAAACCTGTCTGAAGGCCACTGCAAAATACACATTTAAGTAAATGGTAATAAAAAGTTGTCTTGATTCTATTGGAAATATTCTGTTTTCATTCTAACAATGAAAAATAATATTTTTCCTCTATTACTAAAGTAAAGTACCTACTGTTATCTTCATAGTAAAATTGTGTAAGTAAATAGTCATTTGATATATGTATTGTGTTAAGTTGTTTAAAATATATATAAAACAAGGAATAAACTTTAACATTGTCAAACTCTTGTGCATTCGAACCAGGCCTTGTATACATTACAGGTGGCCTCTCCATGTGAGCTATTGGCTAGGCTGGTCACTGACCCCTCAATTAAAAATATGTGCTATATCAGTCTCTGGTTCTGCTCCTGAAGTCGATGGAAACTATATTGCAGTTTCAAGCTCCTGCAGCCAATAATGACTCGGTACAGCCAAGTGTACAATGGATATCGCCTCCAGACTGGCACTGTTCCATGGTGCCAGAGAGCACTATGCACCAGGCTAGTAGAATACTGGAAAATCTCTCTAAGATGAAGGATGCTGCAACTTGCTCACTGCATTGAAGAACATGCTAAGTGGAGCCATGATACCAGGATACTGTAAGTAAAACTTAAACACAATTGGCATTATGGCCTGCTCTCATGGAGGGATAACATGTAAAGTATTACAAACCTGAAACTCAAAACTAATAATGGCAACTCTGAATCCTTATGCATTAAGTAATACATTAGTTAATATTAAGTGCTGTACTTTTATCCTATACTAAATATATGCCTAATAATTGTAATGTTATCTTTTCTATTTTGGATCAAGTGCAGAAGTATATTAGACATGTTAAATTCCTGGTAAAATCATTTTCTAAATAGTTAATAACATGTCTATAGAATAAGGTGGCAGTCTCAGCCAGTCTCAGTCAACTTCTATATTCTGCTGTACTCTGCTGTGTAGCAAAAGTGAGGCTTGCTTGCTGATGGTGAGTCACCTATTGAACAAGTCAAAATTGCTAGAAATTGTACAATGAAAACCAAGGTGTAAAAATCTTTATTCTGTAGTTCTGATCACTCCCACAGGTGAAAACTAAGAGTATTTCCAAATTAGTGTTCTAATCCTGAGTGAAGCCAGTTGCCCAAGGAGTGCCAGTTCACCAGGAGCATCTGACAGAGCGAATGAGTGTCAATCATTGAACAGCTTGGAATGTGTCTTCAGACAAAGCTAAGTGTCTGTTGCAATTTCTCTCTAAAGATGGATAACTTAAAAAAGAATATATATGCTGTTCCCACCAGCTTTTAAGGAATGCCATCTTTATAGGCACCTAACCTTGTCTACCTCTGTAATCCAATGTGTCCTCTTTTAAAAACAGGTATTCCAAATTTTTAATTAAGTTTGTTTCTTTCAGAGTGAACATCTTATTAACCATATGAAAACTTCATCCAACTTCGTACAGAATGCCAGATCCATCTTCCTCCAGTTAGAATAAATTAAAGAGTTTTACACCTTATTAGGCAATGACTACAGCCCATGGCCAGCAGGAAGCAGTTACAGAAAAGAGATCATCTCCCTTCAGCACCCCTTTTAAATTAAAGGTGTAAACTTTTAAGAGTAAAATAAAAGTAATAGATGGATCTGGAACCTGACTGGAAATCCACGTGAGTGCCAGTGGCAGCAGAATAACTGCGGGAGGCCCCTGCCCAAGATCCTGCTGTCCAGAATGAAAAGTTCTAAACTTCTAAAAACAGTCCTGGATGCTGTACTAAAGACTGATAAATAATCAATCAAGACAACAAACAGCCATCCACCTCATAGCTCCAACAATAATTATGCCAAAGCTTAGCAAGTAAACTTTGGCAAAAGGGGGGGAATGATGTGGGCTATGGGTGGAAGGCTCTTTGTCTCTTCAGAGGTAACTAAGTTGTTTGACTTGTGGGTGTGGAACGGTAAGAGGCTGCAGTCCTGCCCTTAGGGACTGTCAGCAGCTCCAGTCCCAGGAAATGTTTAACAATGCAAGGGCTATAAACTTTAAGTATTTAGGGGAAATGCAAAAACCAAATACGCTAAAGGCTTATCTAGAATGTCTAGAGTCCATGCTAAAAGCTTACCTAAGATGTGGAAGATATATGCTAATTGAAGCCTATTGAGAACTGAAACAAAGGGACCATTTGGCCTTTCCTCTCTGTATAAAAGACGTTTGAAAATCTTGTTCAGGGCTCGGGATTCAAACTGAAAGCTCCCGAGTCCGGCCGGCCGTCAATAAACCATTTTTCCTTCTCAAAATCATTCCTGAGTCCTGGCCTCTCTATACTCAAATAATTGAACTTCTCTTAAATTCCACAACAATCCTCACAAGTCTGTGGGGTGACAATACGCATTCCTATTTTGCTGATAAAGAAACCGTGAGACCTCAGAGAAGTCACTAGCCAGGATTTAAATCGAGGTCTACCTGGCTCCCAAGCCCTGTGATTTGCTTTACATCGCATTGCTTCTTGTGTGGTCATGGGGAATTTGTCCCTACACTGTTAAAATTAAAATATTACAGCGTTCAAGAGTAATGGAGTTGGGGGCTTTGAGGACAGACCACCCAGGAGGGAGGCCTTGTGGGGCTGGGTCTGAACCTCGGCTCTCCGGCCACCAAGCTGGGTGTCAGCGGACAAGCCACTTAACCTCTCTGAGACCCATCCGCAATCCCAGGCCAAACCCCTGTCTGCCTGGCTTTCTGGGAAGGCTCCCAGCACAGGGCGAGGCGCAGGAGGAGGCGCTAAACCCAGCCCAGTCCACCGCGGTGGGAGGAGACCTGGGACCCGGACCCCTGTCCTGAGGCCTGAACTCTGACCCTGCCCCACCCCCCTTCCTGCTTTACAGGCTGAAACCAGCCTCTCTCCTCTTGGGACCAACAGTGACTCCCCCACGGGCGGCTCCTCCCGGGGCCGGACTCGTTGGCCAACCTCCGCAGGTGCTGGACTCAGGGCTCCCTCGGGGGCGACGCAGCTCCCGCAGCCCTCCCCGCCCTCCTCCTTCGCTGGGCGCGTCCCTCCGTTGAACAATAGCTCGGCGCATTCGCGGGGTCCCCCGTGGGCCGGCCCCTCCGAGGACCCCTGCGCCGTCCTCCTAATGACGTTCATTAGTCTGCCTGGCGTCAATACTGTTCCCAGGCTCATGTGTTCAGCTTAATGAGGCATTTATTTTCAGTTAGAAAACTCCTGAAGAAGCGTGTTTTCTCCCGAGGAGCTAAGCTGATGAATAGATTAATCCTAGGCTTGAAAAGCAGACCAAGAAAATGAATCTAACCGGCTCCTTTATGGGCTTCAGTTATGGACTGAGCTTGAATTAATATGAGTTAAACTTGTCATTTCTTAGAGAAGAAACAGGAAGATCCCCAGTCGGCTTTGTGCTTTGTCCTCATTCACCTGTTCATTTCCTTCCCCCCACCCCACCCCTAGCTCCAAAACCAAGAAGTGAACAGGTCAAGGACCAGCGAAGGAGAAGGAGAAAGAGCCTGGTAGGAGAGGAGCAGGAAAGGGACGCCATCACGTGGCAGCAGAGGCAGCGGCCACAGTGGACAGGGCAGGGAGTCCAGCGCGGGGGGTTCCCTGTTGCAACCCCAGTGCCCGGTACCTGCGGGCACTCAGTAGATATTGAATGAGAGAAAGCGATGTTCCACAAATGGTGGTTCTCACTGTTATTCAATGAACCCTATGACCTCAAGAAGGAGGAGATGCCCAGTGTCCCAGACACATCGGTGGGGTGAGACAGCATTCGGTGACTCCTGGACCAAGAGCCAAAGGCCATTTCTCCTTGGCAGCTGACCAGGGGCCACATCACTCTCCCTGAAGCCTCTGAGAGCCACAAGAGATGGCAGCCAGCACACACTACCCTTCCTCCCAGGGATGGCCCACCAGGCCTTGCCAATTCAAGGCCTGTCCCCACCCAAAAGTCAGATAGCAAAAAGGGGTTATCTGTATCTTCCCTGCTTGTTCATGGACCACAGCTCACTCAGGGCAAGTCCAGTCCTGTTTTTGTTGCATTCACAGTCAGTGGTGGGTTGTTTTCAAAGACTCATTAAGCACTGAAATGGTCTTCAGGTTAGGAAAGCAGCTCCCAAATTCTGATAATGTTCTGGCTGGAAGTGTTTTACCCACTGTTTCATCCAACCTTTTGAATTTTACAGAAGAGGAAACTGAGACCCAAGGAGAGGAAATGACTGCCCAGGGTCCATCTGTGAGTTAGTGGCAGAACTGAGACCAGAACAGAGACTACCTCTTGGCCCCCAGCCAGTAACTGTGTCCACTTCCCTCTGACAGTGCTGGGGAAATTGATTTAAATCATTCCAGCCACATCCCTGGGCTGAAGACCCTAAAAATCAGTGGTGTTAATGAATAACAGCAAAGATGTTGCCAATTGAGCATCACAGTATGCTAGCTGCTTTGCACTAATCATCCCGCTGATCCTGAAAATACTCTGTGATCTAGGCTCCAGTATTAGGTCAATTTTAAAAATGAGGAAATTGAGGGTAGCATGACACTGAACTGGTTAGTGAGAAATTTGAGATCATAACAGAGTCCTCCTTGCACCAAACTTTGTGTTTTTAACCTTTACCCTCTTCCTTCCTCCAGAGTCCTCAATGCCAATTCTCACTTTATCCTTTCTCCAGCCCCTGCCGTCACCCTAACCCTCACCTACCCCCAAAGCCCTGATTCTCCAGTTGGTGGAGTCCCAGGCACAGTATTGCTTTGAACCATATGCCACCCTTCCTAAAGCATCAATATTACTTAAAGATGTGGTGCAAGAATTTTTTTTAATCCAAGTTAATACAAATATGGAATGGAATGCAAAAGTCACATGACTTTTTAAATAGAAGTTAACGGTCCTCAAAATGTACTCATTTGTGGTGGCTTGTTTCTGGCAATACTCTCAGCTTCCCAAAGTCTGCCCTAAGAGTGATGTGCGGGAAAAGTTTCAGAAGATTGCCTCAACGCTAGCAGCAGTCCAAAGGTCACCCATGCCCTCGGCACCATGACCTCTAGAGGTCAGCTCGCTCGCAAGAGGTGTGAGCCATGTCTGTACCTAGAGAGCGTTCCAGACACAGGGGCCCACAAGTGTCAAAGCCTGGAGTACGGGGTGTGGGTCATCCTTGAGGCTGACCCCTGTGACAGCGGCAGACGTCGGAGGGTTGGAGAAGGTGAGGTCCAGGAGGTCATGGGGACCAGTAAAGGACCCTGGCTCTGCCCTGGGGGAGACAGGAGCCAGGGTATGAAAAGAAGAGCATGGTCAGGTGGGCATTTTTAAAGGTTCTCTCCTGCTGCCCAGTGGAAGACAGACAATGGGGACAAAAGTGGAGTCTAGGAGACAGGTCAGGCAGCTCTTGCACTAACCCAGGCACGTGGTAGCTGTGATCAGGGTGGGAGCTTAAATAAACATTTACTTTGTATTAAAGTTTGTAGATAATGAATAATAGCTTAAAAAAAAAAAAAACACCAGGCACAGCATGGGTACCTAGTAGGACCCCAGGAGATGACAGCTATTGTTATCAGTATTTGCAATGTGCTGATAAATCTGAAATTAAATCTTGCAGCTGCCTGGCCTCATCTCTTACAATCCGGTAGGTATGTCCAATTTCTTAGGGGGAATTGAAAAAATCCCCTTCAGTCTGCAAAGAGAAATTGCTGATGATTTGGTGTGTATGGGTTTGTTTGGGGGGGGGAGGGGAGGATGGTCCTTTGCCAAGATCTTTGTAGCGGTGGAGCAAGACTTGATAAATGATGAAACACTCTCATTTCATACATTCAATGTGTGCTTGAGTGACACATATCTGGAGGAGTTTTTTGTTTTATTTAATACCTGGGATTGAACCGAGGACCTCGTATTGTTGTGGCAGAGAGAAGTTGGTGAATGCAGCATTGAAGGCCAGGACACAAGAATCTGAGAAGGAAGATTTCTTAACAGCCAGCCGGGCTCAGCAGACTTCTGTCCTAATAAAAACCAAGCCCCAAATAGGATTTTTGGGTCCCTTTTATAGGAGGATGTAGGAGTAAGGACTCAAACAGTGCTTTTATGCAAAAGGACTTTCTTTGTTAGTTTCTTAGAGTTTTAAGTGTTTTCTCTGAGTACCAGATAGGTCTTGAATTAACAGATAACCCCCACATTCCAGGTAAACTTTAGTTAACACATATCCTCCAGGTAAGCTTGAATTAACAGGTATCCCCCACATTCCAGTAAGCTTGAATTAACACATTTAGTCTGCATCCTCCCTGAGTACCCAAAGTTTATAGAGCCTATATCACTTGTTTGGCTTTCCGGGAACTAGGCATACTTGGATATAGAATAAGTTTGAATTGATGCACAGTTCATATTAGTACATGGGAAGCAGGCACTCAACCACTTGAGCTACATCCACTCCCCTGGAGTGTTTTTAAGAGAAAGGTAACCTTTAAAAATTATTCTTTTTTCATTTAACAGATAACATTTTGGGAGGCAAATATAAATATAATTTTATATATAGATATATACATATATATATGTATATATATATAAACTTGAATTCTCTGTAATCAAACCCCCTACTTCTATAATAAACTCTTTTCAATGGACTTTTTTAACTGGATGTAATTACATCAATAGCATGCTGTGTTCACACAAGTAATAGAGCAAGTATACTTTCTTTGGAGTGAAACTGACAGTCAGTTTAGATCAGAAAACGTGGCTTTTGGTGGGGTATGGTGGTGTCTAGAGAGAGAACACAGCCCAGGGCAAATTAGCCTCAAGCTTTTCAAAGGCAGTATTCACACTTGTTGGTTTTTGCTATTGTTGAGAACATAAGTCATAAAATTCCCAGACAAGATGGAGCATCTCCTTGGAGAGAAGAAAACAGGAGCCACATCAGAGCAAGGACAATCATCGTTCTGGAACCAGAAGTCCTGTGTGGAGATCGGAGCTCAAATAGAGCTGCTGGGTGACCTTGAGCCCATTTCCCCTCCTCCCCGGACCTCAGTCTCCCCAGTTGGTAAAATAAGGGGCTGAGTCAGTTGGTCTCTAACAATTCACCTGAGTATAAAATTATAATAAGTCAAAGGGAAATCCTGGGAATCGGATGTGGCTCAGCTGATAGAGCTTCTGCCTACCATATGGGAGGATCTGGGTTTGATCCCTGGGGCTTCCTGGTGAAAAAAGGAAGAAGAGGAAGTGTGCCTATGCAGCAAAACAGTGCTCGTGCGAGTGCCCATGTGGTGAGCCAGTGCCCGCAGGAGTGCCCGTGTGGTGAGCCAGTGCCTGTGCAAGTGCCAGCGTGAGTACCCACATGGTGAGCCAGTGCCTTGTGCAAGTGAGTCATGCAGCAAGATGATCACGCATCAAAAGAGAGACAAGGGGAGAGTCAAGGTGAAGTGCAGCAGAAACCAGGAACAGAGGTGGTACAATTGACAGGGAATCTCTCTCCCTATCAGAGGTCTCCAGGATCAAATCCCAGTGAAACCTAGAGGAAAAAAAATGAGAAGACAACACAGGCAGCAAAAACAGCAGGGCAGGATGAAGAGAAGGGGAAAATTTTTAAAAATTTTTAAAAAGGGAAATCCAAATGAAGGAAGGTAAATGAGCAGGAAGTGGACAGGAGAGGGAAGTATAAAACTGACAGATAATGCAAAGAACAAAAGTGAGGGGAAAGGCCATCTTCAGTAAGAATGAGATGACTAAAGCCTGTAGGAGTGAAATGTCAATGTTTGTTAAACATCTTCACCTCCATTTTCTCGTTTAATTCTCTCTATAGTCTCAGGAGGTGGATATTATTACTGTCAAATCATAAATGTGGAGCTTGGGGCTCAGGTGACGTTCCCAAGTTTGAACAACTGGTGAGTCTGAGAAAGTAAAAAGCAGGAAGGTGGACTCAGCAGGTTCTAGCTCCCAGATAGCGTCCCAGAGGTAAGGCTCCATCCTAGATCTTCCAGCACCAATCCCAGGGCCCTTTCTACAAGCCTGCTGGGCATCTCCTCTGGGGTGTACTGTTGGCACATCAGACTCAACATGTATAGATTCAGCATGCTCAAAATTGAACTCCACATCTTTCCACTCCAGCCTGCCCACACCTGGGTTCTAATCACCAAGACTGGCACTCTCACCCTCCAGTCCCACAACTAGAAATGGATGAATTGGGGTTGGAGTCAAGGTCCAACTAAATGTAAAGCTCAGGTCTTTTCTGCCCCATGACATTGCACTTCACAATAAATCTCTTGTCAAGTTCTATGATTTTCCTCAACATAAAATTTCCTCTCTCCATTGCTTTCTCTCAGATCTGATTGCCCGTCTTTGAATCATATGAAGAAAAGCCCAGACCCAGTCTCCAAACTTGTCTGTGAACCCTACAAAGGTAAGACACACCCCTAATTTTATCTCTGTGTTTCCAGCACCCAGCAGAGGGCCTGACCCATGGGCCAGGTCCCCGGTAGGTCCTTCTCCCTAAAAAGACCTCAGTGTGGGAAAGGCAGCCAGGCCAGACCAGACCCAGAGGACATTGCCCAGGGTGGCCTGAGGATATATCTCCAGGTCAGGCAGGCAGTACCAGGGCCTGGAGAAACCAAGTCAGGTCCAAGGAAGAAAGGGTCCTGCCCAGAAGTCCTGGGAGGGGCAGAGACTCAGAGGGAAAGCTGAGCCTCTAGGCCAGGAAAACCTCAAAACAGACCAAGGGGAGGGTGAATGGCTCAGGGGCAAGACGGTGGGCAAAGGATGGGCTCTATACACTGCTGGTGGCAGTAAAAATTGGAATAGCCACTTTGGAAAACCGTTTGGCAGTATCTCCTGAAGTGGAACATATGTGTGCGTTTGCGTATATGTATGTATGTATGTATTCCATGACCCAGCAATTCTACTCCAAAGCATCTGTCCAGCAGAAGTGCATCCATATGTTCACCAAAAAGCACGTGCAAGGGAAGCAGATGTGTCTCAAGCAATTGGGCTCCCATCTACCATATGGAAGGTCCAGGGCTTGATTCCCAGGGTCTCCTGGTGAAGGCAAGCTGGCCCACACAGCAAGCTGGCCCGAGTGGAGAGCTGGCACAGCAAGATGATGCAACAAAAAGAGTTGTTGCATCACCAGGGAGTAAACCAGGGAGCTGAGGTGGCGCAAGAGATTGAGCACCTCTTTCCCACTTCAGAAGGTCCCAGAATCAGTTTCCAGCCCACCTAAAGAGAAGACAAGTAGACACAGAAGAACACACAGTGAATGGTCACAGAGAGCAGACAATGGGGGGGGGTGGGGAATAAATAAATGTCTTAAAAAAAAAAAAGGCACGTGGAAGAATTTCATTGCAATCTGTTTATAAGAGTCCCAAACTGGAAATTATTCAAATTTTATCTATTTATATAGGTAAATAAATAGTCACAAAGTCATATACTAGAACATGCATCAAAAAGAAATGAACAGGAAAGCAGACTTTGCCCAGTGGTTAGGGCATCCATCTACCACGTGGGAGGTCCATGGTTCAAACCCCGGGCCTCCTTGACCCGTGTGGAGCTGGCCCACGTGCAGTGCTGATGCGCGCAGAGTACCATGCCACACAGGGATGTCTCCCGTGTAGGGAAGCCCCATGCACAAGGAGTGCACCCGTAAGAGCCGCCCAGCACAAAAGAAAGTTCAGCCTGCCCAAGAATGGCATCACACACACGGAGAGCTGACACAACGAGATGACGCAACAAAAAGAAACACAGATTCCCGGTGCTGCTGACAACAACAGAAGCGGACAAAGAACACGCAGCAAATAGACACAGAGAACAGACAACTGGGGCAGAGGGAGGAGAGAGAAATAAATAAATCTTTTAAAAAAAAGAATGAACAATGTACAACTTGACACAATCAGATGAGTAAATCACACAAATAGAAATCTGGGCAAAGACACACATGTCGGACCAAAGACAGTGTGAATCCATTTGTTTGAAGCTCTGGAACAGGCACAGCACAGGTAACCTACACTGTTAGAGGTCAGGATGCTGCTTCGTGTCCTGTCTTGGAGGGATAGTGCAGGCCAGGGGTGCGGTTGTAGCACAGAGAAGTTAGGTGTATGCAGTATTGAAGGCCAGGATGCAAGAACCTGAGAAGGAAGATTTATTAACAGCCAGCCAGGCTCGGCGGACTCCTGTCCTAATAAAAAACTGAGCCTCTAATAGGATTTTTGGGTCCCTTTTACACAGAGGATGTAGGAGTGGGGAGTCAAACAGTGCTTATATGCAAAAGGACCTTTTTTTGTTAGTTTCTTGGAGTTTCAAGTGTTTTATTTGAGTACCAGATAGGTCTTGCATTAACACATATCCCCCACTTTTTAGGTAAGCTTGAATTAACACATATCCTCCAAGTAAGCTTGAATTAACACATATAGTTTGCATCTTTCCTGAATATCCAAAGCCTATAGAGCTTATACCTCTCAATTGGCTTTGTGGGAAGTAGGCATACTTGGATATAGAATAAGTTTGAATTTATGCACAGGCCTCGGGGCCTTCCGAGGTAGTGGTAATGTTCTTGTGCTTGACTTGGGTGCTACTTCCATGGGTATGTTCAGTTTAGGAAAGTTCTTCTAGCTGTACACCCATGACTTGTATACTTTCCTCTAGGTATGTTTTACATTACACTATGCTATAATAAAAAGTTTGCTTTAAAAAAATGACCCCAGGACCATATTTATGACATGCCCAGAATGTGCCATAGAGATAAATGTGGCTGCAGTCACACCAGACAAGACACATCTGACATTGTATATTTAAATATCATTCATTGTTGAATGATGAATGAATGAATGAGTGAATGAACTGACAACTGCGTGAACCACTGAATAAAACAAGGAATGAATGAATGAATTGATGATGAAAGCACATTCATGAATGAATGAATGAATGAATGAATGAACAAGTGAAATAAAGGATGAGAGAATGAAGAAATCACTCCTTGGCCCAGAGAAGAACAGAGCATATAAATGAGCAAAAAAGAAAGAGTTAATGAAAGGACAATCAATGTAAGCAGGCATCAGTAAGCCAAGACGTATAAAGCAAGGAATAAATTAACACATGAATTGTGAATAAGTGAATGAAAGAAACATGAAATGAATGGAAAAAAACTGGTGAAGAGGCAAATGAATGTATGAATAGATTTAAATGCATTAAAAATAAGCAAGGAATAATTTACAACTGGATAAATGGGTAAATGTGTTCCACCTGGACCTGAGGGGGCGTAAATTGTAGAGCAGAAACTCCCACCTCCAAGGAAAACCTCTCCTTTCAGACCCCTGGGACCAGCCCTGTTCCCAGAAAGGTTCCTAAGTGACTTCAATTCAGATGTAATAAGAATATGATTGAACAAATATCACTAATGCCACTGAGTATGCAGATCACTTCCCAGGATTAAGTCTGTGTTCTGTGGAAAGAGCTAAATAGAATTGACTCCATTGTTTTCCCAATTACGTAGCAGATAATTACCTATTATGTAGCAAAACCTCAGCATGACTTTAATAATTGTTATTTAAATAACACATTGTCCCAGTCTCTTTACAAATTAACCTCTGGGAGGTGTAATTAATGCCAGTGGGAAGGTTTGCCTGTGTGGCCTGGGAATGAGGGATGGGGAGAGGCTGCCACTGTGATCTCTTGTGAGTGTCTGATGGGGATGGTGGGGGGAGGCTGAGGACAGAGCTCAGGTTTGCAGATTTGGGAAGCATGCGTCCAGGACCTCAGGCAAGTCACTCCCATCGCCACCTCGGTCACCTCCCCTGTAAAATGAGGCTAGTTCCCCAGCTGCTGGGTGGATGTTGGGAAGATCTCACTCCAAGCGGGTATCAGGGTCCGAGTTGACCAGTCCCAAACGGTGCCCCCACAGTGCAGGACACACCCCTCATCACAGGGCAATCGGTCTTCTCTTGGAAGAAGAGACCCCACACACCATGCTCCTCAAAGCATCAGCCCCCAGCACAGTGCCTGGCACATACTAGGTGCTCAGCAAATGTTGGTTTTGACGAAATGAATTAACCTTACTGTATAAGGTGATTTACAAACTTCCTCAAATTCCTTTATAAACCGATCGACCAACAGAAGCCCAGGCCCCAAGCGCTCTTAGGCCTGCCCCCTGTGGATGCTCAGCTCCCCCTCACTTCCAGGCCATCAGTCATTCCCTCTTGCTCCATCAGTGGTTGGCTAACTCTTATCTGTCTGTGAGCCTGGAGAGTTTAGATAAAACTGTCTCAATTATATATAAAAATAATATGGCCTGTGCATCAATTCAAACTAATTCTATATCCAAGTATGCCTAGTTCCCGGAAAGCCAAACAAGTGATATAGTCTATAGGCTTTGGATATTCAGGGAAGACGCAGACTAAATGTGTTAATTCAAGCTTACCTGGAATGTGGGAGATATCTGTTAATTCAAGACCTTTCTGGTACTCAGATAAAACACTTAAAACTCTAAGAAACTAACAAAGAAAGTCCTTTTGCATAAACGCACCATCTGACTCCCCACTCCTACATCCTCTGTATGAAAGAGACTCAAAAATCCTATTTGGGGCTCAGTTTTTATGACAGAAGCCTGCCAAAAAATAAATAAATAAATAATAAAAGGTAAAGTGGGGAAAAAAAAAAAGAGGTCCACCAAGCTTGGCCAGCTGTTAATAAATCTTCCTTCTCAGATTCTCGTGTCCTGGCCTTCAAAACCGCGAACACCTGACTTCTCTCTGCTACAACAAAAGGACTATCAGTGGGATCTGACTGGGGACAACCTGACATGGCAGCAGCAGGGACAAGAGGTCAGCACGCAGACCTGACCACGTAGCCCAGCCCCTCCCTTACACTGCCTGCAGAGGGGCAGCGACACCCGAACACCCAGTGAGTACCTGGAAGAGCTGGAAACCAGGTCCCTTGACAGCTGACTCAGTGATGCCCCTGCTGCCCTACCACGTGACTTTGGAAGCTGGATATCCAACTTACCATCCATTGTTCCAGAATTTCTTCCTGTTTCCAGAAGAGAGGGAGCCTCCTGGAAAAGGATAGTACGAGGGGAGGCAGAAGGTGGTCAAAAGGGGTCTGATACCCGTGTGAAGAAAGGTGGACTTTCTCCTGCCAGCAACGAGGGGTGGGTGGGGTTTCGGAGGTGGGGGTGCCACTGTTGTTCTCACAAGGCCAGCAAAGCTCCACTCAGCAGGGCCTTCGTGCCTTGCCCAGGGAGGCCAGGGACCTGGAGGGGACTCCTAAGCACCCCCAGGAACATGGCCAAAAGTTCCCTGGGGGCCTCTTGCCTGTGGGACCCTCCACTAGTCCAGGACCTACCTATCTCCCAGCAACCATCCCAGCCAGGCATACCTGGGCTCTGCCTGGCGGGACCATTCTGGCTGGATCTCTCCCCACCCTCTGCCCCTCACAGGGGCAGCCCCAGCAGGTGCCCCAGGAACTGGACCAAGGGATCTCTGCTCACCTCTAGGATCCCATCAAGGTCACCTCCAAGCCCTGTATGGGTGGAGGACAGGTCCCTCTTAAGTTTGCTACATTCTTCTAAGTGTCCTTGTTCATCATAAATTGCTCCTAAATATAGGAGAAATTACAAAAGTAAAAGAAACAGAGGCATCTCCTATGAAATGAGGTCAAGTTCCCTCTACACAATTAACATGGGCATTTAGCATGTCCGTCTTACCTGGGGCACTGACTTCCTTTAGGGTGGAGTCTTCGGGGGCTGGAAGTTATTGACGATTTAGGTGGTCTAAGAATTTTGCCTTCTCAGATGTCTATCCTTGGATGAGTCTGAGACCTTTACGGGGCAGAAAACAAATAGTCACCCTCTTCTCAGTGTCCCAGAGTCCTTTTCAGGTCTCTTTCTTAAATAGATGTGGAAGTTCAGGAGAGAGTTCAGAGGAGATACAGAGATGGTTAAAAGGGAAAAGTTAATTGGTCCTATGGGAGGGAGGGATGCTGGTGGCATAATGATATTATTTATTATCTGAATTAATAGTATCATAACTAACATCTATTGAGGGGTTTCTATGTACCAGGCACTGTTCTGCATATTAATTAATTTAGTTCTCACAATAGACTCATGAGATAAACACCATTATGATTCTCATTTGCAGATGAGAAAACTGAGGCACAGAGGAGTTGATTTAATCAGAGGAAAGATGGTGGGCATGTGTGTGGCATGGACTTGGCAGTCAAGCAGGCCAGAGTTTGTTTCTGTGTTTCGCCCTTCACCAGCTGTGTGACCTGGAAACAAACAACTCCATGTCTCTGAGCCTTGGTTTCCTTCTCTGTAAAATGAAGGTGAGGCAGGTTAGTCAGGGAAACAAGAAGGCGAGCCACAGCATGGCCGGCAGACAGCATGGCCGACAGACAACATGGCTGCAAGACCTCACTGGGACCTTGAGTGTAAACTTGAGGTCCCATTTTCTCTTTCTGGGACCTCCCCTTGGTCCCTGATGTTCCAAACAGGCCTCACCATTGGTCCCACCATTGGTGGGGTAGCCGATAATAGCTGGGGCCCCTCCCCTCACGATTAGCAATGAGAGGGGTAACCAATAGTTACATAAAGGTGACTACGCAAGCCAGATTGCTCTCTCTGCCTAGAGGACCCCACACCAGATCTTGGTGTGTATTTCCATGTTTCTCTCCCATTTCTCAGCAAACTCTGTTCTTTTCCCCCATTTCCCAATAAATTCTTTTTCACTGGCCTTACTAAACTGGCATGTACCTAAAATTCTTTTTTTTTTTTTGTAAACTAGCCAAGAACCTAGAGGAATCCAACACTTCCCCATCTTCGAGGGGGTGAAATATAATATGTGCAAGACTTGGAGTGGGTAGGAGTTGGAGAGATGAGACGCTGGAGTCAGGGACAAGCACCCAGGCATGTTCAGGGGTAGGGATGCCCCAAGGAAAATGCTGGTCCTTTAGCAAGAGATGGATTGATGTACCCCCTGCTGGGGGCTGCAGAAGGTCCAGAGATATATACTCCAGTGTCATTTTCCAGGAACAAGGCCCATCCCAGCAGGGAGTGGTGGGCACTCTCCTCACCTGTTCTGAAAATCTTTTTAGCAGAAGAGTTCCCACAACCAAGACCAGAATCTAGGTTAAAGACCTAGGAGTGAAAAGGGATGGATCATGTGTGTTTACCCCTTAAGAGACCACCAGACTGTTCTCCACGGTGGCTGTAACATTTTATATTCCCACCAGCAGTGGATGAGTGTTCCCTTCCCTCCACATCCTCGCCAGTACTTTTTATTTTCAGTCTTTTTAATTTTAGCCCTTTGAGCGGGTGTGTAATGGCATCTCGTGGTGGCTTTAATTTGCATTTCCTTGATGACTAATGATGTTGAGCATCTTTTCTCGTGTTTATTGGCCATTCATATATCTTCTTCTTTGATTACTTTTTAATGAAAACACATTTGCATCCAAACTGAAATTATATTGTCAGCAGTTAATTATCACTTGTCAAACAAGTGTGTGCCCAGATTGTGGGTTTAATTTTCATGTAGGTTTGCAAACGCCTCCTTCTTTTTATTTGACGAGGCCTCTCTGAACAAGAGACATTTATTGTTGGAAATGGTGCTTTTTTAAAAGCAGGTTTAAAAATAAATAGGTTTCTTTGGTGTCTGAGTCAGGGTTCTTTGCAAGTAACAGAAAACCTTTTAGTCTACTTTAGGCAAAAAGAAATTATATGTGGAAGAGAAGTTTTACCAGGTTCCAAAGTGTGTGTGAGTTGTGGGGGGAAGGTTCTCTTGGAACTTACAGACCATTGGGGCTCCCCAGAGCCTGGAACTTGGACCTAAAACCCCTGCTGGGACCCCAGTAGCCCACCCACCACCCCACCCCAGGACTGTCTCAGGTTCCCTCTGGGCATCTGTTCCATTCTCTGCCTGTCGCCAGCCTTTCCCCTGCCTCTCTCCAATCAGTACAGGAGTGACCACCCGTCCTCTCTTGACATCACACCTCCTCAGGTCAAGGGCCAGCAGATGTTGACCTGGCAGGTGGGTCACAGCCTCGTTTGGCCACTGACCCGCTGGTGCCCTGGCAGGTCCGAGCCACTCTTCTCCATATCATTCCTGCCTGGCTCAACTGCAGTGTGTCTGCTGTGCATGTCATCACGTGAGCAGAGCTCCACAGTCCACAGCCTGGCGTGGCACATCAGTGTGGCCAAAGAGCCCTGGAGGGCGACATCCGTGCCCATCAGCTCAGGAGCAGACACGGGGGCGGGCAGGGGCCCAGGGGCTCGGGGTGAGCAGGGCCAAGTTAGCTCTGGGAGCAGAATCCATCCTCAATTACTGAGGCCAGTCAGGTCAACTCCACCCTCTTCCATCATCTCTGTCCAAGGGAGAGCTGGGGGGGCCAGGAACAGGCCTGGGGGCAAGCTGACGCTTACAGCCCCCTCCCCACTCGCCTCTGCCTTCAGGCCTCGAGGCCTCATCCTCCCCCCTCAGACCAGGGTTGTAAAGCTACCTCTTCTGATACATAAACACCGATCTGGGGAGGGGGGATGAGTGTGTATCTGTGGGGGGCTGGTGGGTGTGAGCTGTGCCTGTGTGTGGGATAAGTGTGCCTGTGTGTGCCCTGCACAAATCTGCACACCTGTGCACTCATCCGGAGGGAGCCCTGAGGCCCAGGACCCAGCAGAGCCTTGTCCAGAGTCACGGCCCCTGACCCAGCCCAGAGCTCTTCCCACGCCCACCCTGCCCCCACCACCAAGGAGGGCTGGCAGCCCCTGCCCCTCCAGGCCCCCGGACCACCTCTCCCTCCATCTCCAGCTCGAACTGGTGTAAATTCTGTTCTAATTTCTAATCATTTCTTGTAATTTGTGAAATGGTTTCTTTGGTTCCTGCAAAAGGAGCTATACCGTCAGCTCTGCTATGTCTCTCCCCTCATTTCCCTGTAGAATCTTTTTTGAAAATGAGGAAGCAAAAAGTGTTGTCTTTAGTTAAGGAAAAAGAAGGAAAAAAATGAAGCATTATGAGGGCGAAGGAGGACAGGAGAAGAAAGGCAGCCAGGAAGCCTGAGGGCGATTACAGGATGATGATGTGAGCCAGTCATCCAGTCATCCAACCAAAGGCCTTTTTAACTAAGGATTAGTTCTGTTTGCTTTCTAATAGGCCAGCTCCACCGTCTCCTGTGATACCAACGTTTTCTTTTCTCTCTTCCATCCAGCCCTGAGGCCTTCAGCCCCCACAATCACTGCTGAAGGAAAGGAAGCTGATGCCAGCAGAAAACTCAGAGACTGTTTCATGCAAAACCAGAATTGCTCTGAGGAACTTTCCATCGGGCTGTGAGCAGACAAGCAGGTCTTCGCCTCGCAGGAGGCAGGGACCAAATTTAGCCCAGATGCCCCGAGGCGGGGGGAGACCAGGGGGCAGCAACTCTCCACGGCCCAGGTCCCTGCTGGGCCTGTCCTGCCCACAGCACTGACTGTTCCTCCGCAGCTTCTCCTAGGACACCGTGCGGATGGCTTTGTCTTTTACTATTACTTCTGTCCTAGCGTTTTCATGCAGATAACTCTTCTCAACTTCCATCCTGGTTTGATGGGCTTCCGGGAATGGGTCATGTTTCAAACAGGCCCCAACAGGCCCGAACCCTTCCCTCTGCCCCGGGGAGGTGGGGTCCCTCCACGTGGGGCCCGCCCCGCCCTGCCTCCACTCTGCAGTGCGATGCGGCGCACCCCTTGGTGCCCAGGCCCAGGATGAGGGCCGCCCTCATAAGGGTGGCCTAGCACAGTGTCTCCTCCTCACCAAACCCATCACAGATCCTGCTTCCTGGAGGGTGAGTAGGGCAGGGGTCCCCACGACCACCAGGCCGCGAGCCAGACCAGCTCCCCTTCGTCTGCGGAGGGGCTGTGGCTTCAGGTCGGTCCTGAGCGCTCGGGCAGCTGTGAGCAGAGCAGGCGGGACACACCCTTCAGCAAACGCTCGGGGTGTGTCCAACCCCGTCCACGTCCCTGGCCCAGTAACACCCCCCACTCCCCTGCCCCTCGCCTCCCAGGGGTCTCTTGCCTCCCAGCACCCTCCACAGGCCCCTTACAGGGTCTCCACCCTCCACCCAGGCCCGGCCCGACACGTTTAAGCACCTCCTGCTACCAAGTACGGAGCTAGATGCCGCACTGTGGGGTGCCGAAGGCAGGCACCATCTGTGCCCCTGGGGGTTTCCAGCTGAGTAGGGTGGGCCGACGTTACACCAAGAGCTACAGCAGAATCAGCTTTAACCTGATAAGGGCCAAGGGGTCCTAACCCTGCCACGGGAAGTCGGGGTGGGCTTCCCTGAGGAGGTGGCTTTTCTGTGCTGAGTCCTGAAGGCATAGGCATCAGCCAGGTGAGATGCCACCAGGGCTGCTCCAGGCCGAGGGAACAACATGTGCAAAGGCTCAGAGGTCTGAGTGGACAAAGGAAGGCCATTGTGACTGGATCTCCGTGAATGGGGCATCAGAGGCAGGGGCCGAGGCTGCAGAGGCGGGCGGAGGCTGCAGAGGCGGGTGGAGGATGACCACGCAGGCCCTTGGAGGCTGCATCAGAAATTCAGGACATTACTCTAAGTGCCACCGGAAGTCACGGAAGGGCATTAAGGGTGTGTTTCCAAGCTCCCTCTGGCTGCTGTGTGGGGAGGGGCTGGGTGAAGAGGGCCGGGGTAGGAACAGCAGGACAAGGACGGGGCCTCCTGCTCCCCTTCGTGCCAGCAGTGAAGGGGCCCGACCTGGAAGTGGTAGAGGAGGGACGTGGAGCGAAGGACCTGGAGCAGGGCTCCAGCGTGGGCTTTACTGCATTTCAGGTGAATGGGAGGAAGGCTGCAAAGACCAGCCCCAGTCTCTGATCAGGGCCACCAGGAGAAGAGCAGTGCCTCTCTTGGAAGGAAAACCTGCGGAGGGAAACCTGGGGTGGGGGCGGGGAGCCCTCGCAGGGCTGGGTGCATTTACTCGCATTCACTTGGAGAAAGGCCCCGAGAGATGTGCAAGGAGAGGCTTCAGGAGACACGTGGACAGCACAGCCCGGAGCAGCACAAGAGGCTCATCCCAAAGACATCATTTGCACGAATATAAATTCCACCAGTGCTCACCTCACCAACCAGGAAAAGGGCCTTGTGCTCCTCGCAGCTGGTCCCAGGGGCTGCCTTTCCCACACTGCACAGCGGCTCCCTGCGCACGTCTGAAGACGTTACTTTGGGTTGCCCAGCAGTGGACTGGACCGGTCATGGGTCATAGAGATGACAATCTCGGTGTCCCTGATGTTGATAAGGAAGCCAGGGGGTGGGGAGAGTGGAGGAGCCAGCCAGGGAGGCCAGGCTACAGGCCTTGAGCTGTCCAAACTTTTCCTGGTCTCCTGGTGTCTGCAACTCCAATCAGAATAAAAAGAAGTAAGTGTAAATTAAATATCTGCGAGATACCATTTTCCTGCATCAAATTAGCAAAGACTCAGTGCTGGCAGTGGTTGGTGAGACGGTCGCCCTCACAAATTACTCGACATGAACGCGACCTTTCTGGAACATTCTGGAGCAGCGTCGCACCTGCCTGACTCCAGCCATGGAGCAGGGAGATCCGGTGGGGAATCCCAGGCGTGATGCTGGCAGGTCACCAAGCCAGTCCCTGCTGCTCCTCCTGTGAAAAACAGGGATGTTAATAGAACCCACTGCCTGGGGCTGTCGTGGGAATTAAACAACTCATTTAGAACAGTGTCTTGCACAGAGGAAACAGCCAATGCTCAATTCATACACTTCAAGAAATATGTGCTGGGGGCCGACTATGTGCAGGCACTGTCCTCGGCATTAAGGAAAAGTCCAAGACCAGAAAAACCACTAAAACAAAAGAACAAAACCAAACAGACAAAGCCCCTGCTGTGAGGAACTCAGATTCTAGAAGAAGACAGAAATAGAACATTAAAAAGGTAACTGTGGACTGTGCAAGTTGGTGAAAGAGAATTGAAGAAATAAGAAAAACGAAGCAGGGGTGTGGGTGGGGCTGTGGGGTCACAGTGGTAAAGGGAGGGGTCAGGGAAGGCCTCTCAGAGCAGGTGACACTGGGCAAGAGCCTGAAGAGGGAGAGGGGCTGCCGGGGAAGAGGTTCCAGTGCAGGAAGCTGGAGGGCAAAGCCTGGAGGCAAGACCTTGCCCAGGGCTCCTGGTCAGGGAGTAGCCCTGCAGGGGGATCGAGGGACAGGGCTGGGCCACAGGTGATGGGGCAGGGACTGTGCAGGGCCTGGGTCACTGTCAGCCCCTGGACTGTGCCTAGGAGGGGCAGGGGCGGCCCCAGCAGAGACGGCTCCACCCTGAGCCTCACAGGGTCGCACTGGCTGCTGCAGGAGAGTGGATGGGGCAGGGCCAGGGCAGAGGCAGGGACCACTCAGGAGGCTACTGCAATGGTCCGGGCATGATGGTGGTGGCTCAGACCAGGATAGGAATCAGGAGAGGGTGAAAAGAAAGTGGATCTGAGTATAGGTTAAGGTTGAGCAAACAGGACTTGAGCATTTTTCACTCAGTAAATAGGCATTATTCATTTTTAGACTTCATACTATTTCAACTGGCATCTATTTATGGGAAACCATTGTAACAAAATAGAAATTTAGAAGAAGATTAAAGAATGACTATATCCATTGCAGTGTTACTTATAATATTGTAAAAATGAAAGCATCCAGGTTACAGAAATAGGACATTAGGTACATAAATTATGGAACATTAATCAAATGCACTATTTCCATATGAAGTGAAAAAGTGGCCACACTAGAGCTTCAGATAAGAAAGACTCAACCCTCGGGATGCACCATGTGGAGGACACAGCAGGGGGTACCCACGTCCAGTTCCCCTTCTGGGCCACAGGGTCTTGATTTTAGGGGAGCCAGTGAGGCTGACTGGGGCCAATGGGATGCGGACAGAGGTAGTGAGCGCTGTGTTCAGGTGGGAGCATTTAAGAGCTGGTGCCCAATTCTCCCATCCTTTCTTCTCTTACAGCAGTGATTTTAGAAGCCCATGATGAGATGGTGATGTCTGAAGTTGGAGCTTCCATCCGTGTGAGCCCCTGGGTGTCTGTGACGAGCAAGAGTGAGAAATTATCTTTGTTGTGTTTTAGGGTTTATTAGCCAAACAGATGCTGATGCAAAGTACCAGAAATCTGTTGGCTTTTATAAAAGATATTTATTTGGGGTAAAAGCTTACAGTTACAAGGCCCTAAAGAGTCCAACTCAAAGTTGGTTTTTCACCAAAGTCAGTTGCCACATGTTGAGGCAAGATGGCTGCTAATCTCTGTGAGGGTTCAGCCTTCCTCTCTCTCAGCCACAGGCTGGCATAGGGCTTGTTTCTTTCTGTCATCTCTCTCCAGGGCTCCAGGGTCAAAGTTATCTTTTCTGCCATGTCTATGGAGCTCTGACTCTTTCTGTGTTTTTCTGTGTGTCTTCTTAAATGAGTGTCCATTAATATAGCCCACCAAGGGGCAGGGGACTCAACCCTGAGTTACGTTCTACTGACATGGTAGAATCAAAGCCCTGATCTTAATATAATTTAATCAAAGGCATCTCAGCTGAATCTAAGGTGATCAAACCCAGAGGAAAAGACCAGTTTACAAATATAATCGTTCTTTTTTGGAATTCATAAATAATATCAAACTACTACATAGGGGTTTGTTTGTTATCGCATTACATCCTAGCTTATCCTGACAGTTACATGAAGATGAAAAGGTACATCGATTATGAAAACATACATGCATAGACAAAAGAATTTTAAAACATATCAATAACTTAATAGCCAGCATCTTTGGGAGATGGGATGCCAGGTGATTTATATGCTCTCCTATTTACCTTCTAGCACTTTCCAAATGCTTCACAGTAACTGTGCATTACTTATATTAAGGGGAAAAAGTCAAAGTTATTAACAAGAATAACTGGGTCCTGGCTGCATTTCTCTCCCTCCTCCTGGCTCCTGGTACCTTTAACATCTGTCTCACCCAATTAGCTCTTTATTATAGATCATTTTCTTCTCTAATTGTCCACCCTGCATATTTCAGCACAGTCATATACTGTCTTGTTCTCAGATATTTAATTTAGTGTTCCTTGGCCTCGGTTTCATCATCTCTAAGTGCCATGGTGACAAAAAGGGGCTCTTCTGGCCCTCAACACCATCACTCCGCGGGCCAGGGACAATACGCACCAGCTCTGGCTGAGCACCTACTGTGCGCCGGGCACTGTGCTCAGCCCGCAACCTGCACTCACTCACCCGACCCTACAACAAAGCTTGTGAAGGGGGCCCAGTTATCATCCCCTCTTACAGATAAAAAAATAAACATGTTGAGAAATGTGTCCGAGGCCACGCAGCTTGAAGGAGGTGGGGCCGGGCTCTGCACTGGGCAGTCAGACCCCAAGTCCCTGCTCTTCCCGTCCACTGAGGGTCGGGCTTCACTCCGCCTGGCCCGGGAGCTGGGGGCTCGGTGGACAGAGATAAGCTGGCACCTGCCAGCAACAGCAACAGCAACAGCAGTAGCAATAGTGGGAGCAACAGGCATCAGGGGCTCACTGTGCCAGGCATTTACCCCACCTCGTGTCCCGGAGACCCCACAGCACCGTTTTTTTTAAAGATTTATTTGTTTATCTCTCCCCCATCCCTCCATCATCTGCTCTCTGTGTCCTTTCGCTGTGTGTTCTTCTGTGCCTGGTTGTATTCTCATTCGGCAGCTCTGGGAACTGATCCTGGGATCTGGAGTGGGAGAGAGGCGATCATTCTCTTGTGCCACCTCAGCTCCCTGTTCTGTGATGTCTCTTATTACCTCTCTTCTGTGTCTCTTTTTTGTTGTTGCATCATCTTGTTGCGTCAGCTCTCCACATTGGCTGGCTCTCCTGTGTGGGGTGGCACTCTGTGTGGGCCAGCATGCTGCGTGGGTCAGCTCCCCATGCGGGCCAGCTCGCCTTCACCAGGAGGCCCTGGGCTTAGAACCCTGGACCTCCAATATGGTAGACGGGAGCCCAGTTGCTTGAGCCACATCCACTTCCTGCCACAGCGCCATGTGAGCCCAGGTCATAACGAGCCTTAAGTGCCTGGCATGTTCCATCCAGCAGGCATAACCTCAGCAAGCCCTCACAAGAACGCTGTGTGCTCAGAACCACTGCGCCCATTTCACAGAGGGGAAGCGGGGAGGCTCACGGAGGGGAGGCCCCAGCCGGTGACAGCACGTGGTGGCGGAGTCTGGATCCGGTCCCGGCTCTGTGGGACGGGGAAGCCCCTTGTCCTCTCGCTGCTCCGTGGAGCTGCCCACTGGGCACTCGTGGGGCGGGGAAGCCCCCAGCCCTGAAACCACAGTTGTGGCCATGGTGGCGGCAGAGCCCTCCACTGACTGTCCCTCGTGAGTCTGTCCCCTCCCCTAAGGTAGAGGCTGTTGCCATCAACTCACGCTGGAGCAGCCGCGCTCAGACGCGGGAAGTCTAGAGCGCAGGGCGGGCCTGGAAACCAAGGCCGTCCAAACCTGGCGCACGCTGCTCCTCTCCACTGGGCGCTGGGGCTGGGAGTCAGCAGCCACAGCCTTGGAGGAGGCCACTGGGACCTCCGCTCAGATTCTGTCCTGAGAGCAGGGAGGGGAGGCAGCGGGGGCTCGAGCAGGGAAGGGCGGCGGGAGCCTGGAGCACCAACAGCCAAGGCCAGCAGCGGGCGGGTTCCCCGCAGGGCCCTGGGTGACACAGGCCAGCACTTCTCAAGAGAGAGTCGGCAACGTCCGCCCACGGGGGCCTGGAACGAGCCACTTGTCACTGCACCAGTGCTCTCGCTGACCAGAGGCCCGCCAGGCACAGCCGGGTGACGAGCAGGCCCCTCAGTGAGGAGGCGTAACTCACTGTCTAAGCCCAGGCTGGAGTCCATTACCCAGCGTAATTGTTCTAATTGCCGTTGTCATGGCTAATAGTGTGCCTTATGTGATGGCCATAAACTCAGAAAGTCTGACGTGGACCCCGAGAGGGGGAAGCCTCGGATGGTTGGACGGGATTTAATAGGGAAGCAGGAGGGTAACTGGAAGCGTCGAGAGGCTCGGGCTTGGGGCGCTGGTGCCTGCTCCCAGGGAGGAGGGGGGCATTTCTCAGAGTCACAGAAGACCACTCTCGTGGAACGTTAGAATTAGGTGGTGTTAAAATAAATCTGAATAATAAAGTGTTCTAATCCTTGAAGATAGAAATACAGGACATTAAGATAATGGTCAAAATCACAAAGTAAGGTTCATAAAACAATAAAATAATAGGGTGTTAGAATGGGACACTATTGGACTTTAGAACATTAACGTCACAGAACCTGGAGACAGGGCCTCCACAGCTGGCACTCGGAGAGGCTGGAGCGGTGAGAGCTGGGGGCCAAGGGGAGGGGCTTTGGGAGCAACCAGGATTCAGTCTACCATCCATCTCAAAATCTTTTTTCTATGTATCTGTATATCTATCTATCCATCCATCCATCTATTCATCTAAATATCTGTCATCTGTTAATCTATGTATCTAAATGCCTATCTGACCTCTATCCATCTAGCTGTCCCTCTATCTATACATCCGTACTTCTAAATATCTATCTAATCAGAGCTGAAAGGATGTCTCCAAGACTGATTGTCCAAACCAGGGGTCCTCATCTCGTGCTACACCTTAGAATCATGTGCTTTAAAACACCCGGAGGTCAGCCCCTTCCTCGCCCCCATTTAACAGACGGGGAAGCAGAGGCTCTGAGAGCTAAGACTGAAGTGGCAGAGAGAAGCCAGCCCAGTCGTGTCAGGCCCAACGCGGTGTCAACTACCTCGCATTGCCTCCACGTCTCTCTGCCCCTGGGACATCCCCATCAGACACTGACCCCCAGGGACCGTCGTCATTCACTGGCCCCCACCTCCCCGATGGGTTGTGAGGACAGGGACCCGCCCTTGCGCCTCTCTGGGGCCTCAACATGGGGACCTCACACACGACCCACACAGAGGCAAACCTCTGCTGCACTGGGGGTGGGTGACGGGACGTCCTCTCTGTGCAAGCTCCCCCCCATCCCGACGCCACCCCCACCCCGTTCAACCTGTGCAGGTGTTATCCCCAGGTGTCTGCGTGGCTCCCTCCTGCCCTCCCTCCAGTTCCCTGCTCAGTCACCATCCCAGAGAGATCTTCCCTGATCCCTATCCATCTCCCTCTCCTTCCCTTTCTCCCCCGTTACCCTTTTTAGGTCTCTTCCCGTGAGTAGAAGAGGGCCTGCACAAGTGGGCGCTCAGCAAACTGCTGGGTGAGTGAGGGAATGGGAGAATGGGTCTCAGTTTTCCCATCTCTAAAATGGGGACGTCACTCTCCATGGTCTCCAGGGTCACTTCCAGTCTCCCCCACAGAAGGTTCAATGACTAGGCCATCGCTGATGAGTCCCAAGGGCCAGGAAGGCTGGGAAGGGTGGGGACTGAGAGAGGGGCCGGCAGCAGGGACGGCCGAGGCCTCCCCAGCAGGGCTGGGCAGCAGATTTCCTTTCACACTTGGTGCCCAAGCTTCCAGCACGGCGCTGGCAAGGAGCCTCGTGTGCAGTTATCAGGCTGTGATATGCGGGTAGGTGTGTCATTGTCGGAAGTGGTTCTTGCATATTTTGATATATCTATAAATATAGAAGGTAATTATCCATCGTCATATGCTTATGTTCTACACAAATATATGCTTCTTCCCAGAAAAATGCAAGCTGCCAATTCACAACCCAAAACAGTGACACAGCCCGACGACCACGCATCCCGCACCGCTGATGACACGGAATGTGGCCCATCGTCGTCCCGGGGGAGGGGCAGCTGGGCAGTGAGCACATGTCCCCACACCACAGACAGGTTCTGAGGTCCCGGAATGCCCAGGAGGGGCAGGGGGCAGGGTGGGGAAAGAGGTGAGTCCCAGCCCCCTGCCTGGACCCCCTGAGGTCAGCAGGGCTGGGAGGGGTGACCCAAGCACCTGCCGTGTGCCCCCCACCCCCACCCCAGAGACCCTGCAGGGGTCAGAACCCTGGGCTGGAAGGTGACCATCTGGGGCGCAAGCCTCATCTGCCCTCAGTGGCGTGGGGACAGCCCCCCCGGCTGAGCCTGTTTCCTCACTTGTGCAGGGGGGGGTGAAACTGCTTCCTCCTCCCTGGGTGGTGGTGAGGATTCCACAGAGCAAGTGGAGGCTCTCAGCAGGAGAGGAAGTGTTCAAAAATAAGAACTGCCGGGACTTCCGGCAAGATGGTGGCTGAGTGAGCTTGCCTTGCTGTCTCTCCTGGGAAGAGGCAGCTGGGCACCGCTGGAGGTTCTCCGGGACCAGGCTTTTTCAGGATTTTTTCAGGGCAGGAAGTGTCTGGACATCGATTTGGTGGGAAGGTAACGGAAAGGACTGGTCTATAAGATATAATTTGGGACTTTTCAGGAGGGGGAGGCAAGATGGCGGCTGAGTGAACTTCCCGGTTACTAGCTCCTGGAGGGAATCGGCTGGGAGGCGTCGGAGACTCTTTGGGACCGGCTGTTTCGGGATTTTTCCTGGTCCGGAGGTGTCTGGACATCGATTTGGAGGGAAGGTAACAGAGAGGATCCATCTGTGAAATATACACGGAGATCCCAGCTACATGTGGAGGACTCCCTCCTTGGGTAGGCGGAACTGAGGCAGCTAGCACCGTGGCGGGTGGCGGGCGGGAGAGCCGAGCCGCGCTGTGCTGCGGCGGGCGGCGGGCGAAGGAGACAAGCCCAGCCGAGCCTAGCCGTGCCGCGGCGGGCGGCGGGCAGGAGAGCCGAGCCGCGCTGCGCCACGGCGGCGGGCGGTGGGCGGGGAAGCCGAGTCCGGCAGAGCCCGGCTGAGCCGCGGCGGGCGGCGGGCGGGGGACCGGAGCCCAGCTGAGCCCAGCCGAGCCTGGCGGCGGGGTTTCTGTTCTTTGTTTTTTTGTTTTTTGTTTTTGTTGTTGTTGTTGTTGTTGTTCTTTTTTTTTTTTCAATCCTCTCTTTCTTGTCCCCAATATTCTTCTTATACTATTTTACCTTAACAATACAATAGGTCCTACAGGAAATACCTCACATTTGCTGGGTTTCCTCACCCTCCACTGCCTCATTTCTCTGTGAATAGATTTAGCCTATCTACACTATCCCCTTTCCCCTACAACTTGATATCCTCCACCATCTGCTATCTCTCCTATATTCCATCTCCCTTTCTTTGATCCACAAAGTGTCTAACTCTTAATTTCTAATACCTTTGTTTAGTTTTCCATCTGGTATTCGTCCCTGAAACTATTACCTTTCTTTTCTCTTTCCCTCTCTCACGAAAACAATAGCCTCTTAGTACATACCACATTCCTCCCATATTCAGTCGTCTACCTCATTATAGGTACTTTCCTACTACTATAACTCTACACAATTTACATGATCTAACCTCCATCCTCCCAGAACTCATATTGTTGCTTTGTAAACATATATCACCAATACTACTTCACACTTTTTCCTTCCTTACACAATTGACTTTCCCCAGCACTAATACTTTCCTTTAAAGTGAACTTAACCAGCAATAAGAAATTGGAATAGGAAGAACAAAGTGACAAAGAGAAGATATAACACTTACGCAAAAACAACAGCTAATTAATCTCCAAGACTAGACAAAGAAGCTAAGGAACTGATTAAACCCGTCAAGAAAAAATGTTGACAAGACAGCAACAAAAATCTACAAACCAAACCAGTAATCAGGAAAACATGGCTGAATCCAATCAACAAACTGAAAATCAGGAAGGGGGGCAGGACTTCGCACAAGCAATGAAAGATCTCAGAACATTTATCACCGACAAATTTGATGAAGTAATGAAAGAGGTAACAGCGTGAAGACAACACTTGGAGGGGAAATTGCAGACATGCGCAAAAAAATAACAGATATGATGGAAATGAACACCACAATTCAAGAAATCAAAAATACACTTGCAGCAAATATCAGCAGACTAGAAGAGGCAGAGCAGAGAATTAGTGATGTGGAAGACAGTGCATTGGAAATCAAACAGCTAGTAGAAGTGGTCAATAAAAAGGTAGAAAAAATCCAGATAGGACTTAGGGACCTGAATGATAATGCAAAACGCTCAAACATACGTATTATAGGCATTCCAGAAGGAGAAGAGAAGGGAAAGGGGTCAGAAGGAGTGTTGCAGGAAATAATGAATGAAAACTTCCCAAATCTACTGAAAGAGACAGATGTACATATCCAAGAAGCACAGCGCACTCCACTGATCATAAACCCCAACAGGCCCACCCCAAGACATATACTTGTCAAATTATCCAATGCTCAAGACAAAGAAAAAATTCTAAAAGCAGCAAGAGAAAAGAAAACCATCACATACAAGGGAAACTCCATAAGATTAAGTGCTGATTTCTCATCTGAAACGATGGAGGCAAGAAGGCAGTGGTATGATATAGTCAAGGTACTAAAGGAAAAAAATCTCCAACCAAGAATACTCTATCCAGCTAAGCTAGCATTCAAACATGATGGAGAGTTCAAAATATTCACAGATAAACAGAAACTGAAAGAGTATATCAACAAGAAACCTCCCCTTCAAGAAATTCTTAAGGGAATTCTGCAGGAAGAAAGGAAAAAACAGGACAGTCAGAGATGGAGGAGAGTGTAAAAGCAACAAGAAAGACAAAAATAGAAGGGGAAAATAAAATAATACAAACAAAATATAACAAACACAAATCCAACCAAAATATGGCTACCATAAATAACTCTCTAAACGTAATAACACTGAATGTCAATGGATTAAACTCACCTATCAAAAGATTCAGACTGGGACACTGGATAAGGAAATACGACCCATCTATATGCTGCCTACAAGAGACACATCTTAGACCCAGAGACTCATGGAGGTTGAAAGTGAATGGCTGGAAAACAATCATACAAGCAAACAACAACCAAAAAAAGGCAGGAGTAGCTATATTAATATCAGACAAAATAGACTTTAAATGCGAAACAATTGTGAGAGACAAAGAAGGATACTATATTTTAGTGAAAGGGACAATTTGTCAAGAAGATCGAACAATCATAAATATTTATGCTCCTAACAAGGGCGCCTCTAAATATGTGAGGCAAACGCTGGAAACACTAAGTGAAAGAATAGATGCATCTACAATTATAGTGGGGGATTTTAATACACCACTATCAACTCTGGACAGAACATCTCAAAAGAGAATCACTAAAGAAACAAAACATTTGAACAGTATATTAGAAGAGCTGGATCTAATAGACATATATAGATCATTACACCCAAACACAGCAGGATATACATTTTTCTCAAGCGCACATGGAACACTCTCCAAGATTGACCATATGCTAGGCCACAAAGAAAGGCTTAATGAATTCAGAAAGATCGAAATCATACAAAACAATATCTCTGACCACAGTGGAGTCAAGCTGGAAATTTGCAAGGGACAGAGACCCAGACTTCACACGACAATTTGGAAATTAAACAGCACACTCTTAGAAAAACAGTGGGTCAAAGAGGAAATCTCAAAAGAAATCAATGACTACCTTGAAACAAATGATAATGATAACACAACATACCAAAATTTATGGGATGCAGCAAAAGCGGTACTGAGAGGGAAATTTATAGCCATAAATTCATATATCAAAAAAGAAGAAAGAACAGAAATTGAAGAATTAACTGCACATTTGAAGGAATTAGAAAAACAACAACAAAGTAACCCAACAGGAAGAAGAGGGAAGGAAATAACAAAGATAAGAGCAGAACTAAATGAAATAGAAAATAAGAAAGCACTTGAAAAAATAAACAAGACCAAGAGCTGGTTTTTTGAGAAGATCAACAAAATTGACAAACCTTTAGCGAGACTAACAAAGAAAAAAAGAGAAAAGATGCAAATACACAAAATAAGAAATGAGAAAGGTGATATCACCACTGACCCCACAGAAATAAAGACTATCATAAGAGGATACTTTGAAAAACTATATTCCAACAAAAATGACAATTTAGAGGAAATGGACAAATTCCTAGAAATACATAAGCAGCCCATACTGACGAAAGAAGAAATTGATGATCTTAACAAACCAATCACAAGCAAAGAGATAGAATCAGTCATTAAAAATCTCCCAACTAAGAAGAGCCCAGGGCCAGACGGCTTCACAGGGGAATTCTACAAAACATTCCAGAAAGAACTAACACCAATCCTGTTGAAACTATTCCAAAAAATCGAAACAGAAGGAACACTGCCTAATTCCTTCTATGATGCCAACATTACCCTAGTACCAAAGCCAAACAAAGACACCACAAGAAAGGAAAATTACAGACCAATTTCTCTAATGAACCTAGACGCAAAAATACTTAACAAAATACTTGCTAATCGTATTCAACAACACATTAAACGAATTATACACCATGACCAAGTGGGATTTATTCCAGGTATGCAAGGATGGTTCAACATAAGAAAATCAATCAATGTAATACACCATATAAACAGATTGAGAGAAAAAAACCACATGATTATATCTATAGATGCAGAAAAGGCATTTGACAAAATACAGCACCCCTTCCTGATAAAAACACTCCAAAAGATCGGAATACAAGGAAACTTTTTGAACATGATAAAGAGTATATATGAAAAACCTAAAGCCAACATTGTTTACAATGGCGAAGTCCTGAAATCCTTCCCTCTAAAATCAGGAACAAGACAAGGATGCCCATTGTCTCCGCTCCTATTTAACATTGTCTTGGAAGTACTGGCTCGAGCACTGAGACAAGAACCAGATATAAAAGGCATTCAAATTGGAAGGGAAGAAGTCAAAATTTCATTATTTGCAGATGACATGATCCTATATATAGAAAACCCTGAGAGATCTTCAACAAAGCTCCTAGAACTCATAAATGAGTTTAGCAAAGTCGCAGGTTATAAGATCAATGCGCAAAAATCAGTAGCATTTCTATACACCAATAATGAGCAAGATCAGGAGGAAATCAAGAAACAAATACCATTCACAATAGTAAATAAAAAAATCACATACTTAGGAATAAATTTAACTAAAGAGGTAGAAAACTTATACATCGAGAACTATACAAGATTGTTCAAGGAAATCAAAGAAGACCTAAATAAATGGAAGAATATTCCCTGGTCACGGATAGGAAGACTGAATATTATTAAGATGTCTATCCTACCAAAACTGATCTACACATTCAATGCAATCCCAATAAAAATCAACACAGCCTTCTTTAAGGAACTAGAAAAACTAACTATGAAATTTATTTGGAATAAAAAGAGGCCCCGAATAGCCAAAGACATATTGAAAAAGAAAAATGAAATAGGAGGAATCACACTTCCTGACTTCAAAACATACTACAAAGCTACAGTAGTGAAAACAGCATGGTACTGGCATAAGGAGAGACACACAGACCAATGGAATCGAATTGAAAGTTCAGATATAAAACCTCATGTATATAGCCATATAATATTCGATAAAGCCACCAAACCCTCTCAACTGGGAGAGAATGGCCTATTCAACAAATGGTGCCTGGAGAACTGGATAGCCATATGTAGAAGAATGAAAGAGAATTACCATCTCACACCTTATACAAAGATCAACTCTAGATGGATCAAAGACCTAAATATAAGAGCCAAGACCATAAAGACCTTAGAAAGCAGTGTAGGGAAACATCTACAGGACCTTGTAATAGGAAATGGCTTCATGAATATCACACCAAAAGCACGAGCAGCAAAAGAACAAATAGATAAATGGGACTACCTCAAAATTAAAGCCTTCTGCACCTCAAAGGAGTTTGTCAAGAAAGTAAAAAGGGAACCCACACAATGGGAGAAAATATTTGGCAACCATATATCTGATAAGAGACTTATAACTTGCATATATAAAGAACTCATAGATCTCGAAAACAAAAAGATAAACAACCCATTTAAAAAATGGGAAAAAGATTTAAACAGACACTTCTCCAAAGAAGAAATACAAATGGCTAAAAAGCACATGAAAAAATGCTCCAAATCCCTAGCTATCAGGGAAATGCAAATCAAAACTACAATGAGATACCATCTTACTCCCATAAGATTGGCAGCCATGAAAAAAACAGTAGAATACAAATGCTGGAGAGGATGTGAAGAAAGGGGAACACTCATCCATTGCTGGTGGGAATGCAGAAGGATCCAACCATTCTGGAGGACAGTTTGGCGGTTTCTCAAAAAATTATCCATAGATTTGCCATATGACCCAGCAATACCACTGCTGGGTATATACCCATCAGATCTGAAAACAAGGACACAAACCAATATATGTACACCAATGTTCATAGCAGCATTGTTCACCATCACCAAAAGTTGGAATCAATCCAAAAGTCCATCAACAGATGAGTGGATCAATAAAATGTGGTATATACACACAATGGAATACTACGCAGCTGTAAGAACCAATACACTACAATCGCACATGATAACATGGATGAACCTTGAGAATCTTGTGTTAAGTGAAGCAACCCAGGCATTGAAGGACAAATACTATATGACCTCAATGATATGAAATAAGTTAACTGCCTCAGAGAGCTAGAGTCTGGAAAAGTGGCTTACTGGAAATCGGGGGGTGGAGGAAGGATGTGAGTTAATGTCTGTAGGGGTGGAATCTGTGATGAGCTGGGGGTAAGTATGAGCACAAAGAAGGGACAAAATGGGGGCAAGGGGTTACCTTCGGGTGGGGTTTTCTGGGCTTGAGGGGGGCTGGGGATGGGAAGAGGGTTAATATGGTCCAAGAAATAGGTGGGAGGGAGGGGCAACATACAAACATGGGAGAGTGCCAGAAGTTCGTTGAGAACTAAATGTTGAGTACAACGTATCAAAGTATAAATAGGAGGGTCACCTGGTTAGGACGCTCAGGGGGTATGGTCTGATGCGGGATGGACTCCGGAGGGAATAGCTGAAGGCTCATTTTGCCAAGGTGGGTTCTACCATTGGGTGGGGTGGACCCATATCCTGGGGAAGACTAATGCCGTCGAATAGAGAGAACGGTATCTCTCGTGAGAAAGGATGGCTCCCAGGGCATTAGATTGGCAGGCGTTGTGGGCCCTAAGGGGAGGGGAAAATGGACGTGCAATGGATAGAACAAAGGTAAATAAGGGGGCAAAAGAGGAGTTATGTGAGAGTACACGAGGATGAATATAAAACAGCTAATATTACACCAAAAACATATGGGGGACGACAGACTAATAATGAAAACCATAAGACAAAACATAGGATAACTAAAAAATTTAGAAAACTGTACAACCTAAAGTATGGACCACATAGTAAGCACAAATGTTACCTTGTTTGAAAACTATAGTTTCGGAATCTGTACATCAGTTTCAGGAAATATGATATGAATAAGTTAAAAGATTATTGCTGTGGAAGGGAAAAGGTTTTATGGTGGATCTGGGGAAATACTGTATATTGTATATATGAATTTTGGTGATCTAAGACTCTTCTGAAGCTGACATTATGTTGGGATTCACTTTACGGGAAGTTTTGGATCACAGAGTGGTTCTACAATGGCAGCGGAGGAATACTGATATGGGATGTTATTGACAGGATATATATGGTTGACAGGGAGTTATACAGGGCATATGCCCAGGGTATATGGTAATGTCTATATATACTCATAGTGGAAACAATTAAAAACAACAGCTGGGGGGGTACTGGGCTCCTGGCCGGGGGGTCACTGTTGTGGGCCCTGGGAGAGCAGCGGCAATCCTCCAGGTGCAACGGCAAGAACCAGGAAGGAAGGAGGGCCCAACAGTGGGCTCTTGATACTAATGGCTACACTTTTGAGCCTATGCACCTGCAATAAGAACAAGGCCTAGAGTAGCATTGTGCCTGGGGGTTTCCTCCTGACAGCCTTCATGTTACTCAAATGTGGCCACTCTCACAGCCAAACTCAGCGTGTAGATGTGATGCATTCCCCCCAGCGTGGGACACGACACCCGGGGATGAGCCTCCCTGGCACCGAGGGATCACTACCACATACCAGCTGAAGAAGCAACTAGAAAATGACCTTGAATTAAAGATTCAATGCGGAACAGCAGAATATACCTGTCTACATATAATAACATGACTTCGGGAAGCGGTTTGACCTAATGTAAGGGGGAAATGGAAAGGAGAAATGAGATTATAAGGCTGTGAGTCTCTAAAAAAGAGTCTGGAGGTTGTCAGAAGGAATACCCCTATGTACAACTGAACAGAGTCTAAGAGACAGATAAGGTAGATACAACCCCAGGTATTGGTTCTTTTGAGGGATAAAGAGACCCACGGGTTCTATGGTCATGGCAGAAGGGGTTCACTGCCATGACAGATGGCCCTTCTTTGGAGCTGGTGTTTCTGCGTGATGGAAATGGACTCAGAGGGGATCTCTTTTCACAAGACTTGCATGCTACTTTATTGGAATTGTAGTTGGTGCTGAGTTTAAGATATATGTAGGGGATTTGAATCTCTGGACTGATAATATGACACCCAGGCCCAGAGCCTCAACAGACTTCAGCTCCTACACTTTGACTTATTGGACTTACTCCACTCAGCTAACATGGAGTTGAAGAAGGTCAACCACCACAACATGGAGCCTAGAGTGTCTACAACTAGAAGCGGGAAGAGTGCATCCAGTACCCATGTGGAATCTAAGCCCTCACTTGACATAGGTGTGCAATGGACACAACCAATCCAATGTCCACAGAGGAAATGTGAAATGGGTGTGGGAACGGTAGCCATGGGGGCTGTTGGGTGTGGGGAATGGGAGGAAGAGATGAGATGTGGAGGCGTTTTCGGGACGTGGAGTTGTCCTGGATAGTGCTTCACGGACAATTACGGGACACTATAGATCCCCCCAGGGCCCACTGGATGGAACGTGAGAAAGTCTGGGCTATGATGTGGACCATTGACTATGGGGTGCAGTGATGCTCAGAGATGAACTTACCAGGTGCAATGGATGTATCACGATGATGGGAGAGAGTGTTGCTGTGGGGGGAGTGGGGGGCGGGGGCGGTGGGGTTGAATGGGACCTCATATATTTTTTTTAATGTAATTTAAAAAAATAATAATAAATAAATATTAAAAAAATAAAAGATTCTACAGAGAAAAAAAAAGAATATGTGTGGCTTATGGGAAGAAGTATAAGTATCAACATGAATAAGAGTTTGGAAGAAGTTGATTCCATCCCTCATGGATGACTTCAAGGGATTCAAGATTTCAGTGGAGGAAATAACTGCAGATGTGGTAGAAATAGCTAGAGAACTAGAATTAGAAGTGGAGCCTGAAGATGTATCTGAATTGCTACAATCTCATGGTAAAACATAAACTTATGGAAGAGCTAAAATAGTGGTTTCTTGAGATGGAATCTATTCCTGGTGAAAATGCTGTGAACAACATTGAAATGACAACAACGGAGCTACAGTATTACATCAACTTAGTTGATAAAGCAGAGGCAGGTTTTGAGAGGACTGACTCCAATTTTGAAAGAAGTTCTACTGTGGGTAAAATGCTATCAAACGGCATTACATACTACAGAGAAATCTTTCGTGAAAGTAGAGTCAATCAATTTAGCAAAATTTCTTGTTGTCTTATTTCAGGAAATTGCCATAGCCACTCCAACCATCATCCACACCATCCTAAGCAGTCAGTAGCCATCAACACCAAGGCAAGACTCTCCACTAGCAAAAACATTATGACTAGCTAAAGGCACAGATGGTGGTCAGCATTTTTTAGCAATAGGTACTTTTAATAAAGATGTATACATTGTTTTTTAGAAAAATGTTATTGTACAGTTAATACACTGCAGAATAGTTGTAAATGTAACTTTTATGTGCACTGGGAAATAAAAAAAAAAGTGTGTGACTTGAAAAAAAAAAAAAAAAAAAAAAGAACTGCCGGTGGGGTTACTGCCACCCCCCAGGGCTGTTGATGTCCACATGCCCATTTTACAGAGGCAGCTTAAGGGTTGTAATAGCTGATGGTGATGAGACACACACACACACACCCCTGCCCCAGGCACTTACGCTCACCTCCCTTCTCAGCTTCACAACCACCCAGCAGGGCCGCCATCCCCACTCCTCAGCAGGAGCCTATGACGGGGGGCGGCCAAGGACTTCCCAGATCACCCCGCATGAGGGACTCAGAGACTCAGAGCAGGACTCTCTGGCCCCATGGCCCAGGCTAGGCCACGACCCCAGACTGCCCAGGAAATTCAGTCGCAAATGTGATTGAGAGTGGGGGGGACCCACGTGGCTGCCGCTTACGGAGCTCTGGATTTGTTCTGCCACATCATAGCAACGCACTCAGCCCTGCTGGGCCCCTCCTCAAGCCCCAGGGTGAAACCAAACTTGGCACCCCTTTCCCTCTTTTTTTTTTGTCACTTGGCTTTTATTTAGTAAATATTTAAATATTTTACATTTTTATTGTGATAAAATATACATAACCTAGAAATCATTTTAATCATTTTTAAGTGAAAGATTCTGTAACATTAAGTACAGTGACAATATTGTGTAACTTCCACCACTGTCTACTTCCAGAACACTTTCCTTATCCCAAATAGAAACTCATGCCCACTAAGCAGTAACTCCCTATTCCCCCCTCCCTCAACTTTGGTAACCACTATTCTGCTTTCCATCTCTATGGATTTGCTTATTGTAAATATTCCATATGAGAGAAATCATTCAATATTTATCCTTTTGTGTCTGGCCTCGTTCACTCAACATGACGTCTTCAAGGCTCATTCAGGTTGTGGTGTGGACTGGAAAAAAAAAAAGGCAGCACTTTTTCCCCCTTTTGTGGCTAAGTATATATTTCATTAAATGTATGGTGGCTTGGAGTTATGGATCCCAGAAAAACATGTTCTTAATCTTAATCCATTCCTGTGGGTACGAACCCATTGTAAATAGGACCTTTGGATGAGGTTACTTAATTTAGAGTGTGGCCCAAATGAATTAGGTTGAGTTTTAATACACCAGAGACCTTTATAAACAATGAAAGTCAGAGAGAGAACAGCCACGGGAAGCCAGAAGCTGGAAGTCAGCGGGATCTGGAAGAGAAAGGAGACGATTCCACTACGTTGCCATGCGATGGAAAAGCCAAGGACTGAAGATTGCAGGAAGCCAGCCCCAGAGCACCACCGTCTTCAGGGAGAAGGTAGGGCCGTATGGCCCTGCTGATGCCTCAGCTTTGGACTTCTAGTATCAAAACTGTGAGCCAGGAAATTCCACTGTTAAAGCCAGACCATCATATGGTATTTGTTTTAGCAGCTGGAAAACTAGAACAGTATGGACCTACCACACTTTGTTATTCCATTCATCTGTTGATGGGTTGCTTCCAAGTTCTGGCTCCTTTGAATAATGCTGCTATGAACCTTGGTGTACAAATATCCATTCAAGCTTTCAAAACTTTTGGATAGATTCCTAGGAGTAGTATTGCCGGGTGATGGTAATTCAGTGTTTAACTTTCTGATGAACCACCAAACTGTATTCCACAGTAGCTGCACCATTTTACATCCCACCAACAACGTATGGAAGTTCCTATTTCTCCACATCCTTGCCAACGCTAATTTTTCATTTTTTAAAAAATAGTCATTCCAATGGATGTGAAGTCATATCTTATTGCGGTTTTGATTTCCATTTCTCTAATGGCTAATGATATTGAGCATCTCGTGCTTATTGGCCATTTGTATATCTTCTTTGGAGAAATGTCTATTCAAATCCTTAGCCCACTTTTTAATTGGGTTGTTTATCTTTTTGTTCTTGAGTGGTAGTAGCTCTTTATGTGTTCTGAATATTAAACCCTTATCAGATAAATGGTTTCCAGATGTTTCCTTCCATTCTGTAGGTTGTCTTTTCACTTTCTTTATGTCCTTTGATACACAAATTTTTTTATTTTGACAAAGCACAATCTAATATTTTGTTGTTGCTCATGTTTTAGTGTAATATTTAAGAATTTTACACTGTCTAGCACAAGATCCTGAAGATATTTCCCTATGTTTTCTTATAAGAATTTTATAGTAATAGCTCTTGTATTCAAGTCACTGATCCATTTTGAATTAACTTTTAATTATGTAGGAAGAAATAAGGTTCCATATTCATTCTTCTGCATGTGGACTTCTAGTTGTCCCAGTATCATTTGTTGAAGAGACTATTCTTTTCCTATTGAGTGGACTTGACACCCTTATCAAAAATCAACTGGCCATAGATGTGTGGATTTATTTCTGGACTCTCAATTCTATTCAATTGGTCTAAATGTCTAATCTTATGCCAGTAACACACTATTTTAATTACTGCAGCTTTGTAGTAAGTTTTAAAATCAAAAAGTTGTAAGTCCTCCAATGTGATTCTTTTCCAAAATTATTTTGACTATTCAGGGCCCCTTGAAATTCCATATTAATTTGATAATTGGCTTTTCCAATTCTACAAAAAAGGGCTTCTGAAATTTTGATAGAGATTGCATTGCATTTTTAGATGGCTTTAGGTAGTATTAAGATCTTAGCAATATTAAGTCTTCCAATCAATGAACACAGGATGTCTTTCCTTTTATTTAGGTCATCTATAGTTTCTTTTAGAAGTGTTTTATAGTTCTCACTGTAAAAGTCTTTTATTTCCTTAGTTAAATTTATTCCTGAGTATTTTTTCTTTCAGATGATATTGTAAATGGAATTGGTTTTTTTAAATTTCCTTTTTAGATTGTTCATTATTGATGTATAGAAATCCAACTGGTTTTTGCATGTTGATTTTGTACCCAGCCACTTTGCTGAATTTATTAGCTTCAGTAACTTTGTTGTGGATTTTTCAGGATTTTCTATGTATATAGGATCATCTCATCTGTAAGTAGGGAAAGTTTTACTCCTTCCATTCTAATTCGGATGCCTTTTAGTTCTTTCTCTTGCCTGCTTGATATGGCAAGGACTTCCAGTGCAACGCTGAATCACAGTGGTGACAGCAGGCATCCCTGTCTTGTCCTGATCTTAGGGGTTAAGCTTTCAGGCTTTCAACGTTGAGTACCATGTTAGCTGTGGGTTTTTCATAGACACCTTTCATCATGTTGAGGAAGTTTCTTTCTATTCCTAGTTTTCTGAGTGTTTTTATCAAGAAGGGATGCTGGATTTTGTCAAGTACCTTTTCTGCATCAGTTTAGATGACTGCATCCTTATACTCTCCTTCATTCTATTGATATGGTATAGTACATTGATCACTGTTTGATTTCCTATCTTGTATCATCCTTAAAATCCAAGGATAAATCCCACTTTGGTATGATCTATAAGCCTTTTAATATACTGTTGGATTCAGTTTACCAGTATTGTTGAGGATTTTTGCATCTATATTCATATGGAATATTGGTCTATAATTTTCTTTTCTTGTGCTGCCTTAATTTGAATTTGGTATCAGGGTAATATGGGCCTCATGGAATAAGTTAGGAAGTATTCCTGCCTCTTCTATTTTTTTGAAGGGTTTGAAAAGGATTGGTCTTAATTCTTATAATTTTGGTAGAATTCAACAGTAAAGCCATCTGGTCCTGGACTTTTCTCTGTTGGGAGGTTTTTAATTACTGTTTCCATCCCATTATTTGTTACTGGTCTGTTGAGATTTTCTATTTCTTCTTGTGTCATATTAGGTAATTTGTATGATTTTAGAAATATGTTTATTGCATTTAGGTTTTCTAATTTGTTGGCATACCACTGTTCATAGTACCCTCTTATAATATTCTTTATTTCTGTGAGATTGGTAGTAATGTCCCCACTTTCATTCTTGTTTTAGATATTTTTGTCCTCTCTTTTTCTTTTAAAGACTGGCTAAAGGTTTGTCAATTCTGTTAATCTTTTCAAAACAGCAAATATTGTTTTTCTATTGTATATTTTGTCTCTTCTCTAATCTTTACCCCTTCCTTAAGGTAAATTTGTGTTTAGTTTGTTCTTCTTGTTCCAGTTTCTTTAGGGAAATAAATAAGTTATTGATTTGTGATGTTTTTTTTAATTTGGGGATTAAGAGCTATAAATTTTCTTCTGAGCACAGCCTTCACTGTATCACATAAGTTTTGGTATGCTGTGTTTTCATTTTCATTCATCTCAAGAAATTCTCTAATTTCCCTTGTGATTCCTTCTTTGACCCATTGGTTGTTTAACAGTATGATTTTAATTACCACATATTTGCAAATTTTCCAGTTTTCATTTTGATATTGATTCCTTTCTTCATTCTGTTGTGGTCCAAAAAGATACTCTGTAATATTTCAATATTTTAAAATTTATTAAGATTTCATTTGTGACCTAATATATGGTCTATCTCATGGGGAGAAAGATCTGTGTGCATTCGAGATGAATGTGTTTTCTGCTCTTGTTGGACGGAATGTTCTGTATATGTCCATTAAGTATGATTGGTTAATTGTGTTGTTCAGGTCCACTATTTCCTTATTAGTCTTCTGTTTAGATGTTCTATCAATTATTGAAAGTGATGTATTGAAGTCTCCAACTATACTGAAGAAATATTTCTTTCTTCTACTCTGTCAAATTTTGCTTTATCTATTTTGGGGATCTGCTGTTAGGTGCGTATATGTTTACAATTGTTATATATTCTTGCGTGATTGAAATTTTATCACTATATAATATTCTTCTTTGTCTCTTGTAAAATTTTGTGACATAAGTCTATTTTGTGTGACAATAATTTTGCCACTCCAGCTTTATTTTGATTGCTATTTGCATGGAATGTCTTTCCCCACCATTTTATTTTCAACCTGCCTGTGTCTTTGTATCTAGAGTCTCTAGTAGAGAGCATATAGATAGGTCATGTTTTTTCATCCAATTTGCCAATCTCTTCCTTTTTTGTTGTTTTTAAAGATTTATTTTATTCATTTATGCCACCACCACTCCCTTGTTGTTTGCGCTTATTGTCTGCTCTCTGTGTCCATTCACTGCGCACACTCTGTATCTGCTCATCTTCTCTTTAGGAGGCACCAGGAATCAAATCTGGGACCTCCTATGTGGGAAAGAGGTGCTTGTTTGCCTCAGCCACCTCCACTCCTTGCTTTGTTTTCTCTCTCATTGTGCTTCCTCTGTGTGGCTCTCTGTTGCATCATCTTGTTACATCAGCTCACCATGCCAGCCCATTGCACCAGCTCACTGTCTTGCTTGTCTTCTCTGGGAAGCACCAGGAACCAAACCCAGGACCTCCCATGTGGTAGGCAGGAGCCAAAGCTCTTGATCCACATCTACTTCCCAATCTCTTCCTTTTAATAAGAGATATTAATCCATTGATATTTAGAAAGAATTTACAAACCAGTCATACAATAATAAGGATTTTATATTTACCTATGTAGTTACGTTTACCAGTGTTCTTTATTCTTTTTATGGGTTCAAGTTGCTGTCCAGTTTCCTCCTATTTCAGTATGAAAGATTCCTTTTAGCATTTCTTGTAAGGCAGATAACCTGGTAATGAACTCCTTCAGCTTTTCTTATCTGTAAATATCTTAACTTCTCTTTCATTTTTAAATGATAGTTTTGTCAAATCTAGAATCCTTGCTTGGCAGGTTTTTCTTTAAACACTTTAAATATGTCATCCTACTGTCTTCTAGCCTTCATGGTTTCTTAGGAAACATCTGCAGTTAATTTCATTAATTTTATTAACTTCCATGTGACAAGTTGCTTCTCTCTTATTGCTTCACTTTCAAACTTCTTTCTTTTTCTTTGGATTTTGACAATTTCACTATAATGTGTCTTCATGTTGATATCTTTGAGTTTAACTTGCTTGAGTTTGTTTAGCATACTGGTTGTGTATACCCATGTAGTTTCTCAGATTTGGGAAGTTTTCAACCATTAATCCTTAAAATAATACTTTTTTCTGCCCTCTGCTTTGTTCTGGGACTCCAGTGATATATATGTTAGTATGCTTAATGGTGTCCCACAGGTCCCTCAGACTCTGTTCCTTTTTCTTCATTATTTTTTTTCTTTTTGCTATTCACACTGGATAATGTCAATAGTCTTATCTTCAATTTCAATGAAACTTTCTTCTGCCTGTCAAATCCACCGTCATGTCCCTCTCCTGGGCTTTTCATTTCAATTATTGGAATGTTCAGCTCCAGAATTTCTGTTTGGTTCCTTTTAATAACTTCTTTCTCTTTATTTTGTCAGGCAATGTTTTCCTAATTTATACTAGTTCTTTGTCTATGGATTCCTTTAACTCATTGAACATATTTAAAGACGGTTGATTTAGCATCTTACTACTATATAAGCTATCCTCAGGGATGGTTTCTGTAAAATTCTTTTTTTTTCCTATGAATGAGCCATATTTTCCAGTTTCTTTGCATTTTTTATAATTTCCTTTGTTTAGAATTAGACATTCTGAGTATTGTGTCATTGTATCTCTGGAAATCTAGTTCTCCCACTCCTCCAGGATTTCTGTTTTTTGTTTTTATTTTCCCTTGTTGATGGTTAGAGCCTTCAATGTGTGGCTTTTACTATTTTTGCTCTCAAATGGGGTATGAAAGGGAAGAAATAAAAAGATATGTTGCCCCTTTAAGATACTTCTGCTGCTTTTCCATGGGGAGAGGAGAGAGGAATGAAACGTTGTCTGCCCTCAGTGTTGGCCTCCAAGCAATCTAAAGTAGCTGATCAAAAGCAGCAATCAACAATCAGCCCACCACACCCAGAGTTTGGAAAACCAGGCCCTTAGAGCCAACCCTGGCACCAGCAAGCTGCAAAGGAACCTGGCTGCAGTCCCCACAGCAGCCTGGCATGTGGCTGAGGGACAATCACTACATGGATGGTGAAATTCACTCATATTTATCACCAACCCCCAGCCTTTTCATCCAGCTCTACCCTGGATGTTGCAAGTGGTCCACTTAGACTTCAGAGTTCCAAAGTAGTTGATTCAGACATTTCCTGCCAGTTCAATAGTAGGTTTAGTGGGGGGACTGATTCCTGGAGCGTCTTACTCCACCATCTTCCCACAATCTTCTATCCTCATTCCCTCTTCTCTGGATATTGTTTTGGAGGTGGGCGTATAACTCAGATCTAGTCATTGAGGTGTGGGAGGAAATCTGCTCATGAGAGAGGGTTGCTTCTAAGAAGGATTTTTTTCTGCCTATTCCCACCCTTCTTTCTGATTTGAATGCTATCATGTGAGAATATGTTTGGAGCTTTGGCAGCCATGTTGCCACCATGAAATGACAAGCTAAGGACTAAAGCCAACACAACCAAGGATAGTAAAGAAGAAAGAAAGGAAGAGCCTGAGCCTTTGTTGACATCCTTGAGCATCTGATCAAGCTGGAATCACCTCCCTCCAGATGTCTGGTTATGCAAAAGCATTTCATATCTCAATTTCTTGAGCCATTTTGTTGGGATTCTTATTACCTGCTGTTTGAAATATCTGAACTGAGGGCAGCAATCAACTATGTGCCAAGCACTCAACTATTTGCCTACAGCTTGGCCTTCCTTGAAAATCCCTGAACTCTTAGAGGACAGAAGTTGTGTCTTGCTGATCCCTTACCTCCAAGGGTCTAACATAGAACATGGCACACAGTCAACCATAATTCCACCTGTAAGTAGCATGAATAAATAATGAGTATATGCACAAATAAATGAATGATAAACAAAGAAATTAATGAATGAACATAATGGGTGCTAAAGTGCTTTGCAAAACAGCGAAGTTCTGGGCCCCTGTGCAGGGTCGGGATTTGGCAGGTGTACAGAGATGAAAGATGGAAGGCGGTGCAGCAGTAGACAGCAAACTTTAGAGAAAAAGCAGCAACCTCTTTGCTTCCACAGGAACAAAGTCTCCATCTTCCTCCCAGAACCCCTCCTGCCTCTCCATCCTGCCTCTCACAGACACCAGGTCCACAAAGCCCCATCTGCTCATGTGCTCCTTCTCTGGTTACTGCCATTACTCCCTTGGGCTACAGGAACCTGTGACAGTGAGCACCTCTCTCCCTCTCTCAAGCAGATACTGAAAGAAAAGATTTATGCTCTGTCATTTCCCCCCTAAAAGGTTGCTGTGAGAAGCCAAATGGCTATCATCATGCCATCTGCAATTCTTTGCTGCATTATTTTGTAAAGGATGGAAGTCAGACTACCAGGAGAGGAGGCATCAGGGAGAAGCAGAAAGAAACCATTTAGGGTGAACAGCTTTCAAATTTTCAGCTCCAAGTTTTGCAGGGAAACTGTATTAAAGGATCATTCCAGTGAATTTTGCCATCGTAGTAAGAGATCTGTCTCCACAAACTGCTTTTCTCTGGCAGTAGTATTCAAGGAGTAGACAGAGTTTGTTTTGTGAGCAGGCAAGTTCAAGGTATAAAACAAAACACATTCCACTATAAGAACTCTTTTAGCCATTTGATATCATTGTGTTTCATCCAGAACTGGGTTTCTGGCAAACTGAGGAATCCTTTTCCACTAATATCCCCCAATTCTGGAATCTGGAAAAGGTCCTGGGGTGGGGAGTCGACAGGCTGGCAGGGGCTGTCATGGAGGGAGCCAACGCCCCTGCCTCAACCATCCCTTACCTGCCTCCTGCCTTCAGAGTCACCCCCGGGAAACCAGCTTCTGCTGCATGACCTTTACTTCCAAGTGGGGGCTGCCCAGGGTCTACCAGGCGCCCCCCCCCATCCCCGCCTCAGTGCCAACCCAAAGGCTGAGAATAGAGTTGGGGTTAAACAGTGAACCCTTGCCATGGCCCTGTGTTATATACCACCCTGATATATACACATTCAGCATCATACCAGCTGGTTGTGGTATCAAGTGGGGCCACGGGCCCTGCCTCCCCATGGCAATGTGTCCAAGTCCATTAAATGAGAGGTTTATAGGCCAGACACATAGATTTGTATCAGTTGCACCAAGATCAATTTTAATGCCTCCCTTTGACTAAGACTTTGCACTTGAACAGCTCCTTCCCCTTGGAGAGACCTGAGTACTTTGCCCTCATCAATTAACCCAGTGGTCAAGTATCCTACATGCCTGTCACCTCCTGCCAGCCTGCCCACCTCCTACCAACCTACTCACCTCCTACCAGCCTGTTACCTCCTACAAGTCTGCCCACCTCCTGTCATCCTACAACCTCCTACCAGCCTGCCCTTCTCCTACCTGGTTATCACCTCCTACCAGCATGCTCACCTCCTACCAGCCCAAAGAGTAACTGTGTATTTATTCATTTATTCATTTATTCATTCCCCAATCACCAGGTCATAGAATGACTGTGTATTTATTCATTTATTCATTCACTCATTCACCAATTATCTTGAGACTTTCCAAAAACAAAACAAAACAGTCCTTGCCCCCTAGAGATATAACCTGTTCTTCCTCTAAGGCAGCTCTGGAGGTCAGGGTGGAGGAAATGGGTACCACGGGAAGAACTTCATGGACAAAAATGAGTTGTGCTTGGGGGCTGGGAGCAGCATGGTGCAGCAGTGACTAGGACAGACTCTATAGACCATAGGCTAGGAATTGAACCCCAGCTAGCAACGTTCACCAGCTGTGTGCCTCAGGCAAGGAACTTAACCTCCCTGAGCCTCAGGCTCTTCATCTGTAAAATGGTTGATAACAGTATCTACCCCATTGGACCTTGACAGGGTTAAATGAGGTGCAGCTTCAGAAGAGCTTAACTCACAGCCAGGCGCAAGGTCAGTGCTCAAGTCATAGCAGCTCTTTAGGGGAAAGACCACGCAAGCCTGGCTTCAAATCATTGCTCTACTTCTTACTGCCTCATGCAACCTCTCTAGGCCTCAGTTTCCTCATCTTTGAAAAGGGGGAAAACAGCCTAACCTATGGGGTGGGGTTGGGAGTGGAATTGGAGATGGAGGGATGAAATCCTGCTCTGAAAGTGCCCACCCCACCCACCCTGCACGACCCCCTCCTCCTCATTATCATCTCCTTTGGTGATAGGGATGGACCAGAGGGTGGAATGAGGGGAGATGTGTGAAAAATGGAGACCAAGTCACGGCCCCAGCTGAGCATTAGATGCCTCAGCTCCCTGCCAAAGGGAAACCCCTAGTGACAGGGAGCTCACCACGTTCTGGGCTGGGATCTTGGAGAGACCAGGAACTTGGAGCGATGAGGGAAGAAGAGACCAGAGGGGCCGAGGCCAGGAGCCCTGAGTAACCAGAGGGGATGACTAGGAGGCACCCCGGCAGCCCGTGCCCCACAGTGAAGCCTCCAGGTCAGTCCCTGCAGGGCTGTCACCAGCCCAGGGCCACGTACCACGAGTCACCTCAGCACTCCAGGAACAGTTTTCTTGAGCATCTCTCAAGCAATGGGAAAGAGTCTGGGTGTTAGAAAACATAAACTAGCAAAATACAATCACCAGGGAAAGAAAAGCTTTCATATATGAAATTCTCTGAACCATCCCCCCAAAAAAGTAGAATGTAAACACAGTGGCCCTTAAATATGGGCTCGGGGTGTGGCACAGCTCTTGGCCTGTGACTGGCCAGGCAGAGCCCAGGGAGCCGCAGCCTGGCCACTCGGTGGTGACATCCCAGGAGGGGGCAGGTGGCAGGACACGGCAGAAAGACCCTCCCCTGGGAGCCGCCTCCACAGCTCCCCCTCTGGGCCACGGTTTCTTCCTTGTCCCATAGGGGTGGGGCCAGGGGCGGGGCCGGGGTGGGGGGCGTGGAAATGGCTGAATGAGAAGACAGCAAGGAACCTCCACCTCAGGAGGGAAAGACCAAGAAGGCATGGCCATGGTGACCACGACCCGCGTCCGAGAAACTGCCCACAGGAGTTACGCACCTGAGTTTCCGTCCTCACCCCTCAGACCACCGTGCCAGCGTCCCCGCCTCAGGGCAGCCCTCCCCACCTGCCTGGCAGCCCCCACAGGCCCCTCTTGACCAGGAACCTCGCCCCAGGCTCACTGATCGCAGGGCGGGTTCCAGATTATTCCATGAACATCTGTGTCCCTCCCTGGACTGGGAGCTCTGGGCCAAGGATTGTTGTTTGTTTTGTTCTCTGCTGTGTCCCCAGGAATGGTGCCTTGTACACAGTAAGCGCTCAATAAATGTTGGTGAGAGAGAAAGGGAGAGAGGGAGGGAGCAGTGGGAGCCAAGTCTGTCCAAAGGATGTGACTGAAAACAGAAAAGAGCGACGCGGTAGAGCGACGCGGTGAAGGGGGCGGGCTCTGAGCCCTCAGCCTGGGACGAGGGGGGACGGAGTCTCCACTACGAGCCCCTGAAGCCGCGTCGGGGGACACAGCAGGAGACCCGCCCTGTGGAGCCCCAGGTGGAGGCCAAGGGCAGGGGTGACAGGAGGACGTTTGTCCCCCTACAGGAATCGCCGTCTTTGCTCAAGGCTGCCGTCGGGGAAGGACCTGCCGCTCTGACCACCTCCCTCCCCTGCTCCTCAGCCTTCCGTGGCTCCCAGCACCTGCCTGAGGTCCAAACCCCAGGTCCTCTGTGCCCTGCCCCACCCACTTGCCTGCCCCACCACCCTCCAGGGTGTCACACGCCCTGAGCTTCAGGCCCTCCCTGTTCCCACAAACCCCCTCTGCTCACGCATGCCCGCCGTTCCCTGCTGCTCCTCTCCTGGAATGCCCCTCCACGGAAGCCCTCCTGAAACCCAAGTCCCCGTCAGGGCTCAGCTCCAGGATCACCTCCTCAAGTGCCACTACTTGGCTATGAGCCTATCAGGAGGGTTTATCCTTCTCTCCCTGATGCCCACACATAAGAGGCACTCAGAATGGACCAGATGAAGGAACAAATGCTTATGAATCCCAAACTAGGCAGGCACTGGGCTAAGCATTTTACAAGCATGCTTTCATTTAATCCTCTCCACAAGCACCTAGCCCACGTACTGATGTTTGCTCATATTACAGATGGGGTAACTGAGACTCGGGGAGCTTGGGTCATTCGTCTAAGCCCATGCAGAGAGAACCCTTCCTGCCCTCCTCCCTCTGATGCCTCTTGTGCTCCTCCTGAGCTGAGCCGAGGCTTCAGGGCCACGTCCAGGGCCTCCCCGCTGACCTGCACTCATCGGGACCGCGAGGGCTGCTCTGGCTGAGAGCTGAGTTCACAAACGTCAGGTGTCAGTGCTAGAACAAAGAAGTACGTGTGCAGGGATGGGTGTGCCTGCGCTGGAGAGCGTCTGTGTATGGGACCAATGGGTCCACAGGTCGCCCTCCCAACCCGCCCAGGAAACCCAGCCCTCCCCGTCGTGGGCACAGACCCCTCCCCGTCATGGGTGCAGGCCACTCCCCCCTCCCCACCCAGGCTGGCGGCCCTCCTGGGCCCACAGGGAGCCTGGTGGTTTCCTCTCCTCAGCCCTGGGAACATTGTTTTTCCATCACCAGGATGTGAGCTGTAAAGTCAGGATTGTTTGTGTATCTCTGATGAGCAGGTGCCAGAAATCTGGGGATTGGAGGAAACAGAAAGCGGAGGGAGCAGAGAGGAAACAGGGATGTGTCAGGGAGATTAATCCACTGCTCAGACATGAAAGAAATATGTTCAATTATTTTTTTATTGCATTTCATTTGAATGTGCACGTTGTGCTTAGCTGCCTGCAAGCCTCGGATTACCTAGAGAGTGCACACAATGAGAGAATAAAAACACAAAGACAAAAATGTTGCTGAAATTGGAATCATTAAGAAAGAAACAATAGCCCGGCTTGAGACAAAAGGGGCCGCTTCACACAGGCCCTCTGCACTGACACCAGGTCCCCACAGCCTCTCAGCCCAGAACCCGCCACCCTGCACTCCAGCTGTCCCGGGCATCAGCATCAGGGAATGTTCCAGACCAGTCAGGAGGCTGGGGCTGCCCTCCTAGAGCTGCCCCAATGTGCTCTGTGAGATGCTTGCATCTGATACCCTCTGAGGTCATGGAAGTCGGGGGAGACGGGGCAAGAAGGGGTCACACTGGACCCCAGCTCAGGGCAAAGGAAGCCTGGAGACACCCCCTGGTGCCTGTGCACCAGCCCCCGCCAGACTTGGTGGTGAACCTGGGCCAGAGAGCACCTGACAAAGCACCCAGGGGGGATCTCAGGTCCTCCTCCCCTCCGCTCCCTTCCAGCACGTTCCCTCTCCAGGAGCCCAGCCCCTGTGCTCTCTGCCCACCCCACACACCAAAACCATCTGGGAAGGGCCTGGAAGCCCCCTGCCTGCACTGTGGCTGCTGAGGAGCGGAGGGGCTGGCAAGGTGCCCAGGCAGCAGCTTCCGTGTTCAAAGACAGGGAGCGCCCGGGAGGGAGGGGCTTCCTGGGGCTCCAGGTTCCTGGGCACTGATTCCTCCACCTGGAATCCAGAAACCACCGGGCTGCAGAGGCAGAGAAGCTGCTGTGTGGGTGCGTGTGTGTGTGTCAGAGGGAGGGAGCAGGCCTCAGGAGCCGTGCACAGCAGGAGGTGCTCAGACTCGTTCTAAAGCTGGGCCCCAGCGTGAAGTTCCTCACCGCCCAGGGCGGGAGTCAGGCTCCCAGCCCACAGGCCGGAGACCCCGGTGGACCAAACACAGCCCCTGGGCCAGAAGGGCCCAGCCTTGAGAACAGCCCCCCAAACACCCAGGGGACCCATCAGTACTCTGCTCACAGCCGCCCCTGCCCCCTCCTCCTCACTCTGCACCCACCAAAGACCCAAGCAGCAGGGCATCTGTGGCCTGGGGAGGCTCAGGGCATATATGGGGGGAGGGCAGGCCCAGCTCCCCGGGCAGGCCCAGGGCAGCCTCCCTAGCACAGGCTGTAGTGGGAGATGTTCATCTTTGAATCCCTGGGAGACAAGGCGGGGATTAGCAGAGGAGTATAGGTGCCTGCACCCTATGGTGCCCTAGAGGCTTCGCCCTGACTCTTGGGGTGGCAGAGGCCCCTGAGCTAGAGGCACTGGCCAGGCAGCGCCTGACTCGACATAGCACATGCACAAACACACACTCACACAGAGCAGCCCAAGAATGGCCCACCTTCTTGGTAGGAGCCTGGGCTCCACCTGCTCCTGGGTTTCTCTGCTGTTGACAGTTCTCTCACCACCCAGCCCCTTCTTCAGATGAGCAGGCTGAGGCTGGAAGAGCTGCAGCGACAGGCCCAAGGAGACAGCAGAGCACAGCGGTCTGAGTCAGGGACCCTGGAGCCAGAGAGCTGATTCAAAGCCCGGCTGCTTAGAGACCATGTGTCCTCGGGGTCAATTCACCACTCCGTGCCTCAGGTTCCCATGGACAAAATGGGGTAGTACCTATCCTGATTCCACACAAGGAGTTAATGTTGGAAAGGCTCCCCAGGGCCTGGCTCACAGGAAGAGCTGTAGAGTGGCAGCGGAGCCAGAATCTCACCCGCTGCCTTCGGTCTCCAAGCCCAGAGCTCTTTCTGTCTCCTTGGGCTGCATCTCCACCAAAGGGAGGAGTCCTCCTGCTGAGCACCTCAGCACCCCTGGACTCTGCTCCCGCTGCTCTCTCTACCCTGTGCCCCAGGCACAAGGGAGGCTCCTGGGAAGGGTTGGGGGGGTGTGGCTCCCCCATGACCCAGCTCGTCAGGGCCTTCTGATAGCCACAGTGAAGGGGAATCGAGACGCACAAGAAAAAGCAAACAGCCTTAAAATGCTGATCACATTATGTAGAAGTGGCTCTGCCACCTAGGACCGGTGGGACTCAGGCCGGGGTGCCACCACTCTGAGTCAGTTTCTTCACCTGCCAAGTGGTGACACATTGGGCTTTCCCCCATAGGTCTGCTGAGGGTGGTCATTGGTAAAAGGCTTAGAGCACAGCCCGGCTCATGGCAATCCCCCAGAGAGGCTAACCTCTATTTATTGAGTGCTTGTTGTATGCCAGGCACTGAGGGAGCACAACCTGACACCTGCCAGGGAAACAGGGCTGTGGGGCTCCCCCTTCGAGAAGGACGCCCATTCCATGGAAAGGGGTGCAGGCAGCCTCCAGCCACAGAGCCTTCCGGTCCCTGCTCAGCTTTCCTTCCTGAGCAGCCCCAGTAGGTGAAAGATTCAGTGAGGACGCTAAGACCTTTAGATTTCTGCTCTGGGCAGGGCTCAGCCACTGATGGGCAATGCTGGATCCAGGGCTCCCCACTGGCCGGCAGAGACTTTGGCAGAACTTTGTTATGGCCCCGGCTCTGCCTACACAGCCCTGCTTCCTCCCCCTGTGGCACCTCCAGGGTTCAGCCTCAGCAAACCTCTTACCCACTGCTCTCTGTCTCAGTGGCCACCTCCAGGGGACCCGGTGGCCCCAGCACAATTCCCATGCCCATTGTCCAGGTGGGAAAACAGAAGCTGGGGTTCACCTTCAGGTCCACCTGATGCCAAAGCTGCTCAGGGCCCTTCCCGTCCTGAACAGACCCAGTATCTGCCCTAGGGTTCTGCCAGAAGGAGGCCTTTAGAAGCCCTGGAGGGTCAGTCCAAGGCCCTGGCCCATCTCTTCAAGTGTCACCTTCCCGTCCAGGCCTCAGATCCCACCAGGAGCCAGCCTTCACCACTGCCCATCCCTATCCCAAACCAGCTCTCTCAAGACCAAGTCCTTAACATGACATCCAAGGGCCTTCTGGCCAGCCCTGCTCTGCCCTTGGGGCCTCCCCTCCCACTGGGCTGCTGCTTTCCTAGACGGTACGCTCCTCACTCAGGCTCACCACAACAGCCCGTTCTTCAGGGGCTAGTTCCGAAGACCCGCAGTCCCCCTGAAGCTCCAGCTGCCTTTTCAGTGGAAATGAGGTCCATCACCCATGGGTCTAGTTTGGGTGATTTCTCAAGCCTCACAGGGCAGGCATCGTGGCAAAGTGGTGTCTGATTCTCCAAGTCATGGCACTCATCTACCCAATGATGACAAGCCAAGCCAAGGAGAAAAGGAATGTGGGTCTGTCACTGGGAGGTGACATCCTGGGAGAGGGGCTGCCCAGTAGCTCACAGAAATCCCATTGCTCTAATTAATCACCAGCCCGAGTCCCCTTTAAGTCAGCACCTCTGGGAGGGGCCAGGATGGCCCCATCTTCCCTGCCCCAGACCATAGCCGCGGTCTGGATGAAGGAGCCTCACTTTTCAGGGTCCCGCAGTCACTGCAGCCTGAGGGCTCTGGCAGCCCAGCACGGCTGTTCACTGGAGGACAGTGCCCAGCAGGGACAGATCAGGGGATTAAACCAGCCTTGACGATAAGCTCAGGCCAGAGGCCCATGTCCACTCTGAATGATGAAATTAAAAGGAGAAAATGAAAAGATTGAATTAGACGGGGGAAAATAGAGGAAGGAAGTGGTAAGAGAAGACTGAAGAAAGGAGAGAAAAAGGAGAAAAGCCATTGGGGTGGGGAAAGGAAAGGAGAAACAAAGGCAAGAGAGGAAATTAGAGAAGTGAAGGAGGAAGGTGTCTGGGCAAGTCACTTCTCCACTCTGAGCCTCAGTTTCCTCCTCTGTAAAATGGGAGCAGTGCTAGAACCTGCCTCGAGGGGCGGGTGAGGGTTAAACAGGGAGGCAAAGAGCTCAGCCCCGGGCCGGGCAGCACTCAGGAATAACCAAGAGCTGTGGAATGCAGGTCAGCACCTCACCTGCTGCAGCCAGGTGGGCTCCAGGGAGACGATGCCCGTGGAGCCTCCACCCAGGGCCTGGCCGGAGTAGGTGCTCAGCGCCCCGTGTTGATAATGATCTTCCCTCGTCACTGGGGACCACGTGGTGCTGGCGACAGGATTCCAGGTGGCTCCTTGGCTCTCCCGTGCTCCTTCTCTGCCCCCAGAACTCAGGACGCTGCTGGGGGCAGGAGATGACCCAGCTGAGGTCTCAGGGGGGCTTAGGGGGAAGCCGGGGCTCCTCCCAGCCCCTCAGCCCTGACCTGAGCCTCAGCAGTCACCCCACCGCGTGGAGGGACCTGGAACACCGCAGAGGAGGCTGCATCGTTCTAGAAGCACCTTCCTTCTCCAGAGCTGCAAGGAGGCGTGGCTGAGAGCAGGGGTCTCTCCGCAGGGGGTCCCTGCTGCCTGTCAGCCCCCTCGGGCTCACGCGGTGCCTGCGCTCAGTTAGCACCACCAGAGGCCTGGGCTGCAGGGGAGCGACGCCCCTTGGTGGAGGGGCTCCAGAAGGGGCTCCAGGAGGGGCTCCTGGGCAGCCTCGCCAGTCCTCAGCGATGGAGGGGGCCGAGTCAGGGAGGCTGGGGGAACAGAGCAGCACCCCCGGGAGGGCAGCTCGACCTGGAGAAATCAGCACAGGCAGCTCCTCGCTGCGTTTTACTCAGACTCCAGGTCCATTCCCTCAGCTCATCCCCCAACAAATCCACAAAGTCCACATGGCAGGAGCATCTGCCCCTGTTCCACCAGGGTAAACTGAGGCCCAGAGAGGGAAAATGGCAGGCTTGAGATCAGAGAACTAGAGGCATGGATTCTGGACTTGGCCCGGCCCTTTCCTTGAACCCGCACGCTCCCCCAGCCCCAGTCTGCCCAGCTGGTCGGGGGTCCTGGAACCGGAGGCAGAGAGCAGGCTGGTTGTGAACCGGCCAGTTGTGAACTGGCCGCGTGAGCTTTGCCACTTCCTGGACACACACGCATCCCTGCCTTTGCACACTCACCTGCTCGCACACTTGGTCCAGGGCACCCTCCCCTCCTGCATGGCCGATGCCCACGAGCTTGGCTCTGGGCGTAAAACTCCCTGCTGTGTGGCTCAGGCAAATTGCTCAACCTCTCTGTCCTGGCATCCTCCCTTGTGAAATGGGAGCTGCGGTCCTGCCTCAGGATGAAATGAGGTGACGCAGGCAGCACTGGCCCCGAGGATGCTCTCAGTACCTCTACCCTTATCCCTCTTGCTCCACAGCCTCTGTCAGGCTCCGTCCTGCACAGCTCTGGGGGGAGCCCTTCACGCCGTGGCCCAGCAGCCTCTGAGGTTGTGCAGTGCACGGCCTGTGCAGCAGCACGCTGTGTCTTGCACCCTGGGACACCTCCCTGACCAGCCAGGCTTGGCCAGGAGCCTCCTCTGTGGAGACACCCACATGCTCTAGACTGTGAGCTCCGTGAGCAGCGGCTCGTCCTGCCCGCCCTGGTGTCCCCGGCCCAGCACCAGCCACCACCCCCACAGCCGGTGCTGGCTGAGCAGGGACTGACCTCTAAGTTCAGGCTCCAAAGCCCTTGCCTGGGGTCCAGGAGGTTGAACAAGGGAAGAGCTTAAACCCACCTGCAGACACGCGCAAAGCAGATTCCAGGGGCCTAGCGCCAAAATGGACAAGCACTGCTTCTTGCGGCCAAGTTCACACCGCGGGCACCTTGGCACCCCCCTCCCATCCACCTGGGTTAGCCCGGCTGGGACACCCTTGGAGATGCAACAAAGGTGTCTGTCAAATATCACCGAGTTCTCTGAAGTTGCCCAAAGTGTAGTATTTCTTTTTCAGGATTTGTCAAACCGTTTCTGATATCGCCCAAAATAGCACGTGCCAGACGTTCACGATGTGCCAGCCAAGAGGGGGAGATTGCCCCCAACGTGCAGCGTAAACAGGGGCGATGGGCCGCAGACCCCGGCCAGCTCGGGGGCAGCTCCAGGTGCAGAGGAGGCCCCCTCCTCACCTCCTGCCCAGGGCTGGGGCATGAGCTGGGCACCCGCTCACCTCGGGCGTCTGCCTTCATCAGCTGCTGGTGTCCGTGACGCCAGCCGGGAGGCAGGGGTCCCGGAAGGAGGCGTCAGCTCAGGCTTTGGGGCGGCTGGGTCCTCCGTGCACCAGGCCCTGTGCGGGGCTCTGAGGACTCAGACCCGAGGGGGCAGAGGCTGGCCAGGCTGGGGAGGCGCTGCCGATCGCAGTAGCTAATTGCTACCTGTTCCCCATGAGCTGGACCCTGTTCTGAGAGCAGGTTTGCCTGGAGTGGACAGTGTGGGGAACCGAGGGGCGTGAGAACAGGTGGAGGAGGGCAGAGCTGGGGCACGGAGGGCCCTGGATGCTGATGGGGCGGTGGGACACCCCTTACTCACCATCCCGGGGGTAGGTCTTCTTGGGACACTGCAGCAGGAGCGCCCTGGATCAGGGTGTTGCTGTCACCCCTGACCCACAGCGCCTGGCCCAGGCCAGGACACACAGCATTCGCTGACCTGAACTGGAGGTGGCGTTTGCCCTTGCCCGCTCCGCATTCAGCCCCAGGCAGGCACCTCCGGGACCTCAGGGACAGGGGCCACAGGCCCCGCCCTGGGGTGGCTCTCGCCTGGCAGGGCACAACCGTGGGCATCCTCAGTGCTGCTCGCCAGAGCCTCCAGCTCCCTCAATCCTGATGGAGTGGGAACGCAAGTCCTGCCCCCTTTGAAGTTAGACGCGGCCAAGTGACTTGCACTGGCCAATGAGGTGCAAGAGGAAGCGATGCGTGTCACCTGCAGGAGGAAGCGTTCAGAGCCCACCCAGTTTACTGCTTCTCTTCCCTTTGCTGCGGCCATCGTGGCCGCCCATGTGGAGGTGAAGCCGGTAACAGAGAAAGGTGACTTCTCTGTGTTGAGGACACTGCCCGCTTTGTTGCAGCAGCATAGCCTGGCCACCCTGGCGGCTGCCACCCCATGGCCACTCAGGAGGGTGGAGTGGGGAGGCCCCACTCCCCAGCCCCAGGCTCCCGGGCTGCTGTCTCTGTGAAGGGGTCACACTCGGCCCCAGGTCCAGGCTTGTTCTGCAGATCAGGAGCCCCACACCTGCCTCCCTCGCCAGGAGCTCAGACAGGCCCAGACCCGCGGCCAGACAGGCGAGTCTCAGGGCAGTCCACAGATCACCCAGGGCCTGCTTCTCCATCCATCCAACAGAGACTCCACTGGACATGACTCTGTGCCAGGCACATGCTGGGTGCCGGGACCACCCAGGGAACAGCTCCCATGTGGCTCCAGCCCTCCCTGAGCTCACGGACCAGGGTGGGTGAGAGTAAATACCCCAATAAAACAGCTGCGGAGGGTGCTGAGTACGGGAGGGGTGAGGGGTGGGTGTCCAAGCAAGGCCGCTGAGGAGCTCACATTTAAGCTGAGAACCAAAGGTGAGAGGGACCCACTTGTGAAGGGGGGACAGAAGCAGACATTCCAGGTAGAGGAAACTGCATATGCAAGGCCCGGAGTCAGGAAAGGCCTGGGGTGTTTGAGGGAGGGAGATGAGGCCCAGGTGGACAGCAGGGAGCAGGGGAGGGGTGTGGCTGCGGCAGGGGGTGGGCAGGGGCAGGACCACACAAGGCAGGGGATCAGGGGAGGAGTCTGCACTTGATCCTGCGGTCCAGGAGAAGGCAGTGAAGGCTCGTGGGGAGGCACATGACCGAGTTATTCAGAACATTCTCTGAGCACAGTGTAGGGCCTGGCATCCAGCTGGCGCTCATGAAATGCTTGCTGACAAGGGTGTCACATGAGGGAAGTGGACTCTGTTCAGGAAACACTGGCTCTCCCTGGCATGATATGTGCACAGGTAAACGCAGAGGGACCGTCCACTCGAGGACACAGCGTCCCCTTATGGGAGGGGAGAAGCTGTGTTCGTGGAGCAGCTGCCTCTGGCTGGCTGGGCCCAGGCTTCTCACGTGTCATCCCACAGTGAGGACCCAGGAAGAGGGTACACAGGGCTCCCCCATGAGGACGCAGGAAGGGGGTACATAGGGGTCCCACAATGAGGACCCAGGAAGGGGGTATACAGGGGTCCCTACTGAGGACCCAGGAAGGGGGTCCATAGGGGTCCCCCGTGAGGACCCAGGAAAGGGGTACACAGGGATCCCCAGTGAATATCCCAAGGGGAGGGTACACAGGCTCCCCAGTGAGGTGATGCTGTTGTCTGTACAATAAAATGAAATGAAAATGCTCTAACCTGATGCCAAGGGACGTGAAGCAGAATTCCCATTACAAAGAGCATCAAGAAATATTTCAATATGGAAATCAATGGAAGCTCATGGAAAGAATTACTAGCTAAATAATGAGGAAGGACAAGTCGATAGAACTGAGTAAATGGCAGAGGAGAAAATCCACAACTCACCCCCTGATTAAAGGGTCTGAGACACTAAATTGATAAAACAATGACATTGAAATAGGAGAGAACAAGTAACTTCTTAACAAAGAGACAGAAACCAGCTAACAGGATAATGAACAATACCCAGGCACCATCAGAGCCTGCAGCCTGGGCTGGGCATTTTCTAGCCACGTAAATGACACCCAAAGGCCCTACCTGTATCCCTGGAAGTCAACCCCGGAGCTGGGCTCAGCCTGGCCCCACCAGACTGCACTCGGGGACAGGGACTCTGGTCCCCCCAACACCTCTGGACAGATACTGTCAGTCATCTCCTACCTCTCCACCCCCAACACATAGTCCACCTCTTCCAGGGAGCCTCCCCTGATTACCCCCAGGCCCAGAGTCACAGTCAACCCATCTTCCACCTAAACTAGGTGATCACAGCACAATGTCCTCAACCAAGTGCTGGTATTTAGTAGGAATAAGGGCAGCAGCACATTCTCGCTGGCAAGAGCGTGGCGCTGGAGTCAGAGGGCCCTGGGCTCACGTCCCGTTGTGCTGTGTGCCCTTGCCCGTGCTGCTTTGCCAGCCGGAGGCTCAGTTTCCTCGTCTATAAAGTGAGGCTCATGATCCCCACCTCACAGCAGATTTAGATTTAAATGAAATACAATGTAAAGTGTGGTCTGAGGCCTAGCATGTAAATGGTGCTCGAGAAATGCTTGCCTGATGGTTATCACAGCACGGGACGGTTTACAGACCCAGCCATAGCTGTTAGGTTCAAATTCTCTCTCCACGTCTGGCATTTCAACAGCACTTTAAGGTTTGCAACACCTGTTTACCCCCTTCATCTTAGGGGATCCTCTGAGTAACCCCAAGGAACAGGCAAGATATGTCCTGGAGCCAGATTCTGCCTCTGCCACTTCCTAGCTGACCTTGAGCAAGTTATTTCCTATAAGTGAGCCTCAGTTTCCTCGCCATGTAGAATCGGACTAGCAATGACAACTGCCTTGTGGGATTGTTGAACGGTGTATAATGTAAAGCACATAAAATAGGGCCTGGCATGTGACTATCCCTCTATCAGGCCTGTGATCTTTATCAACCTCCCCATTTTACAGATGAGGAAACCGAGGCTTGCAGAGCAGGCGTGCCCTCTCTGAGTCTCCCAGCCAGTGACATTGCTGGGCCAGGATTCAGTCTCCGGGGGTTTGGCTTCCTCCCCAGGGCTTTATCTCCCCCCCTTTGCTAGAATGGGCGTGTGGGCAGGCATCTGGAACCCTCGGGCTTGTCCTGCCAACACGCGGCCAGGCCCACGGCTTCCACCCAGGGGAGGGGTCAGTAAGAGTCCAGGACGGCCAGCCCACCCCGACCTGTGCGGAGCTCTTGACCTGCGCCGCCCCCTTTAGTCATGGCAACGACCCTGTTCCCACCTCACAGAGGAGCAAGCTGCGGCTCAGAGAGGCTGCGACCGGCCGAGGATCCCCAGAGGGAGTGGAGTCGGCAGTTTACACGCCCCCCCGGGCAGACCCCACGGCCCACCCACCGCGCAGCAAATGCCGCCCCCTTTACACCCCTCGTCCCATTCAACCCCCAGCAGTTCTCGGAGGGAAATCTCCTCTCCCACTTCACAGGCAAGCAACCGAGGCCCGGGCTGGGCATGGAGTCACCGAGGGCCACCGCCAGTGGGTGGAAGAGCCCCACAGAACCCAGGCCGGCTGTCCCCAAACCCACAGCGAAGGTGGTGCCCGCCTCCCTGCCTCGTTCCAGAACCTGCAGGGGACGGAGGGCAGGGAGGCGGCCCCAGATCTCCGTAGGTCACCCCAGTTCTGAAGTTGCCAGTTGCCAAGGAACCTTCCACAGAGTTCAATCCCTTGGCAAAGCCAGAGGGCTTAGGCAGAGCCAGTCCTCTGAGAGCCAGGCAGGAGAGCCAGCAGGGAAGCTCGTTTCCCGGGGTTTAGGCCTCACACTCCTTTTCCCCGCGGCCTTTGGTGAGCTGTGTGTCTGCATCAAGCCACATCTCTAAGGGCCTCGCGATAAACCCTGTGAAGAAGGATTTATCATAAACTCATTATTTGCGCTCCTCAGGGTCGGAGGTCACGTCAATAACTTCCTGCCTGGTAGAGATCCAAGGCAAGACAGCAAACCAGTTTCAGGAACGGTAAATCCATCTCCGCCTTCCCCCTGGAAATCCCTTGGAAACCCAGTTGCTAAATCCACTCTAAATGTAAAAGCTCTTAAACTGACAGGCCTTTCCTGGGCCAGGCCTGGGCTGCCCAAGGACGTGCCCCGAGGAGAAGCTGGCCCTGAGTCTCCATCTCCTCAGACCTGGGCTCCATCCAGGGGCAGCGGGGCACCAAGACCAGGCCCAGTCAGAGCACAGAGAGCAGGAGACTGTGGGAAACCTAATCAGGGAGGGCCCTGGGGCCAGGACCCGCCTCTCCTCTTCTCTGAGCCCCGTCCCTCCTCAGCACTCTGTGTCGGAGGGGAGGTCGGCTCAGGGAGGGCAGGCTTCTCACTCAGCCTTCCGCAGCCACCAGGCCGCAGGCCGAGGGTCATGGCCCAGGTCTCCGTCCAACCTCAGTCCAGAAGATGAGACTTTCTCACTGCATTGAACGTGGAAATGCAAACCCACTCTGGCTCTGAATAAAACCAACCAGAAAGATCTCCATAAGCAGCTCTTGCTTTTGGAAAAGAGAAAACTTTCACGGGTAGGCAGAGAACACAGGACTGATCACACAAGGGGGCTCTAGCCACCTCTTGTCTTCTAGAACAGAAGAGAGCAGGCCATATGTGCTGACCGGTTGATTGGTTTGGGTGGGTCAGACTTAAATATGACACCTAGTTGACATCTTTCACCAGCTCTCTGCAATAGCAATATTCTCTACCACCAGTGGACGAGATGGTAAACTCTTTGATTTCTCCTCCCATAGAGTGGGGGTCTATGCCCCTTCCCTTGAATGCATGAGTCCTTGTGACTGGGTTCATCAATAGTGTAGAGTGGACCCCATTCAACTTCCAGGGCTAGGTCACAAAGTCTGCCAGGTGAGAAGTCCAACTGCCCAGAGGCTGCCACACTGGGAGAGGCCCAAGCCACAGAGAGGGGCCATGGGCAAGTGCTATGGGCGACAGCCTCAGCTGAGTCCAGCCTTCAAGCCCATCCCAGATCAGCCATCAGATGTGTGAGTGGAGCATTCTCTGATGCTCCCCCAGCCATGCAAGTCTGAGACCCTAGAGATCAAACCATCCCCACTATGCCTTGTCCAAATTCCTGACTCAGACTCTTAAGAGCTTTAAAAAAAATTGTCTATTACTTTACACCACTAAATTCTGGGTGCTTTGTTACGTATCAGTAGATAACCAGAAAACCAACCCAGGGTATTTGTCCTCTGAGCCTCCATCTGGAAGTTCTTGGGAAGTTATTTTCTTCTCCTGGAGAGAACCACCAGTCCTGGGTGTTTTGGTTAGCCTTTGCTGTGTAACAAATTACCCTCAAACTTAGAAACTTAGAACAACAATGTATTTCTCACAATTCAGTGGTTGACCAGGCTGTTTCTCTGCTGGTTTCCCTGGACTCACTCCTGTGTTGCCTTCAGCCTGGCCTGGAAATCCAACCTGCGTGACTCCATGGTGAATAGTTGGCTGTTAACTGGGGAACCTCAGTTTTCCTCCAGCCTCCCAACCTCCAGCAGGCAATGTCAGTTTCCTTATGGGGCAGTCTCAGAGCTGCGTTCCAAGAGGACAAAGCAGTAGCTACGAGAACCCTCGAGTTCTGGTCTCAGAAGTCACGTAACATCTCTCCTATTGATGGAAGAACACATCACAGCCCTGCCCAGATTCGAGGGGAGGGGAAATGGGCTTCATCTCTTCAAGGAACAAGTGGCAAAGACATGGAAGGAATCCATGGCCATATTTTATAACCTGCCACCCTGAAGAAGTGCTTCGCAATCCTGTGGAGGCAGAATGTGCTGTGTGTAGGAGAGACTCCAAGCCCAGGTGGCTGCTGCCTCACTAGAAGGAAGCCAGTGGCGTGATATAGACCCCTCATCCAGAGACCCCAGCTCTGGAGAGCAGTCCCTGGGGAATCTACCACCAACAGCTTGTGGAAGGCAGGTTCTTAGCAGTCTTCTCTAACTCTCGAGGGTCTGCAAGCTGAAGGACCAGATTAATCCAGGTTTGGTTAAGTTCCCTGTGGCCAGGGGATGGGGCAGGGTCAAGTGGGACCATGAGGAAACAGATGGGGGGGTAGATGACGGGAGGAGGGAGGGGAACTGGGTGTATTGCAATTCCCACTTCACAGCTGAGGAAACTGAGGCCCAAGGAGCAGAAGGCACTTCCCTGAGGTGGCGCAGTGAATAAGCAGCAGAGCTGGGACCTGAGCCCAGCTCCACGGGCCTCTGCAGCCTGTGCTCCAGCACCAGGCAACTGCGTCTCCGGCTGCTGACTTAGGAGGCCCTGCCGAGGTTGAGGGGGCTGCAAGGAGGCAGGGAGGGCCAGGACACCCGGGAGGGCTGGCCCTCTGCCTTGGGGGCCCCTCAGCCCCTCTCAGAAGGCCTGGCTAAGGGGCACATCAGAGTGTGGCAGCCAGTGGGGGCATGTCTTAAAGCTTCATTACTCCCAGCCAAAGTCAGTGCCAGTAAATTACTCCCAATAATGGGGTTGTTTGCCCAGGAAATCGAGGAGGCAGTAAACAGTTGCCAAGTATTTAAACACAAACAGTGGACGTGCCAGACTTTTCAATGCCACCAAGCTGCTTCCATAGTAGCCTTCCCTCTGCAGGGAGAGATTAAGCACCTGGGTTGCTTTGTCTGTTGAGCTGAGCAATAGAGTCAGAGAATCAAAAAATCCAGAGGCAAGGGGTACCTTGGAGACCACTGAATATAATCCCCTCAGGTTGCAGATGAGGAAACTGAGTCTCAGGGTGAGAGGTCTGCCCAAGGACACACAGCAGGATAGTGACCGGGGGGAGGGGGTAAATCCCCGTGCTCCTTAGCACACTGGCTAAGTCAGGGTCAAGGTCACCAGGGGAGGGAAGATGGTTACAGTGCCAGCGGGTGATGGATAAAGAAGCTGAGGCTCAGAGAGAGTAGGTGGGAAGTGGACTTGGCCCAGTGGATAGGGCGTCCGTCTACCACATGGGAGGTCCGCGGTTCAAACCCCGGGCCTCCTTGACCCGTGTGGCGCTGGCCCATGCTCAGTGCTGATGCGCGCAAGGAGTGCCGCGCCACAGCAAGGGTGTCCCCCGCGTAGGGGAGCCCCACGCGCAAGGAGTGCACCCTATAAGGAGAGCCGCCCAGCGTGAAAGAAAGTGCAGCCTGCCCAGGAATGGTGCTGCATACACGGAGAGCTGACACAACAAGATGATGCAACAACAAAAAAAAAGAAACACTGATTCCCGTGCCACTGACAACAACAGAAGCAGACAAAGAAGAACACGCAGCAAATAGACACAAAGAACAGACAACTGGAGTGGGGGTGAGGGAAGGGGAGAGAAAAAAAAACAGTACAGAGAGGGTAGGTAACTTGCCCATGGATTCACAGCAATTTCTACGGGGGAATTAGGAGTTGGACCCAGGTCTGGCTGATAGCTGTAGTTGTGCTCTAACGCCTGCCTCTCTTCAGCCTCTGGATCAGGACGCCAGAGCCCAGAGAAGGGGGCCTGACTGGAGCAGGGAAGAGTGGAACCAGACCCCAGAGTGAGGAGCGAGACCAACAGGCAGCTCAGGTTCCTTCCTGTGTGCTGAGCCACACACGCCGATCTCAGTTCACCCTGAGGGTGACTCTGCCCCCTACAGATAAGGAAACTGAGGCTCAGAGAGGTGGAATGACCAGCCCCAGGTCACACAGTGCTGAGAGGCACCCAGGGCTGCCTGACGCAAAGCCACTCTGGGCTTCCTGTGTCTCTTTATACACTGGGCAGAATTCTTTGGGGAGTTAAGGACCCTCACCCTCAGTCCTTCCGAGTCCTGCAGGGAATCCTCCCGCGCTCGGCACCCAGGCTAGGCCTCGGCAGCATCACTCACGCCGTGACAGGCCCCGAGCCCCTCCTCTGGGTGGGACCCGGGCTAGACCCTGCCCCCAAGAGACGGCCACGGTCTTTCTGAGAAACAGACAGGAGCCCTGAGACTGTCAGGGAAGCTGAGAGGCTGGGGACCCTTCTTGAGACACTGTCCAGACACCACGCTGGAGTGTGAGAACTATAAGGGCAGGAGTCAAGGCTGTTTTGCTCAACACAATATTCCCAGCACCTGGAAGAGTAGGTGCTCAATAGATTTTGATTGATTGATTGAATGAATGAATGAATGTAAAAAATTAATGATTTAAGATGGTCACATCTAAGCCAGGCCCTAAAGGACAGGGGTTGGGGTGGGTCAGGGAAAGCATATTTCCAGAGGCAAGGGAAAGCATTCCGGGCTGAAGGAAGAGCACGCGCTAAGGCGTGGAGGTGGGACCCTGCTTGGTGGAGGTATCAGTTAGGCCTCTATGTGGCAAGTAACAAAAGGTCCCACTCCCCCTGCCTCGAATGGGCTAAGGAAATACCTTGCATCATGTAACTGAGAGGCCCAGAGTTAAGTACTAGATGTCTCCCATTTGTCCACCCGTACCCACCGCTCCCCTGCCTCATGGCTCAGCATGACCAGTGTGGGTTATAACCACAGTCCCTCTGACTTACAGACGGTTCAGCCATTGTCAAGGACCAATAGGAGATTGGAGGGAGGAAGGGTCACAGGGGATGGCTGTGTCACTTAACCAGAATCCACAGGTCCTCCAGGGCAGCGCTCTGTCTCTAGATTCAGCTCCCTCCCCTCATCCTTTTCAGGCTTATGGATTGTAATGGTCCCTCTGTTACTCACCCTGAGGTGCTAGACTATCCTTTGAGGTAGCCCTTTACCCTGCCTTCACCTTTGTAAATCATCCATTTATTAAACTCTTCTCAGATTGCATGCACCATGTGTTTCCTACTGAGATCCAGATTCATACAATTGGCTTCAGGCGTGGGTTGATCCAGCGGCTCAAATGATGTCAACAGACACCCAGGCTCTCTCCACCTCCCTGCTCTAACTTCTGTGATGCCAGTTTCATCCTCGGGCTCCCCAGAGTGGGGCTCTTTGCCCCATCCCCTCCCATTCCCATCGCTCTACCCCACCTCACCCCACCACAGTGACCCACATCCTCCAAGTCTTACAACCCCACATTGTACCATCCAGGGAGAAAAAGAGCGCCTTTGGATAGGTGCATGGAAAACAGTCATTTTTCCCCACAAGCCAGAGCAAACATTTCTACATCTCATTGGTCCTGATTTATGTGTCCACTTGAACCAAATGGGTGAAAGTGGAAAAGGGGGCAACTCCCCAGAGGGGAATCAAGGAGAGAGAGGAGGTACCTGGGGTGGGGGGTGAGGGGTGGTCAGGTGAGTGCTGATGGGACTTGGCCTGGGCAGGGACTGGAGGCAAAGGAAAGGAAGCGGGTCCAGGAGAAGAAGCATATGTCTATGTCTGTCCACTGCTGGATCCCCAGGCCCTGGGTAGGGAACCAGATTCTGGAGGAGCTGTCTGGCACTGGGGCGCTCAGGTTCTATGTCCCAGGCCTTTCCAGATGGTGTTGGTGGATGAACAGCAGTTGTGGGGAGTGTGTGCACAGAGCTGCCCAGCAGCCACCCACTCCCACAGTCATGGGGACCAGGCCACAGATGGACAAAATTAACACACAGATGGGCCTGAAGGAGGGTAGAGGCCTCCTGTGGGGAAAGACCCACTAGAGAGGGGAGAGGCCTGGGCTGTGGGATCTCCTGGACCTGAGTTCAAATCCCAGCTCTGCCACTCACTTGCTGTGTGACTCTAGGCAAGTTCCTGATCTCTCTGCACCTCAGGTTTCTCACCTGTAAAAATGTGGGTTACACTTCAGGTCAGAGACCTGCCAAGTCAAATTCTGAGGAGCAATGGAGCCTGTGGCTCACAGATCCACCCCTCAGACAATGGAGGAGAAGCTGCTCGCCCTCCACAACCCTAAACCTAACTTATTTGAACTGTTTAGGTACTGGAGACCATCTGGGCCTCGCCTGGGTATTTCATTGAGCCTTATGTATAAGATGACCTGAAAAGCTGTGAAGCGTGTGTGGGCACCGAGCAGATGCTGGGTATCTTCCCAACAAACAGTGCACAAGGCAATGCAACAGGGTGGCTCAGTGGCCCTGTCCTTGACACCTTTACCCTGAAGGACCTCGTATGCTGCAGGTGTCTGTGGCTAGTTGAAGCCTCTGGCAAAGGAAAGCAATCTCCACTCAGAGCTGTTCCCTGGGTGTCGGGCGCCCGGCCTCCCTGACACATTCCTCTGCTACACTCCATTTGAAAACCAACCACTGGTCTACTCTGAGGCCCCTGTGGAGACAAAACAGATGCAGAACTGCCACGGAACACTGCACCCAGCTCTTGCTGTCTTGGGCTGGAGCCTCTTGGGTACTAATCACAGCACTAGAGAGGCCCAGCAGTATCTCTCATTAAGTGGAAATGGTACATTCAAGAGGAAAACAGGTCTAGGCCCACAGATGTGTTCCCCTAACGTGAGAAGGTATGACCTCGCCGTAGGAGCTGTTGAGCCTCCCTCAGGTACTCACAGGGGCAGCCTTTGTCTACCTGGAGACTCTGGATCTAGGAAGTTGCTGAGGACACATGGATTTGGTCTACAGAGAGCTCGGCCAAACTAAAAGCTGGTGGTGTCCCCTGAGCAGCTGCCCCTCCAGCCTTAACGACTGGAGGTGTAATGACAGTAAGGGCAGTGAGCACAGGGGCCAGATTGAAAGCTGTCCCCCTTAGAAGTGTCATGAACTATACTCCTAAGGACCAGGCATGTTGTATGTTTACGAGCTCTTGGGCTGTGGCAATGTCCTAGCTCTCTGGTCAGGTAAATGGGTGATGAGGAACTGCATGTTAGAAACACCCTTATGTGGGGCGGAGAGCTCTAAAAAGCCATTGCTTCAGCTCACCAGGACCTGGGTTTACACCTAGGCTGAGGCCATACCCAGGACCGAATGGAACAATGGGCTGATCAGGCCTGCACAGCCCAGGTGGCCAGGAGCAGCACCGAGACCTACCGTGGGATTCAACACAGCAATCCCACCACCCTAACCCAATGAACTCAAAACATGGGTCTAAAGTAGGACTGGGGATCTGTCATTAGTTGACCCATTTGTCCAAAGGTGAACAAGGACACATAGCTTGAGAGGTGGGCTTTGTCTGTTCCTGGCAAATAGACTACATCAGTTCTCTGTCACCATGCCACCATCTCATCGCTATCACTGCTGTCTAAGGGCCACTGACACTTAGTCCCCTTATGGAGTTTCCAGTTCTGTGAGAGTGGCAGATTCAAACCTCCCCATTGTGACACTTGAGACCAAGCTTTTGAATATTTGAACCATTTACTGTTAGACATGGCATCTGATGGGCATTTCACACCCATCAGCAGGAGGTGAGAGGGACTTTAGAAGACCGTCATTATGGATTACACATCTTAGCTGGGCAATGTAGGCTTTAAATGTGGCTTAGCCCCTCGTGGAAACATCTTGTTTGCAGTGGTTGTTTGGGGAAGGCCAGAACAGAAGGGGTGAGAGGATAGGGAAACTGGTTCCCCATATCTGTGATTCTTCTGTGACAATCCCCAACCACTGCCCTTCTTTTCTTCCACTGACGCTAATGCCTGGAAAGCCTAATGAGTTTCATCTTAAGGTGGCAGTTAGTGACTCCAACCTTTGTTGAGTATGGAAGATCAAAGAACATGAAGATTATGACCAGTTGGTGGAATTTATGATCCCTAAAGCACCCCTATGGTGGCCCATTCAGGCATCAATAGGGTGCACTGTGGCAAGTTCGACCATCCACCCCAGCCCCCATGCCTCCTGACCATCTGGAAAGAAATTCTGGGTACAGGTGAAGGATGGCTGAACAAAGAGAAGAGTGGTGGCTACTGGCTAAGGACAGACAAACCATGTGGCCACGGGAGGAGAGCAAGAACTCTGGCACCTGGAGAAAGGACACCTTAGACCCCAAGGTCTATTTGCAAGGACGGGCGATGATTAACATGCCCTGTGATCCAGCACCGCAACCTGGCAGAATAATCACAAGGTCCACCTGAGTCAAGGGGCAATGGCAACAGCAACATGGCCCGCTGCTGGGCTGGTCCTCCCAGCCCACATGCCATGGAAACAGAAACAGTCATGTGGGCACAGCTGGTCCTAAATTCTTCTGCTGGGCCTCACACCCTCAACGAAAGCTCCTGAATGTAGATCCACCCTCTTTGAGCAGGTACCAACATGTGGAGTGGCACAACCTCCTTTCAGTCTGACAGATCTAACTTCATGTGCTTCTCCAGACTCCTGAGAGGCCTTGAGTTATGACAAGAATGGCAGTAAAGGCTGTAACTCTTGATGACACTGCCCATGTGGCTTAACCAGACCAATGTAAGGGTGACAACAAATCAAGTGTGACACCAAATCCTGAACTAGAGTGACCCGTTCCCCTTCAGGTTACATGCTGGTGTATTGGGTACAGTGAGCCACAAAATGTCTCTCTTTGAGGATGGGGGTTGCTTTTTGGCCCATCTATGGCTTCCTGTTATTGGCAATAATAGCAAAGATCACCAGGCCCCCTAGCATGAGCTCTAAGGAATACGAGACTCGCCTTAGATTACCTCCTGGCTGAACAGGGAGCTAACAGAAGGTCTCCTAGTCCTCTCTGGTGCTTTTTCAGTGGCTGAGTCCAAGATCCTGGGGTGCATAGCTGAGGTCATTACTGCATGTTGACCAAATCCTGCGGATCAGGATTCTGTTGATAAGACCATAATCAAGTTTTATATGATACAAATTGAATACATTTGGTCTCATCACCCTACTAGTGTGTCTACCCTGAATTGCTAGCAGGGCAACATACTAGTGTGAAAATTCAAATTTAGCCAAGAACACCATGTGGGGTCAAGAAGCAGGTTGGTGGGAGGGGCAGTCCACCCTCCCTGGACCCTCAGCAGCCCTCCAACCCTGAGTGTGCTAGTGCACAAGGCTTTTCCGTGTTCCGAAACTGTGATGATACATTCTACATGTCAGCCTGGCCAAGCTTGATACCCAATAGTTTGTCCAAACACTAGTCTTTTTTTTAAGATTTATTTATTTCTCTCCCTTCCCCTCTGCCCCAGTTGTTTGTTCTCTGTGTCCATTTGCTGCATGTTCCTCTTTTTGTCCGCTTCTGTTGTTGTCAGCGGCACGGGAATCTGTGATTCTTTTTCTTGCGTCATCTTGCTGTGTCAGCTCTCCATGTGTGCTGCGTCATTCCTGGGCAGGCTGCACTTTCTTTCGCGCTGGGTGGCTCTCCTTACGGGGCGCACTCCTTACGCGTGGGGCTCCCCTACGCAGGGGGCACCCCTGCGTGGCACAGCACTCCTTACGCACATCAGCACTGCGCATGGGCCAGCTCCACACGGGTCAAGGAGGCCCAGGGTTTGAACCACGGACCTCCCATGTGGTAGACAGACACCCTATCCACTGGGCCGAGTCCGCTTCCCCAAACACAACTCTTGATGTTGCTGAGAAGGTATTCTGTAGATGTGATTATCATCTACAAGCAGTTGACTTTAAATAAAGGAGATTACCCTCAAGAATGTGGGTGGGCCACATCCTGTCCAATGAAAGCCTCCAGAGCAAATTTCTGGAGAAGAAGAAATTCTGTCTCAAGACCATAAGCATCAACTCTGGCTTGAGTTTCTAGCCTCCGTCCTGTCCTACAAATTTCAAACTTGCTAGCCCCCACAATTGCAGGTGCCAATTCCTTAAAACAAATCGCTTTGCACACACACTCACACACATCCAATTGGTTCCATGTCTCTGGAGAACCCAGTTTGATAAGATACTGAGCAGTTTCTGGAGTTAGACACAGAGGCAACAGCTTGTTGCATTGCTTGCTGCTTGCTCAAAAAGCTCTGGCCGCTTAACCCTGGATTCCTCAGCTCTGCCACAACCCACTGCAGGTGTGGCAGCCACCTGGGTCTATCATATCACACAGTCCTGTCTTGCTTGGTTCTGAACAGAGTCTCGTGTCTATGTTGGTCACCCATGGAGTGGTGGCAGATTTACTCCTTGACATCCTCTGTGAGGTTGGTTCCTTTCCTGGTAGGTCTCTGGAGCTGGAGAAGGGACAATAGGCACTCTCAGAACAGAAGAAAGTGCAGCAGGAATTGGAGTTTCAGCGCCCCAAAGATTCTCTCTCCACCCACCTCTCATCTCTGTTTGCTTCTGCCTCTCTTTGCAAAGCAGCCTTGGTTTCTCTCACTGCTTCCGGGTGCTCCAAGAGGACAGGGAAGGTGGCTCCAAGCAGCCGCTTGCAGCTCCAGGATTCCAAAGCCAAGAGGAAGCTTCTCCCGTTAGCTCCCAGCAGAAAATCCTGGGGAGGACTCTGTTGGCTCCTCCCTGACACAATCATTGTGCCCAAAATGCAGTGCTCTAACTGGCCACACGCTCATTCCTGGGAGGGGCAAGCTGAGATTAAGGAACCAATAGTTTCCAAAATCATATGGAGAAGATGGGAAGTTCTCATTAAGAGAAACACAGTGCCATTACTAGAAAAGGAGGAGGAGTGGGCAAAAATTAGACTTTCTACACATTCTCTCTCACATTCTCAGAGCCTGTTCCACCTGGTCAGGTCCTACTCATCTTCTTTTTTTTTTTTTTTTAAGATTTATTTATTTATTTATTTCTCTCCCCTTCCCCCTCACCCCCTCACCCCCTCACCCCCACCCCTGTTGTCTGTTCTCCGTGTCTATTCGCTGTGTCTTCTTCTTTGTCTGCTTCTGCTGTTGTCAGCAGCACGGGAATCTGTGTTTCTTTTGTTGCGTCATCTTGTGGTGTCAGCTCTCTGTGTGGGCGGCGCCATTCCTGGGCAGGCTGCACTTTCTTTCACGCTGGGCAGCTCTCCTTATGGGGCGCACTCCTTGCACGTGGGGCTCCCGTACGCGGGGTTACCCCTGCGTGGCTCGGCACTCCTTGCACGCATCAGCACTGCACGTGGGCCATCTCCACACGGCTCAAGGAGGCCTGGGGTTTGAACCACGGACCTCCTGTGTGGTAGACAGACGCCCTAACCACTGGGCCAAGTCTGCTTCCCGGGTCCTACTCATCTTCTAAGATTCACCCTAGCCTTTGCCTCTGCCAGTCCCTGTACCATCCTCACTTATGACTGTCACAGGCCTATCAGCTGGCAGAAGTGCTTTGCTTCCAGGTATCAACACCAGAGGAAAAATTCTCATAGGCACACAATGGCGCATACACAAGGATTTTTATTGTTGTACTTTTTATAGAGAGAAAAAATGGACATAACACAAATATCCATTTGTAAAGGAATGGCTAAGAAAGAAAGAAGGGAAGGAATGAAGAAAGGAAAGGAGGGAGGGAGGTGCAAGCCATGAAAGATGTCAGTGATTTAAATGATAAAAAGCCAGATGCACAAAAATATTTATTCTATGGCACCTTTTATGCATTTAAAAACACAGAGAACTGGGAGCAGATGTGGCTCAAGTGGTTAAGCACTACCTTCCCACATGTGAGGTCCCGGGTTCAATCGCCAGCCCCCAGTACCTAAAAAAAGAAAAAGAAAAAATTTTTTAAAAATAAAAACACAGAAAACAAGTGTACATGGCTAAGTACGCATGTGTATGTATATAAATGCATATTAAAAGGGTCTGTAAATATTTCATACCACACTGATAACAGTGGATACTCTGGGGAAGGGGTGAAATTTGGAGGCAAGTTGTGCAGGAGGATGGAACAGAGGCACTTTTTCTTTATCTGAATTCTTGCCTCTGTAACAATGAGGCTGTCTGCATGCAGCACTTGTGTATTAAAATTTTTAATGAATGGGGGAAATGGCAGGGAATGCTCATTGTAACATCCCTGTAATAGCAGAAGAGCCAAAAGCATCTAAAAGAAACTAAATAAATGGCGGTGCCTATGGCAACAGACCACCAAGCAGCCTTTGAAGGAATGGAGCAGATCCAAGTGGGAAGATATTCTCAAATGAAAAGGCACCTTGAAAATAGTGTGTATCATGCAATTCTATTTCTTTGAAAGAAAGAAATTGTAGAATATACATAAAATGCATGTCATAGTACAAAGAGTGTGGGCTTTGGAATGACACAGACCTGGCTTTAAATGTCCTGCTCAACAGATACTAAGGGAGTGGCTATGGGTAGGGCCCTCCTCTACTCTGAGGCTCAGTTGACCCGTTTTTTTTTTAATGGGAATAACAGCAATATCTATCTCATGGGATTCCTGGAGTATTCATTGAGCTAATGAATCCAAGTGATTATCAGAGCAGACACTAAAGAGCGACATGATTGTTCATTTTCATTGTTGTTGCTATTTGCAGTGCTTCTTCTGGGAAGTGGATTTGGAATGGAGAGAATAGGATGCTTTATTCCCTTTTTTAAAGAACTTTATTGGGATATAATTGAAATACAATAAACTGAACATATTTCAAGTGTACAGTTTGATAAGTCTTGACATATAACTACACCCAAGATCCTGAACACATCCATCAACCTCTAATTTTCTCCCTGCCTCTTTCCACTCTCCATCCCCAAGCAAGCACAGCTCCACTTTCAGTCACTATACATCAGTTTGTGTTTCCTAGAATTTATATTAATGAATCCACACAGTATGTGTACTTTTTTGTCTGGCTCCTTGCACTCAGCATTATTATTTGGAGATTCATCCATGTTGATGCATGTATCGATAGTTCATTCCTTTTTATCACTGAATAGAATTCAATTGTCAAATTCATACAAATCCCTTGTCTGATTTTTCCCTATATATTTCACATTTGTATGCTATTGTAAATGGAATTTTTTTATTTCTTACTACTTGTTGCTAGTATATAAAAATACAATCTTGGTAAACTCACTTAACATTTCTAGTAGCTTCCTTGTAAATGGGTCAGCTATTCTACATTGACAATCATATCATCTATGAATACATTTTACTTCTCCTTATCCAATCAAGAGACCATTTATTTCTTTTTCTTGCCTTTATAGCCCTGGTTCAAAGCTCCAGGACAATGTTGAATAGAAGTAATAACCATGGATATTCTTGCCTCATTCCTGATATTATAGAAGTAGTCAATCATTCACCATTAAGTATGATGTTAGCTGTATGTTTTTCATAGATTCCACTTAGGTTCAGGATATCTCCTTCTGTTTGTAGTTTGCTGAATGTTTTTATCAGGAAATAATGTTAAATTTTGCCAAATGATCATTCTGTGTCTACTGAAATGATCATATAGTTATTTCTTTTAATATGTCAATATTGTGATTTATATCATGTTTCTTTAATAGATGGAGAGTTATTCAGATATCTTCTTGTTGAGTGAGTTTTGATAGTTTGTGTCTTTCAAAGAATTGACCTATTCCATCTAAATTATCAAATTTACATGCTTAAGAGTTATTCATAGTATTCCCTTATTATACTTATAATGTTTGTAGGCTTGGTACTCCTGATATTGGTGATTTGTATTATATCTACTTGCTCTGACTCCTTCTCTCTTTCTCCCTCCTTCTTCTTTCCCTCCCTTCTTCTTTCCTTCCTTCCCTCCCTCCTCCACTTAGCCTGGATAGAAATTTACCAATTTTATTGATCTTTTCCAAAAAACAGTTTTTAGTTTCATTGATTCTCTCTGTTGCTTCCATTTTCAATATCTTTAATATATGCACCAATTTTTATTTCCTTCCACTTGCTTTAAGTTTCCTTGTTCTTCTTTCTCTAATTTCCTAAGATTATTAATCTTAGATCTTTCTTCTTTTCTAATATATGTATTTAGAGCTATAAATCTTACTCTAAGTGCTGCTTTAGCTGAATCCCAAAAATGTCGATATGCCGTATTTTCATTTTTGTTAAATTTTATTTTCCTGAAGATTTCTTCCTTTGACTCATAACTTAGTTATAGGTATTATTTAATTTCAAATATTTGATGATTTTCCAGACATGTTTCTGTTATTGATTTATAGTTTATTCCATTAAATTCATAGGACATAGTTTCTATGATTTCTATTCTTCCATATTTGTTAAGGTTTATTTTAGGGCCCCAGAAATGGTCGATTTTAGTGAGTGCTCTATATACACTTAGAGAAGAATATGTATTCTGCTATCATTGGGTAGGGTGTTCTATAAATATCAATTATGTTAAGTTGGGTTGATAGAGTTGTTCAAATCGTCTATATGTTTACTGATTTTCTGTCCGCTTTTTCTATCCATCAGAGGAGAAAGGGATATTTGAAATCTCTGGCTAGATTTGTGGATTTGTCTATTTCTCCTTTCAGTGCTTTCAGTTTTTCTTCATGTATTTTCAAGAAGCTCTTTTATTAATTACATATACATTTAATGTTATTATGTCTTCTTGATGAATTTTTCTCTTTATCATTATGAAATTAATTTTTAGTGGTAATAGCATTTGCCCAGAAATACATATTGTGTGATAGTAATATAGCCACTATACTTCCTTTTGATTTGTTTTAGCATGGAGTACACTTTTCTTCTTTTTTAATTATAAGCTATTTATATTTTTATATTTGAAGTATGTTTCTTATAGCTAGGCTTGTCCTTTTATGTAAACCAACAATCTCTACTTTTTTAGGCAGAAAAATTCTTTGAATATTTTTTGTGATTTAATCTTATCTCTTATTGGCTTATTAACTATAACTCTTGGTTTTGTTAATTTAGTAATTACTTTAGGATTATATTCTGTCTTTAATTTATCATATTCAAGAAATGATATTCCACTGTATTTATAGCATAAGTACCTTGTAAGAGTATACTTCTAAATCTTTCCTCTCAACCTTTCAACCTTTTGCAATTGTCATGCATTTTGCTTTTACATATAAACTCCACACTACATTTTTATTATTTCTGCTTACAGTCAAACGTTTCTAAAGAGATTTAAATAATAAGAAAATACCTTGTATGTGTATGCATATAATCACCATTTCCAACATCTTTATTTCTTTGAGTAATCCATATTCCCATCCAGTATCATTTTCCATCTGCATGAAGGATCTCCTTTAAAATTTCCTGTATTGCTGGTTTGATAGTAATGAATTCTTTTAGCTTTTGCATATCTAAATAGGTCATTTTTCACCTTTGTTAGTGAAAAATATTTTTACTGGCTCTAGAATTCTGTGTTGATTTTTTTCTTTCCATTTGTGACAGTTTGATACTAATTAAGAATTCCAAAAAGAGATATTGATTATGCTTGTAAACTGGTCTGTTCCTCTGGGTATGATAGCCCTTTGATTGTATTAGATTCAGCTGAGACATCTGATCAACTTTTGTTAAGATTAGGGCTTTGATTCAATCACATCATTAGAGTGGACTCAGCCCCCTTGGTGGGTAGATAAAACAGACTCTCACATGGAAGTAGACACACAGAGAAGAACACAGAGAAAGAGAGACAGCACATTAGACACAGCAGAGACTCCGGGATGAGAGATGAGCCCAATAGTCTACAGCTGACCTTGTGACAAGACCAGAGCAGCTGAGCCCAGAAAGAAATGAGCCCTGGGGAGTGAGCCAAGCCTTATGCCAGCCTATGGCTGAGATTGGAAGAAGCTGAGACCACAGAGCCTTAAGAGAAAGAATGAAGGCTGAACCCTCCCAGATGTCACCTGCCATCTTGCTTCAATTGTGGCAAATGACTTGGGTGAGAAAGAACGTCTTATGGTACCCTGAGTTGGACTCTTTAGGGCCCTGTGACTGTAAACTTCTACCCCAAATAATTACCCTTTATAAAAAGCTAACAGAGTTCTGGTCCTTTGCATCAGAACCCTTTGGCTAACTAATAAACCTTTCTTCAAAGATGTTTCTCCACTGTCTTCTCACTCGTAATTTTTCCAACATGAAATCCATTGTCACACTTATCTATGTTCCTCTGCCTTTCTTTCTCCAGCTGCTTTTAAGATTTTCTTTTTATTACTGGTTCTGAGAACCAATAATGTATCATGGTGTAGTTTTCCTTGTGTTTCTTGTGTTTAAGTTATGTTGAGCATCTTCGATCTGTGAGTTTACATTTTTCGTTAAAATTGACAAATGTGAAAGCAGTTATTTCTTCAAAAATGTTTTCTACCCCCTACTTTGACATGGATTTCAATTATAAGTGTATTAGATTGCTTCAAGTTGTCACACAACTCACTGATAACTTTTTTCATTTTTAAAATTCTCTTTTCTTTATGTGTTTCATTCTTGATAATTTGTATTGCTATATCTTCAAATTTACTGATCTTTCTTCTGCAGTGTTAGTAATCTGTCTTTAATCCCATTTGATATATTTTTCTTCTCAGAAATTGTAGTTTTCTTTTTTAGACATTCAAGAGTCTTTATTTCTTCCATGTTTTCACTTAAGATTTTGAATAAATGGAATACAAATATAATAACAATTTTAATGTTTGCTACTTCTAACATCTGTATAAATTTGGGGTCAGTTTCAATTAGTTTTTTTCTCCTCATTATGGGTTATATTTTCCTGCTTCATTGCATGCCAGGTAATTTTTTATTAGATGACAGACATTATGACTTGTGTCTTCTTGAGTGCTAATATTTTTGTATTCATGTGCATATTGTTGTACTTGATTCTGGGATATAGTTAAGTTACTCTGAAACAGTTTGATCCTTTCAGATCTTGCTTAAGCTTTGTTAAGCCGACTTAGAGGAATGTTCAGTCTAGGGTTAATTATTGTCTTCCTATCCTTATTTGAATTCTACTCAATGCCGTATGAATCATGAGGGTTTCCATTATTCCCAGACCTGAATCAGTACTTGGCCCTGTTATCTCTAACCCTTTCCTCTAGCCACATTGGTCTCCCTGGACTCTCAGCTCCGCCTCCTCAGCTCCAGAAGTCCTCAGGGCTCTATCTGGAACCCCACCCCCTGCACTACCCAGGACCTTAAAACTTCCTCAAGGCAGTGAACTAGGACAATCAGAGGGCTCACCTCATTTGTTCCAATCCTTTAGGGATTACGTCCTTCGTTGCCCTGTGTCTGGTATCTTGCAAAATGTTGCTTTCTAAATTTTGTCCATTTTTTTGGTGGTTATTTTCATGGGAAGACAAATCCAGTCCCAATTACTACATCTTAGCCAGAGCTAAGTAAGTCCCTCACTTTTATTCTCCACACACTTGCACATTGTTTGTCTTATTGCAGTATGTTTGTCTTATTAAAAAATAAAAGACATACTAAAGACTAAAGGATAAAAGAAACAACTCCAGTCCAGCAGGCACCTGTGGTATGGCCTTCCTTTCAGGGCGCTCCATCTTTGTGCCACCCTGAAGTGGGGTTCTTGGGTCCAGCATGCTAGCCTCTTCCAACTACAGTTTCTGCAAGAATGTGCCTGCTATCTCCACTCTCCTCTTGAGAAAATTGCTTTCAATTCCACAAGAATGATTATGAAGAAGTGCACATGAAATGAGCCAGGTCCTCAGAGCACAGCGAGACAGGCCAACATGAGGTATCTCCTCACCTAGGGCTTGGATGGGGGCGACAAGTGTTTCTCATTTGTCACTTGCACCCTGTGATTTAACATCGTTTTGAAACTTCTCTGGCTGCCTGGTGACTGGGGCTCCAGCCTCGTGGAATTGTGCAGATGAAAACTTGAGCAAAGGGCACCAAGACCTTGGCTCCCTGACATTTTGCCGCCCACTCTGCTAGAGACCAGCAGGCATATTAAATCGCTAGTCAATAACAAGATGCTTCAGGGGCTGAAACAAAGGAAAGGAAGAGGAAGAAAGATTGGGAGTACTGCAAAATGGGTTCTTCTGTCATTCTATTGCTGTCACGTTGGGCAGAAGAGTCGTCAGGCAAGTTCCAGAAGGTTTAGTCCAACTATGGAGAAGAGACCCTGGGCTACTAGCAGAGAAGACTACGTCAGACAGTCCACACAGCTTCTCAGAAGCATGGCCGGCTGCTTTATCAGCCTTTGACCAGCAGAGCACAGGTCAGTTCTGTAAAGGAGGAAACTCAGTCAGTCCAGCCATGTGGTGGAGCCTGTGGCATTCCATCCCATGTACCTACTATGCGCCAGACCTGTACAGGGACCATGGACCCAGCAGCCAACAAGACAGGTGAGACCCATGTCCCATGGACAGCCTTAATCGTCATCATAAATAGCATCATTCCTTGCCTGTCTACTACATGCTCATCTCTATGCTGTGCTCCACATGCATTTTCTCATTTAATCTTCACAGACTTCCTCTGAAGTAAGATTTTACCAAAAGCAAACAAAGGCTCAGAGAAGTTAAGCACGTCACCCACCATGAAATATTGTGTAAGAGGCAGGGTTAGAATGTGAATGCCAACCTCCTCTGTCTCAAGAGCCCACCCCCAATGCACTGCATGGAGCGGCATCTCTCTCACTGTCTAGAATGGCTCTGGGGACAGCTCTGGGAGTCCAGGGACCTCAGAGCCAGTCCTGGTTGAGCCCTGTGTCGTATTTGTAAATTGACTAAATAACCCCTGCCTCAGGGACATATTTGTGCGATTTCTAACAGCTCATCAACTCAAGAGGATATTTTCCAATTATTATTTTTTTAAAACCCATGTCTCTAAATGCAGCTCTCCCAAGGGGCAGGGCAGAGAACCCTGTCTTCTTTATCCCTTTAGCCTCTTGCCAATAGGGGTTGGCACTTAGTAGGTGTTCAGAACCCAGGAGACCAAGGACACCTCAGAGTCAGGGAGGGGAAACTGTCTCCTCTCCTGGCACCACCTGTTCCTGCTCTAACTGGAGGACAGGCAGCTCAGGAGCGTGAGGACCCAGCCCCGCGGTGCGGGCAGCGGGGGCTCCTCGAGGCACCCCGCGTGGCTCCCCACATAGAGATCGGTGACAGCAGGAGGGAGAACAGAGCAGGCTCCACCCGTTGACCGTGGCTGACGGGTTGGTTTCTGAGCCCATGCAAGACACCCTAAGATGCACACCTGGAGCTTAGCAAGGGACTGTTCCCTCCAGCGCAGGATGGACAGAGCTGGCGAGACCCAGGCTTACCTGGTACATGCCCTATATCCAGCCAGAGGCCAGTAAATCCAGGGGCATTCAGAGACCGCAGCCTCCTGGCCAGAGCGCCCTTCCCTTCCACCTCCCCCACGCCCCCCTGCAGCCCAGATGCCAGCATCTACCTTCCATTAGGCTGCCAGACACACAGGCAGGCTCTACGGTCAGGAAGGAAAAGGAAGAAAACCTGGTGGGTCTCAACCCCAGGGCCTCCAGCCCCCAGTGGCCACGGTCACATCGACAGCCCTGGAGCCATCAGAGCCTGCGACTGGCAGAGCAGCTGGGGCCAGGGCTGTTTGCACAGAAAAGCCGCCGTCCCCAGCTTATCTGGATTTGTACCCAAGCCACGGACAGCTCGCCGGCACATTGGATCTTTCTCTTTTAACAAATCAGTATGTTTTTGCCATAGCCAAGCAGCTTGGAAAAGTACAATATATCCAGGCATCAGAGGAATTAAAAACTAACCTCCAAATTAAAAAAAAATAAACCTGTGAAGCTGCACAACACAAAGAGTGAGTCCTAAGTTAAAACATGAACTATAGTTAATAATACAACTATAAAAATGTGCTTTCATCCATTGTAGCAACTGTACCACACCCAAACAAGGTGTTAATAATTGGTGGTCTAGGGGAATCCGGTATTTAATGCATGATTTGTCTGCAAACCCACAAGTTATTTAATTTAAAATTTTTCTAAAAAAAACTAACCTCCAACTCTGCAGGTTTTATTGATCTCATCCAAGGTCACTTCCGGAAGTCACACAAGGACTGACTGTGTGTCCTCATAGCCGTGCACTTTGATCTCCAGCATGGATCTGGACGTCTCTTTTCTCTTTTCTTTAACTTTTTTCCTCCTTCTCTCTTTTTTTCCCTTGCCCTCCTTGCAGGGAGGGAAACGAGATCTCAGCATGGTGTTGCCTTCCTTTAATGAGGACCTAAGTCTGGAATAAAGATTCCAGAGCTCAGAGATGGAGGTTTCCAGAGATGACAGGAAGGCACTGGCGTAATTAACACTTCCCTGCTCTCTGAAAAACAGGAACTATCCTGGGCTGTGGATTTCTTTTTAAGGAGCTCCAGCACGAGAGAGCCTGGGAGGCCAGCCGTGGATTAGCAGATCCCCCTCCCAGGAAAGCAAGACTGCCGAGGAAAGGAGAGTCGCCAAGCTGAGAGACAGAACCGGGGTCCTTGAGGCAGGACTGGGGACACCCCACGACAGGGCTGCTGTTAGCCTGGCCCCCTACCAAGATGACAAGGTGCTCCAGGTGCTGGGAGGGACAGCCTGCTGAGGCTAAGACCCTCCCTAGTTTTGAAGCTCTCCTAACTGTCAGGCCTCCTTAGTTAAAAGGGTCTCCTCCACCCCAGAGAGGGATGAGGGAGGACCCCTGTGCCGGGGGAGGGCCCTTGGGGGAAGAAACAGTACATGAGGCGAGGCCCGGCGGTGCCTGCGAGAAGTTGCTCTGGTGACCAGCTGAGCGACGAGCTGGCCTGGAGAAGGCAGGAGGAGACTGGTCCCGTCAACACCAGGCAGGAGACGGAACTGATGGGCCCGGGGACCGCGGATGCCACAAGGAATGGGCTTAGTGAGAAACATGCACAAAGACCCCCCAGGTAGGTGGCAGGGCCCATGTCTAAACCCGAGCTGGGTTCAAAAGACTTTTCTAGAGTAGAACTGACAATTCAATCCTGAGGGCTTACCTGGACGTGGAGAGGGGTGAGGGCGGGAGGAGGAGGGAAGAGGCCCAGCCGGAGTGGTACACGTCAGCCTTCTTCTCCTGGGAGGGCTAGCCCTGGGCCCTCCTTTTCCCCCACTCGCCCACCCTGTACCCTAACGGCTGACTCAGGAAAACAGAGGCAGACTCAAGGAAGGGGGTGGCGCCGAAGGACAGAAATAGTTTTGAACAATCATCAGGGAGCTAGGACTGGTGTCATTAGGCCTGGTTTAATACTCTGTTGTCACCATCGTGAAATTGCTAATAGTTTGGTCTTCAAATTTGTTTCTTAAGTGAAGTCTGACGGGACACTGGGGTAAGTGCACGAGCTCAGGGGAGATGCGCGCAGCCTATGTGTCTGCTGTTCCCACCCAGCCCGCTCACGGAGAGCGTTCAGGACACCCCATGAGCACAGAATTCCAGGACCCGCGGTGCATGGCAGCTCAGTGGGACTCAAACGGAGAGCAGGGTGAGCACGTTACACTTAAGATTGAGTGGTGGTAGTGACAGCTACGACAGGCCATCCTTTCAGTTTGAACCAGAACTTTCTTAGAATGCAGAAAGAAGGCAATGGCATTCTGAGAAACACAAACGACCAAGGAACCCTATCATTCTTTCTTACTCCTGATACTTCCTGTATTAACCAACTGCTGGTGCAGCAAATGACACAGAAAGAAAGAAAAGGATGGGGCAACCCGTGTTTCTTTTCCTTTCAGTCCTTCCTTGCTCATCTGTCTTAATTTCCTGGCTGCTACGACAAATAGTGGACAATGGATTGCCTTAAGCAATGGGAATCTATTGTCTCACACTGGCTCTCTCCTGGAGCTGGTAGCAGTCCAGCTGATGGGGCATCCTTGAGTTCTGTGGCTTTCCCTCCCTTGGCAAAGTCCTCTCCTTTCTCTTCTGGGTTCAGCTGATCTCTGGCTTCCAGCTCTTTCCAGGGCTTTCTCTCTTAAGAATGCCTCCAGAAATTGGCTTCAGACCCATCCTGCATCAGTTGGTCACACTTTAACTAAAAACAACATCTGCAAAAGATCCCGTGTACAGTGGGTTCACACTCACAAGAATGGTATTAAAGATTAAGAACGTGTGTTTTTTTTCCTGGGCTTCATAATTCAGCCTACCACATCATCTGTAAACCAAAGGCAGAGAGCATTGCTAGAATGTGCACGTATCAAGAAGTGAAAGAAAACAGTTGAGTTAGCACTGGGCAACATTTCCACTGTTCTGGTAAGAATGAAACATATGCGCGTAGGAGCTGCAAAATGCAAATTATGTAATTTCAACGATTCCGCATATGAGTTAAATGTTCTCATATTTGTATTTAAAACGGCATTGCACAATGTAAGGATGAATGGTGAAATTCATGCTAATAATTTAAAGTTCTAATTTTTCTTTACTTAAAACTTTAAATAGCAACTAAAAAACACCATGACAAGATGAGAAAGACAACAGCAGAATGGAAAAAGCTTCTTTTTTTAGTATACTTAGTAGTGCTTTCTTCCTGCTTTTTGAACAAAGAACCCACATATTCCTTTTCCACTGGGCCCCATGAATTACATAGCTGGTCCTTGCAGGGAGAAGCCAGGTTTCAGGAGCTTCACACTCCCCAGGGCCAGCGAGGTGTGGTCCCATCACAGACCCGCTAATTAGCAGGGAATGTCACAAACTGAGTGTCCTGGAGGAAGTTTTTAATTAACATTCATCAGGAGAGAGGGAGAGGGGGAAAAGGGAGGGGGAGCCCTGCAGGAGAGCGGGTGGCGGCCCACCCAGGAGGTGAGATGGGAGAGAACAGAGAGGGAAGGGAGGGCAGGGCTTTTCTGTGCCCATCACACCCCTTGCACATGTGGAAACTGAGGCTCAGAACAGTGAGGTGACTTGTCCAAGACCCCACAGCTAGTGAGCGGCAGAGCCGGGCGCAGAGCCAGTCCCTGCAGGGCCCTGACGGAGGCTTGCCCTGTGCCAGGCCCCTGCCAACCCCGGGTGGGAGCCCTCCAGGGCCCCAGGGCAGGGGCGGACAGGCCAGGCCGAGCCGCTGTGGGGTCTGGATGGGGGAGCACAGGGGCTGGGGAGCCAGAGGGGTTCTTACCCAGCCTGGGGCATTAGGGGCTCCCCCAGGAGGGGCTGCCTGCACTGGGGGCTGAGGGCGAGCAGGGGTGAGTCATTAAACGGGGATGATAATAACGCACCTCCCTCTAGGGTGGTTTTGAGGACGGAAGGGTTAATTAATACCCGCAGGTGCTGAGGCCGCCAGGAGCAGAGAAGCGCTGCGCCTTTAGCACCTGCCTGGCCTCGCCCTGGGCGCCCAGGGGTGCTGGACTCACCCTGGAGAAGCAGCCCCTGCACCTTGCTACCCTGCAGAGCTGACCCAGCCCCTCCCACCCTCTTCCACCCGCCCCCCTGGGCTTCTGACAACCAGCCAGAGAAAAGCGACTCCCCTGAGCCACTGTCTTCTCCACCTGGAGAGGAAGCGCCTTAAACTCACTGCCAGGTTGACAGACATGCAGAGGCCCCAGACCATGCCCCCCCAACGCTCTTCCTCCTGTCCCCTCCCTGCCCCCTCCCTGCCCCCTCCCCAAGGCAGAGGCCCTCAGGTCCCAGGGCAAGGCCTGCCGTGTCCCCATGGGAGTCACTTGCCCTGTCTGAGCCTCAGTTTCCCCATCTGGGAGTGAGGATCTTGGACAAGAGAGCACACATCCAAAGGGCCCTACTGTGTGCTGAGCCCTCACAAGCTGGCCTTCCCAGGGCCCTGTGGGGCTGGGATTCCTGGTCCTTTCTCAGGAATCACGAAGCACAGACTCCACCCCCTGCTCCTCCCCTTGCGTGACGTCAGCAGTCACCAGGCAGAATAGCCATCCTCCCACCACAGGCCTCACTGCTCAAGGACCTGCAGCCTCGAGCCCTCGGGCCCCCGAACACGCCAGCTTTCCCCCCTCACTCACTTATGGGAGACTCCACGCAAAGACCCCAACCTAACCCCATCTCGTCCTGCCAGGGCTTTGCTCCTATCATATCCTCTCCTTCTCTCTTTTCCTCCTTCACCTCCTGATGAACTCCTATGCTTCCCTCAAAGCCCAGATTTCATCTCTTTGCTGAAGCCTTTCCCAGGCGGAACCAATCGCTCCCTCAACTCTGCCCCCAGAGCAGCGAGCAGAGAACATGCTCAGAGCAGGTAGCCTGAGCCAGGCTCTGTCCTCGGCCTGTTACATGCATTCTCTCACCTAATCTTCACCACCACACGGTGACGTAGATCGTTATTATTTCTGCTGTACAAGTGGGGAAACTGAGGCTCAGAGACATGATGTCACTTGCCTGAGGCCACACAGCCAAGAAGTAGTGGGCACCGACCTCTCCACCTTTGGGATCATCCTTTCCCAGGCTCTCCTCCCAACTGCACTGTGAGCCCCTCTGGCAGGACTCATTCCTGAGTCCTCTCCGCGTCCCCAGGACCTAGAAGAGCACCCGGCAGTGCCCACGACGGGGCCCTGAATCAGCGCACCCGGCAGTCGAGCGCCCCCGCCTTTCCTCCCATCAGTCCCCCCCCCCCCCCGCGCCCTGCCCCATCCTTCCCACCGGGCCCACCCTCTGCTCCCCCGCAGCCTCTGCAGGGAAGCCCGTGGCTCCCCCAGTCTTGGAGCCTCTCTGCCCACCTGTCTGCTTGGGGTTTGGCCCCCAGTGAGATGCACATTCCCAGGCAACCAGGAGCTGCCTCCTCCGCCTCCCCCCAAAGAGCCCAGCCCTGTGCGTCACAGAAATTGTTCAAAGCTCAACTTGAATGTGCACTTGGTCCCAGTTTGGGTCAGTGGCAAAGCCAACAACTAAAATATGATCCCCCATCTTCCATGATTTACAAAATCCCCGTGTCCCTTCTGCAGAGACTTTGGGGCCAACCAGTCCTGGGTTCAAATCCCCCTCCTGCCATTTAATGAGCCAAGTAAACTAGACAAGTCAATTCATCTCCAGAAAAGTGGGAGCAGCAAGGTCTGCCAGGGGGACATTGTGAGGACTGATGGGGTGAAGTGCCTACAAGGCCCTGGCACACAGTAGGTGCTCAGTGAGCATCAGCACCCGAGGCCTGGCATTCAGTAGGTGCTCAGTGAGCATCAGCACCCCAGAAGGGCGGGCAGACTCTGTAAACTGCACCCAGTACAGAGCTAAGGGTTCTAAGGAGCTTTGGAATGAACCCTATCCGTGAGCAGCCTCCAACTTCCCACCCCACACACAATCTTCCCCTCTTCCCCCACTCTTCCCATCGTGGCCCCTCGCCTCGAGCCCACCTCAGACCTACTCCCCTAACATAATTTGTGTGTGTTTTGGCAGATTTTAGTACAGCCACACTTTAAATCCATCATATAAAATAAATCTTCCAGGCTGTTCAACTTCCAAATATTTTATCCCCCACCTCAGCAGGATGCCTGCATTTTGGCAAAAAGTGCACATTAAACAAACCACACTGTACAGGAAAAGGAGGCAAGGACTGGATACGGAGCGGTTGCCATTCCTTTGTGGAATTCAGCATTCTTTCAGCGAGCGCGTGCTCTTCCGGGGGCCAAAGCCCAGAGTGAAGCGTGTTCTCCCCACTGCCTCAGAAGTGGGTCATGTCGGAGCTCCGAGCAGACTGCTTTTTACAGCAGAATAACTGGAGTCCTTTTTTTTGAGCATCTGCCTCCTTGAGCCCATCCAAATCGTGCACAGGTGCGAATGGTATGATCCTGGTTGTACAGGTGGGGACACGCAGGTACTGACAGGTGACAGGACGAGAAAGAAGTGGGGCTGGGATTTGAACCCAAGTCTTGCTGGCTCCTTCATCTCCTCGACACCTGCTCTCCTGCAGCCCCAACCACGCGCTCCTGCTCCCTGGGTATGTGGGAGGATTACAGCAGGTGAGGTGAGAGAGAAAGCAGCCCAGTCCAGGCGGACGCCTAACCAGGCTTTGGGGTCAACCCAAACCACCATCCCCCCAAAATTGATCATTTGCATATATTTATATGCCAAGGCCTCAAGTGTAGGCAATAAAATCAATTAATTAAGGCAACCAACCAGCAGGCACTTAGTTGCAGGATGCCCTTCACCAAGGTAAAAAGTGGAATCGATTTTGAAAATACTCCCCCCCACCACCTCCTGGGTCGGTAGCGCAGACCCTGCCCTGGGCTCGACCCCCACTGTCACTCAACATTTCCAGGTCAGAAGTGAGGCGCTCAAGGGGAGGGGCTACCCAGCGTAATTTTCTGCAAGAACACGTTTTGCCATTTTCTGTTTTACCATTATCACACATCTTGACAAAGGCAGGACCGGGAGTAACAGGGTGGACGACAGGCTCTCTTCTCTGCAAACACATCAGAAGCAGCACCTTCTCCCAGCCTGGAGCTCCTGAATGCCCAGAACCTTCCATGCATGAAAGGTGCCTGTGCAAAGGGAGGGCAGGTGGCCTGGCCCAAGTCACAGAGAAGCCCCTGAGAGGCAGCGCCCTTCCCTCCAGATGGGCGGCTCGGACCTCCCGAGGGACGGGGGCAGAGGCGGGGGGGGGACTTGGAGCTCCCGGGACCAGGAGACCCGGATGAAGTCACCGCCCAGGCCCCTCCACCTGCACGGAAGGGATCAGGGCTTTTCACAGAGGAGGCCAGACGCCGGCACGGCCCAGCCGCGTCTGCCCACGTGCTGGGGAAGGACCGATGGCGGCACGGAGCGAGCTTGGTGCACACAAGAATAAAAGCACGGAGGAAAGAAGGGACCTGCGAACTGACGGAAGGACAGTCCCCACCCGAGTGAGGCACAGATCCCCAGTGGGTGGGTGGAGTGAGCGAGAGAGCAGGCACGAATAAAACACCAAGGAGTAAAAGATGAGAGGCCTGCGGGAGCGAGGCAAGCTCGAGGGCTCGCGGAGCTGCCACACTCACCTGTGCCCTGCCTGGTGCGAGAGCTGCCATCCTGAGCCTCCTCTCCTAGGGGAGGGCTGAGAGGCACAGAGAGGTTGGGTGACTTGCCCCACGTCACCCAGCTCTGGGGGACAGGGCTGGGTGTGGACCCAGGCAGTGGCCACAGGCCCCAGAGCCGCCCCCGCCTGCTTTCCCAGGTCTGCTTGGGCCGAGCCGAGGTCCAGGCTCACTGGGAGACTTGGCCTCCTCATTTCCAGCTGACATCTGAGACGATCTTAATAAATTCCAGCTCCTCTGAGTCAGAATAAAGCTCGCGAGATCCTTCTAAATGGCTGTGAATGTCCCGATGCGGGTTCACCATGAAATCGCTGCATCGTGGGGAGGGCTGGGAGCTGGCAGCGGGTCAGGCCTTTCCTGAGGACTGTTTCCCACGTGCTTCACTTTGCTCAGCATTCCTGGCCCTGCCTGGCCCGTGGCTCCCAGGGCACCAGGCGTGTGCTGTGCCAGCAGAGGCGGGACGCCAGGAGGGTGGGCGTCTGCCAGGAGCCTGTGCCTCCCCCAGCCCCATGCCCCACCCCGCCCTCCTGGACAGAGGCCCCCAGGCCCCCCTGCCCCACGGGTGCCTCCAGCGCCACCCCCACCTCCCGACACTCCGAGGACACCACTGCCCCTCCCCAAGGACTCCAGCCGGCTCCGGGCTCCCAGGCCTCTGCTCATGCGGCTGCCCGACCTGGGACGCCCCTCCAGCCTCGTCCTCACTACAGAGTCCACTCGACCCCAAAGCCCAGGGGAGACATGGAGGTGGCGGGGGGGGCCAGCCTGCTCCTGCCGTGTGCCCAGGGCCCAGCCGGGAGGTGGGGCCACCCTCAGGGACTCCCCCCACAGCCCGGGCACCAATCACACAGGTAGGTTTCATTGGCCCATTTTACAGGGGGAGCAACTGAGGCTCAGAAATGCTGAGTAACATGCCCAAAGCCACCCAGGGGTCAGGGCAGGGCTGGAATAACTGGCCGCGACAGCAGATACGCTGACCAGACATCCGGCCCCACACCCACCCTGCTCTGAGCAGCCTCCCGACCCCTGAGAAGGGCCATCACCCCTTCCCTGCCCCCGCAGGGCACACTGACCCTCCCCATTCCCCCTTTCATATCAGTTGTTTCCATTGACTATCTCTGTCCCTGACCAGACCCTTCTCAAGGGGAGCAGCTCGTCGTGGAGTTTCCAGGATCCACCCGGAGCTGGGCACTGCTGAGTCACCTGCTGCGGCCTTGAGAACGGAAGTGGGTCAAGGTGGGCTGAGTCCCCATGGCCTGGGCCAGGCTCTGCCCCAGATGAGGACGGGCCCGTCTGGCACAAGGTCAAGCTAGGTCCCAAGTTCACCCAGAAGTTTGGCTTCTGTGAGGGTGTCAAGTTCACGATTTTGTAGATTTAGCTCTTCGTGGGGCTAGTTGGGGGGGTTGGGGTGTGAAATGCACAGGGGTGGGTGGTCACAGCGGGAAGACTTGGGCTCAGCAATAGCAGATCTGTGTGACAGAGGAATGAGTTTCCCAGTTGGGTGGTGAGATCTCCATCCCTAAAGAGTTCAAGTTCTTTCTCAAGGGACGGTGAACTTGAGAGCACATCCTGCTTTACAGGGGGAATTACAGGTCATTTCCTATGCCAAGATTCTGATGCTGAGATGTCTATTTCAACTCTAAGTTTCTCTAAATAGATTCTGCAATTCCAAGGATCAAAAAAGATGTGGGTGTGGTTCCAAACTTCCTTGAGAGATTCTTTAAACCTGAGATTCTTTGGGCCTGAGTCCATGAATGATTTGTGATTCTATATTTTTAGAATTCTGTGAAAGAGGTAAGATGCTCAGATTCTGCCATTCAAAGGTTTTTGAAAGCATCTTTGAGTCTTTGAAAGATGCTCTACTTCTAAGATTCTGAGTCCCCAATACCATGAAAGGAATTGACAGATTTGAAAACCCCCAACCGTGAAAGAGAAGGAAGGTTCTAAGACCCTCCCACCTCCCAACTCCCACCTCCCATTTCAGCATCTGGAGAACACTGAGCTGTCTCCAAACTCCATCATTAAAACGTGGAGCCCCTGGGAGCCCAGGTTCCGTTCACAGCCCCCTTCCCCCCCCCATACCTCGCTCACCCCAGTCTTCTCCCAGGACTCAGGGCCCTCAGGGATGAACCAATGAACCAGCCCTCCAGAAGGACCCCCTCCCCCCCCAGCCTGGTTAAATCGGCAAAGACGGACCCTCCCCAGGGAGGCCTGGGGCCTCCACACCAGTTTACAAGTTGTCCCTTGAATCCCCGCCCACACCTCCCTGGGGCTCCCTTCTCCTGCAGCCTGGGGAAGCAGGGCCGGGACCCTCCCACTTCTCTCCTCCTCCCCTCCCTCCGACCCCCAGACCCACAGACACGTGCTGCGTGGATTAAATGGGCCTCGACGCCCACGTGACACAGCCCAGGAGGCAAAGCCTCACAGACGTGCTCCCAGACGAGCGCTTTGCGGCTGTTTCCTGCTGAACTAAGAGGGGCACGATGCGGACAGGCTGCCGCGTGGAACTATTCTGGTGCATCCTGCTCAGTGCAAACAGCTCAGGGCCAGGAGGCCAGACGTCCCACTTTCATCTTGGTTCTGTTGGTTTTTCGTGTTTGCCTCACCCTGTTCCGCCATGGAGGCCTTTTCCTATATTTCATTGTTTAATCTGCTGCTTTCTCAGTGGGCTCTGAGGAGCTGGCTCTCCTGAAGGGTCAGTTCAGCTTTCTCTGGAAAGAATTTGATTCCTGGGCAGGGCAGAAATGTGAGAAGGGCAGGGAGAGGGCTGGCATTCAGGAGGGGGCTGGAGGCACAGCCAGGGCCCAGGACGCTCACAGCGCGGCCCCCTGTCCCCCCCAGTGGCCCCTGAGCAGGAAGGCTGGGGGCAGGAGCAGCCTGCGTGGAGGTCCAGAGCCAGCGGACTCGGCCACGGGGACTGGACACCCAGCCCCTTCTCTGCGCCTCAGGAGCCTCCCGTGATACCCCCAGCTGGCCAGGCACTTCCGTGAGCTGGCAAGGGAGGCTCAGCACTGTGGACAGCCAGGCTTACTGCCCCCAGTAGTGGCTCAGCGATAAGCAGACGGCACTGCCCTGAGCCCCTCAACAACCCCAAGCACCCCTCAGCGTTTCCCCCTTCACCAGCCTAGGGTGCTGGTACCTCTTCCTGGCCTGCCTGCCCCAGTCCCTCTCAGACTACTCTCCAGACCATGCCCCCTGCAGACCCCAGGATCCCTTTCCCTCACTGAATAAGGACTAGGGCAGCAGCGTGCCCTCTACAGGAGTGTGGGGACACACAAAAGGGGACTATTGGAGGCTCTGTGAGTCTGCATGAGCGAAATGGGAATGGACATGTTTTGACCTGATGGTAGCTCTTTGTTGAGAGAGGAAAGGACAGTTCTTAATTTTGGAGGAAACTTTGTCTTTTTATTGAAGCTCTGATGAAAATCTGCTGGTCTGAGACACAGGCACCTGGGTCCAAATGCCAGAGCTGCCACAACAGTAAGTATGCAGGTTCAAGGTCTTGAGCATCCACAGGGCACCACACCCTGTGCTCTGGACTTACATACATGCCTCATTTCAGAGTCTCAATATCCATTGAAGAAGGAATTAGTCTCCCATTTCCCAGGTGAGGAACCTGGCACTCAGGAGGTGCAGGCACATGCCTATATCACCCAGCAGGATGTACACCAAGGTCTTTGGATTTTTGATGACTGGAAGGACACTTTTAAAAATGAGCATACTGCTATTTGAGTTGGAGTGTTGTGTACATGTCAATTAGATCCTGTTTGTTAATTGGGTAGTTCATTTCTTCTATATCTTTGCTAATTTTCTAATTGTTTTATCATTTGCTGAAAATGGGTTTTTGAAGTCTCCAACTATAATTTTGGATTTGTCTGTTTCACCTTTTGGCTTTATCAATTTTTGCTCCATGTATTTTGAAGCTGTTATTTGGTGCCTGCATATTTAGGATTGCTATGTCTTCTTGGTTATTGATCCTTTTATCATTGTATAAAGTTCCTCTGTCTCTCCAGTAATTTTCTTTGCTCACAAGTCAGCTTTATCTGATATTATTATAGTCACTTCTGCTTTTTTTATTAATATTTTCATGGTTTTTTTCCATCCTTTTAATTTCAACTTGCCTATGTCTTTGTATTTGAAATGAGTTTCTTGTATATAATATATAATTGGATAATAGGTTTTTTGTTGTTTTGTGGTGTTTTTTTCTGTCTTTTAATTATGTATTTAGACCATTTGCATTTAATGATTGATAGATTATGGTTTAAGTCTGCGATTTTATTTTTGGTTTTCTCTATTTCTCATTTCTATGTTTTTCTTTTCTTACCTTCCTATTGGTAATTGGAACATTTTTTTGTTCCTCCTTAATCATTTATAGCACTTTTTTGTCTATATCACCTTGTATAGTTTTCTCAGTGGTTTGTTCTACATATTACAATGTACATATGTAGATTATCATAACTCACTTGTATTGATGTTTTACCACTGTGAGTGAAGTGTAAACACCTTACTTCCATTTAAGGTCCCTTTGTTTGTCACACTTTACAAAAATAAATCTCTTAACTATTTCCTTTACTTATATATTGAATATACTACATTAAATGATTTATGATTTTTTTAAAGATTTATTTATGTATTTATTTCTCTCCCCCTCCCCCCCGGTTGTCTGTTCTCTGTGTCCATTTGCTGCATCTTCTTTGTCCGCTTCTGTTGTTGTCAGTGGCATGGAAATCTGGGTTTCTTTTTGTTGCATCATCTTGTTATGTCAGCTCTCCACGTGTGTGGCACCATTCCTGGGCAGGCTGCACTTTCTTTCACGGTGGGCGGCTCTCCTTACGGGGTGCACTCTTTTTGTGTGGAGCTCCCCTATGTGGGGACACCCCTGCGTGGCAGGGCACTTCTTGCGTGCATCACACTGTGCATTTGCCAGCTCCACACGGGTCAAGGAGGCCCAGGGTTTGAACTGCGGACTTCCCATGTGGTAGATGGACACCCTAACCATTGGACCAAGTCTGCCACCTATGATTTTTGCTTCAGCCACTAAATATGAGTTAAGAAACTCATGAGAAAAAGGGCACTCTGTTATATTTATCTTAATTTTCACACATTTTGTCAGTCTGCTTTCTTTTCTGCAATTCCAAGCTTTCTTCTATTACCATTTCCTTCTGTTTAAACAACTTCCTTTAGCCATTCTTTTAGAGTAAGTTTGCTAGCAACAATCTCTTGGGTTTTCTTCATTTGGAAATGTTTTTATTTCCCCTTCAATCTTGAAGAATATTTCCACCAGATACAGAAATCATGGCTGACAGTCATTTTCTTTCAGTGCTTAAAAAATATTCTGCCACTTAATTTGAACCTCCATGACTTCAAATGAGAAATCTGCTGTTACTCAAGTTGGTGTTCACTTCAAAGCAACATGTAGCTTCTCTCTGGCTGCTTTCAACATATTTTCATTGTCTTTAGTTTTCTGAAATTTCTTTGGGTCTATCTTATTTGGGATTTGCTCAGCTTCTTGAATCTTGATTTCTGTCTTCCACCAAATTTGGGAAACTTTTAGTCATTATTTCTTCAAATACTTTTTCAATCCCACTTTCTCTCCACTCTCCTTCCGAGATCCCAATGAAATGAATGTTAGCTCTTTTGTTACTGTCCCACAGGTCTATGAAACTCTGATTTTTTTTTCAGTTTATTTTCTCTTTTGTTCAGATTGGTTAAATTCTACTGATCTGTTCTCAAGATCATTGATTCTATCCTCAGTTATTTCCACTCTACTGTTGAGCCCATCCATTGAGATATTTTTTGTTTTTTTTTGTTGTTGTTGTTTTGGTTTCTGTTTTTTGGGGTTTTTTTTTTTTTTTTTTTTTTGATCATTATATGTGTCAATACTATAGTTTCCATTTAGTTCTTCTTTATTTTATTTTTATTTTTTTAAAAGATTTATTTTATTCCTCCCCACCCCCCCTACTCCCCCTGTTGCCTGCTCTCTGTGCCCATTCACTGTGCGTTCTTCTGTGTCTGCTTATATTCTCATTAGGCAGCTCCAGGAACCAATCCTGGGACCTTCTGGAGTGGGAGAGAGGCAGTTACTCTCTTGTGCCACCTCAACTCCCTGTTCTGCTACGTCTTCTTATTTTCTCTCCTCTGTGTCTCTTGTTGCACATCTTGCTGCCCCAGCTCTCAGCATCAGCCAGCACTCCTGCGTGGGGCGGCTTTCCCATGCTGGGTGGCATTCAGGAGGACATGCAGTGGCATTCCAGCATGGACAGGCACTCCTCCTGCGCCAGCTCACCCTCACCAGGAGGCCTTGGGCATCGAACCCTGGACCTCCTATGTGGTAGACAGGAGCCCAATTGGTTGAGCCACATCCATTTCCCTAGCTCATTTTTGTTACTTCTATTTCTTTGCTGAGATTTTCTATTCTTTTTTCATTTGTTTCAAGAGAATTCATAATTGCTTGTTGAATCATTTTTATGCTAACTACTTTAAAATCTTTGTCATGGCATTCCAACATTTGGTTCCTCTTAATGCTGTCATCACTGATTATCTTTTCTTATTCAAGTTGTGATTTTCCTGGCTCTTGGTATGACAAGTGATTTTTTTAAATTACATTCTAGACATTTGGGATATTATAAGGTCAAGTCCCCACTACTAACACCAGGAATGGGGGAGCTGGGGGCTGACTCACACTGTTTTGTTGCTACAGTGTACGTGCAGAAGTTCAGCTTCCCACTAAGACCCAGAGACTCGGGGAGAGGAAGGGAAAAGCAGAGTACAGCTAGTCCCACCCCCTGCCACCTCATTTGGCCTCCTGCATGCTAGTGGGAGTTGGCAGAGAACCAACTAGCCCCTCCTCACATTGCTAGCCCTGCCTCACACTCTCACACTGCCTCCTTCAGTCTTATTGCTGCCTGGGGGAGGGAGGGTGGAGGCTCAGTGCCCCACCCACCCACTGGACCTCACTGACACTGCTCTGGCAGGGGAATCAGGTCTTCACTGCCTGCTTTCTGCAAGGCAGGGGTGGGGTAGGGTGGAAAATCAGTTCCCTGCTCAGCTCCCCTGAAAATGTGGTGGGTGGGAAGAGTGAATTTTCTGTTGATGTTTGGCTGTAGTTTAGAAGGTATTGATAAAAAGGTTTTCTGTTGTTAGCTCACCCTTTCCTCAGTCTTTTGGCTGCAGGGGGGACAGGTTTTCCTGAAAAAAAATTTTTTTTCTGTCTGTGCCTGTTAGCAGGTACAGGTTGAATGCAAGAAGAAAATTCACCACCTTGTCATTCCCCAAGTTCTGAGGTCCCTGGGCAGCCCCTTTCTTCTTTCCACTTTCCAGAGTTTTCCTATATTTGCTGTTATGGTATATCCCAGGTTTTTTAGTTGTAAGAGGAAGATCTGGGAGGCTGGAGAGGGTAGACCCATCCATTAGATATTTTAATGTTGCTCAGATATAAACAGGAAAGCCCTAACATGCACATTGGTCATGATTACATGTCTACATGATTACATTTCTGTGCCATCCCACATGCTTCCTGTGTGCTACCATCAGTTGCATTTATGTCTGTATATATGCATTTCCTTGACTACTATTGATTGCCATCCTTCCACCTTATCAATAGAGCCCCATGAGCTCCCTGAGAGCAGGGGCATATCCAGCTCACTGCCCTGTCCTCTGTTCATTGCCCAGAGCCTGACATTTAGTAGGGGCTCACAGATTTATGAGTGAACACACTCAGTCAATATGTATCAAGAACCCACTGTGTGCCAGGCCTTCTGCGGGGTATGAGGATTGCAGGATGCAAAGACACACAAGAGCCCAGCTCTTGGGGCCAAGATTCTAGACAGGGGGCAACAGGCAATAAACAGAAAAACAAGCACATGAACAAGTTAGTGTTAGAGTAACGTCACCTGAAAAGAAACTAGTGGGATGTGGTAAGAGCACCTGGTGGGGCAGGAGGCTCCTTTAGATAAAGGGTCAGAGAAGTCCTTTGGGGGGGGTGGGGACGTTTGGGCTAAAACCAGAAAGACACACCAGAGCAGGCAAGTGAAGCTCTGGACTTCCCCAGCAGAAAAAACATCAAGTGACAGGGAAGCGAACTTGGCCCGGTGGTTAGGGCGTCTGCCTACCACATGGGAGGTCTGCAGTTCAAACCCCGGGCCTCCTTGACCCATGTAGAGCTGGCCCATGCGCAGTGCTGATGTGCGCAAGGAGTGCCATGCCATGCAGGGGTGTCCCCCACATAGGGGAGCCCCACACGCAAGGAGTGCGCCCCGTAAGGAGAGCCACCCAGCGCAAAAAAAAGTGCAGCCTGCCCAGGAATGGTGCCACACACACAGAGAGCTGACACAGCAAGATGACACAACAAAAAGAAACACAGATTCTCGGTGCTGCTGATAAGATTAGAAGTGGTCACAGAAGAACACACAGCGAATGGACACAGAGAGCAGAGAACTGGGCGGGGGGGGGAGAAATAAATTTTTTTTAAAATCTTAAAAAAAAAAAAATCAAGTGACAAAGCCCCATGGTGGGGACAAGTTTGAGGTATACCCGGACCAGCAAGGAGGTCAATGGCTGGAGAAGGAGGCAAGGATCTAGCTCACGTAGATCTCTGTAGGCCAGTGGAGGAAGGTGGTAAGAAGCCATTAAAGGCTAAGCAGGGGGATAAATGGGCACGATCTGATTTGGGTTTTAGGAAACTTTCCTCTGTCTGTAGGGAGCCACGTAGACTGCAACAGGGAACCAGTGAGGAGGCTGTTGAAACTGGAGGAGAGCTAGGATGGCACCCTGTGTTAGGTAAAGGGAGGCAGATTTGGAATGAATGACGCTCTGCCTGCAGAGGGTGTGAAGGGGCACAGATGGTGGGTAGGGCATGGAAAGCACCTGGTGCACAGTCAGTGCCCCCTCCATTAGAATCTGGTTCTCCCTGCTCTCCACTCAGAGCTTTTCACCCTCCCCAGGGCCTCCGCAGAGAGCAAGTTCGGCACCAGCGGCTCCAGCTCTGAAGAGGAAGCCATCAGTTAGCTGCCGGCTGCAGAAGCAGATGGTGCTCCTGCACCACCACCACCACGCACCTGTGACTTCTCGCAGATGCTAACTGGGGCCCCGCTGTCCTGTCCCAGTGTGCTCCAATGCTGGGAACCCCCATGGAAACACCTCCCCCAAAGCCTCTCCTGCTAAATCCGGCCCTCCTCATCGCAGACCAACCTGCCCACCACTGCCTACGAGAAATCTGGCACAGCATGTGGGGGCTGCAAAGGGAATCCTGTTGTGAATACACAGGAGAGCCATGGTTTTTGAAGCCTCTCCAAGTCCGGAATCTCCACTGAGAACCATGGAAGCAAACAGTGTTAGCACTGTAACATCCAGGCATCATCCCCTCCCAACTTTTTAACTTACAGATGGGGAAACTGAGACTCCAAAAGAAAAAAGCCCTGAGGCTGTCTGGTGTCATAGTTAGGGAGGGACCTTTGGGGTCAGGCAGATATTGGGTTCACATTCTGAATCTATTACCTAATTGCTTTACATCTCTCAGTTTCCTCATCAGTCAACTGGGGAGAGGACTAATAGCCAGTCCTTGCTCTGTGTCAAGCATTGTTTCATAAGCCCTTTACACATATGTGCTAAACCTTCAGTGCAATCCCTTGAGGTTATTCTCTACACTCTCCATTTTCATGCAGAAACTGAGGCACGGGCAGCTTATGTAACTCGATAAAGGTCACCCAGTCAATAAATGCAGAGCTAGAATCAAATGCAGGCAGCCTGGCCTATTGTGTGTTGACACGATATGAATGATCATGGATCCCCGAAAGCATTGGAAACAAATTAAGAAAAGTAAGTACGTTGACCCCAAATAGAATGTAAACAAACTGAGAAACACATGTTTTTGTAATAAGCGGAAACCAGACGTTTATATGAAGAAATGATGTGGCCTGGCTTGATGTCATCCAGATGGGCACTTCTTACAAAATCAGTGCGGACACCACCTCGGTCAGTGTCAGGTTGAGGCAGATGGAAACCCGGTCGCTCTGACTCCCATCTTCAATGCTGTGCCGTGCTGCAAAGCTCCCTGCAGCGCTGTGACCAGAGTCTCCTGTTTTGGAACCTCCTCTAAACACCAAGTGGGACCTGGCCCCCGAGGTCAAGGCTTTCAGGCCGATGGACTTCAGAGACTCTGGGATCTTCCACCTTTAAATATATGATGTGCCCTTGACCTGGCTAGGCTATTGTGAATTGGCTATACTGGCTGCTGGCAATTATGCAAGCAAATAAATTGCACTGAGCATTCAAACTAGAGGCTTGTCAGATCTGCTTTGATTTACTTTTGATTTCTATCGGCTTTCTGTTTGTTACAACTACATTTACACGACTTGACTGACCCTCAGGCCTGCACCCTGATGCTGTCCCAGCTCTTTGAAGATGACCTGGGAGGTTAATGGACATGTGTCTGCAAAGGGCTAAACCCCGTCCCTGTCGGTCACATAGTCAGTGCTCAGCAAATGCTGGCAAAGGTGTCAGGGGCCGCCCCAGCGCAGGGACTGAGCGTGAGGCAAGCAGGTTCTCGGGGGGCTTCCAGTTCCAGGAGCAGTGGAGGGACTCCGCGGAGACAGAGGAGGACGCAGCTTGCAAAGGCCGGCCCTGGGCTGGAGGGGTCCAGGCAGGGACACAGCATGACCAGACAGGGCTTCACAGGGCGGCTCTGGGGACAGACAGGGTTGACTTAGGAGGGGTTGGGGCCGGGCGTCGGGCCGGCAGGTGAGCTGCTTCTGGAATGGCGCTGGGCTCACGTTCGGTTCCCCACTTCCTTAAGTTCTATGAGCATGGGGGCTTTCACCGGAAGAATGGGGGTGCCCTCACTCTCCTCTCATTGAGCACTCTGGAGTGAGGGGGTGAATCTGGGGGCAGACGCTGGCGCGCCAGGCTGTGGGTGAGCCGGGCGCCTCCCACCTCCCCCCCCCACCCCATCCCCTTTCCCTCGGAGGCTGTTGGAGAACATTAAGTGAAGCAGCAGCCTCATTACTGGAGTCTCCAGCTCATTAGCAGGCGGGCTGGAGGGGGTGGGGACCGCTCAGAGCTGGGGCCAGAGTGGAGGGAGGCGGGGCGGCCAAGCAGTGCTCACAAATATCTGCTCAACCCTTGCACTAAATTTGATGTACTTCGATCAGTATTCTAATATACTGAGTTTTTTTTAAATCTCGCAGTCCCATTTGAGCTCCACAACGGCCTGTGGCCCCGGGTTGTTTCTAGAATAGTTCCTCGATGTTAAGGCTGTGGATATGGGCACAGAGTGGGAAAAGGACTTCCTCAAGTCAAGTGGGAAGTGTCAGCACCAGAACAGAAACCTGGTCCTAGAATAAGAGTCAGCCTTTATCGAGACAGTCCCCGCAGGAGAAGGAGTTTACCCCTCACAAGCCTGGGAGGAAGGTTCCATCATTACTCCCTTCTGCCGACAAAGATACTGAAGCACAGAGAGATCAAGACACTTGACCAAAGTCACACAGTTGGATCTCTTTTCACCCTCAGACCCCGCACCTTCTAAACTGAGAGGCCTGAGCCTTGCAAGGTATGACCTTGGGCCCCTCCCCAGCCCTCCCCACCCCCCGGAAGCCCTGGGGTCGATGAGGGGCCAGAGTGTGGCGTCCACGATACTGCTCAGGCAGGCACAGGTTGGGGTAACAGTCTCCCATCTGGAGATGGGAGCATCTGGAGGAGGATGTTGCATCCCCAGGGCAGGTAGGACGCCCCCAGTCGCCTCCCCTAAGACCACGGAGCTCTGACGGTCACCGTCACGACGTCATTGGACAATCTAGCCTGGAGGTGACTGCCAGGCCCATCCAGAGGTCCCGTCTCAGACACCTCGGAGAAGTGGTGCTGCTTCGTGCCAAGCTTTTCCCCTGGAGGATGCTGCCAGGGGCACGCGGATGGGCTTTCTAGAAGGCAGAGGGCGGGCCCGGGGGCCAGCACTCAGCAATGGCCAGGAGCTGGGCTCCTCCTCCCCCGCTTTGCCTCCTGAGGGAGCTGAGGCACCACGGGGGCTGCTCCGCTGGAGGAAGGAGGGGTGAGCACGCCCATGGGAGACTGGGCATGTGCAGGTGTGGGGTGGGGAAGTGAGCACACAGGGGCTGTGTCCGTGACAAGCATGTGTATGTAATTGTGTGTGTGTGTGCGAGGTTGGGTGTGACCCAAGAAAGGGTAGTCAGGAAACCCAACAGCACCCTCCACTGCCAGCCTTGTGACAGGATTCACGGGATGTGATAAGGGCTTTGGTGGGGCCTTATGGGAGAAGCAGCACAAGTGCAATAAAAGACCCAGGAATTGCTGTGTGACCTTGGGCATGCCCCCTGCCCTCTCTGAGCCTCCCTTTCCTCATCTGCACAATGGGGCTTACCCTGCCCAACTTGTGGGCTGACTGGGAGAGTTCAGTGTGATCACCCAAATGAAGATGCACTTGACCCGTGGCTGATGTTGATGTTCATCATCACCTGGTGGGACTTGGGGTGGGGGGAGATCTGACCTCGGTCTGGAAAATGGGGGCCTGGGCTGGTATTGATGAGGGGCTAGATAGAAGGAACGAGCCATGTGGCCCAAATCCCAAGACCCTGCGGTGCTTCTCCTACAACTTTGAAGCTCGAAAGAAACAGCTGGAGAGCAAGGAAAAGGCAGCTCCCGTTCCCAGGGCTCAGGCTGTCAGTGTGGGCTGTAACACACCACGAGCTGACCCAGGCTGTGGCTGGAAATATTTACACTCATCAGCAATCGTTGATGTCCTCTGGGCTTTGCTCCACAGAGGATTTGGAGGAGCGCACAGCAAAAGCTCATTCAGCAAAGTGATAAAATAAACAGTCACAGAATTTGGGACCAGGGAACACGCACCAGAGTGGACAGTCAGGACCCAGAAGGCAGCAGGGCTGAGATTTGCAGACCAGAGGCCTCAGCGGAGCTCAGGGGAGCTCAGAACATGCTGGTGGGCAGGGTAAAAAGGGTGCTGTCTGCAGAGAATGAGCGCGTGGCTGGGAGCGCTGCGGACACAACCGTGCTGTTCTCTCTTTGCACGCTGCCAGGAGAGACCACTACGCCTACTCCTACTACCCGTAAGTAGGCCCGCCTGGGCCTTCGGAGTCCTGGCCCCTCCTAGGTGAGACCCCGGCCCCACCTGGCTTAGTGTCCCCGGGTGCTCCGCAGCCGCCTCTGTCTCTGAGTTTCCTACCCTGCTCTGTCGCTCCTCTCTGCATTTTCCTCCTCACATGGTCTTATGAGTCTTGGTTTTGTGGTCAGAGTCCCAGGTTCAAGATCAGGTTCTGCTGAGTCCCCTGGGCAAGTCACTTCACTGCCTGAGCCTCAGTTTCCTCTCCGCCACCGGAGGCAGCACGTGGCTTGAACCATCCATTCCAGCTGATCAGTTGGACTTCCCGACCCCAGGCCAAAGTCCGTGTCCAGGAGCGGCCACGCACAGGTCCTTCTCTGGAACCCACAGCCCGTGTGCGTGCCTGTGTGCTGGGGGAGAGTCCAGAACTGTCCTCTCCACTGGCAGCTCCGCCAACAGGGCAGGCATCTGTCAGGTCCCGAGAAGCCCCTTCTCCAGCGGGGACAGCTCCCATCTCTGCAGGCCCACCCCTGCCCAGGCGCTTCCTCTGGGCCCAGCCCCAGATGCAGTCCTTCCCACGAATCTTCATGGCAACCCATGGCACAGGAACTGTTACCACTCCCCTTTTACTGATGAGGAAACTGAGGCCCAGAGAGGTCAAGGGGCTTGTCACAGGTCAGAAAGTGCCAGAGCTGGAGTTGCAACCCAGGCCTCCTGCCTGACACCATGGCCTGCTGATGCTATTCTGCCTCCCTGTCTCTCTTACTCTGCAAGCCTTCCAGAACATTCCGTCCCACCTGTGCTTCTCCTCCCTCCTCTTAAGAGCACGCCCAGATGGCCCCAGGCCAGCTCAGAGGGCGGTGGGTCTCTCATTTCCCCCTCCTTGGGCCCACTGCTTGCGTCTCTGTCTCCCAATGGCACACTAGCCTTTCCAGCAAGCAACCCCCGTGGACGCACACGGAGCCTCCAGCTCGACTTGCACGGAAACTGCTGACAGGGCAGTTCTCCCTCGCTGCTAAGTTGTGAACTTCAGAGACTGCCTGAGCTACATTTCGTCTGCTGAATCTCGCAGCGAGACCAGCTGGATGCCGAGGGCGTTAGGGGTCCCTCCCACCATCTGTTTTCTGTGGCTCTGGGGGGTGGGATTGGAAGTTCTTCTCCCAAGTAGGCAGAGGCTGGGCTGGGACAGAGCCCTGTGGCACCCCTCCAGGGACTGCCATCCGGTCGGGGGCGCGCTCTCTGTGGGCATCACTGCTCGGGCACCTTGGCAGGCTTCACCTCCGCTCCCCGCCCCAGCCCTTCTGTGGCTTTGCTGGTCTCTGGCCTGTCCCTCCCTCTGTCCCCTTCCCCGACTCTCCTCTCTCCTCGTCATGGTCCCTTTATTCTCTCTCTCCTCCCCTCCCTTCTCCGAATCCTCCTAGTTCTTTCTCCCTCTTTCCCCTCCCCCTTTTCTTTCCTCCTTCCTCCTCCTCTTCTCATGCTGGTCATCAAGTTCAGGGCCCACAGGGGCCTCCAAAGGGTCTCTGGCTCCCCCCGGGTCCCAGGGAGGTGCTGCCCAGAGCCTGGCGGGTGGGCTGGAGTGGAGGCTGGGCCCTGAGCCTTCTCACCCAGGCTGGGAAGGCATGGGCAGCTGCAGTGGTCCCTGCGTGGACACGCGGCCATCTCCTCAACACAGGAAGGATGTCGAGGTTCTGGCAGGGGGGCATCTGGAGGTCTGCATGTCCTTCCCCTGCCCCAGGAGTGCTTGAGTCCAGGACAGACCTACTGGATTTGCCTGCCCGGGAAGATGCCTTCACTGGCCTCGGTCCCCCGACGATCAGTGGCCCTGAACCCTCATTATCTGGAAGTCCTTTCTCAGGTCTACCCCATGACCTGAAGACTGTCAGACGAGCAGGAGAGTGGCTCTCTTGACTCATGCCTTCCCTGGCATTGGACTCCTCCAGCACTTCTCAGCCCCGATGCAGGTTCCAAGTCGTTTCCCCCCTGCCTCTTGCCCCACCCCCCCACTGGAGCTGCGTCCCCTGCCTCCCCACTCCCACTTCTCCCACTTTCCTCAGCGTTTCTCCAGACTCACAAATTCTCCCATCTCTAAAGCTGGACTTGGAGGTATGAGTCATGTAAGACCCCTGCCAGGGGCCTCTCCAGTACCTCTGCTGCTCTAGGGGCGGGACCGAAGCTCTCACCTTCTCCCTCTGCTGCTTCCAGCCCCTGGACCAGCAGGTGGGAGGGATGGAACGACAGGCCCACGTGGGTTTCTGTTCCAGCCCTGCAAGGTGGAAGGTGAAACCAGCCTGAGGACTTTTGGGAGGCAAGGAGAAGCAAGGTTGGAGTTAAGTAACTGCACAAGGGAAACGCTTCCTCAAATGAGCCTTAACCAGACTCCCCTGACGGCAGGGAGGAGTGAGGATGGCTTGTGCGGCCCATTCCCACTGCTGGAGAAAAATAGATCAGAACGTCCCCTGGAGAACACAGAGAGAAAGGAGCATGGAGATGGGAGTTTAGGGCTGGGAACCTGTGGGGCTGGGGCCGGGACAGTTGTCTTCTAATGCCGGGGTGGAGATGGCTGTCTGCTGTGACCTCAAAACAGACCCAGAGTGAGCTTTGTCCCCTTTCCTGAGCCCTTAGGTGAAATTTTCCTAGAGGCCTGTATTAGTCAGCCAAAGAGGTGCCGATGCAAAATACCAGAAATTGGTGGGTTTCTATAAAGGGTATTTAATTGGGGTAGAAACTTACAGTTACCAGGCCATGAAGCACACGTTACTTCCCTCACCAAAGTCTATTTCCACGCGTTGGAGCAAGATGACTACCGTCTGCGAGGGTTCAGGCTTCCTGGGTTCTTCCCTTATAGGGTCTTGCTTCTCTCTGGGTTCAGGGTTCCTCTCTTTCCAGGGCTTGTTTCTTCCTGAGCTCAGGTTTCTCTCTTCCTGGGGCTTGCTTCTCTTTCCTCTGTGTGCTTATTTCCCGGGACTGCAGCTTAAGGCTTCAGCATCAAACTCCAACATCAAAACTCCGACATCAAAAGCCCTCAACTCTGTCCTTTGCCATGCCTTTTATCTGTGAGTCCCCAACCACCAAAAAGTGGGGACTCAATGCCCTAATGATGTTACCCAATCAAAGCCCTAATCATAACTAAATCAGGCCCAGGTACAGACCAGATTACAAACATAATCCAGTATCTATTTTTGGAATTCATAACTATGTCAAACTACAGGGCCAGTGGGACTTAGGAACAGGGTCTCAGCCTGCAGCAACTGCTGCTCTATCCCTTGTTCTCAGCGCAGGTCCCCAGAGCAGGGACTCTGCCCATGCCCTCTGGGAGAGGCAGTAGTTCTCTGGGTCTGCTGGATGAGGGATGGAGGCAGAGTCACCCCAGCACCCTGAGAAGCTTCTAGGACGACGACTGCTCCTGACCTCAAGGTCCCCTGGCCATGGGCCTCCACACCCACATCCCACCCAGCTCAGTGCCTGCATCTCCTGGCAACCCCCTTCTGCAGGAAACCAGTTGACATGTCTCTCTTAGCTTGCCAAAGGGCTGCCAACGTGAAATACCAGAAATGGGTTGACTTTCATAATGGAAATTTCATTTGGATTAAAAGCTTACACTTCTGAGGCTGTGAAATATCCAAATCAAGGCACCATCAGAGATGCTTTCTGACCAAAGTCAGCTCTGGTGACCCTGGCCTCTTGTCCCGTGGTGATCAGGCACATAGCAGGGCTGATCTCCTCAGCCTCAAGATGCTCCCTGGGCCCAGCCCCCACGGGCCTCTTCCTGTGCCTCTGTGCTCTGCTGATTCCAGACTCCAGGACCTCTCTCAGCCTCTCAGGGCTTTCTGTCTTTCTGCAGCTGCAGGTGAACCTGCAGTCCTCTCTCTCACATGGCCAAGGGCAAACTGTCAGAGCTCCCTTTTCCCTGTGTGTCTTATCCTCTGTGTCTCCTTTATATAAGGCCCAGAAAGAGGGCAGAAAACCAACCTGTGTCACACCTCACTGACATAGGCCATACCCACAAAAATGGATTAGTTCAAAAATATCATCTTTTTCTTTTTTGGATTCATAAAACAACTTCAGACTGTCATAATGCCTAAGGCCACCGTCAACTACCACCAGAAGAAGACCCACATGATGAGCGCCGTGGACCGGAGCTTCACGGACCAGAGCACGCTGCAGGAGGACGAGCAGCTGGGCCTGTCCTGCATGGACGCCCACGGCTACAGCCCCCGGGGTGAGTGCCCACCCTCCTGCCCCTTCCTCATGGCCTGGGGTCATGGCCCCAGATCCCTGAGCCAACAAACCAAATCTCTCTGGGGCCTCCCTTCCCCTTCTTTAAAACTCCTAACCAAAAATTTAAGCCCTTATTGAGATCCTGCTTTGTACCAGTACTGGCACTGAAAATACAGAGAAGGCATAGCCATTACCATTTTATTAGAGGAGTTTCATGATACTTGAGAACTTAGACACTTACTCAGACAAAGAGGTATGAAAGGAGTGGGAAACAATTAGCCTTTGACTGAGTAGTGCCCTGTTCCCACTTAACAAATTTTAAAAGTAAGACCCAGAAGGATCAAACTATTTCCAAGTGATTGAACTGCATCTCAGAGCAAAGCCCAAGAACAGGAATATTAAAATATCCAGCCTCCAACAAGGTAATATTCACAGTGTCTAACATCCAATCAAAAATTATCAGACATAAAAGAAGCAGGAAATATGAACCTGGAGAAGAAATCATTCAATCAAAACTGACCCAGGCTGCAAACCATGGTCAAACCATGGTGTGCAGGAGACAGGAAGGGATTCTCAGTGCCTTCTGTCTACTTTTCCTCCTCACATTCCACTGGTTCACACTCCACCTCTATGCTTTCTACTCAAAGAATAGTGGGCTGATTCCTGTGGTTTATTTCTGTAAGCCATGTTAATTTTGGCACTTCTTCAATATGCAAGTTTTTTAAAAGGGATTCATCAAGCCCACATAGCATTCAGATCTCGGTCTGTAATACCATTCTCCAATAAAAGGAAACAGGGCTCCTCGAGAAAATTCTGATTTTAGGATCTGGGAAAAAATATATACAAGATGAATCTGAAGCATATTTTAGTGCCAGAAAGTAAGGAAGTCCTAAAGCACACTATTACAGACATACACACAATAAAACACACATATACACAATGAATAGGTATGTCAAAGGGACATAGGAGCCAACTGAAAAAGTACCCAATGGTCCAAGTTGGGACAATATGAGCAATAGAATGAACAGAATAGCATCATACTACAACGTCAAGTATAAAATAAATATTTATGAGTTCATAACCATATAAACAAATAACTGAATTAATTAATAAATGGGGGAGAAGAGACAAATCTCCCATGCAGAAGAATTCCAAGTGATTTATGTAGGTACTCAGTCCTGAAGAAGATGGAGCTTAACTCCCCACTCATTAAGTATGGGCTGCACAGAGTAACATCCTTACAAGGAGTACAAGATGAAAAGGGGGACAAGAAGTAACTTTATAGTGGAGAAACCTGACAAACACTCTCTTAGCCAGGTGATCAAGGTCAACATTATCAGAGAAAAGTTATGGTGATAGTACGTACCCTTGAGATGATCTCATGAGAATGGCAATTTATCTCTGTGGTCTTCTACCCCCAAAATCTTAGCCCCTCTATAAGCATGAGAAAAATGAAGTTAGGCCCCACTACTCACACCATATGAAAAAAATTAAGTCAAAATGGATCAAAGACCGAAACTAAGAGCTAAGCTATAAAACGCTTAGAATAAAACATAGGTGTAAGTCTTTGTGACCTTGGATTAGGCAACAATTTTTTAGATATGACAATTAAATCACAAGCAACCAAAGAAAAAATGGATAAATCAGTCTTCATCAAAATTTAAAATTTTGTGCTTCGAAGGACAACATCAAGAAAGTGAAAAGACAAGCCATAAAATGGAAGAAAATACTTGCAAATCATATATCCCATAAGCATCTAGGATCCAGAATATAAAAAGAATTCTTCCACTCAACAATTATTTGTCACTAGGAAATGCAGATAAAAACTACAAAGAGACACCACCACACACCCACTAGAATGGCATAGATGTGGAGATACTGAAACCCTCATGTATTGCTGGTAGAAATGGAAAATAGTGCAGCCTCTTTGGAAAACAATTTGACAGTTTCTTAAAAAGTTAAACAAAGAGTTGTCACATGACCCAGGAATTCTGCATCTATGCATATACCCAAGAAAATTAAAACCACATATGGTGGAGTAGGTATAACTCAGTAGCTGAGTGCCTGCTTTACATGTACAAGGTCCCAGGTTCAATTCCTGATACTCCTGAAAAAAATATATATTCATACAAAAACTGTGTAGATGAATATTCATATCAGCATTATTCTTAATAGTCTAAAAGTGGAAACAACCCAAATGTCCATCAACTGATGAATAAACAAAAATGGAGTATTAGTCAGCCACAAAAGGGAATAAAGTACTGATACATGCTACCGCATAGATGAACATGAAAACATTATGCAAAATGAAAGAAACCAGTCACAAAAGGCCACATATCGTATGATTCCGCTTATATGAAATGTCCAAAATAGGCAAATCCATAGGAATAGAAAATAGATTAGTGGTTGCCAATGGCTAGGGAGGAGAGAATGGGGAGTGATTGCTAATGGGTACACCATTTTTTTCTGGTGTGATAAAATGTTCTGGAATTAGAAAGTAGTGATGATTGCACAATATTGTAAATATACTAAAAGCCTGAATGGTACACTTTAAAATCATGAACTTTCTAGCATGTGTATTATGTATTATATCTCAATTTTCAAAATCCCAAGCGAGGGACATTCCACAAAATATCTGACGAGTTATCCTCAAAACTGTCAAGGTTTTGTCAAAGTCTCAAAAACTGTCACAGGGAAGCAGATGTGGCTCAACTGATAGGGCTTCTGCCTACCATAGGAGAGGACCCAGGTTCGATCGCTGGGGCCGCCTAGTGAAAAAAAAAGAGAAAGAAAAAGAGAAAGTATGCCTGCGAAGTGTGAGCCAGTACCCACATGTTGCACCAAGTGCCCATGTGAGTGCCCGTGCAGCAGGCCAAGTGCCTGCATGGCAAGCCGAGTGCCCACACAAGTGAGTTACGCAGCAAGACGATGACGCAACAAAAGAGAGACTAAGGGGAGCATCACAGTGAAACACAGTGGAAACCAAGAACTGAGGTGGCACAATTGACAGGGAACCTCTCTCCTCATCAGAGGTTCCCAGGATCAAATCCCTCTGAATCCTAGAGGAGAAAAAACGAGAAGAGAAGACAAAAAGAGAAATAGATACATAAGATCACACAGCAATGGACACCGCAAAAAAACAGTAGGGTGGGGGAGGGGGAGGGGATGGAAAGGGAGGGGGAGGGGAAGTAAAAAAAAACTGTCACAGCCAAGAGAAGCCTAAAGAGACAAGATGACTAAATGTGATGTGATCTCCTATATGGGATCCTGAAACAGATAAAGGACATTAGGTAAAAACTAAGGCAATCTGTATAAATTGCAGACTTTAGTACATAATAAAGTATCAATATTAGTTCACTACTTGTGACAAATGTACCCTATTAATGTTAGATGTTAATAATACAGGAAACTGAGCATGGGGTGTATGGGAACTCTTTGTACTATATTTGTAACTTTTCTATAAATCTAAATCTATTCTAAAATAAAAAGGCTATTTATAACAGGCTTTCTGTGTGTGGATGGACTTATCATTCCAGGCATGTCGTGGCAGGCTGGTGTGAGGGAGCTGCTGGGAATTTTCTGAGCTATTGGAACTCGACCCCCGCTGGCTCTCAAGCACTGCCACCCATCCTGAGCTGGTGCTGGTGGATTCCACTGTAACGGTTTGCCAGACAAATGCCTGTTGCTTTCGTCACCACAAATACTCCTTTTTCAGGGAGAGGGAAATTGGGACTGTGGACAACAGGGCCCCACAGCCCGACAGCCTGGGTGTGAGCCCTAATGTTGCACTTCCTTGCAGGGGAGCCCGGAAAGCCCACCCTGGACTCAGGGTGCACAGGGCTGAGGGTGACATCATCACGTGTCGTCCTGTCCCTGGCCGTCAGCCACACTGACAGATCATCTTGTGCTGTCCTTGAACTCAGCCAGGAAGCAGCACAGACGTGGCTCTGGCCTGACATGATCCTGACCAGGTGCATTTGCTCATCCTCAGCCACTCAAGCTTGTCCACTGCCCACCTTCAAAGCCGCTGGGGGCTGCCAGCCCTGGAATGAGCTGGTCGGTTCCCCGCCACCCTCTCCCGCTTCCTCCTCCCCCTGGAGAGCTCTTGATGGAGTTGCCAGCACGGTTTCCATAAACAAGAGGAACTCTTTGTCTCACCAAGCCCCAATTTTGGAGGTCCTGAGAATTCTTTAAGCAGGAGGAAATCCTCTCTCTTACAGTCCGAGCACATGTTTTGGATAGATTTTGCAGCTGCCCCCTTAAAATTGTCTCCCCAATGTTGCCTTTCAAGTACTTGTCCAAATTCTTGGACCAAGGAAGATTAAAGATGGGTCATGCTCCACTCTTGTCAGCTCCTTTTTTCCTCTGAAAAGCTGCCCCAGCTTTCTGGGACTCAAGGGATGCCTGATTTTACAGCATGTTCTAATAATAATAACTGCAGTTATGGGATTTGCCACGGGTCAGACGCCGGACTGGATACTTTATCTGCATCATCTCCTTTAATATCCACAGTACCTCTTTTGGATCATAATGGTTTTATCCTCATTTGGCATCTGTGAAAAGGGCTGGTAACATCCCCAAGGACACAGAGCCAGCAGAGGTCAGAGCTGAGATTCATGTGTGAATCCAGAGCCCTTGTCTTCTCACCACGTTAAGCTGTTGTTGTGTGGAACAAACAGAAAAACTCTCCTTGATAAAAGAAGCGCGGCGACTGCGGCGGCTTCCATCGCCCTCGCGCAGAGTCACGGCACGTCAGTGTGCTGGAAGCCCTGACTGTCTTACAGGGAACAGACCTGCTTAATTTTGCTTCAAGAAAACTTCCAAATTCTTTTTAAAAACTGAACACTTATTCTTACTGTGTAATTTGCAACTGGGCTTTCACTTGATCATCTTAGGTCACGAGTGTTTCGGGGAACACACTTTAAGAAACACTACATTTGGCAACTTCCTTCTTTCCGAGACTTGGGGATGCTTCTGGTCATGATGACATAACAGGTGGGCTTCCCTTCCGCTGTAAGCAGCGATAAACACCAGACCAAATATGTGCAACTCCTGGTTTCAGTTGTTGGACAGCAGGCAGCTCAGTACTGTGATCCCTAAGGAGAAAAGCAAGGCAAGGCGAGTCCTAAGAGGGCAGTGAGTGTGTCCCAAGGGGTTGGACAGGGCGGGGCTGTTGGCGCATCCTCGGGACCTGATCATGGGCCCAGGATGGGGGGGTGCCTCTGAGGATGCTGACCGGAGCCCCCGGGAGCGGGGCGGGCCTGGTGGGGAGGGGGTCGTCTTCCCGGGAGTGTGTGGGGAGACTGCGAACCTCTCCACCCGCCCCCCTCGGCTGAGGCCTCGGCACAGGCTGACAATGGAAATGCTTGCGCAGAGAAACGCCTCTAATCAGGTGGCTCGTGTTCTTCTGCAGAGGAGGTGGTGGCAGCGGCTAATTTCGGGACTTGTTTGAATGGGGGTAATTGCGGGGAGTTGCCAGTGTTCTGGGTTGTTCCCTTGAGGGAGGGAGCAGGGGGCGCCCATCGCGGGCTCTGCTGAGCACTGCCCCCTGCTGGCAGTGCGGTGACGCCCCAGCGGGGTGGCGCCCCTCAGGCTGGCAGAGCAAGGGTGGGGAGAGGCTGTCACAGGATCCCAGAGGTCAGGTGACCCGATGCTCCTTCACAGATGGGAAACAGATGCAGAGGGCAAGGGACGGGTCCAGGGGCACGCGCTGGGCCAGGCTGCTCGGCCCCAGCCAACAGTCCGGCCGTCCCCCACATTGGCCGTGCCGCCTTCCCTGCCTCGGCCCCCAGAGTGCATCAGGGGTCCCCAGGCTGGGGCAAATGTGCGTCAGGACCCTTCTTCTCTCTGCCTGTAGGAGACCAGCGCAGCGGTGGGGTCACCGAGGCCAGCAGCCTCCTGGGGGGCTCTCCGCGGCGGCCGTGTGGCCGGAAGGGCTCCCCGTACCACACGGGGCAGCTGCACCCTGCGGTGCGCGTGGCCGACCTGCTGCAGCACATCAACCAGATGAAGACCGAGGGCTACGGCTTCAAGCAGGAGTACGAGGTGCCGGCCAGTCCCCCCAGGACCTCCTGCCACAGTCCACCCGGTTCCTCTCACCGTGGGTCCTGACCCTGGTCTGACTTCAGCCCAACCCTGATCATCAGCCTATATCCCCTTTTTGTCTTGACCCTGACCCTCAACCTAATCCCAGACTGACCTGGACGCTCATCCTATCACTGAGTTGAGCTTGATTTTGAATCTCATTCCCGTCTTCATGGGGACATTGACCATGACCCTTATTCTAACCCTAATCTGACCCAAACATTACTTTCTGACTTTTTCCTTGGATTTCATCCTAACACTTATCTGAATTTTGACCCTTGTCCTAAACCTCTCTTCCTCTCATTCCCCTGAACTTTGACCTTCTTCCTAACCCCATCACTTCCCACTCCCACCCCACTTCGGGTTTTAGACCCTGGTCTCTTGCTGATTAAATTCACTGTCACTTTCCCTCCAGGCCCAACATTGGCCCCAGACCCATCCTTCACTGTGGCTCAGACGCTGAACCTGCTCTATCCCAGCTGCGGACCCAACCACTGCTTTACTTCCTTGCGAGCTTTTTTTTTTTTTTTTGCTTTAAATGAAATCTTTTTGAAGTATATCATTCACACATGAACAAACATAAACAATAAATGTATAGTAAAAGTTGTGAACTTAGAAAACAAACATGCATATTATCATACAAGGCTCCCATACATCACCTCACCACACCTTGCATTGTTGTGAAACATTTGTTACAAACTATGAAAGAGCATCGTAAAAATATTACTATTGATGGAGTTGGACTCAGATATGACCTCTCTACACATGCCTCTTCTATCACTTTTACTGAATCTGTGGTTGGTGCTGGGGTTGCTATATACCCAGGAGACTTCAGTCTCTGAACTGGTCATGTGCCAACTGGGCCCTGAACCTCAGCAGAGTTGCAGCTCCTACTCTCTGGTTTGTTGGACTTGCACAGGTCGGCTAACAGGGAGGTGAAGGTGGTCAACCACCACAACAGGGAATGGAGAGTGCCTACCACTCCAAGCAGGAGAATCGTATCCATCAACCATGTGGCATCTAAGCCCCCTCTCAATTTAGAGGTGGAGAGGACATCACCGACCCAGGGTCCACAGGATGGAGGAATAAAATATGGATTAGAGTGAACTTACTGGTATTCTACTATAGAACTATTGTAATTAGTAATGGAAGAAATTGTAGCATTGAGCCAGAGAAGGTGGCCACAGTAGTTGCTGAGGGCAAGGAGGGGGAAGTAGAGATGAAATAAGGGGACATTTTTGGGACTTGGAGTTGTCCTAAATGATATTGCAGGGACGGACACTGGACAATATATATTCTTCCATAACCCACTGAATGTACTGGGGGAGAGTGTAAACGACAATGTAAACTATAATCCATGCAGTGCAGCAGAGCTCCAAAATGTATTCACTAAATGTAATGAATGGGCCACAATAAGGAAAGAGGTTGTTGATGTGGGAGGAGTGGGGCAGTGAGAAGTGGGGTATGTGGGAACCTCTTATATTTTTTAATGTAACATTTTTTGTGATTTCCATATCTTTTTTAAAAAAGACAATTTATTATTTAAAAAATAAATAAAAGAAAAAAGTATTACTACTAACTATAGCCTGTATCTTACATTTGGTGTACTTTTCCCTCAACCCACCCAATTATTAACACTGTATTAGTATAATACATTTGTTATAGTTCATGAAAGAACATTCTCATATTTGTCCTGTTAACCACAGTCCATCTTCCACCATTGCACTCCCTGCGATATACAGCCCATGCTTTGTACAATCCATTCAAAGTGTACACTCAGTGGCTCTCACTGTCATCATTGAGTTGTGCTATCATCTCAGTCAATTTTAGAACGTTTCCATTACTTCAAAAAGCAAAAGCCCATAGTCCCTTATACCCCCCTATAGTTGTCTCTTGAAATTGATATAATATTTTCTTTGCCATTGCTGCAAAAATATTATAATTTTACTGTTAACTATCATCCATAAGTTACATTCATTGTAATTTTCCTGTCTATCACCATATTCTTAACACTTTTTAAAGAAGAACATTCTTATATTTATACTTTTAACCACAATCTTCACCCACCACTGAAATCACTGTTACACATACCCTATATTAGTCTCTAATTTCCTTTCAATTGATATTTTCGTCCACAGACTATCCCTTTCCGCCACACCTTGTGGAGCTTCTTGGAGACTGGGAGGCCATGAAGAAAGACTAGCTCAAGGCAGCGGGCAGGAGCCCATGCCGGCCTCTCAGTCTTGTGAAAGGGCCTGGAGCCTGGCGGAATGGGCGGTAGAGGATCAGAGAGGGACAGAGCAGGGACCTCTCCCCAGCTGACACTAACCTTAACCTAGATACTATACCCTCACCTCACAGCAGTCTAGATACACTGAGGTTTGCATCCCCACCCCCCACTCACTAGGCATGTGACCTGGGGCTGTCACCCCACCCCTCTCAGACCCCAGAGGGCTCTTATGGGGATAAAATAGAAGACATGGATGTGAAGCATGGATTAGCTACTCAGTGAATGACAGCTGCTACCCTTATTGTTACCGTCGTTATTTGCCACCTGCTGGACTAAACATTAGTCCATGCTAGGAAGGGTCAAGTATGGCTGTACTTCTACTTCTGCACTACCATGCCGTTGGCCTCCACCTCAGCGCATCACCCCTGCCTCAATCTTGAGCTTGCTCTGCCCTTCTCAGACCCCCTAGTGCCCTGGCTGGAAGTCTCCAGGTCCCCGTTCCCTCCCCCTTCCTCATATTACCCACCGTCCCCCGCTCCAGTAAGAACACATCATCCGCAAGGCAAGCCTGTGCAGAGGGGCCACCATCCCTCTGCTAAAGAGAGTTGCGAGGCTCATGCACATGCGTGTATAAGTGTCTGCACACAACAGTATATGCCTGTGTATTCTTCATGTGTATGAATGTGAGTCATGTACATTCAAGGGTTTTGCATGTGTGTACATGTATGCATGTGTGGGGCCCTGTTGTGTTATGTGCATGGTATGTGTGTGTGAGGGAGTATGTGTGGACATGTGTTGTGTGCTTTGTGTATGGTGGGTGTCTATGTACATGTGTTTGTGGGTTCTCTGTGCTGTGGGCCAAGTAGGAAGGCCCTGCCTGGGGAAAAACTTGCACTACCAGGAAGGGCTTCCAGACAGAAGAGGAGGAGGAATTAAAAGTGCAGGCTCTGAAGTCAGATAAATCTGGGTTCAAATCCTAATTTGCCCTATGAGACCTTCAGCCACTTATACTACCTCTCCAAGCCTCTTCATGCTCATAAAATGAAGCTAGCAGCATTTTATCCTCACAACAGCCCCGTGGCATAAGCATGCGATTATCCCATTTTGCCGATGAGAAAAGCTGAGGCTGAGAGATAGAGTGGCTTGCCTAGAGCTACCCCTGAGCCAGGAGGCAGCACGCCGCCCGAGGGCTGCACCGGGCCGGGTGACCTCGCAGGGCTGCCTGCCGCCTGCCCTGTGTCCATCTCCCTCCCAGCGTGACCTTGGCCAGGGCTCGTTCTAGGCCTTGACTTCTCCATCCACAGGACAAAGCTAAGAGCTGCCGCTGTGCCCCACTCGTGAGGCTGAGGAGCCCACCAGCCTCACGCCACATGGACACTGAACTCGGTCACGCCACCGCTGGACGTGGAGGAGCGCAGCATCGCCCTGCTGCCCCGCAGCCACGACAGAACCGCAGCATGGACGTCCTGCTGCCTGGCCACTGCCTGCCCCTCCTCATCTCCACCCACAGGGACCCCAACAGCTACATCAACGTGGCCCTGACTGACGTGAGGATCCCCCTTCCAGCCCCGTCCTGGGGACTGAGAGAGCAGGGCTGAGGGTGATCCCCTCCCCAACAGAGACCTGCCAGTCGGGGCTCCCGGGGCAGCCCCCTCGGAATGCCCACCAACACAGGGAACTGGAAAGGGGCTGTGAGGCCCTCCCGGCCCTGAGAGTCGCTGAGCTGGGCGGCTCGTGCCAGGGAAGCCCTGCCTCCTCCTGGGGTCCCTTGGCTCCCCAAGCCCAGCCACAAGGCTCCTGTTGGCCCAGAAACCAGGGGCCCTGATTCTCAGATGACAGCGACGTGCCTGGGGTCAGCTGAGGTCTGTTTGGGGTGGTCACGTCTGCAGGGAGCCCCGTCGGGCACCCAGGCGTGGGCTCTGGAGCCTGGCTGGGCTTGACGTTGAGAAGCTGCCGGGCAGGCCGCCTCTAAGTCCTCTGGGGAGGGGAGGCTGGTGGACCCGAAAGGGGCCCTCTCATTTCTCTCCCCTGCCCCTTGCAAAGGGTAAGTCAAGGTTGTGTCAGGGTCCAAATCAGGGCAAAACCAGAAGAACCTAGACAAGGGCCAAGGGCCCGGGAGCCTGTGCCAGCCCCTGGGGTCAGAAGACAGGCAGGGGTGGGGACCAGGAGATGGGTTTTGTAGGAGAAGAACAACAGGAGAGGGAGGGGCATGGCACGGAATGGGGCAAGGCAGGACCTCAGGGTGAGGCTTGGGGCTGGAGCACCCAGAGCTGGGCCCACCTGGTAGCACAGGGCCAGGGAGGGGGAGCAGTCAGTGCCATCACTGGTCTAGGGCCCAGGGCTGGGGTCTCGGTGATAAACAGGTAAGTGTGGGAAGGAGTGTCAGGAGCTGATCAGTGAAGAAGAGCCAGCAGCAGGGGAAGGGTTAACGGGACTCCTGTTTAACAGCTTCAGGACCCTGGGCAAGTCAGCGCCCTCTCCAGGCCTGGGTTTCTTGCCTGTAAAACTGGGAAGACCCTGTTAGGATCACATGAGACCGTGATTGTTAAAGGCCTGCAGGCCAGAAGGACTCAGTTTACACCCACAGCAGAGAGGGGCTCCAAAGAGACACTGCTGGGGAGGAGAGTCCAGCTGCCCAAGCCAGCCCATTCCCAGCCCCAGGCTTCCTCGCGGGGTGGAGCGGAAGAGGAATGGGTTAGGGTGAATCCCGATCCCTCCTGGCTCTGCCACAGACTTGCTATGTGACCTTGGGCAGGACACCTCTTCCTGACCCTTGATTTCTTTATATGAAACTGGTCTGGTAGGCTCTCTGGCTCTTGGCTGTAGTGATTCTAGTCACACACTGGCTGACTCTGTGCCTCAGTTTCTCCATTGGCCAGGGGCTATGACTCCACAATCCAACATCGTTTCATCTGAATTAGGATGAGTTGGGCGGTTATGACCTTCCAGCCTTCCCGTTGACAACATCCCTTTGCAGCAGGTGACAGTTCTAGCGTGCTCCTTGGACAGGGCTCTCCTGAGGATTTCGGGGAGACTACGGGGAAGCTGCAGTCGGCCTCCCAGGAGCCTTAGTCCACGCAAGGAGGAGAGAGACCCATGGCATCCTCAGCAGTAACTCCACTGGGGAGGGGGCTCTTCAGGTTTGCAGGTGACAGGGTCTTGGAGGAAGAGCGGGCGTGATGGAGCAGAGTGCGGAAGAAATCCCTGCGGGCCAGAGCTGCGGATTGAGGCTCACGCTGTGGGATTTAATATGCAAAAGTGAATTAAACATGTGGTGCAAAATAAATCACAGCTCAGATTCAGAGGAGGGAGACAGGCCTTGAGATGGGAGTTGACAGGGAGCTCGGTGTGAACCCACGGGTGATGCGGCTCTCCCGTCGTCTTCGCTTCACTCCTCCACCAACCCACGGTCCATTTCTTTCCCAACCAAGGCGTCTCCCACAAGAAGGAGTGCCCCCAAGCCTGGTTAGCTCAGTAATAACCGCGGTGACGAGGGCCACGCCAGCTGTGGAGGGCTTAATCTGCACTAGAACTCACATACCTCTACCCTCACAAGTGTGCAAGATTGTACTGGCACAGTTTTACTCAAGAGGAAACTGAGGCTCATAAAAGCGGAGTAACACCAAGCCAGTAAGGGGTTCAACCCGTTAGAGTGAGAGAGCCTTAGATAAGAAGGAAACTCAGACGCCTGCTCATCTAAACCACCACTCCCATTTATGAGATGGGAAACTGAGGCCCAGAAGGGGAAGGGACTTGCTTAAGGCCATAGGTGAAATCCAGGTCTCCTGAATTCCAGCTTCACTCTCTTTCTGCTTCAAAAAGTCTTTCTGCTTGTGTCAGTTATCAGTTGCTGCCTCTCAGCTTCAAATTTACTCTTCAGTCCCTGATCTAGCATAGTGAGCAGAATTCCTTTAAGTATTTCTCCTTTCTGCGAGCTCAATGTTGTGCTTTCTCAGGAGAGGGCATGTTGCCGGAGGAAGGGGCTTCTGTCGGTTCCAGCAGCTCCCAGCAGTGTGGGTGCGAGTTCAGCCGGTGATGCTCTCTCCAGGCCCGCGGCCAGAACGCGTAGTCCTTCAGTGACCGCACAGCTCCACGGGCCTGGTGCCCACCTTCCATGGCCTCTCAGCTAGGACACCCATCTCACACCCACACCAGGGCCCACGCTCCCTCTGCATGCCCACATGCCCAGCCACTGGTAACAGCTCACTGTACCAGGGAGGGTGTTCGTGTTTGCCTGAAGACTGCATCACAGCTCTGGCCCGGGAAAAACCTTCAGCAGGCTGCAACCACACCTTCTCCCATGGGGTCGGAAGCCTCCTTGGGGAGGGGGCACCCTCCCAAGGCTGCCCTCCCTTGCGTACTTTCCCTCAGTTCTAGGATATCACATAGTGTCCCTTATCTTACAGTTACACTTTTATCAGAGTTTAATAGTATCTTATTGTACACTTGCCCTGTTTAAATCACTATGTGGTTTGTTTCCCGGTCTACCCCAGCTACTACACTACTGGTACCTGTCTTCTACGAGTAATCGATGCAACCCCTTTGGCCCCATTATCCTCATAAAATGCTTTCATGCCATGTGAGGCTGGTCCACAATTACAGGGACACAGCACGGTTCCTAGGCCAGCCCCATCCAGCTAATTCTTATTCTATGGAGGTCTTTTATTTAGAAATCTCTATGCTCAGTTCATCTTGGCCCACCCTACTCTCCCTTAAATGAAGAGAAGTTGCTATTTTCTTACCAATTCCATTAAAATCCCTGTGGATTATGTAGGGTTTTGCTTTATCTCAGCCATTCTTGACCCTGCCCCAGTGTATCTGTTAGAAAATGTATTCATCTACTAGAAACAGGGATCCAGAAAATAGTCAGCATTAAACCACTTAAAGGTTTATCTTTCTCTCGTGTAAGAGAAATCCGTATACAGGAAGTCTTGGCCATTATGTAGCTATACATACAAAGTTGTCAGATACCCCAGCTGCCTCTTTATTTTTGTTCCACCATCCACAGTGGCACAAGACTTCATCCTAAACGTTACCTCATGGCTACATGATGGCTGCTGGAGTTGCAGCTCATTAGAGTTACATTCCAGGGGATAAGAAAAAAGTGGGGAAGGAAGGTAAAGGGACTCCTGCTAGCTGAATAAACTCCCATCAAATAACTTTTCTTGAAGCTGCACACACCACTTCCACTCACATTTCTTTGGCCACCCTAATCTATAAGGTATGATAGAGACATAAAGCCAAACCACAGCAGCAGCCCCTTGTTACTAAGGAAGAATGGGAGACTGGCTCCTTGGATCCCTGGCAGATGACAGCCTCTGCCCCAACAAACAACCAGGAGATTTAATTGTGGACAGAAAAGGCCTAAGATGAGGGTTCCAGTCACTGGATCTCCTTTAGGAAGTCCCCTGGGGGCAAGGGCAGGAGGGAAGAGGAAGAGGCTCTCTTACCAGATACTTGTGCTTTGAAAATAATTAAGAATAGTAAAATAGCAATAGATTCTCACTGCAAATTTTCTAAAACATAAATAATAGAAAAGAAAATTAAAATTCCCTTTAATTCCATCATCCAGGAAAAAAAATTCATCTTTTGCACACTTACTTCTGGGTTTTTTTTTTCCTGGATATACGCAGAATATACTTTATATTCAAGTCTTTAGGCTATTTCTTGATCCTACTCTTATTTTATAAGCATTTTTCCCCAAAGGTCTCATTTTTAATGGCAGCACAACTTTCCATCATAATTATTTTCATCCATAATTAATGTCATTAATTCCCCATTGTTAGGCAGGCATTTAGATGGTTCCCACCTAAGTGATGCTGTGACAACAGACCCTGCACATAGATCTTTATCTCTTTCTCTCATTATTTCCTAAAAACAAATTTCCAGTCTCACCAAGACAAAAGACATGGGCATTTTTAAGGCTTTTGATATTGTGGTGGTCAATTTTATGTGTCAATTTGGTTAGACTATACTCCCCAGCTGTTCATTCAAACACTAATCAAGGTGTTGCTGTGAAGGCACCTTGTAGATGTGATTATCATTCGTTATCAGTTGACTTTAAGTAAAGGAGGTTTTCCTAGATAAATGGGGTAAGCCTGTCAATCAGCTGAAAGGTCTTGAAGAACAGGCTTCCCAAAAGAGGAAGAAATTGCCTTATGGGCTACAACTTCAGCTAGTGCCAGGCAGCTCCAGTCTGCACTTCCTGAAGACTTGGCCTATGGCTAGCCTTGGCTAGCCAGCACCCACACCTTGTAAACCAATTCCAGGAAAGAGAGAGTGAGCAAGGAGGCAGAAAAGGAGGGTGGAGGGAAGAAGGAAGGAAACTGAATAAACTTATATCCTACCAGTTCATTCTCTGGTGGAGCCCTGACGGGCACATATATGTTTCGTCAAACTGTTCTCCCAGAAATCTGACCTAGAGTTTCACTCTCCACTCGGGTCTAGGAGCAACAGCGCGGGTTTCTGAGGCTCCCCTCCCACCTCCTTCAACATCCTCTCTCAACTTGCCCGCCTCAGCTTCCTCTCCCCGGTGCTCTCAAGAAACACAATGGAAAAGTTTATATTCTGAAATATCTTATCAGGTATTTAGCTCTAAGTACTTTTTAAAAAGTCAACATAATTACTGTAGTCCCATTAAGTTTAATTTGCCGCAAATTATGCATTTAGCACGATGTTGGGGTTGCTTTGCTGGTTGGAGTGGAGAAAGGGTTTGGCTAGTTATAACAGGTGAGCTGGCGATAAAATCAGCCTGGTTAAGCAGCCTTGGGTCCTTCCTGAGGAAGGTGCTATTCCCAGCAGCCTGGACGCTTCTGGAATTGCACTGACACCCAGGGGACTAGGGGCTGGGAGAGGGAGGAGGAGGGAAGTGACTGAATGGTTTACTGGACAGCCTGGGGCTAAAATCCTGGAGTGTCTGCAGAGCTGAAAGGCAGCCAGTGTGGCTGCTGAGCAGGTGGGCATGGGCTCCAGGCACCCCAGGTCAATCCCAGGGGTCCTTCTCCCAAAAGTCGAGGGGAACGGGTGACAGGTTTTGGGCAGGACTTTGCTGAAGTCAGATTTGCCTTTTGGGAAGCCTTTCTGACTGCATGGGGGGCTAGACAGGCGAGGTTGGAGGGACAGGAGGGAGACAGGGGGAGAGGGGCTGCATAGCCCCGAGTGGAGCATATCCCCCGGGTGTCTGCGTTCTCCTGCAGTTGAGGTGGGCAGCCTCTGACCGCTCCCTCCCTGCTTTTTTCTGCTTTTCCCTGGGGGCGCTTTCAGGTGTCCTGGTAGCTTGGCCAGGCCAGGGTCAGGGCAGCCTGGCAGTGCAGGGATTTATCATCCCAGGGGCACCCCTCAACCAGTGAGGGTTGGAAATATCTGATACCCTCCCAGGGACAGTCTAAGACACATTCTACCTAGTTTCTCAGAGACCCTGTCAGGACTACAGAAGTGACCTACTCCCCTTGTTGGAAGATAAAAGCCCCCCTTACTAGAGGATGTCTCAGGAGCCTTACAAAGCAGCACATGCCTTCTTCAGGATCTGCCCCCACATCTCCATTTGGCCACCAGACCATAGCTAGACTCAAATCTAAGCATAAAGCAACTGCAGAAGCACTGGGCTTGCTGGAGAGGAGAGCAGTTCCATACCAGAAGAGCTGCAGCATCCGACTGCACATGCCCTCGGGAACCAGAAAACTATGCCAGGAAGAGGATCCTGGGGGTGTGGGATCAGGGAGAGCAGAAGAGAAAGCTGGATAAGGGCGATTTGTTCATAGAGGGGCCTCTGCTGTGGCACTGGATTTCATGCTCGAAGGACCCTGGAGATGGGTCTAACATGTTACTGGAATGACTCTTGGAATCTTGGAGAAGGCAGAGGCCAATATTAAATGAAGTTGCAATGCCAGAATCCCCATGGCCAGCTGTGTAGGAAAGGACCAAAGGCCTCAGGGGAGTGAGCATGCTAGAAAGGATCTACTCTTCAAGACCATGAAACCACCAGTTGATTGTGTCCCTCGGGAGCCTGGAGGACACCTCCCTTACCAAGGAAGCAAGGAAAGTTCTAGAGAGGAGAATGCAGCACTCTTGAGAAGCTCAGTAGTGGCTGAGCTCTGTGGGTGAGGGCTGGTGCTAGGAGACTGTGTTCCAGAACAGGGCTTCCTGGTAAGAGTGGGGACAATAAGATCCCAGAAACACAACCATCACTTGACTGTCAGAAACAAGCGGCTTAATTAGTGCAATGGACAGCAAGATTGGTGTCCTGGTTTGAGTCTTTTTTGGACCCCAGAAAATTATGTTCTTAAGCTAACCCATTCCTGATTGTGTGAGGTAGGCGGGACCTTTTGGTTAGATTCAGTTAAGGGATCTTTTGATTAGATTGCTTTCATGAAGGGCCTTTCATTAGACTGCAGGACCCAAGGTGGGTCCTAATCCTTTCCTGGAGTTCTTTATAAATGGAACACAGAGAAAGAGAGCTGCCATTTTCACCCTGCCCTGAGAGAGAGGACTCCAGGATCGCCTACAGCTGCAGAAAGACAGAGAAACCCCCAAAGGCTGAGAGAGAGGCTGGAGGATGGAATCACAGAGTAGCTCAAAGCCGAAGAGAGGAAGCCCAGAGGAGAGGGGAGAGAACCATTGTGCCTGATCACCCACAGCTGAGCTCAAGGAAAAAGTGAGCCTGGAGAAAAAGCAGAGAAAGACCGGTAGACTCGCCCTTTTGCCTTGCCTTGCGGCAGGAGTCCAGGATGGCGCTCAGCTGTAATTCAGGGGGATGGCATCTGTGAGGATGTCTGGATTTGGACATTTTCATAGCCTTGAAACTATAAGATTTTCCCCTAATAAATCCCTATTGTAAAAGCCAACCCATTTCTGGTATTTTGCTCCCAGCAGCTTTAGCAAACTAAAATAATAGGGATCTAAACTTTGTGAGTCTTAAAAGACATAAGTAGTTAGAGATTGAAAGGACAAGCTATAGTTTAGGAGAAAATATTTGCAAATACAATATCTGATAAAGAACTCATATCCAGAATATATAAAGGACTCTCAAACCTCAGCAAGAAGAAAATATTGTCCAATATTAAAAATGTGCAGACTTGAACAGACATGAATGGCAATTAAGCACATGAAAAGACTCTCATCTTCTTTAGTCATAAGTAAAATGCAAATTAAAACCTCAAAGAGCAATTGCTACACACCTATTAGATTGGTTAAAATTAAAGAGACTGACAATACCAAGTGTTGGTGGGGATGTGGGGCAAGAAAAACAGTCATACATTGCAGGTAGAAATGTAAATGAGTACAACGACTTTGGAAAACAGTTTGGACTTTCTTAAAAAGTTAAACATATACCTACCCACGGTCCAACAATTCCAGTCCTAGGTATTTACCCAAGAAAAAATGAAAGCATAACTTCACACAGTCTTGTCTACAAATGTTCAAAGCAGCTTTATTTCTAATATCCAAAAACTGGGATAAACCCAAATACCCATCAACAGGTGAAGGGATAGACAATGTGGTGTTATTTGACAATAAAACAGAATAAATTATTGATATTTGTGAGGCCATAAACCAGAGAAGTCATAAATTCCTAGATAAGGTTAAAAAAAATTTTAATTAAGAATAAAAAACCTCCATGTAGGTGCAATTTAAAGCACATGCAGGTGTACATTCCTAAGCATGAACGCTATCGGCACTAAGCTATCGGCACTGCTACCTAGCAGTAACTTCAAAGAAACATGTGCATGATCTTGCAGATCCAGACTTGGCTCTCTGCCTTCTTGTTCTCACCGCATGTAACCCCTGTTGCCCGTGGGTGGCACAGAGCTCTGCCCCGAACATCCTGCCAGCCTCCCAGTTAGTAAGTTTTGCTGTATGCAGTGGCCTGCTTCCATTTTCTGTCTTAAAAGCCCATCAAACTTTGGCAAATTTTGGAACCTCTTCTCTAGGTTCACAGCCAAGCAATATTTACAACGTTCATGGAACATGAAACAGTTCTGCTGAGTGAAGGAAAACAGACAAAAGGGTACACGTACTTTATAATTCCAGCTATCTAAAATTCTAGAAAATACAAACTAATCTGTCATGACAGAAAGCAGATCAGTGATTGCCTGGAGAAGAGGGGGCAGAAAGAGGGTGAAAAAGGGAAAAACATAGTACAGCACATTGAGGTAGGTGGCTGTTAACTCGTGGTCCACGGGGACTGAGAGCTCGCTCTCTTGTGCTGGGCCAAGCCCAGGCTGTCTCCATGTCTTCCCATCCTGACTCCTCCAGAGCATGTGGCAGAGGCCCAAGCAGGTCTGCTGTTGGCAGGGCTGAAAGGGCCCCTCTCCCGTTCAGGCGAGTCTCTGAGAAAGCTCTTCTAGCTGCCAGCCAGGGCCATCCCAGGTAATGGATGGCCTCTCTTCAATGTCAGCTAGAAGGTGGGTCATGGGTCCCTCCTTAATCTGCTGCAGTGTCATTATGAGATAAAATGTTTGCTCTGTGGGGCTCCTGATGGCCTTTAGAAACTGCAAGTTAGACACTAACCAGGAAGGGCTGCTCAGGGCTTAACCCTTGCATTCCCAGCACAGGCCAAAGCCTCAGCCAGAGGGGTCTGCAGACCACTAGCCTGGACTCCCAGGGGTCCCCTGGGTTCTGTTTCTAGAGTCTTCTCAGCCCAGGGAGCTTATGGGCAGAGGGAGGGCAGGAGGGTGAAGAGGGATCCTTGAGGCTGTTGGATCAACTTTTAGTGGACCAGAACCCCCGTGGAGGCTGAGTAGAGGGCAGAGCACTGGGGGGCCCAGGGTAGGGGCTGGGCGATTTTGGGCCCCTCCCTTGCCCTCTCTGTTTGGGGTCCCTACAGGGTGAAGGGGCTGGATGGGCCTCCCAGCTCCCAGGTTTGAGGGTCTGTGTGGTCTTCCCTGAGAAGGGAGGCTTGTCAGCCCCCTCAGACTCCTGCCGGAGGCCTCCTCCCTGCTTGGGCCATGTTTGAGCAGGCAGGAAGGTCACCTCTGGAGGCAGAGGGGAGCAGGTGCCCGATGAGCTGAGAAATGGGAGGAAGTGTCCCCTAGATGCCCCGCACTGCGCTGGGCTCCCCCACCCCACCAAGTGCCCCGGGCCAGCCTCACGGCAACCCTGCGAGAAGGGAGAGTTGTTACCCCACTTCTCAGCTGCCAGCCCTGCAGCTCCAAGTGGCAGAGGGACTTGACCAAGGTCACACTGTGAGGAAGTTATGTCCAGGTCTGCCTGGTCCCAAAATCCTAGCTCTTCCCGTCAGGCCGCTGGCGGGTGACCACGAGGGTGTGGTCTCACCTCGGCCCCTCCCTCCACCCCTGCTTTGCCCGCACAGGCTCCCCCTCCCAGTGGGCAGCCCCTCCTCTATCCAAGCCCTACCCAGCCCAGGCCTGCCTCCTCCAGGAAGTCCTCCCTGACCTCTGAAGCCAGCCCTCAGTGGTCCCGCAGGCCAGGCCTCCAGTGGTGCGATTTACCCACACCATTTTAGCTTTTGCTGCTGTGAGGCTGAGGCCCAGCATGAGCTCATTTCATTATCTCACCAGGTTAATCAGCATTTACTGAGTGCTGACTGGGAGCCAGGCACTGTGGGGATTGCACGGGGACAGGAACAAATGTCCACTGAGCACCTGTGGGTGCCCCCTCCTGTGCCCCACGGGGGCCCCATGTGACCCCAAATGGGTCCCCTGGCCCTGTCTTGAAGAGGAGTCTGAGGTCCAGAGAGGAGGAGGAAGCTGTTCAGGATCACGCAGTGAGAAGGAGCCTGGGATTCAGACCCAGGCCAGACTCCAGACTCCACATACACCCCATTAGCCGTCCCCTGGAGCCCTCTAAAGTCCCTGTCTCTTGTCTCAGCTGGAGCCTGGAGCCACCTGGTCCTGCAAGAGGGAGTTCACACACAGGTGCCGAGAAGAGGGCGGGACAGGAAGCCAGCAAGGCGGGGCCTGACATCACTCCTCTCAGGACTGGGTACGGAGTTTAAGGAGGTGCGTCCTCATAGGGCCATGCCGCGCACGCTGCTCCTCAGTGATCCTCTCATCCCCTTTTTACGCTCAGACCAGCCTCAGCCCCAGGGCTCGGCCCAGACCTCCAGGCCCCTGGCTGTGTACCTGCCCTTCCCTTCATCAAATTGTCCCTGGTCTGCCTGTAGCCACAGGGCATGGATTGACCTCTCTTTAGGCTGCTGGCTCCAGAGCCTCTGTTCTCTTGCCTTCCCAGCCGGTTCCCCTCTGGCTAGATTCTCAGAGAAATAGTAAAGGATCAGATGATGTCTGGTCCCAGGTGGTGAGAGGGCCAGGGCCTGGCATTGGTGCTGGGTGATAAAACCAGCACTTTGAGCTGGTAATGACTTCTCCTGCAGATGCATCTCAGCCAGGAAGCAGAGGGTGCATCTGTGCGCGTCGTGCGTGCCCACGTTCATGCGTGGGGTGGGCAGCCAATCCCTCTCTGCTCTCCCGGGGCCAGGACCGGGCTCTGGATCCATCCTGGGGCTGCTGGGAGAGCTCCCGCTTTGCCAGTGGAGGATGATAATGAGTGTCAATTGTGACCCCACCCTGGGCTGCCCCTGAGTCAGCTTCAAGTTGAAAGAGAGGAGGGGGAGAAAACTAAATCCCAAGATATTACAGTCAGAAATGACCCAAAAGCCTGAGTCTAACCCTCATGGTATAGATGGGGAAACTGTGAGAGTGTCAAAGGTTTACACATCTGGTCAGAACTGGGACTAGCAAGAGGACTCCTGACTGTCAGGGCGTGTGTGTGAGCTGGGGCGTGTGCGTGTGTGTACCTGTGGGGATACATGTGTGGCTGCACACGTGTGTGAATACAGGTTTTACTAGGCTTGTGGGTGTGAAGGTCACATAGTGATAAGTGTGAAGGTCACAGGAACAGACACGTGCATTTGTCTCAGGATGTGGGTATGTACGAGTGTGACTAGGTGTGTGAGAGAGGCCTGAAGGTGGGATTGTGGCTGTCCCCAAGGGTGAGGTAGTGGTCTCGAGATAGTGTGGCCCATCCAGGGCGTGCGGGTGACAGTCAGCAGGTCCACACAGGATGGAGACTCAGGGAACAGGTGCAGAGCACAGGGAGGACTGGAAGGGCGGGTTCGTGATAAGGCCCCTGGCTCTGAGACCGAAGTTTCAGGGGTGAAATGGGAGCCCCCCCCTCTGCTGCTGCCGATCAGGGCGGAGCCTGCATGTGGGGCCAAGGAGGCGGCCACAGCGGGGGCAGCCCGCGGAGGTAGCGGGCAGGGCTACCGTGGCTCCGATGGTGACCTCCGTCCGTTAAGATGCCAAGGATGAGTCGGGGCCAGGGGCCAGGGGCCGGGCCCTCCCAGGGTCCTTCTCGATTCCTTGGCCAGCAACTCTCTCAGGTGCCCTGGGATTCTGCCGACTCAGGATCCTGGAATCATCTCCCATCCCTGTGAATGGAGAGACGGACTCCACGGCTTGGAACCTGCAGAGGATCCTCAATGAGAGAGACCTGAGGAGCGTTTGTCCAGAGGGCAGCCCGCCGCCCAATGGGGGAGCCACACCCCTACCCTGCTGCTCAGGCCTCTCTGCCCCTGACAGCTCTGCGGAGGCCCTGGGGAGAGCCTGACCCCATGGCCAGGCGGGACAAGAGGGGCGGGGGCCAGGGCGAAACCACACTCCCTGGCGCTCTCCTGACAACAGGTGATCATCAGGAGTTTGGGTTTCAGGATCGGACAGACCTGGGTTCAACTTGCTTGTGGTGTGACCTTGGGCAAGTTCCTCTGCCTCTCGGGGGACAGATGACTCATCTGGGCTGGCCCCACTCTGGGCTCTGGGACACTGGAGCTGTCTCGGAAGCGGTTCATATTCTCAGAGAGAAGAAATCGCTCTTCATCTGATTAATCGAATTAAGCGTAATCATGTTGTGGAGATCTGTGCATTGGGGTGAGTGATTAGGAAAAATTACCTCCCTGCGAGGAGTTTAATATTTTTGTTCAATCCAGAAAAAATGGGCTCTCTGCCCTCCCCCCACCCTGCCCCGACTGCCCGAATGTGCCCTTAGCTGGGGGCACCAGCTTGTACAGAGTGTCAAACTACAGCCAGCGTGGGCAATGCTGAGACAGTCCCACATGCTCTGGAAGAGCCACATGCTGCTGGAGACCACCGCTGACACCCTGGGGATGGCCACAGCCCGCCTTCAGGCTGTTCTCACACCCTCTGGTTATGCTCATACACCCACGTCCTGCCACAAGTGCACACCTCTGTCCTTGCGCTTTGAAGCCTCTTGTTATTCTAGTCCAACAGACACTCCCTAAGAGAATCCAGAATTCTTGTGAGTAGGGGATATGGTGACATGCCGTGTGTGTGTGTGTGTGTGTGTGTGTGTGCGCGCGCGCGCGTGTGTGTTGGGGGAGGAAATGCAGTAACTTCTCTGCTTCCTGCCCCTCCAGGTTTGGCTCAGGTGGAGTGCTGTAGGTAGGTGGGACTGTCAGTGTGGTGGGACTGTCAGTGTGGTGGGACTGTCGTCAGGGGACTTCACTGTGAGCAGCTTGGAAAAGCAGCCTAAGGGTTGACCCTGGAGCAGGGCTATGCTTAACCCAAAGGGATGGTTCTCTGGTGCTGGGGAGTGCTTTTAAATCACACTCCCTCCTTCATCTGCACCAACAAGTAAGTCCTTGGGTTATTTCAGGATATAGGACCTGTTTGTTGAGAGCAGTTCCCTGGCCAGGCCACCCACCACCTGGGTCTGGGTAGGCTGGGAGATTTCAGCCCTCCCGAGTTAGACAGACGGGCCTTCTACCCACACCCTTTCTCAGCTTGTCCTGCCAAACTGCATGCCCCCAAATTAAGAGCAGAGAAACTAGGAGGAAGGGAACCAAATAAAGGGGGATAAGGAGAGGGGAAGGCGAGGCTTCCCTTACCAATTACCTGTTAAAAGGCAGCAGGGGAAAAAGAGAAACAATATTCTACAGATGAGCTGGGAGGTTGTAGGGATCAGCTTCTCTTCTCCAACACCTGCCTTTGAGTTTGAAGAGGAATAAACAGGATGCAGTACTCAAAACTAGAATCCAGATTCAGTAATATAGGCTCCTAGACCTCAGCACTATAGGTTATAAAATTTACAACCGCAGAACCTAGAGGTAAGTTCTAATTCTCTTATAGAGACCCCAAAATCACAGCATCCCAAACCAGAAATGCAGAGCCATGGAACCTAGAGCAGAGAATAAAAGAACTTGACCCCAAAATTACAGAGCCCAAAGCCCAGAATCATGGGCCCTGAAACACCAGTCCCCAGGACTTTTGTTCTTTCTGAAGTTCTCACTTTCTCCTAAAACATTGTAAATCCTTAGGGCCCCACTCAAATGCTGTTTCCTTCAGGAAGCTTCCCAAATGCTCTCAACTCTGGCAGGATCCTCCTTTCTCTGTTACCTAGTCCTTCCTTGAGTGCTGTGATATTGTCCATGTTTGTCATCTCCTGACACTCAGGTCTGATTTCCCTCTGCATGCTCATCCCATTCCTGCTTGAGCCTCACCCAGTTTTCCTTGTTCATGGTAGACATAGAAGGCATGTTTATGGAAAGAGTAAATTATTAGATCATCCAGTCTGAACCTCTCATGTTCCAGAGTGGATGCCTGAAACCCAGAGAGAATACATTTTTCACCTGATCACACAGTTTATTTGGGAATCTCAGACAAGTCCCAGCCTAAGGCTTCTTTCCAAGCCTAAAGCTTCTTTCCTGTCCCCAGCTGTCTCTAGATGACTATAGTGTTTTCATGAAGTGTCACTGTATCTTGTGACTTTATAACATCTCCATTGTTGTTCAGTTTCATCCTTGAAAGCTTCAAGAGTTTAGAGGATTCTGCTCAGTCTGAGAGTGGTGGCAATGGTGGTGGGAATGACAGTAGATTTCTTGGAGGAGGTAGCCCTTGAGACTTCTCAAGGTATGGCTATGTGTGCCCCAGGTGAAGTGAGCCTGTGGAGACTATGCCAGTCATGGAAAAATATATGGAAAGGCCCAGAGGTAGGAGATTTATCCTGTGTTCAGAGACCACAGACAGAGAGTAAAAATATAGGCAAGAGGTGTGATGTTTTAGGAGACCCTGCAGGGTTTTGTACACTATCCCAGAATGTTAGGCCTTACCTAATGTACTATAGATAGATAGATAGATAGATAGATAGATAGATAGATAGATAGATGATAGATAGATAGATAGATAGATAGATAGATAGATAGATAGATAGATAGATAGATTGTTAGATAGATAGATTTTCTGTATCTTTGTGAGGGTAAGGACTATATTTTCCTACCTAACATCCAAAGACAAACAAATCTAATCAAGAGAAAAGAGGAGGATATGGCCTGGGAACTGTGCTGCTAGTCCAAGGCACAGCTGGGGAAGTTCATAAGGAAAAGAGTGAGTGAAAGTCAAAGTAGATGGGTGGGTGTTATCAGGAGCACTTTCAGCTGGAATGTGGGGGAGGAAGGAGATTGTCAGGTGGGTGAACAGCAGGGTCCCGTACCAGAGGGTCTATATGGGCTTCAGCACCATGGAGAGCTCACAGGATGGCCGGGAGACTTTTCTCATCAGATTCCTGGAATCACTCCTTTCTCTCTATCTTGCAATTGGAATCATCTAGATGGCAATGAGGATTTGCTCCTGCAAATAGTGCATTGTGACCAGGAACAAAGGCCTAGGCTCTGGAGCAAGACTGCCTGAATTCTAATCCTGGTTCTATCACTTATTAATTATATAAGCTGGGGCAAAGTTCTTAACCTCTCTATGCTGTGGCTTCCTAGTCTGTCAAATAAATATAATAATGATACCTACCTCACAGGGTGATGGTGAGGACTAAATAAAAAGGGTTTAGCATATTGGCTGTCAAATAGATTAGTGCTAAAAGAATATGTGAGCTATTATTGTTGTTATTTTCCCAAGATCTTTCTATATAATATGGGTGTTCTTGGACCCCATACCCATTCCATAAAATGAGGCCATTTGCTTCATCCATATTATTAAATGTTTTATCATGAGACTGTATTTTTATCATTTAGTCAATTATTTAAAATAAGATAATGATATTGGACTAAGTGGCATTTGTGTAACATAACTTTCCAACCATAATAGCCTAGGTCTTTGATTTGGGAATTTCCATGAGGTAGGTATAATGAGAAGTGAGGTTATTGGAACAGGGTTTTCCCATTGTAAAGTATTATATGTCTTTGTTAATGTCATTATTTTTAGTCCCTGCATTTTTCCTTTGCACCTTCCCCAACGTAAGCTCAGTCTTCTTGGTCTCTCAGCCATGATATGCAGACAATCATCACTGTTCCTTCAAATACCACACTTCAGCTTAATTGGCATTCATTCAGTTTCTTGAATAGACCACAATCCTTCTCTCCCCAGAGAGCATTCATTCAGTTTCTTGAATAGACCACAATCCTTCTCTCCCCAGAGAGCAATCATATGATGTTTCTTTTTCCAGGAATGTGCAATATCATACAAGATTCTTTCAGTTGAAATGTGCAAAACACAAATTCAATTTGGTTTAACAAAGTAATTTTAAAAGGATGTGAATTGATAAGTTTATCTTACAAATTCAGGGGTTAAGGTCTTCAGGAATAGCTGGATCCAGGACTCAAAGGATGTCAGCAGGACATTGTCATTTACTCTCTTCTGCCCTGGCATCATTCATAGTCACGTCTCTGCTCGAGGTACGAAATGGGCACCATTAGCATCAAGCTTACATCACACTGGCTTAGCATCTCTTTCCAGATAACTTCAGCAAAAGTCCCTGGTATGATTCTCCCTTCTCACTGGCCTGGTTTGGATCATCTGCCCATTACTGAAACAATTACTGCAACCCCAGGACTAAATTAACTGAATGGCCAGGGGATTCACCCACTGTGGGCCAGAGGATGGAGTTAGCCCCACCTAGATGGGCCGACAGTGGATTGAAGTTGTTTGCAAAGGAAAGGTGAAGGCTGGTCTTACTGGAAGATGGATGGACTCAGGACAGGCAAGCAAATCAATAAACAGATTCCTCTACACACTCTGCCTCTCTTCTTCTTGATATGTGGATCCTCTTTCAGGTCTCAGATTAAGGGGCACATCCCCAGAGAATACTATCCTGACCCCTGAGCTAAGCCACAGCCTTCTAATTCTTTTGTTTTACCTTTTTTAGCTCTTTTATAATCAAACCTGAAGTTTCTTCAGTAATTACTATGTACCAGGCTAAGTGATTTACACTTAGTAACTAATTTAATCCTTCCAACTTCCCTATGAGGTAGGTACTTTTATCTCCATTATGTAAATGAGGAAACTGAGACTCAAAAGTTAAGTAATTTGCTCAGGTTCAGGAAGTCAGAATGTAGCAGGGTCAGGATTCAAATTTAGCAGTCACTCTTCAGAGCCCAGCCCCTGCTGTTGGCCTTCTAAATACTCATTTAATAATCATAAGCTTCCTTGTACATACATGCTCGATTGATGTGATTGTTTATTGAGCGCCTGTCTTCTCCTCCAGGCTGGGAACCCCACCGAGGCAGGACCCGGCTCGTCTAGCCCCCAGCACTGTGTGTGCACATAGAAGGACTTGGTGTCTGCACTTTTCCAAAAGGAATAATGAGGTCGGCCCTGTGTTGCCCCCCCCTACAAGGGGGCTTGGGAAGTCAAACTCAAATTCAGGCCCCAACTTTCCTCTTCCTCCCTTACTTGCTCACTCCCTCTTTCCTTCCTTCACCCTTATCTCCTCCTTCCCTTCCTCGCTTATCCTCTCTGCCCCCCATGACGCCCTCACCCCCATGCTCTCCCTTTCTCTGCCTCTCATCCATCCTGTCTTCCCCCTGTCCCCACCCTCGCCCCCCCCCCCAGCTAATTAAATGATACTGTGGGATGTGTATCGAGGGCCAGCAGCCACTTGTTCATTAAACGGCTCTGCCAAGAGGGATGTAATGAACCAGTTCTATTACAACTGTCATCTCACCCCAGCCCTTGAGGCGATTATGTATTATTGGGAAGAAAAACAATCACAAACTTCAGCCTCAAGTGCCTGGAGTTTGGTGGTGAGAAAAGGGAGGAGGGCCCAATGCCGAGCCCAGGAAAGGCCTGGATTGCCAAGGGCTAGGGGCAGGGTAGGGCTGGGGTTGAAGCTGGGCCCAGGCTGCCCCCATTACTGCAACAGGCATGTCAGATCTCCATTGGCTTCGACCAGAGCCACGTCAGAGCAGCAGTTACTAAACTCCAGGGGTGGTTAATTACAAGGGGTCCACAGATTCATCCCTCGGATTCCAACCACCTGGCAGTACCAAGCGCTGCCTGAAGATGGAATAATTGGCTTGGCACGTAAAAGTCCATATTTTATTATATTTATTTGCTATGTGGTTATGGTGACAGAGAAATTCATTGGAAAGCACTTCCAAATTCCTGATACTTTCTCCCTTGATATATTTCCTGTCACTGATAGTGAATAGTAGCAGTTGTAGTATTGGTGCAATAATAGCAGCCACCATCTATTGGGCACTGACTGTATACTGGGCATGGGGGTTATGATTTCATAGATTATTTTATTTAATCCTCATAACATTTACGATAGGGGTAGTCATTATCATTCCTCTTTTATGGATAAGGAAACATGGGTTCAGAGAAGTAAAGTGCCAACACCAAGGCCATTAGCTAAAATATGTTAGATCAAGAATGTGAACTCAGATCTGCACACCTTAGCCACTGCCTTCTTATTACTTCTCTCTTGGCAAAGATGGAATCATGAGGATCAGTTTTAACCTCCTACCTGAAACAACCAAAAAATTGGACAAAATATATGTTGCAATGGTTTCAAGATACTTAGCCTTAGGCAATAGGAGCAGTGATCTTGGGAGATGGGACACAAAAAGATGATCCCAACAATTCCCCCAGCTTTCTGTCTTGAGAGAGTTTCCAGGCCATGGTACAGGGAGGGGGAAGCCAGGTGGAGCACAGTGTCTCCCCGAGTTAAAGAGACAGAGCTGAGAAACCAGAAAGAACAAGACAGCTGGAGTTCATAGGACAGAGTGTCAAGAGGAAAGAAAGGAAAAGAGAGACAACTCTGAAGATCTGCAGATGGTCCCTCTCAAGTGTTCAGCTAGGTACTAATGAGTGCATGCATGTGAGGAAACCATGGGACTCTGGGGAGATAACTGCTGATAGGAATAGAGGTAATGGGCTCCCACACTCACACAGATGGAGTACTGCCCATAGCTCACCAGGAACTAATTCCAATAGGGTCTTGCCTAGATAGTAGGAAAAAAACTGGACTGATTACTGTTTCAGTTCCACCTATAGCATACCTTAAATGTAAGACCTGAAAAAATAAAACTCTTAACAAGTAACTTAACACCCAGAAAAGAGCTCAAGAAATTTTATAAAGATTTTAAAAATCCAGCATCCAACCAGGTAAAATTCACCATAACTGGTACCTAGTTAAAAATTATGAAGCATGCAAAGAAGCAAGAAAATACAACCCATAATGAAGAGACAAATGAATCAATTGAAAACTAACCCAGAACTGACACAGATGTTTAGAATTAGCAGTAAATGACATTAAAATTCTTTTCCATACATTCCAAAAGTTAAGTACACACATGGAAAATATTTTTTAAAAAAGAACTAAACCGAACACTGAGAGGTGAAAACTGTAGTATGTGAGATAAAAAATACACTGGATATGATTAACAACAGATTTAGAAAATGGAAAAGAGGCGTCAGACTTGGCCCAGTGTTTAGGGAGTCCGTCTACCACATGGGAGGTCCATGGTTCAAACCCCGGGCCTCCTTGACCCGTGTGGAGCTGGCCCATGTGCAGTGCTGATGCGCGCAGGGAGCGCCGTGCCACGCAGCGGTGTCCCTGGCGTAGGGGAGCCCCACGTGCAAGAAGTGTGCCCCGTAGGGAGAGCCGCCCAGCACGAAAGAAGGTGCAGCCTGCCCAGGAATGGCGCCACCCACACAGAGAACTGACGCAACAGGATGATGCAACAAAGGGAAACACAGATTCCAGTGCCACTGACAACAACAGAAGCAGACAAGGAAGATGCAGTGAATGGACACAGAGAAGAGACAACCAGGGTCGGGTGGGAAGGGGAGAGAAATAAATAAATAAATAAATAAATCTTAATTTAAAAATTTTTTTTAACTTAAAAGAAAAAAGAAAATGGAAAAGAAAAGATTAGTGAACTTGACAATATAGCAGTAGAAATTTTTCAAGCTGAAACAGAGATAAAAGAGACTTCAAAAATTAAACAGAGCATAGTAAGCTATGGGACAAATTCAAACTGTCTAATGTACATGTAATTGGATTCCTTGAATGGGGCTGAGAGGCTGTCGGCAAAATATTTGAAGAAATAATGCCTGAGATTTTTCCAAATTTGATGGAAACTATAATTTCACAGATCAAAGAAGCTCAAAAAACAGAAACACAAGCATCATGAAGAAAATGTACAGGCTTTTTTAAAAAATTGGCAAATTGATTCTAAAATTAATATGGAGGTACAAAGGACCTAAAATAGCCAAAACAACCTTAAAAGAAAACAAAGGTAGAAGACTAATGCTACGTGATTGCAAGACCTATTATAAGACTACGGTAAGTAAGACAGTGTGATATTGGCATAAACAAAGACAAATAGACCAACACAACACAATATAGAGTCCAGAAACAGAACCACACATACATGGATGATCAATTTTTGACGAAGGTGCAAAGACAATTCAGTGGAGAACAGATAGTTTTTTTATCAAGTTGTGCTGGAACAACTCAATATCCATATGCAAAAAAGAGAGAGAGCTTTGAGCCACACCTCTTGCAATATACAAAAATTAACTCAAAATGTATCATAGACTTAGATGCAAAAAATATAAAACTTCTATAAGAAAACATAGGTAAGAATTTTTGTGATCTTGGATTAGGTGAAGATTTCTTAAATGTAATGCTAAAAGAATGATCCATTAAAACAACAACAACAACTAATTGATAAATTGGATTTTCTCAAAGTTAAAAACCTGTAGAGTGGTCTTACTGATATTCTATTCATGAACTATTGTGATTAGTAATCAAAGAAAATGTAGCATTGACATGGAGAAAGTGGCCATGGTAGCTGCTGAGGGTAGAGAGTGGGAAGAAGAGATGTGATGTGGAGGCATTTTCAGGACTTGGAGTTGTCCTGGGTGGTACTGCAGGGACAGTTACTGGACATTGTATGTCCTCCCATGGCCCACTGGGTGGACTGGGGGAGAGTGTAAACTATAATGAGGACCATTGACCCTGTGGTGCAGCAGTGCTCAGAGATGTATTCACCAAATGCAATGAATGTCCCATGATGATGGAGGAGGTTGTTGTTATGGGAGGAGTGGGGTGAGGGGGGTGGGGGTATATGGGGACCTCATTTTTTTTAATGTAACATTAAAAAAAATAAAGACAAAAAAATTAAAAACTTTTAAAAATTAAGCAATATAATGATACTAATTATGATATAGACAAACTACTTTAACTTTATTTTACATGTGCATTTCTTATATATTATCAATGAGATATATTTGTCATCCTTCAACCAATAATATTGGGAAATTTCACATTCAGCAATGTAATGATATTAATGACAATAAAAACAAGGTACTTAAAAAAAAAAAAAGACAAGCCAAACCCTAGAAGAAAATATTTGCAAATCATATCTCTGATAAAATATTTGTGTCCAGAATATATAAAGAACTCTTTCCATTCAATAATAAAAAAATAACCTGATTTTTCAACCTGATTTTTAAATGGGCAAAAGATTTTAATAGACATTTATCTTAGTTTCCTTGGCTGCCTAAGCAAATGCCAAGCAATGGATTGGCTTAAACAATGTGGATTTATTAGCTCATGATTTTGAGGCTAGGTGAAGTCCAAAATCAAGGTGTCGTCAAGGTGATGCTTTCTTCCCAAAGACCGGCCTTCCGGGGCTGGCTGCCAGTGGTCCTTGGTTCCTCTATCATATGGTAAGCTCCAAAAGCGGCCTCTCCTAGTCTCTCTGTTCGCATTTTGTTTCCCGTGGTTTTCTCTCAGTGTGCCTGAATTTCATCCTCTTATAAAGGACTCCAGGAATAGGGTTAAGACCCATCCTGAAGGGGCTGGGCCAACCTTAACTGAAGTGACCTCATCGAAAGATTCTACTTACAATAGGCCACACTCACAAGAATGGAGTGAGTTTAAGAACACGTTTCTCTGGGGATACATACAGCTCCAAACCACCACAACATTTCTCTGAAGAAGATATACAAAAGGCCTATACACACGTGAAAAATGTTCAATATCATCAGTCATGAGGGAAATGGGAGATGCAGATCAAAACCTCAATAAGGTGTCACTACACCCTGTTACAATGACAAAACTAAAGACTTTCCCAACAAATGCGGGCAAGCGTAGAGGAACTGGAACTCTCAGGCACCATTAGTGGAGACGTAAAATGATGTGAATGCTTGAAAAACAATTGGGCAGTTTCTTAAAATAGTAAACATACACCTACTATACAGCCCAGCCATTCCACCCCTAGGTATTTATCAAGAGAAGTGAAAATGTATGTCCAGGGAAGCGGACTTCGCCCAGTGGTTAGGGCATCCGTCTACCACATGGGAGGTCAGCAGTTCAAACCCCAGGGCCTCCTTGACCCATGTGGAGCTGGCCCATGCACAGTGCTGATGCGCGCAAGGAGTGCCCTGCCACGCAGGGGTGTCCCCCGCATAGGGGAGCCCCACGCGCAAGGAGTGCACCCCATAAGGAGAGCCGCCCAGCACGAAAGAAAGTGCAGCTGCCCAAGAATGGCGCCGCACACACAGAGAGCTGACACAACAAGACAACGCAAAAAAGAGAAACAAAAATTCCCATGCTGCTGACAGCAACAGAAGTGGACAAAGAAGACGCAGCAAATGGACACAGAGAACAGATAACCAGGGCAGAGGGCGGGGGACAGGAGAGAAATAAATAAATCTTTGAAAAAAAAAATATATGTCCATACAAAGACTTATACGTGAAGGCTCATAGCATCTTTATTTGTAATATTCAAAAACTGGACGCTACCCAAATATCCAACAAGAGGTGAGTGGAGTAACAATTTCTATGTAGCCATATGATAGCATACTCCTTAGCAATAAAAGGCATGAGCCATTGCTACACACAGCAATGTGCATGATCTCAAAATAATTGTGCCACGTGAACGAATCCAAGTAAAAACAGGGACATACTCTATGGTTCCATTTTATTAAAGTCTGGGGAATGCAAACTACTCTGTGGTGACAGAAAGCAGATCAGCAGTTTGCTTGTGGACAGTGGAGGGACTGTGAAGAGAAGAGGGAAGGAGAGGGAAGGATTGCAAGGAGCACAAGGAAACTTGAAGGGTGCTGGATGTGTTCATTATCTTGACTGGGATGATGATCTACGTACATGTCAAAACTTATCAAAATGAACATTTTAATTATATGTAGTTTATAGCAAGTCGATTATACTTCATCACAGCAATTTAAAAAGCAAGATAGCTCGGGGCACGTGAAGTCCTACATTTTTTTAATTGATGTTAAAATGTAGAAACGTGAAAGAGCATCTCACACTCAGCATGTCCTGGTAATAAGCGATGGTTTCTGAAGAAGCCTCACCTTCCTTCCCAGGATTAACGTGGAGTGGGCTTTAAAAGCACCTGAGGCACCAGGTGAGTATCTGCACGGGAGGAGGGCATTTGGGGGTGGAGAAGGCTATTGTGGGATCTGAGTTACGGGGAAGTCAGCTGGGGCTGGGCCCAACTCCAGGCTTGGGAATCGGAAAACATGGGCCTGAACCCTGGCTCGGTCTCTAAAACAAACTCAACCTGCAACCCATGCTTGTTGAGCACCTACTACGTGCCAGGCACCATTCTGGGCACTAGGGATACAGCAATGGATGAGGCAGAAGCAGTTCCTGGCCAGGAGAATCGGCTTTCCAGTGTGGGGAGGGAGACAAGCCCTGGCCGTATCTGGCCTCTCTACAGAGCAGGCTGGGGTCTCTGCGGCGGGGTCACGAGCTCAAATGTCAAGCAGCCAGGTAGTTAATGAGTGACTCACCAGGGGAGGGGGCACCATACCCCAGCCCCCCCCCCCCCCAGCTACGGGGGCAGCTGCAACTCACTTCCTGCCTACAATTGCTGCCTACCTGCTGTGTCTGCACCTCTGATTTGCAAAACAAGTCCAGGTTTTGCATGAAATGTTCAGAGTAGTAAATATTAACAGCTAGTTCAAATTTTAAAAAAAACAAAAACATGCATGTCCCCTCTCCCTTAATGAATTGGCACATTTAGCTGCTGGAGTCCAAGTTTCTTGGAAAGATGCGGCAGATCGGGGAGGGGGGAAGGGGAGAGGTGCCCCCCCCCAAATGCCCACCTGATACCCACACTATTTTGCGGCTGGGGCTCGGCCCAGGGCAGGGAGAGGCCTCCTTGAACTTCATCAGTAGGAGGCACCTGAGACCCTCCTGCGCCACGGGGTTGGGAAAGGTGTGTGGGCAGGGGTGGGGGGAGTGGAGGAGGGCAGAGGAGACCCCAGAAGGGAAACCCCGAAGTCTGTAACAGACCAACGGGGACACAAAGGAGCCCTGTAGAGGTCTGAGGGGCCATTCAGAGAAAAGGCTGGGCAAGGATCATTGTCAAAAGAGTAACCAAAAACCCTAATTTGGAGCTTATTTTGTGCCGGGCTCAGACTAAGCGCTTCACACTATTATCTCATTTAATCCTCCCAGTGGCCCTATGAGGAGGTGCTATTACAACCTCATTTTACAGGCACAGAAGGGTTAGGTCTCCTCCTCAAGTCACAGCCCCAGGACGGGCTGAGCAGGGATGGATCCAGCAGCCGGGCTCCCACCCCTACCCCTCATGGAGCTGCGATGCAGATCCATGCAATCCCAGCCACCCTTGTGGAGGACCTACTGTGCGTCAGGCACCGTGCAGGGGCTTTCCTCCCGTAACGTCACTGAACCTGCACAATGACCAGGGGAGGGGACTGGGCACACCCACTTCACAGGTGAGAAGACGGAGGCTCAGGAGACGAGGAGTGGCCAGGGTCTCCCAGGGCCTGTCCCAGTCTCACGTGGCCCCACTGGGTTCTGGCCAGTCTGACTCCTTTTAAGACGCACCCCAGGGGAGCAGCTGTGGCTCAAGCAGTTGAGCACCCACTTCCCACATGGGAAGTCCCAGGTTCAGGCCCCAGTGCCTCCTAAAAACAAAAACACAAACAAGCAAAGAAATGGGAGGACTGACTGGGGAGAGTCAATGTGGCTCAGTGGTTAAGCACCGGCTTCCCATATCCAAGGTCTGGGGTTCAGTCCCTGGCCCCAGTACCTCAAAAGAAAAAAAAAAAAAAAAAAAGAATGGGGCCCAGAGAACTTGAAGGTCCCTTCAGAGGGAGGAAAGCTGACCTCCCACTCATTCCCCCCAGGAGTCTGGCCCCAGCCCCCGCCCCACCCACCCCACTGGGGTCCTTGGTCCTCTCAGCTAACGAGAGCAGCACCCCCACCAGTCCCTCCTCCCCTGTAGAAATGAGACACGTTGGAGAATCCTGCTGACCCCTCAGATTGCAGCAGAACCTCGGGCCCCAGAGACCCCCTGCTCACCCAGGGCCCTTTCTAGGAGCGAGGTCCCTTCCTCTCAGCAGGAAGCGGCCCCACGCTAACAATCCCGGGCGCGGGCACCACTGGGGCGCCTGGCTTCCTGGCACACGGCGCAGGGCCAGCCTCTTCCTGCTGATGGAGCCTCCACGTTCTTTCCTGCCAGCCCAGTGGAGGCTGAACCTGCGACACCAACAGGGTCTGGACTCCCTGAGGACAGGGGGCCTGTGTAGAGTGGGGGCGTGGGGGAAATCTAGGGGAGACGTGCAGGAGGTGACTTGGACCAGATCCCAAATAGGGTAAGGGAGAATGCAAATGTTCTGAGCACCTACTGTGCTATTACCTTGGGAGGCAGGTGTTGTCACTAATCCCTTGTGCTCACTCCCCTTTTGCTGATGAGGAAACTGAGGCCCAGAGAGGTTAAGTGGCCTGCCCAAGGTCACACAGCTTGACCATGGGGGAGCAGGGACACACTCCCAGTCCTCTGGTGACACCTAAGTCCACCTTCTTCCTCCCAGCCACACTCTCTAGATGTGCCCTTCACCACGTGGGGGTCCCCGTGGCTCCCTCCACCTCTGTGCCCTCCCCTGGGAAAGGGAAGCCTCAGGAAATCCAGGCTTCCCCGAGGAGGGGCCGGGCAATCCCTGCAGAAAAGCCAACCTTCCCCGGCAGAGTAAATCACGGAGGCCTCTTGGTACCTGCAGGAGCTGCAGCGGTCCCCTTCCCCCGGAAGTCTGTAAAACACGCCTTAGACCTGGGTGTGCAGAATTGCTGGGGTGAGCAAGGCGGGCCCGCGGGAGGAGTGCAGGAGAGGAGCAGCCCCTCAGGTCGGGCCCTGGGGCTCCAGGCTGGAGGTCAGGGGCGCATGTGGCCACTAAGGGATCGTGGCCCCCACTGGCCCCTGGGGATGGACAGGATGCCCCCTGGGGTCCCTGCCAGCCCCGACGTCCTGCGTCTCCCTGACCCGGGTCTGGGGGCAGCTGGAACCAAGGGTCTGGGCTCAGGCTGGAGGCTGGAGAGAAGCTTGGGAGTCGTCCTGGGTGGGGGCAGGGGCGCTTGGTGGGGAAGCAGGGGCTGGTGGTGACAGAGGCCAGGACTGAAGGGTGCCCTGCAGGGGCCTTGGGCCAGGGTGGCCCGGAGGAAGGCAGAGGAGCAGACTCAGAACCCTGGGCTGGGAGGCAGGGCCTGGGTGCCAGCTCTGGCTCTGCTGCTGACTTGCTGTGTGACCTTGGGTAAGAAACATGGCCTCTCTGAGCCTCAGCTTCCTCATCTGCAAACTGGAGATGCTTGTTCCTGCCCTAATGTGGTCTACTGGGAGAACTGGAGATCAAGGAAGGAAAAGCCCGTGGGAAGGGCCATGGTGAACAGAGAGGGTGGGGCTGGCCTCGACCTGGGCGGGGCTGGGTCCTGCTCCTCCTGCCTCTGCTCCCAGCTCCTGGTGCCCAGCCAGGCCCTGGGGGCCCACCCCTGAGAGCCCCGCTGATTGGAGGGGGCGGGGCCTTTATGCAAATGAGGTGGCTCTCCCCTCCCCACCCCCAAGGCCTCCTCCACTGGGGCCTCCACCTGCTGGCTTGAGATTCCCAAGGTGGTGGCTGGAGACTTCATCCGTGGACGAAATGCCCATGAATTCTGGCCCCCTCGGCTCTGCTCTCGCCCCAGGATCCACAGTGCTCCCAGCCCTGACACTGGCCCTCCCCCTCCTAAGCCCGCCCCCCTTGCCGGTGGGATTCCGAGCAGTCACTTCTCCACTCTGAGCCTCGGTCTCCTCCTTGTTAAGTGGGGGTAACGGTGCCTTCCTGGTGGGCTGGCTGTTATGCACACGGTCACTAGTCCTGATACAGCTAATGTTGCTTGCGAGCCTCCTGAGTGCCAGGCCCTGCCCTGAGCATGTGGGGAGGACACGGAGGGGAGTGGTGATGAGAGCTTGGTCTACAGAACGTCCATCAAAGTGGGTTGTCAGGTGGACGTGGCTGGGAAGGCATCCGTAAGTGGCCGAGAGCCTCGACAGTGCGGCGTGGGCCAGTGTCCCACCCAGTCACCCAGTAGGTCAGTGGCAGAGCCCAGGGAGGGGGGTGGCCCCGGACCAGGCACGTGGATTTGCCAACCCTCAGCCGGTGAGGTCACCGTCCTCTCAGGGGACACTCACGCCCACACCAGCATCCACCCATGGGAGGAGGCCGAGCCTCACTGGCCCCTCTTGTCTCTCCAGACCCAGCCAAGGGCTCTTGGGCCAGACAGGTGAGGGTCACCTGGTCATATGTGCTGCTCTACAAGAATGACCCTCAGCCTCCCCTTTCTGAGCTGTCACCCTGTCCTCTAGCTCCAGGATGTCCAGCAGAAATGCCTTGGGGCCCAGGTTCCAAAGCATCATTTTCGGCACTCTGCCGCCGCATCAACACGCAGTCAGCCGTGCAGGCAGCACCTTCCTCCCCACAGAAAATAACAGCATTTTTGATGATTACAATTATCCCTTGAAAAAAATGCGTTACTGCCTCAAATAACTAAAATGATATTTGGCTCCTCTTTGCCTATCTTTCCCTTCAGCTTTAAATCTGGTGGCAAGTTTCATTACACACCCAGAAACAAAAGATGGTCAAAGGAGTCCCCCGAGGGCCCTTGTGCAGGAAGGAGTCTGGGGTGGCTGGTGGGAGTGTGGACATGGGGACATGTCTGGAAGTGAGGGCCCATGTGCGTGTATGAGTGTGCATGAGTGTACATGAGGGTGTGTATGTGTGTGCATGTTTATACGTGTAAGTGTATATGAGGGTGTATGCCTGTGTGTGCATGTGTGCATAGGTATGCATGAGGACGTGTACATGTGAGCACACATTCTTGTGAGCATGCGTGAGTGTGCATGAGTGTCCATGAGAATGTGTGTGTGCATATGCATGCATGCGCTTGGGCATATCACAAGAACTGGGAGGCGACTGGGTGCAGACAGCACCTTGTCAGGGGCAGGGCATACAGGTGAGGCCAGGTGACAGGTGATGGCATGAGGGTACCTGGGGAGTGGGTGATGGGGCACAGGTGCAGGTCTACCCCTGGGGTAACAGCCAGGGCCCTGGAGGCTGGCAGTTCCCCCATTTCCTGCTTGTCGATTTCAGCTTTCCCAACCTCTTTTTCCTCATCTCAAACTGGGCATGTTCCTCCCACATAGACCTGAAGTGGGCTGTGCACACAGCGCCAGCACAGGCAGTGGTCAGGGAAGCCTAGTTGTATTAGTCCACCCGGGGTGGCAGGGTGGAGGGCAGGTGGCAGGACCCGGGCGTTAGGCTTGGCTTGGCTGGGGGCCCAGCTGCCCCCTGCAGAGGCACCATCCATCATCCACCCAAGAAGTGGCCAGCCCAGCATTTCCCCCTATCCTCAGCATTCTGCAGCTCAGGACCCCATTGGAGGGTCCATCGACCCACCAGAGCCTCAGCCCAAGGGGGAGTGGGCAGGGCACAGCCATCACTGAGTATCGACTATATGCCAGAGCAAGTGCCCACTTTTCTCCCATCCCCCTTACAAGCACGTGGGGGCCCCATTTTGCAGAGGAGGAAACTGAGGCTCAGAGCAGTTAAGTGACTGGTCTCGCCTCACACAGCCACCTAGTGGTTGGGCCGAGATGAGGGTTCGCTGTTGGAAAACACAGCTTGGCTGCCTCCCCTGAGCCCCTCATTCCAGGCATTGGGGTCCCAGGATGATCCCTCAAACCACCCTCTCCTTCTGAAGGGGCTGGGGCGGTGGAGAGAGCACACCCCGGCAGCAGCCAGGCTGGGGTGCGGATCCCACTGCAGGGTTTCCAGTTGGGTCACTGGGGGTGGGTCCCTGCCCTCCTCTGAGCCCCCGTCTCCCCACCTGTCAATGGCCCCCACCTCAGGTGGCCTCCGGAGATCCACACGGAGACTGTGCGATGCAGGGTTAAGCCTGAGAAGCCCGACGGCCTGCGTTCAAACCCCCTAGCCCTTATGAGCCACCTGACCTTGAGTAAATCGCTTAACCACCCAATTTCCTTGTCCATATAATGGGAAGCTCATAATAAAATATAGCTGCCTTGTCAAGGCAACATGAGAACTAGTTAAGTTAAACTTAGAGAAGTCACGGTAGGGCCTGGCTCAATGAATGGAAGCGAGTTTATGATGATGATGGATAATCATGAAGATTAATCATAAACATACTAGCTGACTCTTAGAACTTCTCAAAAAGAGATATGATGCTGGTGAGCACCTTATTCAGGACGAGCTCAGTACATGTCACTGTCCCCATCACTCCCGCCCACCTGGAGCGGCCCTCTCCCTGGGCCTTCGTGCTGCTGCTAACCAACCTGCCTCCACTGGGCCCCCACCCAGCGCCCGGAGTTCTGCTCACCTTTTCCCAGGACCAACACCCAGAAACCTGGAAACAACTTTTCAGTCTCATCTCCCACCCGTCCCTGACCCTAGTCCCACCTCTCTGAGGTTTAATCACTGCAGAGGCTGCTGGGTCCCCGTGTCCTCGTATGCACCTGCTGCATCTCTGCACCCAGCAGAGACACAGCTGCGCAGCTACAGCTCCTCCCCCACTGCAGAGCGCCTGTCAGGGGTGAGGGTGAGAGGAGCAATAGGGCAGGCCAGGGCGCCTGAGAGTGAGGTAGGAGCTGTCTCCAAGAGGCCCAGGATGTTTGCTTTAGAAGGAGCCTATCAATGATGGGATTCAGCACACAACCCATTTTACGGATTGGGAAACTGAGGCCCAGAAAGGGCAAGACACTTCCCCCTGGTTCTACTATAAATCAGTAGTAAAGCAGAGACTTGGACTCAGGTCAGCTATCTTCCAAACCAGGGCTCTTTAGACCACTCTGAGAGGGTAGTTAAAAGACTTGCTTAAGGGAGAAGCTGACCATGCTGCTGTGTGAGAGAGGGGACTGGAAATGGTGACTACTCACGCCAGGGTGAGGAAGCTGACCTCTACTACATAGGCAGTAGGGAGCCATGGATGGTTCTAGAACAGGAGAGTTGCATGCCCTACGCTTGCTTTAGGGAGCTGCCCTTGGAAGCGAGACTGGAGATGATGAGTCGGGAAGCAGAGAGACCAGTGAGGAGGCTGGGGCAGTGATGGGGTGGTGGGTGATGAGGCCTGGCTGTAAAATAATAATATAGCACGAGTGACCTTACGTTGACCTGTGCTTAGCACTGCACATATTTCATCTCATTTAACCCTCAAAACTATCCTATTACTTTTCAGGAAACTGAGGCTCAGCGAGGGCAAGTTCCTCACTAAGAGGCACGCATCTATTCCGGGGCAGACCTCAGCCTTGAACCCAGGGTGGCCTGCTTTGCATGGGACTGACACGCCTGGGCTGGGCCAGGGACCCCCCCCCCCAACACGCACAGATCTCAGAGGTGACCTGACAGGGGAGGGAGGAGGGAGGCTGGCAGGAGACTCGAGAATCAGCCTGGGAGTCCGTGCCCTTGAGGGGAGAGGGGGTGGCTCCTGCCCAGCCCGCCTGCTCCTCTTGCCCCTGCACCCTCCATTGTCCCAGAAGCAAGTGGGTGCCTTGCTGTGTCGCTCCCCTCGTACAACTCCAGGAACTTCCGCTTCTCCCAGAATAGCCTCCGTGTCCTCGCCCTGGCCACGAGTCTGTGCGTGAACCTCTGGCGCATCCCGACAGCCTCATCTCGTCCTGCCCACCCCCCCCCCACCCTGTCCACCACTCGGGCCCCGCCCCTCCCACCCCTCCTGGAGGGGCCGTGTTCTCTGCGGTCTCTGTCCCCTGTGCCTGGCCTGGCCTTTCCACGCCTCCTTGCTCAGCAGCTCCTTCTCATTGCACAGGTCTCGGCTTAAAGTCACCTCCTGAAAGAGCCCTTCCCAGACCCCTGGAAAAAAGGAGCCCACCCAGGCACACGGTGCCGCATCATCATGTTTCCACACCTTCTGGAATTATCGTGCGTAACTGCTCATTAGTGTGTTTATTGTCTGCCCCACACACAAGAGCGCCAGCTCTGTGGGGCAGGGCCTTGTCCATGTCGTGGCCGGCTGCATCCCAGGACCCTGTAATGGTGCCAGCTCATAGTAGGTGTCCAAGAGACCCCTGTTGGGCAAAGGAAGGGAGAGAGGGAGGGAAGAAGGGAGAGATGGAGAGAGGGAGGGAAGGAGGGAAGGAGGGAGGAAGAGGGGAGGAGGGTGGGAGGGGCTGGGCCAGAGCCGGGATTCCTGCTGGGCTCCCCTGTCCGGTGGCTGTTGGGATGAGGAGGGGTTTTTTTTGGTTTTTTTTTAAGATTTATTTATTTTATTTATTTCTCTCCCCTTCCCCCCTCCCTCCCCAGTTGTCTGTTCTCTGTGTCTATTTGCTGTGCGTTCTTCTGTGTCTGCTTGCATTCCTTTTTTTTAGCTTTTAAAAAAAAAAGTCTTTATAGAGATATACATTTAAGATATATATAGAGATAAAGAGATATACATTTAAGTGTTTATGAGGGAAATTATATGGTGCCTGGGATTTGTTTTAAAATATTCCAGTCTCCCAATCCCTCTACTTCCTCCCCCAACTGCCACCAAAAAAAGTATTGATGATAGCTGAATCTGGTTGACACATACAGTGATTATAGTATTCTCTCCACTTCTGTGTATGTTTAAAAATGTCCTTATTTAAAAGGTTTTTTTTTAAGATTTATTTATTTTATTCCCCCCCCCCCCCCACTTGTCTGTTCTCTGTGTCTGTTTGCTACGTCTTTGTCCGCTTCTGTTGTCAGCGGCACGGGAATCTGTGTTTCTTTTGGTTGCGTCATCTTGTTGTGTCAGCTCTCCATGTGTGCAGCGCCATTCCTGGGCAGGCTGCACTTTCTTTCGCGCTGGGCGGGCGGCTCTCCTTACGGGGCACACTCCTTGTGCGTGGGGCTCCCCTACGCAGGGGACACCCCTGCGTGGCAGGGCACTCCTCGCGCACATCAGCACTGTGCATGGGCCAGCTCCACACGGGTCAAGGAGGCCCGGGGTTTGAACCGAGGACCTCCCATGTGGTAGACGGACGCCCTAACCACTGGGCCAAGTCCACGTCCAGATGAGATGGTTTTAAGCTTGGAGTGGCTGGTGCCTGTCCCTCCCAGGCTGGAGGATACAGTGGGGACCTGTCCTCATGATCCTGTCCCCTTGGTCCTCACAGCCTTTCCCTTGCACCCAAGGGCTGTGAGAGCCAGCATGCCCCCCCTCCCTGCTCCCCTCTCCCCCAGGAGGTCTGCCAGGTGAGCACCGGGACTTCAACAGACCCCAGCTGAAGAGAACTAAAGAGCGGCTGTCCTGACGGGGGGGCTTGTCTGTTGCCTTCAGGGAGGTCTCGGGTGGGGGAAGGTGGACCGTCCTGATTCAGTAGACCCTGGTCTGAGGGAGGAGGCACAGACCTGCTCGAGGAGCACCAACCTGAGGAGTCAGAGGCCTGCCCTACAGAGCCCCCAGTCTGACGGGAGAGGCAGCTCTGCCTTCGGAAACATTATCCAACAGGGGAGTCCCAGCCCTCACTAGAGCCGGGCCCCCTGGGACAGAGCAGATACTGCCGAGGAGGCCCCGTCCCCACGAACACAGACACCCGAGCTCACATCATCCCCGCAGAGACCGCTGGTGAGGTGGCCCCTTCCACAGGTGGACAACCCCTCCCTGAGGTGGAGGGGCAGGTGGGGGCTGCCGTTCCCAGGGGGGCAGGCCCTGGGGCAGAGCTTGCCAAGGACTTCCTGCCCCTTGGACGCCCAGACCCCATCCCCAACCTCCCCCAGCCGGGCAGTGGGAGGAGGCCAGGACCCCAGCGCCACTTTGCCCACGGTGTCCTGTGTCACCAACGACCCACCCTGCCCCTCTCTGGGCCCATCTTCTCCCCTGGCTCAGGCGAGGCCTGGGTGACACCTGATGCTGCCTCCGCGCTGCGCCCCTCCCCTCCCTTTCTCCCCGTACCCCTTCCCCACGCTTCTCACCCCATCCCCTGGGCTCTAGAGCCTGCAGCTGTGGAAAATAACTTGGGTAATTTCTTAGGCCCTGTAGCAGTTTGATATAATTGATGAATTCCAAAAAGAAATATTGGATTATGCTTGTAATCTGATCTGCACCTGGGCATGACTGAGTTATGATTAGGGTGTTGTGTCCCCACCCCTTGGTGGGTGGGACTCACAGATAAAAAGCGTGATGAAGAACAGAGTTGGAGATTTCTGATGTTAGAGTTTGATGCTGAAGACCCAGGGAGTCAGCACGCAGAGGAAAGAGAAGCTAGCCCCAGGGAAGGAGCCTTGAACCCAGAGAAAAGCAAGCCCCAGGAACGTAGGAACCCAGGACACCTGACCCCTCACAGATGTCCGCAGCCATCTTGCTCCAAATAGACATTGGTGAGGGAAGTAACTTATGCTTTATGGCTTGGTGTCTGTAAGCACCTACCCCAAATAAATACCCTTTATAGAACCCAAGTGATTTCTGGTATTTTGCATCAGCACCCCTTTGGCTGACTAATACAGGCCCAAAACACGAACGGGGAGGCCGGGTGTGCATCCCCGCCTCCACTCCATCGCCCGCCCTAACGCATCGTCTGACACTTTCAATTTATTTTTCAATTCCTTTACCCTCAGAAATGACGATTAAATTTCCAGCGTAAATACCGCTTTACCAACTGAATTAGTCACGGGGCGGGGAGGGCGGGAAGGCTGCAGGGGCTTCGTCAGAGCGTCGCAGACGCTAACCACTCAGTCCCCACCGAGGCCACCACCTGGAGGGGGAGGCTCCAGGGGTCCCGGGGGACGACATGGAGCCTCACAGGCCGTCACCTGGCCCTTTGCCCTCTGGCAGGCTTCCTCCTGGGGGGGGGGGGTCGAGGGGAAGAGTCTGGCCCAAGGCCCCCACCCCATCAGGGCAGGCAGGGGGAGACACCAGCCTCTCGTCCCCCGCCTGCCTCCTCTCCGACTCCGTCTCCAGCCTCACCAGGGCGGGCGCTCCACGGCTGAGACAGGACGTGACAGTGACGTGGGGAGTGTCCAGGGCCTGGCATCTTCCAGGCCACACATGGGACCCGGGCTCCTGCAGGCATGAGGGTGGGGGCCCCGATGACCTCAGAGCCCGGGCTGACAAGGGTCTGGAAGGGCCTGTGGGGAATCTTCTCCCACTTCCTCCACAATCAACTCCTTTACCTCCTCTTCGACGGGCATTCATTTATTGATTCAATAAATTTATTGGGGTTAATAAATTTAACCCCACATCTCCCCCACATCCCTCTCTCTCCCCCACCCCAGCCACAATCCAGGCCACCCCTCCTCTTCTGGCCTCCTCCCTGGTCTCCCCCTTCCACGCCTGCTCCCACCCCATCCATCCCCATCCCCGGGCAACATCTGGTCTCAGAGTCCAAATATTGCCCCATCATTTCCTGCTCAAAACCCTTCCATGCCTCCGTCTGCTCTTAGAACAAACCCCAGCCCTTCCCGGGGCCCATGAGGACTGGGGTGAACTGGCCCCCACCGGCCTCTCTGGCCTTTGTGTCCTCAGGGACACTCAGCTCCTTCCCTCAGGGCCTTTGCTCGCCTGGCCCCTCTACCTGGGGGGCCCTCCCCCTTCCTGACATCAAATTAGGTGTCACCTCGGACTCCATCCTCTAATCCCCTCGTCTAAATTAGTTTCCCCTCCTAAGAGTCTCCCTCAAAGCCATTTCCTTACCTTCAGAGCATTTAATGCAAGTTCATTTCAGGCAAAATTGTGGGTTTGTTTAGTAGTTCCTTCCTCAGGGAAGGAACTTGGTCTGACTTGCTCGACCTGCAGCCCCAGCTCCTAGCATGGGCCTGGAATGTAGTAAGTACTCAGTTCAGACTTTGAATGAATGAATGAACAAATGAACGAATGAATGAATGAGTTAATAAATGAATGACAAATCCTTCCGGATGCCTGGCTGGGCCCTGGAGCTGGAGTGATGAAGTGGTCAAGGCCTCAGCCCTTGCAATCCTCATGCTCTCCCAGGGCCACAGGCACATAAGCATAATAAGATGGCAGCCCAGCAGACTGGGGCACAAGAAACGGGAGGGGGACCCAGGGAGAGATGACCGACCCTAGGTCTGTCCATGATGGTTTCAGGGAAAATCTCAAACCTAACAGGGCTCTGAGGGATCAGTAAGAGCTTGCTCAGCACTGAAAGCAAGGAAGGGCATTCCCAGTAGAGGGAACAGAACATGCAAAGCCTGGGATTGTTAGGGAAATGGTATGTTCTGTGAGGCTGGACAATAGGAGTGTATATAGGTGAGGCCCAAAAAGGCCAGAGAGGTCAGCAGGGGCCAGACCTTGAACACAAGACTGAGGTGCAGGGACCCTATCTTTAGTGTGATGGCGGGCGGGGTGGAGATCTTGGAGGGTTTTCAACTTCGAAGAGCCTCAGTCAGGTAGCCCAGGAAAGACTGGAGGCAGGGAGGCCAGGAGGAGACCACTGCATCCTCTGGACAGAAGTGATGGTGGCCTAGGCTGGGGGGTTGGGGGTGAATGGGGGAGGGGCACACGGGGCACAGCTAGATTCCTTTTTTTTTTTTCCCTAAGATTTATTTATTTGTTTGTTTTTCCCCCTTCCCTCCTCCTGCCCTGCTGTTTTTTTCTTTCTGTATTGTCTTCTCTCCTCATTTTCTTTCCTCTAGGATTCAATCCTGGAGACCTCTGATGGGAGAGGTTCCCTGTCAATTGCACCACATCAGTTCCTGGTTTCTGCCGCACTTCACCTTGACTCTCCCCTTGTCTCTCTCTTGATGTGTCATCATCTTGCTGCGTGACTCACTTGTGTGGGCACTGGCTCACCGTGCAGGCATGCTTTCTCTTCTTTTTCACCAGGAGGCCCCAGGGATCGAACCCGGGTCCTCCATATGGTAGGCAGAAGCTCTATCACTTGAGCCACATCCGCCTCCCTAGATGCTGCAATTCCAATGGTCCCTTCTCAGCCTCGCCGGCAGCCCGCACCCACTCAGACGCAATGAAGTGGGTAGTTGCTGTGGAGACCGTTAACGCCCAGGCCTCGGGTCAGGCCCACACAGAGGTGAAGCCAGGTCGGGCTCTTCCCACTGTGTGACCCTGGGCAGGTCACTCAGCCTCAGGCAGAATCTGGCCCCCAGGGGTGGAGGTGAACACAGCACCCCCTGCCAAGGACACAGGCCCAGGCCCCGCCTCTGGAAACAACAGGCCCCAAAGAAGTGCCCTGAGAGAGAGGCAGAGCAATGGAGTGGAGAGCAGGTCCTTCCAGGGAAGGCTCCCTGGAAGAGGTGGCATGGCAGCACTCCCTACCACTTGCTCCTTATGACTCTCTTTGTCTGTCTCCACCTGCCCCCACCTCCACGCCTCAGTGCCCTGCCTGATGGGAAGGCTGAGGGACTCAACCCTGCAGAGGGATGTAACTCGGATCCTTCCAGTACCCCCTTCCCAAGTCTCCCCTTCTCTCCTGTGACCCCCACAGCGGCCATCCAGCCAGAGCAGCCAGACATGAGCACGGAGAGGAGGGCAGGAGCCTAAGGCAGCAGGGACCCTCCCGCCACTGACACAGCGGCCTGGAAAGCAGCAGGGCTTCTGCCGGCCTGATGCTGTGGGGCATTTGAGGAAAGAGGCTGCAGACAGCGCAGAGGCTGGAGGGACGCTGAGAGGAAGGCAGTCTCTGCAGGTTTCACCCCCTTGGACAAGGGGACGGAGATGAGAGTGTCCAGGTCGGACTCGGCATGCTTCCTCTCCTTCCAGCCCAGTGGCCTCGGGGCTGGTGTCTCCTGGGACCCAGCATCCTCCGGGAGGCCCAGGCTGGGGAAGCGCCCTGGGCTCTCCCACAGCCCCGAGCACTGCCAGGGAAGCTCAGCGCGGGGCCGCCACAGGCTCCGCCTCCGGGTGGGGGCCAGGACAGGAGGGCAAGCAGCTCGCCCGAGGCTGCACGGCAGGTGGAGGCTGGCCAGTGCCTTCCGAGGTCTGCGCTGATGAAGACACTTTAAATGTGCTCATATAACCAGAGAATGGGCACCTACCGTGTGCCAGGTGCAGGCTGAGCACCTTACAGGGATGATGTCATCTCTCCTTTACAATGTCCCCTTGGGGTGGATGCCACGACTGCAAGCCAAGGTGCAAACAGAAAGCACTTGTCCAAGGTCACTCTCAGCCACCAGGAGAGGCAGAGCTGGGAGGTATGTGCAGCCTCACAGCCCATCCCTAATCCCTGCACCGCTCTGCCTCGGAAGGCAGCGACAGGTGTGAAAGGGGGTGATGATGGTGATGATGCTGATAAAATAGCGCTCAGACAAGGGACTTTCTATTAGCAGCTACCATGGGGTGAGTACATTTGTAAGTATGTGTACATTTGGAAGCCCCTCCCCGGTCTGCGGTTCAAGCCCCGGGCCTCCTTGACCCGTGTAGAGCTGGCCCATGCGCAGTGCCGATGCGCGCAAGGAATGCCCTGCCACGCAGGGGTGTCCCTGCATAGGGGAGCCCCACGCGCAAGGAGTGCGCCCCATAAGGAGAGCCGCCCATTGTGAAAGAAAGTGCAGCCTGCCCAGGAATGGCGCCACACACACGGAGAGCTGACACAACAAGATGACTCAACTAAAAGAAACACAGATTCCTGTGCCGCTGACGACAACAGAAGCGGACAAAGAAGACGCAGCAAATAGACACAGAGAACAGACAACTGGGGTCGGGGGGGGGAAGGGAGAGAAATAAAATAAATAAATAAATCTTTTTTTAAAAAAAAAAAGAGCCCCTTCCCCTCCAGGGACAGAGCCAACCTCCTTCCCCAGGACCTAGACCACCAGCAACACCGTCACGAGCATTTAGGGAGTGCCTGCTGTGTGCCACGCATATGAACTCAAGCAGCCCCAGGTTCCAATTCCTACTCTGTCCCTCACTAGCTGGGTGACCTTGGGAAGTGGCTTCGCCACTCTAAGCCTGTTTCCCCACCTGTACAATGAATGGTTGGCATATTCAAGACTGTGGGTACAAATGCCAAAAACAGTGATCCAAGTTGGGTACGGTGATATGGCTTCTTCCTTATCATCATCATCATCAGATCACTGGGAAGAGGCCACACTGGCAACACTCATCCTTCAAACACACTGTTCTGTCCTACCTCAGGGCCTTTGCACATGCAGTTCCCTCTGCCTGGAATGCCCCTTCTCTCTCCTCTGGCCTCTTTCCTGCTGCCCCCTCCCTCTGTGATCTGCTGTCATCACAGACCCACTAATCCCCCCTGGTAGTACTTACCCCAGTGATAGTTATCTATTTGGGGGGTATTTTGTTGAAAATTGTCCCCACTAGACTCTGACCTCCAGGAGCACAGTGGGTGGGTATTTACTGCCTATGGTAGCACAGCACCCAGCACAGTGCCTGCACAGAGCAGGTGCTTCTTAAATGTTGGTTAAATAAGTGGGGAAATGTAGGTGCAAAAGATACTCAGATTAGGAAGCAAGTGTGACTCAAGTAGTTGGGCACCTGCCTACCACATGGGACATCCCAGGTTTGGTTCCCAATGCCTTCTAAAGAAGATGAGCAAGACAGAGATGACATGACAGACTGGCATGGCAAGCTGATGCAACAAGATGATGCAACGAGCAGACAAAATGAAGAAACACAATGAGAGACCCAATGAGTGGGAGCAGAAGTGGATCAAGCCATTGGGCACCCACCTGCCACATAGGAGGTCCTGGGTTTGGTTCCTGGTATCTCTTAAAAAGAAGACAAGCACACAATGAACAGATATAAAAAGTAGACAGCAAGTGCAAAACAGTGAGCAGGGGATAGAAATAAATAAATAAAAATACACCTTTAAAAAAAATCCTCCAATAAACTGGGGCTTCCAAAGGGCACTGACCTGGGTACCAATCCCTGGCACTGACAGTAGATTGGATCCCAAGCTCTGGCTCTTGTTGGCTCTGCACCCTCACTCCCCCATGTGCCCGCATCCTCTTCTAAGTGACTCACTGGCTCAGAAGGGTTAACAGCCCAAGCACAGATTCTGGGAGACCCACCTTGTTGGCTGAGCGCCCTAATTAAGCCCTGTGTGGGGGATGAGCCCTGCTGGCAGGTGGCAGACGGGTGGGCGGGTAGGGGCACCCATGCTCACTAGGGAAAGTCAAAGGGAGCCCCTTCCCCTCCCTGAGCCCTGGGCGATTGCTCAAAGCACCGCCACATCCCTGGCCTCCCTTCATCTTCAAAGCTGCCCGGGAGCCGGCTGCTGCCTTGCATGTGAAGGAGAGGGGAGGTGACAGGCCAAGGTCACGCTGCTGTCTGGTGGGGGGGTGGGGCCCTGGGCTCCTCTCTCCCCTCCTCTGTTTGGGGCTGTTCCTTCATCTTCCTCCCACACTGCCAGGTGGCTGAACACAGCTCTGGATTTTATATTCCCTGCGTCCTCGCCCACCCTCCCTGCCATCTCTGCTGGGAGCTTTGTTCTTCAGCCCAGGGGGCTCTCTCAGACTGAATCCCCAGGACCTAAAAGCCTGCTACACCCCAACTTGGCGCACAAAGTGAATGCGAATTACAGAAGGTTCCCCAGGGAGAGCTGTGCGCACACGCGCACGCACGCGCACACACACACACACACACACACACCGTCCCCAGCAAAGCCTTGCAGAGGAGATGGGCACCCATGGCCCTGTTCCTCTAGCCCATGACTCCTCACTAATTCACCCACTCGTCCGTCTGTCCTTCCGTCCATCCGACACACACCTGATGAGCAACGGCCACGGGCCCTGTAGACAGCAGTGAACAGACGGGCGTGACCCCTGCCCCCAGGCGCCCCCAGTGACGGGGGAGGGCTGAGGGCACGTGAACCCCTGACGGTACAACGTGTCGGTGCGACTCGGACAGGACAAGGGCAGAACCCCACAGACAGACGGGGGCAGGGAACAGGACGGACAGGGCGTGGCTGCAGGTGGGGCAGCGACTTCAGAGACTGTCAGGAGGGCCCCCAGGGGAGGGACACGTGCACGAAGGCCTGCGGGAAGTGGAGGCGGCCCCTGCCCAGGAGCCCGGGGAGGGGTGCAAGGAGCCCAGTGACCCCTGACCCTCCGACCCAGTGCCCTCGTTAGCCGTCGCCACCCGCTCCAAAGCACCCCAGGAGGGACAAGGCCCGTGGTCACCTTTGTCTATAGGATCAACTGAGCTCCTGTGCGCGGGACGCTTAACTCGGGCCGGCACCCAGTGGGTGCGCAGCAGGGGGCGCTGCCGCTGCTGTTATCGTTGTCATCACAGACCCATGACCGTCACCCTGAGCGCCCAGCGCTTCCATTCCCCTCCTTTTTGGACCTTCAGGAACCTTCAGCCGGGGGTGTCTGGGGAGCAGTGCCACCCCTGGAGCCGGCCCGCCCAGGGGCACTGGCCGAGGGGGACCGGGGGCGCTGACTCCCCACCGCCCACCCCGTTGGTCCTTGCAGGTGGCCCTGCCTGGACGTGGCCGCTCCTGGGGCTGACTCTGGCATCTGGAATTGGGGAAGGTCTAGTTGGTTGTGATCATTGTCACCTGCCCCAGATGTCTCAGTGTGACGCCTGCTCTGGTGACAAGTTTCAGCTAATTCTGTTTGAACAGCACTTGCCAAGCAATAGGAGGTCACCAGGATTTATTTCTGAGGACACAGCCCGTGCGGCTGGCTGGGCGCTGGGCCTCTCACACCCCGCCTGGTGGGTCGCAGTCAATGCCGGAGCTGGGTGCTGGCATGTTTCCCCCAGGGGCACACCGGGCCTGAATCCGATGTGTCTGCAGCCAGCCCAGGATCCATCCGCCAGAGGCCAGCGTCCTCCTTGGGGCTCGGGGCAGTTGACCTCAGGAACCCTCTCTTCCTCTAAGTCTGTAAAGCCACATAAGTGGTTTCTAATCCCACCCACTCCCGTTCCCCCTGTCCCTTGTGGCCCATCCCCCACAGATCTTGGTCTGTTTTGTTCCTAGTGTATCTCAAGCTCCTGGAACAGTGCCTGGCACAGAGTAGGTGCTCAGTAAACAGGTGCAGCCCTAATGGCAACAGCAGGCTGGACCAAGGGCCCACTCAGTGCTGAGCCTTCACGGGCTCGCGTTAAATTCCCACACAAGTCCTGCGAGGCGCTGCAGGCAGTAACCACGGCTACGCACTCCAGATGCCTGGCCCTTTAAATTCACACGAAGCCCATGAGGCCAGGTGGGGCGGGGCCGGGGACCCAGCCTTTTAACCAGCTGCCTGGAGAGCCCGACGCCCATGTCTGGGAACCCCTGCCCGCCGATGCCCTTGCCTGGGAACCCCAGCCCGCCGTCTGCCTGCGCCTGGCCTCCTGCCCTCCCCCTCCTGCCCCAGCGCCTGCCCCTCCCGGCCGGGCTCACGGCCATGCACCGCCCCGCACCAGCCTCGAGCCAGGCCCCCGTGCTGCGGGGTCAAGGAGCTCAAGTGGAGACGAGTCCCGTCACGGCCCCGCCCCTGCCCACCCCCTCCCTGGGCGCCACCCTAGGGTCAGAGCACACCCTCCCCCCCCCCCCCCCCCCGACCTGGGGGCCCCAGAGGGCACAGGATGCGCACAGCCTCTGGAGGCCTGGTGGGGACGCCCTGCTGAGCTCTCTCACCCACGGCCCACGCGGGGTGGAGGGGCTGTGCCTGCAGGACCCGAGCCTCCGCCCCCAGCCTCCGCCCCCAGCCTCAGCTTCGCTCCCGCTGCCGGGAAGATGAAATCCGGAAGCCCCCTGGGGTTTGTTCCTTGGCTGACCCCAGCGGCAGGTCACTGCCCCGGCCATTGCCCCCGCCGGGTCTGTGCAAGGCCCCCGCCCAGCAACAGGGCCGCGTCCCCAGCAGACCTGGGGGAGGCCTGGTCAGCCAGGGCCAGACGGGGAGGTGCTATTTTCTTTTCAATACACTTGCCCACACCTCACCTCTAGGCTCCAGGTCCTGCGTGGGGTTCAGTGAGGGCCAGAAAATGAACTGCCCACATTTGCCACTTAACTTTCCACTACCAGGAGAAGGCGCCTGATGGGAAGTTCCTGAACACCTGAACAGAGGCCCCTGAAAAATGACCCCGTTTACTGAAAGCTGACATTGGATCAGACACAAGCTTTACCTGCAGCACCTCGTTTCACCCTCATGACAACCCCACGGGATACGGCCTCCCACCCCATGTTGACAGTGAGGAAACTGAGGCACAGAGACGTTTGGGTCTTGGCCACTGCTGGCACTTGGCAGCACTGGGTGCAAAGCCAGACGTTCTGCTCTGAGCCTCCAGCTGCCGCCCCTCTGGCCCCACCCACTCCACCTGGGGTCTGGAGGTGCCACGAGGCTCCTGGGTGGGAATTGTGGCCAGAGCTCCCCTGAGCAAACCTAGGAAAGAGAAGTCCCATCTGCCTGCCCGAGCAGCCGTGTCTGCAACTTTGGTCCCGGCTGGTGCAGAAGCGCAAGTGAAAGTTATTTTAGCTGGAGCATTAAACCTGAGCCACGTGTTCTGTGAAGAACTTGTTCTAACGATTATGCTGTACTTTCTCTTTGCTCTGTAAATTTTCAAGTGGCCTTTGGCCAACAGTAATAAAATTCTGACCTTGAAAAGTGAAAAGGATTTTGAAATTATGAGCCCCGAGCCCGAGCCTGATAAATGGATGAGGACAAAATGACCGAGGCAGCAGAAAGGAGAAAGGGAGAGAGAAGCATCGCAGCAACTTGCCTCCCGGCGCCTTCCCTCCAGCTTCCAATACCCTGCCCTGGGCCCCTGCTGAGAGGTGGAGGAGGGAAACAGCCGGGAGGGGCAGGGCTGGGGGCAGCGAGGGCCCGGGCAGGCGGGGCCCACGCGAGGTCCACCTCGCCCTGGCTGACTCGCAGCTGCCTCCAGCCTGCAGCCCAGCGCAGGGCAGAGGGGCCGCTGCCGACCCCGCCAAAGTCACGGTGCTTCTCCATAAGATGGGGCTCACGGCAACCCAGAAGTTTTTTTAAGAGCAGTTTTGTTCACACACCATACAATCCATCCAAAGTGTATAATCAATGGCTCTCAGTATAATCACAGAGCTGTGCTTTCATCATCACAATTTTAGAACATTTTCATTGCTCCAAAAAGAAAAGCCCCATAACCCTTATACTCTCCTATTATTGACACTTAGCACTGATATGGTACCTCTGTTACAACTGATGGAAGAATACTAAAATATGACTGTCCACTCTAGTCCATAGTTTGCATTAGGTGTATTTTTCCCATATAGCACTCTAATATTAACACCTTGTAACAGTGATGTACACTTGTTCTAGTTCATGGAGGAACATTCTTGCATTTGTACTATTAACTGCATTCATCATCCACACAGGGTTCACTCTTATACAGTCCCATGTTCCATCCTCTGGCTTTCCTTCTAGTGACAAACATAGCCCTCGGCTTCCCCTTTCAACCACAATCATATGCACAATTCAGCTGCTGTTAATTACACTGACAGTAACATGCTACCATCACCTCTATCCATTTCCAAACATTTACAATCATCCTTATTAAAAATCCTGCACAAATTAAGCATCAGCTCCCCATTCTTTATTCTCCTTCTAGCTTCTTTTTTTTTTAAGATTTATTTTATTTTTATTTCTCTCCCCTTCCCCCCTCCACCCCCAGTCGTCTATTCTCTGTGTCCATTTGCTGCGTGTTCTTTTGTCTGCTTCTGTTGTCAGCGGCATGGGAATCTGTGTTTCTTTTTGTTGCGTCATCTTGCTGTGTCAGCTCTCCGTGTGTGTGGCGCCATTCCTGGGCAGGCTGCACTTTCTTTTGTGCTGGGTAGCTCTCCTTACTGGGCGCACTCTTTGCGCGTGGGGCTTCTCTACGCAGGGGACACCCCTGCGTGGCAGGGCACTCCCTGCACGCATCAGCACTGCGCATGGGCCAGTTCCACACGGGTCAAGGAGGCCCGGGGTTTGAACCGCGGACCTCCCATGTGGTAGGCAGACACCCTATCCACTGGGCCAAGTCCACTTCCCTCTTCTATCTTCTGATAACTAATATTCTAGGCAAACTCCCTGAGGTTACTCACTGTATTTAGTTCACAGTAGTGAGTTCATACACTATTTGTCCTTTTGTACCTGGTTTATTTCACTCAGCATAGTGTCCGCAAGGTTCATCCATGTTGGCACATGCATCATGACTTCATTCCTTGTTTTTTTTTCCTTTTAAAGATTTACTTTATTTATTTCTCTCCCCTTCCCCCAATTGTCTGCTCTCTGTGTCCATTCGCTGTGTGTTCTTCTGCCTCCGCTTGCATTATTCAGCAGCACTGGGAAACTATGTCTCTTTTTTTGTTGCATCATCTTGTTGCATCAGCTCTCCATGTGTGCGGTGCCACTCCTGGCAGGCTGTGCTTTTTTCACACAGCGTGGCTCTCCTTACAGGGCGTGCTCCTTATGTCTGGGGCACCCCTACATGGGGGCACCCCTGCATGGCAGGGCACTCCTTGCGCGCGGCAGCACTGCACGTGGGCCAGCTCAACACACAGGTCAGGAGGCCCTGGGGATTGAACCCTGGACCCTCCATATGGAAGATGGATGCTTTACCAGTTGAGCCACATCCTCTTCCTTTCATTCCTTCTTACAGTTGAGTAATATTCTATCATGTGTATATACCACATTTTACTTATCCATTCATTGGGTGACAGACACTTGGGTTGTTTCCATCTTTCGCTGATTATGAATAATGCCACTATGAACATCAGTGTACAAATGTTCGTTTGTGTCCCTGCTTTCAGTTCTTCTGGGTATATGCCTAGGAGTAGGATTGCCAGGTCATATGGCAGTTTTATACTTATCTTCCCAAGGAATTGCCACATTGTCTTCCACAGCCACTGTACCACCAGCATTGGGTAAGTGTTCCTATTTCTCCACATCCTCTACAACACTTACAGTGTTCTGTTTCCTTAACAGTGGCTAGTCCAGTAGGTGTGAAATGGTACCTTATTGTGGTTTTGATTTGCATTTCCCTAATAGCTAGTGATGTTGAGCATCTTTTCATTTGTGTTTTTTTAGCCAATTATATTTCCTCTTTGAAAAAATGTCTATTCATGTCTTTTGCACATTTTTAATTGAATTGTTTGTCTTTTTATGATTGAGATGTAGGATTTTTTTATATATTCTAGGTGCTAATTAAGAATTTTTGACAGCACACTTGAAGGTATTCCAAGACTCAACACAACATGAAATAGTGCAGCCATGAGTACAAGGCCACGGTGATGGCAGTGTCATGTTCACAGGACCCCAACGTCCGGCATGTTCACAGTTTCTATCTGCTCCGGGTCTTTCTTTGTGGGTCATGCTCTCCTCTGTCCTGAATGTCTTCTTCTATACACATGCATAGAAGTTTCTAGCATAGGCTCAAAGCTTAGATGGGGCCTCCTACCTCGTACCTAGATGAATGTTGAGATAGGTCGACCTTTGGCTGAGCACAAGGAGGAAAGAAGTTCAAGAAGTGGGGAGCCATAGGGCCAAGCTTGCAGCCCCTGGCCTCCTGGTTTTTTGGAAGAGGTGAGAAAGGAGAAGAGGGTTCGATCCTCAGGGCCTCCTGACCTGTGTGGTAAATCTGCCCGCCATGTGGCCATGGCAGAAAGGGGAAGAGAAAGGTGATGTGGGGCCCTGGCCTCGTGGCTGAGTGATCCTGCACCCCAGTAACTGTGATCCAATCAGGGGCGTGGATTCTAACGAACCAGATGAACATCTCCTTCTCCATCGTGGGGTGGCCAGGAAGGCAGAGGTTGACAAGGACTGGAAAGGCTGTCAGTCGTGTACTATAGCAGGGGCTCTTCTTGCCTCACCCATGTTCATGCACGTTCCTCATCCCAGGCCAGGTCTCTGGAATGCACCTGCTACCAGGCAGGTAGCCTTCTGCCAATAATGGGTGAGGACTGATGTCAGGGAAGGCTTGCTGCCTGATCTACCCGCATTTGAATGCCCTAAGGATCAGGCTGGGGTATACTGGCCTAAGGATGCCTTCACAAGCAACAGATACAGATACCCATTCAAGCTTGAGTAATGGGGGTTTATTTTTAAGGATTCAACAGGACCTCCAAAGGCCGGGAGAGAGAGTACTCCTGGGCCTTTTGGGGCCAAAGATAAGAATTAAGAGTTGAAAGTCAAAACATAGGCTGCCCTCTTATCCCTCGAGAACCATGGGGCATCCCCCTTCCTTGCTTCTCCCTGCTTCCTTTTCATGTGTTTATGTGTTTCACTCTCTACCTGTGCATGACCCAAACTCTGCAGGTAGACATCTACCACACTCTGATTTCGGTGTTTCGTAACCCAAATTCTTGAGAAATAAATGAGATTGATCACTGAAAAAATAAATAAATAATGGGTGAGGAGTCAGAGGATTCCTACCCAGCTCCCTTGCCGCACAGGTGGGAGAGCTCAAAGGCATGTCCTCTACTGTCTCCTAGAGCTCCCAGGGGCCACAACGGCAGCCTGTCCTTTAACGCAGCCCTTATTACTTGCCTTCCCTTCCCTGACACTCTTCCCCATTAGTAATTATTGATTAGTAACGATATTAACTAGCGAGAGGTAAAGAGAACTCTAAAATAAACAGAAATAACCAATACAGAGAGCTAGGGCAGAGGACCCAAGAAATAAACAAAAGTGAAAGAATCACGTTTCCCACACACATCGATGCTGTGGTTCAGACCTCATTGGAGTGGGGGTGACTGTAGCCCACTGAAGGAGGAAGAAGTGTGCTGAATCTGGCAAGCTGCAAACAGCTCACGGTAGTGCCAGGAATCTACTCTCTAGGGTACCCCTGAACCTCACTGGGAAAAGCACATCATCTGCAAGATGGAAATAATGAGAGTAATCCCTCACAGGGTTGTGAAAATAAAATAATTAGGTAACTACCTGCCCTCCGAAATTTGCTTCAGGGTCTGCTTCTGGGGGAGACCAATCAAAGCATGTGGGCAGCTTTCTCCCTGAAATTTCAAAAAGGGCCCCCAAGAGGGGGCAAAGGAGAGTAGGGGCATCTTAGGACCAGGTGTGTTTTTGAGGAGGAAGCCATGAAGAGCTTCTTGAGATGCTCGAAGAGGAAGCAAGGTGTAGCCGTTTGATATGGTTATGAATTCCAAAAATAGATATCGGATTATGTTTGTGATCTGGTCTGTACCTGGGCATGACTGAGCTATGTTTGGGGCTTTGAGTGGGCCACGTCATTAGGGCATTGAGTCCTCACCCTTTGGTGGGTGGGGACTCACAGATGAAAGGAATGGGAAAGGACAGAGTTGAGGGCTTTTGATGTTGGAGTTTTGATGTTGGTGTTTGATGTTGAAGCCTTAAGCTGGAGCCCTGGGAAGTAAGCTCACAGAGGAAACAGAAGCAAGCCCCAGGAAGAGAGGAGCCTGAATCCGGGAAGAAACAAGACCCTGGAAGGGAAGAAGCCAGGAAGCCTCACAGCTGTCAGCAGCCATCTTGCTCCAATACATGAAAATAGACTTTGGTGAGGGAAGTAACTTATGCTTTATGGCCTGGTATCTGTAAGCTCCTACCCCAAATAAATACCCTTTATAAAAACCAACCAATTTCTGGTATCTTGCACCAGCACCCCTTTGGCTGCCTAATACACAAGGGGAACTGCTGGACTGGTGCCGGGCTGGAAGGAAGGAGGCACAGAGCTTCTCTTCTGTTCATATTCTACCTTCATGGTAAGCCAAAGGCGTGTGAGGTTGCTCAAAGTTTGCGTTGTGCCAGGTGTCATCATCTGCAGAGGCAGAAGGAGATGGAGAAAAACCATGAGAACAGTGACCATCCAGACAGCCACAGCTCAGTACAAGGTTCTTATCGGGCCTTCCCAACATTGCCCCAGATGAGGAAATGAGGGATTCATTCGGGCAGTTACATGAGTACACGTGGCAAATCAATGGCAGAGCCCAGGTGTGAGCCCGGGCCATCAGCTCCACCGCTCCCCTCTTAACCAGCCTCCTGGGCTCCCCTGAAGTTGAAGACTGGGGAATCTGGGACTCTGATAGAGAACTGAATGGGGAGGGGTTCAACAAAGAAGAGGTGAGAATACAGAACACAAGCAAGTACAGGAGGGATGGTGGGCACAGACCGGGGGGAGGCGGGCGCAGTCCCTGGAGGGGGGCGGGGCACCGTCTCTAGGTACAGGAGGGGAAGTAGTTCTTGAACACTGGGCAATTTCCTGTAATGTGGAGTGGGCCTAAGCAGCATCACTGGAGGGGGAGTCAGAGGCCTGGGTTCCGTCCTTGAAGGAGCTGTGGGGCCTTGGGGAAGCCACTCCTGCTCTCCAGCCGGGCCTCTGATGCTCCATCGGTAAAGGAGGGAGTTGGACGAGATGACCCAAGCCTCCTCCAGCGCCCAATGGGCTGTCCCTCATCAGCAGTGGCCTGGCCCCCTCCCCTAGGCCACCCGGGTGATGAGCAGGGAGGAGGGCCTGGGCTGCGGGCATCTCCTGCGAGGCCTGGCTCTGGCACTCTACCACAGATGACCCCCTCCCATTTTCTGTGTTCCTGGTTTAGTGTCATTTGCATTTTAATTGGTGGGTTCTGGAGCTCTGAGAAGAGAATCCAGCAGCCCTAGGCCCCAGAGGCCCCACAAAGATTCGAGGTTCTGCACCCCCTTTCCTGGGTGTCCAGCTGCAGGGAAGGGGCTGATGTAGGCAGGGGGGCCTGTCCACTGGGGTCAGCTTCGCACTGGCCATTCTTGTCTGAATCATCTCTGCTGAGGCTGGGGTCTGCCTGGCTAGGCTGGGTCTCAGAGCCCCACCAGGACAGAGCCTCCTGCAAGCCCCTCACCAGATGCCGAAATCAGGGAGGAGTGTGAGAGCCACTGCAGCGGGCTGAGTTACAGAAACCAAGGCAAGCTGCCCATTGAGTTGCTCGCCCCCATGGAAAAGCCAAAAACCAGCCAGGTTGCGCTTTGGTGCAAAGGACCAGGGAGACCGCAGGGAGAGAGGGTGTGTGGTGGGAGGAGGGCACGGACTGGGCAACTTCCCGGGACAGGGGTGTTGGCTGGACACCCTTCCTCTGGCTATCGGTGGAGGTGCAGGGGGGCTGGTGGCTTTAAAGGCTGGGTCCAGGGCAGAGCACTAGCAGAGGGAGAGCTTCGTCTTCCTCTCCCCTTCCAGGGGCCCCACTGGAGCGCTAGCCCAGATGCCAGCCGTTGGCTGATTCCTTGCATAGCCTTGGGCAATGCATGATGTGGAAATGAAAATCGTCTTGGCAGTGCTGACTTTGAGCCCTTCCTAGCTGTGTGGTAGGACACTTCACTTCTCTGACCTCAGTTTCCTCCTCTGTAAGAGGGGCAGCAACACTCCACCTGGCAGCTTGCTGGAGAGATCCGTGATCGTGGATGCCAAGCACCTGGGCCAGCGTCCAGTGCATGCGAGGTGCCCGTCCAGGGGGGGTACTCCAGCAGATAATGGTTCTTTGCCTCCCCAGCACAAATTTCCTCTTATTTCAGCAAAAGCCACTGATTTGGGGGAAGAACCACCCTTTTTCCACTCTCAGTCTGTGACACTGGTTGGGGCCTAAGCTAGTCAGGGCTTTGCCTTAACCTGGCCACAGATACTGCTCTAAGACGGCGTATTAGTCAGGGTTCTCCAGTAAATAAGAACCAACAGGAGATACATATATGTAAATACTAAGAGATTTATTACAGGAATTGGCTCACGTGACTATTGGGATTGGCAAGTCTAAATTCTCTATGTTGCAAGTTGGAAACTTCGATAAACGTGAGGTTGAGTTTTCCAGAAGAAGCTGGCTGGCTAAAGTAGAGAGAAACGCTTTCTAACGGCTGAAATCCTCAGTTCTCGCTTTAAGGCCTCCAACTGATTGGATGAGGGGCTCCTCTCGTTGCTAAGGCCAATTTCCGTTATTGATTGTAGGTGTAATCAGTCATAGATGCAATCAACAGACTTATGACCTAAATCCATCCATGAAATACCCTCACAGGAACCATGGGGCCAGTGCTTGCTTGACCATAACCTTGTCAAACTGACACGTGAAATTAACCATCACAAATAGTCACGTGGCCTGATAAAAGCGAATGAGGTACAATGAAACACTGGCTGGAAATGTTGGTACAGAGGTGCAGCCTCTTTGCATCTGAAATTGAGCCTGAGGGGATGAAAAGGCTGGAGCTGCTGCAGCCATTTTGCCAACACACAATGTCTGAGAATGGAGCTGACGATGAAGGACCTGAGCAGAGAGAAAGAGAGAGAAAGAGAGAGGAGAGAGATTGGTCAAGCTCTTGATCAAGTCATTCTTAAAGCCCTGTGCTTTGACTTCATTTGCCTATGCCAGTATCTCCCCTTTGTGCTGAAGCCAGTTTGAGTTGGATTTTCTTACCACCTGCAACCGAAAGCATCGGCACTAACTTTGTGGTTGTTTTATTGTTAACCCCCAGGCCTCAGTTTCCCCATCTGTACAGTGAGAGGGTTGGGCCAGATGGCATCCAAGAGTCCAGCTCTGACATGCCAGGATTCTAAGGAACCTGAGCACTTGGCAAGGCTGGTAGCTCTCAGAGGCAGGGATGGATTTTCCTTGCTCAATCTACAGGGATGTTGTGGTGGCAAACAGTGGAGAGCCCTCAATAAAGACAAGTCAGTCGTTGCTTTCCTTCCTTGCCTGCTGAGAGATTGGTTCAGGAAAGCAGTGCCAGGGAGGGAAGAGGAGCTCCTTGCTGAGTCCTAGGAGGGCTGAAGGGCAGGAGGAAGCCCCATCGTGGTGGAAGAGCTTTGTGGTGGCAAGGACACGCACAGACTAATAATAATAGTCCTTTTCACATCTCAGTTTTATAAAAGGTACTCTTATCCACCCAGTCCTCCCATGGCACCACGCAGGAAGCAGGGCCCACAAGGAACGGGCAGCTCAGAGTGGCTAAGCAGCTCACCCAAGCTCACACAGCCATTCTACGACAAAGCCAGGGCTTAACCCAGATCTCCAGATGCTCAGCCTCCAATCTCTCCAAGCTGCCCTGCTGACCCTAACTCAAGGTGGCCAAACCTGGCTGAACTCATGGTGGACACCCCTGGAGAACCACACATGGCTGCTTGGGCAGAATTCTCCTGCTGCCACCGCATGATCTCCAGGACCTTGAGTGGTGAAAGGAAGGAAGAAGTGGAAGGTGGGTGGAGGGGGAGGGGAGCAGCTGCTGCATGCAGCTGCAGCAAGTAGCACCTCAGCAAAGAACACTGGTATTGGGACCCGTTTTAGTTTCCTGACAGTTAAAATAAATACCACGATGGGTTGGCTTAACAACAGAAATTTTTTTTTCTCTCTTCCCAAATCCTGCCACCCTCCCCCCCAGTTGTCTGCTGCGTCCATTTGCTGTGTCATCTTCTGTACCCACTTGTATTTGATTAGCTCACAGTTTCGGAGGCCAGAGGCTGGCTTCCTCCTGGGGTGGGGTTGGCATCTGCTGGCTGGCCGGCAATCCTCCAGGCACCTTGGCTAGTCCATCACACGGCAACGCACATGGCAGCGTCTTCTTTCCCCTCCTTGTTCCTCGACTTCTGGTTTCTTGCTCTTCCCGTGGCTTCTCTTTCGTGTCCAATTTCCTTTGTTTATAAGGACTTCAGTCATATTGGACAAAGGCCCGCCTTCACCCAGTTTGGGCACCTTAACTAATAACATCTTCAAAGGTCCTATTTACAAGTGGGTTCATACCCCCAGGACCAGGGCTTGAGACCTAAACCTGGGTGCAAGTCCTGGCTGCACCACTCAGGGCTGTGGGACCCAAGGCCAGTTTCTTAGCCCCTCTGAACCTTTATCACCTCACCTGTAAGATGCGACTGAGTTGTCACTACCTCATATGTCTGAGGTGAGGTTTAAGTCAGTTAGTATTTGCAAAGCTGTCCGGCAGTGCCTGGCACACTGTAGGTGCTGTGTAAGGGTCAATGAGTAACCTATGTGTAGAGGGTTTGCACTCCAGCCTGGATTAGGCCCCCTAGGGTCTCTGTTCTCATCAAAACCTTGGCCCTCCCCATCTCAGATTTTCTACATCGTCTAATTAGAAAACAGCCTTCTTCTCTTCTCTTGGTCTTTGTACCTGAGCTCACTTTACCCCTCAGTTCTGAGCTCCTTTCACATCATCTTTCATCCTTCCAGTCCTCCTGAGTCTGCCTCTTTCAGGAAGCCCTCCCTGATTCACACTTGAGCCTTCAGAGTCATAGCCTTAGTCTCTCTCCTATGCCCATGAGTCCTTTAGCAGGGCCTCTGGTCCTGCCCCCACCACTAACCCCAGGGAACTCTACACAAGTCACTTCTCCCTCCTGGGCCTCAGTTTCTTCACCGGACAAGTGGGCACAATCATCCTTGCCTGACACATCAAACAGGGTTTAATGAAGAACAAACAAACAAGTGGCTGGGAGGAAGCTGCCCTGAGATGCGGGGACCCGGGCGAGGACTGGGGTGGCTGCGAGCTCTTGTGTGGCTGAGGTTCTGCCGCCAGTCCTGAGGGCAGACGCGCTCCGTGGCCAGTGCCACCTGAGCCTCAGGAGGCTGGGACTGAGTTCCAGCTCTAGCACCTGTGAGCTGTGAGACCTTGGGCAAGTCACCTCTCCTCTCGGAGGTCCGGGCCTTATCTGTGAGATGGGGAGAGCCGAGTGGCCCACCCTCAGGGTGGTGCTGGGTTAAATGGAAGGAAACACGTGCAGAAGCAGGGACTGGAGAGATGTGAGACAGGGGAGGGCAGGCGGCAGTGCGAGCCCGGGCGCGGAGGGGTGCTGGAAGTTTCTGCAGACAGGCCGGTTGACTGTCCCCAGAGCAGGAGGGGAGGAGCAGAGGCAGAGAGGGACGAGGAGGAGTCAGGTTCCGCGGGGCCTCGAATGCCCGGTGAGGGCGTCGGTGCATGACCAGCAGGAGGTGGGGGCCTGGAAAGGCGTATTTCAGGTACATTCAGCCCACGCTCCTCCGCTGTCCCCTCCTTCCCTCTGGAGAGCTGAGGCAAGACTGAGGCCAGGGGATTTTGAAGATGCCAAAAAACTTCATTAAACTCGTCTTGCACCCCGGTTTCTGTGCAGTCATCATTTGGCTTGTAGATGGTGGCGCCCGGGGGGCTGGGTGTCCATTAGGCATATTAGGAGGTAAAGGAGCCGATGGGGGGTGAAATAGGGAGGGGGAGATGGGTGACGCTGCCCCCTCCCTGCTTCCCAGGGCAAGGGAGCCCCGGGTTTCCATCTGCTAAGCCCAGGGCTGGAGGAGGAACTGGACTCCAGCTGCCCCCCAGGGATGCCAGGAAGCAGGATGGGCGGCATGGGGACGTGAGGACAGTGACCTGGTCCCTGCGGCTGCCTCCCGCCCGGCGCCAGGCTCCTCCTTCCCCTCCCACCTCCCCACTCCACCCTCCACCCAGCAGCCTCACAGCCTCAGCGGTTTCTTAAAAATGAACCAGGGAAGCGGACTTGGCCCAGTGGTTAGGGCGTCCGTCTACCACGTGGGAGGTCCGCGGTTCAAACCCCGGGCCTCCTTGACCCGTGTGGAGCTGGCCCATGGGCAGTGCTGATGCGCGCAAGGAGTGCCCTGCCACACAGGGGTGTCCCTGCACAGGGGAGCCCCACGCGCAAGGAGTGCGCCCCGTAAGGAGAGCCGCCCAGCGCAACAGGAAGTGCAGCCTGCCCAGGAATGGTGCCGCACACACGGAGAGCTGACATAACAAGATGATGCAACACAAAGAAACACAGATTCCCATGTTGCTAACAACAACAGAAGCGGACAAAGAAGATGCAGCAAATAGACACAGAGAACAGATGACCGGGCTGGGGGGGCGGGGGAAGGGGAGAGAAATAAATAAAATAAATAAATCTTTAAAAAAAAAAAATGAAGCAGCTCACCTCACTCCCCTGCTCAAACCCCCACGGCCTCACACACTTGGAAGACAATCCAAACCTCTGCCTGAGGCCTCCACGGACCGCAGAGGCCAGCGTCCTGCCGCCCCTGCTCTCCCTGCACCCACAGATGTGACCTCTACCCGGCCACACCACCGCCTTCCTGAGGCCCCACACCCCAGGCTTGCCCCCGCACCCCCACCCCAGCCTGCGCCCTCATGGCTTTGCAGTCTGGAACCTTCTCCAGCTCCCACCGACTGACTCCATTTACCTTTTAGGTCTGGGCTGAGCAGGGTCAGCTCCCACGCACCCCTCCCGCCCCCTTTTATTGCTCCAGCACCCTGAGGGGCCCCACTCACTCCGTGTCTCCCAGGCCCACTACCTGGGAGGAAAGAGGCCTTGTCTGCCTCTGCACCGCTGACTCCCGGTGCCTGCAGCAAGGCCTAGTGGGAGCTTGGTAGAAACCCATTTAATAACGAGGGAAGGGCCTGGGGTGCAGAGGGCTTCCTGGGTCACACAGGACTGGGACGCACCCTCACTGCAGTCCCAGGCCAGGCCTTATCCCCAAAGGCTCCACGCTCACCTTGAACGTCGGGCAGACTGCTGGGGGAGTAGGGAGAGCTGCTGGCAGCGGCCAGAGCAGAGGCAGCAAGCCGGCCTCTCTCTTCCTAAGTGACAACTCCTTGGTACAGGTTTCTCAATGCAAGAGAAGAGTTGGGGGTGGCAGAAAGACAGGGTGGGGGATGTGTTTGGATATGGTTTTTCATTCGAAGGCCACGGGCTCTGGAACCAGACCGACCAGGTTCATATCCTCCTCTTCCAGACACTGGCTGTGTGACCTTGGGCAAACGAACCAACCTCTCTGTTGAGAGCAAAAGGAACCCAGGAAAGTGTTTCAACTGGTGGAAATGGGTAAAATAGCTGGGTTTGCAGATAAATGGATTGGAAAGAGCCAGGCTGGGTGCCACCTGCAGCAAGAGTCCAGACAAAAATGGGCTCGCACAGAGTGGGTCAACTTTAAACATCAGCTGACCAGAGTCCGTGAGACCTGTCCCTCGTCCCTCTCCTGGACGGGTGAGCTGAGGTTAGACAGCACGGTGTTTGGGCAGCCTCCCCTCAAGACTCAGCATGTGCTGCTCGCGCAGGAGGTCCATCTCTCCTCCTCCTCCCCTGATAACTTTCTGAATTTTCTGCAAAGATATTCCCCAGCACCCCTGCTTTTGTCAAAACACCAGCTTTGATTCCGTTGGGATTCGAGTGCCGCCACCCAACGCCAGCAGGAGGGGTGGGAGGAGGGTGGGGAAGGCTGCAGACAGGAGGTGGAGGAGCAGATGGGGGACCGGAACAGGGAGGGCGAGACGGTGATGCGGCAACTGTGTCCCCAGACCACCCAAGGCAGGTGGCAGTCAGGAGGGACCACAGAGGGGCAAGCCTGCAGGGAAGCGGGTAATGTGACTGCGCGTTTGAAATGGCCTCAGAGGCTCATGGCACCCCACGGTCCCCAAAGGCTGCCACATCCGTGATAATAAAAGCAAGGCTCTGGGAAACGGACTTTGGCCCAGTGGTTAGGGCATCCGTCTACCACATGGGAGGCCCGCGGTTCAAGCCCTGGGCCTCCTTGACTGACCCATGTGGGAGCTGGCCCATGCGCAGTGCTGATGCGCGCAAGGAGTGCTGTGCCACACAGGGGTGTCCCCCACGTAGGGGAGCCCCACGCGCAAGGAGTGCACCCATAAGGAGAGCCGCCCAGCACGAAGGAGGGAGCAGCCTGCCGAGGAATGGCGCCGCCCACACTTCCCGTGCCGCTGACGACAACAGAAGCGGACAAAGAAACAAGACGCAGCAAAAAGACACAGAAAACAGACAACCGGGGGAGGGGAGGGGAATTAAATAAATAAAAATAAATCTTTAAAAAAAAAAAAAAAAAAAAAAGCAAGGCTCTTTTATTGAGTACTCACTGTGTACCCGGCACTCACACTTTTTTTACCTTTAACCCTTACAGTGACGTTATGAAACCAGCACATCCTGCAGGTGAGAATTCAGGGAAGTTAAGGACTTTTCTAAGTCTTCACAGCTGGGAAGGGAGCAGAGCGGGGCTCTGAGCCAGCTCTGATGCCGGAGCCCAAGCGCTTTCACAGCAGCTAGTGGGCAGGGACCCGCAGCAGTGAAGGGTTTTGCGTTTGATGAGAGCTGGTGCAGGGCTGGAGCCCTGCTCGCCTGTCTTTGGTCCAGGGCAGCTCCACGCCAAAGCCCACAGGGGAACTGACGTCCAAGCTTGCCTCCCAAATACACCTGTGGAAACCCAGGTGAGAGACCCAGGTACCGGCTCTGCGAGGCGGGACGCAGCACCGGGAGGGTCGGGGCTGGCTTGGGGGTGGCAGAACCTAAGTCTGCAGGAAATATAACAGGGTGTCCAGGAATGAAGTCCAAGCTCTAAGGTCCAGACGGAAAGGACTGGGCATGGAAGTGTGGAGGGTGAGCAAGTCGGCGAGTCGGAGCCAGGAGGCCGGGCCTGCAGGCGCTCAGGTCTTGAGAGGGCAGGGAATAAATAACGTGCATTTTGTGCATCTACCTTAGCCCCGGTGTGCATGTTTTGTTCATATTTCTGTTTCTTCCATCTTTCTTAGGTAGTTTATATTTTTGCACTGTGAATATTTTCACTAGCTGCTTTACTTCCTGGGTAAATGAGATGGGGTGTGAATAAACAAATATCTAAGAAACAGACAGGAAGCAAATAAAGGGAACAAACCTCACATCGTACAGCTCTTAGCATCTTCCTTCTTAAAAGAGTAATTTTTTGTTGTGAAAAAAATTTGTAAAAAGAATGAATTTTGACATTGCAAAAAAGGCAAAAGTCCAATGTTAAACATTCATACAATATTGAATACTATAATGAAAAGGTAAAATAAAAATCCTCATCATCCAAAAATAACTGTGATAAAGATTTGGTGAATCTTACTCTACCGCTCTGTGCTTATCTGCATAGCATAGAAGGAGAGATGGATAGATGTGGAAAAAGGAAATTATATTATATATGTTCTTTTATCATAAAAGTATATTAAATTTAATTTTACTTAAATTTAACGGAAGAATTTAAAATTGAAGTAAAACTATAGTAAGTATGAACTTCAGCTAAATGTTCTTCACAAGAGACATTTGCTCCTAAAAATACTTTAACAGTTAAGAAGAAAATAATTTATGAAATATTTAGATGTTGTGGTCATGCTTTTAAAAAACTAAATGTTTTGAATTTATACTAAATTTATTAATGCTCTGTTCATAAAATTTAGGGAATTAGCACATGAATACTGTTCCATATAACGTTATTACCATATCAGGGTTTACAATATTTCATGATGCTCTGAAAGTGCAATTCTCATAGCAATTTACAGTCCCAAAGCATTCTTTCACCTGCCTTTCTTGCCTTTTTCCATTCCTTCCTTCTTTCTTTCCCTTCTGCCTTCCAGTCCTCCTTCCTTCCCTCCTTCATTTCTTTCTAAATTTATAACCATGTCTTTACCTTTTCTTTGTTCTTTTTTCACTTCAAATCTTTAGTGAAAATCTTAAAAGAAAGATTGATGAACGTTGTTTTCCTGAGTTCTACACACTTGAGAATGTCTCTGTTGCCCTTTACTTAAAAGACGACTTGGCTGGGTATAAAATTTAGGAGTTGCATTTTCTTCCCCTCAAAACTTCATAGATAATTTTCCACTGTTTTCTAGCATCACTAAGGAGATGTGAGTGCCACCTGATTTTTCCCTATGGTGTGATTTGATTTTCTGACCTAGACGACCAAATGAATCTTTTAGTTTTGAAGCTCGGTTATTTCATTCAGATTTGTCCTAGTGCTAATATTTCTTCAGCAATTTTTGTTGGAAGAGGTACACTTTTGACCTGCAGATTCATGTCTTTATTTAAAGACTATTTTATTTGGGTATGTCTTTGAATATTTTTGCACCATTTGTTCCATAGAATGTTTGTTCAGATAACCTTCGTCTCTTATGCCTTTCATCTTTTCTCCAATCTTTGACAAAAAATAAAAGGGTTCTTTTCTGTTTAATTTTGTGTGACTTTCTGTAGCTTATCCACAGCATCACTTATTATCGTTTAGGCATACTCATTTGTTGGTATTTCTAATGTAGTTTTAATCTCTTTTGTTTTATTTCCTCCCTCTCTGTCTCTCTTCACTTTACTCCTAAATATATCCAACTTGATTTTTATCTCATGCTGTTAGTTTATAATCATTCTCTTAATCCTCATATTTCTTATTTGAGCCTTTTTTTTTTTAAAGAAACATTGTGTCATTTGAAATTTATTGAGACTGTAAAGGACAATTATTTTTCCCTGTGCCTTCGGGCTATTCTTCTTGGCATGTTTTCTTCATCTGCCTTTGTTTATGTTCCCTGTCTCCCCTTTCACAGCATCTACACATAGTCCTGCACTGGTGTCATTTTTGTCTGGGGCCAGCTCTTTGAGGGAGGGCAGTGTGGGGAGGACGGGAAGGGTGCCTTCGGGCAGTGTGCAATGACAGCTTCTCCGCCACTAAGTCATTGTGTCCTGTGCTGTGGGAAAACAGCTCAGTGCCTGCTCTCCCAGGGGTCAGCCCAGCCTCAGCTGCTGAGGTCACAGCCTCTGGGGCTGTCCTCACCCTGCCTCTGCCCTCACTGCTGGCAGCTCCCTGGGCAGGGAGGTGGGGGGTGGGAAGGGGCACGTCCCTATGGCTTCTCCTTCAGCGCCACCTCCTTGCTGACTGACAGCCTCCACTCCCCTGGGAGACTTTCTGGGTTTTAGTCCTATAAGCCAAAGGTTTGGGATAAAGTTTTCATATCTAGGAGAGTTTCTTTCAGATGCATCTTTTGAAAACCTCAGCTTTCCTATTTGTAAAACATCCTAGGGCTGTTTACATGGACTTTGTTTCCTCCATTGTTTGAGTCTAGATTTCACAGTATTTGGGCACAAAGGCTTCAAAATTTGTGGTTTGAAGCTGTGGTCATTTCTGCTTTCAATGGAAGTTAAGGGAAAAAAGCAACTTCCCCTTTTATGCAGTTTGTTCTTGTTGTCTTTGGTTGATTTGATTTTGAGAGAAGCGTGGGCTACAAATGCTTTTATGTCATCATCTTTACCTAGAAATTACATGCTTTCTCACTCCTTGCTTGTCTCAATCTTAACAACAATAGCTGGGAGGTAAGCAAGGTGGTGTTTCCCTGGACTGCAAAGTGGCGGCAGTAGGGCTGACAACTAGAGGATCAGGGCTTGAGACAAAGCAAGATGCATGGCCATCCTAGGTAGGAGCAAGTGGCGCGCACAGTACCTGCTCGACCTCAGCGACAAATTCGGATATGTGAGTTGGAAAAGGTGCATCAAGATTAATTGCTGCAGAGATGGGTCACTGGACATAGCATCAGAAAACCTGTATTCTAGTCCCAGGGTCCTGTGGGCCAACTGGGTGGCCGTGGGCAAGTCCCCTCCTCCCAGGATGGAGAGGAGGTGTGGGAAGAGGCAGAAAGGAGAGGAGGAGTGGCATCCACCGAAAATGGGCTCAGCCCGGGAGAACTCCTAGAGATACAAGGAATTAACTTTAGAGAACGGCTGCCCCCAAGTCGCCAGACCTGAGCCCTTCCCCGTGCCCCCTTCCCGGTTTCCTAAGAAAACCCTAGAAGGTCTTTGATGTTGGTCCCATGATGGTAATGGACCTGGATCTGCCTCCTCATTTAATGCAAATCTTAGCCTGCCTTTTTGTGTGAGGAGTTTTTGTTCTTTTATACTTTCAGAATAACACAATCTGTCCTCGTTTCCAGCAGTGTTTCTAATCCCTGCAATTTCCATTGGTGCTAGTAATTATTAACAAAAAAAAAAAAAACTCAGAAGCACAGAAACTTTGCATCCTGTCTATGAGATTACACACTTTAATGGAGTTTATTAAATTTATCTTGCAGTTACTGAGATTAAACTCTGTCTACCTCTGGAAGGCAAAAAGAGGGCTATTTGGTAGAGCCTACCAGGGGACAGTTTGATGGCCAGTGGATGAAGCCCTGTCCAACGGTCAGAGGTGCAGCACCGAGCCAGCCGTCCCAGGAGGCAGGGACTGATCCCCGGCAGGGACCAGAGCCTTGTAGGGTCGTGATGGGGGGTCGGGGGAGGGTGGGCTTAAGAGCGGGGCTTTGAGTCATGCCTGGGCTCATTCCCTGACTCCCCACTTCCCAGGGGTTCAGACAAGTGATTTAATTTTCTAAGTCCCCGTTTCCCCTCTATTAGGAGTGAAAGCCGTGCCCCACAGGGCGATGCTCAGCAGTGGTCACATTGTTACTCAGTTACTCAGGGTTAGGGGGTGCTTCCTCCTGCTCCTGGTTTCCCCAGGGATGGAGTTCCCCCAGACGCCCCTGGCCTCTCCCCTCCCCCAGGGCTGGGCGAGTTTCGGGGAGTGGCTGGACAAGTCCCCTCCGCCTCGCCCTCCTCAGTCTCTCTCTGGGAGCCAGGCCGCCCCCAGGCAGCTCGCCGTCTGCCCTCCTCTTCCACTGCCACAGGGTTTAGGGTGACAGTCCCCCAGCACCCCCAGCGTGAGGGGAGCCTGGGGGGCTCAGCACTGCCTCTGACGGTGGGTCCACTGTCTTATCCTGGGTGAGCGGTGGGCAGCCCAGTGCCCGCAGGTGTGAGGCTCATTGTCTAGCATCAGCTTCTTCAGTCACAAAGGCCGTGGGCAGTGTGCCCAGAGGGCTGGGGTGCTGTGGAACTGCACGGCTAAGCGGCTGAGTGCGTGATTCGGGGCCAGGGCTCAGCAGAGGGGAGGGTTGGGGAGGCAGATGAGAAGGGGTGTGTGTAGGGGCTGGGGCACCTGCATACTTGGCATCCGTCAGACCTGAGTGGAGTCCTGCCTCTTCCCCTCACTGGCCACGCAGCCTTGCGCAAGTCCCTTGCCTTCCTAAACCCTGGTTTCCTTGTCTGGAAAATGGGGCTGTGGGGTTTAGTGAGCAGAAAGCAAGAAGGTGCACACGGAGCCCAAAGTCCCAAGGCTGACACACAGCCATGGCTCCGTAAATGTTTGCGGGTGCTTCTGTTCATGATTAAGTGGACATCTATTGTCACCTACTATGGCCATTTGCTGGGGTCCACTCTGACCTGCTGACCTAGTTTAGGCCCCCTGTTCTACACATCTACAGTGCTGTCTATTTCCCCTTTTCTGGCACTCATTGCCCTTGCTCACGTCTGCCCCCACCTCTAGTACATCCACCCCAAGAAGGCAGGGACCAGGACACTTTTCTCCTCCACTGAAACCCCAGTGGCCAGCACAGCCACAGCACATAGTAGGTGCTCAGTGGATATTGCTGAAGAAATGAATTTTATGTGGAACACATGGCCCCTGAGAATGCCACTGCTTGGGAAGGGAGGATGGAGGCATCAGCTCTTTACCGCCTCAGTCTGGAAGTGACACACGTTATTCCACTCCCAGCCCCGGGTCAGAAACAGTCCTGTGGTGCAAAACTAACTACAAGCGAGGCTGGGGAGGGGCATCACAGGTAGGGCTATTTGATGACTACTGCCTGGCCAGAGGCTCCACTGAGCATCGTTCAAAGCTGCATTTAATCAGTCTTACACGACTGCATGTGAAGTCAATAGCTTCCTTCTCAGAAGCTGACTCCATCTTTCTCAAGGAACATCCAGCCAATGTCGGAAGCCCGAGTCCTGGGGCTCCAGCAGGTCATTTCACACACAGTCCAGTGCGGGTTGAAGCCAGAGGGCCAGAGTCAAGATTCTGGAGCCCAGAAAGGGCCCAACCAGAAAGGCAGCCCCTTAAAGAATTTCACCCCAACAGGCTTAATCTTTCTTCAAGGTGACAGATAGCTTGAATGCCACCTTTCTCCTGGATGGGACAAGAACAAAAGAGAGACAAGATTGAGGCGAGGGCTGGAGCATCCAGGGGAGCCTCATTAGTGGGAAGGAGCTGGGTGTTAGCTCTGCGTAAGCTGGTGGATGGCCGTGGCTGAGTGGTCAGGCTGGGAGCCTGCCTGAAACGAGGCAGCAAGCAAACTGGGAGACACGGCGACTCATCACGCCTCCCTGCCGAGGGGTGTAAGTTCTCTGAGTCACCAGGGTCACCTTCCCAGGCTGCAGGAACCAGAGAACCTCCGTGCCTTGTCATACCAGGACAGTAACCAGTCCAATCTCCTCATGTTCACAACGGACCAGGCTCTGGCGATGTTCTCACATGCATTATCTCACTTATTACCTCAAGAATATAGTGGAAGATGTTGGAGAGAGAACGGTGTAAAGTTTTTGTTGGCCCCACATTTCGGAAGGAAAAACTGAGCCACAGATAGGGTGGTGCCAGACCCAGGTCACGCAGCTGGTGTATGGACGAGTCGGCGGAACCAGCTCTCTGCTGGCTTCCACGTTACCGTCCCTCTCTAGGAACCGGAGGAGATGTGAGGAGGCCTGAATTCAGTCAGGGGCAGCAAGCTCTGCTTTATCCTATTCAATATCCTAAAGATATTGTTCTATTGTTTGACTGAGGGGTAACTGTATCAGTCAGGATAGGTGAGGCTCTGCTGCGATAACAACCCCTAGATCAACAAAGGTTTATTTCTTACTCAGACTTCACGTCCACTGAGGCTCAGCTGAGGTTCTGCCCCTTGCAACCTTCACTCAGGAACCCAGGCTGACAGAGTGGCCCCTGCCTGGCACATAGAGGGTCAAGGCAGCAGACAAACAAAGAACTCTGAAGGCTCTTATATCTACATTAAAACACTTCAGCTCAGAATTCACAAGTATCACCATTGCTCACAACAAATTGGCCAGAATTAGTTACTCAGTGACTCCCATCCGATCACAGAAGATGCAGAAGTCAATCATGCTGTGTGCCAGGAAGGGACGAGAGCAGGAATACTTGGCAAGCAGCGCTGATGATGCCATACCCGACTTTTGGATGACTGGGTCGATGGTGGAACCTATTAGCAAGTCATCAAACCCAGAGGCAGAGTACAATTGACGGGGAAGGAAGCAATAGTGACTTTTATTGAAAAATTGCCTCGTATCAGGCCTGATGATGTGCTCTGTATACACACTGTCGAATTTAATCATTGCAACGAGTGGATGGGATAAGTGCAGTCTCCCCATTTTACAGACACACACAAATCATTACTGAGCCAGTATTGTGTGCCAAGCCACATCCTAGTCACCAAGGAAACGGCAGTAAACAAAACTGATTTTGTCCTTATCGAGCTTCCATTTCAGGGCGGGGCATGGATAATAACCAGATAAGCAAATGCACACATAAAACAGCATCAGCGAGGAGCACATGCCATAGAGAGGGGCAAAGCAGAGAAAGCAGAAGGAGCGAGGGGACAGCTGTGTCCACGGGGGGTCAGGAAAGGCTCTCTGAGGGGGGCCTTTAAGCAGAGCCCCGAGTGGTGTGAGTCCTGTGGTTAGGACGTAGACAAGCCATAGGGCAAGCCAAGGCCCTGGGGTGGAAGCATGCTCCGCACGGTCAAAGGACAGCCGGGAGGCCAGTGTGGCTGGAGGAGGGTGACGGCAGAGGGCAGGAAAGGAGGTCAGAGAGATCAAGGGGCCCGATGATGCCAAGGCCCGGGAGGCCTCAGGGGGGCCTTAGGGTCTTGACACAAGACAATGGAGGCCTATACAAGAGCTCCTGGGAGCGTCCGCGCTCGCCTCCCTGTCTGCCCTGGCGGCTGTCATGGCTTATTCTTTTTACTGTCTCTGTGAGTAATAAACTGCCTAAATCTGAAAGCAGCTCATTGTATCTTTACGGGTCAAATCAGTAGGGACTTGCCCTCGTCTTGTGCTGTGTGCCTGCACGTCACACACTTATCTCACAGTTGAATCCTAGCGGCTTATTTGCAGTTCCCTGACTTTGTTTTCCTACCTCCTGCCTCAGACGGCCCTCCTCACCTTGTCATAGTCTGGTGACATTCTCCCTGTAGAGCAGCGATTTGTCCCTGCACCTCAACATTCCACTGGACTGTCTCCTCCTGCAGGGTCAAGAATCCTGTTCCCCGGGGATGAGCCTCCCTGGCAACGAGGGACCACTATCAAATACCAACTGATGATGCAACTGGAAAAGGACCTTATATGGAAGGTTCAATGCGGATCAGCAGAATATCCATGTCTACATAAAATAACATGACTTTAAAATGCTGTTTGACCTAAAGTAAGGGGGAAATGGAAAGAAGAAATGAGTTTATATGGCTACGAGTTTCTAAAAAAGAGTCTGGAGGCTGGCAGAAGGATTGCCCTCATGCACAACTGAGCAGAGTCAGAGAGACAGATAAAGCAGATACAACCCCCAGATATTGGTTCCTATGAAGGCTAAAGAGACCCATGAGAGTTATGGTCATGGCCGATGGGGTTTACTACCAGGGCAGATGGCCCCTCTCTGGAAATGGTGTTTATGTGTGATGAATCTGGACTCAGATGGGATCTCCCTTCATAAGACTTTCATACTAATCTGCTGGAGGTGCAGTTAACGTTGGGGTTTAAGATATAGTTAGGGGATTTGAATCTCTGGACTGATAATGTGATAGCCAGGTCCTGAGCCTCAACAGACTCCAGCACCTACAATCTGATTTATTGGACTTACCACACTCAGCTAAGATGGAGTTGAAGAAGGACAATCACCACACCATGGAGCCTAGAGTGATTACAACTGAAAATGGGAGGATGGCAGCCAGCATCCATGTGGAATCTGAGCCTCCTCTTGACATAGAGGTGCAATGGACACAACCAATCCAATGCCCACATAGAAGAGGTGGCATTGGATTGGGAAAAGTGGACATGGTGGACGATGGGTATGGGGAAGGGCAGGAAGAGATGAGAGGTGGGGGCGTATTTGGGACGTGGAGCTGCCCTGGATGGCGCCTCGGGGGTGATCACCGGACATCGTGGATCCTCACAGGGCCCACTGGATGGAATGGAGGAGAGTATGGGCCATGATGTGGACCATTGTCTATGAGGTGCAGAGGTGCCCAAAGATGTACTTACCAAATCCAATGGATGTGTCATGATGATGGGAACGAGTGTTGTTGGGGGGGGGAGGGGGGGGTTGGGGGGTGGGGTTGAATGGGACCTCACATATATATTTTTAATGTAATATTATTACAAAGTCAATAAAAAAAAAAAAAAAGAATCCTGTTCAATGTTCTCCCATAGTTGTCTGAGAATTCTAACTTCAAACCCAGCCTGCCATGCCATTATGAGAGCATATTTGCAAAGCTATTTTATTTAAAGTTTTGTTAGTTATAAGTTTAAAACCTTATAGGGGTGGTGGACTTGGCCCAGTGGTTAGGGCGTCTGCCTACCACATGGGAGATCCGCGGTTCAAACCCCGGGCCTCCTTGACCCATGTGGAGCTGGCCCATGCGCAGTGCTGATACGCACAAGGAGTGCCCTGCCACACAGGGGTGTCTCCGTGCTGGGGAGCCCCACGTGCAAGGAGTGCACCCCATAAGGAGAGCCGCCCAGCACGAAAGAAACTGCAGCCTGCCCAGGAATGGAGCCGCACACACGGAGAGCTGACACCACAGGATGACGCAACAAAAAGAAACACAGATTCCCGTGCCGCTGACAACAACAGAAGCAGACAAAGAAAATGCAGGAAATAGACACAGAACAGACAACCAGGGGCAGCGAGAAATAAATAAATAAACAAATCTTTAAAAAAAAAAAACCTTATGGGATATGGGCTGCCATTTGTAGCCTTCCCTTGAGTCCACAAATGTTAGGCGTGGCCCTACTCAGAGTAAAAAGTGGTTTTCCAGAACCCCCTTTTAATAAAGAATTACTAAAAGAAAAAAAAAAAAGAATCCTGTTTGAATCCCGAATCAAACCCCCTCGTCCCCAGGCCTTGGCACAGACCTCACAGACAGCAGGTGTGATGCAGGTCTGTTGAACCAGCACCTAATCATGCTAGAGATGGCTGCTAACGAGCGCTGACCCCGTGCCAGGCATCTACATTTCATACGTCCATTGGTTCATTGAAGCCACATGAGAATTCTGTTGTCAGAGCATGCTCTAGAACCAGACACCCCAGGTTCAAATCTCAGTCCTGCCACTAACTGGCTGTGTGACCTTGGGCAAGCTGTTGAAACTCACGGTGCCTCGGTTGCCTCATTGGTAAAATGGGGATAATACGGTGCCTATCTCATAAAGTTGCCGTGAGGATTAAATGAGTTCATCTAGGCAAGTTGCTTAGACCAGGACCTGACACCCAATGAATGCCATGTAAATAAGTGTTAGCTGCTTGGAGGTTGACACAGGTAAGGAAACCTGAGGCCCAAGGTTATTGAACACAACAGCACAGATGTGGCTCAGGAGAACACTACTAGCAGGCTGGTGGCCTGTGGTGACCCGGCTCTCCTGACCAGTGACGCACACTTGCTAAAAAAAGGTCTAAACAGAAATTATGCACCAGCCAGCCTTAGGAGACTGCTGAAGCAAATGTCAGTCCAAGAAAACAAGGTGTGGCAGAGCAGAAAAACAACTAGCAAGATGAGCTTCACCAGGACTCTCTGGAACAGCCAGGGCAGTTGGCAAAATAGATACATATCTCCTTATCGGTTGCTATTAGTTGCCACCCTGAGCCCCCAGGTGCTCCCATACTCCCCTGTTGTCCCACCCCATCCCATCCAGCCCAGCAAGGGTCCTGCAGCCCCTGCCCAGCCCCAGCAGCCTCCACTCTCATCAGTCTGTGCCCTTCGTCTGTTGGTTGATATTGCAAATTTCATCCCTGCTCAAAAGGATATTTTTATCTGCTCTACACCCTCTCCCCCTTTCTCTGGAGTAATAGATCCTCCATTTTTTCTTTGGACCCCGTTCTCCCCTTCCAGGTCCTTGTGATTCAGGTTCTAGGAGGCACATGACCTCGGCCTGGCTGATCAAAGCATCCCATTCCTCTGGCCACAGTATTGGCTTAGGGGTAGACATGACTCAGGGTTAGCCCACGAAATTCTCTCCTGAGACTTTGTCGGAACTATGGAGCTAGTTCTCTCTCTCTCTCGGCAGAACTTCAGGGCCTACATGAGGACAGCAGAAGAGAGAAAAGCAGGGCACAGTTATGGGAAGAAAGGGATTCCCAGAAACCTCACCTGAGCCCCTGGATCCAGCCATACCTGCAAGTCCCCTGGACTTGTCACTTATAGATCCTTTTTCTGCATTTGTTTCCCTTATAATAAAAACAGGTCCTGACGGACACAATTATTATCCCCATGAATTCTCATCCCCATGAAGTAACTTGCCTACAATCAATCACTGTGCGGGCCTTCAAGCCCGGGGCGAGCTGTCTCTATGGTGATGATCTTAAGGGAAAGTGTTAAGAGTTGGAGCCGAGGGAGACGAAGTGACAGGCCCTGCTCAAGATGCAATTTGCAGATCCTGAAATCACTCACCAAGGCAATCTAATTTGAGGTGGCCAAAATTGCAGGCCATCTCCACAATTTCCAGGAATCCTCACCACCCCCCTCCCAGGGCCGGTCAGCCCATAGACCATGACATTTCTGTTATCAGGCCTGGCAGGACACGAGCTGCCTCTGCGACTGCAAGTCCAAGGAGGTGGTGAGGTGTAAGAGAAGTTCATTTCCCTCCCTCTCACTTCCTGGGCAGCAGCTCCTCAGCTGCCTGTGGGAGACGAGGGGTCTCCAGGAGGCCAACGGCTCAAACGAACCTTGACAAGCAGGCATTCCCCAGAGCAGCAGGCGCAGCGTGATTCGTGCCCCGGCTGGCGAAGGAAGTGGGCTTGTGTCCACCGACCCCACGGCAGGTGTGATGGCCGCCAGGGGCCTGTGGGATCCAGGACCCACCACCAGCCAAAGTCCTTTCCAGGTTCCCTTTGCAGAGACCGTGATCCCTGAACAGTCCCGTCCTCCGACTCTCCCTCCACACTGTGAGCCCCTTAAGGAGGAGAAATCTCTTTCACTCTTGGCTTCTCAAGGCCTAGCCCAGTGCTGGCTCCTAGGGCAGGCTCGTTACATGCTTGTTGAAAAACTGAATAAATGAAAAACTTCATTGAGCTGAGAAGCCCTTAGAAATCATGCCCTCACGTTACAGATGGGGAAACTGAGGCCTACAGAGAGCTCATGGCTCATTTGCAGTCTGGATTTTGGAACAGCCCCCACCAGGTATAAAGTGAGTGGGGTAGGGGGACCATATGCCCCAGTTTGGCCAGGACAGTCCCGTTTACACCCACATCTAGTGTAATCATGAGCAGTGCCTCCTTTCACTCTAAAAAGTATCCTCATTTAGACAATATTTTCAGGTCACCTGGGGAATTGTTCTCTGGGAAGGGAGGGGTAACACCACTGAGTGGTCATCAACAAAATACCTGTGGCTCACCTTCCTGCATTTAAGTCTCAAAACCCAGCCTGCATCCTGTTGGACTCTCCACGCATCCCGTGCTATCTGGCTTTTAATAGGTGCTCCATGGAAAGGTGGTCCCCAGGCGAGTTTTAGAAATGCTGGCTTAAACGACAGTGCACTGGTTTCCTTATAACAGGCTTTCTAGGTGCCCTTAATATACTAATATGAGGAGCAGGAAGAAAGAAAAGACACTCCTCCTGCATATCCAGAAAGAAAGAGGGACTGGTATGGGATGAATCCTTACACTGCTTCCCGTTAGTTTACACTCTACCCAGGCAAGTAGTTTGCCCTGCCTCAGAATGGTGTTGAGTTAAGGGAGAAAAACAGCATTTTAAGATGCTAAAGAATATAAGGTCAAAATAGATGGCTCTTTGTTCATACAGGCAAGGGAAGGGTTTTTGATTATGCAAACATAGCCCTTAAGCTTAATGTGTAGTAAAGGTAGAGGACACAAAGGGAACAGATGCAAGAAGCAGATGAATAAATTATATAGGAAACCTGAGGAAGCAGTAATCAGGAGACCTAAGTCCTGTATCTCCCAACCAAGATTCAAAGCAGAATGAATAGCAGAACTGTGCATTGGGCATGGACAGAAAAAGTTTCAAGAGAAGACCTCCCTCTCTTTCTGTCAGAGGATTGAGAGGAGGGACTATGCAGGAAACGGAGAGCGAAAAATCCCCTGGCGTTCTTTTTCCCAGGCCTTCCCTAAGGCAAGTCCCAGTTCTAAGCTATAACTTTCCAACTCTCGAGTGGCAACGCGGCAGCCATGCAGGCACTTAAAATTCTGAAGGAAAAAAATCTCTCTGAGCAGATGAACTGAAGAAAGGGGACCCTTTGTTTAAAACATTGGGAGGAAACTCTTTTACCTTTTTCCCATCTCTTTACACACACCCTTTTGTCTTAGATGTGAACCCAGTCATGGGAATTGCTCATTTGCATGGAGATGCTAAAATCTGGCTTTCTAGTCAGAGGACCAAAAGGACACTTGGGAGCCAGAGAAAGTGTGGAGGCAAGTCCCAGGGAAATGGGAGCTTGAGAAAAGCATCCATTAAAGCTGTGTGAAGTCCAAGTTGCACAAATATGGAACTGAGCCCAAACAGCATACTGAACTGAACTACAATGCAGACTTCTGCCAGGGGACACACACGTAGGGAATATCTTCATGATACTGCAAAGTCTTTGAAAGCTGAACTGACGTTGAAACCACACCCCAAATTTCTGTGACCAGGACTTGTGGACTAGACCTTACTAGAGGGCTGTCTGCTTTTAAAAAGAATCAGCACTCTCCACAGAATTTTAACAGAACCCATAGTCTCAAAATATCTAGAATACAATTTAAAATTATTCAATATACAAAGAACCAGGAAAATCCCAACAACTTGCAAGGGAAAAGAATATCAGAGATGCTGACCCTAAGATGAAACAGATGTTGAAATTACTAGATAAAGAATTTAAAGCAGCTATGAGAATAATATCCCATGAAGTAAGAGTGAACACTCTTTTTTAAAAATGAAAGATAAATGCTCAGCAGAGGAATAGAAGCTGTGAAAAAACACCTAATGGAAATTTTAGAACTGAAAAATGCAACAACTAAAATTTAAAATATCTCTGGATGAGCTCAATAAAAGGATGGAGATAGAGGAATGAGTCAGTGAACTTAAAGATAAATCAGTAAGGGATCAGAGGTGGCTCTCCATTAGGCACCTCCCTCTCATATCAGAGGTCCCAGGTTTAGTCCCCAGTGCCTCCTAAAGAAACAGGGAAGACAGACATAGCAAGTGCAAACAACAAGGGGGTGGGAAGAAATAAATTTAAAAATGAATCTTAAAAAAAAAAGATCAATAGAAATGATCCAGTGAATAACAAGATAGGGAAAAAATGAAAAAATAATAAATAGAAACTCAAGGAACAGTGGGATGATATCAAAAAGTCTAATATTTGTGTCATTGGGGCCCATAAAGGGTAAAAGAAAGAGATTGGTGCAGAAAAACTGTTTGAAGACATAATGCGTTAAAATTTCCAAATTCAGTGAAAGACATATTTTTACTGTTGCAAAAATCTCAACAAACCCCAAACAAGATAAACTCAAATAAAATCTTGCCTAGACATATCATAATCAAGCTGCTGAAAATCAAAGATGAAGGAAAATTTTGAAAGAATACAGAGGAAAACAAAACATTGCATATAAACGGCTATGGATTTCTAACCAGAATCCATAGAGCCAGAGGACAGCACAACATTTTTTAAATATTGAAAGAAAACAATTGCCAACCCAGAATTCTATATCTAGTGTAAATATCTTTCAGGAGTGAAGACAAAATAAAGACATTCTCAGATGAGGGAAAACTATGAGAATTTGTCACCAGCAGATCTTCTCTAAAAGGAATGATAACGGGAGTTCTTCAGACAAAGAAAAATGATACCAGAGGAAAACTTGAAACTTTAGGAATTAAGGAAGAGCAACAGAACTGATAAATATCTGGGTAAATATAATAGACTATATCTCTCCCTTTAGTTCTTCAAAATACATATTAGAGTTGAAAGCAAAAAATATAACATTATATGGTGGGGCTTTCGATGTATATTCATGGAATACAAATGACAACTACAACACAAAGGAAGGAGAGTAAAGGAACTAACAGAGTTGTAAAGTGTCTAAATTTCACTTGAAGTGGTGAAAAATTATTTTAAGTAGATAAATAAGTATAAGCATGTATATTTGAATCCCTAGAGAACCACAAAAAATATATAACGAGTGAATATAGTGATATAGTAAAAAGATCAATATGTAAGTTAAAATAGAATAAGGGTATTCAAATAATCCAAAAAGAAGACTAGAAAGGGAAAACCAAGAAACAAAAACAGATGGGTCAAGTGAAAAACAAATAATAAAACAGTAGTCCTAAATCCAACCACATCATTACATTAAATGTAAATGGCCTAAACACACCATTTAAAAGACAGGGACTGCTAGGTTGGGTTTTTTTTAAGACCCAACTCCACGCTGTCTATAAGTAACCCACTTTATATATAATGATATAGATAGGCTAAAAGTAAAAAGATGGAAAAATATATTCCATGAAAGCATTAATCAAATGAAAGATGAAGTGGCTATATTAATAGTGTAAAAAGTAGATTTTAGAACATGGGAAAGTACCAAAGATAAAGCAAGACATTACATAATGACAAAAGAATCAATTCACTAAGAAGACATAACAATTCAAAAGATGTATGGAGTTAACAACAGAGTTTCAAAATACATGGGGCAAAAACTGATAGAATTGCAATGGAAAATAGACAAATCCACAGATAGGCCATATCTTGAGTCATAAAACAAAGCTTACCAAATCCAAAATAATTGAAATCATACGATATATAGCCTCTGATCATAATGTAATTAAACTATAAAATCAATAACAGAAAGATGTCTAGAGATCCCAAAATAGCTGGAAGTTTAATGGGACACTTCCAGATAATCTATAGGTCAAGAAAGAATAATAAATCCAGCAAAACTGTCTTTCACAAATGAGGAAAAAATTAAGATATTTCCAGACAAACAAAAACTGAGGGAGTTCATTGTCACTAGACCTGCTTCACAGGAAATGCTGAAGGGAGTCCTCCATATTGAAAAAGAAGGACACTAGACGGCATCTCAATTCTGGATGAAGAAATAAATATCTCAAGGGTAAGTTATAATATGGGTAAATATACATGCTGGTATTATTTCATTTTTCATTTGTAATATTGTATTTTACTTCTTATAGGGTTTTAAATTCAAATGTATTAAAAACAAGTATAAATTTTTATTACTGGCACATAATATGTAAAGACGTGACATGAACAACATAAAAGAGAGGGATGGAAAGATATAGATACTGTGGCAGGGGAGGAGCACTGGTGTGGGGTGTTATTGGTGGGGGACACAAGATTGGAAGGGAGTTCTCCAGGGCATGTTTATAGGGTATATAAAAATGTTTGGATATTCATTTGGCATTTTCATAGTAATTACAGCTACAAATGACAACTGAGGGAGTGCTGATTTCCTAGCCAGGGGAGCTCTGTCACATTCCCCAGTGGAACAGCAACAATCTCCCAAGTACAACGGCAAAGACCAATGAAGAATGGTCCAATTATGAACCCTTGATACTGATGACTATGCTTATGAGCCTGTGTGCCTGAAATTTCAACTAGGCCTAGAGCTACAAGGTGTCTAAGAGTTACCTCCTGAGAACCTCCATGTAGCTGAAATGTGGCCACTCTCTAAGCTAAACTCTGCATATAAATGCATTACCTTCCCCCACAGCATGGAACATGACTCTTGGGGATGTGCCTCCCTGGCACCGAGGGATTACTACCAATCATCAGCTGGTGGTGCAACTATAAAAAGATCTTGAATAAAAGGGAGAAATGGTAAAGACAAATGAGTTTATATGGCTAAGAGACTTCAAAATGAGTGGGGAGGTCATCAGAGGGATCACACTTATACACTTCTCAGCAGAATCCCAGAGACAGCCAAAGTAGATACAACCCCAGATACTGGTTCTCCTGAGGGCTATGGAGACACACATGTTCCATGGTCATGGCAGATGGCTCTGAAATTCAGTGCCTTTTAACTGGCCCTACTTTGGAATTTATGCTCCTGAGTGTGATGGAGAGGGACTCAGATGTGACCTTTCTACACATACCTCTTCTGTCACTTTTACTGAGTCTGTGGTTGGCACTGGGGTTCATGTATACTCAGGAGACTTGAATCTCTGGACTGGTCATGTGCCAGCTGGGCTCTGAGAATCAGCAGAGTTACAACACCTACTCTCTGATTCATTGGACTTACCCAGGTCAGCTAACAGGGATGTGAAAATGGTCAACTGCCACGCCAGTTGTGCCTACAACTGCAAGTAGGAGAATCACATCCATCAGCCATGTGGGATCTAAGCCCCCTCTCAATTTAGAGGTGAAGTGGACATCACCATCCCAGGGTCCACAGGATGGAGGAATAAAATAAGGATTAGAGTAGCCTCCCTGGTGCCAAGAGATTACTACCAAGCACCAACTAGCAATGCAACTGGAAAAAGAAACCTTGACCAAAAGGGGGAAAAGGTAAAGACAAATGAGTTTATATGGGTAAGAGACCTCAAAGTGTGTTGGGAGGTCATTCCAGAGGTTACTTTTATGCATGTCTCAGCAGGGTCTCATTGACTGCCACAGTAAATATTGCCTCAAACAGAAGGGCTCCTGAGGGTTCTGGAGACAACCAGACTCTATAGACAGGACTGAGAGCTCAGGAGTTTGGCACCTTGCCAGTTGGCCCTACTTTGGAATTTATGCTCCCACATGTGACAGAGTTGGACTAAGCTGTGGTTTCACTATACATGGTTCTTCTGCCACTTCTGTTTGTACCTATAGTTAATACTAGAGTTGATAGGCTTATGTTCAAGAGACTTAAATCTCAGTTGGGCCCTGAATCTCAAGAGTTGCAACAGCTACTCTCCAATTCATTGGATTCACCCAGGACAACAAATAAGGAAATGATGATGGACAACAACCATCCCAAGGAACAGAGAGCGTCTACAACTGCAAGCAAGATAGTCCCATCATCTGCCTCATGGGATCTAAGCCCCTTCTCAGTTAGAGGCAGAGTGGGCATCTCCATCCCTGAATCCTCAGGATTGGGTAATGAACAATGGACGAGAGTAGACTTACTTTTATTCTTACTGTTATTCTATTCTATTTATTGTTATTCTAGCAATGGAAGAACTTTTATCATTGATGTGGAGGCAGTCATCACTGGAGTTCTGAGGGGAGGGAGAGGGAAAAATAGGTGTAATATAGGGGCATTTTCATGACATTGGAATTGTCCTGAATAATGTTGCAATGACAGATACAGGCTATTATATATCTTGTCATAATCTACAAAATTGTGCAGGAGAGAGATTAGACCATAATATAAACTATAACCCACACTTAGTGGCAAAGTTCCAATATTGTAATAAATGTACCACACTGATGAAGGATTTTGTTAATGTGGGAAAATGTGGGAAGGGTAGGGAGTGGGGCATATGAGAAACCCCTACATTTTTTTTCCAAATTCTACTCAATTTATTCATTTTTTTAAAAGATATTACATTTAAAAAAATGAGGTCCCCATTCGCCCCCACCGCCCCCACCCCACCACTCCCCCCCAATAACACTCTCCCCCATCATCATGTCACGTCCATTGCATCTGGTGAGTACATCTCCAGGCATCGCTGCACCCCATGTCCCGTGTTCCATACCATAGCCCACACTTTCCCACGTTCCATCCAGTGGGCCATGGGAGGACATACAACATCTGGCAATTGTCCCTGGGGCACCACCCAGGACAACTCCAAGTCCCGAGAATGCCTCCACATCTCTTTTGTTCCTCCCCTTCCCCGCACCCAGCAGCCACCATGACCACTTTTTCCACATCAATGCCACATTTTCTCGATTATTAACCACAATAGTTCATGAATAGAATATCATTAAGTCCACTCTGATCCTTACTGTATTCCTCCTTCCTGTGGACCTTGGCTTGGTTGTGTCCATTCCACATCTATGTCAAGAGGGGGTTTAGATTCCACATGGATATTGGATGCAATCCTCCTGCTTTCAGTTGTAGGCACTCTAGGCTCTGTGGTGTGGTGGTTGACCTTCTTCAACTCCATGTTAGCTGAGTGGAGTAAGTCCAATAAATCAGAGTGTAGGAGCTGAAGTCTGTTGAGGTCAGGGCCTGGCTATCATATTGTCAGTCCAGAGATTCAAATCCCCTAGATATATCTTAAACCCCAGCACCAACTACAATTCCAGTAAAGTAGCATTAAAGTCTTGTGAAAAAAGATCCCATCTGAGTCCAGCTCCATCACACAGAAACACCAGCTCCAAAGAAGGGTCAACTGGCATGGCAGTGAACCCCATCTGCAAGGACCATAGAACCTGTGGGTCTCTTTAGCCCTCAAAAGGACCAATACCCGGGGTTGTATCTACTTTATCTGTCTCTGAGACTCTGCTCAGGCGTGCATAAGGGCAATCCTTCTGACAACCTCCAGACTCTTTTTTAGAGACTCATATCCATATAAACTCATTTGTCCTTTCCATTTCCCCCTTAATTTAGGTGAAACAGCATTTTTAACTCCTGTTATTATATGTAGACAGGGATATTCTGCTGGTCTGCGTTGAACCTTTAATTCAAGGTCATTTTCTAGTTGCATCGTCAGCTGGTACTTGGTAGTGATCCCTCGGTGCCAGGGAGGCTCATCCCCGGGTGTCATGTCCCACGCTGGGGGGAATGCATTGCATTTACATGCTGAGTTTGGCTTCAAGACTGGCCACATTTGAGTAACACGGAGGCTGTCAGGAGGAAACTCCTAGGCACAGTGCTGCTCTAGGCCTTGTTCTTATTTCAGGCATTTTTTATGTAACATTCATGTAATCTAAGTATCTATATTTTTTAAAAAAAGATCATCTAAACAAATAGGAATGGAGGAAAGTAGGAACAAATGGCATCAGACTTACCAAAAAAATTGGTACAAAGGTAGAAGTAAATCTTTTCTACCAGTAATTTCCCTAAATGTAAATGGATTAAACCCTCCAATCAAAAGGCAAAGATTGGTAGAATGGTTAAAGAAACATTACCCAACTACATTCATCTTAAATACAAACAGGTTGAAAGTGAATGGATGGAACAATATTTACTGCAAATAGTAGTCAAGAGAGCAGGTAACTATAGTAACATCAAATGAAATATACTTTAAGTCACTGTTAAAAGAGGAAGGAAGGACATTATATATCAATAAAAGGGCCTATCCAACAAGTGTTAACAATTATAAGCATAAATGCACCCAATATCAGAGTGCCAAATATCCAAATTAAACTGACAGAATTAAAGGGAGAAATAGATAGTTCCACAATAATAGCTGGAGATTTCAATACACCTCTTTTCAAAACTGGGTATATTAAGATTAGAGTGGAGATAAGTGAATTAAAGAATAGAAAAACAATTGCAAGAACAAATAATATGAAAAGTTGGTTCTTTGGAGAATCCATAAAGTTGACAAAACTTTACCTAAACTGACAAAGAAATTCAAGAGAAAAGATGCAAATAACTAAAATCAGAAAGGAAAATGGTGGTCTCACCACTGATTTCACAGAAATTAAAAGGATTGTGAGGGAAGTGGACTTGGCTCAACAGATCGAGTGTCTGCCTACTGCATGGGAGGTCCACGGTTCAAACCCAGGGCCTCCTTGACCCATGTGGAGCTGGCCCACATTCAGCACTAATGCGTGCAAGGAGTGTTTTGCCACGCAGGGGTATCCCCCGCGTATGGGAGCCCCACACTCAAGGAGTGTGCCCTGTAAGGAGAGTTGCCCAGCACAAAAGAAAGTTCAGCCTGCTCAGGAGTGGCACAACACACACGGAGAGCTGATGCAGGAAGATGATGCAACAAAAAGAGACACAAATTCCCAGTGCCGCTGACAAGAATAGAAGAGGACACAGAAGAACACACAGCGACACAGAAGAACTTGCAGCAAAGGGACATAGAGAACAGACAACTGGGGTGGGGGTGGGGGAAGAGGAGAAAAATAAATAAAAAATAAATCTTTTTTAAAAAGAGGGATTGTAAGAAAAAAATTATGAACCACTGTATGCCCACAAACAAGATTTTCTAAAAGAAATGGGAAAATTCCTAGAAATATATCAATTACCCAAACTGACTAAAGGATAAATATAAAACATCAGCAAATCTATAACAATTACAGAGATTGACTCAGTAACAAAAACTTTTCACCAAATAAAGTCCCAGGACCAGATGACTGGTGAATTCTATTTGGTGGATTCTACCAACCATGTAAAGAAGAATTAATAGCAATCCTTCTTAAACTCTTCCAGAGAATTCAAGAAGAAGGAACACTTCCTAATTCATTTTATGGGGCCAGCATTACTCTGATAACAAAGCCTGATAAAGATATCAGAAGAAAAGAAAATTACAGGCCAATTTCCCTTATGAATAGACAGGCAAAACTCCTTTAAAAAAACTACTGACAAACTGAATCCAAGGCATATTTAAAAGATCAGGGAGCTGATGTAGGTCAAGTGGTTGAGCACCTGCTTCCCATTTCATCCCTGGAGCCTCTTAAATTTGATTTGATCCCTGGTACCTCCTAAAACAAAACAAGTAAACAGACAAACAAACAAAAAACTAACTCTCATTGGGGAACAGATGTAGCTCAGTGGTTGAGCACCTGCTACCCATGTACAGGGTCCTGGGTTCAATCCCTGGTACCTCTTAAAAAATAAAAAAAATTAAAAAAGATTATACACCATGACCAAGTGGGATTTATCCCTGGAATGCAAGGGTGGTTCAATATATGAAAATAATTCAATGCAATTCACTACATAGTAGAATGAAGGGAAAACTCATGATTAGCTCAATAGATGCAAAAAAGGCACTCAGCAAATCCATCATTCTTTCTTGGTAGAAGAACTCAAAAAAGTAGGAACAGAAGGAAACTTTTATTTTAAAAAGTCAATTTATGATAGTGACTAAAAGAATCAAATATTTAAGCATAAACTTAACCAAAGGCATAAAGCACTTGTATTCAGAAAACTAAAATGCATGCTAGGGAAACAGATGTGGCTCAAGGAGTTGGGCACCCACCTACCACAGGAGAGGTCCCGGGTTCAGTTCCAGATGCCTCCTAAAGAAGACAAGCAAGACAGTGAGCTGATACAATGTGCTGGTGCAGTATGCTGGCACAACAAGATGGCACAACAAGGAGACACAACAAGGAAACACAATGAGAGACACAAGAAGCAGGGAACAGAGGGATCTCAAGTGATTGGGCATCTCCCTCCCACCTGGGAGTTCTCAGGTTCAGTTCCCAGTGCCTCCTAAAAAGAAGACAAGTACACAATGAGTAGAGAGTGAGCACAAACAATGAGGAAGGGAGAAATAAATAAAATAAATCTTTTTAAAAATAAAATAAATAAAATGCATTGGTAAAAGAAATCAAAGAAAATCTAAATAAATGGAAGAACATACCATGTTCATGGATTGGAAGACTAAATATTGTTAAGTTGTAGATTCTACCCAAATTGTTAAACAGATTCAATGCAATCCCAATCAAAATTCCAACAGCTTTTTTTTTAAAAATGGAAAGCTAAATTATCAGATTTATTTGGTAAGATTAGTGGCCCCAAAATAGTGAAAAAAATTCTTAAAAAGGAAGAACAAAGTTGGAAGAGTCTGTACTTCATATCAAATTACCTAGCTACAATGGTAAAAACATCATGGTACTAGCATAAAGATAGACATATAGACCAATGGTATTGAATTGATGATTCAGAAACAGACCATCACATCTATGATCTAGTGATTCTTTACAAGACAGTCAAGCCCACCCAGCTGGGGCTTCAACAAATGGTGCTAGGGGGACTGGATATCCATATCCAAAAGAAGGAAAGATGATCTCTATCTCATTCATACCTTATACAAAAATTAACTCAAAATAGATCAAAAACCTAAATATGAAATCTAGAACTGTGAAACTCCTAGAAGAAAATATAGGGAAAATTTTCAAGGCCTGGTAGTAGGTGGTGGTTTCTTAGACTTTACACCTGAAGAATGAGCAACAAAAGAAAAAAAAATGGATAAATGGGGCCTTAAACTCAACACTTAAACACTTTTGTGTTTCAAAGGACTTTGTCAAAAAGGTGAAAAGGCAGCAGACTCACTCATTGGGAGAAAATATTTGGAAACCACATGTTTGAAAAGGGTTTGATTTCAATGCTATATAAAGAGCTCATACAACTCAACAATAAAAGAGTAAAAAAATCCAATTTAAAAATGGGCAAAAGACTTAAATGACATTTCTCCAAAGAGAAAATACAAATGGCAAAATAGCCCATGAAAAAATGTTCAATATCATTAGCTATTAGGAAGTGCAAATCAAAACTACAATGACAGATCATCTCACACCTCATAGAACAGTCATTACTAAAAGAAAGAAGGAAAAAAAACAGAAAACAACAATAATTCCTGGAGAATATGTGGAAAAATAGGAACACTACTTCACTGTTTGTGGAAATATAGAATAGTACAGCCTCTGGAAACCTAAAATAGAACTGTCATACTATCCAGGAATTCCTATACTAGGAATATATCCAGAAGAACTGAAAACAATGACATGAAAAGACATTTGCACACCAGTATTCACAGCAGCACTATTCACAATTGCCAAAAGGTGGAAACAACCCATGTATCCATCAACAGATGAATGGATAAACAAAATGTAGTATATACATACTATGGAGTACTATGCTGCTGTAAGAAGAAATGAAGTTGGGACGCATATGACAACATGGATGAACCTTGAGGACATTATGCTTAGTGAAATAAGCCAGACAAGAAAGGACCAATATTGTATGGTCTCACTAATATGAACTAAATACGAAGAATGAACACATGGAATTAAAACCTAGACTGTAGGTTTCTAGGAGTTAGAATGAGAACTGAGAAGACGTACTCATTCTTAATGTATGTAGAATTTTTAATTAGCTTGAGTGTAAAAGTGTGAAAATTGATAGTTGATGGTAACACATTATAGTGAGTAAACAAGGTTTATAAGGGGGTTGTGGCTGAAGGGGGTAATATAGGGATGTAAATGTCAATTGAAAGAAAGCTAGAAAATAACCTAGTGACTGAATAACATAGTGAACTCAGAGGTGGGTGAGAATTGTGGTCAACAGTACAAAAACATGAACGTTCTTCTATGAACCAGAACAAATGTATGTCACTATTACAAGGTGGTAAGCATATGGTGATGCATGGGAAACATACAATTAAATGTAATTTATGGGCTATAGTTTGCAGCAATATTGTAAAATTCTTGCATCAGTGTCAAAGAAGATACTATATCAACACTAAGGGTCAATAATAGGAGGTATGGGATGTTTTCTTTTGGACTAAGGAAAATGTTCAATAATTTACTGAGATGATGACTATACAATTCTGATGAAAATGAGAGCCACGGAGTGTACACTTCAGATGGAACTATACAAGGCATGCGACTGTATAACACAGTGACCCATGTGGTAAAAGAAGGACTGGTTAACAGTACATGAGAGTAACATGAGAGTGTTTTCTCATGAGGTATAGCAAATGTACAATACTAATGCATAGTGTTAATAATAGGGGGTATGGGAAAATATACCAGATGTAAACTACAGACCATAGTGGTAATAATCTGATGATGTTCTTTCATAATCTGTAACAAATGTTCCACAACAACGTGATGTGTTGATGGACAGGTGATGTATAGGAATTCTGCACATTATGCATGATTGTTTTGAAAACGCACAACTTCTCTAATAAAAATGTATATATGAAAATTAGAAAAAAAAGTCCATTTATGAAAAAACCACAGTTAGCATCATACTCAATGGCAAATGACTTAAACATTTCTCCCTAAGATAGGAATGAGTCAAGGATGCCCGATTTCACCACTCTTATTTGATATTGTACTAGAAGTTCTTGCCACATCAATTATGCAAGAAAAAGAAACAAAAAGTATCCAAATTGGAAAGAAATAAGTAAAACTATCACTCTTTGCAGGTGACATTATCTTTTTTTTTTGGATTTTATTTTATTTTTTTTTTAATATTTATTTATTATTATTTTTTTTTAATTACATTAAAAAAAATATATGAGGTCCCATTCAACCCCACCGCCCCCGCCCCCCACTCCCCCCACAGCAACACTCTCTCCCATCATCGTGATACATCCATTGCACCTGGTAAGTTCATCTCTGAGCATCACTGCACCCCATAGTCAATGGTCCACATCATAGCCCAGACTCTCTCACGTTCCATCCAGTGGGCCCTGGGGGGATCTACAGTGTCCCGTAATTGTCCGTGAAGCACTATCCAGGACAACTCCACGTCCCGAAAACGCCTCCACATCTCATCTCTTCCTCCCGTTCCCCACACCCAGCAGCCCCCATGGCTACCGTTCCCACACCCATTTCACATTTCCTCTGTGGACATTGGATTGGTTGTGTCCATTGCACACCTATGTCAAGTGAGGGCTTAGATTCCACATGGGTGCTGGATGCACTCTTCCCGCTTCTAGTTGTAGACACTCTAGGCTCCATGCTGTGGTGGTTGACCTTCTTCAACTCCATGTTAGCTGAGTGGAGTAAGTCCAATAAGTCAAAGTGTAGGAGCTGAAGTCTGTTGAGGCTCTGGGCCTGGGTGTCATATTATCAGTCCAGAGATTCAAATCCCCTACATATATCTTAAACTCAGCACCAACTACAATTCCAATAAAGTAGCATGCAAGTCTTGTGAAAAGAGATCCCCTCTGAGTCCATTTCCATCACGCAGAAACACCAACTCCAAAGAAGGGCCATCTGTCATGGCAGTGAACCCCTTCTGCCATGACCATAGAACCCGTGGGTCTCTTTATCCCTCAAAAGAACCAATACCTGGGGTTGTATCTACCTTATCTGTCTCTTAGACTCTGTTCAGTTGTACATAGGGGTATTCCTTCTGACAACCTCCAGACTCTTTTTTAGAGATGCACAGCCTTATAATCTCATTTCTCCTTTCCATTTCCCCCTTACATTAGGTCAAACCGCTTCCCGAAGTCATGTTATTATATGTAGACAGGTATATTCTGCTGTTCCGCATTGAATCTTTAATTCAAGGTCATTTTCTAGTTGCTTCTTCAGCTGGTATGTGGTAGTGATCCCTCGGTGCCAGGGAGGCTCATCCCCAGGTGTCGTGTCCCACGCTGGGGGGAATGCATCACATCTACACGCTGAGTTTGGCTGTGAGAGTGGCCACATTTGAGTAACATGAAGGCTGTCAGGAGGAAACCCCCAGGCACAATGCTACTCTAGGCCTTGTTCTTATTGCAGGTGCATAGGCTCAAAAGTGTAGCCATTAGTATCAAGGGCCCACTGTTGGGCCCTCCTTCCTTCCTGGTTCTTGCCGTTGCACCTGGAGGATTGCCGCTGCTCTCCCAGGGCCCACAACAGTGACCCCCCGGCCAGGAGCCCAGTACCCCCCCCCCAGCTGTTGTTTTTAATTGTTTCCACTATGAGTATATATAGACATTACCATATACCCTGGGCATATGCCCTGTATAACTCCCTGTCAACCATATATATCCTGTCAATAACATCCCATATCAGTATTCCTCCGCTGCCATTGTTTAACCACTCTGTGATCCAAAACTTCCCGTAAGGTGAATCCCAACATAATGCCAGCTTCAGAAGAGTCTTAGATCACCAAAATTCATATATACAATATACAGTATTTCCCCAGATCCACCATAAAACCTTTTCCCTTCCACAGCAATAATCTTTTAACTTATTCATATCATATTTCCTGAAACTGATGTACAGATTCCGAAACTATAGTTTTCAAACAAGGTAACATTTGTGCTTACTATGTGGTCCATACTTTAGGTTGTACAGTTTTCTAAATTTTTTAGTTATCCTATGTTTTGTCTTATGGTTTTCATTATTAGTCTGTCATCCCCTATATGTTTTTGGTGTAATATTAGCTGTTTTATATTCATCCTCGTGTACTCTCACATAACTCCTCTTTTGCCCCCTTATTTACCTTTGTTCTATCCATTGCACGTCCATTTTCCCCTCCCCTTAGGGCCCACAACGCCTGCCAATCTAATGCCCTGGGAGTCGTCCTTTCTCACGAGAGATACAGTTCTCTCTATTCGACGGCATTAGTCTTCCCCAGGATATGGGTCCACCCCACCCAATGGTAGAACCCACCTTGGCAAAATGAGCCTTCAGCTATTCCCTCCGGAGTCCGTCCCGCATCAGACCATACCCCCTGAGCGTCCTAACCAGGTGACCCTCCTATTTATACTTTGATACGTTTTACTCAACATTTAGTTCTCAACGAACTTCTGGCACTCTCCCATGTTTGTATGTTGCCCCTCCCTCCCACCTATTTCTTGGACCATATTACCCCTCTTCCCATCCCCAGCCCCCCTCAAACCCAGAAAACCCCACCCGAAGGTAACCCCTTGCCCCCATTTTGTCCCTTCTTTGTGCTCATACTTACCCCCAGCTCATCACAGATTCCACCCCTACAGACATTAACTCACATCCTTCCTCCACCCCCCGATTTCCAGTAAGCCACTTTTCCAGACTCTAGCTCTCTGAGGCAGTTAACTTATTTCATATCATTGAGGTCATATAGTATTTGTCCTTCAATGCCTGGGTTGCTTCACTTAACATAAGATTCTCAAGGTTCATCCATGTTATCACGTGCGATTGTAGTGTATTGGTTCTTACAGCTGAGTAGTATTCCATTGTGTGTATATACCACATTTTATTGATCCACTCATCTGTTGATGGACTTTTGGATTGATTCCAACTTTTGGCGATGGTGAACAATGCTGCTATGAACATTGGTGTACATATATCGGTTTGTGTCCTTGTTTTCAGATCTGATGGGTATATACCCAGCAGTGGTATTGCTGGGTCATATGGCAAATCTATGGATAATTTTTTGAGAAACTGCCAAACTGTCCTCCAGAATGGTTGGATCCTTCTGCATTCCCACCAGCAATGGATGAGTGTTCCCCTTTCTTCACATCCTCTCCAGCATTTGTATTCTACTGTTTTTTTCATGGCTGCCAATCTTATGGGAGTAAGATGGTATCTCATTGTAGTTTTGATTTGCATTTCCCTGATAGCTAGGGATTTGGAGCATTTTTTCATGTGCTTTTTAGCCATTTGTATTTCTTCTTTGGAGAAGTGTCTGTTTAAATCTTTTTCCCATTTTTTAAATGGGTTGTTTATCTTTTTGTTTTCGAGATATATGAGTTCTTTATATATGCAAGTTATAAGTCTCTTATCAGATATATGGTTGCCAAATATTTTCTCCCATTCTGTGGGTTCCCTTTTTACTTTCTTGACAAACTCCTTTGAGGTGCAGAAGGCTTTAATTTTGAGGTAGTCCCATTTATCTATTTGTTCTTTTGCTGCTCGTGCTTTTGGTGTGATATTCATGAAGCCATTTCCTATTACAAGGTCCTGTAGATGTTTCCCTACACTGCTTTCTAAGGTCTTTATGGTCTTGGCTCTTATATTTAGGTCTTTGATCCATCTAGAGTTGATCTTTGTATAAGGTGTGAGATGGTAATCCTCTTTCATTCTTCTACATATGGCTATCCAGTTCTCCAGGCACCATTTGTTGAATAGGCCATTCTCTCCCAGTTGAGAGGGTTTGGTGGCTTTATCGAATATTATATGGCTATATACATGAGGTTCTATATCTGAACTTTCAATTCGATTCCATTGGTCTGTGTGTCTCTCCTTATGCCAGTACCATGCTGTTTTCACTACTGTAGCCTTGTAGTATGTTTTGAAGTCAGAAAGTGTGATTCCTCCTATTTCGTTTTTGTTTTTCAATATGTCTTTGGCTATTCGGGGCCTCTTTTTATTCCAAATAAATTTCATAGTTAGTTTTTCTAGTTCCTTAAAGAAGGCTGTGTTGATTTTTATTGGGATTGCATTGAATGTGTAGATCAGTTTTGGTAGGATAGACATCTTAATAATATTCAGTCTTCCTATCCATGAACAGGGAATATTCTTCCATTTATTTAGGTCTTCTTTGATTTCCTTAAACAATCTTGTATAGTTCTCGATGTATAAGTTTTTTACCTCTTTAGTTAAATTTATTCCTAAGTATTTGATTTTTTTATTTACTATTGTGAATGGTATTTGTTTCTTGATTTCCTCCTGATCTTGCTCATTATTGGTGTATAGAAATGCTACTGATTTTTGCGCATTGATCTTATAACCTGCGACTTTGCTAAACTCATTTATGAGTTCTAGGAGCTTTGTTGAAGATCTCTCAGGGTTTTCTATGTATAGGATCATGTCATCTGCAAATAATGAAATTTTGACTTCTTCTCTTCCAATTTGAATGCCTTTTATATCTGGTTCTTGTCTCAGTGCTCGAGCCAGTACTTCCAAGACAATGTTAAATAGGAGCGGAGACAATGGGCATCCTTGTCTTGTTCCTGATTTTAGAGGGAAGGATTTCAGGACTTCGCCATTATAAACAATGTTGGCTTTAGGTTTTTCATATATACTCTTTATCATGTTCAAAAAGTTTCCTTGTATTCCGATCTTTTGGAGTGTTTTTATCAGGAAGGGGTGCTGTATTTTGTCAAATGCCTTTTCTGCATCTATAGATATAATCATGTGGTTTTTTTCTCTCAATCTGTTTATATGGTGTATTACATTGATTGATTTTCTTATGTTGAACCATCCTTGCATACCTGGGATAAATCCCACTTGGTCATGGTGTATAATTCGTTTAATGTGTTGTTGAATACGATTAGCAAGTATTTTGTTAAGTATTTTTGCGTCTAGGTTCATTAGAGAAATTGGTCTGTAATTTTCCTTTCTTGTGGTGTCTTTGTTTGGCTTTGGTACTAGGGTAATGTTGGCATCATAGAAGGAATTAGGCAGTGTTCCTTCTGTTTCGATTTTTTGGAATAGTTTCAACAGGATTGGTGTTAGTTCTTTCCGGAATGTTTTGTAGAATTCACCTGTGAAGCCGTCTGGCCCTGGGCTCTTCTTAGTTGGGAGATTTTTAATGACTGATTCTATCTCTTTGCTTGTGATTGGTTTGTTAAGATCATCAATTTCTTCTTTCGTCAGTATGGGCTGCTTATGTATTTCTAGGAATTTGTCCATTTCCTCTAAATTGTCATTTTTGTTGGAATATAGTTTTTCAAAGTATCCTCTTATGATAGTCTTTATTTCTGTGGGGTCAGTGGTGATATCACCTTTCTCATTTCTTATTTTGTGTATTTGCATCTTTTCTCTTTTTTTCTTTGTTAGTCTCGCTAAAGGTTTGTCAATTTTGTTGATCTTCTCAAAAAACCAGCTCTTGGTCTTGTTTATTTTTTCAAGTGCTTTCTTATTTTCTATTTCATTTAGTTCTGCTCTTATCTTTGTTATTTCCTTCCTTCTTCTTCCTGTTGGGTTACTTTGTTGTTATTTTTCTAATTCCTTCAAATGTGCAGTTAATTCTTCAATTTCTGCTCTTTCTTCTTTTTTGATATATGAATTTATGGCTATAAATTTCCCTCTCAGTACCGCTTTTGCTGCATCCCATAAATTTTGGTATGTTGTGTTATCATTATCATTTGTTTCAAGGTAGTCATTGATTTCTTTTGAGATTTCCTCTTTGACCCACTGTTTTTCTAAGAGTGTGCTGTTTAATTTCCAAATTGTCGTGTGAAGTCTGGGTCTCTGTCCCTTGCAAATTTCCAGCTTGACTCCACTGTGGTCAGAGATATTGTTTTGTATGATTTCGATCTTTCTGAATTCATTAAGCCTTTCTTTGTGGCCTAGCATATGGTCAATCTTGGAGAATGTTCCATGTGTGCTTGAGAAAAATGTATATCCTGCTGTGTTTGGGTGTAATGTTCTATATATGTCTATTAGATCCAGCTCTTCTAATATACTGTTCAAATGTTTTGTTTCTTTAGTGATTCTCTTTTGAGATGTTCTGTCCAGAGTTGATAGTGGTGTATTAAAATCCCCCACTATAATTGTAGATGCATCTATTCTTTCACTTAGTGTTTCCAGCGTTTGCCTCACATATTTAGAGGCACCCTTGTTAGGAGCATAAATATTTATGATTGTTCGATCTTCTTGACAAATTGTCCCTTTCACTAAAATATAGTATCCTTCTTTGTCTCTCACAATTGTTTCGCATTTAAAGTCTATTTTGTCTAATATTAATATAGCTACTCCTGCCTTTTTTTGGTTGTTGTTTGCTTGTATGATTGTTTTCCAGCCATTCACTTTCAACCTCCATGAGTCTCTGGGTCTAAGATGTGTCTCTTGTAGGCAGCATATAGATGGGTCGTATTTCCTTATCCAGTGTCCCAGTCTGAATCTTTTGATAGGTGAGTTTAATCCGTTGACATTCAGTGTTATTACGTTTAGAGAGTTATTTATGGTAGCCATATTTTGGTTGGATTTGTGTTTGTTATATTTTGTTTGTATTATTTTATTTTCCCCTTCTATTTTTGTCTTTCTTGTTGCTTTTACACTCTCCTCCATGTCTGACTGTCCTGTTTTTTCCTTTCTTCCTGCAGAATTCCCTTAAGAATTTCTTGAAGGGGAGGTTTCTTGTTGATATACTCTTTCAGTTTCTGTTTATCTGTGAATATTTTGAACTCTCCATCATGTTTGAATGCTAGTTTAGCTGGATAGAGTATTCTTGGTTGGAGATTTTTTTCCTTTAGTACCTTGACTATATCATACCACTGCCTTCTTGCCTCCATCGTTTCAGATGAGAAATCAGCACTTAATCTTATGGAGTTTCCCTTGTATGTGATGGTTTTCTTTTCTCTTGCTGCTTTTAGAATTTTTTCTTTGTCTTGAGCATTGGATAATTTGACAAGTATATGTCTTGGGGTGGGCCTGTTGGGGTTTATGACCAGTGGAGTGTGCTGTGCTTCTTGGATATGTACATCTGTCTCTTTCAGTAGATTTGGGAAGTTTTCATTCATTATTTCCTGCAACACTCCTTCTGACCCCTTTCCCTTCTCTTCTCCTTCTGGAATGCCTATAATACGTATGTTTGAGCGTTTTGCGTTATCATTCAGGTCCCTAAGTCCTATCTGGATTTTTTCTACCTTTTTATTGACCACTTCTACTATCTGTTTGATTTCCAATGCACTGTCTTCCACATCACTAATTCTCTGCTCTGCCTCTTCTAGTCTGCTGATATTTGCTGCAAGTGTATTTTTGATTTCTTGAATTGTGGTGTTCATTTCCATCATATCTGTTATTTTTTTGTGCATGTCTGCAATTTCCCCTCCAAGTGTTTTCTTCACGCTGTTAACCTCTTTCATTACTTCATCAAATTTGTCGGTGATAAATGTTCTGAGATCTTTCATTGCTTGTGCGAAGTCCTGCCCCCCTTCCTGATTTTCAGTTTGTTGATTGGATTCAGCCATGTTTTCCTGATTACTGGTTTGGTTTGTAGATTTTTGTTGCTGTCTTGTCAACATTTTTTCTTGACGGGTTTAATCAGTTCCTTAGCTTCTTTGTCTAGTCTTGGAGATTAATTAGCTGTTGTTTTTGCGTAAGTGTTATATCTTCTCTTTGTCACTTTGTTCTTCTTATTCCAATTTCTTATTGCTAGTTAAGCTCACTTTAAAGGAAAGTATTAGTGCTGGGGAAAGTCAATTGTGTAAGGAAGGAAAAAGTGTGAAGTAGTATTGGTGATATATGTTTACAAAGCAACAATATGAGTTCTGGGAGGATGGAGGTTAGATCATGTAAACTGTGTAGAGTTATAGTAGTAGGAAAGTACCTATAATGAGGTAGACGACTGAATATGGGAGGAATGTGGTACGTACTAAGAGGCTATTGTTTTCGTGAGAGAGGGAAAGAGAAAAGAAAGGTAATAGTTTCAGGGACGAATACCAGATGGAAAACTAAACAAAGGTATTAGAAATTAAGAGTTAGACACTTTGTGGATCAAAGAAAGGGAGATGGAATATAGGAGAGATAGCAGATGGTGGAGGATATCAAGTTGTAGGGGAAAGGGGATAGTATAGATAGGCTAAATCTATTCACAGAGAAATGAGGCAGTGGAGGGTGAGGAAACCCAGCAAATGTGAGGTATTTCCTGTAGGACCTATTGTATTGTTAAGGTAAAATAGTATAAGAAGAATATTGGGGACAAGAAAGAGAGGATTGGAAAAAAAAAAAAGAACAACAAGAACAACAACAACAAAAAAAAATAAAAAATAAAAAATAAAATAAAAAAAAAAAACAAAACAAAGAACAGAAACCCCGCCGCCAGGCTCGGCTGGGCTCGGCTTTCCCGCCCGCCGCCCGGCGCGGCGTGGCTGGGCTCGGCCCCCCCGCCCGCTGCGGCTCAGCCGGGCTCTGCCGGACTCGGCTTCCCCACCCACCGCTCGCCGCCGCGGCGCAGCGCGGCTCGGCTCTCCCGCCCGCCGCCCGCCGCGGCACGGCTAGGCTCGGCTGGGCTTGTCTCCTTCGCCCGCCGCCCGCCGCGGCACAGCGCGACTCGGCTCTCCCGCCCGCCACCCGCCGCGGTGCTAGCTGCCTCGGCTCCGCCTACCCAAGGAGGGAGTCCTCCACACGTAGCTGGGATCTCCGTGTATATTTCACAGATGGATCCTCTCTGTTACCTTCCCTCCAAATCGATGTCCAGACACCTCCGGACCAGGAAAAATCCCGAAACAGCCGGTCCCAAAGAGTCTCCGACGCCTCCCAGCCGATTCCCCCCAGGAGCTAGTAACCGGGAAGTTCACTCAGCCGCCATCTTGCCTCCCCCTCCTGAAAAGTCCCAAATTATATCTTATAGACCAGTCCTTTCCGTTACCTTCCCACCAAATCGATGTCCAGACACTTCCTGCCCTGAAAAAATCCTGAAAAAGCCTGGTCCCGGAGAACCTCCAGCGGTGCCCAGCTGCCTCTTCCCAGGAGAGACGGCAAGGCAAGCTCACTCAGCCACCATCTTGCCGGAAGTCGACATTATCTTATATATAGAAACCCAAAGGAATCCACAAGAAAATTATTAGAGCTAATAAAAGGGTCTAATCAACACTTGTACATCAACACAGAAAAGACAATTGTGTTCCTGTACACTAGCAATAAACAATCTGAAGAAGCAATTAAGAAAATAATTCAACTTACAATAACATCAAAAAGAATAAATATTAGGAAGCAGACTTGGCTCAGTGGATAGGGCGTCCACCTACCACATGGGAGGTCCGTGGTTCAAACCCCGGGCCTCCTTGACCCGTGTGGAACTCGCCCACATGCAATACTTATGTGTGCAAGGAGTGCCGTGCCATGCAGGGGTGCCCCCCACATAGGGAAGCCCCACACGCAAGGAGTGTGCCCCAAAAGGAGAGCCGCCCAGCATGAAAGAAAGTGCAGCCTGCCCAGGAATGGCACCGCACTCATGGAGAGTTGACGCGGCAAGATGACGCAACAAAAAGAAACGCAGATTCCGGTGCCGCTGACAACAACAGAAGTGAACAAAGAAGAATACACAGCAAATAGACACAGAAAACAGACAGCTGGGTGGGGGAGAGAGAAATAAATAAATCTTTTCTAAAAAAATTTTTTAAAACAAAGAAATATCTAGGAATAAATTTAACAAAGCTCACAAATCTTTTTATGAAAACTACAAAAGACTCTGAAAGAAATTTTAAAAGAACTAAATAAATGGCCACACATTTCATGTTCATGAATTGGAAGAGTTAAATTGTTAATATGTCAAAAGTTACCCAAAGCAATATACAAGTCAATGCAATCCTTAATAAAATTCCAGCAGCTTTTTTTCAGAAATGGAAAAACTGATCCTCAAATTTATATGGAACTATAAGAGGCTGCTGATAGCCAAAACAATCTTGAAAAACAAGAACAAGTTTAGAGGACTCACACCTCCCAGTTTCAAAATGTATTACAAAGTGACAGTAATCAAAACAGTGTGATCCTGGTACAAAAATAAACAAAGGAGAACAGAACTGAAAGTCCAGAAATAGCCCCACACATCTATGGTCAATTGATTTTTGACAAAGGTGCTAAGTACATACAGTAGGAATAATTTCTTCAACAAAGAGTGCTGGGAAAATTGGATATCTACATGCAGAGACCTCTGATCTCTCACTACATATAAAAATCAACTCAGAATGAACCAAGGAGGTAAATATGAGAGCAAAAACTATAAAAAACTGGGAGATAACATAGGAGCAAATCTTCATGACCTGGGATTTGGCAATGGATTCTTAGGTATTATACCAAACACACAAGCAACAAAATATATAGTAGATAAATTTGATTTCATCAAAATATAAAAAACTTTTGTGCATTGAAGGACATTATCAAGAAAATGAAAAGACTTTTCATGAGAGGAAATAGTTTCAAGCCACATATTGGATAAGGGTTTAATATACAGAATATATAAAGAATTCCTACAACTCAAAAACAAAAAGATAGACAATCAAATAAAAGGGGCTGGAATAGACATTTATCCAAAAAAGATATACAAATAGCCAAAAAGCAGATGAAAAGATGCTCAACATCATTAGCCATTAGAGAAATTAGAACCACAATAATCTACTACTTCCCATTCACAAGGATGACTATTATTAAATAAATAAAAATAACAAGTGTTGGAGAGGATGAAGAGAAACCGGAACTCTAGTGTGTTGTTAGTGGGAATATAAAATGGTGCAGCCAATGTAGAAAGCAATATGAATTACCATTTTACCAGGCAATTCCACTTCTAGGTATATACTCAAAAAGTGAAAACAGGGTTGCAAACAGATAACTCATACACCAATGTCTGTGGCAGCAGTACTCACAATAACCAAAAGGTAGAAACAACCCAAGTGTCCAGCAACAGATGAATGGATACACAAAATGTGTACCCACCAGTGGTGGTGGTTACACAAATCTCTGTGTGTGCTAAAACTCATAGAACCGCACTCAGAGGTGGATTGTACTGTATATAAATTAATAGTGTTTTAAAAGAAAAAAAATCTTTGAAAGAGTCCTTAAGTGTTCCTGCTGCCCCTTTTGTACTCGTGTTTTTCACCATGGAAAAGCATGCCCAGGGGAGCTGCTGGCTCAGGGAGGGACCCAAGGAGCAGACCTGGAGCGCACGGCGCCCTGAAGCAGACCAGGGAGCGAGGGAAAATGTCTGTTTGCCATTGTAAGCCATTGAGATTTCGAGATTGCTGGTTACAAAGCAAGAACCTGACTAATATAGTTATGCAAACTGATTTGTGTCCTTTTCTGAAAAACATCTATTAGCATTTCTCAGAACACAGCCTCCCCCAGAACCTGCTGCTCTGGGGAGGGGACTTGCCTTTTCTTGTTCCAGAATGTACCAGACCCCCCTGCCTGCAGGAATAAAGTGGCCACAGAACACTAGCCCTCCCCACCCGGCTGGCCGCAGCCCCTCATTTCCTGCCTGAGTCTCCCCGTCTCAGGACTCTCCCAACTCACAGCAGCCACCCTGCCCTCGTCGTGGACGACCACCTACGAGTGCACAGCGGCCCCCCACTACTGCCCTGGCGCTGGCGTCTCGGGGAGCCCGCGCCTCTGCTGAGGGCTGGGGACCCTCCTGCTGCTCGGCCGGGCCCTGAAGTCTCCACCGTGTCCATCCTGGGCTGGGCCGGGCCGGGCCTGCTCTGGGAAACATGCCCGTCTCCTGCTCCGGGTGCTGCCTGGGACCCCCAAGCACACCGCTTGGGTGCTGAGCCTCACACAGTGAGTCACAAATACACCCCATTGCTGGCCTCCACCCTCTCCCTGGAACTGGAAACCTGGCCCTGACGCTGGGGAGGGAAAGACCATGGCCAATGCACCGCCTCCCTCCTCTTCCTCCTCCTCTCTTAGTCCCCAAGCACCTGCCCCCTGATATAAATCCCTCTCTTCTCCTTCAACCCAAAGCACTTAGCGCAAGTAGATACTAACGGGAGCGAGGGTGCCCAACTCTGCCCCATTCTTACTCATCCAAAGTGCCCTGTTATACATCACCCATTTTCCAACTGGCAAACAGGCTCAGAGAGGAAAAGTAACTGGCCCAAACTTTCATCGTGCTACCATTGATCTTAAACTTCTCCTTGTGGAAGACCCACGGCAGGGTGTGCGTGTGTGTGTATCTTGGTCTTAATAAAATGTTTTATTGTATTTGCCATTGGGGGAGGGGGGTCCTGCCCATTCATGTCCCTCTCTCATGGTGCAGATCCCTAGGGAGGAGCCTGCCCTGGGTTGAGGATCCCCGAGGCGCGTACCCTGCTGCCTCTGGGCTGGGTGCTGGAGGCTGTGCCAGGGCCCGCTGATCTGCTGTCAGGGGCTCCGGGGAATTAGGGGGCATTCTGGGGTATCATCTGCCAGTATCAGGGGCAGAGGCAAGGGAGTTCAACCTAGAAAACCAAAGAGCATATCCTGGACTCTGACTCCTCCATTTTGAGCTGGAGAAACTGAGGCAAGAGGGGAAAGCCCCCTGCCCAAAGTCACCCGGAGAAGTAGTAGCTGACTGCAGAGCCAGGAATCTCTCCTCGAGAGAGTCCAGTGCGTGGCGGCCGCGGTGGCCTCGGTGGCACTGTCCAGAGCTGGGCAGCGATGAGCTCTGTTCTCTAGGAGCTCACGGCTCCCCAGGCCCCGTGCGGCCTCCTCTGGCTGTGTGACCCTGGCAGCGACAGCCTCGCTGGGGCTCGTCAGCTCTGACACAGGGGCCACAACAGCGACGGCCTGGTGGGGTTGTGTGTGACAACGACGAGTGACATAAGGCAGGGGGCGTGGACCACAGTGCGTGGACCACACAACCACCACCCTGCACAGGCCACCCGTTGTTGCACACGTGGACGTGGCAATTGTCATCAAGGTCGTTCCAGGGGCAGACTCCAGCCAATGGAGGCCTGGGCAGAGCTTCCCAGCAAGGCGAGGGCTGGAGGGGCCGGGGTCCAGGCAGGCTCCATGGAGGAGGCGGCGTCTGAGCTGGGCCCTGAAGCCCGGCCAGCAGGGCTCCGACAGGCCGAGCAGGGAACGGGGATTTCCAGGAGTGAGGACGGGGAGGGGGCAGGTGGGAGAAGCCGGCTTGAGCTTGGCGGGCCCCAGCCCCACAGCCGGGAAGCCAGGAAGATGCCGCCCTGACCCGACGTGGTCAAGTGTGTGGCTCTGATCCCACCCACTGCTCACGGAGGCCCCACGGGGCCAGCGTCATGATCTCCAGGCTCGCGTGGGGAAACCGAGGCTCAGAGAGGGGAAGTCCAGATATAAAATTTGAGCTTGGGTCTGTTTGCCTCCAAATCTTGACAATTTAATTAGAAATCCAGGCCTCTTTCTACTCTCCCCCAGATTGCAAATTGGTGGCCTCAGGCTAAATTCTGCTCCCAGATCCAATTTGTTTGACGCCCACAGTGTAATAAAAATCTAGGAATTTCATAGAAGAAAAACAAGATCTCTGGTTTCTCTTGAAAAAGCAGGAAATGGAGCCCTGCATTCCAAAGCCCCATGGAAGCAATTAACGGGAGCCAAGGACAGGGCAAGGGGAGTGTGGGCTCGAGAGCCAGACCCACGGGTTCAAGTCTCACGTCTGCCTCTTCCCCACTGGGTGATGCTGGGCATGGTATGTCACCCTCTGGGCCTCAGTTATGTCCTCTGTATGAGGGGGGTATCACCAGTGCCTGCCCCACAGGGTCATTGTGAGGTGAAATACCCGCAGCTGGCCCCGTGTGAGTGAGGGCTGCCACAGGGCTCTCTTACTCCCCCTGCGGGGGTCTCCCTCTCCCATCAGCCACAGAGACCTGCTCTGCCTCCTGCCTTCCCCGCCGCCCCCATTCATTCAGGGGACCTGTCCAGCCCCTCCAGGCATTAGAGTTTGTGACTCCTGCCAGGGCCATTTCCTAGCTCAATGCGAGGATTGGGGCTGGAAATGGGCAGGACTCAAGTATGGTCAGAAGCGTCCAAGCCAGAATGTTCTCGAAGTGCGTTTCAACTGGGACCTGCCCCTGCCTGTGGACCTGAAACTGCCTGCCTGCACCCACCTGCACATGTCGGCAGGTGGTGTGGAGGCCCCCGGTCCCTGGACTAGAAAGAATGGTCTCAGAGGGGCAGGAGCCCCAGGGGGACCCACCTGTACCCTGTGGGACCTCAGACATCACTGTGAGAACACACGTGTCACCACCCATGGCCTGGTACCCAGGGCCTCACAGGGCCCCGCTGCTCCCCCCCCCCCCCCCGACCCCCCGTGCAATGCCCAGGCTCCTCTGAGCTCCCACTGGAGCTCCAGATCAGGGGGAGGAGACCCCCTGCCCCACTGTCCTGCCCTGGAAAGCATCTGTTGCCACCAGCGTGGTGGTGGGACGGTCCATCAGCTCCTGTGGATGCTGTCGATGGGGCCAGGCAGGCACCTGGGTGAACTTAGAGAGAAAAAGATTGATTTTCTGATTATCTCCCTAACCATAGTTGTCAAGGAAGAAAAAAGACCTAAACAATCATGAAATTAAATCAAATGAGTTTCTGGGTACCAAACAGAGCTTCTCTCCTGCCCATGGACTCCTTCTACTTGTCCCAAGGGAGGAGATGATGAACGAGCCTGCCGTGTGCTTGTTCATCCACTGGCCCCTCTGACCATCCATGCATGTCTGCAGTCAGCAGAGATTTATTGTGCTCCTACTGTGTGCCCAGGCCTGTGCTTGGTGCCAGGAATTCAGGGGTGAAGAATACAGAGATCATCCCTCCCTCATAGATCCACAGCAGGGTCAGGCCTTAAATGAGCCCTTAGCGTCCAGGACTAAGAGTTGTGATGGGGCCAGGCAGGGGGCAGCAGGGACAGATAGGGGTTCTGCAGCCTGCAGGTGAGAGGCGATGGGGGTCTGAATACAGGTGCACAGAACCAGCACAGAGATGTGCACATGCTGGGCAATCTGCACGGCAGCGAATCAAACCACACATTCCAAAGCACTTCCTCTCCGGCAAGTCTCTTCCACTAGGCCCACCCTGACCACCGGGCTGCAGACCCTGCCCCAGCTTCTGCTCCCCCTTCTCTTGCCCTTATCATCTTCAAACACACAGTACAATTTACTTATTTAGGGTGCATATTGATCGTACGCACACAGAGGAATGGAAGCTCCCGGGCAGCCAAGACTTTGTTCTGGTTTGTTCTTTGGTGCATCCCCAGCACCTGGAATTGTGCCCCACACATAGGAGGTGCCCAATAAATATTTGTTGAATGAATGGGTGATCACCAACCTCATCCCTGTTATCATCACCAGCCAACACACAATGATAGCCCTCCTGGGAGCAGCGCCTGAGCTCAGCCCCGGAGTGGGAGACACTTTTTGCGACTGCCACTGGGGGTCAGCAGTGGGTGGCATTTGCAACTCGGGAGGGGGAAGGGAGAGAAGGTGGCTCTAGGGATACATTTGCGTGTGTGTGTGTCTGTGTGTCTGTGTGTGTGTCGGGGGACGACTGTGGACGGTCTCCGAGGGAGGGATGGGGGGACGTGGCCACGCTGAGCCCACCTGTGTGGCTGATGAGTGGGCCAGGGGAGGAAGGAGGTGAGGAGCAGGGCTGCGTCCAGGCCAGGGCGCCCACAGAACTCACCCTGCTCCCCACCCTGCGCCCGAGGCTGGGGACTCGGGCTCTGGCACTGGCCTCCTCCTGCCCCCACCCCTCTCCTTCCTGCCATTCCCCCACCCGGCACTGAGCTGGCATGAGGCAGGGCTGAGGCGTGGCACATCACCACCCACCTTCAGACTCCCAGCCTGTCCAGGCCAGCCAGCTTCAGGGAGCCCACCTCTCCCCACCATTGCACCCATGGGGAAACTGAGGCCCACAAGGACAGGGAACACCCTGGCCGCAGGCAGGTTGTTTCCCTCGCTTTCCTCCTTCCTCTGAAGAGGGGTCGGGTCCTGGACTGGAGACCTGGGACTTGTTCTGCTCTGTCCGTCCCTGCGCTACGCCAGCCTCCATGTCCCCATTTGTAAAACGAGTGCGACAGGCAGCATCTTACTTCCTTTGGGCCTACATAGCACCGCCACCCCCAGCTTCTGTTCACACTGGCAATCATACCCCCTGTGAACTGAAGAGAACAGAATGAGCCTGTGTGTGCCGTTTCTTGCTGGAAGGGAAGGGAACTGGGATGTGGAATGACCAAGTGTGCCAGGCCCTTTCACGATGTTCTCTTACCTAATACTCCTGACGGTCTTGGGAAGGTTCCCCATTTTACAGGTAGGGAAACTGAGGTTCCGAGATGTGGAGCTCAAAGCCAGCAGGTGGCAGAACGGGGATTTGAACCCAGCTCCACCAGAGACCAAACTGTCCTCTCCCTCCCTCAGTCTCAGTGACCTCCTGCCCCTGCCTGCATCCCTGCCCTGGAGGACAGGGCCCCACCTCCCTGCCCACTGGCCAGCCCTTAGGGTGAAGGGGTTCAAACCCCTCCCGTCAGGCTTAGCCGGCCCTGCTGGGCTGACCAAGCCCGCTGCCTGCTCTGAGGAGCATTCGCCTTCCTCTGCTTGAGTCCCCGGGGGTTTTGGCAAACAGAGCTTAGGTAGCTGCAGTTTGGGACCTGCTTGCTTTGAAGTCCGCCCCCACCCCCTACACCCCTGCCAGCCCAGGGTGCTTCCCTCTGTCCTCCCAGCCAGGGTCTCCCCTAGCGTCGTGGCCCCGATCTGGAAACGGGAGGGAAGGAGCCCAGCATGAACCTCCCACACGTCCTGGGAGAGGTTACCTTGGGCAAGGCAAGCCCCTTCCCTAGTGTCACTCTCCCCACCTGTAAACTGGGAGGAATGGTGGTAATGACCTAGCAGGACTGGAGAGCAGATCCAGTGAGCTCCGGGGAGGGTAGGAGTTTGCCCAAGCCTGCAAGTGGCAGAGCCTGGATTCGCAAAACAATCTTAAATGGTTCTGGTTCATTTGTTTATTCATTAAGAATCTACTTGGAGCCCTGGAGACACAGCAAACAAAGTGAGCGCCTTGTGATCTCAGAATGGGGAGGCAGGTGATGCATAAATCATGCAACACCAGGTGCTGTGACACAGTGACAGACGGGTGGACTGGGAAGGCACTTTGAGCGGAGGGAGTGGGTATGGGGGTCCTGGGAGAATTTAAAGAGACCCTCGCCCAGCACACGGCAGGGCTTGTGGATAAATGGTTGTGGGTGTGGGAGGCCAGGACCAAGCAGCCTTCCCTGGAAGGTAGCCGGGCTGGGAGCGTGTTCGCAGGGAAATCGGCCTAAGGAGGAACCGCTGGCGGCTCAGAGCCTTTTACGGCTGTTCTTCTGCTCTTGCCAGGAAACACGTCTGCAGAGAATCCAGGCCAGCCCCTTGGCCTTGGGCAAGTTACTCTGTGTCCTTGACACTCAGTCTCCCCATCCAGGAAACGGGACTCAGGACACCACGCTGGTCCCCGAGGATGCCCGGGCTGCCCGGGGCCGCCCTGCAGCGGAGCCTTCGCTGCACTCAAGGCCCTGCCTCTCCGGGAGGCTGCTGGGCAGAGCCCAGGGAATAGTGCAGGGTGGGTGTAGGCACAGGTGACCCAGTGGGGGTGGAGGGCAGCAGCTGGTGGGGAGACCTGACGAGGAGGAGATTAGGCTGGAGAGAGACCAAAACCAGGGTCTCCCCGAAGGAGCCACAGGCAACAGCCAGGAGCCTCGGGGCTGGGCTGAGAAGCGCATCCCCCTTCACCTGGCCTCCGTGCAAGGGCTTTCTGTTTCCTGATGCTTTTCCGAAATGGAAATTCTCTGCTGGTGTTTTGCTGGTACAATTGCCACCCCTCTTCAGAGTAACACAGGGCTCTCCAGGCTGAATGGTCCCTGGTCTCCTTCCCTTCTGAGGAAGGGACGAGCCCTAGGGAACTGCCTCCCGGGCTTCACCCTTGGAAATGCAGCAGCCCAGGCACCTCCTCCTGGGTTTGAATCTCTGCACCACCAGGTGCTACGTAGGTGCTGAGGCCTCAGTTTCCCCATCCATAAAATAGCATGTTCCTACCTTAAACGTTTGTGGTGAGGATTATAGGAATTAAAATGGTTAAAATGATATAATTGTAAGTTCAGTAAATATTAACTATAAATGGTTTAAAAAATAGATTAGTCACCATGGAAAGGTGTAAAGAAAAGAAAGTAAGTCCTCTCACTGCCCTACCACCCAGAGATGCTAACTGGCATACCTGCGTTTTGGGGCATATCCTGTCTGACTCTTTTCTGTGCCTAACACAAACACATTATCTATCTCCTTTATTTTTCTTTAAACAAAAAAAAAATGGATTATACCATACATAAGATTTTGCAACCTGTGTTTTCTATCTAACAACATATAGGTTGACACAGTGATTTTAATTGTTTTCTTCTCCTGCCATTTTAACGGGCTCCTGCTGTGTGCTGGAGCCGCCTCTGGGTGACGGGCAGGAGAGGGAGCAGAGCAGGGGGCCTGCCCAGGCGGTCCCGTCCTGTCCGCCGGCCTTCGTTGTCTTTGATCATGAGGTGCGTGTAAAGCACACTGTGAGGAAAATCCACACGTGACCGTCTGTGGGCCCTTCTTAACCGTTTCCACGTGATAAACCCACAGCGGAATGAATTTCTGGTCAGTGTGTGGGTGGGTTTTTAGGCTCTTGATACACAGAGCCAACTCGCCCTGCGAAGGCTGTGCCCATTCATACTCCCAGCCACAGGGTGAGATGTGCTGGGTGCAGCCAGCTCTGGGCGCACAGGAAGAAGCTGCAGAGCTGGGCTGTGCTGGGCGGGTCCCGGGCACGGAGGAGCAGAGCACGGGGTTCTCAGCCCTTCGCCGATTTGTTCCCATGATGAGTGACATTTGCAGAGATGACGCTGTCTAGATGCTAAAGCAGGGCCACCGTCACTAGGGAAACAAGGCCGCTCGGTGCACACTTGCCTTCGGCCCCCTGGCCCTCACTGCCCTGGCCTCCGCTCCAGCTTGTAGCTGCTGCCCCAGCTCAGGAGAGTCCTGGACAGAGGGGGCCACAGGGGCTACACAGTCATGTACATGGGCCTTGGGGTCAGCCAGAGCTGCCCCTTGCGAGCCAAGTGCTCAGGCACAGTGTTTATTTTCTTTTTCATGTACTTATACAGTAAGGTCGACATTTGGGTGTCTTGTTCTATGAATTCTAACACATGTAAAAATTTGTGTAGCAAACACCACAGTCAGGATACAAAACAACTCCATAACCCCAATAAACTCCCTTGTGCTGTTGCTTTAGAGTCACACCCTCTTCCAACCCCAAACCTCTGGCAACTACTGATCCATCACAATTGTCTTATCTTATCGAGAATATCATATGAAGGGAAATCATATAGTAAGTAATATTGAGAAACTGCTCTTTCACTACGCACAATGCCTTGGAGATTCACCTAAGTTGCTGCATGTATAAATAGTGTGTTCCTTTTTATTTCTGAGTGTTTATCCACTCATACAAACATCTGAATTGAAAGACATTTGGGTTCTAGCTTTTGATGATTATGAATAGAGCTGCTGTATGCATTTGTATAGAAGCGTGGAATTGCTGGGTCTTTTTGATAAGCGAATGTTTAGCTTTATAAGAAACTGCCAAACTAATTTCCAGGGTGGCTGTGCCATTTTGCCTCCCCACCAGCAATGTGTGATTTCCAGTTGTTCCACAGCCTCCTCAGCACTTGTTATTGTCAGTATTTTTTATTCCAGCCATTCTAATAGGTGTGTAGTGATATCTCACTATGACTTTAATTTGCATTTGCATAAAGCTAATGGTATTGAACATCTTTTCATGTGCCTATAGGCCATCCATATAACCTCTTTGATGCCTTTTGTCTATTTTCTAGTTGGGTTATTTTCTTATCATTGTGTTTTGAGAGTTCTTTTTATATTCTAGATACAGTTTTTATTGTATACATGATTACAGATATTTCCTCCCAGTCTTTGGCTTGTCTTTTCATTGTCATGTAACAAAGGCTTTTAATTTTGATGAAGCGCAACATTTTATCAATTTTTCATTTTGCAGATCCTACTTTTGATGTCTTTGTGTAGAGCTCTTTACCTAAAGCCAAGTCCATGAAGATTTTCTCCCGTTTTCTTTTAAAAGTTTTATAGTTGTATATATTACATGTAGATCAGTGATCCATCTTGAGTTAATTTTGTATATAGTGTGAAATTTAGGTTGCGGCTGACTTTCTTGCATTATCCAATACAGCCAGAACCATTTGTTGAAAGACTCAGGCAAAGTGGGTTTTTTTCCTTTTTTTTCTCTTTTATTAAAGCTAATAGATCACAAGGAAAGTTACATTGAAAAACATGAAAAAGCAAAAAACATAACAGGTTCCATATAACCCACTCCCCACCCCCCACCTCATAGTTTTGTAAATTGTATTTTTTTGGAAATATATACATCACTAAAAAAATTACATTAAAATATATAACAGGTTCCCGTATACCCCCACCCTCCCACCCCATTCCTCCCACACCAACAACATCCCCCATTGTTGTGGCACACTCATCACACTTAGTGAACACATTTTGGGGCACCACTGCACTACACAGATAATAATTTACCCTATAGTTCGCACTCTCCCCCAGTACATTCGGTGGGTTATGGCAGGATATATAAAGTCCAGCATCTGACTCTGCAATATCATTTAGGACAACTCAAAATCCCAAAAATACCCCCACATCACATCTCTTCTTCCCTCTCCCTATCCTCAGCAACTACTGTGGCCACTTTCTCCACCTCGATGCTAAAATTTCTTCTATTACTAGTCACAATACTTTTATAGTAGAATATCAGTAAGTCCCATCTAGTCCATATTTTATTCCTCCATTCTGCAGACCCTGGGATGGCGATGTCCTCTCCACCTCTAGATCAAGAGGGGGCTTAGATTCCACATTAATGATGGATGCAATTCCTCTGCTTGCAATTGTAGGCACTCTTGTTTCCCTGGTGTGGTGGTTGACCATCTTTACCTCCCTGTTAGCTGGCTTAGGTAAGACCAACAAACCAGAGAATAGGGGTCGCCACTCTGCTAAGGCTCAGGGCCCAGCTGGCACATGGGCAGTCCAGAGATTCAAGTCTCCTAAGTATGCACCATCCCTCGCGCCAACCACAGGTTCAGTAAGAGTGACAGAAGAGGCATGTGTAGAAAAGTCACATCTGAGTCCAGCTCCATCACACTCAGAAGCACAAATTCCAAAGTAGAGCCCTCTGACATGGCACAGAACTCCAGATCCATCTGCCATGACCGTATACCCTATGGATCTCCATAGCCTTTAGGAGAACCAGTATCTAGGGTTGGATCTACTTAGGCAAAGTGTTGAACCTCTCTGAGTCTCAGTCTCCATCTCTGTCAGTTGCGATTGCTAATAACAGCAACCCTGCTTCTCAGGGTTCTTCTGTCTTCCTCTGTTTCCTCCTGATTTGTAAAAAATTTTAAAAAATTAAAAATAACTGGTCAGCCTGTTAGGATTTGCTTTGTTTCTTGTCTGCCATCTACTTTACAGTAAATCTGCAAAAGTGCGTGGTCTGCAATAGGTGTGCAGTTTATAGGTAGGGGCTGCAGCTATTACCAGGCAGACTGGGTTCAAAGCCCAGCTCTGCTACTCCCTGGCTGTGTCCTTGGGAGACTATTCAACCCCTCTGGGCCTCTGTTTCCTCACCTGTAAAAGGGAGTGAGAATAATAGCACCTATAAAAAGCATCTGGGATAGTGTCTGCTGTACCATGAGTAAGACATATGCCCCATTGTTATTTTTTATGACACTGCTGAGTAGACACATTTCCTGACCCTCCCACCTGTAGCCAATCCCTTGAATGCCCACCTCATTTCCTTCCTCCCTTGAATAATGTGGGGCAAACACTTACTTTAAAAAGTGAAGGAAAAGGACATAGTTATATGTGCAGGTAACTACCTGCTGGCATACTGTCATCACCCACTGGGAAGCCAGCTGGAGCACAAGAGGAGCTCTCAGGAAAGCTGACCATGGGAGTGTAGCTGAAACTTGCAGCAAGTGGGGGCACTGAGCACCACTGGGTGTCCTACAGAGGGGCTGAGAACTACAGGATGGGAAGCGAATTTGGCTCAACTGATAGAGCGTCTGCCTGCTACATGGGAGGTCCAGGCTCAAACCAAGGGCCTCCCGACCCATGTGGTGAGCTGGCCCATGTGCAGTGCTGATGCTTGCAAGGAGTACCGTGCCACTCAAGGGTGTCCCCCGTGTAGGGGATCCCCACATGCAAGGAGTGTGCCCCATAAGGAGAGCCACCCAGTGTGAGAAAAGTGCAGTTTGCCCAGGAGTAGTGCCACACACACGGAGAGCTGACGCAGCAAGATGACGCAACAAAAAAGAGACGCAGTTTTCCAGTGCCTCTGACAAGAATTCAAGTAGACACAGAAGAAGACACAGCAAATAGACACGGAGAGCAGTCAACTGGGGAGGGGGGGAAGGGGAGGGGGGAGAAATAATTTTTTTTTTAATTTTAAAAAAAGAAGGCCCTTCCTCCTTCAGTTTCCCTCAAATAGCCTCTACTAACAAAGTCTAACATCATACTTACTGGCAAAGGAGAAATATTTACAGGATTGAGCTCCAGGATCCCAAAGCAGGTAAGAGATGGGTGCATTTGTAGCTAAGAGACAATAAATTGATAACTGGCACCATCCACCCCCTTTACTTAGCTTCCATGTGCAGCTTTGTACACATATTTGAATTTCCATCCAACAATGAGATGCAGCTATATGTATGTATCCAACTATAAGGTACAGATAACCTTCACATGCATAAAGAAGTTTCTCACCCTTTCCCCAAAAGGAGGAGTCCCAACAGCTTTTGTAACCATCTCTGGCTATCTTAATTATTCCTCAAATTTAGCCATGGTCTCACTAAATGTTGTTACCTAAAGATTAAATTGTGGCACCGGTCATTTTATCCAGGTCCTGCACCCATTCTTGCAAGATCGTTAATAAAGTTCTTTTCTCCTCCACAAAAAAAAAAAAGATTGAATTGTGAAGTCAGCTTCCAACAATTGCATATAGATAATAATGGGAAGGAGAGAGAAGAAAATAGTTCGCATATGTAAATAACCCCACACATACACTCACACACATATATATGTATACATATATACCAAATAAAGAGAAAATGCAAAGGAACAAAAGACTTCATTTCTATAATTGGTCCAAGAGATAGATAACTATGGCTACCATCTTCTACCACCCATTCTGTATTTCCCTTTTCTTCAGCTGGAACCCCAGCTGGTTGGAATTCTTTACTGGTGGAATGTTCCAAACCTTCATTTTCAAAGGGTCTGAGTCCTCAATAGTCTTACCTTTTTTATTGTTACTGTGTATTTCATTAACCTTTATTATTGGGCCTAGGACTACTAAGGGACACTGCACAGGATCCCCTGGATTTCAAACACATACCCCACCTTCCCCTCCAATATGTAGCAGCAACCTACATTTATCATCTTGGTAATTGGGATCATCAGTTCCATCAGTAAAGTAACCTCCTTCCCCTTTTTCTGCGTATTGGTTTAATGGCATAAAGAACCCAGTGGTCAAGTGGCAGTATCAATTAAAAATTCAATGGAACTATTGTTATATCCATTGGAAGAAGCATTTCCACCTTGGGGACAAAGACCTCCAAACAAGCAGAGCTCAAAGTTACCATGAGGGAAAACAAAAACTTTGTGAGTAGTGGGTTATTAGGTATAATATTGAAGAGACCCACCTCCACTTCTACTTTTTTACTCCCAAACCCATAAATCCTGGTTATTGGGGAGACAGAACCATATATGATCTTTGACTCAAAGTTTATACTGCATCCTATAAGACAGAACCCCATCCTTTCACAGTGTTGTCTCCCAACTGTTACTGTAACTGGGTCTTCAGCAAACCATTCCAATTTTCACTTAGGCCAGCCACTTCCAGATTATGGGATACATGGGGAGATCAGTTTATTCCATGGATATGAGCCTGTTGCTGCAAATCTTATTCTGTGACTAAATGCAATGTCGTGCAATATGCCATGATTGTAGAAAGAGCATTTCATGAATATGTGGCTGTGGTACTTTCAGGGAATGTAAATACATATCCATAACATGTTATTCACATGAGGAGGACTCTCTGACCCTTCCATGATGGAATAGATCCAAAGTAATTAATCTGCCCCAAGGTGACTGGCTAGTACCCCCCAGAAAATGGTGCACTATTGAGGACTTACTGTTTGTCTTGGTTGTTGGTAGAAATAGGCACTAAGCCATAGTTTTGGCCAAGTTAGCCCATTCTAGTGATTCTGTACATAATTTCCATCCCTGCTACCATGGTCATTTTGTTTATAGGTCCACTTTACGCACTGAGCAAGCAAGCATTGATGTAGCAGGAAAAGGAGACTGATATCTGTAGAAGATGTCCTTCAGTTCAACTAGTCATTTAAAACATACTACGAAGTGAATGCCATTTGGTGAGCATTTAAAAAGGACACAAATACCTTCACAGTTCGTGCCCATTTTAAGAGGTCCACATAACTTTTCTCCAGAATTCCTTACACTAGGTCTTCCAATCCAACTATTTCCAAGACCTTGAGATGCAGCCACACATTAGCAACAGCCCATGAATCAATACAAATATGTACATCTGGTCATCTTTCACACCATTAAAAAAAAGTGATAAAAAAAAAATACATATGGTCCTGCAAACACATTACCTTTCCCCTGGCATGGGACATGACTCCCAGGGATGAGCCTCCCTGGCACTGAGGGATTATTACCAAGTGCCAACTAATGATATGTCTGGAAAGAGATCTAGATCAAAAGGGGAAAATATTAAATACAAATGAGTTTTTATGACTAAGACACTTCAAAGTAAACCAGGAAATCATTCCAGAGATTATGCTTATGCATGTCTCAGCAGGATCTCATTGACTGCCACAATAAACAGTGCCTTAAACAATGAGGTTCCTGAGGGCTCTAGAGACAGCTAGACACTATAAGCAGGGCAGACAAGCTCAGGAATTCAGCACATTGTCAGTGGACCTTACTTTGGAATTTATGCTCCCCAGTTAACAGAGTTAGATTTATTTATAGTTTCCCTACACATGGCTATTTTGCCACTTTTATTTGAACCTACAATTAGCACTATACTTGTTAAATGTGTGTCCCAGAGATTTAAATCTTTGGTCTTTTCATGTGCCAGTTGAGCCCTGAGTCTCAGCAGAGTTGCAACATATACTCTCCAGTTCACTGGACTCACCCAGGACAACTAAAAAGGAAATGTTGATGGACATCAACCATCCCAAGGAACAGAAAGTGTCTGCTACTGCAAGAAAGATGGTTCCATCCATCTGCCCCATAGGATTTAGGCCCCTTCTCAATTAGAAACAAAGCAGGCATACCATCCCAAAATCCTCAAGATTGGGGAATGAACAATGGACTAAACTAGACACTATTATTATATTATAGTGTTATTATTTTTCTAGCAATGGAAGAACTTTTATTATTGAGATAAAGGCAGTGGCCACCAGAGATTCTGAGGGGAGGGAGAAGGAAGAATAGGTGAAACATGGGGGCATTTTCAGGACTTTAGAATTGTTCTGCATGACATCACAATGACAGATATAGGCCATTAAACATTTTGTCATAACCTATAAAAGTGTGCAGGGCAGAGTGTAAACTATAATGTAAACTACAGTCCAGGGTTAGTAACAATGCTTCAATATGTGTTCATCAATTGTAACAAATGTACCACACTAATGAAAGATGCTGTTAATGTGGGAGAGTGTGGAAAGGAGAGGGGGTGGAGCATATGGAAATCCCCTATATATTTGATGTGAGATTAATGTAATCTAAAGTTAAATATATATGTGTGTGTATACATACACACACACATACATATATATGTAGGGGAAGAGGCTGTGGCTCAATCAGTTGGGCTCCCATCTACCATATGGGAGGCCCTGGGTTCACATCCTGGGGCCTCCTTGTGAAAACAGGCTTGCCCGCAACCTGTGGAGAGCTGCCGGCCCACAAGCACCACAGAGAGCCAACTTAGCAAGGTGACGCAACAAAAAGGGAGACAAGTAAAAATAAAAAAAAAAACAGTATGAATGGACACAGAGAACAGACAACAAGCCAGCCACAAAGGTGGGGGGGGGAAATAAATAAAAATTTTAATATATATATATATATGGTCAAACTTACACCCACTGGGAGGCTTTTCCTTCATGAGTGTCTTTCTTTTTTTTTTTAAAGATTTATTTATTTATTTCTCTCTCCTCCCCCCCCCCCCAACCCCAGTTGTCTGTTCTCTGTGTCTATTTGCTGTGTCTTCTTCTTTTGTCTGCTTTTGTTGTTGTCAGTGGCACGGGATTCTGTGTTTCTTTTTGTTGCATCATCTTGTTGTGTCAGCTCTCTGTGTGAACGGCACCATTCCTGGGCAGGCAGCACTTTCTTTCACACTGGGCAGCTCTCTTTACAGAGTGCACTCCTTGCATGTGGGGCTCCCCTATGCAGGGGACACCCCTGCGTGGCATGGCACTCCTTGCTCGCATCATGATTGTCTTTCAAACTTACCCTTCACTGAGGCTGTAATCCTGCAGCTGTCCACTTTCAGGTCATATCAGCACATCATGCTGATATGCTTGTAAAACAGGCTTATACTTTTTTATCTTCTTCAGCCAACTGGTCATAAGTAACCCTCCAAGTTTCCATGGGAATGGACTGAGAAAGAGGTGTCAGTTTCAAAGAAATCTAAGTTACCTGACAATTTACTCACACTTTCCAGACCTGCACACACTTGGTCTCTTATATACTGTTTCCACTTGATGATAGATTACTGTTATGTATGCCCAACCTTATGAATCAATGGGCCAAAGAGCTGCCAGTTCATGATGGAAAGCTCAGGCAACATGGTGCCTAGGTGTTTACTCTCCACAAAGGCCCAATAGTAACTCTTTGTTAAAAGGAAAATACAATAGTAATCTGTAGAAGAGGGATTTGTTTGCTACAAAATACTAGAAGTCTGTGCTGTGATTCTCCTATCGGTGATGGCCAGAGGTACAAACATACCATAAACAATTCAAATGTCATTAGATCTGTGGTATCATAAAGCGCAAAGGATAGAGCTGTTTCCACTGAAGCCTGAGAGAGAACTGGAGACTTGCCATATCCCTCAGGCAAGTGTACTGTTGGCTCTGCCAGGTAAAAGCAAGTTGCTCCTGGTGATCCTTACAAATTGGTATGGAGAAGAAAGCATTAGTCAGGTCAGTAGCTACATTTCAATTGCCAGGGACCATGTTGATTTGCGCCAATAAAAATAACATAACTAGGAAAGCTGCTGCAATTGGAGTAATCTCCTAATTAACTCTACAACAGTCCACAATAAGTTCTCCAAAATCCATCCAACTTCCAAACAAGTCAACTTAATTAATTAAATGGAAATGTGACTGTACACCATTTAGAGCACCGTGCTTTTTTCAAATTCTGGTGGTGGCATTAATCTTTGCAATTCTTCCCAGGGAGGCATTTTTGTTTCTGGTTTACTATTTTTTGGTGTAAGGGAGGAGAGAGAATTCCAGAGCTTCTACTTCACCCTCCCTACCACAATAGCATCACCCCATCACCATCAGAAAGCCAAACAGGGAATTTTGGCAGTTGTTAAATATGCCCATTCCCATTACACTTTCAGAAACTAGTGAAACAATTTAGCCCATTGGAAAATGAACTTAAAATAAGACTCCAACTAACACCTGATTGTTGCAAGTCCTCACTTTGACTGGTGGGTCACAGTATCTAGTAATCACCAAGAGGTTTAAGTATTTCTTTTTCTCTAGCGGAGCATCATTTTAGTACAGGGAAGTCCAAATTATGACCTGTGGGTCAAATCTGATTGATGGCCTATTTTTGAATGGCCCAGAGCTAAGGATAGTTTTTATATTTTTAAAAAATTTGTACCAAAAAATAATATTGTTGCTGGTCTGTATCCTGGGAACCACTTCCAGGATCAATTCTATTAATATATCAATCAGAATCTAGTCAGAAGATAACACCACATGGTAATTTTAACAGGGAAAGTTTACTATAAAGAATTATTGTCTAGTAATGATATTAACTAGTGAGAGGTAAAGAGAACTCTAAAATAAACAGAAATAACCAACACAGAGAGCTAGGGCAGAGGACCCAAGAAATAAACAAATGTGAAAGAATCATCTTTCCCACACACATCAGTGCTGTGGTTCAGACCTCATTGGAGTGGGGGTGACTGTAGCCCATTGAATGATGAAGAAGTTTGCCGAATCTGGCAAGCTGCAAACAGTTCACTGTAGTGCCAAAGAAATTTGCCAGGAATCTACTTTCTAGTGTGCCCTGAACCTCACTGGGAAATCCATATCATCTGCAAGATGGAAATAATGATAGTACTCCCTCATAAGGCTGTGAGGATTAAATAATTCAATACATGTGAAAGGCTTAGAAGTTTGGCATGTAGTAAGTCCTCAATAAATATCAGCTATCACTATTATTACTGTTGTCATCATCATCAGTTACTAATATCTTCACAAGGAAAAAACAGAGTCTTGAAGACATGATGTGCTAAGACCACCCCTAAGATACAGCAACATAGGAATCCAAGCCCCAGCCCAACTGCTGCCAAAACCTTTGGAGTCACCCAGCAGGAAGGGACAGAATCAGGTCCAGGCCTCCCTCTCAGCCTCTCTGGGCAGAGGCTCCAAGGCGACATCAGTCCGGTCACTTGTGTGAATACAAATCCCGTCTGCTAAGACTGCCAGTGGCTCCTGTCCTTTATCCCCTTCCCCCCCTCTCCTTCTCCTTGTCTAATGTTGATTTAACCTGTGGTTTTATGGTTAATCATCTCATAGTAAATCTCTTTTTAATCTCCCACTGGGCCATCCAGGCTGTCTTTTTATTAGGAAATAAATAGAACAGGCACTTTGTGCCACACTGTGGCCAGCATTGGGAGCTTGGCAGCAAGAGGAGAGGCTGAACGAACTAGAAGGAGCCTTGGGCCCTGGAGACAAAGAGATGTACGAAAATAGTTACAAGATGAGGAAGTGAGGGCATAGTTTGTGCAAAACGTGAAAGATGTAATAAAGCTGCTTTTTGCTCCGAAGTTCTAGGTGAGGTTTTAAATGAAAGGAGTCAGTTTAGGGATACTTTTGGAGACAAGAGCTCCTGGCTTAGGTCCCTCCACGGCCGCTTACACACTGTGCCAGCTGAAGCTAGCCAGGTCCCTCCCTGGCTTTAGACTCCTTTTCTATCAATCAAGGCTGATCCCACCAGTCCAGCTGTGGCAAGAGTGGATCAGGTCCAGCTCAGAAGGAAGCTCCACCCAGAGACCCCTGGGGGTCAGCCTTGCCCCACCTAGCTTCCTCTCTCCCTGACTCTAAGGGGAAAGAGACCTGGACAGGGAGTCAGGAAACCTGGGTCCCCAGCCCAACCTGGACTGATTTGTCATGTGACCTCGGACAATAGTCTACCCACCTTGGGACCTCAGGCTGACCCATTCAATGGGAGGAAGGTGTGGAGGGGGCCTGCATTCCTGGATGTCCCATCCTCTTACCCCCAGAGGCCCCTCCAGCCCAGTCCTTATCCCCACTCCCCAATCGCTCAGGGAAAGGTTTCAGTGTGTCAGTTGGATGCAGAGAACTAAGGTCTCCCTGCAGATGGAAATGTCCTCTCCTGCTCCAAGTCCTAGACTTGGATGGTTAAAGATGAAAACCCAGAAGCTCTGACTCCTCCTTCTGTAGCTGTCATCCTATATCCATGCTTCAAAACAAGGAGCCACCAACTCCCCTGTCTGTGACTGAAAACCCACTACATTAGTATACCACCCTGCTTGAAGTGATGCACACACATTTATTCTTTTACTGCTCACAACAAGCCTATGAGGAATAAATGCTTACTATCCCCATTTCACAGAGAAAGAAATTGAGGCACAAAGACCCTAACTAACTTGGGCTAGGTCACACACTGGTCAGTGGCCAAGCCAGGACTGGGCCAGACACTCTGGATCTTGAATCCTCATAATGACCCATGGGGCAGGCTTTGTTAGCCCCCATTTCCTGGACTTTTCATGGACTTGTCCCACGAAGCCCCAGCAGTAGGCTCCAGGGAAGCTGGGGCCATCAAACACTGAGGGAAGGACTGTCCCCCATGCAGCCCCTTCCCCACATCCCCCAGGTTCTCGCAGCTGCCCTGTGGAGAGAGAATCACACTCAGCCCAGCCTTGAGAAGCTCCCAATCCTGTTGCCATGAGGAGCAGTGAGCACCCGGCAGGGGGCGTCCAATGGGCACGGCTCATCCATGGGTGTGGAGGCAGGTTCCGGGTCACAGGGGGCTGGACAGGAGCAGCTGTAAGACCCCCCTGAGAAGGAAAGTCGTTGAGCCCTCAATGCCAGCAGCACGAGTTATGCAAGGTAACAAGTTAGCAGTTGAAAGATTTGAGACTGAGGGGCTGGGCAAGCCCCTGCCCAAGACCCCTTGGCCTGGCAGCCTTGACCCTCCATGGCCAGTGACAGGGGAACTGGGAAATGGACAGCTCTTTTTTTTTCCTGATGGCTCCTTAAAGCTGTGCTTTTCTATCCAGGACATCTATCCTGTCAGGAAAATGCAACACTTTGTGTGTGTGTGTTTTTAAAGATACATAGATCACAAAAAAACATTACTTTAAAAATATAAGAGGTTCCCATATACCCCACACCCCACCCCCACCCCACTCTTCCCACATCAACAACTCTTTCATCATTGTGGCACATTCATTGCATTTGGTGAATACATTTTGGAGCATAACTGCACTGCATGGATTATAGTTTACATTGTAGTTTACACTCTCCCCCAGTACATTCAGTGGGTTATGGCAGGATATATAATGTCCAGCATCTGTCCTTGCAATATCATTTAGGACAACTCCAAGTCCCGAAAATACTCCCACATCACTTCTCTTCTTCCCTCTCCCTGTCCTCAGCAACTACTGTGGCCACTGTCTTCACATCAATGATACGGTTTCTTCCATTACTAGTCACAATAGTTCTACAGTAGAATACCAGTAAGTCCACTCTAATCCACATTTTATTCCTCCATCTGCAGGGTGCCTAAGACTTACCTCCTGAGAGCCTCCATGTTGCTCAAATGTGGCCACTCTCTAAGCCAAACTCAGCATGTAAATACATTATCTTCCCCCCAATGTGGGACATGACTCCCGGGAATGAACCTCCCTGGTGCCGAGGGATTGCTACCAATCACTAACTGGTGATACAACTAGAAAAAGACCTTGAATAAAAGGGGGAAATGATAAGGACAAATGAGTTTATATGGACTGCTCTTAATAAATAGAATAGCCTTTTGGGGGAGGGAAAGTTCAGAGCAGGATCATCCTTGAGGAGGCCTGAGGTAGCTCAGGCTCAACCCAGGGAAGTCAGATGTCAACTCCCCTTCCACCCACAGGCAGGTAGGAGGCACCAGCTTCCTTCCTCCAGCCCAACCAGTGCTCCAGGCCACCGATTTGTTTATCAGATAAGCATGGACTTGAAATTCAAATCCACAGAGCTGAATTCAGAGCTGTCCTGGGGTCAAAGGGAAAGGGAAGGGCTCGGTCTCTTACTCAAACAATCCACTTCCATTATTCCCTGGGAACAATGATCCCCACCCCACAGGCTGTTCTGAGGATTAAATATGATCATCTTTGTGATGCTTTGACACTTGCAATTGTTCAATCATTTCCTTGCTCTTGATGGAATGTTGTTTTGTGACCCGAGAGAGAGGAAGAGAGGGGGATATCAGTGAAAGGGGAGATGAAAACATTTAAAAGTAAAACACTTGGCATACCCAAGCTTTGAAAACCAATGCCTCCCTCCCAGGGGCTGGGACCCTACTGCTGGGTCCTGGCTCTCTACCCTGCTCCCCAGTTCCATTCCACACCCAGAGAAACAGTCGCCTGGAGCCCAGCCAGCCACTGAACTGCTGCCACTGCCCAGAGAAGATCCAGGCTCCCAGGCAGGAGCCCAGAGTTGGGAGAGGCCAGAACCAGTAGGGAAGAAAGTGTGTGTGTGTGTGTGTGTGTGTGAGAGAGAGAAAAAGAGAGAGAGACAGAGACAGAGATATAGAGAGATACACAGAGACACACAGAGAGAGACAGAGAGAGATCGAAACAGAGACAGATGAAGAGTGACAGACATTCATGTGCACATACACAGGGACAAAGACAGAGAAATATCCACAAAGAGCCAGAGGGAGAAGAAGGAGAACTTACATGTCAGCATCCCTCCTCTCATCTTCCCTGGGGCCCCTCCTCCTCCCAGGATCCCTTTCTGCCCTCCCCACCACCTCCGGCCTCTGATGATGGGCAACCCTAAAGGGGCCTCAGCAGCTGACCTGGCCTGCCCCTCCCAGTGCCCCACTCCATCCTCTCCCTCTTCCATGGGAAAAGAGGCGAAGGCCCACCTGACGGGGGGAAATGTGAGGTTTAGAGATGCTGGGTGTGAAGGGCCTGCAGGTGCCTGGCCGCAGGTAGGGCGGACTAGCCTAGAAACTGTCCACACTCCATGTCCCCTACAGAGCTGAACCCAGGAGGTGGGCTCAGAGCCAGCCTATCTGGACTCTGATCGTGGCCACTGCATGCTCCTGAGCCTTATCATGAAACTCAGCTCCTTGTTTGTAAATGGGTTGTTGGGGATTAAATGGGTCGGTGCACAGTGAGTGCTCAGTAAGCAGACTGTTTTCAGTTGTTTTTCTTGTAAAACATTTTATTGTTTCATTCATGAAATGTTTTTTCCAAGGTCTCTAGAAGACTAGAGGCTGGAACAAATAATTCAATAAAATCATGGGCCTCTAGTCCCTAAATAGGTCCAGAAATGCCTTCCCAGGAAGCCGTGTCTACCCTCAGAGCAGGAAATGCCATCCCATTCCCAGAAATGCCACAGAAGCAGAGAGCCAGCCCTCATGTGCAGGGAGGGTGCAGGGGCCATTGACCCATTTCACAGGGAAGCAAAATGGAGTAATACAATAGCTAGAATGGGAATGATGGTCCAGACTTTCCAAAGCACATAGTAGGTACTCAGTAGATTTATTGAATGAATGAATGAATGAATGAATGAATGAATGAACGACATCCCATTCACAGATACAACTTGGTTTCCAGAATGCCCTGTGAATTGGGTAGGGCAACTGCTGTTAGATGAGAAAGTGAAGGCTCAGAGGAGTTAAGTATCTTGCCCAAGGACACAAAGCAGCAGCGGGAACTTCTGACTCCTGGAGAGCACTGAGTTCAACCCTTTATTGACAGACAGCATTGTTCAGACTTGGAGAGAGAAGTGATGGGCCCAAGGGTGGTGCCAGTTCTATCCAGGAGTCACCCCCAGGACTTGTCTGACCCAGCAGAGGCTCTGTCCCTGGACCCAAACTGCCTCTTTCCCTTAGGTCCCTCTGCATACTCTTTCTATTCCCCACCGGCCCCACAGGCTAGAACAGCCCTTGTCCCAGCCCCACCCTGTCTTCAGCCTTGGGAGGCCTGATGGCTGGAGTGCGCCAGGCAAATGGAGCTGTGTGGGTCACTCGGGTCTTTACAGACTCTAATAAGATGTTCTCCTGTGTCCTGTTCCTACTGAAGATGTTCCCAGGAAATAGGCCACAACCCCTCCTGACACCAGGACTCTAGATCACTGGGTCCAGTAATGAAACACTTCTTATGGCCCTACCAACGGGCCTCACCACGTCCTCTGCTTACACACCTCCTGCGACAGGGAGCTCACTCACCCCCCAGGGTCACACCTCCTACTAAGATGGCCCTGATTATTAGATAACCTTTCCTTAAACTCAGCTGGAATCCAACCCCCATGACCTTACTGTTCTGGTCCTAGTCCCAACTCCTGGGGCCACAAGGGTTGATCATAGTCATCTGCTCATTCATTTATGAAACATTTACTTAAAGGTAGCCATCAGAGCTATTTCATTAATTCATTCATCTTCCTGTGTGCTAGGCCCTGAGCTGGCGTCTAAGGAGGGAGCTGTGAACCATCCGCAGTCCCAGCCTTCAAAATGCTCCCAGCTTAGTGGGAGACAAATGAATGAACCAGCAATTACAGCACAATGTGTGAAGGCGTTAACAGGGAATGGGAGTTGTTTATAGGTAGCAATGGGAGCCCAAAGAAGGGGGAGGGGGTGAAAGGTGGAGGAGCATGTTCCAGGCAGAGGGAGCAGGATGTTGCATTAGTCAGGGTTCTCTAAGGATACAGAATCAACAAGAGATATCTGTCAACAAGTATATCTGTCAATCCCATAAGAGTCTCACACAGCCATGAGCATGCACAAGTCCAGGTTCCGCAGGCAGGCCGCAACCAGGGGCTGCAATGAAAGTCCAGTGAAGGTTCTTGATGAGTTCTGGGAGATGTTGGCTGTCCAAAGACGAGCTGGGAAATTCTCTCAATGCTAGAATCACTTCCCCTTTTAAGGCATTCAACTGATTGCGTTAAGCGTCACTCTTGCTGATGGCAATCTCCCTGACTGATATAATTATAACCAGCTATCTATGATTTACCACTAAAGTAAAGTCAATGGTGACTAAAGTCCATAAATGCCCTTATATTACAGTTAGTCCAGTGCTTGCTTGACCAAACAACTGGGCCCAATTACCTAGCCGAGTTGATACAATAGCCTGTCCATCACAGATGTCCTGAGATGGGAAGGTGGAGAGAGACTCCACAGTAACTTGGGATCTGAAAATAGAAAGGAAAAGCCTGGAGGGGAGGGCTAAAGAAGAGGAGGTGGGGGGCCCAGAACTTGCAAGGCCTTGGGAGCCCTTCCCCTTAATGACACTGCACCCCCAACTCCTCACCTTGTCCTGTCTAGACAGCCCAGGAGCCCAGAGTCCTACACAGCCTTGATTTTCAGAGGTGGGCCCAGGATCCAGGAGCAGAGCAGAGGAAAGGCCATGTCTGGTGCAGGAGCCAGGCTCAGGCTGGGGCACCAGGCCCAAGGGAAGGAACAAATTCACAATCATGGGCCCAAGCACCATGCTCTTTCCATGTTATCTCCTTTGATCTTCCTACAGCCCTGTACAATGGGACTCATTTACCCCTTGACCGATAAGCTCATTGAGATCCAATCACTTTCATCTCATGCCAACACCATTGCCACCTTGCAGGGGGAGGTGAAATTGGGGCCCCATTTGGGCCTAAGTCCAGGCTCGCACAGGTCTCCAACTCCAGAGGATCAGCCCATGTCCAGAACCGCACTGGGGCAATGGACACAGAGATCAAGGCCAGGGGTTATTCAATGGCCCAGCCTGAGAAAGGCCCTACATGAACAGATAAGGGCCAGCCTTGGCCCTGCCTTCAGCTCTGGCTCATGCACTGCCCAGCCCTCCCAGGGCTTGCTCCCTAGAGGCGAAGATCCCTGGGATTAAAAGCTGGACTCTGAGTCAGACACACCCGCTTCAAGTCCTGCCTCCTGGATGTACCAGCTGCTCCCCCACCAGACTGTGTGTTCCAGGGGGTAGGGATGGAAGTCCAGAGAGTGGATAGGAGCATGGGCTCTGGAGTCAGGTGCCTGAGTTCAAATATTGCCTCGACCCTGAGCAGCCATGACTTCTTGGACTTCAGGGTCCTCATCTGTGAACTGGGATGATAACGGTACTCTTCAGGACGGTGGGGAGGGGTCAGTGGGCATGGCAGACCGCTCCGCGTGGGGTGAGAGCCCCATCTGTGTCAGGTGCGGCCATTCTCTCCACCTCTTGGTCCCCCCACAGCCCCACAGATGTGGTTTAGTGGAGAGTCCCTGGGTGACCAACTGGAGACTTGGGCTCTGGTTTTTACTGTCCCCCCTCACTGTGAGACCCTCCCTGAGACTTTTCTGTAAACAGGGATGATGACCCGCATTTCACAGGCTGTGATGAAGGGGAAATGTGGCTGTGTGTGAGAGAACCCCCTACACGGTGCTTGCCACCAGTCAGGGGCCCAGGGAACGTGGTTCCTGTCCCTTCCCAGCAAACTGGCCAGTGGCTTCTGCGAAGGGACATCCTGGTTCAGGAGCCTCAGAGGCCTTGGTAGGTCAGCCGGTTAGTAATCCCATGAGCTGGCCCAAGTTACATACACATGCTGTACAAAGCACTTTGCATACCCATCATCCCATTGAATCATCCCACAGCCCCAAACAAGGCAGGCACTACGATTCCCCATTTTACAGATGAGGAAACTGAGGCCTGAGGTGAGCAGACAGCAAGCTGCAGAGCCCGCCTAGAGCCAGTCCACCTCCCCGCCGAGCTGCGCCTTCAGCCTCCTGCTCTCCCTGCCCGCAGGAAGGGCCTTCATCCTGGTGGTCGTGCTTTATTGCCTGACTTGCACCCTTAGGCTGAGCCAGCCCCCTGAGCTAACGGACCATGCACGGGATCTCCCAGGGATCTCCCAGGGGGGCTCCAGCCCCCCCAGGGACCGCTCCAGCTGTGAGGAAGGACTGAAGGGACAGAGCGCTGCTTCCCCTCCAGGAGACCCAGTGATCCAGCAGGAGGGGCTCCTCAGCTCGTGGCTTCTGGCCCCTGCCTCTGACTCGCTTTCGGAGGCAGATCTGCCCAGGACACCCTCTCCCACTTTCGTTGTCTCTTTTGTACTGAGCAAGCGTATAGGACGGAAAGTGAGGGTGGCCTTCAAGACCATTCCTGCAGGGTGGGAGCTGAGGGGGAGTCCAGCAGGGGGTGGAAGAGGGACGGAGGCTGGGGCTGCTCCCCCGCCCACATGGGCTGTTGCGGACGCAGCAGGCACCCCTCTTTGGATGGCTTCCTCCTGCTCCTTGGCAACCCTGCCCTTGAAACTTCTCCCGCTCATGGTATTCTTGCTCCCCAGGAATGAATCTACTCGCAGGTGTGTGATTGTGATCAGAGGGGAGGTGACCATTGGGCGGGGGGGAGGGGAGGGCAGAGGATCCCCTCAGCTACTAGGAAGGGGCTGCTGGTGACAAAGGGGGCCAGGTCATTTAGCCTTTCGGGGCTCAGTTTCCTCTTCTGTAAAATGGGGATAATAACTCGTGCCCTGGAAGGAGACAGTGTAATAGTGCCTGTGGAGAGCTCGGTGCCCAGCAAGCCAGCAGCTAGAGCTCACTAAGTAGCAGCAACTGCTGCTATTGTTCTCATAAAGATCGTCTGGTCCAAGGCCCCTAAATGTACAGATGATGGAAACTGAGGCCCAGAGAGAGCAACAGATGGGACCCAGGCCTCAACACTGTGAACAGGGGAGCTAGAAAGGAGAGTGCAGGTCTCCTGAGCCTGTGTCCCCCTTTCTGGTGGGTCTCAGCCCCACTGAGGCTCTTCTGGGGGTCCTCAGAGGAACCAGCAAATTCTCACCTTCAATGCAATTTTCCAAGACAGGAAACATTCCCTGTCTCTGGTATCAAATACAGAGTCACAGCAGTGCTCTAAAGGGGCTGCTGGGGTGGGGTGGGATCTGGGGAGGGAGCCCAGGACTCAGAGACCAGCAGGGGCTGTGCAGAGACCCAGGCATGCATTTAGCACTGACTGCATGCCAGGCAAAGTGCCAGGTCAGGCAAGACAGTGCTCAGATCCCAGCTTTGCCGCCAACTTGCTGTGGCCTTGGCCAAGTCCTCCACCCCTCAGAGCCTCAATTTTCTGTAAAATGCAGATATAGCATCCACCGTAGGGAAGGGCTATAAGGAATAAACAACTTAGACTGGAATGTCAGCCCACAGTGGGCACTCTCATTCTTTCCCCTGGCCCTAACCTGGTGACCTGAATGCCCATTTAACTAATGAGGTCATGTGACTTGCCCAAGGCCACACAGGAAGTGGCAGTGGCAGGACTTGTGCTTTGATTTCCTGGCTCTGAGTCCAGGAGTTTTCCCACTAAACCTGGACAAGGCAACTCAGGGCCCCCCTCGGGTTTGTAGCATGTTCCTTTCCTGAGGATGAGCAGAGAGCTGCCCACCTGTCTGAAAACCATGGCTTATCCTTCCTTGGAACTTGAGGCTCAGGTCTGAGTCTCCCAGATTTCCATATTGGTGTCAGAAGCAAATATGGGGTGGAAGGCATGAGCAAGTGGGAGAGAGAAATAAATTGACTTGTTGAGAAATAGAAACAGACACGAGATGAGCTTTTTTACATGCTGAGAAGGTAGTGCACACATCCAGACACACCCAGACACACACATGGGAGGAGAAAGAGAAACACACACACAAGGTGAGAGGTGGGAATGCAGATGAGACTAGAGATACAAAGAGCAAGGAGAAAGAGAGGGAGAGAAAGGAGAAAAAAGATTCCTGCAGCAAGGGAAAACCAAAGAATCAGAGAGTAAATATAGAAAAACACAGAAACAGATTGAAAGATACAAAAAACACACATATAAACAAAGACACAGCGACAGACAGACACACACAAAAAGACAGTCATACAATTCCAAAAGAGTCAGAGGCACAGAGAGAGTGAGAGATGTAAACAAACAGCCCCTACAATACACAAACACACACACACACACACACACACTGGCAGAGACGGAGAGAGAGAGACAGTGCGAACCAGAGACAGGGGAGTTCCGATCCACACAGGCAGAGGGAGAAAGGAATGGGGTCGGGGGAACAGAAAAGACCTCCTGAGACAGAAAAGACGGGGAGAGAATAATTACCAGAGATAGAGAGGGGAGAGGCAGGGAAAGAGAGCTTGGGAGAGAGGCAGGAGCCAGCTGCCCACAGCGCCGTGCGGAGCTCACACCCTTCTCCACACCCCCCCAACACCGCTCTCTGCTCCACCATCTCCTGACTTGACTCACGAAACCCCGAAATGTAAGCCCCGAGTGGAGGGATTAATTCTCCCAAACACAGCCACCCAGATGCACTCTGCATCCCACCCGGGTGCGCTTCACAACAAAGGGACGCTATGGGAATCCGCCTGCCCTGAGCGGGGGTTTCTCCCCCACTGTCTTCACTCTGAATCAGACGCTCTAATGGAAGGAGACCCCACAGAACGTGTGCTCACCAAGCCCCGGCCTCAGAGCCACTTGGTTCTGCCTGACGATCTCTAAGCTGCCAGGGCTGGAGGTGAGCACAGCCCCACAGCCCCACAGCAGGCCTCTACCAGATGCCCACCACGGGAGCTTCCACCTGGGGGCAGCCGCCCTGGATTCACATGCCCAGAGGCACTGGGCGAGTCACCTCCCCTCCATAGCCTCAATGTTGACCACTGGGACATGGGGACCATGCAAGCTTACCTTGCAAGCTGATGCAAAAATAAAAATTGGTGCAGGAGGAGCAGATGTGGCTCCAGCCGTTGGACACCCACCTTCCACATGGGAGGTCCTGGGTTGGGCTCCCAGTACCTCCTAAAGAAGACGAGCAGACGCAACAAGCTGATGCAAAAAGCTGACGGAATAAGCAGGCACAAGGAGCAGACACAACAAGCAAGGAGCAGATGTGGCTCAAGCAGTTGGGCGAACAGACAACAAGCAGACAGATGAGGGAGCCATCGCCCTCATCTGGGGGGGTAGGGTTGATGCTGGTGAAGCACCTTACACAGAATCTGGCATTAGGTATTCAGAAACACTGACTTTCCTAAAGTGGTAGAGTCTGGAATAAACAGAGATAAAGGCAGAAATTGAGTCGTAACCAACAAGACTATTAACCACAAATTAGGGGGTCCCAGAAAAGGAAAGGTGATTGTTCTGGTCAGGTCAGAAGAGACTTTGGTAGCATTTAACCAGACCTGGAAGTATAGCAAAGACAGGGAGGCAGAGATTGTTCCAGAGCAGAGAAGCATCCAGTTTGGTCACAGTGTAGGACATGCGGGGAGTGGGAGGAACCATCTAGTACAAAACCCACATTTCATAGATGGGCACACCGAGACCTAGAGATGTGATGTGAGTTGTCCATGCTCATACCACTGGCAAGTGGCAGACCCAGCATTTGAATCTAGGACTGAGTGACCCCCTTTGCAGGTGGAAAGAGATGCAGGCAGAAGGAAGCTTGGGTTTGGTGTTTTCTCTACCAGCTGAAGTCTCAGGAACTAAGCTTCAGGGTAGGAAGCAAATGGCAGATCATGACTGTAAGAGTCAACATCTGCCAGAAAACCCTGTGGAAGGGCATCGCACCCTAAGATGTCCTGGGACAAGGTCAGGGTTCAAAGGTGGGGCTCAATCTCTGACTGCGAAATCCTCTCAGCAGCTTGCAGTAGATGTGTGTGAGGCCCTGGAGAATCTCCCGGGAGCCTCCGGGAAAGTTCTGGCCTCAGAAGCTCGAGGTGGGGTGATTAATCTGGGTTTTTGGATGAGATTCAAGGATAACAAAGCCCCCTGAAATTTGGTCAAATTTAATATTAGAAATACAAACACACGTAATTCCTAATTGTGTCATTGTAATTATCCCCCCATATGCCCTCCATTGTCCTGGCCACCTGGAGGGGTGTGCCCACAAGGATGGAAGGGAGCACAGAGCTGGCTTGCTCTGAATAGGCGGGAGAACAGAGCTTGGCGCTCCCAGAGGCCATCAATGAATGGGAGTGGAGAAAAGGAGCAGAGGGCCACTGTGGTCACCCGTCAGACCACAGAGGATAGAAAGTAGCAGGAACTTGAGTCAGTACTTCCCAAATCTTACTTACCATGTGCAATGGATGTGCCATGATGATGGGAGTGAGGGTTGCTGGGGGGGGGAGTGGGGGGGTGGGGGTGGTAGGGTTGAATGGGACCTCATATTTTTTTAATGTAATATTTTTACAAAATCAATTTAAAAAAAAAAATACTTCCCAAATCTGAGGGGAGAAAATGGGAGCCCAGGAGAAACCTTACGTAGCCCAAATTTCCTGTTTATATGCAAGTGTGCATTTTCCTAGGGAGAAGATGCAGAGTTTTTAACCAGATTCTCAAAGGTTTCTATGTTACTCAGAATAGGGCTAGCATTATGCTGTAGTAACAAACAACCCCGGTGAATTTCACCAGCTCAGAATTTATCTCTCTCTTTATCACTCACAAACTCCACCGTGCGTCCAGTCACTCTGCAGGACTGCTGTCCTCCATGTGTTGACCCAGCAGGCTGCTTTGATCTTACATCTCAAACATGTCAGCATGTAGCCTCCATAACCTCCAACAAAGAAGGTGAGAGGGGTGGAAGGTCTAGCAGGGGCTTTGCACAGCCTCAGCCTTGAAGTGACACATGTCACGTCCACTAACTACCCATTGGCCACAGCTCGTCACATGGTCCACCTAACTGCAAGGGAAGCTGGGAAGCGCATCCCTCCGTGTGTCCAGGAAGGAGAGAATAACTAGATATTGATGAACACTGGTTATCAATTAGCAGACTGATAAAAAGTTAGCAACATGGGAGCTGATGTGGCTCAAGCAGTTGAGCACCTGGGTCTCACATGGGAGGTCCTGGGTTCAGTTCCTAGTGTCTCCTGAAAAGGAAAAAAAAAAAACCCAACAAGCAAAACAAACCAAAAAACCAACTCAGGGTTGCTGATGTGGCTCAATGGTTGAGCACTGGCTTCCCACATACGAGGTCCCAGGTTCAATCTCTGGCTCCAGGTACCTCAAAAAAAAAAAAAAGTTAGCAACATTAAGATTGAAAATTGGAGCAGTGAGTCCCAAACTCTGATTTATAAACTACTTTTATCAGCAATATCCTGAATGCTTTGGGAAATGCCAATTCCCAGGCCATGAGTTTGGAAAGTTATATTTTGTGGTGCAGGGATCTGTATTTTTAACAAGCCTCACAGGTAAATATGCAGCACAGTTTGGGCAGCTCCTGGAGTGGAGGTTTCCTCCGATCAAAGGACTAGGAGTTGCCTCAGAGGTCATCCTGGGTTGGAATCTTAAAAAAGGACCCTCCGACTTGCTTGTCCTCCTCTTTCTACATCCTTCACACTGCCAAGGTGGAATCACAAAGCCTATTTGTCTAAGGAATCCTCACTCAGATTTCCAGAACCCAGGCCTGTGCTTTTCACACTGACACTGGGATTGAGCCCATTTAACTAACGGGACACCAGAGGCACCGAATGCTGCCCTGGACCTAGGATGGCTGACCATGTCTGGTATAAGGAAGAGGCAAATGGCCCACCCCAAAGGTGCCAAACTGCATCCTCAGGAGATCTGGCTACCTGGTGTTTTCCAGAGCAGTAGGCCTTTAAGAAACAGGGTGCTCGAAAGCTGCACTATGGCTAGTTCCCTCTTTAACCACTGTGGTTTAATTCCTCCTGGAGAACAAAATTGGAAAGACAGTGCTAATTTAATTTGTCAGAAAGAATAAATTAAGACAGTAACCAGGAGTGATGAAGCACTAGAAATACATAATTCACATCATCCCCCAAACCCAGGCTCCTTCCCCACGTTGGAGCTGATTGAGCCAGAACGGGCACAGTTAATTATCCTTCTCGTTGCTGAAGGAAGGCGGCTTCGCTGGGTGGTGGGAGAGAGGAGATTTATAATAGGCCAATCAGATTAAAGGGAGGAAGGGGCAGGAGCTTGTGGATCCCGCTCACGCCCACAGGGCACCGTGGTGAGCAAGGAACCTGGTGGCACTTAGAGAACGTGCTCATTAGCTAGCACCTCACCAGTTGACCCCTGTGCTTGCATCCTGAGCTCCTGGAAGGTGTTTGTGGGTGTCCCTGAAAACCCTGAGCCCAACAGCATGCAGTCCTTCCAGGCTGGATCCAGAATCCCAGGTATGGGGGTCAGTTGTGTTCCCAGGAGGCTTTCACAAGGGGGTCCACAGGAGGACTGTGCAGCTCCACACACAAGAAGGTTTTTCACCAGTGCACATGAGGATGCTGCTCATTGGTGAAGCACAGAGTACTTTCATGGTGCATATGGGGGTGCTCCATGGTAAGAGGGTGCCTGGGTATGCTTGGGGCTGGGCCATCATCATACACTTATATTCAAACAGCCCTGGGTGCCATCCCCTGCCCCACTGCTAACTAGTTGCATGACCTTGGCCAAGTTGCTTCTCTAAGCCTGTGTGTCTTCATCTGAGCCATGGGAATTTTAATAGACCTGCCCAATAAAGCTCTAGGCAGCACTAAGAGATAGAGCCTGCAGAGCCCAGCTCGGGGCCCAGCACACAGGAACGGCTCCGTGGTCATGAGTTATCATCACAAGGATCAGGGACTCTCCTTCCCGGATAAACGTGGGGAATGTGTTTGTAAGTGCACACTTCATGGAGAGTTGCATTTATGATCACAAGGAGAGCTTTCTCTCACACCCACGGCGCTGTTCCATCTTGCTTTGTGGCTCAGAGAACGAGGACTTGGCGCCTGACTGGGAAGGAGGGAAAGAAGGTGGAGAGCCATTCCTCCTGGGCTGGAGAGTTGGGACTTTATGCAAAGCCAGGACTGACTTTGATGGAACTGGAAGAAATTTGCAGCAACACAGAAGGATGAGAGAGAGTGAGAGAGAGAGAGAGAGAGAGAGAGAGAGAGACCCCAGTAATGGCATGAGAGCGGCTGTGGAGGGGCCATTTCAATGCCACCAAAGCATGAACACATCTGCCAGGGACCCTGGGTTTCTAGACTCATGGAATGAAGGATCCTTGATGCAGGTGCCTTGCCTGGCTGATGAGGAAGGGGCAGCAAATCCCCCAGAGTTGTGAGGACTAGGTAGGCTGGGTTTTCATTTCCTCTGTTGTGGAAGCTAAAATGAGGATAGTTGGTCTCACTATGGAGCTTGGTGTTGGGAGCGGGGTAGAGGTGAAGATCCTGAGATCAGGTGGGAAAGAGACTGGGATTTTTCTTGGGGGGTGAGGGAGAGGGCAGAGTCACAGTGAAAGATGGAACTGGGAAGGCTGTACCAGGCATCAGGTTCAAGGGATGAACCCTGGTGCCAGCTGGCACCAAGGCTCCAGGGAGGACTGAGGAGGGAGCAGGGTGATTCGCAGCAAAAGCTGTGAAGGGGATGGGATGCGGTGGCAGGTGTGTGAGTGGCCTGATGGCTTGAAGGACCAGGACCTCAGACCCTGCCCACTACTGGGCTCTATAACCCCTTGGGAGCCTGGGCAGTCCTGGGTTGAGGAACTGCAATGGAACCCCATTGTCAAGTGGTCATAGAACCATAGAGAATTGGGCATGGAAAAGCTCTGGGAAATAATCTAGCCCCATAACTACATATAAGGGATTCCAAAACCTACAGATGGGGAGAGACTTGCCCAAAGTCTCGTAAGAGTTTGAACTATTTTCAGCAAATATTCATTGCCCTCCCACCTTGAAGCAGAGTAGATTTCTCCACCCTATTCATGTAGGGCTCAGCCATGCAACCTGTCTTGGCCAAAGGAAAGTGAGCGAATGTGACCATTGCCAGTTCTGAGCCAAGTCTTTGAGAAGCTCCAAGCCCGCTCTGTCATGCTCAAGCCATTTTTGATGAGAAGAGCATGGCTTCGGGGGCCACTGATCCACAGAGGATGAGAGACACATGGGATGGACCTAAGCCCAACACAAAACCTGGAGCCAAGCCCAACCGACTTGTAACCTGCAGTGGAGCTGCCCCAGCCAGACCACAGAAAAACAAACGCCTACCCATGTAAGAACTGTGCTTTAGATGGTGTTGTAGACAGCGCAATCATGGCAATAGCTGATGATACAGTCACTCAGCAAGTTAGGGACTAAGCTGGACCTAAATCTCAGGGTGCCCCAGAGAATAAACGACTCTTCTCTACCACCTCCACCCCCACCAGGCCATCACACCTCCAAGGCAAAAATATCACTGAGGTCAAGAGTTGCATTTGGACCCCTCCAGCTGGGAGTGCTGACTCCAGGAAGCACCTGGAAGGGTGTTGTCGGCCCGTCTCCCTTGGCACAGCAGCAGGGATCCCACCTCAGCTGACCAAAGGCTCCACAGGCAGGTGGTAAAGCAGAGCCATCCCAGGAAAGGAGAGCTGGGCAGGCGGACTCCGGGGACGAGGGAGAGGTGCCCAGGGCTAGAAAGGATCACGGGAGAAGAAAGATACAGAGGAACAGGTGGGACATTGCACCCTGGAGACCACTTCCCGCCAAGAGAAGCCCTGGGGGTATGGGCGAGCAGTCCTGTGTGCCCTGCTTCATGCCAGTACGAACCAACAGGCAGTTCCCATATGTGATCTACTCATCAAAATCTGTTTGGGAAAACGTGGCCTCTCCTTTTATGTCAGTATGCAAACACGGAATTTCCACTCTACTACTTCTTTTCTTTTCCCCCTGCTTTTCTTTTAAAGGAGAGTTTCTCATATTCATTCTTGTGGAAGATGTTAAGGGAGATGAATCTGGGGAATTCATGAACTCCTCTAAATGTGTGGCCCTTTGAAAAAAAGCATTCATTTGCGTCATGAACTATGGCAACTGTGAGTATGTAAATCACTGGGCCATGAGTGTGCAGGTTCAGTGGTTTTGCTGTAGATTTGTCTGTCATTACCAGCTCCTGACTGGTGTGCATAGCTTCTGTTTCGAGTTGTGATCCACAGGGAACCAGTGAGGGGGTAGCTGGATCTGTCAACCCTGTAGCAGCCCTGTAAGATGCTTCCTGGAGTCAGCACACCCAGTTGGAGGGGTCCAAATGCAGCCAAAGGTCCCACCTGCACCCTCTCACCTGGACCCAGGTCCCTTTTCTAGCTGACTACACCTGCAGCTTCCCTACCCTAAATCTGGTCCTGTCTCTGGACCTTTGCCAGTGGCCTTGGCATTGGGCCTGTGAGTCTTGCTCTCCTTAATGGCTTGATCCAACCTCTTGGGTCCTTCTCACTACAAAACTGGGCAGAGGGCCTGGCAAGTAGATCAGGGGCTGGATTTCAGACCATCCTTAGACATAGGCAAGACATGTCTGGGCACCAGACATTAGAGGACCTGCTCTGGCCCCGCTCTCTGCTGGGTCTCACCCCTTAAGATGAGGGATCCCTGTTACCAAAAAGATGTGCCTAACAGAGACTGCCCACCCCCACCCCTCAATTTAGACAATGGTTTGATCTCTGGGGCTCTGAGATCCCTGTACAAATGGCTTGCAGCCCTCTTCCCGAGGCCAAGTGGGTCTCTACTGTAGGTCTATCCTCCCGAAGGTGGCCTGCACCTGAGGGGTTCTTGTTGGCCATTTGTGTATCTTCTTTGGAGAAAAGTCTGCTCAGCTCTTTTGCCCATTTTTTAATTTGGTTATCTGTCTTTTTGTTATTGGGTTGTGTTATTTACATATTCTGGATATTTAATCCTTATCAGATATACTATTTGCAAATATTTTCTCCCATTCTATAAGTTGTCTTTTCACATTCTTGATAATATCCTTGATGTACAAAAGTTTTTATTTTGAATGAAGTCTTATTTACTTATATTTTGTTGTTGCTAGGGCTTTTGGTGTTAAATCTAAGAACCTATTGCTAATGCCAAGATTTGAAGATTTACCCTTATGCTTTCCTTTATTGTTTTGGCTCTTGTATTTAAGTCATTGATTCATTTGGAGTTAATTTTTGTATAGAGAGAGAGTCCACCTTCACTCTTTTGCATGCGGATATCCAGTTTACCCAACACCATTTGTTGAAGACACTGTTCTTTCCCCATTGAATTGCTTAGCCCCCTTATCAAAAATCAGTGGGCCAGGGAGCAGGTATACCTCAGTGGTTGAGCACCTGCTTCGCATGTACAAGGTCCCAGGTTCAATACCCAGTACCTCCTAAAAAAAATAAAATCAATGGGCCATGGATGTTTGGGTTTTGTCATGGAGTCATTTTGTCACACTGACAGGGGATACTACCTGCCTCAGTGCATGGCCAGGTATGTGTCCTAGAGAAAAGCAGGGCCCTCTGAGGAGGTGTGACTGGAGAAGGTGGCAGGCGTCTGGGGCTGGTTTACAGGGCCTAGGCCTCTTCCCTCACTGCCTCAGTCATTCCCTTCAAGCACCCCTCCAGCTGTCCCATTATTGTCCCATTTCTCAGGTGACAATACCAAAGCCCAGACAGGCGAAGGCACCTGCCCCAGGTCAGATGGCCAGCATGTGTTCCCCCATCCTCTGGCTGTCAGATCTAGCCCCTTCAGGGGTCAGCAGAGCATCATGACCATGTGCCAAGAGTGAGGTCAGAGGTTGGGGAGGCTGCGTCAGGTGAGAGAGGTCTTGGTCCCTCCTCTAGCCATCCCTCAGACTCCACCCGCCCGCCCCATGTGGCCCGGCCTCTGCAGGAGAGTGTTCCTGGGGCCCGTCAACTCCCTTTTGGAATGTCCTCCCTGGGGTTAAGATAGGTCACCCCCAGTGTGTGGAAGTCCAGCCTCGGCCTCGTCATGGCTCTAGCCAGGCTTCAGGGCCACAGGTTCCTTACCTGCCTCAGAGAACAGAAGCAAAGGGCAGAAGTAACTTCAGGTGAGCTCTGGAGCTGGGACCCATGCCTCAAGACTGGCCTCTGAGAGCTTTGTGGAAGGCAGATTTTGTCCAGCCTGGCCCAGGAGCCCAAGTGAGCACAATGCAGAATGTCTCAGCAATGCTCAGGCCTCCCGAGCCCTGCCAGGAGGCTGCCGTGGCCAGCATGGCAGAATGGCTAGACAGGACCCCACAACTACTTCCCTCTCCCAGCACAAATCAAGGAGATGCGTTGTGGGGGAGTTGGCTGCTAGTGTGTGGGGGTAGGCAGGGCTGGATTGCAAGGGCAGTCCATCCAGGGGTCTACCTGGGGCTTTTGCGGTCACCCTGTAGGGCCAGCCTCCCTACAAACAGCATAAGGACCCACCTAGGGGGCATCTGGAAAGACCCTTCCCTCAAATGCCTCGATTCCCACCAGTAGCTATCCTTTTTCCTTGGCTTAACTGTCATCCCCACCAGTACCTCTTCTAAAAGTCAAAGTTCACTCTGGCTCAGGCGTCATACCTGTCTCTCCCTGCTGCTCTCTCCAGCCTCTGAAGCAAGAAGGAACCAGAAGTTTCTCCAAATATGGACCCTTAAATACCTGTATCAGTATGTGGGGAGAATTATCAAAATTTGCTTTCCTGGACCCCTTCCGGAACCTACTAAATGAGAACACTTGGGTTATAACTGTCCCCAGAGGCCCATGATGATAACATTGGATGATCACCATACTCACGGAAAGAGCTGGGCTTTGCAATCTGACCCAGCCAAGATCTGAATCCTCTTCTACTATTTCACACCTGTGTGATGCCAGCAAATTACTGAACCTCTCTGGGCCTCAGTTTCCTCTCTGTGAAATGGGGATACTGATCTGGCAGGGTTTTACAGGGACAGAGGCAGGGAGCATTGAAACTCTTTCTCACTAGGCTACGGGAAACTTAATGAGGTGTGAACCTGGAGAAGAAACTCTTTATCCCAAAGGCAACAGGGTGCTAATCATGGGATTAGGTGTGGTGGCAGGTGCACAGTTGTTGGGGGGTGAGGGGTGTACACACCCGGGACAAGTGCCACTCCACTTGCCCAGCATCTCAGCATCTTCAAGAAAAAGGCTTTGAAAATAAAGACAAGGTGTTGGAGCTGGGTTTTCCCATGAAAGGATTTGATTTAAAGTCTGTGGAGCCATTGGTTCTCCTTCAAAAACACATTTTCCAGTCCACCCCATCTGTGGTCATTAAAGCTGCCCATGTCCCCAAGCCTCCCAGTGCTGCCACCACTGCCTGTTATTTGCACAGTGGGAGGAAATTAAAGTTTGGACTTTAGAGCATCTCCTGGATGCAGCCAATGCTATCTGGGGAGAGCTGGTGCAAGGCGCTCCATCTCTACCTGAGCTGAGTCAGGGGCCATGTCTCCATTAGATCAGGGGCCACACTCAGCAGCTCTGGAAACTAGATCCACCAAAAAAACGCCTTACCCTTTTCCTCCGCTGAGGCCCTGGCGTGGCTGTGGGTGGCAGGAGCTGTAGGTGGCCAGGGCTGTGGCAGCTGCAGGGAGGGGCAGACCAGCCCCTGAGGTCTCATTTTGGGGAAGGCGGAGAGATCGATGTGCTTGTCTGCAGCCGGGCACTGCTGTTCCCAGCTCGGGCCAGACCCGAATGGCTGGGCCAGCAAGTGTTTTATTACTTAAATCACATCCAATGATTATTACCCCTTTGGCTAGGAATTGAGAAATTGTCTCGGCCACCAAGGTGGGAAGTGAAAGAGGAATTGCTGGAGAAGAGGAAGAAAAAGAATCAGCTTGACAGAGGCTGGGGCGGCCAGGGTGCAGAGAAGGACCCGAGGCCAGAGGAAGAGGCCAGCTGGGGGTCCAGGCAAGGGGCCAGCGACCCCACTAGCCACTCCTCTGTGATCTGGGCAGGACCCTTCACCTCCTGAGCCTTGGCTTCCTTCTGGGTAAAAGAAAAGGCAGGTCCATAGTAGAACCTCAGGCCCCACCCAGCCTTCCCCCTTGGTAGGAGGCAGGGTGGAACAGGGGCTGTGCAAATACAGGCTTCTCCAGCTGTGAAGCGGGCATAATATTCCCTCCTTCCTGGAGGAGCAGCTAGCTTGAGAAGATTCCCATTTTACAGATGAGGAAGTGGAGAGAGAGGTCCAAAGACTTGCCCAAGGTCATATGGTGATTAAATGTCCAACATCAGGACTCTTGTCCCCAAACCCAAGCTCTTTCCTCTTCAGTAAAGTGACATTGCCTGGCTAGATATGGAAATGCAGATTTCCAGGGTTGGGAAAGAGGGGAACAGGGCGTGGTAGCAGCAGGGGAGCTGCCGAATTCATCCCAAGTCACTAGAGGAATCTGAAGTTCATCGTCCTTCATGGAACTGGTTTTACAAACAACAGCCCACCACCTACCCTCACACACTGGCATCTCCAATCCAGAGTGACAGGTCAGAACAGGGAACCCAAGCCAGCCTCCCTTCTGGGATCAAATCTCAATCTTAATTCTAACAACAGCTTGTGTTTATTGAACACCTATAATGCCAGGCCCCATGACAAGTTCTTGTCATGCATCATCTTATTTCTGTCTCACAAGAAGACAGTGAGTTAAGCACTTTAACCAGCCTCATTTTCAGAATGCAAAAGTGTCAGCCAGTGGCATAAAAGAAGGAAGAGTACAACTGACACGGAGTTTGAACTCCAGCTCTAGCACTTGGCCATAGGGACACCTGGAATGAGTTATTTGGCTTCTCTGAGCTTCAGTTTCCTCTTCGGTGAAATGAGGGAGCAATAACTTTGCTGGGCTCTTTTGAGGACCCTTTAGTTATTCAGAAAAAGGTAGCCTTGCTTATTCTTATTATCACTGTTCAATCATTATTCCTACAATATTTCTTTCCCCTGTGCATAAAGGGCTAAAGAACTGAAACCAACCAGAGAAAGAGCACTGTGGCCCCTTGTGAATTTCAAGTGGCTGCAGAGAGTTAAGACTTCTTTGCTGGGTGACCAAAAAAAGCACTTTCTTTCCAGCAAGGGGAAGCCAAATGAGGACACCTTCCTGCTGGCAGCTCCTGGGCACTAGGTAGTTCCAGATGGTTGCAGGCCCAGGCTCCTGGTACGAAGCTCTGTGTGCACATGGGATCCTATCTGCTGGCTCTAGGAGGAGGGTGGGTAAAGCTGGCAGGCAGGGGACCCTCACTTAACCAGCCGCAGCCACTCCTGCCAGGGCTCCTGGCCTCTTCCTGCTTTCAGACAATCCACCTGGCAGCTGCAGAAACATCTCAGAACATGGATCCTATCATCTGCCTCTCCTTCCTGGTCCCCCTGACATGCTCAACATCTTCTGTGGTGCCCTCTCCTGAGATTAAAGAGCAGTCCCCCAGTGGTGGTCTGCACATCTGGCCCCAGCCCTCCTCCCTGGGCTCTCCAGGTCCAAGGACGTTTCTCAGTCCTTCCTGCCCCAGTGCAGATTCCAGCTCAAGCAGCAACCCCTCAGGGACATCATCTCTGACCTTCCTTGTCAAAGTCAAATCTCCATACTAAAAGGCTGTGTTGTGAAGCAGATGTAGCTTAACTGATTGGGCTCTGGACTGTGGTATGGGAGGCCCTGGATTCCCTTCCTAAGGCCTTCTTGTGAAGGCAGGCGGGCCCAGACCCCGGAGAGCTGACAGCCCGCACCCATGGAGAGCTGGCGCAGCAAGATGACGCAACAAAGGGAGACAAGCAGACACAGAAGAACGTGCAGCAAATAGACACAAAGAGCAGACAGCAAGCAAGCAGCAAGGTGGGGTATAAATAAATAAAATATCTTTTTTAAAAAATCTGTTTTCATAGCACTGTGCACCTCTTCTCTGCAGCATTAATAACAGCTGCACATTCACATTAAATGATGGAATTTTTTACTGTCTATCCATCCTGGCTAGACTGTCAGCTCCATGAGGGCAGGTACTATGCCTGTTTTTACTCCCATTTTAGCCCCAGAGTTGGGCATATAGTAAGAGCTCAATAAACACTAACTGAAAGGCTCAAAGATCCCTCTAGTGCAGAGACTGGGGGCTGGCCCTTTGGAACAGGGCAACATGGGTTTAAGGTTCCCCTGTGCCTCCTCCTCTCCTGGGTCTTGATTCCAGGCCTTGTTTTGGGGATTGCTTTTGGGATTTTGGCTTTGTCCCTCGATTGTGGTGTGTTTTAGGAAGACCCCTTTGCTGGTAAATCTACTCTCTAAGGGGGAAAAAAAAAAGCCCCATTTGTAGCATTCACCAATTTCTGTGGTATAAATATTGCCACCAGTTTACCAGCAGTTTGTCAAACTACCCACAGTTTACCAACAAGCTCCCCAAATTTCTGACTAACAGTAGGCTCTCAGGAGAGAGTGGAGCAGGTTCTCCCACACCACTGACACAGAACCCCATAGCTGGAGCCCTGTTTCCCACAATGCGGCAGGAACTTGCCTGAGAGAGGCCAACAGGGGACCGCAGAGCCCGTAAATCGCCTGCTTTTCAGTTACATGGCCTGATAAATATTCCTGCCCACTACCTTACAATATTTACTTTATTTTTTACAAAAATATTGTATAAATCTTTTAAAGTTTCCAAGATAACAGATAAAGGCACTGAAAATACAGAGTTGTTGGCAAGAGGGGAGAAGGGAGGTAGGCTGATGGAAAAATGAGCTTATGCCTTGCATCCTAATAGGAAGCCAGTGGATGGTGGGTCTAAACATAGATTTTTTAAAAATCTGTGGAGGTAGCTCAAGCCATTGGCACCTCCCTTACACACGGGAGGTCCCGGGTTCAGTTTCCAGTGCCTCCTAGAAAGAAGATGAGCACACAACAAGCACAGAGAGCAGACAACAAGCGCAAAACAACGAGGGGGTGGGAATAAATAAATAGAAGAAATCTTTTTTTAAAACAGCTGAGTTAAAACTAGTTTCCTAAAGGATAGTAACAAGAGTGTTTTCTGGGAGGCAGAACTGAGGGTAAGGAGAAGGGGTGTTGAGCTGCTACTTTCATTCTCAGTCTCTCAGTACTGTTTGATTTTTTTTAAAACCTTATGCAGGAACCACTTTGATTAATGCAGCAAAAGTGAGTTCAGCCCAGAACACAGTTCTGCCCATTTACTTTTTGTTTTAGAAAAAGAATTTCACACTCAAAGCTAAGAAAGGTAAACATGAAAACCCACAGTTCATTTTTGTTGAAATAATTATATGTAATTAAAGTTTAAAAATAGAATCTGGTTTGTATCAAATGTTTCACAACAATGCAAGGTGTTGGTGGAGGGGTGATGTACGGAAGCCCTGCATGATGATACGCATGTTTGTTTTGTAAGTTCACAACTTTTACTATATACTTATTGTTCATGTATGAATGACATACTTCAATAATTTTTTTTTTTTTTTTTTTAATGCTCGTGGCTCTGGAGTTCAGTGCCTTGCCAGTGGGCCCTACTTTGGAATTTGTGCTCCTGAGTGTGATGGAGTTGGACTCAGATGTGACCTTTCTACACATGCCTCTTCTGTCACTTTTACTGAACATTTGGTTGGTGCTAGGGTTGGTGTCTACTCAGGAGACTTGAATCTCCGGACTGTCTATATGGCAGCTGGGCCCTGAGCCTCAGTAGAGTTGCAACACCTACTCTCTGGTTCATTGGACTTACCCAGGTCAGCTAACAGGGAGGTGATACAGTCAACCACCACACCAGGGAACTGAGAGGATCTACAGCTGTAAGCAGGAGAATCCCATCCATCAGCCATGTGGGATCTAAGCCCCCTCTCGATTTAGAGGTGGAATGGACATCACCATCCCAGGGTCCGCAGGATGGAGGAATAAAATATGGATTAGAGTGGACTTATTGGCATTCTACTATAGGACTATCACGGCTCTAGCTGTGGAAGAAATTATATCACTGATGTGGAGACAGTGGCCGCGGGAGTTGCTGAAGGCAGGGAGAGGGAAAAAGGGGTGTGATATGATGGCATTTTCAGGACTTGGAGTTGTCCTGAATGATATTGCAGGGGCAGATGCAGGACATTATATAACCTGCCATAACCCACTGTATGGACTGGGAGAGAGTATAAACTGCAACATAAACTATAATCCATGCTGTGTAGCAGTGCTCCAAAATGTACTCATCAAATGCAAAGAATGTGCCACAATGATGAGCCAGGCACAATGTGGATTAAATGAAGCCATGGATTCTAAGTCTCTATTATTCTAAGTGTCTAAGACTATGATTCTAAGATTCTATAAATCTAAATGCCTAAAACAAACACAGTCAAGGCATAGACCCAAACTCCAAACAGGAAGCAAGGCCTGGACTGAGAAACAGAGAAGCAGCAGTGTTCGTAGGTCAAATCTCAGGGAAGACTCTGATTGGCTGAGTCATGTGACCATCCCCACAACCAACCCCTGTCACACCACGTGGAATTGGTACCTTCCTACGAAGAGGATTCTGTTAACAGAAGGGGAGGGAAGGTTCTAGACAGATACACACCTCAGAGTTCCTCTCCATGACCTGGGGCACCTCTGGCTTCATAGGACCCTAGAAGAACAAGGGTTCCCCTGAAGTGATCATAGCCCCCTTAAGCCCACAGAAGGTGAGAATGAGGTTCCATATGGTCAGCAAAGGCAGGGGTGGAGCTGGGTTAAAGGGTCCAGCAGACAGACCTAGTGGAGACTCAGGAAATACCGGACTGCGTTCCCTGGCTCTCTGCAAGGTGATGGGAAGAAAAGGGAAGATGAGAGGGACTAGAGGCCAGGCCTTGACCCCAACCACAGTCCCCATGACCCCTGTAAGGGTAAATGCCCCAAATGCACTTGATGGCCTGAGCCTCTGCTAAGCTGACAGAATGAATAAACCACAGAAAGGTGGATGCCTTAGAATAATCCAGGATTGGAGAGGAAGGTGTCAACCAAGAAAATCACAGGAGGAATCAATCAGCAGCTGCCCCCAATCAGCAATCTGAGGTACCAATCAGATGAATTCAGTCAGCCAATCATGTGTTGAACGCTGCTATGAGTTCCTATTAATAGACAGGAGGGCAGGAATTGGTGACACCTCTCGGGCCTCCAGGCATCTTGCACATCTCCCACCAGGGGACACATCCTTCTCAAAACATGAAGAACAACATGGTCTCCTGTTGGGTTAGAGAATTTCAAGCCATACAGAGGCCTCCTGCCTGACATGTCAGTTGCAGCTTTGGGCCCCCCAACAATGTCAGAATGTTATGATCTTCCAGGAAGATGTGATGAGTAGACCAGAGAGGAATTAAAGATATGTCTGGCCAGGAAAGCAGGCTGCTGAGTGAACAGCCACGGTGACAGCCTCCCTGCTGGCTTCTCCTCTCACCAAAGGAGGCCCAGGCAGTTGGGATAGGTGCCTGTCAGGCCCTCCTGGAGACCCTGCCCCAGGTCTCTGTCTCATTCAGGAGTCTGAGGACTTTCAACTTTGTTCATTCATTCACTCTCTAATTCAATAAATGTACATAGTACCTATTTTGTGCTAGGCATCATGTACACTGCAGGAAGTTCCCAGCCCCGAGAAAGCTTTTAGTCTAGGGGCAAGGGAGACATAAATAGATTTTTTAAATGAATATAATTTGAATATATTATGAAGTGAGAGGCTGAAACAACATGAGGGAGCATAGGATGGTTTGATGAGTTTCCATCAACAGATGAATAGATAAACAAAATATACACAATGGAATATTCTTCAGCTGGAAGAAAGAATGAAGTTCTGAGACATGCCACAACGTGGATGAACCTTGAAAAAGTTATGCTCAGTGAAAAGAGTAAAACATAAAAAGAAAAATATTGTGTGATTTCACTTACATGAAACATCTAGAAACAGCAAATTCATAGGGACAAAAAGTAAATTAGAGGTTACCAGGAAGTGGGTGTGGCAGTTTGATATTATTTATGAATTCCAAAAAAAATAATTGATTGTTTATAAACTGCTCTGTTCCTATTGGCATGACACCCATTTGATTGTATTAAATTCAGAGGTTTCACTTTTACTTTATTCAATCAAGATTAGTGCTTTGATTCAATCACATCATCACAGTTTGCAGGGTTGAGTCCTGCCCTGCTTGGGAAGCTCATAAAACAGACTCTACACACGAGAAGTAGATACACAGAGAATGACACTGCAGAGGAGAGAATTTGGCTTTGACCCTGGAGCTCTGGGGAGAGCTGAGCCATTCACCTGATAGTTTACAGCTGACCTTGTGGAGAGTCCAGAGCAGCTGAGCCAGGAAAGAGATGAGCCCCAGGAAGAGAGATGAGCCTTATGCCAGCCTATAGCTGAGATCAGAAGAAGCTGGGACCACAGAGCCTTAAAAGGAGGAGAAAGCCTGAATCCTTACAGACATCGGCAGCCGTCTTGCTCCAAAACGTGGCAACAGCCTTTGGTGAGGGAAGTAACTTATGCTTTATGGCCTGGTAACTGTAAGCTTCTACCCCAAATAAATACCCTTTATAAAAGCCAACAGATTTAGATTTCTTGTACTTTGCACCAACACCCCTTTGGCTGACTAAGCGAGGAAGGGAGAATTGTTGCTTTGGTGGGTATTGAGTGTAAATTTTGGAAAATTTTAAATAAAACTAATATTTTAAATTTTTTTAAGAGAAATTGAGACATATCAATGTATGGACCTTGTTTGGATCCTTATTTGAAAAACTGAGGGAATTTGCAGAGTTTTATACATTGGAGGAAAAAGAGAGAGAGCACGTGATTTGGTGGGTCCAGAGAAGGCCTCACTGAGGAAACACGCAAACTGAGACCAGAAGGGCCAGAAGGAGCCGAACGGGCAAAAAGGATGGGAACAGCTTTCCTGGTGGAGAAACCCCCTCTGCGAAGGCAGGAGGCAGGAAGGAGCTGGGGGCATCCCAAGAACAGAGGCCACCAGTGTGTCTGAAGCGAAGCTGGAACCTGACAAGGACCAGGTCAGGTGGGACCTCGCCTGCTGTGCCAGGACCTTGCAGCTTTGCCAAGGGCAGTGGGAGCCATGGAAGAGGTGTGGGCTGGGTCGGTGCGGCTGGGCTTTTGTTTTTAATACTCTTTGGCTGCAGTGTGGAGAATGGAGGGGTGGGAGAGGGAAGAGGGAGCAGCTCTCAAGCAGGTCAGGCCTGAAGGATCAGGACTTGTTCCAGGAACAGCCAGGAGCCAGGTGGCAGGACACAGAGGGCCAGGGGGCGATGGCACTGGATGAGAGTGGGGTTTGGGCAGGGCCAAGCTACGTGGGGCCTCATAGGTGCTGGTTCAGAGTATGACTTTCAAATGAGAAGAAGTGACGTGACTCAATATATGCTTTTTAAAGTTCTGTTTAACTAAAAAAAAATAAATTAAAAAATAAATGCAAGAGAAATGAAAGGAAACAGAAAAAGTTCCCCCTTAAATTCAGCCTTACCTTGTCCCCAGCCAACCCTGACCAAGGTATCAGGAGACTCAGCCCCTAACAGGGTGGGTGGGGGAGGGTGTAGAATTAAAAAGAACAAGGCTCCGGGGTCAGACAGGGTACTTCAGCGTCCCGGCTCTATCGTGTCCCAGCTGGGTGGCCTTGGCTCAGCTCCTGGACCTCTCTAAGCCTCAGCAACCTTCTCAGGAAACAGGGCTGAGTCTCCCTGCTTCATGCGGTGTTCCTGAGGCCCGGTGAGCAACTGTGCGTGGCCCCGGCCAGGCGCACAGCAGGTGCTGGGTATTCGTGCTGTCGTCCAAATCGTTATGAACCCATCTCCCAGGAGAGGGAGCATCTCAGCCTCCCTGGGAGACCGCAAAGCCAGGGGCGGTCACTTCAGCTTCCCAGATGAGAAATCCAAGGTCCAGGGAAGGGGACCGATGGCCCACGGGCACCCAGGAGACCCGGAGTCTGAGGGTGGTGGGTGGTAAGAGCTGGCGCTCTGGAGACTCAAGGACTGGGACTGGGTCTCTCTCTCTCACCAGCTGGGCTCCCTTAGTCAGGTGACCTGACCTCTCTGGGCCTCCGTTACCTCCCTGTAAATGGGGATTGTGCAAGCACCTGCCTTGTGGGGTAGCTGTGAAGATGGAACAAGGAGATGCTGGGGGAGGGGCATGCAAAGGAGCCGGCCTTGCGAGGGAGGGGGCTGTAAGGGGAGGGGCTGCTCCACTCCTGGCTCCTGCATTTCGATGCTCCGTCAAGGGTCTTTGTTGTGGTGCAGAGGGTATGGGCTGACTGAGCCCCCCATGTCTGGTGCCCAGGATTGGGAGGAAGATGCTTAATAAACTGGCAGAAAGGAAGAGCATCAGGGTGCGGCCCGAGGTTGCCGCCTGGGAAATAATCAACCCCCTGCCCGAGCCTCCCTTCTCCGTCTCGGCTCTTCACGGGATCCACTGTCATTTCTACGCTGTTAACAATAGCAATAATCCCGATGTGCTGATCCTTCCCCTTTTTCAGCTCTGGCTCCCCGCCACCTCCCAGAGAGAGATGCCAAAGTCAGGGTCTTTGGGCAGAACAGCCAATACCAACACATTGTGTGACTCTGAGCAAGTCCTTTCCCATTCTGGGCCTCAGTTTCCCCATCTAAACAACACAGGTGTTGAACTAGATACTCATGGGGAGGGAAGAGTCAGTCACTTTCAGCCAGGGATGTTCAGGAAGTGTGTGTGTTTCTAGCCCTCGCCCCCCACTGCCCCCGGACGTTTACTCCCTCCACTCTTCCCCATGCGCCCAGTTCTAGCCACTCTGACCTGCTGATCCTCAAACAAGTCGGCCCATTCCAGCCTCAGGGCCTTTGCATTTGCTGTTCCCTCTGCCAGGAACCTGCTTCCTCAGCCATTACCAGGGCTTGTCCTTCACTTCATTCTGGTCTCTGTTCAGATGTCCCCTAAAATATCACCATCACCCCCAGCATCCCCCTCTATGCCCCAACCCTCCTTTGTTTCTCTGTATGGCACTTATCACTCCCTGACATTGCTTTACACATTTATGTCCTGACTCTCTGTCCCCTCCCCACCTCATACACTAGAGTGTGAGCTCCCTAAGTGCAGGGACTTGTCCCATCTGTTCCCTGCTGTATCCCCAGACCATAGGACCATACCTGGCACATAGTAGGTCCTCAGAAAATGAAGTTGAAGTAGGACATCCCTGAGTTCCAGTTCTGTGCTCTTAGCTCCCTCACGGTGTGACCTTGAACTGGATCCTTAACCTCTCTGGGTCTAATGAGACTCATCTGTAAAATGGCCTGAAAACGGAGCCAAAGTCGCGGGGTGGCAGTGGAGCCACAGTGGGTAAATGCAGGCAGATTGCCTACTGCTGGACCTGGCACACAGAATATGCCCCAGAAATAAAGATGTAATTTTTGCTGCTGTTGTTGTAACAATAGAAAGTTCACTCATTCATTCATTCATTCATTCATTTATTCCCTGCACAAACACACATTGACACCCCTTCTACTGCCAGATGCTGGGGACAGGGAATAATCAGAGCTGTCTTCTGAGCTAGAGATGCTCCCGGGTTAGTGGGGGAGAGACCAGGGGATTGGTAATGAGGGACTGTGTGCGGAGACAGAAATAGACTCAGTGGTAGAGACCAAGGCAGGGGAGGGTCAACTTTACTGTGGGAGTCAGGGAAGGCTTCACAGAGGAAGGGACATGGGACTGGGTCTTGAAGAGTGAATAAGAGCTCAGCAGGCCAATGGGGATGGTAGGGCGTCCAGGCAGAGGGACAGGCAGGTGCCAAAGCCGGGCAGTCTCTTCCCTGGCATGCACCTGGCTAATGTCTGTGCCTCTGGATGGCTGGTCCAGGTCTAAGAAGTTTGGACCTGAGGGCAGCGGGGAGTCGGGAAGGTTTCCAGCAGGGAGGGACCCAGTCAGCTTTGTATTTGCTGAGGGTCGTAAACCTTCAAAGGGTGGGTGAGCTTGATGGACAGAGAGGCCTGTCAGTGAGTGGAGCCAGGGCACGAGCCGGGCTGGGCCAGAGGACCAGGGCAGGCCTCAGTGACGAGGAGGGGCCCGAGGTCAGTGCAAGAGAAGCAGCCAAGCTGGTGGCTTGATGTGGAAATGTCTGAGCTGCGAAACAAGCTTCTTCAAACCCCCAACTATCCATGAGTTCTCACTAGCTGAGCCGGGCTGGCAGGTTGAGGGCAGAGGCTGCGGGGAGCTGGGATAGATAAAAGGGTCAGCCCGGGCATCACCACAGCCATGGCTGGGAGGAATGTTCTGTCAGCCGGAACCAGCGCAGGGAAACCTGACAGAACTAGCTAGGTTTCCTACTGCAGAAAGCCAAAAGGGAAACGCATTTGTTTCCATGACGTACTTCGTGTTTTCAGGAGACGACATGATTGTTTTTTGCGCTGGAAAGTTCTGAGTGGAAAATTCCACCTGCCAAGAAATAGCCACTTCCTCCTCCAGGCACTAAACAATAGAGGAAACTTCTGTCCTTGGCTCACTGGGGCCTGAAATTCCACCTTCAGAGGTTCATTTCTATGGCTTGAGGCTTTGTCCTTTGTTAAAATACAAACAACTTCACAGATGTCATGTCTTTAATGCAAACATTTTGATTCATTCAATAAGTATTTATTGAGCTCTTGCTCTAAACTAGGCAGTAGCTGGAGGCTGGGAATAGAGAGATTAATTAGGATTTGTCCAGGTCCTTACCTTCAAGGAACTGGCAAGCTCTGGGTGTCTGAGGGTGGGGGCCGGGGGTGGGGGAGGAGGGGTGGGAAGGATAAAGACTTAAAGCCTGACATAACAGTGTCAGTGGAGAGAAGGAGGTGGGGGGGGGCACCCACAGCAGAGGTGACTCATTTCAGAGTTTGTAGTTGCAAAAGGTGGCTTGAGCTGGGGTCTACAGGAGGAACTCGGGAAGACAATCCCAGGTGGAGGACCTGGCAAGAGCCAGAGTATGGAGTCACCCAGCAGCATGGGGAGAGGGGTAGCACATGCCGCCCAGCAAGGCTTGGGCATAAGGTGGGACGTGGGAGAGGGGGCTGGGGTGGCAGGGATGGGTTTGCATTCGCTGAATGTTATTGATCACCTCAGGTGAAGGTGCCTGTCACAGTTCTTTGCTGCTCGCCAGCTTCCATTTCACTCTTCCACCTAGACCTCCAAATTCTCCTTTGGGCAACTGCCCTGTCCCCAGGCTCAGTGGCCTGGGTACGAAGGGCCCAGTTTTAGCTGCAGGGGCTGGTCCTGATTGGCTTAGGCCAGTCAGCAGATCCCGTCCTGCTGGATTTAGTGATTGGTTCAGGGAGGATCACGTGACCCAAGTCAGACCAATTAAAGGCAAGGAGGTGTTTGCTGGGGCTTCTGGGAAAGAGGAGCCTCTCTCTCTTCAGAAGGAGCTCCCAGAAGGAAACTTCTCTCTCCTTTAGGCTACCATGGAGTGAGGATGTGAGGGGCCAGGAATGAAGCAACATCTGGAGGAGGACAGAGGGGGAGAATTCAGAGGAATAGAGCTGCAGCCAGAGCCCCTGAATCAACAGCAAGCACCTTGGTACTTATCTCAGTTCTCATTTAACTGAGTCAGCAGATTCCCATATTTGTTTAAGCCCATTTGTTGTTTCTTTCAAGTGAAAGGTTTCTACTGGTGCAGGGTCAGTTTTCAAAGACAGAAGTTGATAGAGATAGAGAGAGAAAGAAGCCTGCTGGCCTTTGGGAGCCTGGGAAGGGGTGGGGTCTCATTGAGTCAAGTCTCTTTCCTTTAGATTTCATCTCCGTGTACAGTTTTCCTGCTGTCAAGGTCTTTCCCCCAGAAACCCCTACCCCTTCTTTGGCCTCGAGCCCAAAGAACACATACTGATTTGGTCAGGGTGTCTCCAAGAGCCCAGAGTTCTGTCCCATTCCCACCTCCTGCCTGGCTGTGAAGCCTGGGTTGAGCCACATACCCCTCTCTAGTTCTCGGTTTGTGATTAACCCACCAGCTGGCAGACTGTGATCTCTCCAATAGCAGGGACGGTTCCCAACCATCCCTGCCACCCAATGCCCAGAACAGGCCTAGCGCAGAGCAGATGTGAACGGAGGCTGTTGACCAGTCAGTGCAAGAGCTGTTCCTTCCTGCACTAACCTCCCTGCATGACACAGACAGGGATCAGCTGTCTACCAGAAAGCTTCCTGGAGCCCCTTGCCCATGAAAGAGCAGCAGAAAAAGATTTTGCAGGCAGGCTGCATGGTGGGGGCCTCAGTTCATACAGAACCTTTAATTCTGTTGAAGGTTGACTGAGCAGCAATTAGCCTGGAGAGTAAGGAAAATCCCCAAATCTCAACTGTTTACTTCCCAGCTGCAGGAAATGACTTGGACATTCAGGCTCTGAGACTCCCTTCATTCTGCTCCTTGTGGGAATGGGCAGGTATTGAAGCGGCATCTACCTGAAGTCAGACTCAAAGACTGAAATGAATCAATGGGGTCAGTCCAGGTTTATTCTTTAAAAACAGGAAAGCCACCGCTCTTCATGCTCAGAGGACACATCTGTATTAACAGGTAGAAGCAGAGAAGGCAGGGATGAGGAGACCCACCCTCTCCCATGAAGAAAGGGTGCAATCCAAAGAGCACTGGAGAACATGTCAGGGGGCCCAAGCAGGCCCTGTGCATGTATGTCTGGTGGATGGGTGGGTGGTGTGTAGTTCATGTGTGTGACATGATGGTGGGGCATGAGGGAAAGTGGGGAAGAGGGGGGAAATGGTGAATGATGATAAGAAATTAGCCAGAAGCCCAAACAGAAAAACCTTGAATACCAAGCTAAGGAGTTTGAACTTTACTCTGTGGCAAGTGTACCCCATGCACACACCCTCCACCAGAGGTATTTTGGAAGCCATAGGATAGGCATATGATATTTTTCCTCTGTGATGGATTACTCTAAGATCATGGAAATGCCCATTGCTTTTTTTTTTTTTTTAAGATTTTTTATTTATTTATTTAATTCCCCCCGGTTGTCTGTTTTCTGTGTCTATTTGCTGCGTCTTGTTTCTTTGTCCCCTTCTGTTGTCGTCAGCGGCACGGGAAGTGTGGGCGGCGCCATTCCTGGGCAGGCTGCACTTTCTTTCGCGCTGGGCGGCTCTCCTTACGGGTGCACTCCTTGCGCGTGGGGCTCCCCTACGTGAGAGGACGCCCCTGTGTGGCCCAGCACTCCTTGCACGCATCAGCACTGCACATGGGCCAGCTCCACACTGGTCAAGGAGGCCCGGGGTTTGAACCGCGGACCTCCCATGTGGTAGACAGACGCCCTAACCACTAGGCCAAATCCGTTTCCCTACTTTTTATTTTATATTAAAACCATCATGGGTATATCATAGAGGGCAAAATATGTGTGGATTTGAAATATCAAATTGGAGAATTCGAAGATCCTTAGAGTTTGTGACTAAGGTCTAAATGAAGCATACTGTCAAGATACAGACCTCTTGGTAACCTGGGTGTCCTCATGTCTTGACACCATTTGCAGGAAGCTCCCAGTCTCTCCTTCCTATTATTTATCAAAATAAAACTCTCAAATTTCAGGCACACAGGCTCATAAGCATAGACATCTGTATCAAGGGCTCATCACTGGACCATCATTCTTGATTGGTCTTTGCCCTTGCACTTGGGGGATTATAGCTGTTCCATTGGGAAATGTGACAGAGCTCCCCTGGCTAAGAACTCAGCACTCCCTCGGTTGTCATTTGTAACTGTAACTACTATGAAAATACCCAACAAATATCCAAACATTTTTATATACCCTATATACATGCCCTGGAGAACTCCCTCCCGACCATGTGTCCCCCATCAATAACACCCCCACCAGCGTTCCTCCCCTGCCCTAGTCGAACCCCTCTGTGGTCCGAAACTTCTGCAAAATGGAGTCTAACATATTGCCAAATTCAATTAGTAGGAAAATGAAATAGTAATGATAGGTCTAAAGATTAGAAATAGAATACATACTAATTTAGAAAAACCAAAATAAAGTAAAAATAATTGGGGTATTAAAAAATGTGAAAAATATCATGAAACTTTGTTTTTGATGTTTTGCCTTTCACCACTGAAATAGGTGTTGCCCTATATGTACAGTGGCAAGGCAATTTCTTTCATTCCTTCCTCAGTGTCTACATCCTTTTTAATTTTGTCTTCAAAAAAGTTTCAGATCACAGTAAAGTCACATATACAATTTAGGGGAATCCTATATATCCAACATCAAACACTTTTCTTCCTTCCCGAGCAATGATCATTTTACATGTTCATGCTATGTTTGCTGCAGCTGATATACAGATATTGAAACATAGCTACCAAACATGGTTCCATTTTGGTTTACATTATGGTTTATATTTTAGACTGTACAATTTTCTAGAGCTGCAGGGTGCCTAAGAGTTACCTCCTGAGAGCCTCCATGTTGTTCAAATATGGCCAATCTCTAAGCCAAACTCAGCATGTAAATGTACTACCTTCCCCACAACATGGGACATGGCTCCCGCGGATGAGCCTCCCTGGCACCAAGGGATTACTAACTGGTGATGCAACTAGAAAAAGACCTTGAATAAAAGGGGGAAATGGTAAAGACAAATGAGTTTATGTGGCTAAGATTCTTCAAAAAATAGTTGGGAGGTCATCAGAAGGGTTGAACTTACGCATGCTTCAGCAGGATCCCAGAGATAGCCAAAGTAGATACAACCCCAGGTACTGGCACTCCTGAGGGCTACGGAGACACACAGTTTCTACAGTCATGGCAGATGGCTCTGGAGTTCAGTGCCTTGTCAGTGGGCCCTGCTTTGGAGTTTTTGTTGCTGAGCATGATGGCGTTGGACTCAGATGTGATCTTTCTACACATGCCTCTTCTATCACTTTTGCTGAACCTGTGGTTTGTGCTGGGGTTGGTGTATACTCAGGAAACTTGTATCTCTGGACTGGCCATGTGCCAGGTGGGCCCTGAGCATCATCAGAGTTGCAACTCCTACTCTCTGGTTCATTGGACTTACCCAGGTCAGCTGGCAGGGAGGTAAAGATGGTTGACCACTGCACTGGGGAGCCAAGAGTGCCTACAATTCCAAGCAGGAAAATCACATCCATCAACCATGTGGGATCTAAGCCCCCTCTCAATAGATAGGTGAAGTGGACATCACCAACCCAGGGTCCACAGGATGGAGGAATAAAATATGGATTAGAGTGGACTTACTGGTATTCAACTATAGAACTATTGTGACTAGTATTGGAAGAAACTGTAGCATTGACGTGGAGAAAGTGGTCAAGGTAGTTGCTGAGGGCAGGGAGAGGGAAGAAGAGAAGTGATGTGGGGCCATTTTCGGGACTTGGAGTTGTCCTAAATGATATTGCAGGGACATTATATATCCTGACATTATATATCCCATCATAACCCACTCAATGTACTGGGGGAGAGTGTAAACTACAATGTAAACTATAATCCATACAGTGCAGCAGTGCTCCAAAATGTATTCACTAAATGCAATGGATGTGTCACAATGATAAAAGAGTTTGTTGATGGGGGGGGGGTATATGGGGACCTCTTATATTTTTTAATGTAACATTTTTTGTGATCTATGAAAATCAAATAATACCATTAAAAAAATTTTTTTAATAGAACTCTCCGTCTTCAACGAGTATAGGGCTCTGTCCGTGGTGCTGAAATAAGAATAAACTATTTCAACACGTGAGTTCCGATCTTAAGGTTTCTATTCTGTCTCCACCCCTTGGAAAGTGGATGAAAGAAGGTGGCTCAGAAAAGACCTAAGACCACACATTTCAGCCACAATCACATCCATAAATCAACAGCATTCATTACATTCATTATGATGTATTACTATCAAGTAGTCTAGGAAGATTAATGTTAGTTGGAGGACAGCTGGAGGATAATATTGGGAATGTATAACAATAATTTTGGAAGTAGATGAGGATTGTGGTTAATATAAATATAGGAATGTTCTACAACTACAAGGTGTTAAGAATGTAATGATACTAATAAAGGATGTTGCTAATGTGGGTAAGTATGGGAGGGGTAGGGAGTGAGTCATATGGGAACCTGCTACACTTTTTATATAACATCTATGTAATCTACGTATCTTTTTTTTTAAGATTTATTTTTTATTTATTTCTCCCCCCCCCCCCCCCGCCATTGTCTGCACTCTGTCCATTCGCTGCGTGTTCTTCTTTGTCCACTTCTGTTGTTGTCAGTGGCATGGGAATCTGTGTTTCTTTTTGTTGCATCATCTTGTGTGTCAGCTCTCCATGTGTGCAGGGCCATTCCTGGGCAGGCTGAATTTTCACGCTGGGCGGCTCACCTTATGGGGCACACTCCTTGCGCGTGGGGCTCCCCTATGCGGGGGACACCCCTGCATGGCACGGCACTCCTTGCGTGCATCTGCACTGCATATAGGCCAGCTCCACACAGGTCAAGGAGGCCCGGGGTTTGAACCGCGGACCTCCCATGTGGTAAACAGACGCCCTATCCACTGGGCCAAGTCTGCTTCCCTAAGCATCTTCATTTTTTTTAAAGATTTATTTATTTATTTATTTCTCTCCCCTTCCCTCCCCTACCCCAGTTTGTCTATTCTCTGTGTCTATTTTGCTGCACGTTCTTTGTCCGCTTCTGTTGTTGTCAGCAGCACGGGAATCTGTGTTTCTTTTGGTTGTGTCATCTTGTTGCGTCATCTTTCCGTGTGTGCAGCACCATTCCTGGGCAGGCTGCACTTTCTTTTGTGCTGGGTGGCTCTCATGGGGTGCACTTCTTGCGCGGGGGGCTCCCCTATGTGGGGGGCACCCCTGCATGGTACGGCACTCCTTGCACGCATCAGCACTGCACATGGGCCAGCTGCACACGGGTCAAGGAGACCCGGGGTTTGAACCACGGACCTCCCATGTGGTAGACGGACACCCTAACCACTGAACCAAGTCCGCCGCCCTCTAAGTATTTTTTTAAAACTTATAAATTTTTTTAAAAGATTGTGGTAATACATGGGAAAAATAACTAATGTAATTTATGGACTATAGTTAACGACAACATTGTAATGTTTTTGTAGCAAAAGCAAAATTGGTTCTATACTAATTCTAAAGGTAAAAAAAGAAAACGAGGTTTGGTTTTGTGAGATATGAATACAATTAAGGATTTTTTTTCGTTAATAAGGAGACCTTGACTATGTTATTTGGCTAATCTGCTCATCTGTGTATCTTTCTGAACACTAGAGGAACAATTGCGTTAGCAGTTGGAATTAGATGAGATAAAAGTGCCTGAAAAAGAACTTTTTAGGAGTAATGTTTCCATAACTTGTTACGCTGCCTTTTTCTGTTCTTTCATTTTTGTGAATTGAAATAATATTGTTAATTTTAAAAAAAGAAAAGAAAAGACCCAAAGAAAGTGAGCACCCTGAAGGCTGGGAAGTGAATATCTCTTACTGGAACCCCTTCAGTTTCAGTTCTGGGGGCAGAACATTCAGTTAAGATGGAGGGAAGTGAGGAAAGCTTGAGAAAAAAGATTAGGACAATTGTGTGATATTCACAGGTCAGGAAAAGAAATTTTCTTGAGTTTGAACACTTTTCGCACTTCCTAAGAACCATTCAGATTTCAAAGAAAATACCCACAAGAGCCTCTTTGTGTGTGTATGTGTATGTGTGTGTGTCTAGTTGCTTCTTTTTTTTTTAAAGATTTATTTTTATTTATTTCTCTCCCACCTCTCCCCCCCAGCTGTCTGCTCTCTGTGTCCATTCGCTGTGTGTTCTTCTGTGTCCGCTTCTATTCTTGTCAGCGACACCAGGAATCTGTGTCACTTTTTGTTGCATCATCTTGCTGCATCAGCTCTGTGTGTGTGCCGTGCCACTCCTGGGCAGGCTGAACTTTCTTTTGCACTGGGTGGCTTTCCTTACGGGGCTCATTCCTTGCACATGGGGCTCCCCTACACAGGGGACACCCCTGCATGGCACTGCACTCCTTGCGCAAATCAGCATTGTGCATGGGCCATCTCCACAAGGGTCAGGGAGACCCTGGGTTTGAACCATGGACCTCTCATGTGGTAGGAAGACACTCTAACCATTGAGCCAAATCCGCTTCCCCTCTAGTTGCTTCTGTATGCATGTGAGTGGCTGACTGACCATGCATATAATAGACTCTGTATGATGATACATATCTCATAGTAAAACAGCTGGCAGCTCATATTTCTATTACTCAAGAGGGAAAATCTAAGACTAATATTTAGCTAGTATTTTATCCCAACTCAAAAACTGTGCATCCCTGTGTTCCATCTCTACCCACAACCCTGTGGTAATAGTCACCCAGGTGTATCTGCTAAAAAGGGAAAGTTCTGGCATTTCATGTTGCAGGTGGGGGTGAATGTATGCCTTGGTGGAAGCTAAAAGAGAAGTCTCCAAGGATTTCATAGTTCAACACACAGCTGAGCACGTCCAGATTTCTGGCCTGCAGACCACGGTCCCTGGTTTTACATCCTGTCCAGTCTATCACAATTGAAGGGAAGATCCCCTTATTCCAGCTGTTGATAGCCCTCAGTCCCAGGCTGCTCTGTCCCATGATCTTGCTGGGTCTAAAAGGCATGGGAAGGTCCAGCTCAAAGACATGGTGTTAGGCAGCTTCGATGAGTGGTCAGAGTTTTGGCATCAGAAAGAACTGAGTCAGAGTCTAGACTTCAAATCCACTGTGGAATTTGGGGAATATTGTTTCACCTGATATGCTTCACTTGATATTGAATGATAACCCCAGTAAATACCCAGGATGGCTGTCCCACAGTTAGTGCCCAGCACTGTGAGTTTCCCTCTCTCCTCTCGCTAATGTTCACAACCATTATATTGTTTCATTGATGTGACAGTCATTTGCTCATGGTTCTCCATTTACATTTCTTCCCAGGTGATCTATTGGCATGAAATGTTGCCACCAGCTTCTTATTAAATTAATCAGTATAGCCACAATTAGCATATGAACTCACTATTGCCTTCATTAAAATAATTACTGTTATCCAGATACGAATAATTCCTGCTATCATTAATACAATAAAAATTTCTTAACTGCATTCCTTTGATGTGTGATCTGGTTTTCTGTGCCCCTTCGGGCTTCTCTCAAGTTGAACAAATCTATCTGCTCCTCTGCATGAACAAGCCCTTTTGTCTTCCTCCATCCATAGAGGTGGGATGGGTTTCACAGGCCCTCCTTGAAGAACACACTAATTTGTAAATTTATACCTACTTGTACTGCTTCTGCTGCCACTCTAGCTACTGTGTATTAGCTTACTCTGGGCCAAGCATCTTGCTAAGCACTTTGCCAAGATTCTCCCTAAGAAAGAGGTACCATCCTCAGGCCCCATTTTACAGATATGAAAATTGAGGTTTAGAAAGTTTGAATATTAACCCAAAGTCCCCCATCTACTGAGTAGTGGAGCTAGCCTTTAATATCAGGTCTTTTTTTTTTAATTGTTTTTTTATTCTTCTTGCACTTTGTACCATAAAATAGAGTTAGTCCTCCTCCTCCAAGTCTTCCTCCTCCTCCATCTTTCTGTCCTTCTCTTCCTGCTTTTTCTCTTCCCCTTGTCCTCCTATTCTTCCTCCCCACTCCTTGTTAACTCCTCTTTCTATCTTTCCCTTTCCCAGCTCTCTGCCCACAGCCCAGCCCTGCCAAGGCCCTTTTGGATAGGCAGCCTGGGATCTAAGATTCCATGTCACTTGCTGGGACAGCAGGGACATGACTTCAGAGACATCCCCACCCTCCGGGTAAGGAATCCAGGCTTTTCAGACTTTGCAACTGGCTCTGAGGCCCTTTCCCTGACCCCAGAGCTTCCTGGCTGGGAGATGAACCATTGGTTTCTCCTTCATTCCTTCTAGCAGCTCCAGTGTGAAACTAGCTCTACCCTCAGCACCACCATGCTGCAGATGTGTGAGTCATAGTGACACTGGTCCAGGGTTTACTTTCACACAAATGTGCCAAGGAGTTTCTCCTGGACCTCACATGATATAGTATATTAGGAAGTAGACAATTATGCCCACTTGAAAGATGGAAACTGAGTCCCAAAGTGTCATAGATTTTTAGAGAAGAAGTACTCTTTAGAGGTCACCAATTTCCTCATTTTATAGATTAAAAAATGTGAGACTCAGAGAAAGATGACATGGAAAGTAAGGGGCAGAGCCAGCATCAGATCCCAGGGTCCCTAATTCCCAGGCCAGTGCCTGTAATAAAATGACAGGTGCAACCTGTGAGTCACCAGGATGTTTTGCTTTGCTTGGTTTTATTTTATTTTCAGGACAATTCTTACCTTGTCTGATCTTTAGGATTTGATGGGAGGGGGGCGCGCAGGGAACCTGTCGGCATTCAGGCTCAGAATCTTAAGGCTGCCATTGATTCAACATGTGTGACCTTGGACAACCTCCTTTGCCACCTCCGGTCTCAGTTTTCTCAGCTGTAAAATGATGTTTTGTGGGACCAAGGTGTTGAGTTAAATTCAACACCCTGATACTCAAGCACCCTGCTGCCTCAGGGGTTTCAAAGCCTGACATAGTCTTTGCTACTGCTTGGCTTGGCAGTAGCTGCTTCACTTCCCCAAATATAATTTTAATTTCTCCTTCTGGAAACCTTGCTCCGTGCATTTGGGCTGAATACGTTGATCTGTAGAAATTGCCATTCCCCAAGGCTGCTCACACCAGAAGCAGCAGGTGGTTGTTCCAAGTGATTCTGAACGAGCCCCAGAGTCCTGCTGGGACAAATCCATCCCTTCAAAGCAACATCTGCTGGAAGGTGGCATTGAATTATGTCACATTATAATCACATTTCACTTGGTTCCTGGAACCTTTATTTAGCCTGAGATGGAATCTCCCGCCACAAGGCCCACTTCTCTGGGGACTTTTCCTGGCAGGAGGCAGGGTGGGCTGCAGGGGGCAGATTGTGTTATAGAGGGTACAGTGGCGGGTCGATGGCAGAGGGATGGGCCTCTGGGTCTGGGCAGGGGTGGGGAGGAGAAGGCTGCAGTTGAGAGGCCACACACGCAAAGGGAATTCACTCCACAGGGTCTGCTCACTCAGCATAGGTGTCATCGGAAACTCATTCATTCATTCACTCTCTCGCTCACTCCACAAACATTCCTTGGCCCTCAACGTGCTGGGGTGATGTGCCAGGTTATGGGCATACAGAGCTTGCCTTTACCCTCAAGGCACTCACCATCTGTCACACAAGAAAGGAACCTACACTCTGCCTCACAAAGTGCAATGATAGATACCAGCGAGCAGGAAGAGAGCATTTAACAGCCTTGAGGGTTTGATGGGGCAGGCCTCTCCCTTAGGGTCCCCTGAAAGCAGACCCTAAGAAAAGGCCTCTGGTGCTGGTGGTTTATCTGGGAGGTGATCCCAGGGAGCACAAGTGAGAGAGGGAGAAGGGGAGGCAGGCAGGGAGAAGAACCAGTACAGTGGTGTTAGCGAGGGGTAGAGCTGTGGGCAGCTTGGCTGGGTCCTGCTGGGGACCTCCCGAGGGCTGCGTGGAAGACCCTGTAGTCATCCTCCTGGAGGATGGGGAGGTGGGGCACTTACCCACTGGCTCTGGGGGCATTCACTCCCCCTGCCTTGCCCCATGCACTTCTAGGTGGCACCTACCGCACTGCCAAGCGAGCTCTCCTGGTGCCGGAAGACACTCATGCAGAGAAGGAAAAAACACAGGTGTTGGGGTGGGAAGCTGCTGGCGTACCAGCAACTGTCTTAGCTGCAAGAGAACTTAGACAGCTGAGGGGAGATGGAGTGGGGCATCAAGGACCTCTTAGGAAAGCTGACATTTGAGCCGAGTTTGAAGTGTGAGAAGGAGTTTTTCAGCTGGAGCACACAAAGGGAGTGGCTAATCCAGGCAACTGGAACAGTATGTGGATGGGAGGGAAGAAATACCAGCAGCTCAAAGGACCAGAGGATTTCAAGGGAGGAATTTATTTTAGGACTAAACGTGGGGGAGATTTGAGCAGCCTGTGTGCAGGAAAGCCTTAGGTGGCAGAGTTGGAGGAGCTGACAAACGGGAGAGGGTGATATGATACTCCATAGGAACAGGCCCTTGCAGAGGCAGAAAGGAACAGATCCAGGGTACGGGGAGAAAAAAATTCTTTTCCTGAGAAGGCTGAGAATAGAAGGGAGTGCTGGAAGAAGTCAGGTTACCTGTTGGGAGGGAGGGAGTTGACGGCGGGGGGTAAGGGACTTGAGGAGGGTGGAGGACTTAAATTGTCTTGAAGGTAAGGGGCATGGGAGCAAACCACAGGAAGGTGAGAGGAGGGATGGGTAATGCTGGAACCACCTTCCGTCAGCACTTACTCCTTGGCAGTGTTACCATTACTCACTGAACACAATTTTCTCAGCAGCTCAGAACAGGAGTTGAGAAAGCAGATGGTCGTGCTGGAAAATGGCTGGGAGTTTGGCAGGACAGGGGTAGCAAGAGGAGAACACCAGCCAACTGCAGGCACAGTATTCCTGGGGGCAGGACCTCAGGGGCTTCCCATCTCCTTTCCCTTGGACCGGGGAGAAGAGTGATGGAGGGTTGAAAAGACCTCAGCTGGGAGGGAGGAGCCCTGGGGTCTCATCCAAACTGCTGCTCACTTTCTGGGTGACCCTGGGCAAGTCACTTCCTCTCTCTGGACCTCAATTTCCACACCAATGAACTCAGGGCTTCTCAGCCTCAGCACAATTGACATTTTGGGCCAGATCATTCTCTGTTGCAGGATGCTGTCCTCTGCAGTGTAGGACATTTAGCAGCATCCCTGGCCTCTATCCACCAGATGCCAGTAGCACCCCTGCCCATTGTCCCAAGAGGCAAAATTGGCCCCAGTTGAGAACCATTGTATTAACTGGGATAATGTAATCAGATTGGATATGGTTGACCTATCCAGTCAACCCACAATAACAGGTGTCTGAGGTGAGAGTGGGGGGTTCATTAGGCAGCTGATCAGAGCAGCTCAGATGTGAGCAGTTATTCATCACAACTGCTCCTCAGTTTCCCCATCTGTGAAACACATGGGTTCGAGTCTGAGTTGGACGTGGAATCCAGGCCTCCTGATTCCAAGGTCCATGCTCTTTCCTCCCTATCAGCTTTGTGAAATCTTGCCTTTTTTGCAAAGCATCCTGGGAGGAAGTGATTAAATCAAAGTCACATGGGTCCCTCAGTCCTTTACCACATCCTTCTCTTTGCACAGTAGCTGAATTGTTCTCTGGATGGATTTGAAAGAGGCAGAGGTCAGAAGAAAGGCCAAGATGGGAAGAACAAGAGGGAATACAAAGACTGAGATGGAAGCAGCAAGAGCAACAATGATGTGATGGGGTGTATATAAGTTAGGGTCCATTCAGGAGACAGAGAACACACCAGGAATTTGACCATGCAAAACTTAATGTAAAGAACTATTAATTAGTAAAAGGGGTAAAAGAAGACGCTAATGAATAAAGAATAGCAGATGTAGGGAAAATTTACTACTTCTAGCGATGATTGAGAGTGTGGCTGAAGCCGATCTGTAAAAGTAGGTGCTAGAGAGCATAGCCAAGGGTGCAGCGAAGGGTGCAGTCCACATGGCTGCTGAGGTGAACTGGGCGATCCCACACTGAATAAAAGAAAATGGATGAAGGTCCAAAACCAAAAAAGAAGTGGCCTTCTGCTGCTATCACCTTGCAGTACCCCTCCAGTGCCCTCTTTTGACAGAGGCTAACACTGCACCCACTGGCAAAGGAGAAACGTTTACGGGTCCAGCTCCAAGACCACAAAGCAGGGAAAAGAAGGGTGGATTTGGAGCTGAGAGACAATCAAGTGATGAATTCCAGACCCCTTGCCTTTGCTTAAGCAGCTTCCATATGTACCCTTCTATGCACATTTTAACTTGTATTCAACAATAAAGCAACTCTATGTTACCATCTAACAAGAAGCAGTTATTCTTTGTATAAATCCATGCGGTGCAGTAGTGCTCCAAAACGTATTCACCAAATGCAATGAATGTGCCACATTGATGAAAGAGGTTGTTGATGTGGGAGGATTGGGGTGAGGGGGGACCTCATATTTTTTGAATGTAGCATTTTTAAAAATTAATTATTTTTTTAAAGGAAAAAATAAAAAAAAAAGTTCTCGCACTTGCCTCAACAATGTCATTGTATCCATAGTTGGGTACACGAGTTACTTCTCAAATTCAGTACAGTCACACTGAAAATTCTATTACATAAAGGTTAAATTATAAAGTTAGCCCCCAATAACTTGCATATAAATAAAAATGGGCAAGAGAGAGAAGAAATGGTTAATGTATATATACATTACACTGCAACCCAATTTCCCCGTGGCCATTGGGATCAGTCATTCCACCCAGTGGAGTAACCCTTTTTACTGCCTGTTTGTTCAGTAATATAGGATCCTAAAGGGCTAGGTGTCAGTCTCATACTCCCATTCATTAGAATCTTTGTCATGCCCCCTGGTATTCCCCTCTTATGAACAAATATCTCCAAGCCAGCAGAGCTCAAATTCGTTAGGTCAAGAAGCAAAAACTCTGCACGTAGGTTATTTGGACAAACAAAGAAGCCTGGGTCAGTTGTCATTTATTGCTTCTCCACTCCAAATCCATCCTTCATTGCCTGCTTGTGATACTAAAGTATTTCTTCCTTGTGCACTGGAATGATCTCTGTCAGTAGATGGCATTAACATGACACTAGAGATGAAGGGACTTTTCTTCCTGATCCCAGTGTCCTTTGCTTCTTCTTGCTCCTGCAGCACTAGGTTGTATTCAAGACACTCAGTGGTACACACACTAGTGATATCAGCACACACACACATACACACACTCCAAGTTCATTTGCCAGCAGCTTCCCAGGGATGGTTTCTAGCTCTCTCTCTCTCTCACACACACACACAGACACACACACATGCACACACACATACACCTCCATGGGGACATTCTTGGTAGCTTTTCACTAAATCCAGCCACTGCCCCAGCTGACTTCCCAGCAAATTCAACAGCACGCCCTGAAGGCAGCTTAACCAACAGATTTCATCAGCACCCAGCAGGCAGTTGTCTGCCCATTAGCCTTGGCCAGCCCTGGCATGGACAACACAGTGCATTTTTCTACTGTCCAGTGGGCTGTAACTATACCCTCTCCAACAAGGTCAAATCCCAGGCATAGACAGGATCTTCCCTCTCTTTCAAATTTCATTCTTTGTATACTCTTACTTAGTCTCATGGTATTCTTTACTGTTTTCTTTTAGTCCCTCTCAGTTAATTCCCTGTACTTTCTGTCTTCTGATTGGACCTTAACTGACCCAGAACCACTCTAACTTCCACCCCTTGGCTAATGGACCCATGTATTTTAATGATGGGAAGGCAGCACTGTATATTGATGTCCAGTTCAAAGCATATATTGCATTATTTCAGGGCTTGTCTCCCAACTGGTACCATACCTGAGCCTTCAGTAAGCCATTCCACCATCCAATTAAGCCAGCCACTTTCAGGTGATAGGTTATGTGGTAAGACCAGATAATCCCATGGAAATGAGCCCACTACTGCACTCCCTTTGCTGTGAAATGATTTCCTTGATAAGAGGCAATTCTGTGTACAACATCATGATGATGGATAAGGCACTCTGAGAGTTCATGGATGGTAGTATGGGCAGAAGCATTACAGGTGAGGACAACAAAGCCATATCCAGAAAATGTGTCTATTCCAGTGAGGGAGAATCTCTGCCCCCTTCATTATGGAAGCAGTCCAAAGAAATCAGCATGCCACCAGGAGGTGGTGCCAGATTGTGGGCTCATTGTTGCTCTTTTCTGTTAAAAGAACTGAGCATCTGCCAATGGCAATAGCCAAGAAGTCTAAGAAAGGGAAAATCCATGTTTTTGAGTGCATGCAAATCCTCCATTCCTGACCTGCCATGGTCACTCTATTCATGGACCAATTGAACAAGCACAGGGATGGATGGATGGATAAAGATAGGTACAGAGCATGTCATGTTGCACACCCTCTTATTAAAAGCCTCCATGGATTCCCTTTAGTAAACATTCACATGGGACACAAATCTGCACAGTCTGTGCCTTTTCTGAGAGGTCCATCCACATACCTTTCCCCAAGAATTCTTTGTCATCTATCTTCTAATCTTGTTCCTTCCAAGACTCTCACCAGCCAACCACCATTAACACAGTTCATAAATCAGTGTAGACCCACACTTCTTGCCAAGAGAACTCCAAAGTGAACAATCACATATACCTCTTGAAGTTCTACTGTCCTTCAGGTCGGGGTCAATCCTGAACTAGGCTGTAATGTTGCAGCCCTTACTTTGGGTGGTACTAGCATACCACCTGTAAACCAGACTTGAGTTTTCCTTCCTCAGTCAATTGGTCATAAGGAACTCTCCATTAAGCCATAGACATGTTTTAAGGAAGAGGAGGCAATGAAGCAAGAGTTGATGTTAAAGAGTTTGAACCACTGACTCATGTAACTTATTCATATCTCAGATGATAGCATGGTTAATTATGATCCCACTAAACCAGAGATTACTAGGTACTCAATTTGCATTGGCAAGGCACTGTGCCCAAGGATACAACAAATGAAATTTTTTTAATTCATTTTTTAAAAATATTACATTCAAAAAATATGAGGTCCCCATTCACCCCCCACTGCCCCCACCCCACCACTCCCCCCACAGCCACACTCTCCCCCATCATCATGACACATCCATTGCATTTGGTAAGTACATCTCTGGGCATTGCTGCACCTCATGGTCAATGGTCCACATCATAGCCCACACTCTCCCACGTTCCATCCAGTGGGCCATGGGAGGATCTACAATGTCCGGTAATTGTCCCTTAAATAAAATTAAAAAACCATTTTTGAGGGTCTGTCTCCTGGGACCACCCCTGCTAACAATTCTATACCAGTTAAGATCCAGTCAGGAGACAGAATCCAGTTCATTAATTTGAACTTGGAAATTTTACTATAAGGACTTGTTGACAAGTAAAAGATGGTTAACTACTAAAAGAGGTAAAAGAGACTAAGGGTCTCAGAAACAGCAAGTACACAAAAAAAAAAAAGGAAGAAGAAGCACATACTATGTCTAGGCTGAAGGAGAGCAAATAATAAAGGAACTAAGGATTCAAGAGAAGGCCCTCCCAAAGGCTAAGATTCAGACCTCTTCAATGAGGGAGTGACTACCACCAGAATATGCAGCTGCTAGCGGCTAAGAAACTTGCTGAAAAGGGTGGGCTAGTGCTGGCCCGTTGAGGCAGCTCTCTAGGTGAGAGCATAATCCAAACCTGTGGCTGGAGCTGGTCTACAGAAAAGGCTGCCAGGTGGGGAGAGTCAGGGCTGCAGGTGCATCTGGAGCTAGCCCAGGAGAGCTGCAGAGGTGGTCAGCACTGGGCCTTGGCTTCTGAGAAAGGGAAGAGAAGAAGGGAGGAAGGAGGGAGGGAGGGAGGAGAGAGAGAGGGAGAGAGAGGGAGGGAGGGCGAAAAGGAGAAAGGGAGAAAGGGAGGGAGGGAGGAACAGAGAGAGAGAGGGAAGAGAAAGGGTAATAGGAAGGGGTAAGGAGGAGAACAGAGGGAGAAGGAAGGAAGGAGGAAGGGAGGGAGGGAAGGGAGGAAGAAAGGAAGGAAGGATCAGAACCTGGAAGGTAAGTGCCTTCCTACCACTACCACCTTGCAGTGTCCCTCCAGCACCCTCTACTAACAAAGCCTAACATTGCATGAGCTGACAAAAGAACTATATACAGGGTCCAGCTCCAAGATCACAAAGCAGGGATAAAAGGAAGGAATAAAAGGGTTCATCGGGAGAAGAGGCTGGAAGAGCAGAGATTTCTCTGCCTTTTGCATGGCAATACCACCTTGAAAAAGAAGAACAAAGTTGGAGAACTCAAACTTCCCAGTTTCAAAACTTACTAAAAAGCTACAGTGATCAAAAAAAAATGTGGTACTGGCATGAGGATAGATATATAGAGTCATGAAATAAACCCACATATCTATGGCCAACTGGTTTTCAACAAGAGTGTCAACTCCATTCAATGGGAAAGAAGAGTCTCTTCAACAAATGGTACTGGGACAACTGGATTTCCAATGCAAATGAATTAAGTTGGAACCCAATTGTATTAGTCAGGGTTCTCTATGGAAAAAGAACCAATAGGAGATATGTAAAATATTATGAGATTTATATAAGGATTGGCTCATGTGACTCTATGGATAGGCAAGTCCAAATTCCCTAGGGCAGGCTGCAAGAAGCTGTGAACTCCGATGAAGGTTTTTGATAAATTCTCTAGGAGAAACTGGCTGCAGAAGTAGAGATGGTAACTCTCTCTTCTTACTGCTGAAATCGCTTTTCCTTTTAAGGCCTTCAACTGATTGGACGAGACTTCTCAGTCTATTCAGTCAATTGCAGATGTAATCAGCATCCACAGATGTAATCAATTTATTGATGATTTAAATCCATGAACTGTCCTCACCATAACAATCAGGCCAGGGAAGCGGACTTGGCCCAGTGGTTAGGGCATCCATCTACCACATGGGAGGTCCGCGGTTCAAACCCCAGGCCTCCTTGACCCGTGTGGAGCTGGCCCATGCGCAGTGCTGATGCGCGCAAGGAGAGCCCTGCCACCCAGGGGTGTCCCCACGTAGGGGAGCCCCACACGCAAGGAGTGCGCCCTGTAAGGAGAGCCACCCAGCAGGAAAGAAAGTGCAGCCTGCCCAGGAATGGTGCTGCACACACGGAGAGCTGACACAGCAAGATGATGCAACAAAAAGAAACACAGATTCCCATGCCACTGACAACAACAGAAGCAGACAAAGGAGAAAACACAGCAAATAGACACAGAGAACAGAAAACTGGGGTGGGGGGGGAGGGGAGAGAAATAAATAATCTTTAATAAATAAATAAATAAATAAAGGACTAAAAGATTTTTTAAAAAGGAAGAAGAAGAACATGCAGCACATAGACACAGAGAACAGACAACTGGTGGGGGGGGAGATGGAGGAGAGAGAAATAAATAAAAATAAATCTTAAAAAAAAACTCAGGCCAGTGCTAGCTTGATTAAACAATTGAATACCATATACCTGGCCAAGTTGACACATGAACTTAATCATCACACTGGCATCACATCAAATACAAAAATTAACTCAAAAATGGAGATTAATAACCTAAAAATAAGAGATAAAACTATGAAACTCTTAGAAGAAAACATAAGAGAAAATCTTCATGACCTCGGCTTTGGCAATGGAATTTTAAATATAATGCCAAAAGCATGAACAATGAAAGAAAAATAGATAAATTCGACTTCATCAAAATTTAAAACTTTTGTGCACCAAAGGGCATTATCAAGAAAGTGAAGGGAAGCAGACTTGGCCCAGTGGTTAGGGCATCCGTCTACCACATGGGAGGTCCGCGGTTCAAGCCCCGGGCCTCCCTGACCTGTGTGCAGCTGGCCCATGTGCAGTGCTGATGTGCGCAAGGAGTGCCCTGCCACGCAGGGGTGTCCCCCGCGTAGGGGAGCCCCACGCGCAAGGAGTGTACCCCGTAAGGAGAGCCGCCCAGCGTGAAAGAAAGTGCAGCCTGCCCAGGAATGGTGCCACACACACAGAGAACTGACGCAGCAAGATGATGCAACAAAAAGAGACACAGATTCCCGTGCTGCTGACAACAACAGAAGCAGACAAAGAAGAACACACAGCAAATAGACACAGAGAACAGACAACTGGGGGGGGGAGGGGAGGGGAGAGAAATAAAATAAATAAATTAATCTTTTTTTAAAAAAAGAAAGTGAAAAGGTCATTTATAGAATGGGGGAAAAAATACTTGCAAATTACATATCTGATAAGGGTTTAATATCCAGAATACATAAAGAACACTTACAACTCAATAACAAAAAGACAAACAACCCAATTTAAAAATGGACCAAGGACTTAAATAGACATTTCTCCAAAGAAGATATAAAAATGGCCAATAAGCACATGAAAAAATATTCAACATTATTAGTCATTGGGGGAATGCAAGTCAAAACAACACTGAGACACCACTTCACACCTTCTAGGATGGCTATTATTTTTAAAAAGGAAAATGACAAGGGTTGGTAAGGCTGTGGAGAAATTGGAATCCTTATGCATTGCTGGAGGGAAGGTAAAATGGTGCAGTCAAAGAATTGAAAACAGAGACTCAAGCAGATAGATACTTGTACACCAATATTCACGGCAACATATTCACAACAGCCAACAGGTGGAAACTACCCAAGTGTCCATCAGTGGATGAATGAATAAACAAAATATGGTCTGTACATACTACGGAATATTATTCGGCCATAAAAAGGAATGGAGTTCTGATACATGCTACCACATGGGTAGACCTTGAAACTATTGTGCTGAGTGAACTAAGCTAGACACAAAAGGACAAATACTGTATGATTCCATTTATATGAAATATCTAGAAGAGGCAAATTCATAGAGATAGAAAGTAGACTAAAGGTTACCAGAGGCTGGGGGAGGGGGTATGAGGAGTTACCAATTAATAAGTACAGAGTTTCTATTCGGGGTGATGAAAAAGTTTTAGTAATGGATGGTGGTGATGGTAGCACAACACTGTATTAATAAATGTAAGTAATGTCACTGAATTATACGCTTAAAAATGGCTAAAATGGCAACTTTCATGTTGTGTGTGTGTTACCACAATGAGATTTTTTTAAAAAAGAGAGAAAGAATGCATTCAGAACATGAACACAAAAGAAAGCCTCACTGTTCAGCTTTCAAATGAACAGAATATAAAATTCCTGGACAAGTTCCCTCTTCCCACCCCTGGGAGAAAATAGGAAGTGAGTTGAGGTGCATTTCATTTTTCATGAAAAGGATTTCTCAGCTCCTTGTCTCCTGCAGACTCAGGCCACCCCCACCCTGCATATTCAACAGACGTCCAATCACTCTAGTCCACGGCATTTTCTCAGGCCTACTAGGCACAGGCACTGAGCCCGGGGAGCCTACTTGATCGTGGGTCTCAACCTGTTGATAGCTGTCTGTGGCTGATTCCGGCTTGAGAACAGACTGATTCCTAGACAAGAAAAACTCCAAGCAACGAACATGCTCAGATTGAGATACATCTGTGTTCTGGGCGGATTGTAGGAGCAATGGTGTTAGTGTCGAGTGACACGGGCTGTAATCCCACCTTGGTTCTTTTCTAGCTGTGTGAGCTTAAGTAAGTCACCTCACTTCTCTGAGCCTGCTTCTTCATCCAGCACATGGATTTGGTATTATCTACCTCTCAGGACTGCCACGGAGACCAGGAACAATGTCTGTGTTAGGCATAATGTGAGGACCTGTCAGTGCAGGTGCCAGGCCCTTCAGCCCCATCCCCAGGCTATGCCCAAGATTTTACCAAGCTCAGAAAGCAGATACCTAGGCCAGGGGCCTGGGTACCACTGAGCAACATCAGCTCCACTCACTGAGGGATTTGAACCTGATGTTGTCATACTTGGCACAGGCTCTAGGAAGCACCTAGCCCCACCTCCGCACTGGACAGATCAAGAGACGGAGGCCCAGAGAGGGCAGGTGTGTGCACAAGGCCACAGAACATGCTGGCAGAGCCAGGACTGGAATCCAGTCTCATGGCATCAAGTCATTTAACCATCTGAGAGGCTGCCATGTCGTTACGCGCTTTGGAATTTAGGTGCTCGGCGCGAGCCACACCCCATGCTCAGTGCAGTGGACATAGGGGTGATGAGAGCCACATGGCCCCATCCCTCACTTCTTGCACTCTGGTGATCAGGGAACAAGCATCAAGGAACACCCAAGCTAATCAGCCACATGAGGAAGCACGGAGGGCCCTCCAGAGGGCGGGGTCCCGAGAGTGACAGCAGCGGCAGGAGGGCCACGTCAGGGCATTTAGGAGCATCTCTCACAGAGCGGACATCTGAGGTGAGGCCTGGACACCAAGAAGGAGCCAGCCGGGTGGAGACTGGTGAAGGGTGTCCAGGCAAACAGCTCAGGGTGACAAGGAGAAGAAAGGAGGCCAGATGAGAAAGGAAGTGAGCAGGAAGGACACGGCAGAGAGGGGGCAGAAGCCAGGTCAGGCAGGGCCACCGAGGCCCCAGGACCTTGGCTTTGAATGAAAGATCAATAGGAGGTCACTGGAAGGTCTGAGTGGTGAGAGATGTGCTCTGGCTTCCATTCTACAAAGGATCACCCTGACTGCTGCTGCTGGTGTGACACTTGGTAGCCCTGTGACCTTGGGCAAGTTGCTTGACCTCTCTGAGCCCCAGTCTCATGTGTAAAATGGGATGTTGAGGGCTGACCCAGGGCAGTCCACTCAGAGTACTAAGCAGAGCCCCGGACATCGGAAGTACCAAGTGAAGGTTTGCTCTTCCCATCAGCATGTCCAAAGCCCTCATCCTCTACCTTTTCAAACCAGAGTTTCCCCCAGTCCCATCAACCTGGCCTCCAACTGCCCTAGGAGCAGCACAGTCCAGCGGGAGTTACTTCTATTTCTCCGCAGAGGGCCTGAGGTTCACTGAGGGTCGGGAATCCTGCTAGGAGGAGGCCCAGAGACCCATGAGCCCTTGCTCTCTCCATGACACCACGGCAGGTTCTGCAGGTGAAACGCCCCCATTGTTTCTGCGCCGTCCTCAGCCATGGAGGTACGAGGCTGAACCTCATGAGCTCCTGTCCATCGGAGGTCAGCCGGGGGACGTGAGGTCGGTGGGTGCATCACAGGAGCCTAGTCGCAGAGAGTTATGGGGACCCCACTCTCAACTAGGGCCTTGCAAGTGGCCTTCGCATCCATCAAAGTCACAGCTCCATCTCCAGGTGCCCCAGAAAAATCACACTTTCCAATCAGGGGATGGCCGAGGTCGTGAGAAGTAATAATTGCTTTGGCCGGCTCCTACGGTCAGATTTATTATGACATAAAGAAACAAAATCACCTCCTGGTGGCACTAGCCAATTGGCTGTCTGTGCTTGTGGAACCCCTGTTCGCTGGGGCCTGGGTAGACAGAGGCTCCAGCCCCACTCCTGCCAGCCCGCAGCCCCGGGCTGGGCCATCCATCTTCCTGTGCTCCAGGCCGCCTTGCCCGTGGGACTCCACCTCTGACACACTTCACAGCATTTGAAAATCAGTGCCCAGGTCAAAAATTACCATTTGGTGCTGCATCAAGGGGATTCGCTGGCTGCTGACAATATCCAGAGAGACCTCAGCATAATTAAAGGCACAGACTTTGGCATCAGCCTAAAAGTGGGTTCAAGTCCCAGCTCTGCCATCTCCTGGCCAAGTGACTTTGAGTAAACTTACCTCTCTGAGCCTCCATTTCCTCATCTGTAAAGTGAGGGGGTAGAAATTCGTACCTTAAAGAGTTGTATGGATTAAATAAGAGACAAAGTGTACAAGGCATTTAACAAAGTAATATGTGCTAAATAGAAAGTATTTTGAGTTGCCTTAATGCTATTGCAGGGTCAGATGCTAGACTTTATATATCCTGCCATAACCCATTAAAGGTATTGGGGAGAGTGCAAACTACAGGGTAAACTATTATCTGTGTAGTGCAGCAGTACCCCAAAATGTGTTCACTGAGTGCCATGAGGGTGCCACAATGATGAGGGAGGTTGTTGGAGTGGGAGGAGTGGGGTCGGGAGTTGGGGGGTATACAGGAACCTCTTATATATTTTAGTGTAACATTTTTTGTGTGATGTATATATCCTCAAAAAAATACAATTTACAAAAATGATGTGGTGGGGCTGGGGAGTGGGTTATATGGGAATCTCTTATGTTTTTTGTTTTTTTATGTTTTTTAATGTGACATTCCTTGTGATCTATTAATTTTAAAAAATTTTTAAAAAAAGAACACAGCGAATAGACAGAGAGCAGACAACTGGGGGGGAGGGAGGGCAGGAAAAGGGAGAGAAATAAAAAATAAATCTTTTAAAAAAAGTATTAATACTATCACTATTTTTAATTATCCAGGGATTTTATGATATGAGGAGATATTTGTTGAGGCCCAATTATGTCCCCAGGGAGGGACATATTCTATTCTAGTTCTTTTAAAATATTTTACCCGTAGTACTCAGAACAAATCTTGCAAGGTGGGTATGATTATCTTCATTTCCTAGTTTAGAAAACTGGACCACAGGGCCATTAGGGGACTTATGAAAGGTCACCCAGCTGATGGAAAGGGGAATTGGAGTTAGAATCTTGGCTTGTTGATCCTGGAGCTGGTTCTCCTCCTGATACACCACCTGACTTCTCAGCTTCTCTTGAAGGCTATATAGGGCCATTGGTCAGACAGATGAACATGTTCACACACCCTTTTCTTTCCCTCCTTCGTGCCCCAGTTCTTGAACACTGACTCCACGATAAGCCCTCCTCTGGGCAACGTGAAGGCCAAAATGAACACAGAAGCCCTCCCTGTCCTTGAGGGTGACGGGTACCTGATGGGGTAGAGTGAAGTTGCCACCACACTGCCCAGAACACATGTGTATCAGTTAGCTTTTGCTGCATAACAAATGACCCCAAAACTTATTGGCTTAAAGAAAAGAACAGTTTATTATCTCTCCCAGTTCTAAGGTTTCGTTAGACAGTTTCTTCACCTAGGTTTATTCATGCCACTCCACTCACCTGGCAGTTCAGTTGGGCTGGAAGATCCAAGATGGCTTCATTCACGGGTCTGGCAGTTGATACTCCTCCATGTGCCTTCAAATCCTCCAGTGTCTTATATGGCAGTCTCAAGGCAGGGTTCCAAGAGGGTAAAAGCAAAAGCTACACTGCCTCTCGAGTCCTAGGATCTAGAACTCACACAATGTCACTTCTGCCACAGTCTATTGGTCAAAGCATGTCACACTCTATTGCTTGACCAGCATCTGTGACGTACATTTGTGACCCATCAGATGAGGCTTAGAGATAAGCTCAGAATGAGGGTAAGGGAGTCAGTCTGTGGTCTAGCCCAGTGGAATCATAATAAGCCTACACATTTTTTATTCAGATTAAAAGGATGTCGAATTGTGAGGTTGTTAGAATGCGCCATATCCTTTAGCCAATGGAGAAACCGAGGCAGAATTAGCCAGCGTGTAAATAGAATCAGTGCATCCTAGAGCCAGAAGAGTCTCACCAAAAATGGTTTTCATATGAAGAAACCAAGGCCCAGGAACATGAAAGTGTCCCACCCAAGGTTACAAAGTAAGTTTACAGCAGAGCCAGGAGTGAGTCAGGTGCTTAACACCCAACCCAAACCTCTTCCCTCTACCCCACAAGGAGGCTTTGGAAATAGGCTGGCGTCAGGCAGCTGGACTCTCATCTCCAGCTGGGGTGTGTCTCCTCTGCCCCCTTCCGTCACTTCTGCAGGTTTGCGAGCTGATCCCTTTTGGCACGCAGTCACCACATAAGGCACTTTTTCACTACCTTATCTGATCCTAACAGATCTACTCCCATTTTACAAATAAGAAACTGAGGCTTGGAGAGGGCAGCTGCCTTGCTCCAGGTCTCACAGCTGGTGAGGCTAAGACTGCCTCCCACATTGCCCCAAGAAGAGTTCAACTGTGACCCAGGCCCCTATGTGGACAGAGGAGGCTCTGTGGTCCAGGACATCTCAAGATAAAGCCCAAGGCCTGGGGGAAGCAGCCATGGCCCGGCTCCCCCAGAACCGCCTCTGCAAGTGGAAGGACCCTGTGTGCAGCTCTGCTCCACACTCACACCATGCTCTGGGGGCCTCCGAATCCCAGTCCAGGGCCCTCGTGTCCACTGGAGCCTCGAAGCAGTCGCACGGGCTCCGGCCAGGCTGGTCAGACACATGCGGAGCCGCTCAGTGGCATTCAAAGAGCACGTTTATTTACAAAGCGCTTTACAAACATCAGCTTATGCCTCCCCACAGCCCCCTGCGAGGTAGGTCAGTAGTCATATCTACAGTTTATAGATGGGGAAACTGAGGCACGGAATGGGGGTGTGGCCTGCCCCATTTTAAAGAGACCTTCCCACCCACCCATAAAAAAAAAACCACACAAAATAAGCAAACAAAAAAGCAGACATCCTCCACCCAAAATGCCCTTCTTCCTCCGAACTCCAGGGGTTGCACCCCTCCCCAGTGATCAGCCTGACCAGGAGCCACAGGGACCTCACTGCCAGGGATTGGTGTGCGGCTTTGCAGGTTGTCACTGCCTGAGGCTCAGCAGGGTCAGGCCACTGGGGCCTGAAAGTTATAGGCAGAGGGGGCTCAGGTGACTTTATTCTGCAGACAGAGGGTCAGGCAGGGAAGGGGCCCCATGTGGAGCAGGAGAGGGAAGGGCAGAGCCTGGTTCAGGGAAGCGCAGAGCACTGTCAGGAAGCAGGAGTGGAAAGCAATCGAGAGCAAATATTCCAGGGGCTGCAGTGGGTAGTGAGGTGGAGGAGGGAAATGCAGATTCTCCCAGGAAGAACCCATCCAGAAGTGCCCCCGGCAAATAAAGGCAGGGCCCAGTGTCCCCAGGACCCTGGGGGGCTGGACCAGATGGGGTTCTAGATGCCAAGCCCCAGTTCATTGTCCATCCGTGCCCACAGGGAGCCAAGCGGTGTGGAAACGCTGGCCTGGCACGCCCTCAGCAGGGCCTCGTGCATCTGGGCCAGGGGCTGCAGGAGTGAAGCTGGAGTTCTAAGTCGGTCAGCGCTGCCAGGCAGTGCCAGGCCTCACAGCACAAGCCTGCGGAACCCTCTGGAGGCGGGGCAGAGCTGCACCCTGGCGCCTGCCCCCAGTAACGGTGCAAGACCCTGCCCGCAGTGGAAGGGGGCACCACGATGGCCCAGTGCCCGCTCCAGGGTTTTCCCCCATGGGGGCTACGGCTGAGCAGAGTTGGGGGTGCAAGTCTTCCTCAGTCCCGGACGCTGGGTCTGCCCCTGAGTGTGCAGTGGGTGCCCCAGGCCAGGGGCCCGCGCTATCTTGCCTCCAGCCCCTCCAGGTACTCCAGGGCCACATCGTAGCAAAAGTGGTACTGGTCCTGGGAGGGGGAGAGGGAGAGGAGGAATCTGAGCCCGGCCCCCTTAGTGCCGGGAGGGAGAGTGGGCAGAGGGGAACCCCAGGCCCAGCTGTGGGGCTGCACGTGGGAGAGTGGGTCTTGAGGGGCCTGGCCCGGCACGGACTGTGAGGTGGAGGGGCTCGGTGCGGGGAGGGGCGGCTCCTCACCAGGGTCTCCACCATATTGGGCTTGTAGTTACGAAGTGTTTTGGCAGCAAAGAAAACGTCCACCAGGCTGTGGCAGCGGATCATCTCCAGGACTGTGGCGCAGGCGCAGAAGGTGCCACTGCGGCCACCCCCATTCCTAAAGGAAGAGATGGAACAAGCATGGGGTGGGACCCAGGATCCAAGGGTGAGGGGCAGGGCCAGGGCATCCAAAAGAGCAGGGCAGGGCTCGGAAACCCAAAGAGAGGAGGGGCAGGGGCAGGAGCCCAGAAGGTGAAGGCCTGGACTGGGGGCCCAGAGGGCCCAGCGGGGAGCAGGCCTGGAATGCTCTGGGGGCATGCAAAGTGTCAAGGCATCTAGGAAGACAGCAGATTCTGAGAGAAAGGAGCCCAGACACACCCCAAGAGAAACCCTGAGAGGCAAAGAGAGCGGCAGAGAAGGGCAACAGAACAGCGAGAAAAACCCAAGAGCAAGATGGGAAATGAACGCTGAGAACACCGGCCTCGGCCCCTGCCACAGACTCGCAAGGCCCAGAGACACACGAAGCCCCTCCCATTCCCAAGGCCCCTCTCCTCCTCCGTGCCCTGTGGCTCCAGGCTGTGGGTGCCTCCTGTGTGTGTGCACTCTCCCACGAGAACTGCTAGCCCGACCCTGGGCCCTGGCTGACTCAGGCCCCTAGCCTGGCACAGAGAAGGGTCAGTCAGTGCTGAAAGCATGAAAAGTGGGGAGCAGAGGTGTGAATGCACCCAGACATGAGAGAATAAATGAGTTTATGAGTGAGGGCATATGAATGAATGAATGAATGAATTCATATAAGAAGAGTTGCCTGCGTGCATAAATGAACAAAGATGGAAATTGTTGGCTTAACAAGTGGGCTACTATCTCATCGAGTGAAAAATTCAGACAAAGCGCTTAATTGGCAAGGTCAAAGGTCACACAGAGGGCACTAAACACTTGTTCAGGGTGAGCTCATACCTGGAAGCTGACGGGGTTCCTCCAGGGAAGGCCAGGCCACAGCCCTCTGGGAGCCAGGGGTCCTGGTGCCAGCTCCCAGCCAGGCCCTCCGCCCCGGGCCCCAGGGTCCACGGCCCCTCCCCACCCTCCCACAGGGCCAGCGCTCACAGGCAGTGCACGACGGTGCGCCCGTCCCCGCTCTCCGCCTGCCACTTGTCCACCTCGGCCAGCAGGTGCAGGAAGGCCTTCCTGGAGTCAGGCGTGTCCCGGTAAGCAGACCAGCGCAGGAACTGGAAGTGCCGCACCAGCAGGTGCCCCTCCTGCAGCTGGGGGCGTGAGCACCCGGTGACCCCGGGAGGGTCACTCAAGGCTGCCCCAGCCCCCACCCAGGTTCTCACCCTGGGCTGCCCAGGTCACTTACCCGGGAGATGTTCTGCACCCGGAAGACACGGGCCACCAAGTCCTCGTCCATGGAGCCCGAGACAAACTCCACCTCCATCAGGCCATACTGCTGCCGCCCCGGCTCCGGCCAGTACTGCAGGCAGGGCTGGGGCAGCAGTGCCCGAGGGGAGAGCTGACTGGAGCCGGCCTGGGGCACCCACGCTCGCCCTGGGGTTCCCTTGCCCCCGGGTCCACCCACTCACTTCAGACTCCCCTTCAGAGCCCCTCACACTCCATCTGTCTTCAGCTTCCACCTGCCCCAATGCCTTCTGCAGCGATGCCCCCTGTCACGTGGCTCTAGATCTACACCTTACCATACTCACAGAAACACACCTGGGCACACACACAGACACACTTGCATCAGGCTGCCTCCCTCCAGGGACAGGCCTCAGACGAACCCCATCCACCCCAGAACCCCACCCCAGCTCTCTCTCTCACCGCCTCTGCACTTTAGAGGCATCCCCAATGCTGGGGTGTCCCCGATGCTGCAACACAGCTCAGCACCCAACTCCTGCTCCAGGGCTCCTCCAGGGTGTCAGGATCCTAAGTGCACTGCAATCCCCTCCAGCCAGGCCACAGACTCAAGGCAGCCCCCCACCCAATCCACGGGTGCTGCACCAGAGACAGCCAGAGCACCCCTTCTAGCCTCAGCTCTGCCAACAGCTTGGGCATAGCCTCTCCCTTCTCCAGTTCCACGGTTTCCCACCTGTAAAATGCCCACAAGCTCCCTCCCAGAACAGCACTGTGCTCCCTCTGCTTCCATCTCTGGTCACAGCCCCATGAGGCTCCCTTCTTTTTGCCTGGGATCCGACAACTCCTTTGCATGTACTATTTCTTCTCCATGGATCACTCTTGCCCCACCTTTTCACCTGTTAACGCTATTCATCTCAGCTCAAATACTGCCTCCTCCAGGGAGTCCTCCCCAATACACTACACCCAGGCTCCTCCATGCCCCTGTGCAGGCTCTGATAGCCCTCCGCCCTCTGTGCTGTCACCAAACATTTTTGTACCTCCTAAGAGGGGCTGTGTCTCCTCCCTGTCTCCCCACAGCCCACTACAGGGCCTGGCACAGAGCGGCCCATGGGAAAAGTTGATTGAATGAATGAGCAGTTTGATCATCAGTGACTTATGTCCACATGAGCCTCCCTTTGGGTCCCTCCCCTCCATCCCAGCCAGGATGCCCCTCCCTGCCATGGCTGGGATTCCCTCCAGATCCCCACCCAGGTGTTGGAGCCCATTACTCTGCAGTCCTGGGTCATTTACATCAAGCATCTGACTCATAAAGAGCCCAGTTAACCAAGTCTTCTCAAGGTGGCCATCAGGAGGCAGTCATGCTCACTGGATAACAAATCCCCTGGCCTCCCAGGCAGACAGCTGGGGCAGGAAGAGGTGGACAGGGTAGGCCAGAGACTATGGCCACCCGGGGGTGGAAGGCTGGGCATCTGCACTTCCCAGGAGCTCCAGCCTTGGGAGCCCCAAAAAGCAAGCGGGGGCAGCTGGAGGGGCCACTCCCGGGCTGTGGTCATAGAGCCAGCACCTGGAACGGCCTAGAAGCCACCATCACCTCATCATCTTCATCCCTTAGCGCAGTGCTAAGCAGGTAACATCCATCTTACATGGGCCTCACAAGAAGCCGGTGAGAACGGGTCCTGTGCAGTCCCCATTTTATGGAGAAGGGAACTGAAGTGCAAAGAGGCAAATCAACTTACCCTTGACTTTTACTCTGCTTCAAAGGCCCCCATAATGGACAGTTTAGTCAAGTGACTAAAAATGCAGAGGCTCTGGGAAGAGGCAGCCCCGGGCGGGAGGCATAGCTCGGCCACTTACCAGCTATGTGGCCTTGAAGCTGTTTCACCTCTCTGGGTCTGAATTTTCTCACATGAAGCTTTCATGCCAGGGTCATTTAAGGTAGTAAATAAGACTGTAAGCATAAAGCAGAGCCCCTGGCATACAGCAGGTGCTAATGAAGAGCAGTTCTCTTCTCTCTCTGACACCCTCCTTCTACAGATGAGGAAATTAAGCCTCTGGGAGGGAGAGGGTTTTGCCTAAGGTCACACAGCAGCAAAACTGGGCTCAAACTCCTGACCTGCAGGACAGTGCCCTTGAACAAACCGGCGCCTGGCCGCGGGGCCGCTCACCCAGGCCGAGTTGGACTGGTTCAGCTGGTTGAGCATGACGATGGAGGTGCACCCGTAGTCGTAGACCAGCCGCCAGAAGTCGGGCGTGGTGCTCTGCAGCGGGTGCAGGGTCACGATGAAGGCCGCGCTCCGCGTGTAGCTCTGTGGGGAGCCGGGACTCAGCCCGGCCCTGGCCGCCGCCCCCCACGCAGGCCAGCCTCCGGCAAAGGCTGTCCTGTCTCCCCGGCCACCCCGAGCTGAGCAGAGGGTGGCAGGTGCACTGAGGCCCGAGGCAACACCTGCACTGCCCGGCTGTTTTTCTGTAGAAATTCCCAGGGCCTACATAATATTCCATAAAATAATATAATATTCCACTGTATATTCGTTTTCTCGACTGTCTCAGCCCACCCCCAAATGCAAGATCCAGATTTCTGGGTATCACCCATGCCCCGCATATGGTATGGGTTCAAGAAATACTTTTGAGTAAATTAATCCTTCATGGCCTTTCTAACTCCATGACTCAAGGGTCTGAGGCCCCAGATCAGACGTTGCCTCGGCTCCCCCTTCCCCAGCCCGGTCCTGCCAGGGGGCCCAGCACTGGCCTTTCCCATCGTGCTCTAGCTCTAAGTCTCCTCCTGTCCCTGCCTTGTCCCACACCATGCCATAATCCCTCCCTCTCCAATGCTCTTCTCCGGCAACCCCTGTTCCCTGACCCTGACCCTGACCCCTGAGCCTCCTTCAGCCTCTGGGGGCTGGCACAGGCTCCAGCTCCGTGACCCCAGCACAAACTCCCCTCGCTCCAGACTTCAGCTCACAAGCCCCGATCCCAAACCTTCCCTCCACTCCTCGCCTGCCAAAGCCCGAGTCATTCATCCTATCTGAGAATCCCCTGGGCCTGAGCCTGGACACAGCCCAGCCTGAGCCCTAGGACCTTGGCCCCCCACTCCAGCAGTGCCCTGAATGGAAGTTCACCAGGCTGAAGAAATCCCACCACAAGCGTCGTTCCCAAAAAGGGCAGGGGGCTCCCCCACATCAGGGCCCTCAGCTCCTGGACCTCCCCGGATGCTCCTGGCGGGGGGGGGGGGGGGGGGGGGGCGTTTCCCAGGGCCCTCCTCCCCGAGCCCTCACGTCAGTCAGGGCCGCGTTGATGTAGTTGTTGGGGTCGCCGTCGGTGGAGACGAGGAAGGGCAGGCAGCGGTCGGGCGGCAGGACGTCCATGCTGCGGTTCTTGTCGCGGTTCCGGGGCAGCAGGGCGATGCTGCACTCCTCCACATCCAGCGGCGGCGTGACCGAGTTCAGCGTCTAAGAGGCGTCGGGGGAGGAGCAGGGGGTGGGAGAGTCGCACCCAGTGCGCACTGGGCCTCCTCCCAGCCCTCGAAGGAGCCTGGGCTGGCTTAACTCCATTTTATGGGTGGAGAAACTGGGGTCCAGAGGGAAGGGAGAGAAGGCAGGGACCCAGCTCCCCAGCCCCTGGGCCCGCAGCTCCCCTGTGAGATCTCCTGGCCTGGTGTCCCCTGCACGACGAGGCGGGGGAAGCTCACCACCTTCTCACGCGTGTGCGAGGACCTTCTCGCGCCTGTGCAAGGCCACCAGGGCCTGGAGGGAGCTCTGGAGGCCAACGGGCCGCCTCCGCACTCACCACGTGGCCTCAGGCTAGTGACTCTGTCTCTCGGCCTCAGTTTCCTCAACTCTAAAATGGGATCGTAATATGCCTACTTCCTAGGGCTGTCGGGAGGATAAAGTGAGATAACGCCAGGCCCACAGGGACTCCCACAGCAAAGACGACGGCACAACCCTCACATTCACACACGCACACACGCTCGTCCCCCACCTGGAACTCTTCCCGCAGCTGGGAGGAATTACTCTGAGGGTCAATGCGGATCATCTCCTTATAGGTGGCCCTGAACTCGTTGACAGGGATGGTGGTCTCCCCGCACAGGCAGGCCTCCAGGATTGCGTCATGGATGAAGATGTACTGCTCCTGGAACAGGTGAGAACAAGAGGAACCGTGGTGAAGAGCTGGGGCAGCAGTGTTGGGGGTGAGAGTGGAGCAAGATCAAGGTTGAAGCAGGGGTACTCTGAAGTGGGGTCCAACCATGTATCACTATCATCCCGACTTGCTGGAACAACCTTACTTGAAATAATCGCCCAGGGTATGTTTAGCCCAGGCACTGAGAAAACGATCCTAACAGCAGCACTATTTGTTGAATGCCGGTGCCTTTATACTCACTTCTCACGTTCAGCCCTGTAACAGTGCTGCGAGAGGCTCTGGGAGGTCAGGGGACAGCCCAAGTTCTCACCCCTAATGAGGATGCGAACCCAGTGTGCCTGACTGCAGAACCCATGCTCAACCCCAGCCAAGAGAAGACAGTGGAGCTGAGTTTAGGGAGACTGTAAGAGGTGGGCAGCCCGAGTACTGGGGCGAGAAAGAACAAGAGGAAATCCTGGGGAAGGGAGGGGCCTCGGGACACCCTCACACTCCATCGGCTTTGGGCTCCTCCAGGAGGGACCCAGTCCTGGGGAGGGGGGTGGGGACAGGGCTGGGTCCCACACCTCAGTCTGGATCATGTTGACGCGCCGGGAGCAGAGGGTCTTCACACAGTTGTAAATGTCCACGACTCCCTCACACTCCGCCATGTCCAGCATCACATCCAGGACGATGTAGCAACCTGTGCGGCCGGTGCCCGCGCTAGGGAGAGAGCAGTGCCCAGTCAGGTCAGAGCCGTGGGGGAGGGGCCCAGGACCAAGGAGAAGAAGAGAAGGGGGTGTACCCGGCACCTGCATGTTCTACACCACACAGGGGACAGGGACACAAAGAAAATTCTTCCAGCAGGAGCCAGAAAGAAGGCTGCTGGAAAGTAACGGTAGAGGGGCCAGGACAAGATATAGGTTGGGGGCTTGTGGGCCCAGAGGACTTGTTGAGGCCACCAGGGTTAGATGGTAAGCTTTCCAGAGGGAGAATAAGGACAGGACCAGAACAAGGAAGAGGCCAGAGGAAGAGGTGGAGGCAGAGAGGAGGCAGGGCAGGGGGAGGGCAGAGGGGTCAGAGGGGCCAGTCAAATCAAGAGTTGGTGAAGGAAGAGGAAGCAAAGGTCAGGGCTGCAGAGGGTGGGACAGCCAAGGGACAAGGGCTGCCCACTGGGTTTGCTGATGAGAAGATGAAGCCCCTCCAGCACCCGGGCCAAACCTGGTAGGCAGCAGGTGTGCAGTGAGCATTTGCTGAGTGAGAACAAACTGAGCTGACCCTGCCTGTGCTTCGCCAACCCCTCACCTCCACCATGTCTCCAGCACCTCCTTGGCATCTGGGCCAAGGACTCTGCAGATCAGAGGAGCATGTGAGCATGTCAACCTTAGGGACGAAGCTACAAAGGCCTATGGGAGTGATTCTCTCTTCTCTCGTCTCCTTGGTCTCCAAGCAGGAGAAGCCCAGGCCTTGCCCTGTCTGGGGAACTTGAACCATTCCTTCCAGTCCAACCCACTCTGGCCCCCTTCCCCACTGGAGCCCCTGAGCCCAACCTGCAGTGGATGACAATGGGCCCAGCATCAGGTGGGGTGGAAGCCTTCACGCGCCGGATGAAGGCCAGCAGCCCCGTGGCGTGGTAGGGGACGCCGTGCTCTGGCCACGCCGTGAAGTGGAACTGGCGGACCTCATGCCGGGCAGAGTAGCCTCGCTGGGGGAGACAACAGGACACACAGGCAGTCACGGCCAGCACCTGTCGGAGGCTCCGTGCACCAGGCTGTGTGGTGAGCATCTCACCTGCACGAGCTCCATTCATCTCCATATTAAACTCATGAGGTGGGCATTAATGTCCCGTTGTACAAGCAAGAAAACTGGGGCTCAAAAAGGAGAAACCACTTGGACAGATATTATCCGGACTTGGGCCCAGGTCTGCCTGATGTTATGAAGCCTGTTATTAAACACCCACCACTGCCACCACGTTGCCGTGTGACCTGGGAAAACACTGCCACTCTCCGGGGCTTGGTTTAAAGGAGGAAACTCTTTCCTCTGAGGATTTTACAGAGTGGATCAAATGGGATCATGGAGAGGACTCGCTGGCTAGTCACTTGCCTCGTGGCCTCTTATGAGAGACGAACCATTTTCCTTCTCTGTGAAATGAGGCTACTGGTAAACACCTAACCCCACAGAGTTTCAGGGCTCAGAGGTAACACGTGGAAGGCTCAGCAGTCACCACACCCCCGCTATCATCACCACCTTCAGTGCCCCAACTCCTCTTGGCCCCGCCAACAAAGACAGGCAGTGTCTTCCCATCTTTCTGGCAAAGTTACCAAGTAGCTGCTGGTCTAGGAGGGCAGAGGTGGCCTCTTCTGCCCCATTGCCCCCTCCACGCATCCCTGCCGCATCCCAGCCAGCCAGAGGGGCCCGGAGAGGCAGGGAGGGCACGGGCTTGGCCCCGCTCCTCAGAGGGGCCCCGCAGGGAACAGGTGGCAGCACTCACCCGCTCCAGAGCAAAGGTGCGCACCGCGTACTCGGCGAGAGTCTCTGTCTTCACCAGCGAGATCTTGATGTCCCCGTACATGTCCGAGTCTTCTGGCCAGTACCGGGAACATTTCACCTGGGGTCCCCGCAGGGCAGGTCTCAGTGGCCTCCTCCCTGCCCCCCTGCGGCCCACCAGGCCCCCCGCCCCACCCTGCGGCCCCACTTACCCTGCCCACCTCCACCAGCTTGGTGATCATGACAATGCTGGAACAGTGCTCCTGCCACACCATGCGCCAGAAGTCGTAAACCATCTCGGGCTTCGGCCCTGGAGGCGCGGCAGGTGCTCGTCCCTGTCTGTGCAGCACCACCACCCCAGGCCAGGAGGCTTCCTGAGCCCCGATGGGGGCTTCCTGTCCACCCCCCTACACACCCCACCAACGGCCAAATCGGGCCTGAGGGGCCCTGGGGCAGCTAGTATCACGAGAGGGTCTGGCAGAGAGACCCCAGTCATCCTGAGTCAGGCCCAGGAGGCAGAGCTGGAGGGCCAGACCGTTGGTCCATGGCACAAGTCTCCAGGAGGGATGGACAGATGGACAGTCGGGGGGAAACAGACATAGCTGACGTATCCAGGCGGCCAGCAGATCAAAAGGCAGAAGCCACACCTGTGAGGACTGGGCTGGCGAGCCTTTTCGCATGCACCCCCGGGGAGACAGGCAGACGGGCCAGAGTGCCACAGAAGCAGCAGTCCCATGAGGGAGACACAGAGACCATGGTGGGCAAAGGCTGGCACACCAGATTCCAAGAGGCTCGCCAAAGGGGATCAGACAGACAGACAGATGGGGAGGCAGACAGGGAGTGGAGCAGAACAGGACAGGCGGACAGGGAGGCAGAGGGCATTCCAGAGGTGCTGGGCATGGGGCGGGGCTCACGTGGCAGAGGGGCCAGGTACCTTGAGTGGCTATGAAGTGGTTTGACCTGTGGTACCCCTGGAAAGGAGAAGAGGGTGCGGTAAGACCCCAGGGCTCGCTCCCTGGACCTCTTTGCCTCCCCCGCCCCTCCGTAAACTGCCCCACCCTGTGCTCCCGTCCCTGAGCAAGGATGTATAGCTGGGACACCCCTACGGAGGGTTCACCTCCTCTAGGGACCTTGAGGGCTTTGCCACCTACAAACTGGGGACGATTATCCTCCATTTGCTAACCACCGGGCTCTTGTTTGGAGACAAATAAAATCCAGGATGACCTTGCCTTGTCCCCAAAGCCCCAGAGGCTTTAATCAACCCCAAACCCCAGAATGGGTCTCTGGGTATTGTCCGCTCTTCCAGCCCCCGGGGGGTTGGGGGCAGAAGGGCAGTATTCCTCCCCCCAAACCCAGAATCACCCAGAGCTGGGGTGGGGGGGGGCCTAGAAGAAGGCTTCAGGTTGGGAGCAAATGAGGACAGGGATTACTCAAGCCCTTTGGCAAAATGTTTCTTAAACCTTTAGCATGAATAATAAACATTGTTCGAGAACCTGTTTCGGTCATGTACTGTGCTAAGCACTTTACCTATACCATCTGCCCAAAAGAGAGGCCAAGAGCTACGTCATCCTCCATCCCCAGAGCCCTCAGGCCGAGGAGAGGAGCCAGCCAGGCCCTCGCTCCCTCCCTAGGGCCACAGCCGCCCATGGGTCCTGCCCGGGCGGCCTCATCCCGCTGGGGCACAGAGCCCACCAGATACCCAGGGTTTCGGAGCGAGCCAGGCAGAACGGGCAGGAAGAGAAACGCGCAGGCCTGGCCTCTTGCCGGAAGCGACACCCTCAACACAGCTTCCCGGCCCCAGGAGCCCTGAGGCCGCCCTGCCAGGGCTCCAATCCCAGCTCCACCTCTTGCTACCTGTGTATCCTTAGGCAAACGCCTGCACTTCTCTCTGCCTCCATTTTCACGTGTATCAAAGGGGAATAATTACAGCGTTTCCCTCCTAGGGCTCTAATGTGTCAGATATTTGGCACTGTGTCTAGCACCAGGTCAGTAACTAGCAGCAGCCAGTTGTATTACTAATACTATTTTTAATGTCAAATGGTATCCCTGAAGATCCAAACAGGATGTGGATGTGGATGTGAAGAATTCCTGGGGCAGGAGGTGGTTTCCCACAGGTGGGAAGAGCCTGGACCTCGGAGCCACATCAACCTAGGACTTGGCTGTAGCTCTGCCAAGTAGCAGGTGTGTGATTCTGAGCACTAAGGCGGCGCTTCCCAGCCCTTAGAATGTGCACGGGACTCTCCTGGGGTCTCCTCAGGACTTTGTTCAAGGGCAGATTCAGATTCAGAAGGGTTGGGGTGGGCCCGGAGCTGTGCATTTCCAACCAGCTGCCAGGTGGTGCCGATGCCCCAAACACACTTGAAGGAGCTGGGCTCTAGGCCCCCTAAGCCTCTGTCCTCTGCGATAGCAGGATACCAGTGCCAGGCACACCTCCCAGGTTCCATTGTATACCCACAGACCAAGCCCATGAAAATGATCAGAACATAGTCAAAGGAATTAATAACGAAAAGCCTCCCAGAGTCACTCAGCCCTCCCTTGCTGGGAACTCCAAGGCCGTGGAATTCCCTGCTGTTGCTTCAAGCCGTCCTGTCCCTCGTCTCTGCTTCAAGTCCTCAGGGGAGCTGCTGGGCAGCCAGCCCCAGAAGGGAGGGGAGGTGGAAGATGGGAGGGGCCCATTAAAGGTGCCGCTGGGGGAGAGGGGGTGCGGGAGGGGGGATGTGGGGGGGGGTGCTGCCCACTCCCCACCCCAGCCCACGCCCAGCAGGAGTTAAGCTGGGGACAGGCTACTCCACCTAAAGGGAGTTTGCCTAAGAATCACCATGGGCAAGGACCTGGCTGTCCCTCTAGTGCCCAGCACGGTGCCAGCACTCACATGCCCCAGTAAAGCACCGAGGAACGGAATTCAACGAGAAGTGATCCACACGCTCACTAAGCAGTCTAAAATTCAACCCTATCTTATGATGAGCGTTTCTGCATGGTTCCCGTGTCCTATTCTTCTGTCATTCGAGGGAGATCTTCTAGGACACAGTAGGTGCTGCGGGCACACAACCTATTTTTATCACACAGCTCTATTAGAAAAAGGTTTTCAGCACGTAACGCTCAATATCTGTATATTAATGAATTAGTTACATGCGTGTATTACTGCACTATTATATTACAGGGAGTAAACTGAAATGTGAACATTTAAAATGGTCAGATTTTAAAGGAAGATAAGATCGCCTTGAGCGTGCTGTCCTTGGAGACCAGCAGTAGGAAGCGCTGGTCCTCACAGTCCAGGCAGCACCAGCTCATCTGAGGACCTTGCTCCCAGGGAGACACCTGGGCCATCCCTGCAGTCTCTGATTGGGTGGAGTGGAAGGGCCAGAGCACCTGCACTGGTGGGAAGACCCCCGGGGCATTCTGCTGCTCCCGGAGGGAGAGAGCCGCCAGCCTAAAGGAGGGTCTGCAGCCCAGCTCCTCAGTGAAGCAAGCCCCACATGGCTTCCAGCAAGTAACTTCACTTTTCTAAGCCTCAGCTTTCTCATCTGTCAAAAGCAGTTAACTAAAGCACCTACCTCACAGAGGGTATAAAGACTCTACACGACGTACGTCAAGTACCTGGCACAAACCAGGTGCTCAGTCGATGGTACTATTGTTAACTGGCATTTGAAGAACTGCGAAGCCAAGTGCGCTAAAGGTACTTCTTAAGAGTCTGACAACAATGCACAGAGTGGATGGGATTTAAGAATGAGTGGGTTTGGGGAGTGTGGAGATTTTGAGAGGGAAGGAATCATAATGACGTCCAATGTTCATCACCCTCTAATGGGGGCACCAGGGCGGAGTATATTCTTTGCATTCCATGAGCCTAATATTCCTTCTGAATTTGAGAACTTTACAAACTGACTGTACATGCACACTCAAAATAAGGAGGCAAGTCTGGGAGCACATATATCACAATGTCATCGCTGGCAGACTTCATTCCATGGGGGACCTTTCAGGCATCTGCATGGCGTCTGAGAGTTTGATAATGGGAACATATTTTGCAATCAGAAAAAAAGTAATAAAGATATTCTTAAAAGAAGAAAAAAAGGCCAAAATCGAAATAATACCCATAAAAGAGCCAACAACCCCATCAGTCATCAAATATCATGAAAATGATATATCTGTATTAAAAGCCAAATCATAGGATCCCTAGATTAATTAGGTTTTTTTAAGATCAAAAAGATGGCAAGTGTTTTTTTTTAATTAGAATACTTGAATCACCACCCCCCGAAACTTTTTCTAATTAGAGCTAAATGGAGGCCAAAGTGGTTGGAGTTGCATTTCAAATGAACTGATCAGGAAGATTTGACCATTAGGGAAACTAATTTGGGGGGACTGACCCAGGGATACCCTTGCTTCCTAGAAGCCCTTGATCCTGAAGCAGCAGAGACAGAGCCACCCAGAGCGACCGCCCCTGTGCCGCCCCCCATCCCTGGGCCCTGCAGAAGGTGCACCTAGCGAGGACTTGTCCAGAATGCCAGGGCTGGGAGACAAAGGTGACAGGGGTGGCGCCGGGCCTGGGGGAACAGGGCCTGGGGCAGTGCCCCCAACACGGCTGCCCCGTCTCAAGTCTTCAGCCCTGGGCAGCCCCTGCCAGGCTGCTGAAATGGACCATTGGTGTGGGGCACACGAGTGGAGGGGACGGAGGGGAGAGAGAGAGAGACAGCCAGAGACCGTGAGAGTCAGACAGACAGGAGGAGAAGGGGAGAGAGATACTTACTTCTCGATTTATCCGAATCTTAATGATTCCAGTGAGGGAACAGTATAAAGCAAAAGAGACAGAAATTAGGCCAGAGGCAGATGGAGGTGGACGGAGCACAGGGGCGGCCAGAATGGGTGATGCGAGAGGGCGAGGCAGAACAGAGACAGGTGGGCCGGGCCAGGGCCGAAAAGGGGCAGTGGCATGTCCCTAACACGGCCAGGGAGAAGACCGAGGTACGGCTCTTTGTTACCAAAGTGCCCAAGACCAACAGGCCAGGCCCGGCCCGCGCTCCAGCCAAAGGAGAGGATGGGAGGGGGGAAGTGGAGGAGATGGCAAGGAGTCTGGGAAATATGGTGCAGCATGGCTGGCCCCCGGGAGAAGAAGAGGGAGGGGACAGAGCATCACTGCCCCAGGCGCATGCCTCACTCCTCCTGCCCACCTTCAGGCCTTCGCATATGCTGTTCCCCTATGCGGGATGTCCTTCCCTTTCCCCACCCAGAGCCAGCTCAAGCCCCACTTCCTCCATGCAGCCTTCCAGACTCACCCTGGCTCTGCCACTAACTTGTTGTGTGACTTTGAGAAAGATGTGCCTCTTTTCGGGCCTGTGTTTTCCCATCTTATGGAAAGTTATTTTATTTGCACGTGCATTTATCTTTGTTCCCACTAGAATATACACATTCATGGGAAGCAGGTACCATGTCTGTGCCATCCCCTGCTGTTTCCCTCATGCCCAGCACAGCACCTGGCACAAGGTATGTGTCCAAAATATACTTAATAAATGAATAAGTGATTCTCTTCCCAACGTGACTTGCTGCGGGAAGGTGGGCATGAGCAGTGTCCCTGGGCCCTGTTGCATCTCAGCCCTCACCCAGCCCTGGGGAGCAGATGAGTTACCTCTTCTTGACACCTAAGCTTAGGCCTCCTGGCTGCTCACCCTATCTCTGGCCCCTCCCTCTGTAAAGGTCAGGGTCAGATTCCAGCCAGATCCAGCCACCGCAGTGTGTGGCAGGACAGTCTAGAGGTTAATAGCTAAGGCTTCGGCGCCACAGACAGGCTGAGGTTGGAGTCCCTCCTTCACGACTCACTAGCTGGGTGGCCTAGGGCAAATAGCTCTACCTCTCTGAGCCCCAGTTTCCTCATCTGTAAAGTGAGGTCACGATGCTAACTGCCTCACACAGCTGTTGTAGAGATTATATAAAAGGAGATCTTGGGTATAAAGTGCTTAGCCCAGTGCTTGGCACATAGTACATGCTCAATCAACCCTGATGACAGTCAAAACACTTGAACCTCTCCCTGGTGCCCCGAGGGAGAAGTTCACACTGCTACCCTGCCACTCGAGGCCTTCGCAAGCTGGCCCCTGCCTCACTCTTCATCCTCCCCATGAATCATGGGAATCCCATCCTCCAAGCCTATTGGCCCCTTGTCCACAGAAGATCCCTCCTCTAAGCCTGTCTGACCTCTTCCGTTCTTTCTGCTTTCCTTAAGTCCCAGCCCCTCCCCAGCCCTTCTCCCAGGCTGCCTCCAGCCTGCAGGAAGCCTTCCCTGATGGCTCCAGCCCTGTGTGCTCCCCTTCTTCTGAGCTCCCTGGCACAGGCTACAGGACGTGGGAGTGCTCAGAACGCGGCCCTGCGAACCTCTGTTTATCCCTATCAGGTGTATGTCCTGCCTGGACTGTGGGCCTGGAGCGGGTAGGACGAGGGCAGCGTCCCACGACCAGCAGGCGCTCAGGGCGTGGCCAGTGGCTGCAGAAATGACAGGGGCAAGGCACTCACGTCTATATAGTTGGCGTTAATGTAGTCGGCATCGGGGTCTCCCAGCATCGGGTTGAGTTTCACTCGGTGCCGATCATCTGTAAACACACAGCAGGTGGCCAGGAGGTGGGCAGGGCTGACCCGGGGAGCCTAGAGCTGGGGTGGTCAGAGAAGGCTTTGGGAGGCCCAGAGGCTCAAGGTCAGCCAGGAAGCTCTGGGCCAGGCCAGGCCAGGGGTCAGGGTCTGGGCTGTGGCCTCAAGGAGGCATGGGGTTGTAGGCAGCTCAGGCAGTTATTAGCCATGAGACCTTAGGCCAGGGCCTTACTCTTCCAAGCCTCAGTTTCCTTATCTGTAACACGGAGGTTGTATATTCCCCCACGTCACAGGGTTACTGAAAAACAGATGAGATCATGGGTATACAGTCTCGGCACGGGCTACACACAGCAGGCACTCAGTACTACTGAGCAGAGGGCCAGTACTACAGTAATTTCTGCGACTGCCCCAGAGTTCATTCTGCTGTGCCCTCGGCCCCGTGGCCCCCATCCCCCAGGCCCCAGGCCCTTGCCCAGGACTCACAGGCAGGCACGGGCTCCTGGTGGCCACTCTTCAGCTTTTCTTTCTTCTTCGAGGCATCCCAGCCTTCAAAGAAACTCTGCCAAAGAGAAAGCGGTAGTCAGGGGACCCATCCATCAGACCCCTACCCCTCCGCAGGGATGATGTGGCAGGATGGGGGTGGAGCCATGACAGGGCTGGGGTTCAGGGCCAAAGTTGGGGCCTGAGATAGTCACTGTATATCCCTTTATCAGCTAGGGACCAGGCTGGAAATCAAGGAGTGCGGCAACAGGAAATTGAGAAAGGGAGAAAAATGGAGTCAAAGATCAGAGAAATTTTAGAATGAGGATCAGGAAGAAAGTAAAGGTCAGGGTGAGATTAACATTAGGATAAGGGCCATCTCAGAGTACAAATGGAGGTAGGATAGGATTCAAAACCAAGTTCAAACACCACTTAGGATAAGGATCAGGGTCAAAATCAGAGTAAGGTTAGGTTAGAGGTCAGAGTCAGTGTCAGAGGTCATGATATCAGGATCCAGATGAAGACTGAAAGATTTGACTCCAGGTCAGTCTAGGATTAGGATGAGGGTGAGGGTCAAGACCAAAATGGTTAGGTTGAGTCGGGGACTGTCCGTATAAGGGTCCAACCGGGGCTGGGATGGGGGTTGCCAGGGTCAGGACCCACGGTGAGAGGAACCGGGTGGACCGTGGCAGGAGGTCCTGGGGGGACTGGCCAGCACCTCGTACTCCTGCTTGAAGCCGTAGCCCTCAGCCGTCTTCATCTGGTTGATGTGCTGCAGCAGGTCGGCCACGCGCACCGCAGGGTGCAGCTGCCCCGTGTGGTACGGGGAGCCCTTCCGGCCACACGGCCGCCGCGGAGAGCCCCCCAGGAGGCTGCTGGCCTCGGTGACCCCACCGCTGCGCTGGTCTCCTACAGGCAGAGAGAAGAAGGGTCCTGACACGCATTTGCCCCAGCCTGGGGACCCCTGATGCACTCTGGGGGCCGAGGCAAGGAAGGTGGCACGGCCAATGTGGGGGACGGCCGGACTGTTGGCTGGGGCCGAGCAGCCTGGCCCAGCGCGTGCCCCTGGGCCCGTCCCTTGCCCTCTGCATCTGTTTCCCATCTGTGAAGGAGCATCGGGTCACCTGACCTCTGGGATCCTGTGACAGCCTCTCCCCACCCTTGCTCTGCCGGCCTGAGGGGCGCCATCCCGCTGGGGAGTCACCGCGCTGCCAGCAGGGGGCAGTGCTCAGCAGAGCCCGCGATGGGCGCCCCCTGCTCCCTCCCTCAAGGGAACAACCCAGAACACTGGCAACTCCCCGCAATTACCCCCATTCAAACAAGTCCCGAAATTAGCCGCTGCCACCACCTCCTCTGCAGAAGAACACGAGCCACCTGATTAGAGGCGTTTCTCTGCGCAAGCATTTCCATTGTCAGCCTGTGCCGCGGCCTCAGCCGAGGGGGGCGGGTGGAGAGGTTCGAAGTCTCCCCACACACTCCCGGGAAAACGACCCCCTCCCCACCAGGCCCGCCCCGCTCCCGGGGGCTCCGGTCAGCATCCTCAGAGGAACCCCCCCATCCTGGGCCCACGATCTGGTCCCGAGGATGCGCCAACAGCCCCGCCCTGTCACAACTCCTTCGGACACATTCTCACACACTCTCCTTTGCTCAACTCTCATTTCCCTCCTCCGGTGGTGGGTAAGGCCGCAAGGAGCTTATACAAGCCAGCCCTTAGCTGGCAGAGACCGGTGGGGGACCCCCAGTGGGTCCAGGTGCCTGCTCCTCACTTACCTGTGCCTCTGCACATGCCATTGTCTGCCTGCAACACCCTTCTCCCTTTTTTTTCGCCTGTGAACTCCTACTCATCCTTCATGTCTCAGCTGAAATGACCCTCCTTAGTTCCCCCAGGTTCCAGGAGTACCCCATGATCCCCTTCTGTCAATCTCCTGTCTCACTTCTGATCTGAAGGGCCGTGAAGGAAAAAGCTGCCTGAAGGGCTCAAGGCTCTACCCCAGCCCAGTGCCTCGCCTATAATTCCTTCCTACTTGCTAATTGCCAGAATGAATGCCTGATCACCAGGACAGACACACTGCTGAGTTCCCCAAAATGCAAAAACACTCCTGGCCAGGACCTGGGCTGGTCTCTGATCAGGACCTGGGGCATAGCAGGTGAATGACAAAGGCCAGATCTCTTCATAGACCTATAGGGTAGGTTAAATGAGACCACCTTTGAGAAAGCACTCTGTCATTGTGCAGGTATACACTCATAGCTTCACGTGTTACCCTTTGGGGGGACAACTGCCCTTCAAAGAGCAATGAAGTCTACACAATTTTAAAGAAAGACACTGGTGGAGGAAAGATGTTTTTAACACAGGATGGACCTTCCTGGCAATGCAAAAATGTAGCTGGGGAATGTTCACCCATATGGTGGCCCAGGATGGGATTCCCCAACTGGAACAGATTTAAAGATATAAAAGATTACCAGAAGCATGAGATTACCCATCACTGGTGTAAGACTGACAGCACTGAAAGGAAGGTAGACCCCCTCCCAACTAGCTCAATCCTTTAATTATTTAATAGAGTTGAGGCATAATTTACATAAAATATATCCAAAAAACATGAAGTTCAATGAGTTATATGCCCCAGTAACCACCACCACAACCAAAATATAGAATGCCTGTCATTTCCTGAAAAGTTTTCTTCTGTCCCTTTGCAATTAGTTCCACACACACTCTGCTTTCTACCACTAGACTAGTTTTGCCTTTTCTAGAATTTCATGGAAATGGAACAACACAGTACACACACTTATAGGTCACTCTACATACAGCTCAGCATGTTTTTCAGCTCACCCATCTTGTTGCATGTTTGTTCCTTTTTATCACCTAGTAGTAATCTATTGCATGAATAGACCACAATTTGTTTACCACTCTCCTGTGCATGAGTCTTTTGGCTGTTTCCAGGTTTTGACTACGATGAATGACGCTGCTATGAACATGCATGACAAGCCTTTATGGGCACGTTGTCATTTCTCCAGGTGAACACCCAGAAGTGGAATCACTGCTGGCTCCCAGAGTAAGTGTATGTTTATAAGATCCTTCTGAGCAGCTTCCCACAGCCATTCTAAGCTTCCACTAACAATGGAAGCATTCTACTTCCTTCTCCTCCTCACCAACGCTTAATATAGCCAGACTTTTTAACCAAACACATTCTAGTGGGAGTGTGGTGGTATCTCATTTCAATTTTAACTTGCAGGAAGCAGACTTGGCCCAATGGATAGGGCATCCGCCTACCACATGGGAGGTCCGCAGTTCAAACCCCAGGCCTTCTTGACCCATGTGGAGCTGGCTCATGCGCAGTGCTGATGCGCACAAGGAGTACCCTGTCATGTAGTGGTGTCCCCCACATAGGGGAGCCCCACACACAAGGAGTGCACCCCGTAAGGAGAGCCACCCAGCGCGAAAGCAAGTACAGCCTGCCAAAGAATGGCGCCACACACATGGAGAGCTGACACAAGATGACGCAACACAAAGAAACACAGATTCCCGATGCCGCTGATAAGGATAGAAGCCGTCACAGAAGAACACACAGCGAATGGACACAGAGAGCAGACAACTGAGGGGGGGAGAGAAAAAAATAAAATTAAAAAATTTTAATTTGCATTTTCCTGATAACTAATGTGGAGCATCTTTTCATGTGCTTATTAACCATTTATATATCCTGTTTTGTGAAGCATCCATTCAAATCTTTCACCCATTTTTAATTGGGTTCTCTTCTTATTACTAAGCTGTGAGAGTTCCTCACATATTCCAGATACAAGTCTCATGTCAGGTACATGCATTATGACTATTTTCTCCAAGTCTGTAATTTGCATTTCCTTTTTTTCTTTCTTTCTTTCTTTAAATGATTTGTGCTGTGTGTGGCCTACCTCAGAAATCTTTGCCTACCAGCAGGTCATGAAATTTTCTTCTATGTTTTCTCCTAGAAGTTTTATCATTTTAACTTCTACATTTAAGCCTACAATCCATTTCAAGTTAACTTGTGTGTATGAAATGAGACATGAGTTGAGATTTCATTTTTTCCATTTGGATATATGGTAAGTTGATCATCATTTGTTGAAAAGGCTGTCTTATCCCCATTGTTTGAAAATCAAACATATACACAACAGTCTATTACTAGGCTCTCTATTCTGTTCCACGGATCAATGTCTCTTCTTATGCCAATTTCACACTGTTTTGATTAACGTAGTATAATACAGTACTTGGCCCTCCAACTTTGTTCTTTCCTAAAACTGCTTTGGCTATTCTAGAGAGTCTGCATTTTCACACAAGTTTTAGAATCAGCCTGGCAATTCCATTTAAAAAAAAAAAAAAGCCATTTGGGATTTCACTGCATCTGTAGAACAATTTGAGGAGCATTGACACCTTAATAATATTAGTCTCCTACAAGGAATATAGTGTATCTACCCTTTCTTTGGGTCAGCTTTAATTTCCTTCAGCATACAAATATAATTCATATTTTGATAAAATTGTCTCTAAGTATTTTGTGGTTTTATATGCTAATACCAATTTATTGCATTTTTCAAATTGTTTGCCTTGTATCCTGCAATATTGATAAACTTATTTATTGTTTTTTTGTAGATTAGTAGAATTTTCTACAGAAAGAATCATATCACCTGAAAATAAAGACATTATTGCTTTTTCCTTTATAATGTTTTGTTGTTGTTATTTCACCTCATTGCTCTGGCTGGGACTTCTAGTACAATACTGAATAGAAGTAGTAACTGTGAATGACTTAGTCTTGTTCCAGATCTTAGGTGGAAAGCATTCACTTTCACCATTAAATAGAATATGTGTATTAGTCAGCTAAAGGGGTTTTATTGCAAAATACCAGAAATCTGCTGGGCATTATAAAGGGTATTTATTAGAATTGGAGCTTACAGTTACCAGGCCATAAAGCGTAAGTTGCTTCCCTCACTAAAGCCTATTTTCACGTGTTGGAGCAAGATGACTGCTGGCACCTGTGAGGGTTCAGGCTTCCTGGGTTCCTCTGGGTTCAGCTCCTCTGTTCTCTCCACAAGAGCAGCTGTAGACTACCAGGTGTTTGTACCCTGGGGTTTCTGACTGTATAAGGAGCCATCTCTATTCCTCTGTGTTCTCCTCTTCCAGGAGCTTGCTTCTCTTTCCTCTGCATGCTGACTTCCTGGGGCTTCAGCATCAAACTCCAACAACAAAACTCCAACATCAAAAACCCTCAACTCTGTCCTTTGCCATGCCTTTTATCTGTGAGTCCCCACCCACCAAGGGGTGAGGATTCAGTGCCCTAATGACACGGCCCAATCAAAGCCCTAATCATAACTTCATCATGCCCAGGTACAGATCAGATTACAAACATAATCCAGTATCTATTTTTGGAATTCACAACCATATCAAACTGCTACAATATGTTACCTGTAAGTTTTTTTTTATCCTCCCCTCCCCACTTGTGGCTTTTTGTGTGCTGTCAGCTCTCTATGTCCATTTGCTGTACGTTCTTCTGTGTCTGTATTTATTTTATTTCCCCTCCCCACTTGTGGCTTGCTTGCTGTCTGCTCGCTGTGTCCATTTGCTGCACACTTTTCTGTATTTTGGCTTGTCTCCCTTTTTTGGTTGCATCACCTTGCTGAGTCGGCTCTCCATGGCCCTTGCAGGCCAGGGAGCGCTCCCCAGCGTCTACAGGCCGGGCAGCACTCTGCGGTGCTTGCAGGTGAGCCTTCCTTCACAAAGAGGCCCCGGGACACGAACCCAGGGCCTCCCCATATGGTAGACGGGAACCCAACTGATTGAGCCACAGCTGCTTCCCAACTGTATGTTTTTTGTAGATGCTTTTTATCAGATTGAGGAAGTCCTGGTTTGCTGGGATTTTGTTTTTAATCACAAATGGGTGTTTAAATTTTCAAATATTTTCTCTGTCTAGTGAGTTAAGTCATATGTTTTTTCTTTATTTTGTCAATTTGGTGAATTACATTGATTGATTTTTTTAAATATTAAACCAACCTTGAATTCTTGGAATAAACCCTGTGTGATCAAGACATATTTTGCAAATGTCTTCTTAATGTATTTGGTGTCTGTATTCATGGGGATATTGGTCTGTAGATTTTTCTTTCACTTGCAATTTTGTGTGTGTACTTTAGGGAACAAGATAATATTGGCTTCATAAAATTATAGGAAATGTTCCTTCTTCCTCTATTTTCTCAAAGAGTTTGGGTAAGTTTGGTACTATTTCATCCTTAAATGTTTGATAGAATTCATCAGTGAAGCATGGCGTTATGAGAAAGTTTGTAATTAGAAATTTGATTTCTTTAATGGGTATAGGGCTATCCAGATTTTGTTTCTTTTTGTGTTCAATTTGGTAATTAATGTCTTTCAATGACTTCGTCAATTTCAACTACGTTGTTGAATTTATTGAATAAAATTGTTCACAGTATTCCCTTATTATCCTTTTGATGATATCTAGAATGATATCCCCTCTGCATTCTTGACATTACTAACTTGTGTTTCTCTTTTTTTCCTTATTATATCTAAGAGTTTATCAATTTTATTCGTCTTTTCAAAGAATTTGCTTTGATTTCTTTGATTATCTCTATTGCCTATCCATATACTATTTCATTTATTTCTGTGCTTATATTTATTATTTCCTTCAATTCTTATTTTTTGTTTAATTTGCTCTTCTTTTTTGGCTACTTAAGGCAAAAGCTGCAATTATTGATTTTTTTTCGAACTTTATTTCAAATTCAAAAAACAAAATAACAGGTAAAAGTCAGCTCAACAAGTTATGAGTAAGGGAAGAAATTGTAGTAGTAATGTGGAGAGGGTGGCCATGGTGGCTGCTGATGGTCAGGAGAGGGAAGAAGAGATATGGTGTGGGGGCATTTTCAGGATTTGGAGTTGTCCTAGGTGGTGCTGCAGGGACGGATGCTGGACTTTGTGTGTCCTGTCATGGCTCACTGGCTGGACTGGGGGAGGGCATGGACTACAATGTGGACCACTGTCCATGTGCTGCAGCAGTTCTCCAGAATGTATTCGCCAGATGCAGTGGATGTGCCACAATGATGGAAGAGTTTGTTGATGTGGGAGGGGTGGCGTGGGTGGGGTGGGGGTTATATGGGGACCTCATATTTTTTTAATGTAACATTTAAAAGAAAATAAAGGGAAAAAAAAGGAAAAAAAACAAGTTATGAAAACATTACTCCTAAAAACCTCTTTCTGGGCACTTTTAGTAATGTACATTTGTTCTAGTTCATAGAAGAACATTCTTGTATTTGTACTATTAAACACAATTCTCATCCACCACGGGGTTATCCGTGTGTGTGGCACCATTCCTGGGCAGGCTGCACTTTCTTTTGTGCTGGGCGGCTCCCCTTATGGGGCGCACTCCTTGCGCATGGGGCTCCCCTACGCAGGGGATACCCCTGCGTGGCACAGCACTCCTTCTGCACATCAGCACTGCACATGGGCCAGCTCCACACGGGTCAAGGAGGCCTGGGGTTTGAACTTCCCATGTGGTAGACGGACGCCCTAACCACTGGGCCAAGTCCAACGCCTCAATTGACTTTTATGTCCCTAAACTACCCCTTTCAGTGACAATCCCATTTATAAACCAGCCATGTTAGTTATACTCACTTATAATGTGTTACCTCAACTCTATCCATTTCCACATTTTTACACTCAAGCTAATTAAAAATTCTACATCCATTAAGCATCAGTATGCAATCACTGATTTTAAACCTTTCTTTTGTTCTGATGCAAGCACTGAAAGTTTAAATTTCCCTCAAAGCAATGTTTATCTGTATCCCATGAATGTTTGATATATTTTGTTTTCATTATCTTTCAGTTTTACATTTTGCTATTTCCCCTTGCGATTTTTCTAAGCTGTTTATTTGTAGTTTTATTTATTTGTAATTTTGGTTCAGGCTCCACTTTGAGACTTTTCCCCTCTCAGGCAGACAGAGCTATATGAGTCACCACAGTAAGGATAATGATCAGATAAGAGCTACATGAAAGAATAAAATTACTGAAAGACTATATAAATAAATGAGTGAAAAAAAGCTCAAGTCTGTATTCCCCATGTCTGGTACATAGTAGGTACTTAATAAATATTTCTTATAATACTGGAATTAAAATGCAAATTAATTGAGCAATGCAAAAATGGGAATGAGGGGTGGGGTCATATGGACCCAAGAGGAAGTGGCAGATAGCTGAGTTTTGAAGAGTAAGTGGGTCAACTTCAGTAGGATGATTGGGATAAGGGAGAGGGTGAGGGGTAAGAATGGACCCTGGAAGCTGCTTTTTTAAAAAATAGAGAACTTACAGGTTTATAGGAAAATCACGCAGAAAATATACCTCCCTCACATATTTCCCATTGCATAAGTGAGGTACCTTTGTTAAAATTAATGAAACAATGTTATTATAATTATGCTATTAACTATAATCTATAATGTCCATTAGGGTTCACTGTGTAAGTCCTGTGTCCTTTTTTTAATTTTTATTCTAGTAACATATATACAACTTAAAACTTCCCTTTTTAACCACATTTAAATATATAACTCAGTGATGGTAATTACATTCACAATGTTCTACCACCATCAACATCATACATTACCCAAACTGTTCCATCACCCAAACAGACCCTCTGTACCAATTAAGCAGTTACTCCCCATTCCCTACTTCCATACCAGCCCCTAGAAGTACATTTTAGTTTATGACTCTCTGAGTTTGATTCTTCTAATTATTCCATATCAGTGAGAAAACACTGCATCTGTCCTGTGTCTGGCTGATTTCACTCAACATGATGTCTTCAAGATTCAGCCATAATGTTGCATATATCAGAACTTCATTCCTTTTCTATGGCTGAATAATATTCAATTTTATGTATATACCACATTTTATTCAGCGAGTCATCTGCTGATGGATACCCAGGTTACTTCTATCTTTTGGCAGTTGTGAATAATGCTGCTGTGAATGTCAGTATGCATCTGTATAAAAGTCCCTGCTTTCAATTCTTTGGGTTTTGGACCTAGAAAGGGGAATACCAGGTCATATGGTAATTATATACTTAAATTTCTGAGGAACTGTCAAACTGTCTTCCATTGTGGCTGCACCATTTTATATCCCCATCAACAATGAACAAGTTTTCCTATTTCTCCACATCCTCTCCAGCTCTCATTATTTTCCATCTTATTAATAGTACCCATGCTAGCAGGTAAGAAATGCTCTCTCATTGTGCTTCTCATTTGTATTCCCTAATGTCTAATGATGTTGAACATCATTTCATATGCTTTTTGTCCATTTGTATCTCCTTCTTTGGAGAAATGTCTATTCAAGTCTTTAGCCCGTTTACTAATTGGGTTGTCCTTTTGTTGTTTAGTTGTAGGATTTGTCTATATATGCTGGATATAAAACCCTTATCAGATATATGGTTCCCAAGCATTTTCTCACATTCTGTGTGTTGTCCTTTTACTTTTATGAAGAAATCCTATGATGCACAAAAATTTTTAATTTTGATGAAGTCTCGTTTATTTACTTTTTTCTCTTCTGATCATGCTTTTGATGTAAAGTGTAAAAACCACTGCCTAACAAAAGATCCTGAAGATGCTTCCCTATGTGCTATTCTAGGAGTTTTATAATTTTAGCTCTACTTTTCAGGTCTTTGATCTACTTGGAGTTAATTTTTGTAATATGCTGTGAGATAGGGGTCCACCTTCATACTTTACAAACAGAAATCCAGTTTTTCCAGCACCAATTATTGAAGAGATGATTGTTTTCCCATTGAGTGGACCTGGGACCCTTGTCAAAAATCAATTGGCAATAGATGTAATGGTATTTTTCTGAACGCACAATTCAATTTCACTGGTTTACATGTAAGTCCTTCTGCCAGTACCACGCTTTTGTTTGGTCAGTTTTTTTAGGAGGTACCGGGGATTGAACCCAGGACCTCATATATGGGAAGCAGGTGCTCACCCACTGAGGAATGCCTCCTGATTCCCATGCTCTTTTTTTTTCCAACAAGGCAACTCTTCCCCCTGCCCCTAAATGGCTCCCTCATCAGTTTGCTGGTTTTGCTCATGGTTTTTCACTTGTTGTCTGTTTTTTCTTTAGGAGGCACCAGGAACTGAACCCAGGACCTCCCATATGGAAGGTTGGCACTCAACTGCTTGACCCACATCCGCTCCCTTCCCCAAGCTGTTCTGAATACTCTAAGTCTATAATAAGTTTTAAAGTCAGGAAGTCTGTGTCCTCCAACTTGTTCTTCTTTTTCAAGATGGTTTTGGCTATTCAGATCCCCTTACCCTTCCATTTAAATTTGATGATTAGCTTTTCCATTTCTGCAAAGTTTTACTTCTTCCATTCCAATTTGGTGCCTTTTATTTCTTTATTGTGCCCTACTGCTCTAGCTAGAACTTCCATTACAATGTTGGGTAACAGTGGTGACAGTGGGAATTCTTGTCGTGTACCTGATCTTAGAGGGAAAGCTTTTAGTCTTTCACCATTAAGTATGATGTTTCTCATATATGCATTTTATCATGTTGAGGAAGTTTTCTTCTATTCTTAGTTTTCTGAGTGTTTTTATGAAGGTTACTGGATTTTGTTTAACTCCTTTTCTGTATTAATTGAGATGATTATGTATTTTGTTTTCCCTTCATTCTATTAATATGGTGTACTAAATTGATTGATTTTCTTATGTTGAACCCACCTTTACAAAGCCAGGATAAATCGCACTTGATTATGGCATAGAATCCTTTTAATGTGCTGTTGGATTCAGTTTGCGATGTTTTGTTGAGGATTTCTGCATCTCTATTCATAAGGGATATTGGTCTGTAACTTTCTTTTCTTGTGATATCTTTACCTGGCTTTGCTATAAGGGAGATGCTGGCCTCACAAAATATGTTAGGAAATACTCCCTCATCTTCAATTTTTTTTTTAAGTTTTAGTAGGATTGCTGTTAGTCCTTCTTGGAATGTTTGGTAAAATTCATCGGTACGGCCATCTGGTCCCGGGCTTTTCCTTGATGGGAGGTTTTTGATTACTGATTGTATCAGCCAGCCAACAGGGTGCTGAAGCAAAGTACCAGAAACTTGTTGGCTTTTAAAAAGGGTATTTATTTGGGGTAGAAGCTTACAGTTACCAGGCCCTAAACAGTCCAACTCAAGGTACCACAAGAGATAGATTCTCACCCAAAGTCTGTTGCCACATGTTGGTGCAAGATGGCAGGCGATGTCTCCAAGGGTTCAGCCTTCCTCCTCCTCTTAAGGCTCCATGGTCCCAGCTTCTGATCTCAGCTGGCTGGCATAAGGCTCATTCTCTCCCTGGGGCTCATTTCTTTCCAGGCTCAGCTGCTCTGATCGCTTCACAAGGTCAGCTGTAGACTATCAGGCTCATCTCTTTTCCCAGGTCTAGGAGGACTTTCTCTTCCTACTTATCTGCTTCTGTGTGAGTGTCTGCCCACCAAGGGAACCAAAGCCCTAGTCTTAATTTAATCAAGTAAAAGTGAAACCTCTGAATTTAATATATTCGAAGGGTATCATAAGCCCAGAGGAACAGACCAGTTTACAATCATAATCAGTATTTCTTTTTGGAATTCATCAATAATATCAAACTGCCACACTGATTCAATCTCTTTACTTGTTATTGGTCTATTGAGATCTATTTCTTCTTGAGTCAGTGTAGGAAGTTTGTATGTTCTTGGAATTTGCCCATTTCAAATAGTTCATCTAATTTGTTGGTATGCAGTTGTTCATAGTATCCTTTTGTAATTCTTTTTATTTCTGCAGGGTCATTAGTAATACATTATTTAGAATGTAAATAAAATAGTCCTGATTTTATTTCATTCTACTTTTTTCCTCTGTCAGTCTAGCTAGTTTGTCAATTTTTTTTCTTCCCCTCCCTTACCCCCTTGCCCGCCCTGCTGTTTTTGCTGTGTCCATTCGCTGTGTGATCTTCTGTATCTAGTTCTCTTTTTGTCTTCTCTTCTCGTCTTTCTCCTCTAGGATTCACCAGGACTGGATCCTGGGGACCTCTGATGTGGAGAGAGGTTCCCTGTCAATTGTGCCACCTCTTCCTGGTCTCTGCTGCACTTCACCTTGACTCTCCCCTTCGCCTCTCCTGTTGCATCGTCATCTTGCAGCATGACTCACTTGCACTTACACTGGCTCACCATGCGGGCACTCAGTTTGCTGTGCGGGCAATGGCTCACCATGTGGGCGCTCACATAGGCACTTGGCTCACCACATGGGCACTCAGCTCACTGCGCAGCCTCTCGCACAGGCACTCAGCTCACCATACGGGCACTCAGCTCACCATGCAGGCACACACACAGGCACTCGGCTCACCACTCAGGCACTTGGCTCACCATGTGGGCACTCGAACTCACTGCATGGGCACTCGGCTCATCAGGCGGGCACTGGGTCACCACTCAGGGACACTTTCACTTCTTTTTCACCAAGAGGCCCCAGGGATCGAATCCAGGTCCTCCCATATGGTAGGCAGAGGCCCTATCACCTAAGCTACATCTGCTTCCCTAGTTTGCCAATTTTATTGATCTACTCAAAGAAGCAAATTTGGTTTCCTTGAGTCTCTCTATTTTTTTTTTTTAATTCTCCATTTCATTTATCTCTGCCCTAATTTTTTACTATTTCCTTCCTTCTGCTCGTTTTCAGACTAGTTTGCTCTTCTTTTTCTAGATCCTTCCACTGTAAGGCTAAGTCTCTAATCTGAGATCACTCTTTTTAAATATAAACATTTAGAGCTATAAATTTCCCTCTCAGCACTGCCTTTCCAGCATACCATAAGTTTTAGTGTGTTTTGTTTTCATTTGTCTCAAAATATTTTCTAATTTCCTTTGTGATTTCTTCTTTTTGCACACTGGTAGTTTAAGAGTGCCACATATTTGTGAATTTTTTTGTTCTCCCTCTGTTACTCATTTCTATCTTCATTCCATTGAGGTGGGAAAAGACACATTGTGTGATATCAATATTTTTTAATTTATTGAGACTTGTTTGGTGATCTAACATATGATCTATACTGGAGAATGGCCTATGTGCTGTAGAGAACAATGTGTAGTCTATTGCTATTTGAGTGTTCTAGATATGTCCATTAGGTTTAGTTCATAAAATCATTCATCTTCCACTTTTTTATTGATCTTATATTGATATGTGCTATCCATTATTGAAAGTGGTGTACTGAAGTCTCCCATTACTTATGTAGAGCTGTCTCTTTCTCTCTTCAAAAGTGAAAACTGTAAGTATTTGCTATATATACTTTGGGACTCTGCTGTTAGGTGTGTGTGTGTGTATGTATACATACATAGATATAATTAGTTTATCTCCATGTTAAATCGACCGTTTTTTATCAGTTTACAGTGTCCTTCTTTGCCACTCGCAACTGTTTTTACCTTAAAGCCTATTGTATCTGATATTAGTATTACTACCCTAACTTTTTTGGATTACTTTTTGCATGGTATATATTTTCACTTTCTACCTACTTCAAATTTAAGGTAAGACTCTTGTAAACAGCATATGACTGGGTCATGCTTTTTTATATATAACCAAAAGGTCATGCTACCTTTTGAAGAGAGATTTTAATCCATTTACATTTAAAGTAACTACTGATAATGCAAGACTTTCCTCTGCCAGTTTGCTATTTGGTTTTTGTTATCTTTTTGCTTTTTTGACCCGCAGTTCTGTTAATCTCTACTTTCACACTTACTTGATTTATGTATTGTATGATTTTGACTTCCTTTTCCATTCTTTCTGTATATATTTTTCTTATATTTTCATTGGATTACTGAGGAGCTTAAATTTAACATGCTAAATCTATAACAATCATGTTTGATTTGATAGCAACTTAATTTCAATAGCAAACATATATACTGTCCCTATGCCTCTCTGTCCCCCCACTTTTTTGTTGTACTTGTTACAAATTGCATCTTTCTACATTGTATATCCAAAATCATATATAATTGCTCATAACTTTTAAGCATTTGCATTTTAGAACCTGTAAAAAGGAAAAAGTGGGATTACACACCAAAAAATACAATACTGCTGGCATTTATAATTACCCATATGGTTCCTTTACCAGACATCTTTACCTTTTTGCCACTTCAACCCACTGTCTAGTTGACCTTTCTTTCAGCCTGAAGAATTCCCTTTAGCATTGCTTGAGTGACATTAATAGCTTTTGTTTATCTGGGAATGTATTAATCTCTCCCTCATTTTTGAAAGGAAGTCTTGCTGGACATAAAATTCTCATTTGACAATTATTTTCCTTCAGTCCTTTAAGTATTTCATGCCATAGCCCTCTTGCCTCTATGGTTTATTATGAGAAAGAGGCACTTAATCTTATTGAGATTCACTTGTACATAAGATGTTGCTTCTCTTGCAGCTTTCAGAACTCTCTCCTTTTCCCTGGCATTCAACAGTTTGACTAATATGCATTTGGGCAGCATTCTCTTCAAGTTGAACTTGTTTGGGGTTCATTGGGCTTCTTGAGTGTACATATTCACATCTTTCATTAAATTTGGGAAGTTTTCTGCCATTATTTTTTCCAATATTCCTTCTGCCCTTTCTTTCTTATCCTGGAACTCCCATTATATATATATATATATATATATATATATATATATATATATATATATATATATATATATATATATGCTTGATGGTGTCCCACAGGGCTTTTAGGTTCTGTTTACTTTTTTCATTCTTTTTTCTTTCTGCTTCTCAGTCTGAATCATTTCAACTGTCTTGTCTTCAAATTCATGATTCTTTCTTCTGCCAGATCCAGTCTCATAAATTGAATCCTGGTAGGGAATTTCTCATTCTCTTATAGTCTTTGACTCCAGAATTTCTGTTGGGGTCCTTTTTAAATTTTTTATCTCTTTAATGAGATTCTTACATTGTTAATTCATTCTTTTCCTAAAATCATTTTTTTCTCTCTCTGTGTTTTCCTTTATATCCTTGAACATATTCATAGGATCTTTTCAGGGCTTTTTTGTTTGTTTGTTTGTTTGATCTTTTCTGGTATTTCCAAAGTCTAGTTTTCTTTGTTGGTGGTTTATAGATTTTTCTGTCTTGTTACTTTGGATGAGCCATCATTTCCTGTTTCATTGTCTGTCTTGTAATCTTTTGTGCACACCATACATTTTAATATTTAAAAGTGTTAACTCTGGAATTTGGTCTCTGAGCTATCTGTTCCTTGAGTTTGTATACAGCTAATGATATGTCAGAGATTCGTTGAGTGCCTGGAGCTAACAAAAACAAACAAATGCAAAAAATCATCTTTCACAATTTAGTCCTCTTGTACATAAAGTGCAGGATCCTCTCCATCTTTTCTGAGCCTTCTCTTGTTCTTGTCCTGGGCATGTGCTTGCTCATAGTCTTAGGTAATCACCCATTTATAGGAACCCAAAAGCCCCCTCTACTCCCTATGAAATAGACATACTGCCCCTCCCAGGTTACTTATTGTATGCCTTAAAGTAGGTAATCCTTTGCTCCAAGATAATTTGACTTAATTGTTTCTTATACTGCTTTAGCAGTCCCCAAGCTGCTTCTGCCTGCAGGGAAGCCCTGGAAAGGTAAGCCAGAAATAAGTCTCCTAATTCAGTCATTCAAGCTTCCACCTGCTAGATTTGGCCCCAACATATAAGGTACTCCAGTATGGACAAAGGGGTTGCTCTGTTCGCTCTAGAACAGGGCCAGGGACCCACAACAGGAGTACAGGCCAGCTCCACACTGCACCAGACAGGGATAGGAGAGGGGCCGTCAAGGGCACCAGAAGCTTCTCCTACTGTTTTTAAAGTTGTGTTTTCTTCATTCAGCACTTGCCCAGTTTCTGCAACTCTTTAACTGCTTTCCAGAGTTTTGAGGAAAATGGTTCTGCCAGTTTTTGCTAGTTGTTCCAGGATTCTGAGGGGGAACGGCACCCTGGAATACCTTACCCTGCCATTTTGGTCAGCCAGAAGTTATGATTTATACTCTGACTCACAGATTATTTATAAGTATGTTGTTTAATTTCCAAATGTCTGGGGATTTTCCAGATATCCTTTTGTTATTGATTTCCTAAATAATTCTGTTGTGATTAGAAAACAATTATTTCAATTTTCTTAAGGTACTTGAAAATCAGCTTGGTCCTTCAGAGATCTTACTGAAGTTTTTCAGGGTGGGCATAGAGCAGCATCAATCTAAAGATAGTACTGCCTTACTACTAAGGTATGACCCTTCTATATGCCCCAGGTACTCAAAGACATTTCTCCAATCTGGTTAGTCAGAACTCAAACATCTCCCAACTCCAGTGTGAGCTTTAGAAAATACTTAGCTTACAACTTCCTGTCAGTTTTCCTTTCCTAAGTGGTTTTTCTTTACTGGCTTAATGGAGTCTCATCATATACATGTGCAGTTTGGTATTTAGCCCAAGATTGAAGGGACCCACATAGATTACTGGAGCTCTTTCTCTGTGTAACTCTCTCCTATTAATTACCCTGACCTGAAAATTCCCAGTACCTCAGTTTCCCAAACTGCAATCTCTGTCTCTTCAAACCAAGGAAACCATCATGCTCTGCTCTGGTTCCCTCTTCCTGTGCCATGGTATGAAAATTGCCTCTAGGTAGAAAGCCAAGGTGATCATAGGGCTTAACTCTTTTCTCACTTATTTAGGGATTATAATCCTGAACTTCCTGTTGTCCAATATCTAAAAATAATCATTTCATATGTTTGATACAGATTTCTAGGTGCTTACAGCTGAAGAGCAAGTCAAGTACCAGTTACACCATTGTGGCTGGATGCCTTAAACCCTTAAATTGTGCTCCAAAGAAAAGAGACTTTCCTTAAAAAGTGGATGTCAAAGTGTGTTCCAGAAAATACTAGTTATGCAAGATGATTAAATGGTATTCCATTAAGAAGAAAAAGAAGAGAAAGAGAACCAGGAGGGAGTCTATGTTTTAAATGAGTTAGAAAAGTTCTTGTTCAAATGAAAATGTGTAGGTTTCTTCCCTGCAGGACCTCTCAGGGCTTCCAACATGCTAATGTGAGTTTTAAATCTCCAAGAGATGAATGAAAATAACACTTCACAAATGGCTTTCACCATGAAGGGCTCTTTTTTTGTTCCTTTCCTGAAGCATCCTCCAGGGCAAATGGTGTAATAAGGAAATTAAGAGACAGGCTCTGGAGTCAGAAAAATTCCAGTTCAAAGTCCAGCTCTGATGTGACCTTGAGGATGTTACTCTCTCTACCTTCAGTTTCACATGTGAAATGAAGATAAAAATTGTTACTATCCAAATAATGCTGCAAATACTAAATACTCAACCCAATCCCTGGCCCACAGTGAGCACCCGAAGATGGCAGCTATTGACACTATTTTCCTGAAAAGTGAGGAGTACCTGGAGTCCCAGAAAGCCAGGGAGGCTCCTCAGAGAGAAGATGCTGACCAGGGTGTGGCTTTCCTACCTAGGTTGTCCTTCTCTGTAGGCCCCTGGTCTGGGACCTGATATGTGGCCCTGGAAATAGGATTCCAAGGAGGTACCCACAAAAAAGGCACACAAGATAAGCCCAAAGTGGCTCAGAGAATGCACTGGAAGGGCTCAAAAATGGAAAATTGGACTTCTGATCAAACAAGATGGCAGGTAAGATGCTCTGGAATTCCATTCTCCCACAAAATCTTTGAACAACTAGCAAAAGCTGGCAAAGCCATGTTCCTCAGAGCTCCAGAAAATACTTAAAAGGTTGCAGTAACTAGAGTAGCAGCAAAAGAAAAAGGGATCTTCAAAATGGTAGGGAAAGCTCTGGCATCCTTGATGGCCCCACTTCCCCTTCCCTGGCTCAGTGTGGAGACAGCCTATACTATCAGTGAAGGTCCCTGGCCCCATTCTGGAGGAAGCAGAGTAACCCCTATGTACACAGTGAGATGCATGTATGTCTGTGTCAATCTATTTGGCAGCAGCCTGAAAGACTGAACCAGGACACTCATCTGTGGCTCACCATCCCAGAGCTTGCCTTGTACACAGAATAATCTTGTAGACAGCTAAATCAGTTTAAGAAATTATAGTAAGAAAGAATCAAATCACCATGACATGGGGCAATGGATTACCAGCTTTAAGAAATACAATGGAACACCTAGGATAGGGAAAGGCTATTTCATAGGGAGAAGAAGGGGTATTCGGGTCCCTAAAATTAGAGAATTCCTAAGGCACAAGCACATTCCCAGGAAAAGACAAATACTCAGAAAAGCCTAGAAAGGACCCTTTGCTTTTGCTTCAGGCTGTTTTTCAAATTTATTGGTAAGAGGGCTAAACTGACAGCAACAGCCAACATAGAGCCAATTTGCAAAGACTATGAAAGGTGTCTTTTGTATTTGTTTGTTTTTCTTAGCTCCTGGAATTAGAGAAAATAAATACCAATGAATAACTTTCATCCAGCAAAACTGTCTTTCAAAAATGAAGACAAGATTAGAATTTCCTAGATAAACAAAAGCTGAGGGAGTTCATCACCAGTAGACATGCCCTATAAGCAATGTTAGAGGGAGTGAGGGACACTAGGCAGTACATCAAACGAGTATAAAGAAATAAAGATCTCCAATGAAGGTAACTACACCGATAATTACAAATGCCAGTACTATCAGATTGCATTTTGGTAACTCCACTTTTTAATTTTTTAGGATCTAAAATGAAAATGCATAAAAAGTAATGATAAATCTATAGTTCTGTACTAAAATGTACAAAAATATAATTTGTGATGAGAATAACAAAGGCGAAGGAGTGGAGAAATAAATAAGAATACAATCTGTGCATGATTCGTTTTAGTTAAGCAGATAACAAATTGAACAAGATTTTTGTAAATCTAGTATGTTAAGTATAAACTCCCCCATGGTATCCACAAAGGAAATATCTGAACAACATATACAGAAAGAAATGAGAAGGGATGAAAATGGCTCAATACCAAAGATCAAATAAATATGAAAGTAGGTAATAATGGAAGAACTGAGGGATAAAAAAGTTATAAGACTTACAAAACACAAACAGCAAAATGGCAGAAGAAAGTCCTACATTATCAGAAGTTACTTTAAAATGTAAATGGATTGAAATCTCCAGACACTTACAAAAATCTCCAATCAAAAGGCAAAGATTGACAGAATGGAGAAAAGAAAACAAAACATGAGCCTACTATATGTTGCTTATAAGAAACTCACCTAAAATTCAAAGACACAAGTAGGCTGAAAGTGAAAGGATGGGTAAAAATATTCCATTTTTCTATACTAATGGGTAAAAATAGTCCATTAGTTCTATACTAATATCAAATAAAACAAACTTTAAGTCAAAAACTGTCATAAGGGACAAAAAAGGACTCTATATACTGATAAAATAAAAAGTTGATTTAACATGAGATAAACCTATTATAAATAAATATGTACCAGGAAGCGGACTTGGCCCAATGGATAGGGTGTCCACCTACCACATGGGAGGTACGCAGTTCAAACCCCAGGCCTCCTTGACCCATGTGGAGCTGGCCCATGTGCAGCGCTGATGTGCACAAGGAGTGCCCTGCCACACAGGGGTGCCCCCACGTAGGGGAGCCCCACGTGCAAGGAGTGCGCCCCGTAAGGAGAGCTGCCCAGCACAAAAGAAAGTGCAGCCTGCCCAAGAATGGTGCCACACACACGGAGAGCTGACAGAACAAGATGACACACAACACAAAGAAACACAGATTCCTGGTGCCACTGATAAGGATTGAAGTGGTCACAGAAGAACACACAGCGAATGGACACAGAGAGCAGACAACTGGAGGGGGGGGGAGGAGAAAAAATAAATAAATCTTTAAAAAAATATATGTACCTAACAGCAGAACAACAAAATATATGAAACAAATATTGACTATATGAAGGGAAGAAACAGACAGTTTTACATTAATATATGAAGACATCAATACATCACTTTCAATAATGCATAGAATATCTAGACAGAAGATCAATAAGGAAAAAGAAGAATTGAATGATACTATAAACCAATTAAACCAGACACATATAGAATACTTCAACCAATAACAACAAAATACATATTCTTCTCTAGAGCACATGGATCATTCTCAGGGATAAACTATATGTTAGGTCACAAAACAAGGCCAATAAATTTAGCATGACTGAAATTATACTATGTATTTCTTCTGACCACAATGGAATGCAGCTAGAAATCAACAGAGGGGAAAGAGGAAAAGTCACAAATAGGTAGAAATCAAACAATATATGCTTAAACAACCAATGGGTTAAATAAGAAATCACAAGGGAAATTAGGAAATATCTTGAGGCGAATGAAAAAAAAACATGGTATGGAATTACAGAAAGAAGTCAGCAGGGTTCACCTCTCCTACAAAAACAACAGAGGAAGGGCAGAAGCTGTCCAAAACAGCTGCAGACCAGGGGAGTGCCACATGCTTCCTCCAGGAAGGAGTGGAACAGAGAGACAAAGAGGTCAAAACGAAAACTGTGCATTACCCCACATCAGGGAATGGTGCCCACCCACCCTCGAGGCAACCAGTCTCAATAAAACCAGTGGCTGACTGCTGCCTCCTGAGAGGGGAACGGGCATTACCCTCCCTGGAAAGAGGAAGAGTGCGGCGGTGGGCTGAGTGTGGTTTCTCCTCAAAACGAGTTTAGACAGCAGGGCCCAGCTTTGAATCCAGGCTCTAACCGGCCCGGAAATACCAGCCAGGTTGGAAAAGACCTCCATGGAAAAGTTCACTGATAAGTACATCTGCTGGTAGGCTGGGAAAATGAAAGGGGAGAAAAGGCCTTTTGGAGTCTCTCCTGTCCCTATTCCCAGAGCCGCTTAGATCTGGTCTGCGCCCTAGGAGTGGATTCCTGGCCCTGTTTTGATAACATAAAAAGGACAATTTTAAAGATTTAGAATAAGTTGAACTAAAAATCAAAGAAGAGACATGAAAAATAAAGCTACTCAACAGTAATATCCTAGACAAGAGAGAGAAATTGACTATCGCAATAAACTCACCAACAGAATCAGATGCCTAGACATCAGCAAAAAATTACAAGCCATACTAAGAAACAGGCAGATATGGCCCAGCCAAAGGAACAAATTAAAAATCCTGACAAGACACAGAATTTAAAACAACCAGATTTAAAACAGATTTTAAATGCAAAACCACTGTAAGAGTCAAAGAAGGACAAGGGCGCGATTCACCAAGAAGAAATAACAATCAAATATTTATGCCCCTAACCTTGGTACCCAAAAATACCCTGGCAAAAACAGAAGGGAGAAATAATCATCTCTACAATGATAGCTGGAAACTTCAGTACTTCAATGATACTACTCTCATAATTGGATAGAACATCTGGACAGAAGATCAATAAGAAAACAGAGTTTGAAGAAAATGATAAATGAAATAGACTGAATAGACATTTTTTAACATTATACCCCAAAACAGCAGGACATACACTCTTCTCAATTGCTCATGGGTCTTTCTCCAGGATAGACTATATGTTGGATCACAAAACAGGTCTCAATAAATTTAAACAGACTGATATTATACAAAGCACTTTCTCTGATTATAATGGAATGAAAGTGGAGTTCATTAACAGACAAAAAATGGGAAAATTTACAAATATATGGAGGTTAAACAACACGCTCTTAAACAATCTGTGGGTCAAAGAAGATATTGCAAGAGAAATCAGTATATATCTCAAGACAAATGAAAACAAGAACACAGCATATCAAAACCTATGGATGGGAGCGGTAGTGGCCCAAGTGGTTATGGTCCCAGGTTCAGTTACCAGAATCTCCTGAAAAAATTTTTTAAAAAAACAAACAAACAAAATAAACAAAAAAAAACAACTCAGGAAAGCTGATGTGGCTCAGTGGTTAAGCACCAGCTTTCCACATACAAGGTCTGGGGCTTAATCCCCCACCTCAGTACCAAAAAAAAACCAAAAAAAAACAAAAAAACCTATGGAATACTGGGGAGTGGACGTAGCTCACATGGTTGAGCACCTGATTCCCAAGAACAAGGTCCCAGGTTCAATGCAAGTGCCTCCTGAAAAAAAAAAAAAACTATGGGATACAGCAAAGGCAGTGCTGGGAGGGAAATCTATAGCCCTAAGTGCTTACATTAAAAAAGAAAAACAGAACTTTCCAGAACACTCGGTGAGAGGCAGAGGAGCAGTGGTTGCCCAAGCTGTGCTACCCTCACTGGTCTCAGCTCTCCGGTGGTAGAAAATGGTGAAAGAAACCACTTACTATGATGTTTTGGGAGTCAAATGCAATGCCACCCAGGAAGAGTTCAAAAAGGCTTACAGGAAAGTAGCCTTGTAGTACAACCTTAATAAGGATCCAAATGAGGGTGAGAAGTTTAAACAGATTTCTCAAGCTTATGAAGTGTTCTCTGATGCAAAGAAAACCGAATTACATGACAAAGGAGAACAGGCCATCAGAGAGGGTGGAGCAGATGGGAGTTTTGGCTCTCCCATAGACATCTTTGATATGTTTTTTGGCAGTGGTGGAAGGATGAAGAGAGAAAGGAGAGGTAAAAATGTTGTACATCAGTGCTCAGTAACTTTAGAAGATTTATATAACGGTGCAACCAGAAAACTAGCTCTGCAAAAGACTGATTTGCAACAGATGTGAAGGCCCAGGTGGTAAAAAAGGAGCAGTAGAATGCTGTCCCAATTGTTGAAGGACTGGAATACAAATAAGAATTCATCAGATAGAACCTGGAATGGTTCAGCAAATTCAGTCCGTATGCATGGAGAACCAGGGCCATGGGGAACAGATATAAAAGATGCAATGAAAGGAAGACAACTTAGGAGAAGATTCTAGAAATTAATATTGATAAAGCCATGAAAGACGGTCAGAAAATAGCATTCCATGGTGAAGGAGACCAAGTGCCAGGACTGGAGCCAGGAGATATTACCATTGTTTTAGATCGGACGGATCATGCTGTTTTCACCAGATGAGAAGACCTTTCCATGTGTATGGACATACAGCTGGTTGAAGCATGTGTGGCTTCCAAAAGCCAATATCCACTTTTTTTTTTAAGATTTATTTTATTTATTTATTTCTCTCCCCTTCCCTCCTGTTGTCTGCTATCTGTGTCCATTCGCTGTGTGTTCTGTGTCTGCTTGCATTCTTCTCACGCAGCACCAGGAAACTCTGTCGCTTTTTTGTTGTTGTTGTGTCATCTTGCTGCGTCAGCTCTCTCTGTGTGCAGCACCACTCCTGGGTGGGCTGCACTTTTTTCATGCAGGGTGGCTCTCCTTGTGGGGCACACTCCTTGAGGGTGGGGCTCCCCTATGTGGGGGCACCCCTGCATGGCACGGTACTCCTTGCGCATAGCAGCTCTGCGCATGGGCCAGCTCACCACACAGGTCAGGAGGCCCTGGGTTTGAACCCTGGACCCTCCATATGGTAGATGGATGTTCTATCAGTTGAGCCACATCTGCTTCCCTAATATCCACTCCTGACAACCAAACCATAGTCATCACCCTCATCCAGGTCAGATTGTCAAGCATGGAGATACCAAGTGTGTGCTAAATGAAGGCATTCCAATTTATCGTAGGCCTTATGAAAAGGGTCGCCTAATCACTGAATTCAAGGTAAACTTCCCTGAGAATGACTTTCTCTCTGCTGATAAACTGTCTCTGCTGGAAAAACTACATGAGAGGAAAGAAACTGATGAAATGGACCAGGTAGAACTGGTGGACTTTTATCCCCATCAGGAAAGATGGCACCATTACAATGGATAGGCATATGAGTGTGAGGAACATCATCCCAGACGTGGCGTTCAGTGTCAAACCTCTTAGTGGGGCCAGTGACTAACACTCACTACTGGCATTTTATTTGCAGTAGTGAATAAGTGAAAGATTGTAATCATAATATGCTCACTACTTGCTACCATTTTTGTTATAATATTCAACTATAGTAATGTTTCAAAAGTCAAATGAAGATAAACTCAGATATAAAAGCTCTGACTTTGCCCTGTATGTACAATGACTTAAGTGTGCAAGATGAAGTTTAATATGACTTTGGGTTTAAAAAAAAAAAAGTAAAATTAGCATTTGTTAGGCCATACCTTGTAATCATTTCTCGCTGTATACGTGAAATGCTAGGTATAGGTATAGGTATTGACTTCAGTGTGTATGTATTGACCCTTCATTTTTAAGCTATGAACTTAAAACTGTATTTAACTGGCAATGAGAAAAAAAGTTTGTAGAGAAGTGTTGGTCTGTATAGTTACTTGTATTAAGTGGGATTTGGGGTAATGTTTCTGCATTTATACTATTGCCTCAAATGTTATTTTAAGATGGCACAGTATATAATTTAGTCTGTTATCAGTAACAGAAATGATACCTTTCTAAAGAAGGGGTTTTTTGTAACACGCTGCTTCTTGAGGGGCATGTACTTCTACAGTTGCATTCCCTTCTGCTGTGCCATCTTTTTTTTAATGTATACCTACATTGCTCAGTTCTGGTTACTTTTTTTTTTAACCCCTTCTCTTTGGACCATGATAAGCCCCAGAGCACTGACTGTAGAAGCTGGGTAACTCAGAAGTTAAGGTGAAGAGAAATTTACATGGAGGAGTAGTTTGCACATATGAGATAGGAAGGTGTTCCTTGGGCTCACTTTAAACCACTTAACTGTAATTTAATGTTGGTAGTCTGGCAAATTATGATGAATAGCTTTAATTGTATGTTTTAAAAGACATCGTATGTTCACATGCTTAAATCTGGGTATCAAAATTTAAGCGATTCTTGAAATGTATGAATGTCTCCTTAATATACTGATTATAAAGAGAAAAAAAGAACTAAAATCAAAGACCTAACTGCAAAGCTGGAGGAATTAGAAAAATAATAGCATAGCAAACTAATCCCAAAGCAAGCAGAAAGAAAAAATAAAACAATGATTAGAGCAGAAATAAATGAAATTGAGAAAAAAAAAATACAGATAATCAACAAAAACCGAAAGTTGGTTCTTTGAGAAGATCAACAAAATCAACAAACCCTTAGCTAGACTGACAAAGAAAAAAAGGGAGAAAATGTAAATAAATAAAATCAAAAATGAGAGGGAGGGGGCATTACTAGTGATCCAACAGAAATACAAAAGATCCTAAGAAGAGACTGAACAACTCTATGCCAACAAATTAAACAATTTAGATGAAATGAACAACTTTCTAGAAACACATAAACTACCCACACTGAAAGGAGAAGAATAAGAAGACTTCAACAAACCGATCACAAGAAGTTGAATCAGTCATCAAAAACCTCCCAACAAAGAAAAGCCAAGACCAAATGGCTTCACAGGTGAATTCTACAAATCGTTTCAAGAATTAATACCAATCTTGTTCAATCTCTTCCCAAAAAATTGAAGCCAAGGGAACACTATCTAACTCATTCTATGAACAACAGCCTAATACCAAAGTCAGAAAAGGTGATATAAGAAAAGAAAACTATAGATCAATCTCTCTAATAAACACAGAGGCAAATCAAATCCAACAGCACATTAAAAGAGTTATATACTATGATTAAGTGGGTTTTATCTGAGGTATGCAAGAGTGGTTCAACACAAGAAAATCAATTAATGTAATACACCACATTAACAAATTGAAGGAGAAAAAAATCACATGATCATATCTATTGACACAGAAAAGGCATTTGACAATATCTAGTACCTTATTCAATAATGTAGTACAAGTTCTAGCTAGAGCAATTCGGTGAGAAAAATCAATAAAAGGAATCCATATTAGAAAGGAAGAAGTAAAATGTTCAATATTTGCAGATGACATGATCCTATATTTAGAAAACCCTGAAAAATCGACAATTAAGCTACTACAGCTAATAAATGAATTCAGCAAAGTGGAAGGATACAAGATCAACAAGCAAAAATCAGTAGTGTTTCTATATACACTAAAAATGAACAATCTGACTAGGAAATTATGAAATAAATTCAATTTACATTAGTAAGTAAAGCAATCAAATATCTAGGAATAAATTTAACCAGGGTGAAAAGGATCTGTAATCAGAAAACCAGAAAACATTGCTAAAAGAAATTAAAGAAGACCTCAACAAATGGAAGGACATTCATTCTGTGTTCATGAATTGGAAGACTAAATATTGTTCAGATGTCAGTTCTACCCAAAATGACTTACAGATTCGATGTAATCCCAATAAAAATTCCAACAGCCTACTTTGAAGAAAATGGAAAAGTAAATTTATTTACTTTTTATTGGATGGGAAAGGGACCCTAAATAGCCAAAAATGTATTTAAAAAGGAAAAAATTAGTGAAAAAAAAATCCTAGGAAAGCCTACATCTCTTCCTGTTTTAAAGAGGGTTTTCATAAAGAAAGGATGTTGAGTTTCATCAAATGCTTTTCAGCCCCCATGAAGACATATTATGGCTTTCTATTAAAATGGTTAATGCTTCCATAGATTTCCTTAACTTACTTCTTTCCTTGGGAGTGGTTTTACTTCTTTAATAAAAGTGTTGCTGATCGCTGCATATATATATGAACGAAGTCTGCAGACTCACACTTCCTGACTTTAAAACACATTACAAAGTTACAGTGATCAAAAAACAGCATGGTCACAGTGCTGATGTGCACAAGGAGTGCCCTGCCACGCAGGAGTGTCCCCCTCGTAGGGGAGCCCCACGCACAAGGAGTGCGCCCCATGAGAGCTGCCCAGGGCGAAAGAAAGTGCAACCTGCCCAGAAATGGTGCCACACACAGAGAGAGCTGACACAACAAGAAGACACAACAAAAAGAAACACTGATTCCCGGTGCCACTGATAAGGACAGAAGCAGTCACAGAAGAACACACAGAGAATGGACACAGAGAGCAGACAACTGGGGTGGAGGGAAGGGGAGAAAAATTTAAAAAAATAAAGATGATAGATTCAAGTTCTTGAAAAAAAAAAAACAGCATGGTACTGGCATAAAGACAGACTTATAGATCAATAGAATCAAACTGAGAGTTCAGAAATAGACCCTCAGCTCTATGGTCAATTGATTTTTTTTTAATCCCCCCCTCCCATGACGCCACTTGCTTGCTGTCTGCTATCTCTGTGATATCTTCTGTGTCTGCTTGTCTCCCTTTGTTGCATCACCTTGCTGCGCCAGCTCTCTAAAGGCATGGGCCGTCAGCTCTCAGGCACGGGCTAGCTTGTCCTCACAAGGAGGCCCCAGGAAGAGAACCCAGGGCCTCCCATATGGTAGATGGGAGCCCAGTTGGTTGAGCCACATCCACTTCCCTCAACTGATTTTTTTTTTAAAGATTTATTTTTTATTTATTTCTTTCCCCTTCCCTGCCCACCCCCCAGTTGTCTGCTCTCTGTGTCCATTCGCTGTGTGTTCTTTTGTGTCTACTTGCATTCTTGTCAGCAGCACCAGAAATCTGTGTCTCTTTTGTTGCATCATCTTGCTGCGTCAGCTCTCCATGTGTGGGGCACCACTCCAGGGCAAGCTGTGCTTTTTTTCATGTGGGACAGCTCTCCTTACGGGGCGTACTCCTTGCACGTGAGGCTCCCCTATGCAGGGGACACTCCTGCATGGCAGGGCACTCCTTGCACGCAACAGCACTGCATGTGGGTCAGCTCACCTTATGGGTCATGTGGTAGGTGGACGCTCTATTAGTTGAGCCAAATCCGCTTCCCCTCAACTGATTTTTGACCAGGCTACCAAGCCCACTCAACTGGGACAGAAGAGTCTCTTCAACAAACAGAGTTGGGAGAACTGGATGATAACCATATCCAAAAGAATGAAAGAGGACCCCTATCTCATACCTTATACAAAAAATTAACTCAAAAGGGATCAAAGAGCTAAATATTAAAAGCCAGGACCATAAAACTCCTAGAAGAAAATGCAGGAAAGCATCTTCAAGATCTGGTTGTAGGAGGTGGTTCCTTAGACCTTACATCCAAAGCAGGTGCAACCAAAGAAAAAAATAGATAAATGGGACCTTCTCAAAATTAAATGCTTTTGTACTCCAGAGGACTTTATCCAGAATGTCAAAAGGCACTCCACTCAATGGTAGAAAATACTTGGAAACCATATATCTGATAAGGGTTTGATATCCATGGTATATAAAGAGATCCTATAACTCCACAATAAAAAGACAAATGACCCAATTTTAAAAATGGGCAAAAGACATTAATAGATACTTTTCCAAAGAGAAATACAAACGGCAAAAAAAAAGTACGAAAAGATGTTCAATATCACTAGTTATTAGGGAAATGCAAATCAGAACTACAATGAGGAATCATTTCACACCTATTAGAATGGCAGCTATTTTTAAAAAAAAACAAAAACAGAAAACTATAAGTGTTGGAAGGGATGTGGAGAAATAGGAACACTTATTCACCATTGGTGGGAGTGCAGAATCATGCAGCTGCTGTGGAAGACTGTTTTTGGCAGTTCCTCAGGAGATTAAATATAGTGCTGCCATAAGATCCAGCAATCATATTCCTAGGTATATACTCAAAAAAAAAACTGAAAGTAGGGATGCCAACAGGCATTTGCACGCCGATGTTCATAGCAGCATTACTCATAATTGCTAAAAGATGGAAACAACCCAGGTATCCATCAACAGATGAATGAATAAACAAAATGTGGTATATACATACAATGGAATATTATTCAGCTGTAAGAAGAAATGAAGTTGTGATGCACATGACAACATGGATGACCCTTGATATTATGTTAAGTGAAACAGGCCAGACACAAAAGGACATTATGATCTCACTAATATGAACTAAATATAATGAGAAAAGTCATGGAGTTAATAGTTGGAAGATCGGTCACCAAAAGATAGAATGAGGATAGAGAATGAGGAGCAGTGGCTTAATGTGTGCAGAATTAGTAATAAGGTTGATTATAAGGCTTGGAATTGGATAGAGATGAGATAGCCCATTAGAGTGAATGTAATTAGCAGCACCAATATGGGGATACAACTGTGTTTGAAAGGGAAAGTTTAGGGATGTGTGTCACTAGAAGAAAAGCTGAAGGACGAAACATGGGACTGTATAGCACAGTGAACCCTGTTGCAGATAAGTGTGTTGAATAGTATAGATATATGAATGTTCTTCATTCATATATGTTCACATATAACATGTGCATGTTTAATATTAAAAGATGTTGATAATAAGGTAGTAGATGAGCTAAATGCACCTAAAGCAAACTATGAACTGCAGTGAATAGTATTTACACTAGTATTTTTTATAAATTATAAAAAAGAGCATTATCATAAGTGACAGAAATCAGTCACTAAGTACTACAATTATTAGATTCCATTTATATAAAATATAAATATAAATAAACGTCTAGAGACGAAATTAGATTAGCAGATATGTATGGCAGGATATGGATAGAGGAATTGAAAAGTAACTGCTAAGAGGTGGGGTTGTTGTTTTTTTTTGGAGTAACGAAAATACTCTAATGTTGATTGTGGTGATGTATGCAGAACTCTGTGATTATAACAAAACCCACTGGATGTACACTTTGAGTGAATTGTATGGTATATGAATATATCTCAATAAAATTGCTAAAAAAAAAACTAGGATGCAGCGATGGTAGTTCTGAGAGGAAGTTATAGCTCTTAATCTCACATATGGAGAAACTAGAAAAAGAAAAGCAAACTAATCCCAATATAAGTAGAAAAGAGGAAATAACAAAGGTTAGAAGAGAGATCGATGAAACAAAAAACTGAAAAACAACAGAGAAACTCAGTGAAACCAAAAGTTGGTTCTTTAAAAAGATCAATACAATCAACAAATCTTTAGCTGGACTAAGACAGTGAAAAATAGAGAGGATACAAATAACTTAAATCATAAATGAAAAAGATAATAATAGAAAACTGTACACCAACAAATTAAACTATTTGAAATGGACAAATTCCTGGGAAAACCTAAACTGAATCAAGAAGAAATAGAAGACCTCAAAACCAATAACAGGTAAAGAAAATGAGTTAGTCATCAAAAACCTCCCAACAAAGAAAAGCCCAGGACCAGATGGCTTCACCGATGAATTTTATCAAATATTTCAAGAAGAATCAACACCAATCTTGCTCAAACTCTTCCAAAAAAAAACTGAAGAAGAGGGAACACTTCCTAACACATTCTATGAGGCCAGCATCAATAACAGCAAGGCCAGATAATGATATCTTCACAAGAAAAGAAAATTACAAGTCAATATCCCTTACGAATATAGATGCAAAAATCCTCAAGAATATACTAGTAAACTGACTCTAACAGCGCATTAAAAGGATTATACACCACAACCAAGTATGATTTATCCTCGGAGCAAGGGTGATTCAAAAGAAGAGAATCAATTAATATGATACACTACATTAATGGAATGAAGGAAAAAAAAAAAAACATGATCATCTCAATTGACACAGAAAAGGCATTTGACAAAATCTAGAACCCCTTCTTGATAAAAATTCCTAGTGAACTAGGAAGAGAAGGAAACTTCCCCACCATGATGAAGGGTATACAAGAAAATTGCACAGCTAACATACTCAATGGTGAAAGACTGAAAGCTTTCCACCTAAGAAGGGGTTGGGGGAAAAATACACCAAATGTAAGATAAGGAATACAGTTGGTAGTAATATTTTAACAATGCTCTAGCATAGTTTGTAACAAATGTTTCACACCAATGCAAAGAGTTTGTGGAGGGGTGATGTATGAGATCCCTGTGTGATGTTATGTATGCTTATTTTTAAGTTTGCAATCCTCACTATACACTTATTGTTTATGTGCTTTCATGTATGAATGACATACTTCAATAAAAATTGAAAAATTAAAAATTAAAAATTAAAAAAAACTCCTAGGAGAAAATATAGAAGAAACATTTCCAGGACCTTGCAGTAGGCAATGGTTTCTTAGACTTCACACCAAACACATACACAACCAAAGAAAAATACATAAATTCTACTTCATCAGAATTTAAACTTTGTGCAGCAAAGGACATTATCAAGAATGAGGGGGAAGCAGATGTGGATCAAGGGATAGAGCTTCCACCTACCATATTGGAGGACCCGGCTTTGATCCCTGGGTGCTCCTGGTGAAAAAGAAGAGAAAGTGTTCCCACGTGGCAAACCAGTTCCCACACTAGTGACCGCCTGGTGAGCCAGTACCCGCGCAAGTGAGTCACGCAGCAAGATGATGACGCATCAAAAGAGATACAAGGGGAGAGTCATGGTGAAGTGCAGCAGAAACCAGGAATTGAGGTGGCACAATTGACAGGGAACGTCCCTCCATATCAGGGGTCTCCAGGATTGAATCCTGGTGAATCCCAAGGAGAGAAAATGAGAAGACAACATAGACAGCAAAAGCAGCAGCGTGGGAGGAGGGGAAGGGGGAAAATAAATAAGTAAATCTGAAAAAAAAAAAAATGAGAAAAGACCACCTGGAGAATGTAAGAAAATATTTGGAAATCATATATCTGATAGGGATTTACTATCCAAAATAGGGAAGCAGTTGTGGTTCAACTGATAGAGCATCCGCCTACCATGGGGGGTCCAGGGTTCTATAACCCAGGGCCTCCTGACCCATGTGGTAAGCTGGCCCCTGCGCATTGCTGTCATGCACAAGGATTGTCGTGCCACACAGGGGTGTCCCCTGCGTAGGGGAGCCCCACGCGCAAGGAGTGCACCCCGTAAGGAGAGCCGCCCCGCACGAAAAAATGCAGCCCGCCCAGGCACACGCAGAGAGCAGACGCAGGAAGATGATGCAATAGAAAAACAACACAGTTCCCTGGTCCCGCATGACAAGAACGTAAGCAGACACAGAAGAACACACAGCGAATGGACACAGAGAGACAATGAGGGGGAAGGGGAGAAAAATAAAGAAAATAAATCTTTTAAAAAAGAAAATACCCAGAATATATAAGAACTCTTACAACTTAACAAAAAGACAAACACCCAATTTTAAATTGGATAAAGGACTGAACAGACATCTCTCCAAAGAAGATAAACAAATGGCCAATAAGTACATGAAAAGATGCTCAACATCATTAGCCACTAGGAAAACGCAAATCAAAACCATAATGAGATACCATTTCATACCCACTAAGATGGTTACTATTTAAAACAGAAAATAATGGAAACAGCAACCCTCATACATTATTGGAGGGAAGATAAAATGGTTAAGCTGCTGTGGAAAAGAGTTTGGTAGTTCCTCAACAAGTTAAACACAGAGCTACCATATGACCTGGCAATCTACTTCTAGGTACATACCCAAAAAAATTGAAAGCAGGGACTCAAAAAGATATCTGCATACCAGTTACACTAAGGCATCACTCACAATTGCCAAAGGTAGAAGCAAAATAAGTGTCCATCAACAGAAGAGATAAAGAAAGAACACGCAACAAACACAGCAAATGGACACAGAGAACAGACAACTGGGGCGGGGGCAGAGGGGAAGGGGAGAGAAATAAATAAAATAAATCTTTTTTTATAAAAAGAAAATATAGGGGATTCCATATACCTCACACACTTTTTAAAAAATCTTTTTTAAAAAATGTAGTGCATTTTTTGAGTCATAAAAAAGAATGAATTGTGATACATGCTACAATATGGATGAATCTTGGAAACATCACGCTGAGTGAAACAAAGTAATCACAAAAGGACAAATACTGAATGATCTCACTCATCTGAAATAATTAGAATATTCAAGTTCATAGAATCAGAAATTCGATTACAGATTATTAGGAACAGAGATGGGGGTGGGGGTAGGGAATGGAGACTTTCTCTTTGGGGTGTGTAGCAGTTTGATATTATTGATGAATTCCAAAAAGAAATATTGGATTATGTTTGTAAACGTCTCCTCTGGGCATATTAGATTATATTGGATTCATAAGTTTACTTGATTAAGTAATTAAGTAAACCTCTTGTGCCAGTAGGGCATTGAGTCCCCATCCACCACAGTTTGATATTATTGATGAATTCCAAAAAGAAATATTGGATTATGTTTGTAAACGTCTCCTCTGGGCATATTAGATTATATTGGATTCATAAGTTTACTTGATTAAGTAATTAAGTAAACCTCTTGTGCCAGTAGGGCATTGAGTCCCCATCCTTTGGTGGATGGGGACTCACAGATAAAAAGCATGACAAAGGACAGAGCTGGGAGGTTTTAATGTTGGAGTTTTGATGTTGGAGTTTGATACTGAAACTGGAGCGCCAGGGAGAAAGACAGAGCCGTTCGCCTGATAGTCTACAGCTGACCTTGTGGAGAGAGGCAAAGCCTAGAGAGCCTCATAGTCTACAGCTGACCTTGTGAAAAAACAGGAGCTGAGCCCAGAGAAACCCAGGAAGCCTGAACCCTCACAGACATCAGCAGCCATCTTGCTCCAACGTGAAAATAGACTTTGGTGAGGGAAGTAACTTATGCTTTATGTCCTGGTAACTGTAAGCTCCTACCCCAAATAAATACCCTTTATAAAAACCAACCAATTTCTGGTATTTTGCAATAGCACCCCTTTGGCTGACTAATACAGGGTAATATAAAAGTTTTGGTGATAGATGATGGTGATGGTAATGAATGTAATTAACACCAATGAATTAAATACTTGAAAGTGGTTAAAATAGGAAATTTCAGTTTGTGTACATGTTACTAGAACCAAAAAAAAATTTTTTTACACCATAGAACTGTATAAAACAACAAGCAAACCCTAATATAAAGTATGGACTATGGTTGACAATATAATTATAATAATATTGGTCTGTCAATTTTAACAAAGGTATCACATTAATGCAAAATGTTAATAATAGGAAAAAGAGTGTGGGGTGCAGTAAATGGGAACTCTGTACTCTCTTCATGATTTTTCTGCAAACCTACAACATCTTAAATAAATAAGAGGCCATTACAGAGAGGAGAGTCCCAGTGCTCTTTGGGGAAACATGCTGACAGCTCCATAGAGAGTTCTCCAAATGGAGAAAGTTGCACATAAGAATGATGGGAAATTAATAGGTTCATCTCAGAGATCCTGAAGGGCTGGCAGCCCTGACACAGCCCCACACATACACATGAGATCAGCTTGCAATGGCAGAGGATAAGTAAAAACTCCACCTGATTATAATACTGACAGATAAGAAGTCAGAACAAAATGGAGTCAGTTTACAGCTGAGCCTAAGAACAACACAAGATGCTGTACAAACAAAGCCACTGGAAGGGGACAGGATGATGAATAACGATGCTCTTAATAGGACCCTCCATCTCCTGGGCCCTTCTCTCCTTCCCTGACTTCCCCGTAGGATCTGAGACACCCCAAGGATCAGCTTGCCCAGCAGACCCTGAGAGACGGTGAAGGGTAAGAACCAGCCCAGGGGTCCTCCTGGGCTCTCCCCAACCACATCATGACTGTGGAATATCTTTCGTGAATACCACTGGCTGATATTTTATGTGGAGGGCAAAGGCCCAGAGGAAAGAACACTGGGTTTGAAGTCAGAGACCTAGACTCAAATCCTGTCAATCACTTGAGCTCTCTGGGCCTGTTTCCTCGTGTGAAAATCAGGATTCTCAGATCTTTCCTCAGGGATGGACACTTGTAGCACCCTACACTTTTCTTCACTGTTTGTAGGTAGTAGGTAACTTTCCTAAAGAAACACAGCCTGGAATAGTTGCTGCCAATATCTAACATATTGAGCACTTTTGTATACCTGACACGATTTTGAGGACTTTTAGTCCTTAGAATGTCCCAATGATGTAGGTATCATTATTATCTTCCTTATGCAAATTAGGAAACTGAGGCCCAGGAGGGTTGTTACTTGCTCAAAGTCACACAACAAATAAGTGGCAGCACTAGGATTTAAATCCAAACCTATCTGACTCTGGGAACCTGTTATCCAACAAGCTTTCCCTATTTCCCTCTTCCTGATAAAGAAGAACTTGTGAAGATGGAAGAACCTGGCACTTAAGTGACAAACCATTTGGCTGGAATCCACTGGCACCCGTAAGGATCAAGAGCTCGGGATAGACAGGACCCAAAGAGCTTGAGAGTTCTTGTAGGCAGGACTTCTGAGACAAAGGGGATACATTCCAGCAATTTGGGAACATTCCAGCTGGCTTCATCATACCAACCTGCCATTTACCCAGTATGGTAAGTCCTTATTTAAAAACTTTCATATTAAGGATGAATCAAAGTCAACAAGGTTTTCTGATCTAAATCACAAAAAGACATGCCTACGTACCACCCTCACCTCTAACTCTCCTCCACACCCAGTTGAGTGATTCAGTCCAATCAGACGTCTCTGTGTTTTCCTCACGTCTCCATGCACTTACACATGCTATTCCTCACGCATGAATGCCCTTTCTTTCCCATCTCTGCCTATCCAAATTCTACTCTTTTGTCAATGTCTACAATAGAAACAGCAATTTTCAATTCAGAAAAACCTGCATTTAAATCCTGACTCTGCCACTTTCTGGGTGTTTGGCCTGGACAAGTAACTTTCCCTCTCTCAGGCTCTCTTTCCTCATTTGTAAGATGAAGGGTTGATAATACATATACTACATAAGGCTGTGGATGAAGATTTAATGAGGGAGATAGAAAAAAGAATACAATAAAAAGTACATGTTGGGGAAGCGGACTTGGCCCAGTGGTTAGGGCGTCCGTCTACCACATGGGAAGTCCGTGGTTCAAACCCCAGGCCTCCTTGATCCATGTGCAGCTGGCCCATGCACAGCGCTGATGCGCGCAAAGAATGCCGTGACACGCAGGGGTGTCCCCCGCGTAGGGGAGCAACACGCACAAAGAGTGCACCCCATAAGGAGAGCTGCCCAGGAATGGTGCCACACACATGGAGAGCTGACACAAAAAGATGACACAACAAAAAGAGACACAGATTCCCGTGCCACTGACAACAACAGAAGCGGACAAAAGAAGAACACACAGCAAACAGATACAGAGAACAGACAACTGGGGCTGGGGGGAGAAGCGGAGAGAAATAAATAAATCTTAAAGAAAAAAAAAGTACATGTTAATGAATTTTTTAAGTGGGTGAAATGGACAAATTCCTAGACAAATATAACTTACCATAAATGACTTAAAAAGAAATAGAAAGCCTGCATAGTCCTTTACTCCTTTAAATAAATTGAATTACAAGTTTAAACATTTTCCATAAAGAAAATAAAACAAGATTGTTTTACAGGTAAATTCTACCAAACTTTCAAGGAGTAGATATTCCAATCTTCCAGAATATGGAAAGAAAGAAGAGTCCCTGACACATTTTATAAAACTAATATAATCTTGATACCAAAAATCAGATAAGTACAAGAAAGAAAAATTACAGAGCAATCCCACACAAGAACACAGCTTTAAATATGAACTGAATGCAACAGTACATAAAATATAAAACATCATGACCAGGTTGGATTTTATCTAAAAATACCACTCACCTCATTAACACATTAAAGAAAAAATATGATCATCACAATCAGTGCTGAAAAAGCATTTCGAAAATTAAATGCTCATTTAAAATAAAACTTCTCAATAAATTAAAAGCAGAAGAGAACTGTCTTAAGTTGATAAAACATTTCTACCAAAAACCTATAGCAAACTTCATTATCAGTGTTTAAATATTAAAAGCATTCCCTTTAAAATCAGGAAGACAAGACAAGGACTCCTACTGTAACCATTTCTATGCAACTTCCTACTGGAGGTCCCACCAAGTACCATAAAGAAGACAAGAAAAAAAAAGATATGAAATGGGAAAGAAAAAGCAGACTATAAAAATGCACGGATCCTGTGTACTTGGAAAAGGTAAAAGATTCTACAGACAAATTAGGATTATTAAGAAAGTTTATCAAGTAGTATGGATATAAGATCAATAAATATACAAAAATCAACCACATTTCTATATACCAGCAACAATTAGAAAATGTCATTTTTAAGAGTACTATTTACAGTAGCAACCAAAAATATAAGGGACCTGGGAATATATCTAACAAAAGATGTGCACAATTTTATGGAGAAAATTATTAAGAGGCATTAAAGACCTAAATAAATAGGAATGATACATCATATTCATGAATGGAAAGACAATTTCACAAAATGTCAATTCTCTCCAGATTGATCTATAGATTCAATACAAATCTAACCAAAATCCTCAACAAAGTTTTTCACGGAACTTGACAAGTTGATTCTAAAATTTATAAGAAAGACAATGAAGACAAAAATAACCAAGCAAACTTTTTAAAGGACAAAGTTGGGAGAGCTTGATATTTCAGATAGCAAGACTTAAGGCAGCTACAGGGAAGTGGACTTGGCCCAGTGGATAGGGCATCTGCCTACCACATGGGAGGTCTGTGGTTCAAACCCTGGGCCTCCTTGACCCGTGTGCAGCTGGCCCACACACAGTGCCGTGCCATGCAGGGGTGCCTCCCGCATAGGGGAGCCCCATGCACAAGGACTGCACCCCGTAAGGAGAGCCACCCAGCACGAAAGAAAGTTCAGCCTGCTCAGGAATGGCGCCGCACACACGGAGGGCTGACACAACAAGAAGACCCAACAAAAAGAGACACAGATTCCCATGCCGCTGACAACAGAAGCAGACAAAAGAAGAACATGCAGCACATAGACCCAGAGAACAGACAACTGGGGGGAAGGGGGAAGGGGAGAGAAATAAAAAATAAAAAAATTTTAAAAAGACAGCTACAGTAATTAAGTAGTACAGTATTGGCACAAAGATCACCAAACTGACTGATGAAAGAACAGAGAGCCCGGGAACAAACTATGTATACAGGAAAAGTGATATATGATAAAGGTGGCACTGCAAATCATTGGTGTAAGTATGGACTATAACAAATGATGCTGAAACAGTTGGTTATCCCTACAGAAAATAAATCCTTAGCTCTTGCCACCCACAAAAATCAATTCTAGATGGATAAAGATTTAAATGTAAAGTGCAAACATTTAGAAAAAGTAGAAAATATTTTATGATCTTGGGTAAGGAAAAAATTTTTTCAAACATAAAATGTAAAAATCATAAAGAAAAGGATTGATGAATTTTGACTAAATTAAAATAAAAATCTTCTCTTCACCCAAAGACTCTATAAATAACCTGAAAAGATAAGCCATAAACTAGAAGATATTTGCAATTCATAAGTGACAAATGATTATGATCCTAAATATATAAAGAACTCCTAAAAACCACTAAGAAAGCAACAGAAAAAAACTTATAGAAAATTAGGTAAAAGACATGAACAGGCATTTTCATGGAAGAAGAAACCTGAATGTCCACAAATGATTTGAAAATATGTTCAACCTCATTAATAATCAGAGAAATGCATATAGAAAATTACCATTTTATACAAACTAGTCTGGCAAAAATTAAGAAGCCTGGCACATTGTGATCTTGATGGAGAGCAAAAGAAACTCTTACACACTGCTACTAGTAGTAGAAAAAGGCCAGGCAGGGAAATGGACTTGGCCCAGTGGTTAGGGCATCCGTCTACCACATGGGAGGTCGGTGGTTCAAACCCCAGGCCTCCTTGACCCGTGTGGAGCTGGCCCATGTGCAGTGCTGATGCACGCAAGGAGTGCCCTGCCACGCAGGGGCGTCCCCCGCGTAGGGGAGCCCCACGCGCAAGGAGTGCGCCCCGTAAGGAGAGCCGCCCAGCGCGAAAGAAAGTGCAGCCTGCCCACGAATGGCACCGCCCACACTTCCCGTGCCGCTGAAGACAACAGAAGCGGACAAAGAAACAAGAGGCAGCAAATAGACACAGAGAACAGACAACCGGGGGAGGGGGGAGAAATAATTAAATAAATAAATAAATAAAGTCTTTAAAAAAAAAGAAAAAGGCCAGGCACCTTGGAGAACAATTTGGCCCTGTCCTGTAAAGCTGCACATGCACACACTCCACAATCCAGTGATTCTATTTCTAGAATCTCCTGAACAGGTGCATCTGGAGACTCATGCAAAAATGTTCATAGTAGCTTCATTTGTAATCATAAGAAAACTTGAAACATATTAAATATGCATGTATGGCAGAACGGATAAATAGTGACATATTCCTACAATGGAAAATTATACGTCAGAGAAAATAAACGACAGCAAAATATCCACATGGGTAAATATGAGAAGCATGATGTTGAGTTGAAAAATACAATGTGATTTCATTTTTATAAAGCTCAAAAATGAGCAAAGCTATATAATGCTTTATTTGGGGATACATACACCTATGGCAAGATTACCCCTAGCAAGCCAAGAAAATGATAAGCACAAATTTCAGGGGAATATTTATGTCTAAGAGGGAAGTAGGGGACATCATTAGGGAAGAGCAACTGGATAATATTCTAATTCACCAGTGAAGTTCACGGGTATTTGTTGGCTCATTATGCTTCATAACTTCGTAAGTGTTACACATTCACTTCTGTACAAATCAATTTAGAACAAAAAGATAGGTGATGAAAAACTTTATAACATGCTCCCAGCACATAACCACTGAGATTCACTGCCCTTTCCCTGCATATGCCAAACACAGCACTAAATGATTTACACACACAATCGCACTTCATCTTCCCAGCAGCCCCACAATGTTAACCCCATTTTAAAAGGGAGGAAACAGACGCCCAGAGGTTAAGCGCCTTGCCCAAGGTCAGACATCTAAAAGGAGGATCTGAGAGGCAGGCCCAGCTCCAGAGCCTTCCCCCCGCAGCCATTGGATATCCCACCTCACACAGCAGGCGCTCAACAGGGAGACTGTGTTGAAATCCCCTCTCAGCACACAACACCACTCTCCTCTGAGGCACCCCCAAACACTTTCTGCAATTATCACATTCCTCTTATTGCATTCCTCTTATGTATTAATATGTGGCTGAGTCTCAATTATCCTAAAACTCCACCAATATAAAAGATAAGAGCTGTGCCATCTCTGTATTTCCAGTGCCAGTGCTGGTGCCCAGCAGGAGCTCAATAAATGCACACATTTTGGTTAGGGGTTTTACAGCTCTCATCTGACCGGAGGGTCCTGGAGGGGCTCCGTCCTGTTGGCTCAGGAGGCCATGAGGAAGGGGCAGGAGGGCAGGCACTCACCCCGGGGGCTGTAGCCGTGGGCGTCCATGAAGGACAGGCCCAGCCGCTCGTCCTCCTGCAGCGTGCTCTGGTCCGTGAAGCTCCGGTCCACGGAGCTCATCATGTGGGTCTTCTCCTGGCGGTAGTTGACGGTAGCCTTGGTCATGTTCACCGGCTTCCTGTAGAAGAGGGGTGCCGGGAAATGTAGAATGAGCTGGGCCAGACAGCACCCAGACGTGGGTGGGGAGCCCCGTGGCCAGGGGGCCTTGAGGCCAGGAGCAGGCATCATCCTAGAAGTTTCTCGGGGTGCTGGGGTGACTCTGCCTCCATCCCTCATCCACCAGACCAAGAGCTGCTGCCTCTCCCAGAAGGGGCTAGCAGGGTCCCCACTCTGGGGACCTGCGCTGAGAGCAAGGGACAAAGCAGCAGTGGCCACAGGCTGAGACCCCGTTCCTAAGTCCCACTGGCCCCAAGGGCCCAGGCGATGGGGAGGAAAAGCCACTCTGGGCCTGCCCTGGCTTCACGGCAGACAGCCACTCCCCCACCCCAGCTCCAGGCCCAGAATGCCCTCCGCCCTGAGCCCCACACCCACCCTCCTTTCTCCCTGTCCTCGCGGGGCTGTCTCTGAACTCCTGCATCCCCTGCAGTGGGGACGGGCCACGCCAAGTCATCCACACTCCTCCTCCATGGCAGAGGGTCCGGCTGAGCCCACTAGTGCTCAGGCGTCTTCCCCAGGGCACAGCCCGAACGCCAGCCTGGGCTTCTCCCCACCTCACCCCTGCCCCTCCAAGAAGCCCCAAGGAGCCCCCACTGACCACGGTAGTGGTAAGGAGAGACCCCACAGGCCATCTTTCCACAAAAGCCCCCTGCCCAGCTCCCTGCTGGAAGCAGCACAGGGAGGGAGGTGTGAGTGTCCCCTCCCTCCAGGCCAGCTTAGGAGATGAGGACAAGGGTTTGTGACTCCTGCCTCCCGAACTCAGAGGAAAGTGGAAGAAATGGGGATGGGAAGACAGACGGCATAGTTCCAGTGAGCGAGGGGCAGAGCAAAAGGCAGGGGGGAAACGATTAGAATCCTGCACTGAGGCTGAGAAGAGCCGGAGGGGCCCAGTGGCAGGGAAGGCTCGAGACAAAAGAGACACTCTCCTGCTCGGCTTTACAGCATGCAGGTCGTGGGGTAGGCCTGAGGAAGGACTTCCAGGTAACGAGGGCTCAGGGCCACTGATCATCGGGGGACCAAGGCCAGTGAAGGCGTCTTCCCAGGCAGGCAAATCCAGTTGGCCTGTCCTGGACTCAAGCACTCCTGGGGCAGGGAAAGGACATGCAGACCTCCAGATGCCCCCCCTGCCAGGACCTCGACGTCCTTCCTGTGCTGAGGAGATGGCCGCGTGTCCACGCAGGGACCACTGCAGCTGCCCATGCCTTCCCAGCCTGGGCGAGAAGGCTCAGGGCCCAGCCTCCACTCCAGCCCACCCGCCAGGCTCTGGGCAGCACCTCCCTGGGACCCGGGGGGAGCCAGAGACCCTTTTGGAGGCCCCTGTGGGCCCTGAACTTGATGACCAGAAGAGGAGGAGGAAGGAGGAAAGGAAAGGGGGAGGGGAAAGAGGGAGAAAGAACTAGGAGGATTCAGAGAAGGGAGGGGAGGAGAGAGAGAATAAAGGGACCATGACGAGGAGAGAGAAGAGAGTCGGGGAAGGGGACAGAGAGAGGGACAGGTCAGAGACCAGTACACCATAAGGAAAAGAGACAGAGGGTCATGGACAGATGGCAGCCAATGAAGCTGGTTCAACAGTGGTGCCAGAGAGGTCCCATCGGAGACTGGATACCGGCCGAGGCGGCAGCCTCCAGCGGCATGCCACCAGGCTCTGCCCCCAGCCCAGGCCTCTCTGCCTACTTGGAAGAACAACAGAACCAAACCAATCAGATCCACAGAAGACACACCAGGAGGGGCCCTAATGCTTTTGGCATCCAGCTGGTCTCACTGTGAGATTCAGCAGATGAACCGTAGTACAGGCACTTTCCAAAATTCTGCACTTGGGTTCACAAATGAACTGCACGAGTAGAGAGGGAAGGAGAACTGCCTCATCAGCAATTCCTGGAAAGCCAAGCTGGGGGCTCAGTGTGTGTCCACAGCGGGGGTGGCTTGCTGGGAAAGCTAATATGGCATTGGGGGACATCCTGCAAGTGGCCGGTGCTGGAAGGAGATGAAAACAACTGCCCTCCCTAGCCTGGGGGCATCTGAGCCTGCTCTGTAAGAGGAGGGAAAAGAAGGCCGGGTGGGGGAGGGCGGGTCTGGAAGGCTTGCAGAGTTAGAGGGGACAGAAACAGAAAGGCAGAGAAGAATCTGCAGGATGTGGAGTCAGGTGGAAGGCCTAGGTTGCAATCCCAGCTCTGGCACTTTCTGACCTGTGACAAGCCCCTTAATGTCTCTGGGCCTCAGTCTGCTCATCCGTAAAATGAGAGTGATAACAGTGTCTGTGCCACAGGACAGCATCCAGGGCTGGGCCCAGAGGAAGCGTCTGGGCGATGGTGGGTCTGCAGAGACGGCAGCTGTCACAGCTAGAGAAAGGGCTGGTGGGGACCTGACAGCTGTCTGCCCTGTCGGCGGAGCTGCCAGCGGAGAGGACAGCTCTGGATCACCACCCCAGCCCCCACGCGCACACACGCATGCACGTGGGCTGTGGATTCCAGAGCAGGACCCACGTCAGAATGCTCCTGGATGTGGACTTTGTTCTGCTGTCAGGAAGTCCTTCCAACCAGCTGGAATGGATAGTGAAAGGAAACTGAGGCTCAGGGTGGTTACGTGTATTGCCCAGGAGACTCACCAGAGCTGGTCTTGACCCTGGGACTCTGACCACAAAATCAACACTCATTATTAAGTCCACCCAAAGAGGGATGCAGAAAGAAGTGACAGAGCAGAGTGGGAAAATCAGAGACCGAGGTGGCCGTGAAGCACCAGGGGACACTAGGCCAGGCAGGTCTACTTACGGGTAGTAGGAGTAGGCATAGTGGTCTCTCCTGGCAGCGTGCAAAGAGAGAACAGCACAGTTGTGTCCGTGGTGCCCCAGTAGTGCCAGGCTGAGGACAGCACCCAGCCAGCAGGAGGGGCCTGAGTGCTTTCCATGCTATAAAGGGGGCTGTCCAGGGCCAGGGGGCCAGAGATGAGCCTTGTCCCAGCAGTTGGCAGGGGTCAGCTGCTAAGGCCCAGAACCGGAGGCCCCTTCCAGAACCTCCCCAGTGCTGCTGGAATGAGGGAGGGGGAGGGAGGGAAAGGCCTGGGGTGGGCAGGAGCAGAACTTTCACTAACACACACTCTCATAGACAGAGAAAGACACATGCACACTCACACACAGATACTCACATATACCCTTACATACACTCCAACAGAAATGCACACTGACACACACACACCCGTGGTTGCAGACACACACTGATATGTACTCACAAACACATATTCATGCATGCACACACTCATACACATGTATTTGAACACATACATTGACATGGACATACAAAAACATACAAGCACACATTCACATGCACTGACACACAGAGGTATAACGCTCACACACACACACAGGCTCACGCTCCTGCACTCAAGGGTAACCACTGCTCACCAGGGTCACAGTCACCCCCTGCAGACAGCCCTCCCCCCTCTGTCTCTGAGGCTGCTCACACTCACAGGCCCCTCTGCCCCTGAGAGTCAGTCCTTTACAAACACATCTGCTTGGGAGGAACAAAGTGGCAGGGACAGGGAGGGGACAAGGTAGAGAGGATTCCAGCCGGACCCCCAGGGGCTAGGAGCCCCCTCACCCACTCAGCTGTTTCTGGGCCTGTGAAAGGAGCCAGGTCACCCCCTCATGGGGGTACCCAAAGCACAGCATTAGCCAAGAGCCCTAGTGTTACCCCACAGCCCCCACGGTAACAGCCAGAGCAGGTCTGATTCCCATTTCACAGCTGGGGAAGCTGAGTCCCAGCGGGTCATGTCTTTCTCCAGGACACGCTATAGGTCAGCGGCAGAGTCCAGAGCAGGGCCTGGGCTTCCGGACACCGGTCTCAGGACCCTGGCCCCAGAACTGCCTCTGCACTCTCTCCAAGGGCCCCCTCCAGGCACACTCCAGGGTCCTCCCTTCACCCACCCTCACATCACCCCATCGACAGGGACCCCAAGGAATGGCCTTTCACAAGGAAATCCTGCAGACTGGGAAGGTGAGAAGAGAGAAGAGTGTGAGACTGAGGCCCAGCCAGGTCAGGAGATTGGCTCGAGGTCATGCAGCACATCGTGTCCACCCAGGGGTGGGGGGCCCAGGCTCCAGGGCCCTCGGTGTCTGGAGGAATGGCATTCTTCTGTTCCCAGCTGAAATGTCATTTCTTCAAGAGGGTTGTCCCTGACCGCTCCCTACAACTACCAACTCAATTGTGTCCTCTACCCTCTCTCTGCCCCCCAATCTTGGGCACCCTATTCTTTTCTGCTATGGCACTTACCGCAATTTATAATTATCTATCTATTAGTGCTTTTGCTAGTTTAATGCCCCTCTCCCCATTAACCCAAAGAGGGCAGTACCCTAGTCTGTTTTATCCACCAGTGCCCGGCACATTATAATCCCATGGTACATTTTTTTAGTCGAATTGAATAATCCATCAATGAATGAAAATAAATGAATGACGTTCACCTCTGTGAGCTTTCATCTCTTGCTCGAGCACAAGGGTTCTTAACCTTTTTTGTTCCACAGAATGTTTTGTCAGTCAGGTGAAAACTACGGATCCCTTACTCAGTCCACACTGTACTGTATATTATTTAATAAATAGATCACACCCACACCAACACATCCCCACAAGAATAATGCTTCTTTGTATTTCAGTTCAAGCTCATGCACCCCTGGTTAAGAACCCCTGCTCTGAAAAAAGGTGAGGTTAATAATAATCACCCCACATCACTGCCTGAGGCTTAAGCAACACGAAGAGAGAGCTCAGCAGGTGCTCCGGAAGCAGCTCCTCCCTGCCACCCTCCCGGCTGGTTTCCCCACCAGCGAGGGCGCTGGGGGTGCGGGACGCTTCAGGGGGACCACACTCACTGGACCAGACTGTGGGGATACAGAAGCCAACGAGACAGAACTTTCTTTGCCTTCATGGAGCTCTCAATCCAGCAGGGAGGAAAAATACAGAGCAAAGCAAAAGTAAATAACTGAAAAAGTGCAGGGTGAAGAAAGTGCTGTAAGAGAGAAAAATGGAAAATCTGGAAGCAGAACAAGGGGACGTGTCCGGGCCTGCGGTTGGCCAGGCCTCCCCTCGCGTGCCCTGGAATCCCCCTGACCATACATTCCCTAGGGAAAAAGCCCGGGCACAAGGTCGGGTCCATCAAGTCTGATCGTCCACCAGGCAAAGCAGGATGGAGAATTTGGAATCTCCTCCCAGCTGGCCCTGGACTGATTCCATAATCCTCCCCCTCCCCCCGGGGACCCTCTTTCTTCCAACACAGGGTTAACTGCCTGCCTCCTCCCAGCACCTCCTTGTCTGTCAGTTACATTCACACCCAAAGTTATTCTAAACACCCCCATCCCTGCCAAAGCTTCTCTCTCCCATGGACGCCCCACAATCCAGACTGGGGGAGCCCTGAGAAGAGTGGACTCTGAAAGAGACAGGATAGGATCCGGGGGATGTAGTGAGGAGCTACGGAGTAGAACTGAATGGCTTTCAGAGGAAGTAAGGAGGTGCCAGAGGGACACCTACTCGCTACTTCACAGGCTTTCAGGGTCATCTGGAAGGGTTTATAGGGGTAGCAGCTGCATAAAATAGAGGGTTCCCTAGTGAAGCCCTGGTAGCATCTCTGACCCATCCCCCCCTGGGCCCAATGTTCTCTTTGTGGGGGTGGGTGATAGATCCCCCCACCACGTTGTCAATCTTCTCTCCTTGAGGGTTAGATTTCTAGGACCTTCAAATACCATCTGCAACTGAAACTCCCCTCTCTCCACAAATCTGACACCTCCCTTACAACCTTCTCCACTTCACCACCCCAAACTTTCCTCACCTCTCAGGGCCCCAATAAGACAAAACCCTACTGGGAGAAGTACAGGGAACTGTCACATAAGAAGCGCCTACTGTGTGGCAGAGGTGACAAGGCCCTTCCTACTGGAGGACTTGAGAGCCCAGGCTCACAGCAGGCCCTGCCATTCAGCAGCTGAATGACACAGGCATGTCACATAATTACACTTTCCTCATGGGTGAAAACGGAGCAAGAGCTGCTCCACGGGTCAGGCTCTAATTAGGAAATGTTCTGCCTCATCTGCTCTGCTCACTGATGTATCCCAAAGTGCCAGGACAGTGCCTGGCACACAGTAAGTGCTCCAAAACTGAGGTTTTTCCTGGATGAAGCCTGTCAGGCTCTTGGCACATAGTACTGCTTCTTAAATGACACATTTTTTTGTCATTTAAGCTGTGAATGGATTAGGGCAGAGAAAAAAACAGAGCCTCTCACCTTGGATAGGCCATCCACCCACACCCACTCGCTGGCATGTTCCACCCCCAGACTCTTTCTCCTGCTGGTACCTGGCTTCAGGCAAGGTGCTGGTGGCCAGCTCTCTTCCATCTCCCTGGATCTTGCTTATCTGCTCCAGGCAGCCCTGAGAGCCAGAGCCAGCTCCCCCAGGTGTGCCCAGCCTGGCAGCAGCAGGGGCTGCAGATGCCAGAGCCCAGGTGGGGAGAAGGGTGGCTCTGCCTCTGCCTCTGGCTCCCTGGGGGACCTCAGGCAGGTCCATGCCCCCTCTGGGCCTCAGCATCTCTATCCTCAATTAAGGCGCTTGGACCTCTGTGTGCTGGGGCTGCCTGGTGGGCGAGAGGGACGGCAAGCAGAGGGGCCTCAGAAGTCCTCAACCCACTTCTAACAAGAACTGCTCAGTTGTCAATCTGCTCCATATACTGGACTCCCAAGGGGAGTTTTTTTGGTGTTTTGAAGATAAGTTCTGTGCTTTCAGAAAGATTTGAAAAACACCAAACTCAATGCCTTGAACTACTTGGCAGCTCTCACTTTATGGAGCTCTGAGCCTCTACAGTTCTAAAATTGTGAGATTCTTAGAATCCCCAATCCTGTATTTCTGAAATACCAGGATTCTAAGTCTTGAATTATAAGATGTGCTGGGATTCAAGCGACCCATGGAAAAATTCACTAGGAGACGTGCCCCTCACAAACACAAGCCTGGGGGATGGAAGGGTCAGGCGGGAGAGGAGTTTGCTCTTAGTCATGGCCCTGGAGGACTCCTCAGGGATCAGTAGTAAAGGTTCTAGGGCAAGCTGAGCCTAAGAGGGGGGTGGGAGTCGGGGGCCAGAACTTCCAGGGCTGGGGTCTTTCATCTAAAGGGGCATGAGCACCATCTCCCCTGCTCAGGGTCAACCCTGACCATACATTGGTCAGAGCAGACAAGAGGATAGAAGGTCTGCAGGGGGCTGGGGATTCAAAGCCAAGCCACCCCCACACCCTCCCTTTTGCAGCAGCCCCAGTAGGCACAGGAACATGGTGCCAGCTTTGAGCAGAGCTCCTCGGCAGCAGGCACTGAGCACCCTTCCCTGGATGGTGGCACCTGGCACCAGCCAGACCTGGGCTCCAGCCAAGCCACTCTGGGGCAACTCCGTTTGCCAAGTTTCAGGCTTCCCGTTGCCCAACTCAGCTCCATCCACTGTCCTGATGTCCAGGTTGGCAGCTCTCCACACACCCACCAGGCAGCTGTCCCACCTGTCCCCAGCTGCCATTTCTCGATGCCCACCAGGCCTCTGAGGTGCAGATGCTGCCAGTGGACCAGGACAGTGGCCCCACTCACCCCTTGCGGATGATGACAATGATGGCCCCCAGGAGGAGAATGAGGACAGCAAGCCCCCCAGCACAGATGCCCAGGATGAGCCCCATCTCCTCCGATCGCTGGGACACCTCCAAGGGTCGCTTGCTTTCCTTGCAGGCAGCTGGGGAGAACAAAGCAGGATGAAGATCAGAGGGGAGATAGGGACCACCTACCCCCTGCCTGCAGGGGTCCGAGCCCCACGAACAAGGTGGGCTATACAAACACACGTGCACAAAGACAGTTGCTCCTCATCCCCAACATGGGTCCTGCCTTTCAATCAGACCTATCTTCTCACCATTCCCCTACACCTTTTGCATTCTTGTGTCAGGAGGGTTGGCTTATGCTGTTCCCCTGCCAGGAACAGCCTCCCTCTCCTCTCTAGCTCCTCAAAAGCTCCCCATCTTGCAGTGGAAGGGGGATGGGGGATACCTGGAGCCTTCAGAGCCACCCTTCTGCCCACCTGGCAAGTGATGGTGGGAGAGAATTAGGTACCTGGAGCATGGTTAGGGCATCTCAGGATGGGGAAGCAACCCACAGTCTCTGAGTGGAAGCAGGGACAATCCCCACACAAGGGCAGCACCCACCTCTCTCCCACCATGGGAAGGGGCGGGGCAGACACAGAAGCAGCCCTCAGGGATATCTCCTGGGGGCCCAACTCTAATGGTTCCCCTGCCACAAGCCAGGCCCCTGCCAAGGCCCCTGCTGGGACAGCCTCCACCGGTGGGAACCAGGACGAAACAGGCCCTGCTGTCCAGAGTGGGAGGAGCCCTTGAGGGGGCCCCACGGGGACCCAGAAAGGAAACCCTTCCGGTCCCCAGGCCTGCTGCCACCCTCCACAGCTCGCACAGCCTTCGGTCCTCAGGACCCGCCTCCCCAGAGCCAGGCAGGCCTGGAGCCCACCAGCGAAGGGCTGAGGGAGCCGGCGCTTACCTTTCCTGGCTATGCGGATGCAGTTCAGCCGGGTCTCCTGGAGGCACAGATGCGGGTCTCAGCTCCGCTGATGCCCCGACCTGACCCTCCCACGCCGGAACCTCGGGCCTGGTCAGGGCTTTCTCTGTAACTATAGTCACCCCACCCCCACGTCCTGACAGGAGGCCCTGGGGGCACCAAGGAGGGCGGGGCCTGCAAACAAGTCAGTGCCCTAGGAAAGGGTGATGAGATGAGAGGAAACAGAAAGGAACAGGACGGCGGCACCTAGGTCCAGAGGTCCGGTTAGGGAGAAGCCTGGGAGGGCGAGAAGCGAGGGGGGCGGGACCTGGGGAGAGGGCGGGGCTTCAGGAGGGCGGGGCTTCGGGGAGGAGGGCGGGGCCCAGGCTTCGAGTTCCCGTTAAGAAAGGAGGAACCTCAGATAGACGCCTGTGGGGAAAGAGACGCCTGAGATGGGAGACCCCGTCCTCACAGGGGCCAGGGCTCTGTGGCCAGGAGCCTGGTGTCAGGAGGGCGGGGCTGGGGAGGGGCGGGGGCTGGAAGGGAGAAGGGCGGGCCCGGGGTCTCCAACTGCGGCTCTGGCCTCTGCGGTGGGCCAGCTCGGAGGTGCCCCCAACCTGGCCCCACCCCACCCCGGCCGCCCCCCCACGACCCTGGCAAGCCCCTCACCCCCTTCAAGTGGCTTGCTGCCTGAAAGTAAATGAGGTAGGCCTTCCTGGGCTCAAGCGGCGGATTCCAGAAACCACGATAGGTTTGGTTGTCACCCACAGTGAAGGGCATGGCCTCCGTCAGGCTGCTGGCTGTCAGTTCCGCCCCGAAGTAGTGCACCAGGCCACGGGCCAGTGCCGCATCGAAGGTAAGCGGCACCGGGAAGCAGTCCTGTCCTCCTGGCTCCCTGCGCAGCCGCCGTGGCCGCTCCTCCTCCACAATTACCTGGTACACGCTGGACAGGGAGGAGAGGCTGTGAGCAATCACTGGCCAGAGGACGAGGGGTGCATTCCGGTGGCTAAGGGCGTGGGATCCGAGGGCAGGCAGACCTGGGTGCGAATGTCGACCCTGCCTCTTGACCTCCTTTGTAAAATGGGAGTGATCATAGGGCTGGTCCATGAGCTAGGTGTGAAGCATGGCACTAAGGAGCCTGGCAAGTTTAGCAAGCAGTGGGAACTGACACTCTAGTGGGAAAGAGCGTCACTACGCAAGCAAACAAGGACACCCCACCCTGAATCTCTCAAGCCCTCCCAGCCCCAAGGCAGCCTCTGGTCCAGCAAATCTGAGCCCTGTTGTCTCCCGGGTCCTGACTGCCCACTCTGATGTGTGTTCCCTGGTCCCAAATTCTGTGGCTGTTTATTTTCATCACTCTGCTGAATAAGCTTTTGCTGTGAGCTCCCCCAAAACCTCTGTGGAACAAAGCCCAGAGTACATCAATGATTGCTGATAAGTTTAAATATTTCCAGTCACAGCCTGGGTCAACTCTGCCCTGGGAAGTGGAACTGCCTTTTCCTTGCTCTCTACCCGTTTCTTTCAAGCTTCAAATTTGCAGGAGAAGCACCACAGGGTTTTGGGATTTGGGCCACATGACCCATTCCCTATCTCTAGCCTGTTATTAATACCAGCCCAGGCCGCCCCCCACCCCAAGTCCCACCAGGTGATGATGAACATCAACATCAGCCATGGGTCAAGTGCATCTTCATTTGGGTGATCACACTGAACTCTCCCAGCCAGCCTGCAAATTGGGCAGGGTAAGCCCCACTGTGCAGATGAGGGAAGGGAGGCTCAGAGAGGGCAGGGGGCATGCCCAAGGTCACACAGGCATCATGCCTGGCCCCTGCCATGTCTCTGCCCCCAGTCTAGTCATCATCATCCTTGAGGGAAGTTGACTAGTTGAAGGATTCCTCAAGAGGCCAAAGAAAGGAAAAGGTACTGTTGGATTCCCAATTCCTCCCAGATGCAGCTGCACAAGACCCCTAAGCCTCCTGCAAAATGCCCTAAATGTGTTCTGACTTTTTCCTGGGTCTCCCTTGAGAGTTTGGGAATCAGCCCTGAACAAGATCATTTCCTGTAAGGAGAGTAAAGAGTGGAGGAGGAAGAGGAGTGAAGAAGTAAGGAGCTATCAAGGGTACCTGGGCAACCCACTACCGGCTTGGGTGGCTGACTGGGACCCCAGGCTTTCTCCCCACTCCTGGCACACAAAGGCTGTTACTCTCTCCCAGCACATGCACCTTTGTGGAAGACAGGGGTGGACCAGAGGGTCAGGTAGGCTCTGTGACTCCAAGACCTGGATTCCAAGTCCCAGCTCTATTACTTACTAGCTGTATGGCCTTAAACAAGTTAGTCAGGCTCTGAGCCTGTTTCCTGATGAATCCAGAGACTTCATGATAGTCACCACAGACCTCGGGGGAGGTGACCACGGGCTTTCTGTCTGCCCAGGACTCTAGAACAGCCTCCTCCAGGCACACTGAGCCTTGAGGGGGTAACTGAAGGAGGACAAGGGTGAGACGGCCTGAGTGGGGTGCTTTGGGTCAGAGGAGAGGCCTATTCCCTACGGCCCTGGACCCCCACCCCTCCTTCCAGGCTTTCCCACCTGATGGGCGCACCACGGCCCTGTGCCGGCCTCAGCAGCACCGTGATGGTGTTCTCAGACTCGCCGAGGGGTGACGGAATGTCAGCATAATCAAAGCTGGGAGCTGCGGAAGGGACAGGAACATAAGCATAAAGTCTGGCCAAGCCTCCAGCCTCCTTGGCCCTCATATTCAGATCCTTTACCCTTTAGCCTTAGCCTCCATGGTCCCTCTAATCTGAGCTGCCCTGGCCCCCGACCTCAGGCAATGACCCCTGACCTCAGCCTTCTAATTCCACTGACCATAGTCTCCTGACCCCTCTGACTTAATCTACCCTGACCCCTGACCTAAATCCCTAAATGCCACATTTATCTCAGCAGCGGCCCTCTATACACACTCCCAGGATCACCCCACCTCCCTTTCTGCCCATGGAACCCCCAGATCCTGGGCCACCTCCAAAGGGGCCAGGCCAAGGCTGGGTGGGGCTCACCTGAGATGTTGGTGGTGATCTCAGTGAGTGCCGCCTGGCCAAAGCCTTTGCCTGTGCGGGCGCGCACGGAGAACAGGTAGGTGGTGCCTGGGTGCAGGTTGGAGAAGACGTGGTAGGTCTCATTGCGGAGCTTGGAGATGGTACGTCGTGGGCCTGGCACATTCACCGCCGGGTCTGACGACTCAATGCTTTGGTAGCTGATCTGGGAGCAGGTGGGATGTGGGCAGGCACAGAGGTGTGGGACGGCTTCACTTACCCAGAAGCCTCCCACCACCATCTTTCAGGTGAGCTAGGGATGAGGCTTGGCAAAGAAGGGAGTCTCAGGGAGACCATGGATTCCCCTTAGCTCAGGCCCCTGGGCATCTTCACCTCTTCGAGGCCCCCTTCCCCATGACCCACAGGGCAGAGTCCCAAACCATAGTCGGAGGGACTTTGACTTTCCCCACATACATCTCCCTCTCCAAGCTGCATGCAGCAAAGGGAAAGGGGATCTTGCTCCCACCTTCTACCAAGAGTCCCCACTGTAACAAACCCACCTCATACTGAGTGATGAGACCATTGGGTTCCTGCGGCTCCTCCCACTTGAGGAAAATCATGTCCTCCAGTGGAGTGAAGGTCAGGGACTCAGCTGCGATCCCACCAGGCACTGCAAAGGAATGGGCAGGAAAAAGCAGGCTTTGGAGCCAAAGGCCTGGGTTCAAATTCCGGCCTTGGCATTTCCTAGCTGTTACACACTCGGACTACTCAATCAATCTATCTGAGCCTCAGTTTTCTCATCTGTGAATTGGGGATAATAACCTCCCCCACAACCAGAATTAAATGAGAGGATGTACATGAAGCCCCAGGGCAAGTATCACCATTTCACATTGTTCGATCTATTCCTACTCAAAAAAAGGTTGGTGTTGGTGGCATTTTCATTACTGAGCAGGTTGCATTCAGCAGAGAAGACTATTGGAATGCTCCTATTTTACTCTTAATTGGGTAGTTTTCCAAAAATACAGACATTGTCAGAGAAATGAAAATAACTATTGCATTAAGGTGGCAGGATTATGAGTGGAGATGTTTTCTTGTCTAAAAAACTTTCATTACTTAAATAACTTATTCAATATAGAAAATCTCAATGAGCATAAAGAAAGCAAATGACCCCTACAATTCCTCCACCCAGAAATAAATACTGTTAGCACTTTGGCACAAACCCTTTCAGGTGTGAGTTTTGTTGTTGTCATCATTTTAATGTATCATCTTAACAGAGGAATTTCCTCTAGGAAGAAAATGGTTTTCTTTGGGAAAACACCTTTATAAACCATTGGAAGGGTTGAACCTGAAATCCTGAGGCAGGGGAAAGCAGAAATCATGACAATAATCAATGAAAGCTCTGTGCTAAAATGAACAGTGAAGGTTATAACAGCACCACCATTCACCAGCCAAAATGGTAAAATGAAAAAGAGACTATTCCAAATATATATGAGAATGCAGAGCAACTGGAATTTTCACACACTGCTAGTAGAAGTGTAAATTGGTTCAACCACTTGAACTGCTTGGCTATGTCGACTAAAGATGAACAAATACCCTATAGCTAGCAGTCCTACTTCTAGGCATAGGGCCATCAGAAATGTGTGCATCTACCGAAAAAAAATCTACAAGGATTTTCATTGCGCATTATTCAAAATAGCTGACAACCAGAAACAACCCAAATGTTCAACACCAGCAAAAAAAGTTAAATAAAAAATGGTATATTCATATAATGGAATACTAGATGGCAATGAGGATGAATTCCCTAGAACTGCACACAACATGGCTGAATCTCTCCAGCATAAAGTTAGGAGACAGAAGCCAGACACAAAAGAATGCATACTGTATGATTCCATTTATGTAAAATTCAACCAAACAAAAATTAATTCACAGTGTTATAAATCAAGATAATGGTTACCCTTGGGAGGTGGTGGTTGGGAGGGATAGCAAAAGGAAGCTTTTAGGGTACTTGTGATGCTACTTTTTTTTTTTTTACATTTTATGTGGCTTTTTTTTCTCTCTCCTTTTCCCCCACCTCCCCCCCCCCACCCCAGTTGTCTGTTCTGTGTCCATTTTGCTGCATGTTCTTCTTTTGTCTGCTTCTGTTGTTGTCAGCGGCATGGGATCTGTGTCTCTTTTTGTTGCGTATTCTTGTGTCAGCTCTCCGTGTGTACAGTGCCATTCTTGGGCAGGCTACACTTCCTTTCGCACTGGGCGGCTCTCCTTATGGGGCGCACTCCTTGCACATGGGGCTCCCCTACACGGAGGACACCCCTGCGTGGCAGGGCACTCCCTGTGCACAACAGCACTGCGCATGGGCCAGCTCCACACGGATCAAGGAGGCCCAGGGTTTGAACCGCAGACCTCCCATGTGACAGATGGATGCCCTATCCACTGGGCCAAGTCCACTTCCTGTGATGTACTTCTTTATTTGGGTGTGGGTTATCCTGATGTGTTCCATTTTGTGAGAATTTATTAAGCTGTCCACTTAAAATAAGTGTACTTTCCTATAAGTATTATCCCAATACTTCAACGTGAATAAGAATATTAAATAATGAGCAGTTATTGGAGGTGGGGGGGGTAGTAAAGGAGGAGAGAGAAGAAGGCCATGCAGCCCAAGTAAAGCCTGGCAAAGAGTAGGATGAGGCCACCACAACAGCGTAAGTGGCTGGGGGGTGGGAGGCTGGCACGAGGAGGGGTAGAGGGATGCAGAGGTCAACCAACTTTAAGAAAGTCTTCCAAAGAATAATTAACAGCTCTCATTACTTTGTTGTTACACAGCTGATTTACTCCTAGGCAAAAAAAATCCTATATAAATTTCAGTCCCAGGTGAGGGGTGTCTGCGGGGGGCCAGTCAGGGCCTTGGGACCCTTACCGTCCTCGTCTGTCTGGAAGGTGGCCTCTCTGCCCTCCTTGCGCCCCTCGGGGTTGGTGAGGACGAGCCGCACGTGGACATCCCGGTAGGGCAGCAGGTTCTTGATAGTGTAGCGGCTGACGCCTCGCTCCATTGTCACGCACTCCCGGAAGGTCTGGTTGTGGTTGCTGCCCAGGGTGTAGTGGTAGCACAAGGACACGCTGTAGGTGTGGCAGCGTGTCACATTGTAGCCCAGCGGTTCCCACTGCAGTGTCAGCTGGCGGGCCTGGATCTCAGCGAAGGCCAGGCCCTTGGGGGCCCTCATGGGCTCTGAGGAACCCAGGAAGCAGAAAGAGAAAGAAGGTAGAGGAAAAGAGAAGAGAAGGAGAAAGAGGGGCAGGGAGAGAAGACACCAGTCAGCTGATAGAAGTCATCCTCAAATAACCCCTGGAACACTGAACAGGGCGTTGGGCAGGGCCATATGTGAACCCAGGCTCTGCCACTCGCACTTGCCACTCACCTCTCTGAACACACCTTAGTGTGTTCAAATGCAAAATGGGATAATAACAGACTCTACCTCATAGGAAGTTTAAAGTTATGCACAGAAAGCATATGCATCGATGGCTAATAATGATGAGACCCCTAAAATAGTAGCTACAATTTTTATTTAATAACACAGTTAACCTCCTAATTCAAGGTCATCCTGGACTTCATTGGGCCAGTCTAAGACATAATACAATAACAACAGAAATCAGGTTGATAGAGGAAATAAAAGCCAAATAGTTAAATAAATGCAAAGAATGTTAGGGAAACAGAAATATATGCCATTAGGTCCTATGCAGTTTCTAAAGGTTAGGTTCAAATTAAGTGGTGAGTTCCCCACCTGCCAAAAAAAAAAGGTAATTCAACCAGTTGTACAATAATAATAATAATAATAATAATAATAATAATGGCAGCTAACATTTATTGAGGGCTTCCTATGTGCCAGTCATTGTTCTAAGGCTTTAACTGCTTTATCTAATTTAATCCTCACTGTAAATCAATAAGACAGGTTATTATTGATTTTTTTTTCTTCTTTTTTTTTTTTTATTGACTTTGTAATAATATTACATTAAAAATATATATGTGATATTATTGATTTTAACTGATGTTATTGGTCCTGTCTCACAGATGTGGAAACAGACACACAGAAAGGTTAAGTAACTTGCCGACAGTCACAAAGTAAGTGGTAAGGCTGGAATCCAAACCTCGATAGGCTAGCTTCAGAATCCATACTCATAACCACCACTACCTTGCCCCTCAATGAGGAATTCAACTGCTGAAAAAAAGCACAGAGGAGAGTTGTGGGAAGATGGCCCAGAGGGAAGCTCCAAGAATCAGTCCCTCCACCAAAACAAATATTGAACTGGCAGGAACTGTCTGACTCATCTATTTCAAAACTCTGTAGTCTAGTGGAACACTGTACAGCATCCAGGGAAGAGATGGGGGAAGAGGCTGATAACTATCAGTGAATTTCACCCTCCAGTGCAGTGGACTTCTATCCCCCATCCCCCAGCTATATGGCAGACAGCAATGGGAACCGCAGCCCAGGCGCCACATGCAGCTTGCCAGTGCCAGGGTGGACTATAAGGACCTTGTCCACCAAAATCCAGGAGTGTGTGGTCTAATCCCTGATCACTGCTTTTGATCAACTACTTCAGCTCTCTAGGGGCTGACTCTGGGGGGTCATTGTTCCTTCGCCTCCAGGCAAAAGCAGCAGAGGAGTCTTAAAAAGGCAGTACTTTTCTCTCTCCCCAAGCCCCACCCCTCTTTATCTTTTCTCTTACCACTCCCCATTTGGGAACAAAAATTATTTGGAAAAGTCACAAATTTGTGGTTGCAGCCCTCAATAAAAAAAAAAAAAAAAAAAGCAATCCCAGAGGAGTAGGAGAGCTAAATTTCCAGAGTTATAACATAATACTCAGAATTCCAGTTCTCAACCAAAAATTCCAAAACACACAAAGAAACAAGAAAGTATGGCCCATTAACAGAAAAAAAGAAAAGAAAAAAGAATCTGCCAGAAGCCATCCTTGAGGAAGCTCATACATTGAAACTATTAAGGGCTTTAAATCAATTGTTGTAAATACATACAATGAGCTAAAGGAATCCATATACAAAGAGCTAAAGGAAATCAGAAAAAGAATGTTTAAATAAAATACGAGATAGAAATTATTTTAGAAAAAGGAACAAAACAGAAATTTTGGATCTGCAAAGTACAGTAACTGAAATGAAAAATTCACTATATGGGTTCAGCAACAGATGTGAACAGGCAAAAGAAAGAATCTGTGAACTTGAGAAAAGACCATTGAAATTATCCAGTGTGAGGAGCAGAAAGAAAAAATAATGAAGAAAACTGAACAGAGCATGAGGGAACTGTGGGATATCATCAAGTATACCAACATATTCATCATTGGAGTCCCGGAAGGACAAGAAATAGAAAATGGGACAGAAAATGAATTTGAAAAAAACAATGGCCCCAACTTCCCCAACTGATGGAAGACATGAATACACACACCCAATGAGCACAACAAACTCCAAGCAGGAGAGACTCTAACAGATCTTCACCAAGACACATTATAGAGAAACTGTCGAAATCCAAACAGAGAAGTTAGAAAGCAGCAGGAGAGAAGTGACTTGGAACGTACAAGGATCCCCAATAAGATTAACAGCGGGTTCTCATCAGAAACCATGGAGGCAAAAAGACAATGGGATGGCATATTAAAATCCTTTTTAAAAAACTGTCAAACAAAGATTCTATATCTGCAAAAATTATCTGTCAAAAATGAAGGAGAGGGGCGGCAGACTTGGCCCAGTGGTTAGGGCGTCTGTCTACCACATGGGAGGTCCACAGTTCAAACCCCGGGCCTCGTTGACCCGTGTGGAGCTGGCCCATGCACAATGCTGATGTGCACAAGGAGTGCCATGCCACGCAGGGGTGTCCCCCCATAGGGGAGCCCCACGCGCAAGGAGTGCGCCCTGTAAGGAGAGCCACCCAGCGTGAAAGAAAGTGCAGCCTGCCCAGGAATGGCGCCACACACACGGAGAGCTGACACAACAAAATGATGCAACAAAAAGAAACCCAGATTCCCGTGCTGCTGACAACAACAGAAGCAGACAAAGAAGAAGGCGCAGTGAATAGACACAGAGAACAGACAACCGGGGTGGGAGGGAAGGGGAGAGAAATGAATAAATAAATAAATCTTAAAAAAGAAAAAAATGAAGGAGAGGGAAGCAGATGTGGCTCAGGCAACTGAGCTCCCACCTACCACATGGGAGGTCCATGGTGCCCAGTGCCTCCCAAAGAAGACAATAAGTTGGCATGATGGGCAGGCATGGCAAGCTGATGCAACAAGAGACACAAGAAGAAAAAACATAATGAGAGACCCAACAAAGCAGGGAACAGAGATGGAGCAAGCGATTAGGAACCTCCCTCCCACATTAGAGGTCCCAGGTTCAGTTCCTGGTGCCTCCTAAAGACATAACATACAGCAAGTGTAAACAACAAATGGGTGAGGAGAAATAAATAAATAAATAAATCTTTATTAAAAAGAAAATGAAGGAGAGGGAAGCAGATGTGGCTCAACGATTAAGCTCCTGCCTATGACATGGGAGGTCAAGGGTTCAGTTCCCAGTACCTCCTGGAGAAGACAAGCAAGACAGCAAGCTGGCGCAATGGGCGGGCATGGTGAGCTGATGCAACAAGGATACAAAAAGAATAAAGAAAATGAGAGACCCAACAAAGCAGGGAGCTGAGGTGGCTCAAAGCAATTGAATGCCTCTCTCCCACATGAGAGGTTCCAGGTTCGATTCCTGGTGCCTCCTAAAGAGAAGATGAGCAGACATAGTGAACACACAGCAAATGACACAGCAAGCACAAAAGAATGGGAAGGGGAGGGATAAAAAAAATGAAAAATAAATATTTTTTTAAAATGAAAGAGAAATTAAGTCATTTACAGATAAATAAAAGCTGAATGAATTCATTATCAGAAGAACTATAAAAAATGCTAAAGGGAGTCATTTAGGCTGAAATAGAAGAGCATTAGATGATTATTCAAAGCCATAAGAAATAAAGAACATTGGTAAAGATAACTACATAGGTAAATATAAAGTATTTTATTATTATACTTTTGCATTGTAATGCTTTTTCCCCCTACATAGCAGAAAAATGTATAAAACAACATTTAAAATCTATGTTAATGGGCATACAATGTAAAAGATGTAATCTGAGAAAATAACACAATAAAAAGCAGGAAGAATGGAGATATATAGGAGTGAAGAGTTCATGTACTACCAAAGCTAGGTTGGAACTAGTCAAATTAGATTATTAGTTTAAGATGTTAATTCTAACTACAAAAGTAATCACTAGGAAAATAACTAAAAATAATAGAGAATACAGAAGTAGAAAGGAATCAAATTGGTATACTACAAAGAAAGCAACTAAGTACTAAAAAAGACAAAAGTGAAGTAATTGAGAAGAAGTAAATACAAGGCACACAGAAAACAACTAAATTGCAGAAGTAATTCCTTACTTCTCAGTTATTACCTTAAATATCAGTGGATTAAATTCCCCTACTAAAAGGCAGAGATTGACATGATCCACTGATGTGCCATCCAAAAATGACTCATTTGAAATACAAAGACACAAAGAGGTTGAAAGTAAAAAGATGGAAAAGATATTTCATGCCACCAGTAATCAAAAGAGAGCTGAAGTGGCTATATTATTATCAGGCAAAATAGACCTTAAATCAATAAAGATTATAAGAGACAAAGAAGGTTATTGTATATTGATAAAAGGTTCAATCCAGCAAGTAGCCATAACAATTATAAACACATATGCACCTCAGAACAGAGCCCCAAAATATATGAAAAAAAAAAACACTGACAGAATGGGAGAAATATAATTCTATAATGTTAATTGGAGACTCCAATATACCATTTTCAATAATTGACAGAACATCTAAACAGTAGATCAATAAGGAAATAGAGGACTTGAACAACATTCTTAACCAATTTAACCTAATGGACATATATAGAATACTCCACCCAACAACAGCAGAATACTTACTTATTCATCTCAAGTGCATATGGAACATTTTCCAGAATAGACCATTTGTTAGATCACAAATCAAATCTTAATAAACGTAAAAATACTGAAATCATACAAAGTATCTTCTCAGGCCACAATTTAATAAAGCTAGAAATCAATAACGAAGGAAAACTGGAAATTTTACAAATTTGTGGAAATTAAACAATACACTATTAAACAACCAATGGGCGAAAGAAGAAATCACAGGGAAAACTACGAAATTTAAGGGAAATGGAAATGGAAACACAACATACCAAAATTTATGGGTTGCAGTGAAGGCAGTTCTCAGAGGGTAATTTATAGCTCTAAATGTCTATTAAAAAAGAAGAAAGTTCACAAGTCAATAAACTAACTACATACTTAAAGAAACTAGAAAAAAGAACAAATAAAACCCAAAGTTAGTAGAAGGAATAAAATAGTAAAAATTAGAGCAATTTAAATGAAATAGAGACAAACCTTTATCCAGACTGACAAAGAAAAAGGGGAAAGGACACAAATGACTAAATTTGGGGATATCACTAGCAACCATATAGAAATTGAAAGAATTATATGAAGGTACTATAAACAATTAAATGCCAAAAATGGAAAACCCAGGTGAAATGCACAAAGTCCTAGGAACAAAGTACCTAATCTGACACAAAAAGAAATAGAAAATCTCAACAGACCTATAACAAGCAAAGAGATTGAATCAGTTAATTTAAAACTTCCCAAGAAAGAAGAGTCCAGAACCAGATGATTTTACTGATGAATTCTACCAAACTTTTAAAGATTTAATATTTCTCAAAGTCATCCAAAAAACAGAAGAATTAAGATTACTTCTTAACCCATTCTGTAAGACCTGCACTACTCTGATACCAAAGCCAGATAAACACAGCATTAAGAGAAGAAATTACAAACCAAAAACCCCTATGAATTTAAAAAACCCTCAACAAAATACCAGCAAAAAAAATAAACAGTACATTGAAAGAATTATATACCATGACCAAGTGGGATTTATTCCAGGAGTACAAGGAGGATTCAACATAACGAAATCAATCAATATAAAATATTATTTTAATAGAATGCAGGGAAAAAAGCATAGCATCATCTCAATTGATGCAGAAAAGGCATTTTACAAAACACAACATCCTTTCATGACTGAGAAAACACTCAGAAAACTAGGAATAGAAGGGAACTTTCTCAATATGATAAAGGACATTTATTAAAAAACAAAACAAAACAAAACCCACAGCAAATATCATACTCAATGGTGAAAGACTAAAAGCTTTCCCCCTAAGATCAGAAGACAAGGATGCCCACTGTCATCACTGTTATTCAACACTGTATTGGAAGTTCTAGCCAGAAAAATAAGGCAAGGGAAAGAAATAAAAGGCATCTAAATTAGAAAGGAAAAAGTAAAATTATGATCCTGTATACAAAAAATGCCAAAGAATTTGCAAGAAATTACTAGAACTAATTAACAAAATTCAGCAAAATTGCAGGATACAACATAAACACACAGACATCAGCACTGAAAAATGGAAATCAAGAAAACAATTCCATTTACAGTAGTATCCAAAAGAATAAAGCCCCTAGAAATAAATTTAAGCAAGGATGTGAAAGACGTATATTGAAAACTATAAAACATTGTTGAAAGAAATTAAAGAAGACCTAATTAAAGGACATCTTCTGTTCAGGGATTGGAAGACTTAATATTATTAAAATGTCAATACTGGAGGACAACCAGCAAGATGGTGGTGAAGTAAGGAACTCCTAGAGGCAGCTCCTGCCACAGGGTAGTTAGTAAACACCCAGAGCTATCTGGAGCTAGCTGAAGCACCTGTTTGGGGACTCCAGGAGACCAGAAGAGCATCCTAAACATCCCTGAAGGATCTGCAGAGAAGACTCATAAGTAGAGCACTCCACACCAAGGAGGCCAGTGCCCATCCTCCACTGGAGGCACAAGCCGCCTCGGGAGCTGTTCCATGGCTGGAATCGAAAGCTCCACTTTCCAAAAACAGGGGAGGAAGAGATGGTTGGGCACCAACTTCAACTACTGATGAGTAAATTCAGTGGGCTAAAGTATAATCCTGAGTAGAGCTAAAGTTTGAGCCTGTCCAAGTCAGAAAGAGGCCGGTAGCCACCGTCTTAACTCCACACCTGGCATGAGGGGAAGCAGGGTGGACTGAAAATCACAGAGCTGGTGGACCAGCTTCTTTCCACCCAGGTCAGATTGCAACTCTAGCCTAGGCCCCAGCACCATCTCCAGGAGGGAGGAAGCTGCGGGGACCTGCGCCAGCCTCTCCAGGAAATTACTGGCCAAGCCACGGAGGCCAGTGATTATCCTACTCTGACGGCACGAGCCACCCCAAGAGCTATTCTGTGGCTAGAATTGGAAGTTCCAATTCCCAAAAACAAGGGAAGAGGAGATGGTTGGCTGCCGATTTCGGTTACTGTTTGGTAGACTTGGCTGGCTAAGATATAACCCTGGGAACAGCTGGGGTGTGAATCTTCCCAACTGGGAAAGAGGCCAGTGGCCACCATTTTGACTCCACCCCCAGCCTGAGGGGAAGCCCTGCTGACCAAAATCACAGTGACAGTAGGAACCAAATGGGCCTGCAGTCTTAGACTAGGCTTCAGCCCCACCTCTGGCAGGGAAGAAGTTGGTGGGCCCTGCACCAGCCTATCCAGGTAACTCCAGGTACCTTTGGCTGGCAAACACTGAAAACTGAAAGTCTGCCAGGGCCACTGCGGTCATCTTGGACCCACACTTCATATATTGCTGCCCACACCAGCAGCTCCATCCCCAACCCAAGCAGGAGAGAAAGGAGCATGAAGCTTCATCAGTCTCTCTGGACAACTACGTCTAGGCCTGCACGACTGTGATTATTCCACACAGCTATGACTCTGTCCCTACCCCTGGCAAAGGAGAAAGTTGGAAGAAGCTTCATTGGTCCCTGGTGCAATGCAGGCAGCTTGAGCCTCCACAGCTCACAGCACCAATTACAGCCTTGGCTCATACTGCACAACCAGCAAGGGAGAAAGGGCAGGAAGCCTTAAACTAAAGAGAAAAACTGCACCCAGAATAAATACTCTAGTAAGCCAGATGCCAAGACACCAACAAAAAATTACAATCCACACCAAGAAACAGGAAGCTATGGCCCAGTTAAGGGAGCAAGATAAGCCTCCAGATGACATAAAGGAGCTGAGACAACTAATCATAGATGTTCAAATAAATCTCCTTAATAAATTCAATGAGATGGCTAAAGAGATTAAGATATTAAGAAGACACTGGATGAGCACAAAGAAGAATCTGAAAGCATACATAGAAAAAGAGCAGATCTTATGGGAATAAAAGATGCAATAAATGAAATTTTTAAAAATTGGAATTATATGAAAGCAGATTTGAGGAGGAAGAAGAAAGGATTGGTGAGCTTGAAGAAATGGCCTCTGAAAGTGAACATACAGAAGAACAGATGAAGAAAAGAATGAAAAAATTGAACAAGGTCTCAGGGAACTAAATGACAGCAAAATGTGTGCAAACATATGTGTCATGGGTGTGTCAGAAGGAGAAGAGAAGGGAAAAGAGGCAGAGAGAATATCTGAAGAAACAATGGTAGAAAATTTTCCAAACCTATTGAAGGACATAGATATCCATGTCAAGATACACAACGTACTCCCATCTGAAAAAAAATCCTAATAGACAAACTCCAAGACATATACTCATCAGAATGTCAAATGCCAAAGACAGAGAATTCTGAGATCAGCAAGAGAAAAGGAATGCATAACATATAAGGAATACCCAATAATACTGAGTGCTGATTTCTCACCAGAAACCATGGAGGCAAGAAGATGGTGGTCTGATATATTTAAGATATTACAAGAGAAAAACTTGCCAGCCAAGAATCTTATATCCAGCAAGACTATCTTTCAAAAATGAGGATGAGATTAGAATATTCACAGATGAACAGAAACTGAGAGAATTTCTAAGCAAGAGACCAGATTTTCAGGAAATACTAAAGGGTATGCTAGAGCCTGAAAAGAAAAGACAGAAGAGAGAGGCCTGGAAGAGAGTCTAGAAATGAAGATTATATCAATAAAAGTAACTAAGAGTGTCAAAAGAGTGGTGAAAATAAAACATGATAAAACTCTAATAGTCAGGAATAAACTTAATGAATGATGTAAAGCACTTGTATTCAGAAAATGACAACTCAGTGTTAAAAAATCAAGAAAGTCCCAAAATAACTGGAAGAACATTCAATACTCATGGATTGGAAGACTAAATACCATTAAGATGTCAATTCTACTCAAATTGATATACAGATTCAATAAAATCCCAATAAAAATTCCACCAGCATTAAAAAAAAAAATTGAAGGATAAGGGGTCCTGAATAGCCAATTACATCATAAAAAGGAAAAGCAAACCCTCATCTCCAGACTTTAAATCATATTACCTAGCTATAGTGGTAAAAACAGCACAGTAATGGCATAAAGACAGACACATAGACTAATGGAACTAAATTTATGGTTCAGAAACAGACTGTCACATGTGTGGTCAAGTGATTTTTGACTAGCCTGCCAAACCCACACAGCTCAGGCAGAACAGTCCATTCAACAAATGGTGCTGAAAGAACTGGATATCCATAGCCGAAAGAAGGAAAGAGGACCCCTATCTCACACCTTATCCAAAAATTAACTCAAAATGGATCAAAAACCTAAAAACAAAAAGAAGAACCATAAAACTTCCAGAAAAGATTGCAGGAAAATATCTTCAAGACCTGGTGGTAGGGAAGTGGACTTGGCCCAGTGGTTAGGGCATCCATCTACCACATGGGAGGTCCGCAGTTCAAACCCCAGGCCTCCTTGACCCATGTGGAGCTGGCCCATGCGCAGTGCTGATGCGCACAAGGAGTGCCATGCCACGCAGGGGTGTTCCTGTGTAGGGAAGTCCCACATGCAAGGAGTGCGCCCCGTAAGGATAGCCGGAGAGCCACCCAGTGCAAAAGAAAGTGCAGCCTGCCCAAGAATGGTGCTGCACACATGCTGACGCAACAAGATAATGTAACAAAAAGAGACACAGATTCCCATGCCACTGACAACAACAGAAGCGGACAAAGAAGACAACACAGCAAATAGACACAGAGAACAGACAACAGGGGCAGGCGGGCGGGCGGGCGGGGGGGTGGGGAAGGGGAGAGAAATAAATAAATCTTTAAAAAAAAAAAAAAGACCTGGTGGTAGGTGGTGGATTCTTAAAGGAGATAAGAAGAAGACTGAGATGGACAACTGATGTTTAATGTATGTAGATGTTTTAATTAACTTTACTGTAAAAGTTTGGAAATGTATAGTGGATAGTAACAGGTAATTTATAAATGGGGATGTAGCTGAAAATGGTAGTCTAGGTATGTAAATGCCAATTGACAGAACGCTAGAGAATAATCTAGGAACTGAATAGCACAGTAAACCAAGAGGTGGATGAGAATTGTGGTTGATGGTACAGATGCAAAAGTGTCCTTTGTGAACTAGAGCAAATGTATATCACTACTGCAGGGTGTTGGGAATGTGGAGAAACATGGGAAAAATAGAGCTGGAGTGACCTATGGACTGTGGTTAGCAGTAATAATATAATATTCTCGCATCTATGTGAAAGATGTACTGTGTTGATAATAAGGCAGTATGGAAAATGTCAGCCAAATGTACATAACAATCAGATGATATTATCTTATCTGTAACAAATGTTCCACCACAGTGTGGTGTTTTGATGGAGGGAATTCTGCACATGTGCATGATTGTTTTATAAGTTTACAATATGTCATAAAAATAAATATATTTTAAAAATAATAATAGGGTGAGTCGGGGGGAAAGCACACCAAATATAAGATAAGGACTATGATTAGTAGTAAGATTTTGACAATATTCTTTCATAATTTGTAACAAATGTCTCACGACAATGCAAGGTGTTGGTGGAGGGTTGATGTACAGGACCCCTATATGATGTTATGCATATTTGCTCTGTAAGTTCACAACTTTTACTATATACTTGTTTATGTATGTTCATATATAAATGATACAAAGATAATAATAATAGGGTTGGTTGGGGGAAAACTACTTTGGTTAGAAGTAATATTTTGACAATGCTCTTTAATCATTAGTTAAAAAGGTTTAACAATGCAAGTTATTGGTGGTAGGGTGAGTTATGAGAGTGCTGTATGATGTTAATATATGTTTGTTTTGTAAGTTCATAACTATTATTTTTTTTTTTTTTTAAAGATTTATTTTTATTTATTTAATTCCCCTCCCCTCCCCCGGTTGTCTGTTTTCTGTGTCTTTTTGCTGCGTTTTGTTTCTTGTTTCTTTGTCCGCTTCTGTTGTCGGCAGCGGCACGGGAAGTGTGGGCGGCGCCATTCCTGGGCAGGCTGCTCCCTCCTTCGTGCTGGGCGGCTCTCCTTATGGGTGCACTCCTTGTGCGTGGGGCTCCCCTACGCGGGGGACACCCTGCGTGGCGCGGCACTCCTTGCGCGCATCAGCACTGCGCATGGGCCAGCTCCACATGGGTCAAGGAGGCCCGGGGCTTGAACCGCGGGCCTCCCATGTGGTAGACGGACGCCCTAACCACTGGGCCAAAGTCCATTTCCCTCATAACTATTATTATACACTTATTGTTTATGTATGTTTACATATGAGTGATATACTTCAATAAATTAATTTTTTAAAAAAAAGAAATGTCAATACTGCCTAAAACAATCTATAAATTCAGTGCCATCCCCAGAGTTAGAAAAGCTGATACACAAATTCATATGGCATTGCAAAGGGTCATGGATAGCCAAAACAATCTTTAAAAGAGAAGAACAAAGTTGGAGGACTCACATTTCCTGATTTCAAAACTTACTACAAAGCTATGGTCATTAAAATAGTGTGGGGGAGCAGATGTGGCTCAAGCATTTGAGGACCCAGCTCCTACATGGGAGGTCTCAGGTTGAGTTTCTGGTGCCTCCTAAAGAAAAGGAAGCAGATGTGGCTCAAGCAACTGGGCTCCCATTTACCTTATAGGAGGGTCAGGGTTCGATGCCCAGGGTCTCCTGGTGCAGGCAAGCTGGCCCATGTGGTGAGCTGGCCCACAGTGAGTGCTGGCCAGCACAGAAAGCTGGCGCAGCAAGATGACGCAATAAAAAGAGACACAGAGAAGAGATAATGAGACACGCAGCAGATCAGAGAGCTGAGGTGACTCAGGAGAACGATCACCTCTCTCCCACTACAGAAGCCCCCAGGATCAGTTCCCAGAGCCACCTAGTGAGAACGCAAGGAGACACAGAAGAACACACTGCGAACATACACAGAGGGCAGACAAAGGGAGGGGAAGGGTATAAATAAATAAATCTTTTTAAAAAAAAGAAAAACAAATGAGCAGACAATGAGCAAAAAAAAAAAAAACAGGGAAACAGACTTTGGCCCAGTGGTTAGGGCATCTGTCTACCACATGGGAGGTCCACGGTTCAAGCCCCGGGCCTCCTTGACCCGTGTGGAGCTGGCCCATGCGCAGTGCTGATGTGCGCAAGGAGCGCCATGCCACACAGGGGTGTCCCCCGCTTAGGGGAGCCCCACGCGCAAGGAGTGCACCCATAAGGAGAGCCGCCCAGCGTGAAGGAGGGTGCAGCCTGCCCAGGAATGGCGCCACCCACACTTTCCGTGCCGCTGATGACAACAGAAGCGGACAAAGAAACAAGACGCAGCAAAAGGACACAGAAAACAGACAACCCGGGGAGAGGAGGGGACTTAAAATAAATAAAAAATAAATCTTTAAAAAAAAAAAAAAAACAGCAGACAACGAGCAAAAGCAAAATGAGCAAACAACAAGCAAATAGATGAGGGAGTCAACTCAGGGGAGCCAATGTGGCTCAGTAGTTGAGCACTGGCCTCCCACATATGAGGTCTCTAAAGACAGACATATAGAACAATGGAATAGAGAGTCCAGAGATAAACCCACATATCTAAGGCAAGTTATTTTCCATAACAGTGCAAAGTCCACTCATGGGGAAAGATATTCTCTTCAACAAATGATGCTGGGACAACTGGAAATCCAAATACAAAAGAATGAATGTAGACTGCTATTTCTCATCATATACAAAATTAATTCAAAATGGATCAACAATGTAAATATAAGAGCTAATATTTTAAAATGCTTACAAGAAAACATAGGTAACTATCTTCAAGATCATGTAGCAGGCAACAAATTTTTAGATTTTACACCATAAGGACAAACAATGAAAGGAAAAAACAGTTAAAATGGACTTCCTCAGAATTAAAAACTTTGTGCATCAAAAGATATAATCAAGAAAGTGAAAGGGGAACAGATGTAGTTCAAGTGGCTAAGCGCCTGCTTCCCATGTACAAGGTACAGTGTTCAATTCCCAGTACCTCCTAAAAACAAACAAACAAATGAAAAAACCATCTCTCACTGGGAGCAGATGTAGCTCAGTGGTTGAGTGCCTGCTTCCCATGTACAAGGTCCTGGGTTCAATCCCCAGTACCTCCTTAAAAAAAAAAAAAGTGAAAAAGACAACCAAGAGAATGGGAGAAAATATTTGGAAACCACATATCTGATAAAGATTTAGTGTCTAGAGTATATAAAGAACTCATATAACTGAACCACAAAAAAGACAAACAACCCAATTTAAAAATGGTCAAGACTTGAATAGACATTTCTCCAAAGAATCTATTCAAATGGCCAATAAGCATATAAAAACATATTCAACATCATTAGCCATTAGAGAAATGCAAATAAAAACTAAAACGAGATACCACTTCACACTAACTAGGATGGCTAGTTTAAATTTTGAAAAAAAAAAACTGAAAATAATGTTGTTGAGGATGCAAGGATTGGGAGAAAAAGGAACCTTAGAACACTGTTGATGGGAATGTAAAAGGGTGCAGCTGCTGTGGAAAACAGTTTTGCAGTTCCTCAAGAAAGTTAAACATAGAATTACCACATGACCCCACAATTCCACGCCTAGGTATATACCAAAAGAATTGAAAGCAGGGACTCAGACAGATATTTGTACCTCAATAGCCTTATTCATTGCAGCATTATTCACAATAGCCAAAAGGTGGAAGCAACCCAAGTGTCCAACACAGATAATGGATAAACAAAATGTGGTATATCCACATAACTAAATGAAGTGCTGGTACATGCTACAATGTGGATGAACCTTCAAGACATTATGCTGAGTGAAATAAGCCAGATACAAAATGACAAATACTGTATATTTGTCTTGTGAAATACTTAGAACAAGCAAATTCATGGAGACAGAAAGCAGAACAGCGGTTATCAGGTGTAGGGTGGGGGAAGGGAAAATGGGACGTTATGGCTAAATGAGTATGAGTTTTGGTTTGGGATGATGAAAACAGTCTGGAAATAGTGGTAAAAGTTATGCAGACTTGTCAATGCACTTAATGTAAAAGAATTGTCCACTTAAAATGGTTAAATGATTTTTATGTTATGTATAATTTGCCAAAATTAAAAATAAATTGATTAATATAAGGGAAAAAAAAGCCAGTATGCAACCTCTGCTCCTCTCATCCCCTGATGCTGCAGCCACAAGACAATGGAACCTCCACCAGCCTGGGTTTTTGAGCAACCTATTAGGCAGGGTAGTCTCCTCCTCTCTATACCACATTGGGCACGTTGTGTTTAAAAAACACAACTCACACCAGTGCCTCAGGAGAGAGACAGCTATGCCAGCATGGAGAAGCATGCTGCTGTGCTTCACAGCCTCGTGACTACCCCATGGGGCCAGAAGGTTGGCCCATTTTATAAATAAAGGAACTGAGGCTCCTGAAGCGAAGCTAGCCTGGAGCACAGAGGCTCAGCCCCCAGTTCTGCCTCTGCAGCTCATCAACTGTGTAATCTTAAGCAAACCACTCTCTGAGTCTCAATTTCCTCATCTGTAAAATGAGGAAAGAAGCTGAGATCCCTTCTAATGATCCTCGTCTCTCTTGCTTCCTAATTCTGTGAAATGTGGTCTCATTGCTCTCTCTGTGAGCACCTGCAAATGTACCCAATTAGAGGATCTCAGGACATGCCTTAATGAGCAGGTGAGAAAATACTGCTGCTTGGCCTCTTAAGATTAAACACAACCAATTATCATTTTTATATGATTAATTTGCTCAGAGTGCCCTTGACAAAGAAGATGCAAAGAGAAACCTCAGCCCAGCCTGCTCTTCACCCAGGAGACTAGGAGAGCATGGGGAGCATGCCTAGACGCTGGCCCCAAGTACAGCACAGGACAAGTCTCTGTTCTCACCAGGAGATTCTCTTTTTTCCCTGGGCCACAGACAAGGCGCATGTCTGCAGTCTACTATGGGTCTGAAAAGAGTTATTTCAGCAACTGCTAAGAGCAAGGCCCTCCCCTGACTTCTCACAAATAGTCCAACTCCCTTCTCTCCACACGCAAAGCACACCCAGTCCCATCCTACCTGGACACTAAAGAGCTCCAGGCACTCACTGTCCTGCAGGACTACAGGCTCAGTGTCACCAGATCCTCCCAATTTTCAAGAGAAGCCAGAAATTCAGATTTTCATGTGAAATCTCAAGATTTTTAAATACTGGCAATCTACTCAAGTTTTTTAAACAACCTTGTAGGACACAAGGTAGCAACCTCTGGCTTGGATGATGAAACTCCCATCTTCATACTTGGACTCTCACTCTCCAACAGCTGTGCCACCTCCCATCTACCTGGCTAGACTTTGGGGCCTTTGGAAAAAAAGGCCCACTTTCTCTTCTCTCCCTACTCTGAACTAATCTCAGCATATCCAGGGTGCTCAAACAGTTTGTTGACTACAGACTGATATGTTGATTGAGGGGTGTGAATTAATGAGTCTCTCTGTGTTTCCAAAGACCATCTGGCATCCAGACACGTTCTTTTCAGCTGCCAACACACACTGACAAAACAGAACTTGGGAACCTCAAAGCCTCATCTCTTTAAATTCTACAGGACTGCAGGCCACTCAGAGATCAAAGTTCGAAACACACATTAAAAACAAGGAGGATAACGTTTTGCATTGGATAAATCAGGCCAAAATGTGTTTTTAATAATGCTGGTAAGTACACAACCTTGAAGTTTTCAGCTGGTTGTTGTGGAAGGGCCTGTGGACTGGGCTCAGATATGCCAAAGTTCAAGTCCCATGTCTACCCCTCCCTAGCTCTGTGACTTCAGGCAAGTTACTTAACTTCCTTTGAACCTTAGGTTCCTCAACTAAAAATGCAGATAATAATGCCTGCCTTAGAGATTGTGAAAGTTACATAAAATGATGTGAGTTACACCACCCAGTCTATAGTAATTAATAAAGAAATACACATGAACAATATGAGATGGTGATAGCAGTAGAAATACAACCCTTTTCTTAAATCAATATATGTCAAAAAGCCCTTTTTAACCACTCCTGACCATTTATCTTTAAAAATAATAACTCAGAAAAGAAAATCTTACAAGTATTGGGTTTTTCAGTGTAGTATTACTTATACTCATGGGGATCTGGAAACAAATAGTTTATCAATATGAGGACACTCAATGGCTGCTACACAGCCAATAAAACATAATAATTATAAACAACATAACACATGTAACAACACCAAGCAAATGAAGCAGAAAACAGAGTGCTATCTGCATCAAGTGACAAGGGTGTAAAATGTGTACTCTTGGCATATGGGCAGAGATTTGAAGGAGATAGAAAAACTAAAACAGCTGTTGGGAATGATGAGCTGTAGGGTGATTTTTTTCAAAATGACGTTTGCTGATATCCGATTATGTTCACAGTAAATAATACTGCGGGAGGGGAGCTTCACAGAGATGGAGGCCATGACAACACAGCTGGCCAAGAGCAAATCAACAACGGGCCATGGTGCTGAGCAAAAGAGGGGGATGTCACCAAAAAGGAGCATGTAACTAAGGGGCACAGGGAGTTGTTTGGGTGGCACCTGCCTGGTCCTTGCCCAGCTTCCTCCTGGCTGGTCTAGGTAAAGTGCGTGACAACACAAAGTGGAAGCTCAGCACGTGTGGCTGTTGTTGCTGTTGTTTAAAAAAAAAAAAAAAAAAAAACCACTGGGTTAGAAAACAGGATTCAAATGATGGTTCTCTGATGGACTCACTCTGTGGATTTAGGCAAGTGACTAAATCTCTGAATCTCGGTTTACTTGTCAGTAAAATGGGGATGACCACAGTATAGTGAAGTGAAAAAACCATCAGCCATCACTGTGACACCTGGATCCTTCACACACTGATCACAGGCAGGTCCCTTACCCTCTCTGGGTCGGTTTCCCCATCTGTACACTAAAGGGAATGGAACAGAGATTCTCTATGCACGCTCTAGCTCTGATTTCTTTATTCTCCGTGTCTGGCTGGAAGGGGCTTTGAAAATGCAAAAACAACCAAGTAATGACAGTTGTCACTTACTGAACGCTTACTGTGTGTTCGGCACTATGTATCACAGCATTCAATGTATTATGCATGCAGTTGCCTGCGTTTAATCCTAAATACTTCAGGGTCCCAGGGTTCAGGCCTCACACCTCCTCTTTTCCATCTACTCTTACTCTTTAGACTCTAAGGACTAAATCAGGGGTTCCCAACCTCAGAACTACTGATCATTCTCTGTTGTGGGAAGCAGTGTAATATGTTTAGCAGCATCCCTGGCCTACACCCCCTCGATGCCAGTAACACCATCCCCGAGATGAGACAGCCAAAAATGTCTCCAGACATTGCCAAAAGTCTCCTGGGGTGGAGCATAATCATCCCCAGTTGAGAACCACCAGTGTAAACGATCTCATCCAGTCTCAGGGCTTTAAATATCAACTACACCATCTCTATGCTGATGACTTTCAAATTTATATCTGCAGCCTGAACCTCTTCACTGAACTCCACACTTGGGTATCCATCTACCTGATGGATATCTCCATTTGAACATTTAATAGGCATCTCAGAGTCAGCATTTCCAACACAGAACTTCCCCATCAAACCTGCTCCTCCCACAGTCTGCTCCATTGCAGCATATGACAACTCCATCCTTCCAGCCACTCAGGCAAAAAGCCTTGGAGCCATCCTTGATTTCTCGCTATTTCCCTCTCTCTCATAGCATATCCAATCCATCAGCAAATTCAGTTTGCTCTTTTCACCACCTCCACCACTGCCACTCTGCCTGTCCCCAGCTACCACTGTCTTTCAGCTGGACTGTTGCAGTAGCTTCCCCACTGGTCTCCCCTCTGGTGCCCTCACCCACCTGAGTCTCCACGATGGGGCCGGAGTCTCCAATTCCCCCAATGGCTCCCGGCTCACTCGGTGTAAAATGGCTTATGAGTCCTAAATCCCTAGCATGACTTGGCCCACTCTCCTGCCATCTCCCCCCAATCACCAGACCACAGCTACCCTGGTCTTTGCTGCACACAGGCCAAACCTGCTCCAGGCCCAGGGCCTTTGCACTTGCTGATCAGTCAGCCTGGAACGCACCTACCCCTGGCAAGTTCCCCATATTTGCACGGGGTTCAGTCCCTCACCTTCTTCAGGTCTCAGCTCACATGTCACCTTCTCAGTAAGATGGTCTCTTGAGCCTTTTTAAAATAACAACCATCCCACCCCTGTGTCCATCCCCTCCCTGCTTTCTTCCTCTTTACAGCACTTAGCATCATCTGACCAACTAGATATTTCACTTGTTTACTTATTTATCATCTGTCTCCTCCCATCAGGTGTGAGCTCTATGTAAATCAGCCTCTTGTCAGTCTTGTTCACTGTCATATAGCCTGAGAAACCAGAATAGTTCCGGCACATGAGAGGCACTTGATAAAGATGTGTTGAGTGAATCTTCATACTAACCCTGTATGGTAATCACCCCCATTTTATAAAACAAGGGGGCTGCAGCTCAGAGAGGCTAAGTATCTTGACCCAGATCCCTCAGCTAGAAATCGATGACAGTTTGATATAATTTATGAATTCCAAAAACAGATACTATGTTTGCAAACTGGTCAGTTCCTCTGGGTGTGATACCCTTTGATTGTATTAAATTCAAAGGTTACCTTTACTTGATTAAATTAAGATTAGGGCTTTGATTCAGCCACATCAGTAGGGTGTTGAGTCCCCGCACCCTTGATGGGTGGACACTTACACAGAAAGACACAGCAGAGGAAGAGAGGCAGCTCACAGACATGACAGAGGTCCTGGGAAGAGAGTTGAGCCTGATAGTCCACAGCCGACCTTGTGAAGAAAAGAGAGCAGCTGAGCCAGAAAGAATCAAGCCACAGGGAAAGTCAAGCCTTATGCCAGCCTACAGGTGAGATCAGAAGAAGCTAGGGGAAACAGATTTGGCCCAATGGATAGAGCATCTACCTACCACATGGGAGGTCCAGGGTTCAAACCCAGGGCCTCCTGACTCGTGTGATGAGCTGGCCCACGCGCAGCACTAATGCATGCAAGGAGTGCCATGCCGCGCAGGGGTGTCCCCCGCTTAGGGGTGCCCCACACACAAGGAGTGTGCCCCGTAAGGACTGCCACCCAGCGTGAAAAAAGTGCAGCCTGCCCAGGAGTGGCACCGCACACACAGAGAGGTGACACAGCAAGATGACGCAACTAAAAAAAAGAGACACAGATTCCTGGTACCACTGACAAGAATCCAAACAGACACAGAAGAACACACAGCGAATGGACACAGAGAGCAGACAACTGGAGGGAGTGTGGGGAAGGGGAGAGAAATAAATTTAAAAAACAAAAAAGTAAAAAAATAAAAAAAAAATAAAGAAGCTGGAACCTTAAAAGGAAGAAGGAAGCCTGAACCCTCACAGACATTGCCCACAATCTTGCTTCAACATGTGGCAACAGACTTTGGGTGAGAAAGTACCTCTTATGGTACCTTGAGTTGGACTCTTCAGGGCCTTGTGACTATAAGCTTCTACCCCAAATAAATACCCTTTATATAAGCCAACAGATTTCTGGTACTTTGCATCAGCACCCCTTTTGGCTGACTAATACAACCAGTTTTAAAAAACACTAAAGAATACTGACAGGCTAAATAAATAAATAAACCACAACCTAAACCTCATACCTTATACAAAAATTAATTCAGAATGGATCATGGATTTATATGTAAAACATAAAGTTGTAACACCTTTAGGGGAAAAAAACAAGAGAAAATTGGGGGGATCTAGGGCTAGGCAAAAAGTTCTTCCACTTGACACCAAAATCGCATTCCATAAAAAGGAAAACTGATACACTAAACCTCATCAAAATTTAAAACTTTGGTCTGTGGAAGCCTATCAGAAGAGGATAAAAAGAAACTACAGACAAGAGAAAATATTCGCAAACTACATATCCAACAGAGGACTAGTATCTAGAATATACAAAGAACTCTCCAAACTCAACAGTGAAAAACAACCCAATTAGAAAATGGGCAAAAGACATGAATAGATATTTCACCAATGAAGATATATAGATAGCAAAGACATGAAAAGACATTTCAACATCACTAGCCATTAGGGAAATTCAAATTAAAACCACAATGAGATATCTTTACACACCTCTCAGAGTGGCTTAAAATATATGCGTAGTGATGTCTCCAAATATTGGTGAGGAAAAACTAGATCACTCATACATTGCTGGAAGGAATGTAAAATAGTACAGCCACTCTAGAAAACAGTTTGGCAGCTTCCTATAAAACTAAACATGCAGTTACCATATGACCCAGCAATTATACCCTTGGGCATTTACCCAAGTGAAATAAAAACTTATGTTCACACAAAAACCTATACACAAATGTTCATAGCAGCTATTTTTGTAACAGTCAAAAACTGAAATCAGACCAGATGTCCTTCAATCAGTGAATGTTCAGACAAACTGTAGCATATCCATTCCTTGGAATATAAAAAAGGAATGAACTACTGATACACACAACAACTTGGATGAATCTCCAGGCAATTATACTGAGTAAAACAAGCCAATCCCAGCACCAAGACAATTCAGTGGGGAAAGAAGAATCCCTTCAAAAAATGGAGCTGGACAACTGGATATCCACATGCAAAAAAATATACAAAAATTGCCTCTCTGCTCCTGCCCATTCAACAGACAGCCACATCTTTTCATGAAAAAGGGAAAAGTGGAGCAACAAAAGCTGCATCCCTGAGACCCAAAGGTGAAGGTCAGAATAAACAGATTTGGCTGTATCGGGCACCTGGTCACCAGGGCTGCTGTAAACTACAGCAAATTGCAGGTTGTTGCCACTGATGACCCCTTCATTGACCTACATTGGTCATTGAGCTACATGGTCTACGTGTTCCAGTATGATTTCACCCATGACAAGTTTAAAAGCACTGTCAAAGCTGAGAATGGGAAGCTTATCATCAATGGGAATGCCACGGCTATCTTCCAGGAGCAAGATCCCACCCCATTTGATAATGGGATGATGTTGGTGTTAAATATATTAAGGAGTTTACTGGTGTCTTCACAACCCTAGAGAAGGCTGGGGCTCAGTTGAAGGGTGGCAACAAGAGAGTCATCATCTCTGCCCCTTTGGCCAGTGCCCCCTTGTTTGTGATGGGCGTGAACCATGACAAGTATGACAACTCCCTGAAAATCATCAGCAATGCTTCCTGCACCACCAACTGTCTGGCCCCCCTGGCCAAGGATATCCATGACAACTTTGGCATCATGACCATGGTCCACACCATCACTGCCACCCAGAAGACTGTGGATGGCCCCTCTGGGGACATGTGATATGATGGCCATGGGGCTGCCCAGAACGTCATCCTTGAATCTACTGATGCTGCCAAGGTGGTGTGAACAAGGTCATCCAGGAGATGGATGGGAAGCTTACTGGCAGGGCCTTCCATGTCCCCACCCCCAACATGTCCGTCATGGATCTGATTTGCCATCTGGAGAAGTGGCCAAATATGATGACATCAAGAAGGTGGTGAAATAGGCATCAGGGGATCCCCTAAAGAACATCTGGGCTACGCTGAAGATCAGGTTTTCTCCTGTGACTTTAACAGTGACACCCACTCACCCACTTTTGATGCTGGGGCTGTCATTGCCCTTAACGACCACTTTGTCAAGCTCATTCTTCCTGGTATAACAATGATTTAGGCAAAGCAACAGTATGGTGGACCTTACGGTCCACGTGGCCTCCAAGGAGTAAGAGCCCAATGGACCGCCAGCCCCAGGAACAGCGTAAGAGGAAGAGAGCGGCAGTCAGCTGCAGGTGAGTTCTAGCCTTAGTTTGAAAACCTTTTGCTGAGTAAAAAAAAGCCAGTCACAAAATACCACATATTGTATGATTCCATTTCTATGAAATGTCAAGAATAGGCAAATGTATGTAGAAGAAAATAGATTAGCAACAGCCTAGAAATGGGGTCAGGAGGTGGGGAGGACAAATAGGAGTGACTGTTAAGAGGATCCAGGGTTGTTTTGTGGAATGACAAAATGTTCTAAATTTGGTTGTGGTGATGGTTGTACAACTTTGAATAAACTAAAAACCACTGAATTGTAGACTTTAAATGAGTAAATTGTATGGGATGTGAATTATATCTCTAAAAAAGCTGTAAAAAAAAAAAAATTCTAATCCCAAAAGGTTACATACTGGATGATTCCACTTATATGACATTTTTAAAATAAAATTCTAGAGCAAAATGGATAAAGCTCAGTGGTTGAGCACCTGCTTCACATGTACAATGTCCCAGGTCCAATCCCCAGGATCTCCTAAAGAAAAAATTCTAGAAATGGAGGACAGATTAGTAGTAACCACAGGTTGGGGGCAGAGGGAGGAAGAGAGGTGAGTGTGGTTATAAAAGGGCAATACAAGAGTTCCTTGAGGTGACAGAACCATTCAGTATCTTGACTGTAGAGGTGAATACATAACCTACATACATGATAAAATTCTATAGAACTAAATACACACATAAATGGGTACAAGTGAAACTGGGGAAGAGTTAATAAGGTCTGTGTTTGCATCAATATCTTGGTTGTGATATACTACAGTTTTGCAAAATGCTAGACATAGGGAAAGAGAACAGGGGATCTCTGTATTTTTTTCTTAAAACTGCATGTGTAGCTACTTATCAATAAAAATTCCCATTGAAAAAAACTGAAATCGGAGTAAGAAAACCGTTGCCTTCTCAATTTCAGTTCTGAAAATTAGGAAAGGAGTTTCCTCTGGTGCAGGTGTGCATTGGGTCTTAATCTGCTTTACCCCTTTGAACAAGGGAGAGCAGACCTCAGGTTGGTTGCCCTCACAGACAAGAGAAGCCAGCTAGACCTCAATAAAGCACTTTCATTTGATGGTATTTAGTTCTTTATTTTACCTAAATGGTATGATGTAGCATTAAAAACATAGATGCTGAGTTCCAATTCCAGTTCTGTCACTTACCAGTTGTGTGTCTAGCACTTAACATCTCTGTACCTCTATCACCTCATCTGTAAAATGGGTATGATGGGAGTGCCTGCATCATGAATTTTAAATCAGTGTGTGTGTACACCTGTCACAAAGGTATGATGATCTTCTGTACCATAACCAGGGTCAAGGAAAAATCACGTTTTAGAAAGTTTTGGAAACACAGATTCAGGCCATAATACCTCTGGAACATGCCCCTCTGGCCCTCCGTCGCCCTGATGCGACACACCAGTGCACACCCACCTGCACACTTGGTGCGGCTGAGGAGGGGCGGTCCGGGGCGGCCGGTGCCGCCGTCGCCGGGCCGCGTGAGCAGCACGCTGATCTCGTACTCCGTGTCGGGGTCGAGGTGCCACAGCTTGTAGGTCTGTAGGCTGACGGCGTGCACCTCGGCCCACGGGCCCCGCGCCATGCGGTACTCGATCTCCTTGCGCACGATTGGCCCGTCGCCGATGATGGAGTTGGTGTTGAGCTGGATGATGAGGTAGGTGGGGCCGGCGCGCAGCAGCTGCGGGGGCGCGATGGGGGTGGGGGGCTCTGCGAGGAGACGGGGTCGGTGGGGAGCCGGCAGGCGCCGCTGTGAGGCCCGGGCCCCAACCCCGCACCCCCACCATACCCAAGCCCCGGGAGCCCTCGTCGGTGGACCAGGTCGCCTCTTCAGCCCCCACTAAATCCCCACGCCCTAAGGGACCCGCTCAACAGTCTGACCCGCCCACCCTCCGTAAGACCCCACCCCCACATCCTCTCCCACACGCCCCTCAGAACCCCCAAGCCCGTGCCTCCAGTGGCTGACCACACCGCCCCCTGTCGACACCCCAGGCCTCGCGGCTGGATCCCGCCTCTCCCGGCTCTCTCCCCGACCCTGGCCGCTCCGCCGGTCCGGCCCCTTGGCCGGACCCCACCCCCCACCCCCACCCGAGCTGAGCTCCGAGGGTGCGCCCGCCGCCGGCGTCCGCGCACTGACCCTTGACGACGAGCTCCGCGAAGTTGGAGACGCCCGCGCCGCGAGGGGCCTGGGACACGCAGCGGTACAGGTCCTGCTCCGCGCGGCTCACGGCGGCCAGCGGGAAGGTGGCCAGGAAGCGCCGGTGGCTGATGTGCCGCACGCCGGCGGCGGGCACCAGCGTCCCACTCTGCCGCTGCGGGGCAGAGGGGAGGGTGCCGGGGTCAGGGGCGCCGGGGAGGGGGAGTCCCGAGGCCGCTGTGACAGGGAGGACACGGGTTCCTGGAACCAGCTCCACCACAGGATGGTGTGAGATTAGAGGCTGAGAGAACGGGGGGGTTTGGTCCGGGGAGGAGTTGAGGGATCCCGGAGGCGCGCTCTGCCCGCGGTGTGGGAGGTGGAAGGCCCCGAGCCGGCAGCTCGGAACCTAGGGACTGGCCGTGAACGAGGGTGGACGCACGAATGGGTGCTGGAGGACGGTGTATGGACTCGGCAACACGCAAGGGAGCCAGGGCCAGGAAGAAGCCTCCCCCCCAGCATTGGCCACGCCCCTACCCCCACCCCCCAAACCTGCAGGAGGAAGCGTTCTGCCTCGGCCGCCCTGCCCGCCGCCATGCACTGGAACGAGGCGTTCTGGCCTGCGTTGACCTCCACATCGCCCAGGCGGGAGAAGTGCGGGGCCTTGGCTGCGGGAACAGAGCAGCGCCGTGACCCGGGCCTGCGCCCCCTGCAGGCAGGAGCCGCGGCCGCCCGCGCCCTTCACCTCTGTGCCCGCGGTGGGCTGGGACTCACCACAGGGGTAGCTGAGAAGCAGGATGTCATCTAGGCCCATGTAGCCCCTGCGGTCCGGGGAGATGAGGGCCTCAAACAGCACCTGGGGGCGGCAGAGGGCCCGAGTCCCACTGGCATCCCTCCATCCCTGCCTCCTTCAGCTCTCCCCCAACCCCAGCCCCTTTAAGCAACCAAGGTCTGCCCAGCTCACACTGCCCCTCGCTACCAAGCCAGCTGGTTGGAGCAGAGGGTGATGTCAGCATCTAGAGCTAACACTTTCAAAGCCGGTCCTGGAGAGCAAAATTCTTTGCCCATCCAAACAGCGTTTCCAGGTCAGCACAGTTCCAACTCACACTTGGCCCTGGCCATAGACTATTCTTACTTACAAATGACCCCTGATGCCGAACCCAAACTGACCTCAGTCACTGAATAATCCAATGCTGACCACAGACTGATCCATGACCCTGACCACAAACTAACCCTGATGCTGAACAAAGACCAGCTCCAACCTCAGCCACTCACTCGCTAATCCCTGGCCTCGAGATGACATCGCCCCCCACCCCATCACAGGACGGCCACCCACTGACCCCAGCCCACCTGATACTCATTGGGCCAGAAGGTGCTGACAGCCAGCTCAGCCTGGTGCCACTGACGGCCATGGGATCCGGTCATATTCCAGACGGCACTGCCGAGGGGGCCACCGTTGACGCGCACATAGACGCCCAGGGTGCCGGGGCTGCGCCCGTCCTGGCTGTAGAGGAAGTAGCTGAACTGCACACAGTGGGTGTCGTTCTCACTCAGGCTCTGGAAGATGACATGGGCCCGCTGGCCTGGGGCATGCTGGGAGGCATTGACCATCAGATAGGAGCCTGGAAAGAGCAGGAAGAGGCCGGGGCTGAGGAGACTTGCAGGAGGCCCAGGGGCAGGAGGGCAGGAACAAAGGGCTCCAGGCCTGTGGACCCACCGGGAGTCAGGGCTTCTCGGCCCAGCTCTGCCTTGCTGGGTAAGTCCCTTCATTTCCCCGGGCCTGTTTCCCAAAGGAGAGAGTTGGAGGAGCAAGAAAAACCACACAAATCTGGCTTTATCCAAACCTCCTGTGGCTCTCACCACCTACAGGTTACAGCCCAAGCTCAAGGCCTACCTGATGCACAGACTTGCCTACGTTCTGAGATGTCCCTGGAGACAGACCAGGTCATTCTCTCAGAAGTCAAGGCCCCGTCCTCCCAAGCCCCCCCTCCACCGCCCCCGTGGGCTTCTCCTAGCCCTCGGTGACTGACACAGGATGTGTGGGTCTACTTGGGGGCTGTGGCACCTCAGGGCTCCGCTGCGTGCCTGCACCGGCTCTGCCTCCATGCTGAACCAATGTGTGGAGCAGACTGAAGGAAAGGGTTCCAACCCCCCTTCCAGCCCGACGCCCTGAGTCTAAAATCCTGGGATACAAATTCTCTGGATTTCCAGTCTAGAAAAAGGCAGGCCCTGTCCCTTACCCAGAGAGCAAGGCTGTGTGCTGGTGAGGAGCCAGGGGGCTGGACTTCTCAGGGCCTGGCAGGGGGATTATGGCTTCCCTTGTCCGGGGAGAAGGCCCAGCAGCTGCCAAGGAGGTGCCCTCAGCCACCCAGAACCACTGGCTCCTGGGCTTGGCTGCCAGCCAACACAAGCTCATTGAGCTCCCAAACCACGAGACTCCTTGCTCTGCCTGGGTCCCCAGGGACTCGGCTAGAGGGGCTCTCATTCATCTCTGCAAGCCAGGGGTCTGTGGAGGCAGGCCCTGACCAGCCCTGGCTGGGCCAGAGACTAAACAAACTCCAGGTGCCCACTGGTCAGGCAGCTGTCCCTCCCGAGGGCAGCTCATCCCAGCCCCCAACACACTCTTGGCCCGCTCCTCCTTCCTCTTCTCTCCTCTCCTTGTGAGCAGCTGTGTGTGTCTCTCCCCTTTTCAATCTGACACTGTGTTCTTGCCTCTTCCCGCTGCCTCTGCCTCTCTCTCTCTTCTTTTTCCCTAATTTTTTCTCCCACTCGCCATCTCTCCCCATCCCTCCCCATCCCTTTCATCGACTCCCTTTGCCCCCATCACTTTGCCTTCTCCTCTCTCCTGCACTCCGTCTCCCAGTGTGAATCTCCCTCCTTCCTCCTCTTTATTGACCCCCAACTCCCTCCCCTAGAACACAAATTCCGAGAGGTCTGAGAATGCCTGTCTTACTTACCACTGCATCCCCAAGATCTCACACAAGGCCCTCCCTAAATTCCAAGTTTCTCTCTACCCTTTCTCACTGGGTATGTCTCTGCTCGTGTATGAGAGAGAGACAGAGCCCACATGTGGTAGTCAAGGCGGAAGGGGCGATTTCAAATCAGCCGCCTTATACCAGGGTCCTGACCACGCACCAGGCTGCGGCCGGGCCCAGGGGATATGCAGGCACCTTGACAGGTCATTCTCAGCCATGTCCGACTGTGATACCCACCAGCACAGAGGTCAACCAGGGAGCTGAGAGCCCCAAGGAGGCAGAGATGAATGTCCCAGGGGGTGGCACAGTGTGAATAGAGCCACAGAAGGCGGAGGAGGCAGAGAGGCCTCCAGGAGGCAGGGAGAGCAGTGGGAGACAGGCAGCAGAGGTCACCTGTACCAGCAAGTGGAGGCCTCTTCCCACTGGCTTCAAGTCCTGGACCCACCAGAGGGCCTTTGCAGGTGCAATCTAGCCACACCGCACAGGGAGGCCCTGGCCCACTCCTGTGGCAGGGGAGGGGAGGGCCTTAGGCTGTCCAGTTCAGCAAGTCCATTTGGTTCTCCCGCTAGGTTACATCTCCAGATCCAGCCTTCGTCAGTAATAAAGTTGGTAATTGGGCCTCCATCTGTCATATCTTTTTTTTAATTTCCCAGTTGATTCTGAACCAGCAGTGGAGTGCTAGCATGAAGGGTCCTCAAAGACCTCCAGCAATAGCAACTAAATATTAATTGAGTCCCTACATGCCACCCCCCTGCTATGAACTTTCAGGCATTATCTGATAGCCCTATGAAATCGATACTATTGTTTTTTTCCATTGAGAAAATGGAGGCTCAGAGAGGTTAAATGACTAGCCTAAGGTCACACAGCTGGTAAAAGGACAAAGGCAGGATTTGAACCGAGGTCTTTATAACTCTGGAGCCAATGCTCTAGGGGGCCATCATTCATGTAGGAGACAAGTACTAGAGCCCAGGTAGTCTCCTGACTCTTAGTCGAGTGCTAGGGTTCCAAAAGCACCACTTCCTGAAATAGGGGTGGAACAAGATGGGAGTTAGGAAGGATCCGGGATTTCCAGGAAAAAGGGAATAGAGGAAGGAGGTTTTTAAGTACATCCAGCCCCCAATGCCCCTCTCTGTCAAGTCCTGGGGAGATCAGATTCCGAGGCTCTCAAGGAGAAGCGAGTAGAGGATTCAGGAAATGGAAGACTCAGGGAAGACCAGGGGAGTGGGGTGGATCCCGACTGAGCTGCAGGGGATAATGGGAAGTGGGTTTTAATTGACAGCTGTAAGGACTTTTGATTACCCGTCTACACCCATTTTACAGGTAAAACTTGATGTGCACAGTTGGACATGTCCAGAGAGTTCTGCATTCACAGCATCATGTATGTGATTACAGATGCAAAAGCAGATGAGGGCCAGAGAGGCTAAATAATGTGCCCAAGGCCACAGAGCAGGTAGGCAGAGCTCCCCCTAGAAGGACATGAAGAGGGGGGGAGCATGGGGCTGGGGAGTAGGCTCACCATGGGGCAGGTCCGCAGGGGTCCGGGTGCCAGGGTGGCTCCGCACTTGCTCCCACTGGAAGTCATTGTACTGGGCTTGGCTGTACTCGCAGGGCACTGCTGGGTCACTCACCTCCTCGAAGGTGCAGCCGGCTGTGAGGGCAGGGCCAGGTTAGCCCAGGCCAAGGCAGGGCTGCCAGCCAGGGAGGACACCTGGGGCTGCCCTCCAGGTCCCCCCACTGTCCCTCCTACCCAGACCCACCTCCCACCCTTTCCTCTCGTCAGGGCCCCCCCCTCCATTGCTCCCTCCCTGTAACAAAACTCTTGCCCCCTCCTTCTACCAAGGCCTCCCCGACTCTGTCCCCTCCCAATACCAAGACCTCCCCACACTGCCCACTCCTCCAGCCCAACCCGGACCTTCCACTGCTCAACCACTCATCAAGGAGCCTCCTTGATAAATCCTAGTTCTCATTATTGCTGTATCACTAGAGCATCACAGCAACTCTGTGAGATCAGAACTAGAATTATCCCCATTTTACAGGTGAGAAAACAAAAGCCCAAAGAGACTGAGTGACTTCCTTAAGGTCACATTGCTAGTTAACAGCAGAGGCGGGTGTCTTGTCACCCGCCTCTCCATCCTCACCTAGAGGACAGACAGTGGACACCAAGACTGGCAGAATCATGAATGCCTTAAGCCAGAACTCATGGTAGCCCTCCAATGGTGACAATCACCACATCATCGCATGCTCACAAGCCAGGCACAGTGATTAACGCTCTAAATGCAGAGTCTGGGAAGCAGACTTGGCCCAATGGGTAGGGTGTCCGCCTACCACGTGGGAGGTCCACAATTCAAACCCCGGGCCTCCTTGACCCGTGTGGAGCTGGCCCATGCGCAGTGCTGATGCGCACAAGGAGTGCTGTGCCACGCAGGGATGTCCCCCGCGTAGGGGAGCCCCACGCACAAGGAGTGCACCCCGTAAGAAGAGCCACCCAGCGCGAAAAAAGTGCAGCCTGCCCAAGAATGGCGCCGCGCACACGGAGAGCTGACACAACAAGACGCAACAAAAAGAAACACAGATTCCCCGTGCCGCTGGTAAGGACAGAAACAGTCACAGAAGAACACACAGCGAATGGACACAGAGAACAGACAACCGGGGTCGGGAGGGGAAGGAAGAGAGAAATAAATAAAAAAATAAGTCTTTAAAAATAATAATAAATAAATAAATAAATAAATAAATGCAGAGTCTCCTACCAGCCCCGCTCAGAAGCAGGTTCTACTTGTACCTCCATTTCATGTTGAGCTTAAGGGATTCAGTCATTTGCCCAAAGTCACCCAATCTAGGACTCTGCTTACAGGGATGTGACACTCAAAAGTGCAGTTATGTGCAGCTTGGGCACACATATGACCAGAGGAAGCAATTTCCATGATTAGAACCAATATTTATAGTTTAAAGGAAAATGAAAGGGGGGGGGGTAAAATTGTCGATCAATAGATGAATGGATAAACAAAATGTGGGAGATCTATACAATGGAATATTATCCAGTTGTAAAAACGAATGAAATGCTGATTCTTGCTATAGTCATTTTGAAATCATTATGGATAGTGAAATAAGCCAGATACAAAAGCACAAATACAGATTGATTGCACTTACATGAAATATCTAGAATAAGCAAATTCATAGAGGCAGAAAGTAGCTTAGAGGTTACCAGGGGCCTGAGGACAGGGGGAATGGGGAGTTTTACTTAATAGAGTTTCTCTTTGAAGTACTGAAAAAGTCGTGGTAATAGATGGTGGTGACAGTAGCACAACATTATGAAAGTAAATAATGCCAGTGAAGTGCAAATTTATAAAAGTAAATGGGAAATTTATTTATACGTTACCACGATTTTTTAAGCAGGGGCTGTGAGCAGTAAAGGTGGCTTGAAATGGAAGCAAGCCCTCTGGTTGGTAATGACGTCAGGACATCATAGCTTGCTCGTTAGAGCCCCAAGCTGAGTATCTAATAAGCCTGAGAACACCCCCAGTTTAGAAGGTAACTGCAGACTGGCCACCTGCACTCACTTGCAAACTTTAGCTCTTGGAGCCCCATCAGGGAGAGTCCTGAGGCACCCTAGACCCAGGAAAATGCCCAAGCAAGCAGCTAGGAAGCAGGCACAAATGGTGCCAGGCCCTGTCCTGGGTACCCACCAGCCACTGGAATGTCTCCCCATTTGACAAATGAGGTGACTGAGGCCCCAAAGGGTAAAGGGATTCACCCACGGTGTAACTTGGTAGCTAAGTGAGTGGGCTCTGGAGTCAGACACATTTGGGATTGAATCTCTGCAATTTACCAGCCCTTGTAACTACGGGCAAGTCATGTCTCCCTTCTGAGCCTCAGGCTCTCCATTCATATGTAGGGTTGTTGAGGATTTATTGTGGGGTCCACTTAGTACAAGCCTTGGCACATAGCAAGCACTCGGGAAATTCTTAAATGTGCCATGTGAGCTTACATAAGTAACAGTGGCAGGATTTGAACCCATGTTGGTCAGATGCCAAGGTCCATGCTTCCTACCAGAGATGCCTTCATGAGAAGGGCGACCCAGACTGCTTCCCAGGCTCAAAGAGAAGAGGAAATAAGCAATAACTGGGGAGTGAGGGCCATGGGCCAGGCACGGTGCTGGGCACACTCACATGTCACCTTCCAGGAGGCTCAGGTGTTTCCTCTGGAACAACTACTTCTCTGGGTTGTTGTGCAGATAGTGCCAAGCAGTCTATGGCAACACACCAGCAGAGCCACGCACACGGAAGGGGCTTGTCATTGTCGGGGACTCCCTTTTCCCTTCTTGGCCCCTTCAGAGTGTGAAACACAGATGTGGGTGTGAGGCTGGCACTGAGAGTTCAGGGCAGAACATCAGAAGCCCCTGTCCAGGGCTGGAGCGAGACCTTAGCTGTGCTCTTCCCTCTGTTTGAAAAACCCCGGTCAGCACCAGGCTGTGTGGCCTGGGTGTATTAGTCAGCGTTCTTTAGAGAAGCAGAATTATCAAGAGATATTTGTCAACAGTACACGATTCCATTAGAGTCTCTCACACAGCTGTGCGGATGCACAAGTCCAGGTTCCACAGCAGGCCGCAACCAGGGGCTGCAATGAAAGTCCAATGAAGGTTCTTGATGAGTTCTGGGAGATGTTGACTGTCAAAGACGAGCTGGGAAATTCTCTCTCAATGCTGGAATCACTTCCTCTTTTAAGGCATTCAACTGATTGGGTTAAGCGTCACTCTTGCTGATGGCAATCTCCCTGACTGATGTAATTATAACCAGCTATCTATGATTTACCACTGCAGTAAAGTCAATGGTGACTTAAGTCCATAAATGCCCTTGTATTACAGTTAGCCCAGTGCTTGCTTGACCAAACAACTGGGCACAATTACCTGGCCTAGTTGACACAAGAGCCTAACCATCACACTGGGGGAGCTGGATGTTAACTTCTATCTGTGCTGGGAGGGCCTCAGGTCTCCCTCCAGAAAAGACCCATAGCACACAAGAGAGAGGACCTGGCCAGCAGGGATGGTCACGGAGGGCTTCCTGGAGGAGGGAGGATAGCTGTCCACAAGGTTGCTCACAGCCGAGTCCTCCCTTAGGCAGAAGGATTCACAAAAAGGGAAGTCCAGGGAAGTGGACTTGGCCCAATGGATAAGGCGTCCACCTACGACATGGGAGGTCCACGGTTCAAACCCCAGACCTCCTTGACCCATGTGGAGCTGACCCATGCACAGTGCTGATGAGCACAAGGAGTGTCCTGCCACGCAGGGGTGTCTCCCGCGTAGGGGAACCCCATGCGCAAGGAGTGCGCCCCGTGCCCAGCGCGAAAGAAAGTGCAGCCTGCCCAGGAATGGCGCTGCACACACGGAGAGCTGAAACAACAAGATGACGCAACAAAAAGAAACACAGATTCCCGGTGCTGCTGATTAGGATAGAGGCAGTCAGAGAAGAACACAAAGCTAATGGACACAGAGAGCAGACAACTGGGGGGAGGGTGATAAACAAAAAAAAAATAAAACTTTAAAAAAAAAAAAGGGAAGTCCAGGATCTAGGGTCAGGCTGGGGCTCAGACCCTCCTTGTTCCTTCAGCGGCCCCAGTGTGATGGTTTGAAGGTGTATGTACCCCAGAAAAGTACGCTATTAAAGTTAACCAATTCCTGTGGGTGTCGACCCATTGTAAACAGGATCTTTTGGTGAGTAGGATCTTTTTTTTTTTTTTTTAAAGATTTATTTATTTATTTAATTTCCCCCCCTCCCCTGGTTGTCTGTTCTTGGTGTCTATTTGTTGCGTCTTGTTTCTTTGTCTGCTTTTGTTTCTTTGTCCGCTTCTGTTGTCGTCAGCGGCACAGGAAGTGTGGGCGGCGCCATTCCTGGGCAGGCTGTACTTTCTTTTCACGCTGGGCGGCTTTCCTCACGGGCGCACTCCTTGCGCGTGGGGCTCCCCCACGCGGGGGACACCCTTGCGTGGCAGGGCACTCCTTGCGCGCATCAGCACTGCGCATGGCCAGCTCCACACGGGTCAAGGAGGCCCAGGGTTTGAACCGCGGACCTCCCATATGGTAGACGGACGCCCTAACCACTGGGCCAAAGTCCGTTTCCCTGAGTAGGATCTTAAGATGTCATTGTTGGGGTCTCCCTTTTCAGCGTGGGTCTTAATCCTCTTACTGGAGTCCTTTATAAGAAAATGAAACTCAGGAAAAGAGAAAGCTATGGAAGCAAGAAGCTGAAAGCAATGAAACCCAGAAGAGAAGGGAGAGACCAGCAGATGCTGCCACATGCCTTGCCATGTGACAGAGGAGTCCAGAATCACCTGGCAGCCAGTCTTCAGGGAGAAAACATCACCTGATGATGCCTTATTTGAACATTTTTCTCAGCCTCAAAACCGTAAGCTTGGAAGCTAATAAATTCCCATAGTTAAAGCCAGTGCATTTATGGTATCTGCTTTCTTCCGCAGCTTAGCAAAGCAAAACAGCCAAGGCCCTGGGGCGAGCCTGGGATGACCAGCTCCTGGGCTTCCTCCTGCCCATCCATGGCTAGGCCACATGACCTGCCAGGACTCCCAGACTGACTGACCTGGTCAGAGCAATGCCCAAAGTGAAATCTCAGCTCAGAGTGACCCCCAGAACATCTGCAGTCAGAGTGAGCCCCCAAACTGACTGACCCAGATCAGCGACCCCCAGACAGACTGGCCTCAGCCGAGGTGGTCCCCCACTGATTGTCCCTGCCCAGAGTGGCCCCTAGTGTCCCCTAGTGTCATCCACATGATCACCAGACCGCCTGATTTCAGTCAAAATTACCGCCAGGTAGGCTAACCCTGGCCAGAGTGACCCCTGACCACACCAAATGACCCCTGCCACCTGACCCCAGCCAGGGTGACTCCTCAGCCAAAATGACTCCCTCTCCCTGGTCAGTGTCTCACAGACAGCCCTGGGCCAGAGCAGCCCCAGACAGCTGACCAGAGCCCAGGCCGGTGGCACCATCTGTCAGGCCATCCCTAGCTCTGCGTCTCTGGGCAGGACCAGTTCCAGGCACAGCATTTCCGGGGCCAGCTCCCCGAGGAGGGCTCCCCTCCCACCTCCATCCCACCTACACTGGGATGGAAACAACCAGCCCACCCCCGGCTCTGGGAAAAGCCAGCCATCGCTTCCAGCCTGGAGGGCGCGGAAGCCCCCAAACCAAGGCTCAGCTCTTGTGGAGACCCAAAGACCCAGCCCAGGGGCTAAAACTAGATCAGACTTTGGGTTCAGAGCAAGAATGATAGCAGGGAATCCCTGCCAACTCCACCGACACAGCCTTGGGGACACACCACCTACCACCACCACCACCAGGGGGCTGCCACTCCCCACGAGACCACCAGGTGCTGGCAAACCTGCAGAGTGACCCAGGTGGGTGCAAGTATTAGTCCTATTTTACAGATGGAAGCTGAGGCACAGAGAGACAGGGTTGCTTGCCCAAGATCACACAGCTACAAAGTGAAGACGCTGGGACTTAAACGAGCTATCTTTATTCAAGGAAGATAGGCGCAAGAGAAAAAGGCCCTGCCTTTTTGCCGGTGGCAGGCATTAACTCAGTTCATTCACAGGAGCCCTGCTCACTGACACTTTGTACAAAGCAGGTCCCACACTGGCTTGAGTAGAGGCACAAGGGTGACTGAGGATCCACTCTGCCCTCAGGAACCTCCTAGTCTGGGTGGGAGGGAGGAAATGCGGCAAATCAGAGAAGAGTCAGGTCCACAAGGGGTGGAGTAGCGGGGATTGGAGGGGCCCAGGGTCCAGGAAAACCAGAGATCTCGGGGGGGGGGGGGGGGGCGGCAGGGGGAAGGCTTCCTGGAGGAGGATGCACCTGAGCTGAGCCTGGAGGATGGGTATCAATTTGGCCAGTAGAGATGGGTGGAAGGGCATCTGAGGCAAAGGGCCTGGCAGCAGCAAAGGCAGGCAATGAGTTTGTCCCGGGCACAGAGGGGAGTCCAGAGGGCTGCATGAATGAGACATAAGACTGCGGGGAATCAGAGCTGAGGCCAGAACACGGAAGGCCTTAAATGCCAGGGCAAGGAGTTTGGCCACATCTCCAATTTGGGAGCCACAGCAGGTGTTTGAGCAGAGGAGGGCCTGGATTCAGATGAGCCGAGTGATACCTTCTGTAAACCACAGAGGAGGGTGGTGGCTTCTTCAGAGGGCACCGCAGAATCAGGAGGGAGATGAGACCAAGCCAGCACAGGGTCCAGAGTCAGATGCCAGGAACTGCTAAGGAAAGGGGCCTCAAGTCCCCATCTTGGAGGCATACCACACACACCCCGATCACACCCAGAACCCCACAGAGAAATGCACAACATACACACGGCCTCACACTCAAATGTTCCCGCACTCCCGTGCCCCAACCTAGTCTAAGCCTCAGGGACACTTTCTCAGCCGGGCGGGGGAGAAAAGGAAGACAGGCCCCTCCTTGGGCACCCAGTTTCCACCCAGCCTCTCTGAGAGGATGAGCTGAAGCAACTCAGGACCCCCACCACCTCCCCCAGCCCCAGCTCAAACTGGCCCAGCAACATTCCTCAGCTAATCTCCCCAGTCTGGCAGGCGGTTGCCTGAGCAACCGTCAGCCACAATTTGGAAAGGCACAGAGATGGTTTATCCACATCCGGCTGGGCTCTGGGGGGGGTGCCTGGTCTCTGTGGGGGGGGGGGGGTGACGTGAGGGGCAGAGCAATCTCTGGAGGAGGAACCAGAGTGTGGTTTCCCTGGTAGATGGTCTCGATGCCTTCATGTGCGTGTTTTCCACATGCAGGGTCTGTGCGCATGTGAGTGTGTACACAGGGCTGTGAGAGTCACCGCCTGGTACCAAGTTGCAAGTGCTCAATTGGGAGGCCTGAGCCGTGGGTCTTATTCCTGCTGAGCCTCTAACTCCCTGTGTGACCTTGGGCAGATGATTTTCCCTCTCTGATCCCCTTCTTCCTCACCTAGGAAATGAAAATGGGAAACCAGGTAACCTCTAAAATGGCTTCCAGCTCTGGAATTCTGATGCCAGTTATTTGGGTATGCATGTGAGCAAGAACAATTGAGGACAGAGAGAGACACTACTGGGAGAAGGATATGCGAGGGGGAGCATGGGTGTCTGAAAGTGTGGGTCTCCCAGGAAGTGTGCTGTGAAGCTGTGGGTGTGAAGGTAAATATTCATGTACAGAGGTGGAAGGGCACATTCAGCGAGAGGCATGTGCCTATGGGGAAGGGGAGTGTGGCGTGGAGGGGAGGGGGAGCGTGCACGTGTGTGTGAGCGCTGCACGCATGTGCACACCAGGCTCTCCTCACCGCCTGGCAGGGAACGTCCGCTGTGCCAACAGCAGCTGCAGCTGCCACCACAGGGTTTTCTGAAGGCCCTAGGTAAACAGAGCCTGCCCTCTCTGTCTGCAGTGAGAGCTTTGGTTTGTCAACAGAATATGCAGGTCCCAAGAGTCGCCCCAGGAGAAACAAAACCTCTCCCAGCAGAGAGCAAACATACAGGCTGGGATCACGCCGAACCCAAGCACAGCCCCAACTCTGGCCTGGGGAATCCAAGCATAATCCCATTGACAATCCTGGTCTATTTCACCATCCAAAGATGCACCTCTCTTCTAGGTAGCTCAACACAATCCCAGAACCAACATTGGCCAAACTCCTGGACATTCTTGCCTAACCCAGCCCCATCCAGTGTCCTCACCCCCTATAACTCCATCCCAGCCCGTCTCACCTTCATCTCCTCTTCCCCTGAAGTCTGGGAATGTCTCTTCTGCCTCTGAACTCCATCCCCAAGCCTGGTGTATAACAGAGGGCCAGTCATGACCCCATGACCCTCACTAGTCCGACCACGACCACTCCTCAAGGACCATGGCCTTAGCCCAGAGGCCTGGCCCAGCCCACCTCACTCCCCTCCTTGCCCAGATCAACACATCCAGACCTGGGCCAGCCTCCCTGGAGCTGCAGCCAGAACCCTGAATAATTGATGAGCAATTAAGGGCAGGGCTGGCGGCCATATGCCCATCTTCTAAACACCCAGCGCTCAGCATGGCTGCAACCAGGGAGATCACCCAGGGCCAGTCCACAGGGAGAGGAAAGAGAGCGGGCACCACCCACAGGAGCCAACAAAGGGCCCGGCAAGGCCGAATCTGTCATCTCTCCTGAGGAGTGAGGAAGCCAAGTGCAGCAGTGCTTTAGGGGACCCTGAAGGCAGACCCACTCCCCATCTCCCTGAACAACACGCACCGTCAGTTCCGGGGTTAGCAGTAGGACTGCCTGGCCCAGACGCCATGTAGAGGCAAAGGGCCAAATAAAGGACTGTGCTGTGCACAGACACACAGATGCCATGCAGTGCAGAGGCCCTGTGTCAGACAGAGATGCAGGGCAGCGTGGAAGGGCAGAGGGCTGTGCAAAGAGCTGAACTTTATAAAGGGACTGTACAGAGAGAGGCTATGTAGCGAGGGTCCCCTGCAGGGCAGCCACTCTGCACTGCACAGAAACAATGCAGTGAGCAGAGCACACAGTGAGCACAGACCACAGAAGAGGCACCTGGAGCAGGATGAAGGAACTGGTCAGTGCCACGAGGTGAAGGAGTACAGCATCCCCGTGGGCACGACCCAGAGCTTCACGGAAGCCAGCGCAGCAGTGCGGTGCAGAAGATGGAGTGGTACACTGGGCTGGAACGCAGGGCCCCATGACGGCCATACAGAGGGATGCCGAGGAGTAAGCTCAAGCCCGCCTAGCTCCCCCTCTCCAGACGCTAGCACAGGGACAGGCACAGAGTAGGAGCTCCACAACTTCTCACTGAAGGCGTGTGCTCCATGGAAGCATACAGAACAGTACAGAGATTCGGGAAAGGGAAGGCTGCTGTGGGGGTGTAGAAGGAACCCTTTCCAGAACACAAGCTCAATTCAGTCCCAAGGAGCAATGTAGGTACAGACACTCAGAGAAGTGGTAGAAAGTGGCACAAAAAGGAGTGCATGGAAGATGCAGTGTGGCTCAGGGGATTCAGTGGAAGGGCCCAGGGTCCTGAAACCCAGCAGAGTGCACACAGCCGAGCATGAACCGGCAAAGTGCTGGGTGGAGGCTCCCAGCAGGAATCCAGTGCAGCACACAGGGCTGATGTCGTAGCTCTCTGCAAAAGCTCTGCCCCCAAAAGCCCAAGCCAGTCCTGAAGCCCAAGTTGAAGTATAAGTACAGGCTCCCTGAACAGCATGCAATGTGAGGCAGAGGTGCACTGCAGTGAGGACACTCGATGCAAAGATGTTATTCAAACGGGCCTACCTACAGAAACCGGGGGAGGACACAAGCAGACACCCCCAGGGGTGACAGTGAAAGGCAGAGCTACCAAAGGGAGAGCATTACCACAGCTGTGGTACAGTGTAAGCCTGGGCCAGGAGCCAGTGCATACCCAATGCAGTGCAGTGAAGCAGTGGGACAGAAGCACTCTGTGAGACAAAGGAGCACTGCAGTGGACAGTGCAACAGTGGGAAACAGAGGGACTGTGCCCAGGAACTCAGGCAAGTCCACATGCCCAAAGCAGGGAAGATGCACACTGCAGTAATGCAGTGAAATACAAGGATGCCACATGCTGCAAAGATGCAGTGTTGTGGCAGAATGCCATTTGTTGGTACAAAGTGCAGTGACCCCATGTGAGGAGCTATGCCCCAGATCCAGCAGGGTCCACAGACCCAATACAATGCAGATTACCCAGTGGGCTATCACAGCAAAGAACAGAAACCCTCTGTGATGCAAACATGCAGTGTGGCCGGAAAAAGCCAGGTATTGGTCTCAGGCAGTGGTACAGTGCGTGGGGGGGGGGGTCTATCCAGAAACCCAGGAGCCCACCTTAACTAATGCAGCATAGAAGAGAGGTGCAAAAGTACAAATAGCTGTGCATACAACTGCAGGATGGAGGTACAGTACAACGGACAGGGGAGAGGTGGAGCATTCAGAAAACCAGGGAAGTCCACTCACCCAGTGCAATGAGGAATCCTAGTGCAGTTGTGCATTGCAGGGCTGAGCCACAGTTAGTACTGTGCATGGATGCAATGCAATGGCTCAACCCTTAGGTACTGGGTCCAGACTGCACACCCCAGGGCAGTCCAGAGCAATGATGCAGTGTAATTACAGAGTGTAGAACAAAGACATGGCACACTGCACAAGTGTTGGTGGGGAGGGTTGCAGGTGCCTCCCAGTGATGCACTGGTGAGAAGGGAGCCCAAACCCCTGGAAAACTCTGAGGCTGAGCTGGCTCACTCCCTGGCTGATCCCCATCTGCCTTGTGGGCCTCCTCCTCTTGTATCCCCCAACCTCCGACATCTTCCAACCCAGTGACTTTCCAAGGGCACGGATGAAGCCACTGCCGCCCACGGGATGCGCAGCCCAGAACGGAGCACATTATCCAAGTATTTATATCTGAACAGGGCCCCAGGTCACTGGCAGGCAAACAATAAACTCAGATTCTACTGAAAAGTTTTTGAACAATTAAAACACATCCCCTGGCCCCCAGCCCAGGGCAAGGCAGTATGGGGCAGGGCAGGGGAGAGACACAGAGAGAGACCCATTGGCTCAGGCCCTGGCACAGGGTGGGTGGGGATTGGGGTGAACAGCAGGTAGGTTGTGTGCGGAGAGCCAGACCAAACAACAGGACTGGTCACCACCCCCTCCCAGGCCTGGACTTCATCAGACAATAAGAACAAACTTTTCTCAACACACAGAGAAAAGCACACGGAGACCCACACACACTTGAGAGTAAACACTTACACAGGGCTGACTGGGCCAGGACCTGTTCTGATCTATATACATGTATATATCCTCACAACGCCATGAAGTGTGTTCTACTGTTATGCCCACTTCACAGTTGGGAAACCTGAGGCCCAGGGAGGTTACGTAACTTGCTCCCAGGTTATGTGCTAGTAAGTATGGGAGCCATGATTAGAATCCAGGTGGTCTGACTCCTGAGCCCATGCTCTTAACCACCACACTCTAGTACAAACACACATTCACACACATCAACAGCCACGAGGGTGCACACGTACACACATGTACAAACACAATACACATGTTCTGAGCAATGCAGTTCCCACTCTCTCAGCTAAGACACCTATCCTGTCCAGATCGGTTTCTGACACCTCCCGGTTGTCACTTCTCATCCCCTAGCTGTCATATGCCACCTGTTCTCTCCACCCCACATCTGTCCCCCAACCTCCATATGTCACCCAATACCAGCTGCCCACTCATCCCCAGCTGTCTCTCCAGCCTCCAGCTATCCCCACCCTACGGCTGATCCCTCATCCTCCATTGTGTCCCCAACTGCCAGCTGTCCCCATCCCCGAGATTTACCTTCATCCCCACTGTCACCCAATCCCCCACTGTGACCTGGTCCATCAAATACCCCCAAACCACACCCCTTCCCAATTTCCCCATCCCGATCCCCACCCCCAGCTTCTGCCCTCAAAGTCCAAACCCTCAGCAATCCCTCTAAATCCCCATTCTCCTCATCCGTTGTAACTTGCCTCTAGGTCCCGGGTTTCTGCCCCTGAGAATCTGACAAGACTCCCGAGTCATCCAGTAACACCTTCTTCTGAGTGGTCAACCCAGGAGTCCCCCCTAGGCCATTCTGTAGGTAATGGCAGTCCCTGCTCAGGGCCAGCCAAAAGCCACCCTCTCTTCACTGATGCCAGCCCCCCGGAGCCCAGGCTCCCGCCTCCACCCCCTCACCGCCTTCCCTGGGGACACCAAAATGACGAAGATGCAGCCCAGACAGAGGGGCTCCCAACCTTGCAGGAGGCCAGGGCAAGCTGCAGCACACTCCCATAGGTGCATTCTTGGGGGGTTTGACCAACCAGGCCACAAGGGGTCCGGGAAGGCTCCCCTGGGGCAGTGACATCGGAGCTGGACTCTGAAGGCGAGCAAGTAGGCAGGCCTCCATGAGGTGAAAAGGGTGGCGCGGGCCTGCTCGGCAAACAGCACGGCACGGGCCAAGGGCATGGCAGGTTCAGGAGCAGCACGTTTTCTGGTGATCCTGGATCACCGGTGGATAGGAGAGGAGGGGAATGAGGGAGAGGGGAGGCTGGTCATGCAGGGCCTCGACTGCATGTTTGGGTTTGGGTTTTATCCCCTGGGTGCTTGGAAGCCTTCAGCTTGGAGCAAGGGAGGGGCAGCATCCTACTCTGCCTTAGAAAGGTCATTCTGGTCACAGAGTGCTGGAAGGATTGGAGAACAAGAGGCTGGTGGCAAAATGGAAACCAAGGAAAGAGCTATTGAATAGTCCAGGCAAGAAAGAACAGGATGTGGATTCAACAAAACTTTGTTCAGTAGCAGCTGAGTAATGCCCCATCCAGACCAGTTCTAACCCAGGAGGGGCCCAGGCCTCACTAAAGATGCTGCAAGTCTCATATCCGTGGACCAGCACTGTCACTAGAACTTTCTGCAATGATGGAAAAATTTTCTATCTACATTGTTCAGTACAGTAGCTGCTAGCCACATGTGACTCCTCAAGACCTGAAATCTAGCTAGTACAACTAGGAACTGAATTTTTTGTTTTAATTCATTTTAATTAATTTAAATCACCACATGTGGCTATGCGGCCACCAGATCAGACCATGAAGGTATAGAATATTGCTATCATTGTAGAAAGTTCTACTGGGTAACTCAGCTCTATACTGCCTGGCCTCCCCTCCAGGGCACTAACCATGGAGAAACAAAACCACTGGGGCCTCCTTCAGAAGCTCCTGGTTTGGAGATGTGAAAGATCAGGAGACAAGCCCCAGGAAAGGGGATGTCAGGGGCTGTGCTGGCATAGCCCCAGACCCTGGCTCACAGATGGGCCCAGCCACTAGGAGCCTCCCCAGCCGACACAAGCGCACCCCACTCCTGCATGCATAAACACAATCCCCACAAGACATCTGGACTCACAAACGCCTGGGCACCCACTATCCAACACACGGTCACCCCATTTCTGGATACCTTGATGCTCCCACTCAGCTATCCATAAACTGGAGGAGCCGCACACCCAGACTTACCCAGCACCGGACAGACCCCCACCTGGACCTAACACTGAGACACTCCCATCCTTGAATGCCCTTGAACCTGGGGACTTCCAGGCACCTGGACAGGCCCACCTTCAGACCAAGAGACACTGGGATAGCCTTGTGTTTGAACACCCTGATCCTCCCATACCCGGATACTAAGACACCGCCCACCCAAACAGCTCTGCTCCAAATTCCAGCTATTTGACCCTTGGGTACCCAGAAACCCTAACATTGGGCTGCCCAGTTATCAAAGCAGCTGGCTGCCTCCCAACCTCAGACTAAGATCCTGCCACACCTGGGCAACCAAAGGCTGGATGCCCTGATGGGCCACACGTGTCCTATGCCCCAGGCTATAATTACACACGCACACACATGTGCACACACGTGCATGCACACACACTCCTCCACAGACACTGAATCCACCAAGCCACACCACCGAAACATACAAGCACAAACACACCACTCTGCCCAGCTGCCAGAGTCACACCTGCACACACTCTGCCAGGGGATGGCCAGGCCCTGCTACGGCCAGTCCCACAGGTGTCTCCTCCCTTCCCTCCAGCTCACATGCAGCCAGGACAGAGGCTGTGAGCCCACCTGCCCCCCTAAGACCAAGGACTGAGGATGGAGGGGGGAGTCGGCCAGAAGACCGCCCCTCCCTCCTGCCCAGGGCCCTCCCTCCCTCTCTGCTGTCTGACGGTTGGGACGCTGTGCTTCACCAACTGCCAAGGCCTCCAGCACAAAGGGCCAGGGCTGGGGGCTGGACAGGCCCTGCCAGCTGCTGGGGGAGGGCCTGGAGGACATGAGGCAGCCATGCTGGAGATTGGGAGAGGGGCTGCCAGGCAGGGGACCCACTCCCTTCTGTCACCTCCCCTTTACAGGTCCCAGATGACACTCTCTACACTGCCTTTTCACAACACAGCACCAGCCCCCAGCAGAATTTTCCAGATTCCTGGAGGGAAAAACTGGTTCTTTCATTCCTACCTTCAGTGGAGTCAGTGCGCCCCCCTCTGGCGACTCTGGCTTCGAACTTGACCCACTAGACTTCCTTCTTTCATGCCCCATAGAAGGTACTCACCACAGGTGGGCTGGGCCTTATGCCTGACCCTGAGGATTCAGACAGCAACTAAATGCCCAGTTCCTGCCCTTGTGGACCTCATGGTCTTATAAAGGAGACAAAACCAATAAAGTAACTGCAATGCTACAAAAGACCCAACCAACCTCCACCAGGACAGGGCTAGCCAAAGAAGGCTCCAGGAAAGAAGTGATGACTAAGTCAAGAACTGACTGAGGAGCAGGAGTTCAACCAGGTGAAGTGGCAGAGTTTGAGAGTTTGGCAGGGAAAGAACAGCCTGTACAAAGGCCCAGAGAGGAGATAGCAGGCAATGGGCATTTAGCGGGCTCCTGGTAAGTGGGTCTGGCTGTCCAGAGTATAGGATGGGAGGAGCCAATGGCACAAGATGAGGCTAGACAGGGAGGCAGGAGTTAAAGCAGGCAACCTAGCCAAGAGGGAAGGACTTGATCCTGAAGGCAACGGGGAGCCTTCAAGGAGTTTTAAACCAGGTTTTGAAATGTTTTAGGAAGATCCCTGGCACCAGAGACAGGTGGAGGGAAGAGGCTGGGACCTTCCTGTGGGTGAGAGTTGGGGACAAGAGAAACCCTGAGATGGCTTAAGGGGAGGACACATCTGGAGGCAGCGACCTGAGAGGGGAAAAGGAGGAAGGGGGGCATGGGGCACCCCCTGCAACTCTAGCTAACCCAGACCTGCAAGGAAAGCCACCCCATCCGCCCAGTTTAACTCATGAAAGGACAGAAGGATGGCAGAGTGCCCACCCTGGGCTTTCCCTGGCACAGAGCTGGGCAGGAGGCTGCCCCGGAGCTCGCTGCCCCCAGCCTGAGCCGCTCTTGCCAATGCCTGCTGAGCGCCGTCCCCCAGCCCCAGGAGACGGGAGGGCTGCCCAGACAAGCCTTTATTACCCAACCTGAAACCACAGGGCAGCCTCTCCCTCGTTCCTGCTGTCCACAACTCCAGCCACCAAAAGGGCAAAATAAGCTGGGACATGGCAGAAGAAATCCTGCCAGGTTTATACGCCAGAGACATGCCATCCCATACCCACCCCTACCCGCCATACTCAGGAGGCATTCAGGGCCTGGACTAATCCTACCCAGACTGGGGCAGGAGGTGAGCCACGCCTTCTCCTAAGGGCCTGGAATTAAGCTCAAATAGTAAGAGCTACAAGACAGCTCTTGGGACTTTACCCACTGCACGGTCACCCCCATTTTGCAGATGAGGAAACAGGCTGAGAAGTGAAGTGGCTTGCCCAAGGTCACACTAACAGCAAGCAGCAGAGGCAGAATTTGAACCCAGATCCTCTGGTCTGAAATCACTGCCTCTGGGGCTCTGAAACAGCCCTCAACCCCATCTTTTGTGTCCTGACACTCACAAATGAAGCCTTACTTTAAAGTCTACCAAGTTCCACACACCATTATTATTACCCCCGTGGCAAATGGGGAAACTGAGGCTCTGAGAAAGGGAGTAACTTGCTCAAGGTCTTACTCCCAAACCTCATTTCTTGACAGTTCCCCCTACCGGCAGGAGCTCCCAGGTTTGTGGGAGTTCTCCGAATAACGCGGGGAGGGTATCGAATTGGGGGGGGGGGGTGCGGTGAGGAGAGTACCAGGAGGCGGGTTGGAGCTCCGGGTGGGAGAGGAGAGCAAAGTGGGTGCGCGGGAGGGGCGGGGGATGGGGACAGAGGTCGCCTTGGGCGTCCTCTCCCGCACAGGGAGGTCAACGCTAAAGCTGGGCGCAAAGGCCCCAGGACCAGGCCCCAACTCGGAGCCAGCGCGGGAGCGACCACGGGAGCCTCGGAGCGGCGGGGCCGGGAACTCGATCCCGGGGAGGCCGGTCCTTGAGGGCCGACGGCGGGGAGGAATCTGTCCCGGCGGAGGCGGCTTGGCACGTGGCTGAGCTCTGCTGCCCGCTTCGGGCGTCTCCGGGTTCGTCGGCGCCTGGGGTGGGGGGCTGGCCGCGCAGCTGGTGGGGGCGGGGGAGCTGAGGCCCGCGGCAGGGGGAGGGCCCCGCGCGACTCCGCAGGAGGGGCAACCTCTGGGATCCCGGGTCCTAGGCGGGGATGTGGAGGGGGGGGATGTGGAGGGGGGTGGGTTCGGGGAGGGGGGTGGGGAGGAGTGTGGGGAGGGGGCTGGACACACGAACACACGACCCTGTGCTACCCGCCACAGCACTCAGGGTCCACAACGCCCACTCCGAGGGGCACACGGACACGCAAACGAAAGCTCCGGATGCACAAATTAAGATACCCGACCACACACGCGCGCACGCGTACATGCGTACACACTCAAAAGACAGCAGACCCCGAAACACACCCAGGGAGAGCGCGCTCGTACAGCGGACGAGCGCAGAGACGCACTCACACACGCACTCGCCCTCACACACGGCGGTCCCGGCCGGCGGGGAGGCTGCACAAAGTTGTGGAGTCGACGGAGGGAGTGTCCCGGGAGACCCCGGCGGACGCGGCTCCTCTAGCACGTAAGGAGAGGGGACGCCGAGCGAGGGGACACCCCCCGCCCGGCCCGCGCCCCGACGCCGCAGCCCCGCCGCGGGGAGCGGCCGCCACCCAGCGGCCCTCGGTCCAGCCGCGCGGCGGGGCCCCCGCAGGAGCGCCCGCCAGCCCAGCGCTCCCAGCCGGCCGCCAGCCCGGCCTCCGCGCGCCCCCGCCGGCCCCTCCCGGCCGCCCCCCGCGCCGGCCCCTCGGCGGGGTGCCCTCCGGGCGCGCGCGCACACACACTGACTCGGGCGGCCCCGCAGACCCCGCACCGCCTCGGATCCGCCGCCCGCCCGCGTCGCTCGGAACTTGCGAAACAACAAAACAGCCCGACATGTCGGAGTCGGCGGCCGCCGGGCCCCCCATTCCCCCTCGCGAGCCTCAGGCCCGGCCCGACTTGGCGGGGTGGGGGCGCCGCCGCGACAACTTGTTCGGCCCTGCGGGGCCACACACGCACACATACGGAACACACACACTGCCAATGCCACCTCGGGGGGCCCGGGCACACGTAAGCCACAACCTAGGCGTACACCGCACTCGCAACATTCCTGGACACGCAGCCAGTACGCACCGACACACACACACTCACATCCGCTCCCCTACTCGCTCCTACACATGCATTCCCGACACACTTGGCATTCACTCGGACCCACGCAGCCCCCGTCGGTGCACACTACAAAGCTCAGACACTCCCACACGTACACATCGCGCACACAGCACACGGACACACGTTCCGGACCCTTGCCCAGTTCTCACACACGTACGCGTATCTCACAAGTACACACACCACACGCACACACCCTCTGATCCACACTCGAACAGAGCACTCCCGGCCACACACACAACACAGTCTCAGACACGACACACAACAAACAGCACTCCCTGCTACTGTATACAAAACGCAAACAAATGCAACACATTTTGCTGATACAACTCCAGCCACACAACCAAACTCAGATGCACACACAACAGACACACAGCCTACTCGGCCGCACAAACACTACACACTAGCAGACACACAAGACACTGAGCACACCCATTGCCTTGATGCACACAACATGAATCCAAACATACTCACAGACATAAAACACAAGGTACCTTTTCTTTCACATAAAACTCACAGACACACAATATTCGCAAACACACAACACCCCACACACGATTGCACATCCAACACTCAAGATACACACAGGGAGCACGCGCGTAACGACCAGTCGCCCAACACTCACACTTTGTTCCGAGCTACGCCACGGGCCCCGGGGGCTCGGCGGGGCAAGCTCGGTCCGATCGCCGCGCGCTTACCTGCCGGAGTCTCGGTCTCCGGCGCGCAGAGCTGGAAGGTGAGCGCCAGGACGAACGCCTGGGCGCGGGCCATGGTGCGCCGCCGCCTGCCCCGGGGCCCGGCGCGGGGGGCGCCGCCGCCGGTGCCCGAGCCGAGCCCGAGGCGAATCGGAGCCGGAGCGGCGCTGCGCGGCACCGAGCGGGACTGGCGCCGAGTCCAGAGCGGGAGCCCAGGCTAGCGGGGCGCTGACGTCAGGCCCGGCCGCGCGTTCCGCGGTCTCGCAGCGCTCCCTGCTGGCCGCAGCGCGCGCTGCTGCCCCGGCCGGGTGCCGTCCGTCCGGCGTGCCCCTCCCCCACGCCCGTACCCCAGCTTGGAGGGCCTGTCGCGGGGCCTGGACGCACACCGGCCACTGCTCTTGCAGGCATCGATTTACTCAGGTAAGCACCCTCGCCGTCCACGCCTAGCTCCCGCTTAGCGCTCTCAGAATCCATGACCCAGGGTCATCCGGCCTCTGTGTCCCATATGATGCTTGAATCCCCTCCACTTCCTTCAAATGCATTTTCGTTCGTACCTCCAAAAACAGAGCGTTCATCACCTTTCGAGATTGCTCTTTGGGTTCTTGGAGATGCTAGTTTTCAGAAAGTTCTTCCTTTTCATGTTGGTCTAGCGACACAGAATAAGTATATTTGGGTCTCTACCCAGTATAAGCCCTTGTACAATGCCCTGCAAACTCACCGTCCCTTACTGTGGAATACCAGGAACTTTCTATCTGCTTTACCCACGTGTCCTCATTTCATCCTCACCACGACCCTATTACGATGTATACTTACTATCCACATTACACAGTTGAGGAACTGAGGCACAGAGAGAGGAAGTGACTTTCCCAAGGTCATGCACTAGTCTAGGGCAACTCCAGGATTTGAGTCAAGGCTTTCTGGCTTGAACTGAATTGAACTGAGACACGGCTCCATTCTGGAAACCTATGCACTCAAGAAATGCTTCCTGGATATTGATTCATTTATTCAACAATTATTCTGAGCCAGGGCAGAGATATAAAGCAGCAAAAAAAAAAAAAAGCCTACCCCTATGACACTGACATTCCAGTGGGAAGACACAAACAAGAAAAAACAAAATACAAGCGAATTCTACAGAAAAAAGCAGAGAAAGGAAGGGGATTGCCACAATTTTAAACAGAGCACTACCACGTGACGTGTGTTTACTTGTCTCTACCCCTGCTCGAAGGGCACGGACTTTGTCTTGTATCCTGGTGCCTAATATCTGGTATATAGTCTGTGCTCAATAAATATTAATGAATAAATAGATGGTCAAGTGAATGAATATAGATGTGGTCCCTACCCTCATAAGCTTATATTTTAATGGGGAACACCAACAGCAAACATGCAAATAAATACATAATTACAATACATGCACTCTGAAGAAAAGGGATGGAATGTTGTGATACAGAATGTGGAAGGGAGGGGAAGTGGAGCTGGGTGGTCTGGCACAAGGTGGTCTGAGAGGGCTTCCCTAAGGAGGTGACATGGTGACATTTGAGCTGAGACCTGAAGTATGAGAAGGAAATGCATATCAGCAGGAGGAATGTTGCAGCCAGAGGAAAGCCTGTGCAAAGGCAGGAGCTGATGGTTTGAGGAACTGCAAGGAAGCCAGGGTGGCTAGAGCGGAGTGGGTGAGTAGGAGAGGGAAACCAGCTGCAGCTGGAGCAGTCAGCAGGGTCTTCCGGTAATGCAAGGAACTGTGGGCAAGGAAGGGGCTTTGGGTTGCACCCTAAGAGCAGTGGTAAGCCATTGGCATTAAGCAGAAGTGTAATAAGTTCTGCTCTCTGATTTTCTTAAAGTCCCCCAAGGAGCCAAGTGGAGAACAGTCTGCAGACCCAGAAGGACCCATGGGCAGATGCTGCATTTGTTCTTCAGGCCAGAGGGGCACAGGATGAGCTGACTGGTGGGCAGCAGCAGGGAACGGGGCTGAGGGGCTCAAGTTGTGTCTAGGCACTTCCTCTGCTCTTCCTCCACATCCCGAGTGGGCCAGGAGAGAGCAGAGCTGAGGGTTCCCAGGCCTTTGTTCTCCTCTTTCATGAGCACCGATGAGCTCCAGGCGGAGATGGGGAACAGACCAAAAGAGACAGAGCATGCAAGAACCAGAAATAGTTAAACAGAGAGAGAGAGAGTCACAGGGAGAGAGACAGAAGCAAGAACAGTGAAAAGTGATGGGGAAGAAACCAGACAGAATGACACCAGAGCAAAGAGGAGAGAGACAGAAAGCCACCCGGAAAAGGAGATTCCAAGAGAGAAAACTGGTGGACGTGAAAAGCAGCAGCCAAGGACGCTGTTTGCAGAGCACTCTCGCGGGAGCCTCAGGACAAGGGCTCACCATCTTTCCCATTTTATGGATGTGGAAACCAAGGTTTAAAGGGCAGTCACTCAGGAAGAGATGAGAGGTGGAGGCGTCTTTGGGACATGGAGCTGCCCTGGATGGTACTTCAGAGGCAATCACCGGACATTGTAAATCCTCACAGGGCCCACTGGATGGAATGGAGGAGAGTATGGGCCATGATGTGAACCAATGTATATGAGGTGCAGAGGTGCCCAAAGATGTACTTACCAAATCCAATGGATGTGTCATGATGATGGGAACGAGTGTTGTTGGGGGGGGGAGAGGGGGGGTGGGGGGATGGGGTTGAATGGGACCTCACATATATATTTTTAATGTAATATTATTACAAAGTCAATAAAAAATAAAAAATAAAAAAAATAAAAAAAATAAAAAATAAATAAAAAATAAAGGGCAGTCACTTGGTCAAGGACACACAGCTAGTACTAGGACCCAGGACCCAAATCCAGTTCTGACTAAGTCCAGACCCCTCTGCCCTTTGTGCAGGGAAAGATGGCAGAGACTATGGGAGAGGAAGAAAGAGAACTCAGCAACAGGTGGATAGAAGAGAAAAAACCCGCTTTTAAACCTCTATAACCTATAATTTTGGAGAGAAGACGAAAGGAAGGAGGAAGATCCTGGCCCAGAGTGACCTGCTGGGTCTGGAGAAAAGGAGAGCACCTCAGACAGTGCCAGGCCACAAGGAAATTCAATCACCCACAACTCATCGAACATTTATGACAACTACCCTTGCTGGGCACTGTATTGGGTGCTGGTGTCATAGAGATGAACTAAGCAGGCCCCACTCTTGCCTGGAGGTGGGAGTGGGGGTGGACACAAAAAGAACTAAGAGACAATGTCCTAAAGGCCATCGCACTGATCAAAAAATACCGGGAAAGCACAGAGGCAGTGCCGGTTGACAGCCTAGGAGGTTGGGAAACAACATCAAGGAAGTGATATCTGAACCTGGAGTTTCCCAGGTAGGCCATCAGGAAAGAACATTTCAATGGAAAGAAGCAGCCTGAATGAAGGCACGAGATGTGGAAGTACCAGGAAAAGTGGGTATCAGGTGCGGTTGGATTGTAGGCCGTGCTTGTTGGGCCAGCAGGAGATAAAGCTGGAAAGGCAGGCGGGAGGCAGAATGCATAAGCTCTTAAATGCAATTCAGGACAGTTGGACTTGAACTCCTGCTTAGTGGTCCTCAAGTCGATCCCTCGGGGGAACCAGGTGTTCTTCAAGTCAAGCTGAAGGGTTCTGCCATTAAATGAAAACGGTAGCCATCTTTTCCTAATTAGCAAGAAGGCAGGTTAAATTACAGTAACTAAAAAAATAGTTTAAAAACTGCAATGAATAACCCGGGACCTCATATGTAGGAAGCTGGCACTCAACAACTGAGCCACATCAGATCCCCTGAGTTAGTTTTTTCATTTGTTTGCTTGTTGTTTTTTGCTTTTAGGAGGCACTGGGAACCGAAACCAGGACGTCCCATGTGGGAAGCAGGTGCTCAACTGCTTGAGCCACATCTGCTGCCCAGTTTTTCTTTCTCCCCCTCCCCCCATCCTGGTATTTTTGCTCTCTGTGTCCATTTGCTGTGTGATCTTCTGTGTCTATTCCTCTTTTTGTCTTCTCTTCCTATTTTCAGTTTTAAGGTGCTTTTTCTCCATACGTTTTTCTGAAGACTTTAGCTCATGTCAGTGGTGTGAGAGAATGATAAAATTCGCAGTCATATTTTTTTTTTACCATTTTAAATTTAATATATCAATAGTTAATTGTGTTCTAAAATGCACTGTGGGCGGCAGACTTGGCCCAGTGGTTAGGGCGTCCGTCTACCACATGGGAGGTCCGCGGTTCAAACCCCGGGCCTCCTTGACCCCTGTGGAGCTGGCCCATGTGCAGTGCTGATGCACGCAAGGAGTGCCCGGCCATGCAGGGGTGTCCCCCGCGTAGGGGACCTCCACGCGCAAGGAGTGCGCCCCGTAAGGAGAGCCGCCCAGCGCGAAAGAAAGTGCAGCCTTCCCAGGAATGGTGCTGCACACACGGAGAGCTGACACAACAAGATGATGCAACGAAAAGAAACACAGATTCCCGTGCCTCTGACAACAGAAGTGGACGAAGTAGACGCAGCAAATGGACACAGAAAACAGACAACCAGGGCGGGGGGGCGGGGGAGCGGGGGAAGGAGAAGGGAGAGAAATAAATAAATAAATAAATCTTTTTTTAAAAAATAAAATAAAATAAAATGCACTGTGACTTTCTTTCTCTCCCTAAAGATTGGAAAGACAAAATCTGATCTTTCTATTAGGGAAAAAAAATCATTCTGGAGGCCTGGGAAAGGAGGAATTTGGGAGGGAGAGATGCAGGGAAAGGGTCTGAGTTAGGGAGAAGGCTGTTGACATGATTCAGAGAAGAGCTGATGGCCTGACTAAAGGTGAGGGCTATAGGTATGGAGGGGGAAACAAATTCTAGCACTGAGGAGGGAGACCTGCTGGGTGATTCTCTAAGCTTCCTGGCTGGGCTGCTCAGGGAATTCCAGAGAAGGAACCAGTTTGGTAGGGAAGATGGTATTAACAGCTCAGTGTCACCTCCAGACTTCCATCAGAGGGTTACTGTGTGCCTCCCAGCTCAAGTAGGCCTATGTGTCTTTGTGAAAATAGACAGTGAGCAGGATTAGGTTGTGCGCACGTGCGTGTGTGTATGTGTGTGTGTGTGAATGCACAGCTGTGGTACTACCATGATATTCTCTAATAATAAAAACAAGCACTGATAGTAGCATTGCTCACAATAGCCACAGTGGAATATTATTCACCTATAAAAAGGAATGAAGTTCTGATATCTGCTACATTGATGAACCTTGAAGACATCATGTTGAGTAAAATAAACTAGACACAAAAGACAAATAACTGTATGATTCCACTTAGAAGTTCCTGGAGTATGCAAAATAATAAAGACAGAAAGTAAGTTACAGGTTACTAGAGACCAGGAGGGGTGGAAGGGGGTAGGGGAGCATGGCACATTATTGCTTAAGGAGTACAGAATTCCTATTTGGAGTGTGAAAAAGTTTTGGAATTGGATGATAGTGATGGTAGCACAATATCGTGAGTGTAATTTGTACCCTGAATTGTATACTTGACTGTTGTTAAAATGAGAAATTTTATCTTGTATATATGTTAACTCAATAAAAATGAGAAAGGAAAACAAGCACTGACATTCATTGAGCACTTATTATGAGCCCAACCTTAGCCTGAGTGTTTTACATGCGCTATTTCTCATTTAATTTTCACAATGACCCCCTGATAACATTTATCAAATGCTTCCTTGTGCTAAGCATTGTGCTAAATGCTTCAAATGAATATCTTACTTGATCCTTACAACAACTTTGAAACAGGTACTATTTATTATTATTTCCCCCTTGTTTTAAGGATAAGGAAATGGAGATACCAAGACCCCACAATCAAATCGCTAGAAAGTGGCAGAGCCAGGACTCAAAGCCAGGTTTGTCCAAGTCCAGCTCCTACACCAGTAATCACAGCACATTGCTGTCCTCTCTTTCTTAAAGAGAACACAAGCCAACAAACTTCAGGTCAATAAAATCCAGAGAAAGGAACACTTCCTTATCTTTCAAAGAATAGGCTCAGTGTTTCTCAAAGCCTGTTCCCTGAGTCACCTGCATCAGAATATTCTTGGGAGCTTGTAAGAAATGTAGATTCCTGGACCCCTCCACAAGGCTCTAATTCAGTAGCACTGAGGTGGGGCACTGAGAACCACAGGACTGGCTCCAACAGCACCTCCTCCCAAAGCACCCCACCCCTATCCCTTCTCCTTCAGATTTCAGCAATTCACTGTCTTGCTCTTATGTTCAACTGGGATTCTAGTTATTTATGTTGTCTTCCCTTCCCTAAAAGTAAGATCTAGCATCTTTACTTAACTATACTTTTTTTTTTCCCTTTTAGGAGATTCCAGAGATTGAACCCAAGACCTAATACATGGAAGGCAGGCACTCAACCACTGAGCTACATCCGCTCCCTAGGACACACCTTTTAACAAACCACTTCGTTGTCCCACTTAATCTCCTTGTAGACTGGGAGCACTTCGACAGGGGGTTCTCCTCTTTGTGATTACTCCCTTACATGTGAACATACTTAAGGTTATACAAAGTGCTCTCACATCCATGATAACAGTATTCTATTGTTTCATCCACACCTCCCCACCTTGAAAGAGGCATATTATCCCCATGTACCGATAAGAAAACAGACTCTAATTTTAGTCTCTTGCCCAAGGTGACCCAGCTAGGAAGGGGCAGGTCTAGGCTTTGAGGCCAAATCCTCTAACTCCAAGTATCCTTGCCTCCTTATCAGTTTACATCCATCCCGTTCAGTGTTATGAAAATAAGCTTTCTATTCCCTTAAAGCATAGTGGGGATTAACTGGGATAATGCCTAGAAAGGGTCAATGACAGTAAGCACTCAATAGCGAGAAGGGGATTTTGAGGCCAGAGGAGAGTGCCCCAAAATCAAACACCAAAACACAAGCCCAGTTGTAGGCACAGCTTTAGGCCAGACCCAGAATCCCCTGGGTGTAAGGGCAGCTTTGGCGGGCTCGAAATCTCTGCCATTCCCTAGGTGCCCCCACTTCCCACTTCTTCTCCCCACGGTGTCTCCCGACGCGCCACCGCGTGGACAGCGAAAGAAGACAGCACGGTGAACGGAACAGTGGGCGGGTTGTGGGCGGGGCCCAACTAGGGGCGGGACGCAGTCGCGCGGACGCAGGAGGATGACGTGACCCGCAGCGCCCGGCTGTCTTTCCTGAAAGGAGCATGTGGGTGTGTGGTTCGCAGTTCTGGGCTCTAGCCCAGGCCCGTTTACGGCAGGTTCTTCCACCCGCTTCTGGCCGCCGTCGCCTGACTTCCTCCTCCTACTCCGCATCTACACAGCCCTCCCGGATCCGGGCATTGGTCTATGCGCACCACGGAGATCCTGCCAAGGTCGTCGAGTAAGAGGCGGTCCCGAGACTGGGGAAGGAACCAGAGATTCTAGAGGGGTAGGAAGGGAGAACCAGGGTCCGAGGAGCGGATAGAGAATAGCAAGGCCGAAACTGAAGCCCTGGGAGCATTTAACAGCTCAAAAAGTTCGTACCTTAAGGTAGCTGAAGACTAAGGGGCACAATTATAACGGTAATAATAGAAATAAAAATTGTTAAAATTTATTGATCGAGTACTCTGCCAGGCAGTCCCTTGTTTAAATAGATGCCCCTATTTAAGGTTAGGTAATTGATCTATCCTCATTTTGTAGATGACAAAACTGAGGCATAAAAGAGGTAAAATCACTTGCCCAAGGTCACACAGACAGTAAGAGATTTTCAGGATGTTTTTACTCCATTTTATTTGGAACCTCACTTCTCAGTAAAGTAAGCCAGAGATCATTGTTTCCATTTTACAGAGGGCACGTCACTTGTCCACGGTAATATGGCAAAGGAATCCATGGCTCCTGACTCCTACTGTGTGTTCACCTTTCCACTGCACTGTATATGCAGATTCTTTTAATTCGTAAAAAAGAGAGCTCGGGTTTGGGAGTCAAACTAACTTAAGGTCAAATGTGCAGCCTCTTAGAAGCTGCTTGATCTTGGACAAGTCACTCAGCCCTCATTTTTATGATTATGTCCCCTTCCAAAAATTGTTAGATCTTAATCCATGATTTTTGCACGTGGCTGATAAAAGTAGTATGTGACTTGTCAACCATTATAAATCTGCACATAAATGAATAACTCTAGCCATTCAGAAGGACTACTGGGGCCACTGGAGTGGAGCTAAGGCAAAACCACAGGTCTGGGGATCAGAAGACCTGGGGTCAAATCCCTGTCTTACCCTGTGTGTGTTTGGCAAGTTACTTAGGTTCTCTGAGTCTCAGTTTTATCATCCAAAAGGAGACAATACAGACATGGCTCATAGTGCTGATGAGCTGAGCTCGGTCTAATGCTCTCCACCTTAAAGCACCTACTTGCTCTTCTTGTTAACAACTCTGCTTGAATTCCCAGAAAACAGCTTGATTGTTTTCCAAAAGGTAGGCAAACATGAAATATTTTTAGTGGTTAAAATCCAGGCTAGATGTTTTAACAGCTGTAAGTGATAAGCCTCAGATAGATTCAAGGATGTGGACTAAGCCTAGCGACATTCCCCATTAGAGCAACTGGAAAGACGATTGAGAGGCACATCAGTTAGTTTAATCTGAATCTAATTTCAGTAAGAAGTTCACCTGCCATTGAGCTGATACTGTGCTTGTTTCTAAAATAAGGGAAAAAATGACTATATGGTGATGAGGAGGGCATCTTAGATGTTCAGGGACCCTCAGGAAGGATGTTGCCTCACAGCTCAGGACACCTCTCTTGACTGGTTCCCTCCTTTTAGAGAGTCAGGGAAGCTGGAACAAACTGCTCTGATTGCAGAGACCATTGAGGAAACAAAGGTAGCTTCTCTTGTCTCCTTGTTCAAATTGTGAGACTTCATGAAGCATTGTGTTCAACCCTGGCTTCACATTCCAGTCACCTGTGGTACTTTTAGAGATTACATATTCCTAGGCCCCACCCCTGAGATACTTAATAGATCTAGGGCCCCCTGAGCATATGGGTTCTTTAAAGCTGTCTGGGTGACTCTAATCCCCAAGTCAGGGTTGAGAACCAGTGGCCTGTGGATACAGATTGTCAGGCAAGCAGTAATGCTGCCTCAGAAAGGAAACTTTCCTTTCTGACCCAAATTCAGGCAATTTAACTTCTCCATGTGTGGACTGAGGTCAGAGGCTGGGATTCTCTTCCTTGTAGTCAGGTCTTTCTAGGCTTAGGGTAACCACAGTGTCACAGAAAGAATCAAGTGTCCTTTACACATACCAGTTAGACCAGGTAGGATCATGGAACTCCCCAGAGTCCATGCATAGTGTTCCCCACACCAGTGTGGGGACTGTAGGCAGAGCTCTGGGAGCAGGAGGGAAGGATGAGGTCAGTCTGTACAGTAGCATAGCTTCTCTGCCCAGACCTCAGGTGTTGTGGAACTCCTCAAAGCAAGGCTTCCAGGTAGCTCCTATTCTCATGTCCGTGGTTGGAATGTCCCTCTCTTCATTCCTGTTGGCCCCCAAACATTTCAGCTATTTTTTCCTCTGCTAAGCTATTTTCCTGTGCCACTCGGAGTTTCTCTCCCCTCTACAATAAAATGGGCTCCACTAAATAAGCCCTTTGACCTTTTTCATTTAAAGAATGACTTAATTGCTGATCTGTTAAGACTGCAGGAGAAAAATGACAAACATTGGGGAGTTAGAAACATTCTAGAAATTTCAGAGGTCGTCATGACCATTGCCCCTTGTAGAGTTCTGGATTCTCTATCAGATAGTTCCCAGGAACCCCATTTCCTTCCTCTTTTTCTCCTGAAAGTCCCCTCCCAAGGTTTTGTTATTCTCTGGGTCTTATGGTGAAAACTCTTCTCATTATTATATATTTACTATGTGACTGGCATTCAGCTAAGTTCTCTACATATATTATGGAATTTAAAAATCACATTAATCCATTTTTACAAATAAAGGAACTGAGACTTGAGACGGTCAAAAGTCATTTCCCCAGGGAGCAGACGTGGCTCAGGTGATTAGTTGCTCCCCTCCCACATGGGAGGCACTGGGAACCGAGGCCCCAGTTTCGGTTCCCAGTGCCTCCTAAAAAGAAGATGAGGAGACAGCACAAAGCAATGGGGGGATGGGATAAATTTAAAAAAAATTTTGTTTTTTAAAAAAAAAAAAGGCATTTCCCCTAAACTGTACAAGATGCCCCTTCTTTATTAAAATTTCTCAATATATTCATATGCTTGAAGTAACAATGCCAGTAATTGCAAATCTATTTTTGAGAATGAGATGGGATATAAAATTGGTAATAAGGTGGGCATAAAACAGAAGGCAAGAGTATAGGTCATTCAGGCAGCCAAACCCTAGGGAAGAGAATAGAAATACTTTCCTCTGTCTCCTCCCCTTTTCTGGGCCCTCAGGCTTTCCTCAAACAGCACCCTGATCATCCTTTTTCTCCTTCCTGAAACTAAGCTGTGAAGCCCTTGGACATATACCCATTCTGTCTTAGGCCAGGCAGAACTTTGGGGAGTAGGGACTAGGGACCCAGGTAGTGACCCAGGTAGTGAGTTCTCACTGCAGGGCACTGTTTACCCTCATGGTGCTTCCTCTTTTTAGGTGTCACTATTTAATATGGATATCTATTTAAAACCAAAACTGTGAAGGTAACTTGGTTTTTAAGCCAGAATTATAGTATTTTGTGGGGTAGGGAAAGAATCTGATTTGGTGCTCTGTTAAAAACCGGGGATTTCGTTTTCTGCTTTTTGTTTTAAGTTGCCTGGAGCTCTTTGTTATGGGCATGAATGAAGGGAAATGGCGCAGAACTCATTGATTTATTAATTAACATTTAGTCATCGAGGGCCTAATAACACTTGAGGGGGCAGAGATAGCTAATATGTGGTCTTTGCCCTGAAGGAACTCACAGTCTAGTTCAGGAGTTGGGCACCAACAGTCCGTGGGGTAAATGCTGTGAAAGGGTATGTTCAGAGTGCTATGGACACCCTACAGGGGGTGAAGTCTAAGTATAGAAATGTTCCAATCAGAGGCAAGAAAAAATGTGGTATGTCTGATTAATATTTATCGAGTGCTTCCTATGCACTCAAAATGTAATCCTGTGAGAGAAGAATCTGCTGAGACTGAGGCTCAGAAGGGACTTGCCCAAGGACACAGGATTGAAACTCAAGCCAGATCCCACATCCTGTATATACATCCTGTATGCTTGGACATTGTCTTCCATCTGGACTTCACCACTAGAATGTGGAGTTTGGGGCCAGGCCATCTACCCTAATTTCCTCATTCTTGCCTCAGGGTGGAACTTGGCAGACACACCTCCAAGGAATCGCATAATAGGAATTGCTCTGTATCCAGAGCTCTGGGAAGAATGCTGCTAACCAGTGCAACTCCAAGTTGCCATTACAGTCTGGCCCTCTCCTAGCAGCTACCGCAGTTCTCTGGTATGGTTCCAGGCCTTTCTTACCTTGGGTGGGATGGCAGTAGTCCTCTTTGTGGAGAAGGAGAAACAAAGATGACTCAAAGTTAGACTGTGGCTCAGAATGTTTACTGGCAGCCACCTGCAAGTCTGGGAGCCAGGTGACCCAGGTTCCAGTCCCAACTTCACTACTAACTCTGTCTCCAATCTCTTCAGTTATTCCCTGATAAGATACAGGAGATCAGCAATGGTGAATATGGGCATGCAAGCTGTCACCCCCATCTTCCATGTCAGGGACAGACTTTCATAGCTCCCTTTTAGGCATACCTCAAAATCTGCACAACTCTTTACCCCATGCCCCCCTAAGAACACTCTTTCCCACCTAGACTAAATGAGGCCTTAACATAGTGCTGCAGCCACAGGAGTTGTTGGGAGACGTGAATCCTCCTTCCAATCCCTAGACCTGTTCTTCAGCTCCAACTAGTTTATGAAACAGAAGCAGCATGCGGGCCTGGTCACCAGTGGTATCTCCCACAACCTCCAGGACTTCCAGTGTGGCCAGAAACCTGGCATCCTGGCCACAAGATTTCACCAAGGGCCCCCTTTGCCCTTCGTTGGTTACATGGTCAGCAGCCGCCTTTGTACCCATGGAGGAGACAACAGCAGCTGCAGACAAGGACCCTGCCTGCTGCTGCAGCCGAGCTGCGACTCCCTTCAAGCAGTGTTTCCCTGATGTCAGTGATGGGGCTTAGGAGGGGCTTACAAGGTGTCTGGTAATCTTAGCTGAAGGAACTTGGGGAATTGAAAAGGTAGGGAGAGGGTTCTTTGGCCAACTTGGGGTAGAAACTTGCAGGAGCTGCCCTAAGTCTCTGATACCCCTCAGTTCAAAATGATTATGCTGATGAGCAAACAGATGCCCAGAATGAGGGGAGGGCGGGATTATTACGAGGCACAAAGAGGCACAAAGACGGAGGTGGGTCTGCATGATGTGGAACAGATGGGCTATGCTCAAGGAAAGGATCTCTCCCTGAGAGCCCAGGTCTCCCTCGGAACCCCACAAGTTGAGGCCACCAGCATCCCCTGCTGAGGGGTGAACTGTTCCAAGCTGTGCGCTGAGACACTTCATTCCTTCCAAATGCCCAGCTGTGCCCTGCTTATTAATTATTAATCACAACCCAGAGCAATGTACCCAGCATGCCAGGCACTTCACTAAATACTGAAGGTGGCTTGTTCATGACCATGGGAGCTGCAGTCAGACTGAGGAGAGCAAGGTAAGGTGTCAATTTCCTTCACCCAGTGGCCCATGATGGGACGCGCATTCTTGGCTCTCTGTACCAAGCAATGAGCAAGTACCTGTGGCCAGTGAGGATCTCTCCCTGCCTGTTCTTTCTGCTCAAAATGATATTGACCCCTTTGAAGTGGTTGAGTGGAAGATGCAAGATAAGTACAAATCATTGCTAATTAAATGCGGAAGACGGGAAAGATATCTTAGGAAAGTGGGCTAATGCCCCCTTACAAGGCAAACATAACTGAGCCAGTCCCCAGGGTACTGGCCTGTTTTTTCCCCTTCTCAAAAGGCCCTTTCTTCTGCCTGCTTTTGTCTCCCTTGTACTTCAGACAACCTCAGAGGTGGAGAACCTCAGCCTCAAAGGAGGCATTGTGACCTTATCCAGGCTGGCATCTGTCTATTGAAGACAGTGGCATCCCTCTGGGTTACATGGCACGATTACACTTACAGGGGAAGGACATGAACAGTCTCGGGAAACAGCTCGAGATCTGGCTGGACTGTGTTTGGGTGCCTCGTTTGCACTCCACGACAGCCACTTATTCCTTTGGTGAATTTAAATAAACAAAAAACAAAGCAGTGGAGAAATGGCTAGCATTACAGCAGAGGTCCACCTCCTGGAATTCAGGCTCAGCCCCTGGTTTCCTTCCTGTCTGGCAGAATGGTATCCTTGACGACGAAGGTGGAGCTGTCTGCAGGAACAGGAGTATCTGTGACACTGATGGCATTCCTCGGGGCAAGCTGGGGCTAGTGTCCCTGGTGAGACACGGCTGGCCCAACACACCTGCCCCCGGGGCATGCAGCATGTATCAGGCCTGCCCCCCACCCTCACCCACCTGTGTTTGCAATGTCGACTTTCTTTTTTTTTTTTTAAAGATTTATTTATTTATTTAATTTCCCCCCCTCCCCTGGTTGTCTGTTCTTGGTGTCTATTTGCTGCGTCTTGTTTCTTTGTCCGCTTCTGTTGTCGTCAGCGGCACGGGAAGTGTGGGCGGCGCCATTCCTGGGCAGGCTGCTCTTTCTTTTCACGCTGGGCGGCTTTTCCTCACGGGCGCACTCCTTGCGCGTGGGGCTCCTCCACGCAGGGGACACCCTTGCGTGGCACGGCACTCCTTGCGCGCATCAGCACTGCGCATGGCCAGCTCCACACGGGTCAAGGAGGCCCGGGGTTTGAACCGCGGACCTCCCATATGGCAGACGGACGCCCTAACCACTGGGCCAAAGTCCGTTTCCCACAATGTCGACTTTCCATCTCCAAGACCAGGGGTTCCCAACCAGGGGTCCGTGACCTTGAATTGCAATTCAAAGAAACACTCTTGTGGGGACGGGTTGATATGGCTGTGATATATTTATTAATAATACATGATAAAGTATGGACTTAGTAAGGGATCTGTGGTTTTCACATGACTGGCAAAGAAGTCTGTGGAACAAAAAGATTAAGGACCCCTGTCCTGGACCCTTGCCCCTGCTTGGCCCTTGCCTCACTTTCCTTCCCTCCCACTTCTGTGAATCTCAACTTGCCCAGAGCAGCTCATCTCCCCAGAAGACAAAGGAGGACTGGGAGTGGTATACAACCCAACACAGTTGGTCAAAACTGCTCTTTGGGGGAATGAGGTACTCCAGGCTGTTATTTATGTGCTGTGAAAATAGCGATGACAGCTCGAGTTAAATCTGGGAAGCTCTGGAGTACACAAAGTCTTTTGGGTTTCTTTACTCATGAACTTCTCAGAGCCTTCACAGTTCTTATGTGCCATCTGAATCTTACAAAGGGAGTGTAGTAGGCAGCATTTCCCAAACATATTTAGCCCGAGGGAAAACCTAGTATCTCCCAGATCTAGAATTCCACATAGTTCAGGGGATCCTGACATAGTGTTCAACAGTGTGAGCTTTACAGTCAAGCTTTTTTTTCCCACTCCCCACCCCCGCCCCTGTCTGCTTTCTGTGTCCATTCGCTGTGTGTTCCTCTGTGTCTGCTTGTGTTCTCATTAGGCAGCTCCAAAAACCAATCCTGGGACTTCCCAGAGTGGGAGAGGGGCGATCATTCTCTTGCACCACCTCAACTCTCTTATTGTCTCTCTTCTGTGTTTCTTTTTGTTGTGTCATCTTGCTGTGCCAGCTTTCAACGTGGGCCAGCACTCCTGTGTAGGGCAGTACTCTGTGCAGGCCAGCAGTTCACCTGGGCCACCTCGCCACACAGGCCAGCTTGCCTTCACTAGGAGGCCCTGGGCATCGAACCCTGGACCTCCTATATGGTGGCCTAATTGCTTGAGCCACATCCACTTCCCTGCAGTCAAACTTAAGATGAGTCTTACCACTTACTAAATGTAACCATACTTAACTTCTCTGAGCTCAGTTTCCTCATCTGTAAATGGGGGAAGGTAATAGTATTCTCCACAAAAGTGTTTTGACAAGGTTTAAATTCATCATGTATATATTAATAATATCCTGAGCACAATGCCTGGAGCTTAGTAAGCTGTCTTCATTAGTTGTCATTTTATTGTCCAGCCAAATCACCCAGAATAAGCACCCTCTGCTCTGCATCCCTACTGCAGGTCCCCTGCTTTGAACTTCACATCTCTCACCTTCCTCCTCACCCCCACCGTGCTCTGTCTTCCTTCCTATCCCAAAATCCACTTGCCCAAGCCAGAAGCCTGGGAGCCATCAAAGAATCCCTGCTTCTTACCCCAGGGGACATCAGTGTCACTTCCAAGTTATCAAATCCTTCTTTCCCTTCCCACAACTCCAATTCAGACCATACCTCTTTCCTGGCTTACTGTCAGACCAGATTATTTGCCATTCCCTCCAGCAGGAATGCCTTCCTTCCTTGCTGGGTTCACCCAATCAACTCCTGTTTATCCTTTAGGCCACCCTAAGGTATCACTTCTTCCAATGACCATTTTCTGACCTTCTCTTTTCTTCCAGCAGGGTTAGACACTCAGTCAACTTTAGCGCCATGAGTCTGTCTCAGTTATAATCCTTCTCCCAGTGTTTCTTGGTTTCCATTCAATCAAGCTCCCAGGGAGGGCGTTTTATTTTATTCATCTTTAAACCCTTAGGCACAATACTCTGGCATTTAAATGGATTGTCAGTAAATGTTTGTTGAATTAAATTCAGTTATTTTTTTAAAAATTTGCTGTCTTCCTTTCAGTGATTCAATGGTTCCTTTCAGGAGTATAGCCAGCTAATTGTTTCAGAGATTTCCTTGGATATTTTCCACTGATAGCTGCCATTTCTTCAGCATCTACTATATGTCAGAAGCTTAGTAAGTGCTTTATGTACATTAACTCTAATCCTGTGAGCTGGGTTCTAATATCCCCATTATATAGATGAGCATTCGGAGGCTCATCTAGCTGGTAAATGACCAAGGCAGGATGTAAACTTAGGACTTCCTGTTTCACTCCAAATCCATGCTCTTTTTAATATACTACTCTCTTTCTAAGAACTGAGATCTAACTGTAGTCCCTTGGCCATAGATATGTAGGCTAATAACAATCTTGCACGTTTTATCTGCACTTCCCTGATGAGGTCTTTGCTTGGCTTGAACTCTCAAGGGTAATCTACATTTTTATTTGAGCCCATCCCTTAGGGGTATTTTCCTAAACATCCCAGGACCAGGGACAAGAAGTGTAAGCCTTAATAGCTAAGTCCATTTGGTTATGAGTCCCCTCCCATAATTTCCTAAGTGACTGACAATTTTATGTCACATTTTCTCACCAGAGAGAAATGTTTATCATTTCTTTAGGAAGCATTGAATGCTGTCTTATTCCAAAACACTGCCAAACCCTGAGTTAAGACTAAAAGTTCTCTGCCCTTCATGAGCTCATAGACTGAAGGAGACAGCACCTAGTTTGGCTGTCAGCGTGTGTGTCAAAGGAGCACTAGATTTTGAGTCTCAAAGACCTGCATCCAAATCCAAACATATCTGTAATTCCAAAATCCAGAAAGCTCTGAAAACTGACAGTTTTTCACAACTCATTTGGAGGCAAAACTGATGTGACAGGAGGCTTCCATGTGGTCTTTATTCATCCCACTTAGTGTGAATATTCCTACCTTTTGCTGCGGAAACATTCATTTTTCTGATCAGAGGGTGCTACTGCAGCCCCTTTTGGGGTCTATATAATGTATGGTTCTGAACTCTAGGGCACATCTGGCCCCAAGAGTTTTGGAAAAGGAATCATAAACCTATCGCTCATCATGATCAATTGAAAAAAATGTGTGAAAAGGCTTTATAAACTAAACAGCAATAAACTCTTTTAAATGTTTCTTAAAAAATATTGTCACCCCTTCTGACAGTATAATGGAGCACAGAGAATGGAGCAAGTGATTTTTCTTTTCAGGGCCAGGAAGAGGGTCAAAAGACAACTAAAGGAAGTAAAATTTGAGCTGGGTCTTAAAGGGCGCATTGCATTTCTTGGTAGATGGAGAAACTGGAAAAGGAATTCTGGACTAAGGAAGTGTGTGTAGGAAAAATGTCTTTAAGCAGCTGGAGTACATGGACTTTTGTGAGCTCATAGAAAAACTTCAAGTATCTGTCAAAATGCAAGAGATAAGTAGTAAGAATACTATAAAAGGGCAGCTAGTCCAGAATCTACTTGCTCTGGGCAGGCTTTCTGTTTAGAATGTAGCTCCTGAATACATTCCCAGAGGAACGTCATCTCCCTGGCTGATGCTGCCCAGCCTGGTCTGGTGGGGAGGGGTGGGGTGGGGCCCGTTGACTCCCCGGCTCCCTCCCCAGCTCCCTCCCCAGCAGGCCCAGCAGGCCCAGCAGGCCCAATCCTGCACACCCACCTAGGCGGCAGCTTGTTTTGCTACCCTCAGCTTGTCTGGGGTTAGCCCCTCACCAGCTGCTTTCTCCAGCATCAGACTGGCAGGATTCAAATCAGGTCAGCTACTTACTACTTTTGGTGACCTTAACTTGAGCAAATTAGTACAGCTTTTGTGCCTTCATTTCCTCAGCTATAAAATCAGACTGAGGATTAAATGAAACAGCACTTAGCATAGTGCCTAACTGGTAAGCACTTGATAAACTGGTGGTGGTGGTTATTAAAAGGACTCCCTCTCCTCCAGTTGTATATAAATACCTACTAAAAAAAAGTTCTCTGTTCTTCCTGCCCCTGGTCAGCCACTCATTCCTACTTAACCATTTTCCGTATAGAGTTCCCCTGTTTGTTTTTTGCCACTTTTTCTCTACCGGAGTGAGGCATGGCCTCCCTTACTTGGGTCACAATCCAAATCATAGATTCCCAGCTTAGGATCCCCAGATGCTCAGGGCTCCTTTTAGATAAGGGGACCCCCAGACTAATTTCAGGATGCTGATGTAGAGCATGGTAAGTAAGATAAACTTGGAATTAGTTTATCTTACTTGCCATGGAACTAGATAAACCTGTCATGTCTTACCAGTTATCTTACCCTGAGTAAATTTCATTATCTCCAGGGGCCTCAGTTTCCAACTTGGCAGAATGGGAATATTAATACTTTACTCACAGGAGCATTGCATCTTAAATTAGATCACACAAGACCTGGTGTGTAATAAGCACTTCATAAGTATGTGCCACCATTATTACTATTAGTACAAAGCTTTTCTTGAAAATCACACTTTTACCCCCAGATTAACCCTCAGGTATAATTAAAAGGTCAGATTTCTGCAGGAAGTGGGTGGAATTACATCAGCTTAGTGCAATGACACTGTTCCCTAATGCTAAGAACCTCTGAGTGACAGTTTTGTCTACCTTTGGTAAGTGAAAACAAGGAGAGTTATTACTTAATAAATACATTTGGGCAGAGAAAAGCATTGCAAACATGAAGTTTTTTACCAGTGGAGAAAGAGGCCTACAGCAAGGAAGAAAGTTGCCCAGGGCGACAGCCATCCTGTGGTGAGGATTCACCAGTATCCTTGCTCCAGGCTCCTCACCAAAGCAGCACCACTTCTGGGGGTGGGTCACACGCATCCAGGGGCTTCTTTCCACTTCCCCCGCATCCTCTGCAACTGTCAGAAATGTCTCCTCTCCCCTACATGTTGAGGCCAAAAACGAAAAATAAGTGGACTGGCCCAGGGTTTCCCAGATATGCCTGTTTGTAAGAATTTCAATACCCCTTATCTGGAGTTGCTAGTTCAGCAGATCAGGGCTGGTGCCTGAGAATCTGTATTCTTAGTAAGGCTACCAGGCAGCTCTTATGATCAAGCAAGTTTTGAAGCATGGGGGCTAATCCAGGCCAGCAGAGATTTTAACTCTTTTTCTGCCCCAGAGTGGGCAGTCAGGTTGAGAGGTCCCTAGGGATTATCCACTTGCAAGGAGTGAGAGAATTGATGTGTCTCCTGTGTTAATTCCTCACAGCACCTCTCTCTTTTCTAACAGAACTTTAATACCTGGGCACAATGGCAGCTCGGCTCAAAAGTGTTGCGTGACCTACTTTGTGGAGAGGATTTGAGTGAAAGACGCCCTGTCTAGCCTGGGTGACATTAACGTCTCTCTTTGGCTTTGTGCTTAGACTGAAGAGCCTGGAGCTGGCTGCTGTGGGCGGACCAGACGTCCATGTGAAGATGCTGGCGGCCCCTATCAATCCATCTGACATAAATATGATCCAAGGTAACCTTGGTTTCCTCAGCTTATGTTAATTGGCCTTTTTGCTTAGCTGCTGCCTCATTTCCATTCCTCCTCAGGTGCGAGTATGAAATTCCTATGATTAGCAGCAGCTGTTCTCCAGATGAGCCATCTGCAGACCGTCAGCACTCTCAGGCCTCCTTTCTGGAATGTGAGGCTTTTTGAGCTTAGGAGGATTGGGATGGGAGTAAACCAACCACTCTGAAGGGCCTTTGATATCCTGGACTCAGTTCCTACATAATCTTACACAACAACCATGGGTGCTTAAGTATGATCCCCCTTTACAGATGAGGAAGCTAAGGCTCAGAGAGGTTGGTTACACAGTCAGGGGCAGAGCCCAGTCAGAGACAAAGCCCAGGCCTGGCTTAGGTGTATCTGGCTCCATAGCCCATGCCCTCTCACTGGCCAGACATCTTTGGATGACCCTCTGTGCCCTTCTCCCTTAGGAAATTACGGCCTTCTTCCCAAGCTGCCTGCTGTTGGAGGGAATGAAGGTGTTGGACAGGTGGTGGCAGTGGGCAGCAGTGTGACTGGGGTGAAGCCAGGAGACTGGGTGATTCCAGCAAATGCCGGCTTGGGTGAGTTCCTCTAGGGTAGGAGTTCTTAACCTTTTTTTTTTTTTTAATTTCTCTCCCCTTCCCCCCGCCACCCCCCCCCCCCCCCAGTTTTCTGCTCTCTGTGTCCATTCGCTGTGTGTTCTTCTGTGTCTGCATGTATTCTTGTCAGCAGCACCAAGAATCTTTGTCTCTCTTTGTTGCGTCATCTTGCTGCGTCAGCTCTCCGTGTATGTCACGCCACTCCTAGGCAGGCTGCACTTTTTTTGCACGGGGCAGCTCTCCTTACGGGGCGCACTCCTTGCGTGTGGGGCTCCCCTACGCAGGGGACACCCCTGCGTGGCACAGCACCCCTTGCGTACATCAGCACTGCATATGGGCCAGCTCACCACATGGGTCAGGAGGCCCATGGGTTTTAACCCTGGACCTCCCATGTGGTAGGCAGATGCCCTATCAGTTAAGCCAAATCTGCTTCCCTTAACTTTTTTTGTTCCACGAACCCCTTTGCCAGTCAGGTGAGAACCACAGACCCCTTACTAAGTCCTCACTATACTATATTGTATATTATTTAATAAATATATCATACCCACACCAACACATCCCCATAAGATTTTTTTTTTTTTTTTAATTCCAATTCAAGCTCATGGACCCCTGGTTAAGAACCCCTGCTCTAGGTGTCAGCAGCCTTTTTGTTCAGAACCTGTTTCACCCACACTGAAAAGTTCACACATTGGCTCAGTGTAATTAAGTAATGCTGGGTTTATTGTTAAGTCCATATACCTGGCTCCAGTAGGGATGGGAGCAGAACAAGGAGAGCAGAAATTCCTTTTCTTTTGCCCTGGAGCTGATGCATCTGCTCTCCCTGGGCCTAAATTGATTAGAGCTGTAATTCTCTGAATCCCTGCTGTAAAGTACAGTGAGGAATACAAATAACACAGGCCCTGCCCTCCAGGAAGTTAAAATCTAATTGAAGAAATCTCTAAACCAATAACCAAAATTAAGGCAGTGCTCAGTCCCCACAGGAAGGAGAGTGAGTGTATATGTTTGTATGAGAGAGACAGACAGACAGTCTTGGGGAAATATCAGAAAAAACTTCATGGAGGAGCTTCCATAAAAATCATTTCATGTGGAGGCAACAAAATGAGCAAAGTCACAGAGGTGGGTTTGGGAAATCGTGGAAAGACTAGCATAGCCTTAGCAGAGAATTTACCTGTGGAGGAGGAGTGCATACATGAGAAGCAAGGCTAAAAAGGTAGATTGAGGCCATATGGGTAAGGCCCAATCAAAGTCAAGCTAAGGAGTTGGGATTTTCCTTCATATATTATAGGAAACCATAGGTGCCTTTTTGCTTTTTTTTTTTAATTGTCATTTTTTTAAAGATACATAGATCATACAAAATATTACACTAAATATGAGGTTCCCATATACCCCACACCTCACCCCCCCACACTCCTCCCACATCAACAACCTCTTTCAATCAGTGTGGCACATTCATTGCATTTGATGAATACATTTTAGAGCACTCCTACACCACATGGATTATAGTTTACATTGTAGTTTACACTCTCCCCCAGTCCATTCAGTGGGTTATGGCAGGATATATAATGTCCAGCATCCGTCCCTGCAGTATCATTCAGGACAATTCCCAAGTCCCGGAAATGCCCCCATATCACACCTCTTCTATCCTCTCCCTGCCCTCAGCAGCTTCCATGGCCACTATCTCCATGTTAATGATACAGTTTCTTCTGCTGCTAGAGTCACGAGAGTTCTATAGTAAAATACCAGTAAGTCTACTCTAATCCATATTTTATTCCTCCATCCTGTGGACCCTGGGATGGTGATGTCCACTCCACCTCTAAATCGAGAAGGGGCTTAGATCCCACACGGCTGATGGATGGGATTCTCCTGCTTGCAGTTGTAGATTCTCTCGGTTCCCTGGTGTGGTGGTTCACCATCCTCACCTCCCTGTTAGCTGACCTGGATAAGCCCAATGAACTGGAAAATAGGTATTGCAGCTCTGCAGAGGCTCAGGGCCCAGCTGGCACATGGACAGTCCAGAGATTCAGTCTCCTGAGTATGCACAAACCCCAGAGCCAACCACAAGTTCCATAAAAGGGACAGAAGAGGCATGTATGGAGAAGTCACATCTGAGTCCAATTCCATCACACTCAGGAACACAAATTCTAAAGTAGGGCCCACTGACAAGGCACTGAACTTCAGAGCCATCTGCCATGACCATGGAACCTGTGTCTCCATAGCCCTCAGGAGCACCACTACCTGGGGTTATATCTAATTTGACTGTCTCTGGGATCCTGCTGAGACATGCTTAATGGTTTTCAAGGTACAATCCTTATACAGATGGATTCTCACAGCAGCTCTAAGAGAGAAGCAGGGCATATATCATCCACCAATCAGGCATATAAGGAACTGAAGCTTGGGAAGTGAAGCCCTTGCCCATACTCACATAGCAGAGAGCCCACTGGGCTCCTCCTGTGTTTTTCCCCTATCACTTCAGTATTAGGACCCTTTAAGCTATGACTTTGAGAGGCCCAGCTCAAACTTATTTTACCAAAAAAAGATGTTAATTGGCATATGAAACTGGGTAGTGTAAGAGTGTGAAAGCATCAGGCACAGCTGTATCCAGGAACTCTAATGACATCATCAGAGCTCTATCTCATTCCTCCTCACTAATTCTCAGAAGGGATCTCTTCACATTAGTGGTATAATAATGGCCACAAATATTTATTGGCTTCTCCCTTTGTGCCAGGCACTGTTCTAAGCATTATACATATATATTAACTCAATTATTCCCACAACTTGAGGGAGACAGTTTTATAATTCCCATTTTGCCAGTGAGACAACAGTACATATAAATCAGTTTGCCCAGGGTCACCCAGTCAGTAAGTGGTAGAGCTGAGTTTCTAACCCACTCTGATGTAAACCTTTCCTAGATGGTCACTAGCAGCCCGAGGTTTATATCATCTTGAGAACTGACAAATGACCAAACCCTCCACCCACCTCTCCCAGCACAACCACATCCTTCCTCCAGAAGTACTCTGACCTCCCTGCCTGAGTCCTTGCCCATCCCTAAGCCAGTCACCAGGGGGACAGGATCACTCCCCTCTACTTACCCTGGTTGGGTCTCTCGCCCACCCCTGTGGTTCGGCAGGTAGGGCCTTGTGGATGACAGCCCCAAAGGTTAGGAAGGAGCAGTTCTAGAAGGAAAATGGTACCTGGCAGGAAAAAACAATAACAAAAGTCTTCTAGCCCTTTGCTTCTCCAAGATCAAGGAAGCTGCCAAGAACAGCTCCACCCTCCCCTACAGGAGCCCAGCCAGCTAAGCAGATCGTAAGCTGCAAGGATTTCAGTAAATACTGATTGGCACTTTGTGCCAGCCCCTGTGCTGAGTGAAGGGCACACTAAGATGGGTCAAAGTGCTCTTGGCTGGGGATGTCCAGGAATGGGGAAACAACACATAATACCAGCAGTGTAATTGGTGCTGCAATCACGAGTGGATACAACGGTGAGAATCTGCTATTTTGGAAAGCATTAGGGAAGGCTTCACAGAGAAGCAATGGTTGAACTAGGTATGGAAGACTGACTAGAAGTGCAGCCAGGGAATGGAGACTGGGGGTGAGGGGGCAGGACTTTGTAGGCAGAGAGCACAGTACTTGCAAAAGTACGGTGACAGGAGAAGGCTGAGAATAGTCAGAACTGCAGGGAGCTCTGGGTGACTGGGTCATGCACAGGAGAAGGGAGATGTGGACTTGAGACTGGAGAGGTAGGCTGGGGCCCTGTCACAGAGGGCTCAAGTCCATAGTCAGGGGTCCTGGTGAAGAGTTAAGAAAGAGAGGAATGATTTGATCAGATTTGTGCTGGAGGGGCAGAGTGGAGGCAGGAGGCCAGTGGGGGGGTGGCTGAACAGTTGAGGCTTCAGATAATGAGGGCCTGAACAAGAATTGCCATAGGGCTGGAGAGGAGGCGGCAGGTTTAAGAGCTAAAGTAACAGGTCTTGGAAATCATTTGGATTTGGAGAGGAGAAGCATAAAGGGTGTCTGCCAGGTATACATGTCATTATATGGGTGGTGGTGGTGGTGGTAACCAGAGCAAGGTTTCTTCCCTGGAGAAAAGGTGAGGCTGAGGATTTTGTAATTGGCCCAGTTTATTCAATAAACACTTTATGAGCATCTGCAGCAGGCTGGGCCCAGGGATACAGCTGCAGACAGACAGGGTCTTTCTTCTCGTGAAGACTGCAGTTTTATTAAGAGTGGTGGTCATTAAATAGATAAGTCCTCACCTGGCTGGACCCTGGCAGTCTGTTTATGGTACTGAGCTGCCCAGCTGTCCCTGTGCCTATAGGCATCCTTTCCCCACTGCAGCTAATCCCAGAGGAAACTGAGCCAGGGAGTGTGGCTAGATCTTGCCAACTGGCTTTCTCTTTGGAAAACACTCAGAACCCTCCTGAGGCAGCACAGGGCAATAGAAAGAGCACTGACCTGGGAATCAGGTGCAGGTTCTCCTTCCAACTCCACTGTCTGATTTTAAGTCACAACTACTTTGAGCCTCGGTTTCCTCACCCCTGAAATGGAGCTAATAGTCTCTTCCTGTGTATCTCAGCAGAAATTATGCAGCTCAATTGCAGAAATCTTAAAAGGGCCAGAGAGCAAATGTTTTAGGCTTCGCAGACCACACCATCTCTGCCACTGTAAAAATAGCCCTAGAAAATAGCCATAGAATAAACAAGTGAGCGTGGTGTAATCCCATAAAACTTTTTTCACCAAAACAGCCAGTGGGGCCAGATTTGACACATGGGCAGTAGTTTGCCAATTCCTGCACAAGGTGATAGAGATAGTTGAGGGTCAGTTGCACATGCCTGAGAATTGGAGTCCTCAGACTGGGCATAGGGAGCAGGAGCAGGAAAGGAAACCAACATGTATTGCGTACCTACTATGTGCCAGACATATTGATTGTCTCTGCAAATGTCATTTCATTTCATCTTCACATTCTGGTGTGTTACGGTCTGCATTTTATAGATCAGGAAACTGGAGTGCAAAAAAGACAAAGTGATAAATTCAAGACTGCACAATTAGTAAGTGGCAGAGCCAGAATTTTTTTTAAGCAGGTCTCTCCAACTCCAAAGTCTACGGGGTTCTACTTTAGAATCCTGAAAGCCCTTGGATCTGACCATGAGCCCTCCCAGGCTCTCTAGGGAAGAGGATTAGGGACTGCTAAGCCCCAGAAATCCATGTCAAGGGCTGGACACTCATGGTTGTGCTGCTAAGGGGAATTAGAAAACACCATTGAGTTCATGCAGAGAAGACCCTACACTAAGCATCTAGGATGAATGGGATTATGAAGATGACAGTCAAGATTTGACAACCAGGCTGGGCTAAAGCCAGAGAATACCAGGGCTCTTCCTCGATCTGAGAGGAACAGTTCACTTGGCCCTCCTTCAGCTTCTCCATCTTTTCTTTTCTCAACCACACACTTAATGGGGGATTGAACAACCTTTAATAAAGAGTAACCCTAAACGGACTTGGCCCAGTGGTTAGGGTGTTCGTCTACCACATGGGAGGCCTGCGGTTCAAACCCCGGGCCTCCTTGACCCATGTGGAGCTGGCCCATGTGCAGTGCTGATGCGCGCAAGGAGTGCCCTGCCACACAAAAGCAAAAGAAAGTGCAGCCTGCCCAGGAATGGCGCCGCCTGCACTTCCCGTGCCACTGACTACAACAGAAGCGGACAAAGAAACAAGACGCAGCAAATAGACACAGAGAACAGACAACCGAGGGAGGGAGGGGACTTAAATAAATAAATAAATTTTTAAAAATATAAAAATAAAAAAAATAAAGAGTATCCCTGCCTCTCCTCCCCTATTCCTGATCCCTAAAGCTCATATTGTTTCCCCAGTCCTGCAGCACAATTCAGGATCTCCTTGGCAGCCCCCTGCTTCCCACAGCTGGCCATGTGATCCCAGGGCACTGTTAGAATCCCAGCAACTGAATAGTGAGTGTGGACCCAAGAACTTTGAAAGTGTAGGCCAAGGGTCCCCAAGATGCCACAGCCACCAGACACTTGGCACCAACAAGAAACCAATAACTTCTCTTTGGGTAGTAGAGCAAGAACATGGCAGAGCCAGGACTTGAATCTACATCTCTCTGGCTCCAAAGTCTGTCCTCATCCTCCCCTCTGCCTTATCCTGGATCTTGCTTGTATGAAGAAGGACTTGGCACCACTCACCCAGTCCTTACTGAATCCTGTTGGGGGAAGTGGATTTCGCTCAATGGAGAGAGCATCTGCCTGCCACATGGGAGGTCGAGGGTTCAAACCCAGGGCCTCCTGACTTGTGTGATGAGCTGGCCCACGCACAGTGCTGATGTGTACAACAAGTGCCGTGCCACGCAGGGGTGTCCCACACATAGGGGAGCCCCACGCACAAGGAATGCGCCCTGCAAGGAGAGCCACCCGGCATGAAAAAAGTTCAGCCTGCCCAGGAGTGGGGCCACACACATGGAGAGCTGACGCAGCAAGATGATGCAACAACAAAAAAAAAGAGATACAGATTTCCAGTGCAGTGGACAGAGAAGAACACACAGCAAATGGACAAAGAGAGCAGACAGCTGGGCGGGGGGTGGGAGCAGGGAAGGGGAGAGAAATAAATAAAAAATAAATCTTGAAAAAAAAAAATCCTGTTGGCTATCCTTCAGCATGTAACTCAAATCCATCTCATTTTCTTTGTCCCCACTACCAATGTCTTGGTCTAGGCCACCGTCATCTCCACCCCTGCAAAAACCTCCTAACTGGTCTCTCCACTTCTGCTTTGTCTCTCTGTACCCCACAGCCTTTTCCGCATAGCCACAAAGTTATCTTAAAGCCCGTTAGAGTCTTCCTACTCACTAAAATAAATCCACAAGCCATACCATAACTGAGCTCCTGCACACGCCCTGTGTTTTCAAACTGCAGGTTGTGGCCCATTAGTGGGTGTGAAATCAGTCTAGAGGGTGGCAAGCAGCATGAAAACACACCACACAGAGAGTGAATATTATCCCATGAAATCTTATTTCCATTAAGTATATATTCACATAAGTATATGTACTGAGTTAAAATATAACTCTTGGTTACTATGGGTCAGGCTTATAAAAGTTTGTCTGGCACTGGCCTTGCCCATGCTTACATCAGCTATGTCCCAAGCCATTCTTTTAAAGATTTTATTTGTTTATTTCTCCCTGCCCCCTCGTTTGTGTTTGTTATATGCTAGTCTTCTCTTTCTAGGAGGCACCGGAAACCGAACCCAGACCTCCCATGGTGGTAGGCGGGAGCTTAGTTGCAGAGCCACATCCACTTCCCCCAAGCCATTCTTCCCATCATTCTGCGCTCCAGTGTGTTCTTCCAGATCCATTCTTTATTTGTCTTGCCTCAGAGGCTTGCAGATGCTTTTTCCTCTGCCTAGAATGTGCTTATTTACCCTCTGAGTGGCTAGCATACCTACCTGTTAACTCTCAGCCTCTCACCTTCTCCGAGTAGTCTTCTCTGGTTCCCATCTAAAGTAATTCTCTCCACTGTTGCTCTATCTTTTTATAATTTACAATTATTTGACTTGCTTGTTTGCTTTTCACTAATTCTACTCACTCTTAGAATGAAAGCCCCAGAAAGAAAGGAACATCTGTGTTGTTCGAGTGCTATATCCCAGGACCTGGCCCAATGCCTGGCTCAGAGTAGGTACAGAGCAAATCATTTGTAGATGGAAGAGAACCCCAATACCTGGGTTCCAGATCCCGCTCTGCCCCAGATTATTAGCCAGGTAGCTTTGGGCAAGTCCCTTCCTCCATCTCATTGTCTCCGTCCCCTCACCTGTTGACCAAGGAATTTAAACTCAGCACTCTAACAGTCTTGTCAGTACTGACATACTATGATCTGGAATGTGGACTGGGGGCTAATGATCATTTCTTTCCGGTTTACAAGATTTTTTTCACTTCCCTTATTTGATTTGCACTGCAGCTCTCAGAGGAGGTCTGTCAGGCAGTTATTGCCAATGTCATTTACATATTAACCAAAATTTGGTGTGATTTAAAAATTTGCACAAAATGGGAGAGTAGCAAAACCAGGTCTCACACTGAGGCCTTTTGACTCCGACTTTCATGCTTTTTTCCATAATAGCACCCAGAGTCAGCCCGCCCTGGATGCGAAGAGTGAGGACTGAATAGGAAAAGGGGCCTTTTCCTATTCAGCAACTCTTGCCCTGCAGTGGTGTTACTGGTCCTACCATGTGAGTCCAGGACAGGTTGAGAGCCCCTGCTGTGGGATATTAGATAAATCAGGAAACCTCTGTGAACCACATGTATAAAAGGGGAAACAAAATCTACCTTAGGTGATTATCACAAGGACTAAGAATAGGTGAAACATAGGGTATTTTGGGAACATTGGAATTGTTCTGCATGACATTGCAATGATGGATACAGGCCATTATAGATTTTGTCAAAACCTATTAAAATTTTACAGTGCAAAGTGTAAAGTACAATGTAAACTATAGACCATGGTTAGTAGCAGTGCTTCATTATTTGTCAGTTGTAACAAATGTACCACACTAATGAAAGATGTTATTAATAAGGGAATAAATGAGGGGTGGGGGGATGGGGGGAAATTAATTAAATTAAATTAAAAATGATAGATTATAGATACATAGCAGCTGCATCTATATGCCACTTATCTTTTTTTCCCCAGAGGTGCTCTTGCTACTAAGTTGTAATTGCTTCTGGGCATTTTCAGTGGATAAAACTGGAGATAAGGATTTTAAAAAATCATGAATGCAAGCTAATATCTCTAATTTAAACTTAATTTCATAGGGACTTAATACCATGATTCTATCTTTGGTTATAATGTCACTTTTATTTATGAAAACTTTAGTTGCTAACAGACTTAACATAATTACTCATTTGCTTTATCCTGATATATATGTATATATGTAAAAATAAAATGCATAGTTAATAAACATAAAATGCATTGGGGAATAAAATCAAAGGCACTTCAATGGATAAATCTCAAATACTTCATATTGAGTAAAATAAACCAGCCATAGAAGGACAAATACTAAAGTGATAAATTTCACTTACGTGAAATAATTCGAATCTTTAATATTCATAGTCAGAAACTAGAATACAGGTGAGCAGGGTGGGGTGGGAAATGGAGAGTTCATGCTTGATTGGTACAGAGTTTCTGTTTGGAGTGGTGGAAGAGTTTTGGTCATGGATGGTGATGACGGCACACACCATTGTGAATGTAAGTAAAACCAATGAATTGTGTGCTTGATGGGTTAAAATGGGAAATTTTATGTTGTATAAATGTTACCAGAATAAAAAAAAAAAAAAACTTTTTAAAGGGAGGGGACCTCAAGATTTTCTTTTTTTGAAGTCTGCTGTCCTAGATGCCTGTTTACTGAGGAGGGTGCCCTGGGGGTGGGGGTGGCAAGGGGCCACCCCTCACCACCCTGGGCTCATCCCCTGACTCAGGAACCTGGCGGACCGAGGCTGTGTTCAGCAAGGAAGCACTGATTGCAATTCCCAGTGACATCCCTCTTCAGAGCGCTGCCACCCTGGGTGTCAATCCCTGCACAGCCTACAGGATGTTGATGGACTTTGAGCAGCTGCGGCCAGGTAGGGCCTGGCAAGTAGTGGGAGCAGGCCAGGCTCTCCCCACTGGGGTGGGACCCAATCCTGGCCCTGAGGCCTTGGGCACTTCCCAGGGAGAGATATGAGAGGAAGCAGCTCTTGCCCTGGGAGAGTGTGGCCAATGTTGCTTTGACTTAGAAAGATGGAGGTTGGGTCCCCGGAAACGAGCTGAAACCTCATGAGGCATAAGCTCATGAAAACCACTGAAAGATTTCTTTCCCTAGAACTTGGGATGGAGTTGCTTCTTTCAGCAAAAATGGGCTCAGCCGTGCTAAGTTCAAGGATTATGAAGCCAGACAAGATAGACACCGTCCCTGTGCTGTGAATAAAGTGTTGAATTTAGTGTTAATAATTCAGCGTTTATATAGAATTTTATGGTTTACGTAAGTCCCTTTACAGGCAATACCCCCATTGAGTGCATCAGATCTTCAAAGCAGTGCAGTGACAGTGCAGACAATTGACCTCTCAATTCATCAGATTTTTCATTTGTAAAATGAAGACCAAGGAGTTCTGAGCATTACCTGAAGCACTGCAATGTAGCACTTAGCCCGGGGCCGGGCATACAGTGCAGTCACTGTCAGCTGCTTCAGTTATTCCTTTCCACAAATGAGGAAATTGAGGTTCTGAGAGGTACATTATTTGAATGAGGTCACTCAGCAAGAAATGACAAGCCAGGTGTTTTATTTGGGGTTCCCCTGAAAGCAGAGCCTGAGACAAGGTCTGGAGACAGCCAGCTGTTTAGGTGGTGATCCCAGCAAGCGGGAGTGAGGGAGTGAGGAGATAGAGGCAGGTGAGGAGGAAACGCCAAGGAAGATTAGTTACCACTGTTGGCATCCAGGACCCAGCCCTGCTGGGGGCCTTCAAAAGCACCTCATAGAACCCGCCTCAGCACAGGAACCTGGACCAGTCATCCACCGACTTCATCCTCCACTGTTGGAGGGTTACCCCTGCACGCTGTGTTTCCTTGAGCTGGCAGGGGCTGTAGAAATCACCCAGTCTAACCCCTTCATGTCCGTGAGGAAACTGAGGCCAAGAGATGTTGGAGTATGATTTAATTTAGGTGGCAGCCCCTCCTCAACACCTGGCTTAAACCTAATCCCAGCTTCCCTCAAGGAGAAACTTGGGTTCCACAGCTGTGGCAGAGGGGTCCTAGGAGCCTTTGGTGGAGAAAGCAAGCAGGTGTGACCAGGAACCTTTACTTGTATCCTACTGCAGCAGGTACTTTGGTCATCAGCATCGTGTCCCCTCAGGCCACCTCTGGTTGGAGCTATAGCTGTAGTGGACAGATCTGGGCAGGCTGACAGCACCCCACCTCAAATGCCCCCTATACCTCGCTCTGCTTTTTTGCCTCATGGCTAGATGAGTGTTAAATTGAGGATCTGGACCCATAACGCATAGTGATAATTACATTTTATGTTGTGACCCAGTATATTGACATGAGAATACAGATGTATGTATAATGGGAACCAAAATTTCATGGAACGGTATTTACCCTTATTATGTGTGATATACTCTTTTTTATTCTCTTCTCTTCCATTTTCATGGGGGAAAAAATTCTGCTTATAACCCACTAGATGGATTTCACAACTTTCTAATGGGTCACAACCTACATGCTATTCCTTAGCTAAAGAGGATGGGCTTTCTCCTTCCAGGAAGTTCTCTGTCTCTAGCACCAGCCCATGGTGTAGCAGATCTCTGCTGCCTCTCGAAAAACCAAATATGTTTGGGTTTATGGAGCACTTCCTGGACACAGCTGGCATTTGGCCCTAATAGCAGCCCTAATTGGTGTTCCTAGGAGTCCCATTTTATGGGAAGAGATCATGATTTGCCCCTCTCATTCAGCTCCAGTAGATGGTCTAGATTCCAGAATCCATGCTTTTCTCAACCTGCCACCCTGCCTACCCCACAGCTAGGCCTGAGCTTTAACCACAGCCTGCCTGTGGGATCCTATTTCAATAGCTGCCAGTATCTCCAGGACAGCTTTGATCCCATCTCAAGGCAGTGTATCTTTATTAAGCAGTGAAAAGGGGAACAAGTCATGGTCCTTCCCCCCAAGAAGCTGCCCAGTATTCATAGAAATGGACAACCAAGAAGACAGGCAGACCCTGGTGTGGGCATTAACAGATACAGGCAGAATGCTGTGGAAGCACATAGAGGGAGAAGAATCTGGGAAAGCTTTGAAAGAAAGCTGCACTTGAGCTGTGCTTAGTAGGATTTCAAAGAGAAGGGAGAGAGGAAAACATTGCAAGCCAAAGAAATAACCTAAGCAGAAACTTGAGGACATAAAAGTTGAGAGAAGGATGAATGATACAAAACCGTTTATACAGCAGGATCCAAAGTCTGTCCAGTGTGGACTATTGAGTTACCAAGTCCCAGCAGGTGTTATGGATGTTGGGGGAACAGTGAGTCTAAGGTCTTAGAAAGCTCAGCATCCAGGTCCAGGGTCCTTTTTGAGCCTGGGGCTTTCATCTCTTGTCCTGTAATAGGGTTGCAGGCTGGGATCTCTTGATCTATTGCAGGTCCCCAAGACTTGACTTGGATCTCTTCCTGGCTCCACAGGAGACTCTGTCATCCAGAATGCATCCAACAGCGGAGTGGGGCAAGCCGTCATCCAGATCGCCGCAGCCCTGAGCCTCAGGACCATCAATGTGGTCCGAGACAGGTACATAGGAAGCCTAGTCCCAGCTCACAGCTTGGGCCTTTCCACCTTCACCCCTGGCAGATGTGAAACATTTACAACCCTGCAGGTGCCCACATCTCCACAAGATGGCGCCCTTGCATAAGCAGGTGCCTTCGCAGGCTACTGCTTGCTAACAGACTTGGCTTAAATAGATGAGTCAGCCACCAGAAATGAAGTCTAGGTGGCCTTTGACTGCAGGATGACTGGAATTTTGAACTGTAAAGAGAGAGCGGGAAAGAGGCAGAAACTGTCTTTACTGAACAGCTAGGAGTCTTTGAGACAACTTGAGATAACCCCATGTTTTCAAAACCACAGTTCATATAGTTCATGTTTGGAAATGTTCTAAGCCATATTATATTTTCTGTGAACTGGCAAGGCCCTTTTTCCCCTTGCATTCATGTGGCCCTTTGAACTCTAGTCAGTACAGTTAAGAAGGAGATAGGACAAGTTTTACAAACTGAGATAGGTCTCAATTTTACAGGTGAGGACACTGAAACTTCAGGGAGGAACAACTTGCTCAGGGAGGCTCAGCAAGTCAGTAGCAGGCTCAGTTACCTTCTTTTCCTGACTTGTTCTCTTTCCATCAAATCATCTGGTTCCCTTGAGCCTCACTCTCCATGAATGTACCTGTCTGTCATGAAATCCAGCCTTAGTAGAGGAATTATTACCTGCATCAGTTCCGCCATCCCCACAATTATGCTAACAAAAATTATTCTGTTTGCTTTGACAAGAGAGGCCCAGAGCCACTACTAGGCTGAAGTGTATTTGCACAGCACTTTGAAAAGCCCCTTGAAAAGAAAGGAGTGGGAAGGAAGTGGCACTTGTCATTTCATTAGACGCAATCAGGAAGTGAAATGACTTCTCCCTGGGCACAGAACAGGCAGGGGCTGTAGGAATCCCCCAGTCTAGCTCTCTCATACCAGTGAGGAAATGGAGGCCAAGAGATGGAGTATGATGAAATTAGGCAGTGGCCCAAGCTCAAGACTGGCTTAAGCCCAATCCCAGCTTCCCGCAAAGAGAAAGGTTCTCATGACTATGGCAGAGGGATGCTAGGAACCTTGGTGGCAAAATCAAGCAGCTGTGACCAAGGACCTTGGATTGTGTTTTGTTTTCAGACCTGATATGCAAAAGCTGCGTGACAGACTGAAGAATCTGGGGGCTGAGTGTGTCATCACAGAGGAGGAACTCCGAAAGCCTGAGATGAAAAGCTTCTGGAAGGTACCCAGGATGAGGACACGGCCCCTCCACCCATGTTTACCTCCCTGAAGAACGTGACTTCAAAAAGCTGGGGATTTGCTGCATTGTTCCCCCGAGAAACCTTCCCTCACCTCTTAAAGGATGAAGCCCATGCCTCTTTGCCAGGGAACGGCATTAAGTGCCAGTGGTGACGCTATGAGGGAGGTAGGAGAAATAGAAAGGTTTAGGAACACCCTGTATGATTTGCAATTTTGAGTATTTGTAATGGGCCATGTCAGCCTGCATAGCCAGTATGAATCTTAGACCTGAGAGAAAACCTAAGGAAACTGAGATACAGACAGGGAAGAGAAAGAAAAGAAGTTTCCTAAGCACCTGCCTTACATTTGATCCAATAATTCCCACAACAACCTTATAAAGTAGGTATCATCTATTTTATAGATTAGGAAATCAAGACTCAGAAAAGAAAAAGGACTTGACCAAAACCACATAGTAAGTGGTGGAGTCAGGACTGGGCCCAGGTCCTGAACCCAAAGCCTGTTATCTGTTAACATTCCAGAACATCTGCCACCTAGCACGTACATAGTAAGAGACCCCCGACTCATCTGGGGAGCCCAGATGAGCTCACTTGAGAACGTTTCTGAGACAATAGATCAGCACAGCTATTATAAATGGAGTTGTTAGTACTGAGGAGAGAGAGATATCAGTTGAAGCTCTTTATTTTCTTAAGGAATGAGATCTGAACCAAGCCCTGAAATGGACAGTAGGATTAAATTAATAAAGAATGGCCCTCCTGGCAGAGAACAAAAGAGAGGTCAAAGGCATGAATATCTCATTTTTTCTCCCTCCTTCTGTGGTTCCTGATTTTGCAGGACATGCCCCAGCCACGGCTTGCTCTCAATTGTGTCAGCGGGAAGAGCTCCACAGAACTGCTGCGGCACTTAGCGTAAGTCTCTAGGCCAGGGATTCTTAACCTTTTTTGTTCCACGGACCCCTTTGCCAGTCAAGTGAAATGAATACTACTGTAATTTATTTATTACATATATTCATAAGTGAAAGACATGTTAGATTTTAGTTAGAGGTCAGAGAAAATAAAGATAAGAAGTTGAGTTTTTTTCAATTCAAGCTCATGGACCCCCTGAAATCTTAAGGGTCCATGGACCCCTGGTTAAGAACCCTGGCTCTGGGCCCTACAGGTCCAGTTCACTGGAGCTCTCCAAGCCTTTAGCTGGGAGGACCATCAGGTGACCAAGTCCCAATGGCCATTGTGAGCCAGGTCAGCCCAAAGCTGAGTAGGAAATTAGGACCAAAGTCATCTAGTTAACTGGGCACTTCCTTTCTCCTTTCTCCACTTCCTCCCTTGTAAATGAACAAGAGACCAGTTCAACCTCATTTTTCCAAGGGAAAGCAGAAAGCAGACTGCGATGCTTTCCATGATAGGAGATTGGTCCAAGATTCATAATCTTGGGGCATCTTAAAAAGTCACTTCGTCCTAGCTTATCGGCTTTTAAAAACCTCATGTTAGCTTTAAAAAAATAGGTTCTGATTTTAGAGGTAACATTAGGCTTATCACAAGTCACTGTGAAGGCTTATAAAAACACAAAGTAAAGAAATTACCCAGGATGCCCTCATCAAGAGAGAGGAGCATGCTAGCAGTGTGTTACATGTCCTTTTGGTCTTTTTCTTTCTTTTAATATAAACTTCTTGAGCTGGAAGGCACCTGAGAGGACACTTCCTGAATAAAGCAGGAATCCCGTCAATAACCTTGATTCCTTTAAAAAATATTTGCTTAGCACTCACTGTCTACCAGGTGCCAAGATGGCTGAGACACAACCCTCTGAGATCTCACAGGCTGGACAGGCAGATGAGTCATGGGGCCAAAAAGCCTTGATCCAATCGCTGAACAATTACTGCATGCCAGACTGCAGAGTTTCTGCCTCAGCCCTCTTCACGGCCACCTAGGCCAGGCGGGCTATTATCATCCCCATCGTACACTTAAAGAAAACAAGGTCCAGAGAGGGAAATTACCTTGCCCAAGGTCCAGGAAACCCAAGAGCCAGGCTTGACCCCAATTCAGTGGGACTCCAGCTCACACCTCTCCAGCCCTCCGCTGGGCAGCCTCCAAGGCAAGCTGCATCCCCATGTCATTGTAGGAGGCAGCATGTCATTATGGGTATAAGGGTTAGAATCCAAATGGCTAGGTTCAAGTCCCAGTTCTGTGACTTGCTAGCTGTGGACCTACTCAAAGTTAGGCAGTACATAAAAAATGGTCCAGGCCTCAGTCTCTTCATCTGTAAAATGGGGACAATATAAACGCTTTCTACCTTGGAGCTTATTCTCAGTGTCACTGAGGTGATGCACAGATCACTATAAAACAAGGCAGGGCCTCTTTTCTCATCTGCAAAATGAAAATAATAATGGTGCTCCCTTGGGGTTGCATTGAGAACTCACTGAGACAGTACAAGTGAAATGCTTAGAATTGTGCCTGGCAGAATGAACACCCAATGCCTGTTAGATTGCATGCAGTAGAGACACAGAGGAGGGAGGGCTTGCTTCTAGAGCAGGTGCTGTTGAGTGGGTACTTAGGAGCAAACTCCTAGCCTCAGCAACAAGGAGTTACCCTCTTCATACTACAGCATCTTCCATTTTATGGTTTACAAAATCTCCCTTACATTGTCCCAAAATGTGCTTCTCAGTCATCCTTCAACAAACTCCTAAAGAAGCCAGAGAGTGGGGAAGAGAACAGTTAAAGTCAAGCATGTGATGCTCAAGTCTCCCCTCTGGCTTCACTCCAATTGGCTGCTAAGGTGGGTATGTGGGCGTCAGAGAGCAGGTACTGAGAAAGCACCTCTGTCAGTGAGAGAGCAATTGTCAGGGTTCTCCATCCTACCCACACTGTCCCTTATCCGTAGTTACCCATCTGTCATCTCATTGGTCCTTAGAATAACCATTTATGGATGAAGAGACTGAGGCCTGATGTTTTCCATGCATTGCCCAAGGTCACAGACCTATAAGAGGAGACTGAACTTGGTCTTGAGCTTTTCTCAGTACATGCTTCTTTGCAGCACTTAATCAAAGCCTCACTGGGTGGGTTAGGTCACTGGGTTCCCAACCTGGCAAAACAGTCCATCTGGAGGGAATTTGTTTGTTCGCCATTTATTGTCTTTCATATAGACTCTTGCCTTCTGATTCACTAGGTCCAGGGTCAGCGTAGGAACCTTCCCAGAGATTTTCAGAGCAAGGTTTAGGAACCAGGGTTGGAGAACAAGCACTGGGGCAGGTTCAAGAAGGGCTCTTTCTCTGCCTGAGCCCACTCTGTTCTTTCTGGACTCTTCAGGCCTGGAGGAACCATGGTGACCTACGGGGGGATGGCCAAGCAGCCCGTCATAGCCTCTGTGGTAAGCTGACTTGGGAAGCACACCTCAGCCAGGCCTCTTCCCCGGACACCACAGCTGTCTAAACTCAAGCAATACCCCAGTCCTGGGGGGAAATCTGTACCCCTAAGCAGTGCCTAAAATTCTTGCTCTCAGAGCTCTAAGACTTCCTTCCTGTGTCCACAGAGCCAGCTTATTTTTAAGGATCTCAGACTTCGAGGCTTTTGGTTGTCCCAGTGGAAGAAGGACCACGGTCCAGGTGAGTGCATGGTGGCCCGGGGACCAAGGGTCACAGGAGAGGACAATACCAAAGACTGAATGGCCGCACAAGTGACCTGCCACTCTGCACCCTGGAGAGGTGACTGGGTCCCTGCCCCCCTCCAGAGCAGGCTATAGGGGAATAGCCTCCAGGCCCAGCTACATCCAGCACAGGGTTATTAGACAGGATCAGGCTAGTCCTTAGGGCACAGTATTGAACAAGACACACACTGCCCTCTGTCCTAGAGCTCTGACCACAGGGAAGACTGCCATGGAAGACAGCCAAATAAAGAGAACACACTCTGCAGCCAGCCTGCCTGGGTGCAAATCCTGCTTCCACCATTCCTGGTTTTAGGTTCTGCCTAGCCTAGTTTGGGACCCTGGGCAAGTTATTTAACCTCTGCCTCAGTTTCCATGTTATAATAGTTAAACTATCATTAGCCCTCTCTGACAGAGAAGGAAACAGGTTCAGAGTGGCTATGTAACTTGCCCAAAGTCACCCCCACCTGGAGCCTGTTTCTGTGGCCCCAAGACCTGAGCCAGTACACTGTTGGTCCTCTCTTGGAGGGCTGGCTCCCCAGAATGGGACCCCCAAACTGAGACTGAAAAATGACAGGGAGTTGCCAAGTGCAGGGGAGGAAAGTGGTGTGGATGGAGTGTTTCAGGCAGAAAAAAATGCAAAGCCATCATAGGCAGTGAGCATGATGCATTGGGGCTCTAAAGTGGTTCTGAGCAAGTGGACATTAGGCTTGGATAGGGGAGCGGAAGCTGGACTAGTAGGCCATGACCAGATCATGAAAGGCCTTATAAACCTCTTGAAGGAGTTCAGACTCTATTTTAAAGACAATTGGGATGGGGAGTGGGTGTGGCTCGGTGGCTAAGCACCTGCTTCCCAAGTACAAGGTCCCAGGTTCAATCCCTGGTACCTCCTTAAAAAAAAAAAAGTAATTGGGGAGCCATTGAAATGTTTTAAGCAGGAATTGATATGATGACATCCGAACGTTGAATGAAAAACACTTCTCAGCCAAGGCCTTTGCTCCTCATCTTCCTGCAATGTACTGGGTCCTTAGTGGGAGACAGGCCAGGGGAGGGCATGCCCATAGCTCTAAGGGGTTCTGAGGGAGTCCCCTCCTGTCCCTGAGCAAATCTCACTTGTTCCCTTGCAGTTGGAGGGCCAGGCACACCACCACCCTCCCTGTGTGCCTCTTCTGGCTGCCCTGCCCTGCCCAATAATTCTGCCCTCTCCCTCCTGGTTACACCTTGGTGAGGTTCTGTGGGTCTGAGCCTTCCCAGCCACTGCTCTCTGAAGGGCATTCTCTGCCTGCCTGGCCACTGCCATGCTCCTCTGTGCCCCTCCAGCGCTCGCTGTCCTAAACACAGCCAGTGTCTTTTGCCAGGGCTGCTACAACAAAATACCACAGATTGGTTGGCTTAAACAATAGGATTTGATTGGCTCATGGTTTGGAGGCTAGCAATCCAAACCCTAGGTTTTAGCAGGCAGTGCCTTCTCCAGAGTCTGTGGCATTGTGGTGTGGCTTGCTGGCATTCATCCTCTGCCACTGCCACAGGTGATCCGTCTCCTTTTGTCTCTTCCTGTGGCTTGCACTTCCTTATCCAAATTTCCTCAGCTTATAAGGACTCCACTCATACCAGATAAGGCCCACCCTGTTTGTTTGGCCTCCTCTTACTAGGATCTTCGAAGATTCCATTCACAAATGAATTCACACCCACAGGACCAGGGTTTAGGGCTTGAACCTGTCTTTGTGGAGGACATGATTCTGCCTGCCACAGGTGGGGACCAGGCTGCCCCCACCTCCAGAATATGCCTGGCTTTGCTGGAACCTCAGCACCAACTTTGCCCACAGGGGAAGCCCATATGCCATCTCACCAAGCCCCAGCTGATATTCCTGTCTGGCTTCCTCCAACCCTCCACAGACCAGTTCAAGGAGCTGATCCTCACGCTGTGCGATCTCATCCGCCAAGGCCAACTCACGGCCCCTGCCTGCTCTGAGGTCCCACTACAGGACTACCAGCATGCCTTGGAAGCCTCAGTGAAGCCCTTCGCGTCTTCAAAACAGATTCTCACCATGTGATGATCCCAGAGGAGCTGAAGCGAATGGAAGGGAAGGCGGACCAGCAGGACTGGCTTCAGACCCCTAAGTCAGTGCCCCCAACCTTCCCTGGGCCGCTCCTCTTGTCACTGTCACTTCCTATTAGGGGGATTGTGATGCCAGGGGCTTTCCCAGGGCCAGCCTCAGGGTATCTAATAAAGTGTGACCTTCCTAAAAAAAAAAAAAAGCAGCTATCCCTGCCGAGAAGGATGAATCTGCATCTGCCCCCTCCCAGCTCCAAGAAGCTCCCCCCTTGCTCTTTCTTCACTGGCTTCCCCAGTAATCATTTCCTGACCCCCTTGAAACCTGGGCAGGGATTTGTAGGTACAAAAGCCAGTAAGACAATCTCTGCCTTCCAGCCGTCCAAGCCCAAGAAGAATCTTGCAAACAGGAAGGTTGACTGACTTCTCAGATGGCGTGCAGCTCAGTCAGGAGCAGGGGAAGAATCAGCAAGGAAAGAGTGGTACCAGGCTGAGGCCCTCAAAGCCTTGGGGAGCCAAGGAAACGGGGTCTCCTGTGGCTGGATCACCCTCCTGGAACTTCTGTCCTCACTGGGGAAATAGACAACACATCAGTGGTTCCCAGGCGGAAGTGATCTTACCCCCAGGGGACATTCGGCAACATTTTTGTTGTCATAACTGAGGGGGGTGTTAAGGCATCTAGTGGGTAAAGGCGTGCTGTTAAACATCCTACAGTGCCCAAAAAAAGCCCCCACAACAAAGAACTATCCAGCCCAAAATGTGCACAGTGTCAGTAACCCCTGCCTTACGCAAACAGTCCTACAGTAATTGCCAGGGGTTGGTACTGTGAAGACACGGGCAAGGTGCTATGAGCGCATGACTGCATCCTAGCCCAGGTCTCGGGTATGGCTGCCTTCAGGTGAAGCCTAAAGTGATCTCTGTAAGATGAGTAGGGGTTATTCAGGCAAGGAGAAGTGCGCCAGTATAGTGACTTTTCCATGTTAGTTTCATGGTCCACTCATCCAAAGTAGAGAAGAAACTTTGGGTTAGCTCCCTTGTCCCCTGGCCCTCAGTACCCATAATATTCCCTGAGCTTCATTCAGGGAATATTAAATGTCTAGTGTGTACCTGGAGCTGGGATACCAATGAAAAGATGTCATGCTGACCCTCAAGTTGCTCAGACTAGTGAGGGAGGCAGACACAATATAATAATGAGGCCACTGATAGGAGCATTCAGTAAGCCATGGGGACAAGCAGAGGGGCCTCAGCTCAGCCTGAGTGTATCAAGGAAGACTTCCATGGAAATGTCATTCACAGCAAATCTTGATGGCCAAGGAGGAAAGGTTTCAAGCAAAGCCAACAGCACGTGAGAGGGCCTGCTGCTTCTGGGGCTGCAGACAGCCCAGTGTTGCAACTGCCCTAGCCACTGGGGGGACTGAGAACAGATCAGAGCAGTGGGCAGGGGTTAGATCACAAAGAGCCATGAAATCAGGACATGTCCTGATGCACTGGGGAGCCACTGAGGGATTTTAAGCAATGGAATGAAGCCCAGAGTACACATAGTCCCTTGCATGCAAGTGTGTATGCATCTTGCCTTCGGAAGGAACTTGTGTGTCCTTTGGGGAAAGGGACTCACCTCAGCTTCAGCCTGGGGCTAGAAAAGGTCTGAAGACCTTCTCGGGGTAAAATTTGCCACCTCATACACTTGGGCTCAGGATCAGCCCCAACTCACCTAGGTTAGTGGGGACAGATTTGTGTGGTCACTTTGAAAAGAGCCTGGTAGGGAGAGAGACTGCCCAAAGGCTGCAAGAGTGAAAATTAAGGTTAGGCTCTTCAGAGGGAATCCACAAGGATCAAGTTAAGAGGAAAGATGAACCTGTGACCATGGTGAGGGAGCAAGCCCCAGGGACCATCTCTGAGAGGACCGCAGACAGAAAGGACAGTTAATAGCATCATGGTTATGGAGGGAGTAAAGAATGGGCTCAGAACAATGGAGTTATTCACTGTACCCTTAGGAGTCTAGAGGTGGCACCTGGGCTGGTCCTTAAAGGATGATTCTAATTTTCTCAGGAAAAGGAAACAAGCATTACAACTGTGACACCAAATTAAAGTCTTAGAGGTATAACCTTTAGGTCTGAACCTTATAATTTCCCCTAAATATTCACTCTTCCTTTAAGTGAAACCCACAAATCTTAGGTGACACATGGTAGCTTGAAATAAACACTACATTTCCCTGCTTCTCTTACAGCTAACAAGTCCTGACCTATGCAATGTAACCAGAGATGTAAGCTTCTTCCGTACCTCTTTAAAATATAGCTGGCATGCATCCTGTGTCTTTTTCTTCCCTTCTTTCTGGGTACGGAACAGACATGATTCCTAGAGTTTGTGCAGCCATCTTTTGACCATGTTAAGGATGAGAGAGAAACAAAATCAAAGGAGCCTATGTCTGCACCCCAGAGGCTCCAAACTGGCCTCCTCAGGACTTCTTGTACCTGAGAAATAAGCTGCTATCTTGTTTAAGCCCCTATTATTTGGGTTTGGTTTAACACAGCTGAACTTAAACCTAATTGATATGAATTCTGTAATTTGCCTTATGGTAAAATCTGAAGCTGAAAGAGCAAATCAAGGCAGCTTGTGATTCCCAACTAAGAAATTTGGACTTTATCCTGTTGGCAGTAGGGAACAAAAGGTTTCTGAGCCAGAAGATCAGAACTGTGCTTTAGAAAAATCCCTCTGGCAGCAGGATGGTGGAAAATTTGGAGGAGGGAGGCACTAAAAAAAGAGATAAGATCAGAAATTCCCAGGCTTCCGAATTTCAGATGAGTAAACAGCCCAAATTTCAAAGACCAACATGGGGGTTGCAACACTGAAGAGGCCAACAGACCCACTCATCTATGGCCAATAAGTCTTCGACAAGGGCACCAAGACCATTCAATGGGGAAAGAATAGTCTCTTCCTTAAATGGTGTTGGGAAAACTGGAAATCCACATGCAGAAGAATGAAGTTGGACTATGTACAAAAATTAACTCAAAATATATCAACAGCATAAATATAAGAGCTAAAACTATAAAATTCTTAGAAGAAAACGGGTAATCTTCAAGACCCTGTATTTGGCAATGAATATGACACCAAAAGCACAAGCAACAGAACCGGACTTTATCAAAATTTAAAACTTTTGTGCATCAAAGGATATGATCAAGCAAGTGAAAAGACAACCTGGGAGCGCGGGAGCGGGGCGGGACGCGCGGGCAGGGCCACTCCGGGCTCCCTCACCCCCCGCGCCAGGCTACAGCGCCCGCCGCCCCGCCTCAGCCGCCCCAGCCGCGTGTCCGAGAGCCGAGCGGCGTCGCGCCCTCCGCGGGGCCTGGGGCGCCGAGCGCTGCGGGCGGCACGTGGGCCGGCGCGTGACAGCGGAGCGCGAGCTGGAGACGGTGCTGCACGAGGGAGGGGTCGGGCAGCGGGCGGCAGTGCGGGCGCCGCCTGGAGGCGCTCATCGCTGCACCCGCGGCCTCCGGCGCGGGATCCTGCAGAGCCACGGCCAAGATGCTGGATTGTCAGGGACACTTTCACCTGTTTTGACATCGTGCTGTAAAAGAATAAAGGACGTGCCGCTGACAAGAATATAGGTGGACACGGAAGAACACGCAGCGAATGGACACAGAGCAGACAACTGGGGGGGGGGGGGGGCGGAATTTTTAAATAAATAAATAAATAAAAGAATAAAGGACACTGTTCAAAAGTTGGGCTCGGACCACAAAGACATTCACAGCAGTGTTTCTCGGTTTGGAAAAGCCATTGATGAGAGTTTTTATTCAGACATTAGCAGTGTCGGCATAGATGGCTGCTGGCAGGCAGACAGCCAGAGGCGTCTCAGTGAGGCGATGGCAGAGCACTTTCGACCAGGAATGCTGGATGTAGCTGAGGAGCTCTGCCAGGAATCTGGTCTTTCTGTGGACCCAAGTCAAAAAGAGCCATTTGTGGAGCTAAACCGAATATTACAAGCATTACAAGTCAGAGTTCTGAGACTTGCTCTGGAGTGGGCAGTATCAAACGGAGAAATGCTCATAACCCAGAATAGCTCTTTGGAATTTAAGCTACACAGACTGTATCTCATTAGCCTGTTAATGGGTGGAACTACAAATCAGCGAGAAGCTTTACAATATGCTAAAAATTTTCAGCCATCCGCCCTAAATCTTCAAAAAGATATTCAGGTCTTGATGGGAAGCCCTGTGTATCTGAGACAAGGGATTGAGAACTCACCTCATGTTCACCTGCGTGATGCAGACCAGTGGGCTGACATCTGTGACATCACGCGGGACGCCTGCGCCCTCCTCGGGCCGTCTGTGGAGTCCCCTCTCAGTATCAGTTTCTCAGCAGATTGTGTGGCGCTGCCAGCTTTAATTAACAGCAAAGCCGTGATTGAACAAAGGCAGTGCACTGGAGTTTGGAACCAGAAAGATGAATTACCTTGGTAAAAGGTGCTGGTATCACTCTATATTTGCTTGTCGCATTCTTTGTCAGCAAAGAACAGATAGCAATCCATCCATGAAGTTGGTCTGTGGTCATATTATATCAAGAGATGCCCAGAATAAAATGTTGAATGGGAGCACATTAAAATGTCCATATTGTCCAATGAAACAAAGTCCAGGGGATGCCAAACAGATATTTTTCTGAAGGAATAACTTTAGTTTGCAGTTTGTAAGTAAAACAATTGTGGGTGCATTTCAGAAGAGAATGTTCCGTTTAACGCAGTTAACCAAGAACTCCCGTATTTATATAAGCTGTTGCTCCAGAAACGTTGCCAACATTTTAGTATCTATACACAGAGGGGAGTATGCCAGATGAATCTTACCATAGGGTTTTATTATAGTCTTGGTCTTCATTTCTGATCAAGTAAATACACCAGCAGTTGTCATTCAATGCAGGTTTTTATACTTAATTATATGGTGTTTGGTTTTTGGGTTTTTTTTTACTTTTTAACAGCAGAAACAGAAATTGACCTCTCCGCCATGTGTATAATATTTCTCCTGCTTTTACTTTTGTCATTTTCTTGATAACTGTAAGCCTTAAGAGTGCTTATGAAAAAGTTTTATTTCCTGTTATGTATACATAAGTAAACGAAAATTCTTCAGAAAAAGTTTGATAAATTGAATTGTGGTTATAAACTAATTTGCTTTTTTTTTTTTGCTTAAGGAAGAAAAACTGATAAATTTCAATTTTGCTTTTTGATATTTTCCTCTACTCCAGCTCTCACAGAGAAGTCAGCACACTTGCATTTGAACTCTTTTTGTAGCCATGGGCTGCCTGTTTAAAACTCCATAATGAATTTGGCAGACTGGTGTGACAAGTCTTCTGCCAGAGCAAAGTAGAATGAGTATTATTGTTTCTTTGCTTTTATTGCTAAAAGGTGCTTGTTTTAAAGGTATGTTCAATAAAATGAAATTCTGAAGTTAAAAAAAAAAAAAGACAACTGCAAAATGGGAGAAAATATTTGGGGATCATGTATCTAATAAGGATTTAATATCCAAAGTATATAAACAACTACAATTCAATAATAAAAAAAAGACAGCCCAAATAAAAAATTAGCAAAGGAGGATCAAGATGGTGGAGTGAGATGCTTCAGGGCTCTGTCCCCCTACAGAAGCTTTGATCAACTAACACAAACTAACAGAAACATCTTTCTAATCTTTCTAAAAGCTCCAATGAACAGTTAAAGGATTACAGTAACTGGTCAAATGATGAATCAAGAAAAAGGCCACTTAAAAGTGGTAAGATGTTTTGATGCCCTGGCTGGCACTTCTGCCATCCCCTCATCAGCTCAGAATAGAGCTGGCCCAGATTCCCAGTGCAGATCCCTGGTTCTGGTTCCAGTGGGAGCAGAGTAGACCTTGTGCACATACTGGGAGCATGTATGGCTGGCCCAATCTCTCTGGTGGTGGCCTGAGGGACTCAGTGCCCCAAAACTTCTCTGCATATAGAAGGTGGCTCACTAAGCTCTCCTACAGAATGCTGAGGGAGAGCAGTCAAGTCGTGCTACCTGGAACAAGGGGCTGCTGGCTGTGGGACAGACAGTGCCATGCCAGAGACCAGAGACCTTCAGGAAACGTTCCTAGGGAGGAGGGTCAGTCCTATCCATGTAAACAGGGATCCCTAGGGCCACATGTACATTCCCAAGATAAGAAGCATGCACAGAAAGGCACAAAGAGGCCTCTATGCTTTTGTCTGGAGCTGTTCTCCAAAATTATTTTATGGATAAACCCTGAAGGAGAGCACTGAACAGGTCAATCTGCAAAGACTAGGAAAGGTGTGTTTCTTTCTTTTCTTTTTTTTTTTTTTCTTCTTTTTTTCTCCCTTTCTTCCTATTTTTTTTATTTTTGTAGCTCATGGCATTCAAAGTAAACTGTCTTAACATTAGCTGTATACAAGCGTAAGTAACAAATGCCTCAGAATCTAAATTCCAGAAATAACACAATAAAATATCAAAATGTCCAGGTTTCAATAAAAGATTACAAAACATACAAAGGAACATGAAATGACAGCACAGGCAAAGGAGAAGAGTAAATCATTAGAAACTATAAATGAGGAAGATCAGACCTATGACATTCCAGACAAAGCCTTTGAAAAAAGAATCCTAATTATACTCAAAGAGCTAAAGGAAAGCATGGACAAAGAACTAAAGGAAATCAGAAAAACTATAGATGGACACAATGAGAATATCAATAGAGAGATGGAAATTATGAAACAGAACTAAACAGAGTTGAAGGTCACAGTCCCCCAAATTTTAAAAATTCCCTAGAAGGTTTCAAAAGCAGATTGAAGCTGGTAGAAGAAAGAATCAGTGAGCCTGAAGATCAGACCATTGAAATCATCCAGTCTGCAGAGCAAAAAGAGGATAGAAGAAAAATGAACAAAGCCTGAGGACCCACTATGTGCATTGTGGGAATCCCAGAAGGAGAATAAAAAGAAACAGGGGCAGAGAGAATATTTAAAAAAAAAAATGGCTGAAAATTTCCCAAATTTAACTGAAAATGAATATACTCATCCAAGATGCTCAGCAAAACCCATAAAGGATAAACCCCAGTAGACCCACACCGTACCATGTTTTAATCCAAGTGTCAAATGCCAAAGATAAAAACGAATTATGAAAGCCATAAGAGAGAAGCAACGTGTCTCATACAAGGGACCCTCAATAAGATTAAGTGCTCATTTCTCATCAGAAACCATGGAGGCAGTGAGAAGACATATTTAAAGGGCTGAAAGCAAAAAATTGCCAAATAAGAGTTCTATTTCTGGCAAAATTGCCTTTCAAAAATGAGGGAGAGATTAAAACATTCCCAGGGAAACAAAAGCTGAGCACTTCATCACCACGAAACCAGCCCTACAAGCAATGGTAAAGGAAGTTCTGTAGGTTGAAAGGAAAGAACACTAGATGTTGGAAACCACATGAAGAAATAAAGATCTCCAGTAAAGAAAATGACATGTAAATATAATTACCAGTACTCTTGTATTTTTTATTTGTAACCCCACTTTTTACTTCCTACAGGATCTAAAAGGCAAATGCATAAGATATAATGATACATCAATGGTTTTGGACTTGAACTGTATAAATATGTCATTTGTGACAAGAATTACATAAAGGTGGGGGGACAGAGGGTTATAATAACATCGTTTATGTATGCTATTTAAAGTTCATTTGGTATCAAAGCAAACAGCATTGTTATCGATTTAGGATGTTAAATTTAAACCTCGTGATAACCACAGAGAAAATTATCAGAGATTATGCAAACTCACAGAGACAGAAATTAGAATGCAATATACCAGGGGCAGGGGACAGGGTCAATGAGGAGTAAATGCGAAATTAGTGTACAGCTTCTCTTTGGGTTGAAGGGAACATTCTAGTAATGGCTAGTGGTGAGGGTATCACAACATCGTGAATGTGATTAATCCCTCTGGATGGTATGTTTGAGAGGGGTTGGGATGGGAAGATTTATGTCATGTATGTGTGTGTTTGTGTGTGTATGTCTACATTTAAGAAAAAAACTAAAGAGATAATGAGGGAAGTAGATGTGGCTCAAGCAGTTGAGCACCCACATCCCATATGGGAGGTCCCGGGTCTGGTTCCCAGTGCATCCTAAAGAAGACAGACAATGAGCAGACATCAAGCAAAAACAACAAGCAGGGAAACGGACTTTGGCCCAGTGGTTAGGGCGTCCGTCTACCATATGGGAGGTCCGCGGTTCAAACCCCGGGCCTCCTTGACCCTTGTGGAGCTGGCCAGGCGCAGCGCTGATGCGCGCAAGGAGTGCCGTGCCACGCAAGGGTGTCCCCCGCGTGGCCCCCACGCGCAAGGAGTGCGCCCGTGAGGAGAGCCGCCCAGCGTGAAAAAGAAAGAGCAGCCTGCCCAGAAATGGCGCCACCCACACTTCCCATGCCGCTGACGACAACAGAAGCGGACAAAGAAACAAGACGCAGCAAATAGACACCAAGAACAGACAACCAGGGGAGGGGGGGAAATTAAATAAATAAATAAACCTTTAAAAAAAAAGAAAAAAAACAACAAGCAGACAATGAGCAAACAACGAGCAAAATCAAACAAGCAGGAAATGGATGTGACTCAAGCAATTGAGCACCTGCCTCCTACATGGGAGGTCCCAGATTCAGTTCCCGGTGTGTCCTAAGGAAAAAACAGACAGGCAACCAGCAGACAACAAGCACAAACAGTGAGCAAACAGACAAGAAAGGGAAGTGAATGTGGCTCAAGCAATTAAGCTCCTGCCTACCACATGGGACGTCTCGAATTTGATTCCCAATGCCTCCTAAAGAAGATAAGCAAGAGAGCGAGCTAACATGATGGGCTGGTGTGGCAAATTGATGCAACAAGCTGATACAACAAGAAACAAAGAGGAAACAAAATGAGAGACAAAACAAAGCAGGGAGCAAAGGTGGCTCAAGAGATTAGGCTCCTCCCTCCCACATGGGAGGTCTGGGGTCGGGTTTCTGGTGCCTCCTAAAAATAAGAAAAAAGACAGCATACAATGAACAAACACGTGTAAACAATGAGGGGTGGGGGAGAAATAAAATCTTTTTTTTTAATTATTAAAAATAGACAAGGGAGTCATCTGGGGGGGGAGATAATGACAATTAGAAGCAATACCTTTTACTGGGTGGGTGGAATCTATGAATGGAGGAGAAATGCCTCAGAAGGCTTATTGGGACGTAAGAAAAACTTACTAGGACATAAGAAAAAATCTTATTGGGACATAAGAAAAACTAGACTGTCAAATGTGAGCTTTATAACAATGCTAAATTTATTGAACTTCATAACTGCACTTAAGGTGTTTACATAAATGACTATCCTTGTTTATAGGAAATGTGCATGCAAGTACAATGTGTTTAGTGAGCATGATGTATGCAATTTACTCTCAAATGTTCAGAAGATGGATGGATGGGTGGTTGAGAGGAAGGGAAGGAGGAAGACAATGATACTGCAAAGGTGACAAAATGTTAAACTTGGTGGATCTGGGTAGCTGAGGGGTAGAGGGTATGTTGGAGTTCTCTATTTGTGGTTTGTATTATTTTTGCAACTGTCCTGTAAGTTTGAAATTATTAATACAATGTTTTTTAAAATGGGCAAAGGACTTGAATAGACATTTCTCCAAAGAAGATAAACAAATGACCAATAAGCACATGAATATATGCTCAACATGATAAGTCATTAGGGAAATGCAAATCAAAAACACATTGAGATACCCCTTCACACCCACTAGGATGGGGTAGATGTGGAGAAATTGGAACCCGTCTACATTATTGATGAGAATGTAAAATTAGTGCAGCCCTATGGAAAGCAGTTTGTTCCTCAAAAAGTAAACAGAATTACCATATGACTGGGCAATTCCACTCCTAGGTATTTAGCCAAAACAACTGAAACCAGGGACTCAAACAGATACTTGTACATAGATGTTTATAGCAGTATTATTCACAATAGCCAAAAGGGGAAACAGCCCAAGTGTCCATCAACAGATGACTAGATAAACAAAATGCAGTGTACCAATACTGTGGAATATTATTCAGCCATAAAAAGGAGTGAAGTTCTGATACATGCTAAACCTTGAAAACATTATGCCAAGTGAAATAGACACAAAAGGACAAATTTTACATGATTCTGCTTATATGAGGTATACAGAATAGACAAATTCATGGAGACAGAAAGTAACGTAGTGGTTGCCTGGGCATGGGAGCATGGGAGAAAGGAGTTATTGCTTAATGAGTACAAAGTTTGTGTTTGGGGTGATGAAAATGTTCTGGAAATAGTGGTGATGATTGCACAATTTTGTGAATGTGTTTAATGCCACTGAACTGTAAACTTAAAAATGGTTAAAATGGTAAATTTTGTTATCCATATTTTACCACAATTTTTAAAAGGAGACTGAGACACAACAGAGAATGTCAAAAGAGAATTTGGCTTAAATGGATTCTCTCTTCTATACAAGTGCAGGAGACTTTTTAATTTTCAGGCTGAATAATCTCGCTGTGGACTTGAGACAGCTCTTCTGGCTCACAAAGCAAACTATATCCTTTTTAAACGGCAATAAGAGGAACCCTTGGTTCCAAAAGACTGAAAAAGACAAACAGGCATTGCCTCCTAAACCAAAGCTCAGGCATACCTGCAACCCTGGGGCTTCGTGACTCTGGCTCTTCCCTGTTTTTTTCCAGGACCTATCACCCTCAGCTACCTACAGCTACTGCCATAATATTGATGAATGTAAAATTCATGAGATAATAAAGCCGGTCTTCCTTAGGGGAAGACTGAAGCCCAGAAGAAAAAGGTTCTCACATTAACCTGTGTGTGCCAAGCATCCCTGTCCTTGTTGTGCCTGGAAGCCCTCTGCAAGGTACCATGCCTTCTGTGGGGCACTAGGTTCAGGCCAGAAGCAGCTAGAAAAGGTGGAGGAAAAAGACAGTCTGAACTCCTGGCACAGCATCTGCCTGTATCTGAAGGCAGAAAAGTACCTGGGAGGACAGCAAGGCTGGCCCAAAGGTAAGTGGGAAGGAGATATGGGCAACTTCTGAAAGGGATGAGGGTTTTCTCCACACCCACCACCCTTTGCAGTGTACAAACACTTTCATGTGCATCTTCATTTGATTTTTACAACTTCCCTATGTCTTTTAGATTTTAATATCAGCACTTTACAGAAGAAGAAGCTGCTCAGAGAGGTGAAGTAAGTTGCTTGAGCAGCAGAGCTGGCACCAGAAGTCAGGTCCCCTGACCCTGTCTGCCAAACCTAATTCTGTTGACCTCGAGGTTGGCATTGGAATGCCCTCTTTTCTCAGGAATCCTTCATTTTATTCTCTTCTCAGGAATCCTTCATTTTATTCTTGATATGACAACTGAAAGAGTGTTCAAATTTCCTTGAGTGTGTCTCATGGGGAAGCCATTGTAGTAGTCCAGGTGAGAGAACATTCATTTATTCATCAATAAATATTTTGAACACCCATTATGTGAAAGGTATTGCTGTAGGTACTAGGAAGCGTTCCTTGAATATACAAAGAAACAACAAATGTGGTCCTTGATACCAGGGAGCGTACATTCTAGTAGAGGAAAAGACAATGAACAAATGAATAAATAAACAAGGCAATTACAGACTGCAGTAAATGCTGTGACAGAAAAAACAGGGTGATAGCATAATGATAGGGGATATTTGAGGTAAGGCAGGCAAGGAAGACCTGAGGCCTGATGTGTGAAAAATATGATGAGGACTGAACTAGGTTAATAAGCAGAAATGGAGAGAAGTGGATGGGTTTGTGAATATTTAGAAGGAAGAATCATAGTTTCTTGGCCTTTGGGCTGAGATCATGTGCAGAAGAAGAATCAACAGAATAAACTGAATGTGGCAGTTGAAGGAGGGTTGGAAACTCGGGAGGAGGGGCAGGTTTTGGAGACAGGAGTTTCCCTTCTGTGGGAACAATGGGTTTATCAAGGAATGTGACAATTCAGGTTAGTGCTAGCTCATAATAATGTTATGATCCTCACACCTTACTAAATGCCAAATGGATCAAAGCTTACAATATAAAAATAGACCCTAAAAGAATATATCATGGGAGTTCGTTGTTGTTTTTAATCTCAGAGTGAGGAACACCTTTCAAACTATAACATAAAACCCCAGAATCAGAAAACGGCTGCATAAATCTGATATTTAATATCAAATATTTTTGTATGCCAAAGACCACCCTAGGCAAAGTCAGCAGTCAAACTGGGAAAAAATAGTTGCAACTCATGACAAAGAGCTGATTTCCCTAACATAGATAATGAGCTCCTATGCTTCAATTGAAAAAAAAAAAAAAAAAAGCCAACAACACAACAGAAAAATGGGCAAAAGATATAAACAGACATGAAGGATATAAACAGGAAATATAAATGCCTCAAAGACGAAAAAAGGCTTCACCCCACTCAAAATTGAAACTACCCAGAGATAATATTTTTCACCTATCAGACTGGCAAAGATAAAAAAAAGTTTGATAACACAGTGTTGGTGAAGCTGTGGAAAAGCAGGCACTTATGAAGGGGATTTGGGCATTATCTAACACAACTACAAATGTCCATACCCTCTGACCCAACTGTCCTTCTTCTAGGAATAAATCCCACATATATATATACAAAGTTATTCCTAGCAGTAGTTGTAATAACAAAAGATTGGAAAGGATTCCAATGTCCTTCACTAGTGGATTGGTTAAATAAATTACTGTGCACCATATGGTATGAATCCAAAAGAGTGGAATCTCCCTTTTTAAACTCTTGTGGAATGATTTGTAAAATATATTAAGTGCAGAATTGTGTAGATATATTTTATGTATACTATTTGCTTTATGTATGTAAAATACCTTCAGAACAGGGGTTCTTAACCTTTTTTGTTCCAGGGATCCCTTTGCCAGTCAGGCAAAAATCACAGACCCCTTACTAAGTCCACACTGTACTTAATAAATAAATAACATCTGCACCAACACATCCCCACAAGAATAGTTTTTTTAAAATTTCAGTTCAAGTTTACCAACCCCCTGAAATCTTTCCACGACCCCCAAGGGGTCCGTGGGTCCCTGGTTAAGAACCTCTGTTCCAGAAGGATATTTAAGAAACTAATTACATTGTTTATCTCCAGGGTGGGAAACTGGGTGGCTGAAAGACAAGTATGGTAAGACTTCTTGCTATGTATCATTTGAACTGTTTGAATTTTGAACAAGTAGATGAATTATCCTTTCAAAACGTATTTATTAAAACAAACAAAACCTTGTTTTCAAGTAAATCGGGGTGAAAAGGGAGCCAATATTTATTGAGCTCCTATCACGTTCCAGACACTATTCCAAGTATTTCCCATATTCCCTATCCTATTTATTTATCCTAGTCATGCATTGGGATAGGTATAAATTACTCCAATTTTACAGATTAGGAAATAGGTTAGACAGGTCAACTTGCTCAGTGTCGAGCTTACTCTGGCTCCCAAACCCCAGCCCTCTTCACGTCCCGCTTTGCTTCTATTTTAGCAGTGTCCTATTTTTAATATATTATTGGTAACATTTACCGGGTTCTTTATTATGTGCCGGGCACAACAGTACTAAGTGCTTTACCTGCCTACTCAAAACGCTGGAAGGTAGGACTGAAAATCGCCCTATTCCAGAGAAGAAAAGTGAGGCTCAGGGAGATCGCGTAAAGAACCCATGCCCAGATACAAACACGTTTAGAGGTCAGATTTAATCTCAGAGCTCCTTCTATTAAGTTGAAACCACTCCCGGTTCAAAGGACAAAAGCAGGAACTCTCATTCAACTGAGAACCAAGCTTGGCAGGAGGAGGTACAAACACTTCCGGGCCCGCCACCGCGAGCTCGCGAGAGAACGTGCGGGAATGAACGGCAGCAGCGCAGCTAGTGCCGCTTGTCAATCATCTGACCCCGCCTCACGCTGGAGCACCCGCGGGCAGGCCCCGCCCCTCACTCCTGGCCGGGCGGGAAGCTAACGCAGCGTTCCCTCCAGTTACCCTCTGCCTGGGGTGAGGGTGGGGGAAGAGAGAGGCGCGTGCTCGCGAGCTACGTGCTCGCGTACGTCGCCGGGTTCGGCTGTGTCCGTCCCGCCGCCCGCCCGTTGCCGCCGCCGCCGCCGCCGCCACAGCTACCGCCGTGCTCTCGCTTCGCCGGCCGCCGCCTAAGGGGGCTGGGGCCAGGCCAAGCCACCAACAACGTTGCCGGGATGCCGCGGGTATACATCGGCCGCCTGAGCTACCAGGCCCGGGAGCGCGATGTGGAGCGCTTCTTTAAAGGCTACGGGAAGATCTTGGAGGTGGATCTGAAGAACGGGTGAGGAGGGCGGAGGAGGGGCTGGCCGGGTGGGGACGGGGCTCCAGCAGTGCCGAGCAGGCTGCCGGGACGGGAGAGGGACGCCTGCCCCGCACGGAGTAGCTCCCGGCCTGGTCCGGCTCCGCCATAGTCACGGCGCCTTGGGGGCGCGGGTAGGCCCCGGTTCCCACTGCGCCTGCGCGGGTGGGGGTGGTGGAGGGATAATGGGAGCGATGTTGAGTGGGACTAGAAGCCGGAAAACCCGAGTGGAATTGGGGCTCCAGGCGGGAGGGAACAAGTCCTGGGCGCCTAGAAAGTCTTGGGTTTTTCTTTCCCGGGGAAATGGGGCCTTGTTCGTCGTGGGGTAGAGACCAACCTTTCCCGCTCTGAAGGCTGGAAATAGGCAGGATTTCCTGCCCCCTTTTAACCTCTTCCCCAGTCTAATGGATCAGACTGTCACCACCTATCTTTCCTGGAGACAGGAGCTTTGGAAGGAAGCCGTTTTTAGATTTGCCATGTGCCACACTTTTTTGGGCGGGAGACTCTGGTTTGATTAGTGGTAGTTTCGAAAGTATCGTCTTGCGGTGCTGAAAGCCTTTACCGTTCTCTACAGGGGTGCAAAGTTTCCATACTGTGGTTTCCATTCCTCAACTTGCCAAAAAATTGCTTTGCCGTTGTAGAATTTGTTGTTAGAGAATAGTGGCTTCCCTTGCTGGTCTCTGCGTCAACTAGTTAATGTAGACAGACACATACATCTCAAAATTCCTAGCTTATTCCCTGCCCGAATGTGATCTAATTCTTGTATTCCTGTTAATCTACTTTGGGAAAGCAGGACCTTCAGGGGCTACGTGTTTGGGAAAACAGTTGAGTCAGTCTTGGAGAAGATATTCAGTGGGGAAAACTGGGAATCTGGAAATGATAGATAGTAGGACTTGGAAAACGTGGATATAAAAATTAAAAGGAGTAGGGGGAACATTTTAGGGCACTAAATCTGGGGTGTTAGAGTGACCCTTGGCTTTTAATAGATAATTTTTTTAGAAGCCTCTACTTTGCAGCAGATATGGTAGGACTACAATTTATTCCCCAGTGTAATAATAGCAAGAAACACTTGAGAAATTATGAAAGACACCTGAGTGTAAGTTGCACATTTAAGAAAAATTAGTACTACTGACACTAAAATTGTGGTCTGGATTTTAAAAGCCATTTCAAATTGATTGATAGATGGAATCACTTTTCTTGCTGAGGAAATTTTCCTCTCCAAAGTGTTTGCGATTACCAGTTTCTTTTAGAGTAAAGGGCTTAATTTCCCATTTTTTGCAATAAGACCTTCAGTTCATAAGGAATATACTAAAGGAGTGGTGAAATTTTTTTGCTGTAATTGTGATAGAGATATCATAGACCTAAGATTAAAATTCCAGGGATTTTTTTGTTTTGTTTTTTGTTTTTTTTATGTGTGTTTTTGTTTTGTTCTGTTCTGTTTTTTTCCAAAGTCCAACTAAATTGACAAATTTTGTGGGGAAAGCATGGGTATTGAAGCCAGACAGGGCTGAGTAAAATCCTGGCTTCAGCGCTTGATAGCTCTGGGCAAGTTACTTGATTCTCTGAACCTCTTTCCTCATCCACTTGAAAAAGGAAGATTACAAATAATAAATGTAATGCATTTGGCTCCTAGCAGGCTTCCAATAAGCAGCAGCTATAATCAAAGACTGTGATCATTAGAATTCATCTTCTCATACAAGTGTTTGATAACAAACCATTTTTGGTTAGGTCTGTTTTCTAAGGTCATTCTGGGAACATTCAGCAGGTTGATATTTATGTTAATGGAGAAATTGGTTAATAGACCAAATATTTATTGATAACCTACCAACAAGGTGCCTGCTGCTGTGTTAAGTATAATTGGGGGAGAAAGCAAAAACAAACAAACAAAAAAACAATTGTGCTCTTGAGTAAATTAAGTGTGTGTTTAATGATATGTACACGTTGAGTTAAGAAATGCTTGTTCTCACTTTAACTCAAGTAAAGCTTGGAATGGTTTGCTTGAAAAAAATTGAAATGGGCTTTGAAGAGTGTATTGACTGTGGCTTGGAATGAAGAAAGAGAAGTGCTCAGGAATAGTATATGCTGTAACTGTTGATGAGGAGTTGGCTAAACAGTCTAGTTTGGATTGATCAGCCTCACAAATTTAACAGCATAAACCAGAAGAAACAACTATCTGATTTTACACTGTTAAACAGTCAAAATCATGGATACGAATTCTAAGGCTCTGGAGGAAAGAATTGAGCAGCCTAGGAAATGATGAGGTATGAGGAAGGACAGGTCTTTTCAAGACCCTAAATACCTGGGTCTCTTTTGATAACTATTTGTTCTTGTAGTTCTGCTGCCAAACCGTGTTATACATGAAAAGCAGTGATTGAGAGTCAAGGTTAAAATAGGTAGTGAAAGTCTTTTGAGAGGTTTGAAGACAGGTGTGACAGTCACCAAATGAAGGACACACAGTATGACCTGACAGCATTCAGGAATCATTGCAGAGGAAAATGACTTCTGGGAAGAAGACCAATGATAAAGATACATTTCAAGCAAGAACTGGTGGACTCAATGGCAGAAGTATCAGTGAATCTGAAAGGAAGGAATGGATACAAAAGGAAAAGATGGCATAATTTAGCAACACATGTAAGCTCATAGCCCTGGAAACTGAGAGAAATAGTGGCTCTCCCTACTCAGGTGCATCTTTGAACATTTCTGGATTGTGATTTTTAGTAATTGAAACTCAAAAGCAGATTTTGGATGGATAGGACTTTGAAGAATTGCTGAGGAGTTCAAATTTGTGGTAGAAGTGAATATATCAGTAGACATTTTAGACTGAAAGGCTAAAGTTCAGGATTAATAAACAGGACATAAAATATTATAGAAAATTGCCAAAATGAGGAGGCAAATCGGTTCTCCAAAGGACATGTAGTGTCCAGGAGAGGATTTTATGGGCCCTTTTGGGGTTTGGAGAAGACATATGTATGCAGTAGTTCATTGCCTGCCATTTTATTGTACCATACAACCCTGGCTGATACTTTGAAACGCGTGAATTCATAAGATATCCTTGATGACTCCACATGGCACACATCACTAATCACTAAAAGTTGGGTCAGTTCTAAAATGGCCAGATATTTAATCATGAGCCACTTCAAGGATCTAGATTGCCTCTTTTCCTAAAAGATGGGTCAGTTTGGGGCTCAAAACTTGATGTAGCTCTCCTAGGACCATATGGACTACTCCAGATCCCATTAGGGTCTCCTCTAGTCATACCTGCCACAGTAACTCCAGCAAGAGCCACTATGGGACCAGGGGGAAATATCCTAGGAGTGCACCAAGAAAACAACATTCGCAGCACCTAAGTAGAGAGAGTTCCCATTGCTCTTGTAACTTTTGCTAGTTTTGATCATATGTGGATTCTATGGATTTTATTTTGCAAATAAATCACTTTCTTCGTGAGACAACTTAGAAAATTCTTCCTAGCCAGTTAGAAGCAGCAGATTGGCATATTACTTATACATACATGTGTAAATACATATTTGATTCAACTTCACAAAGACCTACTGAATGTCATAGTTTTCCTTAGTTGTTCAGGACTTGGAGTTGTCCTGGGTGGTACTGCAGGCACAGATCCTAGACAATGTATGTCCTGCCATGGCCCACCAGGTGGACTGGGGGAGAGTGTAAACTACAATGTAAACCATTATCCATGTGGTGCAGCAGTGCTCCAAAATGTATTCACCAAATGCAGTGAATGTCCCATGATGATGAAAGAGGTTGTTGATTTGGGGGGGGGAGTGGGGGGGAAGTATGTGGGGACCTCTTATATTTTATGAATGTAACATTTTTTTAAAAATAGAAAATTTTTTCCTTAGTTGGTTAAATATATGTTTAGATTTATGAAATCAATTATTTATGAAAGGATTTGTCTTAATTCAAACAGTTTTAAGCATCGTCACAGAAAGACGGCTATATTTGGTTAATGAGCTATTAAAAATAAGCTGTTAACTGTTTAAGTCACACTCAAAATTAAGTGTAGAAGACTTCAGTACAGTAGTTCCTGTTTTGCCACACAATATATCTTAAATAGATCTTTTTTAAATCCATTTTTTTCTATTTTTAAAATTTTATTAATATCCTTTTTTTTAAAGATACATGGGCCACAGAAAATGTTAAATTAAAAAATATAAGAGGTTCCCATATACCCCACACACCCCCACTCCTCTCACATTGACAGTTTCTTTCATTAGTGTGGTACCTTCATTGCATTTGATGAGTACATTTTGGAGCATTGCTACACAGCATGGATTATAGTTTATGTTGTAGTTTACACTCTCTCCCAGTCCACTCTGTGGGATATGGCAGCATATATAGCGTCTTACATTTGTCCCTGCAGTATCATTGAGGAAAACTCCAAATCACCCCAATATCACAGCTCTCTTTCCCTCTCCATGCCTTCAGCATCTCCCATGGCCACTGTCTCCACATCAGTGATATAATTTCTTTTAAATACATCTTCATATCGTTTTCTCTATACTTCAGTTAATGACTTAAACTTAACACATCCAAAGATGATCTTACCTGCCTAGTAGCAGAAAGGGTAAGCCCCAAAATCTTTGGATTTTTAGTTGATTAAAAGCATGAAGGGAAACTTGTCTCTAAATTTCAGAACCTGTTTCATATTACAGTGAAATCATGAATAGTCAGAATTTTCAGGGGATGGGCTGGTCTGTTTGATTGGACTTTCACAATATCCAAATATTAGCAGGAGGTTTTTGTTTTGACTTTGTTGAATGTACATTAGTATTGAAGATAGTTAACTTTTTTTTTTTTACCTGTTGTTTAATAAGACTTTTGGTGAGTCAGATCATTATTATTTGTATCCCTGATCACTGCAGGACATTCTACCAGCCCCAGAATCTACATAGGAATTTTTTTTTACCTTGAGTGAATCTCAGATGGGAGCTTGTATTTTGTTTTGTTTGTTTTTTTCTTTTAAAGGGAGAATAAGGGGAATATATTATAGTTAAATGTTCCAGTTTATTGAACTATTAGTATATTCTCAATATGAGAGAAAAAGTACCTTCACCCTCTTATCAAATGGCAGGTAATTGCTTTATCATTTTTATAATGATAAAACCAATGGGTGACAGGAATGACTAAAGAAAGCAAATGCAAGTTTTCTCATTTTATCCATTTTCATTGTACAGTTTGGTGGTATTAATTACATTCACAGTGTTGTTACCATCACCACTACCCATTAAGCAATAGCTCCCCTTTCCTACCTCTCCCTAGTCTCTGGTAACCTCTAATCTACTTTCTGTCTCTAAGAATTTCCTTATTCTAAGTATTTCATGTAAGTGGAATCACAAAATATTTGTCTTTTTGAGTCTTAACCAACAAAATATTTCCAAGTTTCATCCATGTAGTAGCATGTTTCAGAACATTCATTTTTATGGTTCAGTAATATTCCAGCATATGTCCATACCACATTTTGTTTATCGATTCATCTTTTTTTTTTATATCTATTTCTCTCCCCCTCTCCCCACCCCCCCATTGTCTGCTCTCATGTCCATTCGCTGTGTGTTCTTCTGTGTCTGCTTGCATTCTCATCAGGCAGCACAGGAATCTGTGTCTCTTTGTTGTGTCATCTTGCTGTGTGTGCAGCGCCACTCCTGGGTGGGCTGCACTTTTCTCACGGGAAGGCTCTCCTTGCAGGGCACACTCCTTGCGCATGGGGCTCCCCTACGTGGGGGACACACCTGCATGGCACAGCACTCCTTGAGTGCTACCACACAGGTCAGGAGGCCTTGGGTTTGAACCCTGGACCTCCCATGTGGTAGGCGGATGCTCTATCAGTTGAGCCAAATCCACTTCCCTATCCATTCATCTTTTGATGGACATTTATTTGGGTTGTTTTCACCTTTTGGCTATTGTGAATAATGCTGATATGAACATTGATATATAGATATCTCTTTTAAGTTTCTTGTTTTTAGCTTCTGGTGTATATACTTGGAGTATATTTTTTCCCGTAGACATAGATAATTTTTAAAATACCTGTCATTTTGAAGAAATCATTGCCAAAGGACAATATTATATTGAGATTTTGACCAAACATTACTACCATGTTTGCCCTGGCTCAAGACACCCCCCCCCCCACCACCTTGGTCTGGATTTCCCAACCAATTCAGTCTCAGTAAAAATCATTTGTAATTAGTCAAGTCGTTCTAAATCCCTTTGCCTCAGTGTAATATCTTGCTCCTCCCTTCCTTATTGAGGTATCAAGAATATAAGGGTCATGTGACATATTTGTCCCTTCTTAAGAGATAAGCACGGATATAGTCTAGGTTACAAAAAAAGATTTGGGATCCCAGGTGTTTTTTGTTAGTTTTGATGCTTTCAAGTAATCTGAACAGGAAATTGTACTTTGAGCTCCTCAGAAGAAAAAATAGTAACAGCATGAGTTGGTATGATTTATTTTTCAGCTGAGTATATCAAAGTGCTTTACAAATGAGTACTGTCAATAGGCTTACTGGAAGGGAATCTGAGGCATGGAGCAATTAAGTGACTGGCTCAGGGTTACAAGATGGGTTTTTGACAACTGCAGGTCTATTTTATTCACCATCCGTATGTAGCATGGGCAGTGGCAAAGCTGCTCTCATGTTGTTCCCTTCCAAATGGTTTAGTCCTGTTCTTTTGGGACTTGCCTCTAAGGGTTGAGAGTCAGCCTGATCAGTCTTTGGTCTCGCTGCAGAGGCTTCCAACAAGATAACAAGTTACTGCCAAGTGAGATAGATGGTAATTTTTATGATGTTAACCCTGGAGGGAGATTGCTGGGGATTCTTTGAAGAGCTATAAAGTAGTATCAGTTTTGTCATAACTGACCAGGTAGGATTTTATGCCAGAAATGATCCCTGTCCTGTTATCATTCCCAGGGCTGTCTGGTCTTAGAGTATCCTGAAGGTGAGGGATCAGATTGTGCTCTCAATTGGCACCCCAGTATTGGCATATTTTAAGGAACTGCCCTATGTGACCTTTCCTGTGTGTTGAGATGAGAGTCTCCCAGTCTAGAGATCTCTGAAATATAAATGATACCTGAAGAAGCACTTAAATGACACTTGTTATCCCTCCATCAAGTCTTTAGGCCTCTTTGCCTGAAAGGGGCTTGGTCCTTCATGAACGGAAACCTCCAAGACTTAAACTGGGAAGACTAATGCAGCCTTCAGGAAGGAAAGGTGAGCAGGAAGCTTGAGTAAGAGTCAGGAACCACAGACCAGAGGTATTATTAACTTGGAGAAAAGTTCCTTCACATGGGTGAAATGAACCTTTTGATCCACTTTGTTAAAAGAATTTGAAAAATTCGAGGGAAGGGCATCCCCCAAAAATAGGGCAGGGAGCAAGCAGCTGTGACCAAAATTTTTTTTTAAAAAAGTATAGAAAAGAAGAAGAAAAAAACAGACTGCAGCCTTAGGACCTTGGGGGCAGTTGTGAGGGACATGAGAACAGCCAAGATGAAGGCTCATAACCCTTAAGATGTTTAAGCACCTGTCAACCTTCATTGTGTCAATTTGGAGGTAAGTATGAACTAGTTTTGTGTTTGTAGCATTGGTGTGGAATTAGTTCTGTCTGCTGAGTGTATACCTTTTTTTTTTTTTATTAGGTAATTCCATTTTACGTCCCAAGAGTTTTGTTTTAAATTGATAGTATGACTTTCCATCTCTTGAGTTGCTTTTTTTTCCCCGTTGTTTTTAATTTGTGATTGAGCCTTCATGAACTTGAGTATGTCATCAGGGCATAGTTAGCCCTCTTTCTTGTGAGACCTTTTAATTTCATTTACCCTTAGCATTGATAAGGGTCAGAAAATTGAAATGATCCCAGATATGATTGTGTTTGCCCTTCTTTACGGTAAGCAGCCATGTTGACTTAAAAATGTCAAAATAATACATTTAGTTATGACAAGGAGATTGTGGTTGTGATAGTTTGATTCACAAGCTATTTGCAATGATCTTGCTTTCTGGATAGTCTCGTCTTAGAGGATAAAAATTATGTGGCAGCCTAGCAAAAGTGAAGTAGTGCGGCAATCTTAGTTCATTTTTTAAATAACTTTGGATAGTTGAAACAAGTTGGCATATGGATCCATTAAACATTTACAAAGTAAGACTAAATTTGAATATGATATAGATTCCTCTCTGGCTTCTACAATTCTGGGAACTTTTATGGTTCAGTTTTCAGGATAACCTAGGGTATGTAATATGTAATGACTCTTTAGAGATGGACTAATAGCTGCATTGTGGACATAGCACTGTGGACCTGATTTGATTTTTTTTTTTCACTAGGTTTTTTTGTTTTGTTTTGTTTTTTCAACAAATGGTTTACTTAATGAGAAAGAGGGTCATGGTTTTAATTTTCAGTCATTTGTTAACCTTTCTCTAGTGCCTAAACTAGTTTTAAAATTTCAGTCATTTTTATAGGTTTGATTCTGCTGGCTGCTTAGTGGAGGAAAATTTTTCACAACTTATTAGTATCAGTGCAGTCAGATGCAGAAATGGTATTTCTGGCCATTTAATACTTTTCATCAGATGCCCATATTCATGTGGGTATTTGTCTTATACACTGTGGAACATAATTTGACAATACTGATTTTCTATGCTACTGGAGCTTTTGTTTTTTAAACTGTGTTTGGTCTTATGGATCATTTCTTTCCATTGGTATATAAGTGGGAATAAAGCATAGTGATGGTGTGTGGATTTTAGATTGAGGCTTGAATTTGAAGAATCCCAGGTGTTTGGGTATTCTTGGCAAGTTCTTTACCTCTTTAAGTTTTAGTTTCTTCTTCTGTGAAATAGTAAATCTCAGAGCTCTGTAAATTGAATGATAAAGTATAAGCAAAGCACTTAGTATAATGCTTGACCCATAGTAAGACATTCCCCAAAAATGGTAGTAGCTGTGTTATAAAGGAATTTGAAGAAGGAAAACCCTGATGAGCTGGAATAGTTGTGTTCATAATAGTTTGAAATTAATCAAAATCAAATTGGGTTTTATGCTTACCATCTGCAAAGCACTTTTCTAGTTGCTGCTATAATCTTCGTGTAGTTTGAATTCTGTAACTTTCTAGTAGTCTTTGATTTCTGATCCATTTTGTTCCCGCCATTTATACATTTGTTTTGTTGTGTTTTGTCCCAGTCACCATCCCTTACAAAACTAATTACATTCTTAAAAACTTAGTATTGTCGATATCCATTCATAAACCACTACCTCTAGGCCCAGCTTTCTATCTACTCTGTGCTAGTCTAATTGTTACTGAACCTTAAAACCAAAGATAGACTCTAAGGGTTGATGTGGGGCCTCCAGAATGGGGATTGCGCAGAATAATCTTATTTTTCCTCTGTTCTTCCAGTCGGTTATGTTCTGAACCCACACATGTTTTCGGAAGGACCAGATGGCTGGCACTGAACCAAAAGACGAGTGAAAGTAACCTGGTTGTCATATCCCCCCAGCTTAGAAGTGCTTCACCCTTTCCCAAGATCAATTTCTTTTTTCCCTGGAGACTCACCCTATTTGTATCAAAAAAAACCTTAACAGAACCTGCCCTGACTCAGGTTAGATTATCCTTAAGTCAAAAGACTGTACTCAGGACTGTGGGACAAGAGTATTATCTGCTTTTTAAAAGCATTATAGCCTATAGGTAAGAACTTGGGTTTCAGAGTCAGAATGGATCTGGGTTTAAATCTAGGTCTACCACTTATGAGCTCCTTGACAGTGAGCAAATTGGTTAACCTCTCCAAGCCTCAGTTTTCTCATTTGTAAAATGAAAATAATAATTACATTATTTACATTTCTTATGGGGGGAAATTTAGTTACGTAAATAAATTATTTACTTTGTGACAGGCACTATGCTAAATACCCAATAAATATTAGCTTTTGTTGTTATTAAGGAGCTCATAATCAAATGATAGGATAGCATACACACAAAAGAAAAAGGCTTGAAAAGCCACAGAAATATTGTCATATAATACATAAACATGAAGATGATTGCTGTAGCTAAAATGATTGGAGTCAGACAGGTTTCTGAGGCTGCAATGAAAGAGGTCATTCTCAAGCATCTGGAATAAAATTGCTTTGGTTCACCCTGTGTAGTCAGAATATTTCTGGTTTAGAGAATGGCATAAATGAAGATATCTAAGAGTCATTATAGACCTTTGAGGAAAGGAATGATACAGCAGCTGACTTCCCATGCTACATATAAAGAAAAAAACTGATGAAGTAAAAATAGGATAGCTTAGAATTAAGTAAGTTATTAAGTAGAGACAGCCCTGCAGAATGAGAAAAATGACAACAGAATGAATGGGCAGCCAGAGAGGAGTCGTCAAAGGTGATTACCACCAGGTTGTTGGGAATGAATTAGATGGTCAGGGGATCCATAAGAGAAATCATGAGGTAGGTTTTCTTCTTTGAAGGTGGGGAAAAATCAAGTGCAGACTGAGCTGTGGCCAACGTTTGCAGACCAGGAATCCACACTAGCTCTAATCAGAGAGCTCTTGGTATGCAGGAACTGCCAGTTTGCCGACGCGAAAAGACCCCCAGACTGGGTAATGGTGAGCCCTGAAGTCGCACCCCAGCTCTGCCACTCATGAGCACGGGTAAGTCATCCACCTTCTCCTGGTGGCCTTGATGGCCTTCCCTCCTCTGAGGCTAAAGAAGGGGAGGCCATAATGCCCAGAGCAGCTTCCTGTCTCAGGATAGAAAGGATCTCAGGGACCTACTTCATGTGGTAGGAGTTCCCAGTGGCTGGAAAAATAAGCACCGTTTTGTGGGTTATAAACAATTCTTTGTTACCGGGAAAGTCAAATTGCAACCTTGATTACTGACCCAAAGCAGTAAATGTGACAGTGGTAAATTCTCCTTTGAGGACGTGAGTGCTTGTCCCCTGAAATGTTGGAGACCTTTGGAATCAGGGCCAGTTGCACCATTCACATTCACAAGCTTTTCTGTGAGTTGGCCTTACCTGAGCACTAGAGAGTTGATTGCAGAAGTGTCTGTCTACAGTTTTCAAGTACTTTATTCAGACAGCAAGAATTATTCTTTTGTTACTATCCTATCAGCGTGTGTCAAATTTTTTTTTTTTTTTTAACCTCATAAGACCAAGTTGGCTGAAATATAGAACCAACCCTGAGTGCTTTGAAAGTAAGCTGTTTGGTTCATATCCACTGAGTGCCATTTCTTTCAGAGTATATTTAAAGACTCTGCCCTTAAAGTATAGTGTTCTTGACTCTAGACCGAGGGCTAAAGCCACCCCATGGGTTAACTTCAACAGATGAAAATTTTTCCTTGGCTACAGCAACATCCCTAATCCTGACCAGCCATGGAGAGGTTCTCGGTTCTTACAAGGAAAATGAGTGAATGTGGGAATGGCTCACCATTTGGGAAAACAAAACTCACATCCTGCTGATGGTGGCTGAGGATTGTCATGTCCACATACAAAGAAAAGCATGTGGCACAGTTTTAGAACAAAGGTGAGCAGAGATCCACTGTGGAAAGGGGCAAAATTTTCTTATAGAGAGAATATCCAAGACATGCCCCTCGGTAAGCAGTGTTGGTGGGTGACTGTGGTCACGCGCATGGAGGCTTGCTTTCCCGGCTCCTCATATCCACTCCCCATCAGTTTGCTGGTATTGAGTGCCCCCTTAGTCATGCATTATCCAGTTCGCTATTGATCAAAATATCTCTAGAGCAAGTTATGCTCCTCATCTTTCAGACAGAATTTTTCCCCAATCTCCCTGTTCTTTGAAGATGTTTGGAAGACAGAGATTTCCCTGAACCATTCTACGAAAAGTGCGATAATCCGTATCCTCTTCAGTAGAATGTTTCGGGAACAGGGCAGGCTCAGTGGTGTTTGGGATCATCCGTAGAGGCTGTTAGGATGAGGGCAAGCTTATTTAGCAACATTGGGAGCCGAGGTGATAAATCTTTTGGGGAGAAATGATATGATTAACATTTCTAAAATTAAAGTCTTGGAGTACCTTAGTTTAAAAAATATGTCAATCCCTTTCTGACTGATATCTGGATAGGCATCACCTGTTCAATAAGAAAGACTAGAGATTGGCTTTGGTGTGTGAATGGACTAAAATTTAGAACAGCCACTATAATTCAGTGTGGCTTTTGTTTATGATGCCCAAGTGCCTGTCTATAGTTGTTAAGAATCACAGCACTCACTTTTTTTTTTAGGGAAAAAATTACAGCAGTTCCCTCTTTTATTTTTTGCTAAAAACGTCAGGAAAAAGAGTGACCTAGAAGAAAAAAGTTTGTGAAAAGGCAGTAGCAGATGGATGTTGAGAAAAGGCGGTTATTTTTCTTTTATTGTAAAGTATTATACATTTAACATATAGGACACACTTTTTTTTTTGTTTTGTTTTGTTTTGTGGTACCAGAGCTGGGGATTGAACCCAGAATCTCGTATGTGGGAAGCCAGAGCTCAATCAGTGAGCTACAATGGCTCCCCTAGGACACACTTTTTATTCTTTCACAACAGCAGAGGAGAAAGTCTGAAAGGCATGGAATCTCAGTCAGGATGAGAAATATTAGGTTGTTTGTTTTTGTCAGTCCCTGCTGTGAGGAATTTTAAAATTTGTCTTAGATTTATTTTCCTAAATTCCTCCGTCCTTTTCATGCTCATATTAGAAATAGTGAAGGACTGTCTTTGTTTTGAATAGAGTAGAAGAGGAGGATTATCTGTAGTTAGATTTAGAGGAACTCATCTGTTGGGTTGTGTTTTGTCACACCAGAAATATGAAAGAAAAAAAAAATAGAGATGTAATATATACACACACCCATGCGTATGTAATACGTATGTGTGTATACATGCATGTGTGTATTTTATATCCAGCCTTACTTTGACAAAAGATTAAAAAGGAATTAGATTAAAACAGGAAATTAGTTTTCCTGTTATTTTGTGGTATAAAACCCAAAAGGAATGTTAAGATAGTTTAGAAAGACTTGTGTTAATTATCAGGGAGAGCATTTCTTTGTTGAAAGCACCAAAATTTAAATCAGGGACAGTTAAAATGTTCAAATAAAATTAAAATGGGAACCAATATGATAGTTTTAAAAGATCTTTTAAATGATTAAGGTTAAATTTGTTCCTCTGTCACTGTTGTGCACCTCTGGTGACTTAAGATTTTAGACACTACCATACTGGTCCAGACCTGCCCGATTTTTTAGTTTAAGTTATCCCATCATGAAGTCAGGAGTGCTCATTTTAACATTTGTCTATCATACTTTTGCTGTTCCTAATCCTTAGAGCTGATACAGTGTAGTCCCCTCAATTCACAATCAAAGGCAAGACCCAGCCTCTCTCTTAATGGTAATGAGTTTGCACTCTGGAGCAGGTCCACAGGGCTTTGAACACCAGCTCTGCCACCTTTTTAATGCAAAATGCTTAACCCTCTATGCTTCAGTTTCCTCATCTGTGACATGGGGAGTACAGTAGTACCTGACTCTTGGGTATTCTGAATGTCAAATAAGATGACATTAATGGCCTAGTGTAGAGAGATTATTATGGTTGGGTGATATTTTTCTGTTATTACTAGTCTTCCTGCTTTATTTGGAGGAAAATTCACTCTACTTATTGAATAAATAAAGTTGTTCTTCCAGTAAAACAGATCTAAATAAACAGTAATTTGGTAGAAGGAACGAAACTGTCCTGGCCTTTGCTTTGCTCTCAGAATAGGAGTCTCGAATCAGGTATAGTTTGTTGGGGAGGGGGGTTGGTATTTGTTTTAACTTTCCAAACCCACCTACCATGTCAGTAGCAGGAAAAACTGATAGTCTTTTCCCTGATTTGATTGGTGGACTGGACTTTGACATCAAAATGTTCCAAATAGATTTTGTGGCTTTTTACAGTAGCCAAGATTTTTCTGTGAAATCAGTTGAATCTCAGGTCAGTTCTTTTATAGTGATTTGGATATCCCAGAAACAGACTACTGAATGACCTTCTTGTTGAAACTTTTTAGAAAGTGAAGATTTTAAGGAAGGACTGTGGAGACCATTTTCCTGTTAACGTCATAAATTGGTCCCTCCAACTCTGAGGAAGATTTTTATGGGCAAGGCATGCATTGCTTCAGCCTCAGCAGCAAAGAAAGATGGGTCTGTCTGAGCATTACTTTTTGTTTTTAAATAAATGTGCCTCCACTTAACAGACTCATTACTTTTCCTGAAAGGTAGAGTGTGTTGCTCTGCATGTAAGCCTTGGAGCAGAGGGACATGAACAGAATGATCTTTGAGTTTGGAGGTGGCATTCCCAGATAGGGCTGACGAGCATCATTTGCTAGTAACCGTAGTTTGGCTTTCCATTTCAGGACTCGTAGAGATGAGGGTCATGTATTCTCTGATCCTCAAGTAGTTGGAAACCCTAACTGTTTTGAAGAATTGGGTTTTTCCTGTGATTTGTTTGGATAACCGTCAGAACCCATTGTTCTTCTTCTGACATCACATTAGATCAGTCGTGGTCATCCAACAGTGCTGAGCCAGTAGGTAACTCTGAAGGGAGAGTGAGGACCTTTTCCTCCAGCAGATGTTGAGTGCTTGCTCTCCTCTCTCTCTGCTTGGCCTCAGACTGTCACATGGTTCCAAGAGCAGAAATTAAAAAAGATGCTGCTTTTTTTGTGTGTGTTTTTTTTCCTTTGATTTTTGTTGTTGTTGTTGTTTGTTTGTTTTTTCTTTTCAGTCTTTTATGACCAATTTAGAAGTAAACCAAAGTAGTTAGATTTGGGGGTTTTTTGTTGTCTTTTTAAAATTTATTAATTAATTTTGCCCCTGAAAATGATAACATAGCTTCCCACATGATCCATTCTACCTAGGAAAAGAAAAAAACTGCTACAATGTATTTTATATTACAGGTTTTTAGTAAATGTTTAGTAAGTCAGTGATTTGAAGGGACTTGACTTGCTTTGTCAAATATAACAGCATATTCATATCATTTTATTTTTAAAGCAGGTTATTGAGATATGTTCACATACCTTATAATTCATCCAAAGTGTACAATCAGTGGTTTTTTGTATAATCACAGAGTTGTGTGTTCATCACCACCGTCAATTTCAGAACATTCTAATTACTCCAAAAGGGAAAATCCCATCCATACCCCTTAGCAGTCACCTCTCAATCCCTCTATCCTTGCCCAGCTCTGCAATTCTTATTAAGCTTCTCCACAGTTCCAGCTTATTGAAGCATGAGGCCATGTTCTAAAGATTTCACGGCCCATAAATTGAGCTAGGTGACTTCTGAATTTGTTGCTACAAAATATTTCCCATTAAATAACTGGATGTGTCTGTGTTACTTTTTTTTTCTCCAATGGAGTTGAGATTCAGTGACTTACAGCTTAAATGCCGCTCAAACATTTCAGCATATAAAGAACCATCTGAAGTTAGCTAGTTATGCATTGTAACCTAGTACAGTGTCTCACCATGAGAGTCCCATTTGAAAGACTCTTTAGTAATGGAAAAATTTGGCAATTCTGAATGCTCAACGTTTATTTAACACGTTGCTGAGCATAGCATTATATGCTAAAGAAAACATTGGAATATTGTTGAGCAGGCTGGTTAAACTTCTGGCAAGTCTTGTAACCTGTTTTTAGTTTCATTTTGTGCAAGAATATTTAAATCCTGAGAAACACTAGTCATGGTTGCCTGTGTATACAGCCTTGTTAAAGTTTAAAGAAAATGCTTGTAACTTTTTCTTTGTGATTAGGTATGATTAGTAAGATGGATTCAGTTTTTAAACACAAGCAGTAGTCACAAAGCTAGAATTCTCACAGCACTGTTAGACCAAACTAAAGGCTTTTCGTAACAGTTTACAGGGCATTTGTTAAACCTGGCCTATAAGTAATCTTACACATTTTGCAATTTAGTTTTTATAAATTGAACTCTTCAACAGGAATTAATAGGATGGGAGGCAGGGGTAGAGGTGTTTTATGGATATGTGTTAAACCGCCAGGCTTTTTTGCTAGAAAATTTCTAGAATATAGTAAAAAGTTTGCATATGGATTTTAGAGAATTCAAGCCTATCTAAAATCGCATGGAAAATGAGTTTGGAATATCACAGGGACGTGAATAGCTCTGAATTTTTTCACTGACAATTTCTAGAACAGTCAGTTCATTTGTGACTTGTTTTAAAAAAAAAACTGGAACTTAATTTTTTTCTTTCACAGAGATTTATTATCCTAAAACTTGATTTAACAGTTAAGACAGAGCCTGGCTGTAGGTCTAATTGTTCTCTGAGAGATCACTTTTGAGCTAAAAGTTTTAAAAGATGGATTTTCATGTGATATTTTGAAAGAGCAAATATTTCATCTTGTAGAGTTATAAAGTTTTTGATACTTTATCCCAAGCCTTCCCTGTGGAGGAGGTCTTTTTAGCTGCCAACAACTACTTGGGGAACAAAGGAAGGGTAGGGTGTATGTCTAGCTATCCTCCTATAGAAAGATAGGGTCTACTTTGAAAAGTCTCCAGGTCCTCTTGAAGTATCTGTTGGCACAAAGCAAAGTGGTTTCAGCTGAAGAGAAGAGAAAAGTTGACCCTTAGTTTGCAAAATCCACCTAGCCTTTGCTAAGCATGAACCTCATTGCTTTCTCTTCAGTGTTCATGAAGCCGATGTCAAAATGGTTCCAACCAGAATTTTGTTTGCTCTCTTGTAGATATGGTTTTGTGGAGTTTGATGATCTGCGTGATGCAGATGATGCTGTTTATGAACTAAATGGCAAAGACCTTTGTGGTGAGCGTGTAATTGTTGAGCATGCCCGTGGCCCACGTCGAGATGGCAGTTACGGTTCTGGACGCAGTAAGCATTTAAAGGGCATTTGTATCAATCACATGCCTTTGTTATTAAATGTTAATTTTTTAAAAGTAATTGATTAATATGACATTTAAATTTGATGTTTAAGCCATTTGTTTTATAAATTCTTTATAAATGTAGAGTTGCAAATAAACATCTTTGATAATGTTTAATTTTTATTTAACATATTGACAAATTTATTGTTTTAATACTTTATAAATATGTTTAATGATGTATGTTTGTGTTGTTGTTGTTTTTTTTCTCTGTAATGCAATTGTTTAACATAGATTTAACAAAGACCTCAATGTTTTAATTAAAAGAATCCTTTGAGGCTAAGATGACTGCCTGTTCCATTTGCTGACCTTGGGTTACCTTTCCATGCGTGGCTCTTTGAACCATTGTGGCCCTTGGCTGACCAAAATCAGGAAGCCATGTGACGACCGCAACCTTTCCCCATTAGACCTGGGTGGTGAGGATCCCAAGGGTTAAGCACAGATGAGATTAAACTGAAATAGGTGCCTGAAAATCTTTTTTTCATATAAAATATTCACAAAAACTTGATTAAAGTGATTAACTGTGAGTAACACCAGTAACTGATTTAGTAATTTGGTTACTTATTTCTAAATTGTTAAATTGTTAGTAGTTTTTAATTTGTGCATGTTAATTTAAAATATAAATATTAATGAGAATATATATATATACTTTTAACTTTGTAAATGAAATCAAGTTTTTATGTTTAATTAAGGGTGGGTGTAGAGTTAAATATATATGCTGTTTTTGGGGTGGGGGTGGGGGAAATACTATATTTAAGGGGAGTTATGTGTTGTATCATTTTTCCTTTTCCTCCTCTGAAGTAATCTTATCTATTTGAACCTTCCAAAGGTGGATATGGTTATAGAAGAAGTGGCCGAGATAAATATGGCCCACCTACCCGCACTGAGTACAGACTTATTGTGGAAAATTTGTCAAGTCGGTGCAGCTGGCAAGACCTAAAGGTTTGGGCCTCATTAACTTTCTGGGATGAGGTTGGGCAGGAGTTAAGATTGGAAAACAGGTGCCAGGCATGTACAGGTGTTGTGTTTCCAAAACTTCCCAAAGTGTTTGAAGATTGTCCAATTAAAACGTCCATAGAAAGATAAAAAACATCAGAATCTCACTATTACTGTACGTTATGGGACCATCACACTAAGGGCAAACCTATGTTATATGAAACTTTTCTCTGTAGAGAATGTTATAAGCAGATGCCAGTGTAGTTTCTTACCAATAAAAGAAAAATTTGCAACCACCTGTTGTTTCCTACAGCATTAGCTGTACCATGGAAGTTGATGTCAGCTTTCCAGTATAGAACCTCACTGGTGAAATTGAGTGTCTGACCCATTTTCTTTCAGAAGGTTTGGTTTTCATGAAATATTTTTCCTGAAAGAATTTTGGTGTTCAAAATTAAAGTCCAGTATTAGACCCATGATAGAGAAATACTTTTTTATGACTCTGAAATGTGGGCCTTTCTGGGACATCAAGGGAAAAAACAAAAAACTGGGAAACTATATCTGGAACTAGCTCTGAGCAGTATATCTTAAGACTTGCTTTCCTGGTGTCATTGTACTAATCTTTAGCATTGATACAGACTTTAACATTTACCAATTCAGTAGCAAAGTATACCTTTTCTAATATTTTAGCCCTCAAATAGGGGTGAATTACCTGAATTTAGATTAAGTAGATTTCACATTCCCCTACTTGTAGCACCATGATGCTAAGTAGTAATATTCTTGGCCTCCCCATTTTAAGAATCACACTTTGAAGATAACTAATGTCAGTCGGGGTGGATCAAAAGAGGCAAGACTCCTAATTGTTTTTGTTCTTGTTTAATATATAAGCATAAATATAAAGAATAAGTCCAGTGCTGTGTTAGCTATCTAGTGCACTGATCCCAGCTCATTTTTTGAGAACAGTGTTGGTTTTTAATTTAATAGGGAAGAAAAAGCTTATTGAGTAGTGTCTTTACTGGGGTGGTCTCAGGAGGTCAAATGTAAAAAAATATTTAGAGTTTTCTATTTTCTCAGTTTTTTAGTTCATCCTTGAACTAGTCATCTCTTTTTTAAGATTTATTTTTATTCTCCGCTCCCCCCCCCCTTGTCTGCTCTCTCTGTCCATTTGCTGTGTGTGCTTCTGCGTCTGCTTATGTTACCAGGTGGCACTAGGAAACTGTCTCTTTTTTTGTTGTGCCATCTTGCGTCAGCTCTCCCTATGTGTGGGTGTCTGTGCTTTTTTCACCCAGGGGCAGCTTTCCTTGCGGAGCGCTTTCCTTGCATGTGGGGCTCCCCTACGCAGGGGCACTCCTGCATGTCACGGCACTCCTTGCACGCAACAGCACTGTGTGTGGGCCAGCTCACCACATGGGTCAGGAGGCCCTGGGTATAGAACCCTGGACCTTCATGTGGTAGGCAGACCCTCTCTCAGTTGAGCCACGTCCAGTTCCCTAAACTAGTAATCTCTAGCAAAATGAGTGTGCATATATTTAAGTTTAGAAAAGAGTAAAGTATTCTTCACATTCATGTAGTTTTACCTTATCAAAGCACTTTTATGTCCCCGTCTCTTCCCCCCCCCTTTAAAATTTGATACCCAACAACCTTGAGATCTGAGATCCAGAAAAATTTGAGTCACACAGTTGGTCCTAGGAGAAGAGCTGGGACCAGGACTCTTCATTCCCAATCCAGTGTTTTTTCTAGTACATTATACTGGGTGTTAACCTTCTAGCAGGGGTTGAACATTGTGGGTAGAAACTAGAAAGCTACTCTCTTCATGAGTGAAAAATGCTATCCCTTCATGTGGTGTCACTAAGCATGCTATTACTTTCTTATGAGGGTTTTTAAATTTCTGGTTAAAATGGAACCTAGCCAGTGTCCTTAGGTTGTTTTCTACTTCTGAACCTTTGGGCAGATCCGCTCTCAGGAAATGCAAGCAGTTGAGATTTCCTAGTGAACCAAGGTTTCATTTAAGAGCCAGGCTCTGGGCTGGCCTACCTAAATTGAACCCCAGCTCTGCCACTGTGGGTTATGTGACATTGGCAAGTTACCTCTTGTGCCTCATAATCATCAGTAAATTGGGATTGGTATTAATTTCTAAGTAATTGTTTTAAAAAAAAAGTTTTATATAAAAAACTAGAACCATTCCTTGCACAATAAATGCTATAAAAAAATATAGCAAATGTAAAGGATATTATTAGTTTTTTAAATGCAAGTTCATAATGCCCAATGCCAGTGGCATTGAGATGAAAATTACATAATGGTATACTGCTGGTAGCATTGTGAATTGGTAGTTTGGCCTATGACATGGGAAAGTGTTTAGAATGCAGTTTATTTCACTTTCCTCATCTGTAAAACAGGAGTAATGATTGTATCTACCTCATATGATTGTAATTAGGACTAATGTAATTAAAACATACCTACCATAGAATAAACATCCAATATGTTAGCTACTACAATTTTCAATATTAATATTCTCTAATAATGGAATTGTGGCAGTATAGAACAGAAGTTGGTGACACTTTTCAAGCCATTGTTACCAAAGTGATCATATATCTTGATTTGCCCAGGGCAGTCCCAGTCTTGGCATAGATATTAATAGCATCCTCTCTCACTCTCACATGAATCCAAATTGGGTGGTAATTATATGGACTGTTTACCTAGAACCCTTACTCCTGTAAGTAATTCAGTTGAAGTAAAGAAATTTTTATACAGAGATGTTTGCAGGATTATGAATAATAGCAAGACTATATACAGCCTAAACCAATAATTTGGAAATCCTCAGAAAAGGTATTGGGTACAATATTTGTGAAGACTGTTTATTTTATTTTTTTTTAAAGATTATTTATTTATTTCTCTCCCCTTCCCCCTCACCCCGGTTGTCTGTTCTCTGTGTCTATTTGCTGCGTCATCTTTGTCCGCTTCTGTTGTTGTCAGTGGCATGGGAATCTGTGTTTCTTTTTGTTGCAATCTTGTTGTGTCAGCTCTCCGTGTGGGCGGCGCCATTCCTGGGCAGGCTGCACTTTCTTTCGCGCTGGGCGGCTCTCCTTACAGGTGCACTCCTTGCGCGTGGGGCTCCCCTACGTGGGGGACACCCCTGTGTGGCAGGGCACTCCTCGCGCGCATCAGCACTGCGCATGGGCCAGCTCCACACAGTGAAGACTGTTTATGATAAGACATGTAAATATGTTTATGATGCAATGGGGAAAGAAATATTATAAAATGGTGTATGTTCAATGTTTGTGAAGTTGTGTAAAGAAATGTAGAAAAATGAATCGTAAGTCCCTAAGTTTTGAATTTTACCCTCATTACAGTGGGTTTGTTTTGTTTGTTTTGAGAAGACACTGGCAACCGAACCCGGGACCTCCCACATGAGGGGCAGGCAACTCAGCTGCTTGAGCCACATCTGCTCCTGCAGTTTCTTTTTAAGCATTAAATAGACATTTCCTCTTATTTATACTTATATACCATATTTGCTTTTAGCAATTGTAGTAGCAGTTAGTTGAATTGTATGGAGTCCTCTGAAAGAGGAGGAAAGGGGCCTGTAATAGTGAAGTGACACAGATGATCAGCCCACTTTTAAGAGCCAGAGCTGCACAGTATTCTTCCGTTGCCTTTTTGCCTTTTACTTGTTTTGAAGTGATGATGTGACAACAATTTAAAGAATTTTGGGGCTCATTTCATAATCTCTTTGTGAATTTTTTTGCATTTTGCCTTGGATATTTGCTAATCTCTCCATGTGTTTCTATACTAGAGTTTATAATGAAATATAAAAGACCTAACTTAAATATAGCAACATGGTTTCTATAAACCAAGAATTTGTCACTATAAAATTTGGAAAATAATAGCCAGAATTTTCTATACTCACAGAAAATTTTATTTAAAGGGACAGTTTAATATTAATCCTCTCTTCTAGCCACTTAATGCCTGGCACTTTTAAAGACCTCAGTTAATGGTTGGTGGGTGGCTGTAAATATTTAAGAGTAAACTACATTCTGAGAAAAGTTGGCATTTCTCCTTAAAGGAAAGGAAAAAGTTTCATTGTGAAGATTTATCAGATATTTTAGCAAAAAGTGTCCTAACCTATTCAGGATTTTTTTTCCTTAGGATTATATGCGCCAGGCAGGAGAAGTGACCTATGCAGATGCTCATAAGGGGCGCAAAAATGAAGGGGTGATTGAATTTGTGTCTTACTCTGATATGAAAAGAGCTTTGGAAAAGTTGGATGGAACTGAAGTCAATGGCAGAAAAATTAGATTAGTTGAAGATAAGCCGGGTTCCAGACGACGCCGGTCCTACTCCAGGAGCCGGAGTCATTCAAGGTACTGTTGATGTCTTTCCGTGTTGTATCTGTGTATATAATGAGCATATAGATAACACATTTATACCCTCCTGTTGAATTCTCAGTAGCATGGTCCCATCTAGTTCAAAAATTCAGAACTTTACACTGAACATTTATTTGTAAAACTCTTTTTTTAAAAAAAAAAAAAAAGATTTATTTATTTATTTAATTCCCCCCCTCCCCTGGTTGTCTGTTCTTGGTGTCTATTTGCTGCGTCTTGTTTCTTTGTCCGCTTCTGTTGTTGTCAGCGGCACGGGAAGTGTGGGTGGCGCCATTCCTGGGCAGGCTGCTCTTTCTTTTCACACTGGGCGGCTCTCCTCATGGGCGCACTCCTTGCGCGTGGGGCTCCCTCACGCGGGGGACACCCTTGCGTGGCACGGCACTCCTTGCGCGCATCAGCACTGCGCATGGCCAGCTCCACACGGGTCAAGGAGGCCTGGGGTTTGAACCGCGGACCTCCCATATGGTAGACGGACGCCCTAACCACTGGGCCAAAGTCCGTTTCCCTGTAAAACTCTTAAATGCTTATGTCATGAATACACATAGAAGTAAAGTCCTGTCTCCAACGCAAGAATGAGCGTCCTCCTTTTACATTTCTTCTTGGGTTCCCCATATCATAACAAGGTTGGGGGCAAGCATGGCCACTGGTCCCTTGGTTATTCTGCTAGCTGCTCAGGATTGGAGACTTTGTCATATTTGGCAGCTCTTCTGCAAATACTGAGCACCAGCTATGTGCCAGACTCTGAACTAAGCACTGGAGAGGCCGATGTGAACAAGACAAATATAGTCCCTGCCCTCAAAAATCTCAGTCTTATGGAGAAGACAAGCATTAAGCAAAATTTAGCAGCATGATAAATGTGTCAAAGGAAATGTACACAGCACCACAAGTCTGAGGAGATGGCAAACCTTCCTTAAGGAAGTATCATAGAAGCTGAGTCCTAAAGGATAAGGTGGAGAGAGAAAGGCATCTCTTTCAAGCAGAGAGACCAGTGGTTTTTGCAGGCCTATGAGTGGAAGACTCCCAGAGCCAATTTAGGAAGGGAAGCAGGGAGAGTGACTTGAGATGAGGCAGGCAAGGGCCAGACCATGCTGAGCCCCAGAGGTAAAAGATACAAGAGCAGCAAGGAGTCTTTAGGGACTTTTAAGTTTTTGGGTTTTGTTGTTTTGTTTTTTAACTTTTAATTTTAGAAAATTTCAGATATATACTGTCAGAGAAAATCCTTTCATGAATCCTGAATTCCCTTGTACCTATCATCCATACACCATCCAGCTTCTATTTTCTCAGTCTTTGTGTCATCTCCCCTCTTGCTGCTTTGTTTAGACATCCTGGCATTCTACCTGTAAACATTTCGATATATGTCTCTTAACTTTTTTTTTTCCCAAATCTTGTGTTAGTGACTCGTTTCCATATCTCATTATTATTATTGTTATTGTTATTGTTTTAGGAGGTCCTGGGAATTGAACCCAGGACCTCGTGCATGGGAAGCAGACTTTCAACCACTGAGCTACATCCATACTCCTCTAGTTTGTTTTGTTTTTTTTTTTTAAGATTTATTTTATTTATCCCTTCCCCCCTTGCCGTTTGCTTGCTGTCTGTTCTCTGTATCCATTCCCTGCACTTTCTTCTGTGTATGATTGCTTCCTTTGTTGGGTTATCTTGCTGCACCAGCTCTACACAGGCTGTCAGCTCTCCACAGGCACAGGCCAGCTTACCTTCACAAGGAGGCCTTGGGACGTGAACCCAGGGCCTCCCCATATGGTAGACGGGAGCCCAGTCAGTTGAGCCACATCTGCTTCCCTAACACTTTTTAATAAAACCACAATGCCATTTTCACGTCTAGCAAAAAAATAACTCCTTAATACCAGTTTGAATTCATATTTCCCCAACTGTCTCAAATATGTATTTTTAATTTGCTTTGTTCATTTTGAGATCCCGACTATATCTACACATTGCCTTCAGTGACGTATTTCTTTTTAAAGATTTATTTCTCCTCGCCGCCCCCCCCCCCCCATTGTCTGCTCTCTGTGTCCATTCACTGTGTGTTCTTCTGTGTCTCCTTGTATTCTCATTAGGCAGCTCCAGGAACCGATCCTGGGACCTTCTGGAATGGGAGAGAGGTGATTACTCTCTTGCACCACCTTAGCTCCCTGTTCTGCTATGTCTTCTTATTTTCTCTCCTTTTAGTCTCTTGTTGTGTCATCTTGCACCAGCTCTCCGCATGGGGTGGCACTCCATGGGCCAGCTTGCTGCATAGGCCAGCTTGCCTTCACCTGGGCATCGGATCCTGGACCTCCTGTGTGGTAGACGGGAGCCCAACTGGTTGAGCCTCATCCATTTCCCCAGTGACATCTTTCTTAAATCATCTCTTAATCACTAGCTTATCTTGTTGAAGAAACTGTCATTTGTGAAGAATTACCCATAGTTCATAAACAGCATCATCTGCATCACGCAGATCATCAAACTCCACAAAACCATATCTACAAGAGAGCAAACAAAATCCTGGTTGGAACCATTTTGACATCGGCTTCATGAACACTGAAGAGAAAGCAGTGAGGTTCATGCTTAGCAAAGGTTAGGTGGATTTTGCAAACTAAGGGTCAACTTTCTCTTCTCTTCAGCTGAAACCACTTTGCTTTGCGTGGTATTTAGCATGTTCCTTTATCCTTTTCCCCATATTTCCTATAATCTTGTGGTTAGATCTTAAGGCATTAGAGTATAATAAGGACCATTTACTTTACTTCCAGTTACCTCACTTACGTGATATTTGGATGGCCCACTTTAAATGTTATAAAACTGATCAGTGTATTCAGGAGTTGTCAGTGTGAACCATTCATTGTAAAGTTTTCCATCAGTATTTCCCCTAATAGTTTTAGTATCTCCTGATAATCATCACCTAGAGCCATACACTGATGATTGTAAAATGATGAGTTTCTAATGTTTTTATTCTCTCAACATCCAAAAGCTGAAATTCTATAAAGAAGAATTTCCCGTATCCACTGTTTTAGTACCCTGAAGTAAAATTTTATAGGAATGCAAAATAAAATTTTGATTCATTCCCACTACTTAACCAACTTTCAGCCTATTAAATGTGCCTTAGCAACCTTCAGAGGCAGTAGTGAGGGTGCTGGTTCAACATCACTAGGAGTGTACTGTTGGCTGTTTATATATATTTGGTACATTTCATCTGCTGCAGTCACAGGTTTTCTTATGCTCAATTTTTTCTGTTTTTGGCTCTTGGGGGCCCCTCAGGTTATCACCTCCATTTTCAGTATCTTTTGTTTTTGTTTGAGTTTTGTGGGAAAGCACTTTTCCAAATGTTTCCCCCAATTTTTTATGGTGAACGTTCTCAAACATAAAATTGAAAGAATAGATCATAAACACCTATAACCCCTCACTCTGGCTTCAGTAGATGTTAACATTTTGTTCAGTAGATGTTAACATCTTTTTCTACGTGTGTGTGTGTACACACATACACATACCATATATTATTATTCATTTATTTTGTTGTGGCATTTAAAGGTAAGTTATAGAAATGAAGACATTTTACCCCCTAAATACTTCGGTTTAAGAATGAGGGCAACCACAATTCTATTTTCTAATATAAGAGCATATGTGATAATTCTGAAAAATCCTGTAACATCCAGGCCATATGCAAATTCCCCCTATTGTTCCATGAATATCTTTTATAGCTGCTTTTTGTTTTTTGTTTTTCCCCATCAGGATCCAATCCAGTCATGTACCACGAAAGTGGTCACATCTCTTTAATCTGGAGCAGTCCCCTGTTTTTTCTTCCCACAACATTCACTTTTCTTTGAAGTTTTTTTTTAGACTATCCCACATTCTACATTTATCTATTTCCTCTTGGGATCAATGAACCAATAAAGAAATGGAATCGTCAGTATATAAGGACATGAGTGAAAGAGAGAGGGGTCAAGGATGTTGATGGTTTCTGGTAGGAGGAACTGGGGTAAATAACAGGGCATCATCAGTGAAAATAAGGAACCCAGCAGAAGGAACAGGTCTGGGGGGGGAAGTTCCTGTGTTCCAGATTAGAAATGAAAAAGCATTTCAGGTGAGCCATCGAGGTGGAATGTTTGCAGGTGAGTACAGGAGAGAGTTCTCTGTCAACTTTATATACATAGTAAACAGCAGCTATATTTTTTTATTGAAAGAATGTCTTGGTTGACTTTTTTTTCTTTTAGTTGAAAAGTCTTGGTTGACTCAAATTAGCTATCCTTTTATCATCTCCGTCTAGGTCTCGCTCTCGAAGCAGACATTCCCGTAAGAGCAGAAGCCGAAGTGGCAGCAGCAAAAGCAGTCATTCTAAGAGTAGATCCCGATCTAGGTATGTCTTCTTTGGTATAAGTGGAGGAGGTCAGCTGGGAGCACCTGTACCATTTTTCACTTTGATTTTAATCATGTTAGCAGCCTTCCTTCTTCCCAGTTTTTCTGGCTCTGTATTGGAATCATGGAGGTCCAGAAAGCAGTCCGTGGCCAGTCCAGGCCATGCATTGTTTGGTGAAGCATAGCAACATGTGACTCAGACATGTCTTCTGCCTCCTCAGGTCAGGCTCGCATTCCCGGAGCAAGAGCCGCAGCCGGAGCCCAAGCCGCAGCCGTAACAAGAAGGAGAAAAGCAGGAGCCCCAGCAAGGACAACAAAAGCCGCAGCCGCAGCCACAGCGCAGACAAAAGCCACAGCAAGAGTAAAGACCAAGCTGAAGAAAAGATCCAGAACAATGACAGCACTGGGAAAGCCAAGAGCCGGAGTCCCAGTAGGCATAAAAGTAAGAGTAAAAGTAGGAGCAGGAGTCAAGAGAGGAGAGTGGAGGAGGAGAAGCGAGGGAGTGTGAGCAGAAGTAGAAGCAAGGAGAAGAGCAGGAGCCAGGAGAAAAACCTCAAGAGCAAGAGCAAGAGCAAGAGCAGGAGCAGGAGCAGGAGCAGGAGCAAAGGAGGCAGCAGAAGCCGAAGCCGGAGTCGCAGCAAAAGCAAGGACAAAAGGAAGGGAAGGAAGAGAAGCAGGGAGGAGAGCCGTAGCCGCAGCCGCAGCCACAGCCACAGCAAGAGTGAGAGGAGCAGAAAACGGAGCGGGAAACGCGATAGCAAGTCAGGCAGTAGCAGGAAGAAGAAGAAGGAGGACGACACTGACCACTCCCAGTCCAGATCACGATCCCGCTCAGTGTCAAAGGAGCGGGAACATGCCAAGTCCGAGCCTGGCCAGAGGGAAGGCCAAGGGGAAAGTGAGGATGCAGGCACCAACCAGGAGACCCGGGCCAGGTCGAGGTCCAATTCCAAATCAAAACCAAACCTTCCATCAGAATCACGCTCCAGATCAAAGTCAGCTTCGAAAACCCGGTCTCGGTCCAAGTCTAGATCCAGGTCAGCTTCCAGATCACCCTCCCGATCTAGATCGAGGTCCCACTCAAGGTCTTAATTGGCTCCAACCACAGTCGGAACTACCCAAGAAGTCTTTTGTACATGTTTGGTAGCCGTAGCACAAGTGATTGAGTAGAACACATGTCACTGCTGTACATTTTTAACTCCCCTAATGGTGTGTCTATAATTGTTAAATCTAAGTGCTTCCTCTCAGTAAAGCCTCCTGGCGCCAGGCCTTTCCTGCTCGACTGAAAAAAAAAATCTTTTTGAAAAACCCCCCTTTACTCATGGCCCAGAGTAGAATATCCAAAATGCCTCGGCTTTCAGGCCTGGCTTTTCCTACAGGGAGCTCAGTACCTGGACGGCTTTAAGGCTGGAATGATGACATAGGTAGGTATGGTGGGTTTGACCATTTTTGCCCTTGAATTGATGCCCTTTGATGTATGCCATTTAGTGAAAGTGCTAAGTCTTAAGTTTCCTACCACCTTGGTTTCATATTTTTGGACTTAACAAAGTTGTGAATAGCACAGTCGAGGGAAATTGATACCTGCAGTAACCAATAGGAAATAAACTGTAGAGTTCCATATTCTGGTATTGTGATTATATTGTTTTATATTAAAAAAAAAAAAAAGGAAAAGAATTTTTTTTAATTTTATTTTCCCCGTCTTGCAAAGTATAGTGACCCCTGTTTCCATTAAATTTGAATAAAGACTATTTTTGCTTGACAAAATTTCACAGTGCTTGAATCAGTATATCTTAACTGCTCATTTTCTTAGCATTGGGTAGGGAACCAGCCCTTTCCTAAAGGATTTTTCTCACCCAGCAGAATAAAGGCCAATTTCCTAGGGATTTACCACCCTTCCTCTCTTAAAAAGCTCGTGGCTGATCAGTTTGGGAACTCAGTATCACTAGGTGAATTCTCCATGAACATAGAGTTCCTTCTGTGCTGCTTGTTGACATTCTTGCCACAAATCTACAGCATCATAGCTTCATCACTTTATGATTTAAAGTAACTGAAAAGTAGAACAAAATTAGGCCAAATGACCTTTGTCCCAGTCATCCCTGCGTTACTTGTTCAGCCTAGCTCTATTGGAGTAAGGAGATAAAATGATTCCAATCTGGTCTCTGTCCTCGAGAGGCAGTATGGAGGTGCATCTAAATGGGGAGGAAGTTTGAGGGCCTTCGTTATAACACTGCAGCAAGCTTGAAAGAGAAAGCCACTTTTTCAGAATGTTGTTTATGAATTTATTAGGGGCTGTCCATTGATTTTTAAAAACTCACCTGTAGACTAAACCCTAGAGTTTGGGGATACAAAATCAGATGTGCTTCTTGCCCCCTTGGAGCTTGTGGTTCCAGACAGTAAACAACACTGAGTAAAGTGGGTATTTGGAGAATGGGTGGGAGGCATCCCGGGCCAAAGAAAACACAAAGCCAGGGGATTGAGAAAGCGGAAGGCAATGTGCCTGGGGAACATGGAGGCATTTATTTGAGTTTAATAATGGGAAATAAGCACGTTTAGCAAGATGGATTGGGCCACAGAGAGCCTTAATTACCAGCAGGAGGAATTTGGGTTTTGCCCTGTAAGCGCTGGAGAGCACTGGACGTGTTTGAACAAGAGGGGTAAAGTTATGCTTCCAGAGCATTCATCTAACGAGTGTGAAGGATTGTATGCAGGGAAACTAGCAATTCAGGAAATAAAATAATTCTGATGGTATATGTGATCTGATCAAAGGCAGTGGTAGAAGGCAAACTTGGCAGGTGATGGGATGGAAAGGAGCTGTCAGGTGAGCCCTGGATGAGGAAGCTTTTCTGAGTAACGTGAAGATGAAGGTGAGTTGGTTCCATTTCAAGAGTAGTACAGGCAGCCAAACAAAGGGAGTTCACTCAGTCTCCTCCCTGGAGCTTTGCATACCTTCATCTGGGCCCATCTTGAGTGTCCTCACAAGGTGGTGAATCCAGCCAGTAATTGTCACCCTCGGGATCTCCTGTCACTCTCCAGTGGATCAAGAGAGCTCAGTATCCCCTCATTTTACCACTGTAAAAAATGGGGCATTTCTTTGGGTATTTTTGTTCTCTCACAAGTTTAAAATGTCCAAAACCCAATCATTTAAAAAGAGAACAAAATTCACTTTAATTCCACTAACACAGCAACTCATTTTTTCCAAATTCCCTTCCAAGCTTTGTTCCTATGCGTATTTTAAGCATAAGTTATGTTTATATGTAACTTAATAAACTTTGCCATATAATATTGTAAGTATTGGAAAGTTCCCACTTAAAAATATTTAAGGCACAATAGTTCTTAAATGAATTTAGCATGTGCGATTCTCATAAGAGGGTGTGAATATTCCATGTGTACATAGAATCCCCACTCAGCATGTTTTTGCCAGTGGTTTTTAAGTCCATTTATATTTTCCTAGAAATTCAGATTCCAAGTGAAAAGGAAGAGGATAAAGAAATTAACAAGAGAAACCCATCTATTGCCTTTCAACTTTGCACCAGGATAAAATTGGCTACTTTCCTGTACATTTCTCACCTGGCCCTACACTAATCCCCTCGATCAGGCTTCTTAGGCGCAGTTGCAGAAAAGAAGGGGCAGCACAATGGTCACCTTCCCTCCACGCCACCGCCATGCCTTTCAGTCAGCATTAGATGACTATTTAGGGCCTTCCATGGGCCAAGCACCTAGCTAGACATTAGGGCTAGAGTGTGAATGAGAAATGAGGGCCCTCTTGTCAGGGAACATTGTCTTACCTGTCCCCAGTACCTAGCACCGCACAGCTTGGCTCACGATGACTTCAGTACTTCAATTTAATTCTAACTCGGTCCCCTCCGGAGGCCAGGTAATTCAGTGTTTCCTTTGTTTAGCAAAACACTTCAAGGAAGTCTCCTAGTGCTCCTTAAAGGTTTCTAAAATGCAGCACTTGTTCTGGGCTGCGCTGTGCACCTGCACCTTAAAAACCAGAGGACAAAGTTTAGAGGCTATTGTTAGGTAATGCCTGTCTCTACCCTCCCACCTACCCACGGAGTTCTGAAAGAAGAAAGACGGTGAAGGGCCCTAGGTTCAACTAGCACCTACTATGACCTTATGACCTTGGTACTCGTTTTTTGTTTTGTTTTGTTTTTTTTTAAGGAGGTACCAGGTCTGGGGATTGAACTTGGGACCTTGTACATGGGAAGCTGGCGCATGATCCCATTTTAAAGGATTAGACCATGCTCAGACAAAGGGATTTCCCAGTGTACCACAGCTAGTGGCAAAGCTCCCTAGATTTCCTGACTCCAGAGTCCGCTCGAAAGCACCATGTTACACATGCCTGTGATTGCTTCTTCATACTGCTTTGGTTTTTCTCCCTTATAAAATGCCATCCGTTGGGACAGAGGTGCCAGAAGACTTGTGCATTAAGTCACACAAGTGAGTTAATAACAGGATTTTAATCCTGATCAAAATTAAGTGGGTTTCTACAAGACTCAACTTGTTTTCCTTCAACAAAAATTTCTAAGCTACTCTGCAGTGAATAAAGTGTAATTGTTCATCTTCGCATCATGCAGCCAAGCCTATGTCCTTCCACATTCTGGGTGCCAAGGCGTGGAAAGAAGGATTGCCCATTTTAAGTCCCTCAGGTAATTTACACACTCCTAGTTCTTTCAGTAATCCCATCTTGATATTCCACAGCCTTTGTACTAAATTTGGGATTCGACAATCTACAACCAAATCCGGTTTACCACCAATTTTTTATGTGGTGCTTGAGCTAAGAATAGTTTTTGTATTTTTAAATCACTGAAAAATAGCAAAAGAATATTTCATGACACATGAAAAGCATATAAAATTCAAATTTCAGTTTTCACTATTGGCACATAGCCACACAAAGTTCATGAATCCATGACTGCTTTCTCACAACAGGAACAGAGTTGGGTAGTGTCAGCAGAGCCTGGCCACAAAACCTAAACTAAGGACTATGTGGCTCTTTACAAAAGTTTGCCTACCCCTGTGGCAAATGGTAAATTTTGCCAAAGCCCTAATGAAATTTTGAAGAATAAGGAAAGAAAAGGGAAATTATTTTAAAAATATAAATAGGTTGATGACATCCAGAAAATAAACACAGGTAGAGGCTATGGCCTTTTTTTTTCTCCCCAAAGATTTATTTATCTCCCCCCCACCCCTGCCAGTTGTCTGCACTCTGTCCATTCACTGTGTGTTCTGTGTCCACTTGTACATATTCTCAGGTGGCACTGGGGATCTGTGTCTCTGTTGTGTCATCTTGCTGTGGCAGCTTTCCGTGTGTGCGGCGCCCTCCTGGGTGGGCTGCAGTTTTGCACGGAGCGGCTCTCCTTTCACAGGCGCCACTCCTTGCTCCGGGGTCACCCTTCATGGGGGCATCCCTGAGTAGGCCGGCACTCCTTGAGCGCAGCAGCACTGTGCATGGGCCGGTTCACACGAGCCAGGAGGACCTGGGTGTCGAACCCTTGGACTTCCTATATGGTAGGCAGATGCTCTATCTGTTGAGCCACATCCACTTCCCTTTTTTTTTTAGTTACCAGTCAAGGCCTTGGCTGATTTTATTCTACCGCCCCACCTTCATAGGTGAATTTTAATGACCTGTAAATAATACCTCAATGACACTGGTGTGTTTTTTTTGCGTTGTGTGTGTGTCTTTTAAAGATTCTGCAGGCTACTTGTGATCAAGCTACAGAACAATCATATCCTAGAGTGTGAGCACTTCCTTTTACTCTCAGTGCAAGTTGGAGATGCTGCTTGGACAATGGGCAAGAATCAGGCAAGTCGAGGGGCAGGAGCAGATAGTGTGGGCAGGCCTTGGGCAGGTGGTTTTAACAGGCTGGTGAGAGGAAGGATCCAGTCGCCTCAGCTTCAGTGAAAGGAGCAAGGCCTCTTCCAAGAAGCTAGACCATGGGGGCTCCCCCCACTCCCCCAAAGTCAGAGAGGGAGGCTGGGAAAAGGGCACTCAAAACATCAGCAAATGCCTACTACTCATTAGCAAAATTTGGTGCCCAGTCCTGGCGAGGACTCAAAGATGAACCAGACATGCAGCTAGTCTTCAACAAAATGGGGTATAGCCACACAATGGATTATTCATTCAAAAAAGAAATGAAGCAGTGATACATGCGGCAATATGGATTAACCCTGAAAACATGATGCTGGGTAAAATAAGTCAAACAGAAAAGGACAAATATTGTTGATTCCACTGAATATGTGACATATTTAGAATAGGCAAATTCAGAGAGACAGAAAGTAGATTAGAGGTTACCAGGAGCTGGAGAGGGAGAGGCGAGAGGAATGGTGAGTTTCACTTGGTGAGGGTACAGAGTTTGTTTGAGGAGAAACAAACAAAACGAAAGCGTTTTGGAGATAGTGGTGGTAGTTGCACAGTATTGTGAATGTAATCAATGCCACTTAAAAATGGTTAAAATGGCAAGTTTTATGTTAAAACATTTTACCACAATAAATTTTTAAATACAATATTTATTTTAAAACATAACCTGAAGCTAGTTATAGAGGGTTTGGGGTTTTTTTTTGTTTTGTTTTCTTTTAATACTAAAACCCAAATAAACAAATTAATCCATGCCCAGCACAGAAACACCAGCTATACAAGGCAAACATTCCAGGATTCAAAAATGCAGGACTTCTCATTTCACAGCTAAAATGCCACGGTGGATCGAAGAGATGCAAACCCTCTGACCCAGCACTTACACCTCTTGGTACAGACCCACCAAAAATGTGTAGGCACCAAAAGATGTGTACAAGAACGTCCACCACAGCTCTATTTGTAAGAGCCCCAAACCAGAAACAACCCCAACGTCTTCCACTAGTGGAATGGATAAGTTGTGATCTAGTTACACCACAGAGAACTCTGCAGCAATGAAAAAGAACAAACTACAGCCACGTGAAGCAACATGGATGCATCTCAGAAGCATGAAACCAAACACAAAACACAACTCTCACGCCGTGTTTATAAACTCTGAAACTAAACTATGGCATTAGAATCATGTTTACTTTTGGATGGAGGGAGGAGGTAGTAATTGGAAAGGAACATGTAGGGGGAATTCTGGGATGTTGGGGTTTTCTGTTTCTTTCCTTGGACAGAGTTATAGGGGTGTTTGCTTCCTGACAATTCAATGAGCTGAATGTTTAGGTTTTCTGCACTTTCCTGAAAGTGTATTATACTTAACAATAAAAGAGATTTTGCAAAAAGGCAAACAGAGACAATCATCCCATCTGAATCAAAATTTGTTGTTTCCATAAAACAATATTTATCCTTAATTCAGGCTTTCCAGAAACCTCTGGTATTTCTTAGAGTCTTTTTTTTTTAAAGATTTATTTATTTATTTCTCTCCCCTCCCCCCCACCCGGTTGTCTGTTCTCTGTGTCTATTTGCTGCGTCTTGTTTCTTTGTCGTCAGCGGCACAGGAGTCTGTGCCTCTTTTTGTCACATCATCTTGTTGTGGCAGGGCACTCCTTGCGCGCATCAGCACTGCGCATGGCCAGCTCCACACGGGTCAAGGAGGCCCGGGGTTTGAACCGCAGACCTCCCATATGGTAGACGGACGCCCTAACCACTGGGCCAAGTTCACTTCCCCTTAGAGTCTATTAAGAATCTCAGGATATTCCTAAAGAAATGAAAATTAGAACAACCATAAGGATTGTGTCATGCCTGAGACCTGTCATGGACCCAGGGCAGCCCAGCCGTGATTCTGGCCCAGAGATGACCATGGAATTGAAGGGGAATGTGGCAGAGGGAGCAATTCCTCCACTCCGCGAACAATGAAAAGCACCACAAGAACAAGGGTGTTTATACTACTATTTATGACAGCAAGGACACCATCCAAATGCCCAGCAAGAGGGGCTCTCTAACCCGCATCTCAGAACTGCCTTCAGGACACCATTACACGGCCATCTGGGCTGATGCACAGTCCAACCAGGGCATTTCTCCCTATTCTTGAATTTATTCCCAGGAAAATCTTACAAAGGTTTAATAATTATTATTTAGTTATGCATTTAATGAATCACCTTTATTGGAAAAATGTGAATTCCATGAGAATAAATGAAAAAGTCACAACAGACATCAGTGACTACAATGTGGTCCTTTTGTCATTAAAATACCGTTAAAGTTGACTACAGATTCTTTCAGTGATTTCTTATTCATCATCACTGTCCTCTCAAGCCTATCTTGGTAAATAGCAAAGAGATTTTAAAAGTCTCTTGGACCATCATTAGTGGTTCTTCAAATCCTGAAATATCACAAGCATGGTGACCTCCCCATCCCGGGGAGGGTGGGAGGAACAGGTGTGTGAACTTAATGACTGGAGGCCCTGGGTCATGAAGAAGATCTGCAAGAACCTCTGACCTCAGGGCTTTTTTTCCTCTACCTTTTGGTTATCTTGTTTTACTCAATTTGGATTATGGACATAGTATCAGTAGGCGACCGAGTGAATGGACTGATACCAACTGTGCACCCAGAGGGAATTTTACACACATCAGACTACCTGGTCGGGCGTGTTGTCCTCATTTCATAGCTATGGAAACGAGAATGCAGGGGGGCTGGGACTGTCGCTACCTTCTTGCTGTACAACCTTGGACAAGTTACTTCAACCCTCTGGGCCATAGTTACTCATCTAATAATTCATACCCTTATCTCCTAACTCTGTGTGGAGAAGGCTTTGATGTCAGACAGACTTGGCCTGGAGTCCTGATGCTGCCTCATATTCTGGGTGACTTTGGGGGGGTCAGCTCACCCCTAAGTCAATGCCTGCTTCACCTGCAGGTCATAAGGTCAATGAATGGCCTGTGCGGCGTCTGGCTTAGAGTAAGTGTCCAGGTAGCAAGTGGTAGCTACTGCCTGTTTTCCCAGATGCCTTTCTGGCCCCTTCTCTGGCATGGAGAGGCCCTTTTCAGCCTTCAAAACTCCTCCCCTGGGGCTGTCCTCAGTACCCCATGGGAGAACTCAACTGCAGCATGCCACATCCTCGGTCTCCTCGTCTGCAAAATGACCAGCAAAACTGCAGTGCTGCAGAAGTCAGTGTGTGTGGAGGCAGCTGGCCGCTGGGTCTAGCTGTTCTCTGCACCTCCCAGCACACAGTAGGTGCCAAATCAATGTCCACAGAGTAGCTGGGGGAGAGTTCCCAGGCCTCCTGTTCCCTTTGCAACGAAGGCCATGTGGCCTTCTAGAAGCAGGCCAGGCCAGCTTGGAAAAGGGGGCACATTGGAGCCGGGATAACTAATCCAGGGTTTGGTATTAGAGTCAGGCAGTCCTGGGTTCAAGCTCAGCTCTGTCACTTACTGGGAAAGTCATTTTGTCTCTGAACATGCATTTGCTTGTCTGCAGGGCAGGGGTAATGGTAATGCTGCCCTCCGTGGCACCGCTGGGAAGGTTTCTGGAGTCCTTGTCTGGGCAACGCCTAGCAGGGGTTCACAAGGCTCATAAAAGGGCCTGCCCACCCCCCCCACACACACACACACCCTGACCAGGCTAGGTCCCATCCAGTTTGCTACAGTCTTCCTCCCTCCCGCTCCCACTGTTCTCAGAGACCTTCTCTAGGTTCTTGGCTTTGTTGCAAAAAAGAATTAAAGGGTGAGCCACAAATTAATCAGGCAAGTAAAGAAGTTATTAGGGGGTAAAGTAAGAAAAAGAAAGTACACCTTCAGAGATGAAGTGGGCATTTTCAAGAGAGAAAAGTGTCAAGTTTTGCCCTGGGGTCCCCTGTTTAATGGGGGTACAGGACTCCAAGGCCTGCGCGGATTGGCATATTTGAAACAAAGAAGGGGGACTCTGTTGCGTGATTTAATTCTCTTAGGGGATTAGGGGTTGCTGTCCGGTGGTGATTGGCTTCCGGCTGCTGGTCCACAAGCTCTGCAGGGCATGTTGGCTGGTGGTGATTGGTCTCTAGTCACTGGCCATCAAGTGTGAGGTAACCTGAAGGTGGGGGTCCCCCTCTTTCCTTCTTCCTGCCATGGAATGAGGTTGCTGGCTGCCTTCTGATAACGCAGGCGCCGGGTGTGTGCTGTGGCCGCTGCGGGTGTTTGTGCTGTAAATTGCCCCTTCCTGTCTTGCCTGTGTGACTCAGCAGGCTAACGCTAGTAAACAGGCCAGGGCCTCTGTTTATTTTACCAGCCTTTTTAGGTTTTCTGTCCCCTTCCTCCTTAGTCCCTATTCTAGCCCGCCTCACAGCCCCCTCACCAGGAGGAGCTCTTCCGGCCGCGGACAAACCGCGGTCTGCAAGGAAGCTCATGCTCTCGGAAGGCAGGTGCCCCCAGGTTCCCCAGGCCTACAGGGGCTACGTGGGCGCCAAGGACCACCGCGTGGGTGGACAGTCAAGGGAAAGACCGGCCTCGGCTCCCGCTTCCCTGCCCCGAACGCAGCGCGCTCCGGACCCGAAGAGCGAGGTCGGCGAGCGGGAGGGTGCGTGGCCGCGCAGCGCCTCGTCGCCGAGAAGCGGGAAGCCCGCGGCTGCAGGCGCACGGCCTCGCCGCCAGGTGGCGACAAAGCCGGCTCCGGCGACGTCCCGGCCTGGCCGCCTCCCAGTTTCGCGGACTCCTCGGCTCCATTGCCCTGCCTATGGCCCAAGCCCTGACACCCCTACCCCGGGCCTGGGTGCCAAGGCCTCAGCACCGCTTGAAGCAGGGGCTTTATCCCAAGAACTGAGGTCCTGGGCAGCGGATGTGGCTCAAGCGGTCGAGCGTCTGCTTCCCACATACCAGGTCTTGGTTTGATATCGGGTACGTCCTAAAAACAAAGCAAACAGCAAACAAACAAATGCAAAAAACCAACTTGGTGAAGGCGGTGTAGCTCAGTAGCTGAGCTCCAGCTTCCCACATACGAGGTCCTGGGTCCAATCCCCCACCAAGTACCCTAAAAAAAAAAAAAAGGAACTAAGGTCCTACCTCACAATGGTGGAGGGAAGATGGGGGTAAATTTGATCCATCACCAGGCCCTGTGACCTTGAGCATGTCCCTCACCCTCTCTGGGCCTCAGTTACTGTCTTTACAACTTGCAAAACATTCAAGATCTCTGGACACTGGCATTTATCCCCATGTTATAGACAGAACTGAGACCAGTCAGGGCTGTAGCATGGGTGGGAGGAACTGGCTCGTGTGATCTGAGCCTGAGGGCTGCACTCTGAAGGATTGAATGATGGCAGCTAGATGGACCGAAAACTGGACAGAGGGCCTCCCCTGGCCCCTGCAAACTAGCCATTACCTTGCTTGGCCATTGCGAAAGGGCTGGAGGATGGCTGGCTGGGCATGGCTGTCAACGCCAAGCCCCTGTGTCCAAGGGGGCCTGCCCCGGGGTGATTTTCACCTTGAATCCCAGGCTCCAGAGGGGTCCAGCCTCTGTTTTCCCTCCCCAGTGACATGGTGCTCACTGCCTCATCAGCAGTGCAATTTGCCACCAAAGTGAAGTGCCACATCCCCACAGTATCTGTAGTAAAGGCTCCAAGTTGACTCCCAATGGCTTTTTCCCAGCCTCCATTGCAGCAAGGTGTGGCCACCCACGAGGCCAAGTTCTGACAAACGTATTATGGCTTTAAAAGGAGGGAGGCTTCCCCCTTCCCCAACCCCTTTCCCAATAGCTGGTCTGCACCTCAGGAGAGGGGTCCTGTGAGCACCTGCAGCCGGGAAGGCAAAGGCAAGCACCACACCTTAGAGGTGGCCGAGCAACAAGATGGAAGGAGCCTGGGCCCCTAAATCTGGGGCCTGCTTATCAACCCGGACAGCTAATGTTCCAGCTGTAAAGCTTAAAGTCATTGTTTCCAAATTCTGCACATCAGCCAGGCCCATTGCTCTGTCACTGAAATGTAAGAATCATATGATTAGCTACTATTTAATAAGTGCTTACTCCATACCAGGTAGGCTACTCAGTTTTCACTGGGTTATGCTGTAGTAACAAATTATTCCCATCTTAGTAGTTTACAACAAGCATAGATTTCTTATTGATGCCAGATGTTGCTACTGTGGGTTGGCTGCTCTCCTCTAATGAGTGCTTCTCTCACAACAGCACAATTGTCCTAATTTACAGGGGAGGGGGGAAAATATGTAGATGTAATTTTCTCAGTTGAGGTTTCTCTTACCCCCATGATTCCCACCACGAGTGTTCATTATGAGCACAGGGGAATGAGCGGAAGCAGCTCTTCCCAGGCAGGGAAGCAGCATGGGCCGCGGCCCAGAGTCAGACCCTGGCTGGACATACATTTTGTGGCTGAGACGATGATGACAGGCACGTGTCTACGGTCACATTTCTGTCAGCAGTCCTACCAGCAGGGATCACCCAGCGGCCAAGGTCCAGCCCAGTGCCGCCACACCCCCAGGCTGGCAGTCGCTTGTAGGGGCAGTCGCTTGTAGGGGCCTTCCCACCCCTTCCCCTTCCCTGAGCCCCAGCTGAATGAGCCAGGGATAGGTGCCTGATCCAAGCAGAACCAACTGAAATTTCTCAAGAACGTGAACAAGGACATAGAATTCTAATGGGAGTAGAAATAATGACAACAACAGTGGCAGCTAAGGTTTATTGGGCACTTCTGGGGAGGGCTCTGTGACATGCTCTTGATAAGCACAGAATCCCTCAAGCCTCTGTGATAGACTTTGGCATTTCAGATGAAGAACCTGAGGTTCAGAGAGGGGCAGCAACTGCCCGGAGGTTGTTTGGGCATGCACACAGCACTCAAGGCTCTTCATGGCCTGGTATCAAATTCGCTCCCTGCCCATCCCTTGCCATTCCCCAGCCTCCCTCCTAATGACCATACTTGCCTCCTTTTACCACTCCCCGCCTCTACCGGCGCTGTAACTTCTGCCTGGTAGTCTCTCCCAGCCCCCGCTCAAACCCACCCTGTTCTGGGAAGCCCTCCCTGTCCCTCTCCTCCCATGCAGCTGCCCTGGGCTCCCCCAGCACTTGGCACAACCTGGAGACCATGAATGGAGCTCCCTGTGTGCCTTTGCTAGGCCAGATGGCTTCCTGTGGGCCTGAGGGTCTGCGCTGAGCACTCACCTGCGCTCTCCCACGTAGTGCTCCCAGCGGCCCTCACACCTTCATTTTACAGGGAATAAAAGGAAGATTCAGGGAGACCAACATTCTCCCCAAGGTCGCACAGCAGGAAGTGGCAGGGCCAAGATTCAGGCCTGGCTCTCAGACTCCCCAGTCTGGACTCTGATCGAAGCTGCTTCCTTCTCTATTTCCCTACTCTGCTGCCTTCAAGAGGGGCGACGAGGGTCCTAGGGGACAGGGGCAGGGACAAAGCAAGAGAACCGGGAGGGGCCAGGGCTTTCTCTGGGAGGTGTCATGGAGCTGGTCTTAGGGACAGAACCATGGGACCGAGGGCTAGGACTGGTGCCGCGGCATGCAGGCCCTCATGCCCCTCCGGGGCCAGGCACCCCCAGCCTCCACCTGCTTCCGGGTCCACCTGGAGTGCCACATTGTGCACCGGGTCTCACGGCTCCTGGAGAAACGATCCCACAGCCCACGTTGTTTGCAAAGAACTTCTTTGGGCACATATGGGTGAGGCCACTCCTCTGCTCTAAAACCCCCTCTGGCCCCCAGGGCCGGGGGGCAAGCTGCAGCCCCTGAGCCTGGTGCTTGAGGCTCTCTGCAGCCCTGACCCCCACCCCCATCCCACTCTCTGCTCTCCTTCTCACTCCCCCCACCCCACCCTGTCCAGGTCTCCAGGCCTTTCCAAATACTATTCCTGCTGCTAGAATATCCTCCCCAGTCTTCAGCCTGGGAATCTCTTTAGACCTTCAGATCCAGAGGGATCACCCCCTCCTCCTTCCATCCCCCTCCCCTGGACTCAGCTGCTGCTTCCTCAGCTTTGGGGGACAGGTCTGCCCGCCTTGGCCCCTGGAGCTGGTTCCTCTCTAGTCCCCAACACCCTGCCCAGGGGAGAAGGCTAAAGAGATACCATCGCCTTCCTCCACTTTGCATTTTACAGGTGAGGAAACTGAGGGGCAAGAACTCACTGAAGGCCAGAGGGGCCGTGGTGCCTCCGTGGTCAGTGCTGGCTGCGTGCCGGGCTGAGGGCTCCAGCTTCTTCGCAGCCGTTGGCAGTTGTCACCACCATCGTCCCCGACGTAGAGGAGCAAACGAGGCCTGAAGGGTGAAGTGACTCGGCCAAGGTCACGGGCTGGGAGTTCGCCACGGTGAAGACCCAGTTCTCCCCCTGGCTCTGCTGCTGACCCACTGTGTGACAACAGGCAAGCTGCTGGGTCTCAGTTTCCACGTGTGACCAGGGCAACAGCTGCACTAATCCCGGGGTGGTCTCGCTCACTGAAGGAGGTACTGCGTGGGTACCTGGGGCGGGGAGGAGCGGGGTGGCGAGATGGTCACAGCCATCCTGTTACTCCTGCCTAAGGACAGGGCTTTGTCCTGTACCCCAGAGGGGCCTCCCTTCCTCGACTGTACAGCTTCACCCAGACTCTGCTTCCTTCTCTGGGCTTCGGAGAGAAACCGAGACTGGAGACGGGGAAGCTCATCTTCCCTCAAGCTTTGCCATCGGCCCAGTGACATCTGCTAAGCAGCCCAGAGCCACCCTACTCAGAGCTTTCACGTTCCAGACCTTTGCCCTGAGGACCGAAGCCACAGATGAGGCCTTGTGCCTGTGGGACTTAAGCCCAGCTCTGCCATTTACTAGCTGGGTCACCCTGGGCAGGTCACAGCCCCTCTCTGGGCCTGGGTTTCTGCCTCTATACAGTGGGGCACTGGGCCTGAGGTTCTGGATTCTACTTGCCAATCACTTCTCATTGAATCTGCGGACCAGACCTCCCTGGGATGGACTCACTGCAGAGGAGGAATGGTGAGAGATGCTCCGACTTGTCCCGCTTACCCAGTGACTAGCTGGGCAGTATTACTGGACCTGGGACCCCGAGCCACAGTCCTCCCTCTGAACACGGGTTCTGAACTCTCGGTTGAGGTCCTGGCCCCGCCAGGCAGGAGCTGTGAGGTGCGGGGTGTGGGGGCCACAGCGGCCTCGAGGCTGTATCCTTTGGCTGGGCAGCCCCGAGACAAGACGCTTTTAGAGACCCCTGGGAATGGGAAAAGTGGACATGGTGGCTGATGGATATGGGGAATGGCAGGAAGAGATGAGATGTGGAGGTGCCTTTGGGACTTGGAGTTGCCCTGGATGGTGCTGCAGGGGCAATCACCGGACATTGTAAATCCTCCCAGGGCCCACTGGACGGAACGTGGGAGAGTATGGGCCATGATGTGGACCATTGACCATGAGGTGCAGCGATGCCCAAAGATGTACTCACCAAATGCAATGGATGTGTCATGATGATGGGGGAGAGTGTTGCTGGGGGGGAGTGGTGGGATGGGGGTGGTGGGGTTGAATGGGACCTCATATAATTTTTTTTTAATGTAATATTTTTACAAAATCAATAAAAAAAAAAATAGCGACCCCTGGGGCTACCCGCCTGCCTGGCTGCTTCTGAAGCTGAGATGAGAAGGATTTTCAGGCTCTTCTGCTCCTGTGGCCTGGGGTAGGGCCATGACCGGTGGGAGGTGACAGCTGCTCCCTTCCCATGGTGGTTTCCGGATAGCAATCAGAGCCTCAAGTAGGCAGGGGCCTTAGGGTCACAGTGTCTAGCTCCTGCCTCCAGAGAGCCTGGAGAGAAATGGTGACCCCCGTGGTCCCCAGAGGACATCTCATCCAGGGTCCTCACCGAGGCCAGGCAGATTTGGGGAGAAACGTAGGATACTTGGGGCAATCAGTGTCCTAATATCGAGGCTACTGGCCGCCCACACATCTGCATGTCCACAGAGCCAAACCAAGCAGGCCAGGTGGACATGTCTCCATAGGAGGCTCTCTCTGTCAGGCTGTGTGCCTGCAGGCAGGCTTCTTTGCCTCTCTGAACTTTCCTCATCTATCAAGTGGGCCTGGCACTACTTCCTAGGTTTCTTAAGAGAATTGAAAGATGTTATACCAGAAAGGGGAACCATCCTGCCAACCCCCCACCCAAATGACCCAGACAAGTTCCTCCAGCCCTCAGACACCACCCTCAGTGCCTGGAATCCCACCGTCAGCAGCAGGAAGGGCCGTTCCCTGCACACCCATTTTGTGTCTAACACAAAACATGTATGCTCTTGTTAAATCTTCATAACAACACTGGGGGCTAAGTATTTTGCCCCCCTTTTATAACAGGTGGGGAAACTGATGCTCAGAGCTGTTCTCTCCTGGAGAGCAGGAAGGGATCTGGGGGAGGGGAGACACTGGCCTTGCACACACTCCTCTAACATGCAAGGCCAGTCGCGGGTGCCCCGCACAGCCCCAGTCCTGCCCCTCAGCGCTCACAGCCGGCGGGCACACGGACAGCGACGAGGGCTTCTCTTCACCTGTGCGTAAGCTCGCAGGGCCCTCCGGGTGTATGACGGCAGGTGCGGGGGCAGGGCGGACAGTCTGGGGCCCAGAGTAGGCCCAGAGAAGGACTGAAGGATGAGGAGGGGCCAGCAGGGGAAAGGAGGGAAGAGGCGTTCCTGATAGAAGGCAAGGCTTGTGCCAAGGCTAGGGATGGAAACAAGTTGAGCTATCCAAGAGGGCAGAGTACAAGGGCAGGATCCCGTTTGTGGAGACAAAAGGGATTTTAAATGCCATTTGTACAGCAGTGGGAAGCCGGGGAGGATTTTAAGCAGGGAAGAGGGTGTAGATTCAGTGTAGAAAGATGCCTGGCACTCCTGGGCAGATCGTCTAGGAGAGGGGGCTGGGGACGGCGAGACCACTGGGGCTGCTGGCAAGAAATGCTGGTGGCCTAGGCCAGGACAGAGGCGGGGAAGCGTGAATGTGGCTGATATGAGATGGAAGGGCAGGGGCCACAAGATTTCCTGGATTAGATAGAAGGAGAAGAGGAAGGGACCTCAGGGTGGGCAGTGGGGAGCGGGTAGGAGCAGGAATGGGGCAAGATCACTGGGGCAAGGGGACTTTGGGGGGAGCTAGTTGCTGAAAGTGAAGCGGGTTCCGTGGACTGAGGCGGCAGGAACGCCGACACCTGGGTCTGGTCAGGGCAGGGCGGCCCCAGGGTGGCCTCTCAAGGGCACGCAGGAGGGGCAGGTGGGGAGCGCCGTGGGGAGGCGGAGTCAGCAAGCAGGGAAGGTGGTCCAGGCTTTGGGCCCAGAGTTGGGGTCCCCAGTGAGAGCAGTGTCGGGAGAGGGGGAGTTGAGCCAGGGGTGAGGGGAAACGGAGGGCAGAGGGGGGGTGCGGCGGGTCAGTGTGTGGGGCGTGGGCGAAGTGGGAGGGGTGGAGGCAGGAGGCAGCAGCAGCCCAGCCTCCTGGGTGGGGTGCGTGGGGGCAGCCGCCGTCTGGGCCCGCCGGGGAGGGCAGGCGGGCGACCCTGGCCAAGCTCGCGACCAGCAGGGCGAGGCCAGGGGAGCCTCGGGGCCGCGGAACCTCGCCCTCGGCGGTCGTGCCAGTCCCTCCCGAGGATGGCTGGTCGTCGCGGGCCGGGCGCGGGGGCGTCCCCGCAGAGCCGGGGCTCGAGCTGGCTGGGCTGCGTGGCTCCCCGCGGTCCCCGCCCGAGGCGGCTCCGCCGCGCGCTGGGACCCGGGCGGAGGCCCAGCCCGGCCGAGGCTTCCAGGCCCCCTCCCCGCGCGGCGCCCGGCGCAGCCGGGTCTCATTACCGCCCCCCCGCCCGCACGTCCCGGGGGTCCCCGCGGCCGGGGGAGGGGCGGTTATAATCAACCCCAGGCCGGAAATTCCTCCCGGGGGGCCCGGCCCGGGCTGCGCGTGTGAGGGGGGCCTGGGCGCCGACCCAGGAAGCCGGCCCGCCCCGCGCATCATGGAAACTGGGCCGCGGGCCCGCGCCGCTCACGTTCTCGCCTCTGGGGGCGCGCGCCGCACCCCGGCTGGGCCGCCCCCCGCGGGCCCGACCCGAGGGGCGCCACGGCCCCCAGCACGCGCGTACGCGCGCTCTCGCGCACACAAACACACACACACACACACACACACACCCCACACGCACACACATCGCACACCACAAACAACCACATACACACCACACACACACCATACACCACAACCAACCACATATACTCCACACACCATACACCACACACATCACAACCACATACACACCACATACACACCATACACCACACACACCGCCTATCACCACACACACACATCACACACCACAAACCACATATACTCCACACACACCATACACCACACACACACACCATACACCACACACACCACCTATCACCACACACACACATCACACCACAAACAACCACATATCCTCCACACACCATACACATCACAAACAACCACATACACACCACACACACCATACACCACACACACCACCTATACACCACACACACACATCACACACCACAAACCACATATACTCCACACACACCATACACCACACACACACCATACACCACACACACATCACACCACAAACAACCACATATACTCCACACACCATACACCACACACATCACAAACAACCACATACACACCACACACACCATACACCACACACACCACCTATACACACACACATCACACACCACAAACAACCACATACACACCACACACACCACACACATCACCTATACACCACACACATCGCACACCACCACATACACACCACACACACACCACAACCACATACACACCACACACACACCATACACCACACACACTACCTATACACACACACATCACACACCACAAACAACCACACACACCATACACCACACACACCACCTATCACCACACACACATCACACACCACAACCACATATACTCCACACACCATACACCACACACACCACCTATACACCACACACACATCACACACCACAAACCACATATACTCCACACACTATACACCACACACACCATACAACCACATACACACACCACACATAACCACACACACTCCGCACACAACCACATACACACACCACACACCACACACCGCCTTATTCGCGACAAGTTCCAGATGGGCCGCGTCTTCTTGGGGCCCTCGACGCCCCTCGACGCCCCTCGACGCCCCAGCTCCTGGCTCAGGGCCCCGCCCCCGGCCGCGCTCCGCGAGGACGGCCCCTGCGCTCGGGGGCCCCCAGGGCCGCGGCCCGCGCTGCTCGCCCGCGCCTGTGGCGGCGGACACGGGCACGTCCTCGGGCAGTGGAGCCTGAGGCCAGGGGAGGCTGCGGGCGGACGGGCCGGGGGCTCCTCTCCCGGGCCTGGGCTGGGGGCGCCGGGAGGCGGGGGAGGGCTCCGGGCGTCGCCTCCCGGGCCGCACGCCCCGGCCGCGTGCTCGGCGCCGTCTCCGGGTGGGCAGGGGGCGCCCTCCGAGGCCTTTTGGGGCGACAGAGGCCGGGGAAGGGGGGCCCGACGCCCGCCCGGAGGCTCCCGGCGCGCCCCGGGGCTTACCTGAGCGCCCGCACCCGAGCCCCGCTCCCCGCCGCGGCGGCGGGACGGTCCCGCGGCTCCCGAGGGGCGGGGGCGGCGCGGGGCGGGGCCGGGGGCGGGGCCGGGGCCGAGGTTCCGCCGAGCGCGCGGCGGTGCTGCGAGCCCCCGCGCTCCACTCCCGCCCGGACCCGCCGGGGCGCGGCGGCGCCAGGTGAGCAGAACGAGGGGCCCCAGGCCCACCCCCCAACTTTCCCCAACTTTTTGTTCGGCCCCTCCTTCCCGAGGGTGGGAGTCCTGCTCCCCTTTCCTCCCGGGCCCGAGCGGGGACGCGGGCGGTGGCGGGACTCCGGAATGCGGGGACCTGGGACCTTCAGGCTGTGTCCCCAAGTCTCCACCTTCCTGTGGTCCCCAGCGTCGACCCCCTGCCTCCAGAATACCGGGGTCTCTGAGCGTGTCCCCGTCACTCTGGTCTGCACACCCTCCCCGCTGGGACTCAAGGGTGACCTCTCGGGGGCGGCGGCCGGGGTGGTCATCTCTCAGGCTTAGGGATGGGGAAGGGGCTCCACAGTCAGGGACAAGTGGGCACGGGCCCCGCCGCTTCCCTGATGCTCTGGGACAGGAGCCGAGCGCTGCGGGAGGGTCGGGAGGCCTGGCCCCCGGCCCCGGCGTCCCCGCCGTGTGCGGCCGTGTGACCCCGCGCAGGCCCCCGGCCTCTCCGGGCGGCAGTCTCGGTCTGTGAAAACCAGGCTTTGGAAGCGGTGCACGCTGCGACTCGAAGTAAGGCCTCGGGCCTTCAGCTCCCCTGTCGGAGGCAGGGATGGGGTGTCCTGCTTTGAGTTTTGGGGGTGCGGAAGAGGGATGGGCAGCGTAGCAAGGCCTCCTCCTTGGAGCCTCGGCGACGGGGTCCAACGCCGGAGCTGTTTAGAGACCAGGCTGCGGGCGAGGGCGCACCGCGGGCGGCGAGGTCCCAGCTCTCCTCTCCGGCCGCCGCGCTGGCTGGGGCCCCGTTTCCACCCACACTCTCCCTCCCCTTCGTGCGGGCCGCCCCTCACTCAGCCCCGGCTTCTCCTGCCCCGGCCAGGTCCAGTCCTCAGTCCCCGGCCCGGGCCAGCGGCCGGGAGGGGCGTGAGCCAGGCGCCCGGGCCCCGAGGGCGCAGGGGCGGCGCTGCCTCCGCCAGGATGCACGGGCCACTGAGGCCTCGGCGGAGGAGGCCGGAAAGGAGGCCAGGCGGCGGGAAAGGGGGATGATTCATCCCGAGGAGCCTGAATTGGAAACGCCGCAACCTGGGAACAGCCTTGTCCCGGCCGACGGGAGAGCCGGGAGGGGAACCCGCCTGGCCAGATCCTGCGCCCAGCGCGGGCTGCCCCTGCCTCCTGCCCAGGCCGTGGCCCGCTAACTGGGGGAAGGGGAGGCCTCTTCTGCGCCGAGTTCAAAGAAATCTTGGGCAAAGTCTGCCGCCGCCGCCTCCTCTCCTCCTCTGACTGGCTTGTCTTGGTCAGGTCTGTCTTCCCGGAGTCTAGCTCAAGTCTCTCCTGCTGCAGCTTCTGTGCTGGCTGAGGAGGTCTAGAAGGAAGGGGCGGGCGAGGAGAGGCTGGAGTCAGTGACACCCTCTCCTTCCCACGCTGCGGTATGTAAGGCGCAGTGGGGGGGGGGGGGGCCGATAAAGGCGGGGAGGGCGATAAAGGCGGGGGGCCCTCACGCGACCCTAGCGGACCCGAGTGGTCGGAGCCACGTGCGGGGGAGGGGTCGGGCCGGGCTGTACTTACCCCGGAGACGCCGCTGCCGGGAGCCCGCACGCCTCCGGAGCCCCGCAGCTCGCTGGCTGGCAGAGGGGGGTGGGCGGGCAGGCGGCGGAGCCCCGCAGCCCAGGATGCACCAGGGAGCGGCCCGCCCCCTCCCTCCTCTCCGCCCGCGGGCCGGGCCAACTCGGGCTTCTGCCGAGCGTCCCTGGCTCGGAGCTCCGCTGCGGAAAACCCGAGTGGGGGCGGCTCCCCGCCCGGCAGCCCGGGAAAATCCGGGGGTGGCCGCCAGGGATCTCCAAGCGGCCTGGGCGAGGCAGCCCCACACTTCTCCCTGGAGCTGGGACGCGAGCTGGGCGCCCCGACCCCAGGCCCGTCGGTTCAGTCTCTCTCTCCCATCTTTTCTCCGCAGAGCGCCCACACTACGGCGAGATGACCGCTGGGAGCCCCCGAGACTGCGGGGAGGCGCGGAGGAGCCCCGAGGGCCGCGTCTCGCGCCTGGGCCGCCGCCTGGGCCGCCGCCGGCGCCCGCGCTCCCCGCCCGAGCCTCTGCGGGTTCGCGCGCGGCTGCGGCTGCGCTCGCCGTCGGGGGCGTTCGCGGCGCTGGGGGCGCTTGTGGTGCTGGTGGGCATGGGCATCGCCGTGGCCGGCTACTGGCCACACCGCGCCGGGGCCCCGGGGTCCCGAACCGCCAATGCCAGCGGCCCCCTTCTCAGCGAGCTGCGACGCGAGGGTCGCGGCGCCGGCCGGGCCCACGGCCCGCACGAGCGGCTGCGGCTCCTTGGGCCGGTGGTCATGGGCGTCGGTCTGTTCGTCTTCATCTGCGCCAACACGCTGCTGTACGAGAACCGCGACTTGGAGACGCGACGGCTCCGCCAGGGGGTGCTGCGGGCCCAGGCGCTCCGGCCCCGCGACGGCCCCGGCTGGGACTGCGCCATCCTCCCCAGCCCCGGCTCCAGGACTCCCCGAGCCATAGGCTGTGCAGAGCCAGAAAGTTGGGACCTCTCTCCGCTTCGGGGTACCTCACCCGTCCCATCAGTGCGGAGTCTGCATTCGGAGCCTGCTAATCCTCGCCTGGGGTTACCTGCCCTGCTCAACAGCTACCCGCTTAAGGGCCCAGGGCTGCCCCCACCTTGGGGTCCGCGGACCCAGACTGGCCACGTGATTATCACCGTGCAACCCTCGGGTTCCTGCATTGAACATTCCAAGTCTCTAGATCTGGGCCTTGGAGAACTCCTGCTTGGAGCCCCTGCAGCTAGGGACTGTGCTCACCGCAGCTGGCCACGGCTGGACCGCCTCAGTCTGGGGGGTTATGCCAAGTTGGGAGGAGTGGAGGCCAGCCTGCTATGAGGCTGCAGCATGTGCCATGGTACCAGGACCACGAGTCCCAACGTTCAGTAGATGCTTCAGTAACATCAGGAGGTGGGGATGGATGTTCTGGCCCCAGCAGCTACTAAGGCATCCTGACCTTGTGCACATCAGCACAGTAATGCCAACTGCGTTAGGGTTCATCTGAGCTGGAGACAAAGTGTTTTAATGTGGAGTCTGGAGAACAGCATGGCTCAGCCTCAGGAATTCCTTCAGCCTCCAAACGTGGCCTTAGCCTTGGACAGGTACCTGAAGGGCTGGAGGTCCAGGCCAGGGTGATTGGGAGATGCATCTGGTGTCATGGCAAACCCATAGTGGTAGCCAAGGACCATAAGACTTGGTATTGTGGTTTGGACCTCTGGGAAAGTGGGCAATGGTGGAGCAGAGACCCTCCACTGCCAACCAGGATAGGGTCTGAGCCTTTAACTCCCACCACAACCACACTCTTCCCTTAGCCATGCAGGGTACATCCCACTAGGGCTACACTACTGCCAACGCCTTCATATTGAGGGTCTGGCCCTTCCCCAAACAGGTCTGAGAAACCCCCTTCTCTACTTACTTCATTGTGGCCTATGCTGCAAAATCTCCCTCCAGTTGGCAGAAGGCACTTGGCCAGTTCTCAGAAATCCTTTTATACAATGTTAAAGCTGCATTTTGGCCAGTTTGGGTACCTTATTTTAGAAGATGGCTTGAGCGTAGGTCTCCCCCACCCATGTTTAATTTTTCCCACGTTGCTGGTAAGTGAAGAGAACTTTAAAAGTAGAAAGTAGATCCTCACAGTCATTACTTTTTTTTTTTAAGTTTATTGAAAAATGCAATACAGGAAGCAAGACCAAACACATAAACACTACAACCACTTCTCTTCCTACTAAAGGTCAAAATAGCAGACCTAATCATTGCCTATTTAATCTAAGAATTTTTACCAATTTGATTCTGCTGCCATAGTTCCTATTTTGTCAAGAAATGTAAACAACTACTTGATATGATTCATAATTTGTAAAAAATTTACAAAGCTCCTTCATTTTTGACACCAAAATAATACATTTGGGAGAGATTTGTTAAAACAAAACCAGCCTGGGGCTGAGATCCTGGGCACAGGTTTTCTGTGAGCATCCCTTGGTGTTGGCCAGGCCACAGCTCTGGCTCCATTTCCCAAGGTGGGTTGTTGTTTCCCCACCTCCAGCTGCCCTGCAGAACATATGGTGGTGCAGCCAGGGTTCAGGTCCGGCTTGGTGGGTGGGTGACAGAGACCTCATGTGGCTTGGAGGTAATCTTTATTTCTCAAGTGAAAATAAAACTGCAGTGAGAGTTGTTACTGTGGTGTGTCTTAATCACTTTAAGAAAATTGCTGCCAAGTCACTGACCCTGGAAGTGTAATTCTCCTCTCCTCTCTTTACCATTTCCACCTGGACAGAATCTGCTTTTATTCACACACACAAACACACAGCAACTGCAGGGAGAAAATCCAAACAACTGCCAAACCTCAAGATCTGTTGCCAGAGAAGGGAGGAAAGGGGAAGAGGCTTCGAAGGACACCCCTTGTTCAAATCATGGCTTCTCAGAGGTGGAAGGTCATTGGCTTCTGGTCCATTTTACAGACAAGGAAATAGAAGTATAGTGAGTTAGTGACAGAGCCGAGGGAAAGTTTAGGTTCCCTGACTCGTAGTTCTGTGCTATGAAAACTGCCCCTAATCTGGATAGCACAGAATATTCAGTATGCCAAATTTTTTAATGGACATGTTTGTGCTCTTCTTTCCCTCATCCCTTCATTCCACAGGTTTCAGTTTTGTGAGCCCCAGTAGCTCTTTTCAGAAAGACAGCTGGCCATTGGCACACACCATTCTGGGCAACAAAGACCAGGCCTAGGTACCACCCAGAAAGCCCAGTCATTTCAAACTCTATGCCCACAGCCTCTAAGCCTATTCCCAAGACAGGACAATCTCTTTTCCTCCAAGCCTGTCACACACCCCTCCTATGCCCTCACCTTCCCTCCGCAAAGAGATCCGCCTGTTGGTTAGTAAGAGTCTCATATAATCGATAAAAAAGCACACACCTGGATCTGTTCCTACCAGCTAGGATGTCCCAACAAACTCAGCCAGCAAAGAGTTTGGGTATATCCTGCTGGCTCCCACTGTTGGGAGCAGGCTTTAGGCTTCTCTCTCTGGCTCACTGCCCTGGAGACCCCAGTAACAGTATGAAAATCTACTATCTCATGAAGTGCACTTCTAGCCTAGATTTAAGATTCCAAGAAGATTCCAAGCAGATCTGTTTGTGGGAAGCAATATGAGAAATTAGAGAAACCCTACTGAATAAAAATATCCGTCAATTTCTACCAGAGGTGCAAAGGAATGGGAATTGGGAATGTCAGTCCTCCCATTTCCAAAAACAAAATAAACACAAAGCCCACCACAAAACCAAGCCTAAAAATCCTGACAGTCTTAGATGGCAAGTGGGGATGAGTGGAGCTGGTGCTTGTATCCCTGGTCATATGATGTTTTGTGGGAAGGATGGCCCCTCAAAGCCAATTCCCTTATTCCAGAGGAGTGTTTTCAAGTAGGTGCCCGTGGGAAGGAAGAAAGGTCAGGGAACACAAACCTCTCTGAGTTATATTCCTTATCATCACGCAATTAAAGAGAGGTCAGGGATGGTCATCCAGAAATATTTCTTGGCAGGATCTGATTGAGGTAAACCCACCCTTCCCCTGTGTCAAGTGCACACTCCCAGAACTGGAAAACCTTATTTAAAAAACCTCATTAACTTTCCTTCCCCAAATCACCACTAAAAAGGTGTCATTAGAGCTTTTGGCTGAAAGTGCCTACTTTTCCGTGAGTTTTGGTCTCCTGAGATGGAAGCTGGGGGAAGAACTTAGCAGAGCCACTGCTTCTGCTGGGCAGCTGGGGAGGGAGGGCAGGAAGGTGAAGGCCACGGATATGTTCAAACATTCACAGTATCAGATATATCTCAAGCAACTTCTTATGTCTTTGATCTAAAGAAGCTCCAAGAAGAATGGGAGGGAGGAAGGCAGGGAAAAAGGAAGGAAAAGAATATTACATTCTTAGCAGAAGTTTCTGTTTCACCCAAATCACCTGCAACAGAGTGAGGGCCAGGGACTTTTTCCTGGGGTCTGTGGATCAGGGTAGCCACCCTGTATGACATTCTGGTAAAGTCACATCATTGGCTCTGAGAAAGGGCTCGTTTTTAAAATTTTGCTGTCATTCAAAGGGTATAAAACTAGGAGAGGTGCAGGGAAGCTCAGCTGGCGTTGGCCTCCAACACAGCTGACAGAGTCTTTGGAGAATTTCCTGAAGAATTCTGTGGACCCTGTTAGTATCTGAATTGGAAATAAATGGGGAAAGGCAAGGTTGAAGGGGTTGCAAGCCACCCCATTTAAAAGAAAAAAAAAATTTAAAAACAGTCCAAAGAGCGAAAAGCTAAGCAATTTCTGGTATCACAATATAGAAAATGGTATTCAAAAGGATCAGTGATACCTAGAAGAATCTCTTGGTATAAATTCCAAATAGAAAATAAAATTTTCTGGTGGTTTAGGATAATCTTGAAAGTCTGAAGTCTGACTACTCCAGGTTAGCTTCTTTATCATTTTGCTGGTTTTCTCTTGTATGGGAGAAGAGCAGGGAGTTGGGGATAAGATAGTTCCTAAAGGAAAGAAAGAAACACAATTTTAAAATCCTGCGAAGGAGAGAGTTGCCCACTCCTCTTTTTCTCTGATATGGTATCACTGCCAAGTTCTTGTGGTCACAGGGGGCAATCAGGGCTCAGAAAGTTTTCCAGGGTCTAGTCTCAGTTCTCATCGACAGCTTCTATAAGTCAAAGGTAAACTACTTTTAGGCATGAATTTATTTGGATCCCTGGCTCCCAGAAAGCAGCTACTCTGTTCCCAATTTTCTAGTCTTGCTCCAGAGTTTCAGCCATTCCTCCCCCAATACACCCTGCTCTAACCCCCATCCCCCATTTCCAGACATCTTTTTTTTTTTTTTTTTTTTAAGATTTATTTTTATTTATTTAATTCCCCTCCCCTCCCCCGGTTGTCTGTTTTCTGTGTCTTTTGCTGCGTCTTGTTTCTTTGTCCGCTTCTGTTGTCGTCAGCGGCACAGGAAGTGTGGGCGGCGCCATTCCTCGGCAGGCTGCTCCCTCCTTCGCGCTGGGCGGCTCTCCTTATGGGTGCACTCCTTGCGCGTGGGGCTCCCCTACGCGGGGGACACCCGTGTAGCACGGCACTCCTTGCGCGCATCAGCACTGCGCATGGGCCAGCTCCACACGGGTCAAGGAGGCCCGGGGCTTGAACCCGGGACCTCCCATGTGGTAGACGGACGCCCTAACCACTGGGCCAAAGTCCGTTTCCCTAGACAGACATCTTGATCTTGCCCTTCTTGGTTTTGTTTTCCTCTTCTTGTTCTTCCAGGTAAGCTCAGAGATACCGGTAACAAGTGGGTTAAAGCAGCAGAGAGAAGGGAGGAGGAAGGTGAAGTGGAGAAGTAGGAAGATACATGAAGATTTCGCAGGTGGGTGGGGGTTTATCTCCAAGTTTGGTGTATCTCCTCCTACCAGACACTAATGTATGGTTAAGTTGGAGCCAGATACTTAATAACCTCCTGTATCTCCCACAACACTTAGCCTCTCCTTGGTCTTCATTTTACCAAGTTCCAGTGTGGATACCTATTTGTAGAGATGGGCTCCCCAAGTGTACAGGGTTCCTGTCCAGAGCTCTCTGAGTCTGTGACAATGGGTATCCTCAATCCAACAGAAATACCCCCTACCTGAGCTCATTCCTCAGAGATCTCGGTTTCCTGATGGACAACCACCTTGGTCACTGACATGTCTGGGTGCTGTTCCTTTGCCTCCTTGATGGCTTGTACTAGGACCTGAGAAAGACAGAAACAAGCCCATTAGGCAAAGCAGAGTTCATAGGATATCATTTCTCTGGCTAATACAATACTACTGTCTGCTGTCCCAGGGCAACATTTAGGCTAAACCAAGCTGACAAATACCTTACCCACCCAATCCTACAAAGGGAGATTCCTGAACTGGTAACACAGAGACAGGGAAGGTTAGTGCTTTTTCAAGAAATCCAGAGAGGGACTTCAGGGGTCAGAGCTGCACCTGCTTGTGCGGGCCAGGGAGGAGTCACTCAAGAAGTAAGTCTAGAGGACAAAGGAAAATCTGAGTTCAACGTAGTGTAACCAAGAAGTTCAAGACAGGAGAGGAAAATAAAGACGTATGCTACATGGTTTGGGGAATGAACTATGGACTAAAGTATACTTACCAGTATTCTACTATAGACTTATTGTGATTCTAGCAGGTATAATATGGGGGCATTTTCAGGTCTTGGGAATCATCCTGAATGACATTACAACAACAGATACAGGCCATTATGTATCTTGCCATAACCTACAGAATTGAGTGGAAGAGAGTGTAAACTACAATGTAAACTATAATCCATGCTTAGTGGCAATGCTCCAGAATGTGTTTATCAATTGCAATGAATGTACCACGCTAATGAAAGATGTTGCTAATGTGGGAAAATGTGGGAGGTGTGGGGAGCAGGGCATATGAGAATCCCCTATATATTCTCTGTAGCATTTATGTAATCTAATATCTTTTTTAAAAAAAAAAGGAAAAAAAAAAGAAGTGTGCTACAAAAGGGAAGTGATATCTTTGGCTAAAGTAGAGAGAATGAAGGAAGGATGAGGAAAAAGGAAAGGAGGAAGTGAACATTCACTGCATGCCTACTATATACCATGTACTGGCCTAACCATGTAATTTATTTATCTTCCTCACAGCTCAGTGAATTAGGATAGTATCATTATTCCCATTTTATAGATTAGGAAACTGAAATTCAATGGTTAAGTAAAGTGCTTAATGTTTCATAGCTAGTAAATAATGCAACAGCATTTAAAAAAATAATATTTTACTTTAATAAACACTTATCTGATCACAGAAAGATGTCTGGAATGATACACATCAGACATTATCAGCGTCTAAGGTGTTATGGTCTAAGCTATCAAGATCTAAAGTATGCTATCATGGATGACATATGTCATTCATAGTTTTTTTGGTACTTTTCTAAATGACTATTTTTATGACCAGAAAATCATTAAAACATGTATTTTTTTGTCAAGATATAATTCACATGCCATAAAATTCACTCATTTAAAGTGTATAATTCAGAGGTTTTTAGTACATCCACTGTGTTGTACAACCATCACCCCCAAAAGAGGCTCCACCCATTAGGTTTAATATACAAAATATAAAAAGACCAACAACTCAACAACTAAAAGACAGAAAAGCAAATTAAAAAGTGGGCAAAGCATATTCCGCTCCCTGAAGATAGGCTTCATGGGGAAGAGGTGGGGGACTGCAGGCTGGGTTACGACTACCCCAGCCCCAGGGTAAAGGGGCCCTGCCCTTAGGCTGCTGCAGCAGTGAGGAGGGGAGGCGCGTGGCAACCAGTGAAGGTATAGGGCCACCTTTCCCCCCTGTTCTGTCAGAGGATAGGGCAGGCATTGCTTGTCTCAGTCTGGGACCCTCCTCCGGTTTCCTATTTGCAGTTACTTGAATTAAAAAAATCCTTTTCTGGGAAAAAAAAAGGAAAACTGAACATATTTGAACTTTTTAATACAATCTATAAAATTTATGGGAATTTGACTAAGTTTGTGATTGGGATAAAATGCAATAGGATTTTAATTCATCTATCAGACTTTCTTCTTTACCACTCTGTCTTTTTGTTTCCTAGGGTGATCCGGGTTTTAGATTTGGAGAATTTTGATTATTTTATTTTTTAAAAAATATTTATTTATTTATTTTATTTCCCACCGCACCCACTCCAGTTGTCTGTTCTTTGTGTTTATTTGCTGCATGTTCTTTCTTTGTCCGTTTCCGTTGTTGTCAGCAACACGGAAATGTTGCGTCATCTTGTTCTGTCAGCTTTCTGTGTGCGACACCATTCCTGGGCAGGCTGCACTTTCTTTTGCTCTGGGCAGCTCTCCTTACAGGGTGCACTCCTTGTGTGTGGGGCTCCCCTACAAGGGGACACCCCTGCGTGGCATGGCACTCCTTGCGTGCATCAGCACTGTGTGTGGGCCAGCTCCATACAGGGTCAAGGAGGCCCGGGGTTTGAACCGCGGACCTCCCGTGTGGTAGACGGACGCCCTAACCACTGGGCCAAGTCCACTTCCCTTGATTATTTTAGAAAAGTTGAAGAGAGCAGAAGGAAAATCAAAGGAGAGCAATGACGCTACTCTCCTTGGTCTGCAAGTCTCTGTGTAATGACATTACTTTCCTTGGTCTGCAAGTCTAAGGTATAATACTTGTTCAACACAGTGTTTGCAGCAAGGAACGAATGGTAGTATGGGGATTCTCAAACTGTCAATTCCCCAATCAGAAAGGACTTCAGTTAGACCTGACCAGTTGGACTGCTGACCCTGGCTCTTAATAACCATCTCTAGGAGAAAATGGGAAAGAAAGAAGATGCCTCTTCTGGTCTTGGCTCCCATTAAAGCCAAGCTTGGATCTGCCACCTCTATACCTTAATAGGCTCCTGCTTATGCTACTTGATCCTGTTTGTCCAAACCATCTGCCCATGCTTGAGATCCACTTGAAGCTCTCTCTCTGGTTAATCTATGAAACCCTGCATGATACTGCTTCTCCTTAGTCCTTAAAGTACCTCATTCCCCAGCCAAAATGTACTGATCTTATGCATTCTGTATCTTGGTACCTAGGAGAACTGAGGGACAGTGGAGTACTTCTCTGAGCTATCCCTTTGTCACAACAACCCGGGAAGAAACTTATGATTATCTTTATTTTATAGATGGTAAAAGTATAGCTTACAGAGGTAAAATAACTTGTCTAAGGACAATCAAGCAGTGAGTTGCAGAGTCAGGATTCAACCCAGGTCTATCATTCCAAACCTCAAACACCTTCTCATTTTTTTTTTAACATCTTTTTTTTTTAAAAAAGACTTATTTATTTATTTTATTTCTCCCCCCCCCCCCCCCCCCCCCGCCACTTTCTCATTTACTACTCATGCTGTCTAGCACAGACTGAGCACATCCACAGTAGGATTCTTATCATCCCAACTAAATAAGTAAGTGTAGGCTGGGCATGCAGTGGGACCCACTGAGCTGGGCAACAGACTGCAAGGTCTCTTACTTGGGCTTCACAGCCTTTCTTCTGGGACCCTGAGCCTAGTGTCCTCATCTGTATGTCTCAATTTTCCTAGCAAGGGAACTGCCAACACTGCAGCCCAGCTTTCCTTTTTTTTTTTAAAAAAAAGGCATTTAGCATATGAGCATAAAGGCCAAAGAATTATTGCTTCAGCAATCCTGTCAATGATTTCAGAAATATGTGCATGCAGTCTCTTCTATCCCCTCTTCTCTGCAACTTTACTTCTAATTTATCCAGCAGATAATTGGGAACATTAATCCTGACCTTATTATTTGCTAATTGCTTACAGAACACAATTAGCACCTAATTAACATAAAACATAGATTTTTTAGCACTCAGAAGGGCCCAGAAATTATCTAGATCAACCTATTCTTTTTGAAGAGGAAAAAAATTCAGAGATAAAGTGATGTGCCCAAGGTCACACTGCAAGTAAGTGACAGATCCAGGACAGAAACCAAGTTTCAAGTCTCCTGATTTCTTGTCCATCACACCATGTGCCCCCTAGTTGTATCCTTAGCTATGACAGCCCTCTAAGGGTAGGGGTTATGCCTTCGCTTTGTTTTAGTATTATCTACCATCTCTGGCACAGATTTTGGTACATGGTAACTCCTGAATGACAAGAGCTCTATTTACTGCAAGTCCACCATGTGCCACACACTTGTACATCCAGTATATCATTTGAGCCTCAAAACATCCTTGAGGGAAGCAGATTTGGCTCAATGGATAGAACGTCCACCTACCACATGGGAGGACCAGGGTTCAAACCCAGGGCCTCCTGACCCGTGTGATGAGCTGGCCCATGCTCAGTGCTGATGCACACAAGGAGTGCTGTGCCACACAGGGGTGTCCCCCATGTAGGGGAGCCCCACACGCAAGGAGTGTGCCCCATAAGGAGAGCCGCCCAGCGTGAAAAAAGTGTACCACACACATGGAGAGTTGACGCAGCAAGATGATGCAACAAAAAAAAGAGACAGATTCCTGGTGATGCTGACAAGAATATAAGCAGACACAGAAGAACATACAGTGAAAAGACAGAGAGCAGACAACTGGGGAGGGTGGGGAAGGGGAGAGAAATAAATAAAAAATAAATCTAAGAAAAAAAAACCTTGAGAGAAAGACATTATAATCCCCATCTTATAGAGGAGAAATTGAGGCCCAGAGAAGTTAGGTGCTAATTACGAATCAGGATTTAAACCAAATTCAATGTGAGTCTAAAGCCCCTGTTCTTTCCATTGCACATTCTGTGTATATATATATATATATATATATTTTTTTTTAATTTTGTACATTTAATAATTGAAAATATAAACAATTAAAAACTAAAAAGAAAACAAAGTTGAATAAAAACCATTGCACATTCTTACTTCCCTAATTTACAAATGCAGCACCTGAAGCTGCTTAGGCTCTGTTCTACAGGAAGCTCATGAGGCAGAGGCTGTGAAGGTAAAAAATTCAGCATTTATACCTAATGATTAAATGAATGAATTAAAAAGGGTTCTTTCCATAGGATAGGTCTCTGTATTTTTATTTTTGTTGTCCTTTTTTTTTTTTCCAGGAGGTACTGGGGATTGAACCCAGGACCTTGTATATGGAAAGCAGGTGCTCAACTACCAAACTACACCTGCTCCCCTCTTTTGTTCTCCTTCTTGATTAAGAGCCAGAGTGGCAAAAAGGGCCTCTTTGGAGATGAAGATGGCAGGGGAGCCCTTTGCAAGCAAACTCCTTCTACATTCAACAGTCTTCCTGCCCAGCGACCCCTCACCAGAATCTCCTCAGCATTCCCACCTGATCATGGTCAATATCGGCATCTCCTGTGATCACAATTCTTTTTTCAATCCGGGTCTCTGAAATCCCACCTTTCACAGTCTGAAACCAAAAGGAGTTGGTCATATGAGTTTAGTAATATAATGAGAGCGAGAGTGAGAGAGAGAGAGAGAGAGAAAGGGAGGGCAGGTGGAAGGAAGGGAGGGAGGGTGGGAGGGAGAAAAGAAGGAAGGTAGGAAGGAAAACAAGAGAAAACAGAATAAAACTACAGTAAGAGATTGTTCTTAAAGCTTCACTTCAAATTTTAGTCTGCTGCTGGGTTCTGCATAGGCTAGCTTTCTCACCCACCTGTCCAAAATCTTGGCTAAGAACTGATAAACTGAGCACAGCTCTACTCCATTGGATTGCTAAAATCTTTAACAAATTAAACTGAGGGCACAGTGCTCTATTTATTTACTCTTTCCTCTTTCTTCCTCAAAACACAACAGAAATTCAGTGAGTAAACAAAACGATAGGTGTTTCCCTTTGTTCTTCTCCTGTATATCTTATTTGATAATTTTCAGAAGGGAAAAAACAACAACAGAAAATAATGAACAAAATGCCACACAGATTGAAATTGGAGTCTTTTTTTTCTTTTTAGGAAGTACCAGAGATTGAACCCAGAACCTCATACATGGGAAGCAGGTGCTCAACCACTGAGCTACAATCTGCTCTCCAATGAGAGTTGATTTTTTTCATTTGTTTTGTTTTTAGGAAGTACTGGGGATTGACCTGGGACCTCATACATGGGAAGCAGGCACTCAATCACTTGTGCTACATTTGCTCCCTGAAATTGGACTCTTTATTTTAAAGCATTTCCACATTCTTGATGTCAAAAGATCTTCAAATAACCTTCTGAGGGTGGGTAGGTATCTCTGCTTGGCATAGGAGGAAAGTGAAGGTCTAGACACATTACGTAATTGGCTCCCAGTCATCTTTGTTCTAAGAACCTAGATTCTTATCTACAAGAAAATACATTTTACTCTAGTGCTACAGCAAATATGGATTGTCTCTGATTTTCTGGGGATAGGTCCAATTTTAGATATCTTGTCCCTCTTGCCATATTCTAATAATTCTAATATTTCAGCATCGAAACAACAGTTTACATGGTCCAACCTGGACATGACACAAAGATTCTTTGTCAGACCCTTGGTCCTGATTTTTAGCTTGGGAAATATGGTTGCGTAATAATACAAAAACACCTGCCTTTAAACTGACTTTTTAAACTTACCTCTACAGACAGATAGGGGACTCACTATCAGAGATCAGAGAGGCTGACAGATGTGCAAAGAGAACAACCACTTACTTCTTGACTGTGGTTCTTTTTGGAAACTGCTGAGATTGCTAAATAGGCAGGAATATTCTTAGGGTCTCCCTGGGTTCACTCCTGGGGAAAGCAGCAGGGCCTTTCCACAGAGGAAGCTTAGAATAACTTGTGTTTCTAGGGATGGCACTGAAAACCTTTACTTAAGGACCAGGGTCCTTCAGGAAAAGAGGCAGCAAGCTCAGCATGCTACTGGATTCCAGAAAAAAGTTATAGCTGGTCTGTTACCTTAGTAATCTGAGTTGTGGTGGTGCTGCTTGTGGTCTCAGATGTGATGGTCTGAGCTGTCAGCAAGACTCCTGGGTCTAAGTCTCCACTGCTATCATCAGCCTGCAGAAGGAAGCACAACTCATCACCATGACTTGTAGGCAAATGTTGAAGGCTGAAGCTTTGCTCTTCAGCTGCATATTTTAAATAAAAAACTTGACTTCCTTAAGGTGAAGTAGTAATAAATAAATTCCCTGGGAACAAGATTCCTTCTAAAAAAGTTAGATGGATCCAATTTCCTTAGCATTGGGTCAGTGAAGGAACTGCATCAGAAAGATGAGGCAGAAGTATACAGGTTCAAGAGTGACAATAACTACACACATGTATAAGCATTTTATAGTTTACAAATGGCTTTCAAAACATGTTTTTTGATGTTCGTATTAGCCCCATGAAACAAATAGAAAGGGCAAAGATCACTAGCATTCCCAGGTAAGAAAACTCAGGCTCAGAAAAGGTAAATAATTTGCCCAAAGACTCAAAACTAGTAAGTGACAATCATTCTTTCTACAGAAATCTGGTGCTCTTTGCATACTGCCTAAGGCAGAAAAGGTATAAACTCTTAGTTGGTTAGGCCCTGGGTAGGTTCTGAATCATATCACAGGACTTTTCAGAAAGAACTGGGAAAGTCCTTGCTGGGGTTTAAGAGGCCAAGAAATTTCAAGCTATCTTCTTTGAAGATCAGGATGGGATACTGGAGCAAATGAGGTAGGAAATGTCCTTTTAGGGCAAAATAAGAGGAGATATGTCTAAAATCTCTTACTGACATTTCTGATAACAAAACTATTATTGAAATGGGACCTCCTTATTAGGAAGGTTTTTAAAGTATTTCAAAGACCGAGTCACACAACTAATCTATATAGAGAATAAGAGCAGTGGGGCTACTTCTTGTTTCTCCAGTGCTCACTCTATTATGACTAAAACAAAATGTTATTATGATATTATGACCAGGCTGAGAAGTGACATTAGCAAAAAGGAAGAGAGATGCAGGGGACAAACTCAGCCTGACAAAAAGTTATCAGCAACACTTTGGGCTGTCAGTTAGACTTAGAGCTACTGACCCTGTGACCAAGACAGAGAGAAAGGGACATGGAAGGATGGAGTTTGCCTACTACAACATGCTTTTCAGGTAACAATGACCTGAAATACCTGGTACTGTTATTGTATACTTCCTCTGAGAGGGATTTAAAGAATTGCAACCATTTTCATACAGTACACTACAGAAAGAAAAAAAAATTAGGTTACTAACTTTCTCTGTCATTATATAAATCACTTAGATTTGCCTTAAAAGCAGAGGCCTCCAATCATTTTATGACCAGGATCATATTTCATTGAGCCAATACTCTGAGAATTGAGACAAAACCAAAGAGAGGAACATGATTATGGCACTTAAGTAAGCCTTATTATATGCCACCATCATACCAGCTATATAACTGGCTAATTCACCAACATTTTCTTTTTCTTTAAAAGATTTATTTAATTTATTTATTCTACCCTCCATCCTTGTTGTTTGAGGTAGCTGTCTGTTCTCTATGTTCACTGCCGTGTGCTCTCATCTTCTCGTTAGGAGGCTCTGGGAACCGAACCTGGGACCTCCCATGTGGAAGAGAGGTGCTCAATCACCTGAGCCACCTCAGCTCCCTGCTTAGTCGTGTCTCTCATGGTCTTTTCTCTGTGTCTCTTTTGTTGCATCAGCTCACCACGCCTGCCTGCTCTGCTAGTTCACCTTCTTCAGGAGGCACCGGAAACTGAACCCAGGGCCTCCCAAGTGGTAGGCAGAAGCCCAATCGCTTGAGCCACATCCACTTCCCACCAACGTTTTCTTAATCCCTGACCCATTTATCTACCTTAGATTCATACTCAACTAATATTTATTGCACTCCTACTATATGCCAAGTATATGATTCAAATTATCTCAATTATACCTCTCAATATCTGAGGTAGGTACTATTATTATTATTATACTGTACAGATAAGAAAACTGAGGTCCAAGGAGATTAAATAATTTATCCAAGGTCCACAGCTAACAAATGTTTGAGGTAGAAGTTAGAAAGGGCAAGAAATTTCTTGTCAGTTCAGACAGTAACTAACTGTGGGATATTGACAAGTCATTCTGTCTTCTCTGAGCTTTAGTTTTCTCATTTGTGAAAGGGAGTACTGTAATATGTACTCTGCCTACACTACAGCATTGTTGCAAGGCTCAAAAGAGATCAGAGATACAAAAATAATTTATAAATAGTTACATGAATATGAATTTGCACGCCAGAGTGGCTACACCCTTTTGAAGAACTCTTCCTCTATTAAACCTGTGACTATCTTTTTCTACCTCCCACTCACCTTAACACCCCTCTGTCTCTGAAGAAGGTAAAGATCGAGGAGATATTGTTATGATTTCCTACTTACACTCCTCCCTCATAGGACCTCTTCTCCTTGACCCTCTTACCAAAGTTCCCTGTAGACATATCTCATTTTTTTCTCATGTGTCTTTGGAATTTGCTTATAAAGTTAAACAACCATTTATCTTATGGCTCAGCAGTTCCACTCTTAGGTGTTTACCTGAGATAAATGAAAGCATATTCCACAAAAAGACATGCAATGTGTGAGACTGTGGAAGAAAAACAAAAGGTATCTGGGCTCGTCAGGCAAGATAATAAAAACAGCAGCAAAAACACAGTAAAAAAATATTAACAATAGCAAATGATTATCTGGTACTTATATATCAGGCACTTTGAAAGCATTTCCTGTGTATTAGTTCTAAATAACCATCTTTAGTTCTAAATGATGGTCTAAATGGCCATTCTTATAACCGTTCCATGAGGTATAATTATTATTAGCCCCATTTTACAAATGAGGAAACCAAGGTACAGGGAGTTTCATAATTACTTGCCTGAACATTAGTAAGTGATGGAGTAGGTTCAAAACCAGGAACACCTTTCCCTATTATACTACACTGTCTCTCATCATTAATACGAAGCAATTTGTATCTTGGCCTATTATCATAAGCCTGGTTAAAATTTTAAATATAGATTATAGCAATATAATATGATAATAGCTACCATTTTTAAATAGATACTATGTCCCAGACACACATTATCTTGATCTCAATACCTTAAAAGGTATTTTTCAGAAGAGAAAACTAAGGCTCAAGGAAATTAAGTGTTGTGCCCAAGGTCACAAAATTAGCAAGTTTTGGAATTGAGATCCAGGTCTCCTGGGACCTCCCATGTGGTAGGCGGGATCTCAATCACTTGAGCCACATTTGCTTCCCTGCAGCTATTTTTAAAAGCCTCTGATGAAAATAATCTCCAAGATAAACTGTTAAATGAAAGATACATTGTTAAATGAAAAAGCACGGTACAAAGTGGTATGTATAATATGCTACTGTTTATGAGACAGAAAAGGAATGTATGTATGTATGTACAGGCTTCCATAGGAACACACTATCCCTACATGGACACTAAAAACAAACAGCAGCAGCAATGGTGGCCTCCACTGAAGGGAGCTGTGGCACTGTGGCCAGGTGTGAAGAGAGACATTCTTCAGTACACTATGTTGAAGTTCTTAAATTTTGTGGTATATGCATGATATCAAGAAAAAATTCTAATGGCTCAAAATAAATTGTTTTAAAAAGGTGTTAGGGGAAGTGGACTTGGCCCAGTGGTTAGGGCGCCCGTCTACCACATGGGAGGTCTGCGGTTCAAGCCTCCTTGACCCGTGTGGAGCTGACCCATGCGCAGCGCTGATACGTGCAAGGAGTGCCGTGCCACGCTGGGGTGCCCCCGTGTAGGGGAGCCCCACGTGCAAGGAGTGGGCCCTGTAGAGAGAGTTGCCTAGTGTGGGGGAAGGTGTAGCCTGCCCAGGAGTGGCGCCGCACACAGAGAGAGCTGATGCAACAAGATGACACAGCAAAGGGAGGCACAGATTCCCGGTGCTGCTGATAAGGATGGAAGTGGTCACAGAGGAACACACAGCAAATGGACACAGAGAGCAGACAACGGGGAGGGGGGAGCGGAGAAGGGGAGAGAAATAAATAAAAAAATAAAAAGGTGTTAGGACCGTTAGGACCACTTTGCTCACAGAAGCCCATGTGGTTTGAGTATAGCCCTTACAAAACAGGCAGAAACAAGCAGCCATTTAAAAATATCCTAACATGGGAAGCAGATGTGGCTCAAGAGATAGAGCTTCCACCTACCATATGAGAGGCCATACTGATTCCTGGGGCCTCCTGGTGAGAAAGAAGAGAAAGCGTGCCCATGAGGCAAGCCAGTGCCCATGTGAGTGCCCGCATCGTGAGTCACTGCCCATGTGGTGAGCCAGTGCCCCATGCAAGTGAGTCACACAGCAAGATGATGACACATCAAAAAAGAGAGACAAGGGGAGAGTCAAGGTGAAGTGCAGCAGAAACCAGGAATTGAGGTGTGTAATTGACAGGGAACCTCTCTCCCCATCAGAGGTCTCTAGGATCAAATCCCAGTGAATCCTAGAAGAGAAAATGAGAAGACAACACAGACAGTAAAAACAGCAGGGTGGGAGGAGAGGAAGGGGGGGAAATAAAAAAATAAATCTTAAAAAAAAAATCCTAACACATAGGAGAAACATAGCGTGATGTGCTAAATAAAGCATATGGTTTTAGGAAACACAATGAGACAACAAAGCTGGGAGTGGAGTTGACTCAAGCAATTGAGCACCTCCCTCCCACATGGGAGGTCCCAGGTTTGGTTCCCCATGCCTCCTAAGGAGAAGATGAGCAGACACAGAGAGCAGAAAGCATGTGCAAACAGCCAGGGTGGGGGAGATTAAAAAAATGGCTGCAAAGAATTATCTTAAGTGGATATAGCATAATTATTTAAATAATTCCCTACTGATGGATATTTAGGTTGTTTCCATGATAGTGACAATTTAAAGGGTTTCCCTCCTGTATACAAGTAATTCTTTTCTACATCCTCTGGCTAATCTTAAATTAGTTTCCTATTCCTTCCCTTTCCAGTCCTCTTCATTGTCAAGTTCTACTCATTCATTTCTCTGTTCTTCTAGACCAGGGGTTCTTAACTATTTTTTTTTTAAGATTTTATTTATTTATTTATTCATCCCTGCCCCTCATTGTTTGCATTTGCTGTGCCTGCTTGTTGTGTGCTGGTCTTCTCTTTCTAGGAGGCACCAGAAACCAAATCTGGGAACCTCCCATGTGGGAGGGAGGTGCCTAATCGCCTGAGCCACCCTTTGCCAGTCAAGTGAAAACCATGGGCCCCTTCTCAGGATGTAGGGGCATTCAACTAGCGTCAGGTCTAACAACTACCATAATTTTGAAGTATGGATGAGTGTAAGCGATTTTTCAAGATATACAACAATTGTAATGTGATATGAAATGAACACTACTGAAATTTATTGCATACATTCATAAATAAAGGAAACGCTATATTTCAGTTAGAAGTCAGAGAAAAAGATAGTAAGTTGATTTTTTTCAATTCAAGATCATGGAACCCCTGAAATCTTTCCCAAGGGGTTGGTGGACCCCTGGTTAAGAACCCCTGCTCTAGACATATCTCTTTTTTTCTCATTTCCTCAGGCTACACTTAGTTCTTTAAAAGCAACTCCCCAAACCCACCTTAGTCACATTCCTGTCTCCAGGCATTTCCCCTACTTAAAAATATTCAGCACACAGCTTAGGAGTCATCTTCCAAAAACATTGCTTTGATTATGCCACTTTATCACCACAGCTCAAAAACTTTAAGCAATCCACTCATTGTTTACCAAATTCAAATTCCACACTCTGAACCAAAAGAGAGAGAAAGGGGAAAGCATACTAAAATCAACTGAATGTCTATGAACATACCAAGTGCTTTACAGACATTTCACTTAATCCGTCCCAAATCTTGCATGGTAGGTAGTACTGTCCCCATTTTACAGTTGAGGAAACAGGCTTAAAGAGTTTAGTGACTTGTCTAAGATTATCCAACTAGTACATGGTTAAGCTAGGATACAAATTCTGTTTATATAACTGCAAAGCATCAAACCACACTGTTTACTAAATGGGGATATCACCATTCAGTTCACAGTGATATGAGGATTAAATGAAAGGAATTAAGTGAGAGCAACCAGCTCTTTTCTTCCCTACATTCAGTCCCCAGTCAAAACATCACCTCCTCCTTGACTGTTCTAGACAAAAAGTAACAATCCTTCCTGTAGTCCCATACTATTTAATTCTTTTTTTTTTTAAGATTTACTTATATTTGTTTCTCTCCCCTTCCCCTGTCCTGCCCCAGTTGTCTGTTCTCTGCGTCCAATTGCTGCCTGTTCTTCTTTTGTCCACTTCTGTTGTCAGCAGCAGGGGAATCTGTGTTTCTTTTTGTTGCATTATCTTGCTGTGTCTGCGCGGCGCCATTCCTAGGCAGGCTGAACTTTCTTTCGCGCTGGGCAGCTCTCCTTACAGGGCGCACTCCTTGCATGTGGGGCTCCCCTACGCGGGGGCACCCCTGCATGGCAGAGCACTTCTTGTGCGGATCAGCACTGTGTGTGGGCCAGCTCCACACAGGTCAAGGAGGCCCAGGGTTTGAACTGTGGCCCTCCCATGTGGTAGGCGGACACCCTATCCACTGGGCCAAGTCTACTTCCCACTAATTAATTCTTTACTTCAGTTTACTTTCTTCATAGCATTTACCAGTGTCTGAAATTTATTTATACATTTACTTAGGTATTTTATTGCCTGGCTCTCCTTACTAGAATATGAGTTGAGAAGGATTGTGCCTACATTGTTCACTGCTTTGTATCCCCTGGGCTAGAATACATGATATATAAATGTTCAATAAATATTTGTTGCATGAATTAATTAACAATGACTCAGATTATAGAGGGAAAAGTTTTCCTTGCTTTTAGTACCTGTGAATAATAATGAAAAAAGATAATTCAACATCAATCAACCCTAACCCATTCAAATTACTAGCACTGGAGGAAAATTTTACTGCAAGTAGGAAGTAATAAAAAATTTTAAATACTTAAAGTCTTATGTGATTTTAAAATTAATTTAATTTAAATAATTATTATAGCTGCAATTTATTTATGCTTTCAAGCATAGTGCTCAAGTTCTCTCCACAATGCTATATCTTATATAATCCTCATAACAACCCCATGCCATGAGGTAGATACTGGCTTCATAGTGGGGGATAGGGGTGGAGACGGGATGGTGTGAGGGGAAGAAGGGGATCAAGGCTCAGAGATGTTTAAGTATTTGCCCTAGTAAGTAAATGGAGGAGCCAGGACAAAAACAAAACTCATGTTTTAAACCATTACACTAATTGAACTATGTGGATATAAGCAATCAGATTTAAGATGATTTTATTTTTAATAAAGCATTTTGGGACATCCCTTAGATCAGGAGTCTCTTCTAGAAAGAATTGCTCCAAAAAAGCATGGCTTTATTTGCAGTAAATACTAGAAATCCAGTGGAGAAAAGCGGTTATCTATTGTCTTTACTCCAGTCTTTGATTTTGTGAAGTAAAATAAAATGGTCACCTGCATTGCCCAGAGAAAAACCCCTTTCCAAGAAGGATTTGTCCAGAGGACAAAAATGATTGACCTGCAGGAGTTTCCCCAGAAAAGGGAACACACCCTACAGGCTAGTGGTAAGTAATACCTGGTGATAAAACTAGTAGAGGTCCCATAGAGAGGGCTTACCAGAATGGACAAGCACACCATACCCATCAATGTATATTTGCTCCCCACTTTCTAAGACACCTCCCCTCCAATCAGAACATTTCTTCACTTGCTTCAGCATTTGTCTTATATGAGCTTCCCATTTCCATTCTCTGGGGAAGTTAGATCCCTTCTTCTTTCTGAATGGGAATTACGCAATAAAGCTATGAGATCCTCAATTTCATGCAAAGTTTTTCTTTTAATGGCATCAAACTGTGCCCTACCTGGGCAGCCTCATAAGTGATGGTCTTGGTCTCAGTGTGGACAATAGGGACGTCTTTGGTTGGGATTTCACCTTTTGTAGCATTGGCAGTATCTGAGATGGTGACAGTCTGAGTCTTCACCAGTGGAGGCTGTGAAGCAGTAAAGAGAGAGTTATTGGCGTCTTTTTGATAGCTGTGGAGAACTAACCTTCTGACATTGATCTGATCAAAGTGTTAGCAAAGGTTTAGCTCAATCTCCAAAGGTATTTACTCCATCCAAGACTTGGACACTATTCCAAAGTAGCCTTGACACAGTGTCAAATCATGATGGATATTAACAGCATTCCTATAATCACTTTCATATGCTTAATGGAAAGCTATAAGATCACAGTTACAATTAGTGACATAAAACACTTGAGACTGACCTTCAGAATTTGAATATAAAACTATTTGCCAAATAACAATCACTTTCATTTGTCCTTGTGAATGTGCCGCTGTAATTAAGAAAATCAGTCACATTTCCTACACAAAGTACACAAAACAGCAGTGGCTCTGGATGCATTACTCTGGAATTCACTAACTTCTTTCAAATCAATGTCAGACATTAATTTGAGAGTTGTTGAGAAGAAAGAGTATTTGGAAAACTGGAAAGAAAAAATCATTTCTACCACCACCTGGTGATTAACCTCAGAATTTCAGAAGAATGAACATTAGTGGAATATCAAAGTCTTTCTTGTCTATCAGCTCACCTTCCCCAAGACTATCAATCACCCTAAAATACCCATTTGAGAAAATTAGTGACTATGATCATAAAAGCTCCTGTGAGTGGGGTCAGTGGAAGTGGTGGGGCTGCACTATGTGGCTACAATACAAAAGTTATTCTTTGAAGCCTGAAATCTCATAAAAAGCTCACTTGCGACTTTTAATTAAAATTATTTGACTTTCTGAGCATGGTCTCAGAACACTTAAGCTCCTACCAGAAAAGTCTCAGAAACGCACCTCTTCAAATAGCCCATGCTTACATAAGAAAAAGGGGAACATACTTAAACCAGCCTCATAAAGATAAAGAGCTGGAGTTTACACTCAAGATTTCTTTTTTAAGTCAGCAGAAGAGAAAAAGCATTTCTAGCCATGGAGTTAATTCCTCCAAATAAATCTCTTTGGAGCAATCAATGGCTTTAATTTTATTCTGTGATTTTAAAAAAGCACAGGGCGGCTACCCTCACCACCACTACCACCTCTCCACAGAACAGATTCTGGCCCTCTCCCAAAGAGAGTCGTCAGACCTGCATCAAACCGGTTACTACCTGGAAACTTCGAATGAGGGTTGTGAACTGGTTACCCACACGAGAGGAAAGAAATGATCCATTTTGCTTTCCAAGTGGCTCTCCTGGTGTAATATATTCTTCACCACTCTCTGCCTGTTTTTCACCAAGTTGCAGCTGACAGGAAGCTGGTGTAACTGAGCACTTGCCTAGGGGGCCTTTCAAGGCACTGACCTGTTCCTCCACTCCTATACATTCCCCACTTGGGCCTCTTGGCACCTCCTTAATGTCAAGAGGAGCTGCCCCCTGCACCTTCTCTTCTGTCTCCTTGCTGCTTATGGAGAGGAAGCCAAAGTCAAAGCTTTGTGGAGATTCCGCTGGGGTGGTCATTTGGTTCTCACTAGGAACTACTGAAGGCTTGGGGCCCTCCTGTTCAGAGCCAGGGTTAGTAGATGGCCCCTTTGCCACAGCAGCCACCTCCTCTGTGCGAATGCCATGTATACTCTACAAATGAATGAACACATACAAAAGGAAAAAAGAAAAAATTAGGAATAATGGGGAATATACGTGTCCAAACTCATTTTAATCATATTTCTCTAATACTGTTAATGTGAGAAATAATTTCAATATGCCTCATATAGTATCCAGAGCACTTTGTATTCTTATGGTCTTCCCTGTAAAAGAAAATCATTTAAGCATGATTTTCTTCATGCTTAAATGAGTTACTTTGCCATTCCTAAATACCTAACTCATTACTGCACAAAGGGTACAATACAACTCATAAGTCAATCAAAACATACTCTTGAGGAGTACAATCCGGTTAAAAAATGTTTCCTATCTCCAAACCACATCTATCATAATATCAGCCTCTAACAGAGAAGTTAAAATCTAGACTGATTGGCAGGGATACAGAAGTTGAATACATCCAGCACTGATTTACTACAATCATTGTCATGGCATCAAATATATCAAAAATACTTAAACGCTTTTCGTAAACAGAATAAAAGTGATTCAACAGCAGGCAGAGATCCATTTCTTCACAGATGACTGATACAACACTTCCAACCTCCAAGTGAAATAAACCCTGGAAACGCAGCAGAGTTCCCTCCTGGGTTAAATGCCTCACACCACGTGAAAAAATAATTCTAAATTAAGTACTTCAAAGATAATTTGGTTGAGAAAACACCAATTATAGCAGACAAACCTAAACTTTCTAAAGTTTATAGAAAAGTGCTCTAGGTGGAGGAAGAAAAGGAATTTACACTAGCAGGAAAGGAATATGAGTCATTTGAAAAATGAGAACAATCTAATGGAAGCCAAATGTCATGGCAAGTAACACCTGAATGTGCTTACCAGAAAGCTATAAATAAGCCACTTAGGACTGAATTCTTAAGATCATTTTAGCATATTATATACCACACAGGAACTTTAAAACAGAAAGGGTCTTTTAAGGTGTGCAAAGGTGTGCCTGGAGTATACGAAATATGCTTGGACAAGCTTACATATTTTCATACTCAAATCATGTTATAAATATTATGCTAAAATTTTTGCCGTTCATGAACTTGTAAACTAGCCGACATTGCAATGAATATAAACCAGTGCTCTAATAGGGCAAGAAAAGATGTACTGCACTAAAAAACTTCAGACCAGGGGACTGGATGTGGCTCAAGTGGGTAAGTGCCTGCTTCCCACCTGGGTGGTCCCAGGTTCAGGTCCTGGTACCTCCTAAAAACGAAAAAACAGCATACAAAAGAAAAAAACAACTCAGGGGAGCCAATGTAGCTCAGTGGTTGAGCACTGGGTTCCACATACAAGGTCCCAGGTTCAATCCCCAGCCCAAGTACCTCAAAACAAAACAAAACAAAACAAAAAAACAAAACACTTCAGACCAACTTCATTCCTAAGTCATTCTGAAACATGCCACTCAAGAGCATCTCAAAGTGGCACAAGTTGAAATCAGATTAGGCAGGTCTTTCACTGGCAGATTATTAATATTACTTAGGACAGAAAAGACAGAATTGAGAGATGAATATAGGAGCTGTTTCTGTCTGCAGATCTATCAGAGAAACAAAATATTCTTGCTAAGGGTAAATGAATTTCCTCAAGTTTAAAATGAGAATACTTGGCTTGACTCATAGGGTTGTGAGGACCAAATATAATAACATACATGGAAGCACTTTTTAAGTTCTAAATCACCATACAGATCTATTTAATTTAACCAACATTAACTTGTCCTATTATGTGCTAAAGGCCTGCTGTTATATTATTAATATACTGTACTACTTTCTAAGGTACTTCTCTCACTATCTCACCAGTCCTTTTGAGTCCACGAAGCTGCTGTAGAGCTGTCCAAAAATAGAGCAGCTGGTAATAAACAGTCTTTCTCAAATGGCTATGTGCTAGCCCTTGTATTGTGAAGAGCATATCCAAACCTATTCACATGGAGAGGAATTTCATGGTTTCTCCAGATAACTTTGTCACAATTGAGAAATGCTAATTAATAATCAGGAAAATACTTAAATATAATCAAATAAGTGCCAACTTTGGGTATTCTGCCCAAGAAATAAGTGGTGTCCTTTCATCAAGAAGTCATTTGTGCATTAAACATTGCTTAGGCCAGCACCACCTGGCTAATAGCCCAAAGTTCCTAATGCTGAGAAAAATTAGATCTATCCTTATTTTCAAAGTGTGTAGAGAAGACACCAAGAGTAGCAGTTGTAACCATTGTAAAATTAATTCAGCAAATTCTTACTGAGCCTAATATGTGATACTTAAAGGAAAACGGATTACAGTTGGGTTACCATTGATAGCACTCTCACCTATGGGCAAATCAACCTCTCCATGCGGCCCTGTTGTCCAGATCTCTGGATATCTTTCCAAGCATGTGGAATGCAACATAAATAAACTAATCTCTGCTGCTGCCTGGCTCCCCCACCCCAACTTCCTCCCATCTTTTCTATTATGTTGGGAAATGGTACCATAATCCATCCAATCTTCTATTTCTGAACCCTGACAGTCATCTTCAGTGCCTTCCTCACATTCATCCCCCAAGCCCCACAGACTACATCAAGTCATTTTTATTCTACTTTAATTTCTCCTTTACCTATCTGCTTGTCTTCATTCCCACATTCACCAGCTTTGTTCAAGCTCTTATGTCTCACCTAGACTACTATTAATGCCCTAAAACAGGTTTTCTTTTTTTCCTTCTCATTTCAAACCTTCCTTGAAACATTATCTACACTGCTTCCAAAGTATTTATTTCTAAAATGCAATGTTGAAAGTTGCATTTTCCAGCTTAAAATCCTTCACTTGCACTTCTTTGTTTTCTGGTTAAACTCTAGACCCTTTAGTAAGACATAGAAAACACTTCAAAATCTGATCCCCACCTCACAGCCTTCCCTCAGCTAATATAATATTTGAAGATTTTCAGTTTCAGTTTAAAAGTTATTGGAGGAGGGAAGCAGATGTGGCTCAAGCGACTGAGCTCCTGCCTACCACATGGGAGGTCCCTGGTTTGGTTCCTGGTGCTCCTGGAGAAGACAAGCAAGACAGTGAACTGGCAAGATGGGCAGGCACAGCTAGCTGACACAATAAAATGACTCAACAAGAGACACAAAGAGGAAAGACAATGAGAGACAACAAAGCAGGGAGCTGAGGTGGGTCAAGTGATTGAATGCCTCTCTCCCACAGAGGAGGTTCCAGGTTTGGATCCCAGTACCTCCTAAAGAGAAGACAAACAGACACACAGCACACAGCAAGTAGACAGAGGGAGCAGACAGCAAGCGCAAATGAGGGGGGGTGTGTGGAATAAATAAAATAAACCTTAAAAAAAAATGTTAATGATGGAGCAGATGTGCCTCAAGCAGTTGAGTGCCTGCCTTCCACACGGGAAGTTCCATGTTCAGGTTTGGTTCCCAGTTCCTCCAGAAAAAAATAAAAACAAACAACAAGCAAAACAAACAAAAAAGCCAACTCAGGGAAGTCAATGTGGCTCAGTGGTTGAGCGCCAGCTTCCCATATACGAGGTCCTGGGTTCAATCCCTGCCCCCAGTATCTAAAAAAAAAAAGAAAAAAAGAAAAAAGTTAATGGCTCCTCCTAAATATGATAATTCAATATTTTCTTCGTTTGGGGGAAGAAAAATGGATTTTTTTCTAAAGGCATTCTCTTGAAAACTATTTATTCAAAGGGATTATATCTCAAGATCATCAAACTCTGTGGATGTATGTGCCTTTATAAGTTAAAAATTATCCCCCCCCCACTTGTGGAGTTCAGATATCATTAAGAGCAGGATGTGGGTGTTTTACAGGTATTCTGCTGCCACTCTATTAAATGCAATCCAGAACGTTTTTCTTTTGAGGTTATTTTTTAAGTAAAGAATTTACATATTTGAAGAGACTGTCAAAAGAGCCACAGTTACACTTTATAAGACTATCTTATCCTACAAGCACCACAGTGAACATACATTTTGAAAATGTTTCTAAATTTTTGCTACATAAGTAAAAGCCATAATTTTTTTTTTCCTGGAGGGCATATGTAGTAGTTTTCCACACACATTTGGTCACTTGTTCCCTGCTTAGTGAAGACCAATTTCATCTGTGGGTGGCAACAGAAAAACAATTCCTTTCCCTGTTAAAATGAAGAAAAAACCCAAAACCATGCTATTGTTTCATTTTATCTTTGTATATATTAAAATCCTGGGGGGAGCGGATGTGACTCAAGCAGTTGGGCAACCACCTTCCACAAGGGAGGTCCCAGGTTTAGCTCCCAGTGCCTATTGAAAAAACAAGCAGCAAGCAAAGCAGAAAAAAAAAACAACTCAGGGATGCTGATGGGGCTCAGTGATTGAGCGCCAGCTTCCCACATACGAGGTACCAGTTCAATCCCCGGGCCCTGGTACCTCAAAAAAATAAAAAAATAAAAAAAATGTTTTAAAACCCTGGGCTGGTAGATAAAGACCAAGTGAAGAACTACAACATTACTGCCAAGCTTGCCAACTGATTTTTTTTTTTTAAGATATATTTATTCCCCACCACACACCGTTGTTTTTGCGCTCACTGTCTGTTTCTGTGTCTATTTGCTGTGTGTTCTGTGTCTGCTTGTCTTCTCTTTAGGCAGCACTGGGACCGATCCTGGGACCTTCCAGAGGGGAGAGAGGTGCTCAATCTCTTGCACCACTTCAGCTCCCTGGTCTGCTGCATCTCTCAATATCTCTCCTCTGTGTCTCTTTTTGTTGCATCACCTTGCAGCACCAGCTCTGCTGCGCAGGCCAGCACTCCTACATGGGCCAGCATGCTGTGCAGGCCTGCCTGCCACACAGGCCAGCTTCCCTTCACCAGAAGGCCCCAGGAATTGAACCCTAGACCTCCTATATGGTAGACGGAAGCCCAACTGCTTGAGCCACATCTGCTTCCCTTGCCAACTAATTTTAAGGAAGCACATTCATCTCAGGACAATGGTTAGATGTTGGGATTAGGTAAGAAGACAAAAGTGCTGACTTCAAAGACTAAACCCTCCTCTAAATAATGTGCTATGTTTTTATTTCTTATCCATTTAAAAATCCTATTTTCGTATATATGTAATTATATACCTGAAAAAGACTGTAAGGATATATACTAAAATATTAATAGTGGTGGGGAAGCAGATCTGACTCAACGGATAGGGCGTCCGCCTACCACATGGGAGGTCCAGGGTTCAAACCAGGGCCTACTGACCTGTGTGGTGAGCTGGCCCACGCACAGTGCTGATGCGTGCAAGGAGTGCTGTGCCACGCAGGGGTGTCCCCCGCGTAGGGGAGCCCCATGCACAAGGAGTGCACCCCACAAAGAGAGCCGCCCAGCGTGAAAAAGTGCAGCCTGCCCAGGAGTGGTGCCGCACACACGGAGAGCTGACACAGCAAGATGACACAACAAAAAGAGACACAGATTCCCGGTGCCGCTGATAAGAATACAGGCAGACACAGAAGAACACACAGCAAATGGACATAGAGAGAAGACAATTGGGGGGGGGAATAAATTAAAAATAAATAAATTTTAAAAAAAAATAGTGGTGAGATAGCAAATGTTTTTTTTTCTTGTGGGTTTTTCATTTCTAAAATGAATATATATTATTTTGTAACCAAAAAAATGTTATTAAAATTATTTTCCTATGGAAGCTTTTGTATCTGGCTTCACTAATAGAATGATTTTTAAAATCTGAAGAGTCTGGTAAACAACTTACGAAGTAAGTGTTGATAAATCCTTAATGTTATCCAAACCTTTAAAAGTAATTTAAAATAAACCTTAATAGGTTCCTACAAAGAAAAACTAGCTAATGGGAAAAGTTGTAAGAAATGTCAGTAATTGTTAAATAGTATGAAAATTCTCTTTTATAACAATAATATAAAATATGAAACTGTTAATTTAGTGAGTTGGTTTGAAAATCAAAGTCAATGATGATGAACTTTACATGGTAGGAAAAGAAATAGCTCAAATTTAAGTTGTAGCTTCATTATAGTCTGTTTAATGTTTTCTAATTTAGAGATGCCAGGGATATTCTCAGGAATACGAATAAAGATATGGTTCTATCTGTGATTTAATTTCTCAGTAAATTTTATTAGCTCTCTGCCTCTGCAACATTAAAGACACTCAAAGGAAATGATCACTCTCTTGCCAAAGTAATGATAACAATTGGGAATTTAAAATATGAAAGATCAAAGTAACTAAAAAAACTTGCTTTAAATAATAATTTGAGATTTGTGGTATATGCTATAGATCAACACCATCATATTTCACATCCAGAATGATTTCATATTTCTTACAAGATTACTTTTTGCAAAGAAATATGAACTACAGCAATAAAGTCATCTAGCTCCTATATGGCAAATAAATGTTTTCTGATCACCTGAAATGGTCTAAGCCCATGGATTTAACTTTCAACTTTTGTTAGCAAGTGCCCAATCAGGTCATCATTATATTTTAGAGAGCACTACTAGCCAGAACTTTGAGGAAAGAAATTATAATAGATAGAAGATAGAAATTAAAATAAGTAAATATGTGACTATCTAATAAATATTCCTTAGCCGAGATGCTCAGGAAGAACAATGGGTAGGCCATTTTTAATGGATAGTTTTGAGATCTATATTGTCTATTAAAAAAGAAAATAGAAGGAGTATTTCTGATTAGTCAAAAATTAACAACCATTTTAAAGCTTGACAGATTTATTGCTGTTTCCAGGGCCCAAAGCATGACTTTCTATATAATGTTAATATTGCACATTTTGGTTCCTGTAAGTACTAACTTTTCCTCAAAAAGAGAATCTGAAATTCAGCATACTCTCTCTAGTCAGTTTACACAATGGAATTTCAAAGTCTACCACACCTTTTAAGCTATTATTTTTTTCTACATAACCTTCATTCTATTTTGCCATGTGATCAAGTAAAATAAGATTAAGGACTGGTGTTTTAAGTACTACTTAATGGTATATAACCAACTGTGAAATGTCACCCTTATTTTTGCAATGACTTTGTGACATGTTGAAATGCAAATACCTCAGGGAAAGTTAATACATTAAACTTTTACTAGTATCTCTATACTTCAGAGAAAAGGGATTCATCAGATTTTTAAAATAGATTTATATAGATTTTAAAGAATAAGTTTTGATAAGAAAAAGGGAGAGAACAGGAGGTGGTAGTGAGATGAGAGGAGGGGGCACAGACAAACATACACCCACAGAGCATATTACCCTTGCTTTGCAAACCCAGTAAGAAATGCTTTGCACTTCAATTGCCCACAGAACCAGCAGGAAACGAGGTTATCTTGCTAAGCACAGAGAAGGAAGATACCCAGCAGAAGAATCCAGCTCCTGGTTCTTAACTAAAGTAAACAATAAATATCATAGATAACAAACAATAAATATTATCAACAATGTATTTAAATAATAGCCCCAAATAGTCTATAACATGCAAACTAAAAAACTTAGAATCCAATCTTGATAAGATCAGTTAATTGCGAGTGCTTTATTTCTATATTCTTCTCTTTAATAAAACATGGCAAGTTTATGTCTCAGCAAAGAATGCTTTAAACAGTTGGAGAAAAAGCTCTAAAAAGTGAAACATATAGCTTTATAAGTTAATATATTATCAATATTTGTCATTTCCTATTTTGAAAAAAAATTAATATCAGTGTTTCTCTTGGTTATATAATAATTAGTAGGTTAATATTAAAACTGATGAATTTTTAAAACATGTTAAGTCACAACAAATTCTTTTAAATGGGCACTTGCAATAAAAGATAAATCAGATGTGGTAATGGCTTCTTTTATAAAAGCTATGTGTAAGCAGCACATAAAAATGACAAGTCAAGCAATAGTAGCCCATTCTTCAGCCAAAAAAGGAAACAGAAGAATAAAGAACAAAAAAAGAAAAACATCCATTGCCCCTCCGCACCCCAAAAGCCTCATAAATAATAGTTTTGGTACACTTTTGGTAGAAAATGCAGGCCAACTGGCGATTTAAAAAGAAACATTATAAACACAAACACTGAAGACGGGGATAAACTAACAACCATGTGGCTAGAAAAAGAGTATTTAAAAATTCTATCTTTCCTTTCTGGTGTGCCATCCTTTATCATACATATATTTCTCTTCATATTCTTGGCTAGACTCCCTGGGCTCACTTTTTTTTTTTTAAAGTTTGCTATTGGTTGCTAGCTAGAAATGTATCTTTTTAGTGTTCACTAGCTTCTCCATGAAACTCAGAGCTATTTTCACAGTCCACTGCTACTCTCTGATATATAAAAATTTTAACTAGATAAAGGAGCTTATTCTGGAAGACGCTGGCCTTTGCTAAATTAAAGTTGCTAAAATAAACTGCTTATTATAAGAAAATCACTAATTCAAGTTTTCTGTGACTTTTACAAATGCCAGCAAATGAAAATTGCCAATGACAATTATCCTTGAAACATAGTTTTACGATTTTCTAAATAGTACTGTTATTAGATTATCCCCAGAAGAGATGAATGTAAAAGCAAACAGCTTCAAAACCAGTGCCTGACGCAAAATTTTAACTATTAAACAATAGAAAATTTTGCCTTTACACTGCACTCACCAGTAAGGACTCCACTGATCAAATGAATGTTCTCAAACCTGAATAGAACTACAGAAGTCAAAGTGCTTGGGTAAATATTAAAGGTTATACTAAACCTGTCTAGGAGATAAGAAGCTTTTACTGGTCAACTTTATTTCATGAGACTATGAAGGGCCATGTGGGTGGGGGAGGCAGGGCAGATAGTGATGGAGAGTAAGGTGCTGTAACCAGCTTTTGTGTTCTAACCATTTAGTATGGTCAGGATTTAGTAAGGAACAAAATTGAATTCATTTGGAAAGATTTCTTAGAAGTCACAATTCCAAAAGTGGTAAAAAGTACTTAAGAAAAATATTACACCTCTATTTGATGGCTAGGAAACAGCATCTTGAGTCCTAGTATTCAATGCAAAAGAAAATTATCATTAAACACTTAACTAGTTGTGTCTTCTCTTTCTGGAAAATTCTATAATAATGAAAATGGCTTTCCATGTTAACATTTTCAAAGGAATTCCTAAAAGGAATATGGCTTTGGGGAAACACTACAAAATTTTTATATTACTCAGACATGGTCACAAGGTACATACATTAATCTAGTAAAGAGACCACTGTAAAATGTGAAGTGTTCATTTTAAGTATTCACCTGGATAATATAATAACATCTACAGCTGTGAGAGTAAGATAAGACAAGGTTTACCTAAGGTGAAGTAAGAGATAAGCTGATATACTTTCTGTTAATTTCACATTACAGGAGCAAGCTCTTGTCACACCCACACATCCACACCCACTCCATTCTTCACTCTTCAATGTGATCAGAGTGGCAATACTGGATGGTTAATAACTACTACTCTGTAGACTGCTTAAAAAAAAACAAAAGCAAAATTTATCATATTAAAAATGCTTCTAACAGATGTGACACTTATATGTGTTGTAGTGACTAAGTGTTGTAGTGACTAAGGTGGTGAGAAAAAAGTTTGTTATTTTTAGCACTTGGTAGAAATAAGTCAAATGAGTTCAAAGATGATTTAAAACTTTACTGTTTTGAGGACTGAAGAAATTCCAATAGGTCATCTCTTTCTTAGGACAGAATAAAAGACAACGACAGTGAAAATATCAAAAAAACAAGAGAACATTTCTGGAAAGACTGGCTGACAGTCATCTTATAGATCAGTTTGAAACAGTGGTTCCCTTCCCCGTTTATTTATTTATGTATATATGTACGTATGCAGTGGGTCTGTCTATGCACAGCATTATTGGCTTCTATTTCCTTAATGACTAGGAGCAACCAGAATCAGATTTTCAGTACGGTTTATTCATAAATTTACATATTAACAGAACAAATAATTCGAGAAAAATATCAGAGAATATGTTCCCAAAGAGAAGTTCTTTAGCAGATTTCTTTAGGTTCAAATATCTTGTTGAGCTGTTGATGGATGAACAGTTTATTCAACTAAGTATCAGAGCTAAAGAATCCTGGGCAAGAGAACTAAAGGAACATAGGTTTAGGGATTTATTAGAAAGCACCTCCCAAAGCTAATTACATATCAAGGAATCCATCAGAACACAACCATGTCAAATAGGACACTTCCAAAGGAAAGTAATTTTATTTTATTGTGACTTATTGGTAAACACTGACCAAATAGGCACTAAATTAGGGAATTCCCCTCAGAGAAATGTCTTTATTTTAAAAGTAACGATTAGAAAGATGGACTCTTCTGAAATGGTTTCCTTACTCAACCTTAAATTTATACATCTGCCGCCTTAAAGCATTGAAGTGCACCAAAAGCTCAGAATGAAAACTTTCACCTTCTTTACGTGAACTGTTAGATAACTCTAAAACCTTGTTAAAGAGAAGCCAGTTTGGGAATTGTTGTTATTAATCAGTTTTCTGGTCTACATCAGAGGCCAGGGTCGGTAAACTGTCCAGCAGGCCAAATCCAATCTTCTTTTTGTAGGGCTATGAGCTAAGAATCATTTTTATATTTTTAAATGTTGGGAGAAAAAAAACAGAGAAATACTTAGTGACACATAAAAATTATATTAAATTAAATGTCAGTGTCCATAAATAAAGTTTTAACATAGGCATGCTCATTAAGTAATGCATTGTCTATGGCTGCTTTCACTCTACGATGGCAAAGTTAGAGAGTTGTAGCAGAAACTATATGGCCTGCAAAACCTAAAATATTTATCTGACTCTTTACAGAAAAAGTTTGCAAACTTCTGATCTGTATGGTGTACAAAATCCAGAAGAACTTGATATATCTGGTGTTTTTATATCAAATAAAATATAGCAGAAAGGCATTAAATTGCTCTGTGATTTATTTTAGATAAACATAAATGGTCAAATAACTGGTTCCCTTTATATATCCAAGATGAGCTTACATAAACCTACCTGCATCCCAGTCTCAGATATTTTCTATAGTGAAAATAGTTGATTATTGCCTCTTATAAATGAACAAGAGCTTTCGTTTTAAAACCAAATTATGAGACATTAATAAGAGAGACTGTCATCTACCATAGAGGTACACATAGATTGTCTGAATCAACCAAAGACAATACTATAAAATTAATGAGAGAGAGAAATGGCTCATGAGCTGGGTAGCAGAGGGGAGGGGACAGGAGAGGAGGGAAGGAAAGAAAATTTCAAAGCCACAAAATTACCCTTGTCTCATTTATCTAAAAACAATTCCAAAGGCCTATTTTTCTATAGGAAGATGAGATTATCAAGGATTTCAAAATGTGCTTTTAGAGAGAGCAAGATGATGGGTAGGGACATAAAGCTGAATAAACCATAAAGAAGCAAACTATGGACAGCAAAGCCAGAAAGAAAAAGAGCTGATAAAAAAAAGGAAAACTAGAAAGAGAGGATGAAAGAAGAATAACATGCTAGTGGGAAGATTAGGAAAGATCTGAGTATCAGATGGTAAGTCATCCAAGTGCAGTAACTGTGACAAATTCCAACCTTTATTTTTTTTTTAAAAGATTTTACTTATTTATTTATTTCTCCCCACTCCCTTGTCATTTGCATTTGCTGTATCTGTTTGTTGTATGCTGGTCTTCTCTCTTTTTTTTTTAGAAGGCACTAGGTACAGAACCTGGGACCTCCCATGTGAAAGGGAGGCACCTAATCGCTGGAGTCACCTCTACTCCCTGCTTTGTTGTGTCTCTCATTATATTTTTCCTCCCTATGTCTCTTGTTGCATCAGCTCACCATGCCAGCCCATAGGGTCAGCTCTCTGTCTTGCTTGTCTTCTCTAGGAGGCACTGGGAACTAAACCTGGACCTCCAATGTGGTAGGCAGGAGCTCAATTGCTTGAGCCACATCCACTTCCCAAGAGCTACCTTTAATTAAGTGAAAAACTACAATGTGGAAAAAGGTAGGAAATTCTTCAGAATGCCTTCATTCAGAACCAAGAAATTAAAGCTAAAGGGAAACAGATTTTGATTTAATGTAAGAATGGTTCATATATAAAATCAGAGCTGTCTATAAACTTCAGGTTGACCAAGATGGAGGCATAACACACTCCAGGGGGAAGCAGACTCGGTCCAACGGGAGGTCCACAGTTCAAACCCCGGGCCTCCTTGACCCGTGTGGAGCTGGCCCATGTGCAGTACTGATGAGCGCAAGGAGTGCCGTGCCACGCAGGGGTGTCGCCCACATAGGGGAGCCCCACGTGCAAGGAGTGTGCCCCGTAAGGAGAGCCGCCCAGCGCGAGAGAAAGTGCAGCCTGCCCAAGAATAGTGCCGCACACATGGAGAGCTGACACAACAAGATGACTCAACAAAAAGAAACACAGATTCCCGGTGCCGCTGGTAAGGATAGAAGCGGTCACAGAAGAACACACAGTGAATGGACTTAGAGCAGACAACTGCGGGGCAGGGGGTAGAGAAATAAATAAAAAAATAAATCTTTAAAAAAAAAAAGATACTCCAGGGTGCCATTTTCCCACAGAATCTTTCAACAACTAGCAAAAGTCGAAAGTCCTCTTCCTCAAAACCCCAGAAAACAGTTAAAAGACTGCAGTATCTGGGCGACTGCCAAAACAAAAACACAGCTTTAAAAACAGTAGGAAATGATGATAGACAACAACCATCCCAAGGAACAGAGAGAGTCTACAACTGCAAGCAAGATAGTTCCATCTATCTGACCCATGGGATCTAAGCCCCCTCTCAATTATAGGCAGAGTGGGCATCACCATCCTAGAATCCTCAGGATTGGGGAATGAATGATGGACTACAGTAGACTTACTGTTATTCTACTATACACTTATTGTTATTCTAGCAATGGAAGAACTTTTATCATTGATGTGGAGGCAGTGGCCACTAGAAGTTCTGAGGGGAGGGGAAGGGAAAAATAGGTGTAATATAAGTGTATTTCTGGGATACTGGAATTGTCCTGAATGATATTGCAATGACAGATACAGGCCATTATATATCTTGTCATAACTTACAAAACTGTGTGGAAGAGAGTTTCAACCATAATGTAAACTATAATCCACACTTATTGGCAATGTTCCAATATGTGTTCATCAATTGTAACAAATGTACCACACTAATGAAGGGTGTTATTAATATGGGAAAGTGTGGGAGGGGTAGGGAGTGGGGCATATGGGAATCTGCTACATTTTTAATGCAACATTTATGTAATCTAAGTATCTTTTTTTTAAAAATTGTAAAGCATTTAATAAGAAAAAAAGAAAAAAAATAGTAGGCGAGGTTCCTGGTGCCCTTGATGGCTCCTCCCCCACCCACTCAATGGCATGGTGTAGAGCTAGCCTGTGTTCCTATTTGGGTCCCTGGACATGTTCCAGAGGGAGTAGAGTAACCCTTATATACATACTGGGGTGCCTGTAAGTTGATGAAAATCTATTAAGTGAAAGTCTGAAAGACTGAATGAGGAAACTGGTCTTTGGCTCACCCTCCCAGAACTTGTCCTGCAGGAACACTAGCTTGTGGACAACTAAAGCAGTGTAAGAAACAATTCAGTCAAAACAGCCTGGAGCAAAAGATTAGTTGCTTTAAGTCATACAATAGAGTACACTGAAGGGGGAAAACTTCCATTTCCTTGGGAGTAGAAGGGACATTTGTATGCTGTAAACAGGAATTCCTAAGGTTCTGAAAAGATAGATAGGACCCTGTATTTTGCTTTTGCTTGCACTCTGATCTTGATAAGAGGGCTAAATTATGAAGGGAAGCACCAGCCAATACAGAGAAAATTTGCAAACACTGTGAAAGGTGATTTTTTTTTTGCTTTGGTTTTTTTTTTTTAGCTTCTGGCATGAAGAAAATCTGTCATCTCACTAGTTGTTTACAAACTTAAGGAATGCAAAATTCCAGAGGTAACACATTAATCTCACATAATGGAATTCACATTATGTTAACAGACATCTCATGGAGTAATAGCCAAAGATAACATGTATTAAAATGTACAGTGCGCACTAAAAGATTACAAAACCAAGAAACAAGAATGATAGCCCTCCAAAGTGACAAGATAAAATTCAGAAATCATAAATGAAGAAGACCAGACTGCACATATTAGACAAAGACTTACACACACATACACAAACACACACACACACACACAGAAAGAACTAAAGAATATCAGGAAAACAATGAAAGAACAATATAGGGATCTCAATAAAGAGATAGAAATTCAAAAAGGAACCAAACAGAAATAATGGAACTGAAAACCACAATAGCTGAAATGAAAAATTCCTTAGAGGGTTTCAACAGCAGATTGGAGATTGACAGAAGAAAGAATCAGTGAACTTGAAGACGAGACAATTGAAATGACTCAGGCTGAGGAGCAGAAAGAAAAAAGAATGAAAAAAAAGTGAACAGAGCCTAAGAGAACCTAGGGACACTATCAAGCTTATCAGTGTATGCATTATGGGGAGTCATTGGAGGAGAAAAGAGAGAGAGAGGCAGAAAGAATATTTTTTAAAATGGCAGAAAACTTCCCAAACAAAAGATAAGAATATGCACATTCAAGAAGCCCAACCAACTCCAAACAGAATAAACTTGAAGAGAACCACACAGTAGTCACTCTACCAAATGCAAAGGAAAAGAGAGAGTTTGGAAAGCTGCAAGGGAAAAGCAACATGTTATATACAAGGGAATCCTAACGTGATAAGTTCCAATTTCTCACAAGAAACCATAGAGGTGATGAAATATTAAAAATGTCAAAAGAAAATAATTGCCAACCAAGAAATTTATATCCAGCGAGACTGTCTTTCAAACATGAGGGAGAGATTAAGACATTCCCAGATAAAAAAGAGCTGATGGAGCTTGTTACCACTAGACCTGCACTACAACAATGCTAAAGGCTTTAGACTGAAAGGAAAGAACACTAAACAGTGGATCAAAGCAGCATAAAGAAGTAGACTTTCAGTAAAGCTAACCATATGGGTAATTATAAATGCCTGTACTGTTGTATTTCTCAGTATATCACTCCACTTTTCATTTCTTACAAGCTCTAAAATACAAATGAATAAAAAGTAATGATAAATCTATGGTTTTGGACATATGATGTATAGTTATAATTTGTACAAGTACAATAAAAATGTCAGGGGATGGAAAGATATAGAAACAGTGTTTGTGTATGCTATTGAAGCTAAGTTGATATCAAATCAAACATGATTGTTACAGATTTAGGCTAGTAAACTTAAGCGCCATGGTAACCACAAAGAAAATTTCTGAAAAAAGAAACAGAAGGAAATGAGAAAAGGACTCACAACTGTACAATATAAAAAATCAAATAAATACAAAAGTAAGCATTAACAGAAACATTGAGGCACAAAAAAAGTGTAGGACTTACAAAGACTATAGAGCAAAGTGGCAGAAGAAATTTACTTTAAATATAAATGGCTTAAACTCTTCAATCAAATACAGAAATTGGCAGAATGGATAAAAATGTATGATGCAACTATATGCTGATTACAAGAGACTCACTTTAAATTCAAAGATCCAAGTAGGTTGAAAGTAAAAGAATGGAAATATATATATATATACACACCATGCAAAGAGTAAGGAAAAGAGAGCTGGGATACCTACTCATATCAGATAAAAGAGACTAAGTCAAAAACTGTTACAAGGGATGTGGGGGTTCAAAGCTGGATGTACCCCAGAAAAACACATTCTTAACGTTAATACATCCTTTTCTAGCACACATGGAACATTCTCCAATATAGACCATAAGTTAGATAACAAAACAAGTCTCAATAAATTTTAAAATATTGAAATCATTCAATTTATCTTCTCCAGCCACAACGGAATGAAGCTGGAAATCAGTAATAGAGAGGGAAGTGGAAAATTCACAAACGGGAAATTAAACCACATACTCTTATACAATTAATGAGTCAAAGAAGAAATCACAAGGGAAATTAGGAAACATCTTAAGGTGAATGAAAATGAAAATACAACATATTAAAACTTATGAAATGCAGCAAAGGCAGTGCTGAGAGGAAAATTTATAGCACTAAATACTTACATTAAGAAAAAAGATCTTAAATCAGAGACAGAAGCTCATAACTGGAAGAACTAGAAAAAGAAGAACAAACTAAACCTAAAGTGAGTAGAAGGAAGGATATATAACAATTAGAGCAAAGATACATGAAATAGAGAATTTAAAAACTTGAAAAGATCTATAAAATTGACAAATCTTTAGCTAGATTGACAAAGAAAAACAGGGAGAGGACACAAATAACTAAAATCAGAAATGGAAGGGGACATTACCACTGACACCACAGAAATAAAAAGGACTATAAGGGAAGTGGACGTGGCTCAATGAATAGAGCATCTGCCTACCACATGGGAGGTCCACAGTTCAAACCCAGGGTCTCCTGACTCATGTGGTGAGCTGGCCCATGCGCAGTGCTGATGTGCACAAGGAGTGCCATGCCATGCAGGGGTGTCCCCCATGAGGGAAGTCCCACGCACAAGGAATGCACCCTGCAAGGAGAGCAGCCCCCCGTGAAAAAAGCACAACCTGCCCAGGAGTGGCTCCGCACACATAGAGAGCTACACAACAAGCTACACAGCAAGATGACACAACAAAAAGAGACACAGATTCCAGGGCCACTGACAAGAACAGAAGTGGACACAGAAGAACACACAGCGAATAGACACAGAGAGCAAACAAGTGGGGGAGAGAGGGGAGAGAAATAAATAAAAAAATAAATCTTCAAAAAAATTAAAAATAAAAAGGACTATAAGAGATACCATAAAAAACTATACACCAACAAATTCAATATTCTAGATGAAATGGACAAATTTCCAGAAACACAAAAACTACCTATATTGACATAAGAAACAGATATCAACAAACCAATAAGAGATTGAATCAGTCATCAAAAACCTCCCAACAAAGTAAAGCCCAGGACCAGATGGCTTCACAGGTGAATTTTACCAAACATCTCAAGAAGAATTAACACTAATGCTGCTCAAACTCTTACAAAAAATTGAAGAAGGAAAACTTCCTAACTCATTTCTATGAGGACAAAATTGACTTTATATCAAGCCAGACCAAGATACCAGAAGAAAATGGGAGCAGATGTACCTCATATGGTTGAGCACCTGCTTCCCATGTATGACATCCTGGGTTCAATCCCTGGTACCTACTAAAAACAAACAAATGAAAAAGCCAACTCTCATTGGGGAGTGGTTGTAGCTCATTGGTTGACTGCCTGCTTCCCATGTATGAAGTCCTAGGTTCAATGCCTAGTACTTCTTGGGGGGAAAAATCAGTTAATGTAATATACCACATTAATGGAATGAAGGGGGAAAAACACATGATCTTCTCAACTGACCTAGAAAAGGCATTTGACCAAATCCAGCATGCCCTCCTGATAAAAACAATTAGAAAACTAGGAATAGAAGAAAACTTCCTCAACAAGATGAAGGACATATGTGAAAAACCCACAGCTAACATCATACTCAAAGATGAAAGCTGGAGAAGTGGATGTGGCTCAAGCAATTGAGCTCCCACCTACCATAAGGGAGGTCCCTTTGGTTCCCCATGCCTCCTGGAGAGGACAAGAAAGACAGCACGCTGGTGCAAAGAGCAGGCGCAGTGAGCGGACACAACAAGATGATGCAACAAGGAGACACAAAGAGGAAAGACAATGAGACATGCAGCAAAGCTGAGGTGACTCAAGCGATTGAGCCCCTCACTCCCACATGTGAGGTCTCAGGTTCAGTTCCTGGTGCCTCCTAAAGAGAAGATGAGCAGACACAGAGAGCATACAGTGAATGGACTCAGAGAACAAAGACCCAGTATAAAACAATGAAGGAGTGTGTGAATAAATACAAAAAATAAATCTTTAAAAAAAAAACACAAAAAAACAAAGACTGACAGTTTTCCCTTTAAGATGAGGAATAAGGCAAAGATGCTCACTATCACCACTGTTATTCAACATTGTACTGGAAGTTATAGCCATAGCATTTAGGCAAGAAAAAGAAAATAATAAAGCATCCAAATCGGAAAGGACAAAGTAAAACTTTCCCTCTTTCCCTATTTGCAGATGACATGACCCTATACATAGAAAATCCTGAAAATTCCACAATAAAGCTACTAGAGCTAATAAACGAATTCAGCAAAGTGGTGGGGTTCAAGAGCAACATGCAAATATCAGTAGTATTTCGATACATTAGTACTGAATAATCTACAGAGGAAATCAAGAAGAAAAAAATTCCATTTACAATAGCGTCTAAAAAAATCAAATATCTAGGAACATATCTGACCAAGGATGTAAAGGACTTGTACGTGTAAAACCGTAAAACACTGCTAAAAGAAATCAAAGAACTAAATAACTGCAAGGACATTCCACATTCATAGACTGAAAGATTAAAAAACATTAAGACATCTAGTCTATGCAATCTCAACCAAACTTATAGAAATGGAAAAGTCAATCATCAAAGTTGGAGGACTCACACTACTCAATTTTAAAACTTATTATAAAGATATGACAATGAAAACAGCATTGTACTAGCACAAGGACAGACACAGACCACTGGAACTGAATTGAGAGTTCAGATATAACCCCTCAAATCTATGGCAAATTGATTCTTCAATGGGAAAAGAATAGTCTGCTCAACAAATGGTGGTGAGAAAATCAGAAATTTTTATGTGAAAGAATGAAGACTGATCCCTACCTCACACCACATACAAAAATCAACACAAAATGACAACAACCATTTTATAAGAACCAAATCTATAAAATTCATAGATATAACCCCTCAAATCTATGGCAAATTGATTGGGAAATATCTTCAGGATCTTGTGTTAGGCAATGGTTTCTTAGACTTTATACCAAAAGCCTCAGTAAATGTTACAGTGGACCCCAGAAAATCCTGTTTTTAAAGTTAATCCATTTCTGTGCATGTAACCGCATTTTAAGTAGGACCTTTTGATTAAATTACTTAAGTTAAGAGCCTTTGATTGGATTGCGGGACCTAGATGGGTCTTAATTCTTTTACTAGAGTCCTTCATAAACGGAGGAATAAAAAAAGCCACAGGTACAGAAAGAAGGCTTCAGAGATAGAGAGAAGCCTCTAGAAGTTGAAATTGCAAAAACTGGGAAAGAGAAAAATCACAGATGGAGCAGCCTGAAGCTGAAAGCAACAAGGCCCAGAGGAGAGGTAAGATATCAGCAGGCCCTGCTGTGTGCCTGATGGCCCACAGCTGTAGCTTGGTGAGAAAGTCTCTCTGATGATGCCTTTATTTGGACACTTTCATGGCCTCAGAAATTAATAAATCTCATTGTAAAAGCCAACTCATTTCTGGTATATTGTTCCTAGCGGCTATTCACATTCACATTTCACACTAAAACAAGCAACAAAAGAAAAAAATAGACATTTGTCTAAAGAACAAACACAAATGGCAAAAAAAACAAAAAAACAAAAAACCCATGAGAATATGTTCAACATTATTAGTGATGAGGAAAATATAAATCAAAGCTACAATGAGATATCATTTCATACCTATTAGAATGGTCACTATTAAAAAGACAGATTTTTATGTACCATTTATGTAATCTAAATATCTTTTAAAAAAATAAAAAAGTATATTGTTTAAAAAAGAGAGAACTACAAGTGCTGGAAAGGATGTGCAGAGATAGGAATGTTTATTCACTGTTGGTGGGAATGTGGTGTGGTATGGCCACTGCAGAGGACTGTTTGGCAGTTCCTAAAGAAGCTGTATATACATTTGCCACAGGACCCAGCAATACCACTACTGGGTATGTTCCTAGAAGAACTGAGGGCAGTGACACAAATAGACATCTGCACACCAATGTTAATGGCAGCATTATTTACAATTACCAAAAGATGAAAACAACCCAGGTGTCCACCAACACATGAATGAACAAACTGTGGTATAAAAACATGATTGGATATTACGCAACTGTAAGAAATGAAACTAAAACATGGCAACATGGATGAACCTGGAGGACATTATGTTGAGTGAAGCAAGCCAGACACAAAAGGACAATGATGATACACAACATTGTGATTATGCTAAAAGCCATTGATTATATACTTTAGATAAGAGCGTATGGTATGTCCATATACCTCAAAAAAACTTGCTTTAAAATAAATATGCAAGAATGAATAAATATGCAGTAATAGCAGCTATGTACAGCAAGAGAAGCAGAGAGAGATTGAGAGGTGATGAATTTTTTGTCTGTTTTTTATTATTATTAAAATATTGAATATGCTCTAATAATAATTGAAGTGATGAATGCACAACTATGTGATTATACCAAAAACCACTGACTGTACAATTTGGATGGATTGTATGCTTTACTGATATATATCAGTAAAATTGATTTGTTTAAAAAAAGAAAGAAAAAATAGATAAATGGGACCTCAATGAAATTTAAAACATCAAAGGACTTCATCATGAATGTTAACAACAACCTACAGAATGAGAGAAAATTTTGGAAACCACATATTCAATAAGGGTTTAATATCCACAATATATAGAAATGCTACATATTAACAAAAAGGCAAACAATCCAATTTAAAAATGAGCAAAAGATTTGAATAGACATTTCTCCAAAACCGATAAACAAATGGCCAAAAAGCATATGAAAGATACTCAACATCATTAGCCTTTAGGGAAATGCAAATCAAAACTATGAGAGGGAAGCAGATGTGGCTTCAGCAACCGGGCTGCCTACCGTATGGGAGGTCCTGGGTGTGGTTCCCAGTGCCTCCTGGAGAAAGCAAGCTGGCATGGAGGGCAGGCACAGGGAGCTGGTGCAGCAAGATGATGCAACGAAAGATAGACAAAGAGGAAAGACAATGAGAGACACAACAAACCAGGGAGCTGGGGTGGCTCAGGTGACTGAGTGCCTCTCTTTCACTTGGGACGTCCCCGGTTTGGTTCCCGGTGCCTTCTAAATAGAAGATGAGTTGGCCCTATAGATAGGGCATCCACCTACCACATGGGAGGTCCGAGGTTCAAACCCAGGGCCTCCTGATCTGTGTGGTGAGCTGGCCCATGCGCAGTGCGCATAAGGAGTGCCATGCCACGCAGGGGTGTCCCTCGTGCGCAAGGAGTGCACCCCATAAGGAGAGCCGCCCAGCGTGAAAAAAAAGTGCAGCCTGCCCAGGAATGGCACCACACACTGTGTCTTATTTTTGTTGCGTCATCTTGCTGCGTCAGCGCTTCATGTGTGTGGTGCCATGAAGAGCTGACGCAGCAAGATGATGCAACAAAAACAAGACAGATTCTGCGTGCCACTGACAAGAATACAAGCGGACACAGAAGAACACACAACTAATGGACACAGAGAGCAGACAATTGGGGGGAGGAGGCGGGGAAGGGGAGAGAAATAAATAAAAAATAATTTTTTTTTTTTAAAAAGAGAGAAGATAAGCAGACACAGAGAGCACAGCAAAATGGACACAGAGAATAGGCAGCAACTGCAAACAATGGGGGGGTTTAATAAAATAAATCTTAAAAAAAACAAATCACAATGAGATACCATTTCATACCCACTAGAATGGCTACTATTTTAAAAAAAAAGGAAAATAACAAGGGTTGGAGAGGATATGGAGAAACAGGAAGGCTCGTTCATTTTTGGTGGGAATGTGAAATGATGGAGTTGCTGTGGAAAACATTTTGGTGGTTCCTCAGAAAGTTAAGTATAGAATTACGATTTGACCTGGCAATACCACTTCTAGGTATATACTGAAAGGAATTGAAAGCAGGGACTCAAAAAGATACCTGCATACCAATGTTCATAGTGGCATATTATTATACAATTGCCAATAGATGGAAGCAACCCAAGTGTCTAACAACAGATGAATGGCTAAACAAATTGTGGTATATACATACAATGCAATGTTATTCAACAGTAAAAAGGAATGTAGTTCTGACACATGCAACAACATGGATAAACTTTGGCAATATAATATTGAGTAAAATTAGACACCAAACAAAAATATTATATGCTCTCTCGGATATTAAATAATTTAAGAAAGCAAATTCATAGAGTTAAACTAGACCAGTGGTTACCAGGCACCGGGGTGGTGGCAGGGAATGGAGAGTTAACAATTTATTGGTACAGAATTTCTGTTTGGAGTGACAGAAAAGTTTTGGTCATGGATGGTGGTTATGGTAGAACAACATTGTGAATATAATTACCACTGAATTACATATTTGAATATGGTTAAAAGGGAAATTTTAGGTTGTATATATGTTTCTAGATAAAATTTAAAACAACACAGGACTATACAACACCGTAAACGCTAACATAAACTTAGTATACTTAGTATAATTATTATATTGTTTCATCAAATCTAACAAAGGTGCAACACGAATGCAAAGTGTTAATAATTGGAAAACTGCATGTGTGAGAGGGGTATATGGGAAATCTATATTTTATGCATGATTTTTCTGTAAACCTATAACTTCTCTAATAAAACAAATTATATATATATGTATATACATATATGTACATATACATATATAAAAATCAGAGCTGTCCAAAGGTATAATGTTCTAAGGTAGGAGATACTTAAGCACAGGCTGTGAGATCACTTGGTAGGGATAGTGTAGAGAATAGTTGATCAGTAGGAGGGGGTTGAATTGGATTAGGGACCTAACCAATCCTAAAATTCTGATAATCTTTGCTTTCTATAATGCACAGCATAATGCCTTGCTTGTGGGCAATTAATGAATAGATAGCAATAATCATGTTTATTCAGGGTGAAGTTTATAATAATAATAAAAATTACTGTGTACAAGGATGAAAACTGGAAATATAATCTGAAACAGGTATAAAAGAATTAATAAAATGTTTACCCCTTAATTCTCAGTCTCTGTCTTACTGAGATAAGATCCTACATGTGTGAAGACTCTTCATAAACAGTAGAGAAGAAACTGAGAGGCTTAATGACAAGCTTTATTGACTTTGGAGACACAAGAGATAGTTGAGACTCTATGCCTTTCCCCTCCCTTTTATTCTTTGAAATGCCAGATTTATTCTATTTACCAAAACAGGATTCTGACTATGATAAAGGGGAGGGCATTGCTGCCTCTAGGATATCAATCACAAAAGCATTCCCAAAGCATCCATTTCTTCAGGAATCTGTCATCTATATATTTAGTTAAGCTAGTATTAAAATTATTTAGGTTTAATCTGTATTTCTGATCTGTGGTAGTAATAACTACTTATTACAATGAACTATACTTTTTTTTTCTTTCAAGTTCTAGTATAAGAATTTAGTTTATCAATTATTGGTCATAGCCATCCCTCTCTCTCTTTTAGCTTAACTTGATATGGCTACCTCTCTTATCTGTCCTACCTTCTTTTTATTTATTTATTTATTAATTATTATTTTTTAATGTTACATTCAAAAAATGAGGTCCCCATATACCCCTCCACCCCCCTCACCCCACTCCTCCCATATCAACAACCCCTTTCATCATCATGGGACATTCACTGCATTTCGTGAATGCATTTTGGAGCACTGCTGCACCACATGGATAATGGTTTACATTATAGTTTACATTTTCCCCCAGTCCACCCAGTGGGCCATAGCAGGACATACAATGTCCAGCAACTGTCCCTGAAGTACCACCCAGGACAACTCCAATTTCTGAAAAGGCCTCCATATCATATCTCTTCTTCCCTCTCCCTACCCTCAGCAGCTACCATAGCCACTCTCTCCACATCAATGCTACAATTTCTTCCTTACTAATCACAATAGTTCCATAGTAGAATATCAGTAAGTCCACTCTAATCCATACTCTATTCCTCCACCCTGTGGACCCTGGGATGGTTATGTCCACTCCACCTCTATATCAAGAGGTGCCACTTCCTAGCCCTGGACCAATGTGTTTCTTTTTGTGTTGTACATATTCTATTGCAGTAAAAAGGATATCCTAAAACATGAACAATAACAGCAGCAGAAATAAGACATGCCTTTTTGATGTCATACACTATAGAGTACAGGAGGCAAATATGGTTACCCCATGTCATACAAACTACAGAATAAGGAGTTGGCCCAGTTTCTAGTACCCAAATACAAATAGGGGCAGCTCAAGTGAAATGAAAAAAAAAAATTCTGCGTGTAATATAACAGTCTATCTTTACAGTCTGCTGTAAAGAAATTTGAAACTACAATGTAAACTATGGTCCATGCGGTGTGGCAGTGCTCAAGGGTATATTCACCAAATGCAATGAATGTGCCTCACTGATGAAAGGGGATGCTGATGTGGGAAGAACAGGGATGGGAGTGGGTAGGAGGTAGGGGGGTGGAGAGTGGGGTATATGGGAACCTCTTATGTTTTTTAACGTAATGTTTTGTGTGTTCTATTTTTTTTTAAAAAAAGACAATAAACAAAAGACAAAAAAAGAAATTTGAGATTTTATAATTTCTATGAAAAGGAACAGGATAGCAACTCTGTAGAGAAGTTCTATATATCTTTACTATACTCAATGCCCTGGGGAAAAAAGCAACAATAATAAATGTCTCATAGTATTTTTGCCTTTTCTGTCTTCCTTTGGTAAGTGTGTGGCCACTGGGTAAAGCCCAAGTGAAAATTTTGATTGGTAATGGCAATTTAAAAATAAATGTACTTCTAATGATTAGCATGACCTATATACTCATATGTAGGTATTTTAGAAGTGACTTAGGAAATTAGGAGAAAATGAATTTGTTTACATCCACAGAAAATTCAGAGTAAAATTTACAATAACTTAATAGAAAGAAATATACCAGGTTGTAGAATGACAACTGGAAATCTACTCAAAACTGGTTAGATCTGCTCGGCTATTGAAATCCACAGATAATTCCTAGTCTGATTTTAGTCAACAAAGTCAATCTTTTCTCCCCTCAAAACTTTTACTGAAAATGTAAACAAGCAGTAAAATTGACCCATGCAAATTGAATGTCTTTCAGATTCCAAGTGTCAGCATATAAGAAAATTGCTAAAATATAGGTCCAAAATATAGATGTTGGGTTTATTTTCAAGTATTCCACTTGGAAAAAACAAATTGCTTACAAGTAGGATGAATTTGGAAAGATATTTTTAACTTCAGTAGTTTTAAGTGCATGGTCAAATATCAATGAAGAGACGGAAATACACACAGCTATTTAAATGCTTACTTTCAAGAAACAATTCCAAGAAGTTTTTATAATCTTTATGTTCTTGGCTCTCTAAAGACCAAGAATTGATCTGCTGTTAAAATGACAACTAGAACCTTTGGTTCCTGGAATGCTACAGATTCATTCTCATGAGAAAGGTTTGTCTCCATGCTACTAAGTGGAAATCTGGTCACCAAGTAGTCAAGTGAACTGAGTCACCCTGGAAATAAATGGCAAAACCAAGGCAAAACCCCCAAGACTTTTTACTGGTCTATATTGATGCTTTTAATCCAAATAGTTTTTTATGTATCAACCTACCATTAAGAAGCTAAACCAGGGTAAAAACAATAAACAGTTATTTAGATCTCTCTATGGTATTAAGAATAAAATGAGGTGAGGGAAGGAAACCAAGAATATTTACAGCTTTATGTTACAAATATAGGAAAAATCCTATATTTGTATAGTGTACTTTGTTTGGGTAACAAAAAGCTGGAAAATCCAGTATTTTTCCTCTGATAACTATGATTGGTATTATCTTTGAAGCCTACATTGGCCAGTGTAGTGCAATACAAAGGTTTGGCCATTCTCTTCTTCACCATTCTTACTCTATTAATGGATGAAAAGACCTTTCCTTATACTATCAGTAAATACCTCTGAGGACTCCTGTCAAGTTTCAGAAAACTGAAAGTATCTATGGCTTAGACTAGAATTTTAATGGTCCTATAGAATAATTCCAACACCAAGGGAGACATAATTCAGGGTAAAGTTTATAATAATAATTAATAAAAAACTGTGTACAAGGATGAAAACTGGAAATATAATCTCAGTTATAAAAGTATTAATAAAATTCTAATATTTCATTTTTAGTTCCTTAAAAAAAATCCAAAATAATTTAATCAATGCTATAGTTGCATTTGTTCATTAAAGAAAGCTCTTATGCCTCTATTTCACAGACAAAGGGGAATACTTGTAATTACCACTTTCTGTGTTAGAGAGTAGCTTTGCAATATTTTAAGTAGATTTGAGGTTTCTCTTTTCTTATTATGAGTTAATAAATAAATATGCTTAATTACAAAATATTAACAATAAACAGACAGCATGTGACATGAAAGAAGGATACTCATACAAGATTTTAAAATTTAACTATCCCTTGCTTCTTTTCCCATTTTTTGGGAAGTCCTATAATGACACAGTAGTGGTTCTCAGGAAATAACAGAGAATTATTTCTACATGTCTTGAAAAATAATAGAATAATATTGGTGGATGTTGAAGGACAAAAGCTTCTTGGCTTTACTATTCTCTTTTGTTCTAAGAGGCCATCTCCTCAAAGACAAAAAGTCTTGTTTAGAAGTTTCATCAATGAAAAGGGTTGAGAAATAAAGTGCAAAACTCTGCTTGATAACCGTATAAATTCAGATTTCAAAACAAATATTTAAGACATTAACAAAATCATTCATATTGGTACATTCATATGGACATTAAAAGCAAGCTACATGCAAGGTTTCACTAATATTGGGGTAAAAAATAATTGGTTAGGCATCAGTTCTGTTTCAAACAGAAGGTGCACTAATATTTACATTCAGGGAAGCCTTAAAATCAACATGCAAACAGAGGACACATATTTATCACAACAGTACTTTAGCTCACAAGGCCACTGATTAAAAACAATTGACTTCAACACAAAGTGAAAGAACAAACAGGACTGAAGTGCATCAGGAAAACGAAGTATGTAAATATATATCTTAAGCTTATCATAATGGCTCAATATTGCTTCTAGTGACATAATTAATTAATTCAGAAATAAGCCACACTGTATTTTAATTCTGAAAAGGGTATGTTTTACAGATCATGAATAAACCTGTATTTTAGGACTTTTAAAGATGGGTAGGAGAAAGAATAGTGTGGGAAATTCAGCCATGCCTAGAAGCTACAGAAACCAGCACCATTTGCCATAAGCCATCAATACCCTACTTGTGAAAAGATGGCATTTACCTTTTTCAGATATCTGTACACTAGCAGAATAAAATCAACAGTCCCTGGACATCTCAGAAATACTTATAAGAAGGCCACAGAAGTCAAAAGCCCTTTTCCAGAAAAGGCCTTTGTTTATACTGGTTATGGGTTTGTAGATTAAAATGTATCATTTTAAGGCTTCTGAAAGGTTAGCCAGTCAAAATTTTTTTCTTAAACTACAGAGCCCATGCCACACAAATGATGGTAGATGATTAGGAAAATATTCCATCAAACGTTTTTAGAGAGAATCCTCCTTTGTGAGAAGTACTAGAGAGGTGAACATAGCAACGGTAAATAGTAAAAACATGCAGGATCTAAGAGTTAAAGCTTTTGGGGAAAGTACCAAATTGCCATATACTTAAATCTGATTTGGCTGTGCAGTATAAAGGCTTGTTAAACTTCAGTACATAAAAAGTTCAACAATTTTTAAAGTTCAACCAATGGCTTGGGCAATTCACTCCTACTCCTTTACACCACAAGTCACATACTCTACAAAGAGTAACATTTTATTGGCAGAAAAGCATTCACAAGAGCTCTCCTAAGACAGTGAAGAATCAAGATCAGAACGCATTATACAGAAGTAAACACAGTAGAAGCAACAGACAAAAATTCAATGGTTTTAGTCTTGACATTTCAGATGAGCACCCTGTTTTCTGATCACAGAAAGACCAACCACCAAATAGCCAATGCAAGGACCACAAGAAAAGACATCATGAAAGGAATACGAGGAGATGGAAAAGTACTAGAGTAGAGGTGGCACTTTTTGAGAGACTTGTGATCCTCAGGAATTGGAATAGAAACCTTGGGAAGATTTTCTTCATTTTCTTGCTGGGGCAAGTCTCTTTCAGTAGATCTCTCTTGCCTTTTAATTTTCTCTTCATCCTGTACTAACAGAGCACGTTGCTGTGTCTGCTTTCATGGTAGAAGATCAAGAAAGACAGAGAAAGATGAACAAAATGACATGAAAAATGCTCAAAAACGATACTTGGGGATGTGCAAAGGTTTTGGGAAGATCTTTTGGACATTCTTCACTTTAGCTTCACTTTCCTTAGGCAATATTTCCTAGAAAAGTATTTATAACTCATTAGGGTGCTCAACAGTTAAGTTTCTGAATTAATCAACATTAGAGCTTCTGAAAGTTCAAGAAACCACTTGCCTTCCTTTGTTACATTATTAACTCCTCCTTCAGAGGATATTCACATATGAACTTTGGGTTACTTTTCATTGCTTTGGCACTGCCAATTTTGCTTAGATCAAGTGAGCAAAGCCAGTAATGAAGCATTTTCTTGCCATCAGAAAAGTTAATTTTATTACAAATAGAATGGCAGAATATAAAAAGATAATCTCATATCTCTTCATATAGACTTAAAAAACTGCAACAGTTCTTTTGGTATGGTAATTAGCTTTTGCTCAAGGGAGTAAAAATCTTAGTTTTATACATTTTAAAGCCTGCAAAATAAAAAACAAAAATATAAAAGTTTATAACGTGCCTCCAAGGTCTACTTAAGTCGAACACACATGATTCAATTCTTGGAAACCTTACACATACAAAAAAGGAAAAAAAAACCAACCACCAAATTTTAAGCAATCGCAAACTTCCTCCCTCTTTCTCAGAGTCATGATTAAAAATAATAACAACCATCATGAAGGCTTATGTATTATATAAAGCAAATGCTTTTGATACTTTTAAGGAAAGTTTTTTTTTCCCAATTTGAGTAGTTTTTTTCCCCCTGTCCCCCAAATTTCTGTACTCTGCCCTCCATAGTTAAGACATGTTATCTATGAAAGGAAAAACTTGGCTCTAAGTTCTCTCAGTTGAGCCAGTCTTCTCTGATCAGTTTGGAAGTTCGACACTGGTTCTTTGCACACCCCTAAGTGATATGTATCAGGGAGAAAGTAGCTGGGGGACTGGTCAGCAAAAAGAAAAAAGAAAAAGAAAGGATGCAAAATTATAATGATTTTTAAAGAAAAAAATAGGGGGAGAAGAAAGACAACATAAAAAGAATAGGGTACAATTAAATTTATTTTCTTTCTAAATACATATTTACATCTTCATGCAGCTTTTCAACCAGCCATGCGCCGAAATAAGCAAATTGAAAGCTGCAAAAGCTGCAGCAGTGAAAATGTTACACGTTAGCCCAAAAGGCTGTGGATGTGAATTTACAACTACAGCCAAAAGAAAAAGGAAAAAAAAAATTACTCAGCAGCTGCTGTTCAGTTCTGGGGGGATTATGTGCTTAGTGCCATGACAAGAGCAAATTCTGATGGAGAAGCACAAGTCATAACAGCAGCTTTACCTCTGGCCCACCAACCTTTCTTTCCGAGGGAAGGATAGAGGTTTTCTTCACCTGGTCATACACAAATTATATAAAATTCAGTTGTATTGCAATGCAGCAACAATGCTGTTAAAGGTGGAAGAGGTATCCCCAGAGAAAAGAAATATTGTCCTAAATATTAAAGGAAAAGTAAGATACTCCAGACAGGGGAATTATCCTGATATTAAAAGGTTATCATAGTAGAGCTCTTATTTGTTACATAATTTATTTAGAGGGGTAACGTATGTAAGCATAAGAGTTAAAATTGCTGAAGGTTTCTTCATGAATTTAATTCAGTTTATAAAATGTTATTTCTTTAAAGTCCACAGAACAATATCTCTATTCCCAATACCAGATCTAAGATGATTTCTGGAGGGTTTCTATTAAAAGACATGATATATTTTTAACTGGAGACCAATTCAAATTTAACCTAACCTCATCCAAGAGTCATTAAGTTACTTTTTCAAAGCAGTAGAGCATCTTTTATAACTTGCTCAGAGTTAAAAAGAAAATTTCTAAAAAATATGCAGTTATGGTTTGTAGTTAGAGCTAACTAGGTCAGAGAGCAATGAGGCATTTTCTCATGGAGCCACAGACTTATAGAATTTTATAGTTAGTGAGGACCTTAACTATCACCCTATAAGCTAGGTCCTGACAAGAAGTGACTTGTTCAGAATTATTCATTAGACTATGATTAGCCTGACTCTCTCAATGAAATGAAGCCACTACCACTGCTATATCCTTTATGACTCGTATTGCTAGAGACTTTATCAGAATAAAGTATTTGACACTGAGAGTGGTAGTCTCCCAGAAGTTAGGATCATTGTTTCAGTTCTGGGTACATTCTCTAGAGCCACAAGGCACAACTAATGTCCCTTTATATCAGGGAATGGAATCTGAGAGACGGTTAGTAAGAAAAAGAGTCTTCTATTATCCCTAGTAATTCTATTTTTCTACTTAACATTTAAGTATTCTCCAGCCTTACTTGGATAAACTCATTCAACTCTGTTCAGAAGTTGTTAGCCAATTTTAATCAGTTTTCAAAAATACAAGAAGTATCCTTTGTGGACCGAGTTTTATCATCTCCAGTTTCAGAAACTAAACAATAATTTGGATAGTTCCGCATGAATTCAAAATATAAAAACAAGTTTTTTAATTATTAAGATGTAGGAGGGGGAGGGATGGGGGTATACAGAATCCCCCTATATTTTCAATGTATCATTTATGGAATCTACAGCTTCTTCAAAAATAAAATAAAAATTATTAAGACATCATTTTGCCTCTCTTAACTAGAATTGCTATTGCTTTGGGGGAAAACAAGCAAATAATTTTTAAATCAGTGTAATCACTCAATGAGTCATTGGGACTAATAATACATATAAAGTGACTGTTTATATAAATATTTAACCTGTATAGGCAAAAGATTAAGTAAAGGATCTTTGGGTATATGCTCAAGGTAACTTTCAAGATATTCTCATTACACAGATTCATTTATTCAGATAAAAGATTTCTAAAATAGGTAATGACAACAATAGAAAAACAGCCCCTGGAAAGTATTTCTGGCCTCCTCTAAATGTGACTATCTTATAAAACAGCATATTAAAAGTTTGATTTTACTGTTTATAAATAAAAAATAAATTGTCAATAGTGTTTCTAAAATTTAAGTACTATCATTAATTCTTGGTGTTCTCCATTCTCTGGTTTAGGAGCCTCCTTGGTTTATTACATAATTATGGCTAAACATTCCAGACATTACTAAGTTGTACAAATGTTCAAATAAAGTAAAAAAAAAAAAAAAAAGATAATCCCTTTCCAATTTTGACTTTACTAAATTTAGTAAACTCGCTGGTCCTTGAAGGCAAGTTTGAATATAAACAAAGCTCTACTGGCTTATGGTCAATTTGTAAACACACAGCTGCAGACAGTGCTCAGAGGCTCCTCTACTAATCATTTACTGGTGGCTCTAAATGGCTCCCATAATTGGATTGGGTAGCCCACTAACATAAAAAAACAATATTTGATTATGAATGCCTTAAAACTGAAAAAAATTGGTAAGGCACCAAAGTTAAATTTCAACTCTAACCTTTCCCTCAGATATAGAATATTAATAAACAAAGATATTTATTCTGTTCATTCTGGTAGTTGCTCACATGGACAAAATACTCACTCCTTCTCCTGTGGGGATTTGCCCATTGATGTTAAGTGTTCGGAAGGGAGAGTGAGTGGACAAACGTTTATCCCATTCACTAGGCCGTGGTTCTGGTACAGATTCCATGAAGTTCTTTTTCAGCTCACTGATGCTGGCATGATGTTTTTTAATCTCTTCTTGACTCTTGTCTAAGTCCTAAAGTTAAAATGACAAAGATGCAAAACAATAAATACTCGGGGATGTACCAAGAGCAGCCCATCAGAGACTATGGGCACTGGCAGAAAACATACTATATCTAGGATAATGTGCCTAATCCACAAACTGTATTCAAACTGTAAATATACTACATAGTATATTTGCTTGGTTTTGTTTTTTTTTTTAACAAGGTGCTTTTCTTGGAAGCAGTGAAGCGTCATAACCCCTTAGCTCTTAGTAGTTACAGAGTTCACTTTACATAAAGAATTTACTCCTTAATTTTATCTCTTCCTCCCACTATGCTAGATCTCCAACTCCCCAACCCGAGAGGGTAATCCCACAATTCAGCCTCAGCTTGATATGAACTGATTTAGGCTCTGCTTAGGCAGGATGGAGATCACAACTGATAAGGAAAAACCATTAAACAAGGACGGCTGAAAGATTCAACTCCCACCACTGGCTTTATTTTGCATTGGTCATGTGCAGCTATTCAGTCTTCCTCTAGTTCTATCTGGGGATAGTTTTGCTTCCCTCTTAGTAGGTGGCTGTTGTTGCTTTTAGATAAACAGGAACATTCCTTTCTTGATATGACTTTATGACTGACATTCCTTACTCAAGCCTCCAGAGCAGATTGTTATTACCTCTGGAAAATCACTCAAGGGTATGGAATATAATGGCTGCTTTTCTTTGCCAATGCTATTTACATGCATTAAAAATTGTATGCTTTCTAACTTCTAACAGCTTCATTACATTCCTTACTTAGTACAATTCAAAGTGAAGACCTTCTAGTAACCTTCAATGGGTTGGAAGTGAGTAAACAAGAGTTTGTCAAATACTTAGTATAGCTCCTTAACAATTTAAAATAAATGACTGTTCCAGAAATTTGAATACTGGGCAACCTGTGGTAGGGACAAGCTCTTAAATGGAATATTCTAGGGAGAAATGATAAAAACTAAGGTTAATAAAGCATGAACTAAAAATAATATTTAGGTTTATGTAACAGGAGTTAAGAAATATTAAGTATAAAAGTATAAAAGGAATGTCAAGAGACGGTCCAAAACAAGAACTTTCAAAAGAAGACTTAACCAAATATAGTCTGGGAGATGCAACTTGAGGACAAAAACTCAAATGTTTTTTGTCTAACACACTTAGAAAAAACTCAAAAGAGCTATGCTTGAGATCAAAATATGTGGGAGTCTGTCACTTGATAACTGATGAAAATTATGTTTATTATATATCAAAGAATCTCTGTATCCAAGAAAAGCATGCTAAATAAATCTTCTGATATGTTGTGTATATTTTGGGATTAGTCTTTCTTTTTTGGCTCTGTGGGAAACAGCCTAATTTTGGGGGGGAAAAATTGGAATTAGTTTAAATCTAAATTTGTTTGAAGGTTTTTCCTTAGGGAAATATAGGCCTCAACTAAATAAAACTTTTCCAAAGTAATGCCAAAGGGGAAATAGCATAGGAAAAAGAATCAGTAAGATACAAGAAAATAATTTTGATTCTGAAGGTGGTCATTCAGAAAATTCAGTTACTGGTCTACCCTTTTTATTTATTCAAGACTGAACCATGTACATTTGCTTTGTGATCCATCAAGGAAAACCAACCCCAAAAGGACAATCCTATAGCTCCCCCATAAGAGTACCACATGCCTGCTGGAATGAAATGTAAGTATATCTCACGAATATTGGTTTCGCTATGGGAAAATAGCAGTTTGCACTTTAGTTCTAGCTAAAAGCAAGAAAAGCATGTTTACTAGTTAAGGAAAAGCATAAACAAGCTCATTCAAAGACTCAGCGGTAAGCTGATCAACTGAGACCCACATGGCCCCACTAGGCACCTAAGGCCCTATGACCCAGTTCCTGATTTGAATTTCTATCTGCTTGGGCCAAGAACAACTTAACACTTTACACATAAAGAAGGGTTAAAAGTGAGAATGGAGCAAAACAAAAGTGAGCAAGAGATACTAGGTCGGATCACAACTCTCTGGATTAGACTTTTAACATGAGAGATGGTGATATGTTATTCTTCTTGCCTAGTTTTTGATTGGCTTGGAACCTGAGAAAATAAATGTTCCAATAAATCAGCAGCTTCTTATGGCACTTTCTCAATCTTTCTTAGCTGGCTTTGTTGGAAGCCTGTGGGGGCACAGAGTAAAATTAAGATCTCAAAGGGACCTGTTCCAAATAGAATTTGTCATAGACATGCTACAGGTTCTCTCTGGGAGATGGAGGAGGAGGCGGTAGATCTAAAAATGAATATGACCTTATTTGTGCCAGAACAAAGCATTAGTGAGGGTGGGGTAGGAGTAAGGGGAGGAGGGATGCTTTAAAAAAAAAAAAAAACTGCCTAAGTGACAGATAACTTGGGAGAACTTTCTTAGGGAAAAAAAAACCTCCTTTTTACAATGTCTCAAGAATGATGGTTGGCCAGATTACCTTGGCTGTTTTCCGATTAGACACTTTTTGATGCCTACCATCTTATAATTTTAGCAACAAACCAAATACTTCATTAAATATAAAATATTCTCAAAAGGCAGTTTTAATTTTCAAACACACACTTATTTAGGAATCTTTTCTCAAAGCTGTCAATGAAATGCTGGGAAAAATCACATCACACACAAGCACTTGGTAAGTCTAGAAGCCATAACACACCTCACAGAACAAATGGCAAATATATGATTGGTACTACCGGTTCCAGTTAGAAGGAAGCACTGAAGATGAATTAGTCAAAAAACAACAATAAAAAAACATAAATTTGGAATTGGGGGATGTTACATTGCTGAGTATAAGGAGATCAACTGACACCTATTATCTTTCCTATTCTCTGAAGACAGAAGACAGAGGTTTTCCAGCTTTGGAAAACTTCATGTTACATGACATAAACATATGTAAAGCACTTGGTATTTTGCCCAGTATGCAGTACATGCTTAATGAAGGCTGGCCAGTAGTATAATTTTTATTAATTTTACCAAAATACCTTATATACAGCAAAATAAAACATATATAGACAAAGAAAAAGAGGAGGTTAAGTAATTTTTAGAGGCCATATATTAAACCAGAGATCATTCAGAAAAGTTTCCTCAAACTACCAGTTTAATATTTATCACATTTAAAATATGTTCATAATTCAGGTCTCAACTAAAACATTACTTTGTCAGAAACACCTTCCCTGATTGCCTTCCAAAAAAATCTTTAAATGTCGAAAAAAATTTTAATAAGTTAAAACCTTGATACCAGAGTTAAAACTCATTTCTTTTGGCTCTGTCTTAAGTATAGTTGTAAGATACAATTCTGCTCATCAGGTTCCAAAGGTGACTTTTTCTGATTCAGAAACTAACTTAGTTGCTGTTTTTTCCATATAGAAGAATTCTCATTTCCTTATTTTTTCCTCTAAACTTCTAATTAGTTTTATATTTCTGTATCTAATGTGGAATCCAAAACTAAGTAAAATACACAAATATAGGTCTGCTAAAATCATACCAATGTGGAATATAATGGGAATGGGATGTTACTATTTCTGAATGGAAAACTATAGTTAGTAGAGTTAGACAGACCCTAACTCAAATCCTAAATTTACCAATTTACCAGCTCTGTGATCTTAGGGAAATTAAATTACTTAAATTCTCTAAGCCTTGATTTTCTTATCTTTAAAATAATGATGTTGTATTCACAGGCTTATTTTTGAAAGTAAATTATCTTATCTCCTAGTAGGTACTCATTAAATGCTAGGCTCCCTTTCTTCTCTTCTGTGCCTTACTTTTTTTTTTCTTTCCCCTCTCCTATCAGTTTCAAGTATCTCCAATATTTTAAGTCCTTTCTGAATTATTATTTTTCCCTACTTTTCCACACTGCCTTACTTCAGAAGATGAAAAAAATAATGCAAATTTGCTTCTTGAAACACTTTGAAAATTCAAAGACCTTTTAGCAGTGATGTAGAACTTTCTAAAGTGGGTAAAACAATGGAACCATGAGAAGGAGAAGTATTCCCAATCATATATTTTTAACGTAAGTATGAGAGATGGAAATAAATGGAAATAAAAAGTATCAGGAGGAGAGATGGTTGCGTTATCTTCAAGTTTATCAACATGCAAAAGCATTTTAAACCTAAAATTCTCTCATGCAATGGCATGCAAAAACAAATGCAGCATAGAAAGAAGAAAATGGAATGCAGAAGTTCCAGGGCATCAACTGAAATAAGCTTCAAGTTCATACAAACCTCCAACATTAAATTGCTATGTCTGATATAAATGCTTTCACCATCTAGTCTCTCTCTTTTTTTCTGTGAAAATGAAAGGGAAAAAAACAGAAAAGCATAAAAAATTAAAACGTTGTTCTTGCAGAGAAAAACCGCAAACTGGCAAACCAAAAATATTTAAAATTAAATGTCTGCAGTGCAGCATATGCCAACATGAAATGGAAACAGAAGCACAAGGACACACAATGAACACAATTACCACTAGAAAATGGATGACCTTGTTCATGAATGATGAAATAATAGGATGATGTTATTTAAATAGACAGTGCTCCTGGCTTCATTGGCTTCTTATATATCAAGTTGTTTCATATTCACTTTTCAAATACTATTTGGGGGTTTTTGAGCACTACTTTAAAATTTATGACTTTAAAAAGCTTTGAAACACCAAGTTCCATGGAATAAAGAAATGCCTGAAAATATTTAGCTTTTGGGACATATTTCATATTTAATAATACTGTAATATATATATCTCTAATACCTGTCATAAGAAAGATCTATAGGCATTTTATACATAATCAGTTAATATTCTTTTAAGTAAGAACTGATCCATCCTGCTCTGTTGTTGGGAAGAGTGAGGTGCAGAGCAGTCAAACCCACAGTTATTAACAATATTGAGAGTTGCTGCTATGATGGTTTTTATCACAAATATGTAAAATATATTGCCAACAATTCCACAAACATAATGCATTGTAAAATATTTCTTCTTTTTTTTTTAGGAGGTACCAGGGAATTGAACCTGGGACCTCATACAGGCAAAAAGCAGGTGCTCAATCACTGAACTACACCTGCTCCCCTGAAATATTTTTTATAAGGTTTAAGTATAAAGGATAGGTTTGGTCTTCACTCACTACTTTATTTTGTTTAAAGATATATTTTCTTATGGAAAGTTTACCTAAATGTGGGATTATAATTTCACTGGTGGTGTGTGTGTGTGTGTGTCTGTGTGTGTGTGCGCGCGCACGCGCCTGCTCTTTCAAAATAACTTCTGATCAAGAGAAATCAATGAAAAGAATGGAACACTGTCTTTTTAATGCACTGTATATCAGCATGGATGAAATGGCAATGTAGTTTTGTGAAAGTGAAAAATGGCTAACCTTCCTCATTCTTATCAGATCTTCAGTATTTTCAGTAAGCTTCTGTTTTGCCATAATTTTAAAAAGAAAGAAAAATAAAATATTGGCTCACTGAAGTTTGTTTGAACTTTTATTTCATAACTTTTGTTTTTAGGGATAGGGAGTAGGGGGAAAAGAAAAAATTGAAGGGATGGGAGGAGAGAGGAACAAGCGACCTGTTGGCACAAACCTGAGTTTGGTCACCATTTGAGGTGGGTACTGTGACCTCGATGTGGGTTTTTTCCACCTACATTTAAGAAATAAAGTGGTAAAAACATTTTAGGTTAGTAGGTTTCTATGAATAGCGTTGTTTCAAAATAAGCTGAAACTTTAAGTGGGTTGTGAAATATGCACTGACATGTAATCTTCATGATGCAGTCTTATGGAGGGTGTTACAGGGAAGGATATCACTCAATGCAATCTGTTACATTCACCATCACACTTTCAAGGCAGAGGAGGTAATATTGATATTCAAATTATCAAAAAAAATCAAATTAAGGTAATTATTCCACTAAAGAAAACATTTTTATATTTATTTATAAAAAAGTATTTATTAAAAAAATAGTTTAGGTTTGTCTAATGCTACAGACATGCTTTTGTTTTGCTGTTTTTTAATGATCTGGAAGTACTTTAAGTAACATTTAAAAACAAATTTACAAACGAAGATACCAATGTATGACATACATGACAGAATTTAAAAAACAAAATCTTTACAGTTAAAACATACATATAATAAGCCACATATATATACAAGCATATACAAACAAGTATATACAAAGGACTTTGCTAATTGACTGATTTATTTAAGGAGGCAATTTCAACCCTTCAGTTTGCTAGACAACAAAATATCAAAATCAACTCAATCCAAATTTTTCTGACACAAAATTACTCTCAGGGCTGATTTATAAATAAGTACATTCTGGGCTCAGCTATAACATTCAACATTTGTAATCTCCTCTCTAGAGGGTGGAGTCCATGTGTTTGGTGAAAGGGCAAGGTTCATCCTCAATAGTATGAAGAGAGTAGCTGAATTCTCTGTCTAGATTTGAAATACCTTTAGTAATAGTCACTTAATATCCACAAGATACAGTAATTACTTAAAGTAGGCTATTAAGAAGAAGCATAGCAGAGTGAACAAAGCCTATTACACTGGATATTTCAAAATTAGAAAATTAATTTTTTATCAAGGGTTAAATCAATCACATTGTATCATTAAGTTCTTATAGAGACTCATCAGTCTGGTTTTGACACTCTTCTCATACTTGGTAGCATTACCATGTCATTGTGCTACCTCCTCTAGGACTGAATGTAAAGAACATAAGATAACACCAAACTCTGTGACACTGTCAAATCATAAGCACATCCATTTAGAACACTTTTAACTATCAGGGGTAATTAACAATTTGGGACATTTCTACTGTGAATTCCAGTATACTTACAGTGTAGCCATTAACAAATTATTTTACCTCTCTGAACTTAAGTTTTCTTGTTGATAAAATAGAGATAGTCTTATATTGTACACCTGTATAATGGTAGTTTTTAATCATTCTATAATGCTTAAATTCCTTGTTTTAATAAATAATGACTTTTTTTTTGCTTTGGGTCCTTTAGCAATACAATAGTAGAAACTGAGAGCCTTTACTTCCGTCTAAAAATAAAGTCCAAGTAACAACAGCAGGTCTGTGTATGACCCCACAGACAACCTTTAATAAGATGAAGATGTACATGAGAGAGATGTGCCACCTCCACACCTTCAGAATAGGCTTTGTCAAATAACTCAAGATTGCAAAAAGCTTTCTCCATCTGGCACTAAATTAGTGTTAGATGATGAAATTTACCTAGTTAACAAGGCTACTTTATTACTACTGACACTTTATATAGTAAACATGGCTTAGGTGAATGCCATTATTATTTTCTAATTGCTACAAATAAAGTCAGCTCAGAGTCACCCTTTATTCTGCCACTATTATTACAGTGGCTGAAGGTTATCAGAACAGGCTTTCAGTCTGATTTCGACAAGAGTATCATATTTATATAGAATTAATTGACAGCAAAACCCTCTACTAGTAATTGAAAGGCAGATATATACCAGAGAGAGATCTCTCCATTCTGCTGAGGTCTCAAGCCAAGTGTACCTATTTTTGAAGATACTTGTGCCTGTCTTACAGGCAAAAGGAGAACAAGTAAATTAACATAAGGCCAGAGGAAACTTTGCCACTCAGGAAGGTTCCCTTGCCAACTCCAGTAATCCAACAAAAGGAAGGATAGCGAGAGTGCCAGATGAGATATTCTAACCTTAAAAAGGCATTATTGATACTGAAACTGATGACCAGTATCATGCACATTTAACTAGGTACAAAAATGCAAACACCATTTGCTCAATCTTTTTTTCTCTCTGGATTCAAATTAGTCTCAAAGGACAATAAAAACTGCATGTCGATATATTTAACAGTTTATTTTTTAGATAATAACGTTAAAAGAGATCCAGATTGGCCACTGTTCTACCATAAATTAACCAGATATTGAACTGGTTCCAAAAGAATAGGATTAATCCATCTCCAAAGGTAAGAGTATTTCAAAAATTTAGTCTTACACATTTTTAAATTTAATAGACATATAAAAAATTAATTCTTCTTGTGGACACTACTTCTCTGAATTTCTATTGTCAACAGTGAGGCTTGTATTTGCTTCAATAGATCTGAAATAGCACCTCAACTTTATCACTGCTTAAATGTGTTTAAAATGCTTATAGACATATAAAAGTAACTGTTACTCCTGGCAAATATGCTAATTAAATTGGTATTCTTGCAAAATGGCTCAGTGATTGTGGGTATCATCAATTCAGAAAAAGAAACAATTGAGCAGCATAACCTCTCCTACACAACAGATCTTCCCCTGTTTGTAAAGTTAGCTTAGGATCTGAAAAATGGCATAGATGTGTTTTATATTATATCTGTTCTCTGGAAATGTGCATACATCCATCTTAGAAAATCAAATTATATTTTAATCACACTAGCAGAACTTACTCTAAAAAAGGAATGTGGAGACTCCTTTTAGATGAGTAAAAATTCTTTTTATAAAGCAGATGATCACATACTGGTCTGTTTCACAAACTCATTTTTTTAGATACTAAGTTCGGTCCAGGGGTGGGTAATCTGGAAATTTCCTCTGGGATAGCTTACTGTTTTTATGGCATAATTCTATGAAATTATCTTATAGGTTCATGGGAGAAGCCATCTTCAGAAAGAATGAGGAAAAAATAACTTTGTTAGTATTCAATAAAAAAATCAATTGCTTTGAAAACCTTCCTGATCAAGGAATTAAGATCTGTAAATCGGAAAGTGAATTAGTTGGATATTTGGACTTATGACATACCTTCCACACTTCTGTGGGTGCTGGCTCAACTTGCTCAGGTGGCACTTCTTCCCTTTTCACTTCAGCCTTAACTGTTTCCTTCTGTGTTTTAGAGACCACTGTTTTTTTGACAGAAGTACCTGGGACACTGACTTCTGTGACCTGACTCTGAGCAATGGCTGGTGCAGAGGTGGGCCGAGGACTTCGGTCTGCTGAATCAACAGCCGCTGTCAAGTGGGAAAGGGTAAAGGGAAGAATAAGTGAAGGCAAGGGTCAACTGTACTACTTCAAAAGTCACTAGGAAAACTAACTGTGAAGCCAGGATGCATATGAGTGTTCCAGTGTCCAGTAGGCTATCATACAGAAGGTAAGAAAGAAATCATTTGTGTTCTGCCAGGTAACCAATGAGAACAGGAAAGCTGAAAGTCCCCAAATAGAAAAGCTAAAATGTGCTAATTATCATGCTCCATAAATGCTGAATTCTGGTGTGTGTGTGGGGTGAAGAGGGGGAATCAACTTAAGAAACTGAAAACCCATGTTGTTAGTTAGCAAGATTAGTTAACTTTGTAATCTGCTAAAAGTATAGGAAGTTTCAAGAATCTGCAATGTAGGCAATGGAGGAAAACAAGAAATCAAGTCTGATTTCTTCCATGAAACCTTTTTGAAATAAAGACCAGTTTATTTGTAGACAATTTCAGGAACCTAAAATATATTCTAGGAAAAAGGGATTAAGTCTGATTTCCTCTGTGAAGCCTCCTTGGAATGATTATAAAAGAGCTTGACAAATAAATCTTGATAAGAAATTTACTATTATTCGATGCTTGTAAGGGCAAGTCGTTGAACCAGATACTTTCTTTTTTAATAACAAATCATTTGATTAAAATAATATGAATTCAAAACCTTTGGCTCTCAGTCCTACCTAAAACAAAACCTTTTGGGTTCTGTCCTACCCCTCTCCCAGAGTCTTCTCAATTTTTATTATAGCTTCTATTCTCTAATATATTTAGGGCTTTTGTTCCCAACCGGGTGTGATTCCCCACCCCCACCCCCCAGGGACACATTTTGGCTGTGTTTGGAGACCTTTTAGGTTGTCACATTTGGGGGGTGGGAGTGCTACTGGCATCTAGTGGAGGGCAAGGATGCTGCTAAACATCCTACAATGCACAAGATAACTCCCACAATAATCCATCCCCAAATGCCCACAGTGCTGAAGTTGAGAAACCCTGATTTAGGGAAAGGCTGTACAGACAATATTAGAGAGAAAGAATAAACAATATTGGCTTATGAGAAAAGCTTGATCTTTTCACAGAGCTAATTGCTGTTTTGAACTACTTGGCATTTATGTTTTGATAGCTCACTCCAAAACAATCACTCTTACTCTTTTTATGGTTTCTATTTTCATTCTCTCAGGGACTAAAAGAAAACATCTGAGCATTTTGTAGTAACACCTCACTTATCTGGCAGGTCTAGGAATAAAGGTGTTATTCCATATGATTTAATTTTCTGATAACAGATCATTATACTTTCACATACTGAGACTTAAATTTTAATCATTTTGCATGGAACTATTTACAATTTTTATTACATACTTTCTTGTCTTCTTCAACTGAGTATACTGAACATAATTTACTTGACAAATTTAGATTCATAAGCTGTAAGGATTGGGCAAAACAAAGGAATTCCATGAATCAGGACAATTAAAAAATTTAAATTCATGGCTCCTTCATATACACAATGTTTAGAAAGAAATGCTCATTATCATTTATTGGTCTCCAGGAAGAGAAATCACTCTTCAGAGAATGGAATAGGGAAAATAGCACAAGCACAAGAATCTATTTTATGTTTCAGTGAAAAATTTGTGGACTCTTCCAATTCCCTTCTACTCACGGATGCTCAAAGCTAGTCACTGCAAGAATGGCAGATGGCAGACCAAATCTAACAACACAGGAAAATGTGACAAAATATTTTGCTCACAGTTGTGTTAAAATATCATCATACATGTGTATTCACACCTCCTCTCAAAGAATTAATTTAACTCTGCTGGGCATCATAGAAACATAGCCCAGGCTTTCACCATGTGTTATTTTACCACTTGCATTGTTTTTTTTTTTTTTTTTTTTAATTGTTGTTGTTGCTTTTTGAGCATTGGGTTTTTTGTGTTTTAAGATTTATTTATTTATTTCTCTCCCCTTCCCCACCCCGGTTGTCTGTTCTCTGTGTCTATTTGCTGCGTTGTCTTCTTTGTCCGCTTCTGTTGTTGTCAGCGGCACGGGAGTCTGTGTTTCTTTTTGTTGCATCATCTTGTTGTGTCAGCTCTCCGTGTGTGCAGCGCCATTCCTGGGCAGGCTGCACTTTCTTTCGCGCTGGGTGGCTCTCCTTACAGGGCGCACTCCTTGCGTGTGGGGCTTCCCTATGCGGGGGACACTCCTGAGTGGCAGGGCCCTCCTTGCACACATCAGCAATGCGCATGGGCCAGCTGCACACGGGTCAAGGAGGCCTGGGGTTTGAACCGCGACCTCCCATGTGGTAGACGGACACCCTAACCACTGGGCCAAGTCTGCTTCAGGCATTGGGTTTTAATCCAACACTAACATTGCAGAGCCAAATGATGTGTCTTCAGCATTCCTAACCCTGGCAATCTGCATGGTATGTGAAAAAGCAGGTGTAAGTAGGGAAACTGGGAGTTAGAAATAGAGGCAGAAACAGAGTTGGGAGGTTTGGAAAAATGATGACATTACAATGAAAAGTCCTGTCTGTGAAAGGCAGTGTGTAACAGACACAAAAGCCAAATCATAAGTCTTAGGTTTGAGCTCACTTTAGTAATACATAGCTGTATGATGACCTAGGGTAATAACCTTACTCTTACAAATATTAGTTACGTCATTTATAAAATGTGGAAGATATCAATTCTATAGGATAGTTCAGGAAGGGATATTCCAAGGATATAAAATACTTTTTAAACCATAAATATAAATAACTTTTAATGTTGTACTGAAGTTCCTGTATTTCTCTGGTTCTGGGTTAATATTATTTCAAGAGTATGTTGGGCAAAAATTAATTATGTACACATTGATGTGCAATTCAAGTGAAAGATATCACCTGGGAGCCCTGGAGAGTGGCAATATTGCTCTCCTTTTCTCAATAAGGAAATTGCAAACATGGATCACAGAGAATCATGGTAGTAATTACATTGTTTTTTTAAAAAACCAGTTATATTGAGGTATAATTCACATACCACACAATTCATCTATTTAAAGTATATAATTCAATGTTATACTCACTGGATTATGGGTAGTGATTTAGACGTTTTGGGCTCTTTCATTTGTTACCTTTTACAAAATTTTGGTGCATGTATAGAGGACATTTAAGTTTAAACAGATCTCCCATTTTTGAAGGCCTGGTAAAAGAAGAGTGCTGGTGGTAATAACCTTATGGATACACTAAACATATGTATTATATTGTTCTTGGTTGACAATAGCAGAAACTTAGACAATTACATAATAATCCAGTAAAGAGTAAAACTTAAAGAAAGCCTTAAATTCTAGCCTAGCTATGTTACTTAACAGGGCAATTCCTGGTATAAAACAGCTATGCAATGGGTTATAGGGTCCACATGAACCATCTGTGGATCTTGAAAAATAAACAGAAAATTTTAATCAATGCTCAGGTTAGACACATGAGTTAGAATATCTAAAAGTGAGATTTGGATGTAAGTATTGTTTGTTTTTTTAAATTTATTTCTCTCCCCTTCCACCCCCCACCCCCCAGTTGTCTGTTCTCTGTGTCCATTTGCTGTGTGTTCTTCTTTTTCCGCTTCTGTTGCCGTCAGCGGCACAGGAATCTGTGTTTCTTTTTGTGTGTCATCTTGCTGTGTCAGCTCTCTGTATGTGCGGCGCCATTTCTGGGCAGCCTGCGCTTTCTTTCACGCTGGGCGGCTGGCTCTCCTTATGGGGTGCACTGCTTGCGCGTGGGGCTCCCCTACACGGGGGGGCACCCCCGTGTGGCACAGCACTCCTTGCGTGCATCAACACTGCGCGTGGGCCAGCTCCACAAGGGTCAAGGAGGCCCGGGGTTTGAACCACAGACCTCCCATGTGGGAGGCGGATGCCCTATCCATTGGGCCAAGTCTGCTTCCCAAGTTTTGTTTTAAAACTCCAAAGATGATATGGATACACTCCTCTGGGAACAATCACTGAAGCCACTCATCACCAAATAAGTAAACAACCTGATTGTGTGACCCTAGTAAATTATATATATATTTTTTGCCCTAGTATCCTCATGATTAAAACAAGAATTCCTAAGTGCTTCTTTGCTGATATTAAATAGGAATATATGGGAACTGTTTGGAAAGCAAAAAGTGAAACAAAAATGTAAGGTAAAAAATTCTTCTCGTTATTAGCTATCCTTATGACCTATCACTCTATCACATAAATTGAGATCTTAACTAGTTTTAGTTCTCCAGCTGGTAAAGCAGATGCTCTGAGCAGCAGACATAACAGAAGAGAAAGGAATGCTCACATGTAATATTAAAGTGAGGCCCCTTATAAAGCAATACTTGTAAAAGTTCCCCTATTACACTATCTCTAGTTTAGAGGACTGTATTAATTAAAAAAGGAATAGGGTCCTAAATAAGGAAAAATCTCTTTTTGAGGAGGATGGAAAGGATCTAGGAAAAGGAGAGAAAAAATAGTTTTAAACATGTTCTGTTCCCAAGTTGTTATACTGAGAAACAGAGCACACAGAGGAAAAAGAAGACATTTGAAAACAGAACTGCAAAAATCTTTTGTCTTAGTTTGTGTGCAATTTACTTACTTAAAAGATAATAAATGTAAAGTGCTATAACAGTGCCTAAAACACACTAAATCCTCATATTGGCTATTAACATCTTTTATTCTCCCCCTTTCTACAAAAAAAAAAAGTCATCATGGTGGAAAGTAAACAAAACTGGTCTGGGAGAACAGTCCTAGCTTATACCTCCAGTTCTGTCACTAACTAGCTCACTAAATAGCTATGTGACCTGAGGCAAGTTACTTAAATTCTAAGGTTAGATTGTAAGAAATAACAAACATCAGTGGGTATCCATTTCAAGAAATTAGGAGGAAAAAACCCAGTAGATCAATAAAAGTAGAAAGAAAAAAAATACAAAAAATATGAACTGGCACAAATTAAATTTAAAAATTACAATAGGAAAAAACAAGAAACCTAAAAGTTGGTTGTTTGAAAAATTATTTAATCTAGCAAGACTCTTTAAGGAAAAAAGGGCACAAATTACTAAAATAAGAAATGCAAAAAAGGAACACTGCTATAGATCTTACAGATATTGAAAAGACAGTAAGTGTACATTATGCCAACTTTATGTTAATAATTTGAAAATTTACATAAAATGGATATTTCCTAAAAAAACACAATCTACCAAAACTGAAACGAGAACTATTGTTTTTTTTTTTTAAGATTTATTTTTTATTTCTCTCCCCTCGCCCGCCCCCACCTGTGCCTCCCCAGTTGTCTGCTCTTCTGTGTCCATTCACTGTGTGTTCTTCTGTGTCTGCTTGTATTCTTCTTGGTGGCACCAGGAATCTGTATTTTTGTTGCATCATCTTGCTGCATCAGCTGTCCGTGTGTGCGGTGCCACTCCTGGGCAGGCTGTACTTCTTTGGCGCAGAGCAGCTCTCCTTATGGGGTGCACTCCTTGCCTGTGGGGCTCCCCTACAAGGGGGACACCCTTGCATGGCATGGCACTCCTTGCATGCATCAGCACTGCGCATGGGCCAGCTCACCACATGGATCAGGAGGCCCTGGGTTTGAACCCTGGACCTCCCATGTGGTGGGTGAACACTCTATCAGTTGAGCCAAATCTGCTTCCCTATTACTTCTAAGTAATTCTATATCTAGTGAAGAATTTGAATCTGTAAGAAAAATCTTCCCACAAAGAAATCTCCAGGCCCAAATGGTTTCATTGGTGAATTCTTCCAAACATAATAAGTAAGAGAGTTAGAACTAGAATCTAGTTTCAATTGTTAAAACTTTACTTTTCTGGAGTAAATCCAATTTGACCATAATATGTTTTTATTTTTATATCAGTTTAGGACTTTTGCAACTATTTCATAAGAGAGATGGGCCTATAATTTTCCTTTCTTGTAACATTATGGTCAGGCTTTAGTACCAAATTTATGCCGGCTTCATATAATTAGTTGAGAATAATTTCCTCTTTTTCTGTTCTCTGGTAGAACAGTGTTATTTTGGTGGAAATTGACAAGCTGATTCTAAAATATATGAGAAAATGCCAAGGGTCAAGAATAACCAAGATATAGGGAATAATCTAGGGACTGAATAACCTAATGAACTTGGTGGTAAAGAAGGATTATGGTTAATAGTACAAACACGAGAGTGTTCTATGAATGAGAACAAATGTGCATCACTATTACAAGGTGGTGAGGATATGGTGATGCATGGGAAACATACAGTTAACTTATTACTATAATTAATAGCAATATTGTAATATTCTTGCATCCATGTCAAAGATCAATGCTAATGGTCAATTATAGGGGGGTATGGGACTTTTTCTTGTGGACTAAGGAAAACATTCAAAAGTTTACTGAGGAAATGACTGCACAACTCTGTGATGAAAGTGAGAGCCACTGAGTGTATACTTTGAATGGACTGTACAAGGTATAAGACTGTATAACACAGTGAACCATGATAGACTGTGGTTAACAGTATAAATATGAGTGCATTCTCTAATGAACTACTAGCAAATGTACAATATTAATATGTGATGTTAATAATAGGGAGGTATATGGAAAAATATACCAAATGTAAGGTACAGATCATAGCTAGTAGTAATATTTTGATGATGTTCTTCCATAATCTGTAACAAATGTTCTACAACAATGCAAGGTGTTGGTGGAGGGGTGATGTAAGGGAACTCTGCACATTATGCATGATTGTTTCGCAAGCTCACAACTTCTGTAATAAAATATATATATTTTATATAAGAAAGAATAGCCAAGACAATCTTGAAAAACATATTTGGAGAACTTACCATAAAAACTAAATAGTGCTGAGTCAGCCAAATATCCATACGGAAAATTATTGCATTTTTATCTCTATCCCATTCACACATAAAAATAAATCCCAGGTGGATTATTCGCAATATGAAAGGCAAACATTAAAGGTTTCAGGGTATTTTTTATGACTGTGAGTAGTTAAAGATTTATTAAATAGGGCCCAAAAAGTTCTCATGATAAAAGAACAAGTTGGTAAATTGGATGACATTAAAATTTAGAACTTCTGTTCATCAAAAAAACACTCCTACAAGAATGAATATGCAAGCCATAGAGTGGGATAATTCATTGCAATACTTAAATCTGACAAAAGATTCATATCCAGAATAAATAACTTCTACAAACTAATAAGCCAAAAAGCCAATAGAAATATGAGGAAATGATTTGAATAGGCACTTCAGAAACGACAAAATGTGCATGCCTATAAAAAGATACTCAACTTAATTGGTCATGAAGGTTTGAGTGAAGATCTGAAAAATCAGGAAAAAAATTAAAACTTTAATCCCAAGAAGTTAAAGAGTATTAGGAAATTCTAATACATTTAAAATATTACAAAGAGACATCTGGAACTTAACCTTCTACTCACATTCAATGTACTTTACATATGAAAAATAATCATTTTATTTACAACATTTATTGAGTACTTACAATGTAGCAAGTACTGTGGTAATTATCAGGACCATTTAAGATCTTTAATAATTTCTTTTAAAGATTCACAAAATGTAAAGATAGGAAGGAGGAGCATGGGATATATATATTTAAGAAGATTGATTAGGACTTCTGAAAATGTGGATTCTGTTCTAAGTTTATAGTAACTAATTCTGTTACTCTGGACAAATTACTTTGCTAGACTTAAGGATCCACTAGGTGGCCAGAAAAAATGATTTCAAAAATTGTTTTCCAAGTCCCAAACCTTTTTAATATTAATGGTAAAACCAACAAAGCTATAACCATCTATTCTTAAGAATTGTCTTACATGATTTGGTTTGGAAATCTCAAGCATTAATTTAGAATTCTGAAGGATGCGGACTTGGCCCAGTGGTTAGGGCGTCCGTCTACCACGCAGTTCAAACACCAGGCCTCCTTGACCCATGTGGAGCTGGCCCATGCACAGTGCTGATGTGCGCAGGGAGTGCCCTGCCAAGCAGGGGTGTCCCCCGCAAGGAATGCGCCCCGTAAGGAGAGCCACCCAGCATGGAAGAAAGTGCAGCCTGCCCAAGAATGGTGCCGCACACACGGAGAGCTGACACAACAAGATGATGCAACAAAAAGTAACACAGATGCACGTGCCGCTGACAACAACAGAAGCTGACAAAGAAGAACACACAGCAAATAGACACAGAGAACAGACAACTGGGGTGGGGGGAAGGGGAGAGAAATAAATAAACAAATAAATCTTTAAAAAAAAATTTAGAATTCTGAAAGCAAATTTTTGGAGATAACTCCCCCTGCCCCAAGAGTATAGTGAAAAACTTACTAACAACTAGTCAGTATTAGCTGGTGACAGCAAACATTTTTTAAGGTATTGAACTATGAGATTTCTACAGCTAGAAAAACAGAGACAGGCAGGATGTGATTTTTCTAAGTAAAGCTTTTTAACTTGTTTAAGGTACCAAAGCTAATTAACACTTGCCTCTGGTTATTTTTGCTATCATAAAGAAAAGATATATCGGGCATAGTATCTACCTAACTATGAAACCTCTTAGTGGAAAAAAAACAAGGGATATGGTATTAGACAGACCTGGGTTTTTGTCCTACCTTTGTAGCTAGTATCTGTGAGATCTTGAATAAGTCACCACAACTTTCTAATCTTACCTGGAAAATGGAGATAAAAATAGCTTCTAATATCTAAGGTAGAATGGAGGTAGGATGACTTACTGGAAAAGGAAGGAGATGCCTGATGATATTATAAGTGTATGGTAAAATATCTCAAAAACAAAAGTCTTGATTTTCCATATCTCTAACACTGCTTGCATCTCTCTCAGACTTTCCTACTGCACTAAATGGTCAAACCTAGAAATAAACCTTGATTTTCTTTTCCTTACCATTTCCAACCCTTAATTTATCAGCAATTCTGTCAGCCCTGCCTCCAAAATATATTCCTGATTACTTTTTTAATTTTTTAAAAATTTATTTATCCCACCCCCCCCCCCCCCCCATTGTTTGTGTTAGCTGTCTGCTCTCTGTTCATCTTCTTTTTTTACAGAAGGCATGGAGAACTGAACCCGTGATTTCCCATGTGGAAAGGAGGCACCTGATCACTTGAGCAATCCCTGCCCCACCCTGGTCACTTTTTACTATCTCCATTACCAATACTCAAGTCTAAATGTCATAATCTTTAAATAGATGCTGCAACAGACTTTTCCATGCTTTTGCTTTCACTCTCCCTTCAGTGGAGAGTATTATTTACTCAGCAATCACAATGATCTTTTATTTATTTATTTTTTTGAGGTACCAGGGACTGGGGAATGAACCTGGGACCTCATATATGGGAAGCCAGTGCTCAACCACTGAGCCACATTGGCTTCCCTGAACTGATTGTTTGTTTTGATTGTTGTTTGTTTTTGTTTTTTCAGGAAGCACAGGCAACTGAACCTGGGACCTCCCATGTGGAAGGTGGGTGCTCAACCACTTGAGTCACATCTGCTCCCACAGTGACCTTTTTTTTGTTAAGATTTTTTAAACTTATTTATTTGCCCTCCCCCTTGCGGCTTGCTTGCTGTCTACTCTCTGTCCATTTGCCATGCTTTCTTCTGTGTTTGCTTGTCTCCCTTTTGTTGTGTCATCTCGCTGTGCTAGCTCTCCGCAGGCGCAGGCCAGCTTGCCTTCACAAGGAGGCCCTGGGACATAAACCCAGGGCCTCCCATATGGTAGATGGGAGCCCAATCAATTGAGCCCAGCCACTTCCCTCCCACAATGATCTTTTAAAAACGGAAATCAAATCATATCACTCCCTCTAATAGCTTCCAATTGCAATTATTAATAAAATAAAATCTAAACTACTTACTGTAGCTTACTAGGCCCTATACAAACTGGCCCTTGTCTACCTCTCTGACCACATTCATTTTTTATTTCTCTTCCCTCATTCACTAGGATCTAGTCCTGTGTTGTCATATATGGGAGCTACTAGCCATATATAGCTATTTAAATTAAAATTCAGTTCCTCAGTTACATAGGCTCATTTCAAGTTCTCAATGGCCACAAGTGGCTATTGGCTACCAAACTGGAGAGTGCAGATTAGAAGACTTCAATCAGCACAGAAAGTTCTACGGCACTGATATGCCAAACTCTTTCCTATTTTCAGGTCTTTTAACTTACTATACCCTCTTCTGGACCGCTCTTCCTAGAGATTTTGGGATGACTGGCACCTGCTCATAAATCAGGTCTCCCCAGGAGTCTTCTAAATTTAGATTGGACCACCCAAATTAAAACAGCTCCCCACAAAAGGATAAATGGTTTAAAAAAAGACCAAAACAACAGCTCCCCAATATCTTCCTATTCCCAGCCACTCTCTATGCCCCTACCTTGTTTTATTTTCTTCATAGCACTTATCATTATCTCAAATCATTATTTTTTTTTTTCTATTTCCACCCATAGAATGTAAGCGCCATGAAGAGAGAATGTTGTTGGGAAATCACAGACACATCTAGTTGCCATCTCCCAGCCGTGGCCTATACTCCTGCCTTTTATATTGTGTGCAGATGTTTCAACGTTTCCATTTGGCAGTCCAGAAGAAGATGTTAGGTCTAATGAAATGGCCTGTCCATACCTTAAACTGGAAACCAGTTTCAGCTGCTTCTCAGGGCTGAAAACTGGCAGGGCCCTGTGCCTGAGGTGTAAAAATACTCAATGCTCAAAAGAGTACAGGGTCTCTCTGACTGAAGCAGGGTTTGTGGAGCCACCATCCACTGACCTAACCTAAACAATTAGCCTTCCTGGAAGTCATGATGGCATCGCTTCCCCTGCTCTTTTGGACCCTTTGTGCTGTATAAGTAATAAAGAAGTCATCTGCTGAAAGTTTTGTGGTGCTCACTGAGCCTGTATTCCCATAATGTTGTAGTAACTCATTCCATACATGTTTATGTGTTCATAGATGTATTATCTAAAACCATACCCTGTAAATAGGGAGTGCATAATGAATTTCTGAAAAAAGTAATAAACGAATAAATATCTGAAAGTCAAACCAACATGAAATCCAATTCTGGTATTTCCACTTACTAGGTATCATATCTTAAGATCCCTGAGCCTAGGCGGCAGACTTGGCCCAGTGGTTAGGGCATCCGTCTACCACATGGGAGGTCCACAGTTCAAACCCAGGGCCTCCTTGACCCATGTGGAGCTGGCCCATGCGCAGTGCTGATGCGTGCAAGGAGTGCTGTGTCACGCAGGGGTGTCTCCTGCGTAGGGGAGCCCCATGCACAAGAAGTGCGCCCCGTGAGGACAGCGCCCAGAGTGAAAGAAGGTGCAGCCTGCCCAGGAATGGTGCCACACACACAGAGAGCTGACACAGCAAGATAACGCAACAAAAAGAAACACAGATTCCTGTGCCGCTGACAACAGAAGCGGACAAAGAAGACGCAGCAAATGGACACAGAGAACAGACAACCAGGGTGCGGGGGGAGGGGAGAGAAATAAATAAATAAATACATCTTTTAAAAAAAAAAGATCTCTGAGCCTAATTCATGTTGTGATGAAAATTAAATAAGACAAAGCATGTAGTGTGCCTTGTACAGTTACTATTAAACAGTCCTTTCAAACTAAGTACAGTAGAGAAACACCAAGGGAAGAAGCATGGCTCACAGTATGGAAATATAAAAATCCTGGTGGCGGACTTGGCCCAGTGGTTAGGGCATCCGTCTACAACATGGGAGGTCTGCGATTCAAACCTCGGGCCTCCTTGACCCGTGTGGAGCTGGCCCATGTGCAGAGCTGATACATGCAAGGACTGCCGTGCCACGAAGGGGTGTCCCCCGCATAGGGGAGCCCCATGCACAAGGAATGCACCCCGTAAGGAGAGCTGCCCAGTGCGAAAGAAAGTGCAGCCTGCCCAGGAATGGTGCAGCACACACGGAGAGCTGACACAACAAGATGACGCAACCAAAGGAACCACAGATTCCCATGCCGCTGACAACAACAGAAGCGGACAAAGAAGAAGACGCAGCAAATAGACACAGAGAACAGACAACCGGGGTGGGGGAAGGGGAGAGAAATAAATAAATAAATCTTTAAAAAATAAAAATAAAAAAATAAATAAAAATCCTATTGCTTGTATTATTTCTTTTCCACATATCATCGGCCAATTCCTGATTTCTCTAAACACACTTAGGTATATATGATACATGCTTCTATAACGCTCTGTTTTCCCTATTACTGTATTATAATATCCCCATTAGGTTGAGACTTCAATGAAGGCAGGGGCTATATGTGTTTTATTCACCATATAATATATACAACTATAATACCCCTAGCACATAGAGCATTATCTAGCACAAGAGGTGAATAATCTATGAAACAGGTAGGAACATCCCAAGAAAATCCTCTTACTTTCTATTATAAAATTTCCTCATACCACAGAAAAAAATACTTGCTGAAATAATAGAGAATTTCCAAATAGCGCTTATGATTGCTGTAGGATGCTATAGATGCTTCCTTAGGGGGTCTGGATACATAAATAAGCCAGAATATGGGTGCATGGCTCTGGATGATACAAAACAAAATATTAATGCAGTGGCCTTCTTAATTATAGTTAACAATTTTGCAGGGCACTTCTTAAGTGCCAGCCATCGCACTAAATGTCATACTTATAACATCTCATTTATTCCTCACAAAAACTCTTTGAGAGAGTATATTATCAGCCTCAATTTATGAATGAGAAAACTGAGACAGAGAGATTAAGCACCTTGTCCAAGAACACAGAAGTATTGGGGTTGAAGAAACCAGGTCTGTCTGATTCTAGAACCCAACCCTTAACTTCTAGAGTCTATACAAACATAGTGACATGTATCTTCCTTTCATAGTAGATAGCATAAGGGTTTGCACTGGCAAATCCTTAAAAAATGTTAATTGATAATGAACTATTTTGATCTTTTGAACTATCAGTGTATAAAATCATGAAAATAGTTTATTTCCTCCCTATTTTAAATAAGTAAAATTCATGCATAAATAAATTTGGATAAAATATTTAACATTAAATGTCATATAAATATTAAATATTCATTTAAATATTTTATATAAATAGAATTTGAGGACTCCAATAATGGGACTGCTTTTTTTTTAAGGAGGTACTAAGGATTGAACCCAGGACCTTGTACATGCAAAGCAGGCATTCAACCACTGAGCCACAGCAGCTCCACAGGACTGCTTTTTCTCCATCTATAATTGCAATGAGACATTAGGCTTAAACGTGATTTTAAATGATTGCTGTACTCAGGCAGACTCTTTGTCTTTCCTATTAGAAAATGCTCAATGTGGTATTTCTTCTTTCTTTCTTTCATTTTTTCTTCTTTTTGCATTAGGTTTTGACTCTGCAGTAGAGAGACTGAATTCTGATTAATAAAGGTGTTCAGTCTACCACTACCTAGTTGTGGAACCCTGATCTAGTCACTATTTTCTGTGAACCTGTTTTCCCTTTCTTAAAATGACTCTACTGAATTAGACAATTAGTAAAATACCTTTCAGTTTTACCACTGAGATTTTTAAATTTGATTCTCTTATAGATAAATAACTATACTTTCTTTGTCTCTACCTAATGAGTTAGGATCACAAGAAATCATTAGTGATGGATATAGGCCATAACATATCTTGTCATAACTTATAAGCTTGTATGGGAGAGAGTGTAAACTATAGTGTAAACTATAATCCACACTTAGTGGCAATGCTCCAATATGTGTTCATCAATTGCAATAAATGTACCACACTAATGAAGGGTGTTGTTAATGTGGGAAAGTGTGGGAGGGGTAGGGAGTGGGGCATATGGGAATCCCCTACATTTTTTATGTAGCATTTCTGTAACCTAAGTATTTTTAAAAATTAAAAAAAAAAAAGAAATCATTAATACTCAATACAAACCTCCATCAAGGCTCCGTGATGCTCGTTTGCTTGCTGTGCGTTCAAAGTGTGGGGCAGGCCTGTCAATCAGAGCACTAGCTTGCCTGGTCTGAGCCTGAGTCCGACCACTATACCGAAATTTGGATCCCAATGCAAGAAATTTACTTTTGGGAATGGTGTCTGTAGATGTCAGCCTGGAAAAATAAACCCATAATAATCATATATTTTATATGTATATAATATCTTATTATTCTGAGACCATGAAATAATGTGATTAAAAATGAAATCAAATATAGAATGAGAAAAAATAGTTGGAAATCACATATCTGATAAGGGTCTAATATCCCAGAATATATTAAGAATTGCTATAACTCAACAACAAAAAGACAAACAACCAAATTAAAAAATGGGCAAGGGACTTGAAGAAACATTTCTCCAAATAATATATACAAATAGCCAATAAGCACATGAAAAGATACTCAACATCACTAGCCATTAGATATATACAAATCAAAACCACAATGAAACATCACTTTACATCTACTAGGAAGACTATTATTTAAAATATGGAAAATAACAAGTGTTGGTAAGGATGTAGAGAAATTAGAATCCTTGTGCATTGTTGGATAGGTGAAATGGAAAACTGGCAGTTCCTCAAAAAGTTATTCATAGAATGACCATGTGACCCAGCAATTCTATTTTCATATATACCCTGAAGAATTGAAACCAGGGTTCAAACAGATACTTGTACACCAATATTTATAGTATTATCCACAATTGCCAAAAGATAGTAACAACCCAAATGTCTATCAACAGATAAAATGTCTAATACACATACACATACATACACACAATGGAAAATTAATAGCATAAAAAAGAATGAAATTTTGATATGTGCTGGAACATGGAATTATTATGTTGAGTGAGGGAGACCAGACACAAAAGAACAAATATTTTATCATTCCACTGACATTAAATACCTAGTGTAAACGAATTCATACAGAAAGAAAGTAGATTAGAAAAAAAAGAAATATAAAAGGAGAAACAAATAAAATAAAGTAGATTAGAGGTTACAGAGGCCAGCAGGATCAGAAAATGGGGAGTTTTTGCTTAATAGATATAGAGTTTCTGTTTGGGGACAAGAAAGAATCTTGATAATGGATAATGGTGATGTAGCACAATATTGTGAATGTAACACCACTGAATTGTACATATGAAAGTGGTTAAAATGAGAAATTTTGTGTTATATATATGTTACCACAATAAAAATATTTTAATCAAGGAAAAAAAAGGTTCCCAATTTTCATAAAATCTGTATAATTACCAGAACTGATTTACAAACAATCTTATTTTAGTTCTTCATCATTTCTTAAAGTAACCAGTTATAATTTACTTGGGACCTATATTAAACCTATCATCTTATATATCTACAGATAGGGCCTTGTGGTTTTCTAAATATATTTATAGTATAATAAGATTTTCATCACATTTCTGTAATATTTTCACCATTTTATAGATATACAAAACAACCTAAAAAAAGAAAAGTTACTTAATGTTACACAACTGTTAAAAGGTTGGGCAGTAATATAATCCAAGCTCAGAGCTCCTTTTTTCCCTCTACTAGAATAATAATTTTGTCAAATGCACTCCAAATTCAATTAATGATTGGTAGATTATTTGTGTATTACCAACTCATCTTCTTGCTATGGAGTATGCAGGGCATCCTTTGTCATGGCATTTACTACACTACATGGAAACAATTCACTTACGTACTGGTCTTTCCTCTACAAGACTGCAAGTTCTCCAAAGGCAAAAGATAAAGACTATGACTTGTTTGTCTGTGTTTTTGCTTTCAGCATAGTGTCTGGCAAGAATGTGGCACCTGACAAATGTTTGTCAAATAAATATATAAACTGCTACCTCAAATACTACCAAAAAGGGAGTATTTTTTCCCCTCTGAGATAGTTCATTTTAATCCAGCAAATATTTACTTCTTTTATATTTTCTTTTATGTAGTGGAGCATTGTACTTAAATAGATCCTCTTATTTTGACGCAGTGAATTTATTTATTTATTTATTTATTTTTTATTTATTTCTCTCCCCTTCCCCGCCCCAGCTGTCTGCTCTCTGTGTCCATTCACTGTGTGTTCTTCTGGATCTGCTTATATTCTTGTCAGCAGTATCCAGAATCTGTGTTTCTTTTTGTTATGTCATCTTACTGCATCAGCTCTCCGTGTGTGCGATGCCATTCCTGGGCAGGCTGCACTTTTTTTGCACTGGGTGGCTCTCCTTATGGGGCGCGCTCCTTGCGCATGGGGCTCCCCTACGCAGGGGACACCTCTGTATGACATGGCACTCCTTGTCAGCACTGCGCATGGGCCAGTTTCACCACACGGGTCAGGAGGCCCTGGGTTTGAACGTTGGACCTCCCATGTGGTAGGCGGATGCTCTATCAGTTGAGCCAAATCTGCTTCCCGCAAAGAATTTATATATGCTATCCTACAGGTGATGCATTGGCTGCAGCTGAAATCTATACTATAGAATGTACATTCATTATCACTCTTCTCCATTTTCTGTGACTCTTTTTTGAAACTCTACTTTCTTGGTTTGATTTTAAAGATGACAGAAGTATAAAGAAATGTCCTAATGCCAGTAATTTTAAAATTCTTTAATAAAGTGTACTCTCATATCTTATTTTGAAATAATTGAAATATTATTTTCCCTGACTTTTCTTCCTGTTCATTGTGCTACAGTATTAAGTATGATACGAGAATACAAATAGGAGAATATATCAGGATTATGTCTCTTGAGAGATTTATAAATACTCCAGTTTATTTATGTATGAAATGACATGAATTCTGGGATTTGCTTCAAAATAAATAGGGAGAAGGAGTGGGTAGGGATATAAATGAAACAGAATAGGCCTTGGGATAATTATTGAAGCTGGGTGATAGGTACAAGGGAAGTTAAACAAACTCTTCTCTTTACTTTTGATATGTTCACAAGTTTCTTTTTTTCCTTTTGTTTATTATTATTATTATTATTATTTTAAAGATAGGTCACATAAAATACAAGTTTTATTAATAAAATGATTTTTTTTAAAGAGGAAAGCTGACTGTAACTATTTGGCTTTCTTTTCAACACAAGTTATTACTTATCCATGGTCTGTCTTCTCTGCTAGATTGCATGCCTAATCAGCAGAGAGAATAGGGTTATTTTGTAGTATATTCCCAATGCCTAGCACAGTGCCTGCACAAAAGCATCTTCTGCATACAGAAAATGCTTGGCAAATGAATACAAGGGGGTTAATAATGTGCCCTCCTGAAAGGTAGAGGATATGAAATTTCCTTTAGTCTTCTGATTATCTGGATAATTGGGCTTCCAAGTGGTCCCCTGTGCTCCCTTTCTGGGACTGATTAGAGCCAAGATAATGATCAGCTTCACACCTTTAACATTCCAGTATAAAAATCCACTGCAAATTAGGTTAAGTGCTGTCTTAGAGAAATTTCATGAAGGTAAGTCAGTGTTCCTTCTCCTATAGGACTGATTTTAACCTCAGTTAGGGCAATCACAGAGCCCATAAACACAGAGTCCTATTCTTCACTTCTTCCCTCCTCCAGAATAGCGTTCTGGGAGAGCTGGCGCATGTTTTTCAACCCAAGTGGGGAAAACTGAATTCTTTTTGTCTTACTTAAGATGATCTTATGTGAGCTTAAATAAAAGAGCTCCAGCCCTACAAAGAAGGGAATTTCAATAGCAGGCTTAAAATAGAAACAAGCATAAATAATTTATCGTTGAAAAATACCTAAGTGAGAACAATACCTGAAAAATGTGTGATGCTCTACACAGACTTTCCACAGTTTCTTAGCTGCTCGATAACTGGGAAGCTTGAATCCAATGGTACTTTCATATTGTTCTTGCTATAAAAACACAAATAAACATAGAACATGAGGTATTATCTGAGTCCCCTTACATGAATGATGCCAATTACATGATACAATACCAGAAAAATATGATTCTAGAGAAGAGGCCTTTGTGAATATAAAGTATGCTACCAGTTTAAGAATATAAAATACAACATGAAATTTTTTCCTACTTACCAAAAGAAATTCACTCACTGCGAGTGGTTTTTTCCAAAATAAGCAAGTCAAGGAATGCATCTTATTTTTGTTCAGAAATCACATATACTGTATGTTTTTCTGAGACATAATTAAAGTCACTTTTTGATTGTTCAAAGTCTGCTCTTCCTTAGCCACTGTCTACTTTGGGGATGCTCAATGATTAGGGAATGGGATAGCAGATGATTTCTCCAATCAATCAATGTTGTTTTACAATAGTAATTAATAGTAAGAACTAAAGATTCTGGCCCAAACCAGATTCTATTTATTTACTTATTTAAAGAAGTTGTGGGTTTATGGAAAAATCATGCATAAAATAGAGTTTCCATAAATACCTTAGTATTAACCCCTTGCATTAGTGTGGTACATTTGTTGCGAGTGATATTAGAATATTTTTATAATTGTACTATTACACAATTATAATATATTACAATAAATAAAGTTTCCTTTTTTTTTAAGGTTTATTTTATTTATTTCTCCCACCCCATTGTTGATTGCACTTGCTGTGTCTGTTCTCCTTGTATCTTTTTTTTTTCCTCTCTCCTTCCGCCCCGCCCCCCCCCCCCTTCAGTTGCCTGCTCTCTGTGTCCATTCGTTACGCATTCCTCTGTGACCACTTCTATCCTTATCAGCGGCACCGGGAATCTGTGTTTCTTTTTGTTGTGTCATCTTGTTGTGTCAACTCTCTGTGTGTGTGCGGCACCATTCTTGGGCAGGCTGCATTTTCTTTTGCACTGGGTGGCTCTCCTTACGCGTGGGGTTCCCCTACCTGGGGGACACCCGAGTGGCACAGCATTCCTTGCGCACATCAGCACTGCATACGGGCCAGCTCCACAGAGGTCAAGGAGGCCTGGGGTTTGAACCGCAGACCTCCCATATGGTAGGCGGACGCCCTATCCATTGGGCCAAGTCTGCTTCTCTCCTTGTTTCTTTAGGAGGCACTGGAAACTGAACTTGGATCCTCCAATCAGGGAGGGAGGTGCTTAATCACCTGAGCCACCTCCATTCCCTGCATTGTTGTGTTTTTCATTGTCTTTCCTCCTTGAACATCTTGTTCGAACAGTTTGCTGTACCTGCCTGTTGTGTCAGTTTGCTGTCTTCTTTAGGAGGCACTAAGAACTAAACCAAAGACCTCCCATGTGGTAGGTGGGAGCCCAATTGCTTGAGCCATATCTGCATCCCCATGGTTTACTTTTAAAGTTCACTGTTAGGTAAAGAAGGTCAACCACCACACCAGAGAGCCAAAAGTGCCTACAACTGAAAGCAGGAGAATTGCATCCATCATCCATGTGGAATCGAAGCCCCCTCTTAATATAGATGTGGAGTGGACACAACCATTCCAGGGTCCACAGGATGGAAGAATAGAGTATGGATTAGAGTAGACTTACTGATATTCTATTCACGAACTACTGTGATTAGTAATCGAAGAAAATGTAGCATTGATTTGGAGAAAGTGGCCATGGTAGCTGCTGAGGGTAGGGAGTGGGAAGAAGAGATGTGATGTGGGGGAATTTTCAGGACTTGGAGCTGTCTTCGGTGATACTGCAGGGACAGTTACCAGACATTGTATGTCCTCCATGGCCCACTGGGTGGACTGGGGGAGAGTGTAAACTATAATGTGCACCATTGACCATGTGATACAGCAGTGCTCAGAGATGTATTCACCAAGCGCAATGAATGTCCCATGATGATGGAGGAGGTTGTTGTTGTGGGAGGAGTGGGGTAAGGGGGGTGGGAGGTATATGGGGACATCATATTTTTTGAATGCAACATTAAAAAAATAAAGACAAAAAAAAATAAAAAAGTTTACTGTTAGTGTTGTATAGTCCTATGGATTTTTAAACAATTTTTTATTCTAGTAAAATATATACACCTTAAAATTTCTCCTTTTAACCGCATTCAAATATATATTTCAGTGCTGTTAATTACATTCACAAGATTGTTCAAACCAGATTCTTGAATTATTAAATGTGTACTCTTTTCATCCTAGGATTGATCACTAACTTATCTAAATACATCTTTCAAACCATATCCTGCGAAAGCTACTAGAAACACTGTCCTGCCTGCTCTCTTGTTTCTTTGTCTCTGCCTTAGGCATAGTTTATAAGATGGAAAGGAAACTTACATTTATCAAGTTCCTATTACTGCCAATAACACTATAATATAGGTAGTATCATCTGTATTTTAAAAATAAAAAAGATGAGGTCAGAGAAGTTATTTGCTGTGCCTCCCCGCTCTTAAAGAGGTAGAACTGGAATTTCACCATTTCCACTATACCTACCTACTTCTAAATAATTTCCTGCACTACTGTATTAATATTCTCTTTTTAAAAAAGAGTTTATTTATTTCTTTCTCCCCACCACCCCCTTGTTGTTTGCATTTGCTGTGTCTGTTCATTATGTGCTCATCTTCTTTTTAGGAGGCACCAGGAAGTGAACTCGGGACCTCCCGTGTGGTAGGCAGGAGCTCAACTGCTTGAGCCACATCTGCTTCCCTGTATTAATATTCTACTTCTCAAAATCCTACTGTTGAGAAGCAAATTTGGCTCAACTGATAGAGCATCCACCTACCACACAGGAGGTCCAGGGTTCAAATCCAGTGCGCAAGGAGTGCCCTGCTATGCAGGAGTAGCCCCCACGAAGGGGAGCCCCACCTGCAAGGAGTGTGCCCCGCAAGGAGAGTTGTCCCACGCGAAGAAATTGCAGTCCTGCCCAGGAGTGGTGCCGCACACGAGGAGAGCTGATGCAGCAAGATGATGCAACAAAAAGAGACACAGACTCCTGGTGCTACTGACAAGAATGCAAGCAGACACAGAAGAATACACAGCAAATGAACATAAGAGAGCAGACAACAGGGGGGACGAGGAGAGAAATAAATAAAAAAATAAATCTTAAAAAATAATTCTACTGTTGTTCGTGATTACTTTATTAAAAAAGAATTCAGAATTTTAAATATATTTCATATAATTGACATTTATAGAAATCAAGGACTGCCTCATTATCTTATTAATATTTGCACACATATATTTATTTTCTGCCTTCCCATGTTAAAAATGAAAGATTGTTGAGGAAAGAGGCTTTATTCACTGCTATACTTAGTGCCTAGAATAGTGACTGGCACAAGGAAAGCTCACAATAAACATTTTTGACTAAATGACTCATGGATCTGAAACTTCTTGAGGGAAGAAATTGTTCTGGTTACTTTGTTCTGGGCACAATTAAATAATTATGGTACTAAATAGATGGCTTCAATGATAATCTTTATCCAAAAATTTTAAAAGGCTGCTAATTCAATGTTTCCATACTCAAATAATGAGCCATATTCACCAGCAGATGGTGATATATACACAGAAAAGCCAAATTCATTTATGGTGCTTTCCTGTTGGGGGCTAGTACAGTTGTCTTCTCATTTGATCCTCAAATCAACTGTTAGCACTGCCTGATATATATACCCAGAAGAACTGAGAGCAGTGACATAAGCAGACATCTGTACACCAATTCATTGCAACATTATTCACAATTGCCAAAAGATGGAAACAACCCAGGTGTCCATCAACTGACGAATGGATAAATTGTGGTATATATACAGAATTGAATATTATTCAGCTGTAAGAAGAAATGAAGTCGTGAAGCATATGACAACTTGGATGAACCTGGATGACATTATGTTGAGTGAGGCAAGCCAGGTACAGAAGGACAAATATTGTATGATTTGGCTATTATGAACTGAATAAAATGAGCAAATCCATGGAGTTAATAGCTAGTATATAAGTTAACAGAAAATAGAATGAGGTTAAAGAATGGAAAGTTGAGGTTTAATCTGTGCTGAATTGGTAAAAAGATTGTTTGTAGATGTTTGGAAATGAATAGAAATGATGAAAGCACATCATAGTGTTGATAATTAGCAGAACTTCTAGATGGGTATGATAGTGGTTAAAGGGAAAGTCTCAGATTGTGTATATCATGCAAAGAAAAGCTAAAAAATGAAACACGGGAATGTATAGCATAGTGAACCCTCTTGTGAAAATAAATATGGTTAATAGTGCATACATAAGAATGTCTTTCTCTGAAACAGAACAAATGTATATTAATGTTATAGGAGGCTAATATCAGGGTCATATTTGGGCAAAATACAACTAAAGCAAACTATGCACAGTGATGTATAGTAACATATTAATAACCTTCCATCAATGGTTAAAAAAAAAGGAAGTATGCTAAGTGAAAGAAACCATACAAAAAGTTCTACATATTGTTTGACTCCATCTATACAAAATATATGAATAAATTATAGAGATGGAAATAGTCTAGCAGTTATGCAGAAGAAAGAATGATTAAGAGGTGACTACTAAAGGATAGGCTTTTTTTTTCTTTCTTCATTTTTCTTTTATTTGTGGAGAAAGGAAAATGCTCTAACATTGATTGAAGTGATGAAAGCACAACTCTGTGATTATATCAAATGCCACTGATTGCACACTTTAAATGGAGTGTATGGTTCATGAATATGTTTCAATGAAATTGATTTAAAACAACAAGAACAAAATCAATTGTTAGGGAGAAGGTATTATCCTGCTTGAATGATAAGGAAGCTGAGCCTTAGATTTACTCAAGGCCTTTTTTTTGCTAGTAAATGGCAGAACAAGAGCTAGAACTAATTCATTTTCTCTCTCTCTCTCTGGATTACTTTTTAAATGATTTCTACCACAGTATGATGGTGCTTTAATACAAAAGTTGCTTGGCCAGCATTAGTATATCATGAAACTTGACCATTACCTAATAAGTGAGTTATCTCATACAAAGTTGAACATCCAACTTTACTAAAAAAATAGAATGACCCTAGAACATATTCTCAGTAACATTAGAAGCTTCGCATACAAATAAATTTTAATTATATTAGATAAGGGGTGGGTGGTACAAAAATATGAGTAATTTAACCCCACAAGTAATTTTAAAATCTCATGCTAGTCAATTTAAAAGTATTTTTCCATCAAGCTTTTATCTGAGGTAAACAAGGAGCAAATTCATCAATCTGAGTTTCACTTTGGCCATGCTATATTTACTTAGAGGAAGAGAAGTGTCCAGAAGACCAGCAGTAAGAAAGAAAAGAAGCATCACAAGACTGATAAATTTAGAAAACAATTAACAGCCAATGAAAAGTTGGCTATGGGGACCTCTTAATGATAATATAAGTTAAACTGGATGAAGAGATATTTTAGACCTGGTCTGTATTTAGTTTGGGAGAGAGAAACAAGAATCCTGTACCTCTCCAGGCCGAATCTTGATGAAAAAGCTGCTACGTTTATAGGAAATCTTCAGCACTTTAGGCCAGGGAAAGCGGTTAATTCTCAGCTTATCTTTATAAACCAGAAGGCCACTAGAGCAGACACCCAGCATGATATCCACTCCCTCCAAGTCCTGAAACAGAAAAGAATTAGCATCAGTCTCCAGCAAAGTCCTCAACACGTAGGCATCGATCATGAGATAATCTGAATATATCCACAACCAAAACACAGTTACAAAGCACACACTGATATATGAAGCTTAACCTAACAATCATAATCCACAGGACTACTAAGTGTATGTAAGAATTTTGTTATGACACAACATATTAAAAATCAGTGGTATTACCTAATACAAACGGTTTTAAAATGTCCAAATCTGACTTGGTAGTTTAACTTTTGTACTCTATTCTAAGGAAATAATTTCAATTACAGAGAAAGTTTAATACATGAAATGTTCAGAGTGTTCTAAGAGTGGAATACTGGATATAACCAAAATATACAACTAAGAGAGTTAAATTATCATCCATCTATATAGTGAAATACAATTCAGCCATTAAAATAGTTACATAGAATTTGGAAAATATACGGATAAATAATTACATTTAATATTTAGTGAAATAAAGCAGGATAAAATTATACATACAATTTGATCTCAACAATATAAAAAATACACATAGGGTAGCGAATGTAGCTCAGTGATGGAGTGCCTGCTTCCCATGTATGAGGTCCTGGGTTCAATCTTGAATCCCTGGTACCTCCCCCCCGCCAAAAAGAAATACACACATACACAGAAGAAAGATGAATACACCAAATGTTAACAATGGCATTCTTTAGGTGGTATGATTATGAGCAATTTTTCATTTTAGTTGTCTTTAATTTCCAATTATAATAAGCATATATTATCTTTTACATTATTTAAATATAAAACTAATATATACGTAAAAAATTTCAAACAATAGAGAAGTACAAAAATAAAAAGCAAAATTCTACCCCTTCCTCCTATACTTGTTAGCAATAATCACTAATAATTTTATAATTTCCAAGATTATCCTATTTCTAGGTACATACAAATATACCCATATACATACACACACACAGTATATATAGTCTTTATAATCAGGAAAATAACAATTAGAAAAAAAAGTTACAATCCAGTTCTTGAGGGCAGAAACTGTATTAGTCACCTCTGTATCATCCAAGATATTTATTGTCTGTTATTGCAAATATATTCAATAAATGTTTACATTGGATTTGTTACCTTCCTACATTACTACTTATAATTTATTATGCCAACATTAGGTAAATTCTTTATTTCTGATTTACATAAATCTTTATTCACGTAGGTGGATAAATCAAGGAATTTCAAGGTATTTTAGTAACAATATACATTAAGCTTAAACTTTAAACCATTACAATTAATTATTTCATTCATTATTATGGCTCTAAGGTAACATCTACTTTTCCCTTGGTTCAAGAAACATGGACATATACATATCGTACTCACTGAAGGAAACCATCCGCTACAGAAGCAATATAGCTATCACCACTACCCCCCACCAAAGTCATTGTGAAATGTCACTGGACTTGCACCTCATCCACTTTCACAATAGTCTTTCCATAACTGAAAAGCAAAGTTGTAAAATAAATTGAGCTTCAAGTCTTCTGGAGGAAAAGGGACTCCATAAAGCTGAGGCTCTACATCAAAAGGTTTCCCTAAAATCCAAAAAGGGATACTAATTTACTTTTATCATGCCTATCTATACACAAAATTCTAGGATAAGCCATTCATGTTCTTATTTTTGTCTTACAGTTCTAAAATACACTTAGCTCAAACCAATCACTATCTTAATTGCAAACAAGGACTGCATACTCACTGGATATAGGATAGGAAATACATCAGTGTCTGTGCCACAATGATGGAAGAGTTTGTTGATGTGGGAGGGGTGGCGTGGGTGGGGTGGGAGGTATATGGGGACTTCAAATTTTTTGAATGTAACATTTAAAAGAAAATAAAGAAAAAAAAAAAGAAATACATCAGGGTCCACTTGTATATAATCATGTCATTCTGCTGTGGTAACTGCATGTCCTATGCATGTATGTTTTAGTCCACAGACCATATGCGTTTAATTTATGAGTTCCTAGAGCCCAGGGTTTAGGGCTATGTATACTAATATACTATGTATATTTATATATGCACAATTATAATCCTTGTTTATCTTTATGATAAAGCAGTTCCCCCTCCAAAAATCATGGTAAAGATATATGCCTTTTCCCAAAATTGAGTGTAAAGAAACAGATTAATGCCTACATATGTTATATACAAACACAATAAAGAAGTTGAAATTATTATATAGCTCCTATTTGATGACTATGTAACTAAGAATGTCCTAGAAGATGTCCTCTTAAATTTTTAAAGGCTGTGGGTACAACTATATATCTCTCTTAATGATACGTTTTGGAGAAACAATTTGCTACATAACACTTGGGAAAGGAACATGCTGCCTGACTCCATCCATTCCTGATAATTACTGAATGAACACCAGCCTCAAGCAGGAATTGAGTAGTAAACCCTTGTAGTTTTGGTTGTGGAAAAACACTTGTTCTGATGTACTGACTTTCCTACCATCTACTTTACAGATTCATAGAAGTTACAGCATCCAGCCCAAAGCAATCTGGAGTAGCATTTTAAGAAAAACCACTGAAAGGTGATGAATTTCACTGAATTAATAGAATTTGAATAAGGAAGAGATTTCAATATCAGATATTCAGGATTGGGAGAAGTCTTAAAAGTTATTTTAGTCCAATCACCTACCAGATGCTTGAATTTCCTTTTCTAAATTCTGAAGTGATTATTCAGCCTATCCTCAAATAATTCCAACTACAGGAAGCTCACTACCTGTTAAGGTAGTGCATCCTATCTTTGAATAGCTCTGACTGTTAGGCAATTTGTCAAACTGAGCTAAACAGTTTTCCCTATAGTTTCCATTTTATTGGTTCTAGCTTTATATCTTGGGGACATAGAACTATCTTTACTTCACAAATCAATCCTTAAATACATGAAGACAACTATTATGTCTTCCCTAAACTTTCTCTTCTCTGGACTAAGTATCTCTATTCCTTGTATTGTTCTCATTGGGTACGGTTTTGAGTTTCCTCATCAGGCATCCCAGTTAAGTTCCTTTGAATGTGCCTCAGATAATCTCTTTGAATTCTCTTCCTCATCATGCCCTCAACCTCTCCAGCCATTTTAATAGCTGAAGATGAGAAGTCAAGGTACTTGAATTAGTATTTATACTGTTAGTTTGTACTTTGCAGAACTAGGAAAAAGCTCAAGTTTCCAATTCTCTAACCCAGGAATTGTCCAATGAGTGTTGGTGGTTCATTTTGTGTGCATCAAAATCAGCTGGGGAGTATGTTAAAACACAGATCTGTGGGCCTGACCCCCAGAGTTTCTGATTCAATAAGAGTGGAATGGGGCCTGAAAATGTGGGTTTCTAGCAAGTTCCCAGGTGATGTTAAATGCTGCTGGTTCAGAGAACACACTTGGAGAACCACTATGCTACACCAAAGGTGCTCAAATTCAGTATGCATAAGAATAATCTGGAATGCTCATTAAATCTGGAAATCCTAGAGCATCTCCTCCAAAATAATTGAGTAAATTTGGGGAGGAGCTCAGGAATCTGCATGTTTAATAAACACTGCAGGTGATTCTGATTGTAGGTGATTGTGATTTTACGACAGACATGCCTTGCTGCCACTCGACATTTTCAAATATAACTGTGTCAAAGATGTTAGCATTTTAGGAAAATATCATTTCATTTGCTCTAGGTACTATATCTCTTGTTTGGATGTGAAATGTCATCCAGATGGTAAGGGGTCAGATTCAATTGACACTTAAAATTCTAATAAGAAATATTATTTCATTTGAATATTTTAAAATATTCCAGATAAAGGCTGGTAAGAAGTATTATATAACATAGTTCTGATTCATGCACATTAATGAAAGTCAAAGTTACCATTACCTTTGCTTTATGAAGGTCAACTCCATACATAGACAACTTTTTGGCATTCTCAAGAAATTCCAGGTCAGCCTGAGCTGGAGTCATGGACCTTTGAGAAAATAAAAACAAACTCTATGGAAATAATATTTGCATATCACTGAACCTTATATAAAGAAATATACATATACATACCAATATGTATGAAGATATATTTCATAGTCCTGAAAGTAAAATGTTATGGAACAGGATTCTTATCACTACCTGCATCTAAATAATTGAAATATGCCTTAGAAAAAGAGATCTTAGGGAAATGAAAAGTCATCAAAAAACTATATGAAAAAATATATTTTCAAAAAATCCTACTAAACAATTTCCTTAAAACTGCCTCATCCACCATTAGTTCTACCCCTCCCTCTCCTCAATCTTCTTTTCCAACACACATCAACTCCTCCCACTAATTTTTCTTGCTAAGAAGGTGACCAAATTCAGTCCTCTGAGGGCATGGTACAATTTATAATATCTTCTTAGCTGCCTTTTTCTATATATACCCCTGAACTGAATTATTATGGAAATTAAACAAGTGAGCAGCTGATGTTACTTAATGGGGGACTCTTAATTAGGGTAGGCTTGATGTAAGGAAAATTTCTGGTAACAGATGGTGTCCTGCCCACTGATTAAAACAAATCAATTTGGTTAACAGACGTATGTAGATAATGGGGTTGTTTTCTCTGCTAGTAAGATGTCTCCATTACTAGGTATATAATGAATTGGATTTGTTTGAAAACAATCAGTCTCACTGTCTAAACACTCACTGTGAAGGTCTTTCCTTCTTTGTAAGGCTCTTCTCTTTTGAAGAGTGCTCATGAGTTGTTATGCTGAGCTTTCCAGACAAAAGACATCACTTCTAGTGCAGCACAATTCAGACCAAATGTAACTTTATAGTAACAATAATGCGGCCACATCCTCAAAGAAAACCATATAAATGCCTGTTTCCCATAGGACTGCCTCAAGTTATATGAAGCAGCAGGGGCCTCTTAATTTAACAAGGAAAAGTCTCTTCCAATCCCATCTGTCTTTACCCTCATTAAAAAGAACAAAGTTTTCTACAAACAAAAAAGAAAAAAAACTCAGTAGAGAACTCAGCCCAAACTTCTTTTCACAGTTTCTAAAGTATCACACCTGAATTCTATTCATGAATGGACCTGAAATTGAAGAGGCAAAAAAAGAATGGTAAAATTAACCTATATACAAATCTGTATATTCAAGTTATTAAATACACCTCAGAAACATTTTTTTTTCATGTAAGTTGTATAATTTTCTAGTTGACATTACTCCCAGTTATATTATCCTTTTGTTGTTGCTTTTTACTGCTATCAATGGGATGAATTTTAGGATTTTGAAAATGAGTTCCTAAGCACATAGTCACAGGCAGGTTATGAATCCTAGTTGGAGGAAGGAGGCTTAGGTCAAGACTCAAATCACAGCTCTAGGGCTGGATTCCTGGCTTCTGCCCTTGAAGTGTGGTGGCCCAGAATCTCCCTCAATCTCCTAATTATAAAGTAAAAATCATAATAACTACTTCCAAATACAAGGATAAGTAATATATATATATATATATATTTGCCTTTGCTAAATAATGAATGTGGCATTATCAAATGAGTCAATGGTTGTGAAATTGCTTTTTAAATTATAAATGTTTATTTTTATTGCAACTTTGGTTTTCTTATAGTCTAGTGGTCCATCTATATATAGCTAATAAAATAAAATAAAGAGAAATAACTTGCATCACTTGATTTGGAAAACAAATTTTGAAACACTAAATGATGCAATCATGATAAACCCTGGTTATGAACTCTGCTTTAGTGTGAATTTCCTACAAAGACATTCTCCCATATAACCTCAATAAAAGCGTAAAAACCTGCCGTTAGCCCTGGAATCAGATTCTTCAAGGAGCCCTAGTTTCTTTCAGTGGAGAATGAGTTTTAGAGCCTAAGATATGGGTTATAGCTATGCTTATTGCTACTGGATATTGCTATTCCCAGTCCCTCTCTATGCAGAGTTAGGAGACACACACACACACACACACACACACACACACACACACCTATTTACATCTACCTAAGTCTGCTTTATCTACTGAAAACCATGAATTCACATTGACACCTACAGTTTTAATCCAATACCACAGTGCTTATTTTAGTTTCTCTCTTTTCCTATTGTATCTCCTTTTACTGACAATAAAAAACATGGCTCCTATTATCCTTAATATACTGATTAATTTGACGAATCTCCCCGAATATAACCTTTCTCTCATTTCTGCCACTAACCCGTTCCCCATGTGGATCCGGCTTGGACTGTGAATCTCCCATCCTGGACCACTCCCCAACACATGGATGCCCTTCTTACCTCACCCAGGTTCAGACTGCCCATGTTGGGCCACTCCTTCCATGGACATCTTTTTTTTTTTAATTTTTTTATTTTTTATTGACTTTGTAATAATATTACATTAAAAATATATATGTGAGGTCCCATTCAACCCCACCCCCCCACTCCCCCTCTCCCCCCCCAACAACACTCATTCCCATCATCATGACACATCCATTGGATTTGGTAAGTACATCTTTGGGCACCTCTGCACCTCATATACATTGGTTCACATCATGGCCCATACTCTCCTCTATTCCATCAAGTGGGCCCTGTGAGGATTTACAATGTCCGGTGATTACCTCTGAAGCACCATCCAGGGCAGCTCCATGTCCCGAAGACGCCTCCACCTCTCATCTCTTCCTGCCTTTCCCCATACCCTTTGTCCATTATTCCATGGACATCTTCATCCTGCTCAGGCTTTGACACCCTATACCAGGCACCACCTATGTGGACATTCACGCCCCACAAGGGCCTTACCCCCATGTCATGGATGCCCTTTTCACTGTACTTGGCTTTGATATCCACCACCAGGTGCCCTACACATAAGCACACTGTTCATCCTGTTTGGGCTCTGACTCCTCATGCCAGACTGCCACTGACCCCATGGATGCTCTTCTCATCCTGCTTAGGTACCAATATCCCAAGCCAGATTGCCCTTCTGCATGGATGACTACAAACAGAATTGTTTCAGGAAGCATTATCTGATTATGGAAATGATATATATTCATTGTATTAAATTTGGAAAATACTAAGAGTATGGAAAGAAAAGAAAATCTCCCATAGTCCTACCACCCACATCTGTACATATAAATACAACATATTTATTTGAAAAACTTGGTAACAAAATTGAATTACATTCAACATAAAATTTAAAGATCAAGGTTTTCCCTAAAATTTCCAAGGCTCTTGAAAGTAACAACAATAAACCATTTTCTCTCTGGGAAGGGATTACCTTTAAACCATTAAGCATATTGTGTTGAGTTTATTCAGTAACACCTAATAACTTACTATGTGTAAGTACTGCAGTTTCCCATATATCTAACCACAGAGCTTTGACACTGGCTTACTGTTGCTCATTAAGAAGAATTATAACAAAGTTTCCTTCTATTTATTTATTTTGAGCAAGTGGGGTTAGGATAGAACCATTCAGTGAGTTACAGTGTTATGATGTGACAGCCTTTTAATAGTGTTTGTTCCATCAGCTAATTAAGAACTGTGACTTTAAATAACTGAAGGGAAACTGACAAGTCTAAATACCTTCCAAGTACCTATTAATGAAGGGCAATTTATTTTAAAGCTTGATCTGCTAGAATAATGTTAAAGTGTTAATTATAGCTTCAAAGTCCCTCTGGGCAAAGGGCCACTACTAAGGGTTCCATTTCGTAGGCTATCTTAACATTTAACTGGGAAGCCGGATGGTATTTGCTTGTAGTTTTCTATGTATAGTAAAATGCTTCTGCCTCAGCCGAAGAGTCTAAGAATTAGTTAAGATGACATGTTAGATGAAATTAAAATTTTCTTTTGGGTTTCTGTTTGTGAGGATTGTCAATCTTTTTTTTTTTTTTAATCCACCCCCCACCCCCCCGCCCTGCAACGTTGCGCACTGTCTGCTCTGTGTCTATTTTGCTGTATGTTCTTCTGTGTCTGCCTTTATTTTATTTCCCCACCCCCCCTTGTGGCGTGCTTGCTGTCTGCTCTCTGTGTTCATTCGCTGCTGGCTCTTCTGTGTTCTTGCTGGTCTCCCTTCTTTCGTTGGGTCACCTTTGCTGAGTCAGCTTCCGTGGCATCTGCAGGCCCGGCAGCGTTCCGCAGCATGCGGACGAGCCTGCCTTCACAAGAAGGCCCCGGGTCGGGAACCGAGGGCCTTCCATATGGTAGACAGGAGCTCATCTGATTGAGCCACAGCCGTTTCCCTGCCAATCTTTTTAAAAAGGAGACCTCTAAATTTTCTAGTTATGGAGATCCATTATTTCTATCTATATACCTAACAGAACATCAACTGGAACACATCCATCTGCCCTTTGACATTGTCTCACCTGCTTTGAAGTAAATTTTAAGTTCCAAAGAGTAGTTCTCCCAAGTAAACCCACATTCATCACTTGTAAAATGGGAATAAGAATCATTATCCAAGTAAATATTTGAACACTACTATATGCTAGTTAAGTACTTTACTGAATTTTGATTTAACAGTCACAAAATCCACAATATCACCCTCATTTTTTAGATGAGAAAACAAAGCTTAGAGTGATTAAGTAACTTACTTGGAGTTATTCACTTACTTAGGGTCACATAGCTAAGAAGGAATGAAGCCTGAATTCAAAATAAGGCAGGCTGACTCCAGAACCCATTCTTTTAACTACTGTGCCCAACTGCTCAGCTCAGTGGTTCTCAAACGTTTTGGCCTCAGAACACCTTTTCTCATATAATAATTACTGAGAACTCCAAAGAGCTTTTCTTTGTGTGGGTTATATCTATCAATATTTACCATATTAGAAATTAAAACTGAGAAATTTAAAAAATATTTATCAAATCTTTAAAAAATAACAATAAGTCCAGTACATTTTAATGAAAATAACATTTTTTGGGTGAAAGATAAAAATATTTTCCCCCCAAAATGTAGTGAGAAATGTGGTATTGTTTTCCATATTTGAAACTCTCATTAATGTCTGACCTAATAGAAGACACATGGATGTTCATATCTGCATTCAATCAGTTGTAACATATTGATTTGGTTGTAGTATATGAAGAAAATCTGATCACACACAGGTTTGTAGTTAGAAATGGAAGGCTAAATAATTAAAAATAGTATTCTTTGATACTATACCAAAACTCAACAATTACAGTTTCTTAAAGCGTTAGTTGCAATATGAAATCTGAAAACGTATCAATGAAATTCTTGTACAGTTACAGTAAAATCTGTCTGTCTGGGAAGCAGCTGTGGCTCAATCAGATGAGTTCCCGCCTACCATAGGGGAGGCCCTCGGTTCACATCCCGGGGCCTCCTTGTGAAGGCAGGCTCACCGGCAACTGCAGAGTGCTGGCGGGCCCGCAGACACCGCGGAGAGCTGACTCAGCAAAGGTGACCCAACAAAAGAAGGGAGACCAGTAAGAACACAGAAGAGCCAGCAGCAAATGAACACAAAGAGCAGACAGCAAGCAAGCCGCAAGGCGAGAGGTAAAAATAAATACAGACACAGAAGAACGCACAGCAAAATGGACACACAGAGCAGACAGCACGCCAAAAAAAAAGTCGCGAGGGAAGAGGGATTAAAAAAAAAGTTAGGCGGTGGACTTGGCCCAGTGGTTAGGGCGTCCGTCTACCACATGGGAGATCCGCGGTTCAAACCCCCGGCCTTCTTGACCCGTGTGCAGCTGGCCCACGCGCAGTGCTGATGCTTGCAAGGAGTGCCCTGCCACGCAGGGGTGTCCCCCGCGTAGGGGACCCCCACGCGCAAGGAGTGCGCCCGGTAAGGAGAGCCGCCCAGTGCGAAAGAAAGTGCAGCCTACCCAGGAATGGTGCTGCACACACAGAGAGCTGACACAACAAAAAGAAACCCAGATTCCCATGCTGCTGACGACAACAGAAGCAGACAAAGAAGACGCAGCAAATAGACACAGAGAACAGACAACCACAGTGGGGGGAGAAGGGGAGAGAAAGAAAGAAAGAAAAAAATAAAACTAAAAAAAGAATTAAAAAAAAAAAAGCTAAAAAAAAATCTGTCTACCTTCCTTTTTTCTTTTGAGGTAGCAGGACCAAGGATTGAACCCAAGATCTTGTATGTGGGAAGCTGGCACTCAACCACTGAGCCAAATCAGCTCCCCTATCTTGGATTTTAAATGGATCTTTACCCCATACATGATTTTGTAAAACGCATTTCATATCTGGAAATACCGGTCCACTGAGTTGTGCAAGTCTTTCAAAGGTTGCCACATTTCATTATAAAATATTGAAAAATTATATTAATATTACCACCAACCTCATTAGAAAAGTCTTTAGATATTAAGGGGATGTCAAGATCATGGTGGTAAATACAAATTTTCCAAAATTCTAATTTTCACTTAAAAGCTTGAATTATCATTGGTAACAAATACTGTTAATTATTTTTCTTAAAGCACCAGCTCAGCTCATTCATTTCAAGAAAATGTCTGCCAAATAACCAAGTCTGAATAACCATAGTTTGTCAGCCATGTTTTCAAGTAAAAATGATATTCCATGAAAAAAAGTGGCTAATTCAGCTCATAACTCAAACAATTGCACCAGTGCTTTTCCTTGCAACAACTATTGTACTTAGGTATAGAGTAGAAATGCCTTATTCATATGTCCCATTTAATCACACTGAATATTAAATAGAGATGCATTCAAGATTTAATAATAATAATTTTATTGCTTCCTAAAGGAAATTCTTTTTTTTTTAATTTTAAAAACAATTTATTAAACATACATAAACAATAAGTGTATAGTAAAAGTTGGGAAATTAGAAAACAAACATGCATAACATCAAACAGGACTCCCATACATCACCCCACCACAAAAACCTCAAATTGTTGTGAAACATTTGCAACAAATTATGAAAAGTAACATCTAAGTATTGCTACTATGGACCCTATCTTATATTTGGTGGATATTACCCCCAACCCACCATTTTTTTTGTTCATAAACCATATAATTTATCTAAAGTGTACAATCAACGGCATTTGGTATAATCATTGAGTTGTGCATTCATCACTTCAATCAATATAAGAGCATTTTCATTACTCCAAAAAAAACCCAAAAAACAAAAACAATCATACCCATATGTTAGTGCTACTAATTACAAATCCTTCTGATGTGCTTTCATCACTTCTATTCATTTCCAAACATTTACAAAAACTTTTCACCAATTCTGCACAGATTAAACCTCAGCTTTCTTTTCTTTGTGACTTATATTCTAGCTATTAACTAAATAAGTTTGCTCATTGTATTTAGCTCATAATAGTGAAGTCATACAATATCTGTCCTTTTTATATATTTTTGTACATTTAATAACTGAAAATATAAACAATTAAAATAAAAAAGAAAACACAGTTGAATAAAAACATACATTTCTCAATTAAATGTACTGGATACAAAAAAAGTTTTTTTTTAAAATCACATAATAAGTTACACGATATATTGGTTCACATAACACAGTCATACAGTATTCGTCCTTTTCTATCTGGCTTGCTTTGTTCAACATAATGTCCTCCAGGTTCATCCACATTGTCATACGCTTAACAACTTCATTTCTTCTTACAGCTGAGTAATATTCCATCCTGTATATATACCACAGTTTGTTTATCCATTCATTAGTTGATAAGACACCTAGGTTGTTTCCATTTTTGGGCAATTGTGAATAATGTTGCAATGAATTGGTGTGCAGATGTCTGTTCATGTCACTGCTCTCAGTTCTTCTTGGCATTTACCCAGTAGCAATATTGCCAGGTCACATGGTAGATCTATACCTAACTTCCTTAGGAAGTACCAAATCGACTTCTACAGTGGCTGTACCTTTCTGCAGTCCTACCAGCAGTGAATAACTGTTCCTATCTCTCCACATCCTCTCCAACACTTGTAGTTTTCTGTTTTGTTAATACTGGCCATTCTAATAGCTGTGAAATGATGACACATTGTAGCTTTGATTTGCATTTCCCTAATAACCAGTGATGCTGGCTATTTTTTCATGTGCTCTTTTGCCATTTGTATTTCTGGTTTAGAAAAATATCTACTCAAGTCTTTTGCACATACACACACACCCTTTTTGAGGTATGGGGGTGGGGGGCTGGGGATTGAAGCTGGGACTGCCTATGTAGGGAACTGGTGCTCAACCATTGAGCCACATCAGGTTCCCTGCTTGGTTTTATCATTTGTTTTGCCTGTTGTTTGTTTTTGTTTTTTCAGAGACACAGACACTGGAAACTGAACCTGGAACCTTCTATGTGAGAAGTGGGTGCTCAACTGCTTGAGCCACATCTTCCCTTTTGCCCATTTTTTTTTCAAAGATTTATTTTATTAGTTTCTCTCCCCTTTCCCTCCATTGTCTGCTCTCTGTATTCATTCGCTGTGTGTTCTTCTGTATCTGCTTACATTCTTGTTATGCAGCTCCAGGAAACTGTCAATTTTTGTTGCTGTTGTTGAGTCATTTTGCTGCATCATCTTTCCATATATGCAGTGCTATTCCTGGGTGGGCTGCGCTTTTTTTGTGTGGGGTAGCTCTCCTTGCAGGGCGCACTCCATGTGTGTGGGGCTCCCCTATGTGGGGGTCACACTTGCGTGGCAGGGCACTCCTTGCGTGCGGCAGCACTGTGCATGGGCCAGCTCACCACGCAGGTCAGGAGGCCCTGGGTATCGAACCCTGGAACCTTCATATGGTAGGCGGATGCTCTATCAGTTGAGTCACAACCACTTCCCTTGCCCATTTTTTAATCAGGTCATTTGTCTTTTTATTCTTGAGTTGTAGGATCTCTTTATATATCATGGATATTATACCCTTGTGGCATGTATGATTTCCAAATATTTTCTCCCATTGACTAGGCTGCCTTTTTACCCTCTTCACAAATTTCTTTGAGGAGAATGTTTAATTTTGAGGAGGTCCCATTTTTTCTGCTTTTTCTTTTGTTGCTTGTGCTTTGAGTATAAGATTTAAGAGACCCCCACCTACTACAATGTCTTGTTGATAGTTCCCTATATTATCATCCAGGAGTTTTCTGGTCCTGGCTTTTTTTCTTTTCTTTTTTTTTAAGAAATGTGGGTTTTTTCCCCTTCCCCTCCTACTCCCCCACCCTGCTGTTTTTGCTGTGTCCATTCACTGTGTGATCTTCTGTATCTATTTCTCTTTTTGTCTTCTCTTCTTGTCTTTCTCCTTTAGGATTCACCAGGATGCAATCCTGGGGACCTCTGAGTGGAGAGAGGTTCCCTGTCAATTGCACCACCTCAGTTCCTGGTCTCTGCTGCGCTTCATCTTGACTTTCCCCTTCATCTCTCTTTTGTTGTGTCATAATCTTGCCATGTGACTCACTTATGTGGGCACTGGCTCACCGCGTGGGCACTTGGCTTGCTGCACGGGCATTTGGCTCAACCACACAGGCACTGGTTCACCACGTGGGCACTGGCTTACCACATGAGCACTCATATGGGCACTTGGCTCACCATGTGTGTGCACTCGGCTCACCACGTGGGTACTTGGCTCATTGTGCGGGCACCCACATGGACACTTGGCTCACCATGAAGGCATGTTTTCTCTTCTTTTTCACCAGGAGGCCCCCAGGGATCAAACGCAGGTCCTCCCAAATGGTAGGTGGAGGCCTTATTGCTTGAGCCACATCTGCTTCCCCATGGTCCCGGCTTTTATGTTTAGGTTTTTGATCCATTTTCAGTTGATTCTGGTATAGGGAGCTAGATAGGGGTCCTCTTTCATTCTCTCTCTCTTTTTTAAAGATTTATTTTTTATTTATTTCTCTCCCCTTCCCCCCCGCCCCAGTTGTCTGTTCTCTGTGTCCATTTGCTGTGTGTTCTTCTGTGACTGCTTCTATCCTTATCAGCAGCACCAAAATCTCTTTTTTGTTGTTGTTGTGTCATCTTGTGTCAGCTCTCCATGTGTGTGGCGCCATTCCTGGGCAAGCTGCACTTTCTTTTGTGCTGGGCAGCTCTCCTTATGGGGCGCACTCTTCAAGCGTGGGGCTCCCCTATGCAGGGGACACCCCTGCGTGGCAGGGCACTCCTTGAGTGCATCAGCACTGCACATGGGCCAGCTCCACACGGGTCAAGGAGGACCGGGATTTGAACCGCGGACCTCCCATGTGGTAAAGTGGACGCCCTATCCATTGGGCCAAGTCCCTTCCCCTCTTTCATTCTTTTAGTTATGGATATCCAGGTCTCCCAGCACCATTTATAGAAGAGACGGTTTTGTCCCAAAACGTGGACTTGGTAGGCTTATCAAAAAGCAGTTGATCATAGAGGTGAGGGTCTATTTCTGAACTCTCAATTTGATTCCATTGATCAAAGTGTCTATCTTTATGCCAATACCATGACGTTCTGATCACTGTAGCTTTATAATACACTTCAAAGTCAGGGAGCATGAGTCCTCCAACTTGAATCTTCCTTTTTAGGATGTTTTTGGCTATTTGAGACCTCTTTCTGTTCCAAAAAAAAATTGGTAATTGACTTTTCTATTTCTGTAAAGTAGGCTGTTGGAATTTTGATTGGTATTGCACTGAATCTATGAGTCAATTTGGGTAGAACTGACATCTTCACGATGTTTAGTTTTGCAATACATGAACACAAATGTTCTTCGATTTGCTTAGGTCTTCTTTGACTTCTTTCATGAGTGTTGTATAGTTTTCTGAATACAGATCCTTACACTGCTCATTAAATTAATTCCTAGATATTTGAGTCTTTTTGTTGCTATTGTAAATGGAATTTTTCTCTTGATTTCCTCCTCATTTTGCGCATTACTAGTGTATAGAAACACTACTGATTTTTGTGTGTTGATCTTGTATCCGGTCACCTTCCTGAACTCAATTAGTTCAAGTAGCTTTGTTATAAATATTTTGGAGTTTTCTAAATATAGATATATGCCTTCTGTGAACAGTGAGAGTATAACTGCCTCTTTTCCAATTTGGATGCTTTTTATTTATTTTTCTTGCCTAATTGCTCTAGGTAGAACTTCTAGCACAATGTTGAATAAAGTGGGGACAGTGGACATCCTTGTCTTGTTCCCAATCTTAGAGGACAGTTTTCAACCTCTCCCCATTGAGTATGACATTGGCTGTGGAATTTTCATATATTCCCTTTCTTGTGTTGAGGAACTTTCCTTCTATATCTATCTTTTGAAGCATTTTTATCAAGAAAGGATGCCGGGTTTCGTCAAATGCCTTTTCTGCGTCAATCAAGATGATTATGTATTTTTTTCTCTTTGATTTGTTAATGTGGTATATTACCTCAATTGATTTACTATTTTTAAAAAGATTTATTTTTTATTTTATCCCCCCTCCCCCCAAGTTGTCTGCTCTCTGTGTCCATTCACTAGGTGTTCTTCTGTGTTCGCTTGCTTTCCTGTCATCGGCATTGGGAATCTGTGTCTCTTTTTGTTGCAGTCATCTTGCTGTGTCAGTTCTCTGTGTGTGTGGCACCACTCCTGGGTAGACTGCACTTTTTTCACACGGGGCAGCTCTCCTTGCAGGACGTGCTCCTTGTGCATGGGGCTCCCCTACACGGGGGACAACCCTGGTGGCACAGCACTCCTTGCATGCATCAGCACTGCGCATGGGACAGCTCACCACATGGGTCAGGAGGCCTTGGGTTTAAACCCTTGACCTCTCATCTGGTAGGGAGATAACCCTATCAGTTGAGCCAAATCCATTTCCCTTGATTTCTTATGTTGAATCACCCTGGCATACCAGGAATAAAACCCACTTAACATGATGTATAATTATTTTTATATGCTGTTGGAGTCTATATGCAAATATTTTGTTGAGAATTTTTAGATCTATGTTCGTTAGAGAGATTGGTCTGTAATTTTCTTTTCTTGTAGTATCTTTATCTGGTTTTGGTATTAGGGTGGTGTTGGCTTCATAAAATATGCTAGGTAATTTTCCCTCCTTTTCAATTTTTGGGAAGAGTTTAAACAGGATTGGTATTAATTCTTCTTGAAATGTTTGGTAGAATTTACCTAATGAAGTCATCTGGTCTTGGACTTTTCTTTGTTGGAAGATTTTTGATGACTGATTCAATCTCTCTGCTTGTGATTGATTTGTTGAGTTCCAGTAATTCTTGTAGAGTCAATGTGCATTGTTTGTGCATCTCTAGGAATTTGTCCATTTCACTTAGGTTGTCTAATTTGTTGGCCTATAGTTGCTCATAATATCCTCTTATGATGCTTTTTATTTCTGTTGGGTCAGTTGTAACTTATTCCCTTTCATTCCTGATTTTACTTATTTGCATCTTCTCTCATTTTTTCTTTGTTAGTCTTGCTAAGGATTTGTTGATTTTATTGATTTTCTCAAACAACCAGAATTTGGTTTTGTTGATTTTCTCTATTATTTTCTTGTTCTCAATTTCATTTATTTCTACTCTAATCTTTGTTTCTTTCTGCTTGCTATAGGATTGGTTTGCTGTTCTTTTTCAAGTTTCTCCAGTTATCAGTTATTTCTTTGATTTGATCTCTTTCTTCTTTCTTAATATACACATTTGGGGCTATAAATTTCCCCCTCAGCACTGTTTTCACTGTATCCTGTAAGTGTGATTGATATGTTGTATTCCTGTTTTCATTCATCTCAAGATATCTATTAAATTCTCATGCAATTTCTTCTTTAACCCACTGATTGAGTGTACTGTTTAGCCTCCACATATTTGCAAATTTCCCTCTTCCCCACCTATTATTATTTTCAGTTTCATTCCATTATGATCAGAGAAGGTACTCTGTATGTATATATATATTTTTTTAAGATTTATTTTATTTATTTCTCTGTGTCTGTTCTCTGTGTCCAGTCACTGTGTGTTCTTCTGTATCTGTTTGTATTCTCATTAGGTGGCTCTGGGAACCGATCCTGGGACCTTCTGGAGTGGGAGGAGGTGATTACTTTCTTGTGCAACCTCAACTCCCTGTTCTACTACATCTTCTTCTTTTCTCTCCTCTGTGTCTCTTGTTGCATCATCTTGCTGCGCCAGCTCTCTGTGTCAGCCGGCACTCCTGTGCAGGGTGGCATTCCCACATGGGCCGGCACTCCATGAGGGCCAGTTTGCCCTCACCAGGAGGCCCTGGGCATCGAACCCTGGACCTCCTATATGGTAGATGGGAACCCAGTTGGTTGAGTCATATCCATTTCCTGTATATTTTCAATCTTCTTGAATTTATTGAGATCTGTGTTGTGGCCCAAATGTGGTCTACCCTGGAGAAAGATCCATGAGCACTTGAGAAGAATGTATAACCTGCTGATTTGGGGCACAATGTTCTATATATGTCTTTCAGGCTCAGCTCATTTATCATATTGTTCAAGTTCTCTGTTTCCTTGCTGGTCTTCTCTCTAGTTGTTCTATCAATTCATGTGAGTGGTGCATTGAAATTTCCAACTATTATTGTAAAGATGTCTATTTCTCTTTTCAGTTTTGTCAGAGTGCCTCATGTATTTTGGGACACTGTGGTTAGGTACATAGCTATTTATTACTGTTACTCCTTCCTGTTGGCTTGTCCCTTATTAATATATAATGGCCTTCTGCATCTCATTGCTTCTTTTTTGCACTTAAAGTCTGTTTTGTCTGACACCAGTATAGCTATCCCTGCTCTCTTTTGATTATTATTTGCATAAAATATCTTTTTCCAACCTTTCACTTTCAGTCTATTTGCATCCTTGGGTCTAAGGTGAGTCTCCTGCAGACAGCATATGGATGGCTCATGTTTTCTTATCCATCATGTCAGCCTAGGTCTTTTGACTGGGGAGTTTAATTCATTAACATTCAATGTCATTACTGTAAAGGCATTACTTCAGCCATTTTATCCTTTGGCTTTCATATGTCATATCTTATTTTTGTCCATCTTTTTACCTTTTTGATTACCCTTTCTGATAGTCTTCACTTCTATACTCTACTCCAAGCCTCTCTCTCCTGTATTGTCTTTTCTGGCTACAGAACCTCCTTTCATGTTTCCTGCAGGGCTGGATTCTTGTTTAAGAACTCTCTTAGTTTCTGTTTATCTGTGAATACTTAAAGCTCACTGTCATCATAGTTGAAGGACGATTTTGCTGGATAGAGAATTCTTGGCTGGCAGTTTTTCTCTTTCAGTATAATAACTATATCATACCACTGCCTTCTTGCCTCTGTGGTTTCTGAAAAGAAATCCACACTAAGTCTTACTGGATGTCCCTTGTATGTGATGTTTTGTTTTTCCCTTGCTGCTTTCAGAATTTTCTTTTTATCTTTGTCATTTGTCATTAAGGCATATTACGTGTCTTGGGGTAGGTCTATTTGGATTTATTCTAATTGGAGTACTCTGTGCTTCCTGGATATGTATAATCGAGTCTTTCATTAGAGTTGGGAAATTATTGGCCATTATTTCCTCAAATACCCTTTCTGCCCCTTTTCCCTTCTTGTCTACTTCTGGAACTTCCATAACACATATGTTGGTGCACTTCATGTTATCATTCAACTCCGTGACTCCCCTGCCCATTTTTTTTTTCTCTTCAATTTCAGTTTTTCTTTCCTTTACCTCACTGATTCTTTCTTCCATGATTTCAAATTGGCTGTTGTGTGCCTCTGTTGTGTTTTTAACCTCATTTACTGTGTCTTTCATTCCCATAAGCTGTTATTTTTCTATTCAAGATTTCAAATTTTTCTCTGTGCTCACTCAAAGTGTCTTCTTAATGTCTTTTATTTCTTTAGCTATGTTGTCCATCAACTCCAAGATTTGATTTAGGAGATTTGCATGAACCTTATTGATGAGCTGCTTCAAATTCTGTTTCTCATCTGGACCTTTGATTTGTTCACTTGCCTGAGTTATATATTCCTTTTTCTTTGTATGGCTTGTAATTTTTTGCTGCTGCTTCAGCATCTGATTCTGATGCTGAGTTTTGATGTTCAGTTTCTCTCTCTTGTCTAGGGATTGACTGTTAAGTAGCTGTGTACTACCACTGTTCTTTGACTCTTGATTCAACTTGTTCTAGATATTTAGGATTGCCCCTGCTTGCTCAAAGCAGGGCTAAGGACCTAATAATAGGATGCAGGCCAGTTTCCAAGGATCTTGGAAAGGCGGGCAGTAAAGGCACCGGCTTGCCTTTTATTTATTGTTTTTCTTTTTGTGCATTTCTCCAGTCTTGCCAGAAGAGGGTGCTCTTGGGCAAATCTCTGGTTCAGACTCTAGGTGCTAGGGGGGAATGCATTCAGTAAAACTCCTCAGGCAGGTGGGTGGTACAGAAGCAATGTCCTTAGGGCTGGCCAAGTCTCACAAACTATACTGATGCTGTTCTCCACCCTTGGCCAACAACACCCTTCCTCCCTCTGTCTCTTCAGCAACCAGCCAGGGTCAGTAGGGAGGGTGTTTGAGAAGGCAAATTATCTTTAGCTTCCTGTGGGCTCTCAGGGCAGATAATGTCATGGCCTCACTAGGCCTGAAAGTGTGAAACCCCTCCAACAGCAGCAGACCAAGTTTGCTGGCCAAATCTGAATTTGCTGTAGGCTACGTCTCTTCCTCTCCTCTTTCCTCCGGGAAAAGAACCCTTGCAATCCCCTCAGTCTGAAACCACTGCAGTCCACATACTGCTATTTGCCCTGTGGGTAAGGGGAAGGCACCTGCTGCTGCTTTTGTAGCTCTACTTACAGGATGTTTCAGCCAGCTGAGACTCCTTTCCTTTGCCCCTCTCTCTTTTGGATAGTATCTCATCTTCCTCTGAGCCCCAGAGCAGCCCTCCAGGAAGTCTCCACCTGTCCTCTAGCTATTTTTTCTGGGAGAGAAGTGATCCCTCTGCCTCTCTAATCATCCATAATCCCCCTCAAGGAAATTCTTAAGTGAACTTGATTTAATTTTTTTTTAACTGCACATATATGTTGGTGAAGAATATAATCACTACTAGCAGAGTTTGGTGCCACTGCCTTGATTCATGCTCTACCCATTCCAACCCAGTGAAAAGGGGAAATAACATCTTAGTATTGTTATGGAAGTAATTGTGACATAATTTTGACAAGAAAGAATCTTGTGGGTCCCTAGGGGTCCACGGACACACTTTGAGAAATGCTGGCTCAACTTAAAGGGTGGACATAAAGATTAAATGTGATATTGTAAATAAAGTGCTTAGCATAGCACCCAGCACTTAATAACAGATGCATGATAATTAGCTGAGTATAATTAGTATGATGATTAAGATAAATATATAACAATGTTATAGAGGATGATCATGCATTGGATGAGAGTTAGACTATATGAAATACCTCCAAACTTGAGATTCTATTATGAACAAATGATCTTTACATCAATCATCAGATATAGGTTTAATGTACCAATTATAATCTGACACCACTTGTTCCGTTAAAAACTATTTTCTGCACTTCAGCTTTATGGCAGCAGTAATTTTCTTTTACTATTTTACTGATTACCCAAAGATTATACTACTACTACTAAGAACTATTTTAAAAATTATTAGAAAATGAACAGTCTTCTACAACCCTGCCATTATAATTAATCAAATTATTTTAATTCATTGTTTCTATGTACTATTTCCTTTTTATATCTGTAAGTATATATAAAATACATATTTTATTTTAAATACATATATGTTTAAATATACACATATATATTTATATATGTATATATACACACACATATAAATACATATATACACATAAATACATAAATATAAATTTTAAAAATCATTATCGGAATATAGGTTAAAGTATTTTAAAAATATGCAAGGGCCTGGCATGGGCACCAGTACTGGCATGACTGTCTTTTCTCATGTCCACACTGAATGCATGGCTACTCCAGTCTGTGCAGAGCTGCCGCCCCTGCCATCTCTCTGTTCACCTCTCAGCAGTTCAAAATGAAGCTGTTGTCATTTCTGGAAGGAAACCTGTCCAGCAGATCAAGCAGGAAGTGCATGATGAGGTGAAAGAATGGGTGAGGCCACAAGCAGCCGCACCTGGGGGTGGTTCTGGTAGGTGAGAACTCCACCAGGAGCTCCTGTGTTCTCAAAAAGACCTAGGCAGCTTGAATGTGGGAATCAACAGTGAAAAGATTTTGAAACTAGCTTTGATTTCAGAGGAAGAATTTTTTAATTTGATCAAAAAATCAAACAATAATGACAATGTAATGGCCTCCTTGTTCAGCTGCCTCTTACAGAGCACACTGCTGAGAGAAAGATATGCCATGCCATTTCTCCAGACAAGAATGTTGACTTTTGTGTAATGAATGCAGGGTGAATATGTTTGTACCAGTATTCCATGCTCCCTGCTATCCTATGGGGTATGTGGGCAATAATTAAGCAAACTGGAATTCCAACCTAGGGAAGAATGTGGTTGTGGATGGAAGGTCAAAGAATGTTGGAATGCCCACTGCAATGTTACTACACACAGATAGAGCAGAGCCCACACTTGTCCTGGAGGTAATGCCACCGTTAAAATATGTCATTGTCACATTCCCAAAGAACAATTGAAAAAACATACTATTCTTGTAGATACTGTGGAATCCATTGCAGACATTCTAAATCTGATCACAGTGATATGATCAAGGAAAAAGCAGTAGTCACTGATGTGGCAACAGAGTTGAATATCCCATAACCAATCTCTAAACCCAAATTGGTCAGAGATGCAGATTTTGAAGGAGTCAGGAAGAAAGCAGGCTACATCACTCCAGTCCCTAGGGGCATGGGTCCCATGACAGTAGTGATGCTAATGAAGAATACCATTGTTGCATGCAAAAAAAAACTGCTGAGGCTTGAAGAACGAGAAGTGCTGAAGTCTAAAGAGCTTGGATATAGTTAACAGATAAAACCAATTAACTGTTTTATCTTCTTTTATTAATAGCCTTCCAAGCTGGTTCAAGAAGCAAAACAGGCCAACAGAAATGCAGTATTTTTTTTTTTTTTAGTATTTCTTTATTCTTCTGAAATGTTTTAAAATTGTGCTTTGTATTTATTCAAAGTTTAAATGGGTGGATGTTTACACAGATAGCTGTGAGAGCTACCCCCAGAAGCACTCCAGCATCCTGCTGGGCCATGGAACCCAAGAGAAGTCATTCTCTTAGTGATTAACAGGGGCACTCTCGTTGTGAATGGATGCTTCACTAAGGAAGGCCACTTCAGTTGTTAAAATTTGCCTTTTCTAGGATTGCATTTCCCAAGTGCTATTCCAATAAGAGTTGATACTCACTTCAGGTTCCAAACCTCTTGAGTTCAACTGGTCAAAAGAAAATGTTTTTAAAATGTTGCTAAAAAATTAAGGAACAGTAAACAGAAAGAAATGATAGCAACTGACGAAGAAAAAAATTTACCAAGATTTATCCATGTATTCACTGATAGCCAGATTTATCTAAATAAAACAATTGGGTGGGAAAGAAGAAAAACTATATGCTAATAGTATTGGTAAGCTGCCATTTTGTGACTTAGTCATTGGAAAAATGTTTAGGGTTCTATTTGTTATTAGCTCTCATTTTATGTTATCATTCAGGGAGATCTCCCCATTTTAGTTTTCCGAGATTGAAAAAGCTTATGTTATAAATTATTCATATGTGTTGTCATATTTGACTTTTGCTATATTTTAAATTTCACTGTTAAATTCTTTACTACTAAAGATTATCTATATGGTTTCTTTGGTATATCTTGAAACCTATTTTTGAAAAACAAATCTGATATAGAGTTGGAATTGATAATCATGAGGGCAGCTTTTATAAGTATGTAACTTATTTTTCCACCAAAGAATTGTGAGTAGCTGCTTCCTTTTCTCTTTGAAACTGTTGGTTTTCCTAAAAGGTTTTTAAGAGTTTGAGATAATATTGAATTTAATCAGAATTTCTGATTAAAACTTTTAAAAAACAAAAATAATTTGGTATGAAAAAACAAAGTATTCAAGGACCATACAGCATCCTTAAGCTACAATCATCAACAAGTTAAAAATGTTGTATTCAATGCCCCCGACATCAGGGCATTGGAATGTATAAGCCCAAACTTGAAAAGCAAATTTTGACAGTTCTATCTAGAAATACCATGAACCCATAAGAGTTAGGTGACTTTTATAAGACTATTACTCTGTAGGTTGTAGACATTAAAGCAGCCCTTATTTTGGTTCTCATGACTGGGGTATCGGAACCTACAGGGGTAATAAGGCACCCAGAATTGGGATACCTTGAATTAAAGCTGTCTCTTTTGAAGCATCCCAACCCATGCAAACTTATTGAAATCATCCCAAGGAAAACAAGACGGCTCAAGAGGTAACAAGTATTCTGTCTTACCATCATGGCAAGCCTACCAATACCACTTTCTGGATTTCTCTTTGAGTAGTGGGACCATTTGGAGCATGGTTACCTAACACATGCTAACATAACCCAGGGAACTAATTCGTGTCCAAATCATACATTCATATTAATAGGCTGACAGATTTAAAATTTAGCCAGCAATCATAACATATCATTCAAACAATAGGATATTTGGTAGTATGAAACAAATTATTCTTGCACTTTAATATTAGCTAACATCATTGAAGTTTTATGATGTGCATGACATTGTATTAAGTGTTTCACACACATTACCTTTTCTAATCCTAGCTATCATCCTGTTTCCTCTGAGGTAATGTTCTCCATCATATACATAAGGAACTTGAGGCTCAGAGGTTAAGAGAACTGACCAAAGTCACAAAGCCAGAATGAAATGGAGCCAGAATGAAATGGAGCCAGAATTTCAACCTAGCTCAGTCTGATTAAAAGCCCTTGTTCTTGATCACTATTTTATGATACCTCCAAACATTATCAATTGCTTCTGTGGAAAAAAAAATCAGTATAGGCCAAGAATTTAAAAAACTGAATAATTTGGCTGAATTAATGACTATTGAGTTGCTGGCCACCTAAACATTACTGCCCTTCCCCCAACTTTCTGAACATTTTAACATCTAAACAGAAGGTCAATAAGGAAATAGAAGACTTGAACAACACTCTTAACCAATAAGACCTAGAGGACATAAATAATATACTCCACCCAACAACAGCAGAATACACATTCTTTTCAAGTACCACTGAACTGTTTTTCCACAATGGCTAAATCATTCTATATTCCCACTAACATTGTATGAGGGTTCCTATTTCTCTTTATCCTCACTAACACTTCTTATTTCCAGTTTCTTTAATAGCCACTCACCTGGGTATAAAATTGCTTTAATTTGCATTTCTTTAATAACTAATGATGTTGAGCTTCTTTTTATATACTTACTGGCCATTTGATTATCTTCCCTGGAGAAATGTCCATTCAAATTCTTGGTACATTTCAGAATTGGATTGCTTGTCTTTTGTTGCTAAGTTTTAAAAGCTCTGTAGGGAAGCGGACTTGGCCCAGTGGTAGGGCGTCCGTCTACCACATGGGAGGTCCACAGTTCAAACTCCGGACCTCCTTGACCCGTGTGGAGCCGGCCCATGTGCAGTGCTGATGTGCGCAAGGAGTGCCCTGCCACGCAGGGGTGTCCCCCGCGTAGAGAAGCCCCACGCACAAGGAGTGCGCCCCATAAGGAGAGCCGCCCAGCACGAAAGTAAGTCCAGCCTGCCTAAGAATGGCGCCTCCGACACGGAAAGCTGACACAACAAGACGACGCAACAAAAAGAAACACAGATTCCTGTGCTGCTGACAACAACAGAAGCGGACAAAGAAGACGACGCAGCAAACAGACACAGAGAACAGACAACTGGGGTGCGGGGGTGGGGAAGAAGGTGAGTGAAATAAATAAAAATAAATAAATCTTTAAAAAAATAAAATAAAATAAAAGTTCTTTATAAATTCTGGTTATTAAACCCTTATTAGACATACAGTTTTAAAATATTTTCTCCCATTTTGTAGGTTGTCTTCACTTTCTTGATAATGTTCTTTGATGCACAAAAGAGTTAATTAAAAAAAGATTTATTTATTTATTTAATTCTCCCCCTCCCCCGGTTGTCTGTTCTCTGTGTCTATTTGCTGCGTCTTGTTTCTTTGTCCGCTTCTGTAGTCGTCAGCGGCACGGGAAGTGTGGGTGGCGCCATTCCTGGGCAGGCTGCACTTTCTTTCATGCTGGGCGGCTCTCCTTACGGGGTGCACTCCTTGTGCATGGGGCTCCCCTACGCGGGGGACACCCCTGCGTGGCAGGACACTCCTTGCACGCATCAACACTGCGCATGGGCCAGCTCCACACGGGTCAAGGAGGCCCGGGGTTTGAACCGCGGACCTCCATGTGGTAGACGGATGCCCATACCACTGGGCCAAGTCCGTTTCCCAAGATTTAATTTTGATGAAGCCCATTTTATCTATTTTTTTCTTTTCTTGTTTGTGCTTCTGGTGTAAAATCTAAAAATCCATTGCCTGAAAATATTTCCCTCTGGTTTCTTGAAAAATCTTTAGAGTATTAGCTTTTATATTTAGGGCATTAATCCATTTGGAATTAATTTTGTATATGGTGAGAGGTAGGGGTCAAAATTCATTCTTTTGCATGTGGATTTGCAGTTGATCCCAAAACCATTTGTTGAAGAAACTATTATTTACTCATTTACTGGACTTGGCATCCTTGTCAAAAACCAGTTGGCCACAGATATGAAGTTTTACCTCTGGACTCTGAATTTTATTCCATTGACTTATATGTCTATCCTTACGGCAATACCACACTGTTTTAATTACTATAGCTTTGTCATAAGTTTTGAAGCCTTGAAGTGTGAGTCCTCCAACTTTGTTCTTCTTCAAAATTGTTTTGGCTATTCAGGGTCCTTTGCAATTCCATATAAATTGGAAGATAAGATTTCCCACTTTTGGGGGGAAAAAAAAAGTCTGCTGGAATTTTGATAGGGATTGCACTGAATTTGAAATTGCTTTAGCCAATATTGGCATCTTGACAATATTAAGTCTTCCAATCCATGAACATGGGATGTCTTTCCATTTATTTAGTTCTTCTTTAACTTTTTATTCTTTTATTAATTTATTTAAAAATTTATTTATTTATCTCTCCCTACCCCCTTGCTGTTTATACTTGCTGTGCCTGTTCATCTTCTTTGTTTCTTTTGGAGACACTGGGAACCGAATCTGGGACCTCCGATGTGGGAGGGAGGTGCCTAATCACTTAAGCCACCTCCATTCCCTGATTTGTTGTATCTCTCATTATGTTTTCCTCTTGTGTCTCTTGTTGCATCATCTTGTTGTGTCAGCTTGCCATGCCCACCCATCATTCCAACTCACCATCCTGCTCGTCCTCTTTAGGAGGCACCAGGAACCTCTGCTCCCTGCTTTGTTGTGTGTGTCTCTCATTATGTTTTTCTTCTTTTGTCTCTTGTTGCATCATCTTGTTCTGTCAGCTTGCCACTCCTGCCCATTGCACCAGTTCGCTGTCTTCTTTAGGAGGCATCAGGAACTGAACCATGGACCTCCCATGTGGTAGGCAGGAGCCCAATCGCTTGAGTTACATCTGTTTTCCATTTTTTATTCTTCTAGATGTATTATAAATGGAATGGTTTTAATTTTTTTCAGATTATTGATTACTGTTATATAGAAACCAAACTGACTTTGTGTTTATCTTGTATCCTGCAAACTTGCTGAGTTCATTTATTAGTTCTATTGGCTTTCTTGTGGGTTTTTAGGGGTAATTTTACTTCTCCCTTTCTCACTTGGATGCTTTTTATTTCTTTCTCTTGCTTGACTGCTTTTGCTAGGAATTACAGTACAGGTTTAAAAAAAAAACACAAAAAAACAATAACAATGGTGACACTGACATCTTTGTCTTGTTCCTGATCTTATGGAGAAAGCTATCAGTTTTTCACCATGGAGTATGATAGATGCTAGGGGTTTTTCATAAATGCCTTTTACCATGTTGAAAAAGTTTCCTTCTATTACTAGTTTTCTGAGTCTTTTTCATCACAAAAGGGTGTAGTATTTTGTCAAATGTCTTTCCTGCATTAATTGAGATGGTCATTTTTTTTTCATCCTATTAATGTGATATATTACACTGACTGATTTCATTATGTTGAATCATTCTTGCTTTCCTGGAATAAATACCACTTGATCATGGTATATAATCTTTTTAATATAGTATTGGATTCATTTTGCCAGTATTTTATTGAGGATTTCTGCATTTATATTCATAATGAATATTGGTCTATAATTTTCTACTCTTGTCCTGTGCTTATCTGGCTTTGAGGGTAGGGTAATGCCGGGCTAATAGAATGTCTTAGTTTGCCAGAGGCTGCCAATGCAAAAAATACCAGAAATGTGTTGGCTTTTGTTGTGGTTTAGTTTGCTTATCTTGTTCTAGTTTCTTTAGATGTGAAGTTAGGTTATTGATTTGAAATCTTTCTGCTTTCTTATTTTTGGCACCAATAAGTCTTTATTTATTCACTTTATTATCCCCAGGAAAAAAGGGGAAGGGGAAAGGGTCAGCATATGTTACAAAATGATAGCAGAAGGGAATGGAAGTACTAAGCACAAAATCAACCATCAAAGAAACATACCCAATGATGGGGTCACCAAAGCCCAATGGGGCTCAGTCTCCTGCAATTCAGGAATGAGGGGAAAGAATTAGGGGAAGAATAGACAGGTACACACTTTCCAACCTTCCTTTCATGCCAATAAATTCAAGATTCCACACAAACCTTTGGTTTCTAGCAGTAACCATGGAGTTATATTCTTCCATCTCTTATTAAACAATCTTGTGGCCACTTTGACACAAGTTTCTTGTACTGCATAAAAGTTCCTGAGTGATTTGGATATACATTCATGATCCCTTTCTTGATCTCTCACCCCTGCTTTCTACATGGAAACCAACCCCTTCCCCCATTGTTTCTCTCTGTCCTAGGAGTGATGATTAAGTAGATTTGGTCAATCAAAATACAACAGTATTAATCTTTTGGCTTGAATCACATCAAGGAATGGTCTTTATTCAGAAGGTTAGTATGGCAGTTTGAGATTACTTATGAATCCCAAAAAGAGAGACTGTTCTTGTAAACTAATCTGTTCCTCTGGGTGTGATACCCTTTGAATGCATTAGATTCAGCTGACATTATTTGATTAAATTATCTGTTAAGACTAGGTTTTTGAGTTCCCTCTCAATTAGAGGCAGAGTGGGCATCACCATCCCAGAATCCTCAGGATTGGGGAATGGATGATGGACTTATTATTTTGATTTATTGTTATTCTAGCAATGGAAGAACTTTATCACTGATGTGGAGGCAGTGACTACCAGAGGTTCTGAGGGGAAAAAGAGGGAAAATCAGGTGTAATATGGGGACATTTTTGGGAGACTGGAATGGTCCTAAATGACGCTGCAATGAAAGATACAGGCTATTATATATCTAGTCATAACTTACAAACTTGTGTGGGAGAGAGTTTAAACTATAGTGTAAACTATAATCCACACATATTGGCAATGCTCCAATATGTGTTCATCAATTGTAACAAATGTACCACACTAATGAAGGGTGGTGTTAATGTGGGAAAGTGTGGGAGGGGTAGGGAGTGGGGCATATGGGACTCCCCTACACTTTTTATGTTACATTAATGTAACCTAAGTATCTTTAAAATAAAAAAATTTTAAAAGTATATATTTTTAAAATTAGGGTTTTGATTCTACCATGTCAGTAGGGCATGACTCAGGGTTGAGTCCCTGTTCCTTAGTGGGCTGACATAAATGGACACTCACACAAGAAGACGCAAGGAAAGAGCAAGAGCTCCACAGATGACAGAGGAGAGAACTCTGTCATGTGACAGAAAGGAGACGGTTCAAACAGCTAAAGCCCAGAGAAAGATGAGCCATTCTCCTGATAGTTTGCAGCTAAAGAAAACAGAGCAGCTGAGTAGCTGAGAAGGCCTGGAAAGAAATGAGGCCTACACCAGCCACTGACATAGAAGCCCTGAGAGACCAGGCAAAGATCGTCAGCAACCATCTTGCTGCAACACATGGCAAGTGACTCTGGTGAGAAAGCAGCCTTGAGTTGGACTCTTTAGGGCTTCTACCCCAAATAAATACCCTTTATAAATGCCAATAGATGTTGGTACTTTGCATCAGCATCCTTTTGGCTGATTAATACAGTTGGGAATGTGGAATGGAGTGTTCCTAGATTTTTCAGGTTTTTTGTACAAATCATTGAAGAATTGTGGAGATATCCCCAAAATTAATGTAGGGGAGATTGAGGAGGGGGAACTGGAGAGGGGTGATGGGGTAAGTTTTCAGGACAGAAGATCTAGTCTAAAATAGGAAATAGGGGAAAGGAAACATAAAAGAAAGGATGGCTTGTGATCACTGACTGCTTCAAGAGGGGACCCTAAGTATATGTTTCAGATCCTTTTTCATGGTGCAGAATCTTTGGTCAAAGATGCTTTGGCTCTGTTTTTTTCAACACAAAATAGAAGTTTGTAAACAATAATAACCCCAAAAGAACATGGAGAAAGATGAACACATTATATTTACACCAACTAGGCCACAGCAATCACCAAACCAGCGATTTTTGAAGTTCTACAAAGCCCAGACAAACACAATAACTACTGGGGGCAGCATTTGGGGGAGACAAGAACCCAGGATCAGGCACGCATCACCCAATGCATTCTATTGTATTTGCCCTGTTTTAACACAGTGAGGTAGGTTGGCAGTGATTTCATAGCATGTAAACAAAACTCCCTTTCTCCTTTAGCTACTATGACACTAATCACTACTGCAGCAGAGTAGGACATTGGCTCTGGATACCACAAAGTAGCCTCCACTTATGGCCTCTCTGGAAGCCAAGCAGGAAAAGTCTACGTTTTTTTAAAGGTTAAGTATTTCAGTCTTTGCTTCATACATCCACCCTTGGACACACACATACACCATTTTTTGTATGGCAAGCCTAGCCTAATCCAGTAAAGGACGGATCTGGGGTGCCCAGCAAAAAAAAAAAAAAAAAAAAAATCCCATGTTCTAGGATAAAAAGGCTAGGGACAGGAACGCTTTTTACATATGTAGATGACTCTCACGTAACCTTGGCTTCCTCTCTTGACCTGTGACATGGCCCTACCTCTCCTAACCTCTCTGTACCATGTTCGCTTTTAGATGAATTTCCAATCTTTCAATAGGAGATCAAGTTATGGGGTGACCCTATTAAAAACCTAGTCTCCCATGAAACACTTTCCAGGCGGAGAGATTTCAAGAGGACAGTATGGGAGAAAAGTCAGCTGTAATTGGCAAAAATGAGGTAGTTCAAATAGTTGTTCTTTGTGGTAATAAAGCAACAATCAATAACAAAGAAGTATTCCTGCAGTGCAGATCTGGAGCTGCTGCCAAGTTATCCCCGAGATTGCTCTTGCACCTGAGAACACAGTGCAGGAATGTTGCCTTAGATTAAAACAGACAAAAATACAAAACCAGAATATTTATTTCAAGGAAAATAAGTTTAAAAATGCACAAGAGACATCATTTGCACACAGCTAGTGCAATTAGCATCCTGGAGAAATTGGGACCCAAGGTGCAGTTATCCAAGGGAGCAAATAAATAAAACTGTTGGTCCAGAATGGGGTAAGAGTGAGCTTAGGAGCTGTAGGCCTGCAGTTGGCCAACCACTCCTTTTGCCTGTTATCACAACCCACTGCTTGGGAGAGTTCCCAGCACCCTGTCTCCAGAGTATGTTATGAGGAGACAGACCTGGTAAAACCCTGCCCTAGCCCTGAGATTCCCTTCTACAGAATGTTAGTGGCTCCTGGGTTGGGTCCATCAATCTGCTCTCATACTTAATCTTTCATGCTGGCATGAGAAATATTTTTTTTTTTTTTAAGATTTATTTTTATTTATTTAATTTCCCTCCCCTCCCCCGGTTGTCTTTTTTCTGTGTCTTTTTGCTGCGTCTTGTTTCTCTGTCCGCTTCTGTTGGCGTCAGCGGCACTGGAAGTGTGGGCGGCACCATTCCTTGGCAGGCTGCTCCCTCCTTGGCGCTGGGCGGCTCTCCCTATGGGTGCACTCCTTGCGCGTGGGGCTCCCCTACGCGGGGGACACCCCTGTGTAGCACAGCCCTCCTTGCGCGCATCAGCACTGCGCATGGGCCAGCTCCACACCGGTCAAGGAGGCCGGGGGCTTGAACCGCGGACCTCCCATGTGGTAGACGGACGCCCTAACCACTGGGCCAAAGTCCATTTCCCGAGAAATATTTTTATAAATCTTTCTTTCAAGGGAAAATGTCTTCCCTTTCCAGGCCGCTGTCAAAAAGCTGGAGATTCTAAAGGATATTTTGTACAGGCTTTCCAAGTATTTCCCTCACTTGCATTTGGATAGAGCATGGTTATGGTTCCTTTGCCTCACCCCTTTCCCCAACCAAGATGGAAGAGGGAGTGATGCTATGGACCCCGGACTGAGATACAGGACATGCAAGCTGTCCCCTACCCTCCCTATCCCACTTTCTCCACTCTGCTGATTCTTGCCTGCTCCTCAGAACTTCTTGATTGCAAAAGGATTTTTGCATCCACTGTGTCTCAATTCTGGGCCTCTGGGATTAGGGCAGGCTGTGGATCTCTTCTTCCTCCCGAGGGCTAGAGGACTTTCCCTGGAAACTAGAGGCCTGCTGAGCTTTCAGTGGACATGAGGCCTCCATATGGCTGATACTCTGGCAGAAGTGGCACTTTTTAGGCTGGGGTGGCAGCTTGCATTCCTTGGCATAATGATCTAGACCTCTACAGTTGTAGCACCTCTTTTTTTTTTCCCTTAGGAGGTACTAGGGATTGAACCCAGGACCTCATACATGGGAAGCAGGCACTCAACCACTGAGCTACATCCACTTCCCAGTGATAGTTGGTTTTTGTATTTAGGAGGTATTGGGGATCAAACCCAGGACCTAGTACATTGGAAGCAGGTGCTCAACCACTTGAGCTACACTTGCTCCCATCTGGCTCTCTCTCTCTCTTTTTTAAGATTTATTTTTATTTATTTCTTTCCCCTTCCGACTCCCCCCACCCCCCCACCCCCATTATCTGCTCTCTGTGTCCTTTCACTGTGTGTTCTTCTGTGTCCACTTGAATTCTTGTCAGGCAGCACTGGGAATCTTTGTCTCTTTGTTTCATCTTGCTGCATCAGCTCTCTGTGTATGTGGCGCCACTCCTGGGCAGGCTGTGTTTTTTTCATACGGGGCACACTCTTTGCGTGTGGGGCACCCCTACATGGGGGGCACCCCTGCATGGCATGGCACTCCTTGCTCGCAGCAGGACTATGCATGGGCCGGCTCACCACACAGGCCAGGAGGCCCTGGGTACCAAACCCTGGACCTCCTATATGGTAGGTGGACACTCTATCAGTTGAGCCCTATCCACTTCCCGCTGGCTCTCTTTTGGTTACTGTTTGCACGGAATATTTTTTTCCACCCTTTTACTTTCAACCCATTTGTACCCTAAAGTGAGTCTCTTGTAGATGGCATATAGATGGAGTAAATTTTTTCATCCAATCTGCCAATCTCTGCCTTTTAATATGGGAATTTAATCCATTGACATTAAGGTAATAACAAGAAGGATTTACTTCTGCCATTTAGCTATTTGTTTTCTGTATGTCTTGTATGTATTTCTTTCTTCAATTACTACATCACTGCCTTTTCTTGGTATTTAGTTGCTTTTTTGGTATTATACCAATTGATTCCCTTCTTTCCTTTTTTCTACACTTTTTAGTTATTTTCTTAGTGGTTAACTTATAATTACAATTAACATCTTAACCTAATTACAAACTAGTCTGTCAAGTACTAACATAGTTTCAGTAGTATACAATCTCTCTACTTCTATATATCTTTGTCTCTCTTCCTTTATATTGTTATTTCTTAGATTACATCTTTATATGTATTATATGTTCATTAACAGAGATCTAAAATGTTATTTTATACATTTGCCTGTAAAGTCATATAGGGCGGAAAGCAGTTACAAACCAAAAGTATAATAATACAGGAGTTTATATTTACCTATGTAGTTAAAGTTACCAATGCTCTTCATTTCTTCCTTTGGGTTTGAATTACTGTCCAGTGTCCTTTTATTTCAGCCTGAAGAGCTCCCTTTAGCATTTCTTCTAAGGTGGGTCTTCTGGTCATGAACTCTTTAAATTTTCGTTTATCAGTAAATGTCTTAATTTCTCCTTCATTTTTAAAGGATAATCTTGCCAAATATAGAATTCTTGGTTGACAGGTTTTTAAGGACTTTAAATGTCATCCCACTGTCTTCTGGTCTCCATTGTTTCTTATGAGAAATCCACTGTTAGTCTTATCGGGGATAAATCATTTCTCTCTTGTTGCGTTCAAAATTCTCTCTGTGGTGGGGGGTGGGGTATATAGGAACCTCATATTTTTTAATGTAACATTTTTTGTGATCCATGTATCAAAAAAAGGCAATTAAAAAAATTTTTTCTCTTTGTCTTTGGATTTTCACAGTTTAGCTATAATATGTCTTAGGGTCACTCTCTTAAGAGTCTACCCTACTTGGAGTTTGTTGAGCTTCCTGGATGTGTATACTCATATCTTTCATTAGATTTGAGAAGTTTTCAAGCATTCTTTTTTATTTTTTTTTAGGATTTATTTTTATTTATTTCTCCCCACCCCCATTTGTGCTCACTCTCTGTTCATTGCGTGCTTGTTCATTGTGTGCTCAGGAACTTAACCTGGGACCTCCCATATGGGAGGGAGGCACCTAATTGCTTGAGCCGCTTCCACTCCCTGCTTTGTTGTGTCTCTCATGTTTTCCTCCTTGAGTATCTTCTTGCATCATCTTGTTGCATCAGCTTGCCATGCCAATCCGTGCCTCAGCTCGCTGCACCAGCCTGTTGCATCAGCTTACTGTCTTGCTCATCTTCTTTAGGAAGTACAGGAAATGGAACCCAGGACCTCCTATGTGGTAGGCAGGAGGCTCAATCATTTGAGCCACATTTGCTTTCCCATTATTTCTTCAAATACTTTTTTTTTAGGAGGCACTGGGGATTGAAACCCAGGATCTCATGCATAGGAAGCAGGTGCTCAACTACTGAACTACATCTGCTCCCCAGTAAGAGTTGCTTTTTGTTTTTAGGAGGTACCAGATATTGAATCCAGGACCCCATACATAGAAAGCAGGTGCTCAACTACTGAGCTACATCTGCTCCTCAATGAGAGTTGTTCATTTTTTGTTTGTTGTTTTTAGGAGGTACTGGGGAAGAAATCTTGGACCCCATTCATGGGAAGCAGGCGTTCAATCACTTGAGCTACATCCACTCCCCTCTATTTTTTTTTTTTTTTTTTTAAAGATTTATTTATTTATTTAATTCCCCCCCTCCCCTGGTTGTCTGTTCTTGGTGTCTATTTGCTGCGTCTTGTTTCTTTGTCCGCTTCTGTTGTCGTCAGCGGCACGGGAAGTGTGGGCGGCGCCATTCCTGGGCAGGCTGCTCTTTCTTTTCACGCTGGGCGGCTTTCCTCACGGGCGCACTCCTTGCGCGTGGGGCTCCCCCACGGGGGGACACCCTTGCGTGGCACAGCACTCCTTGCGCGCATCAGCACTGCACATGGCCAGCTCCACACGGGTCAAGGAGGTCCGGGGTTTGAACCGCGGACCTCCCATATGGTAGACGGACGCCCTAACCACTGGGCCAAAGTCCGTTTCCCTCCCTCTATTTTTTTTGAAGATTTATTTTTATTTATTATCTCCCCTCCCTCCATTGTCTGTTCTCTGTGTCTATTCACTGTGTATTCTTCTGCGTCTGCTTGTATTTTCATTAGGCAGCTCTAGGAACTGATCCTGAGACCTTCCGGAGTGGGAGAGAGATGATCATTCTCCTGTGCCATCCCAGTTCCTTGGTCTGCTACATCTCTTATTGTCTTTCCTCTGTGTCTCTTTTTGTTGCATCATCTTGCTGCATCAGCTCTCCAACAATGGCCAATACTCCTGTGCAGAGCAGCACTCCTGCATGGGGCAGCACTTCGCATGGGCCAGCACTATGCATGGACCAGCTTGCCTTCACCAGGAAATCCTGGGTATCAAACCCTGGACCTCCTATATGGTAGAAGGAAGCCCAATTGCTTGAGTCACATCTTCGTCCCCCACTCCCCTCTTTAAATACTCTTGGTGTATCTTTCTCTCTCTCTCTTGTCCTTCTGGGACTCCAATGATGTGTATATTGGTGCTTGATGTGTCACAATGGTCCCTCAGACTCTGTTCATTTTTTTTCATTATATCTTCTTTCTGCTTCTTGGACTGTATAATTCCAAATGTCTTGTCTTTGAGTTCCCCAATCCCATCTTATGCTTGTTCAAACCCAATGCTGAATCCCTCTAGTGAGTTTTTTATTTCTATTATTGTGCTTGCAGATCCAAAAAAAACGTTTAATAATAATATTTTCTACATTGATTTTGTTTGCACAACATTTTCCTAATTTCCTATACTTCTCTTTATAAGGATTGCTTTTGCTCATTGAACATATATTTAAGACAGTTGATTTAAAGTCTAATAGTTTCAATGTATGACTTTCTCATTTATGATTTCTGGCAAATTTTTTTGTTTTACCAAATCAGTTTCAATGATACATATTAATAAAGCATACAATTCATCCAAAGCTCTAATAATGATTGAAGTGATGAATGCACAACTATGTTATTACACCAAATACCACTAATTATATACTCTGAAATTTTTTTTTCCTGTGAATAAGCCATACTTTCCTGTTTCTTTGTGTTTTTGTCATTTTTCTTGAGAACTGGACATTTTGAGAATTATGTTGTTGTACCTCTAAAAATCTAGTTTTCCCACTCCCACTCCTCTGGGATTGCTAGGATTTTTTGTTGTTGTTATTGTTGAGGGCTGAAGCCATCAATTTGTGACTTTTCCAAATTATTTTTACTACCAAATGGAAAATGAAAAGAGAAGAAATAAAAAGAGGTACTGTCTCTTTAAACATATCTGCCACTTTTGCTTGAGGGGGTGAGGGGAGTTGTAACAATGGCTGCCCTCAGAACCTGCCTCCAGCAAATCTGAAGTAGTTTATCAAAAGCAGGGATTAACAATCACCACATACTCCCAGATTTTGGAGAATTAGGTCCTTATAGCCCACCCTGGTACCAGCAAGCTGTACAAGGAACTAGGTACAGTCCCCACGGCTTCCTGTTATGTGGTTGGGAGATAGTACCCACTGCACAGAGGGTGAAATTCACTGATTTTTATCACAATTTGTCAGCCTCTTCCTTCAGCTCTTCCCTGGATGCCGCACAGTGAGTGATCCACTAGACCTGGAGTTTCAAAATAGTTGATCTAGACAATTCATGCCGGCTCAGTAGTTGTTTTAGTGGAGAGACTGACTCCTGGAGCTTCCTAATCTACCATTTTCCCAAAATCCTCTTCTAACTTCATTTTGAACCCTAGATCCCTTTCAGAATCTAAGGAAAACTGTAGATTCTGCACAGGAAAAAGGGACATAGTTCCACACATTAATAAAATTTTTTAAAAAACTACCTTCAGGAGTTTCATGGGCCTTGTGACATTTATTCAGGGACACATGTGTCCCAAGTTAAGAACCCCTGCTCCAAGGATCTCAAGGCACTCAATACAGCATAATACGTTTAAAATCTGAAAAAATAATATTAGCTACAATTTGAGCACCTACTATATGCAAGGCACTGTGTACATGTTTTACATACATTACTTCATTTAGTTTTCATCCCGCAATGCAACTCTCATTACTCAAATGAGAAAACTGGTTCAGAGGGTTTAAATAAACTTCTCCAAAGTTAAACAACAGAGGGAACTAAACTCAAGCTGACTCTTCCACACCATGCTCCCTCGAAGGCAAGCACTGGATCAATACCAGGCAAGAGTTTAAAATTATTGCCAAAACAAACAGAGCAAATACTGGAGTCATATTTACCTGTGCGACTTATGCAATTCCATGACCTTCTCTTCAAGTTCCTTGGTCTGATTTGGGGCCAGTTTAAAATCACTGATATAATCCACACCATGGAGTTCTGGATCGTAGTCTCCCAGCTCAGACTGGATGGTATAAGAACCTAATAATGCCAAAGTTGCAAAGGAACAGGGCAGACGCCCTGCAACTATGTCCTGCCGAAGTTGAAGACATAAATAATATCTACAGGCAAAAGAGGAAAGATGTTATCATGTCAGCAACAACAATTACAACAAAATAGATAAAGAAAAGAGGGAAGAGGACAAAGGAGGAAGCGTGAGAAGGAAGAGAAGGAGAGAAGAGGAGAAAAAGAGATATAAGTAAATATAACAAAATATTAATAATTGTTAAATCTAGGTAATAGGTAAATAGCTATTGAGTGTACCATTATTTTTTACTTCCATGTGTTTGAAAACTTTCCACATAAAAATTTTTTTAAGTCTAAAAACTAAAATCATGTTGGACTCTGTATCAAGAAAGAATTTACAAAAGAGGAAAAGTTGAAAAAAGTCTGAAGAAAGAAATTAATATTTTTTGAGTGCACTAAGTACCTTCTATATATAAAATATCTCATCTATTCTTTCTAAAAAATGTATTAGGTGGGTATCATTGTCAAATACATTGTCAAACTAAGCCTCAGAGGCTTAGCTTCCTTAAATCAGAGAATAAAAAGACTGGCTGGCTCCAAAACTAGGTTCTTTCTTTTCTATCAAACTACTTTATAAAATGTATACAAAGATGACATATTGACACATTTTCACTAGGATATGAACACTTGGGATATTTTCCCCACAAGATGGACTACGTTGAAAGCAGCTTTCCACACATTATCATCAATCACCCTGTGAGACTAATTCTACCTACATGGTAAATTATTGGGAATTCAAACTTGGATTAGAACAATTTAGTTCAACAAACATCAGTTGAGTTCCCCCACCAGGTACTAGGTATTTTCTGTCAGTATGATGTCAGAATGTCAGCTTCTGTGCACTTGTTTTAACTGACTGAGCTGACCAGTCAGACCATTTTACCAAACAGGAATGCTAGAAGGTGTGATTAAACTAACAATTCCTATATTAACATCATACCCCCACTTTGACCATAAGATGTTGAATAATATACACATCAGTAATAGTTTTGTTAGTTATAATTAATCACTCAACACATATTTAAAAAATAAATATCAGAAAGAATCGTAAATTCCACAAAAATATAAGTAATTTAAAGATTTGGGGAGATGACTAGACAAGGAGCAATAATGATGAATAAAAAATGGTATAGACTTTTCACAGAACTTGACAATCAGACTTATAAAGCATTTGCTTAGTCTATTCTCTAATTTTAGAGATATGGAAACTGAGACCCAGAGATTGTGAATTTATCTTAATGTGATAGATGATAGCAAAAGCAGAATTAGAAAGCAAGTTTACTGCCAACCAACAGTTTAATTCAACAAACATTTACCAAGCACCTACTATGTGTAAAGTTACTTGCAAGATATTGTCACAATATAAAAATATGTACAGTAGTCCTCTCCAATATACTGCTTTTCCGTTTTCTTCTTTTGTTAATATTTTTATAAAATTTTAAAGACTCCAATAAAGGCCACTTTCTTAGAAGAAATCAGTAGGCTTCTTTTTTTAGAGTATAAGATTTAATTAATAAATTAAGGGCACTCAATTACTGAGGAAGAGTCAGTTCATGAGGATCATGTACCAATCATACATTTAAAAAGAGATAGAAGAAATAAGAAAAATAATACACAGAGTTTAGTTTTTTTGATTATTATTCGATGTTTCTAGCCTAAGGAACATCATGGGAGAGGAGTAGCTATTTTACCACTATATTAGTGTTTTGCCCTTTGGAGGTTATATGCTTTATAGGAACCCTGCCCATAGCTCGGCATAGTACCCAAAATAAGAAGGGCTAATTCACCTACCAATTTCTTCCAGGCAAATCGCAGATACATTGGCTCTTAGGCTCACCTATTTGCAAGCCTGCCTTAAAGTGACAAGAAATTTCCTATCTGAAGTTAACCATTTTGTAGCTCATCCTGTTTTTTTTTTTTCAGTTCTGAAAAGGAAATTCCCAGAATTTATGATGATGAGAATTATTTATTATATATTCAACTATTAATGAATTATTTACCTTGTTATATCTTCTGTTAACTGTGCTGGGTCAGGTGGATAAAATTTTACATTAAATGTGAAATTCCAAGGGACACCTATAAAAATAAACACAAAAGAATTTTATATTTTATGCCAAAATTTCTGATTCTTAGAAATATCTCAAAATATTCAAAAGTTTCTTTTTCTGAAGTCTTTTAATATTTTCATCCTTTGGGGGTAAAGCATTATTTTTATTTTAAATAAAAAGGAGAGCTGCTTAGACATTTCAGAGTCAGAGATCTCATTCTTTTACCCAACTTAATAGAACAATTTTGTCTATAGAAGATTAAAACTACATGGGGAACTGTGTTTCAACTGATAAAGCATCCATCTACCCTATGGAGGGTCCACGGTTCGATCCCCAGGGCCTCCTGACTGTGTAGTAAGCTGGCCCACACTCAGTGCTGCTGCACACAAGGAGTGCTGTGCCACACAGGGGCGCCCTGCGCAGGGATGCCCCCCACACGCAAGGAGTGCGCCCCATAAGGAGAGCCGCCCCACATGAAAAAAAGCGCAGCCTGCCCAGGAGTGGCACCGCACACATGGAGAGCGGACGCAGCAAGATGACGCAACAAAAAAGATGCAGTTTCCCAGTGCCGCCGGATAATGCAAGCAGACGCAGAAGAACAAACAGGGAATGGACACAGAGAACAGACAACTGGGAGGGGGGAACAGGGCGGATGGGGAAGGGGAGAGAAAAACAAAAACAAAAAACTACATAGGGGGAACAGATGTGGCTCAAGTGTTGAGCACCTGCTTCCCACATGGGAGGTCCCAGGTTCCGTTCCCATTGCCTCCAAAATAAAAAAACAAAACAAACAAACAAAGAAACCAACTCAAAGGAGTCAATGTGGCTCAGTAGTTGAGCGCTGGTTTCCCACATACAAGGTCCCAGGTTCAATCCTCTGCTCCTTCTACCTCAAAACAAACAAACAAACAAAAACAAAAATAAAAAAATATACAAGTAAAATATAACACAAAGGAAAACAGCCTACAAGTCAACATATTTGTAGCAGTAGTTTTAAAAATGTGATCTATATACCACTCTGGGTTCTCAAAGGTCATTCAGGTGATCCATGAATGTTTTCCTTTGGTTCTGGCATTACTTGTAAAAACTCTCAATATTATCTCAAATAAACAAAAGCATACTTCCCATTAATATGGGTGAAATTTGGAGATAATTTTAGAAATAAGAAGGAAGAGGTAAGATAGGTGGCTCTTTATTAGAATCCATAGCTCTAATAAAAATATTTTAGGTATAAAGAGTACAAGAGTTCAATTTTGAAACTCAATCAAATGAGTTATATTTTTGATCTACAATGAAAACCAGAGATTATGAGTAAAGGTTAGATGGAGAAAGCATTTCAATTTTTCCAGGTGTGTGCTACTCTTCAGAGTTTTTCTGTCATGTAAACTAACCTGACTGTTGGGTTCCCAAAGAATAAGGCCTGATTTCAGCCAGAAACAAGTGTGATTGTTATGATACTAAAAGATGCCATTTAGTTCAGTTCTTATTGTATGATATCCCTCTTCACTCATTTAATTCTCATAGCAACACAAAGTGGTATTAATTCATTTTAGAAAAGAAGAAACAAAGGCTTAGGAAAGTACACAGCTAGTGAACTCAGGGTTCTCTTAATCCAAAGCCCATGCTAATCACTGGATATTACTACCCTACTATAAACATCTACAGGTATTTAAACTTTTTTTTTTTTGGAAGATTTATTTATTTATTTATTTCTCTCCCCTTCCCCCCCACCCCAGTTGTCTGTTCTCTGTGTCTATTTGCTGCGTCTTCTTTGTCCACTTCTGCTGTTGTCAGCGGCACGGGAATCTGTTTCTTTTTGTTCCATCATCTTGTGTGTCAGCTCTCCATGTGGGCGGCACCATTCCTGGGCAAGCTGAACTTTCTTTCTCACTGAGCAGCTCTCCTTATGGGGTGCGCTCCTTCCGCATGGGGCTCCCCTACGCGGGGAAACCCCTGTGTGGCACGACACTACCTGCACCCATCAGCACTGTGTGTGGGCCAGCTCCACACGGGTCAAGGAGGCCCAGGTTTGAACCACAGACCTCCCATGTGGTAGGTGGAAGCCCTAACCACTAGGCCAAGTCCGCTTCCCACGGTATTTAAACTTTGTGTCTAACATCATTCTATATTTTGTATTCAGTGTTTCATCCCAAAATACCACTTTTACTGCTAATATTTGAAAATAACATGCAAATTATAATTTGAAGTAATTTGAATGATTTAATGGGTTGTAGTTTTAAGCATATAAAGTATTTTTAAAAGAAATGGTCAACATGTTCCTTCAACATTTGAACTAATGGGCAAATTTCAGACAATTTCACAAAGACGTCTCGAATCCTAGACATACCAATATTTATCACCACTTCTAATGCTTCAATCTCCAAAATTTTAAGTGACATTTGGATTCAAAAAACAATCCTATTACTGTTTCTCAAAATTAAAAAAATTTAAAAAAAGGAATGGGCAATATTTAAAGTATGTACTATAAACCAAATTAATGTATCACCTGTTGTTTCACTTCCTGATATAAAATCACATTATCTAGGGAAACAGATGTGGCTCAATGATAGAGTGTCCACCTACCACATGTGAGGTCCAGGGTTCAAGCAGAGGGCCTCCTGACCTGTGTGATGAGCTGGCCCACATGCAGTGCTGATGCACGCAAGGAGTGTAGGGGAGCCCCACGCACAAGGAGTGCGCCCCATAAGGAGAGCCACCCTGCGTGAAAAGAGCGCAGCCTGCCCAGGAGTGGCGCCGCACACACAGGCGCAGCAAGATGATGCAACAAAAAGAGACACAGATTCCCCCTGCCACTCACAAGAATCCAAACAGACACAGAAGAACACACAGCAAATGGACACAGAGAGCAGACAACTGGGGGGTGGGGAGAATAAATAAAAAACAAATCTTTAAAAAAAAACATTTGAAAAAATATCAGTGGACTCATTAAATACAAAACTGAGGACAGTGAGGGCTTCTGCAGGAGAAAGAGAGGAGGACACATTTGAGAAAGGTCATACCTGGGTTTCTAAGGTACTGATAATGTTCCATTTCTTAATTGGGTAGTCAGAACACAACTGTTGATACATATAATACAACATGTACATATGTATGTATACACATACACATACACACTGTATATTTTTAAAGTATATTTGTATATCTGTGTGTATATGCATACTTTTTAATCTATATGACAATATGTCACTATAATTTTTAAAAGAAAAGCATAGTTCCATCAATAACTTATCAACGTGGTTAGCTTACATACTTCATGAAAAGGATGGTCTAATATATGGCGCTTTCATGAATTCCACTATAAATTTTTTTTTAAACATGGAAGGATATTTTGAAAATGTCCATAATTTGTGTTAATTTTACATCAGCATTTTACAGTGTATACATAAGGTATAAAGATTCTTGCTTTTGATATGTACGGTTCTAGAAAAATGGGGGGTGGTTGGTGGCCTGACTCAATAGGTGAGGTCTTTCTTACTTAGAACCAAAGAAATAAACAAAACAAAAAATTAAACTGGGAGGTGGGAAAACAATAAATTTCAGGAGAGGGTCCAAATGGGTAAGACTAGGTCTGATGGGGGAAAAAAACAACCGAAACAACCATACTAAGCAATACTATATATTGTACACAGAATGGATATGTGAGGGAATATATAAAAACATGACTGAAAAGAATCACTGCAAATTCTTAACAGATTCGTAGAGGCAGGGAGAGAAGGTGATAGGATTCAGAGAAAAACATAGGAGACAAACTTTACCTGTTCTGTTCTAAATTCTTTTAAATTAAAAAGTTAACACATATTAATTCTAGGTCGTAGGTACATGAGCATTTGTTACATATGCCTCCTACATTTCTGTTTTTTTTTTAAGTATGGAAAAAGAAAACCTTGCTGTTGGGGAAGTGGATGTGGCTCAAATGACTGGGCTCCCGTCTACCATATGGGGGCCCCTGGTTCGGTTCCCAGGGCCTCTTGGTGAATGCAATCTGGCCCGAGCCACGAGAGCTGGGCCACGCCACAAGCTGATGCAACAAGATGGCACAACAAAAGAGACACAGAGGAAAGACAATGAGAGACACAACAAACCAAGGAGTTGAGGTGGCTCAATGATACAGTGCCTCTCTTCCACATCAGAGGTCCCAGGATCAGTTCCTGGAGCCTCCTAAAGAGAGATGAGAAGATAAGAGAAGCAGACACAGAAGAACATGCAGCTAATGGACACACAGAGAGCAGACAGTGTGCGCAGGTGGCAAGGGGGAGTGGGGTGGAGAATAAATAAATAAAATAAAAATAAATCTTTAAAAAAACACAAAAAACCTTGCTGTTGAATAGCTATCACAATTTTAAATATTCATTGACTTAGGTGTGGATTTAGAAATTCTATTTCTAGGAATTTATCTAACAGACACATAACTGCACATATATATATATCTGCAATGTAAGTTCACTACAACCTTATAACTGTATTTGTCACAGCATACTATTGGAATTAACACAAAATACCCATCAATAGGACTGGTTATAAATATTGTGCTACAACTATATAATCACTAAAAAAAATTTTTTAATGAAGTAAATGTATATATTTTGATATGGAGAGTACAGCTTATGTTCAGTAAAAAAGATTGATTGTAGATTTGTATTAAAATAAATACATAGGAGCAGATGTGGCTCAAGCAGTTGAGCACCCACCTCCTACATGGGAGGTCCCGGGTTCAGTTCCCGGTGCCTCCTAAAGAAAAAAAAAAAGAGACAAAGAGAGTCAGAAAAGTATATGTATGTGTCTATATATACTCAAAACATCTCTGGAAAGAAAAAATTTGGTTACCATGGTTGTCTACAGGAAAGGAAACTACATAGCTAGGAAAAGGTTAAAAGGGAGATTTCTTTTGTACTATACCCATCTCATTTTTAAATTCGTACCACATATTTATATCAACTATTTTTTAAAATTACTTTTAAAAACTAGGTAAAAAACAAAAACTAAATTAACCAAAAACAAGCAAACAAAAGAAAAACAATATAATTGTATTTTTTAAAAACATGTATATGTATATGTATATGAATATGTATATGTACATGTATATGATATCCAGAGAGTAGGATTAGGAGACTTATACTTTCTCCATTATATTTCCATAATGTTTAAATTTTTTACAATGGGGATATATATATTTTTTAAATAATTTTTTAAAAGATTTATTTATTTATTTATTTCTCTCCCCACCCACCCCACATTGTTTTGCACTCGCTGTCTGCTTTCTGTGTCCAGTCACTGTGTGTTCTTCTATGTCTGCTCGTCTTCTCTTTAGGTGGCACCAGGAACTGATCCTGGGGCTTTCCAGAATGGAAGAGAGGCACTCAATCTCCTGTACCACCTCAGCTCCCTGGTCTGCTGCGTCTCTTATTGTCTCTCCTCTGTGTCTCTTTTTCAAGTGTCATCTTGCTGCGCCAGCTCTCTGCATGGGCCAGCACTCTGCGCAGGCCAGCACTCCTGCGCAGATCTGCACTCTGCATGGGCCAGCACTCCACATGGGCCTACTCTCCACTAGGGCCTGCTCGCCATGCGGGCCAGGTTGCCATCACCAGGAGGCCCCGAGAATTGAATCCTGGACCTCCTATATGGCAGATGGGGAGTCCCATCTATTTTCCAAACATTTGCAACATATAAACATTCTTTTATTTGGCTTAATGAGAGGTTGCCATTTTTATTCCTTATTAAAGTTTCTGTTAGGGGCGTGCTTTTTTCCCCTGTAATGAACCAAAGGTTTTTATTAGTTTATATATATTTTTTAAAAAGAATAAATAGGGAAACGGATTTTGCCCAGTGGTTAGGGCGTCCGTCTACCACACGGGAGGTCCGCGGTTCAAACCCTGGGCCTCCTTGACCCGTGTGGAGCTGGCCCATGCGCAGCGCTGATGCGCGCAAGGAGTGCCCTGCCACGCAGGGGTGTCCCCCGCGTAGGGGAGCCCCACGCGCAAGGAGTGCACCCTGTAAGGAGAGCCGCCCAGCGCCAAAGAAAGTGCAACCTGTCCAGGAATGGCGCCTCCCACACTTCCCGTACCACTGACAACAGAAGCGGACAAAGAAACAAGACGCAGCAAATAGACACAGAGAACAGACAACCGGGGGAGGGAATTAAATAAATAAATAAATCTTTAAAAAAAAAAAAAAAAAAAAAGAATAAATACTTAAATTCTCTTTCTTAGCAAGAGATCTTTTTTATAGCCAAGAAGATAATCTACTAAATATTTTTCTCCAATCTATTAGGTATTTTTCTCCACTCATCATAAATAAAGTCTGTCATAACTTTTCTTCCCAAGGAGTTCTCTTGCACAATATGTTCCTGAGTAATACTGACTATTAAAAGAAAAACATTAAATATTGAATTTTAAAGGAAAACATTTCACTATAACAAAAGTGTTTCCTTTCAATAAACAAATGAAAAATAAAATTTATTTTCAGGTAGTAGAGTTAAAACTCAGTAATCATTATATTAACTATTGCATTTCCTTAAAGTTTCCTCAAAAATAAACTAAACTGAAAGGAAATACAGTCCTATAAAAGAAAAAAAAAAGTCTTTACCCCCTAGATAGCCCATTGGGCCTGGAGGTTGCAAAATTTTAACTTATATTTTTTTCAACCTGGAAATATTTATCCCAGGACACCAGTTTGAGCAGGATGTGCAACAGTAATATATGCTAGAGGGCTTGGAGGTAAAGGCTAAGCCACAATGTCACAAGGGCTACTGGTAAAGAATTCCTGTTCTTTCCTTTATTTTTTTTCTTCCACAGTTCCTTATTCTTCAATTTGGAAGGGGTCTGTTGGAAAGGGACAAAAAGAGCTATAGAGAGGAAAATATGTTGAAAGAATACAATAGTCCAGAACAATGGAAAAGAAGCAGGATCCAGTAGCAAACTCCCAATAGTAGGTTACTACCATTTCAATCACTACCATTTTGAGAACTGACTCTCATATTCTTTTTTCCTTCTCATCTATGTTCTTTTACACCTCTGCTACTCTCAACTGCTCGTCTTCTGTAATTTTTGCCTAGTTGTAAAAAAAAATAATAATCAAGATCTGACCTACATCTCAATAGCATCCACCTTTGCTGCATCCTTCTATTATGGATTCTCCAACTTGCATAGGCTTTATCTCAATTTCAAAGCCATATGCCAAAGTCAGGATTCTAAAGTGACCACAGCTAGAAAATGGCTGGAAATCCCCTGACTTATAAAAGAAAGAACTATAAAAGGGGCTATATCCACTTACCATGAATCTGTTTTTTTATTTCTTTGGCAGAATCCAGCCATGTCTGTAAAAAGAAAAAGAGGAATTCACAAAGAGTTTCAAATATATAAACAACAGAATACCAGAAGCAGGACAACTAGCCATCTTTAAATAGTGTCTCAATGTCAATCAACATTTCCATCCATATTGTTTGCATTAATTTCATATAGCATAGTGATTTTGAACAGAGACATAGGGAGCCAGACTTCTAGTCTTGAATCCTAGCCCCACTACTTCCTAATTGAATAACCTTACACAATATATCTCTCTTTATCTCAGTTTCCTCATCTATAAAATGGGTATCCGTAGTAGTGCCTATCTCATAAAGTTATCGTGAAGATTAAATGAATTATATGTAAAGCTTTTAGTAAACAACAAATGCTAAATAAGCACTTGCTATTTTTATTATTCTGTAAACTCTAGTAAAGATCTACAATCAGGATTAACTGACATCACTGAAATTTTATTTTCCCTTCCAATCCTGACCTCTGGTTTCATTCAAGTTTTTTTCTATGTATAACACCATGCATATGGTTTGTACTCAATTAATGTTTACTGAAAAAAACAACAACCAAATATTATATTTTCCCTGACTACTCTTACCCACACTATTCTCTCCCTTCACTATTTTCAATTCCACTTAAGAGACTGCATACCACTAGGACAGGGCTTCTCAACCCTTCCTTGCCAGACCATGCAAATTAATGGCACTTGAAAAGTGCTTCATCATTAACATCTTTCAAAAGTCTCTTGGGAAATGTTTAAAGGCAGAAATTTCTAAACTGAATTGTTTAAAACAGTTTTAGTGAAGTACAAATACCTATATAAAAGTTAAAAAGCATTTAAGTGTATAATAGGTTTTCTGGAACTTCTGAGAACCTTGGTTTATGCTATGCAATCACAATCCAGAATCCTCAATAAAAACTACTTTCTTCCACTGTGGAATGGACATCTCCCAGTATTATAAAGAAACTCCATACTTTCCATTATTTTTAAAGGGAATCGCCCAAGGTAGCTGGAAGCTGCCAAGTTCCTACCAGGGATTTCATCAAGCATTCTATGACTATGGAGCTAGAATTCCCATAAATTTAGACAAAGAAAGGGGAAACCCCAGATTTGTGTCAATCGCATGGGGACCCCAAGGTGTAAGATACCTTATAGAACAGATTATTATTGCTTCTGTACCTAGACCTCCAAATTAAAATAAAAAGCAGAAACAAAACCTTCTGGAAAGAATAAAAATCAGTGTGTCCAAGAATAGGTACTCTTGTACTCAATTTAAATTAAATATTAAATTCATAGAATTTTATTTAACCAACAAATGTTTGAGGAATGCCTCCATGTGCTAGGCACTATGGTTACAAAAAAAGGATAAACAATAGTGTTGTCCTCAAGGAGCCATGAGTCTAATGGGATAGTCAAATAGTGAAAAATCAGTTTCTTCTAAGTGTGATAAGTGCTGTGATCAAAATGTGTGATAGTGTTCTGATTGAGAGATGCACAGAGAAAGGGCACCAAAAAGGACTATGATTAAAAGAATGTTGAATATTAAAGGACATATGAGTTAGCCAGGCAATATCTTAAGATCCCCCTTAAAAAAGCAATTCTGGAGAATCTTCTAGTCTCTATTTGAATACTTTCAGGGAACTTCAAGGAAGATGGAGGACTAGAAAGACAGGGGCCAGTAATAAAGATTCCCTTTCAAGAGGCCATTTTACCAATTATATCTTCTTTTTTTATATAACTAACATTTTTTTAAAGATTTATTTTATTTTATTTCTTTCCCCTTCTGCCCCCACCCCCTGCCCTAGTTGTCTGTTCTCTGTGTCCATTTGCTGCGTGTTCTTTTTTATTTTTTGTCCGCTTGTGTTGTCAGCAGCACGGGAATCTGTGTTTCTTTTTGTTACGTCATCTTGCTGCGTCAGCTCTCACTGTGTGCGGCGCCATTCCTGGGCAGGCTGCACTTTCTTTGGCGCTGGGCGGCTCTCCTTACGGGGCGCACTCCTTGCGCGTGGGGCTCCCCTAAGCGGGGGACACCTCTGCATGGCACAGCACTCCTTGCACGCATCAGCACTGTGCATGGGCCAGCTCCACACGGGTCAAGGAGGCCCGGGGTTTGAACCATGGACCTCCCACGTGCTAGACAGACGCCCTATCTACTGGGCCAAGTCTGCTTCCCTCAAATTCCATCTTGAACTTAAAAAAAAAAGACTTCAAATAATATAGAGATGAAAAATAGCAATATCCTGATCTAGATCTTCATTTATTAAACAGAAGTACTACAGGTCTTCTCACATGTTGTTCTTTCTACTTGGAATACTCTGTCCCCATTTCTGCATCTGGACGCTTCCTGACCATCTCTTGTAATTCAGTGCTGATTTAACCTTGTTCAGAAAGCAGCCCATTCTGACTCTCTAGGCTATTTGGATACCCATCTCACTGCTATCCCCTAGTCAGTCTGAAATGTCCCAGAGGAAAGAGACTGTTTTGTATAGCCCTGTCCAGCACAAGCAGATGCTACTTGCTCAATAAATGGTTGATGAACAAATGAATGAACAATCAAATGAAGCTACTGAAATAAACCAGAACAGATATGGTAAAGTTTCAACTAGGACAATGGCATATTAGCAGGTGGGATGAAGAGGAGCTGTTAGTATCTTTTGCAGCAACTATAACCTTAGGTTATAAGGCTCTACAAAAACAACTACAGGCCCTGAGTTGGCCATTAGCTACCCTCATCTGGAGACCTTAAAGCCCCATTCATGTAAACATGAGATTTATACAACAGGCAAATACTTGTCTTCTGAGACTTATCTATAAGCTCCAGAAGTCTGTCTTTCTTAACTTGAAGAATAACCATTGTTTAAACTGCTATTAGGATGTTGACTTTAAATCAGAACTCCAAGGCATGTTTATAGAAACTCTATAATGCAGCTAATTTTAAGCTCTCAATCCTCATGTGTTAAAAATTAAATCCACTAGAGATGTTAATCCAAATCTTCCTAGCCAAAGACAAGATCCCAAATGTAGCCTCCCTCTATTCTACAAGTATTATTTACAAAATTCATCTTAGTCTTTCTAATTTACCAGAAACAAAGATACAGTAATTACTGACACTTGCCTTCAGGGCCAGTTATGAATCAACGGAAAAGAATCCATCCTTTCATACTAAATTCTTCATGCTCAATTTACTATTTACTCCACTGTTCTTTGGTTTTACAAGTTGAGAAAAAGACTTTCTGGATATGACTGATCATCTTTTCCGAGTTGATTATCTGGCTCCAAAGGTAAGAAAAATTTATCCATACAGGAAATGAAAGAAGAAAGAAAAAGACCATATACTGTTGAATCAAATGTACTTCTAATTTAAAATTCTCATTATTTATCAGGAAAGCTTGAAGTTTTTTGCTTAGAGAGGGAATTTGGAGAGGCATTTAATGTGGGTGACTTTTCCCCAAGGAAAGAAACCTTAATTCATTCATAAATAATGAATTCTAAGCAGGAATAAAATGCAAGAAAGCAACTGTTTAAGTCATATAGCTTAGAGTCATAGTGGTAATAAATATTTCTTAGGGCTACAGAAGTCTGTTTCTAACTGCTTTTCCTCTTCAGACAAACAAAGCACACAGACCTAGAAATTAGGAGAGAAGTTACATTCTCAAGGAAATTAGAGTCTGGCAAGGAAGACAGACATAGGCCCAGACCACGGATGAAAATCAACCCACACCAAGATATATCAGTGTGAAATCCCAGAACCCGAAAGATATTAAATAAAAAAAAAAAAAAAATTCTACAAGAGGAAGTAGAGGGGTGGGAGGGAGTTCATACATCCAGACTGTAGCAGAGGAACTTAAAAGGTATCATATTAAAGGACTATTGTCACCAAGATACTTCTAGCTAACATATTGACCCTTTAACTTGACAATGCTTAAGTAAGTCTTGCCCAGATTTATTTTTTGTACAAGATCTGCCTTGGCCATCTACTAATGAAGTTCCTGCTTTCCCTTAGCCCTGCTTCCTGGATCAGCTAAGGACTCTCATTCTAATCCAAAGAAATACACTGCTTTGACTTTTTCATGAGAGCTAGAGATTGGCCATGAGGAGGTCAAAGGTATTAATAGAAAATATGGAACAGCACAATCCCCCTGACCATATTCTTGCTGGATATCTTGGCCTTACTCCTGGCCTTACTACCAACCTGCCAAACGCCCAACATATACATCCTATGTTTCCCAGGATTCACTTGCCCACTGACATATCAGAAAGGGCTCTTATAAATTATCAGGGAAGCTGAAGCCAGATTGTTATTTAAGGACATTAGCTTTTCTTTTCCTGAAATACTTTATTTAAGAGGAAAAATAATACCTCTTCTACAGCCAGGTTTGTGCTTTGCTTATTCAGCTTTTATATTAGGCCCTTTATTTATTTATTTATTTCTCTCCCCTTCCCACCCCCCGCCCACCGCCCCAGTTGTCTGTTCTCTGTGTCTATTTGTTGCGTGTTTTTCTTTGTCTGCTTCAGTTGTTGTCAGTGGCACGGGAATCTGTATTTCTTTTTTGTTGCGTCATCTTGTGTCAGCTCTCCGTGTGTGCAGCGCCATTCCTGGGCAGGTTGAACTTTCTTTGGCACTGGGCGGCTCTCCTTATAGGGCGCACTCCTATGCGGGGAAACCCCTGCGTGGCAGGGCACTCCTTGTGTGCATCAGCATTGCTCATGGGCCAGCTCCACACAGGTTAAGGAGGCCCGGGGTTTGAACTGCGGACCTCCCATGTGGTAGACGGACACCCTAACCACTGGGCCAAGTCCACTTCCCTATATTAGGCACTTTAAACAAGATTTTACACATAAATATATAAATGAATATAAACAAAGCAATTTAATATTTGCTCATTAAAAAATAAACAAGATGATGAAAACCACTGTAAAGGAAAATAAAACTGCTGACAGGACAAGAGTATTGATGGTACCAACAAAAATACAAAGTTTCCAATGCAAGTGAAAGTTTTTGTCCCAGCAATGGAACATAGGAGCTCAACTACAAGTAGAAAGGATTTCCTAGGCTGAATTCCTATAGCTGAGCTGTCTCCTAAATATTTAAACATGCTTGGCTCTTAGAAAAATTCTTTCCAATTATATTAAACAAATAGGTACTCAGTGACTTTATTTACTTCCAAAATATAAGGATTCTCAATTATTCTCAAATTATTCTTGGTTGGTTTTTGTTGTTGTTGTTGTAACAATATAACAACATTCGATTTCTAAATCAAAATGATCTCACTGGGCTTATATAACATAAAATATGTTTCACAGTCTTTTACTTGAGAATTTTCTAATTCAGAGATGCAGAGGATTTTTTATTGTATTTTGTTTTCTAATTACACTCAGTGTTCTCTTACTAATGGAAAATAGAGGCTTCAGAAAGCTGATTTAAACCTTTAGGGCAAAAGAGTGAGAGTTAAATTCTTAAAGGAAAATATTAACCTACTTCCGGGAGACTTAGTTCCTCTATTTAAGTCAATAGTGATCCATATAGAAGGAACGAATTTGTAAACTGCTAAACTAAATAAATTCTACAAATAGATTTGTTTAGGCAAAAGGTTATTTCATCTCTTCTAGTTTTCCTTATCTGACTCAAATAATCCCAGTCTATAGGGTTTGCCATTGTTAAAACTGTTGCCCCTCAACTTTTCTTAATATTGAAATCTTGGGGAAAGAATCAACTAAAATGGCTTAAATAAATTGTATACAAGGCTCTCTCTCCATGACCTGGGCCCTCTATACCTCTCTAGATTCATGTATTACTCTATTCTTTACTCCCTAAGTTTCATCTAGGTCAGATGGCTCTCAAACGTCACTCTCAACTCCAAGTCTTTATACAAGTAATTCTCTCTCTACTTTATTTGCTCATTTATCCTTTAGTACTTGGCTTAGGCATCATCTCCCCAGAGAATATTTCCCAGGCCAAACCCTCCCATGGCATGCTGTACTTTCTCTTTTTTTTTTAAAGATTTATTTTTTATTTATTTCTCTCCCCTTCCTCCACCCCCCCCACTGCACCCCCCCCCCCCCGCCCCCGCCCAGCTGTCTGCTCTCTGTGTCCATTTGCCATTGTGTTCTTCTGTGACTGCTTCTATCCTTATCAACGGCACCGGGAATCTGTGTTTCCTTTTGTTGCGTCATCTTGTTATGTCAGCTGTCCGTGTGTGCAGCGCCATTCTTGGGCAGGCTGCACTTTCTTTTGTGCTAGGTGGCTCTCCTTCCAGGGTGCACTCCTTGTGCGTGGGGCTCCCCTACACGGGGGACACCCCTGCATGGTACAGCACTCCTTGTGCGCATCAGCACTGCACATGGGCCAGCTCCACATGGGTCAAGGAGGCCCGGGGTTTGAACCGCAGACCTCCCATGTGGTAGGCGGACACCCCATCCATTGGGCCAAGTCCGCTTCCCTGTACTTTCTCTTGTTTAACACATTACAGCAGTAACTAAAGTCATCTTTGCATTAAACTGTACACTCAAGTAGGCAAGGATCATGTCTATAATGTCCACAGTTATAGCCATATCGCCTACCATAGCATCTGCAGATATCTGTTAAACTGGACTAAAGTTTTCATCTTTAGATTTTAAGCAAAAGATTTGGAATTTTCAGTTACATAGCCCAGGAAATAATTTCAATCGTTCTAAGACAAACATCTGCATATAACTTTTCAACCTTTCTAGCCTGTTTCATGCTATCACCCTTTCTTTTACTTCCTTCAAAAGGTAACTGGGAGGGGATGTATAGCTCAGTGACTGAGCACCTGCCGTCCACATATGAGGTCCCAGGTTCAATCCCTGATACCTCCTAAACAAAACAAAACAAAACAAAACAAAACAAAACAAAACACTGTATCCTCAAACTATAATATAATAATAAATTATTGTAATTATACATCTAATATTACATTATTACATCAATGAATATCAGTGATAGACCATCTGTTCAACAAATACTTATTATAGATTTCTTTGTAATAGATACAATACTAAATGCATAATACATGAAGTTACTGGTATCTAATCAGCACCTTATACCTCTTTATATTCCCTGCCTTTTAAAAATACATAATAAATACTTCTTTTCAAAGATAAAAGAACACACCAGTAATGGTCCTTTCTTTAAAATGTTAATTCTAGAGATGAAAATAGCAGGAAAAATCTGAGAAACAAGAATAGACAAAAATAACTCTAAGTGTGCCTTGGTGAAGCAGGCATACATACATTTTTAACAACAACTACTAAAAAATCAAAAGGAATTTTTGTCAATTTCTTAATCTACAATCAGTCTCCTCACCTTAGAGTTTGCATTATCCCAAATGGCTAGACCAAAGTAATCTTCTTCCAAAAGATTGAGGTGCTCACATACTCGTTTAAGCAAATCTTGTCCTACAGCATGTTTCTGCAAAAATACACATTCTTAGTTGAGATTTCCTCTTGTCCCCATATTCATTACCAAAAAAAAAAAAAAATGAAATGTCTTTTTCCAACTTCCTCTTTATGCTTGCTTGGTTACTAATAAACTTCCGGATGGCTAGAATAATATGTTACAAAAATCCTGTTCCTCAATTTGTCAGGTTACATATTCAACACTGACGGTGGCTTGGAATGCTACAATTCAAAGCTAAATTCTACCTTCCCTCCATCCACCATTTCCCACCTCCATCCCAAATACCACGTTTTTATTTTTGGTACAATATTTTCCAGACCATGCTATGGGCTCCTGTCAGTCACTGATAACCTGAGTTAATTTTATTATCAGCTGTTGACATTGTCAGTTAACTGAGGCTATAAAGATCATTACACTCCCTTCCATTCCCAGATCAAATGTCCCATGAGAATGAGTTAAGCCTCAACTACCTATAATCTCTTTCAGAAGAATAAATAAAGTATAAAGTTCTAGACATCCTACAGACACTACCCATTACGGTGCCTCTCTCAGTGGTGCTATGAATCATTTTCTTAATATTTCTTTACCTAGAAAATCAAAATATCACCCAATTTATGTACTCAAACTCCTATTTCTAGGGAACAAATACCTTAAGAGATCAAGAAGTTCTGGCTCCTCCATGTACTAACCAAGCAACCTAAGTTGATTCAATTAATCTTTTCAAAATGTTAGGTTGCTCATCTGTAAAATGATGAGAATATTTATATTTGCCCTACCTACCTACTGGAATTGCATATGTGGGGGTAGGAATCAGTCATGCTAACACCTACTAAGAAATAAAAACCAAAATACTTCAGAAAATTAGAAATCTTTTTTTGACACACAATGACATGTCCTTCCCTCAATGAGTTACTTACAAAGACTATTAGTAAGTCAATAGATGTTCATTCATTTTCAGACTTAGTCCATCTACATTGTATCATTTTCCTCATTTTTTCCCACCTATGTTTTCACTTTAAAGGACAGAAAATTATTCGGGAATTTTTCATGTACAAGTCCCTAATCTTTTATTCATAATTACAAATTCTAAAAAATTTGAAGACACATTCTGATTTGAACTGTTGTAAGGTTATTTATGATCTGCACTTATTCCTCTTAGAATGAATCTTCATATATTTTACACAGAAATGTCTTTGATCATGAGGGTGCTGCTACAGACCCTGCTGGGGGTATATTAGGAAACATGCAGAACACGCACTTATTGCCTTTCTAAAATTCAAAAAAATTCTGAATTCCAAAATGCATCTGCCCCTAAGGGTTTTAGATATAAGAGATTCATTTCTCGATCTTGGACTGAATGGGAAGAGTGTGGAATTAACCTTCCCCATCTCCAATCTAGCTAGTGAAGAAGCAGAGAATGCATACCTTAGGTCATTTCTAACTACCACATGTAGTAACTGTTTTCAGAGCTCAACAGTACATTTTTCTTGATTTCCTTCCCACCCTCCACCCCCAAAATGGCTCCCTCATTTGTTCGTTGTTTGCCCTCATCTGCTCATTGTTTTTTTTTTTTTTGCTCATTGTCTGCTTGTTGTCTATTAGTTTTTTCTTCAGGAGGCATCAGGAACTGAGACTGGGACCTCCCATGTGGGAGGTGGGCACTCAACTGCTTGAGCCACATCCACTCCCTCTTGATTTCTTTTTTAGAACTTAAGAGGGTATACCAATGAATAAATATAGTATAATTTTTAGACCATTTCTTTTGTGTTTGGATGTATTTGCATTTGCACATAATTCAATTCAGAAAGAATGTGTTGAATACTCAAGACAGAAATACGAATGGAATACATATTTTTAGCAATACGAGCTATTATTAAGAACAATCACAGGGGATTGCTGATATTTCAAGCATATCATAATTGAAAACTGCTGCTCTATTTTTATAAAAGTTAGATATTTAAAGATTTTAACTTGTCCTGAAAGAGCAAAAAGGGTAACTGAATAATTCTGATATGTTTATTCAATCCAATTCAATTACTCATTCTTTCACAAAATAATAGTAAATTTTAAGGAATTATATAACTTGATATAATTTTTTATATGCTATCTCATGGGGCTAAAGAAGTACATTAAGTAAACCAAATCTTATTAAGGTTTAGATTTGGAAGACCAGAAATGTAACAAATAGCAATTTTTTAAGGACAAATATAATTATGGGGGATAGCTGGACGTTAATATCTGACATTGACGCCATCCTGGAAAACCTAGTCATGGAAGGTCACTCTAAATAAACTTTTTTTTTTAACAAAATTGTTTTTGATCATAAAAGAAACACATGCTCACTTCACAAGATTTTGGCAGAAACCAAAAAAAGTGAAGAAAAATAAGACTCACTCATTATCCTCCCACTCTCATCTCCAAAAAATCAGTTAACATTTCAGTCCATAGATAAAGATATATTCCATAGCTCAGAACATGACAACACTTACCCAAGCCTATATGAAACAATCTGTAAGAGTTCTGATTACTGGAAATTAAAAAGTACTCACCTCCACAACACATTCATAAACTGTGTCATCCAGCAAAGATACCTTGCAGTGCATGTTTCTATGTCTTCTGATTGACTTCTGGGAAGGCTTTAATTCTCTTTCTGCTTTTGATTTAGGACTTTCTTCTTTCACTTCTATTCTGGAGCTCTCTTCAAGTCCTCCTTCCTTAGTTTCAATATCTGGATCTTCTCTGTGTTCTTCCTGAGCAGGCTATATATCCATAACATAATCAAGTCAGTAATAAAGACATTTTACGAAACATGCTGTATACATTTTTACCTATAATAATGTTACCAATAAAAGTACCAACTGGAGAACAAAAATTGTTAAAACAAACACTAAAAAGTGACATTAGGATTAACTATTATTTTTCTATAAAGGATCCCAAAAAAGATCTACAGATTTTGCTATTCTTAAAACTCCTCAGATAGAATCCCATCGCTCACTTTAATAAATGAAGGTTTCAGATAAACCAGAGGACACCAAAACCTATTGCTCTCAGCACTACATATTCCTCCTGACTATGTCATTTTATGATGTCATTAAAATTTACAAAACTTAAACAATGTTGTCCCATACTCTTCAATTTTAGTAAGGTAGTCTTATGAATTGCAAAATGAGGTATTATTTTCCACATATTCTAAATTTTATAAATGGCTAAGGAGGTGGTTGGAAACCATTTTAGAGCATGAAGCAACATATAGAGTGGGCTAAAAACTGTAACTTAGAGTTAACTCCTTCCTATCAGGTATCATTAATGTTAAATACAAAGAAGATTCAAAGAAGCAAGGGATAGATAGTCTGGGTCTCCTTGAATAAGCAAGAAGTCATCCCAAAGCAATACAGGTAGGCGACATTTTGCTATATACTTTCTGACTTCTAACCCAATAAAATTGCTAAAAAATTCTTTTGGTGTGGTTCCAGGACCCAGGATTGAACCCTGTACCTTGTATGTAGAAAGCCAGTGCTCAACCTCTGAGCCACATCAGCAACCCTAAATTTGTTTTTTCATTTGTTTGCTGGTTGTTTGTTTTTAGGAGGTATCATGGACTGAACCTGGGACCTCCCATGTAGGAGGTGGGTGCCCAACTGCTTGAGCCACATCCGCTCCCCAAAACCAAATGTTTTTAAATGAAAAATGAGGTGTATATGCCTTCATCATATCCACATCCACACATCCTTACCTGTGTTTCTGCACTGCTTAATGAATGAAGATCCAAGGATGGGTCTGTTTTGAGTTCAGGTTCAGGAGCTGCAATTGGGGCCTTTAAAATGATCTCTTCATCAAGACTGGTTCCAAATTCTATTACTTTCTGACCTCCTTCAAGCTTCTCTTTAGTTGACTCTACTTCTTTGCCTTCCTCCTCAGAGACCTGAGACTTGGGCCTTTTGAGAAATGAGGAGAACAGCCGTGACAGGCCCCTGCTTTCTGATGTCCGCTCCTTGTTCTTGGTCAAGTCTTCATGTGTAGGACTGTCGCCATTAGATGTTTTCAGCTTCTGCTCACACTGACCATCTCCCTCAGCTGCTGTTTGAGAAACCTCCTCCAGCTGAGTTTCTTGGTCTACATTTGTGGCTACCTCACCCTCTTCCTTCTGTTGTTGGTGTTGTGAATTTTCAGTGTCAGCCACTAAACTCTTCTCTGTTGTCATGATGTTGCTATTAAAAAGAAGAAGAACTCTCATAGGCAATACAAATAACTGTAGGCCAAACCCTAAATCAGATCAAGTGTGCCAAAATTAATAAACTTAGATATTCAATAATTAACAAACAGTACTCTAACTCCATTAAACATAAGGCTTTTCCATTGAAGTACAAATATAGCTTAACACTACATCATCCTGAATAAATTACTAATACCTTGAATCACTAAAGGTATGCATATAGAGCAGGGGTTCTTAACAAGGGGTCCGTTAGCCTGAATTGAAATTCAAAAAAACATATTCTTGTGGGGACATGTTGATACAAATGTGATATATTTATTAAGTAATACACAATATAGTGTGGATTTAGTAGGGGTCTGTGATTTTCACCTGACTGACAAAGGGGTCTGTGGTACAAAAAAGGTTAAGAACCCCTGATATATAGAGAGATTACCTTAAAATAGTACCCAGAGGCCACCTTAGTTGAAATGCATCATATTTTAAATTCAATGTTCTCAACTATATCTAGAAAATAGTTTTATCCTTCTAAAAAAGGATCTTTTTCATATATTGTCCTTCCAGGGTATCGTTCTGAAAGTGCAGGATTTGCAGGAATTATTTTCTGCAAAATTCTCTCTACCCCATGAGAAGATAAGATTAAACAGTTCTCCAATTCTTTATTGTTCTTTCTTTATATTTTTTTAAATGCAGTCTTCTCTATTAAAAACAGTAAATGTAGATTCCTGATTGTTAGAAGCCTTGCCAACTGCAACTGCAAAAAAAAAAAAACAACTGCAAAAAAATTCTTTAGGTCTTTTATATTACCCAACTATAGCCTCTTTCAGAAGTATCCAATTTTAAGTTCTTTAATACCTTTTTTCTTTCTGACAAATATGATTTTGAAAACTAAGCAGTTTTAAGAGTAGAAAGTGAAATGATCACAAATGCATCTCAGAGAAAAAAAATTCAGGAGGCTAATGTCAATTCATTAATAGGAGAGAGGGAGAAGTCAGTTGTGGACCACATATATTTCAAACTTGTTGATTTCCTAGCCTCTTGATCTCAAGCCTCACAGTAATAGTCAATAAGCATTGTTATGTCTAGTTTACGGAAGAATAACCAGCCTACATAGGGTGTTCTCTAAATAATTTCTTCAAGTAAATTTATTTCAAATATTCATTTAAATGAATGAAGCACCTAGCACCTGTGCTGATGCTAAGGCTACAACAGTAAACAAAACAGACAAGGTCTCAGTCATTATGGAGTTTACATTCTTAATTCAGCTTTTTTAAAAAAAAGATTTATTTATTTATTTAAAATACAAGCTAAACCTAGAATAACTGTGTATAAATGGAACAAAGCAGTATAAAGGAAAGAGAGCAAACATGTATTGAGCACTGTTTCTGTGCCAGGCATGTCAAGGACATTATCTACATGATCTCAATTAAGACATTCAACAACCCTGAAAGGGAAAAAAATCACTTAATCTAATCTTATAGTTGAGGTACTAGAAACTCAGAAAGTAACTTAACCAAGATCACATTGCCAGCTGGTGGCAGACCATTATAAGGGGTATTGAAATAAACACAGACATAGTAATAAAAGGAAAAGCCTTTATACAGGCTCTTATTGACAATCTGCTCAGTCTTTTATTTTAATCATTAAAAATATTTATTTAGAGAAGTATATTTCTAGCCTCATTTACTAAGTTACCAAAATTACTCTGAACTAGTGCAATTTGTAATCCAGTCTTTATAAGCACTATACAAAACATTTTCCAACCCATATACATCCTCAATTTGTTACACCTGAGTAAGGCACATTTGTACTTACATAAAAGCATAAAATTTCTCTTTATATTAGGAGAAGCAGCTGATTTTTCCAAAATTTTTTTTCATTAATCTTTAAAGTAACCGAACTTGACTGAAAAAGAAAATCTGGATCCTAAAACTACAGGTTATTCTAATAGAGTTAATGATTTGACTGGAGAGCAAAATTTACTTCATGTTTTCTTTACAAAAAATAAACAGAAAATGCCAAGGATTTATAGTACTATTTTCCAGAGATTTCAGACATGGCTTCATCATTTACCTGATGAATAGGAACAGAAACCTCTTCTATATTAAAATTTTCCTACATAACAAACTTTACACCAAGATCTCTCATAGTCTACAAGAAATTATAAAACTTTTGTGAATGTTTTAGCAGATATGAAAATCACTTCAACTCTATTTCTAAGTCTTCAGTTTAAAGAGTATTTATTCTATTGTTTTGCTATTTTTTTCTTAGAGTTTTAAAAATAAAAAATATCTTCTAAGGCTATCACTATAATTGCTTTCATGTGAAAGAGTGTCTCTAAGGAAGCAGCTGAATTAGTATAAGCACCCTCCGGTTTATTAAAAAAACAAAACAAAACAAACAATGTTAACAATCTATATACTATATGTTTACTTGTTAAACTCTAAAGTGCATCAAATCACCTAACACTCTTGTTAAAATGCAGATTCTGATTCAGCAGGTTTGAAATGGAACCTGAGATTCTGCATTTTAAACAAGCTCACAGATGTTGCCAATGCTGCTGGTCTACCCACCACACTGTGAATGGCAAGGCATAGAAAAGAACTATCACAACCACTTTGGAATACACCTCAAAATGCCTAAGAAAACAAAGATGGCTAAAAGCTACTTTTAGAAAATGGAATGTGAACAGTGAGAAATATTTTACCCAGTACATGTTCAACATATGTTTGCTAAATTACTGATGCAAAGAATGCAACATGGCAGTGGACTTGGCCCAGTGGTTAGGGCATCCGTCTACCACATGGGAGGTCCATGGTTCAAACCCCAGGCCTCCGTGACCCATGTGGAGCCGGCCCATATGCAGTGCTGATGCGCACAAGGAGTGCCCTGCCACGCAGGGGTGTCCCCTGTGTAGGGGAGCCCCACATGCAAGGAGTGCACCCCGTAAGGAGAGCCACCCAGCGCGAAAGAAAGTGCAGCCTGCCCAGGAATGGTTCCGCACACACACGGAGAGCTGGCGCAGCAAGATGACATAACAAAAAGAAACAGATTCCCGTGCCGCTGACAACAACAGAAGCAGACAAAGAAGATGCAGCAAAAAGACACAGAGAACAGACAACCAGGGTGGGGGGAAGGGGAGAGAAATAAATACAAATAAATAAATCTTAAAAAAAAAAAGAATGCAACATATTATTAAACATGGAAGTTAAACCATTAACATTTTTAGAATTCTTTTTGGTGCTTAATCAGACCTTGAAACTTTAACCAAAAAGCTGTGCAGCCATTCAGTGTTCTGGTTATCTCCATTGATAATGACATCTTTGCCACATTTAGGAAGAAATGATCAAGAAATATAACCAAATAATTACAGAATATTTAATCTATCAGTGCAGAACGAATGCATTGCATTGCATTGCATTGCATTTTGCCACATAATTGGACATGTGAAAAACAAGCTGGTCACAGGTAAAGAACATATATGAAGAGAACATAAGGAACAGTTTAAAGAAAGTTGAAAAGAGCACACAAGCAGAAGGGCAAAAGAATCCTACTGGAACATATTAAAACCACCATCAGGTAATAACATACTAAATGCTAAAAGGCAAATAATCAAGAATTCAGCAAATGCAGCATTCTTTGCAATTCAATCTATGCAAGGAAAAAATAGATAAAAATAAATTTCTAAGGATCGTTTTTCTGCAACATTCTTTCCAGCCATGCTTACATACAGAGAAACCAGACAGGTATTTCTGGTTACCTCTGAGGTTGATTAGAATTAAAGAAAAAATAAACAGCAAATAGAAAAAAAATCCTAATGGACCATTTACTAAAACCTCAAATAAATTTGCCCTGGTAAATCTGCCACATAGATATTCAGCCAACTTCTTTACAATACAAATGATAGGGTGGGTAACCAGACGAAAAGATAAAAAGAAGTCACATAGCAAAAAAAGAGGATAAGTATTCTTTTACAGAAAAGTGGATGTGGCTCAAGTGATGGAGCTCCTGCCTACCACATGGGAGGTTCTGGGTTCAGTTTCCAGTGCCTCTTAAAGAGAAGATGAGCAGACACAGAGAAAATACAGCAAATGGAAACAGAGAGCAGATAGCCAGCACAAACAATGAGGAAGGGGAATAAATAAAATAAACCTTTAAAAAAATATTCTTCAAACAGGCCCTTCCTATGTAAATGATACTATTTTCATTCTGGATACAAAATCTAAAAGGAGTATCTATTTACTTACTGTCAGAATGAGGTCTTTAATTAAAAACAAACAAACAAACAACAATGGAAAAAACCCACTAGCCCAGCTCTGAAGGACAAATGAATGATGAGCTCCCATTCCATCCTAATCCTAATCCTCCAAACCCTAAGAATTATACCCCACCTGATATCAAAGATACACTTGTTTTAAAAGTGCATATCTGCTGACCTCTTTAAAAACCTCAAACTGAACACACAGCAATGGCTGGATAATATCTCATCTGTTTTGTATCTCTAACATTAGTACAGTCAATGTTCCATTAATGCTTTTTGAGTGGAAAACTTTGTAAAAACTCTATAGGGAGCAAATGTGGCTTGAGCAGTTGAGCACCTGCCTCCCACACGGGAGGCCTTGGTTCCCAGGGCCTCCTGAAAAAACAAAAACAAAATAACAAGTAAAACAAACAATAAAACCAACTCAAGGAAGCCAATATGGTTTCCTGAGCAGTGTTTGAGTGCCGGCTTCCCACACACGAGGTCCCGGGTTCAATCATCCCCGGCCCCTAGTACCTACAGTTTGTCACACCAAGAAAATTTCCCCTACAATTTCCATTTGGGGTTGAAGTTTAATGATTTAGTTATTGGTATTATTCTTCAAATTAGCTCTCTTTAACATTTATCAGTATTTTCTGAGTGCTAATCATGTATAAAGCTTGGCTCAGCTCTCAGAGGGACCAAAAAAGAATACACAGCTCTTAGGGAAATAAGATATATACATAAATAACTTAAAAACAAGGCAGTACCTGTCAAGGCCTCATGAGTGTACCAACTAAGCATTAAGGAACTATAAGTGAGAACTTTCAACTAAAGGGTTCAGGAAAGGCCACATGGAAAATATGGTTTTTAAATTATGCTTTGATGTATAAGATGTCAATAGAAAGAGACTTGAAGGGCAGAGGGCAAATGGAATATCAGGCAAGAGAAATGGCATTAGTAAGAATATTGTAGGGAAACGGACTTTGGCCCAGTGGTTAGGGCGTCCGTCTACCATATGGGAGGTCCGCGGTTCAAACCCCGGGCCTCCTTGACCCGTGTGGAGCTGGCCATGCGCAGCGCTGATGCGCGCAAGGAGTGCCGTGCCACGCAAGGGTGTCCCCCGCGTGGGGGAGCCCCACGCGCAAGGAGTGCGCCCGTGAGGAGAGCCGCCCAGCGTGAAAAGAAAGAGCAGCCTGCCCAGTAATGGCGCCGCCCACACTTCCCGTGCCGCTGACGACAACAGAAGCGGACAAAGAAACAAGACGCAGCAAATAGACACCAAGAACAGACAACCAGGGGGGGGGGGGGGGGAAATTAAATAAATAAATAAATCTTTAAAAAAAAAAAAAAAAGAAGAATATTGTAGCTATTCAGGGGCTAGCAAATAGTCTAGATTGGCTGGAGAATACAGCTACAATGGATTACAATAGGAAAGTAGGAAGAGTAAAGTTAACATAAAGATAGCATTTAAAGGGAAACGGATGTAGCTCAACCAATTGGGCTCCCATCTACCATATAGGAGGTCCAGGGTTCAATACCCAGGGCCTCCTGGGGAGGGCAAGCTGGCCCACACAGTAAGCTGGCCCACGCGGAGGGTTGGCCCATGTGGGAATGCGGCCCCGCGCAGCAGAGCCACCCTGCATGGGAAAGCCACCTTGCATGGGAAAGCCACCCCACACAGGAGTGTCGGCCTACGTGGAGAGCTGGCACAGCAAGGGGATGCAACAAGAGACACAGAGGAGAGAAAATAAGAAGGCGTAGCAGAACAAGGGGAGCTGCAGTGGTGCAAGAGAGTAATCACCCCTCTCCTACTCTAGAAGGTCCCAGGATCGGTTCCCAAAGCCACCTAATGAGAATACAAGCAGACACAGAAGAACACACAGTGAATGGACACAGAGAGCAGACAATGGGGGGAAGTGACAGGGTGGAAGAAATGATTTTTTTAAAAAAAGAGCATTTAAAATTAGACTCTAACTGAAATAATAAAATAGCAGCTATCATTTATTAAGTACTACTAAATGTCATACATTATTCTACATGCTTTACCATGTTATCCTACAACCATGCTGAGACAGACATTCTCGTTTCCCAGATAAATAAATAGGCTTTGGGAGATTAAAAAGCTTGCCTCCAATCGCAAAGCTAAGCCATACTTTGAAAATATTAATATATGACAGAGTGGTGATTCTATTGTAAATTCTTAGGCTAGTATCTGTCTCTGGAAAACCTAGTGCTGTAATTACTTCAGATAACACAATCCTACTGTTTTCTGCAAGAAACCACCATATCTGTTGAGAATGTATGGGCAGTTTATTCAGTCTGGCCAAGACCACCTTCCTTCCCACAAGTTTCAAGTTCCTCACCCAGGTACATACTTCTCCTTCCATGCTGTGTATGCTAAAATGGGGAGATGAGGAAAGATAGGCAAAGGAGATTGTAAAGGGACTTGAATATCACGCTAAATAGTTTGGACTTTATCCTAAAGGCAGTGGAGAGTCATTGAAGGTTTTTAAACAAGGAAGTGGATAAATAAAGTAGAAGTTAGAGAGGCTAGTGGCAGAGAGAGACTCAACAAATAATTGGGTAAATTCAGGTTATCAGGGAATATTCACAATGGGAATCCCTAGGGAAGATGAAACCAATACTGGACAGAGAAACTTGAAAAGCCTTGCAACCAAAGCTTAAGAACCATTGCCACCTTTAGCTTCTTTAGCTTATTCTCATTAACATGCTTCCCATACAGTTTCAAATCTGAGCCTGGAGGCCTTTTTATAATATACCTCCTTGGCCCATTCTGATAAATGGTATAAGAAAAGAAGTATGGCAATAGAACCAAAATAGGAAAGAGAAGAAAGATGGGTATTTCCCAGGCACCTCAATACAACATGTCCATATTTAAAATTATTCCCCATACTCTGTTTTCCCCATCTCAGAAAATGCCCTATCACACCAACCCAGGAGCTCAAACCAGAAACCTATAATCCTTCTCTCAGTTCTCTCCATTTCCATTCCCAATCAAATCCATTTATTAGTCCTATAGAGTCTACCTCCAAAACATATATTTTAATCAGTTCACTTTTCTTCATCTCTACTGCTGCTATGTTTGCGCAAGCCTCCTAACTTCTCGCCGGAATTAAGGTCCTTGAATGATCTGTTTTTTGCCTACCTCACCAACCTCACCTTGTTCCATTTTCCCCTACCTTCTATACTCCAGTCACACTTCCTTGGTTTAAGACATATGTACATGCCAAACAAGTCTGGTTTCTTCTTATCCTTCAAGCTTCAGCTTGAATAATACCTCCTCAAAAAGACCTTATTTGACTGCCTTCATATCCACATGTCTCCCTAATAAGCATCTCCTCTATCCCAGAACCTATTTATTTCCTTCACAGAATTTCTCTGTGTATAAAAACATACTTACTTGTTGTTAACTTATTTAATGGCTATCCTCCCCAGTTCACCACAGCCACCACCACCACCACTGTGGTAATACCCATGACAGAAGGGCTCCTTTCCTTTTCTCAGTATGTATACCTAGCACCGCACATAAAACCCAACACATTTTAGCTACTCAATAAATATTTGCTATAAATGAATAAATATGAGGAAAAAGACATATTTAGGTTTAACAATAGCAATTATACACGTACAGGATGAAGGTTATCCAATTTGACAACAGTTAACAAAAAAAGGTCTTGATTGAACAAGACACAATAGAGATAAAAATTCTAGCAATCTTTACCTGCATTTCTAGATTTATACTGATCAGAGCACGCATTTGACTCTTCAACATATATTTTGAGAAGTTACTATGTTCCAAGCACTATGGTAAGCAGTGGGTTACAACAGTGAGAAAGACATAGTCCCTGTATTCCTGGACTTTACTCCCCATCCAGATGATCATGGAAAATAACAATCCCTCAGTTTTCAATATTTATCTTATATTCAGTTCTGGGAACTTTGTTTTAAAGGGACCAGAGTCTGTCCAAAGAAGAGAGAGAAGATAATGATGGAATTTGAAACCACTACATAAAATAAATAGGAGGATATTGGTGTGCTTAGCCTAGAAAAAGAGAATACAAAACAGGGCCTGATTCTTGCCCTCACAAACTTCGAGAGCTGCCAAATTCTGTTACTCCAAAAAGCAAAACTCAGATTAGTCCATGAAAATTACAAAGCAGCTTTCATGTAAATAAAGTAAAACGAAGAACTTCTAATAAGTATACACATCCAATAATTAAATGAGTTGCCTTAGGAATAGTAAGCTTATCATCATTGGAAATATTCACTCAAAGCTGAACAACCATCTGTCACAGATACCAGAGAAAGGATTCTTCCCTTAAGTGGGCCCTTATATTGCTGACCTCTAATACTGAGATTCTACATATACAAAGGAAAAAAAAAAAGGGAAGTGGATTCATCCCAACAGATAGGGCGTTTGCTTACCACATGGGAGGTCCAAGTTTCAAACCCAGGGCCTCCTGACCCCTGTGATGAGCTGGCCCCCGTGCAGTGCTGATGCGCTCAAGGAGTGCCATGCAGGGGTGTCCCCCACGTGGGGAGCCCCATGCACAAGGAGAATGCCCCATAAGGAGAGCCACCCAGTGCGAAAAAAGTGCAGCCTGCCCAGGAACGGTGCTGCACACACATAGACCTGACACAGCAAGATGACACAACAAAAAAGAGACACAGATTCCAGGTGCCACTGACAAGAATCAAGCAGACACAAGAAGAACACACAATGAATGGACACAGAGAGCAGACAACTGGGGGTGAGAAATAAAGAAAAAAGGAAAAAAAAAGAGGACATTAGAACAGTGACACCCATGTATTTTTTTTAAAGGCTCTATTGCACACACATAGACCTGACACAGCAAGATGACACAACAAAAAAGAGACACAGATTTCAGGTGCCACTGACAAGAATCAAGCAGACACAAGAAGAACACACAATGAATGGACACAGAGAGCAGACAACTGGGGGTGAGAAATAAAGAAAAAAGGAAAAAAAAAGAGGACATTAGAACAGTGACACCCATGTATTTTTTTTAAAGGCTCTATTATAAAGTCAGAGTTACCATTTGGGTTAGAAGAGGATGGGGAAAAAAAGAGAAAAATAAAGAATAAAAGACCACTTTTACTTCTCTAATCAGACAATAGAATCCAGTTGCATTCTTTCTGAGAGAAAGAAAAAAACGTTCAAATATTGAAGTTTCAAAAACATGCTAGGGAGTGGATGTGGCTCAAGTGATTGAGTGCCTGCTTCCCACATGGGAGATCCCCGGTTTGGTTCCCAGTGCCACCTAAAAAAACAAACAATAAGCAAAACAAATGAAACAACCAACTCAGGGAAGCCAGTGTGGCTCAGTGGTTGAGCACCTACTTCCCACATACAAGGTCCCAGGCTTAATCCTCAGCACCTTAAAAAAAAAGCTAGAAGACAGTTTGCTTCCCAATAAATATCAATCCCCCCAAAACTACAGTAAATTATCTTTCCTTTATAATTCTACTTAAATATGCTAGTCAGCACTTTCAGAAAAATATGATAACCACCTATGTGGTTTTCAGGTGAAATGGTAATTTATGGAGTTTCTTTGTGATTATTCCTCCATCCTCCCAACATTATTTGGACTTTAAATTATTTCTTATGGAGACTTTTAATTAAAGAATACCTGTGATACTAAGTGAATCAGGAATGTCACTCAACATGAACATGCTGTTTTCAACAACTTACGTTTTTAATTTAAGCCATTTCTATGGTGACTAAAACCGTTGAATCAACTCATTCAAAGATACTATTAAATAAACAAACTTCTACTCATCTCATTCTGAGAAGACCAAAAAATGTTTATTTCTCTATAGAATTCAAACTTATACTTAGAAGATGTCTAGACTATTCTAAATGTACACCACATGAACCCTTTCAGCAAACACTACCCCCATGTTCACTAGTGAGGAAGATGTGAAACCAAATTTGTTTTTTCCATAGACCTGAGTTTTATTCTAAGAGCCAAAATGCGTTATTTTAGCCATTCTGGATAGAAATAGTCCTAAAATAGAGTATATACTTCCTTATTTCATTTTTTAAATCTATAGAACATAATTACACCTTTACTGACTTAGTCATCATTATGAACTTTAATTACTATGCAGTGTTGATGGCCTCAAGGGTTAGTGAGGGCTGTAGGGACGTTTAGCTCTGCCAGAAGGATACATGAACACAGTGCTTTTTTATTTCTTGTATCTATCTTGGATTGTTTTTCTTTTTTCCTCATTTGCAGAATTAACTCTCATTTCTTACTGATGTCAAGGTGGCCTGCCAATAAGTAGCCTCCAACATCTCCTCTTCTAGTTTGCTATTTGCTGATCTAATACTGACATGAATTAAAGAGCCAAGTATATTAAAATTATGTCTAAAATACAAGTGAGAGCTAAGAAAGAGCAAGAGTAGTATTCCATATTATTGGAAAAAATTTAACACATGGATTTAGTGAAATCTATTTTAGCTCCTCAAATACCACGTGAGCCTACACTGAGGTTCTCATTATATTGTAACTAGTTGAGGTTATGAGATAAGTGATAAAGCACACCAATATAATGACCATTGTCTTTCTTTACCAGTAGAGATTTTAAAAATTTTAATGCTGTTATTTATAAGTGTGGCATCCATAAAAACTCTTCTTTAAGACATAAAATGAAGTGTCAGTTCAGTCTGAAAATAGAACAGGGAAGAGAACCACAAAGAAAATGCTTAATAGCATAAAAATTTCAATGTCAATACAAACAAAACCTGGAAAGTTCTACCTTAAAGGGATTATAGTAATAGCTAAAACTATGGACCTCTTCTTAATTCTTTATTTTTATCTTAGAGCCAATTCAACCTAACAATGTTAATTAAACAATTTCTAAACTCAAGAAATCCCCTAAGATTTATCATATTGGTAAGTTTCACTTTAAGCAACTATAATAAATTAACTGAATATCAAATGTAATACTGAGTACAAGTATAAATCAGAAAGTTACATTGGATCATGGTCTGTTATAACGGATACTCTGACAACTGGAACAGATGCAATGGTTGTCTTCCACTGTTGTTCAATGTGAAAAATATACTACACTATAGACTATGCAGTCAGACGAGATACAATGCTTTCTTTTTTTAAAGATTTATTTATTTATTTAATATCCCCCCCTCCCCTGGTTGTCTGTTCTTTGGTGTCTATTTGCTGCGTCTTGTTTCTTTGTCCGCTTCTGTTGTAGTCAGCGGCACGGGAAGTGTGGGCGGCGCCATTACTGGGCAGGCTGCTCTTTCTTTTTCACGCTGGGCAGCCTTCCTCACGGGCGCACTCCTTGCGCGTGGGGCTCCCCCACGCGGGGGACACCCTTGCGTGGCACGGCACTCCTTGCGCGCATCAGCGCTGCGCATGGCCAGCTCCACAAGGGTCAAGGAGGCCCGGGGTTTGAACCGCGGACCTCCCATATGGTAGACGGACGCCCTAACCACTGTGCCAAAGTCCGTTTCCCGATACAATGCTTTCTTACGCAGTTTTAACACTGGCACAGAGACAAGACTTCATTAATGGTAGAGTATTTCAAATAACCCGCCATTTGCTAGAAGAATCCAATAGAATTACTAAGCCTGCTGACAATTTTCTTTCTCAAAATGGAGTGGATTTTGAGATACTACTGTGGATTTAATTTTGAGCAATAAAGAACAACTGGTTGGCCTGGAAGCAGCTGTGTCTCAAGCAATTGAGCTCCTGGTTACCATATGGAGAACCTGGGTTCAATCCCTGGGACCTCCTGGTAAAAAAAAAAAAAAAAGGTGCCCCAGACCTGTGTGGAAAGGTGCAGGCCTCTGGGCAGTAAAGTGGTACACCAAGAAGATGATGATGCAACCAGATCACATAACAATGGATATAGGACATGTTAACGTACACCAAAAATGTATACAAGTCTATAAACTAAAATGTAAACCATAATGTAAAACATAGGGATACTAAAAATTTAGAAATATGTACAGTCTAAAATATAAACCATAATGTGGGAAGCAGACTTGGCCCAGTGGATAGGGCATCCGCCTACCACATGACCCATGTAGAGCCAGCCCATGCGCAGTGTTGATTGCGCAGGCAGTGCTGTGCCACGCAGGCAATTGTAGAAAGCAAAGTTTATTCAATGAACACTGCACAGATAGATATTAAATGCCAGGTTCTTTTCTAGGCGCTAGGGATATGGCAGTGAAATTTTCCCTATACAATAAGGAATTTTTTAAAACCACAAGGAAATTATTAAAGAATGATGTTTTTAAAAATAGCACTGCAAAGGAATGCCTATAAAAATAATGGGAAAGGCTAAGATTCAGTAAAGGATAGGGCTAAAAACTTGTTGAGTATGGGGGAAAAAAAGAGTATGTGAGAAAGAAGAAAGGGGAGGGGGAGGAAGGAAAGGAAGAAAGGCCAAAATTGCCCATGCTCTTTCAAACTAGTTAAAGAAGAATTTACAATCAAAGATAATTCACACTAGTATAAGTAATCTTACATCTTAAAATGTGTTTAGTTCCCCAGTCTCAGAAAAAAACGTATTTCAAAATTTAAAAGTAACTTGCAAAATTTGATCTCAGGGGAGGAGATGTGGTTCAAGCAGTTGAGCCCCTGGCTCTTGCATGGGAGGTCCCAGGTTTGGTTCCCGGTGCCTCTTGAAAACACAAAAACAAACAAGAAGCAAAATGAATGAAAAAGCAACTCAGGGAAGTTGACGTGGCTCAGTGGATGAGTGCCAGCTTCCCATATACAAGGTCCCAGGTTCAATCCCTAGTCCTGGTACCTCAAAAAAAAAAAAACTGATCTCAGATTAACTAATATACCATGGTTCCTTATCAAATTTGCAGCTAGTATGATTGAATTTTAAAAAATATTTCAAGCTAGAAAAATGGACCAAAACTAACAACGTAGAATTTAAAAGAAATGATTTCTATATTGTTTTGAAAAAAAAACTTACAAAGAAAAAAAAAGTGGAAACATTCATGAGAATCTCATGGAAATATCCATGAGAATAAATTAATAATAAATTCATAGAATGGAAACCTACCACAAGGAAAATGAACTAGAACTACACATATTAATATAGATGAATCTCATCATGTTCAAAGAATATTTTATCTCGTGTAATACTGTTTATATAAAATTGAAAAACATACAATTTATATACATATATTGATTAGAGATATATATGTAGCAAAAGTGGGGGGGGGGGGAGCACAACTACAAAATTAGAACAGTGGTTACCTGTAGAAGAAAGGGAGAGAGAAATGAGATTGGGGATACCTTACAGATCCTCAAACTACATCAGTAATGTTAGAAAGCGGGATAATGTTTACCTTTTCCTATTTCTTAAATATTTTAAACATATATTTTAAAAGAATTATATACTTACATTATGGGAAAGACCTAACAGTAATATTTTTTAATTACTCATATGACACATAATGCATTGTGGATTCAAAAAAAATTAGTGTAATCTTGATACAAGTATGAGATCCAAATCATGGGAAATACTGACCCACTTATGCTTTACAGTTAGCCATGGGATATTGTTTCATTCTGAACTCTGCATTTTAAGCCAGTCATTAACAAAATAATATATCCAATGACCAGAATGATGAGTCTATAGACCATGATCTCAGCTAATTCATGAAAAGAAGTGAGGATGTTGTTTTGTAGGAGGGTAATAAGACTGAGGGTGAAACTGAAAAGTTGCCTAAACATAAAAACAGGGGTAAGCTCTCTCTGTGTACACCTATACATCCTATATTTTATATATTACAGTGTACTGCAATTGTTTGCTTAAAATGTTCTACAAAGGCAGCAACTACATCTTTCTTATTAATCTTGGTCTCCTCGCTTACCTTAAACATAATGTCATATTCTCCACCAGGACCTTTGTAATTGTTGTTCACTCTTCCTGGAAAGCTGTTTCCCAGATATTCTCACTGTTATCCTCTTTGGGACATTACTCAAATATCACTTTCTCAGTGAGGCCTTCCTCAGTCACCTTACCTAAAATTGGAACCTGTACCATACTACTTACCCCTTTCCTGCTTTATTTTTCTCTATAAGACTTAACACTCTTTAATAACATACTATACAGTTTTTACTTATTTATTTAGGTTACTGTCTGTCTACCATACTGAAATGTAAACTCCATTGGGGCAAACGATTTTGCATGTTTTGTTCACTGCTGCATCCCGAATGCCTAGGATCTTGCTTGGCATGTAGTCAGTGCACACTAAATATCAGTTCAATGAATAAACAAATAAATGAAGGAATATTTGGCCCTGATATGCCTAAAAGCCAAAAACTAATTTTCTCCAAACAAAGAGGGCACACACAAATCATTTGATGAAGGGTAAAAACACTCAGACTCCAGACATACCCAAGAAGAATACAAACGTTTTATTTACATATCCAAGGTATTCACAAACTTCAGGCATAAATATGTCTGAGTCCTCCTTTCAGACATTTCACTGTGTCAATAATAAGAAATGTATGGGGAGCAGACAACTGGGGGGGAGGAGCAGGAAGGGGAGAGAAATAAATAAAAAAATAAATCTTTAAAAAAAAAAGAAATGTATGGATACATTTAAGTAAGGTTTTCATCCAACTCAATTTCAAAAACATTAAGGAAGGGCTAGGCACAATGGGACATTCAAAGATGAACAACTTATTTCTATCTTTAAGGAATATACCATAATGCAATAAATAGGTTTAAAAACAAACACTTCAAGCAGAATGTGGTATATTCTGCAAGAGAACTATAAAGTATTATGAGGAAAATGAGTAATTCTAGCTTACTGAACCCATAAGAGGATAGAGTTAATTCTCTCCTGCTCACCTCCTCATGGGCACCTTTTAGAACAGGTCCCTCATTCCTAAAGCAGAGATCTTTTCTTCCCTAATCTTTTATTCCGGCTCCCTCACAAGACTAGCTTTACCCACATCTTGTTCAATGCCACTATCCATTACATCCCACATGGTTTACAAAGCTTCTACTATGACTGCTTTTATTTGCATGAACATCACTAGTCCAAAAGTTACCCCTTACAAAAGGCTAATTTATAGAAATAATGTCTATCCCCCAAAAGGGTAAATGCTTTAATTTGAAAATTATACAAATGCTTTTTGAACAGTCTCTAAAGGTTAAGTTATCTCAAAACACATGCATTTTCTAAAATTAAGACTAATCAAATGCAAAACCCTTTTCCTCAACTGGATTTTTTTCCATAGCTCTCTTTTGCAAATAAGATTAAATACATTTGAGTGAATAAATTGATGACTGATATCTAAACTTTATATTCCTCTTCCAAAGCTTTCCTTTACCTGTAAATATTTATTATTTTAAGGAAAAATATTAGCTCAAAGGAGAACTTTGTCATTTAATTACAAAATAATAATTAATGAAATTATTATGTTGCCTAGCAGCAAAAAGAAATTAATTTGCCATCCCATGTGGAAGTACAAGAACTTGAAAAAGCTCGTTTATTCCAAATATTTTCTTGTGTAGTCTAGATAGTCTCTAACAAAGGTAGCACTGAAAGGAGATCAGAGTGATGAGCATCAGTGCAAAAGGCAATGACCTCAGATTCCCTAAGTGTACACAGTTCTGGGTCAGCTCCCAGGAGTCTGAGTCCAGAGAGAGGCAGACCTAGGCATTCCCAAGTAACCTCTAGGTCATTCATTTATGTGTGCTCTAAGGAAGTGGTGTTTCAGTTTGCCGAGAGGATCATGAACCAAACTAGATTACCTGTTAATCTCCTTCTATATCTACATCTGATTCTTCACCCTTTTCCTCTTTGATACAGTCTTCAGCTAACAACTTATTCTCTAAGTAATATTACCCTATCAGAAATCCTATCAGGAAATAACTTCCAAAAAATTTTTAAAATGGGGGGTCAAAGGGGTATAGGAACATAGTTTATGTATGCTATTGCTATAGATTTAGGATGTTAAATTTAAGCCTCATGGTAACCACAAGGAAAATAGGCAAACTCATAGAGACAGAATGGTGAGTACAGGTTATGGGGGTATGGAGGGGACAGGAGCAATGGGGAGTTAATTATAAAATGAGTGTAGGGTTTTTGAGGTAAAGGGAAAATTATAGTAAAATAGATAGTAGTAAGGTACTGCAACACTGTGAAAGTGATTAATTCCACTGAATGGTATTCTTGGGAAGAGCTGGGATTAGAAGATTATGTTGTATACATGTTTCTACAAAAGGAAGGAAGGAAAGAAAGGAGAGTCAAGGGATCACTACCAAGTACCAGCTGATGACGTAACTAGAAAATGACCTTGAATAAAAGGTTCAACTCGGACCAGCAGAATATCTCTGTCTACATATAATAACAGGAGTTAAAAATGCTTTTTGACCTAAATCAAGGGGGAAATGGAAAGGACAAATGGTTTATATGGCTATGAGTCTCTAAAAAAGAGTCTGGAGGTTATCAGAAGGGTTGCCCTTATGCACACCTGAGCAGAGTCTCAGAGACAGATAAAGTAGACACAACCCCAGGTACTGGTTCTTCTGAGGGCTAAAGAGACCCACGGGTTTTATGGTCATGGCAGATGGAGTTCACTGCCATGTCAGTTGGCCCTTCTTTGGAGTTGGTGTTTCTGCGTGATGGAGCTGGACTCAGATGTGATCTCTTTTAACAAGCCTTTCCTGTTACTTTACCAGAATTGTACTTGGTGCTGGGGTTTAAGATATATCTAGGGGATCTGAATCTCTGGACTGACCATATGATAGCCAGGCCCTGAGCCTCAACAGACTTCAGCTCCCACACTCTGGTTTATTGGACTTACCCCACTCAGCTAACATGGAGTTGAAGAATGTCAACCACCACACCATGGAGCCAAGAGTGCCTACAACTGAAAGCAGGAGGATTGTATCCAGTATCCATGTGGAATCTAAGCCCCCTCTTGACATAGATGTGGAATGGACACAACCAATCCAAGGTCCACAGGATGGAGGAATACAGTAAGGATTAGAGTGGACTTACTGATATTCTATTCATGAACTATTGTGGTTAGTAATCGAGAAAATGTGGCATTGGTGTGGAAAAAGTGGCTATGGTGGCTGATGGATGCGGGGAATGGGAGGAAGAGATGAGATGTGGAGGCATTTTCGGGACTTGGAGTTGTCCTGGGTGGTGCTGCAGGGACAATTACCGGACATTGTAGATCCTCCCATGGCCCACTGGATGGAACGTGGGAGAGTGTGGGCTATGATCTGGACCACTGACCATGAGGTGCAGCGATGCCCAGAGATGTACTCACCAAATGCAAAGGATGTGTCATGATGATGGGGGAGAGTGTTGCTGTGGGGGGAGTGGTGGGGTGGGGGCAGTGGGGAGTTTATGGGGATCTCATATTTTTTGAATGTAATATTTTTTAAAAATGAATAAAAAAAATAAAATTAAATTAAAAAAAAAAGAAAGGAGAAACTAGAGACAATGACAATTAAATGCGATGCATGGAATCTAAGATTGGAGGAAAAAAGGCTTAAAAGCACATTGTTGGAAAATAAGAAAAACTGGAATATAGAATGTTAGTTTTATTTCAAAGTTAAATTTCTTGAACTTGATAACTGCACTTAAGGTTATTACATAAATAAATATCCTTGTTCATATTAAATGTACATGGATATATTATGTGTTCAAGGTATATGATGTCTGCAACAAGCTAAATATTCAGAAGGTAGACAGATAGAAATAGAGAGAGAGGGCAAAGGTGACAAATGTTAAAATTGGTGGACCTGGGTATCTAGGGGAAGATGTTGGAGTTCTCTGTATGGAGTTTGTATTATTTTTGTAACTGTCCTGTAAGTTTGAAATTATTTCAAAATAAAAAGTTCTTAAAAATTATAAAGTGCTTTCCTGTGTTACTTAGGCTTTATATTAAAATGACAGGAAGGTCAGTGATAATTACAATGCCAAAAAAAGTATTTTTCCATAATTAAACCACCAAATATTTTTTATGATTTCTCCTTTGAAGAAAAAGAAAATTAAAGTTTTGCCATAATTACAAGCAATATATAAACAAACCCATTCACTACTTCAAACAAACCCATGTACTAATAAACATTTATTGAACATATCCTAATATTCTAAATAAGCATCATGCTGAGAGCCAAGGTTGCAAAAAATATAAGATGTGGCTCCTAACTTCAACAAGTCCAAGTGTATTAAAAAAGTCAGGCAATAAAGAGCAAGCAGTTATGTAATAATGCTCAGAAATTAAGCAGAGCACAGGGAAAAGCATTTAACCAAGCCAACATAAAGGCTTTTTAGAGACAACCTGAACTCAATCCTAAAAGATAGAGTAGAAATGAGTTAAGTGAAGAAATAAGGAAAGAGTATGATCACCTGAATGAGCACAGGAAAGACTGTGCCCATCTGAATGGGAAACAAGTAATTTCCTAGAGCTGGAGTATAAAACATAGAACACAAAATAATGGAGGATAAAACAGGCTTCGGAATAGATAGAGGTAGATCACAGAAAGCCTTCCTTTGCAAGACTCAAGAATTTATACTTTACCCTCTGTAAAACAGGGAGCCATTAAAAGATTTTTAAATATGAAAGTACCTCGGAAAAAGATGCTTTAAGAGATTCCTTCGTGAGTGGTGAAGATTGGGGAAAAAATGGAAACAAAGAGGAAGCTCTTATAACAGGCTTGATAAAAGATCCTTTGAGCCTGAACCAGGTTGTTGAGATAGAAGAAAAGGAGATAGATTAAAAACCTAATGAATAAAGGTAGTATTACAGAGTAGATAACAGCACCAGTGCTTTCAGAGTCAGAAAAACCACTAACTGGCCTTTGGCAATCTCCTTAACTTTTCTAAGCCTCGGTTTCTCCACTTCTAAAATCCTCCCCACTTGACAGTTTTTGCAATGATTAATTGAGAAAATGTCAATCACTTAGCATAGTAACTATCCCTTGATAAACACTTATTTTATAGTAGCTATTATTAATCATAATATAAGGTGACCAGGCTTTAGTGACTGAATGTAAGTCATGAGACAAAGGAAATCAGGGTTGACTCATGTTTTTTCCTAAAGGAATAGTTGGATCAGTGCAAATTTAGAAGAAGAAATAGATTTAAAGTAGAAGATGATTGTTCTGTTTTTAGGCATGCAATCTACAGGATGTCCAAAATAGCTTAAACAAAGCATTCTGAGACTTCAAAAACAATATTGAGTATAAAATGTAACCCTGCATATGTAAACTGATCAGATCAGAGTTATAATGAAGCACAGAATGTTAAACCTCAAATAGAACTCAAAATTCATATCGTCTAATCTTTTTGATGTCATGGACCTTTTGAGAATCTAAAGAAAAGTACACATCTTTACCCCAGAAAAGTTCTAAATTAAATTTTGCAACAAGAGATTAGGAATCCTCTGATCCATTCCCCTCAAGAAGCACTGAGATACAATTTTTTTTTTTTAAAAAGAAAGCACAGAGATACAACTAGGCTGAGTTTCTGCTAATTACACACACAGCCAAAACCAAAACCCAAGCCTATTAACTCTCAATTTCATTGTATTTCTCCATTACCTGCAACCTGAAAGATTCTTTCATATTTACATTTTTTTAATTGGACATGGTAGGTTAATATCCGCACACACATACACAATGAGATTTAGATTTTACTGTCAGCTTGTAGGCCCCATCAGGCTTTCTTGATCCAATGGCATTTCTCAAAAGTCAACTGTTTGCTATTCAAGCTAACAGAACTAGCACTCAAAGTAAGTAGAGTATTGGTGGTAGGTTCTTTTTTGTTTCTTTGTTTTGGTTATTTACTTTTTTTCCTAAATAAAAAGTTGTTTTACTTTTTTAAAACATTTCTTCCCAATGGAAAACGATTTCTTTAAATGTAAAGAATACTGTTACATTTAATTCAATAAACACTGACTGACACCTAACAAGTACAAGACACTAAGAATGCAAAGATAACTAAGAATCGCAAGAACATCCATTAAAAGAAAAACAAACAAATGCCTAAAACTTTAAGGAAAAAAAAAGAGAACATCTTTGTGTCAACATCATTGAATTTTGTCTTATTTAAAGAATCCATGGGGAAAGAGACCTATACTTAACTATTGGTAGTTCAAAGTAGATTGAGTGCAAATAAGTGCTCTAGGAGATACAAATATCAAAACAGAAGTAAGGGGACCATGGTTGAAGAGTAACGGGCTTGGAATCTGACAGACCTATATTCTAGTCCTACATGTGCCTCTTCTAAATTGGGAACCAGGGTAAATTACTTAAATTCTCCAAATCCATCTGACACACACACACACACACACACACACACACACACACACACATTTATCGTTCTGACAGGAAAATTGTTTTACAGATTACTTTTGTAAATTACAAAAATTACAAGTATGCTATATTAGCTAGTAAATATATTCTGCCTCATTAAAGTGGAATCTGCTTCTATGTCATAATTTGGGAAATATTAATACGGGATAGGATGAAAACAGATTAATCAAATATGAAAATAATATAAAAAGATTTAATATCAGAGAAAAGGAAATATGGTTTCAAAAGAAACAGATAAGCAAAATGTGGTATATCCATACAATCAAACATTATTAACCTATAAAAAGGCATGAAATTATGATATATGCTATAACAGAGATGAACTTGAGGACATCATATTGAATGAATTCAGTCAGATGCAAAAGGACAAATGTATGATTCTCCTTATATGTAATACTTAGAATAAGCTAATTCTTAAGAGACAAAAAGCAGAATAGTGGTTACCAGGGGTGGTAGGGGGGAATGGGGAGTTTTTGTTTAATGGATATAAATTTTGGTTTAGAATGATGAAAACAGTCCAGAAATAGTAGTGAAAGTTATACAACATTGTCTATGTACTCAATGTCACAGAATTGTCCACTGAAAATGGTTAAAATTATTTTTATGTTATGTTTTACAAAAACAAAATAAAAATTAACGTGTAACTCCTGTATATTTAAGGATAGTTACTGTAATGACCTTATAGCTTATATTTGTATATTTTTGGATTAAAACTCTTTTTAAAAAAAAATAAAGAACTGCTGTAAGAATAGTATCTGAATACTCACATGTAAAATAATGCTTTTGGACCCCTACCTCACAGCATATGTAAAAATTAACTCAAAATGGATTAAAGACCTAACTAGAAGACATAAAACTATAAAAATCTTAGAAGAAAACATAGGTGTAATATTCATGACTTGGATTGGTAACAGTTTCTTAGAAATAACACCTAAAGCTCAAGCAATCAAAGAAAAAATTGATAAACTGGACTTCAGAAAAAAAACTTTTGTGCTTCAAAGGGCACTATCAAGAAAGTGAAAAGACAACCCACAGAATAGGAGAAAATAATGTAAATCATATATCTGATAAGCGTTCTAGTATCCAGAATATATAAATAACTTACAACTCAACAACAAAAGGACAAAAAGCCCAATTAAGAAAAATGGGTATACATATGCAAGAAGCACAATATACTCCAAAAAGAATATATCAGAATAGACCTACTCCAAGACACATACTATTCAAAATGTCAAATGTCAAAGATAAAGAAAAAATTTTGAAAGCTGCAAGAAAGAAGTGATAAATTACATAGAAGGGAAGTGTAACAAGACTTAGTATGGGGAAACGGACTTGGCGCAGTGGTTAGGGCGTCCGTCTACCACATGGGAGGTCCGCAGTTCAAACCCCGGGCCTCCTTGACCCGTGTGGAGCTGGCCCATGTGCAGTGCTAATGCGCGCAAGGAGTGCCCTGCCACGCAGGGGTGTCCCCCGCGTAGGGGTGTCCCCCACGTAGGGGAGCCCCACGCGCAAGGAGTGCGCCCCGTAAGGAGAGCCGCCCAGCGCGAAAGAAAGTGCAGCCTGCCCAGGAATGGCACCGCCCACACTTCCCCTGCCGCTGACGACAACAGAAGCGGACAAAGAAACAAGAAGCAGCAAAATAGACACAGAGAACAGACAACCGGGGGAGGGGGAAGAATTAAATAAATAAATAAATCTTGAAAAAAAAAAGACAGTATGGATTTCTCATCAGAAACCATGGAGGCAAGAAGTATGATATATTTAAGATACTGCAAGAGGAAAACTGTCAGCCAAGAATTCTTTATCCAGCAAAACTATCTTTCAATAATGAGGGTGAGTTTAAAATATTCACAGATTCACAGATAAACAGGAACTAAGAGTTTGTAAAGAAGAGGTCAGCTTTATAGGAAATGCTAAAGGAAGATCTGCAGCTTAAAAGGAAAAGACAGGAGAGACAGGTTTGAAGGAGAGCATAGAAGTAAAGACTATCAGAAAGAGTAGAAAGACAAAAATATGATATGACATAGGAAAGTCCAAGGATAAAATGGTCAAAGTTAGTTATGCCCATACAGTAATAACACTGAATGTTAATGGAGTAAACTCCCCAATCAAAAGATACAGGCTGACAGAATGGACAAAAAAATAAGCCATTCATATATTGCCTACAAGAGACTCACCTTAGACCTGAGGACACAAATAGGCTGAATGTGAAAGATTAGAAAAAGGTATTTCACACAAACAGTAACCAAAAATATATATAATATAGCAGAGGTAGCTATATTAATATCAACAAAATAGGCTTTAAATGCAAAAAGGATATAAGAGATGTAGAAGTTCATTATATATTAATAAAAGGGGCAATCCTCCAGGAAGAAATAACAATCATAAATATTAATATCTATGTACCTAACCAGGGTTCCCCAAAATAATGAGGGAAACACTGGCAAAACTGAAAGGAGAAATAGATTTCCACAATAATAATTGGAGACTTCAATGCACCACTCACATCAATAGATAGAACAACTAGACAGGATGAACAGGGAAACAAAGAATTTGATCAATACGACAAATGAGCTAGACCTGACATATACAGAACACTGCACCCCAAAATAGCAGGTTATACATTCTTCTCAAGTGCTCATGGATCCTTCTCCAAGACAGACCACATGTTGAGTCACAAAATAGGTCTCAATTTATTAAAAAAAGATTGAAATTATACAAAGCACCTCCTCTGATCATGATGCTGGAAATCAGTAATAGGGAGGAAAAGGGAAAATACCCAAATATATAAAATCTAAACAACATACTTTTAAACAAACAGTGGGCCAAAGAAGAAATTCCAAGCAAAATTAGTAATTATCTCGAGAAGAATGAAAACGAGAACACAAATTGTCAAAAATTATGGAAGGGAAGCAGACTTGGCTCAGTGGATAGAGCATCCACCTACCACATAGGAAATCCACGGTTCAGACCCAGGGCCTCCTTGACCCATGTGGAGCTGGCCCACGGGCAGTGCTGATGCACACAGGAAGTGCCGTGCCATGCAGTGGTGTCCCTCACGCAGGGAGTGCGCCCCATAAGGAGAGCTGCGCAGTGCAAGAGAAGGTCCAGCCTGCCTAGGAGTAGTGCTGCACACACAGAGAGCTGATGCAACAAGATGACACAACAACAACAACAACAAAAAGAGACGCAGATTCCCGGTGCCACTGACAGGGATGCAGAGGAACACACAGTGAATGGACATAGAACAGACAACTGGGGGGGAGAGGGGAGAGAGATAAATAAAAATAAATCTTAAAAAAAAAGATTATGGGATGCAGTAAAAGCAGTGCTGAGAGGGAAACTTATAGCCCCAAATACCTTGTTAAAAAACAGAAAGCTAAAACCAAACACCTAATTGAACACCTGGACAAACTAGAAAAAGAACAGGAAACTAATCCCAAAGAAAGCAGAAGGAAAGAACTAACAAAGATTTGAGCAAAAATGAATGAAATTGAGAACCTTTAAAAAAAAGTTTTTTTTCAATCAACAAAAGCAAAAGTTGGTTCTTTGAGAAGATCAATAAAATTGAAAAACCTTTAACAGACTAACAAAGAAAAAAAGAGAAAAAATGCAAATAACTAAAATCAGGAATGGAACGGGGGGCATTACTACTGACACAACAGAAATAAAAAGGATATGAGGGTCTAATGAAAAACTGTATGCCAACAAATTAGACAACCTAGATGAAAAAAACAAGTACCCAGAATTGGACAAACAGCCTACATTGATGATAGAAGAAATACAAGACATCAAAAACCAGTCATAAGTAAGGAGATTGAATCAATCATCAAAAATCCCCCAACAAAGAAAGGCCCAGGACCATATGACTTCACAGGCGAACTCTACTAAACATTTTGAGAAGAATTAATACTGATCCTGCTCAAACTCTTCCAAAAATTTGAAAAGGAGGGAAAATTACCTCTTTTTATGAAGCTAACATCACCCTAATACCAAAGTCAGATAAAGATACTACAAGAATAGAAAATTATAGGCCAATCTCTCTAATGAATATAGATGCAAAAATTCTCAACAAAATACTTTCAAATTGAATCCAGCAGCATACTAAAAGAATTATACACTACAATCAAGTAGGTTTTATTCCTGGTATGCAAGGGTGGTTCAATGAATATAACACACTACATTAAAAAATTGAAGGAAAAAAAAAACACACGATCACCTCTATTGATGCAGAAAAGGCATTTGATGAAATCCAGTATCCTTTCTTGATAAAAACACTTCAAAAGACAACCAGCAAGATGGCAGCATTGTAAGGAGCTCCTAGAATAAGCTCCTGTTACAGGGCAGTTAGTAAATACCTAGAGCTATCTGAAGCACCTGTTTGGGGGCTCCAGGAGAGCAGAAGAGCATCCTGCAACAACCTTGAAGGAACAGAAGGAGGAGACTGCCCATCTGCAGAGAGGATTCATAAGTAGAGAGCTCCATGACACAGAGGCCGGCGCCCATCCTCCACTGGAGGCATAAGCCACCTCAGGAGCTATTCCATGGCTGGACTTGAAAGCTCCACTTCCCAATAATGGGGGAATAAGAGACAGTTGGGCACCAACTTCAGCTGGCTAAAGTGTAATCCTAAGAATAGCTAAAGTTTGAACCTGTCCAAGTCAGAAAGAGGCCGGGAGCCACCATCTTAACTCCGCGCCTGGCATGAGGGAAAATGAGGCCAACTGAAAATCACAGTGCGGGTAGAGACCAGCTTCTTTCCATCCAGGTCCCAGGTCAGACTGCAGCTCTGGCATAAATCCAGCCCTGCCTCTGGCAGGGAGGAAGCTAGGGGACCTCTGCCAGCCTCTCTGGGAAATTACAGGCTACGTCACGGAAGCCAATGATTATCCTACTTTGGCAGCTCAAGCTGCCCTAGGAACTATTCTGTGGCTGGAATTTGAAGCTCCATTTCCCAAACACGGGGAGTACTGACTGGTGGATTTGGCTGGCTAGAATATAACCCTAAGAACAGCTAAAGTTTGAGCCTGTCCAGGTTTGAGAGGGGCCAGTGACCACCATTCTGACTCTGCCCCTACCCTGAGGGGAAGCAGGGATGACAGAAAATAACAGTGAGGGTAGAGACAGTTTCTTTCACACAGATAGGTCTGCAGCCCTCGTCTAGGCTTCAGCCTGACCTCTGTCAGGGAGGCAGCTGGCAGGCCCTGCACCAGCCTATCCAGGTAACTGCAGGTACATTTGCTTGGCACAGACTGAATAATTGGAAGTATACTGGGGCAACTGCGGTCATCTTGGACCCATACTGCATAGACTGCCACCCACACCTACAGCTCCAGCCTCACCCCAGGCAGGGGAGAAAGAGGCGTGAAGCTTCATTACTCTCTGGGCAACTATAGTCTAGGCCTGCATGACTTGAATTATTCCACACAGCTGTGACTCTGTCACTACCCCTGGCAAAGAAGAAAGTTGGGGGATGCTTATCAGTCCCTGGGGCAATAAGGGCAGCCTGAGCCTCCACAGCTTATAGCACGAACTACATCCTTGTCTTCTACTGCACAACCAGCAAGGGAGAAAGGGCAGGAAGCCCTAAACTAAAGCGAAAAACTGTACCCAGCATAAATACTCTAGTAAGCCAGATGCCAAGACACCAAGAAAAAAATTACAATCCACACCAAGAAACAGGAAGATATGGCCCAGTTAAAGGAAAAAGATAAGCCTCCAGATGACATAAAGGAGTCGAGACAATTAATCATAGATGTTCAAACAAATCTCCTTAATAAGTTCAATGAGATGGCTAAAGAGATTAAGGATATTGAGAAGACACTGGGGGAAGCGGACTTGGCCCAGTGGATAGGGTGTTCGTCTACCACATGGGAGGTCCACGGTTCAAGCCCCAGGCCTCCTTGACCCATGGAGCTGGCCCACGCGCAGTGCTGGTGCGTGCAGGGAGTGCCATGCCACGCAAGGGTGCCTCCCACGTGGGGGAGCCCCATGCGCAGGGGGTGTGCCCCGTAGGGAGAGCTGCCCAGTGCAAAAGAAGGTGCGGCCTGCCCAGAAATGGTGCTGCACACACGGAGAGCTGACGCAGCAAGATGATGCAACAACAACAACAGAAAGAAACACAGATTCCCATGACACCGACAAAACAGAAGCAGACAAAAAGAAGAACACGCAGCAAATGGACACAGAGAACAGACAACTGGGGAGGCGGGGCGGAGGGGGAGAGAAATTAATAAAATAAATCTTAAAAAAAAAAGACTGGATGAGCGCAAACAAGAATTTGAAAGCATACATAGAAAAACAGCAGATCTTATGTGGATGAAAGATGCAATAAATGAAATTTTAAAAAAACAGTAGAGGATTCGATACCTAGGATCTCCTGGTAAAAAAGAAGAAGAGAAAGCGTGCCTGCATGGTGAGCCAGTACCTGTGTAAGTGAGTCACACAACAAGATGATGACGCAACAAAAGAGAGACAAAAGGGAAGCGCACTTAGCTCAACGGATAGGGCCTCCTTGACCCGTGTGGAGCTGGTCCACATGCACTGCTGATGCGCGCAATGAGTGCTGTGCCACGCTGGGGTGTCCCCCACATAGGGGAGCCCCACGCACAAGGAGTGCACCTCGTAAGGAGAGCCACTGAGTGCGAAAGAAAGGTCAGCCTGCCCAGGAGTGGCGGCCGCACACACAGAGAGATGATGCAGCAAGATGATGCAACAAAAAGAGACACAGATTTCCGGTGCCGCTAACAAGAATAGAAGCGGGTACAGAAGAATACACAGCAAATAGACACAGAGAACAGACAACTGGGGGCAGGGGAGGGAAGGGGAGAGAAATGAAAATAAAAAATAAAAAAAGGAGAGACAAAGGGGAGAGTAAAAATGAAATGCAGCAAAGACCAGGAACGGAGGTGACACAATTGACCGGGAACCTCTCTCCACATCAGAGGACCCCAGGATTGAATCCCTCTGAATCCTAGAGGAGAAAGATTGAGAAGACAAAAAGAGAAACAGCTACAGAAAATCACAAAGCAAATGGACACAGACAGCAAAAACAGCAGGGCAGGGGCAGGGGAGGGGGGAAAAAAAAAACATAAATCTTAAAAAAAAAAGTGTGATATACACACATTTGAGAAAAAAACATTGGAATCATGCCTCCATGACAAGGCAGGAGAAAGGATTGGTGAACTTGAAGAAATGGCCTCTGAAAGTGAACATACAAAAGAACAGATGAAAAGAATGGAAGAAAATTGAAAAAGGTCTCAGAGAACTAAATGACAGCAAAAGATGTGCAAACATACATGTGATAGGTGGCCCAGAAGGAGAAGAGAAGGGAAAAGGGGCAGAAGGAATATTTGAAGAAATAATGGTAGAAAATTTCCCAACTCTATTGAAGGACATAGATATCCTTGTCCAAGAAACACAACATACTCCTGTCCAAAAAATCTGAATAGACCAACTCTGAGACACATATTAATCAGAATGTTAAATGCCAAAGACAAAGAGAATTCTGAGAACAGCAAGAGAAAAACAATGCATAAAATATAAGGAACATCCAATAAGATTAAATACTGATTTCTCACCAGAAACCATGGAGGCAAGAAGACAGTGGTGTAATATATTTAAGATACTACAAGAGGAAAAACTTCCAGCCAAGAATCTTTTTTTTTTTTTAAAGATTTATTTTATTTATTTCTCTCCCCTTCCCCGCCCCCCCCCCCCCAGTTGTCTTGTTCTCTGTGTCCATTTGCTGCATGTTCTTTGTCCACTTCTGTTGTTGTCAGCGGCATGGGAATCTGTGCCTCTTTTTGTAGTGTCATCTTGTGTCAGCTCTCTATGTGTGCGGCACCATTCCTGGGCAGGTTGAACTTTCTTTCACGCTGGGTGGCTCTCCTTATGGGGCGTACTCCTTGCGCGTGGGGCTCCCCTATGCGGGGCACACCCCTGCATGACACAGCACTCCTTGAGCGCATCAGCACTGCGCATGGGCCAGCTCCACATGGGTCAAGGAGGCCTTGGGTTTGAACTGCGGACCTCCCATGTTGTAGACAGATGCCCTATCCATTGGGCGAAGTCCACTTCCCTCCAGCCAAGAATCTTATATCCAGCAAGATTGTCTTTCAAAAATGAGGGTGAGTTTAGAATATTCACAGATAAACAGAAACTGAGAGAATTTCTAACAAAGATACCAGATTTTCAGGAAATACTAAAGGGTGTGCTAAAGCCTGAAAAGAAAAGACAGGAGAGAGGGGCCTGGAAGAGAGTTTAAAAATGAAGATTATATCAATAAAAGTAACTAAAATTGTCAAAAGAGTGGTGAAAACAAAATATGACAGATAAAGCCCAAATAGTCAGGAATAAACTTAACCAACAATGTAAAGTACTTGTATTCAGAAAACTGCAACTCAATGTTAAAAGAAATTTTAAAAAGTCTAAACTGGAAGAACATTCCATGCTCACACACTGGAGACTAAATATCATTAATATATCAGTGCTACTCAAGTTGATATACAGATTCAATGCAATTCTGATGAAAGTTCTACCACCATTTTTGTAAATTGAAAACATGATTATCAAATTTATTTGTAAGGGTTAAGGGGTCCTGAATAGCCAGAATCATCTTAAAGAGGAAAAGCAAACTCTCATCTCCAGACTTTAAACCATATTACTTAGCTACAGTGGTAAAAAACAGCATGGTACTGGCATAAAGACAGATACACAGACCAATAGAACCAAACTGATGATTCAGAAACAGACCCTCATATGTACGGTCAAGTGATTTTTGACTAATCTGTCAAACCCACGCAGCTCAGGAAGAACAGTCCATTCAACAAATGGTGCTGAAAGAACTGGATATCCATAACTAACAGAAGGAATGTGGACCCCTATCTCACATCTTATCCAAAAATTTACTCAAATGGATCAAAAACCAAAAGTAAAAGCAAGAACTATAAAGCTGCTAGAATAAATTATAGGAAAATATCTTCAGGACCTGGTGGTAGATAGTAGATTCTTAAAGGAGATAAGAGGAGGACTGAGATGGACTACTGATGTTTAATGTATGCTGAAGTTTAGATTACCTTTACTGTAAAAGTGTGGAAATGTATAGAGTGGATGGTAATAGGGATGTGGCTGAAAATGGTAGTCTAGGTATGTAAATGCCAATTGACAGAATGCTAGAGAATAATCTAGGAACTGAATAGCACAGTAAACCTAGAAGTGGATGAGAATTGTGGTTGATGGTACAGATGCAAAAGTATCCTTTGTGAGGATACCTCTCTATTGCAGGGTGGTGGGAATGTGAAAAAGTATGGGAAAAATACAACTGGATGATCTATGGACTGTGGTTACAGTAATAAAGTAATATTCTTGCATCTATGACAAAGATGTACTGTGTTGATAAAGGGACAGTATGGAAAATGTGTGCCAAGTGTACACTATCGATGTGGTAACAATCGGATGATATTATTTTATAATTTGTAACAAATGTTCCACCACAGTGTGGTGTATTGATAGAGGGGTGTTGTTCAGGAATTCTGCACATGTGCACGATGGTTTCATAAATTTAATTTCCATCATAAAAATATATTTTAAAAATAATAATAGAGTGGGTTGGGGGAAAATACACCAAATATAAGATAAGGACTATAACTAATAATAAGGTTTTGACAATATTCTTTCACAATTTCTAACAAACGTCTCACAGCAAGGTGTTGGTGGAAGGTTGATGTATGGGACCCTTACATGATATTATGTATGTTTGCTTTGTAAGTTCACAACTTTTACTATACACTTATTGTTTATGTATGTTCATATACAAATGATATAAAGATAAAAATAATAATAGGGAGGGTTGGGAGTAGGAACTTTGGTTAGAAGTAATATTTTGACAGTGCTATTTAATCATTAATTAAAAATGTTTAACAACAATGCAAGGTATTAGTGGTAGGGTGAGGTATGCAAGTCCTGCATGATGTTATATATGCTTGTTTTCTAAGTTCACAACTATTATAATACACTTATTGTTTATGTATGAGTGATATACTTTAATAAATTTTTAAAACATGGAAAAAAATACTTCAAAAGATAGGAATAGAAGGAAAATTCCTCAATATGATAAAGAGCATATATGAAAAACGCATAACAACATCATACTTAATGGGGAAAGGTTGAAAGCTTTTCCTATAAGATTGTGAACAAGACAAGGATGCCCATTGTCACCACTATTATTCAACGTTGTGCTATAAGTTCTAGCTAGAGCAATGAGGCAAAAAAAAGAAATAAAAGGCATCCAAATTGGAAAAGTAGAAGTAACACACTCACTATATAGATAAGTCTATATTTTTAAAACTTCAAAATATCTACAACAAAGCTACTAGAGCTAAAAAATGAGTTCAGTAAAGTGGCAGGATACAAGATCAACATGCAAAAATTAGCAGTGTTTTTACACACTAGTAATGAACAATCTGAGGAGGAAATCAAGAAAAAATTCCATTTACAATAGCAACAAAAAGACTCAGATATCTAGGAATTAATTTAACCAGGAACATAAAAAACCTGTACTCAGAAAACTTCAAAACAGTGCTTAAAGAAATCAAATAAGTCCTAAACAAAAGGAAGAACATCCATGTTCATGGATTAGAAGACTAAATATCACTACTATGTCAATTCGACCCAAATTGATTTACAGATACAATGCAATTCCAATCAAAATTCAAAAAGCCTATATTCAGAAATAGAAAAGGCAGTTAGTTATCTGTGGCGGACTTGGCCCAGTGGTTAGGGCGCCCATCTACCACATGAGAGGTCTGCGGTTCAAACCCCAGGCCTCCTTGACCCGTGTGCAGCTGACCCATGAGCAGTGCTGATGCGAAAGGAGTGCTCTGCCACGCAGGGTGTCCCCCGCATAGGGGAGCCCCACGCGCAAGGAGTGCGCCCCGTAAGGAGAGCCGCCCAGAGCAAAAGAAAGAGCAGCCTTCCCAGGAATGGTGCCGCCCACACGGAGAGCTGACACAAGATGATGCAACCAAAAGAAACACAGATTCCCGTGCCGCTGACAAGGACAAAGACAACGCAGTAAAGAGACACAGAGAACAGACAACCGGGATGGGGGTGAGGGGGGAGAAATAAATTAATAAATCTCTTTTTTTTTTAAAGTCAATTACCAAGTCAATTACATAAACAAATGAAAAAACCAACTCAGGGGAGCCAATGTGGCTCAGTGGTTAAGCACTGGCTTCCCACATACAAGGTCCAAGATTCCATCCCTGGCCCCTAGACCTCAAAAACAAACAAAACAAAACAAAAACCCAGCATGGTATTAGCATAAAGATAGATACTTTGATCAATGGAATCAAATTGAAAGTTCAGAAATAGACCCTCACCTCTACGGTCAACTGATTTTTGATAACCCTACCACATCAACTTTACTGGGCAGAACAGTCTCTTCAACAACTGGTACTAGGTGAACTGTATATCCATAACCAAAAGAATGAAAAAGAACCCCTATCTCACTCCCTATACAAGAAGTTCTAAATATAAAAGCCAGGACCATAAAACTCCTACAAGATAACGTAGGAAAGTATCTCTGAGATTTGGTGGTAGGAGGTAGGTTTCTTACACCTCACATCTAAAGCACAAACAGCAAAAGAAACAAATACATATAAATGGGACATTATCAAAAGTAAACATTTTTGCATCTCAAAGGATTTTGTCAAGAGGGTGAAAAGGCAGCCTACTCATTGGGAGAATATATTTGGAAATAATATATCTGATAAGGGTTTAATACCTATGATCCTACAACACAGTGATAAAAAGACAAATGACTCGATTTAAAAATGATAAAAGACTTGAAAAGACATTTTTCCAAAGAGGAAATACAAATGGTGAGAAAACATATAAAAAGATGTTCAACATCACTAGGTATTAGGGAAATGCAAATCAAAACTAAAATGAGATATCATTTCAACTTATTATAATGTCCACTACTAAAAGAACAGAAAACTACAAGCGTTGGAGAGGATGTGGAGAAATAGGAACATTTATTCACTGTTGGTAGAAGTGTAGAATGATACAGCCACTGTGGAAAATTGTTTGGCAGTTCCTAAGGAAGTTAAATATAATTCTGCCATGGGATCTGGCAATACCACTACTAGGTAAATACCAAGAATAAGTGAGAGCAGGGCCATGAACAGACATCTAAACACCAATGTTCATAGCATCATTATTCATAATTGTCAAAATATGGAAACAGCCCAAATGCCCACCAGTAGATGAATGGATAAATTGTGGTATATACATATGATCGAATATTATTCAGCTGTAAAAAGAAATGAAGTCGTGAAGCATATGACAACATGAATGAACCTTGAGGAAATTATGCTGAGTGAAGCAAGCCAGACACAAAAGGACAAAATTGTATGATTTTACTATTATGAGCTAAGTGTAATAAGCAAACCCACAGAATTAATAACTAGACTAGAGGTCACCAGAAGATAGAATGAGGATAGAGAGTAGAATGCTGAGGTTTATTCTGTGCAGAACTGGTAAAAAGATTGTTTGTAAATGTTTGGAAATGGCTAGAAATATTGAAAGCACATTATAATGTTTATAATTAGCAGAATATATGTGTTTATAATTAGCAGTATACAATTACCAGCTAATATATGGGTATGATAGTGGTCGAAAAGGAATGTCTAAGGTTGTGTATATACTAGAAGGAAAGCTAAAAAATTAAACATGGAACTGTATAGCATAGCAAACCATCCTGTGGAAACTAAGTATTGTAATAGGTCATTTATAAGAATGTTTTGGGAGGCCGATGTGGCTCATGAGATTGGGCTCCCACCTATTTCCTGGTGAAGGCAAGCTGGCCCACGACGCAGCAGAGAGCTGACGGCCCACGCAGCCACAGAGAGCTGATGGCCCACGCCACCTCAAGGTGATAGCTGACTGCGAGGGCAAACAACAAAGAGGGGGTAAATAAGATGAAGTAAAATAAATCTTAAAAAAAAAAGAATGTTTCTCTCTGAAACAGAACAAATGTACATTAATGGTCCAAGATAATCAATATAGGGAGATATTTGGGCAAAATCCAAACAAATTAAACTATGACCAAAGGGTATACTCCATGGATATATTCTTCCATCAATTGTAAGAAAAAAAAAGAATGCTAAGTGAAAGAAACTAGACAAAAAGTATACTAGGGAGTGGGCAGAGATGGCTCAAGAGATTGGGTGTCTTCCTCTCACATGACAGATCCTGGGTGCAACTCCTGATGCCTCCTAAAAAGAAGACAAACAAACACAGAGCGAGCAGACGGACAGCAGACAGTGAATGCAAACAATGAGGAGGGGGGGAATGAATAAACAATCTTTTTTAAAAAGTATGCTATATATTGTTAGATTCCATCTATACAAAATGTAAATACAAATAAATTTATAGAGATGGAAATAAGGTAGCAGTTACAGATGACAGGAGAAGTAGAGAGGTATTGAGAGGTAACTTACTAAGGAGTAGAGGGGTTTTCTTGGAGTAATGAAAATGCTCTAATATTGATTACAGTGATGGATGCATAACTCTGTGATTATATCAAATGCTACTGACTGTACACTTTAGATGGATTATACGGTTTATGAATACGTTCAATAAAATTGATTAAAATTTTTTTAAAAAGAAAAATGGGTAAAGGATCTAAATGGAGGTATCTTTATCTCCAAAAAAGATATACCAATGGACAATAAGCACTTGAAAGGATGTTCAACATCATTTAGCCAAGAGGGAAATGCAACTCAAAACCCAACAAGGTTCTGCTTGACACTCACTAGGAAGCTATCATCAAGAAAATGAAAGAACTGAAAACAAATGTTATTGGAACCCTCATACATTGCTGGTGGCAATGTAAAATGGTGCAACAGCTTTGGATAACACGTTGGCCATTCCTCAAATATTTTAATATAGACTTAACATGTGACCCAACAATTCCACTCCTAGGTATAATATACATATAAGTAAACTGAAAATATACTCACACAAAAACTTGAACACAAATATTCATATTATCATTATTCATAATAGCCAAAAAGCCTAAACAACCCAAATGTCCGTCAATTCATGAATAAACAAAATGTGCTATATCCATACCATGGAATATATTCAGCCATTAAAAAATTAAGTACTGATACCTGCTACAACATAGCTGAACCTTGAAAACATGCTAAGTGTAAGAAGTCAGACATAAAAGGCCACATATTGTATGATTTCTTTATATGAAATGTCCAGAATAGGCAAATACCACAAATACAGAAAATAGATTAATGCTTGCCAGGAGCTAATGAGAGGGAGAAATGGCTAATGACTGCTAATGGTCATGGAGTTTCTGGTTGAGGTGATGAAAACGTGCTGAAATTCAGTAGTGGCAATGGTTACAATCCTGTGAATATACTAAAAATCACTTAATTGTATACTTTAAAATGGTGACTTTAATGATAAGTGAATTATATCTCAAAAACCAAAACAGAGAAATCTACTTAGGAATAAGAGCAAAAACAACTTAAAAATTATCAATAGGTCTTGAAATTACAACAGCATGTATAATTAAAATGGCCATTGTCAATACATCTATAAAGACTTGGAACTAGTCTGCCTGCCTCATGCATGAAGAACAAATTGATGGGAGTTACATTTAAGATTTAAACTACCCTCTAAAAATCGATGCACTCTGGATCTGGAAAGAGAGAATTAATCTTAAATTATGACAGTAAATTTGCATTGGTAAAAAGTTGAATTTTTTTCTTTTTCCTTTTGTGAAGTTATTACAGTCATGAGATAAGTGTTATATATGTATCCATTAAAAATGTATTACATACCACATACATGGAAGGACACAATTTGATAGTGTTATCTCACTTTTATCACTTAGAAGTAGATAGTAACAATATTATTCCCATTTTATTTTTAAAAAAGATACAATCTCAAAAGAATAACATGACCTATTCAAAGTCTACAATCGTAGGGCAGGGATTATAAACCAGGTGTTCTGATTCCCAACCTGGTCAATTTTCATTAAATCACTGTTCTCTAACTTTAGTATGCTACTTATTCCAGATTGAACTACATTACCCATTCTTCACATTACACATAATCAATCTTTCATAAGCAATGTTTTCTTCAACTCTTGCCTATAGAATTCTTACTGTTATTTTATGGCCAAGCTCAAATTACAACTCTTCCAGGAAGCCTTTCCTAAATTCTAGTTCTCAGTGATCTTTCCTCCTCTCCTGGAGACCTTATTTATACCACATAATCCAGCATTTCAATAAATTCTACTTTGTCCTGTATTATTTCATGCATATTACTAGACTACAAACTCCTCAAAGGCAGAGTTTATATCCTAAATATAACACAGTACCTAACCAGGGTAACTTCACAGCATGTATGCAATAAACAGTGTTTTTGTTTTGTTTTAAAGATTTATTTTTTATTTATTTTTCTCCTCTTCCCGCCCCTCCTCTGCTGTTGTCTGCTCTCTGTGCCCATTCGCTGTGTGTTCTTCTGTGACCGCTTCTATCCTTATTAGGGGCACCAGGAATCTGTGTTTCTTTTTTTGTTGCGTCATCTTATTGTGTCAGCTCTCCGTGTGTGCAGTGCCATTCTTGGGCAGGCTGCACTTTCTTTTGCATTGGGCAGCTCTCTCCTTATGGAGGGCACTCCTTGCACATGGGGTTCCCCTACACGGGGGATACCCCTGCACGGCACGGCACTCCTTGCGCACATCAGCACTGCACATGGGCCAGCTCCACACGGGTCAAGGAGGCCTGGGGTTTGAACCGTGGCCCTCCCATGTGGTAGGCGGATGCCCTATCCATTGGGCCAAGCCCGCTTCCCAAAAGAGTGTTTTTAGGTGATTCCTATTGCCAATTATCTTGTAGTGATATAAATATTAAATTTTACACATAATTCACTAACAGTGGAATTCTTTTTTTTTTTTTAAGATTTTTTTTTCCTCTCCCCATCCCCCCCATGCAGTTGTCTGCTCTCTTTGTCCATTCGCTGTGTGTTCTGTGTCCGCTTTGTAGGTGGCAACAGGAATCTGAGTCTCTTTTTGCTGCATCATCTTGCTATGACAGCTCTCCATGTGTGCGGCACCACTCCTGCACAGGCTGTGCTTTTTTGGTGCAGGGCAGCTCTCCTTACGGGGTGCACTCCTTGCGCGTGGGGTTTCCCTATGCGGGGGACACCCCTGCGTGGCACAGCACTCCTTGTGCACATCAGCGCTGCACATGGGCCAGCTCACCACACGGGTCAGGAGGCCTTGGGTTTGTACCTGGACCTCCCATGTGGTAGGCAGACGCTTTATCAGTTGAGCCAAATCCACTTCCCAAGAGTGGAATTCTTAAAGTTTATTTGTGTTTATGTGGTGCACAAAGGCAATATTGGTAATATTGATTGCAAGCAAACACAAAAATTAATTTGCCAAGCAACTTTTCAAAAGACAACCAACTCAACCTGTGTCAGTTATCTAGCTTCAAGAAAAAGTCCTTGTTCTTGGAGACCTACTGTGTAGGTCTGCTGATTGAGCCGGCAGTTATTTATTACTTTCAGATCTTCAAAACTAATTTTTCCATACAGCTGTGTTTATTCACACCACATGTCATTTATGCTAGAGGTGCAAAACAGCAGAGCCCAGATCTCTCCCTCTTTCTTTCTTTTTCCCCTTGCCTTTGTTATTTGCCTTTCTGCAGTCTGCTAGCCAAAGCTACAATTAGTAACACACATGGATCTATTCTTCTCTAATAATGAACAGCCTACCACACAGACATATATACACACACAGCCACGTGTTCCTAATGAATTAAGGTATTTTACACAAGCAAGCATCAAAAGCGTTTACTAACTAAATGGGAGTACTTTTACATGACAGCTGCAACTGACTCAACAGACTGCAGACTGATTCATCTCTTTCTCTCACTGTACCTTCTCTTTCTCTTACTCTTTCTCTTACCTAACTGCAAGAAGGGAAATAACCAACTGATTTTAGACTTTTTACCGTACTCATTGGTATATCTAATCTTTAAGATGCTACTGTAAATGCGATTGTGTCATCACCATTTTTTAAATTATTATTTTTATTTCTCTCCCCTTCACCCCCCTCCCCCCACTGTCTGCTCTCTGTGTCCATTCGCTGTGTGTTCTTCTGTCTCTTTTTTTGTTGCGTCATCTTGCTGCGTCAGCTCTCGGTGTGTGTGGCGCCACTCCTGGGCAAGTTGCGCTTTTCTCGTGCAGGGCGGCTCTCCTTGCAGGGCACCCTCCTTGCACATGGGGTTCCTCTACATGGGGGACACCCCTACGTGGCCCAGAACTCCTTGTGCACATCACACTGTGCATGGGCCAGTGCACCACATGGGTCAGGAGGCCCTGGGTTTGAACCATGGACCTCTCACATGGTAGGTGGACGCTCTATCAGGTGAGCCAAATCCACTTCTCTCATCATCATTTTTTCACACGAACATTGGCTAACAGAAGCTCAGGATTTAATGCTAAACATGGGGTTTTCCTGCTTTAGAGACAGCAACTTCAGACAAAACTATTTTTAATCTCCCTTTGGAAAAAATTAATAATTTTGAAAGGGCAGTTGTGCTTTGCAGCAAAAAAGAGCCATAATATTGATTTGTCCAGACCAGGTGCCAAGGGCTTATTGTTTAGCATTTTCTTTTACTTGGGCTTCTACAATGATGATAAATAGCATAGTGAAAACAATGAGTCCTCCCTAATCATTTGCCTCAGATATAAAACAATCAAGAGCCTATAATACTTTTAAATGGGAAATGAATATTTCTTGGGAAATAAGAAAAAAATACGGAGGAATAATATGCTATAAACAATTACAGCAGTGGTTATCAACCAGGAGTGCACACTAGAATTGTTATGGAACATGTGAAAAATATAGATGCCCAGGCCCCACCAAAGAAATAAGAAAAAGAATCTTCAAGAGTTGTTTGTTTGTTTGTTTAAGTACCAAAGGTGATTCTTCTTTTCTTTTTTTTTTTGGAAGTACCATGGCTGGGGATTGAACCCAGGACCTGGTATGAGGGAAGGTGGTGCTTAACCACTGGCTCCCCACAAAGGTGATTCTAATGTAGACCCCCTTGGTTACACCTGAGCCTCATTGTTCTCAAAGTATGGGTCCCTGTCTAGTAAAAGCAACATTATCTGGGAACTTGTTAGAGATCAAGTTCTGAGGCCTCATCCTGACATGTTAATCAGAAACTATACAGATGATGCCCAGAAATCCATGGTTTCACAAAAATTCCAGTTGATATTTGATGCAAGCTAAAGTTTAAGAACCACTGCTTTAGACTATGGTGCCCATCTATCCTTCATTAAATCTATAAGATGAAAATGGGACTTAACTAATACAAAATACTTAATTGAAAAAAAAATTAGCTTTGTTTCACCTAATCACTGTTAGTGTGGCCAACACTGGAAAACAGTTCAATTGATCAGGTTCTTGGATCAGGCTTCTTTTTTTTTTAATCTTTTGTTTGTTTGGTTGGTTGGTTTTTAAAAATAATATATATATAAAAATTAATTAATTTTAATTGTGGTAAAATTTACATAACTTAAAAATCATTTAAGTGGACAATTCTTTGACATTAAATACATAAAAATAACATGTAAATTTGACCACTATTTCCAGACTATTTTCATTATCCCCCAAACTCATAATCATTTACCAATAACTCAGCATTGCCCTCACCACCTCCAGTAACCACTATTCTGCTTTTTATCTCTATGAACTTAAGTATTTCACATAAGAAAAACCATACAATAGTTACCCTTTTGTGTCTGATTTATTTCACTCAACATGATGTCATCAAGATTAATCATCCAGGTTGTAGAATATACCAGGACTTCACTTCTATTTATGGCTAACTAATATTCCATTGTATGGATATACTACATTTTGCTTATCTATTCATCTGTTGCTTGAAGCTTCCTTTTTTAAAGATACAAAGGTGATACCTTGCTTTGATGTGCCTAGCATTAGACAAAACATCCTAAGTTAGCATGCCACTTTGTTACTCTGTTACCTGGAGAGCAGGAGTTTCATAGATTAATTGCAATCTTTAAGACAGTAAAAAACCCACAAGGTTTTCCCTTTTTATGTAATTTTAAGACTAAATGATATCTAGATTCAATTATCAATTAATAAGAAATAAAAAGAACAAAGAAACCTGTTAAACCCTACCCTCAAAATTGAAATTAGCAAAATCCAGACTGAGTAGAAACTCTACAGGAAAACTCAGTTTCTTCAACAAATACATTACAAGAAAGAGAAAGAGAAGGGTGAACCTAAAGATTATAAGAAACTTTTGAGACACTGATCTATCACCTGCAATGTGTAGATTTAAACGGAATTCTAATTCAAATACATAAACTACCAAAAAATGGTATTTGGGGGAAGCAGATGTGGCTCAAGCAATTGGACTCCCATCTATCATTCAGGAGGTTCAGGGTTCGACACCCAGGGCCTCCTGGTGAAGGCAAGCTAGCCCATGTGGTGAGCTGGCCCACATGGAGTGCTGACCCACGTGGAGTTCTGGCCAGCACAGGAGTACTGGCCCACACAGAGAGCTGACAAAGCAAGATGACACAACAAAAAGAGATGTGGAGAAGAGACAATAGGTGACACAGCAGACCAAAGAGCTGAGTTGGCACAAGAGAATCATCGCCTTTCCCCCACTCCAGAAGGTTGCAAGATCAGTTCCCAGAGCCATCTAATAAAAATACAAGCAGACACAGAAGAACACAAGGCAAATGGAAACAGAGAGCAGACAATGGAGGGAGGGGTGAGAAATAAAATAAAAATAAATCTTTAAAAAAAAAAAAGATATTTGGGGAGTGGATGTGGCTCAAGCAGTTCAGTGCATGCCTCCTACATGGAAGGTCCCAAGTTCAGTTCCTGGTGTATCCTAAAAAAAAAAAAAAAAAAAAAAAAAAAAAAAAAAAAAAAAAAAAACAACAAGCAAACAAACAAAAAAACCAACTCAAGGGAAAGGGATGTGGCTCAAGCAATTGAGCTCCCACCTACCGCATGAGAAGTCCTGAGTTCAGTTCCCAGGACCTCCTGGAGAAGGCAAGCTGGCATGACAGGCAGGCACAGTAAGCTGATGCAATAAAGAGACACAAAGAGGAAAGGCAATGAAAGTTACAACAAACGAGGGAACCGAGGTGGCTAAAGTGATTGAACGCCTCTCTCCCACATGGGAGGTCACAGGTTCAGTTCTCGGTGCCTCCTAAGGAAAAGACGAGCAGACATCAAGCACAAACAATGGGGGTGGTGGTGGTAGGGAAATAAATCTTAAAAAAAAACAAAAAAAAAAGAACTCAAGGGAGCTGATGTGGCTTAGTGGTTGAGTGCCAGCTTTCTACATACAAGGTCCTGAGTTTAATCCCCAGGTCCGGTACACACACCCCCAAAAAAATATTGACACTTGGAAACTTAAATATTGATTGGATGTAAGATACGAAATAATTATTGTTAGTTTTAAGGTACAATAATGGTTATGGGTATTTTTAAAAGAGTATCTTTAAAAAAACAGCCAATTATTTTACAGACAAAATGATTTAACGTCTGAGATTTTCTTCAAAATAAATGAGGAGGAAGAAAAGCAGTGGAGGAAGAGATAAAATAAGATTGGCCATGAGTAGATAGATAATTGTTGAAGCTGGGTAATGAGTACATGAGAGTGGATTATAATTTACTGTCAACTACTATTCTACATATGTTTAAAATTATTTCAAAAAGTGTTTTTAACTAAATGAAGTACAAAGAGATTGGCATTTCCAACTGACCAAGATGGCAGTGTGATGCTCCAGGTACAAATCTTTGAACAACTAGCAAAAGCGGGCAGAGTCATCTTCCTCAAAACTCCAAAAAACTGTTAAAGGGTTACTATAACAGGACAAGTGCCAAATAGAGAAAATATAGTTTTAAAAAACAGTAGGAGATATCTGTGGTACTCTTGGGGCCCCTCTCCCACCCCCTCCTTTGTAGAGCCAGCCTGCGTTCCCATTGTAAGCTCCTGTCCCTGTTTCAGAGGGAACAGAATAACCCTTATGCACCTACTGAAGCTGCCTGTATTTGATGCCAACATAGCAGGTGGTAGCCTGAAAGACTGAACCAGGAAACTCAACTCTGGCTTGACCTCCCAGAACTTGCCCTGCAGGCAGAAGCTTGCAGACAGCTAAAGCAGTATAAGAAATAATTAAATCAAAGTGACTTGGGACAAAGGATTACCTCTTTAAATCATACAATAGCACACATAGGAAGGGAAGAAAGACTATGTCATAGAGCCTAGAGGAGATGTTTGAATTCCTGTAAATGGGGGAGTTCCTAAGGCTATGAGCAAGCACAAGCCCAGGACAAGACTCACAGAGAATGCTGCACTTCACAGTTGCCTGGAGCTAATCTTCTTGATAGAAGAGCTAAACTCTAAAGGAGAGCACTGACAACCAAGAGCCAATTTGCAAAGATTGTGAAAGGTTTCTGTATATGTGTATGTGTGTATTGGTTGGTTTGTTGTTTTTTTTAATTTCTCTCCCCTTCCTGCCTCCCTCAACCCCGCCAGTTGTCTGCTCTCTGTATCCATTCACTGTGTGTTCTTCTGTGACCTCTCCTATTCTTATCAGCGGCACCGGGAATATGTGTTTCTCTTTGTTACATCATCTGTCTACATCAGCTCTCCGTGTGTGGGGTGCCATTCTTGGGCAGGCTGCACTTTCTTTCATGCTGGGTGGCTCTCTTTACAGGGCGCACTCCATGTGCATGGGGCTCCCCTACACAGGGGACACCCCTGCATGGCATGGCACTCCTTGAGCGCATCAGCACTGCACATGGGCCAGCTCCACACGGTCAAGGAGAGCCACCCTGCATGAAAAAAAAAGCGCAGCCCACCCAGGAGTGGCACCACACACACGGAGAGCTGACACAGCAAGATGACACAACAAAAAGAGACACAGATTCCCAGAGTCACCAAGAATGCAAGCAAACACAGAAGAACACACAGCAAATGGACACAAGAGAGCAGACAACGGGGGGGGGGGGGTGATAAATAAAATAAATCTTTAAAAAAAAGAGAAAACAGACACAGAAGAACACACAGCAAATGGTCATGGGGGGGAGGGGAGCAGAAGGGGATAAAAAAATAAATCTTTGAAGAAAAAAAAAAGAAACCAAATAGAAATACTGGAGTAGAAGACCATAATAACTGAAATGAAAAAATCCTGAGGTTTCAACAGCAGATTGGAAGTGGGAGAAGAAAGAATCAGTGAACTTAAAGATAAGACAGTAAAAATTATTCAGGCAGAGTAGCAGAAAGAAATAAAATGAAAAAAAAAAAGAAAAGAACCTAAGAAACCTGTGGGATACCATCAAGCATATCAACATATTCACCATGGAGTCCCAGAAGGAGAAGAAAGAAAGAAAGGGGCAGGAGGGCATTAAAAAAAAAATTAAGGGGAAGCAGACTTGGCCCAATGGATAGGCCTACCACATGGGAGGTCCGCAGCTCAAACCCCGGGCCTCCTTGACCCATGTGGAGCTGGCCCATGTGCAGTGCTGATGTACACAAGGAGTGCCCTGCCATGCAAGGGTGTCCCCCGCATAGGGGAGCTCCACGCACAAGGAATACGCCCCTTAAGGAGAGGTGCCCAGTGTGAAAGAAAGTGCAGCCTGCCCAGGAACGGCGCCACACACACATGGAGAGCTGACACAGCAAAATGATGCAACAAAAAGAGACACAGATTCCCAGTGCCACTGATAAGGAGAGAAGCGGTCACAGAAGAACACACAGCGAATGGTCGCAGAGAGCAGACCACTTGGGGGGGGGGGGAAGGGAGAGAAATAAAAAATAAATCTTTAAAAAATAATAATAATAATAAAATAAAGGCAGAAAACTCCCCAAATTTAGCAAAGACAAACATGCACATTCAAGAAGCTGAACCAACCCCAAACAGGATAAACTCAAAGAGAACCATGCCTCAGCACATAGTAATCAAACTGCAAAGGAAAGGAAAAAGTTCTGAAAGCTGCAAGAAAAAAAGCAACATATTATGTACTTCCTTGTCCCAATATTATTAAGTGTCAACTTCTCATCAGAAACCATGGAAGCAGTGTGACTAAAACTATTGCCAATCAAAAATTTTATATCTGGCAGGACTATCTTTCAAAAACGAGGATGAGATTAAGACTTCCCAGGTAAACAAAAACTGAGGGAGTTTGTTACCATTAGACCTGCCCTATATGCAATGCTAAAGGGAATTCTTAAGACAGAAAGGAAAGGAACCTAGACAGTGGATCAAAACAACACAAAGAAGTAAAGACATATAGAACACTTCACCAACAATGAACCAAGTATACCATGGTTCTCTTCTTCTTCATAGTTCATTCTCCAGTACAGACCAAATATTAGGCCACAAAACACTTTTCAATAAATCCAAAAGTACTGAAATCATACAATCTATCTTCTCCAACCACAATGGAATGAAGCTAGAAATCAGTAACAGAGGAACAACTGGAATTTCACAAACAATGTGGAAATTAAACAAGTCTTAATCAATGGGTCAAAGAAGAAATCAAAAAGAAAATTTGAAAAATATCTTAAGGCGACTTAAAACAAGAACACAATACACCAAAACTTATGGGATGCAGGAAAGGAAGTGCTGAATGTAAATTTATAGCTCTAAATGCTCACATATCCTACTCTCTGGTTCATTGGACTTACCCAGGTCAGCTAACAAGGAGGTGAAGATGGTCAACTACCACACCAGGGAACTAAGAGTGCCTCAACTGCAAGCAGGAGAATCGCATCCATCAACCATGTGGGATCTAAGCCCCCTCTTGACTGAGAGGTGGAGTGGACATCACCATCTCAGGGTCCACAGGATTGTGGAATAAAATACGGATTAGAGTGGATTTATTGGTATTCTGCTAGAGAACTACTGTGACTCTAGCAATGGAAGAAATTATATCACTGATATGGAGACAGTGTCCAGGGTAGTTCCGGAGGGCAGGGAGAGGGAAGAAGAGATGTGATGTGGGGGCTCTTTTGGGACTTGGAGTTATCCTAAATGATATTGCAGGGACAGATGCTGGACATTATATCCTTCCATAATCCACTAAATATACTGGGGAGAGTATAAACTGTAATCCTTTGTAGTGCAGCAGTGCTCCAAAATGTACTCACCAAATGCAATGAATGTGCCACAATGATGAAAGAAGTTGTTGACATGGAAGGAGTGTGGGGTATATGTGTACTTCTTATATTTTTTAATGTAACATTTTTTGTAATCTATGTATCTTTAAAAAAAAAAAGACAATTTAAAAAAAGAAAAAATAAATAAATGCTTACATCAAAAAAGAAGAAAGATCTCAAATCAAAGACCTCACACCTCCCAACTGAAAGATCTAGAAAAAGAGCACACTAAACCCAAAATGAACAGAAGGAAGAAAATAACAAAGATTAGAGGAGAGATAAGTGAAATGGGAAATTAAAAAACAACAGAAAGAGTAAATGTGGCTCAACCAGTTGGATGCCCACCCACCTACCACATGGAAGGTACTGGGTTCAGGTCCCGGTGCCTCCTAAAAGAAGATGAGCAGATGCTGCCCCTGCCACAAGAAGTTAGATGTCTCCCCTGTTACAATGAGCTAGATGTTGCCTTCAATGCAAACAAGCTAGACACCACCCCCAGGCGCAACAAGCAGATGCCACAAGCCAGCAGATGCCGTAGCGCACAGGAAGTGGATGTGGCTCAGGCCTTGGACACTCGCCTCTCATGTGGAAGACCCCAGGTTTGGTTCCCGGTGTCTCCTGGAGAAGGTGAATACTGAGTAGACAGACAAAGAGAACCATCTGGGGACAGAGGGGTAAATAAAAGAAAAATAAAGTAAATAAATAAATCTTTTAAAAAAATACAATCAATAAAACCAGAAGTTGGTTCTAGACTGACAAAGAAAAAAAGAAAGAGGATGCAAGTAACTAAAATCAGAAAAGAAAGGGGTAAACATTACTACTGACCCCTCAGAAATAAAAATGATTATTAAGAAGACACTATGAACAAGTGCACATAAATTAATAACCTAAGTGAAATGAAGAAATTCCTAGAAATACACAAACTATCTACACTATCTCAAGAAGAAATAGAGGGAAGCGGATTTGGCCTAACAATTAGGGCATCTGTCTACCATATGGGAGGTCCGCAGTTCAAACCCCAGGCCCCCCTGACCTGTGTGGAGCTGGCCCATGCACAGTGCTGATGCGCGCAAGGAGTGCCCTGCCACGCAGGGGTGTCCCCCGCGTAGGGGAGCGCACACGCAAGAAGTGCACCCCGTAAGGAGAACTGCCCAGCGTGAAAAAAAAAAGTGCAGCCTGCCCAGGAATGGTGCCGCATACATAGAGAGATGATACAGCAAGATGACTCAACAAAAAAAATGAGACACAGATTCCAGGTGCCACTGACATAAGCAGAACATATGGCAAATGGACACAGAGAGCAGACAACTGGGGGCGGGGGGAAGGGGAGAGAAATAAATTTTTAAAAAAAGAAGAAGAAGAAATAGAAGATTTCAACAGACCAATAACAATTAAAGAGTCATCAAAAATCTCCTAACAAAGTAAGGTCCAGGACAAGATGGCTTCACTGGTAAATTTTACCAAACATTCCAAGAAAAATAAACACCAGTCCTGCTCAAACTCTTCCAAAAAACTAAAGAGGAGGGAATACTTTCTAATTTTTCTATGAGATCAACATCATTCCAATACCAAACCTAGATAAAATACCACAAGAAAAGAAAACTGCAGACCAATACCCCTTATGAATATAGATGCAAAAACCCTCAACAAAATACTAACAAACCAAATCCAACAGTATGTTTAAAGAAGTATACACCAGGATAAAGTGGGATTTACCCCAGGTATGCAAGGGTGTTCCAACACAAAAAAATCAATTAACATAATATACCATATCAATAGAACAAAGGAAAAAAACACATGATCATCTTAATCAACACAGAAAAGGCATTTGACAATCTATTCCTCTTCTTTTTTTTTCCTGCATATCATGGGTCAATTTTATTAAAAGTATCATTACTACAGTTGGCAGCAATTTACATTTTATCTTACATGATAGCAGTTTTCAAAGGGAAAAAATAAAAGGACATCACACGGAAAAAAACAATACATTTACAAAGTCTCATCTGTAAACGTAAAGGCTAGGTGAGAGCAATACTGTTTAGCTTTGTGGCTAAAGTTAACAAAGTCCTTTAATTTTAAGAAGGTACCTGATTTTCTCTTCTCTCACTCTTTATCTATTTATTTTGTTTCTTTACATTACAAGATCATGAGATAGTCCTCTTAATAAAAACACTTAGAAAACCAGGAATAGAAGGAAACTTCCTCAACATAACAAAGGGCATATATGAAAAACCCAGGGCAACTCAATGGTGAAAAATTGAAAACTATCCCTCTAAGATCAAGGACAAGTCAAGGATGCCCACTGTCACCACTGTTACTCAACATTATACTGGAAGTTCTAGCCATAGCAATTAGGCAAGAAAAATAAATAAATAGCATCCAAATTGAAAAGGAAGAAGATAAACACTCTATTTGCAGATGACATGATCCTACATATAAAAACTCCTGAAAAGTTCACAACAAAGCTACTAAAGCTAATAAATAAATTTGGCAAAGTGACACAGTACAAGATCAACATGCAAAAACCAGTAGTATTTCTATATACTAGTAATGAATAATCTGAATAGAATCAAGGGAAAAATTTCATTTACAATAGCAATTAAAGGAATCAAATATCCTGGAATAAATTTAACCAAGGTTGTAAAGGACTTGTATACAGAAAACTTTAAAACATTGTTTTAAAAAAATAAAAAAGACCTAAATAAAAGGAAGAGCATTCCACATGCATAGATTGGAAGATTAAATATTAAGATGTCTATTCTAGCCAAAGCAATTTACAGATTTGATGCAATCCCAATCAAAATTCCAACAGTCTTCTTTGGAGAAATGGAAAAGCAATCATCAAATTTATATGAAAGAGTTAAGGGGTCCAAACAGCCAAAACCATCTCGAAAAAAAAGAACAAAGTTGGAAGAGTAACACTCCAGCGCCACACATATGGAGAGCTGACACAAGATGACGCAACAAAATGAAACACAGATTCCCGGTGCCAATGATAAGGATGGAAGCCATCACAGAAGAAAACACAGCAAATGGACACAGAGAGCAGACAACTGTAGGGGAGGGGAAGGGGAGAGAAAGAAATAAATAGATAAATCTTTAAAAAAAAAACAAAACTTATTACAGAGCTTGGGCAGCAGGAAGAGTGGTAGCATCCAGTAGCCTAGCTTTGCGAAGGCTCTGGGCACACTGCAGCATGGAGCACTGCCAAGACACCCAAGAGGAAGGTCAGCTCCGCCAAAGCGGCAGGGATGGAGGAGTCCAAGAGAAGGTCAGCAAGACTGTCCGCTAAACCTGCTCCTGTGAAAATGGAAATGAAGCCAAAAAAGGCAACAGGAAAGGATAAACCTTCAGACAAAATAAGTGTAACCAAAAGGAAAAAGGGGAACAAACGGAAAACAAGCTGAAGTGGCTAACCAAGAAACTAAAGAAATGGAGAAACTGAAAATGAGGAGAGTCAGCCATTGATAAAGCAGGAGAAAAAGAAGCCAAGTCTGATTAATACCATATACCATGACTTTTCTGTGGTCTCTGTTTCTCCCTTCTTGTACATTCCAGGGGCATATTTTTATCAGCTACTGTGTAAATGCAAGGGTTTTTTTCATGATATATATCAACAGTTCATTTATTTTTTTTTATTTTTTAACAAGTCAATTTTATTGATACATATTAATAAACATAGAATTTATCCAAAGTATGCAATCAATGGTATGTGCTATAATCCCAAAAGTTGTACATTCATCACTTCAATCATTATTAGAGCATTTTCATTAGTTCGATAATACTAATAATAAACAAAAAACAGACTAACAAGAAAATTCCTCACCTCTCAATCTGTCTATGCTTCCCCCGCTGTACATAACTTCTATTTCTGGCTATTCTATCCAAAGTGTATAATCAATGGCTTTTGGTATATAATCACAATGTTACACATTAACCATCTTAAAAATTTTAGAACAATTTCATCACTCCAAAAAGAAATACTCCAGACCCCTTAGCATTCCTTCCTCAGACCTACATAATAAAAATCTCCTTTCATTTTTATAAATTGGTAAATGCATGTTTTAGTAGCTCTAGAAGAAACATTTTAAAGAAGATTAGAATCCCACCTCATCCTATTTTTTAAGTGCTTTTTTTAAAGAGGGAAAATCATTTGTTGGTTATTTTTTTGTTACCACCAGAAAAAAAATTGGGATATTGAATTATGAGAGACTGTCTTGGTTGTCAACTTAACATTCCACAGGATGGAGGGGTGTACATCATTTAGTACAATGCATACTAAATGGTGATCTGGATTCACAGTCATGAACTTAATATATGTTGAACATTTTAAATTACTTCTATTCCCCCATTTTTTTTTAGCGGAATTATTTCTTAAAACCACCCGCTGATCCTGGCTTTCCCTGTCAGAACTGTGTACACTCTGTAACATGCTTGGTCATGGTCATCTAGTTGTTGGGTTTTTTTTTAAAGATTCATTTTTTATTTATTTCTCTCCCCTCTCCCAATTGTCTGCTCTCTGTGTCCATTCGCTGTGTGTTCTTCTGTGACCGCTTATATTCTTGTCAGCGGCACCTGGAATCTGTGTTTCTTTTTGTTGCGTCATCTTGCTACGTCAGCTCCCCGTGTGTGTGGTGCCACTCCTGGGCAGGCTGCACTTACTTTCGTGCTGGGCGGCTCTCCTTGCAGGACGCACTCCTTGCACATGGGGCTCCCCTACGTGGGGGACACCCCTGCGTGGCACAGCATTCCTTGCGCACATCAGCACTGCGCATGGGCCAGCTCCACACGGGTCAAGGAGGCCCGGGGTTTGAACTGCGGACTTCCCATGTGGTAGGCAGACGCCCTATCCATTGGGCCAAGTCCACTTCCCCTAGTTTTCCTAATAACTTTGTTATATGCTGTGAAAGATTGGAAATGTGAATATGCAGTGTATATAATATTAAATTGTGAATTAGTGGGACTTAAAGATGGAACAGTTTATCAACATTTGAAGATACTGGTACTTGATATCCTCTTAAGGAAAATTTGCCTCCAAATTTGGGGTAAAAGCTTACAGTTCCAAGGCTGAGAAAAGTCCAATTCAAGGCACCATAAAAGGTGCTTTTTCACTAAATTCAGCTGCCATGTGTTGAATCAAGATGACAGATGATGTTCTGTTCTCTGCCTTCTCCTCTGGGTTTCCTCTCTCAGGCTCAACTGTTCCTCTTTCTTCCCAATTTCAGCTGCAAGATGGCATAGGACTTGTCTTTTTCTGGGTCTCCTTTATCATTCCTGGCTATTCCACTTTCTTCCCAAGTTCAGCTGTAAGCTTCCAGGCAAATGGCTCATGTCTCCCCAGGGCCTCAGCCATTTGAGCCTCTCCTTTCTGTCACATCGCAGGATAAAAAATGGCTCTTTTCCTGTGTCCCTTTATATCAGACCCAGCAAGGAGTAAAGACTCAACCTCACTGACAAAGTCCAATAGAAAGCCCTAAAGCAATCTCATCATGTAATCTAATCAATGGCCCTCAACTGAACTCAATGCAATAAAAGGGTATCACACCCAGAGGCAAAGATTAGTTTACAAACTTTTTTTTTTTCTCTTTTTGGGATTCATCAAATAATCTCAAACTGCCACAATGGCTAACTGATTTTTTGACAAGGGTGCCAAATTCCACACAGTTGGGAAAGAACTGTCTCTTCAACAAATAGTGCTGGGAAAACTGGATGTCTAAACGCAATAGAGGGAAACGGACTTTGGCCCAGTGGTTAGGGCGTCCGTCTACCATATGGGAGGTCCGCGGTTCAAACCCCCGGCCTCCTTGACCCGTGTGGAGCTGGTCATGCGCAGCGCTGATGCGCGCAAGGAGTGCCGTGCCACGCAAGGGTGTTCCCCGCGTGGGGGAGCCCCACGCGCAAGGAGTGCGCGCGTGAGGAAAGCCGCCCAGCACGAAAAGAAAGAGCAGCCTGCCCAGGAATGGCACCGCCCACACTTCCCATGCCACTGACGACAACAGAAGTGGACAAAGAAACAAGACGCAGCAAAATAGACACCAAGAACAGACAACCAGGGGAGGGGGGAAAATAAATAAATAAATAAATCTTTAAAAATAAATAAATAAATAAAAATAAACGCAATAGAATATAAGTAGACCCCTTAACTCACATCATTTACAAAAATTAACTCAAAATGGCTCAAAGACATAAATATAAAAACCAAAATTATGAAACTCCTAGGATTGGGAAACAGATTTGGCTCAATGGATAGAGCATCCACATACCACATGGGAGGTCCAGGGTTCAAACCCAGGGCCTCCTGACCCGTGTGGTGGGCTGGTCCCTGCACAGTGCTGATATGCGCAAGGAGTGCCGTGCCGCGCAGGGGTGTCCCGCACGTAGGGGAGCCCCACATGCAAGGAGTGCACCACTCAAGGAGAGCCACCCTGCACGAAAAAAGTGCAACCTGCCCAGGACTGACACCGCACACATAGAGAGCTGACGCAACAAAAAGAGACACAGATTCCCGGTGCTGCCGAGATTGCAAGCAGACACTGAAGAATGCACAGCAAATGGACACAGAGAGCAGACAACTGGGGCGAGGGGAGAGAAATAAATAAAAAATAAATCTTAAAAAAAAGAAACTCCTAGGATAAAACACAGGAAAGCATCTTCAAGACCTTGTGTTAGGCAATAGTTTCTTAGACTTTACTCCAAAAGCACGAACAAGAGAAAAAAAAGATAAACGTGACCTCATCAAAATTTTAAAATTTTGTGCATCAAAGGACTTCATCATGAAAATAAAAAGATAAAAAGACAACCTACAGGGAAGCAGATAATAGCTCAGTGGTTGAGTGCCTGCTTTCCATATACAAGGTTCTGCATACAATTGCCAGTACCTCCAAAAAAAAAAAAAAAAGGAATAAAAGAGGAACGGGAAAATAAAACATGAGAGTCAAAAAAAAATTTTAAGTCAATAGAAGGGTAGAAAGATAATGAAAAGGAAATTTACATTTACCAGAGAGTATAGCAAAAAGACAATGAGATAACAAATAGAAAAGGTAAGAAAATTAGAGGATCAATCCAGAAGGCCCAATATCTAACCAAGGGGTTTTTCTAGGGATTCCAGAGAAAGCAGAGGGCAGGAAAAGAGGGATTGGCAAAAACTGTGACAGCAGTTCAGGTATTACCTGAAATACTGGAATCAGGAAAAGATTAAAAATGAATCTTTTTAGTACTTTCACAGCTTAAAAATCCAAATCCAAATAATGATTGTCCTGTGCAATTTAAGAAAAGAGTTTGCTAAAGTATAGTCATGCGAGCCTCTCGGTTTCCCTAAATCCTTTTAATTCCCTACAAAAACAACTATGTATGACAATATTTTACCATCCCATTGTCTAAGTCTATATGTAATTATGTTGATGACCTCAGCTGCACAAGGCAGCCATTAAACTGTTAAAGAGTGTGTATACATATGCTCATTGCTCATTCTTGCCTTAAGCCACTCTATCAACTTCTTCCTAAATGGACTGATTGAGAAACCACAGCTGAGGTTCTGCATGAAATCTGTCCTACTGTTTCCAGAAAAGACAAGTTAAATCTTTATCTTCATCCCAATTTACAAAACTATAAAAAAGAAGAAAGGGATAAATAGGGAGAAAAATTTCTAGATAACAGCCTTTGCCTGGAAATGCTCATCTTTCAAAATGTATAATACACATAATTTGATAACCTAATACCATCATTGTGGACACAAAGTGTTTAAAAATACACTTTGAAAGAAAAATACTAAGATAATTGTTTATCTTCCTGTGGAGGAAGTTTCCTTTTTCCTTTTTCAGTATTTTTCACATTTACTACAATGAGAGAGGGAGGGAAGAAAATGTATTTTACTACATTAGGTAATAAATTATAAGTATGAAGTCTCAATTCAGTATTCAATTAAGCATAATATATCACAAGCTATTAATTTCTATTTTTCTTCTAATGCTACCCTTGCCTGTATCTCCAGGATAAACTAGATACCTCTCTCAGTTCTCCTCAGGAGTGAAGAGGCAAGATCATCTCCTTTTGGTTTCTTTAAAGATTGACTTCAAAGAGTAGAGTAGGTAACACTAATCTTCAAGCCACTTCTTAAGTATAATATACTTCAGCTGTCCTGATTTCAAGAAATATTCACAAACTGGTCTCTTTTTCCTAGACAACTTCTGTCCACCTAGGCCAAATTCCCTTAGTAGCTATCCTTTCAAGTCTTTTTTAACTGATCAGCTTCTGTTCCATTATTGTACTCCTTACTCTCCTGTTTCAATGCCTCCAATATACATCAAATCATTTTGTTCTGCAGTATCTTTTTTGCTCAATCTCTGCCCCTACTTCTAAGCATCAATTCATTGGAATAATGTAAAAAATAACTATATTCAGTTAAACCCTATGAAATTATAATTTTATACGGTTCAACCTAATGTTCAACCTGATATCAGTTTCAACTCTATTAAGTTTTTAGAATCACATTTTCTCAATAATTAAAAAACAACAACTATAATACCATTCTTGATAAACTGAAGAAGGTTGTATTTCTTCACCTGATCTTGATATTTATGTGCAGAAACTGCTAGGTACCTACCTACCCAAGGGTGTCTCTTCATTTTTTTTATTAACTAAATCCCAATGGAATTAAGAAGCATGATGTGACCAACTAAAAGATTATACATGTTCTAATTTTCCTTATAGTTAGAGGTAGCCAGTAGGATATAAATGAAAATCATTGCCGTTTGATCTTTTGCCCTTTCCCCTAGTGCCTTCTTGTCTAGAACACAGATGGCTGGCTGGGGCTTGAGCAGTCATCTTGTGACCTTCAGAATAGAAACCATATGTTAAAGTTGGCAGAGCATAAAGTTAGAAGGAGACTGGATCTCTAATTTCATGGGACCAATAAAGCTTTCGGTATTTTGTTTTCTTAATATATAACATAGATTTTACTCTAAAATAGATGTCTGGCTTAAATATTCACACTAAAAAGTGTCTCAATTACACTACACCTAAAACCTGGTCATGGGCAGGTAGTGCAGAAAGACAAAACAACTTGCTGCTTAAAAAACTGGTCCTAAAGTTAAATAAATATGGGTCTGATTCTGTTTAGCTACTTGCTACCTACATGGTTCCTTGGACATATTACTTCACTTCTAAGCCACAGTTTCTTTATTAAACCATTAATAACTATGGGTTATTCTCATTATTAAATTAAATGCTTAACACTATAACTAACATTATTGAGGCAGGTTAGTATAGTGAAAGGGTGGCCCAGCAGACAGCATGGCCAACAGACAACATTGCTGACAAACAACATGACAGATAGACCACATGGCCATGAGACCCCACCCAGAAACTTCCAAAGCAGGCTGCCAGAAAGACACTGCGAGATCCTGGCCGTGAGAATCTCCTTTGGAACAAGAGGGAAAGCCCCAGGTATCCTCAAAAGGCCTCACCATTGGCCCCCTGAGAAATGACAGGTGGGAAAACCAGTGAGAACAGCAAACAGACTTTAAAAAGGCCTGACCTGAGGCCCCACCCATAAAACTGAACCTACAGTATGCCAGCAGTCCATGCCTCACATAACCTGTCCACTATAAACATCGTGACCTTTTATATTTTTGATCTTTAACATTTTTCATTTGATGAGGCAATGTGGAGCTTTATGAATTTCATCCTCCCCAGCCTCTCCCATTCTGATTCCACTGGGAAATCTTACTTTGTTGTTTAATTCAAATAGAATATCTGTTTACTAAAAGAAAAAGATAAAGTTCTTCCCCTGTATACATAGCAGGAGTGTAGATTTCAACCCTGGTCAATGGAACAAAGAAACAAACAAAATCTGATGTAATTTGGGAAAAGCTTTGGATAATAGTTCTTTGATTCTAAGGAAGAAAATCAAGATTCAAAACTAATTTTAAAAACCAGAATATAATTCTACTTATAAGTTTTTAAACCCTAATAAAGTTCTAATTAACAATGATATAAACTAACTTTACTCTGATTATGCTGTAACTGACCTTGGGACCATGAAGGCTCTCTTGGTACTTTACTGGTGAAAATCATCTGGGACAATTCTTGGGTAATATGTTTTCTTGAAGAGAACTGTACCTAGGACATTAAGTCTTTAGCTACTTATTATATTTATTATTTTTTTTATGTTGGGAAACAGATGTGGCTCAAGCAATTGGGCTCCTATCTACCATATGAGAGGTCCAGGGCTTGACTCCTGGGGCCTCCTGGTGGAGGCAAGCTGGCCCAAATGGTGAGCTGTCCCACACAGAGTGCTGGCCTGCACAGGAGTGTTGGCCCATGCAGGAGTGCTGGCCCAGCAAGATGATGCAACAAAAAGAGACACAGACGAGAAACCGTAAGAGACACAGCTGACGAGGGAGCTGAAGTGGTGCAAGAGACTGAGCACCTCTCTCCCCCTCTGGAAGTTCCCAGGATTAGTTCCCAGTGCTGCCTAAAGAGAAGAAAAGCAGATACAGGAGAACAAATAGCGAATGGACACAGAAAGGAAACAGCGAATGCAAAACAATGGGGGGGGAGGGGAGGCGGAATAAATAAATAAATAAATCCTTTTTTAAAAATGTTGTGGTAACATATATATAATATTTGCCATTTTAAGCATACAATAGCATTAATTAAATTTCCAATGTTATGCTACCATGACCATCATCCAATACCAAAATTTTATTTTTTTAGTCATATTGATAAAGACAGTGTGTATGCCTCTTTAGGGATGTGCCTGTGACATAATAGGATTTCAGTTAATTTTTGTTTATGATATTAACTACTTGGTGTTTGCTCTTTAGAATTTTTAAACATGATTTTTAAAGGGCTTAGATCAGCTGCCCAAAATATTGCAAATGAGAATATATCTCAGAAGATATCTTTTATACTACAATAGCATCATTTCACAGGAAGAAAGGTATGGTGGATCAGTGGAATATATTAGGTATAGATATTTAATGGTCTGTTTTTTTTTCTTTTTAGAGTATTTTTTATTTTTAAAAGATACATAGATCACAGAAAGTGTTACAGTAAAAAGTACAGGGGGGAACAGATTTGGCTCAACAGATAGAGCATCTGCCTACCACATGGGGAGGTCCAGGGTTCAAACCCAGGGCCTCCTGACCCATGTGGTGAGCTGACCCACACACAGTGCTGATGCGCCTAAGGAGTGCCGTGCCATGCAGGGGTGTCCCTGTGTAGGGGAGCCCCACTTGCAAGGAGTGCACCCCATAAGGAGAGCCGCCCTGCATGAAAAAAGCACAGCCTGCCCAGCAGCGGCACCACACACACGGACTGCTGACGCAGCAACATGACGCAACAAAAAGAGACACAGATTCCCAATGCTGCTGACAAGAATGCAAGTGGACACAAAAGAACACACAGCGAATGGACACAGAGAGCAGACAACTGGGTAGAGGGGACAGGGACAGAAATAAATAAAAAATAAATCTTAAAAAAAAAAAAAGTATAGGAAATGCCCATATTCACCACTCCCCACATCCCCCACTTTTCCCATATCAACAACTTCTTTCGTTAGTGTTGTACATTCATTTCATTTGATTAATACATTTTGGAACACTGCTACAGAGCATGGATTATAGTTTACATTGTAGTTTATACTCTCTCCCAGTGTATTCAGTGGGTTATGGCAGGATATATAATATCCTGCATCCGTTTCTGCAGTATCATTCAGGACAACTCCAAGTCCCATATTACACCTCTTTTTCTCTCTCCCTGCCTTTGGCAACTCCAGTTTAATTTCTTTAAGTTGGAAAGGAGCTAAAGTTATTAGATGTGCATTGTGAAGTAAACATCAGAATACTACAACTTAACAGTTGAATATATCCCACTCTAATTATTGTCTGTTTTGGTGGGGTTTCATAAATAGATCTGACAACAAAATTAGAAGATAAATTTCCATTCAAAGATATAAATCTTGCTGACTGACTGAATTAGATTGACATCTATAGCTAGTCTAGATTTGCCAGAGACATTGCAGTGGTACTGATTAATATAGCCTTATTTTGCAAGATGGCCTCAGACTACTGTAACACTTATGAATCAATCAGAATGTCCAACTATGACATAAGAACAGACATTGGACTGTATCTGGAAAATTAATCTTTGAAGAAGATGAGTTTATTCCTTTCAAATAAATACCATGAATACAAGAATAAAAATGGTGCCAAAACAGATTTGGTTTCTTGATATTGTGTAAAGTATAAATGTTTATTACTTTTTACTAATAGAAATAATAGACTTTTATGATCGAAAGAACCTAATTTATCTACTTTGACTTCCCATTCAGAACAGGAATCTCCTTTACTACGTTACCTAGTCATATACAGTTGGATAGGAACTTGGCAAAATGTGGACATACACAATTTAGGATACCTAGGAATGCTATGAAAATTTTGGATATTGGATATTTTGGATCCCACTTTTTATTTTGGTCTGATTTCCACTAGATGAATTTTGTAGTTCTGCATTATGTGTAAATAATTGCAACTTGAATAATAATTATACCTTTACTTTGAAACAATGACTATACTTTTCATTTCATTAAGGTAGCAATTACATTTTCTTTCATGCCTATCTTCCTGCAACCCTACACCTTGCTTCTATACAATATTCAGCATGTAAATTGGACCAATAAAACCAAATTATGAAGAAAATAGCTAGCCGGTTTAAATCTCAGAGGGCTGTCCTAGGGTTCTTGATGTTTGATGTATTAAAGGCATTTATAAGGAAAAACAGAGTGTTGGAAAACACTTGAGGTATTTTTATGCTTTTTAATGTAGAATGAAGTAAACTCAGACAAAAGGAGAGAGGTGGAGAAACCTGCATCATGACGGAAAGCAAAGATTCTGTGTATAGAGAGAATATGTAGAATATGGTGAAAGAACAAAAAGCAAAGCAATGGAGAATGCATAATTATCCAGGAATGGGAATGGAGCAGCTGGGGGTATGCGAAAGGGAGGGCCAAGTTAATGGATAAATGGAACTTTAAATTCTTTGCTTAACTGTGGATCTTAAATAGGCCTTTTAATCCCTCAAGGATGAATGGTTTTCTTTTTGTTAGATGCAATTAAGGACATTCGTCCAGTGTTTGGATATTTTTAAATATATAGTTATTCTAGATATACCACAGAATAGGCTGGGTATCTTAAGATTTAATTTTGGGATATTTCATATCCCTATTAACTGGCTAGATTGTTTTTGTTAAGCTGGTTCACTGACTAGAATGCATTTTGAATTGCTACAAATTGAAGTTTTTTAATAATTATAAATGTGCTTTTTTTCACATTCTCTTTAAATATTCCCCTTTTGTAGAGATTCCTTATAAAACATATTTATAGAATTTGTCACATTTAACCTGTATGCTATTTTATACTGCACAAATTATATTCACTATGTCTCAAGTTATGTGGGAATTTTGTGCAAGAGTAATGAAGTTGGCTAGTAAGGTAGGGAATCAATAGAAGGATCTGGAACCTGGCAGAGAATCGACATGGACATCAATAACCCCAAGATGTCTGCTGGAAAAACCCTCCCCAAGATTCTGCCATTCAATACAGGATTTCCTCCAGAAGCCAGGAAGACCCCTGGATATTCCTTGAGGACTTTATCCTCGGACCTTCCCAGGGGATTGATGGGTGGGGTAATCAACCAAAACAGAAAACAGCTGGAACTCCTCCTCTGCCATTAGCAAAGGGGTGGAATAATTAATGGTTCAAAAAGCAGGCACAAGGCCTGAATGCACACTCTCACCTTTGGACCCGTTCATGCCTTCTGCACCCTGCTCTCGCTATTTTTCCCCTGCCATAGTCACCACGCAAGTAAAACCTAGGTATTTATAATCTATAATGGCAAATCGTAGTCTGCAAGTCAGCCCACTTTATCACTTTTCAGCCCCTTCCTCTCTGTTTGGGACCCATGTTCCCATTTCTCGTCCCTTCCCTACCTGAACAAATTACTGGCCTAAATCACCAAACATGCTCTTAAAATTCATTTCTGCAGATAGTCAAGAACCTGGACAAAATCCCGTAACAGCAGTTGGACACATAGAAGGAGAGAAAACAAAGTAAATGATAAGTTCTTAGAAAGCTGCTAAGGACAGTACTGTATGTACTTGTGCTGAGTGGTAAGAACAGGTTATTGAAACTCTGATGCAGTAACTAGCAAAAGAAATGTCTGTTTTCAGTGATTTAAATCAGCGGATAGTTTCCTTTCACACTATTTTTATATACTTATTATGTGAGATTTGATACATTTTAAAAGGACATGGGGGGAAGCAGACTTGGACTAGTGGTTAGGGCATCCATCTACCACAAGGGAGGTCCGTGGTTCAAACCCCGGGCCTCCTTGACCCGTGTGGAGCTGGCCCATGCACAGTGCTGATGCATGCAAGGAGTGCTGTGCCACGCAGGGGTGTCCCCCGCGTAGGGGAGCCCCACGTGCAAGGAGTGGATCCTGCAAGGAGAGCCGCCCAGTGCATAAGAAAGTGCAGCCTGCCCAGGAATGGTGCCACACACACGGAGAGCTGACGCAACAAGATGACGCAACAAAAAGAAACACAGATTCCCATGCCACTGACAACAACAGAAGTGGACAAAGAAGAAGACGCAGCAAAATAGACACAGAGAACAGACAACCGGGGAGGGGAGAGAGGGGAGAGAAATAAATAAATAAATCTTTTTTAAAAAATAAAAATAAAAAATAAAAGGATATGGGAGCATGAACAGAAGGGAATGTGTACGCAGAGGCACGTTTCAGATCTGCTTTGTATAACTTGGTTCAACATTATGCTGGCCACAAGGTTTGTATGTCTCTGGCCACTACTTTCCAGGGTTTTCCACCTAGCTTTCACTAAGCCTCCCCTAGTCTGAAGAATTCTATCACGAAGAATCAATGGCTTTTAGCACCTAACAGGGAATAGGCCAGCAGGACAAAAATTGGGATCTGGCATGGGAAAACTAGCCAAGAACTCAAAGATAAAGCATTGGAGCTATTGGTAGAAAAAATATTTACAATTGATCAAATGGGAAGGATGGTTTGTCGCTGAAGGAGTTGCTGTTGGTCTCGGAGCGTTGTGCTTCTATGGCTTGGGAATGTCTAATGAGAGTGCAGCTACTGAAAAGGCTCTAATTTGACCTCAGTATGTAAAGGAGAGAATTCATTCTTTCTATATGTACTGCACAGGAAGTATTGGTTTAACAGCTTTGTCTGCCTTGGCAGACAGATCTCCTGCTCTTATGAACTTCATGATGAGAGGCTTTTAGGTGACGATTAGTGCCACCTTTGCAGCCATGATTTGAGCTGGCAAGCTGGTATGATACATACCCTCTGACGAGAGCCCAGGACAAAACATCTTGCTTGACTGCTACATTCTGGTGGCTTCCCTAGTGATCTTAGGAATAGATCACAAGTTAGGACATAACGCAAAGTATGTTCACTGACCACAATGAACTGAAATTAGAAATCAATAACAGAAGGAAATTTGGGAAATTCCACTGTGGAAGCTAAATAATATACTTCTAAATAACCAGCAGGTCAAAGAAAAATCACAAGGGAAATTAAAATAAACCTTAAAATGAATGAGAACAAAAACACAATATAATAAAACTTACAGAATGTAGCAAAAGAAATGGTCAGGAAAGTGTCTGTTGCTCAATCAGGTGGGTTCCCGTCTACCATATGGGAGGCCCTGGGTTTGCATCCCGGGGCCTCCTTGTGAAGGCAGGCTCGCCCGCATACTGTGGAGAGCCACCAGCTCGCAAGCACCATGGAGTGCTGCCGGCCCACAAGAGCCGCGGACAGCCAGCCCACCAAGGTGACACAACAAAAAGGGATACAAGCAAAAATGCAGAAGAATGCGCAGCAAATGGACGCAGAGAGCAGACAGCAAGCAAGCTGCAAAGGGGGGGAGGGGGGCAGAATAAATAAATAAAAATAAATACAGGGAAGTGGACGTGGCTTATGATAGCATCCATCTATCATATGGAAGGCCCAGGGTTCGGTCCCCAGGGCCTACTGACCCATGTGGTGAACTGGCCCACACGCAGTGCTGCCACGTACAAAGAGTGTTGTGCTACACAGGGGTGCCCCAGCATAAGAGTGCCCCACACGCAAGGAGTGCACCCTGCAAGAAGAGCCGCCCTGCGTGAAAAAAGTGCAGCTCACCCAGAAGTGGTGCTGCGCACACACAGAGAGCTGACAGCAAGATGATGCAACAAAAAAGAGACACAGTTTCCCAATACCACCTGATATTGCAAGCAACGCAGAAGAACACACAGCAAATGGACACAGAGAGCAGACAACGGGGGGGAAAGGGGAGAGAAATAAATAAAATAAATCTTTTTAAATAAATAAATACAGACACAGAAGAACACACAGAGAATGGACACAGAAAGCAGAGAGCAAGCAAAAAAAGCTGCAAGGGGGGGCGGATAAAAAAAAAAGAAAAAGAAATGGTCAGAGGGAAATTTATACCTATAAATGCCTACATTAAAAAAGAAGAAAGATCTCACATTAAGGTGGCCTTCCATCTTAAGAAACTAGGGAAAATAGACACAGAGAACAGACAACCGGGGGAGGGGGGTGTATTAAATATATAAAAAATTTAAAAATTTAAAAAAAAACATATGAAGGGGAGTCAACGTGGCTCAAGCAGTTGAGCGTCTGCTTCCCACACAGGAGGTCCCAGGTTCAGTTCGTGGTATCTCCTTAAAACAAAAAATCAAACAACAAGCAAAACAAACAAGAAGCCACCTCAGCTGGGTTGCTGAGAAGGCTCAGTGGTTGAGCTGAGCCCTGGCTTCCCACCAGGTCCCATGTTCAATCCCCAGCCCCAGTACTTCAAAAACAAATGAACAAACAAACAAAAATTATTCTTGGGAGCAGATGAGGCTCAAACGGTTGGGTGCCTGCTTCATATGGGGGGGGGTCCCAGTTTTGGTTCCCAGTCCCTCCTAGAAACAAACAACAACAAATAAACAAAATAACCAAATCAGGGGAGCAGATGTGGCTCAGTGTTGAGTCCCAGCTTCCCACATATAAGGTCCAGAGTTCAATTCCTGGTCCCAGTACCTCACCTATATATATATATATATATCAACGTAAGAGGAGTAGCGGTTGCACGTCTGCTTCCCATATGAGGTCCTGGGTTCAATCCCCAGTACCCCCTTTAAAAAAAAATCAATGTAATATATACCATCTCAATAGAAAAATGGACAAAATCCCATGAGCATCTCAATAGACACAGAAAAGGCATTTGAAAAAATCCAACACTCTTTCATGGAAAAAAAAAAGAAAAAAAACACTCAATAAACTAACTAGGAACAGATGAAGGGAACTGGGAACTACAACCTGACAAAAAGCATGTATGAAAAACCTACCACTTTCCCCATAAGATCAAAAATAAGAAAAAGATGCTCACTTTTGCCACTTACATTTAACATTGTACTGGAAATTCTAGACAGGGAAATCAGGCAAGAAAGAGAAATAAAAGGCATCCATATTGGAAAGGAAGTAAAACTACCTCTATTTGCAGATGACACAATCTTATATATAGAAAATTCTAGGAATTCATATAGACATGCACAAAATATTCCAGCTAATAAGCAAGTTCAGCAAAGTTGTAATACACAAGACCAACATGCAAAACATTTTTTTTAAGATTTTTTTTAATATATTTCTCTCCCCATCCCCCCCAAGTTGTCTGCTCTCTGTGTCCATTCGCTGTGTGTTCTTCTGTGTCCACTTGTGTCCGCCGCACCCGGAATCTGTGTCTTGTTTTGTTGCGTCACCTTGCTGCAGCAGCTCTCTGTGTGTGCAGCACCATTCCTGGGCAGGCTGCCCTTTTTTAGGGCTGGGCAGTTCTTCTTACAGGGACACTCCTTGCACATGGGCTCCCCTACACGGGGACACCCGTGTGGCACAGCACTCCTTGCGCGCATCAACACTGCACGTGGACCAGCTCATCACACGGGTCAGGAGGTCCTGGGTTTGAACCTTGGAAGTCCCATGTGGTAGGGGGACGCCCTATCCCGTTGGGCCAAATCTGCTTCCCAACATGAAAAATTTAACTGTATTTCTATATATTAGCAGTGAACCATCTAAAAATGAAATTAAGAAAACAATTCCATTTAAAATAGCATCCAAAATAATAAAATGCTTAAGATTAAATTTAACAAAAGAAGTATATAAGACTTATACTGAAAGATGAAACTCATCATTGAAAGATTAAAGAAGACTAAATAAATGAAAAAAAAAAAATCCCCTGTTCATGGATTGGGAGATATAATATTGTTAAAATGGCAATACTCTCCAAATTGAACTATACATTCAATGAAATCTCTACAAAATCCCAATTGCCTGTTTTGCAGAAATAGACAAGCTGATCCTAAAATTCATGTGGAAATACAAAGGATAGCCAGAATAGCAAAAAAAAATCTTGAAAAAAATAAGAACAGAGTTGGAGGAATTGCACTTAGCAATTTCAAACCTTTCTACAAAGCTACAGTGATCAAGACCATGTGATACTGGCGTAAGAGAGACACATAAATCAATAGATTAGAATTGAGACTCCAAAAATTATACAATACTTATATGGTCAAATGATTTTTAAGGATGCCAAGACAACTTAATGGGGAAAAAATAGTCTTTTCAACAAATGGTGCAGGGAAAACTGGATAATCCACAAGCAAACAATAAATTTAGACTCCTTCCTCACAGTATATAAAAAAATAACTCAAAATGGATTGAAGACCTCCTAAATGTAAGACATAAAATTATAACTCTTAGAAGAAAGCATAGGTGTAAATCTTCATGACTGTAGACTAGGCAACAGTTTCTTAGATACCACACCTAAAGCACAACCAACCAAAGAAAAAATAAGGTGGACTTCAGAATTAAATACTTTGTACATCAAAGGACACTACCAGTAAGTGAAAAGACAACCCAGAGAATAGGAGAAAATATTTGCAAATCATTTATCTGATAAGGATCTAGTATCCAGAATATATAGCTAACTCTTACAACTCATAATATATAAACATATAATTTGTGGTAAGAACTAAATAAAGGTGAGGGATGGAGGAGTACAGGAACATATTATGTGCATACATATTGAAGTTAAATTGTTATCAAAGCAAAGGAGGGTGTTACAGATTTAGGATGTTAAATTTAAGGCCCAAAGCAATTACAAAGAAAATATGGGAGAATATATAAGCTCATGGAGACATAAATTAGAAAAAGATTTGCCAGGGGTGGGGCAAAATGAGTGTAGAGTTTCTGGTTGGGGAGATGGGAAAGCTTTAGTAATGGAAGGTGGTGAAAGATTCCACAACATAGTAACTATGATTAACCCCAGTGAATGGAGTGTTTGGGAGTGATTGAGATGATAGTGTTGTATATAAAATTAAGTTTTATATACAACACAATTAAATTTAAAAAAAAGAAAGCAACTAAAGAGATAATGATAATAAAAGGCAATACATAACCTCGGGTAGGATCTAAAAAGAAAGGAGAAAAGGCTCAAAAGGACATTATTAGGACATATGAAAATACTGAAACATAGGCTATAAATTTTATATCAATGTTAAATTTCTTGAACTCGATAACTGCACTTAAGGTGGTTATATAAGTGATATCCTTGTTCTAAGGAAATGTACATGGCAGAATTAACTGGTCAAAGAGCATGATGCATACAACCTACACTCAAGTATTCAGAAAATGGACTGATAGATACAAACAAACAGTTAATATGGCAAAATGTTAAAATTGGTGGATCTGGGTATCTGGGGTGACAAGTGTATATTGGAGTTCTCTGTAAAGGACTTGTGTTATTTTTGTAACTATCCTGTAAGTTTGAAAGTATTTCAAACTAAAATATAAATAAATATATAAAAGATTTTTAAAAGCTTAAATGTTCAACAAAATTAGACATTTTCAATATAATTTAGAAATCAATTTTTTTAAAATTTAAATTTAAAAATATTGTGTATTATGTAAAATAATGCACTAAGAAGAAAATACCAGACCAATAATTACATTTGTACTAGAAGATGCAGTACTTCTTCAAAACCAAAAATAAAGCAAATACACAATTATGTACAAACTAAATACACAAAGTATAGTCAGCTTAAAATCTAACTGTATTGTGCTCTCAATATTTACATGGTCAAGGGAAACGGACTTTGGCCCAGCGGTTAGGGCGTCCGTCTACCATATGGGAGGTCCGCGGTTCAAACCCCGGACCTCCTGGACCCGTGTGGAACTGGCCATGCGCAGTGCTGATGCGCGCAAGGAGTGCCGTGCCACGCAAGGGTGTCCCCCGCGTAGGGGAGCCCCAAGCGTAAGGAGTGCTCCCGTGAGGAAAAGCCGCCCAGCGTGAAAAGAAAGAACAACCTGCTCAGGAATGGCGCCGCCCACACTTCCTGTGCCGCTGACGACAACAGACAACAGAAGCGGACAAAGAAACAAGACGCAGCAAATAGACACCGAGAACAGACAACCAGGGGAGGGGGGGGGAATTAAATAAATAAATAAATCTTTAAAAAAAAAAATATTTACATGGTCAAATGAGGTATTTAAATTTCTAACACAAGGTAAATAAGAAAAAAAATTTTAATAAAAATTTTTTTTAAATAATCTAACAAAATGTCTAGGCTTTTGTTTATAAAACAAGAGTGTGTGTTCTGGAAAAAAGCTTTACTCCTACTGTCACCAACTTCTCATGTCCTTCCTGTAACTCTTGCTCTCCAGAAAGCCACCCAAAAAATAAAACTGTTAAATGACAAAAAATATTAATGTAATTAAGGCCATACTATCATGGTGCAAGTTTGCGTCTAAGATTAGCAAAGTAGATAGCATTTTAATAACATACTTGATTATCACTATTACCAAAAGAGGTAAACAGAACTAAAGAAGCTGACGTGAAAGAGAAAATGCATTGACAGCCTGAAAATTAAACTAGTCTGAAAACAGACAGGGAGGTCAGATCTCAGGAACAAAGTACTGATAAACGCTATAACATGGATTAACCTTAAAAATACTATGCTAAATGAAAGAAGTTTGACATAAAAGGCCACGTCTTGTATGACTCCATTTATATGAAATGTCCAGAATAGGGAAATCTAAAGACATAGTTAGTGGTTGCCTAGGGATGGGGGGTGAGGGTATAGGGAATAGAGAATGATTACTAATGGGTATCAAGTTTCTTTTGGAGGGGAAGAAAATGTTCTAAAATTACAATTAAAATTGCTCAACCCTGGGAATATACTAAAAAAGGATGAATTGTACACTTTAAATGGGTGAACCTATGGCATGTTAATTATATCTCAATAAAACTGTTTAAAAAAAAGTCAACGTCAGACAATATGTCAAGTGCAAACTGGATTTTAAAGGAACGCCATTTAAAATAATAATAATAATAATAATTAGTTTCCATTCATTAAGTGCCCACTATGTGACAGGCACTATATGTTAAAAACATTACATATTATATCTAATATTTTCAACAATTGTAAAAGATAGGTATATTATATTAAATGTTATCTAAATTTAACAGATGAAGAAAATGAGAAATAAAGATAATAAATAACTTGCCCAAAGACATATAGCTAATCAGAGCCAGGATTCTAAACCAGGTCTCTTACTCTAAAGGTCTTTCACCCTATGACACTTTTCCTGTCTTAGAAGCAAGGTCAGTGACTTGTTCTACATCCTTAGAAATATTTTCATGTGTAAAGATGCACGGCAGCCACACCCCTTCAGTAATTAATACTCTGGCTACAAAGGACACATCCTTTAACATTTAAATTTAGCCTGCTCAGGTTCCATCTTGATCACAGCTACCTTTATCACTACTGTCCTCAGCCTAACTTTGGACCTGATTAAGTACTAGCATCTCAGGAAGCAGATTTGGCCCAAAGGATAGGGCATCCGCCTACCACATGGGAGGTCCAAGGTTCAAACACAGGGCCTCCTGACTTGTGTGATGAGCTAGCCCACGCACAGTGCTGATGCGCACAAGGGGTACCGTGCCACGCAGGGGTGTCCCCCACACAGGGGAGTCCCATGCGCAAGGAGTGTGCCCCATAAGGAGACCCGCCCAGCACGGAAAAAAAAGCAGCCTGCCCAGGAAGTGGTGCCGCATGGAGAGCTGATGCAGCAAGATGACACAACAAAAAGAGACACAGATTCCAGGTGCCACAGATAAGAATATAAGCAGACACAGAAGAACACACAGTGAATGGACACAGAGAGCAGACAACTGGGGGAGGGGAGGCAGGGAAGAGAAATAAATTTCAAAAATAATAATAAAAAAAAGTACTAGCATCTCAAGCAAAACTCTCAGAAATAAACTTACAACAAATTAAAGTTTCTGGGAAGTGGATGTGGCTCAAGCAATTGGGCTCCCGTCTACCATACTGGAGGTCCAGGGTTCGATTCCCAGGTCCTCTTAGTGAAGGCAAGCCGGCCCAAGTGGAGAGGTGGCCCACGCAGAGTGCTAACCCATGCAGTGAGCTGGCCTGAGTGGAGAGCTGGTGCAGCAAGATGATGCAACAAAAAGAGGCACAGAGGAGAGACAATAAGATACGCAAGAGACCAGTGAGCTGAGGTGGCACAAGAGATTGAACACCTCTCTGCCACTCTGGAAAGTCACAGGATCAGTTCCCAGTGCTGCCTAAAAAGAAGATAAGCAGACACGGAAGAATGCACAGCAAATGGACACATAGAGCAGACAGCAGGGGTGGGGGGTGGGGGTGGAATAAATAAACAAAAATAAATCTTAAAAATAAATAAAAGAAAATAAAGAGTAGCTTCTAAATTGTCAAATGGTAAGATTCAAAGAATGCAAAGAGAAAATGTGAATGGTAATTAGATATCCTGTGTAGCTATGGTCTCTTCTCCAAGGGTATAGAACTGGTATGGCTCACATGCAAGTAGTGGGTTCTCTCTCAGATAAAACCATAGGCTGGCAAAATAGAGAACCCTTTTTTTTCTCAAGGTCTTCCTCTCTGGGTTTGGAGCAATCTGGATATACCAAAGGCACTCCCAGGTAAAAAAGTTAAAGATGGCTTCTGCCATGGAAGGCAGATACATGTTTTGGATCAAGAAGAGAGGTAACCTAGGAGAAGACCACAAACTGAAGAGGAGTGAGCTTTATGGTATGAGCCAGAAGCATACTAGTACCTTTGTGTTTATTTCCCTTTTGTATCTCTGAGCCTTTAGTAAAGTACTAAATGTTCCAGCCTGACCTCACCTATGTACTAGAGGAGTATTAAGATAAGACTCACCTCAGAAAATTAAAGGGAAATCAATACTTCCTGAGGTCAGCAAAGGATTCCCCAGGGGAAAGTGAATCTTAGAGAACAAGAGTTCTTGCTGTGAGCTCCAATTACTCTACCGCATGTGCAAGATCTCCCTCCAACTCCGAAGAACCCTGGCTTTTATTTATTGTGATAGAAAGCAGTTTTTTTCCCCTATAAAAAGCAGAACCATACTGTAAAAACCCAGCTCCATCTAACTCCAAAATCTGTATTCCTATTGGCTGCTACATCACATGACCCCCAAATAATATTAATAGAAAACTATTCTGCAAAAGCATGGGAGAAAATAATTCAAGAGGAGGAAGAAGAAAAAGAAATGGGAGGCAGGAAGGCTGGCAAGCAGGCAGACAAGGAAGACAAAGAAGGGAGAGGAGAGAGGGATTTCACCAAAGCAATAAAAACTTACTATAAATTATCAAAAAATAGAAATGTTTTTATCAATTAGCATATCTGGAGAGTAGTACCTAATACATAATTAGCATTTGATAAGTGTTAATACTATTTTCCTTAGGAAACAAAGATTATAGAGTCAAGTAGAGAAATTCTGTATTAAATTTGGGCTTTCAAAAAGAACCAGAATTAGAGTGACTATAAAATTAAACATCAGTTCTCTGCTTCAAACAAAAAGGAGAACACAACATCTCACTTTAGCTTTAAACTATATAACAGCAAAAATATATGCAAATTCATTAAACTGCAAATTTCTTGCTTTTTTACTTACTTTACAACAATAAGAGACACTATCTTTGTGTAACTACTAAAAGTCACTAAGATTCAAGACACTTCAAATTTCAGGTGGCTTATGTACTAGTTCCCCTGCAAAAATACCCTCTCAACGATCTGCCAAACCCCTTCCTGTTTTTCAACTTTGTATGTTTACTTTCACATCTGCTATAAAAGATAAAAGCAACAATGGGGACATCAACCACATGACTGTGTCTTACCATGCCGGAAACCAAACCACAGTTGCTGTGAAATGGGTCTTTATAATACTCACGCACAAGCCTAAAAATGTTAAAGTATAAATCTGAAGCAAACCCAAAGATCACCACTAGATTAAGCATATGTTTTCTACAAAGTTATATCATGGATAATCATCATATAGATACATACATACCCAATTTAAGTAGAAAAAACTATAAAAATAGATGTAAAAATTATTCTTAAACCAAAGATTATTCTCCCCTATCTACAGGAGTTTAGATTTTATCAAAAGGGAAAAGGAAACTAATTCTTATTGAATGCCTGTATGCGATAAGTAGTGTGAGGTTTGTTTTTATTCGTTATTACTATGTATTCTCTACAATGTGGACATTAAATACTCATTTTACAGAAGAGGAAACTGAGGCATAGAAAAGTGCTTTCACAAGATCATGATTACTGAGAGCTCATTAGCTTCGAAAGGAGAAGTCCTGGATTAAAATCTCCCATATTACAGAATGAATAAACTGAAGTATATAAATTAAGTAATGCACCCAAGGTCACCAGCTAAAAGGTGACACAATTAGAATTTAAAGTCAGGCATCCTAGCCCACATTCTTACTATGTCATACCTATAAAACACATAGCACAGAGCCTGGCTTTTAACCCTAGCATTATTATTTTACCTGGTACATAATAGGCACCCAAAAAATAGTGGCTGAAAAAAGTTGAACTAAGTAGAGGAGCCCGAATTTTAACCCAGGTTTTACTCTGCTCTGTCCATAACTCCGTGTTTTTCCATAACACAGAGCCTGTATTCTTAAGTTTCTGAGTGTTTGCTTTATCACTTCTACCAATGTAGAACATTAAACTTCCTTCCAAATGTCTTCTACACTTGTGTGAGCACATTCACCCACAGGGCCTTGCTCATTTTAAAACCTCAATTCATATTTATTAAATGAATGGTCTTGCCATTCCTCCCTCTGCTCAAAATCCTCCCAAGATTCCCATCTCACTCAGAATAGAATGCAAAGTCTTTAGCATGGCCAACAAGGCACTACATGATCTGTTCCTTCGCCTACCTACTACCTCTCTGAATTCAATTCCTACTATTCTCCCCTAGATCACTTTGATCCAGTCAGGCTGGCTTACTTGATATCTCTCAAATACATCAAACATGTTGTCCGTTCTGCCTGGGAGGCTCTTCCCCCAGATACATGCATGGTTCATTCTTTCACTCCACTCAGGTCTCTGTTTAAATGTCACCTTATCAGAGAAGTATTCTCTGATCACTATCTAAAATCTCCAACCCACCACAAGCCCCTCTCTCTTTGACCCCTTATCATACTTCCCCTATTATCACTAAAATCTGATATAATGACTTTTCTACTGTTTTATTCTATTCTACCCTTTTCTGTTTTATTCATTGCTGTGTGCCAATGCACCTAGAACAGTGTTTGCTAAATAGAAGACAATCACAAATATTTACTGAATGAGTAAATGGTAGGTATATTAATTATCTGTTGCTGCACAACAAATCACCTCAGAAAATTTAGTGGCTTAAAACAATAAGCACTTATTGCATAGCATGGCTTAGCTGGGTGCCTGTGGCTCAGGGTCTCTCATGAAGTTGCAGTCAAGCTGTCAACCAAGCTCAAATTTCAACAGTGCCTGGATAATTAGCATCCTGCTCAACTCACATGGCTACTGTGAGGCATTAGAAGCTCAACCTCCAAGCTCACTTGCATTGTGGGTTTCTTTACATATATGTGGAATTCTCCTTAGTTGTCTGAGTGTCTTCACGACATGGCAGCTGGTGAATCTCTATGAGGGAAAGCCAAAAAGCACCCAAGACAGAAGCCATAGCCTTTCTGTACCTAATCTTGGAAGTGACATCCTACTACTTACACAGTATTTTATGCATTAGAAGTGAGTCACTGGGTCCAGCCCAAATGCAAAGGGGATAACACAAGGGTAGGAATACCAGGAGGTTGGGATCACTGGGGGCCATTTTAGAAGCTGACTACCAAAGTAGGAGTGCTGAAAATTTTAAAAATCAAAAACAAGAAAACCATAGCTCTTTGGCCACATACGTTCTTTTGTATATTTATTTAAAACATGATTTTAAGTTCATTATGCAATCATTTACTCCAATGCTAGCCTTTTCAGTCTTATAAAACATCAAAGTGGGGAGCAAATGTAGCTCAAGTGATTAAGCACCTGCTTTCCATGTACAAGGTCCTGGGTTTCCCTGTACCTCCTAAAAACAAACAAATTCTCATTGCAGAGCTGATGTATCTCATTGGTTGGGTGCCTGCTTCCAGGTACAAGGTCCTGGGTTCAATCCCTGGTAACTCCTTTGAAAAAAAAAAAAAAAACACCAAGGGGAATAAATGAACTATTGAACATATCTCGTTAACTAGTATTCATTAATAGTCATATTAGAGATAATAAACCAGCAAGGATAAGTTAGCGAAAATAGCATCTAGAAAAAAAATAATTAGGTAAATCTTGCTAAGTAGATGACATGATCTCTTCTATTTCATTATACAGGCATTACCTTTAGGGGATAAAATGCCCCTTAATAAAGTATCACTTTTCTATACTAAATTAATAAAAACTCAAAGGTTATTTAGTAAGGTAGAGGAAATATCAATTTACTGTTAAGAAATAAAAGGTTAGGAAGCAGATGTGGCTCAAGTGATAGGGCTTCCACTTACCATATGGGAAGTCCCAGGTTTGATCTCTGGGGTCTCCTGGTGAAAAAAAAGAAGAGAAAGCGTGCCTGCACAGCAAGCCAGTGCCCACATGGTGAGCCAGTGCCCACGTGGCGAGTTGAGTGCCCATGCAGCAAGAGCACCCACGCGGTGAGCCAGTGCCCGTGCAAGTGAGTCACACAGCAAGATGATGATGCAAGGAAAGAGAGATGAAGGGGAGAGTCAAGGTGAGGCACAGTAGAAACCAGGAACTGAGGTGGCACAACTGACAGAGAACCTCTCTCCACATCAGAGGTCCCTAGGATCAAATCCCAGTGAATCCTAGAAGAGAAAAAATAAGAAGAGAAGACCAAAAAGAGAAAGAGATACAGAAGATGGCACAGCAAATGAATACAGACAGCAAAAAAACAGCAGGGAGGGAGAAGGGGAGGGGAGGGAGGAGACGGAATAAAATAAATGAATAAATAAATCTTTTTTTTAAAAAAAAGGGTATGACTAATTACACATATCTAATGAGCAGAATTTTTGAAAATATATCACCATAAAATAAAACAAGACCAAAACTGCCTTAACAAAACACAAACAAAATGCCAAAATAATTGTTATTGTTATTATATTCCACTGCCAAATATAATTTTAACCCGTAGGCCTAATTTTAGGTACAAGTTGGAGATAAACTATAAAACATCAGATTTATTAAAAATCAGGAAAAGTCTATGTACTACAGTAGCAAAAGATACCCATCATCTTCTTTTTCCTTCCTAAACCCTACTTTACATCTTCCAAATTCATTTTTAAGGAATGCAGCTGACTTTATTTGTAACCCTCAAGAATCAACTGATGCTAAAAACCAATGGGAAATGGTAACTGGGAAAAAGGATATTTACAGGTGCCAAAGTATTACTCCAAATATTAAGAATATATCTTCACCATAGAAAAATCTGGTGGTTATCACTTTAACAAAGCGTCACTAACTGTGGGACAGCCTGACATTATGCACCTCTTCATGTGATGCAATATTAAAAACACATATTGCTGAGTAGGTATATAGCTCAGTGGTTGAGTGCCTGCCTTATCTGCATGAGGTTTTAGGTTCAATCCCCAGTACCTCCTGAAAAATAAATTTAAAAAAGTAAAAAGTGAAAAAACTCAGTATCTGTGGAGTACTCTTGCCAAAAATGTCTATTAAACACTACAGAGATAACTTCCAATTTACAGGAAGCAAAAATAGAGAGGAACATATTAAACAACATCTTGAGTAAACAAGACAAATCCAAAATAGGACATTCTACAAGGCAATTGGTTCCAGGACTCATCAAAAGTCAATGACAATAAGAGGGTTAAAAAAGGTAGGAGGGAGCGGGTATAGCTCAGTGGTTTGAGCACCTGCTTCCCAAATATGAGGTTCCAGGTTCAATCCCCCCACCTCAAATTAAAAAAAAAAGTGGGAGGGGGATAATGTTCTAGATTAAAGAAAACTAAGAAAAGAGACATAACCAAACACAATCATGAATACTGAGTGGATACTAGATTTAAACAACAACTACAACAAAAACTATTAAAGACATTTTGGGAACAACTGAGGAAACCAAAATATGGGTTGAATAAGGAAATATTGTTAATTTTCTTAAGTATGATAATGGTATTGTGGCTATATTGAGTAATATCCTTATTCTTAGGAAATGTACACTGAAATGTTTAGGAGTAAAGTGTCACGATATATGCATCTTACTTTCCAAGAAAATATGATAGAAAGAGAGACAGAGAGAAGTAATGAGAACCAGCATTCAGAATTATAAGACAGGTCTTAAATACTGTCCTAGAATTCACATTCTCACTGCACTATAGTTATTTATCTAGCTATTCTGCTAAGCATTATCTGTGTTTGGCAGGATGGAGAGTGAGGAGGACAATGAAAAACATAATATTGACCCTCTACCCTCCAGAAAGGCTCACATTCTCATTGGGAAATGCCAGTTTATATGCAATATAAAACAACATGCAATAAATCTGGTGTTTAAAACAAATAAATGCTGCAAGAGTTCAGAAGAGGATATCAATAAACCTTCAGAGAATAAAATACCTTTGAAACCTCTTCACTCTAAGAGGCTTCTTATTCTTGGCCTCCTTTCTCTTAAACAGCTCTCCTTTACCTATTGGCAACAACTGATTAATTATTTCTTACCCAAAGAAATTATCTGGAGACTGTTTAAATATAAAATGCATATTTCACCTGTTTGGAACACAGGAAATTATTTTAAAAATAAAATACTATTGAAAGGGGATATGGCTCAACCTGTTGGGTACCTGCATACCACATGGAAGGTCCTGGGTTCAGTTTCCAGTGCTTCCTAAAGAAAATGAGCTAGACGCCATACCCGCCGCAATGAGCTAGATACAGCACCCACCACAACAAGCAGGCACCTAAACAAGCAGATGCCACAAGCCAGGAGATGCCACAGCCCACGGGGAAAAGATGTGGCTCAAGCCACTGGGCACTGGATTCCCATATGGGAGGTTCCGAGTGTGGTTCCCGGTACCACCTGGGGATGGCAAGGAAACAATGAGCAGACAGAGAAGAGAACCATGTGGAGGAAGGAGGGATAAATAAAAAAAGAAATAAACAATCTTTAAAAAAAAAATTTTTTTTAATTTTTAAATACTGGAAAGGCCACTAACAGACTATGTAAATTTTCTTTTCTTCAAAAGCAGTTGTGTTATTTCAAGTGCTGAAGATGTCAGAAAGCTTAAAAATTTAAAAATAACCTCAGAGCTCTTTTCCAACACCAGATGGAAAGAAATTACTCTAAAGACACACATACATCATATGACACCATGCAAAGGGCTTACATAATTACATAATACCATCAAGATTAGCAGGACTCTGCAGGTAGTAAACTAACAAAAGTGTCAATTTTATGAATCACTCAGAAAAAAGGACAAGAAACAGCAAGTGGGTGGTAACAAAAACAAACAAACAAAGCCTTCCCCAAGCTGCGTTCCATGTGTCCCTATTGCATGCTCAAATGGTTGGCAGTGGCAGGTAAAATTTGAGGGCTTAAATCCTTGGCACTCTTCACAGTTCCGCCTGTGTCCATATGGCCAGAAATTGGGGAGTAAAACTGAATTTCAACAATCTGAACCAAGTATATGATCAAGGTGTAATACTCTTTACTTGAATATAACATAGAACTTCAAATAAATAAGTTAAAAATACATGTCTGGCATATAAATTAAAATGATATTTCTTTATAAGATGATATACTCAGATATGTCATAAAGATCTCGTAATAGTATCACTTAAGAATTTATGTAAGCACTAAGTAATAGCTGTATATCAATCACAATTGAACCTTGGCAGAGTATTACATATTCATAAATTACCAAAAGTATACATTTCTTTTAGACTGGGTCACAGGCTTAAATGGGTTTAAATTAAACCCAATCAAAATAACCTTATGCTTTAATATAATTAAATCCCTGAGTGTTTCTCACTCAAAACTTTTAGATCATCACTTTTTATGGTATATGTAGATATTATCAAAGCATAACACATAAACCTCAGTCTATGTTGTGTCCAGTGCTGCAATTCAGACATATAGAGGACCTACCAAAAGTTGATTTTTTTAAAAGTCGATTTACATTAGGATTTTTGTGGAGGATGAAAGACACAAAGAGGTGGATTGCATTTGTAAATCACAAAAAACTACAGAAAAATATATTGTATCCTTATTTATTGTATTACTTTGGCCTATTTCATAAAAGGAATTGAGGTATTCCTGTCTCTATTAATACTTAATAGAGCATCTAATGACTCTTCCAATCTCATTTATCAATATAAACTCATAGCATCATTTATTAGACAATCTTGCCTCTTCCTACACATTCTGCCAAGGTAAGTACCTACCCACTCTGCCAAGATAACTTTAACCTTACCCAAGCCTCCACTCCATATAGCTCAGAAACAATTTTAATCTCCACAAACAGGGATGGCCCTGAGAGTTACAGATGATAGAAAAGGCCCTAGGATTGACTGAGTGACAATGACTGAAAGACCCTTTAGCCATGGGAAAGGAGTAGTGATTCAATATATAATCACAGTTAATACATATGGATTTATCTTGGAGATAATCAAGAGATAACTGCAAAATGAGATCTGATCTTAATAAAATAATAAAGTAAACATGATGCCAGACTGGCTCTGGAATTTCTATACAGAAGGAATGTTTATAGGCAGCAATCTGATAGAGGATTTGTGTAGTAAGCATCTAGTGTTCACTCAGATTGCATGTTTATTTAACGTAGTTTTGGGGGAAGGTGTTGAAGAGTATGGGGTGTACGGCAGTTTGATATGGTTCATGAATTTCAAAAATAGATAATGAATTATTAGATTATGTTTGTAAATGGGTGTGTACCTGGACGTGATTAAATTATGATTAAGGCTTTGATTGGGCCACATCAGTAGGGTGCTGAGTCCTGGCCCCTTGGTGGGTAGGGATTTAAAGATAAAAGACATGGCAAAGGAGAGGGTTGGGGGTTTTGATGCTGTAGTCTTGAGCTGGAGTCCCAGGAAGGAAGCACACAGAGGAGCTTTGTCATGAGGAAAGAGAGAAGACCCTGGGAAGAGAAACAAGACATTCATCTACAGATGGCCTTGTGGAGCGAGGCAAAGCCTAGAAAGGCTCATAGTCTACAGCTGACCTTGTGGAGAAAACAGAAGAGCTGAGCCCAGAGAGAGATGTACCCTGGAAGAGAAGAACCCAGGAAGCCTGAACCCTGGTGGACTTTGGCAGCCATCTTGCTCCAACACGTGGCAAAACACTTTAGTGATGGAAGTAACTTACACTTTATGGCCTGGTAACTGGAAACTTCTACCCCAAATAAATACCTTTATAAAAACCCCAACCGATTTCTGGTATTTTGCGTCAGCACCTCTTTGTTTGACACAGGGTGGGAGGTATTAGAATCTCTTAAAGCCATTCCTTGAATTGTATTTACCACAGCATGGTATGGTGCTTTTCTGCAACGTCAAAGAGCTAGCCAATTTTTCATCATAATCATATTCTACCATTAAACTTTCCTAAAAAACACTTTCAAATGAGATCAGCATTCAATATATAATATCAAAGCTCTCCTTCCTAACACCTGCAATTTCTGAATAATGTTCATTACTATAGTTTTTTCTTCATCTTTCTCATTGTGTAAACATTAAATAAGAGCAAATCAAAACACTAATCTAACCCAGTGTGTACACCAGTGTATTTGTTACCCTGCATTTTACTGAATACACAATGAACCAACTCAGTAAGAACACACCAGCGACATACCAACAAATTTAAATTTTTCAAAAAGTAACCTATATATCTGGCATCCTGCTTTCCTCTAACTAGAATCTAATATAAATGCAATGAATCAATCACATTTCAGAAATTTGAATGTCTAAATAAAGTCCCTAACTGATCAGTCCGGAAGGCTCTTTATAAATTTTCATTTTGGGGGGATTTATTGAGAGAAACAAGCAAAGTGATTTACAAAAAAAAAAGTTCTTAGGGTTATGAAATAAGGTGATTCCAAGTAACTGGGACAAAACAAGTCCTTTTGAGGTAGTGATGAATCTGCTTCTGAATATGCATTTGACCAATCACCAGCTTGACAAGACTCTTGGAAAAATACACTGGCAATACTTGTGCTGGCCTGCTTCTTAGATAACAAGAGACTGGTCTAAATGTATTCTCTTCTTGATTTCAGGAGCAAACTCATCCCCCTCATGGCCAATGATACTCTAAAGCTATGAAATCAGACTGTGCATATTAAGTTGGATTTGTACATTCAAAAAATGTACAGCAGATGCAGCTCAAGTGGTTGAGTGCCTGCTTCCCACAGGGAAGGTCCCAGGTTCGGTCAGCAGTGCCTCCTAAAAACAAAAACAAACAAAAGCAAACAAAGGAAAAAACCAACTTAGGGGAGCTGATGTGGCTCAGTGGTTGAGCACTCAAACTTTCCACATATGAGGTCCCAGGCTCAATAATCCTCAGCCCCAGTACCCCCCCCCCAAAAAAAAAAAAAAAAGAACAAGCCTTATTGCTCACATCGTAAATTAGAGATCATATATTTTAGGTCCCAATCTGCTAGTAAGCATATCAAAGCACCTGCAAAGGATGCAAGAGTCCTGTGACTTTAGGCAATGCTCCTGACAAGTTTAACTCTGAAGCTCTTATTAGGAACAGGATGTAGGAAGCCAAGAAGCCAAACAGCGTCCTAAGAACACTATCTCCCATATTATGAATTTGTTTAAAATTAAGACCATAAACTAAGGAAAAGATGTAAGGCTAGCTCTGAAATTTTTAAAAATGTTAAAACTCAAGTTTCACACAAGAAAATTTCACACTGGTGAACTTTAAATGTGGGGTAAAAACTTGACAAAAGATAGTAAGAGGAAAAAAAAATATGTAGCTCATATCTCAACAAAATGCATAACCATTTCTTTCAGAAGAGATCAGAGCCTTTAAAATCATTTAATTTAGGTATGATCCCAGAGGTATTTCTTAAGGAAAAAGAAAGGAAACAGGATAAAAGCATTTTTATTTTATTTTATTTTATTTTCGGTTTCACAAACTCACATTTATTCACAGATTGTCAGAGGGACAGGGACGGACCTTTGTCACTGGGGACCCCCAGGGTCTGGCAGTTCCAAAAAGCATTTTTAACTATGCAAAAGAATTTGTGTATTGTATCATGTTATTGTATCATGTTATTTTATATGCTATATTAAGAGTAATCCCACTTTAAAGAATAGGTTAATTCCCCATAAGTACCTCTCAAATGCAAACAATGATTTGGGTGCTTAACAAATATTAAAGAAATATTGACCATCAAGAAAGAGAACAGGGAAGCAGACTTGGCCCAATGGATAGGGCATCCACCTATCACATGAGAGGTCCACGGTTCAAATCCCGGGCCTCCTTGACCCAGGTGGAGCTGGCCCATGTGCAGTGCTGATGCACGCAAGGAGTGCCGTGCCACACAGGGGTGTCCCCTGTGTAGGGGAGCACCACATGCAAGGATTGCACCCCGTAAGGAGAGCTGCCCTGCGTGAAAGAAAGTACAGCCTACCCAAGAATGGCACCACACACACTGCTGACGCAGCAAGATGACGCACCAAAAAGAAACACAGATTCCCAGTGCCACTGATAAGGATAGAAGCAGTCACAGAAGAACACACAGCAAATGGACACAGAAAGCAGACAATGGGGGGGGGGGGGGGTGTTAGGGGAGGAAGGGGAGAGAAATAAATAAAAAATAAATCTTAAAAAAAAATACTTATAAAAAAAAAGAAAGAGAACAAATGCAGAAGAGTAAGCAGAGACTTTCTTCTGTTAGCTTAGTCTATTTGCTGATACAGACAGTTTCTAAGCATTAACCTTGTCATTGGAGTTTTAGATCTGTGTAGAATGGAAGCCTAAAAGTTTTTTAAATTCACCATTAGCCATCATTCATTATAAGTGCTGCACACACACATGCACTAAGGGAACATTTAGGTCCTAAATCCTTTTAACAAATACCAGTTAAAGAAAATCCAACTGGCTGGCCATACTAATGAAGCTCAAATAAAATCTGAAACAAAACAAACAAAAATTTCCATCAAGTTCTTTCCACATAGAGCACTTTACCCCATATTTCAAATAACCAACATATGGAATATTTTTAAGCATCTATATACAACAAAAACCATTTAAGAGATAAGATATGACATATACACATAGGTGGAACTGCATGGACAAAGGTACAGAGATGGTAAAGCATGGGTTATTACTGAGAAGTTCTATTTGGTTGAAGAATACAAGGAATAAGGGGAATAAAGCTGGAAAGGTAGTTTGGCCCTATTATGCAAGACTTATCTATAAGACATTTTACACAAACATTGATGTAAATGTTGAGAAAATTTTGTTGAGGCCAAAGATTTAAACACATTTATTCCTAAGCTTGAGGGGAAAAAAAATTAGATTTGTTAGTCGAAAAGAGGAATCAGGTTAGCATGCTGAACTTGGTTCTGCCAATGAGTTCACTTTTAAAAGTGGCATAGATTTTTTGTGATGTATATATATCTTCAAAAAAATTCAATTTACTAAAATGATGGGGGTGGGGGTTGAGGAGTGGGTTATATGGGAACCTCTTATGTTTTCTAATGTAACGTTCTTTGTGATCTATTAACTTTAATAAAAAAGTGTAAAAAAGAAAACAAAAAAGTGGCATAGATATACTTCAACTCTTAAAAAATTGGAAAATATATTGTATGCTTTATATTGATGTTAAATTTCTTGAACTTGATACTACAGAACATTTAAGGTAGATACATAAGTGAGTATTTCTGTTCTTAGGAAATAGACAAGGCAGTATTAAGTGTTCAAGCATTATGTATAGAACCTACACTCAAGTGTTCAGAAAATGCGTTGATAAATAGACAGAAGACAGACAGATGGGCAGATAATAGATAGACTGATAGACTGATGGACAGACAGAATGACACCCAAATGTTGCACGATGTTAAAAAAAGTAGATCTGAGTTTCTGGGGGGATAAGGGTATGTTGGCACTCTCTGTCTGGGGTTTGTATTATTTTTTATATCATTCTGTAAGTTTGAAAGTATTTCAAAATTAAAAGTTTAAATTTTTAAAAAGATACACTTCCTTTTGTCCAGAAATATCAATAATACCTATCATTATCTTAATTAGAAGCTTCTTGTAGAAAGCACTGAACTGGTACCTTGATTCCAAGGCAATCTGATGATCAGTTATTATATCCAATTTTTAAAATCTGATTGAGTGCTTACTGTGTGCTAGATACTCTTCCACGTACAACTATTATATAGATTATAGTAACACACCCAAGAAACTATTTAATAAAACCCACAATTTTACAGCTGGCAAATAATTTACGTTTTCAACATAAAGAAAAGAGTGCATCAAGTTTCCACAAAAAGAGTTAATCCTAAATCAACAAAATTGGTCTGAGAAGAACTGTGTAAAGGAGATACATATTCTTAATTAAGAAGTCAAACTAACATTTTGCCAGGTCTGAGAATAAAGAAAACAGAAAGAAGCAACAGCACTGACATATATCCTCAAGAGAATATAAATCACCTATAATAATATCCAAGACACAAGACACAACCATTTCTTGCAATTTTCCCTAAAAACAGAAAGAACAAAATAGCAGCTGTGAAAGTAAACTACTAAAAAAATCTTGGAATCTCTTATTAAAAAAAAAAAAAAAAACTATCTCCTAATCAGCAACACATGCCAAAAAAACGACAAATCTCCACAGACTAGTCATTTATGGCAGTGTACAGCTAGAGAAACAACAGGATGAGAGTAGCTCTCCTATGGCCAGAAACCAATCCATCAGCAATTTGTTTCACGTGAGATCGCTTTCTCTCTCAAGAGAATGCCTATTCCTGGGAAGAATAAACCTGTTTTGGCAAAATCTCACCAGGGATAATAGCCTGGTGATGAATCTCAGAGGACCAGCCTAGATCCAGACTCTCCACAGGTACAAGCATCCTGGCAAGCATTAGGAAATATTTCCAAGCTGACAGATGAAAGAACTGAAAAAGGAGGTCACGAAGCTAGGAGAATAGATTTAACTCTTCGGTCACTAGGAACCAGGAAGGCTAAAGGGAAAGCATTTGCTCTCTGAGGTTTGGAGATTTTTTTGAATGATGCAGGTGTCTCAGGCGGGAAGGCCTAAAAGACCTTCCAGGGCTCCCTCCACCCTTCAGATTCTACCAAGCTACCTCATAGCGAAGAAATCGCTTGGCGACTGCACCCAACACCTTCGCCATCTGAAACCTGCAATGCTCATTTCTTTTCCTTCCAACCCTTCTGCCCACTGTACAATGACTGAGACCAGAGGGTACCGATTTTCCCTCGTTAAAAATATACCCCGAGCCTAACTTTTAAACGCTCCTCCAGCCCAACCCCGCTCCGGGATGCCCCTGCTCCTTTCCGCAGGAGCTCCCGGCCCGCCTCCTTTTCCTCCCGCGGGCCGCATCCTCGTTCAACCGCTTCAGCGCTCGGGAGTGCTGAGGCCATACAGCCCGCGCCCCTGGCCCGAGGCCTGCGGGGGGCCGAAGACAAAGAGGCGACGACGACGTCGCCAGGACCCGGCCCCCGGGGACAGCTCCGCGCCCTCCCCCCCTTCCCTGCTAGCGCGCCGCCGCCGCTCAGCCTCACCGGTGGCTCCCGGGCCCGGCCCCCCGCGCCCGACGCAGCAGCCGCCAGATGAACAATGGCAAGAGGAGGTGCCGGCGTCTGCGGCTCGGGCCGACTCCGGCTCGCTGGCCCGCAGGCGGCCGGCTGACTGACTGACTAACCCACCGACGGAGGGAGGGAGCGAGGGAACGTGCGGCTCCAGCGCGCGCCCTCTCCCGCTTTCCTTCCGCGCGTCGAGGCCGGCGGGGCCCGCAGCCAGCCCGCCGGCGCGTGCCCCTCCCTCTCCGGTCGCCACAACATTGTAGTAAATTCCTATTGGACGGCGCTGGGGGGGAGGAGGGGGCTGGGCCTGCGGCCCGCCCGCCCATTGGCTGAGGCCAAGTTCTGGCTCCTCAGGTTCCCCCTCCTCTAGGTGGGTAGGGAGTCGGGAGGGGAAGGAAAAAGAAGGGAAAAGGCTAGGGGCCGGTCGCCTGTGCGCACGCGCAGGTCGAACCGCAAGTCGAGCCCGGGTGTTCCTGGCCCCTGCAGTCCCACGTGGGTAAAGAAACAGCTAGTACCCTGGACGAAGAGGAAGCGTAGACGAGAGCCAGGTAAGACGCCGAGATTTAGAAGCCCAGGGAAAAGGAATTCACATAGAGGCTGCTGCTGGGCTATCCCAGGCGTAGTTCGGTTCCTGTTCTGCCTACTAAGGCACCTAAGGCACCTAGAGACCTTGGGTAAGCTATTCAGCCTTTTGGGGCTTCAGTTTCCCCATCTACCAGCGTCACTGTCTCTAGGCGCCATTCCAATCTTGATATTCAATGAGTTTACCTCTCCTGGCAACTGTGAGGCCTGAAATAGAAACTCAGAGTTGTGGCCACGCCAAGATTTCACCTCTTCTCTGCACCTAATTTTGCTTGTACCTTGGCACCCTCAAAATCATAAACCAAAATTCTTTGCTCTGGAATTGCCTGGCATTTATTTCCCTCCAGAAGTTTTAGGGGCTACTTGAACCTTCATACTCCCTACCACGCTGGTCTCTGAACAGGTTGTGATCCCACAGAGCGGAAAGAAGGTAAAGTATGATAGGTTCTGATACTCGCATTTTAGAGATGAAGAAACTGAAGGTGGGAGGCTTAGATCTGCCAGGATAAGAAGCCCCACACAATGGTATCGGCACCTGCACCCCAAACCACAGCGCTTACTAGACCCTTTCCTGGCATCTAATCCCAGCCCCCTCACAGAACAGCTCAGCCTCTGAAAACAGACTACCTGGATTCAATTCTCAGCCTCCAACCCTTCCTAATTGTTTGGCGTTTGTCAAGTACTTAAGCTCTCTCTGTGCTTCACTTTAATATTTCTTACGTCATAGAGTTATTGTAAGAATTAAATGAATTAACTAACATGTAAAGGGCTTAGAACAGTGCCTAACTTCAGAGTAAGTGCTACATAAGTGTTAATTATTACTAATATTTGGAGACTAAAATATGGACTGAGAGATCTGGGGCTGTCTGGTGTAATAATAATAAGCACTGGATTATTGAGGCAAGCACATTACATGACTTATCTGCTTGAAACCCATCATAAAAACCCCTTGAGGACTGCCTGACTACCCTATCTAAAACAGCCCCCACTCACACACCCTTGCCCTGCTTTCATTTTACTTCATAGCACTTACCCCTCCCTGACTTTCTACTATATATTTATTTGGTCTCCACCCACTAAACTACAAGCTCCAAGAGGGCAGGAACTTTGTCCCTCTTGTTCATCAGCCAGAACAGCACACAATAAGCATTTGTTGAAAGACTGAATGAATTATCCACATTTTACAAATAGGGAGATTGAGTTCTAGTAAGGGCAGGTGACTTGGAGACAGTCATTCTATATATTAAGGGTGAAATATCTGCTCTTGACTACTCTGGTCCACTTCCTCAGATCCTCAACTTTAACGATGCTTTTGACTCAAAAGCTCCATCCCTACCACTTCTGTGCTTGAGAAACATCCTTCACCTATCAGACGGAGAAATCTAGTGCTATGAAGGATGCTTACTGAAGACCAGTCACCAGGAGGCCCCCCACCACCACCATCTTACCTAGCAAATTCAGATTCATGAAAAACAATATTCTCCTTGCCATAAAGTGGTAGCCAATGACACATAATATTTAAAGAGGTTTAGTTGCATGGAATGTGTATCATTTAATAATCATCACTCTGAAAATAAGTAGGGGTCTCCAACTAGCAGAAAACAAATAAACACAAGTCTGGTGTAAAGCACTCTTAAAGTCAGAAGGCTGTACAAACATCACACCAAAAAAAAATGTTGACACAGGCTTTAGAATCTGAAAGGCCTGAATTCCAGTCTTGGCTTTTAATTCTTAACCTGGAGATTAAAGGGCTTTGTAAACTGTAAAGTGGTATCCACACATGGGGGATTTGGGGTTATTAATTAGGTACACACCATCACTTGTTAGGCTAAGTGCCCAATCCCTGAGTATAGCTGGGCCCATCACATAGTGGGGGCTAGGAGGATGAGAAATGCCCAATCTTAGTCAGAGAAACTACTACTCTTACCCCCTTGCTCTTCTGCTTTAGAAGGGGTTTCTACAAACCAGACATCCAATCCCAGCACACCTGCCATTGGGTACCAAGGGGAAAAATACCAAGCACCATCTCTGAGGCTAATTTCCTAGGCAGAAACTCAGCCCTGGCCCTGCCTGCTCCATGCTTATATCTGGATGGTGAGTGTACCATGCTCCACACCCTGGGATGGAGTCCCTTGGGCCACTTCTACCCCGCCTGCCAGCTGAGTCCACCACTGCCTCCCCCATCGCCCCTCCTGTTCCTTCCTAGGGGATACAGGCCCCGCTAGCTGCCTGTCAGCCCCTGGAGCAGTCAAAGACACTAAGAAAACAAACAAAGCCAGCATGAAAGGGTCCTAATCCTTTCCCCTTGCAAACTGAGCTCCAGCAAAAGCAAACACCAGCTGCACAGAAGAGGATAAAATTAGTTGGTAAAATTAAGTAGTGACCAGTGGGGACAGCCACTGAGGCCTGGCTGGAATATAGGGCCTCCACTGACCTGGAAGAGATGTGATGAGATTGAAAGAAAATGGGGGTGGTTTGGGGGAACAGTTGGAGTCTGAACCATCCCCAAATCTAGGATGTGGGTGGATTAAGGACGCAGCTGGCCTAGAGCTCCATTGCTAGGGCTCATGGAAATTGACTGATGGGGGAGATGGGGGTGGCAAGAAATGAAGAAGGCTTTGAAAAGCTAGGCCCACAAGTAAAGTGTTCTGGACAGTCACTATTAAATAAAAACCAATCCAGGTCCCAAAAGTAGATGCCCATGGTCATAAAATTGCAGTCACTTTAGACCTTTTAAAAACAAATGATAAACAAGCTATAAAGGATGAGGAAATTACTCTTCATTCAGTGGTGTGGTTTCTTAGGGGATTATTTTTAACAGTAGTACTTTACTTGTTCATTAAAGAATTAGCAAATAGATTTAAGTAAGAAGCAAAACATTTCTATCTCCATAAACCCACTACTCAGAAATAACCATCATCAATATTTTGGTGGGAGGGAAGCAGACTTGGCCCAGTGGTTAGGGCATCCATCTACCACATGGAGGTCCCCGGTTCAAACCCCCGGCCTCCTTGACCCATGTGGAGCTTGCCCATGCACAGTGCTGATGCTCGCAAGGAGTGCTGTGCCACGCAGGAGTGTCCCCCGCGTAGGGGAGCCTGATGCGCACACAAGGAGTGCACCCCGTAGGGAGAGCCGCCCAGCACGAAAGTGCAGCCTGCCCAGGAATGGCGCCACACACACGGATAGCTGACACAACAAGATGAACACAACAAGATGACGCAACAAAAAGAAACACAGATTCCTGTACCGCTGACAACAGCAGAAGCAGACAAAAGAAAACGCAGCAAACATACACAAAGAACAGACAACTGGGGCAGGGGGAGGGGGGGAAGGGAGAAGAATAAATAAATAAATCTTGGGAAACGGACTTTGGCCCAGTGGTTAGGGCGTCCGTCTACCATATGGGAGGTCCGCGGTTCAAACCCCAGGCCTCCTTGACCCGTGTGGAGCTGGCCATGCGCAGTGCTGATGCGCGCAAGGAGTGCCCTGCCACGCAGGGTGTCCCCCACGTGGGGGAGCCCCACGCACAAGGAGTGCGCCCGTGAGGAAAGCCGCCCAGCGTGAAAAGAAAGTGCAGCCTGCCCAGGAATGGCGCCGCCCACACTTCCCATGCCGCTGACAACAACAGAAGCGGACAAAGAAACAAGACGCAGCAAATAGACACCAAGAACAGACAACCAGGGGAGGGGGGGAAATTAAATAAATAAATCTTTAAAAAAAATTTTAAAAAAAGTAAATAAATCTTAAATATATATATACATATATATATATATATAGGTGGGAGAACTTCCCTTCTAGTATCTTTTCTATACATATACTTTCTTGTTTACATATATTAAAGCATATGAAAGTGCTGTATTTGTAGGTTAAAAATGGCCAAATAGCAATTTCGTATTGACTTGATGTGATGCTCTTTTTAAAAAGTTTAGACCATATTGTTTTGGAAACGACTTTTTTCATTTCAGTATATTGTGATAACATAGATGTTATCATTTTCTGTCCCTTTGAGAGGACATACCATAATTTATTTAACCCTATTGTTGGATATTTAGGTTGTTTTACATTTTTCTTTCTTATAAATGATACTTGACAAACATCCTTTTATCTGAATCATACCCATGATTATTTTTAAGATGTATTTATTGCAGCTTATTTTTTTTTTATTTTAGTGCATGAGGCTGCTGCACCAGTCGTATTTTGAGATAAAGGCAAAAGAAATCAGCAGGTGCAGTACTTCTGCACAATACTTTGTCTTTCATTTTGAAAGCACAGAGCATGTTTTGACCTCTTTGATAGAATGTACTTTGCTTGCAAAAATTGCATTAAATTCCATTAATTTCTGTCTGAAAGGGTTTTCTGTGCACAGTAAAAGCAAAAACTAAGTGTGGTTAAAATTTGTTTATTTTAAAGCAAATACATGAAGTGATGTACTTTCTGCTGCAGAGGCACTTCAAAGAACAAGGAGCAGAAAGGAAGAAAGTAAAAGAGGACCCAAAGGGACAGTTATGAAGGCATTTCTCTAGGCCTCTGGACTCATAAAAATGTTAGAACTGGGAAAGTCCTTAAGAGATCATTAGGCCCAAACCACTAACATTTAAAAAGACTGGGAAATGGGTCCATAGAGGTACTTGCCCAAGGCCACACAGCACAACAGCGGCAGTACCTAAACTTGAACCCAAGTCTCCCAACCCCTATACAGGTGTTCACTGCTTTCTTCTAAGACCAGCTACATTTGCTCTCCAAAGCTGGAGGCCAAGCTAAATTCTACAGCTATAAAATCTAGATATATCTGGGCTGGAAGGGACCAAAGAGATAATTTATTTTAAAATTAATAACAACTGTATTTATTATTTACCATTTGTCAGGCACATACTAAGTGTTTTCCCTGTATTATTTCATTTAGCCTCAATTATAGTTAAAGAAACTATAGCTTAAAAATGTTAGGTGAGGGAAACGGATGTGGCTCAACCAGTTGGGCTCCCATCTACCATATAGGAGGTCCAGGGTTTGATGCCCAGGGCCTCTTGGTGAGGGCAAAATGACCCATGCAGGGTGCTGGCCAGCGTGGGAATGCTGCCCCGCATGGGAAAGCCACCCCACACAGAGAGCTGGCACAGCCAGATGATGCAACAAGAGACACAGGAGAGAAAATAAGAAGATGTAGCAGAACAGGGGAGCTGGGGTGGCACAGAAGAGTAATCACCTCTCTACCACTCCAGAAGGACCCAGGATCAGTTCCCAGAGCCACTTAATAAGACTACAAGCAGACACAGAAGAACACACAGCGAGTGGACACAGAGAACAGACAGTGGGAGGAGAGGGGAAAAATAAATAAAATATATCTTAAAAAAAAAAGTTCAAGTGATTTGCCCAAGGTCCATTCAAACTAGGTCTGTCTGATGTGACTATCTGCTACTCCCTCCAAGTCACTCTCAGGAAAGCAATTTGGAAATTATACACCAACATCTGACTGTCCCCAAGACCCCAGGGGAAGGCTGTTGTGGCTGCATCTGACTGTAGCCCTGGGACATTCAAGGAGGGACCCAAGGATCTGCCTCCTGTGACCCTCCCCAACTCCCTTCTCTCACCAGCTGGAGCCAGCCTAATGATCCTGATAAAGCCTCCAACTCATTCAAGCTTAACCCACTAAGCTCTCTAGGCCTAGACAGTCTCCCACAAAACATGGGGAGAGGCTCAGTGCCACCAGCTAGATGAGCACCTTCTAAAACTGGTAGTTTAAGTTACCCTGGCCCAACCCTCACCTGGCAGAGGGGATTGGATACCAGAAATGGCCCAAGACCCTGCAAAACTGCTGTGGCAGGAGCTGCCTGCCTTTCATTCAGTTAACCTCAATTTCCAAGCCTTCCAGTGACTAGGAGTGTTGTATTGGGGAAAAGACAAATGACTACAAATAAGTTCCAGCCTTGGCTCTGCCATAAACTCACTCTGTAACTCTGGGTGAGCCAGTAACCCTCTCTGGGCTTCCATTTCCTCACTGGTCAAATGGAGGTGGCAGTGCCCATCCAGATTGTCTCACAGGATAGCAAGAAAGATCAGATGACGTAGGAGTGCAAAGTTAGAAAGCGCCACACCTGCACTGAGTATGATTTTTATTTTAACTCTACTTTTAACTAAGCAGAAAGAATTCTCAACCCCAAGGCAAAAGCCTTGGAATTGAGGACAAACTGACCTCACCTTTCTTCATCCAACAAACATTTATTGAGTACCTCTTTTGTGCAGATACTGGGAATCCTGGCATGAATGAAATGAGGCCAGTGGCAATGATCATAAACCCTTCATTGTCATCATCCCATATATGGGTGATAGCAAGAAGTGGGAGAAAGAATGTGGACTTTTGAGGCGGGCAAAAGACCTGGTTTCAAATCAAAGCACATGACCCCCCACTGAGATGCTATGTGAGCTCTGCAAGTCACTTTCCTTCCTTCAGTTTCCTTATCTGTGGAGATAACATGTGCCAGCCACTGTGCCAAGTGCTTTATATGCCATATGTCACAGAACCCTCACAACAGCCGTTTGAAGGTCTCACTATAATTCCCATTTTATATTTAAGGAGGTGGAGTCTCAGAGAAGTGAAAAAATTCACCCATGATCACCCAGTTAGTAAGCAGAGCCAGGGTTCAAGCCCACATCTGCCTGGCTCTATTACTAGTACTCTCTATACAGATTACAGATTGCCTGCATTGCAATGACAGTCATTACAGTAATGCCAGCAAAGCTGTACAGAGCACTCATTATATGCCTAAGTACTTTACCTGCATTCTCTTAACTTAATTCTCACAGCAACCTCATGGTGTTGGATACTATTTTAACCCCAGTTTACAGCTTTGGGAAATGAAGTCAGAGAAGCTAAGGAATTTGCCCAATGTCATACATGCTAGGAATGGTTATATTTGCGAAGCCAGGTGTGTCCAACTCCAGAAGCCAAGCTCTTTCCCATTACACTACCCCTGCCTCTGCTTACCAGTGAGCTAAACAGGCATCTTTATCTCTGCGTAATGGTTGAAAAAACTGAGGGAGTGAGCCATATGCCTAAGGTCAGGAAACATACCAGCAGCTGACCTGGGACTTGAAACAGGCTCCTAAATCTTAAACTATTTCTTCCACCCATAATCCCTGAATCCTCAGCATCAGAAAATGCCATTGACCTGCTCAATGGACATGGGAGGCCCTACACGTAGCTTCCCCACATGTTAGAGAGCCCCCTTTAGCCCAGCCCAGACATGGAGAGCCAAGAATGGAGGAGAGAAATGTTGGCCGGACACAGGCCAAGGAAGGCAGCAGTTGTGTTGGTGACCCAGGTGCCCCCAGCTCTGGGCACCTCCAGCTTGATCTCCCTAAGCCATGGCCCCAGAGCAGGAGTCAGGGGAGTTACAGGGAAAGCTGCTCTAGGCCTGGGTCCCACTGACCAGCTGGGTTGGTCAGCCCACTCTGCTGTGATTTCTACTGAAAAACAAAAGGCTCCATCCTCTGGACCTAAGTGCTAATTACCAATAATAGTAAAATAACCACTGTGAGCCAAACAGCCTCAACTAGAAATTCTGCATAGTTCAGGAACAAAAGATGTGGGCACTCCAACTGAAACCCTGGCAGAAAATGTCAGAAGCAAAAGGGCCTCAGGGTTGACCCAGGCAAAGTATTATCTAGTAAATGGAGAGGTTGATGACCACTCCATTTCTCATTCAGTCATACAATTATTTATTGAGAAACCACTTCATGCTCAGCATAAGTGCTAGACCCAGAGAGGACAAAGTTTCATTTAGTGTTGAAACAGGATTTAAACTAAGGTTTGTCAGCTCAAATCCCTCCTTTTAATCATTTAATAGTAGTAGAAACCTCTGACATCAATCCATCCCTTTCCTTTTAAAATCAGAAAACAGGGAAGCAGGCAGTTCGCCCAAGGTCTGACAGCATGGAAAGCTGGGCATGGGATGCTTCCTTCCACTCTACCATATTTTGGGCTGTGGATGAGCTTTTCTCCTTTAGGCCTGTTTCTGGCCTCTACACAAGTCTTAGAGTGGTTCTAGCGCCCTGAGGACAGTTCTGAGGCTCAATTCCACCCCTGTCCCCTTAGTCTAGGCTTGGGTTGAGATGGGGGAGAGGGAGGTATGTGTGTAAATGCTCCAGGACCCTTCGTGCATTCTGCTTTTTCAAAGTGCTTGCTGTGTCATCAGAGCAGAGGAAACTGGAGAAGGGAAGCTCTGCCCTCGTGTGGCTGCTGAGAGAGAGATCAGGCAGCCGTGGCACAAGGATGACAGAGATAGGTTTGGGCAGGAGCCGCAATTAGGTTGAAAGTAGTTTGAGCACCCCAGGCAGGAGGAGAGGGTGAAGTAGGGGTGGGGCCGGTTAATGATGCTCAGTCTCTAGCTTTAAAACTGGTTTACTGGGTGACATTTGTTCACTAAGAATCATTTCAAATGGTTTCTTATAAGACTGGGGATGGGTAGAGCAGAAGGTTCTTAGAGACAGCAATAACCATTGCCATAACAGTAGTAGCTTCCTACCACTGAGGGCTCGCTAGTGCTGGGCACTGGACTAGATGCTTTATCTACATTATTGCTTCACAGTCAAACTGGTCCCATTCTACTAAACACAGGAAACTGAAGCTGGAAGAGGTAAAGTGACAGCTAAGGTCACTGCACCTCACCCACTCATGGGACAGTGCAAAGAATGTCCAGAAACCTGGGTTCCTGCTTTGTGACCTGACACCATCAACTGCCTGCTCTGGACTAAGCTTCCCGCATCTGTACCAAAAGGGACTTGGTCGCCAGCACGTGCTAAGATCCAGGAAGCTCAGGGATCCAGTTCTTCCCTGACCAGATACAGGACCTCCCGCTCTTCTCCCAATCACTCAGAAAATTGAAATGTGCTCTCCTTTCAGGGCTGCCGCTGACTTTGGCCTCCAGGCAGGGAGGGGCCTCTGGGGTAGGGGGTGGGGGCATCCAGCCCTCAGGACTTTGTCCTTGGGGCTGAGGCCAAGAGGGACAAGGGGCCGGAGGGGAGCCACCTCGGCACTGGTCCAGGACCCCTCTGGAGATTTGGACTTGTTTTTTAATCTTTTCCTTCCTTTCTTGGCCAGAGCCAGCTGCCAGGAGAGGCAGGGGAAGCAGTGGGTGGGGCCAAGGAGGCAGAGGAGTCAAAATAATGATTTAATTAGAACTTCCTTTTACGGGGTGTCCATTACATGCAGACACTAAGCCAGGTCGTTTGCGGGGATTATCTGACTGAAGCCTCCGCCCTTCCCTGGGAGGCAGGCCCACTGTCTCCATTTTACTGAGGAGGAAACTGAGGTGCACAGGGGGGATATGAGTGACTCAAGGCCACACAGCTCTGCACATGCAGTTCCTTCCTCTCGGAATGCCCTTCCTCCTGGTCTTTGCCTAAGAACACCTACTCACACGCCAGTGCATCAGTCAAAGGTGGGGTTGGTGGTATGTGTCCTTGTCCCCAACTAGCCTCTGAGCTCCTGGGGACAGGGACCACACAGAGTCATGTCTGTGCCCCAGGCCCAGCACAGGTCAGAGTGGATGTGACAGCCCACGACTGGGAAAGGGAGGCACACTCTTCCTTTCCTGAGGCCTCCTGCCCCTCGCTGTTTCTCCAGGTGCCCTTTGGAACCTGTCAGACTAGGTAGGTGGCTGCTCCTCTATCCCTGACAGGCCCTTCTCAGATCTGGTCTCCACTGTCTCAAGATGAAAAGGTCTTTGTGATCCCCAAATAGTATTCATAATTATAACAATAACAGTAATAATGACTACCATTTATTGACCACTTCACTATGTTCCTCATAGGCATTATTTAATCCTCAAAAGAATCCTAGGAGGCACATAGGTTCTTTTTCATCTCCAGTTTACAGATAAGGAAACTGAGGCTTCAAGAGGTTAAATAGCTTTTCCAAGATCATGCAACTAGTAGGAACAGATACAGGATTCAAAGCCAGGTCTATCTGACTCTAAACTACAATGCTGTCTGGTCTTTTCCAACTTTCTGTGGTCTCCCCTCTTCAGAACTCTTAGACCACCAGGCCCGGGTAGAGGTGCAGAGAGAGAGAGAGAGAGAGTGTGTGTGTGTGTGAATTTATTCATCATTCAACAAACACTGCAGGAGCTCCCTGGGCTGGGCATTGGTGATGGACAGAGAGGACTCCAACATAGACTCTGCCTCCTTGAGGGAGGCAGGAGATTCACAACAGGGATCACCAACAGACCTGGGTCTTCCCCTGAATAACTATGTAACTCCGGGCACTCAGCTCCGGTTCCCTCAGCCACCAAGGGAGGATGATACTGCCTACTTCAGACAGGGACTGCCTGAGAAAATGTATCTAAAAAATCAGCATGAAACAACCATTCTGGCATATAAGAAACCTCCAATAAATTGCAATAATGTATATGATGACTAGAGATTCCCAGGATATCTAGGTCAACCTCAGATGCAATTCTCCAGGACCCTCCCTGGAGCCACCTCAGTCAGATGCTAATGCCTAGTCCACCCATTTTCTCATTAAACAACTCTAAGGGAAGCACCCTTTATTAGCCCTATCATACAGGTGAGGCAACCGAGGCCCAGAGAAAGTAGGTTACAGAGCAAAAGAACCGCCAAGCTAGAACCACCAAGCTAGAACCTCCACCCAGCTACTTCCATGCTGACAGAGCCCAGCCCCCATCTGGGGGCCCTGGCTAACCTGCTGGGGAGCTCAGGTTCCTGATTCCTAGAATCTGGTCCCAGCTGGGTGGAAAATTTATTTAAAGTGGGAGATAGAACCAAATAAGGGGCAATCTGCTTACTACCACATCCCACCCACCCGCTCCCTCCCCCCCCCCCCCCCCAACAAACACACACCCCAGAATGAGCCCAGGGCTGGGAGGAAACCAACAATTACCAAGCCATGCCCTAGGCTGGGTACTTCTCATTGATTCCTCCCCACACCCATGCTGGGAAAGTATTATAATCTGCATGTTGTAGATGAGATCTCCAAGGCTCAGAGGCGTTAATGACTTTTCCAAGGACACACAGCTAGGAAGTGGCAGTCCTGGGAGGGCAGAGTCCTTCCTCTCCCCTCCCTCCTCAGCCCCAGATTCTCCCAGCTGCCCCTCTCTTCTTACAAAACCTAGAGGCTCTGCCACTTCCTCCCCCAGGCCAGGTACCTAGGCCCCTCTCTCTGCTGATGGATGCCTGCTTGGTACTAAACCACACACTCAGGTCAGAGGACCCAGGGCTCACTGTGACAGAACCCTGGCCCCCAAAGAATTCACGGTCGAGTGAGTCAAGAGGGGATTCGTGTTCATGGAGTCCCTATGATGCTGGGCACTTTCTATCCATTAGCCATTTAACATTAACATGTTGACAGGCGCATAGGAGATGCACAATTAAAATGTTCATGGACTGGCCATCTGTCAGCTGGACCCTGAGCCTCAGCAGAGTGGCGACTCCTTCTCTATGATTCGTTGGTCTTACCCAGGTCAGCTAACAGAGAGGTGAAGATGGTCAACCACCACACCAGGGAATCAAGAGTGCCTACAACTGCAAGCAGAGGAATTGCATCCATCATCCATGTGGAATCTAACCCCTCTTGATCTAGAAGTGGAGTGGACATCACCATCCCAGGGTCCACAGAATGGAGGAGTAAAATATGGACTAGAGTGGACTTACTGATATTCTGCAATAAAACTATTGTGACGAGTAATAGAAGAAATTTTAGCATCGAGGTGGAGAGAGTGGCCACAGTAGTTGCTGAGGGCAGGGAGCGGTAGAAGAGATGTGATGTGGGGGCATTTTTGGGATTTTGGGTTGTCCTTAATGATATTGCAGGGTCAGATGCTGGACTTTATATATCCTGCCATAACCCACTGAATGTACTGGGGGAGAGTGTGAACTACAGGGTAAACTATTATCTGTGTAGTGCAGCAGTGCCCCAAAATGTGTTCACCGGGTGCGATGAGTGTGCCTCAATGAGGGAGGTTGTTGGTGTGGGAGGAGTCGGGGGGGGATATACAGGAACCTCTTATATTTTTTAGTGTAACATTTTTTGTGTGATGTATATATCTTCAAAAAAATAATTTACAAAAATGACGTGGGGGATGGGGAGTGGGTTATATGGGAACCTCTTATGTTTTTTGTTTTTTTATGTTTTTTAGTATAACATTCCTTGTGATCTATTAACTTTAATTTTTTTTAAAAAAGTTTAATGTTCATTCATTCAGAAATACTTATTGCACACCTACTGTGTGCCACCATGTCCTAGGTGGTGGGGATATAACAGTGAACAGATGAACAAAAATCCCTGCCCTCACAGGAACAAAATATGCTTGTGGGAGGCAGGCGTTAATATTCCCATTTTACAGATGAGAAGCTGAGATCCAAAGAGCCACCGCTGTAAGTGGCAGAGTAAGCATTCTATTCCAGGCCAGCCTGGCCCAAAAGACCTTTGCATTGTATTGTGTGACCCAAAAGTTAAGCATCAGGAGAGAAGTTGACCTTGGATGTGTGGGATCCTGATTCACAGAAAATGCCATCCTCAACTCCTCCACCCCATCTTAGGGCCTCCTTTACCCCTCCTGGTGGCCTCAGAGCCACGGGACATGCATTAGACTCAAGGCCATGTAGCCATCATTTATCCAATCCAGTACTCACCCAAAAGTAGCCGTCAGGGGTCACGCAGCCAGTCGGGGACAGGGCGTAGAGCCATCGCCGCAGTGGCACATGGGAACAAAAGACAGCAGTGAGACACACAGCCAACACGCAAGCCATCTAGGGCTTCCTCCTGGGCCTGGGCCTGGGCCTGAGCCAGTGGGGAAACCCTGCCCTCCCTCTGCCTCTGGGGCAGACACCCTTCTAGCCAGCAGTAATCCTATAATCATCCCTAAACTCACTGGGCCCCCAGAGCCTAGCCCACTGAGGCAGCGGAGTTCTGTGGGGCGAGCCCATCATTCGACAGACACTAACTGCGTACCTACTGTGCACCCAGTGTTGGGGATAGGGTATGAGCAAGACAGATATGGCCTCTGCCCTCGCGTAGTGCGGTGAGGAGGCAATCATAAATAGTACTGAATGACGACTGATGGTTGTGCTTCAAGGAGGAGATTTAAGAACTCGGGGTCAAATCCTGGCTCTACCACTCACTAACTTTGGGATGCTGGGCCCATTTCTTCTCTGTGCCTCATTTATTCATCTTAAAATGAGAATAATATTAATACCCACCTCCCAGGGTTATTGTGAAGGTTAAATGAGGGAATATAGGTACAACGCTTTGAACAATGCTTGACTCACAGTATTATTACAGGTGATTGTAGGTGCAGGGTCTGGAGGGACCCAAGAGTGGGTCAGGGCGCCATCCACCTGACAAGGTTGCTATTGGGGCTGAGGAAGACAAGAAGAGGTGAAGCTCTGAGCACGGGGCCTGGCTGCATGGTAAGTGCTCAGAAAATGGTGTCCTTCCTAGGGCTGCTCTCCAGAGCAACTCCAGGGGAGAAAGCCTTTGTGCAGAGGGGCAGTCGGTAGTGCCCCCAGTGGCTCCACACACAGACCCATGAGTGCAGCTTTGAGCTGAAAAATAACCCGCAACCACTAGTTTCCACCTGATTCTACAAATGCCTCATCTCCTTTGATCTTCATAATTATCCAAGATGTGGTCAAAGACAAAATGACTATTATCCTTATTTTACAGGGAGGTGAAAAGATTCCTTTCTACATGCCTCTGGGCAAGTCACTTCACGTGGCCCAGCCTAATCAAGTGGCCCAGACAGGATTCCAACTCACATCTGCCTGGATTTTGTTGTCCAGCTTTTCTTATTTTCCCTTCAGTCTGCTGCAAAGCCCCAAACAAGCTTTTGAACCTCTCAAATCTAGTCCCTTTATCTGAAGTAGTTGTCACACAGCCAGGCAAGATCTAAGGTGTTCCTGACCCAAACTCTTCTTCCACAGGCTCAGCCACTGCCATTCTGGCCCCTTCCTCAAATCCTTTACCCCAGCGCTGACCTCAGCCACTAACCCACGGGTCAAGGAATGTCTGTGCTCAACTACTCTAAATCCATGTTCTACAGATGGGGACGCAGAGCGCAGAGTTGGCCACATATTCCAGGTTGTCTTTCAGTGCCCAGCTCTTGCAGCTGGGCAGCAGTTGGATGGGGCTGGCTCCCAAGGGAAACTCGGGTAGGGCCCTGACTTTCACATTGCTCCTTCTGTCCCTGTCCCCTCCTACTGGATGTGTCCAGCCAGGCCCGGCCAGAGGCAGGGCCATGCCTCCAGGGGACACAGAAAGCAGGCAGCACAGCTTGCTCCTCACCTGCCCAGCCTGAACAGCCCAGGGCTTGGAACTTCTCCAAAGGGGTCAGGCAGGCTCCGCAGGTAACGACTGGGTACTGTGGATGCCTCCATCTGGGCAGGGTAGGAGCTCCCCCTCTTAGTTAAAGCTGAGCTTTGGAGTCAGACAGATCTGAGTTCAAATCTTGGCCCTGCTACTATCTGTGCCTTTGGTCAAATTGATTCACCTCCATGAACTCCTGTGAGGTAGAGATAATAGCTCTTCCCTCACGAGGCTGTGAGGATTAAATGAGTTAATGCAACATATTAAAGGCTTAGCACAGAGCACCATGCACTATGAGTGCTCAAGAGGCAGTGGCTCTAATTATGATTAGAGGACACAGGCAAAGAACAGGACTTGGGGGCCCATCACACCATACCTTGACCTTGCCCCATCTTCTCCCCTCATAAGGAATTAGGGTATGTGGTAGACTAAGTCCCAAGCCAGGTCCTGGAGGCTATAGTAATGGGTGCTGGAAGACTCTTACAGATTCTAGGTTCATCTCCCTTCCCCGCTTCACAGAATGGGAAACTGAGACTTGCGGAAAAGGTTACTGGCTCACAGACAGTAACCTTTAACGAACATCAGAATCTCAGGCCCTTAATTCATACAGATACACTCTGCAACCCCCTCCCAACAAATCCCATGCCTCTAAGGTAAGCCCTTTGAGGGTAGAGAGGGCACATATCCTGTTGAGCTCTATGGCTGGCAAACCTGCATAGGGTATACAGTATGTGCTCAGGAAGGGTTTAGGGAATAACCAAATGAAGTTCCTCTCTGGTTCCACAGCTCTGCCCACAGGCTCCCCCTCCGGGGTTTTCTCCTTATATCTGCCTTCCCAGCCTTACACTGACCTCTGTCTCACCCTGCAGCCCAGGACCCATTAGCTGGGCGCAGCTCCAGCCGACAGAGCTCTGGGCCTCCACTGGGCCTGCACAGCGTCAGCATCTTCCCAGCCAGGCTGGGATGTTCCAGCCCCGCACAGCCAGCCAGGCTCCTGGCCAGCATCCACTCTGCGGTGGGGGGTGGGGGGGGACGGGGACGGGACGGGGACCTGGGAGCCCTGGGAGCTTCTCTTGGCACCTGAGCCCTACAGCAGGGAGGCCAGCCTGGCCTAGGCAGCGCAGGGATGGGCCAGTGTGGGGCCTGGTGTGGGGCCTCCTCACCTCACTGAATGCCACCCACACACTGGGGCACTCCACCCACATTCCATGTTGCTGGGATCTGGCAGGCCCTGCCCGACGTTCCCACACACACGGGCACACCTCAGGGCTTCCCCACTCCAGTCACTTTTTAAAACACCCCCATGGCCAGATCTCAGACCAGCTGCCATTCTGGTCACTGCGTACTCATTGCCTCATTTGCTTCTGTTAATGCCTGTCAGGGCCAGATTACTGACTAAGTAGGCACCCAGGGCTCAGGGAGATGAGGTGACTTATGCAAGGTCACACAGTAAGGAAGTAGCAGGGCCAGAATTCAAACCCAGTTCTGCTGCAAGCAAAGCCTACAGGGCACCAGATGGCCCTACCCCTTCCTCCTCTCTACTCCTTACAGCTTCTATCCCACCTTCTACCTTAGTATCTAACCCAAACTTTCCACCTCCCTCTACAAGGCCTCCCTGCCCCCATTCCTTGTTGGAACTAATTGTTCCCACCTCATGGCTCCCATAGCACCTTGTTTACACATGCACCCGATAGGCTGACAGCAGCAGCTGGGTGCAGGAGTTATTTCGGAGGCATCTGCCTCTCTACCACTAAGAAGGGTTTTGAAGGCAGGGGCTGGCTCCAGTAGGTGCTTCTTAGACCTAAGGCTCTCTACATCCCTCTGCTACCCCCATGACAAGTCCCTCTGGCCCCTTCTGCCAATCCCCTCCCCACCCCCAGGCTCCAGACAAGACCATCCATCCCCCCCCAGGCCTATCAACTGGAATGGAGGTGGGGAGCTGGCTGAGGCAGAGCCTGGGCTAGTGCTCCTAGCTGAGGACCCGACCCTGACTGACCCCAGGCAGCTCTCACAGGCACTCCCAGCTGCCCTGAGCCCAGCGTGTAAGACCCTCCTAAACCTCCTTCTGGGAAAGAAGGGCTCACAGGTAGACGAGGGGCCCAGAGACTGAGCCACTCCCAACCAGGGGAAGCTGTGGGCCCTGGAAAGACTCCCCAACCCTACCCAACTAATCCTCTCCTTCCTCTCCCTGAGGTTGGAGCAGGCTCTGGCTGGGGTCTCTCTGAACACGTCTCTGCCTCCACACTGGAGGGGAGAAGTCCTGCCCTATCGAAAGACGTGGGGTCTCCTAGAAAGTGTAGGTGAAGGCGAGAAAACTCTTGGGGAAGGACAGGACAGACACGGAAAAATAGGCCACACAGAGACAAGAGATGAGCGCCCCTGGGAAATGAGAGGTGAGCCCGAGTCTGAGCCCGAAAGAGAAACCAGGGTCACTAGAAACAGAGGGAAGTCCCCTAGACTCAGCCTGGAAGGGAGTGTGCGGAGCGGCAGCGACGGAAGGGCCCCCCTGGCGGGCAGATTGGGCGTCCCGGCTCGCGGGTCCCCGCGACCCGACACTCAAAGTCAGTTACATAAGGGCCGTAACCGGGTGTGGGGCTCCTGGCCCCGGCGCCCCTCCCTCTGCGCGCCTCTCGCCCTCCGGCTCGCGACCGCGCTGCGGCGGGCCGGGCAGGAGCGTGCGGGGCCCGGCAGGGCGGGGTTGGGGGGGGGGGGGTTCTGGCTGCACCGCTCCACAGGGACCCGCCTGCGGGAACCGAACCCGGACCTCCGCCGCAGACAGGCCGGGAGACCGGCTGGGACCGGCAGCGGCACGTGACGAACTCCAGACCGGATCTCCTGGACCCCTCTCCTGGCCCCTCAACCCTGAACTTCGAGGCGCCTCGATCCCCTGGACCCCAACTCAGACCGTGGAACCTGGGACCCCTAGGGCCCTTCCTGGACCTTTAGACCCTGTTCTCGCCCCTCCCGGGACGGCCGGGGCCCTTGGGGGCAGGTCGACACGTCCCTCAGCCCGTCCTTCCCAGGGCCCCGCGGTCGCCCCCCAGGAGGTCCAGGCTCACCTGGGCTGACCGGGGCGGAGTCCTGGCCGCGCCGGGCCGGGTCGCGTCCTCGCTCTCCGCCGCTCTCGCCCTTTAAGAGGTTCCTGCCACTTTGCCCCGCCGGGGCCGTCCACCTGCACTGACAGGGCAACTCTGACGTAAGCCCCGCCCCCTGCCCGGGAGGCCTCTTAATTGGTGCAGGCAACTGCCAATCGGCGGGGCGGCGGGGAGGGCGGGGCGGAGGGGTGCCAGTGCCGCAACCGGGAAGGGGTGGGGGCTGCAGGTAAGGTCTTCCAGCCCCTAGCAGCCCCGCGAAGACTGGAGGGATCAAGGGAGGGTCGGGAAGGGAGCTCTTGAGTTGGTGTGGCCTTTGAAGTCACGTGGCGAAAGCCTGATGCAATTTACCACGTGGCTCTGCCCCTAAGGATACTAGATAGGAAGGGGATGATCTTAGGAATCAGGGGAGCCTGGCAAGACTCACCTGGATCACCTGTTCCACCGCTTTGCCCTGTGTGACCTTGAGCAAGTCGCTTCGCTGAATCTGAGTTTCTCAACTATAAATCTTAGGATGTTTTCCTGAAAATTAGTAACGTATGTTAAGTGCCAAGCACAGCACTCGGTAAAGGTGGATTCCCGTTCCTCTCGTCCCTATCTTGTCACTTCTCAGAGACTTTCCCCTTTGGACAGTCGGTCCCATCAGGTCTGGAAGGGGCTTATATTATCACTGATTCAAGTCTCTGCCCCTCCACCTCATTTCAGACCTGCGCTCATACACCTCCAATGGCAAAGCTCACCCCTGATCAGGGGACTTTGAAAGGGTCCAGAGACTTCTAAAGCTCTTCCTCAGGTTCAGGTTAAAGCTGTCCTCCAGGACATCTACCCAGAGAACAAGCCTAATCCTTCTTCCATATAGAGGAATCAGAGCATACGATCATAGGCTATTCCAGGCTGGAGAGCCATGGAGAGCCAGTCCCTTCTTTGACAAGTGGGGGAAACCGAGGCCCACTGAGAGCAAGTTACTTCCTATGAATTCAGAGGTCTTCCTACTATTAAGAGATGGGCTCCAAAGTCAGATGGCCTGGGTCCCAATCCCCAGTACTGCCACTTACCACTTGGGTTACTTTGGGCAAGCTACTCTCTCTCTCCAAGCTAGTTTCCTCCTCAGTAAAACAAAGTTAAATAAAAGTATTCTTCCTCAACGGTTGTTGTGAGAATTAAATGAAATAACCCATGTAAAGTCCTAAGAACGGTACCAGTCTCAGCGTATGCAAAGTGTTAGCATTTACTTGGTTATTAATGTTATGGTTGTAGCATACACAAATGAGAGGTCATAAATTCATTTTGTCCCCTCCCCCACCCAATTCACTGATGCCTCCTCTGAGCCAGATTTTAAACTTCAGGACCCTGGTCTCTACCCTCGAGGAGCTCCTCGTCCTGCAGAGGAGGCTGGGCTGAGACTCTGAATCTGGTGAATGCTTCCTGAGAGAGGTGGGGAGTTCCAGAGTACCAGAGAAGTTCTGGATCCTTTGACCAGAAATTGGACATGCGTGAGACCCCTTCAGCCCCTAGCCGTATGAATCCCATGGGGAGACCTGATGTACCCAGGCTCCCAAGCATCTTGTCACATCTGTCACTCGTCCACATACTCACCTGCCCACCAAGCAGCACTGCCCAGTACAGGGCAGAGAGCGTAGCATAGTTGTGTGCCCTTGGGCAAGTTACTTCCACTCTGGGATAAAATAGGATTAATAATAGTACTAACTTTTTATAGAGCGTTGTGAAGATTAAATTACAGCGGAAAAATAGATACGCAAATACCCAATAATGGATCGAGTATTATTTTTTAATTGCTCCCACGCGTAATTATTTACCCAGGAGAGAGAGAAGGCTGTGAACTTGATTTGGCCTCGGCAGACGTGTTCCCTCCCACCTAGACCTCCGATTCTCCAGGGGAGGGGAGAATCCCAGCAGTGGAGCGGTGGGAGCTAGTCTAACGAGCGGCGCAGGCCCCGCCCCCTCCCTGGTCGGGGCGGGCACAGGCCTCTAGCCGCGGCGGTGCGGAGCAGCCTGTGCGTGACTCAGCAGCGCCAGCGCCTGCCCCAGCCTGATAAGTGCCTGTGTATGTGCGTTGGTGCTGGTCAGGGAGGGCTCTGTGTTTCTCAGTTTTGGGGGGTGGGGGTGGGGGTGGTATATCTGGAAATGTGTTTGTGATTTTATGTGTGTCTCTTCTCCCCTGTGTATTGGGGTGAAGGGGTGTGCGCGAGGGTGTGCCCCGTTGGTGAATTTGTATGGAGGGTGTGACTTTGTAAAGCCTGTCTCTCCATGTGTCATATAAACAGGTTGCACCCCGTGCCGGGACCCGGGAGACCTAGGAGCTCTGCCCTGGCCCGGGGTCTTGTCCGCCCAAGCAGCCTGCGTGGGTTTCCTGTTGGAGTGACTTGTGCGCCTGTGGGTCGGTCACTGATGCAGGGGTGCTGTCATTGCCTGAGCTTCGGCACTCTCCCCCACTGCCCCTGCGGGTGGAGATCAGTCTCCATCTCCCGCCCAGAATGTGGGGAGCAATTTGCTACCTGAGATGCGACCCGGGAGGGGAGAGCTCCTGAGAAGGCAACTCTGATTTAGTCACTACTGCTAACAATTGTACATGCGTTCTCTCCTTTATCTTGTTCAATCTTCACAGCCAACCGTTTTCTGAAGAGGATCTGAGACTCTGAGAGCTGAAGGGACAGTGGAGGCCACACAACATTTAAGCAATCGTAAGGAGGGTGTCAAGGTGACAGGCAGCGTGCAGCTCCCCACCCCTGCCTGTGCAGAGCTGATAAGCTTGGGGCAGGGGAAGGGACCTGTTTGTGGCTCCTGCTCCTCCTCTGAGTTGCATGGGCCTCCAGTCAACTGCTTATCCTGCCACAGGCAGGACTGCCACCAGCTGCAAATAGGCCTTGAGGTGGGTGATAAAGAGGCCACAGAATGGGGAGAGGGGGTTAAGATTTGAGAGCGTCCATTCCTTCAACAAAACTTTATTGGGCACCTTATTATAAACCGATCAACAGATGGTGATGTAACCACAATATTGTGAATATAATTAATATTTCTCAATTGTACATGGAAGTGATTAAAATGGGAACTTTTTTTTTAATATATGTTACCATAATAAAAATAAAAAACAACTAAGGGTCCCTACCCAAAGCAGGGAGAGGGGGTTCATAAGACCTGGCTACATAGAAGAGTGGAGATGGGTCAAGGAAAAGTTCAGACCTGAGGCAGGGGGTATGGCTGGGATCAGCCTCAGGTCTGAATCCTGACTGCACCATTTACAGGTGTATGTGACTTGATATTCGCATTTCTCTTGTAGCCTGTCTCTTCATCAGTCAAAAGAGACAGCAGCTCTCACCCAGCCTGCCTTACCTGGCCCTGGGATACTAGAAGGGAAGGCTGTTTATAAACCATGGATTGCTCTCCATACCTAATGGATTTTCCTGCTGTGATTCATGGCTCCCTTTGGGGAGGGCCAGAAAACAGCTGTGCATCCAGAGCCCAGAGAGGGGAAAGAGATTCTATCTGGGGGATTAGGAAAGACTGCCTGGAGGAGGTGACCTTCCAACTGGACTCTTAAGGATGAATTCCTACATTGAAACGGGAGTGCATTTCAGGTGGAGGGAACAACCTGCACGAAGACCGGGAGGTAGGAGAGGGAAAGTGTGGTGCTCTGGGAACAGAAAGTGGTCTGGTATATTGGGAACAAGAAGTGAATCTGGATCGTTTGTGGAAGGCCTTGAATGTCAGGTCAGACATTTGGTGAAAACCAGGGAGTTTTCAGGCAGTCACTTTTATGGGGGAGGGGAATGGGGGCAGGAGGAAGAGAAAGGGAGAATTGTGGGCAGTGGGTCAGGGGTCGGTCCCCTCCAGGAGGATCCATTTGAAGCCTAGGGCAGATCCCCACGGTGACATCAAGGTGGGCAAAAAGCAGGAAGCGGATTTGGCCCAATGGATAGGACATCTGCCTACCACATGGGAGGTCTGCGGTTCAAACCCCAGGCCTCCTTGACCCGTGTGGAGCTGGTTCATGCGCAGTGCTGATGCGTGCAAGGAGTGCCCTGCCACGCAGGGGTGTCCCCCACGTAGGGGAGCCCCGCACACAAGGAGAGCAGCCCCGCGCAAAAAAAAGTGCAGCCTGCCCAGGAGTGGGGCCACACACACGGAGAACTGACACAGCAAGATGACACAACAAAAAGAGACACAGATTCCAGGTGCCGTTGACAAGAATACAAGTGGACACAGAAGAACACACAGTGAATGGACACGGAGAGCAGACAACCTGGGGGGGGGGGTAGAGAAAGAAATAAAAAATAAATCTTAAAAAAAAAAAAAAGGATGGGCAAAAGGCTGCAGAACCCCCTCCAAAGGAAAGCTGGGGACCAGCAGGGGTGAATAAAGAGAACCAGATCAGATATCCCAGTCCAGGGAAGGACCTGAGCAGGGCCACGAGGAAGCCCACCCCTGAGGAATACTGAAAGGCCCTACTACCCCAGACGGCCTCTGGGTTTGCTGCAGTGTGGGGAGGGGGCCGAGCCTGCCGGGAGAGTCCCTTTGCGAGGACGGTGCCCTCTCCACAAGCCCCTGTAAAAACACTCAGGTGCTTCACCAACCTATTCCCATGAGATACCCCCATTTCATGGATGAGGAAAGTGGCGCAGAGAGAGGCGAGTGGTCTGCTCTCGATCACACAACCAGTAAATGGCAAGGCCAGGACGTAAAGGTAGCACTCCCGATTTCCTGGGAGGGCGGGAAAGAGCTGAAATGTTTGGGCAGGGTTGCGATGCAAGCAACGTGGGCCGGAGAGCCGACCAGGGTGCTTTCGGGGCAGAAGGAACGGTGGTGTCTCGCGCCACCTAGCGGTCGTAGAGAGGATGGGGCGGAGAGGCGGAGCCGAGTTACGCGGACCGCAAGAAGGCTCGGAAGCAGGGGGTGGGGTGAAAAGGGGCTTTCAGGTGGGGCTGTCCTGGATTGCACCCCGTGTTCACCACGACTTGCTGCGAGTCCTTTAGTCTTGCTCTTCATCCCTTCTCTCACTGCCTTTGAGAGGACTGAAAGATAATCTTCACCCCGTGGAGACTTTTCAGTCTTTATTTTCTCTTTGTAGTTGGGGAAACTGAGGGTTCAGTGGGCCAATCCAGTTTCGTGGGGCCATGGAGCTTATTTGTGGGCCTCTTTAAGGAAAAGAATGAACAGTCAAGACTTCACCACTGAACTGTATGTATGCTTGATAGTGGTTAAAATAGGAAATTTTATTTTGTATGTATGGTTTTTTTTCGTGTATTTTTCTTTGTATGTATGTTAATGCCCTCAAAAAAGAAAAGCAAATTTTAAATTTTAACTGAGAATGCAAAACACTCCCTGACTGAGGACACAAGTGGGAAGGAGGGGAAGTCAGAATGAACCACAAGTCTTAACCAATTGAGGTTAAAATATTTTACTTATACGTTTTACTGAACCATATGGCCTTGTGAACACATTGCTAAATTCTCTCCCAACATCTGTGAAACTGTGAGGTCTGAAGCGTCAGCCTCATGGTAAGTCTGTCCCTCGTCCTGCAGGAATTACACATGAGCTCTTCCACAGGAGATTCGGGAATTCTGAGGCCACAGCAGGATCTGTTTCCGGTCTCCCACCCTCCCACTCAGGCAGGTCTTTCACCCATATCTCCAAGAGCTTCCCACCTGAACTGATCCCGTACCCACTGCACCTTCTGAGTGCTCACATCCTAGGAGCTGGGTGGCTCCAGCCAGTACTGCTCAGGACCCTCTGTTCCATCCAGACAAATCTTCCTTTGCCTTCCAGGCTTGGGTCCAACTCCATAAGCTCCTGCCTGCCCTCGCCTCCCCAGGCCGTGCCAGCATTGTGTGTGGCATTCAAAGAGGCCCGTGGTCAAAGCAGTGCTGTCACTGCAGCACTGTCAATCTAACGTCGTCCATGGGTGGTCAGTCCCAATGGACACAGCCTAAGACCTTCCTCCTGCAGCCAGGCCTGTGCTAGGTACCATGCAGGGGACAGAGAGCCCTAAACCCAGTCCCAGTCCTCTTTGAGTTCACCAGGTGGTAGGCAGGTTGGTGAGTTGAAGCTCTATGTAACCCAGAAAAACATGTTCTTAAATTTAAATGATTCCTGTGGTTGTGAACCCATCATAAGTAGGACCTTTTGAGGCAAGGTTACTTCAGTTAAGGCGAGGCCCACCTCAATCAGGATGGTCTTAATCCTATTACTGGAGTCCTTTATCAGAGAATGAAATTCAGACACAGAGAAAGCCACAGAAGCAAGAAGCTGAAACCAATGAAACCTGGAAGAGAAGGAAGAAACCAGCAGACACCGCCAGGTGCTTTGCCATATGACAGTGGAGTCTAGGATCACCAGCAGCTGATCTTCAGGAAGAAAGCATCACCTTAATGATGCCTTGATTTGGACATTTTCCCGGTCTCAAAACCATGAGCAAGTAAATTCCAATTGTTTAATCAGACCCTTTTCATGGTATTTGCTTTGAGAAGCCTAGGAATCTACAACAGCAGGTAACAGGAAGATAGTTCAGTCCCAGTTGTCCCAGTATTGAGTTTGAACAAACAGAACCTCAAACCTGGAGTTGAGCAGAGGTGGTTTTGAATCTAGCCTGGGGAAGCAGACTTGGCCCAATGGATAGGGCGTCCGCCTACCACATGGGAGGTGCGCAGTTCAAACCCCAGGTCTCCTTGACCCATGTGGAGGTGGCCCGTGTGCAGTGCTGCTGCGCGCAAGGAGTGCCCTGCCACGCAGGGGTGTCCCCCACGTAGGGGAGCCCCATGTACAAGGAGTGCATCCCGTAAGGAGAGCCGCCCAGTGTGAAAGAAAGTGCAGTCTGCCCAAGAATGGTGCCACACACACGGAGAGCTGACACAACAAGAGGAAGCAACAGAAAGAGACACAGATTACCGGTGCTGCCGATAAGGATAGAAGCGGTCACAGAAAAGAACACACAGCAAATGGACAGAGAGAGCAGACAACTCGGGGGAAAGGGGGGAGAATCTAGCTTTAAAACTTGTAGGACTAAGAAGAATTTAGAGCTCAGCCAACCCAGGTGGTTGTCAAAATCTTTTAGCCATGGAAGCCCAATGTGGGAAACAGAGGGAAGCAGAGCTGCTCTGAGTGAAGCAGTGGATATGTAAGAGCATGGGATGGGGGAGTTCAGCGGCTTGGCCTTTCCCTGTACCACCTCTGTTTGACCTCCCCTGGCCCCACTCATGAAATATGGGTTGGAACCACTATTCTAGATCAAGCCCTTTGCTTTAACAGATGAGGAAACTGAGGCCCATAAAGGGTAAGAGACTTGACCAAGGTCACTGAATTTGTTAGTGCCTGAGGCTAGAGTCAAACCTTTCTCTGCTCTTCTTCAAGTTTGGGGTTCTCTTTGCTTAACCTCAATACTGGACAGATGGGGCTGAACTGTCCTCGCCAGCCCTGATATCTCTCTGCTCCCTCACTCTGGATCCTCTGTCCATGCAGCAGAGCCAGAAAAGGAGAGAGAAGCTCAAAGGGGTCCTTAAGTTCTCATGAGCTGGGCCACTTTCAAAACTTCCACTCTGGAATGTGGTCAGGTATTTTTGTCTGTCTTGTTCATTACTTATCCCCAGCCTGAGTAAAGAGACTGCCACACTGTGAAAAAATAAGTATTAGTTGAATGAATGAACGTGAGGCAGTATCCCGAGGCCCAAGGTAGCAGTGCCATCCTGGGTGGGGGGCCCATCCCTCCAGCTTGGCCTTATCCACCTCTGGGTTCCTCGCCTGATTCCCTGAAGTGATGTGGGCCTGGCTTCCTTCCTACAGGCCTTAGCAAAGGCCTTCAACTTCACTGCTGCTTCACCTTCAGAGCACTGTCCTGACCATCGGAGGTGGCCAAGTTTGGATTCTCTGTCAGTCGTGTGACTTTGGGCAAGTCATTTCACCTCTCAGAGCCTCCATCTCCTCGTTTATTAAAAATATTGACCTTATAGGGTTTTTAATGCATTCATTTGAATAGTTATTAGGGTTTTTCACATTCCAGGCACTAGGTAAGTCCCATGAGAATGAGAAAATTAGTGAGATAGTAGTTTGTAAAGGACAGTGTAAAGTAAATGATAGCTCCCCACCCCACCTTTCCCACCAAGTTTCTTCCAAAAGAATTCCTCCCTCATTCTTTTTTTTTTTTAAAAGATTTTATTTATTTATTTAATTTCCCCCCCTCCCCCGGTTGTCTGTTCTCAGTGTCTATTTGCTGCGTCTTGTTTCTTTATCCGCTTCTCTTGTCATCAGCAGCACAGGAAGTGTGGGCGGTGCCATTCCTGGGCAGGCTGCACTTTCTTTCACGCTGGGCGGCTCTCCTCATGGGCGCACTCCTTGCGCGTGGGGCTCCCCTACGTGGGGACACCCTTGCGTGGCACGGTACTCCTTGCGCGCATCAGCACTGCGCATGGGCCACCTCCACACTGGTCAAGGAGGCCCGGGGTTTGAACCGCGGACCTCCCATGTGGTAGACGGACGCCCTAACCACTGGGCCAAGTCCGTTTCCCCCTCCCTCATTCTTGACCCTTTTTTAGGAACCAGCTCCAATCCACGGCTTCCAGGGATGAGGAATGAAGGAAAGGAGCCAGCAGGTGGCTGAAGAGTGAACAGAACTGGACAAACGCAGAGCAATTAAATAAGAGTGCCATCACTGATTATGGTCAGTAGAGGGCAGCAGCATCCATGAAATGAGCCTGTTCACTGGTAGCCTGGCTAAATTTCTCCCAGGCCAAGGTGTTTGGCTGTGTTCCTGTGTGTGCATGGTGTACGAACGAGGGTGTGCCTCGGTGGGAGGTGTGTGTACAAAGTGCCTATGATATGGGTGCATGTGTGCGTGAACAATACATATACAGGTTTCTGCATGAAACAGGAGTGCAGTTCGCAAGCAGGCATGTGCGTGTGCCTGTGTGCACATTCACGTGTGTGTATACACATCTCCATGTGAGTGTGTGTGAGCACAAAATGGACCTAAGGAGGGGAAGAGTGGAAGATGCTTGTGCACACAGTCAGGTGTGTTTCTGTGCGGGCCTTGTGGCCGTGTTGCCATCTGGACACTCTCTAGTGCAGCACCTCTTAACCTCCTGAGTCCCGGAGCCCTGGAGCATCCCATGAAGGCTGAGGATCCTCTCTCCTATAAAGCACAGAATGATATGCAGTGTACCCCATTTCAGGGGGGCTTTGGAATCATCTATGGATTGGAAGTATACCTAAATGTAACAGAGTAAGAGGCTACAGGTGATGCTTTCCCCCTTCTTTCCAGGCTTACCAGGTTTCTCAGTTTCTATAATGAGCATATGTTTCTTTAATATAGGACCAGGAAACCCCATAAATGTTATTGAAGGGGAAAAAAGCCCTCTGTTCCTTTCTGAGCTTCCTTCCCGTTCCCTTGTGGAGCAGCCCCATTCCCAGGGGTCTGGTGATGCTGTGTGGGCCCAGCAGGGCTCCTGAGAGAGGACAGGTCTCACTCGGAGTGGGGGCCACTGGCAGCCGCAGCGGAGATCCGAAGAGGGCAAGGGTGGTGTGGGAGGTGCAGTCAGAGAATGCTTCCGGGAGGCAATCAGGGGCTGCAGACACTGACACATACCAGGGCTCTGCCCTGCTCTGCCCCTTGGGAGAACTGCCTGCCCTCGGCAGTTCTCCTCTAGTGGGTCCCCTTCTTCCTCCAGGGGAGCGTAAGGTTGCAAGCAAGCAAGTTTGGGCTTAGGCTCCCAGAATCCTTCCCATTTGGAAAGGGCCCGAGGGGTCAGCTGGATTTGCCAGGCAACTGGGAGCCACCAAAGGTTGAAGGTAGAGTGTGTTTTCCCCATTGATAAGAAGGTACCATAGTTAGCACGCACAGTTGTAGTCTCACTGAGTCCTCAGGAGAATTCTGGGAAGTTAGCTTTTAAAATAATTATTACCCTACTTTACAAAAGGAAAGTAAGGCCCAGAGTGACCATACAGATATGCTTTCCATTTGGGCAAACACAAAAGTGAATTAAAACATCTGCACCTCACACATAAGTCACACAATCATACTCTCAGACACATAGTACAAACACAAACACCTTGAGTCAACCCCCCTCCCCACCCTGGGCAGCCCTTATCCCTGCCCTCCACAGTCCACAGTTGGGGGTTGCTGAGATTCCAGTCTGGGTCAGGGCCCAAGCAGTCCCCAGGGTGGGCAGCCCCTGGCTGAGGTCTTTCCTGACACTGGGTCCCTGGAGGGAGGTGGCCCCAGGAGCAGACGAGGGGCTCGAGGCCCAGAAGCCCTAAAGGCCTGGGTCCCAGGTAATGGGGAGGCAGCTCTTGGGCCAGGAAGTAATTCCTGTCCAGAGCGGCACTTAGAAACAAGCAGCCAGCAACTATGGGAGGAGCACGCTGAGGAGGCAGAGGTCTAATGCCCACCCGAGGGGCTGCCTGGGATGCACGCCGAGGCAGCTTGGTGCCTCTGTGGCCAAAGGCAGGGGCACTGCAGGGGCGGGGAGTGGGGGGGGGAGGTTGGAGTGGAGTTAGTGGGAGCCCCAGGAGGCAGGTGGTGTAGGCAGGCCCTGGAGGTCCAGGGCATGTGGATTAGGGTGGAGGGGACACAGCAAAGAAGCTGCTGATCTGGGTAGTAGGGAGAAGGGAAGTCCAGAGGCCTGGTTTGATTTGGGCCATGCTCTGGGAAGTGGCTGCAGCTGCCACATGTGCCTCTCACATCAGGCAGCGTTGCACCTCCCTGAGATGGGGTCTGAGGTAGGGCTTAGCTTTCCCCTCAGTGTGAGCAGGCAGGTCTACATCTCTCTCCAGACACCCACCCCCATCCAAAGGTGGCGTGAGCAAACGAAGCAGTCAAACGTGCAGATACTGAGAACAGTGTTCACTTTATTGGGAAAAACAGAAGGTTGGATCCTTGGTAAGTATGCGACCTGGGGTACCAAGCAGGCAGGTGTTTGAGTCACGCTTGGTTTTTGACCTGCCCGATTTCCTCACTCTCAAAATAGGATAGTCTGGATTATACCAGATCCCCAGGCATCCTTTTCCCTGCCCCTGAAAAACGCCAGGGGGCTTTACCAACAGATTTCTATTTCTGGAATCAGTTTTCTCCCCGGCTGGCAGAGCCCTCAGAAGCCATCAACTCCTACTCCTCTCCCTCCATCATAAAGAGGCCCAGAGAGGGACAGAGACCTTCCCAAAGTCACACAACAAGGAAATAGACGATGGAGAGTCAAACAGACGCACCCTGACTCCTAGAATGGGACTCGTTCCAAGAGGAGATTCTAGAAGCTGTGCTCCATCAGATGGATGTGACCTGCAGTATCACTCACCAATGGATTCCATCCCCATGACCCAGACATTCAGGCCAGAAGACCCAGACCTGTTCCACCCCGAGACCCTGCCTTCCTTCCAAGCTGTCCTCCCCTGCTTGGGTCCTTAGAAGGGCAGTCCTAGTAAGAAAACAAAAGGGGACAAGTAAGTATAAGGTACTTGGGAGAAGACACCTTGAAAAATGCTTCTCCAATGCAGGCTGTCCCGCCTTCTGAAACTCAAGGAGATGGTTAAAGGGGAAAGGCCTTTGCTCCTCCCCCTCCCCAGCATTAAGCATCATGGGTCAGAGCAGGTATAACCGACATCATTAGATACTACTTCAAAGCTCCATTTATTGAGCACTCACTATGCACTGGGCACTTTGCTCATCCACTCAATACAGCGACTACAGTGTGCCAGATGCTGGGAATACTGCCATGACCAAATCAAGCAAATTCCCTCACTCACAGCCTCTTTCTGTAGCTTCACAATTTCTTACCAGGTAAGCACTGTCATCCATGTTTGAGGAAATGGGCTCAGAGAGTGAAATGACTTGCCCAAGGTCACATGGCAGAGAAGGGGCACACAGCAGAAAAAATTACAGAACAATTAGGACTTCCGAGACAGGGAGGAAATGGATGGGGAGATGGACCTGCCAAGGTCACAGCAGTTTCTTGGGTAGCTGGCATGTGCCTTTCCTGCCCAGATGGTGAGGCCCAGAAGCTGGCACATGGAATCCTCAGTCCACGACCATGAGACTAGATGTGAGTGCTTCCCACTGTCCTAGGTGTAATCAGAGAGGTTCCCCTTGAGAGGAGGAGGAAAGGGGGAAGCGGGCTTGACAGTCCTCGGAGGGGATCCTATTTGGGTCTGCCTCTGACAAGTCATGTCGCCTTGGGCGAGTCATTCCCCTCTCTGTGCTTCAGTTTCCTCACCTGTAAAACAGGGGCAATAATGCCTACCTCCTAGCCAGGCTGGGGAGATTAAGCGAGTCTCTTAGTGTTAAACGAAGGTCCCTGGGCAAGTGCTTTCTACTCTGGGCAGGGCTGTGCACCAGGGGGGCTCATCCCCAGGGCAGGTGACCTGACTCCGGCTCCATCAGGCTGTTCGCCTTGAGCTCCCCCCGCCACCCCGAGTCCATTTTGAATTCCCAGCCAGAACCACTCGGCTGGCCCAGTCTCCTGTTTCCCAACATCTGCGAGCTCAGAGTGGGGGGACCAGGCCCTGACTCTCATCGCCTTCCCCTCCCCAGCTCCCAGCTCTACGTATTCAGTGCCCAGAAAGGAATTCGAGGAGCGCTCACGTGTTTGTGAGTGAGTGCTGGGGCCAAAACCTACGGGGGTCACTTTCTAGGGATTTGTGAGCCTCCGGGGCTGGTTCTCTGCCGGGATCTGCGACAGGTGCCAGGCCCTAGGCTACAGATCTGTTGCTGATGTCAGGAGAGGCGCTGGACTTTGGGCTGCCACCCAGCAGATGCCCAGCCTGGACTGTTGCTCCTCCAAGCGTCCTCTCAGGATCCTGGTGGCCCCTCTCCATTTGAGAAGCATTTCAAATTCCAACCAGGCACACTCCCTAGAGGGCTGCTGCTGGTACCGCTGTAATTATTAGAGAAGAACCCTGAATTTGACCCTTCTATGTTCAGGCACTGCTAACAAATGGCCAAGACCAGGACTCTTACTAGAGCCTGAACATCGTATTAGACTGGTCCATTCTCTCATCTTGGACCTAGGAGGAAACAGAAACTCAAAGAGGTTAAGTCCCTTGCTTGGGTCACACAGCCAGTTGGCTTCAGAGCAGAGATTTGAAGCCAAGTTTGGGGTCTTCCCAGGCCATGAAAAAGACAACGTGAGGGCTCTGGTTTACTCCTCCTGCAATCCCCCACCCCCAACCTCTCTTATGACTCTTGACATTATCCATCACTCCCTCCCCCTGGGAACGCCCTCCTCCTCCAGTTTCCATGGCAGCACATTCTCCCCATCCTGCCTGATTCTCCAGAGTTTCTTACTCCCAAAGGTGGCTCCTCCTGAGTCTAGGAAAAAAGGGGATCACCAGGCTGGGTTCCCAACATCTCTTCTCTCTGCATCACTACCTCTGAAAGCTCATCCACTTTCCCCCTCAGTCTCGAGCTCTGACCTTGCATCCCCCCTCCACTTTTGAGTAATAACAGCTACTTACCATGTGCTAAGGGCTTACTTATATGCTGGGCCCTAAATGTACATTATCTCATTAAATCCTTACAACAACCCCATGTGCAAGTCCACTTTACAGATGAGAAAACTGAGCTCAGAGAGGGAAAGCCAAGGTCTGATTTCACCCTTAAACACTACTTCTATTACATCCAGCAGAGATATGAAACTGTAGGGCACTTTGAAACTAGGAACAAAACCTTCCCTCCCACCCTCTGGAGAGGAAGGAATGGGAATTTGGGGGTGACAGGGAGGACGACCAGACTCACTCCGCAGTTCTGAGGGCCCTGTGCCGATCGAGAATGATTAGTTTGGAGCTTTAAAATGTACCCTGCTCAGCACATTTTGAAATGTGAAGTTAGAAGAGCTTCAGAAGGAGCGAAAGTTTGTGGAAAATTGCCCTTTTCTTCAGATTCCCCCCCCCTTTTTTTTTTTTTAGGAGGTACCAGGGATTGAATCCAGGACCTTGTTCAGAGGAAGCAGGTGCTCAACCACTTGAGCTACGTCTACTCCCCTCCACTTGGTTTTAAGTCTTCAAAAATTTCACCCCAGGTTTCGTGCTGCTAAGGTCCTTCTATTTCAGTGATGCCTGGAATTGAGTGGAAACTAGACTCTCGAGTTCCACCGACCTGAGTTCTGCCACTAACAGGCTCAGTGACCCAGGGGTGAGTAGCTTGGCGCTCTTGGAGTTTCAGTTTTTTTTCCTGTCTAAAATGGGAAAATACCACTTCTCCCACAGGGTTGTCATGAGGATCGAATGAAAGAATGTGCATAAAGTGCTTGGCACAGAGCCTGCCACACCGAAGTACTCAGTTAAGCCCTGGGCTCAAGTGGGGCCTGCCATGCACAAGAACATCTTCACGCGCTGTTGCGTCACACTGTCCTCTCTTTTTGTAGGCCCCCAACCCTATTCCAGAATTGCTGCAAACGCATTTCAAAAGAAAGCTAGAAGAGGCACTTCCCTGTGACACCCTCCCTGGGGCCCTCTGTCACTATTCTTATCACACTGAGGTGCAATTGTCTGCTTCTGCTTTTACCTCCCAGCATGGGCTTGGACCTTCTGAGCCCAGGGCTGTCTGACTTGTTTCTGAGCCCCACTACACATGCACAGCTGGGAATGAAGCAAGAGTCAATCCAAGTTTACTTTATCGTAAATGCATGACCCAGTCCCTGCTGACCCAGGACAAATTTATTTATCAGGAGTGGGGAAAAGCAACCAGCTCTCTGATATCCACAGGAGATGGCAGTGGGCAGGCCCAGAGCAGCCTCGAGACAGGCCTGTCCTGGGAGAGGCCCTGGCTCCAGCGTCACCTCCTTCAGGAGTCCTTCCCTGTTCCTAAATTGTCTCCCTTCCTGCCTTCTCCCCAAGCATCAACAGGAGGGGTCTCGGCTGATGAGGAGGGTCCACGAGGGTCCTCCGGCGTCTCCTGCCGGGCTGATCTCTTCTCCTCACCCTTCACGGACTCCATGGTCACAGGCTCCGTTTGAGTTATGAAGGTGATCTGGGTGGACTGGGATCCCCGGCTATAGTGGCCTGGGCTACGGTCCCACACCTGCCCAGCACTCAGGGGAGCCATTTCCAGGACGACTGTTCCCAGGTCTGGGGCTTCCAGGAACGTCACCCTGAGAAAGGGACTGTGCTTTGCCCGCTGAGAGCATCCTGCCCCCTGATCTGCTCCGCAGCCCATCTTGGTGCTAAGCCCTTGCCCCTTAAATGCTAGTTCAGTCCCTGCTGGAGTGACAGCCTCCCAGACAGGCAAAGGCTTTTGTTCCAAGGAAATGACTGTCAAAGAGAGAAGAGGTATATTGTTTCTTTTTTTTTGCCTGTTTGAAACAAAGACGTCAATTTCTTTCCATCTGTCCCAAAAAGGGAAGAAAATTAAATTTGTTTTTACAAAGGTGTCAGCACACTACTTCAATAGGGAGTCAAGGGTGCATGACTCGCAGCATCTGTGAGGGAGGGGAGAGGAGATGAGGCATGGGGGAGCACAGGGAGCAGGGACAGACCCGGATCTGGGAGCAAAGACCTAGGAGGGCCTGAATAAAACGACGAATGAAGAGAAAATCTATGCTCTGCTCCCAGCGGGGGGACCCACCCTCAGCAGCTGGAAGGGGGCAGTCAGGGAAGGTTGGGGAGCCAGGGGGGAACCGAAGAGCCTGGGGAGGAGACAGGGCGCACATGCTGAGGCCAGAGTCTGCGCTGTGAAAGCCTTCTCTCCCCCTACCCGCAGTTCCTTCAAAGCCAGGTCCCACCGGGGCGGTTCCAGCGCCTATAGGACACAAAAGGCACAGCCAGATGTCGGGAAAGGGGGAGGAGGATTTCTTCCTATCAGTCCCAGGAGCCACTTACCATCCATGGGGCTCTAACGCACGTAGCTCTGTCTTCGAGCACCCGGGCCGGAGAAGCTAGGGCCCTGGGGGCTCCGGAAAAGTACACTCACCCTCTGGAAGCAGAAGCACCGCCCCTCTACCCTTTCTGGGGCCGCAGCCCACCATCACCCCTCAGGAGCAGTGGGGCCTCCTGGCTCCTTAAAACTCGGGGCTGGGACCCTACCCCATCTGCGGCCCTGTCTGGCTACCTTATCTTAGGGCCGCTGGAACGGAGCGCTTGGGACACAATCCCGATGCTGGAGCCCCGCCCGTTCCAAGGAGACGACTGTCGAGGGCAGGAGTTATATTGTTCCTCTCTCTTTTATAAGAAGATAAAGATGCCAAGTTGGACCCTCACTGTGGCGAGCCCGCCCCCTGCTAGAACTCGGGGCTGGGACCCTACCCCACAGTTGAAGCCCTACTCCACTGCACGCGGATTCCATCTCGCCCCTCCCCGCTGCAAAGAGGCCCAGTCTTGCAGCTCCATTCTCAAGCCACCGTCCCCACCACGGCCCCCTCTCCGCTCCTGGGCCGCCGGGTTCCTTCTAGTCTAAGGCGGGACCCACACTCGCGCAAGCCCCCGCCCCCCACTTCCCGCCAGGACCTTAACTGAACTTGCCACGGGTGTGGCCCGGCTGCACTGCAGGGGCCCTATGTCGGGGCCCAGTTCTAGGTCCCACTCCCCCTGGGTCGCTAGTTCCCCGAACCCCGCCCAGGACCGTGCACCCAACAGCGGCACCGCCCCACCGCCCTGCCCTCCGCCCCGCCCCGGGCCAGAGGCTCTGGCCACCCCCGAGGCCCAACGTCAAGGCCCCCGTAGGCCCGGCCCTCTTCTCCACCACAGTGGCCCTATCTGGCGGCCCCGAGCCTCGGGCCCCACCACTGCCGCATCCCCTCGCCCCATCAGAGCTCGGCCTGGCCTCCAGGCCACCTCGGAGGGGCGCGCGGGGGGCCGGCCGGGCCTGGTCAGGCAGCGGCGCCCCCGCCGGGGCCGTCGGACGGGGTGCAGGCGGAGACCCGCTCGCGGGCGGTGGCTTGGCGCGCGCGGCCGAAGCTGCCGGGCTCCGGGCGGCCGCAGGGCGCGCGGCAGAGCTGGCGGAAGCAGCGCTTGAAGTTCTCGTCGAGGAAGGCGTAGAGCACGGGGTTGAGGCTGCTGTTGGCGTAGCCGAGCGCGATGCACAGGTGCAGCGCGGCCACCACGAGCGGGTCGCGCCGGTCGATGTCCACCAGCGTCCAGACGATGACGAAGATGTGGATGGGCGCCCAGCACACCACGAAGGCGCCCACGACCACCAGCACCATGCGCGTGATGCGCCGCAGGCTGCGGTCCTTCTCCTTGGAGCCCGACAGCAGGCGCACGCTGCGCAGGCGCAGCAGCATGAGGCCGTAGCACACCGTGATGATGAGGATGGGCAGGACGAAGGCGAAGAGGAACACGCAGATCTTGGTCACCCTGTCCCAGTACCAGCTGGGGCTGGGGAACTGGAGCGTGCACACCACCGCCCCGTCTGGGCCGGGGAAACAAGGACAGACAAACAGGGTGTGAGGGGTCTGTGTGCCCAAGGGACCCCGCCTGCCCCCTTCCCCCGGCAGCTTGGTCGAGTCCCACAGCCTCTTCCCAACCTTTTCCCAAGGACTGCCTGGAATGTCCTCCATTGCTTCTGTGCCTGGTGAGCTCCTGTTCACCCTTAAAGACCCAGCAGGACTGGCCCTCATCAGGGAGGGCCTTTCTAGGTACCCTCTCAGCTCCTTTATAAGCCTGGATGTCCGTGGATGGCAGGAATGGCATGTTAGCCCCGCCCACTAAGTGCCAGTCATTGTGATCACTCAAAAGGCCCCCACCCATTTCCAAACTGGCTCCAGTGGGAGCAGAACTTCTAAATTTGGCTGAAAGATTACGGAATTAAGAGGAGGATTCAGGTCCTACGAGCAGTGTGGTGTGACCCTGGTCAGATGACTCAACCTCATCAAGCTTCAGTAAAGTGGGAATAATAACAGTACCTACACGTCACGGGGTTGCTGTGCAGAGTAAATGGGCTAAGGCACACAAAGCGTTCAGCATGGGGGGTTTCAAACCCTTGGCACACTCCTAAGGCAGAGGGGTAAAATATGTGGGAGCCCAAAGGTCAGGGCTAGGGTCAGGGTGGGAGGGAAGCTCCAGGGAGGCAGATCGAGGCTTCATGTCAGGAAGAACTTGTCCAGAGAAAGCGGAAGCAGTCAGGATGGAATGAGCTCCCAGGTCCGGCCTGAGCTTAGGGGACATTGTGGGATTCAGACACAGGGCTGAGTGCGGCTGGCCCAGGGGATTCCCAGGATCTCACAGCATTCTGGGATTCGGGGAGTCACTCAGTGGCCTTGGAGCCTGAGAGTTTTGAGAAGGGGGCTTGAGATGCATGCCCTCAGCCCACAGACAGTGGGGGCCCACAGGACACCACGTAGGCAGGACCCCCAGGAATGATTTAGTTCAAGATCTTCAGGGTACAGATGGTGAAACCACACCCAGAGAGGAAGAACACTTGCCTGAGGTCACACGGTGAGTGGCATACGGAACAATAAGGGCTGATGGCACACAATGGGGAGTGTCTGTGTGGGAGTGTGCAAGGGTGGGGAGGAGGAGGCCCATCTGGTCCAGCTCCCAGCAGGGCTGCAGTTAATGACCCATACGCTGAAGGCTGACACTGAAGAACAGGCCCTGGCAGCTGAGGCAGGATGGATGGATCAGGCGCTGATGCTGTGTGAGGGCAGAGGGGGCTCTAACCTTCTGAGGGCCAAAGGTGACTAAGAAGCCCCTCACCAAGCCTGCTCCCCTCTCCCACCTGCAGCATTGACTCTGCAAACCTTCACCCCACCTGAGGGGCAGAGGGAGCAACATATCTGGAGGCAGGAATCTTGAGCCCATTCCACCAGATACCTTATTATGTGACCCTAAGTAATCCACTTGACTTCTCTGATTGTCAGTTTTCTTAAAGTCAAATGGAAGTAGGAGACCGTGCAGGATTAACCATGCTAACAGCTACTAGTTTTTGACAATAAGGTGGCCTTTCCTACATGTTTTATACGTATTTGTTTCTTTAAGTTCAACATTCCACGATAAAGTGTGGCTTAGATGGATTAATTAGGCACTAGTATTTTTGGCCCCCTGCTAGACTATGTTTCTTGCTCCCTTCCATTAAATTGGGGGGCCATGTGAACAGCCATCACTAGGAAGGAATGGGCCATAACATTTAAGAGCGGGTGTGCTTTCTTCCTATTCCCTCTCCATATTCATCTGATGGGCTGGATGCCGAGGAGTCAGTGGAGGATTCTGAAACCACTGGTTGCATCCTGGATCCCTTTAAGATTGTGCAGAATAGAGCTCCCCCTCCTCCTCTTGCTCACATGGTATTATGATATAAGTGAGAAATAAATTTCTACTGTATTAAGCCACTGAGTGTTGGGGATTGTTTCAGCAGCTATCTGAGTAATACAGGAGTTACTACAATATTACCATTTTACTCTGAGGAGATGTACCTATCTATCCACTCGGCAGAAGACTGGGCCTTGCTGTGGCCATCTGGACCAAATTGGGGAAGGTTTTTGGGTTGGAGCTGCAGATTTTGCAGCCTCCACTGCTCACGAGTCACCCTCACCCTACTGGACATCCATCTCTCTCCCTGGAGGTCAACCATGCACATACTCCTGGACAGCTGCCAATGTGCCCATAGACCAGCCATCCATAACATCACTGGCCAACCATTCATACATTCTCCTTGGCGAGCAACCCATACAACCACGGACCAGCCATTCATCCTCTCAAGTGTCAACCGTCTATAATTCCCCATTGGCCAGCCATTAGCCAGCCAGCCATGCTTTCACTGATGGGAGATCCACACCTCCACATTGAGCCACCTACACCTAGTGACCAAAAAAGCCATAGAGGCCCATTTGTTACCTCCTGTCCCTCACTCACTCACCCCGGGGGTGGGTCACAGCCATGACCATGATGGGCACACCAACACCTGAGGCCAGGACCCAGATGCAGATATTTATCAGCTTGGCCTTGGCAGGTGTACGGAAGTCCAGGGCCTTGATGGGGTGGCAGACAGCGATGTAGCGGTCGACACTCATCATGGTGAGTGTGAAGATGCTGGTGAACATGTTGTAATAGTCAATGGAGAGCACAGCCTTGCAGAGCAGTTCTCCGAAAGGCCACGTCTTCATCAGGTACTTGGCACTCTGGAAGGGCAACGTGCTGGTGGCCAATGCATCTGCCAAGGCCAGGTTAAAGATGTAGATGTTGGTGGCCGTCTTCATCTTGGTGTACCTTGGAAGGAAGTGCATGTATAATTGTTCCCATTGCACAGATTTCAATTTCACATGAAACTCAGGGAGGCAAAGTGACTTGCCCAAGACCACAGAAAAGACAACAGCAGAGGCAGGACTTGAACCCAGAACTATCTGACTCAGCAGCATTCCTTTCCACTATGGATGTAAAAGGATTTCTGTGGCTTTGGGTAACTTTGATGGAAGTTATCTTAGGAAAAATCCTTATCTTCTGAGAGGTGCCAAGCAATATGGTTAAAAATAAAACTAGGCTCCAGAGGAAAGCAGATCAGAGTTCTAATCCTGCCTCTACTCCTTATTAGCTGAGTGGCTCTGAGCCAGTAAGTTGAACTTCCTGAGCTTCAGTTTCTATAACTGTAAAATGAAGGGTGATACTTGTACCAACTTCACAGGGTGGATATGAAAATTTAGTGAAAAAATTTCACTTAGTCCTGAGCCTGATGAATGACATGGTAAGAGCTCAGGCCATCACAGCTGTTGTTATTCTTCCTTTATGAGGAATAAGGCTGGGGGCTAAAGAGGGACCTGACCCTCTGGCCTCTGCCCACTGACCTAGCCTTCTGGAAATATGATTGGCCAACTCGGGAAGGCTCTTTGCTTGGAGCACCAGCTGGGGCCTTGGAACCCCCGGGTGTCCTCCACGTAGCCCAGGGCTCCTAGTCCTCCCTGTGTTCCCATTCAGCTTTCTTATCCCCATGCAGCTGGGCTCACCCTTCTGTAGAAGTAGCAGCACATCCCCCTCCCCACCCACAGTGGTGCAGGGAAGGGGAGCAGCTGATATAATATTATGCATCTAAACTGGGGCATGAGCCCAGGTGTCCAGGGCAGATGCCTGCAAACCAAGCCTTGTAGCCAACACTCCCCAACATCCCTCATGCTCTATGTTGAAGCACAGCTGTAGAACCACAGCCAGCCCCTTGTTTGGCAAACATTTACAGTCTGGCCCCTTCTGCGCCAGGGCTGGGAGCCTGGAAAAGACTACATATACCAGACTGTCTCAGTGCAGGGTGACCACCACTGAAACACACAGGTACACTGAGGCAGGGGGAAAGACTTCTTCCATGCACCAGGAATGGTCTGGGAAGCACATTGACTTCCCAGTTGCACAAGTGACTCATTGTATTTCAGAGCAGGAAGGGCTCTGAGAGAGCAAGAGGATTGTTTTATACAGTGTGGCCTAAGAACTGCCTTTGGAATGACCTGAAATGCCTGTGAGAAATGCTGATTCCTGGATCCCATAAAACTTAATCTCTGCAACTGAGGCCTGGGAATCTTCATCTTTAACAAGGCTCCCTCCCCCCACAAGTGATTCTTATGAACTCTAAAATTTGAGAATCACTGATGTAGCCTAAGCTCTATTGGGAAGAGCTGGGGAGACAAACCAAAGCCCATCACTCACCCAAGTTCACACAGTGACAGTGGCACAGCCAAAGCAGGTACATATTAAAGATCTCCTGACTCCCAGACCAGAGCTCTCTTTCCGCTTTCCCACACACTGACTCTCCTTTCAACGATGAGCGCTCAGTATGCTTTGAATGACTGAATGAACTCACGTAGGCTAAGGCTATTCCTTTATGAAGTGACTGATTATGAGGGGTTTGGGGGAAAAAAAGGGAACTCACTCATTGTCCTCCAGGGCCAGCATCTGTCCCATTCCCTCCCAAAATAGCTGCCATTTGCACTGAGGCTGGAGAAGCAAAAAGTTTTGCTCAGAGACAGCAGAATTGCAAGTCTCGGGAAGTGTGTCTCCAGCGGGGTGCGGGATCACAGCTGTGTGGGAGGCGGTCTCAACCCCACAGCTGACTCGTCTAATTTTTCTTCGCTTACGCAGAACAATTAGAGGCTGTTCTTTGCCTGCTATTTTGATTTGTGAAGGATCCTTCAGTTTCCCCGGGGGCTGGGATGCTGGGAAAAGGGTGATGGCTGAGCATTACAGCACTGCCTGCCTGCGGGCAGCGCCGGAAACTCGCCTCCCCACAGGCCTTCCTCCCCCTCCCCCTCTCCCTCAGCCCGGACAGGCACCGGCTGCCCAGCCCAGTCCTGGCGGCCTCTTTGGCGCTCCCCTCTCCAGCCCCAAGACAATTGTGCTGCTCCCCTGCTCTTGACCTCCCACCGGCTCCCCTAAGTTCCCTCTGGGTTCTACAAGCTGGTCGCTGACCACCCCCTGGCTTGGCCCCCAGTGCCTTCCCTTTAGCCGATGTCCTCGCCCACCCCCCACGGGCCTCCTTGTTGTTCCTTGGACACGCCAAGCCCACTCCCACCTCAGGGCCTCTGCACTTGCTGTTCTCTCTTCTTCTCAGTTCACTGAATTAAAGACTCTATTCAAATGCCATCTCCTCAGAGAGCTCATCCCTGATCACCTTATCCAAAGTGCCCCTCTCCTGCCATCACTTTCCAGCTCCTGAAACCGCTACATTTTCCTTTATTGCACAAACCATCAACTGCCTTGCATTTGTGTTCTTTCCTATTCATTTGTCTCTCTCGACCACCTAAGCTGTCCCTGAGGGCAGGCACTTTGTCCATTTTGTTCCCTACTATGTCGCCGGGCCTACCAAGAGTGCCTAGCCTACCAAATAGCAGGTTCTCAAGAGATAATATGTGTTGATGGGTGTCTAAATCCAGGCCTCATCTGCGCTCTCGGGCATCACTGCAGCAGCCTCTCTTCCCCACAATTCATCACCCACATAAGCCAGGGCGCTCACTCTAAAAGGAAAGTCTGCTCAGGACAGGGTCCTGCTTACTACTCTTCTGTGGCTCCCCATCACCATCCTGGAAGCCTCCTTCCCTACAGTACCTCCCCATGTCCAGCCACAACCGTGGTTCCTCAGACTGTCTAGCATGCCACTATACCGGTTTGGTGGAGATCCTTCCAAACCATATATATGGATACAGTTTTAAAATAAATTTTATTTCTGCAAATGTAATACAATTACATAGTATAAAAAAGTCATACAGTACTAGAATGAACAGTTGCCCCATCCCCCAACCTCCTCCTCACTCCTCCTCACACTATGGGAATCTGTCCTGATTCCCATAGGCAACCACCTTTAAGGTGTTAACTATTCTCCCAGTGATTATCTCCACAATTCTAAATAACATGCTTCATCACCTATTTCTTGGTTTATCAATTTTAGATGGTATCTGTAATCAGGTAAGCTATGTGTGGTAGTTTGAATTCTGTACCCAGAAAAAAGACATGTTCTTAGCCTTAATCCACTCCTGTGGGTGTGAAGCCATTGTAAACAGGGCCAAGTTGAAGACGTATTTTTAGTTAAGGTGTGGCCCAACTGACTGAGGCTGGGCTTTACTGCTGTCACTGGAGGCCTTATGAAGAGAAAGCCACGTGGAGGAGCAGCAGGAAGTCGACTGAACTTGGAAGAGAAAGAAGAGGCCACCATGTGTTTTGCCATGTGACAGAAAAGTCAAGGCCAAGGATCGCTGGCAGCCAGCCCCAGACCACCGGTCTTCAGGGAGAAAGCATCGCCTTGCTGGTGCCTCCATTCTGGACTTCTTGCCTCAAAACCATGAGCCGATAAATTGTTCAAGCCAACCCATTTTGTGGTATTTGTGATCACAGTGGGGAAACAAACACATTAGGCTATGTAGCAGTAATAATCCCAAAACCTCAGTGGCTTAACAAAAGAAAACTCTCTCTCTCACTCCAGTAGGGTCCATTCGGGGTCTCCAGAACAACTATATTCCATGAGGTCACTCCAGGCTATTTCAGGCGTGTGGGCTCTGCCATCTTCATCCAAGCCCTCAGTCACCACAGCAAGAGAAGAGGCAGGTACGGTGTCACCTTAGCTTCCGCCTAGAGGTAACACATCACTTCCACCTGAAGCCCACCGGCCAGAACAGGCCATGTGGCCCCGCCCAGCTGCAAGGGGCTAAGAAGTGCAGTCTTCCATGTGCCCAGAAGCAAGTAGAGCCCAGCATTAGTGAGCACTAGTCGTGTCCCTCACAACTCCCTGTTATGGTTGATGAGGATTAACTTTTTTTTTTTTTTACCACCCACCATCCTTCAATATAGTTTTTCATAATTTTTAGGTAAATTGGTATTCAAGGTTTACTTTTTTTTTTCCCCTTTCAGGGTTTACATTGTTATGCCTTTGTAGACACTGCCCACTGCTGAGCCAAATGTAGATATGGTCCACTACTGAGCTATAATTATACTTATTTTCTAGTATAACATTTTGGTTTTTTTCCTGGGGTTAATAATTGCCTCTTTCTTCTTATTTGCTTGGTTTTGTGTGTATATTGTCTCCTCGAGCATTCCAAAAAATCTGTAAACTGCCTTTTCTGTATAGTCAGATAATCTAGCAGTGCCTTTTGCATTCCTAATGATCTACCTCCCTTTGCAGTCGGGGACTGGTTGTGTTCTACACCAACTGCACACATGTCCTTCTGAATTGGAATGTCTGTTTTCTGGCTTGCAAGTTTCCCTTTATCTTGGGTTATATCCTCATTTCGATAGAACACATACTCTAGTCACATCGTGAGAAAGAGCACATAGAAGGTGAAATTTTTACACCTTGCCTGCCTGGAAATGTTTGATTCTAGCTTTCCTTTTGATTTATAGTTTGGCTGTGTATGGAATAGTAAGCAGTTTGGAAATCATTTCCATCAGAATTTTTTAACCATGGCTCCTTCGCTTTCTAGCTTCCAGTGTTGCCACTGACAGGTTTGAAACCATCCTGATTCCTGAGGATTTGTGTGTGATCTCCACCACACACACACACACACACACCACAAGAAACTTTTAGGATCTTCTCTTTATCCCTAGTATTCTGAGATTTCATGATGATGTGCCTTAGGTTGCCTCTTTTTCATTTGTACTGGGCCTTACCAGTATGAAGATTCACATCCTTCAATATGAAATGCCATCACATTATTTCTTTGATAATTTCTTCCCCTCTGCTTTCCCTGGAATCCCTAGAAAACCTCTTAGTCACATATAGGGCCTTCTGGATTGAGCCTCAAATTTTCTTACCTTTTCTATTTGCCATCTTGTTGTCTTTTTGCTATACTCTTTGGCAAATTTCCTTTTCATTATCTTTCTACCCTTCTATTGATTTAAACATTTTTTTGGCTCTCGTGTTTTATTTTCCCACTACTCCTTCTTCTTTTATGATTATTCCCTTTTTTTTTTTTTTAGGAGGTATCGGGAATTAAACCTGGGACCTTGTACATGGGAAACAGGCACTCAACCACTTGGGCTACATTTGCTCCTATTCCTTTTTTTTATATAGCATCTATAGCATCTTATTTGATGGATACAACATCTTCTCTTAACTCCTGAGGACACACTAATTTGGGAGGGGGGGCATTAATTTTCTTCTATTCTCTGCATTGTTCATTTGCTTCAAACATTTTTGTTTGTTTGTTTTTCTGGTTTGGCTGTCGTACTGGGTTGAACAATATCCCCAAAATTCATGTCTACCCAGAACCTCAGGATATGACTTTATTTGGAAATAGGGTTTTTGCAGGTGAAATTAGTTAAATTAAGATGAGGTCGTAGGGAAGCGGACTCGGCCCAGTGGTTAGGGCGTCTGTCTACCACATGGGAGGTCCGCGGTTCAAACCCCAGGCCTCCTTGACTGTGTGGAGCTGGACCACTCTCAGTGCTGATGCGCGCAAAGAGTGCCATGCCGCGCACGGGAGCCCCCCACGCAAGGAGCGTGCCCCGTAAGGAGAGCCGCCCAGCGTGAAAGAAAGTGCAACCTGCCCAGGAATGACGCTGCACACACTGAGAGCTGACACAACAAGATGACGCAACAAAAAGAAACACAGATTCCTGTGCCGCTGACAACAACAGAAGCGGACAAAGAAGAACACACAGCAAATAGACACAGAGAACAGACAAATGGGGCAGGGGGGAAAGGGAAGAAATAAATAAATAAAATCTTAAAAAAAAAAAAAAGATGAGGTCATGCTGGATTATGGTGGACCCTGAATCCAATATGACTGATGTCTTTATAAGAAGGGGAGAGGACACACAGAGAAACAGATGCACACTGAGGGGAAAAGTCCATTTGAAAACAGAGGCAGAAATTGGAGAGATGCAGTGATAAGTAAGGCAACAACCAGAAGCCAACAAGAGGCAAGGAAGAATTCCTCCCTAGAGCGAGCACGGCCCTGCTGACACCTTGATTTGGGACCTCCAGACAATAAATTTCTGTTGTTTTAAGCTACCCAGTTAGGGTAACTCATTATAGCAGCCCTAGAAAACTAACTTAGCCTCCCTCTTTTATTCTGGGGACTTCCTTCAACTATCTGGTGATGCTCAACTAAAGGTCAATTGGTTAGTGCAGCACTAACTAACCAGCTCTGTATCAACTGGTGGGATTCGGTAGGGGCACTGAGTGATGCCTGGCTTTTACACTGGGGGGTGTCTAAATATCAACTTCTTTAGGTCTCTCTCTGGGCCCTTCAGAGAAGAACCCCATACCTACTGTCCGGGGAGCATACTTCTGGCTGGCAGGATCCCAACAGCAGGGCTGGAGAAAAGACCTGGAGAGTTCTCCCCTCGCTCCACCCCCATTTTCCACTTGGTATCTCACTCCTGGCCTCTTCTGTGTCTTCTGGCCCCTTCTGGTTCCTCCATGTTAACTTCCCCAGGAAATAAACTTTGACCTCTTGGGGGGAGTCACATGTGCAGGGTACAGGGGTGGAGAACCCGAGGGTGTCACTGCTTCCTCTGTGAACAATCTCCCTGCTGCCTCTTTTTTCAGCCCCACACCTCACCCCTACTCAGCTTGTTACTCCTCTTCTACTTCTTTTCCACCACCCAGGTATGTGTTGACATATCTCAGAGAAAATAAAACTGAGGCACAAAAGGTGAAGTGATTTGACTTACCCAAGGTCACATGACTTGTAAATGGCAGCGCTGGAATTGAAATCAGGAAGTCTAGTGCCAACACCTGGTTACCACTTTGCCACACTGCCCTCAGAATTTGTTATTTTCCTTCCTCCGAACCTCTCATAATTAATGTCATATAAAGGTCAATGTGAACTTATTATAAGCTGAGGCTGCTCACACATCCAAAAGGTATTAAATGTGTCAGGCACTGACATAGTCATACAGGAGTGAAGAGGAAATTCTGCCCTCTTGAAACATAAGGCCTTCAGCAGGGACAGGCATTGAACAAACTGCTGCACTGATAAATGTAAAGTTCCCTCTGTATTAGTCAGCTAAGGGGGAGCTGATGCAAAATACCAGAAATCTGTTGGTGTTTATAAAGGATATTTTTTGGGGGTAGAAGCTCACAGTTACCTGGCCATAAAGTGTAAGTTACTTCCCTCCCCAAAGTCTGTTGCCACATGTTGGAACAAGACGGCAGCCAACATCCTCTTAAGACTCTGTGGTCCCAGCTTCTTCCAATATCAGCTGTAGGCTGGGATAAGTCTCATTTCTCTCCAGACTCAGTTGCTCTGCTCTCTCCACAAGGACAGCTGTAGATTATCAGGCAAATGGCTCGTATCTCTTCCCAGGGTCTCTGCTAAGTCTAACAGAGCCTTCTCTCCTCCCTCACATATCTGCTTCTCTGTGTATTTACTTCTCGGGGCTCCAATATCAAAACTCCATCTGACTCCTGTGCCTTGTCATTTTCTCCTACTGATGTGGCCCAATCAAAGCCCTATTCATAATTTAATCAAGTTAAAGTGAAATCTCCAAAAGACCAGTTTATAAACATAATCCAATATTTATTTTTGGGATTCATAAACAATACTAAATTGCTACATCCACTATTACCTCTCTGCCACAAAGGATAAGAATGGAGTACAGCAAGGGAGACTAGCGTGTATGGGGTGGGGAGGGAGTGGAGGGAGCCTGGCTTAGATTGGAAGGGTCATTGATGGCTCCTCTGAAGAGGTGACATTTCTGCCAAGTTAGTCAGGATGTGGCAGGACAGAGCTTGATGAGCTGCAGGTACGGTCAGAATGCCAGCGTGACTAAACAGCAGTGAGCTAGTGGGGAAGTGATGGGAGATGCATGGGAGAAAGTCAGCAGGAGTCAAACCATGCAGGGCATTTGGGCCATGGCAAGAAGTTTGGATTTTATTCTGAGTACAACAGGAAGCCACTGGAGATTATAAGCAGGTTTAATTTATGTATGTTTCTTAAAAGATGGTTCTGACTAGTGTGTGGAAGCTAGGTGGAGGGCAGAGCAAGAGTGGGCAAGACAGTGAACATTCTAGAAAAAATAAATCAGTTACTGGGCCATTTCCCAAACATCATCATTGGTCTGTCTCTGGTCACCTCCACCCCCATTTTTTAAAGCGTGGGTTCATCTGGGGCCATCACTGTGTCTATTTTCCCAGCTCAGGAGTTGGAGTCATTCAGATCTTGGCTTTTCTACATACTTAGCTGCATGATCTTAGGCAAATTACTGCACTTCCCTGAACCTGTTTCCTCATTGGCAATTTCACAGTAATCATTCTTTCTGGGAGCCAACATAGTGAAAGCGTCTAGCTTGCTGGCAAGCATATGGACAAGAATTTTTCTGCTTTTTTCTCATAGAGTTTAATCCTCATCCATTGGCCCCAACCCAGAGGTATGGAAAGAATAAAGGTCTGGCTGACACTGTACTGACTCTGAAATGTCTTCAGAAAGCCTTAACTTTCTTAGCTTTGTTTAAATTCTGCAGGTGCTGGGGAACTCGCCCCCAACCATCTTTCTCAGTCCTCAAGGAGGCTCAGAATGGCCAAGCATGTCCTTTCCAGAGCCCTTAACCCAATCCATCTTCTGCCAAACAAGCCCCATCAGCAGGGAGGATCGTCATCACCCCTATTAATTTTCTCTCAATTTGATGGAGATTCGGTGCACTCGGTGATTGAAGTGCCTCCTCCCACTTCAGCCTGCACAGCCAGGAATTATATTAAATCTGCACACGTTCCTGGGCCTCTGAGAGTTGGGTTTCTCAGCTGAACATCCGAGAGCAAGCTGATAAGTAAGCTTCTAGTAAGAATTTTCTCCCCAGGCAAACCCAGAGTGCTTGAGCAGACTGATGTCATAATGCCCAGTGCCCTGGAGAAGGAGGTCATGGCATTCCCTCCTGCATACCAGGCATCCATGGGTCTGGTCTGGGTGGGCTGCCTGTTTTCCTTAGGCAATGTACTCTAAGTGTCTTTTCTTATATGTGCCAGGTCCTCTGCCAAAAGCAGCAATAGCATGATTTCATCTTATCCTCACTGTAACCCTGAATACTAAAACCGTCTTCATTTGACAGATGAGCAGAGTTAGATGATGCACCCAAAGACACACAGCAAGGAAGTGACAGAGCAGGATTCAAACCTAGATCTTGCTCCCTGCCCTGGCTTATCCAATGTTGGCCATGGTGAGAGCGGCCCAGTTTGGTAGCCAGGACAGAGTGGGGTAAAGTGGTGCAGAGGCGGGCAGGCTCCACAGCCTTCATCTGTTGTTCACACATTCTTCCATCCTGCATTGGTCCCAGGATTTGAAACTGACGTGCAGGGAGTGCACAGCCCAGGTGGGGTTGGGAAGGGTCAGACTTGTAGCCATCAGGACCCTGTCAGCTGCACAATGACACGGCCCAGAGGCTGATGTAAAACATTCTCCTTTGGAGCGGTAGCTGGTATTTGGGGACAATAACTACTTGTCAGGTCCTTCTCAGGCCTGATTTCATGTACTCCTTATACCTATGAGATAGGTGTTTATTTGGTTTTGTTTTTTAATGGTTAATAAACATTTGTTGAACACATACTGTGTGCCAGACTTTGGGCTGCACATATTACATCATCTAGTCCCCCCAGCACACCTATGGGGTAGACAGTATTTATTATCCCCACTTGAGGTCATCAAGTCCTGAAAAGGCCAAGCTGAAATTCAAGCTCAGGCATGTGACCTCAGAGCTGCTGTGCTCTTCGCCCAAACCCCAGAGCCTGACCTTCCTCATATCTTTGGACCCAAAGTACTCTGGGTGCATTTTACATAGTCTGCCAGTAAGTAAAATGCAAGCTCCCCAGGGCAGGAATCACATTTGTCTTTGCTCACCACTGTAGCACACAACCTACAGCACAAGTCAGGTAGTTGCTCAGCACACATTTGTTGAATGAATGCTGGCTACTAGATCGGCTTGTCCTTGAGGTAGGAACCATCCTCCTCATGGTGCATCCCAGAATTCAGCACAAGACCAGGTTCAGAGTAGCTATGGGGCTCCCTGGATGCCCCCTTTATGCATCCTGCTCCTCGGAGGTAACCAACCACAGACCAAAGAGTTCAAAATGGGACAACCCTCTCTTCCTCTCCTTATCTCCCTTTTCTGCTGCTTCCCTTTTCCCACCCAGGACCCACTGACGCCCCCCAAAGGAAACAGGAGTCTAACCACCCTGTCTGCCCTGAATCTGAAGTGACAGCTCTGCCATTGGTGGGGGGAAATGTACAGTCAGATCATCTATCCAAGACAGCTTGTTAGTTAACTAGACTGAGGGGGATTTCCCTCTTATACACACAGCCTATGGGGTAAACATCGGGGCAGAGACCTAAAACAAAACACAACTACAGCAAAAGCAACAAGGTAAGAACGTAGGTACTCTGTCAGTCTGCTCTACCTTGCAACTCTTTAGGGACCAAATCAAACAAACTGGCTTCCGCCCACTTTTGGGGGGAGTGGGTGTAGCTCAGTGACTGAGCGCCTTCTTCCCATGTACAAGGTCCCACGTTCAATCCCTGTTACCTCCTGAAAAATAAATAAAAAATAAACCATTTTGTCCCTGTCACAGTTTGGTGAATTCCAAAAAGAAATATTGATTATGTTTGTAAACTGGTCTGTTCCTATGGGTGTGATACCCTTTGATTGTATTAAATTCAGAGGTTTCACTTTCATTTAATTATATTAAGATTAGGGCTTTGATTCAGCCACATCAGTAGGATGTTGAGTTCCCGCCCCCTTGGTGGGTGGAGACTCACACAGAAAACAACACGGCAGAGGACAGAGGTTAGTTTTGACATTGGAGCTCCAGGGAGAGAGCCAAGCTGTTTACCTGATGGTTTAGAACCAGGCTTGTGGAGAGAACAGAGCACGTGAGAAAGCCCAGAAAGAAAAGAGCCCCCAGGAGAGAGACGAGCCTTATGCTAGCCTACAGCTGAGACTGGAAGAAGCTGGGATCAGGAGCCTTAGGAGGAAGAGGAAGGCTAAAGGAACCCATGAGGAGATCGGCAGCCATCTTGCTCCAACACATGGCACAGACTTTGACGAGTGAAGTAACTTAACTCTTTATGGCCTTGTGACCGTAAGCTTCTACCCTAAATAAATACTGTATTAGTCAGCTAAAGGGGTGTTGATGCAAAGTACCAGAAATCTGCTGGCTTTTATAAAGGGTATTTATTTGGGGAAGAAGCTTACAGTTACTAGTCCATAAAGCGTAAATTACTTCTCTCATCAAATTCTGCTGCCATGTGTTGGAGCAAGATGGCTGCCAGTCCTGTGAGGGTTCGGCCTTCCGCTTCAGACTCTGTGGTCCCAGCTTCTTCTCTTCTCAGCTGTAGGCTGGTATAAGGCTCATCTCTCTCCCCGGGCTCATTTCTTTTCAGGCTCAGCTGCTCTGTTCTCTCCATAAGGTCAGCTGTAGATTATCACGCTCTCTCTCTTCCCCAGGCCTCTGCCGCGTCTATGGAGCCATCTCTATTCCTCTGGGTTCTTCTCCTGTGTATCCAATTCCCAGGGCTCCAGCATCAAAACTCCAATTTTCTCCTCTACCGTGTAGTTTTCTCTTTTTGTACCTGCCACCTTGATGGGTGGGGACTCAACATCCTATGACTGTGGCTGAATCAAAACCCCAATCTTAATTTAATCAAGTAAAAGCGAAACCTCAGAATCTAATACAATCAATACACTCAGAGGAACAGACCAGTTTAAAACATAATCCAATATCTATCTTTGGAAATCATAAACAATACCAAACTGCTACAAATACCCTTTATAAAAGCCAACAGATCTCTCGTATTTTGCATCAGCATCCCTTTGGCTGACTAACACAGTCCCAAACTGTGTGGATAATTGGAGTATTTAGAATTAATTTTATTCTCAAATACTCTTTGAGATCTCAAAAATAACAGTTGCTCACTACAAAATCGTCAAACAATATAGAATTATTTAATAAAGAGAGTAGAAAACCCACTGTTAATAGTTTAGACCATTGTTAGCCAGCTCCATGCAAATGCACGTATGAATACTGTTTTATGTGAATGGGAGCTTGTTCTAATACTGTTATATTTCTTTCTTTCTTTCTCTCAAAAAGAGGCTGTGACCATCTTTCTATAGCCATAGATACAAATTAATATAATATTAGTGGCTAATGATTTTTTCCCTAATCCAAGACTCAGCAAACTTCTGTGTGGGCCAGAAAGTAAATATTTTAGGCCTTGCAGGTCATATAAAGTTTCTGCAGCATTTTCTTCTTCGTGGTGTTGTTGTTTTATAACACTTTAAAAATGTAAAAACCATATTTAGCTCCAGGGAAGAACAAAGACAGACCTCAGGCTGAATCTACTCTCATGTACAGGTACTAAATACTAAAACTACTTAACAATGTTATTTAATAAAGCCTAATAGAGGACATGTAGATTTTTTCTGCTTTTTTGCTATTTAAAATTATGCTGTGGAAGTGGATTTGGTTCAAATCCACTATAGATAGGAGGTCCAGGGTTCAACCCCAGGGCCTCCTGACCCATGTGGTGAGCTGGCCCATGTGCCATACTAATGTGTGCAAGGAGTGCCCTGCCACGCAGGGGTCCCCCATGTAGGGGAGCCCCACACACAAGAAGTGCATCCCATAAGGAGAGCTGCCCCGTGCGAAAAAAGTGCAGCCTGCGCAGGAGTAGCACTGCACACACGGAGAGCTGACGCAGCAAGATGATGCGACAGAAAGAGACAGATTCCCAGGGCCACTGACCAAAAAATGCAAGCTGACACAGAAGAACACACAGCGAATGGACACAGAGAGCAGACAACTGGGGCGGGGAGAGGGGCAGGGGAGAGAAATAAATAAAAAATAAATTAACAAACACAATGCTGTGATAAACATCTTTGTGCATGGGACTGATAGTCTCCTTGGGAAAAATTCCAAGAATCTGAGAGTTGGAAGGAACTTTCGAGGTTCAGTGCTTCACAGGGAGGGCATTCCCTCTGTTGCCCTCCAGACAAAAGGCAACCCAAGTTTCTATGTGAGTATATCCAGGGACAGGGATCTCACCACCTACAGGCACAATCCACCTGTCATTAGACAGCTGGCAGGGTAAGCAAGTTCTTTCTTTTGCAAGCTAACAACTGCCTCCCTCTCCCCTGGTTCTGCTTACAGAGTCAGAATCTCAACCTAAATGGAAATGGTAATAATACATCTCACCAGGCTGTGGTGAGACCTAAGTGAGTTAATACAACTGAGCATTCGGTATGTTAGGAGTTATGGGGGTTGGCATGGCTGTCCCTTGGAGCCCCAGCTTCGTTTGTCCTCATGCATTCACAAGTGTGATTATCTGAATGAAGATGACACTGCTCTCTTATGTTAACGGAGGGCCTGAGATGATGTAGATTAATCTCATTGCAGGTACACAGATGGTGCTCAGGCTCTGGCCTTCCCCCCTTTCTCCAGGCAAGTGAGGTCAAATCCATATCCCGTGGGAGCTATAGTCTCAAATCCATCAACGTGGGCATATGCCCTGCCATCTGGGCTTGCCTCTGGAGAAGATTTGCAGCTGTGGTCCGGCCCCATGGTTGGTTGCATCTGCCCACACCCAGATGTGGTCCTCAGTGTGTTTTACCTTGCTGGCATCACTGCTGGTGGAAGAGCTGCTCAGCCTGCACCGTGTCGCACACACTGCAAGTGGGGTTTGGCCGATCGCCACCAGCATGGCACAACCAGTTCACAACTTTATTCATCCCCTGCTTCCAGACCTCTCCAGAAAGCCCCTGCATGCTGCGCCTCCACTTTGTGGGTCAGGGACTCAGAAGATATGGTCACCCGCTAAGGTTGTAATAAATATCTGTCCATGTCTCAGCTCTCAGAACCTGTGAGCTTTATCTTAGAAATATGGCTTTATTTTAGAAAAAGGGTCTTTGCAGACGAATTAAGCGCAGGGTCTCGCGACAACATCATACATTGACAAGTGTCCTTATAAGAGACACACAGAGAAGAATCACATGGGGAGAAGGGGGGAAGGCCGTGTGAAGAGGAAGGCAGAGATGGAAGGGACACAGCCGCAAGCCAAGGCAGGCCTCGAGCTCAGAAGCTGGAAGAAACAAGAAGCCTTCTTCTCTGGAGCATTCGGGGGGAGCACAGCCCTGGCCACACCCCGATTCCAGGCTTCTGGCCACCAGAACTGTGAGAGAATATGTTCTGTGGTTCAAATCCCCCAGGGAGTGGTAACTGGTTACGGCAGCCCTAGAAAACTAATATAGTAATCGTCACTGTACCTGATTTGGCGCTTTGTCTTCATGGTGGAGTTTCAGGGGCTCTGCAGAAAGCTGCTGACAAGCCGATCCCAAAAGGGCCAAAAGGGAAGGGGCAGTCCAAGGAGAAGCATGGACTTTAACACAGGCACATTTAGGTTCAAGTCCTAGGTCCGTCCCTAACTAGCTACAGTGAGAACTCCGAGTTCTCTGGGCCTCAGTTTGCTCCTCTGTGAAATGGGCGTAGGACCCTACTACCTTGTGAGGGTGTGGTGAGTACTGAATGAAGTACAGCACACGAGCGAGGCTCCTAGCTCACAGCCCGGCACGCCCTTACCATGGCGGCTTCTCTTCCTCTTTCAGTGAGAAAAGCAGGCCCAGAATGACAGCTGCTGGGCTGCGCTGGGGAGGACCTCCCTCCAGACTCCTTGGCTGGCTCCTGGTAACCTGCCACCACTGGGGCAGGACACAGAGCCCTGTGCTGGGGTTTCGGCGTGGGGCGAGGTCCTGACCCATAACCCTGAGTCCAAGCCTCCTTTCCCACTTTACAGATGGGGAAACTGAGGCCTGGAGAGGAGAAGATGAATGCACGAGGTCTCCTGACTTCTGATAGACCAAGTCCTTTCCACTTCCCTGAGCTGTCCTCCCGGATGCTAAACCTTAGATGAGCGCTGAAGGGATGGGGCGTGGTCCTGACCGAGGGCCTCCACAGCCACCACAGGAGGTGAGCACTAGGGTCACCATTTTACAGGTGGGGAACGTTAAGCCTCAGAGCAACGAAGTAACTTCCCAAAAGTCCCACAGCTAGCAGAGACAGGGCCTGGCTTGGGCCTTCGGGGCTGCTGACTCCAGAACTCACACTCCTAACATCCACCCCACCTTCTTCTCCCGAAGGTCAAGTTCAGCCCCTTTGTTCTGCAAATGAGAACACCAAGGGGCAGCTACAGCAGTGATCACAAAGCCTCTAAGCATGGCCGGGAACAAACAGATTAAATAAAGCCACTGCCAGCCAGACGGGGTCCAGCTGGGGCTCCCTCTGTTTGCAGACAAAGGGCGGCTTCTCTCCCAACCGGCAAAACACGCAGGCGGGCAGCAAGGCCTTCCCGCGGCGCCTCTGCCCGCCCTGTAACAGGAGCGGCTGGTGAGTGGCCAGAAATTAATTAGCTGCCTCGGTTTTGGCAAAGCCTGAGGAAGGAGAGCAGTTTAATTTTTAATGAAGCCCAGTGAGCCTGTCACTGGAGAAGACGAAGGGCTGGAACATGGAAATAAAGAGCCCCTTCAGTTTGAACGTTAAGTGGGGAAGCCTGGCTAGTTACGCTCAGGAACAAAAAGGGCAGGCGCATTGTTCAGTTTAGTTCAAGACCCACAACATACCCATGGGAGCCGGGGAAGAGGAGAGCTCCAGCACCCTGGCTCTGCTTCTGGCTCAAGAATGGCCAGAGGGATGAGGCAGGTGGACACAACGGGTACTCAAGGAAAGCAGGCCCTCAGAGTGGCAGGGCAGCCCAGGGGTTCTGGAAATAGGATATGTTCCTCCTGTAAACATCTACTGACACTTCCTGAGCATCAGCCCCTCGGCGGGGGCTCCAGCTGAGCAAAGCACACTCCTCCCCCGTCCCACAGCCACTCACCTGGAGAGAGAGCAGCAAGCAGGTGTCCGAAATGGTACATGGCCCCTGCTCTGATGGAGACACGGAGGAGGGGTACCTGTTGCCTTGAGGGCATCAGAGAAGGCGTCCGGAGGAAGGATTTACTAAACTGAAAGGTAAGGGGTTACTCTAGAGGCACAGAGGCCTGCGGTTCCTGGATATCATATTCTTCTCTTGTAGTGCAGTTGGGGATTTTTATTATAGATCCCAACAGTTCCATGGAGGGAAGTTCATTAACAAGATGCCAACTAAATACATGTAGTTAAGAAATACTTAGGTCCTTAGGGCCAGGGACTGAGCTAGGAAACAGGATATAAAGATGAATGAGACACATGGTTCCTGCCCCCTAGGAGCAACCAGTCTAAAAGGGAAGGCAAACACAGAAACGAGTAACTATAGTAAGATTCTAAAACAGTTTCCTGGCCATCTATTTTTGCGTGCATTGCCCATCCTTCTAGGTGCCAGGCACTGGGTGACAGCACTTGAGTGACATTATCACATCTCATCCTCACAACAACTGACCACAGGATACTATCAACCACGTTTGGCCGATGAGGGGACTGAGGTTCAGAGTGGTGGAGAAGCTTGCCCAGGGTCGCACTACCCATTGCTTGCAGAATCAGTACTCACAGACAAGTTTATCTGGCCCATGAGCATCACCGCTAGGCTAATGCCGGCATCAGGATGCCACACAATCTCCTTCCTTGAAAAAGGCAATGACAATAAGCGCCTTCTTGGGTCATTGCAGGGGGCCAATGTGCTGAAAAGCAGCATGATAAAATGGAGAGAGGGAGGGCTCTGCAGTCATATACCACCTGGGTGTCCTTGGACAAAGGGCTTACATCACCAAGTCTCAGCTTCCTCACCTGTAAAATGGGCACATGAAATTGTTCCTGCCCAAGGAAACTAAATGAGATTTTGCATGTAAGGTCCCCTGTACAGCACCTTCTGATCATGCCTGAGCACATACCATGGATGTAATTGTGGGTTCTTCATTAGTCTGTGTCCCTACCATCAGCCAATTTAAGGTTTCAAGCCCACAACTCCTCGTAACAATACTGCCCACAAGCTTACATTTTTAGTGACTGCTGTGTAGATGCTGCACAGTTTGCCTAACCTGTGCCCAAGGGACGCTCTTTGAGGACGATGCGCCAGGCAGGCCAAGTACAGAGCACTTTATACCATTTCTCTCATTTGAACCACACCAACCTTGGGAAGCAGAATGTACTATATTCTCATTTTGTATACATAAAGAAACCGTAGCCGAAAGAGAAGGGCTTGACCCAATTATAAACTGGACAGACTGGGGATCCAAAGTCAGGTGTTCTGAGAAATCCAGGTTTCCCACTTCCAGGCCTTTGCTCATGCTGTGTGTTGCTTTTCATTCCACCTCTCTGTGCCGGGCACATGATGGAGTTTCACTTTTTTTTTTTTTTTTTTAACATTCTATTATTTTAATTACTTAACATATAAGTCTACCCTGCTCCATGGCCTCTTCCTACCCAGGACTCATGACAAGTCATTTTTCCACAGCAGGAATCAGAAGTCTCATGGCTTCTACCCTTTTTACAGACATTGCTTTACATCCACTTTGCCACATGTGGGCTATAGAGCCAAGAAGGTCTCAGTTTAAAGGCCAACTCTGTCACTTCCAACTGTGGCCCTGAGCAAAAGAACTATCATCTCCACTCTCAAATGGAGATGAACATGGACCCATCTCAAAGAGTCGGGGGAATTAAATGAGACACTATCCAGGAAGCCCTCGGCACAGAGCTGGCCACCTTGTCAGCACTCAAGAAAGGTCAGCTGTCCTATTTTTTGTTAAGTGCCATCGAGTCAATACGCCATATCGTGATGTTGAACCCTTTCTTATCTGGGGTGACAAGGTCTGGGCAGGTGGCGTGTCTTGTGGCTACCCTTCCAGCAGGACAGCCCTCTGTCCATGTGCTGGGTTCTGCTTCCCCCCACTAGAAAGGCATGGAAAATCACTAGATGTGGAGCATTTCCTAGCACTCCAAGAGAGGATGTGTTTTTGTAATCAAGGGAAACAGGGACATCTCCGTCTGTCCTGCAGGGACATCTGGCCTAGCCAGAAGCAGCTTTTCTTCCATGACTTCATCCCTGGCCCTGGTTCTAGAGTGCTGGGTGACCAGCCAAAAGGCATCATTGTCACCAGCATCAGTTTCCTACTATGGGACAGCCCCAGTGCTAAGGTCAGACATGCAGCATCTCCCTTAACCTTTGCCCTTGCTGTTCCCTCTGCCTGAAATACTTTTCCTGCCTGCAAAAGGCCTCTGATCAAATATCTCTTCTTCTCCTGACCCCTACCCCATTCTATCCCTGCAGGCCCACCACTCCCCATCCTCTTACCCATTTTATTTTATTTCACTGCCTATAGCCTTTGCCTTATATCTATTTGTTTATTGTTTATCTTTTCCCCACTAGAATGTCAGCTCCACAAGGGCAGGCACTGTGTCTTGGTCACTGATGCTTTGTCAGCACCTAGGACTGAGCCTGGTACCTAGGAAGGCTCAGAAAACAGCTGCTGAGTGTGTGTTTACCACAGTCCAGTGATGTTGGTATTTTTCTATCATTCCCACTTCTCAGATGAGAAAACAGAGCCAGAGAAGTGAGCATAAGGGTGGACAGCCAACAAAGAGTGGATTTGGATTTGAAGCCTGATTTATCCACCTCTGAAAGATGTGGCTGCCTCTCCAGTTGCTGGCCACATTGCAGGCACTTGGGGTTCTTTGGGCTGGTAAAGGGTTGTCAGTGGCCCCCAGGCTGGGCTCTCTGTGCAAGAACCCATTTTTCACGCTTTCAGGTACTACAGCTTCTAACCACCCTCTTGTTCTCCCTTAGTTTCAAGCATACGAAACATGAAAGGAGAGAGAAAGGACAAGGGGTTAGGAAAGGTGGGTTCCAGTCCTGCCTCTGCCACTAACTCAAAAGACATAGAGCTTTCTAAACCCATTCATCTGTGGCCAACTGAGGTTTGACAAGGGTGCTGAGGCCATTCAATGGGTAAAGGACAGTCTTGTTAAGAAATGTTGCTGGGAAAACTGAATAGTCACATGCAAAAGAATGAAGTTGGACACCTACCGTTTACAAAATTAACTCAAAATGGGTCAATTTTAAAAAAAAAAGAAAAAAGGGGAGTGGGTATAACGTAGTGGTTGAGCTCCTGCTTCCCACATATGAGGTCCCAGGTTCAATTGCTGGTACCTTCTAAAAAAACAAAAGACCTAAATATAAGAGCTAAAACTATAAAACTCTTAGAATAAAATTTAGAGAAATATCTTCAGGACCTTGTATTAGACAATGGATTCTTAGATTTTACACCAAAAGCATGAGCAATGAAAGAAAAAAATAGATAAATTGGACTTCACCAGAGTTAAAACTTTTGTGAATCAAAGGATATTATCAAAAAAGTGAAAAGAAAACCTACAGAATGGGAGAGTATATTTGGAAATCATATATCTGATAAGGTTTAATATTCAGAATATGAAAGAATTCCTATAAATCACCAACAAAAAGTCAAAAAACCCAGTTAAAAAACGGGACCAGGACTTGAATAGCTATTTCTTCAAAGAAGACACACAAATGGCCAATAAGCCTATGAAAAGATGCTCAAGATTATTAGCCATTAGGGAAATGATACCACCTCATACCCTCTAGCAGAGCTATTATTTTAAAAATGAAAAATAACAAGTGTTGATAAGGATGAGGTGAAATAGGAACACTCATACATTTTTGGTAGGAATGTAAAATGGCGCAGCAGCTGTGGAAAATAGTTTGGCAGTTCCCCCAAAATTAAATATAGAATTGCCGTGTGATCCAGCAACCCCACTTCAAGGTATATGCCTCAAAGAATTGAAAGCAGAGACTCAGAGAGATATTTGCACATTGAAGTTCATAATTCATTGACATTATTCATAATAGCCAAAAAGTGGAAACAACCCAAGTGTCCACAAACAGTTGACTGGATAAACAAAATGATATATCCATACAATGGAATATTATTCAGCAATAAAAAAGGAATGAAGTTTTGATATGCAATATGGATATACTTTGAAACATTATGTTAAGTGAAATAAGCCAGACACAAAAGACAGATGTATGATTTCACTTCAATGAAATGACTAGAGTAAGCAAATTCATAGGGAAAGAAAATAGATTAAAGGCTACCAGAAGGAGTGGGGAGGAGGGGAATGGGGAGTCAATACTTAATGGGGGGAAGCGGACTTGGCCCAACGGATAAGGTGTCCGCCTACCACATGGGAGGTCTGTGGTTCAAACCCTGGGCCTCCTTGACTCATGTGGAGTTGGCCCGTGCGCAGTGCTGATGCTCTCAAGGAGTGCCCTGCCACACAGGGGTGTCCCCCGCATAGGGGAGCCCCACGGCAAGGAGTGCACCCCATAAGGAGAGCCGCCCAGCGCAAAAGAAAGTGCAGCCTGCCCAGGAATGACACCGCACACACGGAGAGCTGACACAGCAAGATAACATGACAAAAAAAAGAAACACAGATTCCCGGTGCCACTGATAAGGATAGAAGTGGTCACAGAAGAACCAGCAAAGGCACACAGAGAGGAGACAACTGGGCAGGGGGGAAGGGGAGAGAAATAAATTTTTAAAAAATAAATCTTTGGAAAAAAAATACTTAATGGGTATAGAGTTTTTGTTTGGAGTGATGGAAAAGTTTTGGTAATGAATGGTGGTGACAGCTGAACGACATGAATATAATAAATAGCACTGAATTGCATAGTTGAAAGTGATAAAATAGGAAATTCTATGTGATATATATGTTACACAATAAAAGTTTTTAAAAAAACATAGAACCACACAGCACAAGGAGTAAACCCTAATATAAACTATGGACTTTAGTTTATAATAACATTCTGATAATATTGGTTTATCAGTTGGAACAAATGTACCACACTAATGCAAAATGTTAATAATAGACAACACTGTGTGTGTTTGGGGGGCAGGTATCGACACTAAACTTTCTGTATAATTTTACTATAAACATATAACTGCTCAAAAAAAAATAAAAATCTATTCACATCCAAGATACACAAAGAATTCCAAACAGGATAAAGCCAAGCAGACTCACACAGTGACATGTTATAATCAAACTGTCAAATGCCAAAGATGAAGAGAGAATTCTGAAAGCCATAAGAGAGAAGCAATGTGGCATGTACAAGGGAGGCTCAGTAAGATTAAGTGCCAATTTCTCATTGGAAACAATGGAGGCAAGAAGGCAGTGGGACGAAATACTTAAGTGCTGAAAGCAAATAATTGTCAATCAGGAATTCTATATCCAGCAAAAATATCTTTCAGAAATGAGGAAGAGATTAAGATATTCTCAGATAAATAAAAGCTAAGTGCATTCATTACCACTAGACTGGCCCTACAAGAGATGCTAAAGAGAGTTCTATATGTTGAAAGAAAAGGACAATAGACAATAGATCCAAGCCACATAAGGAAATAAAGATCAGGGTAAAAACCTGGGTAAATATAAATGTCAGTATTATTGTATTTTGGGTTTGTAAAACCACTTTTTACTTCCTAAAGGATCTAAAAGGTAAATGCCTAAAATGTAATGATAAATCAGTGGTTTTAGATTCAAGTATGCCATTTTTAACAAAACTACATAAAAGTGAGGGGTTGAAGGGATATAAGAACATAGTTTGTGTATAATATTGAAATTAAATTGGTATCAAAGCAAATGAGATTTTTATTGATTTGGGATGTTAAATTTAAGGCCCAAGGTAACTACAAAGAAAATAGAGAATATACAAGCTCAAAGAAACAAAAATTAGAGTATGGTTGCCAGGGGTAGGAGTCAAGGGGAATGCGGAGTTAATGCCTAATGGATGTAGGGCTTCTGTCTGGAGAGATGGGCAAGGCTTAGTAACGGGAGATGGTGAGGGTACTGCAACATTGTGAATGTGGTTAATCCCACCAAATGGTATGCTTGGGAGTGGTTGACATGGAAAAGTTTATGTTGTATATATATTCACACAATCTAAAAAAAGAAAAAGAGCAACTAAAGAGATAATTACAATTAAATACATGATTCTAGATAGGATCTAACAAGGAAAGAGGAAAGGCTCAAAAGGACATTATTGCGACATGTGAAAAAACTGGAATGTAGACTATAACCTTTTTATCAATGCTAAACTTCTTGAACTTGATAGCTGCATTTAAGGTTATACATAAGTGAATATTCTTTTTCTTTTTTTTTTTTTAAAAGGTCACGATAATTTTTTTTTTTTAAGATTTATTTTTATTTATTTAATTCCCCTCCCCTCCCCCGGTTGTCTGTTTTCTGTGTCTTTTTGCTGCGTCTTGTTTCTTTGTCCGCTTCTGTTGTCGTCAGCGGCACGGGAAGTGTGGGTGGCGCCATTCCTGGGCAGGCTGCTCCCTCCTTCGCGCTGGGCGGCTCTCCTTATGGGTGCACTCCTTGCGCGTGGGGGTCCCCTATGCGGGGGACACCCCTGTGTGGCACGGCACTCCTTGCGCGCATCAGCACTGCGCATGGGCCAGCTCCACACGGGTCAAGGAGGCCCGGGGCTTGAACCCCGGACCTCCCATGTGGTAGACGGACGCCCTAACCACTGGGCCAAAGTCCGTTTCCCTTAAGTGAATATTCTTGTTCTTAGGAAATGTACATGGCATAATTAAGTGTTCAAAGAGCATGATGTATACAACCTATACTCAAGTGGTCAGAAAATCGATTGATAGACAAGCAGATAGATAGAGAGATAAAAAGTAGAGCTATGGCAAATGCAACATGACAAAATATTAAAATTGGTAGATCTGGATATCTGGGGGGACAAGGGTATGTTGCAATTCTCTGTATGGGTTCGCTATGTTTTTGTAACTGTCCTGTAAGTTTGAAAGTATTTTTTTAAAAGTTTAAAATATAAACAAATAAAGTCTATTAAAAAAAAGACAGAGCCTCTCGAGGTCTCGGTTACCTCATTTGTAGACCATAGGGGTTGAACTTGGCGGGCAGGGTGATGTTAGGACAGGGCAATGGTGAAGCATATGGGCTCTGGGGTCAGAACAACCTGAGTTCCAACCCTGGCCCTGGGACTCTGGGCCAGTTTTGTCATTTCTCTGAGCCTCAAGTTTACTCACCTGTAAAATGAATGCAACTATGCTCACCTCCTATGTGTTCTGTGAGGTTTATATAGGATAGTATATTTGCCACTCTAAGTCCAGTGACTAGCACAAAATAGATGCCCAATAAAGAGAATATTATCTGTAATTCAAATTTCTATGCCTTGATAGAAAGGGTACTTCTGCAGGGGAGGGGAGGGAGGCCATTTCCACCCTCCCTGTATAGTATCTGAACAGGGCTTCCTGACCTCCCAGGACTTGGACGTTTGCATTCTTTCCCCTTAGCAAGAAGGACTTGGAAAGCTATGGAAGACAAGATTTTTGCCGCACACACCCTCCCCAGCCAGAGACAAAGGTGTTGATTTCTGCAGCTGCACTGGGAACTATAAATCAGTAGAACACAGCCAGGACACCCACCCCATCCCACATCCCCCAGCTGGGAACGGGGCCGGTGGTAAATTGCTCATATTAACCAGACTTTCTGTTCTACCCTGCGATTATCCCTCTTCCTGTGTATGCTATGATGTTCCGCATAGCCAATTTGATTTCCAGGTCCCAGAACTCCGAGAGTAATGAAATCACGCCTTGCCCTTGCACAGACCCCATCCTCTCAAAGCTCAGGCACCTGCCAGGGAAGAGAAAAGGGAATCTGAGATCACAGCATCTGAGAATCGTTTGTCTTCAGAGCTCAGCCATGGAGAGAAGGGGCTGAAATTACATTTTTCCTATCTTTTCTCCACCCGAATCTCCCTTGCCATACCTCCACCTGGTGGTCTTCCAGGCACTGCTTGCACACCCGAAGTGATGGGAAGCTCCTTTATTACAAAGCAGCCAAAACCTTCTTGGAGAGCTTTGACTGTTGGAAAATCCTTATAGAAATAATCAGATATATACACAAGCATATGTGCTCAAGAAAGTTCGTGGCAGAATTACTTAGAGTGACATAATACTGGAAATAACTTATCTTCCCAAATAGGGCAGTTCATGCACTGCGGTCATCAAAAACCATGTTTCACAGAATGTTTGATAACATGAAAACATACCCATGATATTATATATACATACATATTATATATGTGTGTGTGTGTATATATATAGAGAGAGAGAGACAGAGAGAGAGAGAGAGAGAACCCAGAAAAATAAAAGAGATGGGAGGAAATATGCAAAGGGAAATGCAAGTTTCCCTTTGTGGTGGGATTATGAGTAATACCTATCTCTGCTTAAATTTCCACATATTTTCTGAAATAACCCCTATATTTGTAATGTAAAAGAAAATTTCTAATATCGAGCTGATAATGTCTCCCATTATTTCTAGTTCTTCCTTCTGGGGATCAATAAATGTTGACTGAACAAATGAGAAACATGTCTCACTCCTCTTCTAAATAGTCATAAAAAATAAAAAATGTTGAATGCACGTGCTGAAGGCCTTCACACAGCATACTTTATAATCACTCTGTGAGGTTCTAGTACTGCTCCCATTTTACAGATGAGAAAACTGAGGTTCAGAGAGGTGTATATGCATTGCCCAAGCTCACTCTCTTAGAAAATGGCACAACTGGGACTCGCTCCCAGGTCAGCCTGGCTCTGACACCCAGCGCAGTTACCTTTCAGAGGTTTGCGGACAATCCGCCCTCCTTCCCCCAGCCCAGTACCTCGCTCCTCTAACCAGAGTCCACAGCTCTCTCCACTCCCCGTGCGTCTGACAGGCAGCAGGGGCAGAGGGAAGTGGAGTCGTGGAGTCAGAACAGCCTGGGTTTGAATTTCGGCTGTGAGAGGCACTTGCTCCCTCTGAGCCTTCGTGTCCTCATCTGTAAATGGGACTGGAAGCCCCCGCTGCAGGGCTGGTGTGCGGCTTGGAGAAGCATCTGGCCTGTGGCCGAGGCTCCTCCGTGTCCTTGGGGATCCTCTGGACTCACCCTGAGGGTCTGGGAGTCACGCCCCCGCCCCTCCAGGGAATGGGACCTGGGAAGTGGCAGGCCCTGGGCCAGGCCAGGAGGCCCGAGGGAACGCCAGCTGGCTCTCCCCACTCAGCTTCACCGGAGGTCAGCTGGCCCTGCCCCCTGCTTCCCAGAGGTGCCACAGCACCCCCATTTACAACAGGGGCAACTGGGGCCAGGGTTTCAGTGGCCCATTCAAGGCACTCAGCTCTCTTTCCTTTGTTCCGAGCCAGTCTCTCTCTCTTTCTCCACACTGTGCCCCTCCCCATCGAGCCCACACCTCTCAACCCCACACCAAATTTGTTTTCCTGAATATTATTCTGCACACGCTGGTTCAAAATTCTCTTCCCATCCATGGTCTGTACTCCCAAACACCCTCATTTCCCGGCATGGCCAGCCTCACCGTGAGATCGAAGGCCTGACCAGCCTCGGCCCCCACAGCTCACTCTCAGCTCTGGCCTCGGCACAGCGGCTGGCCCCTAACGCAGGCTTGTGGGCCTGTCTCCAGGCCTCTGCAGTCTTCCCTCTCCAGCCCCCCATCGGAAGGACTCCCTCCAATTAGCTGGGGCTGGTCCATAGAGCCCCTCTAACTTTTCACACTCCCCAGGAATTTTGGAAGGCACGGCCCAAGTCGCAGATTCATCCCGGGCTCCCCAGGACCTGGCTGAGGCTCCCACACACAGCAGGCGGCCGTGGTGAGGAGGACGCCTGCTGGCACGGCCCTTCCTGCTCTGGTCCCTGCCGCCTCCCTGTCCTCACAGCCACCAGGGTGAACTCCCTGGCCCCTGCAGCTCATCGGCTTAACTTTTCTTTGCTCCTGCTGTTTCCTCGCCTGGAAGGCTCTGCCTTCGCCTTGCCAGGTAGCCAGCTCCTGCTCCCCTTCACAATTCAACCCAGGCAGCACCTCCTCTGGGAACCGGTCCTGGACCTGGTGCCCCCCCAGGTCTGCCACGGTCCCAGGAAGCCGCAGCTGTCCCTGGAGTCATTATTCACTGGGCCTCCTCTGGGGCATGGCCGTGGTAGGAGCCAAAGGCCATATTTGAGGTCCAGCTGAGAGTCTGGGCAGTGGGAGGTGAGGATAGACAGGCCCAGCAAGGGTCAACAGCAGCAAATACTTGTTGAACGTGTAAATGTATAGCCAATGCAAAAAGTGGGAAAACACCCAAGGTGCAGAACGTGGACCGTCAGGCCTTTACAGCCACCCGCGCTCTCCACGTGCAGCAGCTGCAGGGAGCCTGGTTAATCACAGCCACCTGCACATATTGAGGGCCTACTTTTCCCCAGGTGCTGGGCTATAGACTTTTTTTAAAAGATTTATTTATTTATTTATTTCTCTCCCCTCTCCCCCCCCCCCCCCCCAGTTGTCTGCTCTCTGTGTCCATTCGCTGTGTCTTCTTCTATCCTTATCAGTGGCACCGGGAATCTGTGTTTCTTTTTGTTGCGTCATCTTGTTGCATCATCTTGTTGCATCAGTTCTCCGTGTGCGGCACCATTCTTGGGCAGGCTGCACTTTCTTTTGCGTTGGGTGGCTCTCCTTACACGGCACACTCCTTGCATGTGGGGCTCCCCTATGTGGGGGACACCCCTGTGTGGCAGGGCACTCCTTGTGTGCATCAGCACTGCACGTGGGCCAGCTGCACACGGGTCAAGAAGGCCCGGGGTTTGAACTGCAGACCTCCCATGTGGTAGACGGACGCCCTAAGCAGTGGGCCAAGTCCGCTTCCCATGGGCTATAGCCTTTATAATACATGCATGAGCTCATTTAACCCTCCCAATAACCTATCATGATCACCCCAATTTTACAGATGAGGAAATGAGGCTCAGAGGAAGTCAAGCTGTGTGCCCAATGCCAAGTCACTAGGATGTGATCGAGGTGGGATTGAGGCCAGGCTCTACCTGACCCCTAGCCATGACCTCTACCACCACCACACTGTGTCAGTTCACTGGGACCTCTCCTGGCCTAGGGGCCCTGGGTCTAGACCCTAACCAACCAAGAGAGGGGAGGGAGAGAAGGCACAGGGCTCACTCTGGACCTCCAAAACCACATTGGGGACTTAGCACTCTCAATTCTACAAAGTTGACACTTGAGCACCTTTCCCAGCAGGGCCTGGCACCTCGGCAGCAGATGGAGGGGACATTTCAGAGTCCTTCACTCACTAGTCATGACACAGCCCTGGCCCAGGGGGTCTAGTGCAGAGTTCCCTTTCTGGCTCTGTCTTGCTGTGGCCTCGGATGGGAGGGGAAACATGATGCTTCACCAACATTAGTTTTCTCGACCTTCAGAATCAAAGTACCTAGGAGGTATGTACTATATCCACATCTTTCAGATGAAGAAACGGAAGTGCAAAGAGGCAATGCAACTGCTTAATAATCTTAATAGGTGGCACAGCCAGCATTTGATACAGGGAGAAAAGCCAGAAACAACACAGGCCAAGGGGAGAACAAAGGGCAGAGAAACATGCAACTGGAGACAATTACACGAGGGCAGGCTGGGGCTGAGAAGAGGCAGAGAGAAAGAAGACACAAAGCAGAGGGCAAACCTGCTGAAACCAGAATCAGGGCGAGAGGAGGAAAGAAGACAGGGAAGGACTGTAGGAATAAACAAAAGGCAAAGTGAAAAGGCACCGACTCTACCACATTCCAGGATGGGCAAACTGGGCGGTTCCGAGCCAGGTGGAGGAGCGACAGGGTCCCCTGCTAAGTCCGTCACACTCTGCCCTGCCCAGAGGGCTGCCAATGGGGACCCTCTGGGAAGCCAGCCCGGCGCAGGGCACTGCCTCTGCCTAGAAGGAGGGGCTGTCTGGTGTCCGCTCAGAGGGCCCAGGATACCCCCAAGGCCAGCTTCGAGTCACCACATCACTGGCCAGACTCACACTTCAGGAGGAGGAAGTGATGCTCTGTCTTGGGGATTGGATGTCCCGAAAAATCCTGCTCACACTTCATGGAAGCCTCTTCCCAGGAACCACAGACTTTTTGCTATGAGTGCAACTCCCAGAGCCCCTGATGTGCATCCAGAAGGATAAGTGGGCTTCTTAGAAGAACCACGCTGGCGAGAAAGGGCCAGGACATGGGGGAGGGGAGACTGGAAAGTGCTTCATGCGCGGGAGTCTGAGCCCCCTTTTCCTTCAGCCCCTCATCCGCATCATGCTTTTCCTGTCACAGGCTCTTCCCTCAGCTTTTTACTTAATTACCTCCTCCTCCTTCCTCCCTGACCAGGCAAGACTCCACCCCCTCCCCTGCTCTGTGGGCTCCCAAAACCCTTAGCACAGCTACAAATTTATATTTTACTGGATAACTAGCTGTTGAATGTCTATTCCAGACCTTAAGCTCCTTGAGGGCAGGGGCAGTGTATTTTCCCTCCCCCCGGCCCATTGTATCTCGGCACCTAGCACAGTGCATCCATAGAATTCTCTGGAATGAATTCATTCTTTTTATTTCTTCACACAGAAACCCTCCCTGTTCTCAAAGAGCTTAGGATCTAAAAGGCTCAGATATCACATGTTATCTCATTTAGTCCTCACCGCAAGCTTAGATGCCTGTTATTCCCGCTTCACAGATGAGGAAGTGAGCGTCACAGAAGTGAAGTCGCTAGCCCAACTGCACAGGAAGTGCCTTTGAATTTAGGATTTGAATTCAGATCTGCCCAGCTCCAGACCCATCACTGCCCACTGCATCCCCTGCCTTCCTGCTCCAATGTCCTCTGGATCTTCCCTTACAAACCTTCCCCTGCTCCCCAAACTGCCTAAATTCAGGACTGATAAGCAGAATTAATTCACCCTATCACTCACTCATGCAGCCAATCAACCAACTCTAATTTTTTGTGCCAGGCCGTGCGCTGGATGCCAGGGATAGATCAGAGCTCAGGAATTCTTCAGGGGACCAGGGGCTCTTCTCCACCCTGGGCTGCCCTCTCCCTACTGCTCTTGGGACTTTGCCAGCCAAAGCCAAGTCCCAGGCAGCCTATCCTCAGTCTCCCTTTCGGTGGGGAAGGATGCATGCCAGGCCCCCTGTCATTCTCCCTCCACCAAGGACAGCAGCCTAAAACACGAATGTCAGGTAGGATTACGTCCTTATGTCTCCATCATTCTCTGAAGATTCTAGGGCTAAAGAGGAGGGGCAGGATTCTGCCTCCTCCCCCCCTTTCCATGCAACGAATTGACTGACTCCTTCACCAGGCAGCTCTGGGAGAAGTTCTGGACTTGGAGTCACAAGACCAGAGTTCTAGCTTACGAGAATAAGTCATCTTGCTCTCCCTGAGCCACAGATACCTCATCTGAAAAATGGAGATGATGATGATGAGTCTAGAGCTTATTCCACAAGCTGTGGGTGAGGATTAAAGAATTCGGAACCACAGATAATAGTTATCACATAGACGGTTCGCCAGGGAAATGTCTTAGCAACATGGGGACCTGTGGAGACCGCCTGTGCTGCTTGCAAGATGCTTTTGAAATCTGGGGAGGTTATTTGGAAGCACACCTAGCAGATGCTGAGCCCAGAGCCTCTCCTGAGTGGACCCTCAGAAGTGGGAGGCCCTCTCCTTGCTCAGCGGTGATAGAGGGCACTCTTCTCATCAGCCCACCTGCCAGAGGTCCTGGGCAAAGGCTGCAAATGGGAATGAACCTGCTAACACTCAGCCTTTCCCAGACTTGAGCACCTGGAGCTCCCCTAGAGACAGCAAATGCCAGGAACCTGGAACTTTCCAGCTTGCAATTGCAACTATTCTCAGGCCCACCTCAGGACAAGTGCCTCCCTCATTTCTCTTTAATAGGCACTGGATTCTGCAGAACCTGGAATATTCCTCCTGCTCATCACACACTGCTTCGATTTACTGGGGCCAGGCACCAGGCCAGCTGCATTACATATGCTCTCTCATTGATAGCTCACAAAATCCCTGCTGAAGGTTTTTTTTTACCTTCATTGGCTAGATGAGGAAACTGAGGCTCATAGAGGCTAAGTGACTTGCCCGAGCCTCGAGTGCATTCGTGGCGGAGCGAGGGTTAATACTCAGGTTGGCCTGACACTAAAGCCTTCATTGCCTCCAAAGGCAGAGTGGGGAGAGTCACTGACAAAAACACAGAGTAAAGATCACGTCTGCCCGTGCTTGGGGAAGTTTTCCCACTGTGGCTGGTGATGAGTCATTGAAAGCACAGGAAATTCTCGGCCCTCCACTCATCCTGGGGGAGCAAAGATGCTGCCATTGATGCCAAAGCTCTCGACACCCACACAACCCACTTCTTGATGCCCCCCAGCAACCACACTTTGCCCTGCAGAGACCCCATACTCTGGAATTCATACTTATCACCTGAGAAGATAGGGTCTATTCTTCAGACAGGAAACTAAGGCAGATGAGAGATGGGTTGAGGGATGCTGCCCCCACTGTAATGGGCATCAGTGACTGGCTAAGACCACAGTTCACATCTCCAGCCTTTGAGGTCACAATCTGCCCTCTGCCCTGGTGACACCACAGCCCAGAGAGGCTTAGGGTTGTATCCTCGGTCAACCAGCATGGAGGGTCCATTTCCAATGAACAGTAAATGCCAGGCCATCTTTGTTCTTAAGAGGACTGGAGTTTCCTTTCAATCCTTTTTGGCTGTGTTGAGGTGGTGGGGCTGGGTAAGGAGGGCTGCTTTGGGAGCAAGCGATGACATTTTAGAATCTCCGAGAAGGTCTAAGAACTACCTGGATACCAAAAAGAGAACCTCACTTCCTGGGGTGAAAGCACTAACTCCACTCCAGCCAGAACAAACCACTGCTACCTTTGGCAGAGGGAGGGGAGGAGAAAATGGGAGGGGGCATTTGTGAGGAGGATCTGAGGCCTTTCTGATTCGCCTCCAGACTTCCTGACAGGATGGCCACTAGGGAAGGAGCAGGGAACTGGCTGTGACGGTCAGACCCAGAGCCCTCATTTCCTGGATCCAGGAACCACGGGCTCTCCATCGGCACAGGCACACACATCTGCGCAAGCATCGGTCCCTGAGGCCACTCTGGATGAGCCCCTCCCCCTAGGGTTTCAGGAATTTGACCAGAAACAGCCATATTGTCACATTCTCACACATGGAGAATCACGAACTGGCAAACACACACCGACCCAGGGACCCCAGCAGATGATCATCAGATGTGATTTGGTAAGTGTCCCCACAAGCACCCGCATGTCCCCTACCTGTACCTTACCCACACACTCTCCAGAGGCCCATGGCACCTTAAAGCATCTCTACCCACTGCTGCCAGGCATCAGAGGTCCGGACATACAAAACATTTGTGCTGTCACAAACACAGAATTGCCCACCCACAAGCTGACAGACACACAAACCGTCACCAAACTGTCCCACATACCCTGATGTAGAAACAAGGGGGAGCCCACAGAAGAGCAAATGGTAATTTCATTAATCTGCAGGCGTGCACACACTCGCTGCGTTCGACCCTCGCGCGGCCCCGGGCGCCCCCTGCTGCAAGTGCAGAGGTCCGGAGAGTCTGGAGTCCCGGATCAGGGTACCAGTCCGCGGTCCCCATCCTCACCCCGGCGCCCAGCCCACGGCGCCCCCCTGCAGAGGACTCACCGGACGATGCCGAACATAACGAGCACGTTGCCCAGCAGCCCCACGGCGCACACGGCCGAGTAAAGCGCGGTGATGGCGATGGCCAGGGCGAGGGACGAGGCGCTCCGTGCGCCCGGCGACCCCGACGCATTGGCGCCAGCACTCGGGAAGGCGCTGGGGAGGGCGTCCGACGCGTTGGCGAGGAGCGGGGGCTGCAGCTCGGCGTCAGCTGAGGGGGCCGGCTCCATGGCGGCCCGGCTGCAGGCACCGAGTCCCTTCCCACCGTGCGCCCTGGGCGCAGGAACACCGAGCGAGGGGCGCGAGAAGAGCCGAGGCCGCGGCCCCGACGCCGCCGGCTGCAGCGCCCCGGCCACCCGGCTTCCTCCGCACCTCCTCCGACCGCCTCACACGCTCGCACCGGCCCCGCCACCGGCGCCCACCCGCCCTCGTAGCCCCGAGCGCTCTGAGCCAGGAGCCGCTGCGGGCTCCTCGGACGCGCCCGCCGCGCGCACCACGTGGCCCGGAGGCGGCCGCCAGACTGCGCCCGCGACCGGGGGCGGGCGCTGCACCAGTAGCTTGGAGCCCCGGCCGGCAGGGCCTCCCACCCTCTCCCCGAGGCTGTTCGACTGACCCCAATCCCTACCCCCTCCACGCAGCCTGGGCTCACCTCCCCACCCGCTATGGGGCTTTGGAGAGAGAAGAACCTGAATGTGAGTGCAACCTCTCGCCGCCGCCCCAATGCCCAGAGAGATCTCGAGCAAGTTACTTAACCTCTCTCAACTTTATTTTCCGATTCTGAAAATGAGGATAATCGTACTACCTCCCTCGGAGGGTTGCTGGGGAGACTAAATAAGATGAGATGGGTAAAGAATTTAGCTCAGTGGCAGTCAGTAATAACAATAAACAGGTTATTAGTCATGTTTTTTCTCTTACTCCATCCATTCACTCAGCAAGTATTTTCTAACTGCCTGATATAAGAACCAGGTGCTGTCGGAGAGCGCAGGGTGAGAAAACTCGGATGCAGCCCCTGCCTTCTGGGGCTTGCAGTCCAGGGTGGGAAGACAGACATCAACCCGAAAATCACACTAATGAAGATGCATTTACAAATTGAGGAAAGTGAAGAAAAAGAATACAGTCCTGTGGCAGGGTCTATGAAACCCAGAGGTAAGGACAGTTTCCCTGATGAAATACACTTAAGGTGAATTGTAAAGTTTAGGGAGGAACTAACTTAGGGAAGAAACCAGGGGAGAGCTTTTCAGACACAGAGACATACGTGCAAAGGAAACACGTGTGCAAAGGCCCTGTGGCAGCAGGGAGCCTGTTGGTTTCCTGTAACTAAAAGGAGGCAAGGGAGAGTTGACTGCAGTGAGTAAGTTAGGGGAGAGTGGGCTAAGGTGGTGGGCAGGGCCTAGAAGACCACCTTAATTACTCTGACTGCTGTAGGAGTCCCTTTCCCACACTTCCCCTCTGACCTACCAGCTAGACCCAGAGGCGTCACCCTCCTTGGGGCACCTGTCCTTCCCCAGAATATTTTCTCTGTCAAGCATTACTGTGTGATAAGTACTTTATCTCATGCATCAACACTTTGGAGTAGATTCTGTTATTACTATCCCCATTTTACAGATGAGAAGACTGAGGATTGCACTAGATTATTTCATGTGGTAATTATTTCTGTCTGACCTAGTCTCCTCTTTTGCAGGGGTGCCGGGATCACAGTGGATGCTGAAGAAATGCTGGATGGGGGAAACGGACTTTGGCCCAGTGGTTGGGGCGTCTGTCTACCACATGGGTGGTCCGCGGTTCGGCCCCGGGCCTCCTTGACCCGTGTGGAGCTGGCCCATGCGCGGTGCTGATGCGCGCGGGGAGTGCCGTGCCGCACAGGGGTGTCCCCCGCGTAGGGGAGCCCCACGCGCAAGGAGTGCACCCATAAGGAGAGCCGCCCAGCGCGAAGGAGGGAGCGGCCTGCCGAGGAATGGCGCCGCCCACACTTCCCGTGCCGCTGACGACGGCAGAGGCGGACAAAGAAACAAGACGCAGCAAAAAGACACAGAAAACAGACAACCGGGGGAGGGGAGGGGAATTAAAGAAATAAAAATAAATCTAAAAAAAAAAAAAAAAGAAATGCTGGATGGATGATTAAAAGTACCAAGGGAGAGTGGAGAGAGACAATATTGGGGTTCCCAAGCTCTAGGCTCTGGGGCCATGATCTTGGTTCTACAAGTGGCTGGGCAAGGACCCCTCGTTCATATCACTCTCTTGCTTGCGTCATCTGTCCATGTGCAAGATTGTCCCAGAAAGAACAAACCCAAAATTCCCAAGCTCACCCTTCTCTCCGGTCTCTCTGCCCCACCGAGCTGCTGTCCAAGCCCCTCAGTCAGCTACTGCAGACCCCACCCAACAAAGCCTTGCCACTAGACCATCTAAGGACTCATCAGACAGGAGATTTCTGATCTAGTAGTCACATGTGCTGCCAAAACTTCCTGCCCCACTCCAAAGCCCTGGTTCTTGTCTGGTGTCCTGGAGAAGTAAGACAGGAAGAAGGAAGACTACGTTATTGAAGTTCTGGCCTCCTCCGTGTCCCGCCAACAAGCTAAGTTTCTTCTTACTTCGGGATATTTGCACATCCTGTTCCTTCTACCTGGAAAGTTCAGCCATTCCCTCCATGTTAAACATTATTCATCCTTCAAGTTTCAGCTTAAATTTCACTTCTTCTGTGAAACCTTCACTCACCCACCCACCTCCAACTAGACCTGGTCTCCTGTTATTTATTCTCAGAGCACCTCATTCTTTATAGCATTTCCACATATATATAGTCATTGGATTTTTGTGCGTCACCCTCGTAACAGGGCTTGTGTACTTCTTCCCACCGCCTTGGTGCATCCCTGGCACAGAGGTACTCACCTGATGAGTGATGGAATAAGGAAGCTCAATTCCAGTTTTGGTTAGCTCCCATTTTGATAAGGGAGACAGAAAAGATAAAGCTTAATACAGACCTTAGAATTCTTCTAAGCCACTATATTAACTTTCAATTCAGTTCAGAAGACACAAGACACGTAAAACCCTTTGCATAAGCACTGCAATCGCATTTTGTTTGGAACTGAAATGCTAGTTCCCAGCTCCTCACCTACCTTGGCTTTTGGCTTTCACCAAGCAAGTCTACCCTCAGTACTTGGCTATTGCATTTTGGGGTCCTCCCTAGTCTGGTCCCAACCTGTCTTCTGGGGTTCACTGCTGGTCATCACCTCTTCTGCTTCCATCCCCCATCCCCACCCCAATCCCATGCTCCAGCCACACCGGGCTGAAGGAGCTTTTTTTTTTTTTTTAAGATTTATTTATTTATTTTTTTATTTCTCTTCCTTTCCCCCTGTCTGCTCTCTGTGTCTGTTCGCCGTGTGATCTTCTGTGTCTGCTTGTATTCTTGTCAGCGGCACCTGGAATCTGTGTCTCTTTTTTGTTGCGTCATCTTGCTGCATCAGCTCTCTGTCTGTGCGGCGCCACTCCTGGGTGGGCTGCACTTTTTTCACACTGGGCGGCTCTCCTTACGGGTGCACTCCTTGCGCGTGGGGCTCCCCTACACGGGGAACAGCCCTGCGTGGCACAGCACTCCTTGCACACATCACCACTGCACGTGGGCCAGCTCCACACGGGTCAGGAGGCCCGGGGTTTGAACCTTGGATCTCCCATGTGGTAGGCGGATGCCCTATCCATTGGGCCAAATCCGCTTCCTGAAGGAACATTTTAAAAATTGCATCCCAGAATGTTTTTTGCGTCCTACCTATGTACAGAGGTGATACGGTGGAGGCAAAAGATAAAGATGTCCCTTAACCACTTGGAGCCTCAGTTTTCTCATCTGTAGAGAGGTACAAGATCAGGGTGAGGATCTGGTGAAACAATAGAAGCTCTGCCAACTGAGAAGGGTGGGGCGAGCGTGAGCTACTAGCCATGAGGGTGAGTAAGACGGTGCTCTCTTCAAAGAGCGCACAATCAAGAAGGAGTGAAAGTTATGTAAATAACCAAATAGACGAGCAAAATAGAAATAATTGCTAACAAGACTGACATGCCAAGTGCTTGTGAGTTGCCACCATTAAGGACATTCAAAGACCATGTGGGAGCCTCCAGAGGGGTTTCCACAATGGCTTTCCAAAGTGAGTACTTTGAAGAGATCAACTCTTACTTGGATGTGAGCATTCTAGCCTGTTTATCTTTATTTTTTATTTTTTTTAGATTTTTTAATCCCCCCCCACCCCCGTTATCTGTTCTCTGTGTCCATTCGCGTTATTCCGTGCCTGTTGTATTCTCATTAGGTGGCTCTGGGAACCCATCCTGGGACCTTCTGGAGTGGGAGAGAGGTGATCATTCTCTTGTATCACCTCAGCTCCCTAGTTCATTGCATCTCATATTGTCTCTTCTCTGTGTCTCTCTTCGTTGCGTCATCTTGCTGCGTCAGCTCTCCATGTGGGTGGCACCACCCCTGGGCAGGCTGCACTCCTGTGTGGGGCGGCTCTCCTTGCGCATGGCAGCATTCTGTGTGGGCCAGCTCGCCACGGGTCAGGAGCCCCTGCCTATTGAACCCTGGACCTCCTATATGGTAAGCAGAAACTCTATCTGTTGAGCCATATCTGCTTCCCTGTTTATCATTAAAAAGCCATTTCAGTGGGTAGCAGATGTGGCTCAGGTGATTGGGCTCCCGCCTACCACATGGGAGGTCTGTGGTTTGGTTCCTGGTGCCTCCTAAAGAAGATAGCAAGCTGGCATGATGGGGAGGTGCAGCAAGCTGATACAAGATGACACAACAAGAGACACTAGAAGAAAAACATAGTGAGAGACACAACAAACCAGGGAGCAGAGGTTCCAAGTGCCTCCTAAGGAGGACAAACAGGATGGTGAGCTGATGCAACAAGATGATGCAACAAGAGACACAAGAGGGAAAACATAACAAGAGACACAACAAAGCAGGGAACAGAGATGGCTTAAGCAATTAGGTGCCTCCCTCCCACATTGGAGGTCCCAGGCTTGGTTCCCAGTGCCTCCTAATGAAACAAAGAAGATGAACAGACACAACAAGTGCAAACAATGAAGGGGTGGGGAGATATAAATAAAATCTTAAAAAAAAAAAAGCAGTCTTGGGAAGTGGATATGGCTCAAGCAATTTGGCTCCTGCCTACCACATGGGAGGTCCCAAGGTTCCCAGTGTCTCCTAAAGAAGACAGAGCTGGAGCAATGGGCAGTCACAGTGGTCTTATGCAACAAGATGATGCAACAATAGACACAAGGAAAACTTAATGGGAGATACAACAAGTCAGGGAGTTAGGTGCCTCCCTCTCACATCAGAGGTCCCGGGTTTGGTTCCCAGCTCTTCCTAAGGAAACAAGGAAGATGAACAGACACAGCAAGTGCAAACAACGAGTGGGTGGGGAGGAGAAATAAATAAATCTTTTTTTAAAAAGCAGTCTCATTTTTGTGATCACAATTCATATCTAACCCTGCTGGCCACCACTTATGGAGCGCTTGCTGGATGCCAGGCGCTAGGCTAGGTGCTTTGTGAATTATCTCAGTTGACCCTCAAGCTACCCCACAAGTGTGAGGAACTACTATATTCCTTTTAGCAGAGCTTAGGTTGCGTGCCCAAGCCAGAGCTGGGCTGCCAAACTGGGCCCGTGTTACCCCAAAATCCAGACTCCCATCTACTACACTCCACAGCCCCCCAGAGCAAAGACTGGAAAGTCGCCCCCCTCCAAAAAAAAAAAAAAAAAAGCCAGTGCCTGCTCCCCCGAGTTTTCCCCACTGTGGCCGGTGATGAGTCACTTGACGCACAGGGAATTCTTGGGTCTGTCCCTGTTCTTGGTGGACACAGTAGGCACAGTCTTCCACACAGTGGTCACCAAAGGGTTTGGCAACACTTGGGATTTGTCTCTATCCTTGACTTCAAGGGAAAAACGAAAACAAAAACAAAAACAGATGGGAAATCCTGGGCTCAACCCAGGGCATCAGAAGGCGTCAGTGGTGGAGAAACAGAAATCACTGAAGGAGTCAGAGCAGAAAGGAACTCCCTGGGGAAGCGATTAACAATTTAGTACGTGGGAATGTGGCTCCCACCTGCCAAAGAGACAGATCCGCCTGATGGAAGACGCAGCGACTGCCTCAGCCAGCAGGCAGCAGGCAGCTCCCCTGGGTGGCTTTCAGTCTGACTCCATCTGCAAAGCCCAGGAGGGAGGAGGACAGGAGCGGTAAAGACAGCCATCAAATAATAGCCACTTGCATTTGCAAAGTACTTCTGACTTTCCGAAGCACTACCAGATTGATGACTTCATCTTATCCTGGCACCATCTGATGCTTGGGAGATCAGGTTTCATTATCTTCATTTTATACCCAGGAAGGCTCAGCGAAGCTGATGAGATCCCTAAGAACCAGCAACTCGGAGAAAGAGTAGGGTTATCCCAGCCACCTGCTTGCCAAGGCAGAAATCTGAGCGTCATCTCTTCCCCTCCCACGCAACCTCTCCCACCTCTAAGCAATCACCCAGTCCTGTCCATTCTTCCTATATAACTCTTAAATCCTGCCACTCTTCTTTATTCTTACCATCATCTTCCTACCTTGGCACAACATCGTTTCTTGCCAAAACTACTGAAACAGCCTCTGAAATGATCTCCCTGCATCCAGGTTTGCTGCCTTCAAGCAGTAGCACGGCTAAAGGCTGTGCCACGCTTTCGCCTTTCTCTACCTGGCTCGTCTCTTGTACCACCTTCTCCTTTACATACTGTGTTCCAGCCAAAATAATAAACTACTTGCGGATATCCAAATAACCTGCTTCTCTCTCCTCTAGGTCACCTAAGTCATTAAGAGGGGATCTTTGGCGTCAGACTGCCTGTATTTGACTTTCCAGCTCACTAGTTGGGTGACCTTGCGCAAGCTATTTAACTTCAAGTTTCAGAAAATGGGGACAGTGAGAGTACCTACGTTATAGTACCTGGCATACAGGAGGTGCTCAATATGTGTTGGTTATTGCTGTAATCGTCTGGAAAACACTACTGTACCCTCCCCCAAACCCTTCCTCATCTGACGCGGAGGTCAGGTTTCAGATGAGATGTCCCTTCCCTCCCTGCTCCTCCAGATGAGTTTAAATCATACATTGTTTCCTTGGGGCACATCTGCCTCCTGGAAACAGGTCCTGTGTTCCTTGAAGCCATTCCACCCAGGTGTTGCTGGGAAGCCTGGGTCTGTCAGGAGGAGGTGAGAATGGAGTGGAAGAGGAAGGGTAGCCCAAGGCAGGAGCGAAAGATGGATACACTGAGAAGGGGAGGAAAGAGAAGATGGTGAGTGCCTTAAGTGAAGACTTTGATGGGTGGTGAAAGCCTGGGAAAATTCTGGCAACAAGTTCAGGGTAAAGAGAGCAGAGGAACAAGCTCCTCTTTTTTTTTTTTTTTTTTTGTTGTAAAGATTTATTTCTCTCCCCTTCCCCCCTACACCCCCACCCCGGTTGTCTGTTCTCTGTGTCTATTTGCTGCGTCGTCTTCTTTGTCCGCTTCTGTTGTTGTCAGTGGCACAGGAATCTGTGTTTCTTTTTGTTGCGTCGTCTTGTTGTATCAGTTCTCCGTGTGTGTGCGGCGCCATTCCTGGACAGGCTACACTTTCTTTCATGCTGGGCAACTCTCCTTTTAGGGTGCACTCCTTGCACGTGGGGCTCCCCTACACGGGGGACACCCCTGCGTGGCAGGGCATTCCTTGCGCACATCAGCACTGTGCATGGGCCAGCTCCACACAGGTCAAGGAGGCTCGGGGTTTGAACCGTGGACCTCCCATGTGGTGGACGGACGCCCTAACCACTGGGCCAAGTCCACTTCCCCAGGCTTCTCTTTTTGAATGGACCCCTGAGGCTTGACAAAAGCATTTCAGAGTTGGCCCAGATGGACCAAATGTCAAAGATCTTTGACACCTATTTCCTGGAGCATGTAGGCTGCCAGAGAGGAGAAGGGCTGGACACATTCCTGCCCTGGAATAACTGATTTTCCCATAAACTGGTGGGTGGGGGCAGAGGCAGAGTTCATGTGATTTAGAAAAAGAAATTTTGCTTTTGCATCTAAGTGTCATAGAGGAAATGTATATACCTGTATTAGTCAGCCAAAGGGGTGCTGATGCAAAATACCAGGGGCCTGTTGGCTTTTATAAAGGGTATTTATTTGGGGTAGGAGCTTATAGTTACTAGGCCATAAAGCATAAGTTACTTCCCTCACCAAAGTCTATTTTTACGTGTTAGAGCAAGATGGCTGCTGATATCTGTCAGGTTCAGGCTTCCTGGGTTCCTCTGTGCTCAGCACCTCTGTTTTCCCCACAAGGTCAGCTGTAGACTATCAGGTGAATGGCTCTGTTTCTCTTCCTGGGGTTTCTGCCGTGTCTAAGGAGCCGTCTCTATTTCTCTGTGTTCTTCTCCTGGCTCAGGTCCACTCTTCCCAGGACTTGCTTCTCTTTCCTCTGTGAGCTTACTTCCTGGGGCTCCAGCTTAAGGCTTCAGCATCAAACTCCAACATCAAAACTCCAACATCAGAAAACCCCCAAATCTGTCCTTTGCTATGCCTTTTATCTGTGAGTCCCTACCCACCAAGGAGTGGGGACTCAACCTCCTAATGACATGGCCCAATCAAAGCCCTAATCATAACTTAATCATGCCTTAGTACAGATCAGATTACAAACATAATCCAATATCTATTTTTGGAATTCATAACCATATCAAACTGCTACAATACCTAAAGAGGAACTATCATGAGACCCAGGCCAGGTACCAACAAAAGGTAGATGAAAATCATCCTTTGAGGATGGATGATGACCTGGAGAAATTGACGTTGCAAAATCTCCCTTCATTTCCTTATGCCTGGGATTGACCCCTATCCAGACACTTTCAGCTACCTGCCCAAAAGCCATGCCGCCCCTTATTCCCCTAATTCTCAGTAAAGGTGTTCCCTTGATTTGGGGGAAGAGGCCCCTTTCCTGCCTCAGAAGATGAATTTGTCTAAATAAATCATGGTAATCTGTGGTAGATTGCAAAAATAGTCACAAATCTTCATTTCTCTCTGTATCCAGCCCTTGGCAGTGTGACTTTGCAGTCTTCCCACCAGTGGTGGAGTCTCTTTCAACCCCTTGTAACTAGGCCAGCCTTGAGACTTGCTTTTTCCAATAGAATGTGATGGAAATGATAGTGTGCCAGTTTAGAGTGTGGGCCTAAAGAGTTCTTGCACTTTTTTCACTCTTGGAATCCTACTACTACCATGGGAACAAGCCTGGGCTAGCCTGCTGGATAAGAAACTCAGTCAGCCCCTTCGCCCCCGCTGATGGCCAGCCAACACCAGACAGGTGAGTGAGTAAGGCCATTTCAGACCAGCCGAGCCCCAGCCAACCCAACGGCAAACACAGGCACATGAGTGAGGCCCGCCGAGCTCAGCCAGGCCTGGATCAGATCAGCAGAACTGCCCGACTACCCACTGGCTTGTAAGCAATAATAAATGTTTATGTTCCAAGTCACTAGGTTTTGGGGTGGTTTGTTCAGCTGAAGTCATCATGATGCATAATTTCCTACATTAATGATTAGTCTAGGGGGAAGCGGACTCGGCCCAGTGGTTAGGGCGTCCGTCTACCACATGGGAGGTCCACGGTTCAAACCCTGGGCCTCCTTGACCCATGTGGCGCTGGCCCATGCGCAGTGCTGATGCGCGCAAGGAGTGCCCTGCCACACAGGGGTGTCCCCGCGTAGGGGAGCCCCATGCACAAGGAGTGTGCCCCATAAGGAGAGCTGCCCAGCATGAAAGAAAGTGCAGCCTGCCCAGGAATGGCGCCGCACACACAGAGTGCTGACACAACAAGATGATGCAACGAAAAGAAACACAGATTCCTGTGCCGTTGACAACAACAGAAGTGGACAAAGAACACACAGCAAATAGACACAGAGAACAGACAACTGGGGTGGGAGGGAGAAGGGGAGAGATTTAAATAAATAAATCTTTAAAAAAATAAATAAAAGATTAGTCTAGGGGTGGATATGGGATCAATGAGATAGAAAGAGGCTTTTCTTCCAGGATAAAAGACAAAGCTCCTTCAGGAGAAAAACTTTTGCCCCTTCCTGTTGGGATGCTGGTATGATGCCCGGGGCCATGGTGGCCACCTTGCATAAACATGACAATGAAAAACCAATGTGGGGAAGCAGATGTGCCTCAGGTGACTGAGCTCCCCCCTACCACATGGGAGGTTTGTGGTTTGTTTCCCAGTGCCTCTTAAAGAAGACAGGGAGCTGGTGCAATGGGCGGGAGTGGCAAGCTGACATAACAAGATGATGCAACAAGAGATAGAAGAAGAAAAACATAATGAGACCTACAACAAAGCAGGGAGCAGAGGTTCCAGGTGCCTCCTAAAGAAGACAAGCAAGACAGTGAGCTGATGTGACAGGAAGGCATGGCAAGCTGATGCAACAAGAGACACAAGAAGAAAAAACCTAATGAGAGACACAACAAAGCAGGGGATGGTGGTGGCTCAAGCAATTAGGCACCTCCCTCCTACATCAGAGGTCCCAGGTTCAGTTTCTGGTGCCTCCTAAAGAATCAAGGAGGGAAGTGGACTTGGCCCAGTGGATAGGGCATCCACCTATCACATGGGAGGTCCGCGGTTCAAACCCCAGGCCTCCTTGACCCATGTGGACTGGCCCATGCACAGTGCTGATGAGCTCAAGGAGTGCCATGCCACACAGGGGTGTCCCCCGCATAGGGGAGCCCCATGTGCAAGGAGTACGCCCCGTAAGGAGAGCCACCCAGTGCGAAAAAGGTGCAGCCTGCCCAGGAATGGTGCTGCACACACGGAAAGCTGACACAAGATGACACAACAAAAAGAAACACAGGGGAAGCGGACTTAGCCCAGTGGTTAGGGCGTCCATCTACCACATGGGAGGTCTGCAATTCAAACCCCGGGCCTCCTTGACCTGTGTGGAGCTGGCCCATGCGCAGTGCTGATGCGGGCAAGGAGTGCCCTGACATGTAGGGGTGTCCCCCACATAGGGGAGCCCCACACACAAGGAGTGTGCCCCATAAGGAGAGCCACCCAGCGCGAAAGCAAGTACAGCCTGCCAAAGAATGGCGCTGCACACACGGAGAGCTGACACAACAAGATGACACAACAAAAAGAAACACAAATTCCCGTGCCGCTGACAACAGAAGCAGACAAAGAGCACGCAACCAATGCCGCAAATGGACACAGAAAACAGACAACTGGGGCGGGGGAGGATGGGGGGAGAAATAAATAAAATAAAATCTTAAAAAAAAAAAAAAAGGCAGGAGAAATGTTTAAAAAAAAAAAGCAACAGATTCCCGGTGCTGCTGATAAGGACAGAAGCGGTCACAGAACACACAGTAAATGACCACAGAGAGCAGACAACTGGGGTGGGGGGAAGGAGAGAGAAATAAAAAAAAAAAAAACTTTTAAAAAAATCTTAAAAAAAAAAAAGTCAAGGAAGACAACAGACACAACAAAGTGCAAACAATGAGGGGGTGGGGAGAAGTAAATAAATAAATCTTAAAAAAAAAAAAAGCCAATGTGGTGAGGTTGGCAGAGTGAAAAGATAGAACAAACCTGGGTTTGGTGATGTAGAGCTCTAAGTACTCTAACTCTGGGCTACCTGCTTCAAGTTTTCTTGTTTAAGCCATTTCTAGTCCTGTGTTTTGTTACATGTGGCTAAAAGTATTCCTAAAGGATGCACCAATGTGTAGAAAACATCCTAAGAAGAGTTAACACAGGAATAAGTGGACATGGTTTATTGGCATGAATCTATCTCTGCTTCGGGGAGATGGAATTCTGTGGTTAACAGTATGGACTCTGGGGAGCAGATAAAGCTCAAGTGGCTGAGCACCTGCTTCCCACATGGGAGGTCTGGGTTCAGTTCCCAGTGCCTTCTAAAAAAAAACAACAACAAATGATAAAACAACTCAGAGGAGCCAGTGTGGCTCAGTGTTTGAGCACCAGTGGATTTCTGCATACAAGGTCTGGGACTCAATCCCCAGCCCCCAGTTCCTCAAAAAGAAAAAAAAACAACAGAAAACGGACTCTGGGTTTAAACCCTGGATTGGCCACCTGCTAGTTATGTGCCTTTGAACAAGTTTCTCAACTTCTTCAAGCCTCAGTTTTCTTATCTGTCAAGAGGTAATAATAATAATACCTATTTTACAGGATTATGAAGAAGATAAATTAAGTAATGCAGATACTGAGCTTGTTATCAGACACATAGGAAGCATGCAATAAGCTCCTATCTTGGCTAGTTCTATTATCAACAATAACCTTCCTTTCTTTGATCTTATGGGGCAAAGTGATCCCAGTTTTAGAGCAACCCAGCCCTGGACAAGTGTCCTGCATGGTGTGCTGGGCCTGCCTGGAGTTGGTTTGCCTGAGTCAGATTGTAGGATGTGTTGGTCCATTTGTCTGTGGTGGAGGGTGGTTAGAGTAGGGATTGGGGGTCTTGAAGGACGATTGAGCAGCAGCAGGGCAGGGACAGCAGCGGGAAGGAGTGAGGGACAGGCCCGGAATTCCCCGGCCCAGTGTCAACTGGCGCTTCATGAATAGAGGGGCCTCGGAGCTGCGGGCAGAAGGCAAGGGGGGGGTGGGGGCAGCGGGGTTGAATGGGACCTCATATTTTTTGAATGTAATATTTTTTTAAAAAATAAAAAAATAAAAAAATAAAAAAAGGCAAGGGGGCTCTGAGGCATGGGCCCGGGTGACCCCGTGGGGAGACAGGCCCTCTCTGGACTTCCATCCTGAGGCCAGTGCACGGCGCATCCCTGCCTGCCTCCTGGGAGGACACGAGCTTGACCATGAACGGAACATGCTTTGAAAAACCCACCTGCTGTTTATCCCACCAAGCCGTCATTTTTGTTAGGCTAACATCAGTTGCCTTTCCTTACTCTGCCTTTCCCTCTCCACTTACTCCCTTCATTCTCCAGCATGCCCCTTCCCCCCAATTTGGAGTTCCCATCACTGCCACCAGATTCCCTAATGCCCACCCACTCTCTTTTCTCCTCCTCCATAAACCTCACGAGTTAATACCTGGAGCATCAAGGCCACCCTCCCTCAGCTCTACACTCCGACACTCAGGGCACTGAAACTTTTTTCAGCTGACATTGTCAGATGGGAACTTCTCACTGACGAGTCCTGAGTCTCCTTCCAATGTATCCTCCTTCACCGCCCCTCAGCCTACCCTCCCCAACCTCTCCCCACAAAGCCCGGGCAGGCCTGAACCAGAGCTAGACACTGGGAAACCAGACTGAGTGCCAATGCCTGGCCTTCGTGGAAATTTCCTAGCCTCAGAGTCATCGCTTCATCTCCCCACAAAGGACCCTGAGCCCTGGCGGGGCTCCAGCTGTTCTGGTAGCGAGGCAAGGTGATGTGTGAAACAAACACAGCTTATGAACCCTGGGATTAGCATTTGTCACCAGGAGAAGCATGTAGTCCATCCCTCCTTCAGCTTATAGAAAAAGATTCTGAGGCCCAGGGTGGTGAAGCAACTTACCCAAGTCACACAGCAAGTTTGTTTGGGTTTTTTTTTTTTGGTAAGATTTATTTTTATTTATTTATTTATTTTATCCCTGCACTCCACGCCCCCATTGTCTGGTCTCTGTGTCTATTCACTGTGTATTCTTCTGTGTCTGCTTGTATTCTCTTTAGGTGGCACCAGGAACCAATCCTGGGACCTCCTGGAGTGGGAGAGAGGTGCTCAATCTCTTGTGCCACCTCAGTTCCCTGTTCTGTCTTATTGTCTCTCCTCCATGTCTCCTTTTGTTGCATCATCTTGCTGCGCCAGCTCTCTGCACAGGCCAGCACTCTGCAGGGGCCAGCTCACCACAGCAGCCAGCCTGCCTTCACCAGGAAGCCCCAGGAACCGAGCCCAGGACCTCCTATATGGTAGATGGAGCCCAATCGCTTGAGCCACATCCACTTCCCCCACACATGCAAGTTAGCAGAATCAAGACCAGAACCCAGTCCCCTGAATCCTATAACAATGCACTTTCCCCCACCTTAGGCTGAGTGACTTTGGACAATTGCATCTCTGCTCATGCCAGGCACTTTGTATGCACTTATGTATATGGTTTCATTTAATCCTCCAAATGACTCTTTGAGGGAAGGAGTGTTGTGATCCCCAGTTTACAGGTGAGGAATCCAAGGCTCAGAGCAGTCCAGGAGCTCGCCCAATGTAGCGCAATATATACGGGAGCTGGATTGGAACCCAGGTCTCTCTGACTGCAGGGACCCTCCTGGTCGAGGCACAAAACCTCTCTGTGAAACTCGCAGCACCCTGGACCTCGGTTTCCTCACCTATAAAATGTAGGAACTGGACTCCATGGCCCGAAGACCCACCTGCTGGGTTTTGGGAGAAGTTCCAAGGAGAGGCCGGCTCTTTGCTAGCTGTCCGCATCAGTGGAAGAATTTTTCTGTTTCCCCGTTTGATTCAAAACAGCTCACCCCCAGGTTTACACTGAAAGGAACTGGGGGATGGTACCATGGCAACCACAGCAGCTCCAGGAGCCGAATTCGGCTGGCTTTGCCAGACTGGCAACTTGAATGACCAGAGGCCTGCCCTCCCCAAGGGGATCAGGACAGAGCCAGGGATGGCCCAGAGGGCGTGAGTCAAACTATATGGGTCCGGGGCAGGGGGATGCGCAGCCTGCACTGTGCTGCAGCGAGTTAGAGAGGCAGGGATTTGCAGCCTGAAAAGAAGGCTCTTGGCTTATAAATTTAGGGATCTTGAGCAAATCATTTACTTACTCTGAGCCCCAGGGTGTGTTTTTTGTTTTGTTTTGTTTTGTTTCTCACCTAGAACATAGTATATGCACAAAATAAATAGCAGCTGCCAGCCCCAGTCAAGATGGCAGAGTAAGATGCCGTAGGGCTCGATCCCTCCACAGAGGCTTTGAACAAACAGCAAAAACTGGCAGAAACGCTTTTCTCAAAGCTCCAGAAAACTGTTACAGGGTTGCAGTAACAGTGTGAGCGCCAAATCAAGAACAAAAGCAACTTAAAAGCAGTAGGATATCGTGGGGCCCTGGTTCCCGGATCCAGAGAGAGCAGGTAACCCTTGTGCACATACTGGGAACATGTATGCCTGGCCCAGTCTACCTGACGGTGACCTGAGGCACTGAACCAGGGCACTTGCGCAGGCTTTCCATCCCAGAACTTGCCCTGCATGTGGAAGGCAACTCACGGAACTCTGCTATGGAACATTCTTTGAGACCAGTCAAGTCCTGTGGCCTGTGGCAAGGGATTGCTGGTTGAAGGACACAGTGCAGTGCCTGGGACCATGAGGAAACTGTTTCCTAGGGAAGAGGGACATTCATATCCGTGTAAATGGAGGAATTTCTAGGGCCACAGGTGCATGCCCCAGACAAGACCCATGTGCAGAAAGGATGAGGGCTTTGGCCGAGAGCTGTTCTATAAATTCAACAACATTATGGTATTCAATGAACAAGAATTACTCAGTGCCACTAGCAAACTGTTCCTTTGATCAGTATTCTGTAAGTTTCTTCATACAAAATAAACACTTGCTTTTAAGAGATATTTTTTGGATACTTCATTTTTCTTAACCCTCTGTTACACATTCTCGTTAATTGAAATAATACACCTGGATCAATAATGATTTAGCATCACTGCTGTTGAAAATGATTTTGAGTTTTTCTGCCTCATAAAATGAGTTGGCATATTGTTATCTGCTATAATTCATTCCAATAAGATGTGAAGAATTCCCAAGTAGGAATTTGATTTATCCAGAAAGAATTATGACCGAAATGGAAATTAAATAACTAATCCAATAATTAATTTCATTCTTAGAGATTATTATGTCCAATAGTTAGAGTTGTAATATAAAAATTAGAATTATATTATAATTAATTTCTATTATATTAGAATTATTATTTACATTTGTAAATGTTTGTTGCTATACTATCTCTTATAATTGATTATATTCAATCTAGCCTGGCCTTGGACTCGCTTTTAAAATCTGTAAGTTCTATTTTTCTATTTATTTTACAATTTTACAATAAAGATCTTTTTAAACAGCTAAAAAAAAGCCATTGATTATACACTTTGAATAGATCATATGGTATGTGAATATATACATACTGCTTAATAAACAAATAAATAATTGTGCAAGAATAGCCAGAAATAGCAGCTCTATACAGCAGGGTGAACAGAGAGATTGAGAGGGGAGGAATTTCCTTGTTTGTTTGTCTTTTTTTTGTTTATTATTATTATTGAAATATTGAAAATGCTTTAATAATGGTTTGAAGTGATGAACATACAACTATATGATTATACTAAATACCTCTGATTATACACTTTGGATACATTATATGCCTTATTAATATGTATCAATAAAATTGATCTGTTTAAAAAAATAGGTTGAGTTGGGGGAAAAGTATACCAAATATAAGATATAGACTAAAGCTAGTAGTAATATTTTGATGATGTTCTTGGATAGTTTGTAACAAATGTATCACAACAATGCAAGGTGTTGGTGAAGGGGCGATGTATGGGACCCCTGTACAATGTTATGCATGTTAATTTTGTAAGTCCACAACTTTTACTATACACTTATTTTTTATGTATGTTCAGGTATGAATGATATACTTCAATTTTAAAAAAAAAAGAAAGAAAGCTCAAGAGACAGAGAAGAGAATAGGGGCAGGGGCAGGGGCAGGGGGCAGGAGAAATGGGGCGTAGGTGCATAATGGGCATAGAGTTTTTGTTTGGGGAGATGGGAAAGCTGTAGTAACGGTCGGTGGTATGGGTACCGCAACATTGTCAGTGTGATTAATCCTGCTGAATGGGATGCTTGGAAGTGGTAGAGATGGGAAAGTTTATGTTGTATATATGTTCCCACAATGTAAAGAAGAGCACCTAATAAATAATTTATTATTATTACTAATTCCAGAATTCTGAAGAGATGGATGCCCATCAGATAATGAACTTGAAAATGCTTTATATGCACCACACAAGTGTAAGAGGTTATTATTATTGCCCAATAAGAATATTCACATTCCCTTGGGTATGTGGAGTCCATTATAAAATATAATAATTTAACCAAGTACTTTCTATATACAAGCTTATGTTAGACACTATGGGGGGAGGGAGTAGAAAGATGAATGAAACGCAAATCTTTACAGCCTCAAAGGTGACATATGAGATACAATGAAGGAAGAAGTAAGTGTTGTGAAAGAGGGCCAGGTAAAGTTGCTGGGAGTTGACAGACAGGGACCATAGATTGAGTCGAATGGTTGGGAGGCTTTCCTGGGGATGCAGTCAGGTGAGCAGACCACTTCCACTGTGCCCCTCTGTACCTAGAACTGCTGACACCTCTATGAAGTCACATCCTGGGTTACAGTTATATATATTCATTGGCTCTATCAATTAGGACTCTGTGGTTACAAGTAACAGAAACCCACCTCGGTGGATTTAAATGGATAAAAAAGATGTAAGGGGGAAGCGTCTGCCTACCATATGGAGGGTCCAGGGTTCTATACCCAGGGCCTCCTGGCCTGGGTGGTGAGCTGACCCATGCACAGTGCCACCGCACACAAGGAGAATCATTCCATGCAGGGGTGTCCCCCTTGTAGGGGTGCCCCACATGCAAGGAGTGGGCCCTGCAAGGAAAGCTGCCTGTGCCAAAAAAGCACGGCCCACCCAGGAGTGGTGCCACACACATGGAGAGCTGACACAGCAAGATGACACAACAAAAAAGGGACAGAGTTTTCTGGTGCCGCATGACAAGAATGCAAGCAGACACAAGAACACACAGCGAATGGACACAGAGAGCAGACAACAGGGGAGGAGAAGGGGAAAGAAATAAATAAAAATAAATCTTTAAAACAAACAGATTTAAGGGATCTTGTAAGGGGACAGGATATCTCAGAGAATCCATAGTCAGGGACAGAGACTGGTTCAGGTAGGCCCTGCCACCAAGGATAGAATCCAGGGACTAGTTCATCTTTACCTTGTTTGTCTTTCTCTGTAGACCATCATCCTCTGCTGCTCCAGCCACAGCGATGGGGCCGGACCACCCTGTAGCAACTAGGTTCTCAGGTTTTAACTTTCAGCCTGGCCCACAGTTTCATCCCCTTTTGGCTTGGAATCTCCTGTTTTTAGCATGGTTGTTCATCCCAGCAGAAGGTCACCCCAACAGTAGGCACCCAAGCAATGTTTGAGTGAATAAATGTTCTACCTCCAGCCACAAGCAGGAGCAGTGCTTAAACCCCCATTCACTGATCCTGGGAAAAGGAAAAGCCTGATTAGTCCTACCTAGGTCAGGTGATCCCACTGGTCCAATCAGGATGGGCTGCCAGAGTACAAACATGGCTGCCAGGTCCCAACAGCTGTGGATGGTGGAAGAGTTCCTAGTGGGAGGAGGAGGTGAGGTCTTTGGTTTCCAATCAAGAAGGATCCCCCAAAAGATGTCCACCATAATTTCTGCCTCCCCAGCAAACAGTGAACTTTTTAGGGAGAAACACCGTGTCCTACTTACCTTTGTATCCCTTAAGTCTAACATATGCCTGACAGAAGGTCAGCATGTACGTAATACAAGTTTTTTTCTTTCTGTTCTTTAACCCGAGAAGCTTGTTCCTGCCCTAGGCCTTGAGCTTGCTGCTCTCTCTGCCTAGAAGTCTCCCCTCAGTGCTCACATGGCTGGCTCCTTCTAATCACTCAGGTCTCCTCAAACACCAGTCCTGAGCTCCCAGTCTCAACGACATCACTCTCCCACCCTAGCACCAGCTTTCACATCAACCTGTTTGCAACCTGTCATTACTTCCTGGTTTTCTTCCCAGTGCTTACAGAAGACAGAGAAGTGTTGGATTCCTCTAGGTTCTTGGCTATGTTGCATAAAATAATATAAGAACACACCAGTTTAGTTAGGTCAGTAAAAACAATTATTGGGAAATGGGGGGAAAGAACAGAGCTTGCTGAGAAATGGTTGAAAAGGATGGAAATATGCCCCGAAGTTCGGTGTGGGATCCTCCAGACCAAGTGAGTGAGCTCTGCCTTGTGTGGTTACCTTTGAAACTATTAATTATTCCTCCCCTTTGCTAATGCTAAGGGGAGGGGCTCCAGCTGTTATGGGTTACCCCACCAATGGTGGGGGCCAATGGTGAGGACTGTTTGGAATATCCGGGGCTAAGGAGAGGTCCTGGAAAGAGAAACTCAAGGTTAAACTCAAGGTCTCAGCGGGGGCTTGCAGCCATGTTGTCTGTTGGCCATGTTGTCTGTCAGCCATGTTGTCTGTTGGCCATGATGTCTGTCAGTCATGTTGTCTGTTGCCATGTTGTGACTCATCTTCTTCTCATTTCCCTGGCTAACCAGCTTAACTTATCACCACCTGAAATTATCTTATTCGGTTACTGGCTTGAATTTTGTCTGTTTTCCCGATACTAGAATATGAGCTCCAGTGGGACAGGCACCTTACCTCTCTGGTTCATCACTGGTGCAAAGACACTACCTGCCCCCTTGTATGTGCATGAATAAATAACTGGGTGAAATGTAGAGGAGGGGGAGTACAGTCCAGGTGTGGGAATAGCATCAGCTGGAACAGGGAGGTGGGAATAGAAGGATCTGTACCAGGAAGAGAAAGTAGCTTAATTTGGCTGGCAGGTAAAGAGCACAAAGAGGAGAAGTGGGCAGCAATTTAGATGAGTGGGTTAGTGGGTCAGGGCCAGATCTGCGGACCAGAGTGCCCAGCTCTTAGCTTCCTGATGCCTGCAGGAGAGTTTTCGGTGAGGCTCTCATTTTTATTTAAAAAATGAATTCTTAGTTGCTTCAGTTGAGGAATGGCAAAGTTGAGAACTTGAACCTTGAATTCCTGCTTCAATCTGACTATGAAATGTGCTACCCTCCAGCACTCGAGTTGTTTTAGGAACCATGAAGGCGTGGGGAGAGGAGTTGCAGAAGGGGAGATGACTTGCTGCAGGAAGCTAACACTGCATTCTTTCCTGAACTTGCACCACCTCTCCATCAGCCCAAACTGTAGATAGGCAGGCAGTCACTTTTCAGACTGGAGTCGTAGGAGTCACCATTGCAACCCCTCTGCTCTGAATCAGAAGCCCTGTCGTACCTCCCACTAACCCAGTCCTCTGTGATCAGGTTTCTAGAAGGCAGCAGTGTCTCCCCTCCTGGGGAGATTATCATAATGACACCCTGGCCTGTACTTTCAAGGAAGTGAAAATTCCTACCCAAAGACCTACTTCCTAATAATGCCAGATGTCAGCCTTCACGGAATGTGAAGTACTTGCCCGAGAATGCCTTTGATGCCTCTTAAAACAACACTGGAAATAAGCAGGGCTGGCTCCGGGCTACAATTCCTTCCGAGAGGCCTTGGGCAGAGCAAATGGAACAGAAGGTCGGGATCTTCCTCTTACCAGCCATGTGACTGCGCTAGACTCTGACTCTCCTTAGGTAAATTCATTCATTCGTTCGCTCAGCCACTCATTCAACAAATACTTATAATGTGCCTAGTTCTGAAGGCCTGGCAGTGAGCAAGGTAGACACAGGCTGTGACCTCATCAAGTTTACATGCTAGTGGGGGGAGGGGGAGGAAACAAGAAATAAGAAACACAACATCAAACACGCTGATTAGAGATTTTAGCAAGCCTCTCCTGTGACGGGTACCGATGGATAAAGCGATCCAGCGTGAAGACGACCTAAAGGCCTCACCAGGTGAAGAACTAACTGGGCAGAGCAGTTTTTAGGCAAGAGCCAAGACTAATTTCGGTTCCCTCTTTTGTAAAACAGAGAAAAGAATTTCAGCTGTGGTGTCATAGAGAATGTGTAGAATGATCCCGTTTCTATTTTTTTCAAAAGATGATGGGTCTAGCAGGATGGGAGAAACTGTTGTCTTAACAGATGGCAGCAGACTCCTTAGGGAGGGAATTGTCACTCTTTAAGATAACACTTTGATAAACCACCTGAGGTGGAAACAGATGCACAGGCTCTGAGGTGGGGCAGCACAGATGAGTGGGAAGGCAGGAGGGGGCGCTGAAGGACAGAAAGGTGGGACAACCTTTCGGACCAGGTAAGCCAGTCTTGAATTTGAAATCATTTGTATTCCTGGGATGTGACCCTCCACGAGTTTGCAGTATATGCCACCAGGGCTTCTTGTGAGTGGGTTTTTTTCTGGAAAATGGGGAGCTAAATTCCAGGTGTCTGTTAACCCCAGAGTATGGTGCCCCAAGAGTTATACACCAGAAAAGCCAAAAGGCTGCAGAGCAGAGTCTAAGAATTCAGTGGGGTTAGGAAGTAGGAGCCAGAAGTAATTGTCCACTTAAGCTGCTGGAAATACAAGTATGTTTTGAGGAGGGAATTGAAATTTCTACTGGACACAGGATGAAAGGTTCAAGCCAATCTTATCTCAGCTGACTTCTGGGTGACCTGTGTATGAATACAGAAGAAAATAAAGTGCAGATGGCTTGAGACCGAAATATTAATTGGCTATTTCTGGATGATAGAATGATATGTGATTTTTTAACTTAAATATATATATATAATGTAACTGTATATATATATATGTAATATGTAATATATATAATATATATATTATGTAACTATATATTACATATATATGTAATATATATATATTATGTAACTGTATAAACCTTTTACAATAAACAGAAAAAGTCTATTGAAGTGTTTTCTTTAAAAAATAAATAGGGAAGCGGACTTGGCCCAGTGGTTAGGGCGTCCTCCTACCACATGGGAGCTCCGCGGTTCAAACCCCGGGCCTCCTTGACCCGTGTGGAGCTGGCCCATGCACAGTGCTGATGCGCACAAGGAGTGCCGTGCTGCACAGAGGTGTCCCCCATGTAGGGGAGCCCCACGCGCAAGGAGTGCGCCTGGTAAGGAGAGCCGCCCAGCGCGAAAGAAAGTGCAGCCTGCCCAGGAATGGCGCCGCACACACAGAGAGCTGACACAGCAAGATGACGCAACAAAAAGAAACATAGATTCCTGTGCCGCTGACAACAACAGAAGCGGACATAAAAGAAGATGCAGCAAATAGACACAGAGAGCAGACAACTGGGGTCGGGGTGGGGGAGAGAAATAAATAAATCTTTGAAATAAATAAATAAATCTCTTCCTTCTGCCAATCTGACTGAAGTGACAGATACTGGGTCCCCTGTCATCAGAAGGGATGTGGGGAGGGGCTGGGAACGAGCAAGACTGGGCCCTCCCTCTCCCACTGCATTTGGAAACATGACTCATCTCACTCTTCAAACTTCAATGAAAATGGAGAGTGCTCTCAAGGAGAATCACAAATTGCCCATCTCTGCCTTCCCTCTCTCCACTGTGAGAGGAGAGCAGCCCAAATTGTCCTGCCCTTTTCTCCAGAGAGGTAACTCCCAGTCATACACCTGCCAGACTCGGAGGAGCCACCCATTCGCCCTCAAGACCAGGAAAATTAGTTAATAAGGCAGTGACCATTTCCATGGCCTCCTCTCTCTGCAGCCTCCAGAGCCCTCCTGAAGCCCCTCAGCCCTTGCTGGCCACAAGCCCTGAGGTCAAAGTCTGGAGGCCTGGCTTCCTGCCAAGGAAGCCTCTCACCTCCCTCCTGGGGACTCCATCCTGACCCTACTTCCTCCTCACAACCCACCTCACAGGACCAACCTCCTCCTCAAATTTTGGTCCAGATAAAATATGGATATGAAGGATTTGGGGGGAAGAGTGGAAAGAAAAATAAAGGTAAGAATGACCTAAAGAGTTAATTGAAAGAGTACATGTAATAAATGTTTCAAGTGAGATAACGATTGTAACCCAGGGTCCCTTATTTTCTTCCTGGCTACCCCTTCCCTTTATTATCCTACCCAAATAGTTCAGTGTCCCATTCTGAATGATTGCAGGTAGTCTAGACTTCTCACCAATATTTCTGAGGGTTCCTGGAAAGAGAGGTAATTAATAGTAGTAATAGGGAAACGGACTTGGCCCAGTGGTTAGGGCGTCCGTCTACCACATGGGAGGTCTGCGGTTCAAACCCCGGGCCTCCTTGACCCGTGTGGAGCTGGCCCATGTGCAGTGCTGATGTGCACAGGGAGTGCCACGCCACGCAGGGGTGTCCCCTGCGTAGGGGAGCCCCACGCGCAAGGGGTGCACCCCATAGGGAGAGTCACCCAGGTGAAAGAAAGTGCAGCCTGCCCAGGAATGGTGCCACATACACGGATTGCTGATGCAACAGGATGCCGCAACAAAAAGAAACACAGATTCCTGTGCCACTGACAACAACAGAAGAGGACAAAGAACATGCAGCAAATGGACACAGAGAACAGACAACGGGGTGGGGGGAGGAAGGGGAGAGAAATAAATAAATATTTTTTAAAAAGCTATTATTTAAAAAAAATAGTAGTAATAATAATAGTAATAATATCCTATATTGATTGGGTCCTTATTAAGTTGAACAATATGAATTTGCCTATTTCAATCATTTTTGACCACAGAGCAGCAATTTCATATGGTCGAACCAGATTCTATGTCACATGCACTGTACAAAGTAATGTACATAACAGTCATCTCGTTTAATCCTCACAGCAGCCCTTCGAGGTAGGGACTGTTATTATCCTCAATTAACAGTGAAATTGAGGCTCAGGGAGGTTCATTAACTTGCCCAAGATCACACCGCTTGTAAAGTAGAGCCAGGGATCAAAACAAGATCATCTGACTTCAAAACCCACAGTTTAACCGCTAAACAACAGGCATATGTCTTGCCTAGGCGTAATCTGAACAGATGCTCTGGTTTCTTCCTGATCATTCCTGGCTGTCTGATAATCACTTTTTTCAGGCTGTTGCAAGGCACCAACTGCCTTCACAGGGAGACAGGGCTACTGTCCTTCCCTTCATTCCCCAAGGCAGCACCAGCCCCAGGCTAATTCCTTGTGGACAATCATGAAAAACCTAAAATTGATGTCATACAGGAACACTCAAACGTGGAATCTGCAGGCCCCCAGCCATGCGCTGGTGGCCCCGCGCCTCCTGCCTGCATGCCAGTGGGTCCTTGCCTACTCATGGAAGGCTTCTGCCCCTGCCCTTCTCCGTGTCCACGTTGCCCACCCATTTCCTGGATCCTACAAAGAAAGAAAAGAACATCTGTAACCAAAACCAAAACCCACCAACCAAACCAAATAACCCAAATAAAAACATAACAACTTCTCCACCCAAAAAAACACCCTTTACCTTACTGCACGAAGTAGTTTAGCTCTTTGGGTCTCGACTTCTCCCTCCACAGTCATTCTGGGACGTGCTTTGTATAACCAGAGGCTAAGCAGGTGTTTTGCACAAAAGACTATCTCCCACCAAGATGAATTCTGGACTCGTAAATAAATGGTGTAGGCAACTTTTTCTTTTTAAAAATTAATCAATAGATTTTATTTGTTAAAAAAAACAGGTTAAGAATTACAGAAAACTTGAGAGTAAAGAGCTCCCCTACACCCCCTTTCTCCCCACACCGTTTCCCATATTTTTAACATGTTGCCTTACTGTGGTACATTTGTTAAAATTGATGACCCAGTATTGATACATTATTATTAATTAAAGTCCATCATTTACAACACAGTTCACTCTTTGAGTTGGACAGTTCTATACGTTTTTAAAAAACAGAATTTATTTTTAATTGTGGCAAAATATATGTAACGTAAAAATGATTTTACCATTTTAACTGGACAATTCTTTGACAGTGCTATATAATTTTCACCACTGTCTATTTCCAGATGGTTTTCATCATTCCAAACCAAAACTCATACTCATTTAGCAATAACTCCTCATCCTCCCCTCCTCCCCACCCCCCCATTACCACTGTTCTGCTTTCTGTGTCCGTGAAAAGCTTATTCTAAGTATTTCATGTAAGAGAAACCATACAATGTTTGTCCTTTTGTGTCTGGCTTATTTCACTCAACATATTCTTCAAGGTTCATCTATAGGGTAGCATGTACCAATACTTCACTTCTTTTTGTCCTAATAATATTCCATTATATATATACTACATTTTGTTTATCCATTCATCTCTTGATATGACTGAGGGTTACTTCCACCTTTTGGCTATTGTGAATAATGTTGCAATGAACACTGGTATGCAAATATCTGCCCGAGTACCTGCTTTCAGTTCTTTTGGGTATATGCTTAGAAGTAGGATTGCTGGGTCATATGGTAATTTTATGTTTAACTTTCTGAGGAACCATCAAACAGTTTTTCATTGTAGCTGCACCATTTTACATTCCCATCAGTAATTTACAAGGGTTCTTATTTCTCCACATCCTAACTAAAGTTTGTTATTTTCAGGTTTTTTGTTTTTTTTTTTAAATAATAGCCATCCTAGTTGGTATGAAGTGGTATATCTTATTGTAGGTTTTTGTTTGTTTGTTTGTTTGTTTTTAAGTTTTAGGTTACAGAAAAGTTCCACGGAAAATATAGGGGATTCCCATATACCCCACTCCCTCCTCCCTCTCAAATTTTTTCCTATTAACATCTTACATGGGTGTGGTAAATTTATTACAATTAATGAATAAATATTGAAGCATTGCTACTAACTGGTCAACAATTTACATTATGGTTTATACTTTGCACTGGACAATTTTATAGGTTTTGACAAAATGTATAATGACTGTATCCATCGTTGCAATAGCAGGCAGAACAATTCCAATGCCCTAAAAATGCCCTGTGTTCCACCCATTCTTCTCTCCCTCTCCTCTCAGAACCTATGGTAATGACTATATATCAGTGCTACCAGTTCTTCTGTCACTACAATAATAATAAGTCTACTTTGGTCCATAGCTGCATTTCTCCCTTATGTTTGCTCATTCCTCAGTCTTGAGGAATGGGAACAGCTTCAGATTAAAAGGAGGCTTAGACCTTATGGGGAAGATGGTAGGAACTGTTTTACTTGCAGTTGTAGATACTCTTTGATTTTGGGGATTGGCATTGTCCATCATCATCATTTTATTAATTGTTCTGGGTCATTGTAGTTTTAATTTGCATTTATTTAATAGCTAGTGATATTGAGCACCTTTTCATATACTAGAAAAGCTATTCAAATCCTTGGCTCATTTTTTAATTGGGTTGTTTGTCTTTTTGTTGTTGAGTTGTGGGAGTTCTTTATATGTTCTGGATATTAAACCCTTACAAGATATATGGTTTCTGAATATTTTCTCCCTTTCTGTAGGTTGGTAATGTCCTTTGATGTACAAATGTTTTAAATTCTGATGAAGTCCATTTTATCTATTTTTTCTTCTGTCGTTTGTGCTTTTGGTGTATAATCTAAAACTCCATTTCTACTACAAGATCCTGAAGCTATTTCCCTGTTTTCTTCTAAGAGTTTTATAGTATTAGCTCCTATATTTTGGTCTTTCTTTGATCCATTTTGCATTACTTTTTTTTTTTTTTTTGGCCAAAAAACTTATATTCCAATGATGGGCCCCTGATACTGATGACTATGCTTATAAGCCTGTTGCGCTTGACATTTCAACTTGGCCAAGTGTTGCAGGGTGCCTAAGAGTTACCTCCTGAGAGCCTCCATGTTGCTCAAATGTGGCCACTCTCTAAGGCAAACTCAGTATATAAATGCATTACCTTCCCCTCAGCATGGGACATGACTCCTGAGGATGAGTCTCCCTGGCGCCAAGGGATTACTACCAAGCACCAGCTGGTAATGCAACTAGAAAAAGACCTTGAATCAAAGGGGGAAATGGTAAAGAAAAATGAGTTTATATGGCTAAGAGACTTCAAAATGAGTTGGAAGGTCATCAGAGGGGTTGCACTTACGCATGTCTCAGCAGGATCTCAGACTCACCCAAAGTAGATAAAACCCCAGATAGTGGTGCTTCTGAGGGTACCAGAGACACCCAGGTCCTACAGTCATGGCAGATGGCTCCAGATTTCAGTGCCTTACCAGTGGGCCCTACTTTGGAATTTGTGCTCCTGAGTGTGATGGAGTTGTACTCAGATGTGACTTCTCTACACATGCCTCTTCTGTCCCTTTTATTGAACCTGGGGGTTGGTGTATGCCCAGGAGACTTGAATCTCTGGGCAGGCCATGTGCCAGCTGGGCCCTGAGCCTCAGCTGTGTTGCAGCACCTACTCTCCAGTTCATTGCACTTACACAGGTCAGCTGACAAGGAGGTGAGGATGAACAACCCCCACAACAAGGAATGGAAAGAGTCTACAGGTGCAGGTACAAGAGTTCCATCCACCAGCCATATGGGATCGAAGCTCTCTCTCAATTGAGAGGTGGAGTGGGCATCACCACCCCAGGGTCCTCAGGATGGAGGAATAAAATATGGATTAGAGTGGACTTACTGGTATTCTACTACTCTGGAACTACTGTGACACTAGCAATGGAAGAAACTGTATCTTTGATGTGGAGACAGTGGCCACAGGAGTTGCTGAAGGCAGGGAGAGGGAAAAGGAGATGGATATGCGGGCATTTTCAGGACTTGGAGTTGTCCTGAATGATATTGTGAGACAGATGCAGGACATAATGTATCCTGCCATAACCCACTGAATGGACTGGGAGGGTGTAAACTACAATGTAAACCATAATGCATGTTGTGTAGCAGTGCTCCAAAACGTATTCATCAATTGCAACAAATGTACCACATTGAAAGAAGTTGTCGATGTGGGAAAAGTGGGGGGTGTGGAGGGTGGGTCATAATGGAAACACCTGTATTTTTTTTTTAAAGATTTATTTATTTGTTTCTCTCCCCTTCCCCCACCCTGGTTGTCTGTTCTCTGTGTCTATTTGCTGCGTCTTTTTTGTCCGCTTCTGTTGTGTCAGCGGCACAGGAATCTGTTTCTTTTTGTTGCATCATCTTGTTGTGTCAGCTTTCCGTGTGGGCAGCGCCATTCTTAGGCAGGCTGTACTTTCTTTCGTGCTGGGCGGCTCTCCTTACGGGGTGCACTCTCTGCGCGTGGAGCACTCCTATGTGGGGACACCCCTGCATGGCCTGGCACTCCTTGCGCGCATCAGCACTGTGCATGGGCCAGCTCCACATGGGTCAAGGAGGCCCGGGGTTTGAAATGTGGACCTCCCATGTGGTATATGGACGCCCTAACCACTGGGCCAAGTCCGCTTCCCATCCTGTATTTTTTTATGTAACATTTTGTTGATCTATGTATCCTTTAAAAACAAATAAAAATTATATTTTAAAAATTTATATTTAGAATTAGTCAACTGGACTCAGTTTAGATGATCCCAATTTTGTTGGCAACATCTAAAACATCATAGTCAGGAGCCAGCTGAACATATGCCTTCTTCTCTCCATCAGGACTCATCAAGGTGTTGACCTTGGCCACATCATTGTCATAGAGCTTTTTCACAGCCTGTGTGATCTGGTGCTTGTTGGCCTTGACATCCACAATGTCGTTGTCTTCAATCTTCTTCATGCTGATGCAGTGGTCAGGGGGAAGTTGATGACGGCATAGTGGTCAAGTTTGTTTCTCCTGGGGGTGCTCTTGAGAGGATATTTGGGTTGTTTTGTGAGACACAGCATCTTAGACTACTGGAAGGTGGGTGATGTGCAGATTTTCTTTTTTTGTGTGGCTGTGGATGATTTTCAGTACTGTCTTCTTGACTTTCAATGCCTTTGCTTTGCTTCTGGTTTTAGGAGGGGCAGGGGTTTCTTTCTTTGCTTTTGGCACCATCTTTGTGAAAAGGGCCATTTTGCATTAATTTTTTTTTTTAAGATTTATTTTATTTATATCTCTCCCCTTCCTGCCCCCCCCCCAGTTGTCTGTTCTCTGTGTCCATTTGCTGCATATTCTTCTTTTTGTCCACTTCTGTTGTTGTCAGTGGCACGGGAATGTGTGTTTCTTTTTGTTGAGTCATCTTGCTGCATCAGCTCTCCGTGTGTGCGGCGCCACTCCTGTGCAGGCTGGACTTTTTTTCACACTGGGCGGCTCTCCTTACAGGGCACATTCCTTGCACGTGGGGCTCCCCTACATGGGGGACACCCCTGCATGGCAGGGCACTCCTTGCGTGCATCAGCACTGGGCATGGGCCAGCTCCACACAGGTCAAGGAGGTCCTGGGTTTGAACTGCGGACCTCCCATGTGGTAGGCAGATGGTCTATCCATTGAGCCAAGTCCGCTTCCCACAATTAACATCTTAAACTGATAACAACCTAGTTCAACTAATACCAGCCTAGTTTGAGTAGTGAACAAACTCTCTATTCCTATATATCTCCATCTCCCCCTTATATTGTTATTGTCTCAGATTACATCTTTATACACTGTATGCCTGTTTTCAAATGCTATTTTACACATTTTCTCGTTAAGTCATATGGGGGAGGAAGCAATTACAAACCAAAATACAATAATACACAATTTTATATTTACCATGTTACCTTACAAATGTTCTTTGTTTCTTCTATAGCTTCTTGTTACTGTTTAGTGTCCTTTTATTTCAGTCTGAAGGACTCCCTTTAGTATTTCTTCTAGGGCATGTCTTCTGGTAATGAACTCTTTCAGTTTTTGTATTTATCTATAAGTGATTTAATTTCTCCTTCATTTTTTTTTGATTTTTAAAAAATTTATTGAAATATATTACTCATACATAAACATACATAAACAATAAGTGTATAATGGGTATGAACTTATAAAACAAACACATAACATCAAAAAAACATATAACATCTCACCCTACCACCAATAACTTGCATTGTTTTTAAACCTTTTTAACTAATAATTAAAGAGCACTGTCAAAATATTACTACTAAACAAAATACTTTTCCCCTAACCAATCCTATTATTATCTTTCTATCATTTACATATGAACATACATAAACAATTAAGTATATAGGGAAAGTTGTGAACTTACAAAGCAAACATGCATAACATCATGCAGGGATCCCATACATCAACCCTCCACCAACACCTTGCATTGTCATGAGACGTTTGTTACAAATTATGAAAGAATATTGTCAAAATCTTACTATGAATCACAGTCCTTATCTTACATTTGGTGTGTTTTCCCCCCAAGCCACCCTATTATTATTTTTTAAATATGTTTTTTTATGACAGAAGTTGTAGGGAAGCGGACTTGGCCCAGTGGATAGGGCGTCCGCCTACTGCATGGGAGGTCTCCGGTTCGAACCTTGGGCCTCCTTGACCCGTGTGGTGCTGGCCCACGCACAGTGCTGGTGCACGCAAGGAGTGCCCTGTCACACAGGGGTGTCCCCCTCAAAGGGGAGTTCCATGCGCAAGGAGTGTGCCCGGTAAGGAGAGCCACCCAGCATGAAAGAAAGTGCAGCCTACCCAGGAATGGCGCAGTACACCAGAGAGCTGACAAAGCAAGATGATGCGCCAAAAAAAAGAAACAGATTCCTGATGCCGCTGATAAGGATAGAAGCAGTCACAGAAAAATACGCAGCGAATGGACACAGACAGCAGACAACTGGGAGGGCGGGGGAAGGGGAGAGAAATAAATAAAAAATAAATCTTAAAAAAAAAAGTTGTAAACTTATAAAACAATCATGCACGTGTGCAGAATTCCCAAACAACACCCCTCCATCAACACACCACAGTGTGGTGTGTCATTTACTATAGATAAATTATCATCTGACTGTTACCATGTCCATCGTGTACATTTGGCTCACATTTTCCATACTACCTCAGTATCAACACAGTACATCTTTTGCATAGATGCAAGAATATTACATTATTACTACTAACCACAGTCCATAGGTCACTCCAGCTGTATTTTTCCCATGCTTCTCCACATTCCCAACACCCTGCAGTAGTGATATACATTTGTTCTAGCTAACAAAGGACACTCTTGCATCTGTACCATCAACCACAATTCTCATCCACCTCTTGGTTTACTGTGCTATCCGCTTCCTAGATTCTCTAGCATTCTGTCAATTGGCATTTACATAACAGTACCATTTTCAGTCAGATCCCCATTTATAAACTAGCTGTTACTCACTGTGTGTTACCATCCACTCTATAGATTTCCAGACCTTTACAGTAAAGCTAATTAAAACTTCCACACACATTAAACATCAGTAGTCCATTCAATCCTCTTATCTCCTTTAAGAATCCACCACCTACCACCAAGTCTTGAAGATATTTTCCTACAATTTTTTCTACAAGTTTTATGGTTCTTGCTTTTATTTTTAGTTTTTTTAATCCATTTTGAGTTAATTTTTGGATAAGGTGTGAGGTAGGGGTCCTCTTTCCTTCTTTCAGCTATGGATGTCCAATTCTTTCAGCACTTCTGTTGAATGACTTGCTTTGCCTGAGCTGTGTAACTTTGACAGGCTAGTCAAAAATCATTTGACCACACTTGTGAGGGTTTGTTTCTGAACCATAAATTTGGTTCCATTGGTCTACTGTGTCTGTCTTTAGGCTAGGACTATGCTGTTTTTACCACTAAAGGGAGGTATTATGATTTAAAGTCTGGAGATGAGGGTTCACATTTCCTTTTTATGATGTTTCTGGCTATTCAGGACTCCTTACCCTTCCAAATAAATTTAATGATCGTGTTTTCAATTTTTTCTTTAATGCTGGTGGAATTTTAATCGGGATTGCATTAAACCTGTATATCAACTTGAGTAGAACTGGCATCTTGATGATATTTAGTATTCCAGTCCATGAGCATGGAATGTTCTTCCAGTCTTTAGGCTTTTTGTTTTGTTTTGTTTTAACATTGAGTTGCAGTTTTCTGAATACAAGTGCTTTACATCATTGGTTAAGTTTATTCCTGACTATTTGAGTTTTATTTGTCTATTTTATTTTCACCACTCTTTTGACAATTTTAGTTACTTTTATTGATATAATCTTCATTTCTAGACTCTCTTCCAGGCCTCTCTCTCCTGTCTTTTCTTTTCAGGCTCTAGCATACCCTTTAGTATTTCCTGAAAATCTGATCTCTTGCTTAGAAATTCTCTCAGTTTCTGTTTATCTGTGAACACTCTAATTTCACCCTCATTTTTGAAAGACAGTCTTGCTGGACATAAGATTCTTGGCTGGAAGTTTTTCTCTTGTAGTATCTTAAATATATCAGACCACTGTCTTCTTGCCTCCATGGTTTCTGGTGAGAAATCAGCACTTAATCTTATCGGATATCCCTTATATGTTATGCATTGCTTTTCACTTGCTGCTCTCAGAATTCTCTCTTTGTCTTTGGCATTTGACATTCTGATGAGTATGTGTCTTGGAGTTGGTCTATTTGGATTTTTTCGGATGGAAGTATGTTGTGCCTCTTGGACATGGATATCTATGTCCTTCAATAGGATTGGGAAATTTCCTACCATTATTTCTTCAAATATTCCTTCTGCCCCTTTTCCCTTCTCTTCTCCTTCTGGGACACCCATGACACATATGTTTGCATGCCTTTTGCTGTCATTTAGTTCCCTGAGACCTTGTTCAATTTTTCCATTCTTTCTTCATCCGTTCTTTTGTATGTTCATTTTCAGAGGCCATTTCTTCAAGCTCACCAATCCTTTCTTCTGCCTCCTCAGATCTGCTATTATATGATTCCAGTGTTTTCTTAATTTCATTTATCGCACCTTTCATTCCCATAAGATCTGCTATTTTTCTATGTATGCTCATTGGATGAGCACAAACTCTTCTTTGTGCTCATCCAATGTCTTCTTTTTTTTAATTTTTTAATTTTTTAAAAGACTTATTTTGTATTTATTTCTCTCCCTTCCCCCGCCCCCAGGTTGTCTGCTCTCTGTGTCCATTCGCTGTGTGTTCCTTTGTATCCACTTCTATTCTTGTCAGCAACCTGGGGTTCTGTGTCTTTTTGTTGCATCATCTTGCTGTGTCAGCTCTCCGTGTGTGTGGTGCCACTCCTGGGCAGGCTGGACTTTCTTTCGCACTGGGCGGCTCTCCTTAAGGGGCGCACTCCTTGCACGTGGGGCTCCCTATGTGGGGGACATCCCTGCATGGCACAGCACTCCTTGCGTGCATCAGCACTGCATGTGGGTCAGCTCCAATGGGTCAAGGAGGTCCTGGGTTTGAACCGCAGACCTCCTGTGTGGTAGGCGAATGCTCTATCCATTGAGCCAAGTCTGCTTTTCCCAATGTCTTCTTAATATCCTTAATCTCTTTAGCTATCTCATTGAATTTATTAAGGAGATTTGTTTGAACACCTATAATTAGTTGTACCAACTCCTTTATGTCATGTGGAGGTTTATCTTGTTCCTTTGACTGGGCCATAGCTTCCTGTTTCTGGGTGTGGATTATAATTTTTTGTTGATGTCTTCGTATCTGGCTTACTAGAGTATTTATTTTGGGTGCAGATTTTCTCTTTAGTTTAGGGCTTCCTATCCTTTCTCCCTTGCTGATTGAGCAGTAGGAGCCAAGCATGTAGTTGGTGCTGTAAGCTGTGGAGGCTCAAGCTGCCCTCATTGCGCCAGGGACCAATGAAGCTTCTTCCAACTTTCTCCTTTGCCAGGGGTAGGGACAGAGTCACAGCTATGTGGAATAATCCAAGTGGAGACCTAGACTGTAGTTGACCAGAGAGATTGATGAAGCTTCACATCCCTTTCTCCCCTGCCCGGATCAGGGATGGAGCTGCAGTTGTGGGCAGCAATCTATGCAGTACGGGTTCAAGATGACCGCAGTTGCCCTGGTAGACTTCTGATTTTCGGTCTATTCCAGTCAAAGTTACCTGCAGTTACCTGCAGTTACCTGTATAGGCTGGTGCAGGGCAACTCAGGCTCCTCCCTGCTAGAGGTGGGGCTGAAGCATAGGCTAGGGCTGCAGGCTGATCTGCGTGAAAGAAACTGGTTCCAGCTGACACTGAGAGTTTGAGTCAGCCTGGCTTCCCCTTAGGCTAGGGGCGGTGTCAGAATGGTGGCTGCTGGCCTCTTTCTGACTGGGGCTTGTCCACATCCCAGCTGTTCCCAGGGTTATATCTTAGCCAGCCAAGTCTACCAATGAGTAGCCGAAATCGGCAGCCAACTGTCTCCTCCTCCCGTTTCTGGGAGCCCCTGGGGTGGCTCATGCCACCAGAGTAGGATAGTCACTGGCCACCACAGCTTGGCCGGTAATTTCCCAGAGAGGCTGGCGCAGGTCCCCACAGCTTCCTCCTTGCTGGAGGTGGCACTGGGGTCTAGGCTAGACCTGCAATATGATCTGGATGGAAAGAGGTCGGTCCCCACCAGCACTGGGATCCTCAGTCCTCCTCACTTCCCCTCGTGCCAGGCATGGAGTTAAGATGGCGGCTCCCGACCTCTTTCTGACTTGGACAGGCTCAAACTTTAGCTGTTCTCAGGATCATATTGCAGCCCACTGAATTTACTCATCAGTAGCTGAAATTGGTACCCAACCATCTTTTCCTCCCCTGTTTTGGGGAAATGGAGCTTTCAATTCCAGCCACTGAACAGCTTCTGAGGTGACTTGTGCCTGCAGTGGAGGATGGGCACCAGCCTCCGCGGTGTGGAGCGCTTTATTTATGAGTCTTCTCTGCAGATGGGCAGTCTCCTCCTTCCATTCCTTCAATGATGTTGCAGGATGCTCTTCTGGTCTCTTGGAGCCCCCAAACAGGTGCTTCAGCTAGTTCCAGAGAGCTCTGGGTGTTTGCTAACTGCCCTGTAGCAGGAGCTGACTAGGAACTCCTTACTCTGCCACCATCTTGCTCGCTACCACTCTCCTTCATTTTTGAATGATCTTTTGCCAGATATAGAATTCTTTGTTGACAGTTTGGCTGTTGTTGTTGTTGTTGTTTCCCTCTTTTTTTAAAATGTTACATTCAAAAAATGAGGTGCCCATATACCCCCATCCCCCTCACCCCTCTCCTCCCACATCAACAACCTCTTTCATCATCGTGGGACAGTCATTGCATTTGGTGAATACATTTTGGAGCACTGCTGCACCACATGGATAATGGTTTACATTGTAGTTTACACTTTCCCCCAGTCCACCCAGTGGGCCATTGCAGGATATACAATGTCCAGCATCTGCTCCTGCAGTACCACCCAGGACAACTCCAAGTCCTGAAAATGCCCCCACATCACATCTCTTCTTCCCTCTACCTACTCTCAGCAGCTACCATGGCCGCTTTCTCCATATCAATGCTACAATTTCTTCCATTACTAATCACAATAGTTCCATAGTAGAATATCACTAAGTCCACTCTAATGCATACTCTATTCCTCCATCCTGTGGACTCTGGGATGGTTATGTCCACTCTCCCTCTATATCAACATGGGGCTTAGATTCCACATGGATGCTGGATGCAATTCTCCTGCTTTCAGTTGTAGGCACTCTTGGCTCCCTGGTGTGGTGGTTGACCTTCTTCACCTCCCTGTTAGCTGGCCAGGGTAAGTCTAATAAACCAGAGGGTAGAATTTGAATGTCTGCTAAGGCTCAGGGCCTGACTGTCACATGGACAGTCCAGAGATTCAGGTCTCCTGAGTATACAGCAACCCCAGCACCAACCACAGGTCCAGTAAAAGTAATAGAAGAGACATGTCAGTTCCTCAAAAAGTTAAACATAAAATTACCATATGACCCAGCAATTCTACTTTTAGGTATATACCCAAAAGAAATGAAAACAGGGACTTGGATATATATTTGTACAGCGAAGTTCACTGAAGCATTATTCACAATAGCCCAAAGGTGAAAGTGACTCAGATGTCCATCAACAGATGAATGGATAAACAAAATATGGTATGTATATACAATGAAATATTATTCAGCCATAAAAAAGAATGAAGTTCCTATAGATGCTTCAACATGGATAAACTTTGAAAAATTATAGTAAGTGAAATAAGCCCAAGATAAAAGGACAAATACTGTAAGATTCCACTTATAGGGAATATTTAGAAAAAGCAAATTTATAGAGAAAGTAGAGTTTAGGTTACCAAGCGCTAGGGGAGAGAGAATGGGGAATTATTGTTTAATAGGTAAAGAGTTTCTATTTTGGGAGATGGAAAAATTTTAGTAAAGGAAGGTGGTGATCGTAGTACCACATTGTAAAAGTAATTAATGCCATTTAATTCTATACTTAAAATTATTAAAATGGTAACGTTTATGTTACATTACCATAATTTTTAAAAAATTTTAAAAGACTACACACTCAGTGAAAGAGGAGATAGGAAAAATCTCGTCTCTGGCACAGGGAAACAAGGAAGCATGTATGTTTCAGCCTAAAATGGAATGAGAAGGGGTGTTACTTGGGAATTTATAATCCAAGTTCAGTTTGAAATTTTTTTTAAAGATTTAAATTTTTTTTATTTTTTCAGTTTGAAATTTGACTGTACACTACTTACATGGTCTTGGAATCACAAACTAAAGAGTGAATATAAAGTATGTCCTGGACACATAATCCTGCTCTAGATTTAACACAGGCCTGAATAGCCTGAGGGCAGTGTTGGGATTCTCTTTGGGGAGGTGAAGGGATCTAAGAGGGACTTTCATGGAACAAAACTGTGACTCAAAGCCCTGTGCATCCATTCTTCCTTGTTTTAGTGGTCTTCTGCTGGGCACTGCCTTTGGAGATCAGACTGAGAGCCACAGAGTCTATGCAGTGCTCAGGACTCCTCAGGATGAGAAGCAGAGTCCGGTATAGAACCTGCACAATGCAGCTTTAGTGTCAGGGCACGGGAGCTCCCATGTGCAGAGCCCTGGACTAGGTACCTGAGATGTCATGGATGAGGTGATAAGCCCTCTGTAGGGTCTTACTAGAAGACACACCAAGTGAGGGCTTTGAAATCACCCACTGAATCTGCAATAAGAACTGAATGTGTGCATACCATGAGGCCATGAAATAAACCAGGAAAGGTTTCTAAGGAGACACATGTCTACACTGAGGTGGGGGAGGGGAATTGCCCCAGATGGGGCAGAGAAAAGTGAATTTCCCTCTTGGTACTGTATCCTCCTGGCTCTATGTCCTTGCAGGTCTCTTCCCTTCTTAAAGCGCCCATGTTCCCATCAAAGATTCAGTGACAGGCTGGGAGGATAGAATGGAGGAGAGGGCTCCAGAGGAAAAACTCAATTCTGAGGTAAGGCTGCACTCTGGGAGGGCATGGGAAGACCAGATAGTGATGGGCTGGGGCAGGCTGTGCAGAACTTGGACTTGAGGCCTTGGTTCTCATGCCCTTGAGAGACCCTACCTCCTCATCACCAGCTCAGTCCCTAACTTGCAAACTGGCCTTAACCCCAGCATACTTGAGACTGGTTTCTCCAAGGTTACAGATGACCCAGGCACCAAAGCCTTTCCTTGATCCTCATTCCCCCCGGTCTCTCAGGAGTAGCCAACACTATTGTTCACTCTGTCAGCTGACCTGGACCAAACTCTTCCTATCTGCTTCCTACAATCCTCTCATGGATAGCAGGATGATCTTCCTAAAGTGCAAATAGAAGATGTCATTCTCTTGCTCAAAAACTTCCAATGCTGAGTGAAGGGTACATGGGACCTCTCTGTACAATATTTGCAACTTCTTGTGAATCTGTAATTATTTCTAAATAAAAAGTTGAAAACAAAAAACAAAACCAAAAAAAACCCTCCAATGGCTCCCTAGTACCCACTGGCTTAAGTACAAACTAGTCGCCCAGGCATTCAAGGACCTACACAAAATAGCCTTAACCTATCTTCTCCAGCTTTTGATTCTGTGAACTATTTGATAGTCCCCCAATACATACTCTCTCTTTCAGCTACCCAGAATGGGTTTCTGTTGCTTGCGATCAATAAATCTGATACCCCTGCCTCCTTCCTAGACTGCTATCAAGTGAAATGCTGTGTGCACAGGTGCTTTGTGAATAGTGAAGCCCAGTAGAGATGTAATTTATCATTCTGTTCTGCAGTCGCCTCCCATCATCCAGGCACCTCAAAGAGAAGAGAACCAGCAAAACAACTTGCAATCACATTAGCCAAAAGGAATGAAGGGGCAGAAGAGCTGGCAATGAAGACCCAAAATAGAACACTCATGTTACACTTGATAATTACTTCCCATCTATGACTTTTGTAATTATATAACCCCAAACATTTTTTTTTTTTTTGCATTGTAAACAGATAGCAAACAATCCAGAACCACTTACTGATGATTTCTGACTCCATTAGTGGAAGTTTAAGTGCTTTGTTTAGATCCTTTATTACTAAACCACCAAGGGAGAGAAAATGGCTGTTTCCCAACCCTGCAATGCCTTCATGCAGCCACGTGGCCTGCCCTGACAACTTAGCTGGAAGAAATCACTCTTTCTCTAAACTCCACTGGCATTTTTTTTTTGTTATAATTTACATAGAGTGTACAAATCTTAAGTGTACAATTTGATGAATTTTTACATATGTATATGCCCAGGGGCCAATTAGCCAGATCAAGACAAAGACATTTCCAACACCCCAGAAAATTCCTTCATGCCTCCTCCCAGTCAATATCCCAGTAAGAACCACTCTTCAGACCTCTCAGCTTAGATTGTATTGCCAGTTCTAGAGCTTCAAAAAAATGGAATCACATGTATGTACACTTTTGCTTCTGCCATCCTACATTCAATAAGTTTTTGAGTCCCCTGGAAATTTTTTTTTATCCCGCCCCCCGCGGCTTTTTGCATGTTGTCTGCTCTCCATGTCCATTCACTGTACGTTCTTCTGTGCCTGTATTTATTTATTTATTTTTAATTCCGCTCCCCCCCTGAGGCTTGCTTGCTGTCTGCTCTCTGTGTCCATTCCCTGTGGGCTCTTCCGTATTCTCGCCTGTCTCCCTTCTTTTTGTTGCATCACCTTGCTGCGTCGGCTCTCCATGGTGTCTGTGGGCTGGGCCGCAGGGGTCTGCGGGCCAGAATATCTTCACGAGGAGGCCCCGGGACACAAACTGAGGGCCTCCCATATGGTAGACGGGAGCTCACCTGATTGAGCCACAGCTGCTTCCCTCCCCTGGAAATTTTAACTAAATATTCCATATAACCCATCTCTTACTTTCCACATGAAGTTTCCTCATGTACATGTGTTCTGCCCTCCACTAGGTTTGGAAGAGGGTCCATGTCAGATGGCACCCCCACAGAACCCTCCATGAATTAGGTGCCTGATAAATATTTCACAAATGAATTCGCCAATAAGGACCAGAGCCGCTAATCTGATTTCTCTGACCCCCTTGCAGTCCCTGTCATGATGCTGAGCACATTTACTGAGCACTTACGTCCCAGGCTCCGGGCTGAACCCTTTATACAATTAGCTGCACATAGTGCTCACAACAGCCCTGATGTAAATACAACTTTGCTCCATTTTCCACATGAGGAAACTGAGACTCAGACATGTTACATTACTTCCCAAAGTCAACCTACTAAGTGAGAGCCAAGAAAGAGACCCTGGTCTGTCTGACCCAGAATCCACTGCTAACTACTAGCCTGCACTGCCTGGAAGAAGCTAACATTAATGATCCACATAGCCTTTGTGATATTTTATGGACTCTTCCTGTCAGCCCAGCAATGCACAAATTTTTATACCCTTCTTCACAGTGAGGAAGGCAGAGGCTCAGAAACATTGAATGACCTGTTCATACAGCTAGCAAGTGACTAAGATTGGAAACTAGAATCCCTTTCAAGTTAAAAGCCGAATTCTTTATGTGACACCCATGGGCTGCCTTTCAGTAGAACAACTTGACTGAATGAAAAGGGTTTTAGCAGCCAATCTCTGCAGGCTAGGTGTGTGCTTTTTCACATCATGGAGATACCAGGGATCAAGGCTCCTTCAAAGCACAGCATAGGGGGTGGTAGATTGAACTGCGTCCATATCTGTCACAGCATTTAAGACGTCATCCTTCAACACAAGTAGGAAGAAGAATGTTAAGGAAAAAGCATCCCTCTGAATTAAGTGAAAATAAGGCCTGAAATGTTTATAAACATGGAAGGGGTGGATGACACCAGTCACTATAAAATTTAAGTGATAATGATTACAGCCCAGCTCAGGAGATTATGTTCCAGGGATAGGACTTGGGAATCTTTTTATAAGGACTATAGCAGTTTGATATGGTTATGAATTCCAAAAATAGATATTGGATTATGTTCATAATCTGGTCTGTACCAGAGCACAATTAAGTTATGACTAGGGCTTTGATTGGGCCATGTCATTAGGGCATAGAGTCCCCACCCATTGGTGAGTAGGGACTCACAGATAAAAGGCATGGCAAAGGACAAAGTTGAGGGTTTTTGATATTGGAGTTTTGATGTTGGAGTTTGATGCTGAAGTCTTAAGCTGGAGCCCCAGGAAGTAAGCTCACAGAGGAAAGAGAAGCCAGCCCCAGGAAGAGAGGACCTGAGCCAGGAGAAGAACACTGAGTAATAGATGTGGCTCCTTAGACACAGCAGAAACCACAGGGAGAGAGACAGAGCCATTCACCTTATAGTCTACAGCTGACCTTGTGGAGAAAATAGAGGAGCTGAGCCCAGAGGAACCCAGGAAGCCTGAACCCGCACAGATGTCGGCAGCCATCTTGCTCCAACACATGGAAATAAGACTTTGGTGAGGGAAATTACCTATGCTTTATGGTCTGGTAACTGTAAGCTCCTACTCCAAATAAATACCCCTTTTTTTTTTCACCTGCCCCCAGCAATCCTAAATACCCTTTATAAAAGCCAAACAATTTCTAGTATTTTGCATCAGCACTCCTTTGGCTGACTAACACAAGAACCTTACAGGTTATTGCAATCCTTTCCCCTCTAGGGCCAGGAGTTGTCTTTGGAGAAAGAAAAGCTGTCTGTGAAGAGATCCTTACACAGGAGAAATCATCAGCAAGAACAGATTCAGGAAGCAGATGTAGCTCAGTGGTTAAGCACCTGCTTCCCATGTACAAGGCCCCGGTTTTGATTCCTCAGTACCTCCTTAAAAACAGATAGGTAGATAGATAGATAGATATAGATTTAGATAGATATAGATATATTCAGCAAATAAACCACCCAGATTTTCATAATTCAGTCAACAAGTTTTTGAGACTCTATGTACCCAGCACATAAATCTCAACCCATCGACTGTCTTCTTACTGCATGTATTGTATTGATCAATTTCCTGTCTTTTGTCCTTTTATCAGAGATATATACCTCAGAGAGCAGAACTTTTTCTTTAACCTTTTTTTTATCCCACCAAACTAGGGATAAGTTATTTTTGGCAATTCACCATTCCCCCAATTTCTCATAAGGCCATTCCCTCCACCTAGAATGTCCTCATTTTCAAGGCTTCTCTTTGTTCAAATGTTACCTCCTCTGTGAACTTTCCCCAAATGCCTCAAACTTAATCCTCTTCTAAACACTCCTAAAGGCTAAAATAGCACTCATCCTCCTTTTGATGATTTCTGCAGGGTTAGTCTCACTGGTTGTGCCTCTTTTTTACTATTCATAGTGCCTAACATACACTTAGTTTGTCAAATATCAGCAAAACTTCACCCCCTCCCTTGGTCAAAATAGGGCTCTGCACCTCAGGTTTGTAAGACTCAGGCAAAGGTGGTAATTCAGAAAATGCCCTTCTAGTGCCATCTCCTGGCTAGAGGGTGTATGACAGCTCCTGATTTTTTTTTTCTTTTTTTTTTTTGTCTTTATTTTTTTAATATTACATTCAAAAAACATGAGGTCCCCATATACCCCCCACCCCCCTCACCCCACTCCTCCCCCCATAACAACAACCTCCTCCATCATCATGAGACATTCATTGCATTTGGTGACTACATCTCTGAGCACCGCTGCACCTCAAGGTCAATGGTCCACACGATAGCCCACACTCTCCCACAGTCCACCCAGTGGGCCATGGGGAAGACATACAATGTCCGGTAACTGTCCCTGCAGCACCACCCAGGACAACTCCAAGTCCCAAAAACACCCCCACATCACATCTCTTCCTCCCACTCCCTACCCCTGGCAGCCACCATGGCCACTTTCTCCACACCAATGCCACATTTTCTTCGATTACTAATCACAATAGTTCATGAATAGAATATCAGCAAGTCCACTCTAATCCATACTCTTCCTCCATCCTGTGGACCTTAGAATGGTTGTGTCCACTCCACATCTATATCGAGAGGGGGCTTAGATTCCACATGGATGCTGGATGCAATCCTCCTGCTTGCAGTTGTAGGCACTCTTGGCTCCCTGGTGTGGTGGTTGACCTTCTTCACCTCCATGTTGGCTGAGTGGGGTAAGTCCAATAAACCAGAGTGCAGGGGTTGCAAGTCTGTTGAGGGACAGCTCCTGATTTAATCCTTTCTCTACTTGTTTCCTTCTTGTTCTGGAGTTGCCTCAACTTTTTTCATTCTTTTAGTCATTCATTCATTTGTTCATTCTATGCCAGGCACCAAGTATACTGGCCAGCAAGACAGACTCAGTTTCTGACCTCAGGGAGCTTAGACTGTAGTGTGGAACAGACTAGAAACAGGTGACAGGTGGTGTGATTCTGAATGTTTTAGGGTTGCTTTGCCCGTCCCTGAAACTACCCATGATCAGGGCCATGGTCTGAGCTACTTGGCCTCTTGGGAAACACATCCGTAGCCAGGACCACCCTCCTCAACTCCCACTTCCACATGCTCCCGTCGCTTTTTTTTTTTTTTTTAAGCTTAGTGATGACAACAAAGAAAAACAGTATACCACACTACAGAACAATTCAATGTCTCTCAGTACCTCTGAATGGTAGAATCCTAGAATCCATTTCTTGCATTTTTGGAGCCCTGATATTAGAACCACAATGTTAAGAGCTGGAAAAGGTATTATTCATTCATCAAACAAATATTAATTGAGCACTTATTAGGTGCCAGGAATAGTGTTAAGTGCTGGGGACATAAGAAAGCATGATACAAGCTCTCATGTTTAAGTTTAGGGAGAGAGAAACAAAGCAAGTAACAAAATTTTAAATATTTTTAATAGGTAGTACATTAGGATGATTCAAAATACAAAAGGGTGCACAGTGAAAAGCCTCCTACTCCTGCCCCTAACCATCTAGTCCCCTCCATAGAGGCAAGTAATGTTATCAAGGTCTTCTGTACTCACCCAAAGAAAACATACTCATATACAAATATATTCTTTTCCCCCTTATTATTCAACTCATGGTATTCTATAGTCTGTACTGCGCCTTGGTATTTTTTTACACTTAACAATGTCTTAGAAATCATCCCATATCACAGGTTCCTATCTTTTTTTACAGTTATATGGCATTTCATTGTATAGGTACTGCATGATTTATAATAATATTACATTGTGATAAATGTTATGATGCAAACAGAAAATAAGCAGGGAGCTGAATTTGGAAATAACAGGGGAGACCTGGCTTTAAATAAGGTGGGTCAGAAAAGGGAGCTTACTCTCAGGAAATTGCACTGAAGCTGAGTCTTAAAAAAAGAGGGAATCCACCAGGGGAAAACAATTAAGTGCCCAAATAGAGGGAACAAGGATCATCAAGGCAGGAACAAGCTTGGGTTATTAGAAGAGCTGGGGCACATGGATCCAGAGGAGGTGCAGGAAATACAATATCCAATGGCAAGGGAGGCCCTGTAGGCTAGGGTAAGGAGTACAGTTGAGATTTATGATTCTTTTTTTTAGGAGGTACCCAGGACCTTGTACATAGGAAGCAGGCACTCATCCACTTGAGCTACATCTGCTTCCCAACACAGTTGTGATTCTAAAGGCAACAGGAGAGAAGCAGATATGGCTCAAGGAGTTGGGCACCTGTCTACCACATGTGAGGTCCTGAGTTCAGTTTCTTGTGCCTCCTAAAGAAGATGAACAAGACAGCGAGCTGACACGATGGGCTGGTGCAGCAAACTGATACAATGAGGAGACATAACCAGGAAACACAATGAGAGACACGACAAGCAGGGAGTGGTGGTGGTTCAAGCAATTGGGTATCTCCTTCCCACATGGGAGGTCCTGGGTTTGGTTCTTGGTGCCTCCTTAAGGAAAAAAAAAAAAAAAAAAGACAAGCATACACAAGAGTGCACACGAACAGTCAGCAAGTGTAAAAAATGGGGCAGGGGCGGTAGATAAATAAAATAAAAAATAAAAAAAAAGGCAACAGGAAGCTGCTGGAGGATTCAGTGGGAAATGGGCATGATCTGATTTATATTTGTAAAAAAAGTTCATTTGGGCAGCTGTGTTTATGGAAGGTGGATTAAAGAATGAGCAGAAGGGAAATTAGTAAGAAGGCTGACACAATCATCTAGGTAGGAGGTAACAATGGCAGGGCCTAGGGTTGTGGCAGTGAGACAGAGAAAAAGTGATGGCACAGGGATTTATTTTGGAAGTAGCACCGACTGGACTTGCTGATGGATTGGATGTGGGGCAACCTCAGATCATTTAGCTCAGTCCCCTCACTTCCCAAGCAGACCAAACATAATGACCTGTTTGCCACAGGTCAAAGAGCTAGTTCGTGGTGGATTGGGGCCTAGAATCCAAGGTTTCTGACTCCAAGTGCTTTTACTCTAGTAAAGTGGAATTTTAAAATAGAAACTTTTTTTTAAATTCTGTTCATCAGTAATTACTGATGTATTCAATTTTTTAAAAAATTGGTTTGACAGCTTTTTGTTAGCTCTCTTGACTGCCCACCTTAGAGTAGAGACAGATGTGGGATGGGTGGAATCTCACCCACTGTAAACCCAGAGGCAAGGGGGACAGGAAATGTGGTAGATGGGAGTAGAGGGGAGTGATTTTTAAGGACAGTTACAGGAGAACTCACTAATAAGGTGACCTCTGCTTAAAAGAGGTGAGGAAGTAATTCTTGCAGATATTAATTCAGACAAACATTGCAGCTGGGTTAAAGAGTCTCTGGCAGGAGCCTGGCATATTTGAAAAGGAGGGGAGAGGCTAAAGTGAGTACAGCCGATAAGCAAGGGGGAGAATGGTAGAAAGAGAGCTGCAAGTGGGAAAGTAGGCCAGATGGCATCAGGCATTGTAGACTGTTGAAGGCTTTGGGGCTTTTACTCTGAGACAGTAGCCATTAGAGGATATGAGCTGAGAAGTGTCATGATCTGATGTACCTTTTCACAAACCCCCTCCGCTGCTGTGTAACAGACTATAGGAAGGAAAGGTAGAAGCAGAGACCAGCTAAGAGACTGTTACAATCAACGAGGTGAGAGTGACTTGGACAAGGGTGAGAGCAGTGGATGTGGTGAGAAGAGGTCCCAAAAAGATTTGCTAATTAATATGACATAGGACAGGACAAAGGGAGTCAAACCCGATTCCCAGGATTTTGTCTGAGAAAGTAGAAGGATGAATTTGTTATGAGAAAGAGGAGGAAGGAAAAGGTTTGAGTTTGGAAGTGCTGGATTTGAGATGTCAGTGAGACATCCAATAGAGAGGCCGAGAGCAGGCAGTTGGATATAATAGTTTAGGAGACAGGTCTAGGCTAGTCTACATTTGGGATATGTTGCCAAATAGATGGTGTTCAAAGTCAAAGAATGAAGCAGAGTTGGCCCAATGGATAGAGCATCTGCCTACCACATAGGAGGTCCAAGATTCAAACCCCAGGCCTCCTTGACCTGTGTGGAGCTGGCCCACGCACAGTGCTGATGCGCACAAGGGGTGCCATGCCACACAGGGGTGTCCCCCGCATTGAGGAGGCCCACGCGCAAGGAGTGCACCCCATAAGGAGAGCTGCCCAGCGCAAAAGAAAGTGCAGCCTGCCCAAGAGTGGTGCCGCACACATGGAAAGCTGACACAACAAGAAGACACAACAACAACAAAAAAGAAACAGATTTCTGGTGCTGCTGATAAGAAGTGGTCACAGAAGAACACGCAGCGAATGGACACAGAAAACAGACAACTGGGGGGGGGAAGGGGAGAGAAATAAAAAATAAATCTAAAACAAAAACCGAAAAAAACAAAGTCAAAGAATGGATGAAATCTTGTGAGTACAGATAGACTGTCAAGGTCTGAGCCCTGATCACTCTGACATCAAAAAGACAAACAAGAGGAACAACCAGCCAAGAAGACTAAGTAGGAACAACCAGTGAAGTAGGAAGAAAATCAAAAAGTGTGCTGTGCTGAAATTCAAGTGAACAAATTCATCAAGGAGGGTAGCATCGACAGTGTCATATCCTTAGAGGTCAAATAAGATGAGGACTGAGAATTAGCAATGTGAAAGTCACTAGTAACCTTGAAAAGAGCAGTTTCAGTGGAATGAAGAGGATGAAAACCTGACAGGAGTGGGTTAGTGGAAGGAGAAGGAGAAGCACAGCTTCCTCTTTGGGGCTGTAGAAGAACTGGACAGAATGGGAGCAGTGGGAGAAAAAACATCATGTTCATATGCTGACAGGAATGATCCAATAGAAGTAAAACTGTCATGTGAAAGACAGGGAGATTTGATGGAGATATGTTCTTGTGTTGGTGACTCAGATCTTGTGCACAAGTAGAGAAAGTTGTTCAGGCCAAGAGGAGCAGCACACTAGGGAACTTGTAAGAAATGCAAACTATTAATTTGCATTTTATTATTTATTTATTATCAATGCAAATTATTGGGCCCTACCTCAGATTTAATTCTGGGGATGGGGCCCAACAATCTGCATTTTAACAAGTTCTCCAGATGATTCTGAAGAACCCGGGTCTAAGGACCAATGACCTTGTACTAACCATGTTTCTGTTCAGAACATGCCTGGCATGCAGCAGCCCTTCCCACTCTTACCCTCCTTATCCAATCCTGGCCAGCATCAAAATGCTCTTCAACCACAAGCTTAGAACATGCCCTATATTTCTGCACCAATATACCTTGATCTAGAATGATAACTGTCTAAAATTTGAGCACTTAACTCTTCAAAAGGAGAGGCTTTGAGAATCTTTTCAGAAAAAAACTTCTGTTCTAATGCATAAGAACAAGATTAGAAAGACTTGCTTCTGCCAAGTCACTTTTAATGCCTGAGATTCAGGTCCTTGGGGCCCTATTCATCCCAGGAGCCTAGAAGAGATCCATATTAGGTTGTCAGGGAAGCTCTGGGTCCATCTTTAATGAACCAAAATAGGAAACTCATGGAATTATGACCAAGGGAGGTGGGGTGGAACCCTGCAGATGGGATGATATTCCATTTTTTGTAAAATAAATTTAAAATTGTGTGTATATTTAGGAATACATGCATGCTATACTGATATATAACGTAATATATGACATCATATATCATAATGCAAAAAGTCTGAAAAAGATTTAGAATAGCAAACCATTATACCAAGCTGAACATATATTTTTTACTCTATGTAACTGACCAAATCATTTTTAATTAAAAATCACTACTAGTTAGAATTTAAATTCCTGTAAAAATCAGTCAAGTGGCTTCAGAAGTCATTTTCTCTTTCCAATGAGGAAATAATGTGTGCACATCATCAAAATGCTCATTAATGATAGAGCAAGTGCCTATGAATGAGTACTGAAGCCGTGAAGGAAGATGGAAGAGCCAAGGGGCTCAAGGGGTTTCCACGGAGATAGAGACAAAACTAAGGAAGAAAACCCAAGCTAGAAAGAGCGATCTACTTACTGGGTAGATGCCCCTTCTAGGAGAACCCTTCTGTTCTTACAGCATCCTGTATGTATTTCCCACAACTTCAAACTGTATTATACTCTTATTCTGTTTCCCCCGGTGTCCAACACTACCAACAGCTCTCAGATACAGGCTCAAAGACTAAATAGATGGGGGAAAGGAAACAAGTACATTTACACCCAAAACTGGACAAAGCAGCAAGACTGGGGGTTTCCTCAGGTACCTGCCCCTTTCAGAGAATTTAATTTTTTGAGTAGGTGAACAGCCCCTATAGCCAGCAGGTGGAGCCAGAGTAACAGCTTTCCAACCTTTAACCAGAAACATTGGAGTATTTATTTTTAAGTTGGAAAGAAGCAATAAATCATGCATGACCCTAATGTCACCTTTACCTCACCAGCTAGGTCCCATATCCCCGTCCCTCAGGCGACCCAGCTCACCTGCAGGTGACGGATTGGCAAGGGTGGAGAAGACACTCCATGTCAAGAGCAATTGAGCAGACATCTCGAGCCCATGGTCTCTGGCGGTAAAATAACTGTTCAGTCAGGGAAGAAGGGTACAGAAACCAGGTCTTCTAGGGTAGGATGGGCTGGAGTTGGCAGTGTCAGGGGAGTACGGAGACAATCACCTCTGAGCAGGAAAAGTTTGGCATCTCGTCGGCCATGGGTGCCGCGACCGCGCCTGCATCTGTGTGTCGTCGCGCACGCGCAGTGCAGTCAGCAAGCCCAGCAACAGGGCAGAAGTTGGGAACAGCAGAGCTGCCAGGGTGGCAGGTTCCGCCCCACAGCTGGCCGGCAGGCAGAGCTCCAAAACTGGCCCGGAAAACACGGAACCAGAACCCTGAAGGTTTGTGGTTCACGTGCTAGCAGACCCATTGTGGGAACTTCTCCAATTTATTTAACCTCGCTAAGGGCGTCATCCCACAGCCATGTCAGCTTTCCACATGCAAACCCAGTAGCTATGGTAAATGTTTTAGTTCCAGAAACAGGCTTTCCCGGATAAGGAATTTTTCATCGACTGCCCAGAAACTACTAGCGACGAGTATAGTTTATTAGAGTGGCATTGCCTCGCCCAGGCAGAAAAATTCTGACTGTAAACTATCAAATCTAAATCCTAAGGATACCTTTTTATTCCTACTCCTGTTTTCAGAATGAAGGATCCTACATTCAGGACACAGACCCTAAGTCACTCTTCAAATAAAGGTCAAAATAATTGGCAATATCCAAGTGCTCCAAAATGAAAACTGGAAAATTTTAGTGCATGACTATTTTTCTCACACGGTAGTAAAAGTTCTATACCTCTAATATGGGTTTGGTAGGGTGGAAACTAGATCTTACATTTTGGGCCTCTTTTTACAAGACTAAAAGTAGAAAGTATGGAAAGATGCAAACCAACCCACCCTCACTGGGCCTCAATCTCGGTGAAGTATAATGCTAAGCGAAAACCCTCTGGGTAACTCCAGAACATTCATTCATATACAGCACCATCAAAGGGGAAGAGAAAAATGAAATGGTTTGTTTTAATTTTCCACCTACACCATTAAAAAAAAACTTCAATAATGTCATAATTTTAAAATTGCTTTGAAAAAAGATCAAGGATAGTTCTAAATATTCTCCAATAAAAGTTCCCTGGAAAAATGGGGCTAGATGAGCCTAAAGATAGGGCTCCAAAAATATTGAGGGCAAGTCAAAACGTCACAATACCTTCTGCAGGCAAGAATTCATAGATGCCAAAATTAGTGGCCCAAGTATGATAGTTTCAAGGTATCTTCCCACAAGTTATTATTAATTACAAAGGGATAGTTAATAACTTTACAGGAGAAATCTGGCAGATACCTTAACCAAGTGATTAAAGCTAACATCACCAGTAATAAGACATATGGACCTCCATATGATGCACTGAGAAGGGCATGTTACTTTCGTAGTATTCTCACCAAAAAATACACCCTTCCAACTAATAGTGAGAAAACAAATTTGAGGGGCTTTCTACAAAGTAACTGGCCTCTTCCCTAGTGTCAAGGTCATGAACGATTAAGACTAAAGCACTGTCACAGATTGGGAGAAGACTAAAGAGAACTAAATGAAATGTGGAATTCTGGACTGGATGCTGAACCGCAAAAAAAGGACATTAGCAGGACATGTGGAACAATTCAAATAGGGTCTGTAAGATTGTAATAGTGCTGTAAAATTATCAAGAAGCTGGCTGGGCAAATGTTCATACTATTTTTGCAACCTTTCTATAGGTCTAAAATTGTTTCAAAGTAAGTTTGTTTTTTTTAAATGGAGACATTTTGGGGAAGTCAAATGTAATTAATGTAACTAAACATAATGTAACTAAATGTAACAAACCAAAATTGAGTGAATGTTGGATTTACATATTTTGTTCATAGTAAAGTTTAAAATTTTTGAATTTTGACATTGATATGTGGTTAGATTTTTCAGTTCCCCCATCTTCAACAAAGGAGAAAAGTAAACATGGGTATACAGCTATATGAAGTCATTACATTCACAAATGACAACTGAACAAAGCCTTGAAAACAAATAATCAAAAGTCAGCTGGCAAATTTGTCTAATAAGAGACCTGACTTAGCTATATTATGGAACCTTTAAAAAAGCTACAGTCCCTTTTATTTTTTTTAATAAATCCCAACTTATGTACCCAAAGATACTGACCACCTCAACATGCAGGGATAGGTAAGCAGCCCTGTTAGGAACTCCAAATTCCCTTCCCAGTTTACCTCCAAAGCCATATCAGTATTTTCTATATGTAACTGGGAAAAAAAAGATTGGAAAGCACTGGTTTAAACATCTAAGGTGCTATTTAAAATGGCAAAAAAAAAAAAGTATCCTGAATAATCTCATGTCCAACTTCAATAAAAGGTAGGAAAATCTAAGTAAAACTGATTTTGAATTTACTTTTCTCTGGTTATTTTCTCTTTTGAAGGTGAAATACTGAACAATTAAGCCAAAGGGGGACTTTCAGAAGTCAGAGCAGTTTGAGCTAAAATTGAAAACATTTAATGGTACATTTCTAATTGGGAAATCAAGCATCTTCAAACTGATGAAAACAAAGAGGACTCCCCAATTTGGGGGAAATGTATTTCAAAACACTTGGCATATAGGAAAATCTAGGAACATATTCTGTGCCTCTGGCAGGCAAGGAAAAGTTCTTGACTGCAGTGCCAACTTTAACGCTAACTACACATCAGCACTGATAGGCACTTCTGATTTAGTAGCCTAGGCTGAGTACAATAGAATAAATCATTTGAGGGCAAAAAATTGTCCAACAGTATTAAAACCCATTTTAGAACCCTTTCTTATTATAAAAGTTTTCACACATTTTCCTAACTCCCCCTAATTGGGACATCTAAAGAGCTAAAAATCTTTAAGGCATAAAAATCTCCACACCTTAAGAAATGAAAAAGGGTGAATCAAATATTGTTACAGTTGTAAGGTTGAAGACCTAAGCCCACTGGTATTTTTTATTCTTGAACAGACCTATGTCCAGGTGGAATTCTTATCTAATAAACCATATTTAGGATCAAACAATCTTATATATCACTTACAGCCTTGATTCTGTGCTCTTATCCATTTCATCCGAAAAACACTGGACCAGATCCTAAGGGATTAGCACAGTGCCTCACAACTAATAATTCAAATTTCTGTTGATTGAATGAATTAGTGGTGGCTCTACATTTTCTAAGAATTATCAAAAAAAAAAAAAAAAAAAAAGCATCCCCCTGCTTTGCAGAGGTCATGATTATCCGGTCCTGGGTAAAAAGCAAGTAAGCAATTTTCTCTTAAGTATGAACTTTCTAAATATAGTTGCCGTCTCACCTCAAAACTCCTTACACAGTAATGCTCCAAATCTTTCATAAAAGCAAAACACTCAAATAATATTAAATGGTACTAGAAGTGATGCTCAACAGGATCTCACGTTTATTGAGAAGTGATTAATGGTAAAAAAAGAAAGGCAATGCCCTTTCCTCATTGGCTGAACAAGAAACCAAAGAAACATTCACTACACGTTTTACAATATTTTTCTCTTCCAAAATGCATTTCTGTAAACGCGTTTTTACCACTGTTCTTAGCTTTGAAATCAAATTAATCCTGACTTAATCAGTATAATGTACAAGAACAGAACATTTCTTAGGACTCCTAGTACTTTACTTTGAGTAACAAAGAGTCAGAGAAAATAAACCACCCTTAAAGACACAACCTTGGGTAACACTGTTAAATTCTCCTAGACAAAAATTCTTCATAAAAACGTTCTTCCAGTTCGGAAGGGAAAATCAAATTCCTACTTTCTGGGGTGGATACCCAAAATCTTCGCAACATAAGTGTTCTCCAAGTGCAAATGTCAAAATGGCAGGAGGAAAGGGTTTAAAAATTAGAGAAAACTGTATGCACTTACGGACTTTAAAATCCAAAAAACATAGTAAAAAGACAAAACAAAACAAAACAAAAAAAAGGCATTATGCTCTGAAATCACAACCAAAGCCAAAATAAAGGGGACATTTTCACCTAAACTACTTAGAGGGATTTTTTGTTTAGTTTTTTCTTTTTCTTTTTTTTTTTTTTTTCCGTTTTCCAGTTAAGTCCTATGTCTTTTGTGAAATTCCAATACTTAAACCGCAAGTCTGCAATTGTCTCTGAAGTCAATGAAATTAAGAAAAAAGTCCTAATTCTCTTGAAGGTCATTTTCTCCCTTTCGGATATGCAGATGCAAACACTGCTGCAGTCTGTGTAGAACAGCCTTTTATTTTCCACGACCTTGACGTTCCTACAGAGGTAAAAGAAAAAGTTGAAATAGTTAGTCAAGTATTTGTGCTGGAAGAGACTATTCCCCAAATAAAAACTGGCTTTTACTTCTTATACTTTAAACCAAAAGCAGTGACATTCATGCATTCCAAGTACAAAATTATTTTTCTTTGACTTTTAGTCATGACTAAACAGATTTGTTTTCCTACTATACTTGTTTTAAACTAATACTTGTCAATCATCAAAATATGGACCTAATCGTAAGTAACTCAAATATACATTAATAGCCTGAAGATGGCAAGCAGCCTACTAGTACCTTAAAAACAAAACCTAAGAGGCACCAGAGTGCACCTAAACGTCCCCAAAGTTTCAATAATGAATACGCTGTTTGTAATAGCAAAATTTCAGTTTAAAAAAAATCGCTGAACTGATCAAATAATGATCGATATTAACAGTTTTAAACTAGTCAAACTTTCTACAACACTATTTCTTGTATCACTTTTAAACTCATCTACACAATCCGGATGGATACCATTTATCCAACTTCTCTTATATTACCCAACTTTGGCTTCAGGAAATCTTGACTCTTCATTGTGTTTCTTGATTAAATCTTATTATGCGTTTTATTTCCTTTCTTTTTTAGAAGTACCAGAGATCGAACCCAGGACCTCATACATGTGAAGCAGGCACTCAACCACTGAGCTACATCTACTCCCTTGCTTTTTTATTATTCTATACACCAAGAATGCCTGCCTCTTTCCCTTCTGTCCTTCAAGATACAACTCAATTAAATTCATCAGCATATGAAGTAACAGTATTTAAAATATTTAGTCATAAGAAATTAAAAACAGTATTGTAATTGCACTTACTATACTGTTTCAATTTTTAAAAACAAAGAAAATTATATACACCCCTACTTCACACCATATACAAAAATCAACTCAAAATAGATCAATAAGTTATCTAAATGTAAGGGCTCAAAATTATATACAAGGAAGTAGATGTGGCTCGAGTATCTGGGCACCCGCCTACTACATGGGAAGTCCCAGGTTCGTTCCTCGTGCCTCCTGGAGAGGACAAGCAAGGCAGCAAGCTGACCTGAAAGGCTGGTGCAGCAAGCTGACACAAGAAGACATGAAGAGGAAAGACAACGAGAGACACAACAAAGCAGGGCACTGAGAAGGCTCAAGTGACTGAGTACCTCTCTCCCAAATGGGAGGTCCCAAGTTTGGTTCCCAATGCCTCCTAGAGAGAAGGCAAACAGACATGAGAGCACATTGTGAAAGGTAAGAGAGAGCAGACAGCAAGTCAAACAACGAGAGGGGGGATAAATAAATAAAAACCAAATCTTTAAAAAAAAAAGCATGGGGAAGCGGATGTGGCTCAAGCAGTTGGGTGCCTGCCTACCATACAGAAGGTCCTGGGTTGGTTTCCAATGCCTCCTAAAGAAGATGAGCAAGATAGCAAGCTGATGCAAGGAGATAACACAAGGAAGAGACACAACAAGGAAACTCAATAAAGAGCCACAACAAACAGGGAGTAGAGGTGGTTCAAGCCATTCGGCGCCTCTCTCCCACATGGGAGGGCCCCAGGATTAGGTTCCTGGTACTTCAAAAGAAGATAAGCACACAACAAACAGACATATATGGCAAACAGCAAGTGCAAACAACGGGGGAGAAGTAAAAATAAATCTTAAAAAAAAAGTATATACTGGAAAAAGTATAATCAGTAGAATCCTGCTTGAAGGGCTTCCCATTGGCCACATTTGCTACAGTGAGCACTACTGCATAAACGTAGTAATATGTAAACAACTATTATAATAATATCTTAAGAATTATCAATGGATGCTAAAGGAAAGAATGAAAAGTTTGGTGAGTAACAGAATATTTATAGTCTCAAACTATTTTCCAACAAATTACTCATTAAAAGGAAAAACAGGGGAGCTGGTGTGGCTCAGTGGTTGAGTACCAGCTTCCCACACATGGTCCTGGGTTCAATCTCCAGCCCTGGCACCTCAAAAAAAAAAAAAAAAAAGGAAAAGGAAAAACAGTAATTTTAGAGTGGAGAGCCTGGTGGACAACTTTTTAAAAATGATCAAAGTTAACATTATGAAAAAAAAAAAAAAAGTTAACATTATGGCATAAACAGATATTGTGTATCTCCTAATATGATGAATTAAGACAATCACAATATCACTTGCATACTATTCCTGTCAGAGAAGGTGAACTTAAATGTACAAAATGAGGAAATCTTAGATAAAGCCAAACTAAGGGACATTCTACAGAAATAAATGACATATACTCTTCAAAAGGTCAATGTCATAAAACAAATGTATGTCTATATAGTTTAGAGAGGGGGGTAGAGAAACTTCTGATTAAAAGCAACCAAAGGAACATGAAAACTAAATGCAATGTATGATCCTGGATTGAAACCTGGGCCAGGAAAAAAAAATTACTATCAAGGACATTAAAACAACTGGTAGGGAAGTGGACTTGGCCCAGTGGTTAGGGCGTCCGTCTACCACATAGGAGGTCCGCAGTTCAAACCCTGGGCCTCCTTGACCTGTTTGGAGCTGGCCAACACGCAGTGCTGATGGACGCAACGAGTGCTGTGCCACGCAGGGGAGCCCCACGCGCAAGAAGTGCGCCCAGTAAGGAGAGCCGCCCAGCACAAAAGGAAGTGCAGCCTGCCCAGGAATGGCGCTGCACACAATGAGAGCTGACACAAGATGATGCAACAAAAGAAACACAGATTCTCGTGCCACTGACAACAACAGAAGCAGACAAAGAAGAACATACAGCAAATAGACGCAGAGAACAGACAACTGGGGTGGGGGGAAAGGGGAGAGAAATAAATAAATAAAATCTTTAAAAAAAAAACAAAAACAACTGGTAAAGGGAAGAAGATATGGCTTAAGCCACTGGGTGCCCACATACCACATGAGAGGTCCCAGTTCAGTTCCCCATGCTTTCTCTTTAAGACAAGACAGGGAGCTTACATGACAGCCTGGCACGGCGAGCTGATGATGAAGAACAGACACAGAGAGCAGACAGCGAGTACGAAACGAAGGAGGGGGGTAGAAATAAATAAAATAAATCTTAAAAAACAAACTGGTAAAATCTGAATAAGATCTCTAAGTCAGATAATTGTACTATGTTAATGTTCAATTTTGTGATTTTGAAAATTGCACTGTAATTATGTAAGTGCATGTCCTTCTTAGGAATTACACACTGAAATATTTAGGAGAAAGGTTTATACCTAGAACTCTCAAGTGGTTCAGAAAAAAATGACACACTCAAAAATAATAATAAAGCAATAGTAGCAAAATGCTACACTGGTTATTGTGGGTGAAGAATACCCAGGAGTTTTTTTTATTTTTGAAATGTATGTAATTTGAATAATTTTTTAAATTTTGAAAATTATTTCAAATAAAAAACCCCAGCACAATGGCAGTTTTCATTGAACTCTTCTGCAAAACAATTTGGTTGCATTAATTATGTTTAACAATAAAAGAAACTTTAAAATATTTTCAGACTTAATTAAAAAGTCATTAAATGAGGATATTTTTGCAAAATGAAAAAGTCCGCCCAGCACCTTTTACAGGTCTCTAAGAACGAAAAAGATGACAGAGAAGATTCTAACATGATTATTATTTTTAACCACTTTTTAACAATAATGCCTTTTAGCTTAGTTTCTATGAAAGACTTCTCTTACAGAAAGTTCACTTTCACTTTTCACTTCCTATTAGCAGTGGAATAATTCAACTACTAAGTTTTTACAATTTATGGTCACAGGACTTTCACTAGTAAGTCAATGGTAGTTATTAACATTTCTAATCAATCTTACCCCAGTCATTCATGTTTAATAAAAATCGAGGAAAAAAAAGCAGGAGAAAGGGAGAACAGGAACAGAACATAAAAGCCAACTCCAATTAGTCCAAGTTCTAGCCAGAAATCACCAAAACCACAACATACACAGTTGCATCTTGTTGGACACACCAGTCTCTATATATGAAAATGCTACATACTCATAGCAATAAGTGACGTGGCAAGTTGGTCTCCAATAGTTTTGTGGTGGTGTCTGCCTGTCTTTTTTACCTAGTGCTTCTAGAGCCATATGCAAAGTAGCTGGAGAAATGCGATAGTGACATCTATGTTAGGAGCAGGGTGAAGTGGCCAGCCACAGTTTAAGCTCCTGCCATGGAAAGGCTGTCCATAAATACAAGGAGGTTGTAACCATAAGACCCTCAAGCTCAAACACTAATTATAGGGAAGTGGATGTGGCTCAAGTGATAGAGCATCCATCTACAATATGGAGGGTCCAGGGTTCTATCTCCAGGACCTCCTGACCTGTGTGATACGCTGGCCCACACTGCAGTGCTGCCACGCTCAAGGAATGCCTTGCCAAGCAGGGATAGCCCCGCGTATGGATGCCCCACATGCAAGGAGTGAGTCCGGTGAGGAGAGCCACCCCACATGAAGAAAGCGCAGCCCACCCAGGAGTGGCATCGCACACACGGAGAGCTGATGCAGCAAGATGACGCAACAAAAAAGAGACATCACTTCCAAGGGCCACTGGACGATGCAAGAGGATGCAGAAGAACACACAGCGAATGGACAGAGAGAGCAGACAACGGAGGGGAAAGGGAAATAAATAAATCTTTTTAAAAAAATTAATTATAAAAGCCCAGTTCATCAGAAAACAGCAAAACAGCCCTGAATGCTATAAGGAAGGAACAGACATTCCTGAAGCATGAAGGTCACTGAGATGGTGATAAACAAAGAACACAGGAAAAGAACAGGTTAAAATCAGTACACAGTTTGTGTGATCAATTTATCTTAAAAAAAAAAAATCAGTACACAAACTCAAAAAGAACAATGAAGACACTAAACAAAGAGCTGTAAGAAATAAAGTTAACGATATTAACTAAGAAAGTACAAACCACAGGAATAGGTTTCTAGCTCTCAGTATCTGGTCTATGACTTAAGTAATTGGGAGTATCCACACCCCAATTCACCCAACCCCATTCCTCCTATCCTACTTTAAATCTATGATTATAAAAATACAAGATTTGCTGTCTAGAGGACATATCCTAAAAGCCAAACGTGGCGTTCTTATTGTTTTCCCTAGTTAGCTTAACATACTCCTTTTTCCTTCCTCCTATTATCCTTCCCCCTCCATTTTTTTTTAAGAATTTATTTTTTTTATTTTCTCTCCCCTTCCCCCAGCTGTCTGCTCTCTCTATCCATTCGTTGTGCGTTCTTCTGTGACTGCTTCTATCCTTATCACTGGCACCAGGAATCTGTGTTTCTTATTGTTGCGCCATCTTGTGTCAGTCCTCCGTGTGTGCAGTGCCATTCTTTGGCAGGCTGCACTTTCTTTCGCACTGGGCTAGCCTTACGGGGCACACTCCTTGTGCATGGGGCTCCCCTACGCGGGGGATACCCCTGCGTGGCAGGGCACTACTTGCACGCATCAACATTGCGCCTAGGCCAGCTGCACACGGGTCAAGGAGGCCCGGGGTTTGAACCGCGCGGACCTCCCATGTGGTAGGCAGACACCCTAGTCATTGGGCCAAGTCCACTCCCCGCCCCTCCACTTTTAATTTGAAATGAATTCAAACTTACAGGACAGCTGCAAAAATACAAAACGAAAAGAGAACAATCCAACATACCCTCCAATCAGATACCCAGATCCAATTTTCAACATTTTGCAGGACCATTCTACCACTTATCGATCATCTATTCACTTACCTATTTATTTTCTAAACATATGAGTGGGTTTTATACATCATGCTCCTTGGACACCTAATACTTCTATATAAACAAATATATTCACTTTAAGTAACCACTTGATGTACAGTTATCAAGTTCAAGCAATTTAACATTGACATAAAGCTTAAAGTCTACATTCAAGTTTTTAAAATATGTCCCCATAATGTCCTTTTGGTCCTATTCTCCTCTATTTTTAGTTATAGTCCAGGATCATGTATCACATTTATTTGTCAGTGTCCCTTAAATTTCTAAGTATATACAACCTAAGAGTTCCCCTTTTAGCCACATTCAGATATATAATAATTCAGTGGTGTTAATTATATTCACAATGTTGTGCTACCATCACCATCATCCATTAACAAAACTTTTCTATCAACCAGAAATTCTATACCAATTAAGCATTAACTCCCCAACTCTTACCCTCTTCCCCCAGTTCCTGGCAACCTGTGCTCTAGTTTCTGATTCTAAGAATCTGCTTATTCCAATTATTTCATATCAGTGAGATTATACATTATCTCTCCCTTTATGTCTTGCTAATTTCATTCAAAATGATTGTAGTAGTTTGATACAGTTATGAATTCCAAAAATAGATATTGGATTATGTTTGTAATCTGGTCTGTACCTGGGCGTCTTTAAGTTATAATTAGGGCTTTGACTGAGCCATGGCATTGACTCCCACCCCTCGGTGGGTGGGGACTCACAGATAAAAGACAAAGCAAAGGATAGAGCTGAGGGTTTTTGATGCTGGAGTTTGGGGCTGAAGACTTAAATTGGAGCCCCGGGAAACAAGCTCACAGAGGAAAGATGAGCAAGCCCCAGGAAGAGAGGAACCCTGAATCCAGAGAGAAGCAAGACCCTGGAAGGGAAAAATCCAGAAGTCTGAACCCTCGCACATGTCAGCAGCCATCTTGCTCCAACAAGTGCAAAGAGACTTTGGTGAGGGAATATCTGTAAGCTCCTACCCCAAATAAATACCCTTTATAAAAACCAAGCAATTTCTGGTATTTTGCATCAGTATCCTTTTGGCTGACTAATACAATGATGTTTTCAAGTCATCCATGTTATTGCATGTTCCCCTCTACCTTTTCTTTGAGGTACTGGGGGACAGGGATTAAACCCATGGTCTCATATGTGGGAAACTGGCACTTAACCACTGAGGCACATGAGCTGCTGAGTTGGTTTCTTTGTTTGTTTTGCTTGTCGTTTGTTTGTTTTTTAGGAGGAACCAGTAACTGTACCCAGGACCTTCCATGTGAGAAGCAGACACTCAACCACTTGAGGCACATTCACTCCCCCTCTACTTTTAACTAGGTCATAAAACATAACTCAGGGATATTTTTATTTGTTGGAAATAATTTTACTAACTTTAAAATCTGATGTTTATCCACTTCCAAAATTAAATTTATTTATATAGCTCTCAACTAATTTTTCCTATGTCCCAAAGGACACTGATAAAACACAAAAGTTCAGCACCCCTGGCTAAAAATACAGAATATGCTTAGATAGGCTAACATTAAAAAAAAAAGTGACAATACTAAAATCATTTTCAATCTTTAGTCTCCCATTCTGTGTATAGGAGCTAAATAAGTCTAACATCAGAAAGACTGATTTATGTATAATTAATATTTGCCTTCCACAGGTGAGCAAACAAAATATTTTTCATTTGTTTTCCTATTCAACGTATCTCCTATCTTTTCATCCCATTGAGTTTTTTCTAAGTGCAGAACAGACTTTCAGTTGGACTTAATTCCTAGAAACTTAAAGTAGGAGCACTAGAATGAACTAAATGCCTAAACTAATAAACTATCTGACCATCCAATTCTCCAAGACTGTTAATAAGTAGCTAAACTTGTACACACATTTCACTGAAAAGGTCAGAAATAAAAAGCCCGAGGAAGCAGATGTAGTTCAGGCAGTTGGGCTCCCGTCTACCATAAAGGAGGTCCAGGGTTCAAAACCCAGGGCTTCCTGGTAAAGGCAAGCTGGCCCACACAGAGTGCTGCCCCGTGCAGAGAGCTGACGAGACAATGAGATGCAGCAGGCCAGGGAGCTGAGGTGGCACAAGAGAATGATCACCTCTCTCCCACTGCAGAAGGGCCCAGGATTGGTTCCCAGGGCCACCTAATGAGAATAGAACCAGACACAGAAGAACACACAGCGAATGGACACAGAGAGCAGACAATGGAGGGAGGAGGGAGAAATAAAATTTTTTTTAAGAAAGAAAAAATAAAAAGCTTGGATAATTCACTATTTTCAGTCACTGAATAAGAAATCTGACTGGAATTTCTCAAGTGAGAACAAAGGGCAGGATAAATATAAATTAACTTTTTTCAATTAAACTGAAGTAAAATTCAAAACACTAGTTTCAAACCAAATGAAATAGTCTGTCAGATTTGACTATTATCAGAATCATTCCTTGACTCTCCAGTAACAAATAACTATGTTTGAATTGAAACAAATTTTGCAACAAAACCAATTTCTCCTAACACATTGGAAATACTGAATTTTGCTAGTATTATAATTGTACTACTGAACAATTAAATAAAACAGGGTTTTTACAAGACCAGTGCTGTAACCCCTGAGCTATGGAGCTAAATTAGGGTTTTTAATAGATAATCAAGTCCAGCCTGCTCCAGCACAAGGATATGTACCTGACAAGTAAAAGAATAAAGGAATCACTAGAATATACTTTCCAGCTTTCTGATACACATTTGTCTCCAGCTCCACCTTCAAATATTTGAAACTCTATCCTCAACACCTCCATTAATACCACCCTAGGCCAAGCCACTATCATCTCTCCCTAGATACTGCCAAAGATTTAGCTCATCTCTCTCCTTTCACTCTTGTGCGCTCTACCATCAAACTCCTAGGATTGGACCCCAAAATGGAAACCAAAGAGCATTATGAAGTACCATACCAAAAGTTACTGAAGAACTTGATGGTTAATCCAAAGTAAACAAAGAGGTGTGTCTATATATACCCCTGAGATTATGGATCACAACAACCATTCATGGACAACTTGTGTGCAAATACATCATATCTGTATACATTTATTCCTAACCCAATGAGCTATTTTCCCTATTTTTAAAAAAAGACTAAGGCTCAGAAACATTACTTGCTCAACATGGACAGAGACAGATATGAATCCAGGTATGCCTCCAGAGCCCCTAACCTTTCCATTATGTACATGATATGTTAATAGGACCAGGAACTCCATGACTCATGCTGTATCAATATCAACTACACACACACACCTAAATCTTAAAAAAAAAAAAAAAAAGTATATCATATACATAATATAACTTAGGTTGCCTCCCAGAAAACTGAAAACCTTTAAAAAACAAAAACAGGGAAGCAGATGTGGCTCAGGCAACTGGCTCCCGCCTACCATATGTTAAGTTGCTGGTTAGGATGCTGGTGCCTCCTGAAGACAGTGAGCTGCCACAAAACAGGCAGGCACAAAACAGGCAATTGGGGCAAGATGACACAACAAGAGATCAAGAAGAAAAAAACATGAGACACAACAAAGCAGGGAGTAGAAGTTCCCAGTGCTTCCTAAAGAAGACAGCAATCTGACGCAATGGGCAGATGCAGAAAGATGATGCAACAAGAACCACAGGGAGAAAAAACATTGAGACACAATAAAGCAGGGACTATAGATGGCTCAAGCAATTAGGCACCTTCCTCCCACATCAGATGTCCCGGGTTTGGTCCCAAGAAAGGCCGTGAAGGCCTCCGCTACCTTGGCCTTGGGCCTGGCACCCCCGGTGTCTCAGTCTCCACAACGTTGCCTGTCAGCAACACTGCAGAGAACAAGGCCAGCCCTGCAGGGACAGCAGGGGAGCCGGGGGCCGGAGCTACGGCTGGCGGCACAGGACCCGTGGCGGCATAGGCCAGCTCTGGTGTTGGTGGGTGACACGGTGGCCCCGGAGGGTACCATGTCTAACTGAGTTTATACTGCCGAACGCAGCCAACAGAGGTGAAGCTGGTGGTGTCCAGCACACCTCTGGTGGACTTCTTAATGCAGCTGGAGGATTACACGCTTACGATCACAGATGCAGTGACTGGTTACTATCTCAACAGTGCTGGCTTTGAGGCTTCAGACCCACACATAATGTGGCTCATCTCCCTAGCTGCCCAGAAATTCATCTCAGATATTGCCAACGATGCCCTACAACACTGCAAAATGAAGGGCACAGCCTCTGGCAGCTCCCAAAGCAAGTGCAAGGACCACAAGTATACTCTAACCATGAAGGACCTGACCCCTGCCCTCAGCAAGTAAGGCATCAATGTGAAGAAGCTGCACTATTTTACCTAAGCTACCCAACCTGAATGTACTTGTCCCCATACCCCCACACCAGCCTGTTTTCATAATAAACTTTACTGTGACAGGGAAAAATAATAATAATAATAATAAAGACACAACAAGTATAAAAAAAGGGGGGGTATAAATAAATCTTTAAAATAACAAAACAAACCACTTTTTAACATCTTAGTTTAGGCAACTTTAGGGTGGTTAGTAGCCACTACATCTAACTTAAAATTATCTAACAACTCTAATGTACTCACAAGAAGGAAGCACATAAAAAAAAGGAACACAAAATTTAAGTATAAAACTTAAAACATTAAATCCTCTTAGAAAAGTCCTCCTGCTTCTAAAAAGGAAATGATAATAAAGTTACACATGTGGTGTTCCTGAAAGACATATGTAGGCTATTAAGCCAAAGACACTACCACCAATTTTTAATGGACAAAAAGTACAGTGAACTCACTAAAGCAGGGGGTCATAATATTGACAGCTGATGAAAAATGGACCAATTACTCAAAAGACCCTCTCAGCCTTAAGGCAGACCATAGTAATGAAAGGTACAGCCAGGCTTATGAGAAACATGAGAATTCTATCATTGTTTCTGATATGAAAAACTTGAGGCTGACAGGAAAAGAGATTAAGGGTACACTTTTTTTAAGGGTAGGGAGGGATGGGAAGAAGGACTAGAGAATAAAGGAAGAAACCTTAGAAACTAAACCTGCAGGAAAAAGAAGCCTGAGAACTTTAACATGAGCAACAAAGCAGTGGTAGAAAGTGGGGAGAAAAGATGGGACATCAACTCATGACATATACAATCCAGGGGTTTTTAAATGTTAAAATACAAGAGACCCTCCTATAAAGTTGATGTACTCTCGAATGGTAATTTATGCAAACTCAAAAACTTTTCTTCAATCATTTATAATCCTATTGATAAGAAATACATAATATTTTCTAATTTATTAAGTCTGGGATAGAGCCTAAATATCTATAAGGGAAAAACAAAACAAACAAAACACACCACTTTCCAGTTGATTCATATGTTATCTTAAATCAGTTGTTACAGTTTCTGAAGTTTATATGCCAAGTTCTCACCCAGATCTAACCCTGCTCCTCTCCCCACCCTTTCGCAGGCCCATGAACCCTAAGTAACATTTGTCATTAAAGACTATGAATTACCCAAGAACTTGTCTGGGTTCTAAGTTCTAGGTATGTTACTAAATTGAGGTAACTTTTTGCAGTCTGTGTGTGAAACCACAGTGGGGTAAATAGGCTAAAATCGTCCCATTAAATTTTATAACTTTTCAGTATAAATTATCTAGAACCTTTCTTCTGCTTTCCTCTATAATCTTGATGCCTGTCATTAACAGCAACTTTTAAAACCTTCGGTAAAAGATGAACAAAGGTAAAGTAGATCCATTTTGCGCCAGTGATGCTTGCTAAGATTACAGCTAAGGGATTTAACTTCCAATTAATAATGCTCCTCATATATTCATATGTTGCCAGCTATTTTAAATAATAAATGTGAAGATGCAGCACGATATAATAGAACAACAAAAAGGCTTTGGAACAAGACAAATGTGAGTTTAAAATTCCAGCTCTACTATTATACTTCATAGCTAGTGACCTTGAGTGAGGCATTCCCTCTAGAATCTCCCTTCCCTATCTGTTTAATGAAGATGATTTTAACTATTTTACAGGATTATAGCAAGGCATCAGTGATAAGATAATGAAAAGTACCTGATACACAGGTATCCAAAGAAATTATTTTAAAAAATAGGAAAATATATGTACAGGAAACACTGCTTTGTTACACTGTGCCCCTTTAACTAGGGCAGTCAAAGCCAATGCAATAAAAGCACATCTCCTCCTTCCCAACTCCCTCCTGTGAGATTTTCCTCCACCCCCATTCCTGGACAAAATATTCAAACACACCAAGAAGAAAATACTGAACTGGCAGAACTCTCACACTTCTCCAATTTCAAGATATTCTCCTCCCATTTCCATGCATCATTCCCCCACTTTAAAACATTCTGTCACCCTTGGATTCCAAATTATGCTTCATAAGAGAGATGTTTCTCTAAGGGGAAAATGAGGATGAGTGTGTAAAGTTAGCCATTCACCAAGTTCTGCGTGAGATTTTGTTGGGGGAACAAAAGAATTCCACTGCCACAAAGTTTGAAAACTGCTATGGGACTAATCTTTACTACTGAAGGTAAATGGAATGGCTTACATCTGAGTACTTTCTGGTTTAAACTATTCATTGTAGCTATTAAATGATTCTAGCATTGCTAACTATTCCTTGTTCTCTGAATGTTTACATTTGGAAAAAAGACAGTTCCCTCTGGATCAATCTTTGGTCACATCAAAAGCAGAAAACTGCCATTTTTAATGCCCAATTGTATTTCAAATATTTTTATATGGCCTAATTTACCTAAACATCCCATACTAACTAAATCAAAGCTGGTTTTACTTCACTAAATATCTTTAAAGGCTTGAAACAGACACTGAAAGATAGACTGGGGGTAGGGAGGGGTTGAAAGGATATAGAAAGAATACAAAATCCCTTTAAGTATGAAGATTAAAATATTTAAAACTCCAAACAGCAATCTCATGTTGCTTTTATCATACAGAAATCAGTTGGCATTTTCAGCCATCCATCTGCAGCCTTAACAAGCTCTGACTATACTTGTCTTCAGATATAGCCCTTTCCTTGTTCTCTGTCTAAAGCAAAGACTACTCCCTCTATAACCTATCCTGCACATTTTAGTATTTCTGAAAGTTCTTTCTTTGGTCCTCTTCTCTCCGTTGAACAATGGCTCCAGAGCCACACTGCGGGGTCAAAGCACCAGCTCTGTCTTCTTAACCTGCGTGACTTTCCAAAATTATTTACTCCTTTGTGTCTCAGTGTCTTAATCGGTAAAACTGAGATAACTGCACCTACCCTCAACAAGGATATGAAAATTAAATGTAAATTTATGTAAAAATATGTAAAGCACACAGAACAGATGTAGTCTAGATACTATACACAGCATTCAGTAATTGTTAGCCATTGCTTTTATTACCAATATTCTTGAATAAACTTAACCTTTTCTATGCCTTTACTTATACGGAGGGTTGAAAATTCAAATTTCTATCAACAGTCAGATCTCTCTTCTGAGTTCCAGGTCTCCATTCTCTAACCAATTACTGTCACCACTTCCTACAAGAACCCCAAACATTATTTCCCAAAGCCAACTCATCTTCAAATCTCAACCCTAACCTGATGCTCTTCCCATATTCTCTAATCTTTTATAATAACCAGTCAGCAAATCTGTCTGCCACATTCAAAAACTCATTTGGTCTCTGAGCCATCTACCTACCTTCTCTTCACTTAATAGTTTTACATACACTGTTAACCTGAGTCTCAATTTCCCTATTTACACATATGAGATAATTACCTTACAGAATTATAGGGATTAAAGTAAGACTGTCCCTAGTATGGTACTCAGTACCCAGTGTTTTATTCTTCCCATCCTCTGTACTGTCACTCTCTTACCTCTCCACCACTAAACACAAGAGTACAGAATAAAAATCTGAAAGGAACTCAGTGGCTAGGCAACTGCTTCCCATGTGCGAGGTCCTGGGTTCAATACCTGGGACCTCTTAAAAAATTTTTATAAAAAAACAGATCTGAAACCCTTCATACACTGGACCCAACAAACCTCTCCAGCTTCATCACTTTCGATTATATACCACCTTAATCTTCTCATCATTCTGATAACATACCATAAACCTTCACAAGACCAAATTTTTTAACATAATGTTGTCTCTTCCTAGAATGCCCTTCTCCCAACTTTTCTATCTGGCAAACTCCACATATCAACTACACAGTGGTCCATAAGCTTTGGAGTTAGACATACTTAGTGGCTCCAAGTATAGTTTCGACAAGAGTATGAGCTGATAATTTCATTTACATTAAGGACTAAGATGAAAGTGAAACAAAGATATGTCAGAACTTCAACATGTTCATCAATGAGCTGAGCAACTTTTTTTGCTAAGTCAGATAATTACCTTACAGAATTGTGGGGATTGAAGTAAGACTATGAAAGTTCCTAGTATGGTACTCAGTGGTCGATGCCCAGTGTTTTATTTAAAGACAGAGCTTGGGAAGTGAGTCAACTGACAGAGCATCTGCCTACGATATGGGAGGTCCAGGGTTCAAAACCCATGGGCCTTCTGACCCGTGTGGTGAGCTGACCCAAGCGTACGCTGATGTTTGCAAGGAGTGCAGTGCCACGCAGGGGTGTCTCCCGCGTAGGGGAGCCCCACGTGCAAGGAGTGCACCCCGTAAGGAGAGCCGCCCCGTGCAAAAAAAAGTGCAGCCTGCCCAGGAGTGGCCCCACACACATGGAGAGCTGACTCAGCAAGATGACGCAACCAAAAGAGACACAGATTTCAGGTGCTGCTAACAAGAAAACAAGGGGACACAGAACACACAGCAAAAATGGACACAGAGAGCAGACAACTGGGGGGCAAGGGGAAGGGAAGAGAAATAAACAAAAAATTTAAAATAATAAAAATAAACCTAAAGACAGAGCTGGTCTTTAAACACTGGAAGAATGTTTTCTCAAATTTTTAGATTATTCATTAAAAAAACAGCTACAGATGTGACATATTTTTAAGTTTAACCTGCATTAACATTTTCTCCATCACTTTAAGTCTAGACAATCAGCAAAACAAATCAAGCCTTGATTTGTAGATAGTATTTGCCAATTTCCATGGTGTAAATAACATGGCTGATTTCAAACCACCAATGTGATATTACTGAATAAAGTTCAAGAGTACAGTAGCATAATATTATAAACTGATACAACAGATGTAAATACACTTAACAGTATTTAATTGCAACTTTATGTAATCTAAGTGTAATTTATATTATAAATTGTAACATTTTGATTTTAAAGTATTTAAAATTCATTTTAATGTCATGTATTTAATTTTAAGTTTATGTGATGTGTTTGAAAGCTAAACATTTTGCTCACAAGTAACAAGCTCCAGCATAGCACTGGAGAGACTTGAAATACCAACACCACTACTTATTAGCTATGACACCTTGGGCCTACTTCATCCGGAATATGAATACATTAGATGAGATAACTAAATTTTTATGTGCAGTATGTGCTAGATACTGCTATCATTTGAGAGCTTATTACTCTAATATTATTGATTCTTTCTGTCATGGTTCAAATGTTTATCTTCTCTATGAAGCCTTCCTTAATTTCCCCAAATTTATCTCTCATCTCTAGAGAGCCAATGAATTTCTTCATTTCTCTAAAACAGCTCTTATTCTATATTTTATCCATTTTGTTGTCTTCCTAAATTGTGTTCTCCTAAGGCAAAGAGGGTACCCTGTTTATTTCTTCCACCCCAGCAATTAAACACAAACATCTGTTGAAAGATGGATTCCAGGGGCATGGGTCAAAGAGATCCAAATTTAGTGTCATCTAGTTCTCTTTTGTTTTCTAGGCGGTACAGAGAGTTGAACTCAGAGCCTTGTACATGGAAAGGAGGCGCTCAACCACTGAGCTACATATGCTCCCTAATAAGTTGGTTTTTTCCATTTGCTTGTTTGTTTTTAGGAGGCACCAGGGATCATGGGAAGCAGGTGCTCCTCCACTTACGCTACATCCACTCCCCTAATTCTCTTCTAGTCCTCCCTCCTTTGAAGAGGCTGCAGAAGGAGGCATTTTATCTATCTATAAAGCAGTGAAGGTGATGAGTAATGTACCAAAAATGCTCTCAAACTTTCTGGCACAGAGAAATAAATTTAACTCCAAGACAGATGTAGACATAGATGGTCTTAGAAATTTACCAAAAAATGCCATCCTGAAAAAAAACAGGATGCCCAGGGAAGCTGATGTAGCTCAAGCAGTTGAGCACCTGCTTCCCATATACAAGGCCTCAAGTTCAATCCCAGGTTTCTCCAAAACAAAACAAAACAAAACAAAATGAAACAAAACAAAACAAAACAAAGCACAGGATGCCCACTCACTAGTTCACAACCTCCTTATAAAGGAGAAACTTCACTTAGGCCAAACTGGGAAACCTGAAAAAAAAAAAAAGTGTATATATACATACATACATATATATGGAAACATTTCTCTTCAATAATCATTTCTAAGGTTCTTTAAACAAGTAAGTCTTTAATATAGCAAAGATACTTTTTTTTACTATTATTTTTAAAAAATAGCATACTGCGGAGTAGGCTTAGCTCTGCAGCGGCACGGGCCAGCTTGCCTTCACCAGGAGGCCATGGGAATTGAACCCAGGGCCTCCTATATGGTAGACGGCAGGCCAATCTCTTAAGTCACATCTGCTTCCCTGTTCTGTAGTTTCTGATCTAAATATTTTATTTTTTATTTTTTCACTTTTTCTTTAGGAGGTACTGGGGATCAAACTTGGGACCTTGTACATGGGAAGCAGGTGCTCAACCACTTGAGCTACATCTACTCCCTGATCTAAATATTTATTACATGTAAGAAGACAAGACTTGAGGCCAGAAAGGCATGAATTCCCAGAGAATCTGGGACAGATTAGGTATACTATTTTATTTATTTTTAATAGGAGGTATCGGGCAAGCCAGCCTGTGCTGCCGCAGAGCTGGGAGCAGACAGCAAGCACAAACAACAAGGGGCAGGGAATAAAGTAAAATAAATATTAAAAAAGAAAAGAAACCAAGAACAGAAACAATGATCTTCCTAAAAAGACCTATTCAGTGTTCAGTAGCATCAATTCCTCTGCGTGAACCTTAGATGTAATTCTGGCCCAGCTAACAGGGTCAATTATTGGACTCTCTGGTCTACAATAAGAATAAGCTACCCCATGTGTGAATCCCCTCTACAACATACCTAATAAATGTTCTTTTAGCCTTTACTTGAAACCTTTCTATAACTAAGAACGTATTTACAGCAATCTTCCTCCCTATAATCTATCCACTCGTTCTAGTGCTGTCTTTTTGTATGGAGAATTAAGCCACCAGAGTTTTAGAAGCATCTGAAAAAAGCTATCATATACCTCTTTAAAATGCCTCTTCTAAGTTAAACACCCCATACTTCACAAAGTCATATTATGATGAGAAATAACATCTGTGTGATTTACAGTAACATTAACGAAACACTATGGAAAGACGTGTTCAGTAAAGATACCAAGTTATCGCCATGTACTGGTTCACTTCTACTACTGCAAGTTACCTATTGCCTTCTTTACAAAAGGTTACAAGGAGCTCCTCTGTCCTAACTCAAATTGCACTTTACTCCTTATCCCTTTAAAGGCTAGTATTTTTCCCCCTCACCAATTCTGTGTACTTGTCTCAGTAAATCCCTTACTTATCAAACTAATTACTTAAACATTTCATTTAACTTCCCCTTTCCCCAAGCTCCCTTCTGGGAAATCCAGTCCATTAAGACCAAAATTAGGGAAACGGACTTTGGCCCAGTGGTTAGGGCGTCCGTCTACCATATGGGAGGTCCGCGGTTCAAACCCCGGGCCTCCTTGACCCGTGTGGAGCTGGCCATGCGCAGTGCTGATGCGCGCAAGGAGTGCCGCGCCACGCAAGGGTGTCCCCCGCGTAGGGGAGCCCCACGCGCAAGGAGTGCACCCGTGAGGAGAGCCGCCCAGCGTGAAAAGAAAGAGCAGCCTGCCCAGGAATGGCGCCGCCCACACTTCCCGCGCCGCTGACGACAACAGAAGCCGACAAAAAAACAAGACGCAGCAAATAGACACCAAGAACAGACAACCGGGGGAGGGGGGGAAATTAAATAAATAAATAAATCTTTAAAAAAAAAAAGACCAAAATTAGGGAAGCGAATGTGGCTCAACTGATAGAGCATCTGTCTACCATTTGGAGGGTCCAGGGTTCAACCCCCAGGACCTCCTGACCCATGTGGTAAGATGGCCCATGCACAGTGCTGAAGCATGCAAGGAATGCCATGCCATGCAGGAAGAGTGCCATGCCATGCAGGAGCGCCCCCACGTAGGAGTGCCTCACCACAAGGAGTACGCCCCGCAAGGAGAGCCGCCCCGCGTGAAAAAAGCACAGCCTACCCAGGAGTGGCACGGCACACACACACAGCTGACACAGCAAGATGACACAACAAGACAGACATGGTTTCCCAGTTCTGCCAGGTAATAATGCAAGCAGACGCACAAGACGGACGAATGGACACAGAGAGCAGACAACAGAGGGGTGAGGGAAAGGGGAGAGAAATAAAATAAATCTTAAAAAAAAAAAAAAAGACCAAAATTAGACTTGTTCTTAAACTGTACAGGACTTCCTCTTCCAAGCTGTGTTACAAGATTGGATCTTTTTGCACCCAAGTTTACCTTACCTAAAACACCTCTGGCAATCTTCCATACATCCTGAAAGGCTCCATTTAAAGATCACTTTCTTCCAGGATTCTTCAATGACCAACTCACCCACACCTTACGCTGGGTTAGGCAATTTCTATCAAGCTTTCAAACTGGCACCCTATGCATACCTTGAAAAAACACTTTCTACTGTTATTTGCTACTAATGTAAAGTAAGTCTCCCTGAAAATTCTCTCCTGCTTTCTCTGTAGTGACTGGCACACAGCAAATAAAAGTTGTTCAGGTGGCAGACTTGGCCCAGTGGTTAGGGCGCCCGTCTACCACACGGGAGGACCGCGGTTCAAACCCTGGGCCTCCTTGACCCATGTGGAGCTGGCCCGTGGGCAGCGCTGATGCGTGCAAGGAGTGCCGTGCCATGCAGGGGTGTCCCCCGTGTACGGGAGACCCACGCGCAAGGAGTGCGCCCCGTAAGGAGAGCCGCCCAGCACGAAAGAAAGTGCAGCCTGCCCAGGAATGGCGCCACACACATGGAGAGCTGACACAACAAGATGACGCAACATAAACACAGATTCCTGTGCCACTGACAACAACAGAAGCGCACAAAGAAGATGCAGCAAATAGACACAGAGAACAGACAACAGGGGTGGGAGGGAAGGGAGAGAAATAAATAAATAAGTCTTAAAAAAAATTGTTCAAAGAAAACATAAATAATTTCATCCCAATTCTAAAATACGACAAAACTTTGTGAGGGAAGTGATTTGGCCCAACGGATAAGGCGTCCACCTACCACATGGGAGGTCCAAGGTTCAAACCCAGGTACTCCTGACTTGTGTGATGAGCTGGCCCACGCACTGTGCTGATGCGTGCAAGCAGTGCAATGCCACACAGGGGCGTCCCTGGCGTAGGGAAGCCCCATGCGAAAGGAGTGCGCCCCGGAAGGAGAGCCACTCAGCGCAAAAGAAAGTGCAGCCTGCCCAAGAATGGCTCTGCACACATGGAGAGCTGACTCAGCAAGATGACGCAACAAAAAGAGACACAGATTCCGGGTGCCGCTGACAAGAATACAAGCGGACACAGAAGAACACACAGCGAATGGACACAGAAAGCAGACTACTTGGGGGGGAAGGACGGGCAAGGGGAGACAAATAAATATATATATATATTTAAAAATTTTAAAAACTTAGTGAATACTCAATCCATTTTTAGGTCTTGTGCTTTGAAAAACTAGGAATAATTCTAGAGTTATTTAGGAAAATATGTCATTTCTACTTAATATTAAAGAAATACAAATCTTAAGCTATTGCCACCATAACCACTTCTCCACATCTGTATTTCTCTTCACTCTCCATTAGCTTTCCAGTTATTTCACAAAAATTATTTAACCAAGTGCCTGATTGAGTCTAAAATTGTGCTAGGTTTTAGGGAACTACAGTCCTTAATCCCCTCAGGGAGGTTACTTCCGCCTTGATTTTTACCTGTTTAAAAAAAAGCCAGAAATAGGGGGGAAAATAAGGAAATATTTCCATGAGGTTTATTAGATCACTATTTCAGGGAATAATTCTCCCTCTCTACCAGACTATTTCAAAATTTAGTCAAAAGGAAACGTTCTTAACTCACTATTGCCTTCTTCTGGATAACAGAACAATAATTCCTTAAACAAAAAAAAATTTATAAAGAAAAAGTCCACAGAGCTATAGACTGTAAAGCAAAGACTTTCAAAAATCACATATCCATACCGTTTGACCTAGCAATACTACTAAACAACAGATATGAACACTTAGAAGGGACAATACCATGTGACAAAGGAAGCAGAGATTGAAATACTGCAGCTGCAAGCCAAAGAACACCAAGGATTGACAGTAAACCACCAGAAGAGGCAAAGAAGGATTCTCCCATACTTATTTCAGAGTATGGCCTTGCCAACACCTTGATTTCAGATTTCTAGCCTCTAAAACTGAGAAAAATTTATGTTGTTTTAGGCCAAAAAAAAAATTATATAAAAAAGTCTTCTTTGCAGTGTTGTTTTGTTGGAAAAAAGTTATAAAGAAACTGCAATCGCAACAAGTAAGATTGGTAAATCACAACAAACCTATGATAGAATACTATGGAACCTATCAAAAGTGACCTCATAGAAGAATATTTAACAATTGGGGAAAGATTCTAAATGAATGCAGAAAGGTTATAAAATAGTATCTCAAGTAGAAAACCTCACTATCAAGATATTACTAAAATTAGACACAAGAGTCAAACCAGATCCAATGCTTGAAGGTTCCACAATATTAAGTTTGAATTAAATCATGAGACAGAACAATAGAAGAAAAAATGGCTGTAACTCTGCTGCAGTTTGTTCTACCAAGATCATGCCCAATCATGGAATTTTCAAACAGCCGTAATATCTCCAGGATGAAGTTTCTTAAAACATTTCCCTATTGATTTACTGAGTTACCATCACCATTTGGCACGAAGATATTTTTCAATCCCACTAATACAAAGGCACGCACACAAACACTCCACAGTATGGGCATCTAACCATGAGCTATTGATCCCATTTTCATTATACTCGCTTAGTCTTGGAGATCTAATAAAGAATAGAAGAACAACTTATAATCAGTTAAATACAGACGTGAAGAATAATGGGCAATAGAGGAAAAGTAAGGCAATACTGACCAAAATGGTAAAGAGGCTTAGAAGCAACTGGAAGGACCTTCCTGAAACCCCAGCAGCTCTTTTTTGAAAAAGTAAACCAAGTAATCTGACACAAGCATAATCAAAGCATTTTTTTTTTTTGGTGGTTTATTCATCAGCCTGAGAACAATCAGGATACGCAATCAAGAGGCTTTATAGAATGGTTTTGAAAAAAAAAAATTAAAAAAAAGCCCATTAAACAAAGATCTTAAGCTTTATTACTCTACGAAAACATTAAAAGACTACTCAACTTCAACTTGAAGAATCACACACCTATCTATGGAGTTCAATTATTCACTGAAGTCACCTAGTAAATTTAATACAAATACACACTTGATTAGATGCTTACATAAATTAACTATTCAAATTTGCTTGCTTTTTTTTTTTTGAGGTACCAGGCGCCAGGGATTGAATGTGGGACCCTGTATGTGGGAAACTGGTGCTCAACCACTGAGCCACATCAGCTTTCCCAAGTTAGTTTTTTCCGTTTGCTTGGTTTTTTTTCCAGGAGGCCCTGGAAACCAAACCGAGGACCTCCCATGTGGAAGGTAGGCACTCAACTGGAAGGTAGGCACTCAACTGCTTGAGCAACATCCACTCCCTGCTACTTCATTTTTAAACTCAAATTTATCCTTAACATATGTGCTGTGTATACCTAAAAAAAAATTCCTCTCTTTGCCCTCCCGCTTTCAAACACAAGATTTGGACAGAATTCTGTAAGATGAAGGAAAGCAGATTCATAATATAGGCTAGATATTAAGCACGTTTCAAATGGTTAAACCAATTAATTACCCAGGTGCCCTCATATACTTTAATCTGCTATGCCATTATACGATGCCTAAAAGTTCATGGTCTCCATTCATTCCTCCAAAAACAGGAGCCTGAGCAAACATTTTTAGAGTTCTTCAGATGTCTACCAAAAGAACAATCGATCTTTTTCTACAGAATTAAGCTGTTAAATTTTGGAGAAGGGAGTTTTAAGCACTATCAAAAAAAAAGAACACTTTCCTGACAGCCAACTTTTCAATAATCTGGCATTCTATCCCCAATGTTTTAGCATCATTGATAAATATATCTTCCATTTCTTATTTGCCAGTTCACACTGGGTAAGATGGCAATCGTCCTGCCTAAGTTGAATGACTGTACCTCAGAGTTCTATGTTATGTAGAGGGAGACTCTTCCAAAGAGCCCTCCTCCTATAGCTGCTTACAAAAGAATTAAATTTCATAGAAGCGAAACGAATGCCTCAAATCAGACTATACAAGATCCCCATGAATTCATGAGAAATTTAAGTAAAATATATTTACATAAACTTGTTAGGTTTTGTGTTTTACTTTTGAGATTAAGTGGCTCAGGGTTCCAGCATAAACATTCAGATCTATTTCCTCCTTCCTTTCCCATCTTTTAGCTACTTCTTTCCTATTCTTTAACTATGTCTAAGTCCTAGCTAATACATTACTTGTCCCAACCTGTTTTTTTTTCAATCACCCGCTTATGGTTCTGAAGTTTACTTTCATTCAGTACCAACAGAGGAAGCACTACTCTTTCAAATAAATTCAACTTTTTGGTACAGATCCATTCTCCCATCATTCTGCCCAATATTTTTCAGTAATCAGTAGAGAGCGATGCTTCAAGAATTCAATAAAATACTAACAGCAAGAGAACCATTTTTTCTAATTTTTTTTTCTGAACTTTTATGTATTAAACAAGTTTTCTAATGGGAAGGCTTTGAAAAAAATCATTAAGCAAGCTGAACCCAAAGGATAGAAGCAAAGAAGTAAATTCTGAAAAACAGCCTAACACTCCAGTTGTGAAAAGGCAAGCAGAAACAGGATTTCAGAGCTAGTAACACATCAACTCTTGAAAATAACCACAAGTAATGCAGTTAGGCCAAAGATTAATTCCAAAATAATTCTATGTTTTTCCCTACCATTTTATAGCCTTGATCTTTTCCTACAATAATTTCCATGGTTCTACCACTTCAAATACTCCCTTCATATCCCTTTCAGATTCTTCACATATTCACCTCTTTCTACATCATGTAATTTGTTTCTCTGCACTTTTACCTTCAATTACAGCCCATATTTCCATTAATGTTCCCTCATTCCTTCAAATAGTTAAGATCAATTATATTTCCACAAGCCTTCAACTGTTAACTGAGACAAGAGTTTCTTCAATTAATGGTTTACTTTAATATCTCTCTTATCTAGTCCTCCTCCTTCCCTAAAAAATCTTAATGGTATACTGATTACCTTTTTAACACTTTCTTCTTCCTCTTGGCGTTTCTCATAGTGTGAGAAGTCATCAAAAATGGAAGTGGTGTGCTTGTAGCTGGCTATGATTTTCAACACCTGCTTAGCCTTTTCCAGAGGCACTTCCTGAGTGTCCCTGGAGTTGGTCACTGGTTTATTCTCGTTGTTCTCTAGGCGAATGTGTCGCAGTTGGCTATTGGGAACGTCCTTCACAAAAATCCACCGGACGTCAAAACGACCCTTCCATTTGTCCTGGGACCACACACCTGCACATGTGTTGTAGTCCACAGCAGATTTCATTTCTGCAACGCCACAGAAGTGTCCACTGCCGTTGACACTAAAAAGTAAGTAAACGGGGCCTTTCCCGTTCATGGAGCGATAAGCAGCATCCAGTCTCTTGTTACCATGCTCTGTGCTGCACCAAATATTGTATTTAATGGAACGGTGGATATCGTCCTCAGAGTAGCTCTTAATGATGAAAACCCGGCCATGTTTCAGATTCCAGTCAAAATCCTTGGGGTTATAGTTATTAATGGATCGCAGCTTCTCCAACACTGGGTGGGGCTCTGAAGAAGAAGATCCAGAACCGGCCTGAGACTGTCCTACTCCATTACCATCCACCCCATTATGACCAAACCCACTGCCACGGTTCCGAGGTGCTACCCAGCGGGTTGGTTGAGCTGCCTGTTGCTGAACTGAGAGCTGGGCAGGTTGTGGTGGAGGTGGGGGCAAGGGCTGCGTCTGTTGCCCTACTGACGCCTGAGCCACTGGTGGGCTGTTGTTAGCCTGCTGACCTACAGGCTGGGGAGAACTCTGGGTTGGCTGCTGACCTATATTCTGAACCAAAGCCTGTGAGGGGGCTTTTGTCACAGGACCCTTATTATCCCAAGTTCCAATATCCATGTTATGCTTTATTGGGGGTGGTGGAAGACTCGACCCTGCAATGCCATTCTTGGTCTTCAGCTTGGGTTGCTGTTTTGCAGGCTTGCTAGCAATATCAGCCCAAGAGGCTGGTTTGGGAGGAGCAATGGTAGCTGGAGGCAAACTACTGGAAGCTACAATGTTACTAGTAATGGACCCACTACCAACAGCAGAACCTACCACTTTTGGAACACTGCTTGCAACTTCTGTGCTACCCAACTTCAGTGCTGCCATCCCTTGGTCTATAGTATTCATGCCAGGAGCCTTATTCAGGGTCTCATTGGCAAAAGCTGACTGTCCATCAATCATGGCTCCACCTAAGGAGCTAGGTGCATAAGCATAATTGCTACTATATCCAGAGCTCTGAGTAGACTGTCCCTGAGAACTGTTATTTCCCCATGCTGAGAAGTCAATCCCACTGGGAAAGAAATTAAAACCATGCTGACCAAGAAATGGAGTGCTACCTAGGGCTCCTGGTTGCCCAAACATTGCATCTGGTAGGAAGTGGGGCTCTCCGTTGCCCAGTTGTCCATAAGAAGTTAGATAGGGCATGGCTGTGTCACCCCCAGTAGACCAAGCAGCTTCTCCTAAAGAATAGGAGAAGCCAATGGAGGGACTGTAGTAACTGGGTAAGTAGGAGTCTGACATGGCAGTATATGCATTGTTCTGTGGAGGGAAAAAAAAAAAAAAGGCACATAAATCAAAAACACAAAAATAAAATAAAAACCAAAACATTCTTTCCCCACTTACCTACACAACTCAAATATCTCAGCCATCACTACAATAATGGAGAGCAACACATTTCAGATGGTGTCTTCCCATAAACTCTCTAGCATTTTTATATTTTTAAAAATCTTGGCTTAATGATTGAAATGTTTAAAGTCAAACTGATATTTACAGTAAATATGAACCTTAGGTTCAGCACTGTAATTCAGAAAAAACAGAATTTGGAATTTTACCAACAGTATAAATACTGCTCCATAGAAGTGATGATGCTTTCAATTAAAATCAGCATCTTTTGAATGAAGGAAGGGGAATTTTGGCAGAATGGAGAAGTGCTTAAAAGTGTGTCCTGCTAAAATGCACTATAATAGTTCAAACAAGAAAAATGAAACAGAAACCTGGAAATTTCATTCTTGCTCAAATATCTCTATAGTCAATCTTCATCTATAAAACCAAAACGCAGGGTTCACTACACCCAGTTTAGTGTCACCTTCTCAACAAACCACCTGAGAGCATCAATAGATGCCACCATTTAATTAAAATCTGAAGAGGAAATGCACAATGGCTTCTAGAGGATTTAAAGCTGGGGAAAAAGTTGCTACCTGTTCTGCTTCACCTATAAACTTAATGACTGTAAACTGAAATGCACAACTAACTTTTCCATTAGAAATAGCAAAGTATAATTCTACAAACATTGTATATTTTGTAACTTATTAAAAAATCATCCTACAGATTAACATTATACAGGAATATACAACTAGTCTTCATTAGGACAGATTACATGGCAGAAACTTCAATCATTCTTGATCTTACTTTAATTTGTAAACAATATTTCAATTGTTTTTGTAAATCCTATAGCTCATAGAATAGTCCCTTAAGTGAGAAGCCAGAGGTATACAAAGTTGGTCTGTACAGATGTAAATGCAGCTCAACTCAGGATGCTTTACCCTAACTCCAAAATAGTTCTGGTAATCTAAGAACTATTAAATTAACCTAAATTAAAAGACTTGGATAACCATGACTATCTTAAGCCCTAAGCATGAATTTCCAAGGACAATCATACTTCTCCCTAGTCAATTAAACACATCTCTTCAAACTAAATATTAGAACTAATGCAGTTTGATAAAAAGGTGGTGCTTTTCTGACAACTTAGGTTTTTTCCTTAATCATTAGTCAAATCTTTTCACACAAACCCTCTCAAGTTTAAGAAAAGTCTGTTTCTTAAAGACAGTATTAAAATTTTAACAGACCCAAATATTCCCTTATGTATAAGAAATTCTTTATAATTAAAAGATTAAGCCTGAAATACTATCCCAACAGAAGATACTATAAAATTTTATTAGAAGAGTCTTGATGATTAACTATAAAGAACAAAGATTATTAGGTTACCTTCTTCCTCTAGTCAACCAAGACATACTTTCTTAAAATTTTGTTTAAAACAACAAAGACATTTAAGCTTTGGATTAATGGAGAAAAACCAAATGCATTTAATATCACAGATTTTGCCAAGATATAACTGAATACCTACACCTGAACTGGCAGACTCCCACATGCTGAGTACAAAAATCTGAATTACACAATGTCTTACAACTACTTAGAATTCTGTTTCTAATTGCTCCCCACTATCCCTGTTGTGATTATGTAAGCAAACTACTTCAACTGCAGCAACCTATTAACAGTTCATTCCCCTATTTCCTTCCTCACTTTTCCTGATCAACTGGTTATCTTCTGTGAAAATTTTTTCCAATCACTTAAGTGGGTTTCTAAAATTTCAATATGAAGTATTTTACACAGGAGATCTAAAAGTTTCATGTAAGAATCAAATCCAAATATGGCCATGCACTAACTAATTGTCGAGTTTTTAAAGACTACCAACTAGAATTTACACAGCATAATGTTCAGAATTTATGTAAATGATCAATGTGCTTCTTGTTCTTTAAGGCTATTTTGTAAGGTATATTTTCAACTTCACTTTTAGTCTGCTAATCTGAGTAGTTACATTTCTTAGCTTTGACTTTGTGACTGTCTTTGGGATCCAGGATAGTACAAAAAACCACTGAATAAAAACAAGTTTCTACACGTACAGCCTTATTACTGTATGAGCCAGTCTTCATCACATTAGAAGGCACATTACAACATGAAAACCTCATTCATTCTTGAGCTTACTTTAGCTTGTACTGACCAGTATTTTAAGTTCTTTTAATGTCACTTTTTAACTCCTATACCTCACAAATAACCTCACAGAAGTCAGTAGGTAATCTAAGAGCTCATTAACTTGTCAACACATAGGTAAACAAATCTGGCTCTATAGGTGTACACAGATTAACTCAAAATAGGGTAAAATACTTAACCCTAACTCCAAAATTGTTCTGAGAATTTAAGAATACATTAACTGATGACCAAAGGAAGGGGAGGTATCAGTTTTGCAGAGATATTCCCATCACATATTTAATCCAATTTTCCTAAAGGAAAGTTTTTGATAGAATTCAGTATATTTAACACCAGAAAGTATTCTTAAATTTTGCAGCACTACTATATTCTTGGTAAGGGGAAGTCAATCACACAAACTAAGTGCTACTATTAGTATACTGTAAAATATTGTAAGTATTACAGTTTCAGAGTACAATCAGTTTGCTAATGCAGAGATGGCATCTTCAGTCTCTAACATTTGTAATAACGGTTTTATAACATAATAACACTTAATAAGAAAGTTACCCCTAAAAATGAGATTTAAGATAGGGCAGAGAAAGAAAACTAGTATGTTAAACTCTTTGATCAGACATATAAGTGGTTACTCACGGGCCTTGCCTGTGGGTTCAAGTAAGGTTCAAAATCATCATCATTTAATCCATCCTTTTGATGTACAGATCCATTTTGCACTATAAGAAGAAACCCAAATTAGGAATGTCTCTATCCTAGTTTTCCTCCCAAATTAAGCAAATACACCCTAACCTAAATAAAGAAAAACTTTACTAGTTAAGAGAACAAATAAGCTTGAATTTCAAAAGGATAAAGATGAAAGTGAAAGCCGAGCAAAATTCGGTAGTGAAAATATCCACCTTTACTCAAATACATCATTTTATTGGCTCCTCCAGATTTCAATTGCCTCCCGCTTCCCCTCCCCCCATCACATGTGAGTACTTCCAGAGTGTGATCCACGAGGATGAAAAACAAAGGCCTTCTAAGACTTACAGGAAACTAAGGACCTGGGACATTTCAAAACCGAATCCACCCCCACCCTTAATGAATTACTCCTTGTTCAGGAAAAATGCTGTCCGCCAGCTGCAAGAACACGCCGAAAGGGCCAAATACTTAAGTGTGAGACACCTGCGAGGTAGGCAGCTCCTGAAAGGTCCTCTCCCTGGGGCGCTTCCAAGAGACCCCGCCCCCACAACTCAGCGTCCCCCGCCCGGCCCGGGGCCACCAGCGCAGCTGGGCTCACCTTTGTTTCCTTGACCTTTCGGTCTCTGCGGGCGAAGGAAACGGTGCCGAGCAGCAATTTGTCCAAGGAAGACATGAATAAAGGAAAAGACAAATTAAACCAGGGTACGAGAAGGAAATAAAGGGGCAAGTGTGGGGAGAGGGAAAGCTTCAGGAATGGTGACGAAGAAGATGAAAACCGGAGGCGGGGAAAAGCCCTGAGCCGGCGGGGCCGGGGGAGGAAACGCGGGGGACCCGGGCTTCAAGGAAAGGGAAGGAAAGGAAACAAGGAAGGAAAACGAGGCCCAATGAGGCGAGGAGAACACGGCGCCGCCAGTGGGCTCCGAGGCACGGGGAGAAGCGGTGAAGAAGAGCTGAGTTAGAGGGAAAGGGCGCGGCCAGGCTGAGAGGCCCGAAACCCGGCCCGTCAGTGGCGCCGCTTCGGCTTGGCCCGGCCGGGGGCGGCGGGCCCAGGCCTAGTTGGGCTCCCTCCCGCCGCACACAATGGCCGAGGCATGCGGGCCGTGCTTGTACCTGCTCCAAGAGGCTGCTGGCCGACATGGCTCTCGGATCCTCACGGGTGGCGACGATGGCAGACTCTCCTCAGGGCGGCGGTGGCTGAGCCCCGGCGGCAGGAGCAGGCAGCACGGCGGCGGCTTTTGTCCCTGACACTCGGGGCCTCGGCGGACGCAGCAGAGACACAACGCGCGACTCTGGCTCGGGCTCCGCGACGCTCTAGCCAGAGCGCTCAACGCCCGTCTCTATGCCTTTACGCGCGCGCCCGCCCCTCACAGCCGAACTAAAGACTCCGAGCAGCGCGAGCGCTGACTCTCACATTCACTCACCCACGCGGAAGGGCCCGCGCGAAGCACCACGGGAAGGAAGTGGCAGGGCCGCGGCGCCCTCTGGTGGGCGGGAGGAGCGGAAGCGACGCGCGCTGCGTCCCTGCCCCCACCACTTTGGGATTGGGGCCTGGGTGGGTCTGGATGGCTTGTCGCCAGCAGATTTTGACTAACGCCCAGAGAGAGTAAATAAGCATGAGAAAATTACGAGAGCTGAGGGAGTAGTCCTCGGAGCCCTAGATACGTTAAAATAAATCTGCTTCTTAGATGCATTTGACTTGTCACCCCTATTGGGGAGAGAACTGGGACGAGGGGTCACAGAGGCCTCAGGGAAATTTAATGGCGGCCACACCCAGAGAAAGGTTCCTCAGCGGGACTAGACCACTCTCTGCTCTTATCGGACTGCAACAAAAAGGGTGCCCAGAGGGGCAAAAACATCCACAAAAAATCTGGCCCTTGCAAAAGATTTTCAACTTTTAGCGTCGCCGGGAGGAGAATCTTCCATTCCTTTTTTAGGGAAGTTGCTGGTCCCTATGACTTTATTTCCAAGAAAAATACAACTCACAGTTGACAAAATTTTACATGTGCTTTCAAGAAGTCCACAGAATCTAAATCTATGGATCTCAAAAGGGAATACTCCTGATGTGGGGAAGGAAATTAACACTATTTGAATATCTGCTGCTGTGCCAAGCTTTGTTAGGTGCTTTCAAACACATTGAAAGGCTTTCAACAACTCTTCAAATAGCTATCAGTCTCCGATTTTACAACTGGAGAAAGAAAGGTTAAGTGCCCAAGGTCACAAAGCTATTAAATAGCCAGGTGTAGCTGACCCTAGCTAGAGGAACTTAATGGTGTCTCTCCACCCCCATGAGAGAAATCCTGTATTTAGGAGCCAGAATCCACAGGCAACCCAAAGGATGAGCAAAGCATTTTTAATCAGGAGCAAACTCAACCATGCAGGAATATTTGATTCTAGGACAGACCATCTCTGAATAGTTTTGTATAGCCAAGTAGTAGTCAATAGATAAATAATGCACTATTAAATGTCAACCTGATATCATCCACACCCTAGATGCAGGAGACTTTGGTGAACTCAGTAGCAAAATAATAAAACAGTATCTTGGATTTTACATCACATTTTGCATGGAAGAGCTCAAAGCATTTTTTTCTGCCCATAATCACATTTATGATGGGAAGGAATAAGATCAGGCACCCAAAGTAATAGACTTTTAGCAGACACTAAAATGTAAAGTCTTAAAGCATATATCTCACTAAGGGAATACAGAAACCTAGAAGGACTTTCTAAAAAGTTAACCCCATGACTTGTAAACTGTGTAAACAGTTGCCTACACTTATCCTGAGAGACAGCATGGTATTGTAAAAAGATGATTAGAGCCATATCCTGGGTAGAGGGTCTAAATAGTGACCTCCCCAACAGATTTGCCACATTAGGTAAATTACTAAAGATCTCTAAAAAATTCCCTCGTTTGATACATGAGATAATACGTCCCTAACAAGTTCGTTATGAAAATAAGAAAAGATCAGACACTAAAATATGTCTGGCATATTTTAGATTCTTTCCTATAACCCCATTAAGGAATGATAGTGAAAATCCCCTTTCCAATAATATCTTTGTGATGCCTGAAGTTTTGATTAGTTCCTTTGGGATTAGTCTCTGCCAGGAGTATTCCCAGTTAAAATGCAGACACCCTTGGGGGAAGGGTAATGTCTGGATTAGTTCACCAGATTGCCTTTAACTTGCCCCTAAAGAAAAAGAACCCACAAGACTGATATTTTATCACTGGAAAGAGAGAGGAAAGTCTGGAATGTGAGGTATCACCTGGGGTGGGGGGAGACACGACAGACCCCTTTTAGTTTGGAGGAAATAATATGTACTGGAAATGGGTTGTGTTATAGTTTCAGCTCTGCCACTGGGTGAATGAAGCATTCGATCCCTCTTTCAACAAGTATTTATTGAGATCTAGGAAATAAGCTAAAAGTTGGGGAGAGTGTCTTAAGACAAGTCACTTTCAGCGTGAATCTTATTGACTAATCAGTGAAACTGACAGTAAGCAAATAATTACTCACATGAACAATTAATTATAGTTGTGAAAAGTGCAATGAGGAAGTATAGACAGATCTAGCCCAGTTAGAGGAGCCTTACTTTCCCTGTCTTGAAAGATGACCGGAAATTGGCCAGACAAGGAGGGAAGGGAAGCCAGGGAACAAGATGTGCAAAGGCCCTGAATGAGGAAGGACTATGGCAATGATGTGGAACTGAAAAAAGGTCAGCATAACTGGCTTAAAATGAGAGGGAAGGTGACACCAGATGAAACAGGATAATTGATCAGAAAGGAAAAACTGCAGAATTTAGTCTTTACCCTACCCTGATCAGCTAGTAGAGGGTTAAATAGGAGAGTAACCAGCTCAGGTTTTTCAAAGAAGTTCACTCTGGTGACAGGGTGGGAAATGGATTAAGGGGGAAGAAAGTTGATTATGAGCTAGAAGAGTATTGCAATAAATACCAGCAAAAGATAATTATGGTTATCTAAAAAAAAATGTACCTAATACAGAAACTAAAATCATTTATAACAATATAATCATGTCATAATACCCCCCACACACACACACACACAAAAGGTAAGATGGCCTTTCCTTTCAGCTGTGCACTGTGGTAAGATGGTGCTTCAAATTTCCGAGAGTTTGCTGCTAATGGCATCTTCAAAGCTGAACTGAACAAGTTTCTAACTCGGGAGCTAGCTGAAGATGGCTATTCCGGAGTTGAGGTTAGAGTTAACACCAACCAGGACAGAAATCATTATTCTGGCCACCAGGATGCAGAATGTTTTTAGTGAGGAAGGCCGGCAGATCCAGGAATTCACTGCTATAGTTCAGAAGAGGTTTGGCTTCCCTGAATGTAGAACTTTTTGCTGAAGAGGTGGCCACAAGAAGTCTGTGTACTATTGCCTAGGTAGAGTCTCTGCATTACAAACTCCTAGGAGGGCTTGCTGTAAGGAGGACCTGCTATGGTATGCTGCGATTCATTATGGAGTATAGAGCCAAGAGCTACAAGTTCATGGTGTCTGGGAACCTCTGAGGACAGAGGGCTAAATTTATGAAGTTTGTGGATGGCCAAATGATCTACAGTGGAGACCCTGTTAACTACTATGTTGTTACCACTGCTCATCATGTGCTGCTCAGACAGGGTGTACTGGGCTCAAAGTGGAGATCATGCTGCCCTGGGACACAAGAGGTAAGACTGGTCCTAAGAAGCCCCTGCCCAGTCGTGTGAGCATCGTGGAACCCAAAGATGAGATCCTACCCACCACTCCTATCTCAGAGCAAAAGTGGGGGAAGCCAGAGTTGCCTGCCATGCCCCAACAAGTCCCTACTGCAAAAAAGGTTTCCCTAACAGCTGGATCTGGAGCCAAAAAGTTGCTCTATAAAGACCTTTAAATAAAGCTTTTTAAAAAGGCACTTGGCTAGACTTGACTGAAGGTCCAGTGTTCAGTCTGAGGGTCACGTTGTCCCATGGGAACATTGATGCTTGTCTTTGATTAGTGTTTATTCTCCTGGCTCAGGATGTTTCTGTGCTTTCTCTAAAACCCTCTTGGTTTAACCATGCTGTGTCGTGTTGGCAGGGGCCAGAACAGGAAGACCTGAGCAGAGCTAACCAGAAAAATAACTGGGGCAGTGAGTCTGGTGACAGTTAAGTCTGATTGTTGGCAGGCAGCACCTTGATTAACTTACCTGTAGTTCAGGATCAGAAATGGGATATATAAGTGTTTATTATTTATTGTGGTAAGAGCAAAGAATACTCCATTTTAACCATTTTTAACTGTACACTTATGTGGTATTACATTCACAAAATTGTGCTACCATTACCACAATTTTTCCATCATCCCAAACAAATAAGTGGGAATTTCACAGTATTTGCCCTTTTGTGTCTGGCTCATTTGACACAACATGAAGTCTTCAAGGTTCCACCCATGTTGTAGCATTCCTTTTCACAGCTGAGTAATATTCCATTGTATTTACATAACACATTTTTTTTCTGTGTGCCAAGGTTTTCTTTTTTTTTTTTCTGATAAGAAGGAACTCTATTTTATTTTATTTTTTAAAATATTACATTAAAAAAATATGAGGTCCCATTCAACCCCACCGCCCCCACCCCCTACTCCCCCCACAGCAACACTCTCTCCCACCATCACGACACATTCACTGTACCTGGCAAGCACATCTCTGAGCATCACTGCACCCCATAGTCAACGGTCCACATCATAGCCCACACTCTTCCAGTGTGGCCACACTCCATCCAGTGGGCCCTGGGGGGATCCACAATGTCCCATAATTGTCCGTGATGCACCACCTAGGACAACTCCATGTCCCGAAAACGCCTCCCCATCTCATCTCTTCCTCCCATTCCCTGCACCCAGCAGCCACCATGGCCACCCTTCCCACACCCATGCCACATTTTCTCTGCGGACATTGGATTGGTTGTGTCCATTGCACATCTATGTCAAGTGGGGGCTTAGATTCCACATGGATACTGGATGCACTCCTCCTGCTTTCAGTTGTAGACACTCTAGGCTCCATGGTGTGGTGGTTGACCTTCTTCAACTCCATGTTAGCTGAGTGGGGTAAGTCCAATAAATCAGAGTGTAGGAGCTGAAGTCTGTTGAGGCTCTGGGCCTGGGTATCATATTGTCAGTCCAGAGATTCAAATCCCCTAAATATATCTTAAACCCCAGCACCAGCTACAATTCCAGTAAAGTAGCATGAAAGTCTTGTGAAAAGAGATCCCATCTGAGTCCAGTTCCATTACGCAGAAACACCAGCTCCAAAGAAGGGCCATCTGACATGGCAGTGAACCCCATCTGCCATGACCATAGAACCTGTGGGTCTCTTTATCCCTCAAAAGAACCAATACCTGGGGTTGTATCTACTTTATCTGTCTCTTAGACTCTGCTCAGTTGTACATAAGGGCATTCCTTCTGACAACCTCCAGACTCTTTTTTAGAGACTCGTAGCCATATAAACTCATTTCTTCTTTCCATTTCCCCCTTATATTAGGTCAAACAGCATTTTAAAGTCATGTTATTATATGTGACAGGGATATTCTGCTGATCCACACTGAACCTTTAATTCAAGGTCATTTTCTAGTTGCATCTTCAGCTGGTATGTGGTAGTATAGTGATCCCTCGGTGCTAGGGAGGCTCATCCCCGGGTGTCATGTCCCACGCTGGGGGGAATGCACTGCATCTACATGCTGAGTTTGGCTTCGAGAGTGGCCACATTTGAGTAACATGAAGGCTGTCAGGAGGAAACTCCCAGGCACAATACTACTCTAGGCCTTATTCTTATTGCAGGTGTATAGGCTCACAAGCATAGCCATTAGTATCAGGAGCCCACTGTTGGGCCCTCCTTCCTTCCTGTACATAACACATTTTTATCCATTCATCTGTTGTTGGACATTTGGGTTGTTTCCACTATATGGTTACTGTGAATAATGCTATGAACAATGGTGTACAAGTAAGATTTTTAAGATATTGCCTGATAAATAAGGAAATAAGTGTTGCATGTAGAAAATAAACTGGTGATTCTTATTTTGAGGTAATACTGTGTTCTAGGGGTTGTGAATTACATATATTCTTACGTAATACTCAGTATCTCTCAAATATAAAGGGAATTTGCTTTTGTCACTGAAGTATAAAGAGCATTTTTTAAAACAAAAAAGAGATGATGACATAGTCTAATATAATGGCAGTGAAGACAGAAGAAGTGGGCAAAATTAAGATATTTTAGGAGGTAAAATAAGAAGTCCGGCTATTGGTTTGGGGGGGCAAGGTCATGAAGGAGAAGGTATTAAGGATGCTGCCTACTTTGAAACGGTTGGTCAGAGGAGGTGCTGTTTTCTAGGATAGGGAATACTAGAGGAGATTTGTGGGGATGGGGAAAGATCATATATTTATCTTTGGACAGGCCAGGTTTCAGATGGAAATGCTCCATAGCCAGTTAAAAGGTTTGGGGCTTAGAAAGAAAACCTGGAGTGAGGATACAAACTTTTGGTATATAGATGTTATTTAAAGCCAATCTTAAAGAGTTCATGAGATTTCCTCAGAAAAGTGTGAGAAGGGAAAAAGGCCCAGGACCAGATCATGAAGTACTTCAACAATAAAGTTTGCTAGAGAAGGAGGAAAAGCCTCACACTCAGATCCATGCACAAAAACTTGCAGCCAACACAGTGGTATGGACCAGAGATGGAAGGGAAATTAGGAAAGCAAATCATTTCCTCCTTGCTCTATTTCCAAGCCTGTAAAATAAGGAAAGGACCAAAACGACTTCTGAGGTCCCTTCCAGTTCCATCTATTTTTTTTCATTTTTTAAAATATTTATTTTATTTATTTCTCTCCCCTTCCCCCCCACCCCAGTTGTCTGCACTCTGCATCCATTCGCCGTGTGTTCTTCTGTGTCCACTTGTATTCTTGTCAGTAGCACTGGGAAATTACATCTCTTTTTTGTTGTGTCATCTTGCTGCATCAGCTCTTCGTGTGTGTGGCGCTACTCCTGAGCAGGCAGCTCTTCTTATGGGGTGCACTCCTTCTGCATGGGGCTCCCCTACACGGGGGACACCCCTGTGTGGCACGGCACTCCTTGCACACATCAGCACTGAGCATAGGCCAGCTCCACACGGGTCAGGAGGTCCACCTCCTATGTGGTAGGCAGACACTATATCAGGTAAGCCAAATCCACTTCCCTAATTCCATCACTTTAGCCCTCTGGAAGATGGAAAGCAAAAAGATTCTTCTGGACACGTGAAGAGGAGAGGATAAAAGAGAGAACAGAAGAAGGAAAAGGGAAGGGCAGATTTTACTTTTCAGAATTTTGCCATGAGCTGGGTTGGGTCCTAGATTTCTGTTTTTCAAACTTTTTCAGCCTTCTGTGCCCTTTATTAGGAATAGAAAACCTTATCAGCCAAGTCACCCCCTTAGCACGGCAGGAATAGAAGAGACCTCCTATGAGAAATGTTTATATACTTCACAAAACTGTGTAAATACCTATCTTTAAAGATTGCTGCTGGTTCTCTGTGATCCACATAGTTTTCAAAGTTTGCCACTCTCTAGCCCTGTATATTTCTTAAGCTGCAACTTCCATGTTTCCCCTTGAGCTCCATGCCCATCACACTTAATTTTTTCCCAAACACACATTTATTTTTCCAGAGCCCATGCTTTTGTACATGTAGTCTTTCTACTGGAATGTCCTTCCCATCTCCCATCTTCCTTCAAGATTCTGATCAATGAAACCTTATTTGTTCCTCCAAGAAGAAATTGTGCTCTATTCTTTGTTCACCCATAATATCAGCCATATTTCATTAAGGCAATTTTTCTAGTGTATTAAATTCTGTTTACAATATTTCCTTTTCTTTTGGAGATCTTGGCTCAACTGAGAATCTAATGAAAGTAATGAATCTTCTTTCCAGAAAAATGCACATATGCCCTAATTTTATTTTATTTATTTATTATTTATTTCTCTCCCCCCTGCCTCCCCAGTTGTCTGCTCTCTGTGTCCTTTCGCTGTGTGTTCTTCTTTGACCACTTCTATCCTTATCAGTGGCACCGGGAATCTGTGTTTCTTTTTGTTGTGTCATCTTGCTGTGTCAGCTCTGTGTGTGTGTGTGGCGCCATTCCTGTGCAGGCTGCGCTTTCGCGCGGGGTGGCTCTCTTTACGGGGCGCACTCCTTGCACATGGGGCTCCCCTTTGCGGGGGATACCCCCGCGTGGCATGGCACTCCTTGCGCGCATCAGCACTGCGCATGGGCCAGCTCCACACGGGTCAAGGAAGCCCGGGGTTTGAACCGCGGACCTCCCATGTGGTAGACGGACGCCCAAACCACTGGGCCAAGTCCACTTCCCATGCCCTAATTTTAGGTTACCATGTCAGTGACCACTCCCTCTCCCCAGCCCAACCATCCCACGAACACCAGGTTAAGATAACCCCTCAGCTTATATATTGCCTCTCCAATAAACCTGCTTATAGGACAAAGAACGTGTTTTATTATTAATCATCATAATCCAATGCCTGACACATAGTAGGCACTAAGCAAATGTTTGCTGCATTGGTCTAAAGTTATTAATTTTCACGATTTTTCCTAATAGTCTCAATTCCATTTTATTGAAAACTTGATGGGGACAATATTTATGTTAAAATGTAAAATGTGCAATTTAACTAGCTTAATTGTATGTTAAAGGAAAGGCACTGAGGAAATCCTAGGGTAAGTTGATGATTAGCTTTTAATGTGCAGGTGTGTTTTATGAAGCCTTCAGTGGAGGTATGAAAAGAGCAATGTGAGAAGGCTAAAGGATGAAAGGACCTACAGCTGGGCCAGGTGGCCTTAGGACACAAGGAATTCATAGCTGTGCATATCCAAGGGATGCTGTTAGAGATATCAAGGGCAAAAAAAAAAAGAACCAAGAAAGAGCCAGCACTAAAGGAGCCTTGAAGTTTCAACTCAGCCTCTAGAGCCCAGTCCTCCAGGAAATGAGAAAGGTAACTAACAACGTAGTTTCTTCATAAGGCTAAACTTTTTTAATATAAAGGACTGTTTTTATCCTGAGACTCTCTCCTATCTGCTTGATGTTAAAATGCCCTTTCTTTTAAAATGATGGCAATAAGAAACAGCAATTTTCAAAAATATTCTTATTTAGCAAAATATTAGGCACCCCATATAGGTCCCCAAGATTTTTGTGTCATTGTTTTTTGTTTGTTTGTTTGTTTTTTTGGGGGGGTCTGTTTTATTGATAAATGGAACCTAAAAGTCTGAGTACCACTGGGCTAGGGAACACCTTGTGGTATGAATCTAAGACAAGAGACTGGAGAGAAACATGGAATACAAACTGGATTTCTAGAGATAGTGCCAAGGGAAAATGAAGCCAGGGAGACCCAGCAAAGACTGATTTGGTACTAAATTTGTGCCAAGAAAAAAAATAGTTAAACCAGTGAATGTGTATCTAAACTATTTGTAATGTTTTACAGATAAATCCTTCCCATTTGATCCTTGTGTGGCTGCTACAGAGAACTTAAACACTAACAAGGCAAGAATAGAGAGGTCCCATCCAATTTGCTAAAAAAGGCTAATCAGAATGGATTAGTGGAGTGTTAACTTAGCATTTCTGAGGCATAGTATTTCCATTTTTGTTCCTGGAACAGGGGAATATTTGTGTTTTTGCTCCATTGGCAAAGGTTTGACAATATTCCAATGTTCCGTGGAGTGGGTAGTTCCCTGTGTAACTTTAGTATACAGGTTTGAGATTTATGCATGATAGGAGTTTGGCAAAGAATGGAGTTCTAACTAGAAACCCTGACATCATCATCTCCAAAAGTGGGCCATTAACCAAGCTATTAACTCATTATTTCCTGTGACAGACAGATGCTTTGGGTCCTAGAATCCTTCACCAGGTCAGTGGACTTACCCTCTCCACAATATTCCCTGTCCAGTATTCATCCTGAAAGGTGAGGGAAAAGGCTTGCAGTTCATCACAGAGAGCAAAATCTGATCAGCCCTTATTGCCTGAAACCTCAGCCAAGCTGCATCCCAATCTAGTCCTGGTCCCACAATACAAAATTTTGACTATACTTGTGGACCCTACCTTAAGTAAACCTAATATATAAAAAGTTGAAAGTAAACAAAATAACTTAAAAGGTGGCTGAGTTATTTAATAAAATGCCATCATATAGAATGATTCATTGAAGGGTCCCCTTTAGATATTAAGTTTCTCTAGTGCATTTAAAGACTCTAATAAATTTGATTGATATACAACACTTCAAATATATCTGTTTAGAGAAGAATATAACCATTAGTTTCTTGTAAAATGGGGTTAATAATGCTATATACCACATAGGATTGCCATGAGGATCAAATAGATGAACATATGAAAAGTGCTTTTAGAACAATGCTTGGTGTGTGGTTACCCTTTAGTAAGTATGAGCTATTATTTTATGACTATTATTCATGCATCAAATATCTATTAAGCTCCTACTACATGCCAAGTACTGTTTCAGGGACTGTGAAAATAGCAGTGAATAAGAGACAAGAACTGGCCCCTGCTTCCATTCTAGTGGGGGAGAAAATGAATGCATGTTAAGTGGTAAGTAAAGCAGAAAAATAAAGCAGGGTAAATTAAAATAGGGAGCATAAGGTAGAGAGAAGTTGCTATTTTATATATGGTAGCCAGAGAAGCCCTCTTTGTTAAGGTGACATGTGGACAGAGACTTGAAGGAAATGAGGAAATAAGCCTTGCAGTTATCTGGGGGAAAAGTGTCCTAAGATTACTGAATGAAAAAATAAGCTAGCAAAATAAGAAGGTCTGGGTTTGTAATAGGGAGTGGCAGGGTCTGTGATGAAATAGAAGAGGCCATGTCCCATATAAGTAATGCCTCAGTTCCTGTCAAGTGTTGTCATGAAGAAATGTGGACCCACTTGTTCTAAGGACCAATCTGACATTTTTCAAGAAAAACCGTTTCTGGAGTTTTTCATGTGAACTGCTCTACTGTTTAAAATTCTCTGCAGGCATAACTGTGTACATATGTTCATCAAAAAACACATTAAAAAAAAAGACATGTACAAGAACATTCTTGGCAGCACTATTTGTTAATAGTCTCAAACTGAAAACTAAGTGCCCACAAATAGAATGGATCAATTATGCATAGTCACAATTTCTGTACAGTAAGAAATCACCTATAACTTCACTCAACATTATGGGTGAATCTCACAAACATGTTAATTGAAAAAGTCAGTCTCAAAAGAGTACTGCTGTATGACTCCATTTATATAGAGCTCAAGAATAGGCAAAATTAAGTTATGGTATTGAAGAGCTAGAGAGTGATTACCCTTGGGGGGGGTAGGAGTAGGTTTAAGAACAGAATGGGGCACAAGTGGGGCTTCTGAAGTGCTGTTTTTTGTTTTTGTTTTTTTTCCATCTGGGACTGGTTTCATGGGTGTATTGAGTTTGTTAAATTTATTGAGTTGTACAGTTATTTGTGCACTTCCCTATACCCTGTTATTTTCCAATAAAACTGTTAAAAAACAAAATAAAACAAAAAAAATTGTGGCCTATACAAAGCAAGTATTCAGGCTGAACTAAGGCTGTGGACTGCCAGTTTACTCTAGGATGTAGACTACTTAGAAGAAAAATTTTTAAATATTTTGAAATTCAGGTAAGCCATCTGGATGGCGTTTGCCAGGGAAGCTCCTACAAGTCCAGTGAGAAACTTCCTCTGGGGCCTTACCCAGTCCCACATTTACTTATACCTAGTCCAAACATATTACTCATTCTTGTTCCCAAACTAGGAAAATAAATCCATATATATTACATTTCAAGCCATGTCTTCCAGTAGAGGCACAGAACTGGAGGCCACAGATGCATGAGGAGATCAGAAAACAATTTCAAAGTAGGGTGTCATCTACTTTAGGTTGAGAGATTCACGAGTCAACAGAAATTTCAGGTATTTGTGGGGAGGTAGGACTCAGAGTGGGCTGAAATAATTTATCCAGGCAATGAGGTATATCATAGCCTGGACCATGGACCATGGACAGAAGATCAATCAGGTGCAAAAGATGCTTTAGAGTCTGTGCGTTCTGGGGAACTTACCTTTAGTTATGTACTAGCACATCCCAAAGGTGCTTCAATTTAGGTGATTGATGGACTTGAGAACGGCTGTTTTAGGTAGTGAAAACTATGCTTTATGGATGTATGTTAAGATTGGGGTCCTGGAAGTGTCTTCATTTGAGAAGGAGTAAATGTCTCAAGAACTCAACGAGTTTAGCAAGGGCTTGAGAGGGAGGATGAAGTGGTGTTGTGGATAAGGAAGTCAGATGAATGTTTTATCTTCTAGAGGTCAACTAACATAGCTCAGGCCTAAGAAAGATATTCCAGGATTGAGAAAGTAACTGAAAAGACACAACAAATTAGGACTGCTGAAGAACAGCAATTCCTGGGACATAGGGCTCAAATCCAAAAAACTGATCCCTTAGTTTTCTTGTCTAATGCAACTGTCTTGATTATTGCAATACATTGCAGACTACTCTCTCCCAGGAAGGAGTTATCTTTGATGTGAGGGTCCTGCCCCACTCCCAGGAAAGTGATCAATTATTCTAGGAAAGTTAATCTGAAAATGCAAGGGCTAGTCTAGTGTCTGACTTTTTTTGTCAGACAGAGGACTGTTTCCTGAAGAATAGTGTCCAAGGTGAATCACAACTTAATGCCTATTTTCAGAATTCTTTGATGTTTCTACATCCTTGATAGTATTAAAACCTGGACCCTTTATAACTAAATAATGACCTCGTAATTCCATATTTCATTCTTGATTTTTACTCTTTATAATTAAATGTTACCAGAACTCCCCACCATAGACTTATCCTTAGTACCTTTCATGAAATGGGATAAAATGCTACCACTAAAGGGTGTCAGAACCCCCTAAACTGGTTATTAATTTTCAAGGTATCTGATTTAACATTGGTCTTCCTTCCCTAATAGGGACAGAAGTATGAATGAAAACTTCATATAAAGTGGCTCTGAATCTTTAATATTCAAGTCTATTCATTTTTTACTTCAGAATGACTGTGTGTGGAAGGGTGGGGCGGGGGTGGTCATGAGAGCCTGGAAACTGAGAAGGGGAAGAAAACAAGGTAGGGGCCAAACAAGGACATGGTCAAGAAACAGCTATAGAGTAGACTCTGTGGCCTTTGTGGAAACCACATGGCAGGAAGATTTTGTGGCATTTACCCACTACCAGCTAGACTTCAGTCCCACAATGAATTCAACACTGGGTCCCATCCAATGGAAAATCAGAGAAGCCAGAGCATGACCCAGTGGGGCATTCTCAGGAAAAACTCCCAATGCTACTGACTCTGCCTGGCTCGGCAGGCAGAAGCAGCAGGAGACGAAGGACTTTTCTTTCTTTTGTATAAATAAGCTCTTACCTGAAAATGTAGTAGTAAAAAAATAGGCAAAAACAGTCTCTTAAATCAGTTTAGATAAATACCTTCTTCAGGAAGAACTCCCATATTCCCTGACTCTACCCCACCCCAACTGGATTTGGTGCTTGACCTCGTTTACTCAGCTCCCAGGCAATAGCTCTATCACTGCGCATACCCTATGATGATGATCTATTTCAGAGTCTCTTTACGAGAGAAGAGGGTTCTTACCTTTTTGTGCATTTAGTAGTCTGCAGAAACCTATGGTCTAATTCTCAATGTTTTTGAATGCATTAAATAAAACACACAGTATTACACAGGAAACCAGTCACATTGAAGTATAGTTCTTAACTCCAGAGAACTTTTGGAGTATATGAACCCTTTGAGTGCAGAACTTCATTCTTAAACTGCCAGTGCCTAGCACAAAGCTTGGCACATAGATGGTAACATCAATGTTTATTTAATGAATGAATAGAAAGTTAAATGACTGCTGGCAAGACAGCTTCAGGAGTGGTTCATTGTAACTGCTCATGCACATACCGATGGCTTGCACATGTCTCATCCTGTCTGAGATCACCTAGACCAGGGCTATGTGGGGACCCACACTCAACAACAGTGCCACAGCATCCAGTTATAATGACAGGCTAGTGGAAGATCAGTAAAACAACAAAGCTCATGTATTTGCACCCACTAGAATATTCAGAGAGTGAAAGTAAACTGGCCCTGTCTTCAGAAGGTGGAACTCTCTTGAGTTTGGAAGTACGATGTTCACCCTACTTTAAAACACTAACAGCTTTGACAGAGGAAAGAAAGAAACCTGAGTGGGTGTGCAGGTTTTCTCTGGGGCTCCTCTCCTGTCCCAAATTGGTCCTGTCATCTCTGAGAAAGTGAAAAGTGTCCCTAAAAACCACAATGAAGGTGAGATATATCTTTCCAGGTTCAAGTAGTAGTTCCAATCTTAGACAGAATTTTTCTTTTTGTTTATGTACCAAAAGAAAACCTAAAGAAGCAGGAAATAAAAGTCACTTATATCACTAAAGATATATAAAAGATCAAAGGTTTGTCCTAAGCTGATTGTTAAGTCTATTCAATATTTTGAAAAGAAAAATAAAACCCCATACAATTTTAAAGTTGGAAACCACAACTGTATATGGGGTTCAGAAATCTCATCCTTAAGGCTTTTAAGCTTAACCCTCCCGAAGTAGAGGGCTTCTCTGGCTTTATACAGCCATCTGAGAGCTGGCAGAAAACAGTTTTCACTTGCCTGACCAGGTTTCCAACATCTATGGCAGAAACATGGCTTCAAGAGGTGTCTTCTTAAAAACAAAAAACAAAACAAAACAAAAAACTACAGGTCAAAGTTTTGCTTTTAATTAAAAAAGAAAAATCTTCCCACTCCTAAGATGTGTGCTTTCTTTTAAACCTATTTTTCCTTTACATTGTCTGCAGTTTCCCTATATTTTCCCTAGTGCAGTAAACAATGCAATCAAATAAAGAAAAACTAGGGTCAACTCTAGTCCCAAACACTGAAGTGGGTCAAAGAGAGGGAATCACAGCATATAAATGGCCCAGCTCTAAATATACAAACAAGTTTTAAAAAAGGAAACAAAATAAACCCCCTACCCCCCAAAGACATTATTATTGACATTTCTGGTACATTTCCTATAAAATAATAATTGCAGACAATGTTTCTTTCCCAGGGAGTCCAGCTCGCTTAGGAGGAGACATCTACTCAGTGCCTCAGGAAAGACTGAGGGTGTTGGATTTCCCCCACCAAACCTAAGGTTTTTTTGTTTTGTTTTGTTTTGTGTTATGAGCTCAATATCTCACAGAAACATCTGTGGTATAAATGATATAAATGAATCTAAAAGGGGATGAAGGCAGGGAGGTGCCTGTCACTGTTCTCCCAATCAACCAAAAAACTGAAAAGCATGGTATCCAGGAGACAGAGTAGAGTCATTAAGAGTAGAGGGATGGAGGGCAGAACAAGAGGAAGCACCAAATGAGTGGCTGTTTTGGTTTCAAAGCCAAAAAGGACCCTATCAAAAATGGCAGCTGGTCTGGATGAGGAGTCATGCAATAAAAATGATAGCCTTAGAGCCCACCCCCATGACAGCCACAATCCAAGAACCAGAGTAATTTTTACCACATCACACACAGTTTGCAAATGAATGGACAGATCCCAATTTTGGAAGTTAAGTGCTTTGATAAGGGGATGGGGGTGGGGTGGGGTGGGGTGGAGGTGAGCTACCACCTTCAGTCCCAAAGCACAGCTGTGGCATTTCTGGATTCCTATTTCTGCCAAGCCACAGGCCCGCTGCTGCCACTTGCTCTGTGGAGATGTACCCTTCTTTCACTCATCACCTGCTTCTCCTCAAAACTGGCACCCATGGTTACCCATGGTGGTAAACTTTATAGATCTTAAGAGGTTCAGTCACAGTTTTGGAAGATAATTTCCTTGCCCCATACTTGCCAAAATACTTCCCTTTTTAAGCTGCTGTTGGTATGCCATCTTCCCCTCAAGCAGAGATCAACTTCCTTTTGTTTAAGAGTCTGCATTGGTCCTGGAGGGCCCTTCCCAAGATACAAAATAAAGTACCCTTCTGCATCCACATCTGAGTGGGTTGCCTTCCAGTGCCAGATCTGTGTTCCAGAATTTGGTCAATGCACCTTCACAAAAATAAAATGACATGCATACATAGACAAACTAGCCAGGGAAGAGCTTTCTGGACAGGGATTCTGGTTATCTTGATGCCTCCCCTAAAGGAAATAGCTTTCTTGGTGTAAGAGGATTAGAACATTGAGTGACCTACTCTCAACTTCTGGAAGCACAGCTTGTTTTGTCCATTTTTCAATGAGGGGATAGGAGGGACCCAATTATTTTCAGGTATAACAAGAAGATTTTGCTGAAGAAAAAAAAAAAAAGATCCTATGTGGTAGAAATGAATGGGACAATGATAAAATAAACAAATAATTAAAATTCCAAACCAAAACATATCTCCTGGCCCCAAGATCCCCAGTTAATCCTCCAAGACCACAATCTCCACATTGTGGACTTGATGCTGGTGTTCTTCCATTTCAGCCACAACTTTCTCCTCAGTCCTCAGCTCTGTCTCCAAGATGACTGCTTTGCCCTCAGTATCCTCAGCCTCTGGGTCTGGGGCTGGGTCAATCTCAATGATGGTCTGCCCATCCTCTGAGGTGCTTTCAACAGCCTGGATTGCTGAGGTCAGACCAGACTCCATGGCCACCAACTCCATAGGGCTCACCATAGTGGTCATGTTGCCCAGGGTACTCCCATCCTGCATGGCTGTGGAGCTTAGCAGTGCCAAGCTAGACGAAGGGTGGATGGTCACTGTGTCTGGTGAGCTGCTTTTGGCAGAGGAGACCACGGTGGCATAGCGGAAGAGCTGAGGGCCAGAAGGCAGTGTGTGGACAGTCACAGGGCTAGAGCCCTGGCTGAGGGTGGCCACTGGAATATTGCCCATGGAAAAAGACTGACCCACTGGGGTGATGGTGATGGGTGAGATGACTGTGAACTGAGGCTGCTGGACAGGAGGAGAAGGGCTCAGGACAGTGGTGGAGGCTGGCCGCTGGAGCCGGGGCCTTTTTGGAGGCTTAGGAGTGCTCACAGGCATCAGTACCACATTTTGAACTGTCTGGGATTTCAGCCTGTGATCCTGAGCTTGCTTCTTCTGCTCTTCCAACTGCCGTTCCAAGTCTATGGAAAAAAAGACAGACTTTGTGTGGAGGGAAGAATAATCTTGGGAACATTAAACTGGGAGTTAGGAGACCTGGAGTTGTGTCCCGGTTTTGTCACTTTGTAGCCTCAGGCAAGTCACTTCATTGTTTGCAAAATGAAGAAAAAAATCCCTCCAGTAATCGCATTACATTTTGTGATTATAGGCAGGATAACAGTTCAGAATCTTTCAGGCTATGATCCTACTATTAGTCAATCCTAAAGCTCCTCTGGCATTTTGTCATTTTTCACCAAAATATAAACCAAAGAAGCCACCAGTTGGTCTTGCAGCTTGAATATGCCCTGCCTGGGTCTACAGAACAGACCAAAAAGAAGGAAATTAGGAATATCTGCACAATCCTTTTGGAACTTCCAGGGACCTACAAAAGAGCTAAACCAGCCACTCAGAAATACAGTGATTCCCAAATTGTCCCTCAAGGCAGAATCACCCTATTGCATGGCTAGAAAACTGCTGGTGACCCAAATGGCCTCAGTCTCCCATCAGCCCAGAGAAGGCTTCAGAAAGTTTCAGAGGAAGTCCCTAAGAATTACAGAACTGAAAGAAACCTTAGAGTTCTAATTCATTCATTTTTAATGAGGACTCAGAAAGATAAAGTGACTTAGTTAAAGTTACAGTGCTGGGGCCAAGACAGAGGTCTTTTGACGGCCAACTTGGTGGTTTTCCACCATAAAATGCCAATCACTCTCCCTCTCTCCCAAGTATCCAATCCAACCTTACTGACCACTGGTAAGTCCAGTTTTAAAATGGAATTTCTCTATTACTTAGTACCTGATAAGGACCCCATAAATAACAGGTTATATCTGTAGAGCACTTTGTTCTCTCTAGAACACCAAGAACAAAAGTCAATTCCTAGCTTGGAATAAAAGGAGTCTGTAGGGACCAGGAATACCTTCAAACCTTATGAAATAATGCCTTTAAAGTTCTAAAATCCTGAATTTTTTTCTAACTTCAATAATAATCAAGGAAATGTAAACTTAAAGTGCCAATTAAATCTGCAATTTCAAAAAATTCTAAATCAGGGAATATTGTAAATAACAATGTCCAAGTTGATGTGCTCAAACTGGTTGCAAAAATTGGTATAGTACTGGAAATTTGACAACAGGTGACAAAAATCCATTAAAAAAGTATCAGTACCGTTTAATTACAAGCTTAGTCCTGAGTAGTTTAAGGACATAAAAAGAAAAAGTTATATTCATCTAAGTCACCAGAACATTATATAAGGTACTGAAGAAAGTTTAGAATATTTAAATGCCCTCTGTAGAAAGTCTAGGTAAGCTACCATGTAGCAATTTTGGATATTATTAATACATCATAGTGAAAAATAGCAGAAAATAAAACCTTATGTATATTATAATTAAAAATTATCTAAAAAAAATATGGACAAGGAACCAGATGCCCATATTTCTAACAAAAACTTTTTTTTTAATGGCTTAAAGTTTCAAGGCACTGGATCAGGAGAAATGAGACAGAATTCTACTCCAAGTTTTGCTGCCAAGTAGTGATATAGCCTCAGGCAAAGCATTAATTCTCTCTGTGCCTTTACTGGGGTATCTGTAAAATAAGGATAATAGCCATCCCAGCATTCTTGAGAAGATCATATGTGACAAGGTAACTCTGAGAGTACTAGGTAAAATTGAGTCTAAAATATGAACTGGGTATACAAATAAATTTCAAACAACCTAAATTGTCCTTTTCTTAAGAAATCCTCTTTCCTTTTGGCTTCATGACAGACTGAATATATTCTGCATTATTCAAATGCTGATAATACATACCTCTCATTTGTTTTATATCTTTTACTTTCTTACCTCTTCCAGAAGCTTCTCTTGATTCTGTCCAGGTATAAGTGGTTACTCTCTTTGTTCTTCCATCATACCCTTTATATGCTTCTGTCAAAAAACTTACTATTTTTTGCACTTATTTGTTTCTAGGTCTGCTTCCCTCTTGAGTCCTCTTTTTTTTTTTTTCTTTTTTTTTCTTTTCTTTTTTTTTAAATTATTTATTTGTTTTTTTTTAAATTACATTATGAAAAATATGAGGTCCCATTCAACCCCACCGCCCCCGCCCCCCACTCCCCCCACAGAAACACTCTCTCCCATCATCATGACACATCCATTGCACCTGGTAAGTTCATCTCTGAGCATCACTGCACCCCATAGTCAATGGTCCACTTCATAGCCCACACTCTCTCACGTTCCATCCAGTGGGCCCTGGGGGGATCTACAGTGTCCCGTAATTGTCCGTGAAGCACTATCCAGGACAACTCCACGTCCCGAAAACGCCTCCACATCTCATCTCTTCCTCCCGTTCCCCACACCCAGCAGCCCCCATGGCTACCGTTCCCACACCCATTCCACATTTTCTCTGTGGACATTGGATTGGTTGTGAAAAATATGGAACGCTTCACGAATTTGCGTGTCATCCTTGCGCAGGGGCCATGCTAATCTTCTCTGTATCGTTCCAATTTTAGTATATGTGCTGCCGAAGTGAGCACTCTTGAGTCCTCTTAAAGACCATGAAAGGACTGAGGCGATCTTATTTAACTTTATATTTCTAAAACCTAGTTTGGAGACTAGCACAAAGTAAGTACTTAATAAAAAGAGTTAAATTACCCATGTTCTCATAATTTCTGATTCCCAAATAATGGAGAAGTTTCTAAATATACATCCAACAAAAGGGGCAGTATCAATAACAAAGACAAAGGTCAATTTGTTTCTTCTGCCACCAGCACTACTGTATTAATGGAGCAATTCTGCAGACATCTTAATCATCAAAAATGATACAGATGTTACAGCTCTTTTAGAATTTGTCTAGTAGGTCTGGCTTTAGCCAGAAGACCCTAAAAAAAAAGATACAGACATGATGCTTGCTTCTTTCCTTTTTACTTCGTGTCCCCTTTACTTCCCACCACTCCACTTCACCTGTGGCTATGAATAAAGAAAAAGCAAAATCTGATGCTATATTAATTTAAAAAAAAAACAAACAAGAAAAGCCAGACCCAAGAAGTCAACAAGGAAATGCCAATTCTTAAGGATATCAGCAAAATATTACCTAAGAGGGATGAAAAAGAATACATACCTGACAGAGTATAGAGAAACTGCTCTTCTCCCTGCTCTATTTGGTTCCTTCTGTTGTCCAAAACCTTCTTGACTGTATCCATTAGGCCAAATGTATGTGCTACATTGTTGAGAACAGCGGCATCTATTTAAAACAAAAGACATGTCTGTCAAGTTAAAACAGAAATGTTCCACCAACTCTGTTGTACTACTTAAAAATATGAAACAACCCACAAATGACAGAACTTTCTTAATTTCATTTATTTTATTATAATTAATTTTGATATAGTTGTAATATCTTTGTAAATATTTCCATTTAAATAAATACAAAAATCAGGGAAAAAATTGTGCATCTGGTTATAGGTTCTGATTTTTTATTTAGAAAACACAGTCACTGTACTAGATAGAGCTAAGTATGAACCTCAGTTTTACTACTTCCCATCATAGTGATTTGGAACAAGGGAATCAGACAAGCAAGTCATTTCACGCCTCAGTTTTCTCATTTGATACAAACGGGATTAAAAATACTCTGAAAGACAGATATGAAGATTAGAAGTGTTACACATGGGGGCTAGCAGGCAGTATTATCATTATTTTTCTGTTTCTCTTTCCAAGAGTCTTCTTGAAAGAGTTGTCAGTATTTGCTGTCGTGGCTTCCTTAACTCTACATCTACAATCTTCTAGTCATCTCATCCAGTTTCATGATTGTAAAGAACCATGAACATGCTGAGAATTCTCATATGGAGATCTCTAGCGCTGACCTCTTCCTTGTTCATATATCTGTATATATGAGTGACATCTCATCTCCACTTGAAGTTCTCATAGGCATCTGCAGCAGTTTGGCATTCCAAAAATAGTTACTGGATTATGTTTATAAACTGATCTGTCAGAGGGATCACTTCTAATTGATTAAATTATGATTAGGACTTTGATTGGGCCACATCAGTACGGCGTTAACTCCCCACCCCTTGGTGGATAGGGACTCACTGAGAAAAGACATGACAAAAGACAGAGTTGGGAGTTTTTGAGCTGGAGACCGGGAAGTAAACACACAGGAGAAGAGAGGAATAGAGACGGCTCCCTAGATGTTGGCAGAAGCCCAGGGGAGAGAGACAGAGACATTTGCATGCTAGTCTACAGCTGGCCTTGTGGAGGAAGCACAGCAGCTGAGCCCAGAGAGAAACGGAGCCCTGGGAAGAGAGGAACCCAGAAGCCTGAACTCTTGGCAGGTGTTGGCAGCCATCTTGTACCAACATGTGGCAAAAGACTTTGGAGAGAAAAATAACTTATGCTATGGCCTGGTAACTGTTAAGCTTCTACCCCAAATAAATACCCTTTATAAAAGCCAACAGATTTCTGGTATTTTGCATCACACCCCTTTGGCTGACAATACAGCATCTTAATCTAACAAGTCAAAAACCAATTTGACTTCTTTAAAACTGTTCCTCCCCTAGTGGTCTTCATCTCCCCTAACTGGCATCACCACTCACTACGCAGACCATAAATTTACTAGTCACCCTGGATTTCTTTCTTTCTCTTTCACCCTATACCTAATCCATCAACAAGACTTGTCATTCCACATTCAAAACACATTCCCCAAATGATCTTTTCTTCCCAGATCTACCACTACCACTCTATCCTCACTTGCCAGGACTTAATTCCTTCAACTGGTCTTCTCTCTACTTTTGCTCCATATAGTCTATTTGCCACACAGTAACCAGAGTGACCTTTTAAAAATACACATCTCATCACTTCAGGCTCAAAATCACTATGATGGTTTATGATCACCTCAGAATAAAACCTAGAGTTCAAGGTTTACATGAACTATCCCCTCTCTTCCTCTCCAAACTCACCACCTATCACCCTCCCCATAGCTTACTCTACTGCAGCTGCACTGGTATTCCTGTAATTCTTTGAACCTACCAGGCTCATGCCCACTCCTAGCTTATCAAATAGCAAGTTCCTTCAATTCAAATCTCTGCTCAAATGTCACCTCCCTAGAGAGGCTCTCCTTGACCAAACTATCTAAACAGTCACCCCTGTGTTCTCAATTATTTGCCTTTTTTTTTTTTACTACAAACATGCATACTTTTAAATTTTAAAAAAGATTTTGCTGTAAAGTTATTTAAGTATATGGTACATTATGTATGGGTTATAAAGAAGTAACAAAACAACACATCTAAGTAAGCTTATGAAGTCTCATCATAAACCCCAATTATATCAGATGATCAAATATCCTTTAACATTCTGCACAGCAGCAAGCACCCAGTGAATATTCAAATACAGCAAAATATTCAGCTATAAGTGAACACAAGGGAAGCGGACGTGGCTCAACTGATAAAGCATCCATCTACCATATGGAGGGTCCAGGGCTCGAGCCCCAGGGCCTCCTGACCCATGTGGTGAGCTGGCCCATGTGCAGGGCTGCTGCCACAAGCAAGGAGAGCCATGCCACGCAAGGGCACCCCTGCGTAGGGGTCCCCCACGTGGAAGGAGTGTGTACTGCAAGAAAAGCCGCCCCGCATGAATAAAAACCACAGCCCGCCTATGAGTGGTGCCGCATACATGGCAAACTGATGCAGCAAGATGATGCAACAAAAGACGCAGTTTCCCAGTGCTGCAGGATAATGCAAGCGGACGCAGAAGAACACACAGCAAATGGACAGACAACAGAGGGGAAGGGGAGAGGAATAAATTTTTAAAAAATAAATCTCTAAAAAAAACCCTCTTGTTTAAAAATAAATAAATAAGTGAACACAAGAGTTCTGGAAGCCTTTGACTAATAGAATATGAGAATAATCTAAACCAGGTGGATTTCTCCAATTCTCCTCTACATAAATTGCTTTCTGACATGATTTATAAAGCCAAAAATTACCTGTGGAAAAAGCATGGCCACACTTGAGTTCAAAACCCAGTTATGAACCTTGGACAAGTAACTGAATTTTATGAGCCTTAGTGTCCTCTGTAAAATGGAAATATAATACCCATACCTCAAGACTGTCATGAGGCTAACAGGACCTGCCTACAGTTGTGAGTGTTCAATAAATGACCACTGTTGTCAGGATTAACACATTTACCTGTGACCTGGAAGGGAGTCTGGATGAGCCGCTGCTGAACTCCCCTGAGTAGTTCCTCAATTTCCTTTTGTATATTGCAGACAACTTCTTCCATCAGCCCTACATCAGCTATTCCTTTCCAGAACATCAAAGTGTCCTCTAGCACATGAGAAACAATAGAGAAGGTAAATGAGGGGTGCTAAATAGATACTTAAGTATATTTTCTACAACTTTATATTCAAAATTATTTCACTTCCAAACTATTTCCTGTTAGGCCATTTCTGAGAAAAGAGAAGGAGCTTTTGGAAATCCAGTTGCCTTCCTGAGTTGATGCCTAATTATTTGGCCGCTTCAACAACATAGGGGCTTGGGATAATTGCTTCAGTTTGTCATGTCCTCAATTTGTTATGGCCCTGGCTGAAAGGAACAAGCACCTTCCTTCAATAAGCCCTAAACTTAATAACAAAAAAGTTGAATAGGTGGGGCTATAAATTCCTTGTGGGCATAGGCTAAATCTTTTCATCTACGTATCTAGAATCTAGCAACAGTGCAAACTAAAAATAGATACCAATAAATATTTGCTAAATTAATGAATGCATGGAGGATGATGTCCAAGAACCTCTTCTGGTCCCCTCTAAGAAAATCGTTGGTCACCATCCTCTGACTCTGACACCACCTGCTACCTAACTTTTTCTTCTAACATTTTGCTGCTTGATTTATCTAAGAAATGTGCCAAAGTTGGAAGTAGTTTGGTAGGATGAGAAGCATGAACTAAAGAGCTAAATTCATGTCTTTAGTTCATTTGACTTTGCAGGGACATTATATGGATTAAAATAAATATGTTTGTAGCTATAATTAGTACTAACGTGCATGAAAAAAAAACCAGCAAAAGTAATTAGAGGTCTTCTACATCCATAATCATAATGGTGATATGGGTCACAAAACTCTACAAGATATACTGAAGTTGTACATATCTAAGCCCCATAGGAAAGTACCTGAAATTTCCTCTGTATCTTTCTTCACACCCTCCTCTGTGGCCATGGTGACAGCAGCAGTGAGAGCTGAGTTCCATTCCAGCCCTGCCTCTTCCATGCTCTCCTCCGAGATGGCAATCTGTGTGATGCTACCTAAAAGCAGTCCATTGGAGGAGATGCCAGTGAATTTAATGAAAAGTAATAGCTATCCTCTACCTTATACCGACACCACTGAGCCTGTGATATTTTACCATTCTGGCCACTTGCCAGCAGATACATACTTTAAAAACCAGAATCATAGGTAAGTCAGAATGAATATTAGGTTTTCTACAGAGAATCTGCCTTTCAAAAGAAAATGCTTTCTTCTTACTCTGAACAGAAAATGAAAACTAACATAAAATCATGAAAGGGCAATTTGCTTCCTGAGCAGGTATATTTTTTATAAAGACTGACGTAGGCATGATTGTCAGGCTACCTGCCCCAGGTAAACTGAATGTGAGGACAGCCTGGAATAATTTAAGAGAAATGTACAGGGTTTCACCAAAAGCCCTGCTCCAAGCACATTTGCCACTAAGCATCTAGAATATCTGAAGATGCTATAGCCTATTTATCAGCCTATCTAAGAAAAAGCAAGAGAAATAATACAAAAAAAAAAAAAATCAGACAAAAGATCCATAAACAGTAGATTAACAGTGGGGGAAAAAACCTGTATATGAATTCTATATTAAAATTTTAAACAACAAAGAAATTGGGAAAAATCAAACTGATCTGAATAGAAGTATAGGCAAGTGTGGATGCTTCGTGATAGACATTATCAGTAATCAAAGGAGTAACAGCAACATTAATAATCAAGTAAAGGAGCTTTGGCCAAATAAAAAGGAACTAAACAATTTCACAGCATTTTTCACTTTTTAGGTTAAAGAATCAAGTGACCAAAAATTCAAACTGCTAGGTGTTTTATACTTTCCTGGAAGGAATTAAGTTCCCAAAGATTTAGCTTCTACTCACCCACTGGTCACTCATGGAACATTACAGCTGGCCAGAAGAAGCCTTGAAAGGTCCTTTTAAACACAGTACTTCTCTAACAATTTATATCCTTTACATTCTCATGAATCTGTCAAGCACATTTATAAATCTTCTGGCAGTAACTGAGACACATTCTATCCAGCTATGGTTAAGTGTCAAGCTGGACTAACTGAATCCTTAATGATCTTACATGTCTACATCTTTCCTGGACCGTAAATAGGAAGCCCTAGTAGTTCTAGTTCAAGCTCAACAGTATTGAAATGATGTGTTTGCCCATCCTGTCTCATTTATGAGGAAGCCTTAGTTTAGTCATCCGGACCCTTTCCAGGCAGAGCTCTTTGATCCTTACAGCAGGGATCATGCATACCTCTCAGTTCAACAGTTGAAAACTATTATTCTAATCTACCTTCCTGCCTGGGCCACCAGTAGCACAAAAGAGTCTAAATTCAACCCAGATATACCAAGTGACACCAAAGCAGACACCTGAATAAGTATTACAACTACAGAACCACATGTCTAGTGCTTACCACACATTGTAAGAAAGAAATAACGAAAGAGGTCTGGTCAATAGAACTCAACTGGCAAAAAATAAGAGGTCTGCTTCCAAAACATGGAATCCCACCCAAGTTCGCCATACCTTACAAAAATGTACATCAATACTCACAAGAATTGAAATTAAGGAACAAAAGGGAGAAATGAGGGGAAAAGTGCTGCTCAAAAAACACAGTGGGTTTTCAGGTGGTTTCCTACCCCCTACCATCAGCCGAAGTGGGTGTCTGCACCACACTTGTCTGCTGTCCTGGCACTGGAGCTCTTGCACTGCTGATCAGAAGATCGAATTTGGTGCTTCTGCAGGTATTGGAGCAGACTTTATCATGCTGGTAAAAATCAATCTGACCAGAGTCCATCATTTTCCTGTACAAAGGGAGAAAAGAAGTACCAGTTGAGCCTGCACTTCATCTAGAAGGCCTCGGAGGCAAACACTGCTGGGACTATTCTGTAGATCAGTGAAAGCCAATAGTATTAAGAGTCATTAGGAGGAAGTGGATTTGGCCCAATGGATTTGGCGTCCGTCTACCACATGGGAGGTCCAAGGTTCAAACCCAGGGCCTCCTGGCTCATGTGATGAGCTGGCCCACGTGCAGTGCTGATGAATGCAAGGAGTGCCGTGCCACGCAGGGGTGTCCCCCACGTAGCAGAGTCCCACGCTCAAGGAGTGCACCCCATAAGGAGAGCCACCCAGCATGAAAAAAAGTGCAGTCTGCCCAGGAATGGTGCTGCACACACGGAGAGCTGACACAGCAAGATGACGTAACAAAAAGAGACACAGATTCCAGGTGCCACTGAGAAGAATACAGGCGGACACAGAAGAACACGCAGCAAATGGACACAGAGAGCAAACAACTGGAGGGGGAGAAATAAATAAAAAAAATAAAATCTTTTTAAAAAAAAAGAGTCATTAGGGAGAAGTGGATGTGGCTCAACTGATAAGAGCATCCACCTACCATATAGAAGGTCCAGGGTTCAAACCCAGGGCCGCCTGGCCTGTGTGGTAAGCTGGCCCATGCGCAGTGCTGCCGCATGCAAGGAGTGCCATGCCACGCAGGGGTGTCCCCCGTGTAGGGGAGCCCCACGCGCAAGGAGTGCGCCCCACAAAGAGAGCTGCCCCGTGCAAAAAAGCGCAGCCCGCCCAGGAGTAGCACCACACACACATGGAGAGCTGGTGCAGCAAGATGACACAACAAAAAGAGACACAGATTCCCGGTGCCACCGAGAATGTAAGCAGACACAGAAGAACACACAGTGAATGAACACAAGAGAGCAGACAACGGGTGGGAAGGGGAAGAGAAATAAATAAAATAAACCTTAAAAAAAAAAAAGTCATTAGGTTGCAAAAATTCTAACTGGGGCTATACAATTTTCATTGGTCTGGCCTACATTTACCAATACTCCTTTTTCCTCCCTAGTATACTCATTATGGGAACTCTCTTGTATCTCCTGTCATCACTAATCTTATTGAAACCCATCCTAAAACAGGAAAAAACTAGTTCACATCTTCATACAACTGAGAAAATGCCACAGATGAATAACAGTTTTGTGGTAAGATTCTGATGTAATAGTATTCTTTTAGACCAGCAAAGTCAGTTGCCAATTTCAGAGATAAACATTGAGATTTATTTAAAATAGATAGATAGATAAACAACTCTCCTAAAATAAAAAACTAAGTTGAGGAAGCAGATGTGGCTTAAGCAGTAGAATGCCTGCTTCTCATAGGAGGTCCTGAGTTTGGTTCCCATACCTCCTAAAGAAAATGGAAACAAACAAGCGAAACAAATGTAAAAACCAACTCAGAGGGAAAAAACTAAAATAAATAAAAACCAACTCAGGGGAGCCAGTGTGGATCAGTGGCTGAGCACTGGCTTCCCAAATATGAGGTCCTGGGTTCAATCCCCAGTCCCTGTTACCTCAAAAAACAAACAAACAAAAAAAACTAAGTTGATTATACTAAACGTTCACTAGAAAATGTCACTATAACTGGCTCCACAAGTTTTTACTATGGACCACAAGCAAAAACATGGGTGTTTTAAATATAACAAACTATGTGTTATAATGTCATCTGGCTCTCACTAAAGATTTTTCAGGCATTCTGATTCCTCTTTAAATATGGGGAAAGGTAGTATATGCTGGTCTTTCTGGGCAAATAAAACAGACCAAAAATGAGAGTTAAAGGTATTCGTCCCCAATTTCATTCAACTACTGACTTCTGCATACAAATTGTCTGGAATAATTTTTTTGAAAATAATGTTTATGTGTCTCCAACTATAAATATAATATGTGAAGAAAAAATTTTAACATTTTCTATGGAAAATACAGAAAACTGCAAAGACAAATGCCCTTTAAAAAATATCCTGAAAGAAGAGTCTCTTTAACACATGTTGGGAAAACTGGATATCCTCATGTAAGAATGAAGGTGGACCCTTACCTCATACCATATATGAAATTAACTCAAAATGGATCAAGGACCTAACTATAAGAGCTAAAACCATAAAACCCTTAAAACATAACATAGGAGCAAATCAACATGACCTGGGGACTCAGCAATAGATTCCTAGATAGGACATCAAAACCATGAGCAATAAAAGATACAATAGATAAATTCAACTTCATCAAAATTTAAAACTTTTGTGCATTAAAGAACATTATCGAGAAAATAAAAAGACAAATTACAGAATGGGAGAAAATAGCTGTAAACCATACATCTAATAAGGGCTTAATATTCAGAATATATAAAAAACTTTCACAATGCAACAACAAAAACACAATCTAATTTTTAAAAGGGCTTGAATAGACACGTCTCCAAAGAAGATAAACAAATGGCCAATAAATATATGAAAAGATGCTCAATGTCATTAGCCATTAGAGAAATGCAAATCAAAGCCACAATGAGAGGAGTGGGTTTAGCTCAGTGGCAGTGATTGAGTGCCTACTTTGCATGCATGTTCAATCCCTGGTACCTCCTTAAAAAACAAAAACAAAAACAGAAGATAGTAAGTATTTGAGAGGACATAGGGAAATTGGAACTCTAATGCATGTTGGTGGGAATGTAAAATGGTGTAGCCACTGTAGAAAGCAATATGGTGGTTCCTAAGAAAGTTAAGTACAGAATTAGCATATTACCCAGCTAATTCTACTTCTGTGTATATATATCCAAAGAAAATGAAAACAAGGCCTCAAACAGATACATGTATGCCAATTAACATTCACAACAGCCAAAAGATAGAAACAGCCCAAGTGTCCATTAACAATGAATAAATAAACAAAATGAGGTACATATACAGAATGGAATATTCAGTCATGAGAAGGAATGAAGTTCTGAGACATGCTGCAACATGGAACTACCCTGAAAACATGCTCAGTGAAATAAGTAAGGGACATAAGGGCAAAGATCGCAATCCATTATGTGAGATATCTAGAAATAGTAAATTCACAAAAATATAAAGTAGATTAGAAGAAAGCAGATGTGGCTTAAGCAGTTGGGCACCCACCTACCACATGGGAGGTCCCGGGTTTGGTTCCCAGTGCCTCCTAAAGAAGACAAGCAAGACAGGGAGTTGACACAACTAGCTGACACGATAAGCGACACAACAAGATGATGCAATGAAGAGACGTGATGAGGAAACACAATGAGAGACACAACAAGGGAGAAGTGGAGATTGTTCAAGCCAGTGGTGCCTCCCTCCTACATGAGAGGTCCCGGGTTGGTTCCCGGTGCCTCCTAAAAAGAAGACAAGCACATAATAAACAGCCACAGAGAGCAGACAGCAAGCAAAAACAAGGATGGGGGAAGAAATAAATAAATAAAATAAGTCTTTAAAAAAAGAAGGAAGAGGAGGGGAGGGAGGAAGGGGAGAAGAAGAAGAGAGTAGATTAGAGGTTACCAGAGGATGGGGAGAGGGGAAAAGGGGGAATTTTTGCTTGGTGGGTATAGAGTATTTATAAATAAAAATCAATAATAAAAAATCTTACAACAGAGATAATATCAATGTTTTGGCATATTTTCTTCCACAAAGTTTTACTTACATGTATGTGTGCTGTTAACACAACTAAAATCATACTGTTTAATTTTATATTTTGTTTACTTTCTTTATATTGCATCATAAGCATTTTCCATGTAAAAGTTCTTCAGAAATATTTTAATGACTGCATAATATCCCATAATATACATATATATATTTAGAAAAGCCATAATTTACTTTCGATGTTCCTTGACTGTTCATCAAGGCATACTGCAATTTTCACCATAATAAATAATACTGTAATTAACATCTTTATGCTTGAATCTCTAGAAGTACTATAAATTATTTATTGGACAGATTCTTTAGAAAGAATTAAATGCTTTCTGAACAGTCCAAGGTTGACTTATGGCTGACAGAACACTTGGAGAGAGAGGCCTAGCAGTCTCAGCTGTTCCAGCTGTCCCAGCCCCAGGTGACTTAGCCCAGAACAGAGGAACCAACCAGCCAATCCACAGAATTTTGAGTTTGTTTTAAATCACTGAATTTGAGGGTGTTTTTTAATGCAACAAGAGCTAGCTTATACACATGCCTACATCTAATTTCAATTGAGAGGGAGCCATGGTTTTTTGAAGAGCCTTAATGACTACCTCAATATTAAATCTTTATATGTTAAATAAATAAAAATTAATTTTTAATTAAAAAATATATAAATAAATAAAAATAATTAAAATGACAAAGAGTAAGATGTTTTTAAGGCTCTTAAAAACTTAATTCTTCACCATATTTTTGAAATTTTCTATCAACAGATGATTACTCAAGGAATACCAACTAATGTTATTCTTTATCTGAGGGAAAAGATTACAATGGAAAACTTGATGCAAAAGGGTGGAAGGCACTGTACAACTGTCATTTATTAATAGCACACTTCTACTTTACCCATTCACTAATTTGTCAGCCTATACTTCTCCATGGTTGTCATGCTTCCGTAGCACCTGGCATAGACCTGCCTCTGCTTGGGGTGTCAAGCAGGACTGTCATCTACTTCTGGGTTTTTCTGCCCAGAGATGATTCCACCCAATAACCAATGTTGGCAAGAGTTAAAATTAACTCAGTCTGGGAAGTGGATGTGGCTCAATCAATTAGGCTCCCATCTGTCATATGGGAACCCTGGATTCGCTTCCCAGGGCCTCCTTATGAAGGCAAGCTGGCCACGCCCATGTAGAGCTGACAGCCGGCACCCGTCTGAGAGCTGGCGCAGCAAGATGACAAGAAAGGGAGACAAGCAGACATAGAAGAACGTGCAGCGAATGGATACAGAGAGCAGACAGCAAGCAAGCAGAGGGGAGGGATAAATAAATTAAAATAAATCTTTTTTTTTAAAGATTTATTTATTTATTTATTTATTTCTCTCCCCTCCTCCCCACCCCAGTTGTCTGTTCTCCGTGTCTGTTTGCTGTGTCTTGTTTCTTTGTCCTCTGACAGCTTCTGTTGTTGTAAGTGGCATGGGAATCTGTGTCTCTTTTTGTTGAGTCATCTTGTTGTGTCAGCTCTCCATGTGGGTGGCACCATTCTTAGGCAGGCTGCACTTTCTTTCGCGCTGGGCGGCTCTCCTTATGGGCGCACTCCTTGAGCGTGGGGCGGCTCTCCTTATGGGTTGCACTCCTTGCGCGTGGGGCTCCCCTATGCGGGGGACACCCCTGCGTGGCAGGGTACTCCTTGCGCGCATCAGCGCTGCGCATGGGCCAGCTCCACATGGGTCAAAGAGGCCCGGGGTTTGAACCACGGACCTCCCATGTGGTAGACGGATGCCCTATCCACTGGGCCAAGTCCGCTTCCCTAAAATAAATCTTAAAAAAAAAAAATTAACTCAGTCTTCCTTCATTCCCTGGTATTCTAAGAACAAGTTGGGAAGCAGATGGCTCAAGCAATTGGGCTCCCGTCTACCATATAACAGGTCCAGGGTTCGATACCCAGGGTGAAGGCAAGCTGGCCCGTGTGGTGAGCTGGCCCACGCAGAGTGCTGCCCTGCACAGCAGTGCTGCCCCGTGCAGGAGTGCTGGCCCACACGGAGAGCTGGCACAGCAAGATGACACAAGAAAAAGAGACACAGAGGAGAGATAATAAGAGATGCAGCAGACCAGGAACCTGAGGTCACGTAAGAGAATAATCACCTCTTTCCCACTCCGGAATGTCCCAGGATCAATTCCCAGAGCTGCCTAATGAGAATATAAACAGACACAGAAGAACACACATCGAATGGAAAGAGAGAGCAGACAATGGAGGGAGGGGGGAGAAATAAATAAATCTTTAAAAAAAAAAAAGAACAAGGTGATGGTCAAATAATACATGGATTACTCAAGCCAATCCTTCAGACAGAATAAAAACCTCAAATTAAAGAAAAAAGACTAGAATAAAAACCTCAAATTAAAGAGAAAAGACTAGATTCTCTGGAACCTATTATGATTAAGTGCCCCAAGGGTCATTTAAAGGTATGTGCTTGCCGAAAGAACTTACCTGAGCATGATTCCACCCAGACGAATGGCTCTCTTCCAGTCCTTCAGAGTGGACTTGCCAGCTAGATGAACAAAATGCTTGGGGCTGATCAATTGATCATTGAACTAAAGTGGAAAGGAAAGTCCAAAATAATCCAATGTCAATTTAGCCAGGCCAAAATGGAAAAGAGAAGATAACTCTACTTTTTATGTACAAAGATACCCAGGTAACATTCTAAGTCACAGTACTGTATTATCCAGCTTCCTGCTCTATTATGCCACAGAAGATGATCCTCTCCTAAGCACAGTGCCCTTTCCTGGTACAAAGCTACAGATGACAGGAAGAAGAACATAGATGAATCTATTGATCAGCTTCAAGAATCTATTTATGACCTGAATCAGGTAGTTGGATCCAGTGTTACAAAGGCTGTTCACATAAACTCAAGTTATCTATCCAGCTCTATTACAAAATTCAGGATGTGGTAGAAAGGACAAGTGTGGCAGAAACCAATAGCACTGCAGAGCCTCAAAACTCGGGAATCCTTGATGATCTAGTATGATGCCCCTGATGGTGACTATTATCTAGGGATACACCAATGGAGACAGAACGAACAACCATTCCACATTGTGCATTCATGAAGATTATTTTTATTTTATCAGTAATAATTTTTAATATACTCTACCACAATGCAAATGAGTGCAAGGCATTTTATATATATTATCTTATTTAACCCCCTAATATATATGATTATTCTAGCATTATATACATATGATCATTCCCATTTTAACATAAGAGGCTCTGAAATATTAAATAACTTAATCAAGGTCACTCAGGTAGTCAGTGAGAGAAACGGAACTCCATTCATTCATTCAACGTATAATTACTGATCACCTACTATATGACAGACACCATTCTAGGTACTAGGGATATACTGGTGAATAAGACAGACAAGTTTCCTGCTCTCGCAGAACTTGAACCCAGAGGGACTTGAACCTGGGCAGTTTCACTCCAAAGTCCCTATTTGTTCTACTGTGAAACATGGGACTGTAGCCACAGAAAATAAATAATAAATGAATAAATAAATACTAAAAGAGACCCCAGCAAGGAGAGAAGACAATTACCTTGACACACTTCACATTTATTCCTGGACATACAAACTTCTTCCAGAGGAGGATGGCTTTGCTCTCCCCACAAGTTATGGGGTAAGCAATTTCCATATCCTCATTTGCTTCTATAGTGCTTGCATCTGAAAATGGAAAAAATATCTGTTATTTATTGAACAACTCTTGCCCAAAGCTTAAATTAAAAAATCTATAGTCTCTCAGTTCCTCTGAGGGACGAACAGTTTATACTTGCTGGTACTGTTCAGGAATCCTCTGGAAGAAGCTTGACATAATAGCTATCTCTTATCAAGCTCCCATAAACGCCAGACACTGTGCTATATGTTTTAAATGCATTGTTTAATTTTACAACAGTCCTATAAGGCAGTGATTATTTCCTCTGTTTTACATACAAGCATGTGGGACTCAGAAAGGTGAAGTGATTTTCCCAAGGACACTCAGCTAAGAAGCGAGAAAGTAGGATTCAAACTGAGGTCTAACTTTCAAGACCTTTTTCTTTCCGATGACTGCCTTCCAATCAACACATTGTTTGTCTTCCTGAGCAACTTCCCTAATGACAGGGGTCAACCTGGAGGCTTGAGTTTCTTTGTGAGATTTTTATGGAAGAAAACTCTTTTCCACAACCCTAGCAAATTGATGTTAAACAACTATTATCAACTGACAACCCTATCAGTGGTGTCTCTAGATATACCACCCTCAAACTGATGGCTACAGCATTGATAAGGCACACTGGGTGAGGTCAGGTGAGGGCACCTGGACATAAAGCACAAAAGGCAAGAAATCTCAACCAAGGAAGCTAAAGTCAAAAGTACCAAATAAGAAAAAAGACTTACCAATCCCTTCTTCAATTTTATGTATCGTGTGAGTTTCTACTGCCACAACTGCTGTGTTGTTCTCCGACCCCGTTTCATAAATCCTGTTGTAAAAGTGTCCATCGATAAACAAACTACATAAATCATGAAAAAATTAATATTCACAGCATAGGGTTAATACAACTGTTTTAATCTATCCCATAAGGAATAAAATAATACTTTTATAACTCTACAAAAATGTTAGGGCTTTGACTAGTTTTCCTTTGTATTTAAACTCCAAGCTGTCCAGGACTGCTTAGCAGCTACTACCATGGAAATGAATCAACAACTTTCCTCACCTCAAAGGAAAGTAATTACTCTCTTGCTACTGTATTTATACCACTACTTGCTACTGTATTACAAAAGACTTCAAATGCTCAAGACATGTAGTGTTCCTTAAAGTAAAAGACTAAATTTCTTTATAGAATTACCCTGACAAGACTAAAAGTAATGCCACTAGACAGTTCAAGACAGTAAGAAACTTGAAAAGTAATAATATGTTGTTGACCATAAAAGGTGGTGTCCCTTGTTACAATCTAGGCACTTTAAAAGTGTTTTTAGCCTTTGGCCATCTTTCTGTGCCACCACAATGGTGCGCATGAACGTCCTGGCTGATGCTCTTAAGAGCATCAACAATGCCAAGAAAAGAGTCAAACACCAGGTTCTAATCAGGCCGTGCTCCAAAGTCATCATCAGGTTTGTTTCTAACTATCATGATGAAACATGGTTATATTGGCAAATTTGAAATAACTGATGATCACAGAGCTGGGAAAATTGTTGTGAACCTCACAGGGAGGTTAAACAAGTGTGGAGTGATTAGTCCCAGATTTGAATTGCAACTAAAAGATCTAGAAAAATGGCAGAATAATCTGCTCCCATTCCATCAGTTTGGTTTCATTGTATTGACAACCTCAGCTGGCATCATGGACCACTAGGAAGCAAGGCAAAAACACACAGGAGGAAAAATCCTGGGATTCTTTTTCTAGGGATGTAAAACATACATTCAAATAAAATGCCTCCATGGGGAAAAAAAAAGTATTCTTAGCATGTTAGCACTTTTTATGGCACCATAACCAAACTATTAATATGAGCAGAGCCTAGTGAAAGAAAAGTAAGAAAGAGACCATGCCCAAAGTAGCTAGCAGTAACTAACGGCACCACAGTAAGGAAAGGTTATATAACCCAGGTCACTCCAAAATGTCTCTACAGTCTAAGAAATGGTCTCAGATCACCTACCATGATAATTTCTATTATAAGTCTAAAGTGTTAATTATTACACTTTGTTAGTTGAAAGCACTGCCTGAATAATCTCCTTTGCCTCAATGGCCACCCACCTCCAAGGTGACTCCTCTAGCATAGAACCCCCTTCTGAATTTAATTTCACACCAGGATGCAGTTAAATGCTAAGTGAATAAATACACTTGGATGTCCCATAGACTTTGTTGAATTCAGTATGTCTAAAATAACCACATTATCTTCCCTCTTCACCCCTCAAACTACTCTTTTTCTTGCTATACTTCCCATCCTTGTTAATGGCACCACCAAACACACTGCAGCCAAAGATAGAGGCCTGGGAATTATACTAGATTTCTCCCTCTTCTTCCTCCTTAAACCCTACATAGTAAGTCACCAAATTCTGGCAGATGCATCTTTAACTTCAACTACCCTCCCTGTCTCCATCACCACTGCTACTGCCTTAATTCAGGCATCATCATCTCTAATATGGACTAGCCTTCTTGCATCTAACCTATCTTCTATACTTCCAGTAGAGCAATACAGTAACTCCCTCCTTAAAACCTTCAAAACCTCTCTCCTCACTGTTAAAATAAACCCCAAATGGTTAATATGATACTTAAGCCCCTCCAAGATCTGGCCCTTGGTTTCAACTCTCCCCAAGCCCTATCCTACAATCCAAGCCCAGGTCAAACCAAAATGCCATCTTCTCTCACCTTCTATCTTTGTTCTACTTCTCCCTCTGCCAGGAATATCCTTTCCCATCTATCTGTTTTGGAATAAGTAGCCTCTATGATGCTTTTTCTACTTCTTCTATCCCAGTCCCTCCAGTATAATGACCCACTTCCTCCTTTGTACCCCAAATATACTTTGGGTTTTTGTCATAATACCTATAACACTTAATGCTACATAATTGTTTGCCTGTCTGTCTCCTCTGGGGCATATATAAGAAAGCAGAAATTGTTTTATTTATTTCCTCAATTTTAAATGCCTATCACATAGCATACTGACTGGGACATGGCATAACACCCAATAAATGGCTGTTCAATGAATGGCTGTGATGAATATGAATAACCATCACTTCAAGTAAAATTAGTAAACTCATTCTAAATTGACAAATATTATGAAAAGTTTCTTAAGAGTATAAATTCTCATTTATACACAATTTCAACAACCAGTAAATTGTACTTTGGAGTAGAAAATAGGGGGCATAGTCCAATATTTTCATGAATAAACAAGATTTTATCAGGGGGATATTTTCTAAAGTAACTCAGGGTAATAATGTAAATATTCTATATCTACTACAGCTACAATCAAAAATAATAAAATAAGTTCAAAATGTTAACAAGGCGTAAGATACTGGCATACCTTATGACTCATCAAAAGAAAAGCAAAATTACATTTACTACAGCTTTCAAAATGTTTAGTTTATTGTATTAAATATTTTTTTGAAAACTTATAATTCATATATAACTAAATTTTTTTAATCCAGAATGTTAAGGAAAGATATTCTGATTGAATATTGGATTAAAAATTAGGATTCTCAAAAAAATGAATATTATTACAGAAAATAAGGGGTGCCCTACTGAGCTGAAGGAGTTAATACATCTTCCTAATATCTTAAACTTTCTACTCGGGAGGGATATGGGCATTAAAGGGAAAGTAGGGTCACTATTCCTCAAACTGAGCTATTCTATTACATTTGAACTGGATTTCATCTACAGAAAAATAAAGTCAGTCAGCACTTTGAATAGCCTAACCGTAGTAATAAAGTCACCATACCCTGATCTCATTATGTTAAAAACTCTATATCATTTCAAAATGAGCTGGAAAGCCAAGAATGGTAATGGAATCCTAGTTCCTTCACTCCTCCTAGGAATTTTTTTAGCTTGGTATAAAAGAGATTTTATTTGAAAAAAAAACTAACAACTATTTTTTTTAAAGAAAGCATATCCTGAGCAAGTTTTCCTTCTCAAAAACTTTACATATATCCCTCAGTATCTACATTAAAAACTTTTTTAAAAAGTTAAATGTAGACATAATTTAAAGTCAATCTAGTTTTGAAACGAAAATACTACCTTTTTTTTTAAAGATTTAATTTTTTAAAAAAAATTTTCTCCCTCCTGCCCCCACCAGTTGTTTGTTCTCTGTGTTCATTCGTTGTGTGTTCTTCTGTGTCCACTTGTATTCTTGTCAGCAGCACTTGGAATCTGTGTCTCATTTTTGTTGAGTCATCTTGCTGCGTCAGCTCTCCGTGTGTGCGGCGCCATTCCTGGGCAGGCTGCACTTTTTTCCTGCTGGGCGGCTTTCCTTATGGGGTGCACTCCTTGCGTATGGAGCTCCCCTACACAGGGGACACCCCTTGCACACATCAGCACTGCTCATGGGCCAGTTCATCACACGGGTCAGGAGGCCCTGGGTTTGAACCTTGGACCTCCCATGTGGTAGGTGGACGCCCTATCTGTTGGGCCAAATCCTTTTCCCTGAAAATACTACCTTATACAATGTGTCACATTCTATGTATTCTTATCAAGAAACTGTTACCAGACTGTCTACTTTTGCTTCATAATGTACTCCTGAAAATGTGTAAAATGTCATATATAAAAAAGTAAAAAGACATACAAGGTGAGTTCTGTACACTGAAATCTAAAGTATTTATATAAAATTTCTGATTACTTTTTTAAAAATTTATTTTTATTTCTTGCCCTTTTGTATATAATCTTCACCACCATATTCCCAGTATTTCATATATTTCATACTCCCAACATACAAACACGTTCTTTGTTTGATTTTTTCCTTCATACTTGAACTTAACAGCTAGTCAAATAAAGCATGGCTGAGACTGAAAACTAGCACCTGATGACTTCCATCTTTTGTCTCCAGTACGTTAAACTTGTGGGACCTGTACATCTTATCACTGTATGAATATTTTTGTTTCCCACTTATCTTTATAAAATAAGGTTAAAATGCAATAAAATATTGAAGTAATTAGACAATACTACCACAGAAATCAACTATCAATTGTCAAGCATCTCAAAATGCCGTATCTCAAAATGCTTACTCACTAGCTCAAGCACTAAATTCAGCATGTGAACAGTGGCTTGGGGAGTCAGTATATGTTGTACAAAGATATGTATAGCTAATCAAGCAACCAGAAGTTTCCAGAAAAGGCAAAATCTTAGGAAAACAAAAGAGACAGACAAAACAAAATAAATGGAACTAAATCTTCAAAAGAACTAAGTCTGTAAATAACAGTTCTTTCTGTCTCTACTAGGGATAAAACAAGTGACAATTGGAGTACTTTAGCAAAGAGAAGAAATGGTGCTCCATGAGAAAATAAAGCTGCCAAGAAGTCCTTTATTTCCTCTTTATTGTGGGTTGAATTGTGTCCCATCAAAAGACATGTTCAATGTCTAACCACCAGTCCCATGAATGTTAACTTATTTGAAAATAGGATCATTTCAGCTGGAATTAATTAAGTTAAAATGAGGTCATACTGTAGTATGGTGGGCCCTTAATCCAATATTACTGGTGTCCTTAAAAGAAGGGAAGAAGAGGGAAGCGGATATGACTCAAGCATTTGGGTGCCTGCCTACCACATGGGAGGTCTCATTTGGTTCCTGGTGCCTCCTAAGGAGGATGAGCAGGAGAGCAAGCTGACACGATGGGCCGACACAGTGAGCTGATGCAACAAGCTGATGCAACAAGGAGACACAAGGAAACACAATGAGAGAAAGAAGCAGGGAGCTGAGGTGGCTCAAATGATTGGCGCCTCCCTCCCACATGGAAGGTTTCAGGTTCAGTTCCTGGTGCCTCCTTAAAAGAAGAGAAGCAGACACAGAGTGCACACAACAAAAAGACACAAAGACAAGACAGCGAGCTCAGAAATAAATAAATAAAATAAATCTAAAAAAAAAATTAGAAAAAAAAGGGGGATAAGAGAGACAATGTCATGTGACAATAGAAATAAGAACAAAGGCCATGTGGAGATGGAGGCAGAGATAGGAGTGATGCATCTACAAGTCTAGGAATGTCAAGAATTGACAGATAACACCAGAAGCTAGAAGAGGCTGGAAAGGATTCTCCCCTACAAGTTTCAGAAGGAGGACGGCCCTGCCAACACCTCCACTTTGTACTTCTAGCCTCCAGACATGTATGTGATTTTAAGTCAGCCCTAGGAAACTGATACACTCTCCTCATGTACCAAAGGGTAACATCTGCAAATGTGTGTATATGTCTGTAACAAACAAAAATTTCAAATACGTGTATATAAATAAGCATACATCAAGAATAATTTATATAAACTTTCCTTTTAGATCTTAGAATATTTCCTTCATGCTTAACAATATTCAGAAATGTCAGCAAATTGAGGTTATATTTAAAAAAAGAAAAAACTATTGGGAGTGGACATGGCTTAAGCAGTTGAACATCTGCCTCCCATATGGGAAAGTCTCGGGTCCGGTTCCTGGTGCCTCCTAAAGACAAATAATGAGCAGACAACAAGGAGAAACAATGAGCAAAGACAATGAGCAAGACAACGAGCGAACAACTGAAAGCAGGAGGATTGCATCCAGTATCCATGTGGAATCTGAGCCTCCTCCTGACATAGAGGTGCAACAGACACAACCAATCCAAGGCCCACAGAGAAAAGGTGGCACTGGAATGGGAAAAGTGGACATGGTGGCTGATGGATATGGGGAATGGCAGGAAGAGATGAGATGTGGAGGTGCCTTTGGGACTTGGAGTTGCCCTGGATGGTGCTTCAGGGGCAATCACCGGACATTGTAAATCCTCCCAGGGCCCACTGGATGGAATGTGGGAGAGTATGGGCCATGATGTGGACCATTGACCATGAGGTGCAGAGATGCCCAGAGATGTACTTACCAAATGCAATGGATGTGTCATGATGAAGGGAGTGAGTGTTGCTGGTGGGGGAGTGGTGGGGTGGGGGTGGTGGGGTTGAATGGGACCTCATATAATTTTTTTTTAATGTAATATTTTTACAAAATCAATAATAAAAAAAAAAAAAGACAACGAGTGAATAGATGAGGGAGCCATGGGGAGCAGGGGGCAACTATAAAGAAAAAGTCTTATCTTTAAAAAAAAATTTTAAGGAGGTACTGGGGACTTAACTCAGGACTTCATACATGTGAAGCAGGTGCTCAACCACTGAGCTACACCTGCTCCGCTATAGATAGATATTAACGTCTAGGATTTGCTTCAAAAAAATTTAGAAGTAGGTAAATGTAGAGAAGAAACAAGACATGCCATGTGTTGATAACTGTTGAAGCTCGGTGATGGGTACTTAAATGGGGTTCATTATACTATTTTCTTCATTTTTGTGTATATTTGAAAGTGTCTATGCTAAAAAGTTATAAAAATTACCATGAGAGGTTATTCATTCTCTTTTTCCATAAGTGTTTAAGACAAGGTACATTACTTACTAGATTAGAATTAGATTATGTGTTTGCCCAGAATCATTTCTAATCTTATGAAGAAATCTTTTATACATACCCCAAGATAGAATAAATATGCCCCTTTCCTCTGAAGATCTAATTTTTATTTACTTTTTAAGACCTTTTTCAAATCTCATCTCTTCTTTCAAATTCATAGGAACCTCTCATCTCCAAAGAACTTTCTAACCATGCCATTCAGTATTCCTTAGATTGTCATGTTAATGATCTTTTTGCTTATACACACACACACACACATATATACACACACACACACACACATATATACATATTTTGGTTTTGGTTTTTACAACTAGACTGAAGCTCCATGATGGCAGAGCCATGCAAAGTTATTTCGTTTTTGTTTTCGTTTTATTTTTCCTATAGAATTTTTTTTAAAGATTTATTGATTTATTTATTTCCCCACCCCCACCCCCAGTTGTCTTCTCTCTGTGTGTTCTTCTGTGACCACTTCTATCTTTATCAGTGGCACTGGGAATCTGTGTCTTGTTTTGTTGCGTCATCTTGTGTCAGCTCTCCATGTGGGTGGGGCCATTCCTGGACAGGCTACATTTCTTTCGTGCTGGGTGGCTCTCCTTACGGGGTGCACTCCTTGCACATGGGGCTCCCCTACCCAGGGGACACCCCTGTGTGGCAGGGCACTCCTTGCATGCATCAGCACTGCACATGGGCCAGTTCTACACAGGTCAAGGGGGCCTGGGGTTTGAACCGCGGACCTCCCATGTGGTAGCCGGACACCCTATCCATTGGGCCAAGTCCACTTCCCGATGCAATGTATTTCTTCCAACACCTTAATAATATGTTATAGTAGGTGGTTGATACAGTTTTTGATAGACTAAACTTTTTTTTTTTGAAGATTTATTTTTTATTTATTTCTCTCCCCTTCCCCCTTCTCCCCCTGCCTGTTGTCTGCTCTCTGTATCCATTCGCTTTGTGTTCGTCTGCATCTGCTTGCATTCTTATCAGTGGTACCGGGAATCTGTCTCTTTTTGTTGTGTCATCTTTCTGCATCAGCTCTCTGTTGTGCGGCGCCACTCCTGGGCAGGCTGTGCTTTTTTTGCGTGAGGATGCTCTCCTTGCAGGGCACACTCCTTGCACATGGGGCTCCCATATGCGGGGGACACCCCTGCGTGGCACGGCACTCCTTGCACACATCAGCACTGCACGTGGGCCAGCTCACCGCACGGGTCAGGAGGCCCTGGGTTTGAGCCCTGAACCTCCCATATGGTAGGTGGACACTATCAGTTGAGCCAAATGTGCTTCCCTGATAGACTAAACTTGATACTTTACCCATTCATGAAGGTCCAGAGAATTTTTGTAATTGTGTCACTAAATGTCCTCCAACTCTATACTATCATTTGGTAAACAAGTACCAAGACCTTGTGCTAAGTAGTATAGATAAATGAGTTCACAGTGAAAAGGAAGAGAGACAGAAACAAGGAAACACCTCACTGTTAAAGTAACAGAATGAAGAATATAGAATACATTATAGAGATTAAAATTTAGCCAGGTGTAAGAGATTGGCTAGAATGTTACGTCATGCTAAGCAAACATAAAGTTACAATTTCCCTACCCTTTTAACCTCCCAAACTTCTCAGAATATCCAAGTCTTTAGTCACTTACCCTTGTTGCACAGGCTGTAGCTGCAAAATCACTTGGGTTTTAGTATCTTCAGGGTTCTCCCCTTCATTTCCTTCAGTGGGTACCACGACTACATCCCCCACTGGGACACTCACTTCTGCATTAGCCATCTTTCACATGAAGTCAGATAGCTAGGGCTGCTGTCAGGAATAAGAAGTACCAGTAACTTTGTCTGACTTGAAAAGACTACAAGCATAGGAAAGACACAGCAATGACTGCCAATTCCAAGGGTACCCTGAAGATCATGGTCCTCTGGAAAGGGTAGGAACTGTGAGGAGGGACTGACGTAGACTCTGATCTTTCCAGAAATGCCTCAGGACTCACTTGCTATTGTTGGAGCTCTTAAGTATGCCTGATCTTTCCAGTGGTGTGCTGGAGCTAGTTATACCAGCTTGCGAGAACCGATTGTGTGGTCTCTTCTCAATTCTAAGTTCAGTGACATCAAGTTGGTAGCTTGTAATCAGCAATGCTGGGAGTATTTACACCACAGAAATTGGTAAATGCTACACATCAGAGGTTTTTTTCCCCCCAGAGAGGCAGTTTGCCAACACACCATCAGTTCCATACAAACAGTAAACGCTTATTTATTTTCTTGAGAACCAGCAACTACACCTTACCAAGTGCTCTGTCTTTTATAAGTACTTAATAAATATCTGACTGGACAAGCTGAACGGAAAGGGGAAGATGATTTGCATTATGTAGTTGCTTAATAAATGCTGAATCCAATTGCATGACCTCCCGAAACTGCTTAACACCTCTTTGCCCCAGACTGAATGGAAAGAGGATCTCACTTAGCATATCGCCCTTGCAGGGCTGTTGGGGAAACCAGTGTCCAACATCTTGTGCTCTTTGACTCTAAATTAACTCAAAGCATTGTCCCAATCTTAATGAAAACTTAGATCTCCAGGATATACTGCAGCTATCAGTCTTCACAGTTGAAAAGAAAGGGGAGATTCACTTAAGAGTGTATAGGTAAGAGTAACCTATTTACTTAAATATATGAAGATGTCTAAGACTACACCTGATTAGAGCAGCATATAATGGAAGAAGGCTTGAATATGTAACAGGCAGTCAGAAAATCTAATCCAAGTCTCAGCTCTGCCACAACATTTGCTTGCCTATAATACACATACTTATACGTGACACTCAAAAAGTTATTTCGCCCCAAAACATTTTTCTAGTCTTATGTGCAATGATAATATCCAAAGAAGCTTAAGCTTCAGCCATACCAACCACCCACTGAACCATGAACATATAATGTATTTTCAAGTTTCTGTGCCTTTGCTATTCCCTAAGCCTGAAATGACATTGTTGGGTTTTTTTCTGAAATGACTTTTATCTCTCAACTCCTTCTACCTTCAAGTCCCAGTTCAAAGGCCACTTCTCCAGGGAGCCACTCCCAAATCATTCCCTTTTCTACATTTCCCAGCCCTTGGTTTATAGCTCTCTTACAATATGTATCACACTGTGCTCTGTATTGCAGTTAACTGAACAGACATCTATCGCCATCAATGCACTGCATTCTCAGTGAGGACAGATGCTGTCTTAACTAAAAATCTTTGTGTTTCCCACAGCAGGCACTGACATATGTTGGTTCAGTTGATTTTGGTTTGCATCTGACCAAGTTAAAATTCCTCAGATTTGACTTCTATTTCTGCCCTTTACGATTCTCACATTCAAACTTTTTTTCCTGAATTCTATACCCACTACATCCAGCTGCCTCAAGGATGTCTTATAGGCCCCTTAGACTGAACTCATGTTCCCTACCAAACCTATGTCTCCTGTCTCAGTAAATAGTGTCACCCTCCACCCATTTTCTCAAGACAGAGACCAAGGAGGAAGATTTCCCCTCTTCTGTCTCTTTCTAAATCTAACTGACCACCAAATCCTATGCATTCAACCTCTATGTATTTCTTTTAACTATCCCCTCCTCTCTATCTTCACTGCCACTCCATACTCTGGGCCACAATGCTCTTGCACCTATATTTTTCCAGTTGCTCCTCATCAGTATCCTCATTTTTTATCTTGCTCTCTTCTAATTCATTCTGTAGGAGCAGCAAGAGAAACCTTATTACCTTAACTAAAGGTCACAGGCCATTCACCCACTTAAAATTCCTACAGTGGATTCCCACTGCTGTTAGAATAAAGTGAAAACACCTTAACATGGCTCACATCCTCCAAGTCTGACCCCTGACCCATCACTAGCCTCATTTCTGTTATTCCCCTCACATCTGGGTTCCTATCATTAAATTTTTTCCAGTTTCCCAAACATGCTATATTTCCTCACCTGAGTCTTCACACATGTTTTTTTCTACTTGGAATTCTCTTTCCCTTCCTCTTTGGCTAGTCTCTACTACCTTTTAGGATTTATTTCAAACATCACTTCCTGGGGGAGGTCTTATGTGACCTTCTTGACTAGGTTTAAGCCTGTGTCCTTGCTCCCTCAGTTCCTGCAGCACCTCTCGAATAAACATCATCCCATTTTGTCGGCGTCTCCCCACTAACTACATTCTGGGAAAGTAAGTTAGTTTCTCTTACTCAAGTTTTCCCATGCCTATCACACTGCCCAGCACATAGAAGGACTATAATAAATGGGATTTGAATATCAGACTTCTAGCTACAAAACTGCCTACTTGAACCTATCTTAGGTAACTTTCTGGTACACAGCTGGTATACAAGAAATGTTTATTCAATGAATGTTTTTCCTTACCATAAATGACTTCTAGAACTTCTATAGTTCTAATTTAGGGAATGTAAATTATCTTGGGTAGCTAAGTGACCCATCATTATAGTCAGTTGAACAAACATTTACTGAGTATCTACTCAACATCAGGAACAGAGTTAGGCTCTTTGGATACGAAAAGGGACTGTACCTGCTCTTAAGAAACTACAGAAGAGAAAGAGATGCATGACATTGTCATATACTAAAGGAAAAAAGTAACTGCAAGATATTACAGTAGGGGAGTGATGTAGCTCAAGTGGTTGAGTGCCTGCTTCCTATGTACAAGGTCCTGGGTTTTATCCCCAGTACCTCCTAAAAACAAAGAAACAAATGAAAAAACCAACTCTCATTGGGGAGCAGCTATAGCTCAGTGGTTGAGCACCTGCTTCCTGTGTATGAGATCTTGGGTTCAATTCCGGGTACCTCTTAAAAAAAAAAAGATATTACAGTGTACAATCTGAGCTTCTGCAAGTTAAAGAAACACAAAAATGTAAGGTGAATTAAAACAACAGTTAATATTTATTGGACACTCATTATGTGCCATGTACTGTTCTGTTACTATTTTAAAATATTTTAGGATAAATATGTAAATTTTAAAATATTTTTGAAATTTTAATTAATTTCAAAGAGGTACTACCTTGGCAGGTAGCAAACTTACGGTATTACTCCAATTTTTTTTTTTTTTAATTAGTAGCTTATAGCAGAGTGGGTGTAGCTCAGTGGTCGAGTGCTTGCCTTGCATGTAGGAGGTCCTGTTTTCAATTCCCGGTACCTTCTAAAAATATATATATATATATATATTTTTATATATATATATATTTTTATATATATATATATAGCTTAGGTAAATTAAAACCTTAGAAGGAAGCTTCTTCTAAGTGCAACCCTAAGTTGAGTCTCCTTTATAACATTCTGAATAAGTGGTTAACTATTCCTTCAGCAGAACTTTGTATTTTACTCCTTACCCCCCACCCCCACCCCACACACATACCTTGGAACCCAAAAGGAGTGTTCTGGCTACTCTTCTGAGAGTTTTATCAGAAGAGATAATTATAGTCATCTACAGTATGTCTCTCAGTGTCAGTCAGAGACATGGGTTGATTTAACATTACCATTCTTATATTCTTTAGAGAAACAAGATTGGGTTGAGTATCTCTTATTACCCTGAATACCAGATTCTTAGCATGTAATCTGAAACCAGCTCTACAGTCTTACATTGACTAAATACGAGGTCATCTCTTTGAGCTGACTGTAAACTAAAAAGTAGCTCTTGTTTATAGCAACAAAAACTCCTGAGGGAAGAAGAGTGAGTTTATCCTTTGGGTATTTCATGGAAGGAGACTTATTCATTGTGTAATCACAGAATACTGTAATTCTAGGAGAACATACATAAAGGAAATATGTCGAAGTTATGTGAAAAATAAGAATGATTTTGTAGTTATTATAAAAAATAAAAAAGGCACTTTGAAAGTGAGCATACTCAAATAAGCTAATGGAAAACTAAATAAATGATATCTGACCTACTCTGTATTCAATTTATTTTTTTGTGTTCTGAAAAACATTTGTTTAAAATATGGAAAGGTGTTATGTGTGAAGTAAACACAAGTATCACATGGCTGCAGGCACACCAGAGTTGAAAGTGACTAATAGAAATACCAGATTATTTTGAAATTTGATAATTCAAATTGTATTTATTCCACACTCTCCTGTAACCTTTGTAGACTGCAGTCTATTCTTCTGAGTGTTCTATTCTTAAGTTTTCAAGTTAAACTTTATTACTTGAAGCCAAAAGTTTTTCCTTTGTATTCCTCCTCATTCATTTAGTAGATGATCCAGAGACTACCAGATGTAATGATGCCATCAAAAAGGCTACAGAGAACCACTGTGAGGGAAATATACATAGTAAATGAAGTTCCAGATAAGTCAAAGGCTGCAGGTTACTATGTTAGATGCTTAGGGATGCAATGGAATAAAAGAGTTCTTTGAAGGGTTATTGCATTAGTGTTCGGAGGACTTCTGCTTAGGACAAGACCAAATTAGGGTCCAAGCTAACCTGGTTGAGTACTAGTCAAGGAGTTAGCTATGCAATACATGCTTTCTGGTAAATATGAAAAAGTCATCATTAAAGCCAAAAAACATTAAATATACATAATTGATATAAGTCTGACAAAGAGACACAGAACCATTTCATGAAAAACTGCAAAAGCACTTTTGTGACCATCAGCAGGTTAAGGGGGGGGGAGGGAGACACTAATCTGTGAGATTAGAATTATCTGACAGTCTCTTTCTCCAATCTTTCAGGGTAGAAAACCCCATTTCTTGATGCTGCCAAATAACACCAAGGCCCCCTTTATGTCTGCTAGGGTGTGGTTTTGTGACTTCCCTTACGCTGAGAGAATTCAGGCCTCCTCCTCTTCCCTGTATAACTAAGCTTTGCTCTGACCTCTGAGTTAGAGCTTGACGCACCTTATTATCTGTTTGGTAGATCACTCTCCAGGACCCTCAAGTAAGATTCTGCCCTCATCTCTTTTGTTCCTCAATTAGAGACATCTAGCCAATTCCCCTGTCATTTCCAAAACTGGGGGTACCCTAAGCTTCTTCCTCTGGTCTTCCCTTTAGCCCTTAAAAAGATGGGTTTCCCCATCTCCTCAGAAATGCCCCATTACCCTGTTCTCTACCTATACATCAGGAGGTACTCAAGTCTCTTTTTTTCACTCCCTCACATATCTTCGGGCTCTACTTCAGGAACCTTTGAGGTGTCTTCCTACTGCCCACTCATCTGTGGGAAGGCACAGGCCTGCTCAGTTTCCCTTGGAGCTCCTCTCCCTTATCCCCTACTCCCACTATCCAGGTCTTTCCCCACCCCTTCGGAAAAGCACCTGCCTCTTCCCCTCGACTGGGTGGTCGAGGCCTCGAAAGCGCCCGTCGGGAGAAGCTGGGACCCTCCTTTCCTCAGCAGAAGCCACTCTCTGCTCTATCTAGCTCCCCTGCCAAGGCTCCAAGGGTCTCCTCCAGGGCGGGCATCCGGTCTTCCCTATCCTTTCGGCTCCCCTCCCCACTGAGGGGGAACCCGCGCCTCTAACCGCTCCTCATCAAAGGGCCAGGTAGTCCTCAGACCACGCCTCTGGGGGTACCCCGGGCTCTCTCGACCCTTCGCCGGGCTCCTAGGCGCCCGGGCCTCCCAGTCCGGAGCCACTCCGGCCCCTTGGCCGAGGACTTCCGGGCCCCTTGGTCTGGGGGTGCCGAGGCCCCCCAGTGCCGGGCTCGCCGGCCCCCGCTACCCACGGCGGGGGGCCCGAGGCCCGGGAGCTGGATACCCAGCCGGGGCGGCGCGGCCAACCGCGCTGGGGGCGGCCCGGCGGCTCGGGCGGACCCAGCGGCAGCGTCCCCCCACCCCCCCGCGGCGCCGCGACGTCCGCTCGCTCCCCGGCGGCGGCGGCGGCACGCACAGGGCGTGGGGAGGCGCCCGCGGAGGCAGCAGCCCCCCGCCCCCTGCGCGCCCGCCCGCCCTCGCCGGCCGCCGCGCGGCCCCCGCGCTCGCCCCCCCGCCCCCACCCCACCCCGCGCCCGCGCCCGCGCGCCCACCCCTCCCCCTCCTCACCGTCTCCGTCGGGCGGGCGGGCGGCGAGCGGCCAGGGCGGGCGAGCGACGGAGCATGCGCAGAGGCCGCCACGGCTGCTATCGCCACCGCCGCCGCCAGGCCGGGCTTCAACACTTCCGGCCGCCGCCGCCGGCGAGCTGGCCCCTTAAAGGGGACGCGTCCTTATTGTTGGGCCCGCGGAGGATAAACACCGCCGGAGGGATTTGGGCCTTACCTGAACAGAAGTCTTCTGTACTTGAAAGGCAGTGCTGGAAAGGACGCTAGAGACCCTATAACCCTTCTTCCCCCCGCTTCTTTGGTGAGGAGAGTAAGACCTAAATAAAAGCATTAGCTCATCCGCTGTCAGGGGCAAAGACAGCTCTCTCGACTCCTCTGGAGGACTCTGTCCCTTTTCCCTCCCGAAAATCCTGTTTCTTGAAACTTAATCTTTTCAGACCTTCAGAAGTTACCACTCAGCTATCAATTTGGAATCAAAAGACCTGCTTTAGCATGGAGTCAGTAACTGGTCACGAGTCCTTGAGCAAGCTCCTTAAACTCTCTCACCCATGCATGTTTGCCAAGCCTTTCCTGGTTGTGAGGTTCTGGGTCCAATTCTTGACTTTTCAGAAGCTTTGCGACTTTAGAGTAGTTATTTAAAAGCTCTAATCCTCTATTTCGTCTAAGACAGAGGGATTTTGTGAGTTAAATGAAGTGATACCTGAAAAGTGCTTAGGAAAGTTCCTGGGGCCAGTAAAAGTAATAAGTACTAAGACATTTCTATGACCAAGCAGTGGGGAAAATGTTTTTGTCTCATTTAATACAGCGACCTTACTAAATAGGTTCTTGATCACTCCCATTTTACATAGTCTCTCAAGGTCACATCACCTATAAATGGCAGAGCCTGGATTTAAATTCAGGCCCTTCTTTTTCCATTGTTCAGGGCTTATACCCACTAGGAAGGCTGTTACTGTTAATGGTGGAGTACAGGCACTTTTGTGAGTGGCATCTCTGCTTTTTTTTTTTTTTTTAAAGATTTATTTATTTTATATTTATTTCTCTCCCCTTCCCCTCCACCCCGGTTGTCTGTTCTGTGTCTATTTGCTGCATCTTCTTTTGTCTGCTTCTGTTGTTGTCAGCGGCATGGGAATCTGTGTTTCTTTTGGTTGAGTCATCTTGTGTCAGCTCTCCTTGTGTGCTGTGCCATTCCTGGGCAGGCTGCACTTTCTTTCACACTGGGCGGCTCTCCTTACAGGGCGCACTCCTTGCACGTGGGGCTCTCCTACGCGGGGGACACCCCTGCGTGGCATGGCACTCCTTGCGCGCATCAGCGCTGTACATGGGCCAGCTGCACACGGGTCAAGGAGGCCCGCGGTCTGAACCGCAGACCTCCTATGTGGTAGACGGAGGCCCTAACCACTGGGCCAAGTCCGCCGCCCCACCTCTGCTTTCATTTCCCTGTGTCTGAAGAGACCTGAGGAGGTGACGACAGGAAGTTCTGCAGGTTCTTGATTCAAGAACAGTTGAGGCAGCCCTGAAATCAAACAGTAGAACCGGATGTAGGGGGCAGACAACCTAGATTCTAGGCGTGGCATTAGCAGCTCTAGGATCTTGGCCAAGTCACTGCCTCCCAAAAACTTTGGTTTCCTCATCCATAAAGTAGGAATGACTATCCCACTCTACCCACCTCTAAGGGCTGTTACAAGAAAAAAAGGAGGAGGGTAGGTGTCCATGTTAGTATCTGTTCTTGTGATCAAGGCCTTCCACATCAGCAGATGATTCTGAATAAAGGAGGTTAGTCATGACTGGTCTCTTTACCTGTGTGAACTGTTCCGTAGTTGGAATCATCAGTGTATTTTGATTATTCATCGTACACTCATTGAACATTTACTAAAATCCTATCCCTGCCTTCCAGAAGCTCTTGGTCTACCTTCTTGGGAGACAGAATTGTAAACAAATAAAGGACAGTGGGTAGATGTTATCACAGAGATTTGAACAAAGCACTAAAAACAGTGCAAAGGACTTTCACTGGAGGATTCCTGAAAGGTTTCACAGAGAAAAGAACATGTGACCTGGTTACAAAGGTTACAAAGACTAAGGGGAATTCATCCAAATGGGGAATACAGATGGGGAAGGGTATTCCAAAGGAAACAAACATGTACAAAGAGAAGTAGGAAATTGATGAAAGATGGAGCTAAAGAGGAAGGCTGGAACCCGACAGTTGCAGTAATCGTTCAGGGTTTGGGGAGCTAAGTAGGGTTTTTTAGGCCTCTCCAACTCCACTGCTAAGCAACAGCCAGCAGGCCTCATCTGGACTGCTACAGTAATTTCCCACTTGCTTCCTCTGAATGTTCTTAGCACACTTATCCACTATTCCACTGTAAGCATCCTAGGGCAAATATTTTACAAAGATAAAGGCAAATCCTATCACTTCCCTGTTAAAAAACCTTTAGTGGCCTTCTGTTGCACTTAGAGTAAAACCCCAGACACCTTGCCATGGCTACCTTGCATGATCTTCCTGCCCTCTTCTCATTTGCCCCTCCCTCACTGTCCCAGACACCCTGGACACTTTTGTGTGCCTAAAATCCTCCTCAGGGCCTTAGCACTGGCTGTGGCTCTTCCTTCTACCTAGAACTCCCCTATTCCAGGTCAATAGAGCTCCTTCTCACCCTTCGTTTCTCATAGGCCTTCCCTGGTTCCCAGCCTAAAGTAGGGTCTCCAGCCATATTTTTCTCTGTCATTGCTGTTCTCTTTTTCCCCCAACCTCCCCTCCCATTTCATCAAGGCACTTGTTGTGTTCAGGTGGAACTATTTCTAGGAGAAACCCCCTCTCTGCACTCCAGGTACTTTCTCTTATATTCCCGTTTACCTTCATAGCAATCCTGCCATTTGAAATTCCCTCGATTACTAATTTGCCTGTTTTGTCAATCTGTATCACCTACTCTGTACAGTATTTGGAGAAGTTTGGTGCACTGTAGGTGTTTGTTGAGTGAATGAATAAGTAAGTGAATGAAAACTGTAAAAAGATATGCACTGGAGAGGAAAAAACTTCGGAAAAGGAAACCCTGTGACTGTCGGGTCAAGACAGTGAGGTCCTCACCCAGAGCAGAGCCAGAGCACGTCAGCAGTGAGCTTAGGTTCCAGTGGCAGCTCAGGCATAGAGTCTAGATCCAAAGGCACAGGGACCAACCACATGTTGGGGTGAGAGGAGAGAAAGGGACAAGAGTGACCCCAAGGGAGGAACAAAGCCAAGGAGCTGGTTGGGGATTGAGGGAAAGTAAAAAGGATGGATGTGTCCGTTTGGATTGTTGAGATTGAGGTGCTTGAGGAACATTTAGATGAAAGTGTCCAGAAGGAAGGTGGATTGACTTGTCTCAGGCAACAGGCCAGGGATGGAAGTTGAGAACTGTGATTAGACCACCAAGGCCAAGGGTGGATGGGTTACCAGGTCAAATGTACAGAAAGGACTGTGGGGCAGAGGCTCAAAACTGGGGAACACCAAGGTTTAAGGGACCTGCAGAGACCAACCAAAAGTGGTCTGATAGGTCAGGCCCCTGGCTAGAGGGAGAGTGGAAGCCCAGAAAGTAGGCAGGGAGTTTCCAGGATGAGATTGGCACCAACAGCATCAGGTATTTCAGACACTCTGGCAAAGAAAAAGGGGAAGCCACTGTGCTTGGCAACTAAGAGGTCATTTCTCATCCTTCCAGGGCCCAGGGCAGAGTCACCTCCAAGGTTGGGAAGGAGGCTAGACTGTGGTGGATCAAGTAGTAGATGGGAGAAGTGGTAGGGAGAAGACACAGACCATAAGATAATTATTTTAGGGGGAGAGAAGGGCAAATGAAGGATTTACTTTATTGTATTTTTTACTTAATTGTGTTTCTTTTAATCACAGGTTCATTGTAGAAATTGTAAAGTGAATAAAATGTTGGGGAAGTAGAGAGAAAAAAAAAACAACCTCTCTTGATTTCTGATATATTTTCTTCCAATCTTTTTCTATACATTTTTCCTTTATCTCTTTAATTAAAGATTTATTTATCTCTCCCCCGCCCCCCATTGTTTTGCACTCCCTATCCATTCCCTGTGTGTTCTTTTGTGTCTGCTTGTTTTCTCTTCAGGCGTCACTTGGAACCATTCCTGGGACCTTTCATGGTGGGAGAGAGGCGCTCAATCTCTTGCACCACCTCAGCTCCCTGGCCTGCTGTCTCTTATTATCTCTGCTCTGTCTCTTTTTGTTGCATCATGTTGCCGTGCCAGCTTTCTGCGTGGGCCAGGTCTCCACCTGGGCCAGCTTGCCTTCACCAGGAGGCCCCTGGAATCAAACCCTGGATCTCCTATATTGGTAAATGGGAGCCAAATCACTCAAGCCACATCTGCTTCCATTCCTTTATCTTGGCGAGTTATTGTGAATACACAATTCTATATTGTGGGTTTTTTTTTGTCCTTCCACTAAACACTGTTTCCTTAGCATTGAAGAGAATTCTTCTCTTTTATCGTGAGAGATACTTGAGTGCCTCATCTGGTTCTCCCTTCCCTCCAGTATTCTTGGGGTGCTTTCTGATTTCTAAACAGATAATTTTATTTGGGAAGCAATTCTGTTAACTTTGGTGAATTAAAAAACTGAACAGCAGAAGGGACACAGTTAACTTTGGGAGCAGTTGACAAGGTTAGGAGAGGCCTTGGTGGGGGATGTTGGAGACATCAGGTCCCCTTGGGGAGAATGTGGGTGTGAGCTGGACACAGGCCTGTGGGTAACTGCAGTCAGTTTGGAAACAACAGCAAAGCTGACGCCCAAGCCTACCTAGAGCTTGCTGGCTGCCAGGCCCTACTCTAAGCACTTTAGATCTATCCACCCTCCACCCCCATCCCCGCACAGGTCCTGTTATCAACCCATTTAAACTAAGAGGTTTAGCAGTTTTCCCAAGTTCACACATCTGTTTAGTGGCTGGGCTGGATGCTGGATTTAAACAGAGGCAGTTGGATTCCAGAGACCACGTTTGTAATCACCCCTCCACTATGGCGCTCTTGGCCCTAATGACACACAAATCTCTTGGGGACATTTTATAAAATACCTGTACCATGGTCCCAACCCAGATGAATTCAACTGGCGGATCTGGGGATTGGGCCCAGGAATGAGGGCATTATTTTTTTTAAATGCCCATAGGTGATTCTACTAGCCACCCAGGTAGAGAACCACCACTCTACTGCCTCCTGAATATGTTTATTCTATGCAAAGTAACCACAACGATAACGATGGCTAACTCTTAACAGGGCCATGCACTTTTATTTATTTATTTATTTTTAAGGAAGGAGAGTTGTTTTTTTAAATTATTATTTATTCCCCCCCCCCAATTGTTTTGGGCTTGCTATAGGCTCTTTGAGGCCATTCACTGTGTGTTCTTGTGTCTGCTTGTCTTCTCTTTAGACGGCACTGGGAACCGATTCTGAGACCTTGCGGAGTGGGAGAGAGGTGCTCAGTCTCTGGTGCCACCTCAGCTCCCTGGTCTGCTGCATCTCTCATTGTCTCTCCTCTGTGTCTTTTCTGGTTGTGTCATCTTGCTGCGCCAGCTCTCTGTGTGGGCCAGCACTCCTGCATGGGCCAGCATGCCATGAGGGCCAACACTCCATGTGGGCCAGCTCTCCGCTCTGGCCAGCTCGCCATGCAGCCAGCTTGCCTTCACCAGGAGGCCCCAGAAATCAAACCCTGGACCTCCTATATGGTAGATGGGAGTCCAGTCACTTGAGCCATATCTGCTTCCCCATACCCTGCTTTAAATACTGCATATGTTTTAACTTATTTACTCCCCACAAGTAGGCACTAGTAGAGTCCTTATCTTACAGGTAGGGAAACCTAGATCATCCGGCCAGTAGGTGGTAGAGCTGGAATCTGAGCTCTTTTCCTCAGTCTGTGCTATGACCTGACCACTCTTATTTCCTGAGATTTCAGATGCTCAGGGCGTTGAAAGGAAGGGAAACCAACACGGATTGAGCCCCTTCTCTGTATCTGGCAGAGTGCTAGGAGCTTTCCTGTGGGTGAAATTCACAAAAGTCTCCTTTCCAGTAGGCAGTGTTATCCTTATTTTCCAGAGGATGCAAGACAGGCTCAGTGAAATTAAGTGGCATACCCTGGGTTACAAGGCTGGGAAATGGCAGAGCTGCCACTTCCAGTAAATCTGTCCAAAGTCCAGGTTCTGTCCTAGTCCAGCTTCTTGGCCTTTTCATCCCCTCCATAATGTCCTCTGTCATCCATGCCAGGGGTTTTAAACTCCTGGTCAGCACAGGCCTGGAATGGAGTCTGCAGCAAGCCTGCTGGGGCTGGATCTCCTGGAGGACAGCAGCTCCTCTGTCAGTCTATTGTGACTTTCCCCGAGGATGGGCCCAGTGTAGCCAGAAAATTTAATTTGAAAGAGGTGGAAATTCTGGGTTTTATTTGGTATCTCCAGATCTGTAAATGTTGACAACCAGTTTAAAAACAAACAAACACTTCAAGCATCATCTGGATTCCATAGGGCCCATCTGTAAGGAGGTGGGGCTGGGGTCCCCAGGCAGCAGGCTCTGGTCTCTCTTCCCAGGTGTCTAACTTCAGCCTAGAACTGTGTCATCAGCTGCTGGCCAGCCACTGGCTCTGCCAAGACAACAGGAACCACAACCGATTTCATCGTTTTTACCCCCACTTCCCTTTAGACCACCCCCAAATCTGCTTCTCATTTTGTATTCTCCATCTCAAGAACAGGCCCTCCATTGCTCAGTCACCACCCAAAGAGCCTTCTCATACCCCTCCTGAAAACTCCACTTGGTCCAGACCACCATCCCTGCCTGCCTCTGGTACAGGCAGAACCTCCTAATTGGTCTCCCCACTTCCTGTTATGCCACCTTCCAGTCTTCATTCTTTTATTTTTTTTTTAAGATTTATTTATCTATTTATTTCTCTCCCCTTCCCCCCCACCCTGGTTGTCTGTTCTCTGTGTCTATTCGTTGCATCTTCTTTGTCTGCTTCTGTTGTTGCCAGTGGCACGGGAATCTGTGTTTCTTTTTGTTGCGTCATCTTGTTGTGTCAGCTCTCTGTGTGTGTGGCGCCATTCTTGGGCAGGCTGCACTTTCCTTCGCACTGGGCGGCTCTCTTTATGGGGTGCACTCCTTGCGCGTGGGGCTCCCCTACACGGGAGACACCCCTGCGTGGCAGGGCACTCCTTGTGCGCATCAGCACTGCGCATGGGCCAGCTCCACATGGGTCAAGGAGGCCCTGGGTTTGAACCACGGACCTCCCATGTGGTAGACGGACGCCCTAACCACTGGGCCAAGTCGGCCACCGCGGTCTTCATTCTTGATGCTGCTAATGTCTTCCCTTCCCCTCAGAATGAAACCAGAACTCCTCATCAAGGTCCACAACACCTCCATGACCTGGTGCCAGGATCTTCTACTCTTTTCTCTTCTGTCCCTCTGCTCCAGCTGCACTGGCCTTCTCATAGTTCATCTAACACAAGGATTTCATGGTCTCTGCCAGGGTTGTCTCCCCATGTCTGAAGCACTCTTCCCTCAGCTTGTTGGCTGGCTGGCTCCGCCCGAACCTCCACATTTCATTACCTAGCCAGGCTGGCCCTGTTCACACTGGCTCAAGCTGTGCTCCCTCTCCAGTCATGCTCTCTCTCTCTCCAGGCCTTTACAGTTCTACACTATCTAATATATATTTTTTTATCTGATGTATCTTGTTACTTATCTGTATCCACCCTGCCCCCCGCCCCCACACTTACACACACACCTTGCAGTGGAACCTCCATGAGAGTTAAACATGTTCTGTTTTATTCACTGCAGGACCTCAGCCCCTAGAATATTGCCTGCACATGGAGAATGCTCAGAAAATAGTTGTTTCTTAAGGACAGTTTGCACTTTTGTGTCTAACGCTCCCCCCCCCATAGCTTACCTCACTGCTCTGCATCCATATTCTCAGAATCCAGAAACCACTAACAGATGGGAGTGAATCAGAAAAGGAGGCAGAAAGAGGAGGAAATCCTGCCAGTTGGCACAAAAAATACCCAACACGTCTGAGATGAATCTAGATGCAGTCAAGTGAATCACCTCCTCCCCACCCCCGCCCCAACCTCACCCACTGTCCACCACCAGGACCAAAGCAAAAGGCTGGCTTTCTGGTTTTGGAATCAGAAAGGATTAATCTCAAATCCTGGTAGTCCTGTGACCTTGGACAAATCTCTGCCTGAGCCTCAGTTTCCTTATCTGTAAAAGGGTAATGTTATCTCATTCACAGGACCACAGGACGACTGTCAACAGTAAATGAGGTAATCACATGCACTGCACAGAATGATTTAGAATAATGCCTGGAATTCAGTATGCACTCAAGAAATGCCAGCACTTATTACTATTATTACTCCAGCTGGCATTTACCACCCACCCACCTTAAGAAATCAGGGACCAGTGCTGCCTCCATTGGCCTCAGTTTCCCCACCTGTGGAGACTATTAGTAGTTACATTCTTTTTAAAAAATGTATTTATTTACTCCCCCCCCCTTTTTTTTTTGTCTGTGTCCATTCACTGTGTGATCTTCTGTATCGATTTCTCTTTTTGTCTTCTCGTTTTTTCTCCTCTAGGATTCACAAGAATTTGATCCTGGGGGCTTCTGATGTGGAGAGAGGTTCCCTGTCACCTGCACTACCTCAGTTCCTGGTTTCTGCTGCGCTTCACCTTGACTCTCCCCTTCATCTCTCTTTTGTTGTGTCATTATCTTGCTGTGTGATTCACTTGTGCAGGCGCTCGGCTCACCACACGGGCACATGTGAGGGTACTCGGCTTGCCGCTTGGGCTCTCATGTGTGTGCTAGGCTGGCCACATGGGCACTGGCTGTGCAGGCACATTTTCTCTTTTTCTTTTTTACCAGGGGGCTCCAGGGATTGAACCTGGGTCCTCCCATATGGTAGGTGGAGGCCTTATCACTTGAGCCACATCCGCTTCCCTGTAGTTACATCCTTGAGCATTTGTTCTGTACCAGGCACATTGTGAACACTTGAAATACCCACCCCACTCACCCATTAGAGTTTAAGGTCTGAGCTGGTGACCAACCCACAGTTCATTGCCAGGGACCTAATAAGCCCACCCAAAACCTTCACAACCATTTCAGGACTACTGACTATAGATTCTCAGGCTACCAGCTGGATGAACTTTTCTCCTGGAGCCCCTAATTTTTTTTTTACACTTTTATTGCAGTATATTTTACATATCATAAAATCCGCCCATTTTATGTGTAAAGTTCAATGATTTTTACTCAATTTATAGAGTTGTGCAACTCTTACCACATCCAGTTTTAGAATATTTCTATCATCACCAAAAAGATCTCTCATGCCTCTTTGTAGTCAATTGCTCTTCCATCTCCAGCCCCACGTAACCACCAATCTGCTTTCTGTCTCTATAGTTTTGCCATTTGTAGACATTATATAAAAATGGAATCATACCCTATTTGGTCTTTTGCATCTGACTTCTTTGTGAGTCCCCGATTTTACTTATCATCATTTGTCTTCTGGTGACTACATGTCATTATTTCCCTAACCTTTTCATGTACTTCATGTTTTTTTCATAGAAAATAGGAAACTATGGACAAGGAAAAAGAAAAAAAAACCAACTTCACTTTCCCAGTAAGTCTTTCCTCTTTAACCAATTCCACTACAGTTGATACTTGCTTTTGGGTAATCCCTGTGGGATTTGTGTAAGAAGACCTGGGGTTGCCTCTTGGCTCTGCTGCTTTCTGACTGTGTGATCTGGACTACTCTGAGCTTCAGCTTTCTCATATGTAAAGTGAGCATAAGGTACTACCTTATCTCACTGGTTCATGGGATGCATGAAGGAGCTCATATGTACTAAGGGCTTACTCCAAAACCTGGCACCTGCTAAGTGCTCTATAAAGGTGAACCATCATCATTGTAAGTATATAAGCCTCTATTTCAACACTTTAATGGGGGCATAGTATTCCACTGTGTGGATATCCTATAACTGAGCTCATTGGGCTCTTATTACTGTTGAATTGGTAGGCCAAGAGTCTGCAAAGTACTGCTTGTTGGTTGCCATCTATTTTTGTAAGGGTCCTAAGGTTGGCTAAAGAATAAAAGAACAAAAACAAACAAACCAACAAAAAAACCCCACTATGATGACACATGAAAATTATATAACATTCAAATTTCAGGGTCCATAAAGATTTATTGGAACATTGCCAATAGGTTGTTCATTGCTACTTTACAACAGCACAGTTGAGTGACTAGCAAAGACCATATGCCCCTTTATTTATTTATAAAACACACTGCAATGAACAGCCTTTTCAGGCTTCCTTTGTGTCCTGCACCTGGATGGTTTTACTCCAGCATACTCGGTCCTTTAGTAGCACATGGCTCCAGCTTCAAGTCTTTGCTTCTGCTTAAATTGCTTACATTGCTTTGCCTGGTTGTCTTCTAATCATTGTTTGGATTTCAACTGCAAAGTCACTGCTTCAAGAACTTCCTCACATCCTACCTCCGTACCCCTTCCCCCAGCCCCCAGTCTCCCAGTACCCTGCTGTTGACTCTCCTCTCTGAACTGTAAACTCTTGCAAGGTCAGAGTTTGGGGATATTGTTTGCTAGTATTTTCGAGCACAGTATACATTTGTTGTTAAAATGAACGAGCCCTTCTAGCTAAATCCACTTGAACTGACTATAAAGTCATATATGAGTATACATAGGTTTTAGATTTTTACGGCTGCTGCCGAATTATTCTCCAAAAAGTTGTTGCTAAGCCGTATGAGTGTGCTATTTAAACTATTGCCTCTTATGCATTCAAAGGACAAAAGTTCTCGAAGAACTCAGCGTAGGAAAACGGCATAGCAAGAGAAAACCTCACAAACACTATGTTCTGCTCGCTCTTTGCGAGCAAATAGACCTTAGAAACAAAACAAAAACGTGTAGAAATTACCAGCAGACTCTACACCTCAAACTTAATGCACGAGAGCCCGAGAGCCGGTCTACCCGTATTGAGTCTATTTCGAAACAACCTTTCAATACCACAAAATACGTAGGACTTCCATTTAATTGCGAGACCCACCTACGCACCACCCACTAATCAAGCATTTGTTTACCATCACCAAAATAAACGCCTTTCTTTGGTACACCGAACAAGGGCGCCGGGACCAACGATCACCAGCTGCCCAGACAACAAAAATTATGCTTCCGAAATCTCTTGATGTCGATTCCGCACGAAGAGCAAGCGAGGCGCCCTACGTGTGCCACTCACGACAGAAGCCCTTTTTGCCTTAGTTTCTTCAGGAAAAAAGGGGCAGTGTTAGCGAATCCATATTTTGGTAAAGGTGAAGACAAATCCCATGCCATCTCACAGTTCATGTCCCTGAAGCCGAAGAGAGATTCTAAAAGCTTCAAGTCTGATGGGAAGCTTTGCAAGAAAAATTTATGATATCCTTTTTGTTTAAAAGGAAAGCAAGGACATGAGTTATGCAAATATGCGCAGTGCTTGCTGGGAAGGTGTCGGCGGCGCGGTCTGCTTGCTCGAGAAGAGGGCTGCTACGGGAGCGAGGGATTAAAAGCGTGCGAAGGGCAGCTGACGCCCAGCGATCCCGAGGTTTACACCACCGCGCCGTCGTCTGCTCAGAGTTTAGGAGCACCGGCTTCCTTGTGGCTGCCCAGGGCTCGCCCCCTTTGCCTGATGTCCTCCCTGCTGAGAGCTCCTACCCACTTTCCCACTCGCAAGCGCCGCGCGCCATACTGGACCCCATGCTGGGCACTGTGGGTACCAAACTGGGGAAGACGGGAATTCCAAACCAAAAGTGAAAATGCACGAACTGGTGGCCACGCCTAGTCATTCACCCTGTAGCGGGCCCGGCACGCCTGTACCGGGCGTACGGCATTGCTGTATAAGAGGGAAAACCTGGTAGCAACTTAATGTCCGCCTACACGAGAAAAAAGGATAATCAAAATTTGTTGTATTCAGTATAAGGTGGAAAGCTATATACTGTACATTGAAGGAATGAATTAGACATCAAAATACATTGAGTGTTATAATTGTAAAATAGGGAAGTGGGTGTAGCCCAGTGGTTTGAGCGCCTGCTTCCCGTGTGTGTAGGAGGTCCTAGGTTCATTGCCCTGTACTTCCTAAAAGAAAATAAAAAATAAAAAAGTTGTAAAATAAGGTACAGCATGACACCATAATCTTGGGCAAAGAAAACAATATTGCACTTGGAGTGACTCCATTACATCTTCACAGATACTAAGAAAACTGGGTGCAAAGAAGTTGAATAGGGTACAGCATAACACCGATGTGATAAAGAGCACATACACACAACAGAGCTATGTATTGTATAAGGCCATATGTATATGCATAAATATTTTTTAATCTGGAAGAATACACATCAGTGATTACCTCTGGGAAGAAGGGAAGGGATCAGGATTGGGGGCAGTGATGACATAGGACTTTATTTATTTTTACATAGGACTTTAGATTTACCTGTATTCTAATTTTTAAAAAGGAGTCTAGATAATTATTGTTTGTGTAATTAAAAACATTTTAAAAGTATAGCCTTGGCCTTGTCTATTTTCTCCACATATTTCTTTTTTTCTCCCCCCCCCCGCCCCCATGGCTCCCTCTCATCAGTTTGCTCATTTTTTTGGTTTTGTGTTTTATTTTTTGCCTGTTTTTTCTTTAGGAGGCACCAGGAACTGAACCCCAGACCTCCCATGTGGGAGGTAGGTGCTCAACTGCTGAAGTCACATCTGCTCCTACTTCATTTTTTAAAAAATTTTAGTTGGTCATTTTGTTGGTTTCCTTTTTTTTTAAAGATTTATTTCTTTATTTCTCTCCCCTCCCCCCCCCCACCAGTTGTCTGTTCTCTGTGTCCACTTGCTGCGTGTTCTTCTTTTGTCTGCTTCTTTCCTTATCAGCAGCACCAGGAATCTGTGTTTCTTTTTGTTGCATGATTTTGTTGTGTCAGCTATCCGTGTGTGCCGCGCCATTCTTGGGCAGGCTGCACTTTCTTTTGCGCTGGGTGGCTCTCCTTCCGGGGCATACTCCTTGCATATGGGGGGCTCCCCTACTCAGGGGACACCCAAGTGGCAGGACCCATGGGCCAGCTCCACACAGGTCAAGTAGGCCCAGGGGTTGAACCGTGGACCTCCCATGCGGTAGGTGGATGCTCTATCCATTGGGCCAAGTTCACTTCCCCTTCTACTTCATTTTTTTAAATTCAGGTTTACTGAGATACAATTTAGGGAAAATCATCTTTTTTTACCATACGGTTCTAGGAGTTTTAACAAACACATACAGCCATGTACCTACAATCATAAAATAGCAAACATTTTTATCACCCCAAAAAGTTTACTTGTGACTTTCTAGGCAACCCCTCCCACAATGCTCAATCTCTGACAACTGCTGATATCTTTTCTGTCCCTATAGTTTTGCCTTTTCCAGGATGGGATATAAATGTAATCACTCATATATTCATTTTTAACATAAAAAATGTGTGCTGTCAAGAAATTGAAACAGAACAGTAATGATATGAATTGTGAAAAATATTTCCCCAAACTATTAACAGTTTAGTACTCATCTTGCCACTTTCTATGTACATACATATGTACATATTTAGGAAAAAAAACAAAATACATAGACTGTTAGGCATTTTTCTTTCTTGGCATAATACATGGAGGTCCCAGTCCGACAACAGAAGGGAGTCACATAAACACCTGTTATGCAAAAATAAGCAGCAGATGTGCTGTATGTAATGTGACATGAAGCCCAGAGATGGACAGTTGTGTGTGTCTGGGCTTCCTTCTATAACCCACCAGTCATCTCTTAAAAACGAACTCTGGGGCGGCGGACTTGGCCCAGTGGTTAGGGCATCCGTCTACTACATGGGAGATCTGCGGTTCAAACCCCCGGCCTCATTGACCTGTGTGGAGCTGGCTCATGCGCAGTGCTTATGTGCGCAAGGAGTGCTGTGCCACGCAGAGGTGTCCCCGGAGAAGGGGAGCCCCATGCGCAAGGAGTGTGCCCCATAAGGAGAGCCACCCAGCGCGAAAGAAAGTGCAGCCTGCCCAGAAATGGTGCTGCACACATGGAGAACTGACATAACAAGATGACACAACAAAAAGAAACACAGAGTCCCATGCTGCTGACAACAACAGAAGTGAACAAAGAAGATGCAGCGAATAGACACAGAGAACAGACAACCAGGGTGGGGGGGAAGAGGAGAGAAATAAATAGGTAAATAAAATCTTAAAAAATAAAAAAACAAAAAACAAAACCGAACTCAGTTCCTTCCTCTACTTAATCCTTCCATGCCTTCCACTGCATGTTTAGGAATAAAAATCCCAAATCCTCATTTTAGCCTACAAGATTCTGCTTGAGCCAATCCCATGGTTTGCTAACTTTCCCCATCACTTACTAACCTCCAGTCACCTAGGCCATCTTGATCCTTGAATTACCCCTCCCTTAACTTGGGGCTTGGCCCAAGGTCCTCCATCACCCAGTTAAGTCTTTCCCTGCTACTTTCTCCCCTTAACCTTTTGTGCACTTACGGTCTTTTCCCCACTCTACACTGTAAACTCTCTAAAGACAAAGATATTGCCTGTCTTATCCACCAGTAAATATCCAGTACCTAGCACAGGGCTTGGCACACAGTAGATGGCAAAAAAACTTGTAAGTTAAATGAATGTGTATTTAAACTGTGCCTTAAAAATTGGACAGGAGTGCATAATCAAACTGATAGCCTAATGAGAATGAGAGCAATGGCAGGAAGATAAGGCTAGAAAAATGGCTTGGAGCGTAATGTGCAGGGAACTTGAATCCGAGAATTTGGATCCCGTGGCAGTGTAGAGGGTGGTTTGGGAACACGGTGGGACGAACACCGGACAGGAAGGTATAAAGGCAGGGAAAGCAAGTTCGTGTGCCAGTCTTATTTGGAGACTGCTCTTCCGGATTCCTGCTGGCAGTATGTACATTCCTTTGCTTCTGGGTATTTCTCCACCTTACTGTGAGCCCCTCGGCGGCTGGAATCAGGTATTACTTACACGCCTCGTATCTAGCAGAGGGCCATTTGACGGACGAAATAAATGAAAGCATCAGCGTTTAACTGTTACACGGCAGGCTCAGGCTTTGGGGTGAGAGTTCTGAGTTCAAGTCGAAGTTCAGCACTTACTAGCTGGAACCGGTTTCCTTTAAATGATTAAATGATATATCGAAGATAAAGGTCTTAGCACAGTTCCAGGCACATAGTAAGGGCTCAATAGTTACTTATTATCTACTCAAAGGCACAACCAGTCTCTTCTGTCTCAAGGTTCCTGTGCCGCTAACTCCCCTGCTAGGGTCCAACAGGATACCTTTGCGGTGATGCTGTACCTGGTGATATCCCTCCCTATCGCGGTAACATGACAAAGGCGCCAACCAAAAATGGCTACCTTTAAGCCGTCCGAGGCGTTTACTACCGGTCATTCTGCAATGTACACCACAGGCGGAGTTAGAAAAACACACCGAGGGCAAGGCCCACAGCGCGCGGGTGAAAGGTGCGGAATTTGAGGGCGATCTCACCTCGCCGGGAGTAAGCAAACGCCAAATGTCAGAGCGGAATGAAAGCCACAGGCAGAAATCACGTGCCAGAAAGCAGTCTGCGCCGGCGCAAATTGGGCGCGCGCCCGCCGGCCGGAAGACCCGCGCGTTTCCGGGTTGGAGGCGGGGAGCGGTGCCGGAAGTACTCGGGGAGGGCCGCGCAGTCGGACCGGCTGCTGAGACGAACGCTTCACTGGGGCAGTCTCCGCATATCATGGGGAGATAGACGCTACTGCCTGTGAGTCTTGGGGCCTGGCAGTTGAAAAAGAAGAGCGGGAGGAGGGAGTCAGGACCCGGACCCACAGTGGGTCAGTGTTTGAAGAACCAGGTTGTGGAGGAGACGGGGATGCAAAGGATTCAGTCTCTTTGGACAGCACTAAGGGGATCCGGGTGCCGAGAAGAAGCGCCTGTGGGAACCCGGGCTTCAGACGGGACTTAGGGAACGGGGATAGATGTGAGTTCTCCAGCACCTGAGGGAGACGGTTTGAGAGGGACAGGATTGTGAGGACCCGCGCTCCGAAGAGGAGAGGGTCTGAACGGAACAGGGTATGAAGACACGGACTCCTGAGGGGTAAAAGCGGGGCAGTGAGTGAGGACTTGGGCTTCTGAGGGGCAGAAGCGGGCAGCGAAGACTTGGAAGGGAACAGAAGCGGGCAATTAAGACAGGCTTTTGTGGGACAGAGTAGGTGCTTTTAAACTCCGAGTTCCTGAGGGTGTAACAGGGCTGTGAGGACACGAGCTCTTAAAAGCTGAAGATCTAAAGGGGCCATGGCTGTAAGGAGGTCAGCCTCGGAGGGAAAGTGAAAGGATTTGGAAACGGTATAGGGATCCATTTTTTTAAGTCATGTTTTCTGAACCCTGTGTAGTAAAGGAATTTATTCTGGGAAAGACGACTCCTTCGCGCCGAGTACTTGGCTTTTTGGCAGACTTTCCTTGGGTCAGAGACCTAATCTAGGAAGCCCATCTGCAAGCATCTTCGTTTTCTGCTTCATTCTTGCGAAGTTAGGATGTGAAGTTGGAAACAGTTTAAACTCATTATATGTTTTATAAGTGCCATTAAATTCCATACACTCAACCCTGATGAAGCGCAGACCTCTTCGTCTCAAATAGGAGAATGTCAGACTTCTGTTTTACAGTTAAGGAGGCTAAGGTCCAGAGAAGGTTTAGGAGCATGGTGAGGCAATGATTAATTAGATTGTAATTTGACACAGTACTCTGCAGTGCTAGAGTTTAGGAGGTGCTTGGTTTATATTCCTTGAATAAATGCTTCTAGAATCTTTGCTCCACTATAAAATGCAAGAGGGAAAATTTAACATAGTACTCTATTTTAGTACTGTGGCTACAGTAGTACTATGGATGTAACTTACCAGTAGAAAGACCTTTAAATGAAACCCAATTTTTCTAAAATCTGTAAATCGTTAGAAAGTTGCAAATCAAGTTGTGTCCTGTATTCATAATATAAGCATTTACTGGGATGGCTCCTTTTAGATATGGATAGTGGGGGACTTGGACCATTCAGTTCCCTTCAGTAACAATATATTTTATTGAAATCTACACAGACTACCTAGACATTGTCTTAAGCACTTCCAACTGTTATATCATGTAATTATCACTCAGAACCTCACAAGTTAGATTTTTTAGTCACATTTTACACATAAGGAAGTAGATTCAGAGAGGTTAAGTAACTTGCCTAAAATCACATGGTGCTAAGGGGCTGAGCCCCAGCCAAATTCAGTTATGTGCTGCCAAAAGCTTTCTGCTTTTCTAGGTGGATTTCTCTCCAAGTCTCAGTTTGCCCATCCACAGAAAAGAAGTGATAATTATACAAAGCAGATCTTTGAATGACAGGCACCCTCCTCTTAAGGCTTCTCTTAATGTCAAGTACTCAACATGGTTAGAGTGCTTTTAGAGAATGGTATTTAGGGAGAAATGAATTCCTTTGTTTTCAGAGAAGCAGAGAGATTCAAAACAGAAAAATGAGACTTGTGTAGGGCTTTTCCTTGCAATAGAGTAAACTATATTTAAGTTTAGAAAGCCAAGAAAGACCAATTTGAAGGGTTTAAATTGGATTAACTTTACAATTAACAGTAACATGAACTAGATGGTTGGGAACCTGGGATAACTTAGTTGAACCTACAGTTTTTTTTTCCCATTGGGTTAGCCTGTACTTAATGCAAGGCATATATACTCTATGCAAATGATCAAATCTTATTTACACCAAATTATAAGGTAGAATATGCAACCATTTCAAAGTACTTGATGGTTTGATTAATTCCTGAGTTAACAATCTTATCTATAATTGCAAAATGTACTGTTTCACTCATTTGTAGCATTAACTGAGTTATTATAATAGGATTTTACAGTATCTGATTAGAAAATCATTGTATTAGAGTTAGAGTAGATATGAACATAGGAAATATTATTTTTGACCTGAGGTCTTCATGAAAGTACCAAAATGTTTTAGAAGCAATATATCAGCAATGTTTGCAGTCTGTGCTGTGAAACAAGTATGTTGGAGGCAGAAGACAAACTGAAATCTGTATGTAATGACCATATTTAAAATCTTACACTGCTTCTTAAAGCTGACAGGGGCTTTAGAATTTGCCTAGTCCAGTTCCAGATATAGATGTAGAAACCGTGAACAAAGGAAGCTCACATAACTTGTTAGTGGCAGAGTTAGGATGGCACCCACCTCTCTTGACTCATCCCTGTTCTATAGTATCTCTTATCAGCCTTCTGCTGACCACTTGTGGCTCTTCTTTTTTCAATCTCTGTGGCCATAAAAAATGGTTATAGTGTGCCACCAGTACATGAGTATGTGTGCTGAGTTAATAGCAGGATGGATAAAACCTTTTAATTTAATGTAAAAGATTTAATGTAACCAAGATTTAGAAGAGAGAAGAGCATATATATAAGATTAGCAAACTTATTTATTAGTGTTGACCATGTATCACACACTATTCTAAGTGTTTTAAGTATGTTAAATCAGTAAATTGTCATAACAACCTCATGAGGGACAATGAGGAAACTAAGGCCTAAAGAGATTAGATAACTTGCTCAAGGACGTACAACTAATGAGTGGCAGAATTGAGACGAGCCCAGACACTGCCACTAGAGTCCATATCCTTGAGCACTGACTGTGCTATATATTACCTTTCTGTAAAGTCAAAACTGTCTAAAGGGACAACCTAGTCAATCCACCCGTATTAGCTTCACACTGGGAAAAAAAATGCCCCACATTTCTGTTTCTCTCAAGTCCTACAGACTAAAGTTAGTTGATTCTTTTGGTTTATTTAGGCTGGAGTTATGAGCTCATTTAGATAAATCCAGAAGCTGTAGAGGAGAGAAATAGCTAGGTAGAAAAGCCAGTCATTAAGTCAGGTCACTCACCACAGTGACAAGGCTTTTATGCCACCAGGCAGGTCCCTTTGACTCCAGGATTTTATTTAAATAATTACATTCGTAAACGTTTCAGAGGTAAAAGGATTTTTAAAGACAATGTGATCTTCTATTTTCTTTTTCCTTTCACTTAAAAACAAAACAAAACAGTGAGTAGAACAGATGCTCAGAGAAGGCCAGTAGTCTTATATCTACTGCAGGGTCTCCCGGTTACCTAACCTCTGAAATTCAAATCCTCTCAATATAATAGTAGGGTTGTAATTGGATTTCTGTTTGAGACAAAAGATTATTAAAAGGAAAAACAATTAGAGATTATAATCTGCAACCTAACAGTTTTAAAATGTTACGGACAGGGGTGTAGTGTGGAGTGGAAGGAAGGCCTGGTTAACTTAATAGACCTGTAATGTAAGCCATACAGTCATATTTTGGTAGAATTATTAAATATTTTCAACTGTAAATCATTATGGCATGGACTTTACAGAGTTATTTGTGAATTCCCTAGCATATGGTTTTCACATAGTAGGTATGAATTGACTGTTATAATTCTTTTAAACTGTCCCAAAGATAATGCCTTTGCTTTTACACAGCAACATATGCCTATCTCTTGGCATTTTGAACAATTGAGAGTTAAAGATTTGAGTAAGCCGGAGGCAGCCATGGTATATTGCATAATGGAATTCATATTATTCACAGTCAGTTCATTCCATTGTGCTTGGTCAGTTTCATCCACAATTGGGCTTGATGGGAGTTGCTGATAAACAGGTAATTTGAACTTTGAGTCGTTGACCATTTTGATCAGGATGTTGGTGTTTTGTTTTACTTTTTAAAATTTATTTTTTAATTTACAGAAAATAAAATATACTTTTTTTTGGTATACATTTCTATGAGTTGTGACAAATGTATACTTGTCATGTAACCACCCACAATCAGAATATAAAACAGTTCCATCACCCCACAAAATTTCCCTCATTCTGTCCCTTTGTTGTCAAAACTTTCCTACTTCTATCCTCTGGCCACCACTGATAAGTTCTCCTTTCCTATAGCTTTGCCTTTTCTCAGTATCTTATAAATGGAATCAAACAGTAAGTAACATTTTGAGTCTTGCCTTTCTCTTAGCACAATGCATTTGAGATTCATCCATATTGTTTTTTTTTATTACTGATTAGTATTCCATTGTGTGAATATATCATTGTCTGTTTTTCCATTACCTAGGTGAAGGATGTTTGGGTTGTTTCTAGTTTTTGGTGATTATAAATAATGTTGCTATAAACATTCACATACAGGTTTTTGTGTGAATGTAAGTTTTCATTTCTCTAGGAGAAATACCCAGGAGTGGGATTGCTGGGCCATATGTTAAGTATATGTTTAACTTTAGAAGAAATTGCCAAACTGTTTTCCAAAGTAGCTGTGCTATTTTCATTCCCATCAGCAATATATGAGAATTTCATTTGTTCTACATCCTCTCTAGCAGTATTGTCAATTTTTTGTTTTTTAACTTAAGCCATTCTAGTAGGTGTGTAGTGGTATTTCCTTTTGGCTTATTGTTTGTTTGTTTGTTTTCAGGAGGTACTAGAGATTGAATTCAGGACCTTATACATGGGAAATAGGCATTCAACCAGTGAGCTGTATCTGCTCCCCAATGAGAGTTGGGTTTTTTGTTTGTTTGTTTGTTTTTAGGAGGTACCAGGGAATGAACACAAGGTCCTGGGTTCCATCCTTGGTACCTCCTAAAAACAAAAGAAAGAAAAAAAAAACCAACTTGAGGGAGCTGGTGTAGCTAGTCGCTAAGCAAAGTCTACTTACATACGAGGTCCCTAGTTCAATCCCTAGCCCCTGTACCTCAAAAAAAAAAAAAAAAAAGGAAAGAAAGAAAGAAATACCATCTGCGTAATATAAAACCTGTAGGAGAATCTGTCTCAACAAATTTAAAACAAAAAAATCTTAAAAAAAAAAAAAGAATAGGGCCCTTGAAAACATTATACTAAGTGAAAGAAGCCAGTTGCAAAGACCACATATTATGTGATTCTATTTACATGACGTGTCTAAAAAAATAGGCAAATGTATATAGAGAAAGTAGTAATGGTTGCCTAGGGCTGGAGTTTTTGAGGGGAGATGGAGGGTGACTGCTAATGGGTATGGGGTTTCTTTTAGGGGGGATGGAAAATCTAAAATTAGATGTGATGACAGTTTCACAACCCTGTGAATATAGTAAAAACCATTGAATTGTACACTTTAAATAGATGCATTTTATAGTACGTGAATTGTTTCTCAATAAAGCTGTTTTTAAAAATGAGGAAGCTTATGAAATTATCTTTAAGATATATTCAGTGAAAATGCAAGGTACAGAGTAATGAGTGAGAATAGAAAAACAAAATGAAGCATATACATAATTAGAATATTTTTCAACCGCATGTAAAAGAATGCAGATCTGATATAGGCAACAACATGGATGAATCTTGAAGATACCATGTCGAATAAAATAAGCCAGACAAAAAAGGACAAATGCAATATGATTTCACTGATATGAAATCATTAAAATAGCAAATTCTTAGAGTCAGAAACTAAAATACAAGTTACCAAGGCCTGGGGTTGGGGTAGGGAATAGGGAGTTAATTTTTAATTGGTAAAGAATTTCTCCATGACATGATAGAAAAGTTTTGTTAGTGGAAGATGGTAACACAATATTGTGAATGTAATTAATAATACCACTGAATTATATATTTAAACATTGTTAAAGGGGAAATTTTAGGTAGTATATGTGTTAGAATTTAAAAAATACCACCTAGGGCTCTAGTTAATAGTACAATTATAATAATATTCTTTCTTAAATTGTAGCATAGGTACCACATTAATGAAAAGTTTTAATAATGAGGGGAGGTATATGGAAACTCTATTTTTGCATAATTTTTCTGTAAATCTACAATTTTTCTAATAAAAATACATAAAAACAAACAAAATCAATTGGTCAGAGATGTGAGGGTTTATTTCTGAACACTGAATTTTATTCTGTTGGTCTGTATGTCTCCTCTTGTGCCTGTACACACTGTTTTGGTTATTATACCTTTGTATTGAGTTTGGTTTTTTGGTTTATTTTTATTTTTATTTTTATTTTTTTTTAGTTAGTGGGGCCTGGGATTGAACCTAGGCCCTCAAATGTGGGAAGCTGGGTCTCAACTACTGAGCCACATTGGCTTCCCTGAGTTGGTTTTTTCACTTGTTTTGCTTGTTGTTTGTTTTTGTTTTTTCAGGAAGCAACAGGAACTGAATCTGGGACTCCCATGTGGGAGGTGGGTGCTCAACCACGTGAGCCTCATTTGCTCCTTGTGTTAGATTTTTTTTTTCATTGATTTCTTTCTCCTACCCCCACCTGTGTTAAATTTTGAAATTGGGAAGAATGAGTCTTCCAACTTTGTTCTTTTTCAAAATGATTTTAGCTATTTTTTTTTTGCCTCTTGCCCTTACATATGAATTTGATTTTTGTCTCTTCCATTTTTGTGAAGAAGGCTGTTGGAATTTTAATTGGGACTGCATTGAATTGTAAATATCTTCAAGTAGTATTGACTTCTTAATATTTAGTCTTCCATTCCATAAACCTGGAATGTCTTTTCATTTATTTAGGTCTTCTTTAATTTCTTACAGCAATATTTTATTGTTTTCCATTTATAAGTCCTTTACATCCTTCATTAAATTTATTCTTAGATATTTGATTATTTTGGTTGCTGTCTCACTGTGATTTTCATTTGCATTTCTCTGTTAGCTAATGATGTTAAACGACTTTTCATTGTTTATTAGCCATTGTGTATCTTTGGAGAAATGTCTATTCATGTCCTTTGTCTATTTTTAAATTGGATTGTTTGTCTTTTTGATGGTGAGTTGGAAAAGTTGTTTATATATTATGGAATTAGACCCTGATCAGATTATATGATTTGCAAACATTTTCTTCCATTCTGAAGGTTGTTTTTTTTTTCATTCTCTTGATTGTATCCTTTGATGCACAACATTTTTAATTTTTATTAAATCCAATTAATATTTTCTTCTGTTGCTTGTGCTTTTTAGTGGGAATGTAAAGTTTTCATTTCTCTGGGATAAATATCCAGGATTTCAATTGCTGGGTCCTATGGTAGTTGCATATTTAGATTTTTTCTTTTACATTGATTTTATTGAGGTATAATTTTTGTACAATATACACATTTACCTTGACGAGCTTTTTTAAAAGTAGTTTTATTGAAATATATTCACATACCATATACCCTATCCGAAGTACATGATCAGTGGTTTTTAGTATTATCACAGCATTGTGCATTCATCACCACAAAAAATCTTACAGCTATTTCATTACTCCAAAAAGAAAAACTCAGGGAAACAGATTTAGCCCAATAGCCAGGGCATCTGCCTACCACACGGGAGGTCCAGGGTTCAAACCCAGGACCTCCTGACCCATGCGGTGAGCTGGCCCACGTGCAGTGCTGATGTGCGCAAGGATTGCTGTGCCACGCAGGGGTGCGCCCCTGCGTAGAGGAGCCCCATGCGCAAGGAGTGCACCCCATAAGGAGTGCCGCCCAGCACAAAAAAAAAAAAGAAAAACTCCACACCCCTTAGCAGTCACCTCTCAAACCCTCTGTCCTTCCCCAGCCCTACATTAACTAATAACCTAATTCCTTCTTTATAAATTGCCTTATATTTGCATTTCATAGGAATGGTATCATACAATATGTAGTACTTTGTGTCTCTGGTTTCTTTCACTTAGCATAATGTTTGGGTTTTTGTTTTTGTTTTTTTAAGATTTATTTTATTTATTTCTCTCCCCTCCCCCCCCCCAGTTGTTTGTTCTCTGTGTCCATTTGCTACGTGTTCTTTGTCTGCTTCTGTTGTTGTCAGCGGCATGAGAATCTGTGTTTCTTTTTGTTGCGTCATCTTGTTGTGTCAGCTCTCTATTCCTAGGCAGGCTGCACTTTCTTTCGTGCTGGGCAGCTCTCCTTACTGGGCACACTCCTTGCGCGTGGGGCCCCCCTACGCGGGGAACACCCCTGCGTGGCACGGCACTCCTTGCGCGCATCAGCACCGCGTGTGGGCCAGCTCCACACGGGTCAAGGAAGCCTGGGGTTTGAACCGTGGACCGTGGACCTCCCATGTGGTAGATGGATGCCCTAACCACCGGGCCAAGTCTGCTTCCCTGGGTTTTTTTTTTTTTTTTTTTTTTTGCCTGATATTAACATCTTGTAATGTTAACATACATTTGTTCAGTTTCAAATAAAAAATGTCTTATATATGCAATATTACCCATATTCATATTTCACATGAGTTTTCACATTACGTTTTTTACCTTTCCTTCCAGGAATACACATGACCTTAGACTTTCCTTTTTTTTTAAAAGATTTATTATTTTTAAATTTATTTCTCTCCCCTTCTCCCCTACCAGTTGTCTGCTCTCTGTGTCCATTTGCTGTGTGTTCTCCTGTGACCGCTTCTATCCTTATCAGCGGCACTCCTTGCGCACATCAGCAATGTGCATCAGCACTGCATATGGGCCAGCTCCACATGGGTCAAGGAGGCCCGGGGTTTGAACCGTGGACCTCCCATGTGGTAGGTGGATGCCCTATCCATTGGGCCCAGTCCGCTTCCCTAAACTTTCCATTTGAAACACTGTCATACCCATATAATAACTCTGTTAGTTATAAACACTATGTTGTGTTTTCACCTTTTCTCTTCATTTCCAAAGAATAATAAACAACCTTTTAAAAATTCTGTACAAGTTAAACTTCAGCTTTCTATTCTCTAATCTCTGTTTTCTGGTGATCTGTATTCTAGTTGTTAATTCCATGAGTTTATGCAATATAATTAATTTATAATAATGCAGTCATACAGTATTTGTGTCTAGCTTGCTTCACTAAACATAATGTCCTCTAGGTTCATCCATATTGTCATATGCTTTACAACTTCATTTTTTCTTACAGCTGCCTAATATCCCATTGTGTGAGTACACTACACTTAGTTTATCCATTCCTTGGTTGAGGGACAGCTGGGTTGTTTCCAGCTTTTGACAATTGTGAATAATGCTGCTGTGAAGATCAGTATGCAGATGTCTATTTGTGTCACTGCTCTCAGTTCTTCTGGATATATACACACTAGTAGTATTGCTGGGTCACATGGCAAATCTCTATTCATCTTCTTGGCTGTACCATTCTGCATTCCCACCAACAGTGAATAAGCATTGCTGTTTCTCCACATCCTCTCCAGTACTTGTAGTTTTCTGTCTTCTTAATAGTGGCCATTCTGATAGGTGTGAAATGGTCTCTCATTTTAGCTTTTTTTAAAAAAATTTTATTATTTATTTATTCCCCCCCCTTGCTGCTTGCTTGCTGTCTGCTGCGCCAGCTCTCCGTGGGTGTGGGCACAGGCCATCAGCTCTCCACGGGTGTGGGCCAGTTTGCCTTCACAAGGAGGCCGTGGGACACGAACTCAGGGCCTTCCATATGGTAGATGTGAGCCCAATCGATTGAGCCACATCTGCTTCCCACTCTCATTTTAGCTTTGATTGGCATTTCCCTAATCCTTAGTGATAATATTTTTTTCCCACTATTTGTATTTCTTCTTTGGACAAATGTCTATTCAAGTCTATTGCACATTTTTGATTGGGTCATTTGTCTTAATTATGAGTTATAGCATCTCTATATATATCATGGATGTTAAACCCTGATTGGATATGTGATTCCCAAATATTTTCTCCCATTGAGTTGGCTGTCTTTTTACCCTTTTGATGAAGTCCTTTGAGGTGCAAAACTTTTGTTTTGAGGAGGTCTCATTTTCTATTTTTTCTTTTGTTGCTCATTCTTTGGGTGTAAGATCCAAGAAACCACCATCTACCACAAGATCTTGAAGATGTTTCCCTATATTTTCTTTTAGTAATTTTATGGTCCTGGCTTTTATGTTTAGGTCATTGATCCGTTTTGAGTTGATTCTTGTACAAGGAGTGAGATAGGGTTCTTCTTTCATTCTTTTGGCTGTGGATTCCCAGTTCTCCCAGTATCATTTGTTGAAGAGACTATTTTGTCCTGGTAACGTGGACTTGGTAAGTTTGTCAAAAACCAATTGGCTTGGGAAGCGGATGTGGCTCAACTGATAGAGCATCTCTCTACCATATGGAGGGTCCAAGGTTCGATCCCGAGGGCCTCCTGACCTGTGTGGTAGGCTAGCCCACGCGCAGTGCTGCAGCATGCAAGGAGTGCTGTGCCATGCAGGGGTGTCCCCGCGTAGGAGTGGCACTGCACACGTGGAGAGCAGATGCAACAAGATGATGCAACAAAAAAGAGACGCAGTTTCCCAGTGCCACCAGATAATGCAAGGAGACTCAGAAGAACACACAGCGAATGGACACAGAGAGCAGACAATGGATGGAAGGGGAAAGAAAGAAATATAAATTTTAAAAAAAGCAAAAAACAAACCAAAAAACCCATTAAAAAAAAACAAAAAAAACACACAAATTGACAGTAGAGGTGAGAGTTTATTTTTGGACTCTCAATTCTACTCCACGATCAATATATCTATCTTTATGCCAATACCATGCTGTTTTGACCACTATAGCTTTGTAGTATGTTTCAAGGTCAGGCAGTGAAAGTCCTCCATATCTCTCTTGTTTTTTAGAATGCTTTTGGGTATTCAGGTGCAATTTCCCCTCCAAATCAATTTAGTAATTGCCTTTTCTATTTCTGTAAAATAGACTGTTGGAATTTCTATTGGTACTGCATTTGAATCTATAAATCAGTTTGGGAGGATTGACATCTTCATGATATTTAGTCTTCCAATTGCATGAACACAGAATGGCTTTCCATTTGTTAAGGTTGTCTGATTTCTTTTAGCATTGTTTTATAGTTTTCTGCATATAGGTCCTGTATTTCTTTGGTTAAATTGATTTTTAGGTATTTGAGTTTTTTTGTTGGTATTTTTTTTTTTTTAATTTATTTAATTCCCCTCCCCTCCCCCAGTTGTCTGTTTTCTGTGTCTTTTTGCTGCGTCTTGTTTCTTTGTCCGCTTCTGTTGTCATCAGTGGCACGGGAAGTGTGGGCGGCTCTCCTTACGGGGCGCACTCCTTGCGCGTGGGGCTCCCCTACGCGGGGGACACCCCTGTGTGGCAGGGCACTCCTTGCGCGCGTCAGCACTGCACATGGGCCAGCTCCACACGGGTCAAGGAGGCCCGGGGCTTGAACCACGGACCTCCCATGTGGTAGACGGACGCCCTAACCACTGGGCCAAAGTCCGTTTTCCTTTTGTTGGTATTGTAAATGAATTTTCCCCCTGATTTCTTTCTCAGATTGTTCAATACTAGTGTACAGAAACATTTCTAATTCTGTGTGTTGATCTTGTGTGTTAACCACTTGGCTGAGCTCATATGTTAGCTCAAGTAGTTGTTTTTTTTTTAAATAAATGTTATCCCCCCTACCCCCTTGTGGCTTGCTTGCTGTCTACTCTTGGTGTCCATTCGCTGTGCGTTCTTCTGTATGTCTGTATTTATTTTTTATTTATTTCCCGCTCCCTTGTGGCTTGCTTGTAGTCTGCTCTCTGTGTCCATTTGCTGCATGCTCTTCTGTGTTTTTTTTTGTCTCCCTTTTTGTTGCATCACCTTGCTGAGTCAGCTCTCTGCGGCGCTTGTGGGCCCAGTGGCTCTCCACGGTGTGCTCGCAAGGGAAGGAGCCCTGGGATGCAAACCCAGGGCCTCCCATGTGGTAGACGGGAGCCCAACTGATAGAGCCACAGCCGCTTCCCAGCTCAAGTAGTTTTGCCGTAGACATTTCAGAATTTTCTAAATACAGGATCATGTCATCTGCACATAGAGTTTTACTTCCTCTTTTTCTCTTTGGATGCCTTTTATTTTTTCCTGTGTCATTGCTCTAGCTAGAAGTTCTAGCAAATATTGAATAACAGTGGTGACATTGGGCATCCTTGTCTTGTTCTTGATCTTAGAGGGAAAGCTTTCAACCTTTTCCCACCGAGTATGATTTTGGTTGTGCTTTTTTCATATATGCCCATTATCATATTGAGGAATTTTCCTTCTATTTCTATATTTTGAAGTGTTTTTATCAAGAAAAGATGCTGGATTTTGTTGAATGCCTTTTCTACATCAATCAAGTTAATCATATGTTTTTTTCCCCTTCAGTTTGTTAATGTGGTGTATTACATTAATTGATTTCTTATGTTGAACCACCCTTGCATACCAGGAGTAAATCTGAGTTGGTCATGGTGTATAATTCTTTTGATATACTGTTTTGGACTCTGCAAGTATTTTGTTGAGAATTTTTGCACCCAAGTTCATTAGATAAATTTTCTGTATATATATATATTTTGTATTATCTTTATCTGGCATTGTTATTAGGGTTATGTTGGCCTCATAAAGTGTGTTTGGTAATTTTCCTGCCTCTTCAATTTTTTGGAAGAATTTAAACAGGATTGGTGTTAATTCTTTTTGAAATGCTTGGTAGCATTCACCTGTGAAGCCATCTGGTCCTGAACTTTTCTTTGTTGGGAGGTTTTTGGTGGCTGATTTATCTCTTTAAATGTGATTGGTTTGTTGAGTTCTTGTATTTCTTGTAGAGTCAATTTAGGTTGTCTGTGTGTTTCTAGGAATTTTTCCATTTCATCTAGGTTGTGCAGTTTGTTGGCATACAGTTTCTCATAATATCCTTTTGTGATCCTTTTTATTTCTGTGGGGTCAGTCATAACTTACACCTTTTCATTTCCAATTTTATTTATTTGCTGCATCTTTTTTTCTTTCTTCTTTTTTTTTAAGATTTATTTTTTATTCCCCCCCCTCGCCGTTGTCTGCTCTCTGTGTCCATTTACTGTGTGTTCTTCTGCATCCGCTTGCATTATCCGACAGCACTGGGAAACTGTGTCTCTTTTTTGTTGCGTCATCATGCTGCATCAGCTCTCCGTGTATACGGCGCCACTCCTGGGTGGGTTGCACTTTTTTCACGCTGGGCAACTATCCTTGTGGAGCACACTCCTTGCGTGTGGGGCGTCCCTACGTGGGGATGTCCCTTCGTGGAACGGCACTCCTTGCATATGGCATCACTGCACGTGGGCCAGCTTACCACACGGGTCAGGAGGCCCTGGGGATTGAACCCTGGGTCCTCTATATGGTAGACAGACACTCTATCAGTTGAACCACGACCGCTTCGCATCTTTTTTTTTCTTTGTTAATCATACTAGAGGTTTGTCAATTTAATGATCTTCTCAAAGAACCAGCTTTTGGTTTTGTTGATTTTCTCTGTTGGTTTTGCTGCTCTTCTCAATTTCATTTATTTCTGCTCTGTATTATTTCTTTCCTTCTGCTTGTTTTGGGAACGGTTTGTTGTTTGTTTTCTAGTTTCTCCAATTGTTAAGTTAGAGCTTTGATTTTAGCTCTTTTTTCAATGTAGGAATTTAGGGCTATAAATTTCCTTCTCAGCACTGCCTTCGCTTTATCCTCTAAGTTTTGATAAGTTGTGTTCTCATTTTCACTCATCTCAATATATTTACTAATTTGACATACAATTTGTTCTTTGACCCACTGATTGTTTAGAAGTGTGTTGGTTAGCCACACACGTTTGTGAATTTTCCCTTCTTGTCCGTTATTGATTCCCAGCTTCATTCCATTATAATCAGAGAAGGTGCTTTGTATAATTTCAGTCTTCTTGAATTTATTGAGACCTGTCTTGTGGCCAAGATGTACTCTATCCTGGAGGAAGATCCATGACCACTTGAGAGAATGTATAACCTGCTGATTTGGGATATAATGTTTTGTATATGTCTGTTAGGGCTAGCTCTTTTATCATATTCAAGTTTTCTGTTTCCTCAATCTTCTGTCTAGTTGTTCTATCTACTGATGTGAGTGGTGTGTTGAAGTCCTCAAACTATTATAATAGAGATGTCTTTTTCTCCCTTCTTTTTCCAGAGTTTGTCTTATATATTTTGAGGCACCCTGGTTAGGTGCATAGATATTTATACCAACATTTCTTCCTGGTAGATTGTCCCTTTTATTAATATATAATGGCCTTCTGTATCTTTTACAACTTTTTCGCCTTTAAAGTCTGTTTTGTCCAATATTAGTATAGCTATCCCTGTTCTTTTTTGGTTGCTGTTTGCATGGAGTATCTTTTTCCAACCTTTCACCTTCAGCCGGTTTGTATCCCTGGGCCTAAGGTGAGTCTCTTGTAGGCAGCATATGGACGGCTTATGTTTTTTAATCTATTCTGTCAGCCTATTTCTTTTTTTTTTTTTTAAGATTTATTTATTTACTTTATTTATTTTAATTTATCCCTCCCCTCCCCCAGATGGTTCTCTCATCTGTCTGCTCATTGTTTGCTTGCCTTCTTCAGGAGACACCGGGAACCAAACCCGGGACCTCCCACATGGGAGGCGAGTGCCCAGTGGCCTGAGCCACATCTGTTCCCTGTGGGCTGCAGCATCTGCTGGCTTGTAGCATCTGCTCACGTAGGCGTTTGCTCGTTGTGGTGGTTGCCACATTTAGCTCGTTGTGGCCAGGGTACAGTGCCTAGCTTGTTGTGGGGGGGGGGGTGTTGTCTAGCTTGTTGCAGCGGGTACAGGTGTCTAGCTCATTGCAACAGGTGTATGCATCTGCTCGTCTTCTTTAGGAGGCCCCTTAGAACCTGAACCCAGGACCTCCTATGTGGGTAAGCAGGCAGCCAACTAGTTGAGCCACATCTGCTTCCTCTAGTCTTTCTTTCTCTCTATTTTTACATTTAATTAATTTATTTCTCCCCATCTACTCATTGTTTTGCATTTGCTGGGTCTGTTCTTTGTGTGCTTGTCTTCCTTTTTTAGGGGGCACCAGGAACTGAACCCAGGACCTCCCGTGTGAGAATGAGGTGCCTAATTGCTTGAGCTACCTCCACTCCCTGCTTTGTTGTAGCTTTCATTATGTTTTCCTCCTTGTGTCTCTTGTTGCATCAGCTCATGCCATCTATTGCATCAGCTCACTCTCTTATTCATCTTCTTTAGGACACACCAGGAACCAAACCTGGGACCTCCCATGTGGTAGGTAGGTGCCCAACTGGTTGAGTCACATCTGCTTCTTTTGATTGGGGAATTTAATCCAGTCACATTCAATAATATTATGTGAATGTATTTTATTTTATTTTGTTTTTTGTGTTTTATGTTTTATATTTTATTATATTTTAGGAGGTCCTGGGGGTTGAATCTGGGACCTCATACATGGAAATCAGGTGCTCAAACCCATTGAGCTACACCCGCTTCCCTGTAAGCCTCCCTTTAATATTTTCCTGCAAAGATGGATTCTTTTTTATGAACTCTCTTAGTTTCTGTTTATTTGTGAATATTTTAAACTTATCTTCATATTTGAAGGACAGTTTTGCTGGATAAAGAAGTCTCAGCTGGCAATTTTTCACTTTCAGTATCCTAATTATATCATACCATTGTCTTCTCACCTCCATGGTTTCTGATGAGAAATCTGCACTTAAGTCTTAGGGGCGTCCCTTGTATGTGATGGTTTGCTTCTCCCTTGCTGCCCTCAGAATTTTCTCTTTATCTTTCATGTTTGACTTTCTGAGTAGTATGTGTCTTGAAGTAGGTCTGTTTGGATTTATACTGATTAGGGTATGGTGCACTTCTTGGACATGTAAGTTCATTTCTTTCACGAGAGTTGGGAAATTTTCAGTGATTATTTCCTCAGATACTCTTTCTGCCCCTTTTCACTTTCTTTCTCCTTCTGGAACTCCCATGACATGTATGCTGTTGGATTTTGTGTTATCATTCAACTTCCTGAGCCCCTATTCAATATTCCATTCTTTTCTCTCTCTGTTCTTCTCTCTCTTCAATTTCAACTATTCTGTCTTCTGTAGCCCTATTCTTTCTTCTATCATTTCGAGTCTCCTTTTGTATGCCTCTAATGTGTTTTGATCTCACCTATTTTATCTTTCATTCCCATGAACTCTGTTATTTTTCTATTCAAGTTTTAAATTCTTTTTTTGTGCTAGCCCAGTGTCCTCTTGATGTCCTTTATTTCTATAGCCATATTGTCTTTCAATTCATTAATTTGATTTTCAAAATTTGTATGAATCTCATTGATTAGTTGTCTCAAAGCCTGTGTCTCATTTGGGCCATTTTCTTGGGCCATTTCTTCCATTTTCTTAGTGTGGCTTGTAATTTTTGCTGATTCTAAGGCATCTGATAATGATGGTGAGTTTACTCTGATGTTCAGTTTCTCATCTTTTGTAGAGATTTACTGGTGGGAGACTGTATGTTACTGCTGTTCTTTGATTCTTGGTTCAACCTACTCTAGGTCTTTAGGATTGTCCCTGTTAGTTGCTCAAATCTGGGCCATGGATCCAGTAATAGGTTGCAGATGCGCTTCCAGTGGCTTTGGGAGTGAAACTAAAGACTGGAAAGAGCCTCTCTTACTAACTTTTAGTTTCCTCTCACACACTTCCTTGGTCAGCCAGCTGATGGCTCTCCTCGGCAGCCCCTTCAGCTCAGAGCCTGGTTGGGGTTCTAAGCCAGCCAGATCAATGTGATAGAGGATTCTCCATGGAGGTTGTTCAGGAGCCTTGCAATTCAAATTTTCTCAGAGGCTGTTCTCCAGCCTTTGCTGGCAGTCCCCTCCTTTTTTGCACTTAGAAAATAATTCTGCTTCCCTCTGAGTCCTCAACAATCAGTCATGGTCAGTAGGGAGGGTGACTGAAAGGGTCAGAAGTCTTTAGTCATATGCAGGCTCCCAAGGGAAAAAATGTCGTGGCCACACCTGGTCTGGAAGTGCTTGTGGGACACAGCAGATCAAATTTCTTGGCCAAAAGCTGAAAGCTGAATAAACCCTCACTTGCATCCCTCTCTCTCTCATTTCTTGGGGAGATAGATCCCTGCAGTCCCCTCTGTCCTTAGCCTCTGGCCTGAGGCCAGAGAATTCAAAATTTATGTTCATGGGGACAGGGAAGGGTGCTGGGTGGCTGCAGCTGCAGCTTCTACGCATGATCTTTCCTGTGCCCCTCTCACTTCTGGGTGGTGTCCAGCCTTCCCCTGGTGTCCTCAACCCTATAACATTTTTTTCCAGGCCATTTCTGCCTTTTCTCTAGCTATTTTTCTGGGAAAGAGGAGAGTCCTGTGTCTCTTTAATCCGCCATCTTCCAGGATGTCTACCTTGATGAGTTTTGATAAGTTTATGAACCTATAAAAGCATCACCCCAATCAAGATAGAGATTGTTTGCATTACCTGGGAAATGTCCCCCTAACTGTGTGGTCAATCTCTGCCCTACGTTATCACTAGAGATTAGTTTTACCTGTATTAGATTTTCATATGAATGCAGTCATACAGTATGTATACAAGTTTTGTTTTGTTTTTCAAAAGATTTATTTAGTTAGTTAGTTTCCCCCCTTCCCCTCCTCCCACCCTGCTGTTTTTGCTGTCTGTGTTGTCTTCTCTTCTCATTTTCTCTCCTCTACAATTCACTGGGATTTGATCCTGAACACCTCTGATGTGGAGAGAGGTTCTCTGTCAATTGAGCTACCTCAGTTCTTGGTTTTTGCTGCACTTCACCTTGACTTTCCCCTTGTCTCTCTTTTGTTGTGTCATCATTTTGCTGTATGACTCACTTGTTTGGGCACTGGTAGACCATGTGGGCACTTGCATGGGCACTAGTTCACCATGTGGGCACTCATGTGGGCACTGGCTCACCATGTGGGCACTCATGTGGGCACTGGCTCACCGGACAGGCACGCTTTCTCCTTTTTCACCAAGGCCCCAGGGATCGAACCCAGGTCCTCCCATATGGTAGGTGGAAACTCTATCACTTGACCCACATCCACTTCCCTGTATCCCAGTTTTAAGACTAGCTTCTTTTTCTTCTGTAAGTTTTAAAAATTTACTCATTAGTATATTGTGTATCAATAGTTTGTACTTTTCTCTTTTTCTGTTTGATATAAACTTTTTTAGAGCATTTTTAGATTTATAGAAAAATTGTAAAGAAAATACAGAGAGTTATAGCTCAGTGTTTTTTGTTTTGTTTTAAAGATTTTATTTTTTCTTTATTTCTCTTCCCTTCCCCCTCCTCCCCAGTTGTCTGCTTTCTGTGTCCATTTGCTGTGTATTCTTCTGTGACCGCTTCTATCTTTATCAGCGGCACCAGGAATCTGTGTTTCTTTTTGTTGCGTCATCTTGCTGTGTCAGCTCTCCGTGTGTGCGGTGCCGTTCTTGGGCAGACTGCACTTGCTTTCGCGCTGGGCGGCTCTCCGTACGGGGCACCCTCCTTGCACGTGGGGCTCCCCTACACGGGGGACACCCCTGCATGGCAGGGCACTACTTGAGCACATCAGTACTGCACATGGACCAGCTCCACACGGGTCAAGGAGGCCCGGGGTTTGAACTGCGGGCCTCCCATGTGGTAGGCGGATGCCCTATCCATTGGGCCAAGTCTGCTTCCCTATACCTCAGTGTTGACAGTGCTTTATGTATTCGAAATACTAGTCCTTTGTTGGATATGTAATTTGTAAATATTTTCTCTTTCCATCCTTTTCCCATGGGCATTCAGAGGAAAGATTTTTACTTTTGATGAGGGCCAATTTATCTCTTTTTTCTTTTATGAATTGTACTTTTTAAAATATAAAATTTTGAAATATGTTGAAACTCACAGGTTAGTTAGAAAATAATGTAAACCCCATTCAGAGAACTCCAACAAATATCTACCCCACCCCCACCCCAGGTTCACCAACTTTAACCCTTTGGCACATCTGCTGTAACATTCTGTTTATCCACCTATTTATTCATTTATTGATCAATCAGTCAGTCTGTTTACCAATTCCCTTTCTGAACACTTTTGTGTAGGTTGTATACATCATGCTTTTTAAACACTTACTACTAACATTTACATTTCCTAAGTACAAGGACATTCACCAGTGCAATCTTAAGTATAATCAAGCTCAAGCAATTTAACATTCCTATAAAGCCCATAGTCCACATTCCAGCCTTTTCATATGTCCCAACAATATCCCTTTGAGCCTTTTCTCCTCCTTTCCTAGATCCCATCCAAGATCATGCACTCTATTCAATTGTCAGTGTTTCTTTAGTACTTTTTTTCATTTTAAAAAAATTTGAGACAGCATTTATACAATATAAACGTCCCATCTTAGCCACTCCTAAGCATGCCATTCAGTGGGATTAATCACATTCACTATGTTGCCGTACCCTCACCACCTTCCATTACTAAAACCTTCCCATCTCCGCTACCAGAAACCCTGCATCCATTTTGCATTAACCTCCCATCCTCCCTGTCCCCCGTCCCTGTCAATCTATACTCTTATTTGTCTTTTCTTTGTAGTACCATGGGGCTTAAATTTAACATCCTAAATCTGTAACAATCTTATTTGCTTTGATCTCAATGTAATGTCTATAATATATACAAACTATGTTCCTGTATCCCTGTCTTCCTACCTTTGTCTAATTCTTGTCACAAATTCCATGTTATACATTATCAGTCTAAAACCACTGATTTCTTATTACATTTTATGCATTTGCCTTTTAGATCCTGTAGAAATTAAAAAGTGGAGTTACAAACCAAAAGTACAATAGTACTGGCATTTTATATTTACCCCTGTCATTACCCTTACGGGAGATCTTTATTTCTTCATGCTGCTTCAGTTTATTATCTATTGCCCTTTCCTTTCAATCTATAAAACTGTCCTTAGCATCCCTTGTGTGTCTGCTCTCCTGGTAACTACTCCCTTAGCTTTTGTTATCTGGGAATTTTTAATCCGCCCCCCCCCTTTTTTTTACCCCATCAATAAAGAATTTATTGATCATACCCCCCAGGTATGTTAACGCAGGAAAAATTTACCATTGTATTATATACATACAACATCAATATAATAATGTAGTACTATTACTACATATATATTTTGAATTTTGTGCTTTATTTCTCCTTTATTTTTCTATTAGCCTGATCTCCTTGAGGGGTTAATAAAAAAAAGTCTGGTTCATCCCTCTATCTTCTGTTTCTTACATCTAACTTAGAGATATATTCAATAAGTACTTATTATTTTTAAAGTTTATAAAGTCATGTTTATTGGCATTGTACAGTAAAATTTACCCTTTTAAGTATATACTAATAGTCATGTAACACCCCTCCCCGCCCCTATTCCCTTATACTCCTTCATACTTAAAAGCTCTCTATCCCTGGGAAACCATTGATCATATAAAACCTGTAACAAAAACTAAGTCCTTGTGATCTGTGTATTATTAAAAAAATGATAATAAAATGGTGAAAAGAGAAAAAAGGAAACTAAGTCTTGAAAATATATCAGATACTTTTGGCATACCACCAAAATGAAGGTAGTGTCACATTTAATTATAGATGTGCATATATTTTACTTAGTGTAGAGATAAGTCTTAGCCAGAATTAAGCCTACCATGGCCATATATATGCCTTATCAGTAACGTTACAATACATTGTAAAAGCATAATCTTCAGAATAGCCCAATGAAAGGAATTTTAAAATGCTAACCGAGTTATAAACAAAAGTAATCTACTTAAAATAACTCATCTTAGCCACGTCTTTGTGAAGTATATGAACTAAGATTATGGATTTGATTCTCTTGTTCTTTTGGTATTAATACTATTAAGCTTCAGATTGAGACTGGTTGATGAAATACCATGAATATACCCTATCCACTTGAAAAGACTTCTCTTCATTCTATCTTTCAAACAGCAGCCCTTAAGTTCCTCAGCAGCTTGAACTTGACAGCCCAGTCACATGTGGGAGTAGAGAGGGCTCGCTAAGTACTTAATGAATGAATAGGATTCAAAAATTCTGTGTGATTTAATTTATAAAAGGCATATGTCCATGTATGAGTTACATAAAATACATAATTTCTAGAAATTGTACAAAGCATTATATACTTATATAACCCAGACTTTACAATATATTTCATGTAGTTTGTCATACATTACATAGTTATATTGTCTATTTTGTAAAATGTATGTTATATAAAATATATGGCGTTTTCTGTTGTCTTATGTAGTGAGATATAAAAATACAAAATTTAATTTCCCTTTACATAATTCAGTTATATATATATATATATTTTTTTTTTAAAGGTTTATTTATTTATCTTCCCTTCCCTCCCACCCCAGTTGTCTGTTCTTATGTTATTTGCTGTGTCTTCTTCTTTGTCTGCTTCTGTTGTTGTCAGCGGCACAGGAATCTGTATTTCCTTTTGTTGCGTCATCTTGTGTCAGCTCTCCGTGTGTGCAGCACCATTCCTGGGCAGGCTACACTTTCTTTCACGCTGGGTGGCTCTCCTTACGGGGTGCACTCCTTGCGTGCATCAGCACTGCGCATGGGCCAGCTCCACACGGGTCAAGGAGGCCTGGGGTTTGAACCGCAGACCTCCCATGTGGTAGATGGACGCCCTAACCACTGGGCCAAGTCCACTTCCCTGTTATATATTTTCTAAAGATATTATGGAGAAATAAAAAATGTGAAACTTCATTGCCACATTTAAAAATTATTATTTGTTACTAAAATCCATCTCAACTTTTGGGAAGGACAGATTTGCTGCATGTGGAATTCTTGTTAGCAATTTTTTGCTTTCAGCATTTTAAATATGTCATTCCACTGCCTTTTTTTTCCCCAAAGGTTTATTTTTTATTTATTTCTCCTCCCCGCCTCCCCCGCCCAGTTGTCTGCTCCCTGTGTCCATTCACTGTGTGTTCTTCTGTGACCGCTTCTATCCTTATCAGCGACACCGGGAATCTGTGTTTCTTTTTGTTGCATCATCTTGTGTCAGCTCTCCGTGTGTGTGGCGCCATTCTTGGGCAGGCTGCACTTTCTTTCACGCTGGGCGGCTCTCCTTACGGGGCTCACTCCTTGCGCATGGGGCTCCCCTATGCGGGAACACCCCTGTGTGGCACGGTGCTCCTTGTGCGCATCAGCACCACCTGTGGGCCAGCTCCATATGGGTCAAGGAGGCCCAGGGTTTGAACCGCGGACCTCCCATGTGATAGGCAGATGCCCTATCCATTGGGCCAAGTCCGCTTCCTCCACTGCCTTCTTTCCTCCGTGATTTCTGATGAAAAATCAGCACTTAATTTTGAGGCTCCCTTTTATACAACATATTGCTTCTCTCTTATGTTTTTCAGAATTCTCACTTTATCTTTGGCATTTGACAGTCTGATTATAATATGCCACGGCATGGGTCTGTTTGGGTTTATCCTATTTAGAGTTAGTTGAGTGTCATGGATATATATAGTAATGTCTTTCATTAAATTTGGGATGTTTTCAGGCATTATTTCCTTGAATATTCTCCCTGCCTGTTTCTTTCTTTCTTCTCCTTCTGGACCCTTAAAGTGTGTGTGTGTGTATTTTATTTCTCTACCCTTCCCCCCCTCCAGTTGTCTGCTGTCTGTGTCCATTCGCTGTGTTCTTCTGTGTCCGCTTGTATTCTTGTCAGCGGCATCCAGAATCCATGTCTCATTTTGTTGCGTCATCTTGCTGCATCCACTCTCCGTGTGTGTGGCACCATTCCTGGGCAGGCTGCACTTTTTTTTTGCTCTGGGCAGCTCTCCTTATGGGTCGCACTCCTTGCTTTCCTACATGGGGGACACCCCTGCTTGGCACGGCACTCCTTACGCACATCAGCACTGTGCGTGGGCCTCCTCATCACACGGGTCAGGAGGCCATGGGTTTGAACCTTGGACCTCTCATGTGGTAGGCGGACACCCTATCCATTGGGCCAAATCCACTTCCCTTACAGTGTGTATATTGATTTGTTTGATGGTGTCCCACAAGTTCCTCAAGTTCTGTTCACTTCATTCTTTCCTCTTTCCAGTCCTCAGACTGGATGATTTCAATTGTCTTATCTTCAAGTTCACTGATTTTTCTGCCAGCTCCAATCTGCTATTGAGCCCCTCCAGGGAATTCTTAGTTTCTGTTGCTTTCGTCATCAGCTGTTTAGTTTCTTTTTGTAATTTCCATCTCTCTATTGATATTCTCTGTGTTTGTCCTTTGCTTTCTTATAGTTCTTTGTCCATGTGTTCTTCTAGCTCTTTTTTTTTAAAATTAATTATTTATTTTTTTAAATTACATTATGAAAAATATGAGGTCCCATTCAACCCCACCGCCCCCGCCCCCCACTCCCCCCACAGCAACACTCTCTCCCATCATCATGACACATCCATTGCACCTGGTAAGTTCATCTCTGAGCATCACTGCACCCCATAGTCAATGGTCCACATCATAGCCCAGACTCTCTCACGTTCCATCCAGTGGGCCCTGGGGGGATCTATAATGTCCCGTAATTGTCCGTGAAGCACTATCCAGGACAGCTCCATGTCCCGAAAACGCCTCCACATCTCATCTCTTCCTCCCGTTCCCCACACCCAGCAGCCACCATGGCTACTATGTCAAGTGAGGGCTTAGATTCCATATGGGTACTGGATGCACTCCTCCTGCTTCCAGTTGTAGACACTCTAGGCTCCATGTTGTGGTGGTTGACCTTCTTCAACTCCATGTTAGCTGAGTGGAGTAAGTCCAATAAATCAAAGTGTAGGAGCTGAAGTCTGTTGAGGCTCTGGGCCTGGGTGTCATATTATCAGTCCAGAGATTCAAATCCCCTACATATATCTTAAACCCAGCACCGACTACAATTCCAATAAAGTAGCATGCAAGTCTTGTGAAAAGAGATCCCCTCTGAGTCCAATTCCATCATGCAGAAACACCAGGTCCAAAGAAGGGCTATCTGTCATGGCAGTGAATCCCTTCTGCCATGACCATAGAACCCGTGGGTCTCTTTATCCCTCAAAAGAACCAATACCTGGGGTTGTATCTACCTTATCTGTCTCTTAGACTCTGTTCAGTTGTACATAGGGGTATTCCTTCTGACAACCTCCAGACTCTTTTTTAGAGACTCACAGCCTTATAATCTCATTTCTCCTTTCCATTTCCCCCTTACATTAGGTCAAACAGCTTCCCGAAGTCATGTTATTATATGTAGACAGGTATATTCTGCTGTTCCGCACTGAATCTTTAATTCAAGGTCATTTTTTTTTTTTTTTAATTTAATTTCCCCCCCTCCCCTGGTTGTCTGTTCTTGGTGTCTATTTGCTGCGTCTTGTTTCTTTGTCGCTTCTGTTGTCGTCAGCGGCACGGGAAGTGTGGGCGGCGCCATTCCTGGGCAGGCTGCTCTTTCTTTTCACGCTGGGCGGCTTTCCTCACGGGCGCACTCCTTGCGCGTGGGGCTCCCGCACGCGGGGGACACCTTTGCGTGGCACGGCACTCCTTGCGCGCATCAGCACTGCGCATGGCCAGCTCCACACGGCTCAAGGAGGACCGGGGTTTGAACCGCGGACCTCTCAAGGTCATTTTATAGTTGCTTCTTCAGCTGGTATGTGGTAGTGATCCCTCGGTGCCAGGGAGGCTCATCCCCGGGTGTCATGTCCCACGCTGGGGGGAATGCATCGCATCTACACGCTGAGTTTGGCTGTGAGAGTGGCCACATTTGAGTAACATGCAGGCTGTCAGGAGGAAACCCCCAGGCATCTTCTAGCTCTTTAAGCATATTTAAGTCCATTTTTTAAGTCTGATATGTCCCAGATCTTGCTCTCCTCCTTGAAGATTTCTAATGCTTTAATATTCTCCTTTGCTTGGACTATCCCTTCCTGTTTCTTTGTTTTATAACCTTTGCTGAAACCTGGATATTTCTATATTTTAATGTGTTATTGCCAAAATTAACACTCCATGGGGTCTGTTCCTTCAGCTTGTAACCAGCTAGTATTATGAGTTTTCTTTGAATTCCCGGAGCTAACACAAAAAAAAGGAAAGCACCGTTCCCAGTCTTTCCAGATTGACCCTTTTGACCTGTACTGTCTCCTTCAGGATTTGAGAATAGCTCCAGGCCAAAGTGTAGGGGCCTTTTTGATCCTTTCTGCACATTTCTGGGGCATGTGCACATGTGGCCCTAGGGATTTCTCCATTTGGCCCTAGGAATTCCCCAGTTTACATGGATATTCCCCTTCTTCCCTAGGAAACCGTTTCCTCTCTGTCCTGGGCACTGCACTGCATGTCCTACAGCCAGCAATCCCTTGCCCCAGGCAGCAAGACTTGAATGCTTCCTCAGAGCATTCTGTAGGGGAATTCTGTGAACTGCTGTCTGTAGGCAGACGGGATGGCAAGTTGTTCAGGTCATCACCAGACATTTCAGCCAGACTTACATGTCTTAGCACAAGGGACATGTGCACATGAGCTACTTTATTCCCTCTGGAACTGGGACCAAGGAACCGTATTGGGATCATGGGCTAGCTCTGTGCGGAGCCAATGTGGGGGTTAGGGAGGGGTCAGTCAGGGTGCCTAGAGACCTTACTGCTTTTATGAAACATTTTTCTTGATTTGGCACATGCCCTGTTACTGAAGGCCTTTGTTTTCGGGGGCTTTGAGAAAGATGTTTCTGCCAGTTCTTGCTCGTTGTTCAAAGTTTCTGTGGGGGGATGGAGCCCTGAAGCATCTTACCCTGCCAGGCTCATTGGGGCAGGACCAGGATTGTGCTTTTGATGTCAAGCCTGATAACTCTTTGCCTAGCCTAGATCCCAAAGATTTTCTCCTATTTTTTTTTCTCTAAAAGTTTTATTGTTTTATGTGTTACACATTTAAGTCTGTGATCTATTTGAACAAATTTTTGTAGAAGGTGTGAGGTTTAGGTTTGTGATTTTTAAAAAATATTCTGTTTTTTTTTCTAGTATATGATTAAACCTTCTCTTCCTATACACCTCCCATTCCAAATGGAACAAATATTTAAATTTTAAACATAATAGCAGGTATTTAACAGATGTGTTCAGTCATATATCACCATTTATTACATAATCGTTTTTTCCAAACCGATTTTATTGATACATATTAATAAATCATACAGCTTATCCAAAGAGTACAATCAGTGGTATTTGATATAATCACATAATTGTGCATTCATCACTTCAGTCATTGGTAGTGCATTTTCATTATTTCAGTACTACTACTACTTAATAAAAAACAGACAAGAAACTTCTTCACCCTTCAATCTCCCTGTTTCCCCTGCTGTACATAGCTGCTTTTTCTGGTTATTCTTGCATAATTACTTATTTACATCTACTTTTCCCATTATATATGCAGTGTTAACTTTATTACCTATTTTGGGGGGATTTTTACTTATTCTTAATTCTAGTATAGTTTCATACAATAAAATGCATAGATCTCAAATGTTCAATGTGATGTGTTTGACAGTTGTATAAACCCATGTAACCAACACTCAAATATGTTACAGTGTTTTAAATTCAACCATATAAAGGAACATTTTAGGAAACCTAAGATTGTGTCAGTCTGGTGATGGATGTCTGATTATCGCCTGGATTTTTTAAAATAAGAAATAGCTCAGCAGGAATTATTATTATTATATATTTTTAGGAGGTACTGTGAAATGAAATCAGTACCTCATGTGGAATGCAGGCACTCAACCATTTAGCTACATCCACTCCCCAAAAGGCTCTAGTCTAGGAGTTTTTTTTAAGGAGGTACTAAGAATTGAACCCAGAACCTCGTATATGCAAAGCAGGTGTCAACCACTGAGCTACAGCCGCTCCCTCAGCCAGAATTATTGAAGCATTCAGAAGTATTATGGGGCAAAAGGGAATGGGCCACACATGGTTTAAAAAAAAACTGGCTTAACCAGTTGAGTACCTGCTTCCCATATGAGAGGTCCTGGGTTCGGTTTCTGGTGCCTCCTGAAAAAACAAAACAAACAAGCAATACAAATGAAAAAAACCAACTCAGGGAAGCCGCCATGGCTCAGTGGTTGAGTGCAGCTTCTCACATATGAGGTCTTGGGTTTGATCCCTGGCCCTAGTATCTCAAAAGCAAAACAAAACAAAACACAAATGATCCTAATACTGTACTGTCCTGCTCAGTTGACTCTTGTCCAACAAGTCAGCCTAGTTTCTCTTGGTTATTTAACCAATGCATGCTTTTGCTTTTATTGAGAATAAGCCAGGAGAAGGAGATGCTTTCTCATATTACAAAAGTTAGACAGTGGGTTGAGGAGGAACTCAGCAGTAGGGGCAAGGGGAGAACAGATACACAATTAAGTTGCTAAGTTTTGCCAAGTTCTGAAAGCCATTGATATGATTCCTGCAGATTCAAATTCCACAGTTTTGCTCAATAAAATATTCCATATGCTGCTGGTTTATCCAATAGAATATTGATTTTATAGGAAGATAGTCTGTACGTGCTGTACATACTATAACCACATCCAGTTTGAGTAGGTCTTTGGTCTGTGAAGATGTACCAGTCTGTGCAACTGAAATGGTCCTGTAGAAAGGGTGGTGTTTGATGTCAGTTGTTCATTTACAGGGAGCTTTTGAAAATGGCTGCCTCTCATTTCACCGGACTCACAGCTGTTGCTGATGTAATTAAAGATCTAGATACTCAGATAGCTGTAAGTAAGCTCCTTGAGGACACTGTGGGCAGAACTTGGTGAATGTGCATCTGATTTTGATACCACGAGAGCTGATGTCTGCAGAGTTATCCTCATGGCTCTAAGATTTAAGAGTCCCACCTGCTTCAGGCTGGGGACTCTGCATGTACTTAAATATTGCTAACATTCAGAGAAAAATTGTTCTCGATAAAGAAGAGCTTGCTTTTTAACAATTGCTAAAATCGTGTTTATTGGGCATAGCCCTGACATAGTCTTAAGCATGTTTTGAAATGCCAAAATAAACTAATCTGCTTCGGGAAGCTTTGTGACTGGATTTTAAGTATGTGACTATGTCATGATTTCTTTGGATTAAACATTATTTGATGCTCAAAAATAATGCATGTAATACTTTAACCAAGTATTCTATTTTTACAAAGTCTTCAAAAATGTCTTACTCATTCTAGTTTATTTTTATGTACAAGATTCCTCATTTCATTTACTTTCTCCCTTATTTCAACTTTGTGGACTCTTACATTTAGCTTTTGGAGAAGAAATGGTTTCTAAATATCAGGTGAGAGCAATGAACATTCTTCATTCCCTCCAGTTTTAGATGGTCATCATTCCAGATACACCAAAGACTCCTCAGAGTCTGACAGACTTTGTATAATTTTACTTTCAAAACTCTTCCTTTATTACAGGCTTCTGGAGTTAATGTTCATGTTTTCCTTTTACAGTTGATTGGCCTTGGTCCTCACAGCTCCAAAAGGAAACAAGATCTCGATAAGCTCTATGAGCTGAAATCCAAAGCTCGGCAGATTATGAACCAGTTTGGCCCCTCAGCCCTAATCAACCTTTCCAATTTCTCATCCATAAAACCGGAACCAGCCAGCACTCCTCCACAAGCCTCTATGGCCAATAGCACTACAGTAGTAAAGATACCAGGCACTCCTGGAACAGGAGGTCGTCTCAGCCCTGAAAACAATCAGGTATCGTCCTCTTACTTTTTGCTCTCTGTAGACACCTCTTTTCTGCTATTTGAACCAGTAATGCTTTGAAAGATGCCTCTCTCAGATGGTACCTCTTCCTCTTAGCTGAAACAGGAGGTCTTTTCCCTCCTCTAGGCTTCCCAAGTTCTTTATTGAATTACAGTGTACAGCATTTATCAATTTTTACTCTGTATTTTATATGTTTGTGTGTATATATGTATTCAGACATCCATATGTACACATTAACACAATACTTTGCCTATGACAGGTAATATATATATGCTGTAAAATTGTTAAGTAAAATAATAAATGGATTCATTATTCCTATAATAAAAGCATGCTTGCCTTTGGTCTTTCCTTCTTCTACTTTATCCAGTATTAATGTGCTACAGTAATTCTATAATCAGTCCCCTTCTTTTTACCTGTGATCCTAATTCTACCCTCCAGAGCCACAAGAAATAAATATAATCCCTTTGAAGAGAACATTTCAAGGAAATGGGGGGAGGGACTAGCAAAGGCAAATGGGGCGGATTGGGCAGATGGTCAGGACACCAACCTATGTTGAATGTAGAATTTTTTGGAGAAGAGCAGGAAATAAAATTGTACTGATAGGGTAACATCAGGACATAATGGGTCTATAATAGTAAGTTTATATGAGTACTTTTAGTCAGTAGACATTCTTTTCAAATATCTAATAGGGTAACAAAAGTAACATAATAAAAGTCATGTTTTAGGAGGATTAACTAGGCAGTAAGGAGACATGCAGGATAGGAAAAGGAGGTAGACTGCTAGGAAGACCAATTCTCAGACTTTTGCAATAAATCAAGACCTGGCAAAGGCTTGAATTAGGTGACTATGGTAGAATGAAGAAGAATGGATAAATCTGAGACCTCATAAACAACTAATGTTTTAATTTAGTTTATTTTTCCCTTATTTCTAAAGTCATACATGTATATCACAGAAACTTTAGAAATACAAGAGAGAATAAATATCCCATAATTCTACCACCATTACCCAAAAGTAACCATGGTTAGCATTTTAGTGTGTGTCTTGTTAATTTTTAATGGTATATATATGTACAATATGACATTTCTTTTATGAAGGAGGGATTATGGTTGATGCACTTTAACATATTTAGTGATACAGAGATGAACACATGTTCCCTGCTTTTAGGGAGTTTACAGCCTATTAAGTCAGAGACAGGCAAGTTTATAAATATGCACAGTGACAGAAGGGTACACAGAGTACAGTAGAGGCCAAAAGCAGAATTGGTTACTTTTATCTGGGTAGGCTGGGAAAGGCATTAGAAAGGAGATATCAAGCTGAGCAGGCAGGAAGAAGGGAGGAAGAGCGGAAGAGTATGTTAGAGGCAACAGAGACATGGTGCAATTTGTGATGGTCAGAGAACTGTAAATTGTTAACTGTTGGAAAAAAGATGAGGCATAGTGAGAGAAAGAGGTGAGACTGAAATAAACTGCCTGACACCTGGACACTGGCATCCCTTCCAAATTGCTGTTTCTGCCTTTCTCTATGCTATTTGTGTCTTGAGAGTGTAGTTTTATAGTAATACCACCAGATAGGCCAGATTGTAAACTCTTTGGGAAGTAGAAACTAAACCCAACAGTTTGATAGCCTTTCTTCATTATAGGGTAATGAGTTATTTTGTTTCCTTAATACTTGGCTAAATCTTTTCCTGGTTAACTTTAGGTATTGACCAAGAAGAAATTGCAGGACTTAGTAAGAGAAGTGGACCCTAATGAGCAGTTGGATGAAGATGTGGAGGAGGTAAGGTGGAGCTGGGTACCTCAGAGACTGTGCCCCTGAGAGCTAGAATAGCATAACAGTTAAAAGCACAGACTTCAGGGACAGACAAATCTGAATTTCAATCTTGGCACCTCCATTTACGAGCTTTGTGGCTGTGGACATGTCACTTAAGCCCCCTCTACCTCACTTCTACCTATGTTGGTAGGGTATAATAATACTTACCTATAAGGTTATTGAGAGGAACCTATAGGATAATTTATAAAAATTATCTAGGAGAATTTTTATCTAGTAGCTGCTGCTACTTTTGCCTGTCAAAAAAGGCACAGTCTGCTGCTCATAGGCAATTACTCTTAAAAACTTTAGCTGTTTCTATGCTGTCTTCCATATTTCTAAATCATATACTTAAGCAGATACTATTTGATTCATTACTTTCAAAATAGTCTGTTTACTTCCTATTATACTAGATGAGACTTTCGTTATACCACTCAAATTTGTGCCGTACACATTTTCTTTTCTCTCATTTTTCCAAAATATTTTGTCATATTTTTTTGAAAACTCTGAAGTCAGTATTTACATTATTCTGACTATAGCAATATTTTTTACCCCAAGCCGTATCTGTGATTACCTTTTCTTTCTTCTACAGCTTATTTCCTTGAAGTTAATAATAATCGACTCTCTTCTTTGTAGCTTTTTTCCTTCATCCTCTATCAAATCTGTTATATATCTATCAAAATTGGTTTCCAAAAAGAAAACTAATGTATCTATTTATTTTGTTTTATTTATTTTTTCCTGGAGATTTCAATTCCAGAATCCTCCATCCTATCCCCTTCTGGTTTGATTAATTTTAAGGCCACTTGCACAGTCTCCTCCTGAGTCTTCCTTTTTCACTGTTCCTTTGTTTGATCTCTTGTTTCTTAGATCCCGTATCATCTTAGTTTATTCTTTTTTTTTTTTTTTTTTTTGGTTAGAGCACATTTTTCTGTTGTTCTCTAAGAAAGGGTATGTGAGAAGTAAATTTCTGAAAATATCTACATTCCAACCTCACATTTAATTTTTAGTTTAGGTTTAGAATTCTATTTTGGAAATTGTTTTTCCTTGTAATTGCTAAGGCATTGCTTCATTATCATCTAAAACCTTTTTTTTTTTTAAGTCTTAAGCTAAATTAGATCCCCATCCTTTTAGGTTTCTATCCTTTCCCTGTTCTGACTGAGCCTTGGTATAGGTCTTTACTCATTCATTGTGCTGAGTTCTTGAGGCTCCCCCTTTTTTTTTTAACAATTCAATTTTATTGATACCTATTAAAAAAAAACACAATTCATCCAACATGTACAATCAGTGCTATTTAATATAATTACATAGTTGTGCATTCATCACTTCAATCATTATTAGAGCATTTTCTTTACTTCAATAATAATAATATAAAACAGAAACAAGAAAATTCTTCACCTCTCAATCACTCTGTTTCCTTGCTGTACATAGCTGCTATTTCTGGCTATTCTTGCACAATTATTTATTTATTAAGCAGTTTTATTGAGATGTATTCATATACCATATGATCTATCCAAAGTGTGTGATCAATGGCTTTTAGTATAATCACAATATTGTACAGTCATCATCACAAAAAATGTTAGAATTATTTCATTACTCCAAAAAGAAAAACTCCACACCTTTTAGCATGCCTTCCCTAGCCCTACATAGCCACTAATCAAATTTTATCTTTAGAAATTGATTTATATTTACATTTTATATAAATGGAATAATATAGTATGTTACACAATATATTTAGTTCATAGTAACACAATAATACAGTATTTGTCCTTTCCTGTCTGGCTTTACTCAACATAATGTCCTCCAGGTTCATCCATGTTGCCATAAATGCTTTACGACTTACATTTCTTCTTACAGCTGCATAATATTCCATTGTGTGAATACACCACAGTTTGTTTATCCATTCATCGATTAATGGACACCTGGGTTGTTTCCAACTTTTGGAAATCATGAATAACGCCTCTATGAACATAGGTGTGCAGATGGTTATTTATGTCACTGCTCTCAGTTCTTCTGGGTATATACCCAGTAGTGGCATTGCAGGGTCATGTGGCAAATCTATACTAAACTTCTTTAGGAACTGCCAGACAGTCATCCACAGTGGCTGTACCATTCTGCATTCCCACTAACAGTGAATAAGTGTTCCTATCTCTCCACATCCTCTCCAACACTTGTAGTTCTCTTGTCTTTTTAATAGTGGCCATTCTGATAGGTGTGAAATGATATCTCATTGTAGTTTTGATTTCCATTTCCCTATTCATTAGTGATGTTGAACATTTTTTTCATGTGTATTTTGCCATTTGTATTTCTTCTTTGGACAAATATCTATTCAAATCTTTTGCCCATTTTTAATTGGGTCCTTTCTCTATTGTTGAGTTGTAACATCTTTTTATATATCATGAATATTAAACCCTTATCAGACATGTGATTTCCAATTCTTCCGTTGAGTTGGCTGCCTTTTCATTCTTTTGACACAGTTCTTTGAGGTGCAGAAGTATTTAATTTTGAGGGGATCCCATTTATCTATTTCTTTTGTTGCATGTGCTTTGGGTGTAATGTCCAAGAAACCATTATCTACTATAAGATCTTTTTTTTTTTTAAAGATTTTATTTCTCTCCTTTTCCCCCCCATTGTCTGCTGTCTCTATCCATTCGCTGTGTGTTCTTCTGTGTCCACTTGCATCCTTGTTATGTGGCACCAGGAAACTGTTGCATTGTTGTTGCATCATCTTGCTGCGTCAGCTCTCCGTGTGTGCGGCGCCACTCCTGGGTGGGCTGCGCTTTTTCACGTGGGGCGGCTCTCCTTGAGGGGTGTACTCCTTGCACATGGGGCTCCCTTATTTGGGGGTCACCCCGCATGGCACGGCACTCCTTGAATACGGCAGCCCCTGCACGTGGGCCAGCTTACCACATGGGTCAGGAGGCCCTGGGTATAGAACCTTGGACCCTCCATATGGCAGGTGGATGCTCTATCACTTGAGCCACAACTGCTTCCCCATACCATAAAGTCTTTAAGATGTTTCCCTACACACCCCCCAGATGGCTCTCATCTGTTTGCTCATTGTCTGCTTGTTGGGTTTTTGTCTTTGCTTGTCGTCTGGTTTATTTATTTTTTCTTCAGGCAGCACTAGGAACTGCACCTGGGACCTCCCATGTGGGAGGTAGGCACTCAACCACTTGAGCAACATCTGTTTCCTCCTTAACAATTCTTCTAGTAGTTTTATGGTCCTGGCTTTTATATTTAGGTCTTTGATCCATTTCGAGTTGATTCTTGTGTAGGGAGTAAGATAGGAGTCCTCCTTCATTCTTTTGGTTATTGATATCCAGTTCTCAAAGCACCATTTGTTTAAGAGACTGTTTTCTTCCTTTAGCATGGACTTGGTAGATTTGTCAAAAACCAGTTGAGGGAAAACAAGTATGGTTCAAGCACTTGGGCTCACGTCTACCATATAGGAGGTTCAGAGTTCGATGTCCAGGACCGCTTGGTGAAAGCAAGCTGGCCCACGTGGCAGGGAGTGCTGGCTGACACAGAGAGCTGGCACAGCAAGATGATGCAACAAGAGACAAAGAGGAAAGATGATAAGAGACTTAGCAGACCAGGGAGCTGAGGCAGTACAAGAGAATGATCGCCTCTCTCCACTCTGGAAGGTCCCAGGATTGGTTCCTAGAGCCACCTAATAGGAATGCAAGCAGACACAGAGGAACATACAGCAAATGGACACAGAGCAGACAACAGTGGGGGGGTGCAGAAATAAATAAAATCTTTTAAAAAAAAGCACTTGATCGTAGAAGTCTGAGGGTTTACTTCTGGATGCTCAATTCTATTCCACTGATTGACGTGTCTGTCTTTATGCCAGTACCATGCTGTTTTGACCACAGTAGCTTTGTAATAAGATTCAAGGTCAACCAGGGAAATTCCTCCCATGTCACTCTTTTTTTTTTTTTAATGATTTCCTTATTCTTTCCCCCTGCCCCTATTGTCTGCTCTCTGTGTCCATTCACTGTGCATTTTCCTGTGTCTGCTTGTCTTCTCTTTAGGCAGCACTGGGAACCAATCCTGGGACCTTCCAGAGTGGGAGAGAGGTGCTCAGTCTCTTGCGCCACCTCAGCTCCCCTGTTGCTCTTATTTTTAGAATGCTTTTGGCTGTTCATGTGCACTTTCCCTTCCAAATTCGTTAATTGCCTTTTCTATTTTATAAACTAGATTTTTGGAATTTTGATTGGTATTGCATTAAATCTATAAATCAGTTTGGGTGGGATTGACATCTTCACCATATTTAGTCTTCTAATTCATGAACACAGAATGTCTTTCCATTTGTTTGGGTCTTCATTGATTCCTTTTAGCATTGTTTTGTAGTTTTCTGCATATAGGTCCTATACTTCTTTGGTTAAGTTAATCCCTAGGTATTTGAGTCTTTTGTTGCTATTGTAAATAGAACGTTTTCCCTCATTTCCTCCTTAGATTGTTCATTACTAGTGTACAAAAACATTACTGATTTTTGCATGTTGATCTTGTACCCTGCCACTTTACTGAGCTCACTTATTAGCTGAAATAGCTTTGTCATAGTAGACATTTAGGAATTTTCTAAATATGGGATCATGTCATCCATGAACAATAAGAGTTTTTCTTCCTTTTTTCCTATTTGGATGCCTTTGATTTTTTTTTCTCTTGTCTAATTGCTCTAGGTAGAACTTCTAGTACAATGTTGAATAACAGTGGTGACAATGGACATCTTTGTCTTGTTCCTGATCTTAGAGGGAAAGTTTTTAACCTTTCCCCATTTAGTATAATGTTGGCTGTGGGTTTTTCTTGTATGCTTTTTATCAGATTGAGGAATTTCCTTCTATTCCTATCTTTTGAAGTATTTTTTAATCAAGAAAGGATGCTTGGGAAACAGATGTGGCTCAACCAGCTGGGCTCCTGTCTACCATATAGGAATTCCAGGGTTCAATGCCCAGGGCCTCCTGGTGAGGGCAAGCTGGCCCACGTGGAGTGCCAGCCCATGCGGGAATGCAGCCCTGTGCAGGAGAACCGCCTTGCATGGGAATGCCACCCCGTGTGGGAAAGCCACCCTGCACAGGAGTGCCGTTCCACATGGAGAGCTGGCTCAGCAAGATGACACAAGAAGAAACACAGAGGAGAGAAAATAAGATGTAGCAGTACAGGGAGCTTAGGTGGCACAAGAGTGTAATTGCCTCTCTTCTACCCTGCAAAGTTTCAGGATCAGTTCCCAGAGCCGCCTAATGAGAATACAAGCAGACACAGAAAAACACAAAGTGAATGGACACAGAGCAGACAATGGGGGAAATAGGGGCAGGGGGAGAAATAAATGAAATAAATCTTTAAAAAAAGAAAGGATGCTGGATTTTGTTGAATGCCTTTTCTGCATTGATTGAAATGATCATGTGTTTTTTTTCCTTTGTTGTTAATGTGGTATAGTACATTTATTGATTTTCTTATGTTGAACCAGCCTTGCATACCAGGATTAAATCCCACTTTATAAGTCTTTTAATATGCTGTTGGATTCCATTCACAAGTATTTTGTTGAGGATTTTTGTATCTATGTTCATTAGAGTGATTGATCTGTAATTTTCTTATAGTGTCTTATAGTGTCTTATAGTGTAATTTTCTTATAGTGGCTTTGGTATTAGGGTGAAGTTGGCTTCATAAAATGTGTTGAGTAATTTTCTCTCCTCTTCAATTTTTTGCAAGAGTTTGAACAGGATTGGTGTTAATTCTTTTTGAAATGCTTGCTAGCATTCACCTGTGAAGCCATCTGGTTCCGGACTTTTCTTTTTTGGGAGATTTTTGATGACAGATTTAATCTCTTTACATGTGATTAGTTTGTTAAGTTCTTGTATTTCTTCTAATGTCAGTGTAGGTTATTTGTACATTTTTAGGAATTTGTATTTCATTTAGATTGTCTAGTTGGCATACCGTTTCTCATATCCTCTTATAATTCTTCTATTTCTTTGATGTCAGTAGTAACTTCCCCCCTTTCATTTATGATTGTGTTTATTTGCTGCTTCTCTCCTTTTTTCTTTGTTAGTCTAGCTAGGGATTTGTCAATTTTATTGACCTCAAAGAATCAGCTTTTGGTTTAGTTATTTTCTCTATTTTTTTCCCTCAATTTCATTTATTTCTGCTCTAATCTTTATTATTTCTTTCCTTCTGCTTGCTTTGGGATTGGTTTGCTATTCTTTTTCTAGTTGTCCAGCTAAATATTTGAGTTAGGATCTTTCTTTTTTAATATCGGCAGTTAGGGCTATAAATTTCCTTTCTCAAGACTGTGTTCACAGAAAGTGGACTCGGCCCAGTGGATAGGGCGTCCACCTACCACATGGGAGGTCCGTGGTTCAAACCCAGGGCCTCCTTGACCCATGTGGAGCTGGCCCATGTGCAGTGCTGATGCGCACAAGGACTGCCATGCCACACAAGGATGTCCCCTGCGTAGGGGAGCCCGACGTGCAAGGAGTGCACCCTGTAAGGAGAGCTGCTCAGCACAAAAGAGGGTGCAGCCTGCCCAAGAATGGTGCCGCACACACAGAGAGCTGACACAACAAGATGATGCAACAAAAAGAAACAGATTCCTGGTGCCGCTGATAAGAATAGAAGTGGTCACAGAAGTACACATAGCGAATGGACACTGAGAGCAGACAACTGGGGGGTGGGAAGGGGAGAGAAATAAATAAATCTTAAAAAAAAAAAAAGACTGTGTTCACTGTATCCCATAAGTTTTGATAAGTTGTGTTCTCACAACTTAGTGTCAGTATATTTATTAATTTCACCTGCAATTTCTTCTTTGACCCATTGATTATTTAGGAGTGTGTTGTTTAGCATCCAAACATTTGCATATTTACCTTTTTTCTGTCTGTTGTTGATTTCCAGTTTCATTTCATTATGGTCTGAGAAGGTGCTTTGTATAATTTCAATCTCTATATATTTATTGAGAACTACATTGTGCCGTAACATGTGGTCTATTCTGGAAAAAGATCTATGGGCACTTGAGAAGATTGTATAACCCGCCGAGTTTGAATGCAATGTTCTGTGTATGTCTGTTATGTCTAACTTGTTTATCATGTTGTTCAGGTTCTGTTTCCTTGTTGATGTTCTGTCTAGCTGTTCTATCTAATGATGTGAGTGGTGTGTTGAAGTCTTCAACAATTACTGTAGAGATGTTTATTTCTCCCTTCAGTTTTGCTAGAGTTTGTCTCATATTTTAGGACATCTTGATTAGGAGCATAGATGTTTATGACTGTTACATCTTCCTGGTGGATTGTCCCTTTTATTAATATATAATGGCCTCCTGTATGTCTTATAAATTTTTTGCATTTAAAGTCTCTTTTCTCTGATATTAGCATAGCTTCCCCTACTCTTTTTTGGTTACTATTTGTGTGAAATATCTTTTTCCAGCCCTTCACTTTCAGCCGGATAATATCCCTGGATCTAAGGTGAGTCTCTTGTAAGCTGCATATGGATGACTCATGTGTTTTCTATCCATTCTGCCAGCCTATATATTTTGATTGGGGAGTTTAATCCATTCACATTCAATGATATTACTCTAAATGCATTATTTACTTCCATCATTTTATTCTTTGGTTTTCATATGTCAAATATATTTTTGTCTGCCATTTTACCCTTTTAGTTATCCATTCTGCTCTTCTTTCTTCTATACTCTCCTCCAGGCCTCTCTCTCCTGTCTTTTTCTTTCAGGCTCTAAGGCTTCCTTTAATATTTTCTGCAAAGGTGGATTCTTTTTTATGAACTCTCTTAGTTTCTGTTTGTTCATGAATATTTTTATATACACCTTCATATTTGAAGGATAGTTTTGCTTGATAAAGAACTTTCAGTGGGCAGTTTTTCTCTTTCATTTTTTTGGTATCTATATGTATATGTATGTGTACACACATATATGTATTTATTTAAGTATATATATATGTGTATAAAGAGAGTGAGAGGGGAAACTAGAAAGAAATACACATATAGAGAGACACAGAAACAGAAAAAGTGCAGGAGAGAGAAAAGAACCTAGAGTCACACAGAGAAAAAGAGCCGAGATTAGTTTTTCTCTTTCAGTATCCTAATTGTATCTTACCACTGTCTTCTCAGTCCATGGTTTCTGATGAGAAATCCATGCTGAGTCTTACTGGGCATCCCTGTATGTGATGGTTTGCTTCTCTTTTGCTGCTCTCAGAAAATTTCTCTTTATTTTGACTTTTGCATTCTGAGTAGTATGTGTATTAGAGTAGGTCTATTTGGATGTATTCTGATTGGGGTATGGTATGCTTCTTGGACGTGTGAGTTCATTTCTTTCATAAGAGTTGGAAAATTTTCAGCTTTTATTTCCTCAAATACTCTTTCTACCCCTTTTTCCCTTCTCTTCTCTTTCTGGAACTCCCATCACACGTATGTTGTTGTGTTTATGTTGTCATTCAACTCCATGAGCCCCTGCTCAATTTTTCTCTGTTCTTTTTCCTCTTCAATTTCAGCTGTTCTGTCTTCTCTATCTCTATTCTTTCTTCTTTCATTTCAGGTCTGCTCTTGTATGCCTCTATTATGTTTTTTACCTCACCTATTTTATCTTACATTCCCATGAGCTCTGTTACTTTTCTATTCAGGATTTCAAATTCTTTTTTGTGCTCACTCAATCTTTTCTTTTCTTTTCTTTTCTTTTCTTTTCTTTTCTTTTCTTTTCTTTTCTTTTCTTTTCTTTTCTTTTCAGATTTATTTTTTATTTATTTCTCTCCACTTTCCCCCTCCTCCCGCCCCAGTTGTCTGTTCTCTTTGTCCATTTGCTATGTGTTCTTCTGTGTCTGCTTCTATTCTTAGAAGCAACACCAGGCATCTGTGTCTCTATTTATTTATTTATCTATATATCTATCTATCTATCTATTTATTTCTCCCCTCCCCCCCCACCCCAGTTGTCTGTTCTCTGTATCCATTTGCCGCATGTTCTTCTTTTTGTCTGCTTCTGTTGTTGTCAGTGGCACAGGAATCTGTGTTTCTTTTTGTAGTGTCATCTTGTTGTGTCAGCTCTCCGTGTGTGCGGCACCATTCCTGGGCAGGCTGCACTTTCTTTCGCACTGGGCGGCTCTCCTTACGGGACACACTCCTTGCGTGTCAGGCTCCCCTACGTGGGGGACATCCCTGCGTGGCACGGCACTCCTTGCGCGCATCAGCACTGCACATGGGCCAACTGACCACTGGTCAAGGAGGCCCTGGGTTTGAATCGCGGACCTCCCATGTGGTAGGCAGACATTCTATCCATTGGGCCAAGTCCGCTTCCCTGTTCTGGGTCTTTATGATTGTTCCTATCAGTTGCTCAAATCTGGGCCCCGGACCCATTAGTTGCAGACATCCTCCAAAGGCCTTGGGGAGGAAGGCCGTAAAGCCAGAAAAAATGTCCTATTTCCTCACATGCACTTCCTTGGTTGGCCAGCACATGGTGCTCTTTGGCATCCCTCTCAGTTCAAAACCTGATGGGAGTGTGTTGGCTGCAACCTGGTCGGGATCCCTGTTAATGAGGATCTTTCCTGGAGGCTAAAAGTCTTGTGATTCAAACTTTCTCAGCGTTTTTCTCCATCCTTTGCTGGCAGCTTCCTCTCTTTCCATGGGTAGGAAATAATTCCACTCCCCTCTGAGCCCCTAAACAACCAGTCCCAGTCAGTAGAGAGGGTGGCTGACAGGGTTGGATTTCTTTAGTCCCATGCTGGCTCCCATGGCAAAGAATGGCGCCGTCCCTCCAAGCCTGGAAGGGCTCGTGGGACACGGCATACCAAATCTGTGGGTCAAAAGCTGAGTCATCCTTAGCCTGTGTTCCTCTCATTCCCATTTCCTCGGGAGGTGGATCCCTGTATCCCCCTTTGTCCCCTCTCCAAGGCCTGAGAATTCAAAATGATGTACAGGATTGGGGAGGGTGCTAACAGCTGCAACTGGTTTCAACTCACAATTTTGCCCTCAAAATTCTTTTCCTTTGCCCCTCTCTTTTCTGGGTGGTATCTAGCCTTCCCCTGGTGTCCTAAACCCTAGAATATTTTTTTCCAGGTTTTTTCTGCCTGTCATCTAGCTGTTTTTCTGGGATAGGAGAAAGTCCCTTGTCTTTCCAGTCTGCCATCTTCCCGAAGCCTCCAAGAACTTTTTTTGCTAACTGATTGGTCCTATATTTTCTTACAACATTCTATTTTTATTTTATGGTTATAATATCTTCTCATATCTTTTTTTGAGGATATGAATTCTTTTCTTTAACATTTTCTTCTTTTCCCTCCATTGTCTTTGTTTTTTCCATTTCCTTTTTTTTGTCCTTTGGTTTATTTACTTTCTTTTTAGCATTGCAAACTTTCTTCAAATGCCTGGTGATCCTGGTGATCCAGTCTTTAAGAATAAGCCACTAAGAAACTGATTTGAAGCAGGACTTATTGATTGATGGGTTTCACCCAATGATGTACTGGTAAATGTGTTTAACAACTAGATGTTTAGGGGGAAACACTCTGATATTCAGCATTTCCCAATTTCTGTGCTGTCAGAACTCCCACTATGGGGGTTTTGAGCATGTGGCTCAAACGATTGAGCTCTAGTCTGCCATATGGGAAATCCCAAGGCCTCCTGGTGAAGGCAAGCTGGGCTGCATGGTGAGCTTGTCTGCGCAGAGAGCTGATGTAACAAGATGACGCAACCAAAAGAAAGAGAAACAGAGGAAAAGACCATGAGAGCCACAACAAATCAGGGAGCTGAGGTGGCTCAAGCAATTGAGTGCCTCTCTCCCATGTCATAAGGTCCCAGGGTCAGTTCCTGATGCCTCTTAAAGAGAAAACGAGAAGACAAGCAGACACAGATGAACGCACAGCGAATGGACACAGAAAACAGACAGCAAGTGCAAGCGGCAAGGCGGGGGGATAAATAAATAAAATAAATCTTTTAAAAAAACCCGAAAACTCCTGCTATGGCCTATTTTAAACTGCTAACATGCCATGACTGGCCTTCATGAGTTGGTCTTTCATGAGTTGGTCTCAGCTGGCTCCAGCACACCAGTGTCTGGACTCTTTTCGTCTGGAGTCATTCAGTAGCTCTGGAGAAAAATCCTCTGGTTTCCTATCTGGGAAATTTATCCCTAGCTTCTAACATTCTGGAAGGAAGGCAAAGGAAGGACTTGTTTCTCTCTCCTCCTGCTGTCTGGCATGTCCTAATCCAGAGCTGCTCCCATTCAGTTTCTCTAGGAAAGAAACCTGCTGTGTTTCGGGTCAGGTATGGGTGGGTAGAAGTTACCTGGCTGCTTTCAGAGTGCAGTGGTGGAGGGGACTACTCTGTATATAAACATATATCAGTTCCCCCTGATTTTAGATCCATGCCTCAGCCCAATCTTCTGTAATAAATGGTACCTCCAAATACTGAATCATTTGTGGCTTTCGAAGGGCAAATCTCATAAGTGTTTCCTCTACAAGAGTTTGTGTTGTACTTCTGTCTGCTAGTTCCCCCTATTTTTCTGTCTTTTCTTTAGCAAAAATTTAATGTTTGGTGAAATTGCTTGTCCATTAAGGTTTTCTTATTGTCTTCATGGATTTATATCTTTTCTTTCCCCCTTTCCTGCTATTTTAATTGATTTAAGGAGGAGAGGAGGTCAGTTTTAGAGTTAATCTGCCATATTTAATCAGAAATCTTTCCTTTACCTGGTAGCCATTTGGTTCCCATAGGAAAGATGTCAGTGAATTAATGGTCTAGCAGAGAAGGAATGACCACATTTGTGGTTGTAATTTTTGCTTGATTTTGTTGGGTAGCAGAGGAAGCCATGGGGAATAAATGTGTTGATTTATCAAAATATCAGTTGTTTCATGTATATTTTTAATTTCAGAAATCTGATTTTTTTTCTTCATACAGCCCAGGAATAGCTGATAGTGAAGTGGAAAGAACCTAGGATTTGGACTCAGAACCCTCAAGGCTGAATCATAGTTCTACTGCTTACTAGTTCTGTGGCCATGAGCTAGTTAGTCTCCCTAAATCTTCGTGTCTTTCTCTGTAGAATGAGGATCGTATCCATGCCCTATATTTTTTTTCTGGGATTATTTTAATGACTAAATGAGATAATGCAAGTGTCTTCAGAGACTATAAGTGAGGAATTATCATGATTCACTTTTGTTTTCTCAGCTGATTCAGAAGAAAATGTCAGGAGTAGGGGTTTGGTTAGTTGATCCCTGTTGGGTAGAAAGTACAGAAAGTACATTCTCATAATAATGTCAGACCTGGCTAATGGGTTGATGTATTTATATTGTCCTCCTCATTCCTCCTTCCTCCCTTGCCCCAAATGCTTATTCCAGGCCTTCCAATAGAAAGCCTGACTACATATGTGATTCAGATAGGTAACAGTTGTCCCAGCAACAGAGCCTACCCTGCCAATGTCATGGTTACTCTCCCCCACTTTTGCCTTCCCCAGATGCTCCTGCAGATTGCTGATGATTTTATCGAAAGTGTGGTGACAGCAGCCTGCCAGCTTGCTCGGCATCGTAAGTCCAGCACCCTGGAGGTGAAAGATGTCCAACTGCATCTAGGTACGTGTCTCGTTTCTCCCCAAGGTATCCATACCACTGCTCCTTCAGGACTGCCAGAGAGAGTGTAGTCAGAGGAATCCTATGTCAGGATGAGACTTTTGGCTCTGAGATTTACGTATTTATCCAACAGGAGCATTGAAGAGAGAAGAAGAATCCATCCATGGCAGGGGAAATGAACCCAGGCTTAGAGTTTGAAACCAGATTCTGCTACTTCTTCTAAGTTTATCTTAGAGCCTGTTTCCTCATTTGTAAACTGAGGATCGTAATATCCTCCTTGCAGATTAATTGCTAGAATTATAGGTTATGCTTGCAAAGTGCCTGACACAGGCCTTGACATGTAATAAGAGTTCAGGAAATGTAGCTACTATTCTGTCATTACTGTTCAAATCATACTTTCTTGGGAAGAGGATGTGACTCAAACAATTGAGGTTCGGTTCCCGGGACCTCCTGGAGAAGGCAAGCTGGTGCGATGGACACACACAGTGACCTGACGCAACATAATGACTCAACAAAGAGACAGAAAGGAAAGACAATAAGAGACATGACAAATCAGGGAGCTGAGCTGGCTCAAGCGATTGAGCATCTCTCTTCCACAGGGACTTCCCAGGTTCGGTTCCCAGTGTCTCCTAAAGAGAAGACAAGCAGCCAGCAAGTGCAAACAACGAGACAACAAATGGAGGGGAATAAATAAATAAATCTTCAAAATAATAGTAATGAAAATTATTATAATACTTTCTCAGTGTTCCCTTCTAGCTTTTAATCTATTAATGCTTTCTTTTCCAAGAAAATTATAATTATATTGTACATACAATTTTTTAAAAAAATAATTTATAATTTTTGTTGCTGTCTGGTCTTCTTTTTATCTTTTTTTTTTTTTTAAGATTTATTTTTATTTACTTCCCTACCCTCCCCCCCCTTGGCTGTTCTGTGTCCATTCACTGTGTGTTCTTTTGTGTCCGCTTGCATTCTTCTCATGTGGCATTGGGAAACTGTGTCGCTTTTTTTGTTGCTTCATCTTGCTGCATCAGCTTTCCGTGTGTATGGCACTACTCCTGGGTGGGCTGTGCTTTTTTTTCACATGGGGTGGCTCTCCTTGTGGGGTGCACTCCTTAGACGTGGAGCACCTCTATGCGGGGGACACCCCTGGGTGGCACAGGACTTCTTGCATTCAGCAGCACTGCATATGGGCCAGCTCACCACATGGGTCAGGAGGCCCTGGGTACCGAACCCTGGACCTCCTATATGGCAGGCAGACACTCTATCAGTTGAGCCACAACTGCTTCACTTTACATACAATTTTGTATACTGTTGTTTTTTGTTTGTTTGTTTTTCTTCACTTAACAAAGACTAAATTTGGGCTCTCATTTTTCTGGGAGATGCTTACCTAACATTGATAACTGTAATTGCTTGGAAATGAATGACCCCCTTCTGTACTTGTTTACAATGTGATTAAAAGAGAGAGAATAATATATTATTGCAAAGACAGACCAAATAAATGAGGCTGGAATTATTAAGGGATTCAGTACAGATCAGCCCATGACTGATTACTGAAAGGCTTCTTCCCACTATTGAGAACGTATTGCTTGGGGAAGTGCTGGTAGTCTCAGTGGAGTAAATAACACACCTCTGGCTAACATTGCTGGTATTAATAGCATAGGGCAGTTATCTTTTGTTACTAACCACTCAAAAACAGTGGCTTAAAACAATAACAGGGAAGTGGATATAGCTCAGGTGATGGGACTTCTGCCTACCATATGGGAGGATGTGGGTTCAATCCCTGGTGCCTCCTGGTAAAAAAGAAGAGGAGAAAGCATGCCTCTGCGGTGAGCCAGTGCCCGTGTGGCAAGCCAGTGCCTGCGTGGCAAGCTAGGGCCTGTGTGGCAAAGTAAGTGCCTGCTCAAATGAGTCTAACAGCAAGATGACGATGCAACAAGAGAGAGACAAAGGGGAGAGTCAAGGTGAAGCACAGCAAAAACCAGAAACTGAAGTGGAGTGAGTGACAGGGAACCTCTCTCCACATCAGAGGTCCCCAGAATCGAATACCAGTGAATCATAGAGGAGAAAAAATGAGAAGAGGCCAAAAGAGAAATAGATACAGCAGATCACACAGCAAATGGATACAGACAGCAAAAACAGCAAGGAGGGGGAAGAAGGGAAGGGAGGAATAAATAAATAAATAAATCTTTAAAAAATATTGTGTGACTTACATATCTTTAAAAAAAGATAAAAACAAACACAAAATGCAGTTTAAAAAACACGAAACAATTACAGGGAAACGGACTTTGGCCCAGTGGTTAGGGCGTCCGTCTACCATATGGGAGGTCCGCGGTTCAAACCCCGGGCCTCCTTGATCCGTGTGGAGCTGGCCATGCGCAGCGCTCATGCGCGCAAGGAGTGCTGTGCCACGCAAGGGTGTCCCCCGCCTGGGGGAGCCCCACGCGCAAGGAGTGCGCCCGTGAGGAGAGCCGCCCAGCGTGGAAAGAAAGAGCAGCCTGCCCAGGAATGGCGCCGCCCACACTTCCCGTGCCGCTGACAACAGAAGCGGACAAAGAAACAAGACGCAGAAAATAGACACCAAGAACAGACAACCAGGGGAGGGGGGGGGGGATTAAATAAATAAATAAATCTTTAAAAAAAAAAACAAAAAACAATTACAGTCATGAGAAGGTAAAAATTCCCATTTCTTACCCACCCTCAAGTTTTTTTTCTCACTACTATTGAATGTTTGGCATATTAAAAAAAACAAAAAAACAATGGCAGTCATTTATTTTGCTCATGAATCAGTGTTTAAATATGTGTTTAAATTAGGTGGTGACATGGTCTGAGATCATCTTGAAGGCAGGCAGACTTCACTTCCATGTGTCATATCTGGACTGAACAAACAACTGGGGACTCCATAGTTATCTTCCACTCTCCCTCTCTTTGTGTTATCACCACACGGTCTTTTTTTTTTTTTTTTAAGATTTATTTATTTATTTATTTCTCTCCCCTGACCCCACCCCCCACCCCGGTTGTCTGTTCTCTGTGTCTATTTGCTGCATCTTCTTTGTCCGCTTCTGTTGTTGTCAGCAGCACGGGAATCTGTGTTTCTTTTTGTTGCGTCATCTTGTTGTGTCAATTCTCCGTGTGTGCAGCACCATTCCTGGGCAGGCTGCACTTTCTTTTGCGCTGGGCGGCTCTCCTTATGGGGTGCACTCCTTGCGTGTGGGGCTCCCCTACGTGGGGGACACCCCTGTGTAGCATGGCACTCCTTGCACTCATCAGCACTGCACATGGGCCAGCTCCACATGGGTCAAGGAGGCCCAGGGTTTGAACCGTGGACCTCCCATGTGGTAGATGGACGCCCTAACCACTCGGCCACCACCACATGGTCTTAATGGCAGCCCCAAAGTAGCTAAACTAATTACATGGTGTTTAAAGGCTACCAGAATGAGTCTCCTATGAGCACCTGGCAGAAGCTGCATAGCCTTTTCTAACTTAGCTTCTGATGTCATAGCGTCACTTTTGCTGAATTCTGTTCCATGAGGCAGTCACAAAAATTTATTCTGTTTCAAGGAGAGAAAAGAACATAAGTACCACCTCTTGATGGGAGGGATGTCAAAGAATTTGCAGGCATGGTTTAAAACCACCACAATGGATTATATTACTTTGAGAGTTTAGTTTTCCTATTTTATGCTTTAGTTATTGAGAATAAAACCAGAAAGCCAATTATTAAGGGTAAGAAATACTTATAAAAAAGAGCAAGAGAGAAACTTGAATACTCAAAAGCCTGCATGACCAGAAAAGTTTCTGTCGTGGGCCCAGTGGAAGCTAAATCATAATCAGAAGATTGCTTAGAGGGCGTGAGATCAGAAAATGGGGAATTAGGGAACCTGTATAAAATGACTTCTGCTCATCTAGGTCTGGTGCGTACACCCTCGCCCATGCCCCTCCAACAAGGATGGCCTTGCCAGTAGGACTGTAAATTCTGGACACCTCTCTCTTTGACTGGACTGGGATGGATACTACAATGTTTGCTTTTCCCAGTTTTCTACACTTGCATGACTGAATAATTTCCCTTTTGGCTCGACAGAGTCTTTCATTAGAAATGTTAAATTTAATTGAGATAATGTACAAATAATGTTTTGCATACTACTGCTTTGCACCAAGCATTTAATAAGCATTTGATTCACTAAATGATTGTCATTATTATATTAATATTATATAAAACACACATATATATACACACATGTATATATAAAATATACAGATACACTTACTTAAATATACATACATTCATACAGTAGGTGTGGTAGCAACTCTGTGTCTTCAGAGCGACTTTACGTATCCATATTCTGACCCACTTTGTGTTCATTGTAAAGTTTAATTCCCAGAGAATAATCTCAGTGTCGCTTTCAAGTACTGACAACAAATTTATTAGTAGAAGATTTGGGACATTTTTTCCCAAAAGCACATCTTGAACCAGTTCAAGCTAAATTAGTTTTTTTGGTTGTTTCCAGATAAATTTTGGAGGAAAGCTTTATATCAAATTCTAGAGCTCAATCTAAATAGTCTTTCTTTTTTTTTTAACTAATCACTTTTATTGATTCATATTAATAAAGCCTACAGTTCACCCAAAGTACACAATCGATGGTATTTGTCAAATCACATAGTTGTGCATTCATCACTTCAATCATTATTAGAGCATTTTCATTATTCCAGTAATAATAAATAAACATAAGCAAGAAAATTAATTTCTCAACTATCGATTTCTCTATGTTTCCCATACTGTACATATCTGCTGTTTCTGGCTATTCTTGGACAGTTATTTATTTGTTTGTTAAGCATTTTATTGAACTATATTCACATACCATATATTCTATACAAAGGGTGTAATAAATGGCTTTTAGTATGATCACAATGTTGTACATAAATCATTCTTTCAACACTATCCCTAACCTGTGACTTCTAGTGACTGTCTTAGAGGGGTAATAGTATCTAGTGGCACAAGGACATGGAGTTGTGGTGTGGGCATACCTATATCTATTTCCTTCTATATATTGATCTCAGGCCCTACGCTAAACACATTATACACATTATGTCACTGAATTCACTCAACCACCCTGGGAGGTAAATACTGTTGTTACTACCGTTTGAAAGATGAAGAAACTGAAAAGCAGCAGAGCTGAGACTTAGCTCTTAACTCCAGAATACTAGAAATGCCTTTCTGTTCCTAGTCTTGCTTTGGGTTTGAGTAGGGTTTTTTTTTTTTAAGATTTATTTTTTATTTATTTCTCTCCCCTTCCCCCCCACCCCCAGTTGTCTGCTGTCTGTGTCCATTCGCTGTGTGTTCTTTGACCGCTTCTATCCTTATCAGCGGCACCAGGAATCTGTGTTTCTGTTTTTGTTCCATCATCTTGTTGTGTCACCTCTCCGTGTGTGTGGCGCCTTCTTCAGCAGGCTGTACCCTCTATCGAGCTGGGCGACTCTCCTTATGGGGCGCACTCCTTGCGCATGGGGCTCCCCTACGTGGGGGACACCCCTGTGTGGCAGGGCGCTCCTTGCACGCATCAGCACTGCACATGGGCCAGCTCCACACGGGTCAGGGAGGCCCAGGGATTGAACCACGGACCCTATCCATTGGGCCAAGTCGGCCTCCCGAGTCGGGTTATTTTGAGCATAAAAGTAGGACAATTGAAGAAAGAAATAACTTTAATTTCCTGTGGAATAGATGGACCACATGAAAACCTTAGGGCTCAGCACTCAGCTTTGACGAATTTACCACTTCTTTTCAAGAAGCTCAAGTTGAATTCCTGACCCTGCCTTCCTGGTCCCCTTATCTCTGTGTTGGCTTCTTCCTTGCAGAGCGCCAGTGGAACATGTGGATCCCAGGATTTGGCTCTGAAGAAATCCGACCCTACAAAAAGGCTTGCACCACAGAAGCTCACAAACAGGTGAGGAGCCACCAGAGCCTCAGGTACAGCCAAGGCTGATCCCTTGAGCTATATCTCAGAAGAGAATGCTCATTCTCTAGGGATGCTCATCAATTGCATATAGCAGACTTCTGACCAAAGATCATAGAGGGCAAGAGGCAGTAGAGGACCATGGGAGTCAATCAGATATTTCCTTGGTGCTGTGCCATTCCCATGTAGGGTCTGTTTTAACCTCTCAACCTTTAAATGAGAGGGACCTCATTTAAAGCTGATTCTAGGTTCTTCTATATGTATGGAGCCCATTCCCTCCACACCTCCCTAATAAAATCTTCCTTCATTGTTGCTGATTTGAACACCCTGTATGACGCTGTGAATAGACGGTAGGTTAAGGAAAACAGAAATGTCCTGTACTTGTGCTGGGAGGTAGCACCTAGGCTGTTCCTCCAGATATCATGGCCTTCTCTCCCAGGACAACCTTTGTGCTGCCTCTCTTAACAAGGTCCTTAGAGGTCAGTATGCTGTGAAGCAAGCTGTCTTTTCTGTCTTAATTTAATTTACTACTCTGGTTTGAAAAGTGACCCTTTTTTAAACCCTTTTTTTACCTGGGCCATCCTAGGTGAGTGTCCCTTGCTTTTGTGTGGCCTGGTATCTTGAGTGGGTATGTTGACAGAGTTTATAGAGGAAGCCCTACAAAGGAACCTGCCAGTAGCCTGAATCATAGGACTAGAAGGGAGTCCCTCTAGACAATTGTCTGTCACTTTGATTCTGCTCTCTTTTCAGTCCTATTTATTTAGCCAACAAATATCATAATATTGGGGCAATTTCTTGGCCAAAAAGAGTGAGCAAAGCAAGATAGTAATTTGACCAGTGGCTGGTAATAGTAAAACTTGAAGCCTACGATCTGAATGTTTCTCTGGTGGGTTATGGTGGCAGTTGTTAGTCTTCAGTTTTTTTGCTATGGGCCATCAGGTGTGAAATGTCAGCTCCCTTCATGTATGGCAGTGGGTTTGAAATAGAGCCTCTTTCCCTATTTTCTTTACCATCCAAGAAAGGAAAAATTGGGATTGGGGGAGCCTAGGAAACACGTGTATTAATGGTCTCTCCCCTCAAGCCCCCAAAACCAAAGGCTGTCACCCTCTCCTGCCTTTTTGCTCTTCTGCTAGCTGATAGCCATTTGGGTATCTTGATCAATGAAAAGAGTCCATTGCCCATGTAAACATCTCTTGGGGCCCTGCAAATTGCTTTCAGGTTTGAAGGAGCCCCTGAGCTGCCCCATGACCTCAGGTCCTGAAGGCTCCAGCTTGTAGCGTAGACCATACTACCTGCTAGCCACACATGGATGTCCCAGACTTCAGGCTCCTGACTCTAACCCATATAACTGGCTTTTTTCTTTTCCTTTTTCCTCTTTTCAGAGAATGGCATTGATCCGAAAAACAACCAAGAAATAACACAAGGAAAGGTCAAGAAATGGACAACAATGTATTTGGAGATACTTGAGCTGAGGCCTCAGCCATCTCATCCATGGAATTTTTTTTTTAATGCTTTACAGAGAAGCATATATTTTTTATTAACAATGCAGCAATATCTATAATGACTGAGAGGATCTGCCAAAAGAATAAAAGCCTCCTACCCCAACTTCCGGTCCCTTTTCCCTGCCGTCTCAAAGAGGAGCAAAGTATCTTCCAGAGAAGATTTTATTTGTGGTTTATTTTATAAGTGATTGAATATGGGAAAAAGCATTATGGTCTTGTTTGGTGAGACAGTATTAGCAGGATTTGTAGAGGTTTTGTTTCCTTCTCCCTTACCCTCTCCCCCATACTTTGTTATGTCAGTGTTTATATGAATATGACTTTCATTTGCTTTTCCAGAATAAAAGAAGTTATTAATATCGACAGACACAGGGTGCATGGCTTACAGCCCTTGGAATACCAGAAAAAGTTAGGAGGGCAAGCAAGACTGAATGGAGCTGTCTAGTCAGCAGATGGCAGCACTGTTATTCATTTATGTGTTTCAGAAAACCCAGAGATTTTCTGTGATTTTACTCCACAGGAGCCCATACAAGAAGTAGGAATTTGAATCCAGTTTTTCTGCTTTAAGAATTGGACGTGATTGATCACCTTCTCTCATGAGTCCCAGACTAAAGAGGCATCCTGTTTTGAGGCAGTGTTATATGCCTAAGAGCCTTTTTTGATCTGCTTCTCTGGAACTCCTAGACAAAGTTGTGTTCATCCTTGGCCCTGAGAAAGGATGGCAGTAGCTTTGGGTAAAGACCTGTGTCCAGGTGCCTGTCTTTTATTGATTGTTGGTATCCCTAATCCCTGTATTTTCACCATCCTGCAGAGGATGCCAATCCCCTGGCTAATTGGGCCAAGGTCATGTCCTTCAGTGACACTTGGTATCGTCTGGTCTTGTGCCCAGCATAGCCCTTGTGGATTGTGAGTGTTCCATGAGCCTCAGGGAGGGTAGCTGTTTTGCCCAGGGATCACCAGCACAGATACATCCATCTTGTCCTATCTTGGTCCTCTGCCTCCTGAAGCTTCGCTTGAGATGGGACCCTGCTTTTCACTCCCTCCCACTCGTGTGTGGCCCCATGGCCCTTTTCTTCACAGCCTCATCGACTTCATGGATGAGCAGCAGAAAGGTTATGCTAATGTTACTGTTGCTTTTGGCTGAGGTCTCAATGTGGTGAGCCCCCAAGGAGGCAGCCAGCTTCTCTCCCTCCTCTGGCATCATCTGACCCTCAGTCACCAGATCACTCTTGTGGTCAACCACCAGGAAGAGGATGTTGAAGGGTCTCTCTTTCTCCAGAGCCTCCTGATGCCCACAAGTGATGTTCTCAAAGAATGTTCTATTGGTGGTATCAAACAGCAGGAGATCTCCAGCGTGTTCCAGTAGTAGGAGCAGGCCACTGACCTCGGCCGCCAAGAAGGAATCTAGAGTCCTCTATTGAGGACAGAAGAGGACAAGGAAATGTGTGTGGTTTAATGAAAAGAACTGAGGTAGAGTCAGAAGACCTCAATTCTTCATCAGCTTTGTGATGGGGAAGTGGCTGCTTCTATCTGTTTGTCTTATCTGTATATTGAAAGACTTGTTTGTTGGTTCAGCAAGTATTTATAAGCACTGCCTGTGCCTGTGCTAGGCATTGAGCTGCAGTAATGAATGAAAACAGATAAAGGGAGCAATCCTGCTATTGGATAAATGTAAACTTGCCACTCTGACTACGACCACAGAGGAGAGATTCACAGGGCTGGGGGAGCCCACAATGGAAGGGGGGTTCAGCACCAACTGGGGAGAAGTGCTGTTTGAACTGGGAAGTGAGGGATCCAGGTGAAGAAGGGTAGGATCTCTTTCAAGGGAGGGAACTGCAGGTGTACAAGCCTCCAGGCAAGGTAAAGAGGCTAATTGGGCAGGGCCATGCACAGCCTAGCAGGCTCTGGCAGAGTGGTCTTTATCCCAAAGGATTTTAAGCAGGACATTGACCTGGTCAGATTTGCATTTTGGAAAGATTGCTCTGGCCAGGCAGCATGGAGGACAGATAGAGAGCATGGAAGGAGAGAGGACAATCGTGGCAGCAAAAAGATATTCAGAAGGTGGCTGTCTGGAATAGGGTGGTGGTAGTGAAAGGGAGTAGAAAACTTAAGTTGTGCACTTAGCAGGACTTGGAGACTAAGTGTGGGGTAAAGGAAAGAGGGTTGTCACCGAGTGATCTAAGGTATCTGACATGGTGTGTCTGTGGTGCAGCTCAGCCCCCTACCAATGCACAAGACCTTGCACCTCATTAAGCTAGTAACCACACCTACTTGACTTTGATCTTTAGAGCCTAACACAGTGCTGGGCACACAGTAGGACTTAACAAATGCTGAAGACCTCACGGTGTAAATGGTGATAGATTCAGCTTCTTGTTTAGTCCCTTTTTCCAAGTGAGGAAACTAAGGCTTAGAGAGTTAAATACTGCAATTAAGGTCTCGAAGCTAGTAGTGATGATGATGAACTTTCAACAAAGTCCATCCGACTCCAGAGCCTGTACTCTTAACTATACCCTAAACTGTCTCCATAAAAGTCCTGTGGAAACAAAGATGGGAATGACTAAGGAAAGACATCAGCCTGTGCAAACATCCAGAGGTATAAAGAAATCAATGCATCAATGTGGCTAAAGCACAAAATGCAAGATTAGCAGAGAGTGACCAGAGATGAGCAGTAGGTGAGCTGGGGGTTGGATAGCCTTCACAGTAAGGTATGTGGGCTCCATCCTGGCTTTTCATGCTGGTGTATGAAGCATTGGTCCAGGGCTTGTGCCTTGGAGGCTGCCATATGTGTGCATTGGGATGGAGTATTATGGAAGGTCCAGCAGCTGCTCTCAGCTTCCCACCCTTCTTCAGCTTGAGTAACATCTTTCTTAACCATTGGACAGTTTAGGGCTCTGAGAAAGATTCCATCTGACAAGATTTCTAAAAACAAGCAATATAAACAAAAAATTGAAAACCACTGCCTAGGCACTGAGCAGCCAGTGAAGTTCTAGGTGAAGGACTGATGTGGTTATATTTGTGCTTTAGCAGGCTTGCTCTGGCTGCCAGTGTGGTAGAGTAAAGCTGGATGCTGCAGGAGGGGGACCAGCCAGAGAGCTGTTCTGTTATTTGGAATGGTAGAGGAACAAGGCTTGAGAATTTTTCCTAAGAAGGAATTAACCAAAAGGCAGGAGTAGAGGTTGGTCACAACAAGGGTGGTGAGTTCTGAGGACACAGAAAGAGCCATGTAGGCCCAGGAAGCCAGCCTGGAGAGGGTCTCGGAGACCTGTGCCTGCATGGGGTTGAAGCTGGGAGGGAGAGGGGAGTTGGGCAGACAGAACTGGATTGAAATCTTATAATTACCTGGAGTTAGAAAAGGCCCTTGGGGGAGCAGATATGACTCAAGCAATTGGACACCTGCCTCCCACATGGGAGGTCCTGGGTTCGGTTTCTGGTACCTCCTAAAGAAGATGAGGAGACAATGCCGTAACCAGCAGATGCCGTAACCAGCAAGATGTGTACAAGCCCCGAGCTGGCAACCAGCAGATGCCACAAAGCAGGGAGTGGAAGTGGCTCAAGCGGTTGGGCACTTGCCTCCCACACGGGAGGTCCTGGGTTTGGTTCCCGGTGCCTCCGCAAGAAGATGAGCAAACAGATGAGGGAGCCATCTTGAGGGAGGGGCAACCCTTGGAGGTGATGCAGGATAGCCCCTTACTTTACAGGTGAGGACATTGAGGTCCAGAGGTCATGTAACCTGTTTCCAGGTTGCTGGCAGTACAGCACAGGCTGAGATTCAGTTTGTGCTCTTGATCCAGAGTCCACCCTTCTATATGACCTTCAAGGTCTCTTCTTTTTTTTTTTTTTAAAGATTTATTTATTTATTTAATTCCCCCCCCTCCCCTGGTTGTCTGTTCTTGGTGTCTATTTGCTGCGTCTTGTTTCTTTGTCCGCTTCTGTTGTCAGCGGCACGGGAAGTGTGGGCGGTGCCATTCCTGGGCAGGCTGCTCTTTCTTTTCACGCTGGGCCGCTTTCCTCACGGGCACACTCCTTGCACGTGGGGCTCCCCCACACGGGGACACCCTTGCGTGGCACGGCACTCCTTGCGCGCATCAGCACTGCGCATGGGCCAGCTCCACACCGGTCAAGGAGGCCCGGGGTTTGAACCGCGGACCTCCCATATGGTAGACAGACGCCCTAACCACTGGGCCAAAGTCCGTTTCCCCAAGGTCTCTTCTTGATGAAATTCTGTGTCTTTCCTGGGCAGCAGCCTGGAGGGTGGTCTCATCCCCAGGCCCACAGCAGTGATGTGATGTGGGAGGCACAGGGAACAGGGGCCTGCCACTGCCACACTCACTGGAACCTTCCCTGGCCAGCTGTGTCCCAGAACTAGAAATTCACCTGGACCCAGTAGGCAGGGAAATCTACCGCCACTGAATGGCGCAACACCCTTGACAAATGTAGCATCTCAACAAGGATGATTTGCTCATAGTCAAGTACCCTGTGAGGAGGATGCAGAACTGGTAGTGCCAGAGGGCATCATGGAGGGCAAGGGGGCCAGCAAAGCACTGAGGCCAACCTGGAGGAAAGAGCCAGAGTTGAGGCTCAAGCCTCACAGCCTGGGGCTGGTTCAGACTTGCAGGGAGAGAAGTGGGGTCAGGACCCAGAGACAAAGGGTGTCCCAGGTCTGGACTCCTCAGGACACACCCAGACCTGGGCTTCGAGAAGCTGCCCATGACTCTGCAAGATGTCTCACCAAGCCAGGTCCCATCACGACAGAAGCAGCTTTCCCTGGAACAGACGCCGGGGCTCCCGTATCCATTCTAAATGATCCCCAGGTGATGGCTTGAAAGACTATGGGCAGCCCTTGGCCTGTAGCTGCAGGGAGTAAGGGCTGTGCAATGCAAAACTTGCCTTTCCCTGCACTGGGACTTGGCAGCCAGCATGGGAGGAGGCGTTCCAGGCAGAGCCCTGGGAAGATCTCCCCACACCTGACATCCATAGACTGTCTATGCCAGGAGTCAGATCTAAGAATAAACTCATAAAGCAAGGGGGAATAAGTGAAACAAGATTGGCATTCATTTTGATAGTTGGTGAAACTGAGTTATGGGTACAAAGAGTTCTTCTTTTAAAGATTTATTTATTACCCCTCCCCCATCCTCATCTGCTTTCTGTGTCCATTTGCTCGGTGTTCTTCTGTGTCTGTCTGTCTTCTCTTTAGGCAGTACTGGGAACTGATCCTGGGACCTTCCAAAGTGGGAGAGGTACTCGATCTTTTGTGCCACCTTAGCTCCTTGGTATACTGCTTCTCTTATTGTCTCTCCTCTGTGTCTCCTTTTGTTGCATCATCTTGCTGCGCCAGCTCTCCTGCACAGGCCAGCACTCCACTTGGGCCAGCTTGCCACATGGGCCAGCAGGCCATGTGGGCCAGGTCTCTGCTTGGGCCAGCTCAAGGGCCAGCTTGCCTTCACCAGGAGGCCCCAGAAATCGAACCCTGGACCTCCTATATGTAAGTGGGAGCCCAGTCACTTGAGCCGCATCCACTTCCTTCAAAGAGTTCTTTTTACTATTTTATATTTTATATCATTTTCTTTCTTCTTGAAAGATTTCTATAATTTTTTTATTTTTTAGGAGGTACCGGAGATTGAATTCAGGACCTTGTACATAGGAAGTAGGAGCTCAACTACTGAGCTACAGCCATTCCTCAATGAGACTAGGTTTTCTTGTTTTGTAATAGTTTTTTAATTTTTAATTTTTTAGAGATTTAAAAAAAAAATTATCCCTCCTTTCCCCTGTTGTCTGCTCTCTGTCCATTCTCTGCGTGTTCTTCTGTGTCTGCTTGTATTCTCATTAGGCAGCTCCCAGAACCTATCCTGGGACCTTCTGGAGTGGGCAAGAGGCAATTACTCTCTTGCACCACTTCATCTCCCCTGCTAGTCTTATTTTCTCTCCTCTGTGTCTCTTGTTGCATCATCTTGCTGTGCCAGCTCGCAGCGTCAGCGGCACTCCTGCATGGGGCGACTTTCTCCCGCACAAGGTGGCATTCCCACACAGGGTGGCTCTCCTGCATGGGGCCGCATTCCCACATGGGCTGGCACTCCCCATGGGCCAGCTCACCACATGGGCCAGTTTGCCTTCACCAGGAGGCCCTGGGCATCAAACCCTGGGCCTCCTATATGGTAGACGGGAGCCCAATTGGTTGAGCCACATCCGTTTCCTGTAATAGCTTTTTTAAAAGCACATCATCTACACGGTAGCCCTATAAATTCAGCATCTTAATCCTTTAATATAAGTGAGGAAACTGAATCTCCAAGAGGGGATGTGACTAAGGACAGGTCACACAGCAAGGAACAGCTGAGCTAGACCTAGGACGACCAAGTCTCAGCTCCACGCTCAGTGTTCTGCTACCCGAGATAGCCTCCCCAAGAGAATCAAACAGGCCTACCATCTAATGGGGCAGGAAGATACACAACAGTGCTGAAAATCTCCAAAGAGCCACTCAGAGAAGGCTCTGAGAAGGAACTGGTATATTAGGTAAGGTGGCATTTGAGATGAGACCTGAAGAATTAACAGTTTTGATAGAGATTGAGGATATTCCACGCAAGGGAACGGCACCTGCAGAGACACAAAGGGGCAGAGGGGACTTGTTAGCAAAGGAGCTAACATTTATTGGGCATTTAACACATACTTAATCCTCTGTCAACCATGTGAGGTAGAAATCAATCTCATTTGACCATCTATAGATGAAGGCTCAGAGAGGCAGAGGATAGAGGCCAGATTCCAGCCCAAAATTCCGGTTCTAGCTGCATGATGGACTAGGTGTGTTCTTTCTCTTTACTAGATGTTAGTGGCTCCCAAAGCAGGAACGGCCTTCAGAAAGGGTCCCACGGATGGCAGGTCCTGCTCTGATTCTTCCAAGGGGCAGAAGGGATAGATTCACAATGAAGAGGCCATAGGAGGACGATGGCAGGTTTCAGACAGAAGAAACTCAAGCAAAGGCCAGGAGGCAGGAAACAGCTCAAAGACCTGGAGGAGAGGGAGGCTGTGGAGAGGGGCCTTGCATGTGCATGCCTAGGGCTGGTCCTAAGGGAAGAGTCCAGAACTTCACCTTTGGTGAGAAAGCAGAGGCCAGTCCACATTCACAAAAGGGCATCAAAGCTTTGTTGGAGTCTGGAATCCTTGTTATTTCCCCAAAGTGTTTACTTTGTTAGTCTCTGTTCCATCATAGTGATTAATAGCAAAACCCTCAGGGGAAGGGGAGGAGACTTCCATTTTTTTAAACTCCTACGGTACCACAAGCACTACTTTTGATTTCTCGTTTAATTCTTTTGAAAACCCTGTGAGGTATCCCCATTTTACAGATGAGTCTACCTGAGGCTTAGAGAGATGAAGTGAATTGCCCAGGGTGCCACAAATAGTACATAGTGGAGCTGGGATTCAAACTCAGTTTTGACTGCCAGTGCTGCCCTATTTTTTGGCAGCTGGGACAATGTAGAAAAGAGGAGATGAGGTAGTTAAAGCCTCGTTCTAAACAGTGGCAGCAGGGGAGGCTCCAGCTCTCCAGTCTGCCTGCCTCTCAGCTGCCTTCTTTCTCTAGCCAGGGGGCAGGGCAGGACTGCTTCCTGCTACTGGTCCTGACATTCACCTATTAAAACTACTAACAGTCCTCTATTGACACCAGAGCCCTAGGGCATGAGGGAGGGGTCTGGTTTACCCAACTGCTGGGAGCCCAGCAGGGGCTCACAGGACGCTAAGTCCCTGTCTGAAATGGCCCAGCAGAGCTGACCTCACAGGGTTGCTGAGGGGCTAATAATAAACCAGTGGGAGACGTAGTTCAGCGTAGGAGGCCTTTCATGTAAGACGTGTTCATGTAATCCTCACAGCAACCTGTGAGACTGGAACCATTATCTCCACTTTACAGATGGGATACTGCACGGAGATTTTAAGTAACTTACCCAAGGTCACTAAGCTAGTAAAAGGATTAGAAATAATTATTGTTAAGAGAGGTGTGACTCCTGTCTGCCCAGTGCGCTCGGGAGGCGGCCTCTGGGGAGGCACAGTTGCTCTTCCTTGGATGTGGACCCTGCCTTGGGAGAGGCCAGGTCTCAGGGCCTGGGTCTCCAACTCCCAACTTGGATTTTGAGGAGGGGAAAGGGTCAGTTCTTCCTTCCTGAATCCTCAAAGCCTAGAACAGAATAGAGGCTCTTTTGGAAATTTTGGTGGAGAAATGAAAATATGCCATAAAGCAAGTCATTTCTCTCGTTTCCAGCTTTCCCCTCTGTAAAATGAGAATAATCATTTATTGTCAACCTTGCAAGCTTGTCATAAGGGTGAGTGACGGTGTTTTATAAAGAGGAGGCAGGACGGTAGGAGGCCTCAGCAGTCACCACAGGGAGGAAACTTAGAAACTCAAGGATTGAAACCTAGGAAGGAGAAATTATCAGCCACATTTTACTGAAAGGGAAATTGAGGCTCAAGGAGGTGAAGTAAGCGGCCCATTGTCACAAAGTAAGGTAAATGGTTGTGCTCTTTCTGTTATGGCGACTGCATATGCCCTGCCTATGCCCATGGCACAACAATGACCCCCAGGGCACATGCTCTTGCACCTGTGAGAGTACCTAATACATAAACACCACCTCCTCCATGATGCCCTCCCCGTTTGCTCCCGGGACATTCTCTGCTTAGCGTTCCTGTTGCAGGTTGGAAGCAGATTCTGAGATGGAGATTAGTGTGCAGACATTTAATAGGGAGTATTTTTGAGATCACTACCTACTCTTGGGATAGGAAGGGGAAGAAACAGGATTAGCCAAAGGAAGAATTTGTGCTGTAATGCTGTCACAACAGTGGCCTCAGCCAAACCCATAGAGAGCTCTGAAGCTGAGTTTGACCTTTCAGAGTTGTACAGAGTTGCGGGAGAGGCCAGGCCTCCCCACCCAATAGGCTGACACTGGATGCGAGCTGCCTGAGGGGCATCCTTCAGCCCAGGGCCGTTGCTAGAGACGGGGAAGTTGAGCCCGGTCATCTGGCAGCACTCCCAGCAGCTGAGGGGGGGGTGGGGGGAAGTGGGCCCTTCAGCCCTGAAGGGGGTTTTGGTAGCTCATTACGGTGTTCGCTGCATGCCCTACCTAGAAGCTGCTCTTTCGCGTTCATCTCTGCCTCCCGGACCCAGATTTGGTCCCTGAGCTTGGGGTGGGGGCACTGGACCTTCACCCCACTCCTAGACTCCTCCTCGTCCCAGGACTAAGGGGGTCCGGTAAGGCTCACTCTGGAATTCCCCACACCCTCCTCGCCTCTGCAGCGTCCAGACGCTGGGTGGCTTCAGCACGCAAGCCCGGGAAGCCTGCCAGAAATGGCCACCTCCCGGCCAAGCGAGGGAAGATGGCGATGGCAGCTCCACCATTCCTCACTCCCCATGTGCCGGGCTCTGACTGGGCACATCTCGTCCATGACCTCACCCATGCCCACGGCCTCCCTGAGGTGGCGTCCCCCACAGGAGCCATTTTGAAGATGAGGACACTGAGGCTCGAGGACAGGAAGTTACACACCTGGTCTTTTAGACCCTCCCTTGGAAAGGGGCTGAGCTCTGAGACCCCAAAATCCAGGAGGCTGCCCGTCTTAGGGTGCTACTTATGTTAACACTTTGGCCACATCCTACCATTTGCCCTCGGAGAGGTCCTAACACTCCTCCACCCCACCCCCATCTCACCTGCAGGTCTGAGGATGGCATTCCTCAACCCCTTCCTTCCCAGGTCAACACTGGCATGGGCCTGGGTGCTGCTTCCTGCTGGGAGGCCCAGGGCTCTGAGACTTGTAGATGAGCCGGACACCGCCCCAGTCCTCCTCCAGCTTGATGTCCCCCTGTTGCAGGGCCTGCCGGATGGCGTCGGCAAGGGTGTTGAAGGCCAGGTCCACGTTGCTGTTGTTTTGGGCTGAGGTCTCCACGAAGGCCATGCCCAGGGAGGCGGCCAGCTCCTCTGCCTCCTGGGCTGAGACATGGCGAGTGCTCTGCAGGTCACTCTTGTGGCCAACCAGCAGGAAGACGGCCTTGTTGGGGCCCTGGGTGGCCATAACCTCCTGGTGCCAGTCGCGGATGTGTTCAAAGGACTTCCTGTTTGTCACGTCAAAGACCAGGAGGACGCCCACCATGTTTCGGTAAAAGGACCTGGTGATGCACCTGGTATGTGAGGGGATATGTTGGGAGAAGTTTAATGCTTTTCAGACACCCTCAGGGGCAGGACCGTGTCCCCTGCGGCCCGTGCATCAAATGCCACACATCATTTCATGCTGCCCTGTTGACTCTCTGTTCTCTGTTTCTGCATCTCCCTTAAGCGACTGCGTGCTCCCCACCCAGTTAGGGAGCAAGTTTAATTCACATACGCTTCTCACCAGTCCTTGTGAATGCCTCTTATTTTCCCTCTTCCGAGTCTGTTTTCCCATTCTCTTTCTGGCAAACTCCTACTCATCCTTCAAGGCCCAACTTAAATACACCTTCCTCTGACATCTTCTTGACACCTCTCTATTTATGCTCCCGTGTGCCCTCTCAGCACATCTGGGTTCGTCTCCCCCCAAGGCCTAACTGTTCTCTAGGGCAATCCTCCTGCACCTGGGCTCCTGGGCAGGGCCCAGCAGTATTTGTAGGATGAATTACCTGAGTGGCAGGGGGCCCGGCCCAGTGGATCCAGACCCAAGGCAATGATCCCTGACCTCTACTTGGGCCACACTGGGGTTGGCCTCTGAGGGGCCCCGGATGGCCGGCTGGATGGGCACCGCCCCGCACCAGCCGAGGTCCCCTCCCCCTCCGGGCTGCCCCCTTCCCCTGCCCCACTCGGCGCTCACCCCAGCCGCCCTCCGGTGACCCCCGACCCCGCACCTGAAGCGCTCCTGGCCCGCCGTGTCCCAGAGCTGCAGCTTGACGCGCGGCCCCGCCGGCAGCTGCAGGGCGCGGCTGTAGAACTCGACGCCCACCGTGGGCACCGGCTCGGGCTCGGCCTCGGGCCCCGGGGCGCCCGGCGCGCCCGCCACGTAGCGCCGCAGCAGCGCCGTCTTGCCCACGGCCGCGTCCCCCAGCAGCGCGACTCGAAACTGGTAGCGACAGTCGCCAGCCTCCATGTCCCGCGGCTCCCCGCCCCCGCCGCGGCGCCCGGCGGCCCGTGCTGCGCTCGGGGCCCGCCCCCAGCAACGCGCGTCCCGGGAAGGGCCGGAGCCCAGCAGCCGCCCTGCGAGGCCGAGGCGGGGACGCCTGGACGCGCCCGGCACAGGGGGCGCCCGGGAGCGGGGCCGGGGGCGCGCGCCTCGGCGAGTCACTTCCCCCCGCAGCCCCAGGTCCTCCTGCGAAATGGGGAGACTCGTCACTCCCACCTCGGAGGACAGAGGGATTCCGTCGACCAGCCTCGGGCTTGGCGCGCAGCAGCCCCCAGCGCTTCCTCCGCGCCGACCTGTGCCGAGAGGGCCCGGGACAGTCTGGTAGAGGAGGCAGGACAGGGAGCCCAGTCAGAGGGCGGCTCCTCAGAGGGCGGCCACCCTTTGAGAGGGCTCTGCTGTGCCCACTTAGAGCTGAGGAGACCGAGGCTCGGACAGGTGGCTTGCCCCAAGTTCCGTTCGTCTCGCCCTTCATTCACCCCTTGATGCCACAAAAGGGAACCACAAGAGAGATCCCAAGAGAATCGGCACGTGGTGGTCGCGTTAGGTGAGGAGCAGGGTGAGGGCGGGTGGGTCAGCTTCCAGGATCCACCCCACCCTTTCCAGACTTGCCTTCCGCCTAGCCAGGACCGGGAGGCTCAAGTCCTGGCTGTCCCGGAGCAGCTCTAGGCTCTCGGTTTGCTGCCATTGACGACCTGGTCGTTCCCCTGTCCCGCTGTGGATGGATTTCACCAGTTTAACACTTTCGGCAAATTGGTTCAGGTAGGTGCATGCCCTCAGTGTCACAAACCACGTCACCTTCTCTCCACAACTTTAGGAGTAGGTACTCTCAGTCTGCCCATTTTTACAGATGAGAAAAGCAAGTCTCAGGGAAGTTAAATAGCCAACCCAAGGCCGACTCAGCAAGGACGAGTGGTCAAGTCTACCCTAGGCCAAAGCCCTGTTGGCTATTTCTGCTGCTGGCTGGACAAGTTGGGGATCTGGGAAGGCCCTGGTTTTCTTCTAGCGAATTCCGGTTGAACCAATGAATCACTTTTTGGGGTCTCCAGCAATCTCAGCTGTTGGTCACCTGCACTGTAGAAGCCCTAGGGGCCCAGGTCCCCGCTGGCCCCTCTGCCTACAGGAGGAGGAGAGGGGAGGCTGGGAATCCGGGATCATGAAGAGCTGTGAAAGTGGGTGTGTACTGGGGGAAGAGTCTTCCCCGCCGGCTCCGTCCAGATGGAGAGATTCCGCCCCACTCCCACCTGCCCTGCTCCTCCAGGCCGGAGCTCAGCTCTTCCTCCCCCAGAGCTGTTCAGCTTGAAAAATAGTTTTGTGTCAGGCCCCTGCTGGGCCTGGGGACACCTCCAGCCCCTTCTCTTCCCTACGACTTGAGCTCTGAGCTCCCACCGTGCTGAACATCTCTCCCCTCCTCAGCTTGCTGCCGGGAACTCTCTTCTTCCACTCTAACCAACCCCTACTTTGGCCCTTAGACAAGATGCCCATCTGCAGGAGGCCCTCACCGACTGCCAGATGAGGTCGCATCCCGTGCGTCTACCCATGATGTCTGTGTCCCTCCCGGGCTGCAAGCTCCTTTCAAAGACCAAGGTGGTGTATCCCCAGTGCGTGACCTGAAGGATTAATAGTAATTCAGTAAATCTGAATGGCTGAATGAATGAAATAAGGTGGTAAGTGCTATCCATTCATCCATTCCGTCAGCCAGTCTGTCAAATGCTATCAACAGAGCTGGAAGTCGGGCAATTAAAGGGTCAGAGATGACTTCCTGGGGGGGAAGTGATCTTGAAATTCCATCCCCAAGGATAAGTGGGAGCTCGGGAAGTCTAAGAGGAAAGACACCGCGGGTGGGGGGCAGCTGGCAAAGGCAGAGAGGCAGAAAGCAGCGTCAAATGCCGTTTGAAGCTTGCCCTCCCACAAGCCTTTCTGCTCAGCCTGGGCAGGCGGCGCACTGTCAGCAGCGACCCTTGTTCTTCCCTCTCCCCGATGCTTCCACCACGCACCTGGCACCCGAGACCAGATGTCAGCTGACCTCTGTCACAGACTCACTGTATGACCCAGGGACGAGTCATTTCCCCTCCTGGAATCCTGCTTCCTCTTCTGCTGAACAAGGCAAAGCAGAGCTCCCCCCCGGGTAATTCTGGAGGAACTGAGTTAACATCACAGGGAAGGGTGTGCAGATCTGGGCTTTAGTTCCAACTCTGCCACGTACTAGTGCGATGACCTTAGCCAAATTTTAGTTATTAATTCATCCACTCATTCCTTATTTCACTAAGTGCTGGCCAACCTTCATATTCCAGGCACTTGTACAACAGTGAAAACTACCGACAAAATTCCTGCTCTCGTGGAGCTCAAATTCTCATGGGGAAGGCTGAAGCAAAATACATGTAATGTGATGTCAGGGAGCAATAAGTGTTAAAAATAACAAAAAAACAAACAAACAAGCAAACAAAAAACAATCAGGCAGGGCAATGACTCAAAGGGTGGTGACTGCTATATCAAAATAGGGTGGCGTGAGGAGGTGACATTTGAACAGAGGTCCAGGGGAAGTGCAGGAGTGAGAGTTGAGGCTGTCTGCAAGGTCCAGGAGAGGAGAGCTCCGGGCAGGAGGACCAGCAGAAGCAAAGGCCCTGGGGTGGGAGTAGGCAAGGGGGACTCCATAAAGAGCAAGGAGGCCAGGAAGAAGGAGCAAGTGGTGGGTGATGAGGACAGAAAGCGGGGAGAGCCAGATCACATGTGGCTTTGAAGGCTAACCTGGGGACTTTGGCTAGGAATTCGAAGTGTGTTGGGAAGTTGTTGGAAATTTTTGAGCAAGTGAATAATATGATATCTTTTTCTCACTTATTTTTCACAGCTTTATTGAAGTGTAATTGACATACAAGAGACAGTACATGGGAAGTGGATATGGCTCAAATGATAGAGCTTCCACCTGCCATATGGGAGGACCTTGATTTGCTCCCTGGGGCCTCCTGGTGAAAAAGAAGAGAAAGTGTGCCTGCGTGGTGAGCCAGTGCCTGTGCGAGTGGCCACGTGGTGAGCGTGAGTGCCCATGTGGTGGGTACAAGTGCCCGTGCGGTGACCCAGTGCCTGCACGAGTGCCCACACAGTGAGCCAGTGCCTGTGCAAGTGAGTCATGCAGCAAGATATTGACACAACAAAAGGGAGACAAGGGGAGAGTCAAGGTGAAGTGCAGCAGAAACCAGGAACTGAGGTGGCACAATTGACAGGGAACCTCTCCACATCAGGGATCTCTAGGATTGAATCCTGGTGAATCCTGGAGGAGAGAAAATGAGAAGAGAAAACAACACAGCAAAAACAACGGGGTAAGAGGAGGGGAAGGGGGAAAATAAGTAAATAAATATTTTTTAAAAAAGAGAGAGAGACGGCATTTTAGAATTTACAATATGGTGAAATTGGAACGTGTGTACACCTATGAAATCATTACTGCAATCAAGATAATGGGGGCAGCGAACTTGGCCCAGTGGTTAGGGTGTCCATCTACCACATGGGAGGTCCGCGGTTCAAACCCCGGGCCTCCTTGACCGGTGTGCAGCTGGCCCATGCGCAGTGCTGATGCACGCAAGGAGTGCCCTGCCACACAGGGGTGTCCCCGCGTAGGGGAGCCCCACACACAAGGAGTGCGCCCCATAAGGAGAGCCGCCCAGCGCGAAAGAAAGTGCAGCCTGCCCAGGAATGGCGCCTCACACACAGAGAGCTGACACAAGATGACACACAAAAAAAAACAAAAAACAAAAACACAGATTCCCGTGCTGCTGACAACAACAGAAGCGGACAAAGATGAAGATGCAGCAAATAGACACAGAGAACAGACAACTGGGGGGGGGGGGGCGGGGGAAGGAGAGAGAAATAAATAAATCTTTTTAAAAAAGAGATAAGAACAGAAAAAAAATGAAACAAAATGATAAAAGTAATAAAGAATCAGAAGTAAATTATTTGAAAAATTTAAAAAAAATTTTAAAAAAGATAATGAACATAAGAGGGATTGTGGGAAGATGGCAGTGGACTAAAGGCAGAGCTGAATGCTCCCACAACAACAATGGAGAAAGATCCAAAAGCTGTCTGAAGGGCCTGCTTTGGTGGTGAGCAGACCAGGACAGTGCTACACAATTCCCAGGGTGAGGGTCAGAGAGACAAAGAAGCTGAAATGATAAACATGAGTTACCAAGCCCCTGAGGCAGTCGGGAAGGGTGCCCCTCCCCCACCCCCAAGATATTAAGCTGGGGTAAAACCCCTGGCTAACTGCAGCCAACTGAGAGGGGAACAGACGTCTTCCTTCCTGTTAGCTGTTTCAAGGGAAAAGGGAGAGGAGGTCAGGGTGCTTTTCTTCAATGAATTCAGCCAGCAGAGCCCACTTTGAATCTCCACTGTGGCGATTCACCGTAGGAACACGGAAAAGCAGACACTGAAACACCTCAGTGGAAAGGAGCACTATCACCATCTGCTGGCCAGGCTGGAAATTGCATGGGCAAAAACTGTTCATGCTGTCTGTATCCAAGCCCTGGGAGATCTGTGCTCTACTAGTGAGTCCCTGGTCTGATTTTAAAAACTACAGCTGGGCAATTTTAAAGACTGAGAATAAATAGAATCAAATATCAAAGAAAAACTGTGGGAGAAAAAACAATAGGCAAGAGAGAGATATTGGCCATCAGAGTAAATTCACCAACATATTCAGATACCTAGTATCAACAAAAAAATTGCAAGCTATACTAAGAAACAGGAAAAGATGGCCCAGCCAAAAGAACAAACCAAATATCCTGAAGAGATACAGGATTTAAGACAATTGATCAGTGATTATCATGCAACTCTCTTAAATCACTTCAAAGAATTTATAGAAAATATGATTAGAGAAATAAAGGGTATTAAGAAGACACTGGGGGAAGTGGATTTGGCTCAGTGGATAGAGCATCCACCTACCACATGAAAGGTCCAGGGTTCAAACCCAGGGCCTCCTGGCCTGTGTGGTGAGCTGACCCATGCACAGTGCTGATGCTCACAAGGGGTGCCATGCCATGCAGGGGTGTCCCCCGCATAGGGAGCCCCACGCGCAAGGAGTGGGCCCCATAAAGAGAGCTGCCCAGCATGAAAAAATGCAGCCTGCCCAGGAGTGGGACCGCCCACATGGAGAGCTGACGCAGCAAGATGACACAACATAAAGAGACACAGATTCCCAGAGCTGACAAGAATACAAGCGGACACAGAAGAACACACAGTGACTGGACACAGAGAGCAGACAACTCACGGGGGTGGAGAGAAGGGGAGAGAAATAAATAAAATAAATCTTTATTTTAAAAAAAAGAACAATATTAAAAAAATAAATAAAGACCAAAAAAAATCAAATTAAAAAAAAAAAAAAAGAACACACTGGGAGAGCATAAAGAACAATTTGAAAGCCTGCAAAGAAAAGTAACAGACCTTATGGGAATGAAAGACATGATGGATGAGATAAAAAATACATTACAGGGAAGTGTATTTGGCTCAATGGCTAGAGCATACACCTACCACATGGGAGGTCCAGAGTTCAAACCCAGAGCCTCCTGACCCATGTAATGAACTGGCCCACACACAGTGCTGATGCTTGCAAGGAGTGCTGTGCTATGCAGGAGTGTCTCCCACATAGGGGAGACCCACGTGCAAGGAGTGCGCCCCATAAGGAGAGCAACCCAGCGTGAAAAAAGTGCAGCCTGTCCAGGAGTAGTGCCACACACAGGGAAAGCTGAGGCAGCAAGATGACGCAACAAAAAGAGACACAGATTCCTGGTGCCACTGACAAGAATACAAGCAGATACAAAAGAACACACAGCGAATGGACACAGAGAGCAGACAACCGGGGGGTGGGCAGGGAAGGGGAGAGAAATAAAAAATAAATCTTAAAAAAAATACATTACAAGGGAAAGTGGATGTGACTCAAGCGATTAGGCTCCCATCTACCATATGGGAGGCCCAGGGTTTGATTCCCAGGGGCTCCTGGTGAAGGCAAGCTGGCCCAAGCGGAGAGCTGGGCTATGCAGAAGTGCTGGCCTGCACAGGAGTGCTGGCCTGCGTGGCAAGCTGGCCTGAGCAGAGGGCTGGCGCAGCAAGATGATACAACAAAAAGAGGCACAGAGGAGAGACAATAAGAAATGCAGCAGGCTGGGGAGATGAGGTGGCACGAGAGATTGAGCACCTCTCTACCACTCCAGAAGGTCCCAGGATCAGTTCCTGGTGCTGCCTGAAGAGAAGACAGGCAGACACAAAAGAACACACAGCGAATGGACAAAGAGAGCAGACAACGGGGGGAGGATTAAATAAATAAATCTTTTAAAAAATATATTAGAGGCAAACAGGAGCAGATTTGGATTGCCTGAAGACAGAATTAGTAACTTTGAAAGCAGAACATCTGAACTGGAAAAGACAGGAGAACAGAAAGAGAAGAGAATGGAAAAAATGGAACAGAGTCTCAGTGAATTGAATGACAATGCGAAATGCACATTCTTATTATCAGTGTCCCAGAAGGAAAAGAGAATGGAAAAGGGGCAGAAGAATATTTGAGGAAATAATGACTGAAAACTTTCCAACCCATATGAAAGACATAAATATCAATATCCAAAAAGGACAACACACCCTAAACAGAATAAATCCAAATAGACCTACCCCAAGACACCTACTGTTCAGAATGACAAATATCAGAGACAAAGAGAGGATTCTGAAAGCAGCAAGAGAAAAAAACAAAGCATCACATACTAGGGAAACAATAAGATTAAGTGCAGACCTCTCATCAGAAACCATGGAAGAGAGAAAGAAAGTGGTATGATGTATTTAAGGTACTGAAAGAGAAAAACTGCCAGCCAAGAATTCTGTATCTGGCACAGCTGTCCTTCAAAAATGAGGATGAGGGAAGCAGATGTGGCTCAAGTGATAGAGTCTACCATATGGGAGGACCTGGGTTTGATCCCTGGGGCCTCCTGGTGAAAAAGAAGAAAAGAAAGCGCACCCAAGCAGCAAACCAGTGCCTGTGCGAGTGTCTGTGTAATGAACCAGTGCCTGCATGAGTGCCCATGTGGTAAGCTAGTGCCCCGCACAAGTGAGTCATGCAGCAAGATGATGATGCATCAAAAAGAGACAAGGGAAGAGTCAAGGTGAAGCACAGCAGAAACCAGGAACTGAGATGGCGTAATTGACAGGGAACCTCCAGGATTGAATCCTGGTGAATCCTAGAGGAGAGAAAATGAGAAGAGAAGACAACACAGACAGCAAAAACAGCAGGGCAGGAGGAGGGGAAGAGGGGAAAATAAATAAATCTTAAAAAAAAAAAATGAGGGTGAGTTCAAAATCTTACAGACAAACAAAAACTGATAGAATATGTTACCAAAAGACCAGATTTACAAGAGATACTAAAGGGGATGCTGCAGCCTGAAAGGAAAAAACAGGGGTGAGAGATTTGGAGACGAGTTTGGAAATGAAGATTATTAAGAAAGGTAAACTAAAGGATAAGAAGACATACAAAAGAACGGCATGACAACAGAAAACCAAAGGACAAAATAGATGAAGTAAGAAATGCCTTTATAGTAATAAGACTGAATGTTAATGGATTGAACTCCACAGTCAAAAGACATAGACTGGGAGGCAGATATGGCTCAAGCAGTTGGGCACCCACTTCTCACAAGGGAAGTCCTGAGTTTGGTTCCCCGTGCCTCCTAAAGAATATGAGCAAGAAAGTGAGCTGACGCAATGGGCCAGTGCAGTGAGCTGACACAACAAGATGATGCAACGAGGAAACACAATGAGAGACACAACAAGCAGGGAGGAGATGTGGTTTAAGAATGTTTCCCTCCCACATGGAATGTCCCAAGTTTGGTTCCTGGTGCCTCGTATAAAGAAGCCAAGCAGACTCAGAGAGCAGACAGCAAACGCAAACAACAAGGGGTGGGGGAGAAAAAAATAAATTAAATAAATCTTAAAAAGAGAGAGAGGCCTACATTGATAGAATGGATTTAAAAAATGAGCCATCTATATGTTGTCTACAAGAGACCCACCTCAGACATAAGGACACAACTAGGTTAAAAGTGAAAAGTTGGATGGGAAACGGACTTTGGCCCAGTGGTTAGGGCGTCCGTCTACCACATGGGAGGTCCGCAGTTCAAACCCCGGGCCTCCTTGACCCGTGTGGAGCTGGCCATGCGCAGCGCTCATGCGCGCAAGGAGTGCCGTGCCACGCAAGGGTGTCCCCCGCGTGGGGGAGCCCCACGCGCAAGGAGTGCGCCCGTGAGGAGAGCCGCCCAGCGTGAAAAGAAAGAGCAGCCTGCCCAGAAATGGCGCCGCCCACACTTCCCGTGCTGCTGACGACAACAGAAGCGGACAAAGAAACAAGACGCAGCAAATAGACACCAAGAACAGACAACCAGGGGAGGGGGGGAAATTAAATAAATAAATAAATAAATAAATCTTTAAAAAAAAAAAAAAAGGGAAACGGACTTTGGCCCAGTGGTTAGGGCGTCCGTCTACCATATGGGAGGTCCGCGGTTCAAACCCCGGGCCTCCTTGACCCGTGTGGAGCTGGCCATGCGCAGTGCTGATGCGAGCAAGGAGTGCCATGCCACGCAAGGGTGTCCCCCGCGTGGGGGAGCCCCACGCGCAAGGAGTGCGCCCGTGAGGAAAGCCGCCCAGCGCGAAAAGAAAGAGCAGCCTGCCGAGGAATAGCGCCGCCCACACTTCCCGTGCCGCTGACGACAACAGAAGCGGACAAAGCAACAAGACGCAGCAAATAGACACCAAGAACAGACAACCAGGGGAGGGGGGGAATTAAATAAATAAATCTTTAAAAAAATAAAAATAAAAAAATAAAAAATAAAAAAATTAAAAAATAAAAAAAGTGAAAAGTTGGAAAAGGTATTCCATGCAAGTAATTACCAAAAAAGAGCTGGAGTAGAACAGATAAATGTAAAATAACAATATTATAATATATGAACAATAATTACTCAGTGTAACTAGCAAATTGTTTCTGAGATCAATATTCTGTACATTTCTTCATACAAACTAAGCACTTTTAATTGAGAAGGGCTGGAGAAGAGATATATTTTTGGATTCTTTTTTTTTCTTTAACCCTTTCTTATGCATACTCATTAATTAAAATTATCTGGATCAATAATGAGTTAGGATGACTACTGTTGAAACAGATTTTGAATTTTCTGCTGCATAAAATTAGGAGTTGCCATATTGTTTTTGTTTTGTTTTGTTTTGTTTTTTATTGATTTTGTAAAGATATTACATTAAAAAAGAATATATATATATATATATGAGGTCCCATTCAACCCCACCACCCCCACCCCACCACTCCCCCCCCCCCCAGCAACACTCACTCCCCTCATCATGACACATCCATTGCACCCGGCAAGTACATCTCTGGGCATCTCTGCACCTCATGGTCAATGGTCCACATCATGGCCCATACTCTCCCACATTCCATCCAGTGGGCCCTGGGAGGATTTACAATGTCCGGTGATTGCCCCTGAAGCACCATCCAGGGCAACTCCAAGTCCCAAAGGTGCCTCCACATCTCATCTCTTCCTGCCATTCCCCATATCCATCAGCCACCATGTCCACTTTTCCCACTCCAATGCCACCTTTTCTCTGTGGGCCTTGGATTGGTTGTGTCCGTTGCACCTCTATGTCAGGAGGAGGCTCAGATTCCACATGGATACTGGATGCAGTCCTCCTACTTTCAGTTGTAGGCACTCTAGGCTCCATGGTGTGGTGGTTGTCCTTCTTCAACTCCATCTTAGCTGAGTGAGGTGAGTCCAATAAGTCAGATTGTAGGAGCTGGAGTCTGTTGATGCTCAGGGCCTGGCTGTCATATTGTCAGTCCAGAGATTCAAATCCCCTAAATACATCTTAAACACCAACACCAACTACAATTCCAGTAAAGTAGGATGAAAGTCTTATGAAAAGAGATCCCATCTGAGTCCAGTTCCATCATGCAGAAACACCAGCTCCAAAGAAGGGCCATCTGACATGGCAGTGAACCCCGTCTGCCATGACCATAGAACCTGTGGGTCTCTTTAGCCCTCAAAGGAACCAATACCTGGGGATTGTATCTACTTTATCTGTCTCTTAGACTCTGCTCAGTTGTGCATAAGGGCAATCCTTCTGACAGCCTCCAGACTCTTTTTTAGAGACTCGTAGCCATATCAACTCATTTCTGCTTTCCATTTCCCCCTTATATTAGGTCAAACAGCATTTTAAATTCATGTTATTATATGTAGACAGGGATATTCTGCTGATCTGCATTGAACCTTTAATTCAAGGTCATTTTCTAGTTCCATCTTCAGCTGGTATTTGGTAGTGATCCCTCGGTGCCAGGGAGGCTCATCCCCGGGTGTCATGTCCCATGTTGGGAGGAATGCACTGCATCTACATGCTGAGTTTGAGAGTTGCCATATTGTTATCCACAGTAATTCATTCCAAAATGATGTGAAGAATTACAAAATAGGAATGTGATTATTCAGAAATAATTATGGCCTAAATGAAAATTAAATAACTAATGCAATAATCTATTTCATTCTTAGAGATTACTATGTCTAATAGAGCTGTAATATAAAAAATAGAATTATGCTATTATTAATCTCTATTATGTTAGAATTATTATTTACATTTATCAGTATTTGTTGGTATATTATCTATTTCTTATAATTGATTATATTAAATCTAACCTGGCCTTATACTCTTTTTTTTTTTAAGATTTATTTTTTTATTTATTTCTCTCCCCTTCCCCACCCTGTCCCCCACCCCCAGGCAGTTGTCTGCTCTCTATGTCCATTCACTGTGTGTTCTTCTGTGTCCCCTTATATTCTTGTCAGTGTCACCGGGAATCTGTGTCTCTTTTTGTTGTGTCATCTTGCTGCATCAGTTCTCCGTGTGTGTGGCGCAACTCCTGGGCAGGCTGCACTTTTTTTTGCACTGGGCGGCTCTCCTTATGGGGTGCACTTCTTGTGCACGGGGCTCCCCTATGCAGAGGACACCCCTACATGGCACGGCACTCCTTGCACGCATCAGCACTGAGCGTGGGCCAGCTCACCACATGGGTCAGGAGGCCCTGGGTTTGAACCGCAGACCTCCCATGTGGTAGACAGATGCTCTATCCATTGAGCCAAATCTGCTTCCCTATACTCTCTTTTAAAATTTGTAATTTCTTCTATCTATTTTTCTATTTTATTTACAATTTTACAGTAAAGGTCTTTTTACCAGCTTAAAAAAAAAGTCATTGATTATACACTTTGGATAGATCATATGGTATGTGAATATATACATACTGCTTAATAAACAAATAAATAATTGTGCAAGAATAGCCAGAAATAGCAGCTCTATACAATAGGGGAAACAGAGAGATTGAGAGGGGAGGAATTTCCTTGTTTGTTTGTCTGTTTTTTGTTTATTATTATTATTGAAATAATAAAAATGCTTTAATAGTGTTTGAAATGATGAACGCACAATTATTTGATTGTACCAAATACCATTAATTTTACATTTTGGATAAATTGTATGCTTTATTAATATGTATCAATAAAATTGATTTGTTTAAAAAAAAGAGTGGGGTGGGGAAAGTAACACCAAATGTAAGATATGGATTATAGTTAGTAGTAATATATATCTATTTTTTAAGATTTTATTTTTTTATTTCTTTCTTTCCCCCTCCGCCCCATTGTCTGCTCTTTGTGTCCATTCGCTTTGTGTTCTTCTTTGTCCGCTTGCATTCTTGTCAGCGGCGCCTGGAATCTGTGTCTCTTTGTGTTGCGCCATCTTGCTGCGTCAGCTCTCTGTGTGTGTGGTGCCATTTCAGGGCAGGTTGTGCTTTTTTCGCGCAGGGCAGCTCTCCTTGAGGGGCGCAGTCTTTGTGCGTGGGGCTCCCCTACATGGGGGACACCCCTGTGTGGCACGATATTCCTTGCACGCATCAGCACTGTGTGTGGGCCAGCTCACCACACGGGTCAGGAGGCCCGGGGTTTGAACCCTGAACCTCCCATGTGATAGGCAGATACTCTTTTATCAGTTGAGGCAAATCCACTTCCCATACAGTAGGTACTCTTTGACTTCTTTTGCTCAGCATCATTTTTAAGATTCATCCATGTTGTTGCATGTCTCAATAGTTTGTCCCCTTTTATTGCTGAATAGTATTCCACTGGCACTGGATGAATATACCACAACTTGATCTTTCAGTCACCTGCTGAAGGACACTGGGGTTGTTTCCAGTTTTTGACTATTACAAATAAAGCCACAATAATCATTCATGTCTGAGTCTGGGTATGGTTGTAGGTTTTCATTTCTCTTGGGCGAATTCCTCATAGTGAAATGGTTGGGTCATATGGTAAGTGCATGATTTATCTTTTTAGGAACTGACAAATTGTTTTCCAAAGTGGTTATGCCATTTTACAATCCCAAACACTGCATGAACTTTCTGGTGGCTATTCCACATTCTCCTTAGCACTTGATATTATCAGCCTTTTAAATTTTAGTCATTCCAGTGGGTTTGTAGTGTTATCTCACAGCAGGTTTTTTGTTTTTGTTTTTGTTTTCTTTTAAAGATTTATTTTTATTTCTTTAATTCCCCTCCCCTCCCCTGGTTGTCAATTTTCTGTGTCTTTTTGCTGCGTCTTGTTTCTTTGTCCACTTCTGTTGTCGTCAGCGGCACGGGAAGTGTGGGCGGCGCCATTCCTGGGCAGGCTGCTCCCTCCTTCGCGCTGGGCGGCTCTCCTTACAGGTGCACTCCTTGCGCGTGGGGCTCCCCTACGCGGGGGACACCCCAGCGTGGCACGGCACTCCTTGCGCGCATCAGCACTGCGCATGGGCCAGCTCCACACGGGTCAAGGAGGCCCGGGGCTTGAACTGCGGACCTCCCATGTGGTAGACGGACGCCCTAACCACTGGGCCAAAGTCCGTTTCCCAGGTTTTTTTTTTAACCTGTTTAAAATTAAAGCTTATCATTCATACATGAACATCCATAAACAATAAGTGTATAGTATAAGTTGTGCACTTAGAAAATAAACATGCATATCATCATACAGGGCTCGCATATACGACCCCACCACCAACACCCTGCATTGCTCTGAAACATTTGTAACAAACTATGAAAAAGATAGTCAATATCTTAAATTTGATGTATTTCCCCCCAACCCACCTTGTTAATGACATCCTGTATCAGTATTTCATACTTGTTATAGTTCATACAAGAATGTTCTCATATTTGTTCTGTTAACCACAGTCCATCTTCCACCACAGGACTCATTGTGTTATCCAGTCCCATGCGTTGTACAATCCAAAGTGTACATTCAGGGGCTCTCACATTCACCACAGAGTTGTACTGTCATCACCTCAGGCGGCTTTGAACATTTTCATTTTTCTAAAAGGAAAAATTCCATACCCCCTTATACTCCTCTATTCTTGTCCCTTAGAATTGATATAATATCTTCTTTGCCATTGCTGAGAATTATTACAATATTACTGTTAGCTATCATCCATAAGTTACATTAGTTGTAATTTTCCCATGTGTAACCATATACTTAACACTTCGTAAAGGAAGAACATTCTTATACTATTAACCACAGTCTTCATCCATCACCAAAATCACTATGTCCTACAATCCCTGTATTATTCTCTAGCTTCCTTTCGCTTGAACTATTACATCCACAGACTACCCCTTTCAGCCACAATCATGTTTATAAATCAGAAGTGTAAGTTATACTGACGATAATGCAGGGGTTCTTGACCTTTTTTGTTCCACAAACCCCTTTGCCAGTCAGGTCACGAAGTCCTTTGAGGTGTGGAAGTGTTTAATTTTGAGGAAGTCCCATTTATCTATTTTATTTTGTTCCTCATGCTATGGGTGTAAAGTTAAAGAAATGCCCACTTACTACAAAGTCTTCTAGATGTTTCCCTACATTATCTTCTAGGATTTTATAGCCCTGGCTTTTATGTTTAGGTCTTTGATCCATTTTAAGTTGATTCATGTACAGGGAGTTAGATAGGTGTCTCTGTTCTTATCGCTTCTCAGTTTCGACTGTTATGTTTTCTGTATCACTTATTCTTAATTCTATCATTTCAAGTCTGTTGTTGTATGCCTCTAATGTATTTTTAATCTCAGCTATTGTGTCCTTCATTCCCATGAGCTCTGTTATTTTTCTATTTAGGTTTTCAAATTCTTTGTGCTCACCCGGTGTCCTCTTGATGTCCTTTATCCCTATGCCATACTGTGTTTCAACCTGTTGATTTGCTTAAGGGATTTGTATGAACCTCACTGATTAGTTGTCCTATATCCTGTGTTATATATCTGGGGCTTTGCAATATTCCTTTGCTTGGGCCATATTGTACATTTTCTTAGTATGGCCTGTAATTTTTTGCTGCTGTCTAGGCATCTGATGATGATGATTTTACTCTGATGCTCAATTTCTCTCTCTTGCAAAGGGATTTAGTGGCAGGAGGCTGTATTACTGCCATTCTTTGATTCTTGGTTCAACCTTTTCTAGCTCTTTTTAGGATTATTATTGTTTAGTTGCTCAAAAAAGACCAAGGGCTCAGTAGTGGTTGTAGACCCTCTTCTGAAGGCCTTGAGATGGGAGCTGTGAAGGCCCAAAAAAGCCTCTCATTTGTTTACTTTTAATTTCCTTGCATGTACTTCCTTGTTCTGCCAGCAGATGGCACTCTTCCAGAGCCGTCTCAGTTCAAACTCTGGTCAGCATATTTTCCCTGCGAAAGGGACTGCAACAATGTGACAGAGAATCCTGCCTCAAGGCTATTCAGAGCCTGACAATTAAACTTTCCTAGAGGGTGTTGTCCAACCTTTGCCTCCTCCCTTTTTCCAGTAGGAAATAATTCCACTCCCCTCTGTGTCCTCGACAACCACTCCTGGTAAGTAGGAAGGGTGGTTGAGAGGGTTTGGTATATTTAGTTCCATGCTGGCTCCCAGGACAAAAAATGGTGTGGCCCCACCTGGCCTGGAAGTGCTCATGGAACACAGCAGACCAAATTGTTGGCCAAAAGCTGAGTCAGCCTTAGTCTGTGCCTCCTCTCTCCCCTCTCCTGAGGGAGTGGATCCTTGCAGCCCTTATGTCAGCAGATGCCAGTCAGAGGCCGGAGAATTCAAATCTCTCTGCTCTGAGGGTGGGGGGATGGGTGCTGGCAGCTGTAGCTGCAGCTCTTACTCACAGAGGTTTCCTGTCAAAATTTTTTGCCTTTGTCCCTGTCTATTCTGGATAGTGTCCAGCCTTCCCCTTGTGTTCTGTACCCTAAAATATATTTTTTTTTCCTCTAGCTACTTTTCTGGGAAAGAAGTGAATCCTGTGTCTCCTTAATTCTCCATCTTCCTGGAAGTCTTTGCCTAGTGTCATCTTCTTTTTTTTAAAAAAAAAAAATCAATTTTATTGATACATATTAATAAAGATACAATTCATCCAAAGTGTACAACCAATGGTATTTGGTATAATTGCATAGTTGTGTATTATCACTTCAATCATTATTAAAGCCTATTCATTTGTTCCGTAATAATAATATTAAACCAAAAACAAACAAGAAAATTCTTCACCTCTTGGTCTCCAGAATCTTCTTAATGCCTTTAATTTCTTTAGTCATGTTGTCCTTCAGCTCCATGATTTGATTTAGCAGATTTGTATGAACCTCATTGAATAGTTGTTTCAAGTTCTGTATCTTGCCTGGAACTTTGATATTTTCCTTTGTGTAAGTCATACCTTTGTTTTTCTTAGTATGGCTTATAGTTTTTTTTGCTAATGTCTAGGCATCTGCTCCTGATGCTGAGTTTACACTGATGTTCAGCTTCTCTCTCCTGCCTGGGGATTTACTGTTAAGTAGCTGTGTGCTACCACTGTTCTTTGACACTTGGTTCAACTTGTTCTAGACATTTAGGATTTTCCTCATTTAACTGCTTAAACAAGGGCTAACAACCCACTAATGGGGTGTAACAAGTTTCTAAGGGCCTTGAAGAGGGGTGTAGCAGTTTGACATGGTTATGAATTCCAAAATAGATACTGGATTATGTCTGTAATCTGTTCCGTACCTGGGTGTGATTAAATTATGATTAGGGCTTTGATTGGGCCACATCATTAAGGTGTTGAGTCCCCACCCCTTGGTAGGTGGGGACTCACAGATAAAAGGCCTGGCAAAGGACAGAGTTGGGGGCTTTTGGTGTTGGAGTTTGATGTTGGAGTTTGATGCTAACACCTTAAGCTGGAGCCCCAGGAAGTAAACCCACAGAGGAAAGAGAAGCCAGCCCCAGGAAGAGAGGACCTGAGCCCAGAGAGAAGCAAGACCCTGGAAGGGAGGAGCCCAGGAAGCCTGAACCTTCGCAGATATTGGCCGCCATCTTGGTCCAACACATGAAAATAGATTTTGGTGAAGGAAGTAACTTATGCTTTATGGCCTGGTAACTGTACGCTCCTACCCCAAATAAATACCCTTTATGAAAACCAACTAATTTCTGGTATTTTGCATCAGCACCCCTTTGGCTGACTAATACAAGGGGGGAAGTAAAGGCACATGATTGCCTCTTTTGTTTATTATTATTTTCCCCTTCTTTTCGTGCATTTTTCTGGTCTGCCAGCATCTGGCGGTCCTTGGCAGACCTCTCAGCTCACCCCAGGTGTCAGGGGGAACGCACTCAGTATAACCCTGGGGTTGGTGGTATAGAAGCAACGTCCTCAGGGCAGCCTCACAAAAAGTTTTTCTCAGAAGCTGTTCTCATCCCTTGGTCAGCAGCACCCTCACACCCTCTATGTTGTCAGCAACCAGCCCAGGGCAGTAGGGAGGGCATTTGAGAAGGAAAATTATCATTATTTCTCTGCTGCTTCTCAGGGCGAACAATGTTGGGGTCCACCTGGCCTGAAAGTGAGCCCTCAGCAGACCAAGTTTGCTGGTCAAAATCTGGGTCCCTCCCTCTCCCCACTCTTGGGCAAGAAGACTCCAGTGGTCGCCTCAGTCTGCAGCTGCCTGCCAGGGGCTGGAGGACCCAGTACTGTTTGCTCCAAGGGTGGAGAGATTGGCACGAGTTCCTTTTCTTTGCTCCCCTCTTTTCTGGGTGGTGTCTAGCCTTCCCCTGGTGTCCTAAGTCCCACCACACTTTATCATTTGGACATTTTCCTGGAGGTCCTGGAAAAAATTTAAAAATCTCCATCCAAACTGGAAAGGAAGAAATAAACCTATCTTTATTCAGAGGCATGTAAAACATCCTAGGGAAATCTTCAAAAAAAGCTACAGAACTAATAAGTGAGTTTAGCAAGTTTGTAGGATACAAGTCAATATGAAAAATTAATTGTATAGTTCATACTAACAATGAGCATTTGGAATTTGAAATTCACAAAAATAATACCATTTACAATTGCATCAAAAATATGATAAATTTAGGGATAAATTTGTCAAAAGATTAGCAAGACTGATACACTGAAAATTATAAAATGTTGAGAGAAATTAAAGACTAAAAAAAGGAGAAAGGGAAGCAGATTTAGCTCAATGGATAGAGCGTCTGCCTACCACATGGGAGATCCAGGGTTCAAATCCAGGGCCACCTGACCTGTGTGATGAGCTGGCCCATGCACAGTGCTGATGTGCACAAGGAGTGCCATGCCACACAGGAGTGTCCCCCATGTAGGGAGCCCCACGTATAAGGAGTGTACCCCATAGGAGAGCCGCCCAGCACGAAAAAAGTGCGGCCTGCCCAGGAGTGGGGTCGCACACACAGAGAGCTGACGCAGGAAGATGATGCAACAAAAAGAGACACAGATTCCCTGTGCTGCTGACAAAAATACAAGTGGACACAGAAGAACACACAGCGAATGGATACAGACAGCAGACAACTGGGGGAGAGGGAGGGGAGACATAAATTAAAAAAATAAAAATCTTTAAAAAGAAAAAGAGATTTATCATTCTCTTGGATGAGAAAACTCAATATTGTTAAAATGTCAGTTCTCCTCAAATTAATCTGTAGATTCAATGTGATACCAATAAAAATCCCAGCAGTCTTTTTTCTAAAATAGAATTTGATGAGCTTATAATAAATTTATATGGAAATAGAAAGGACTCAGAATTGCCATAACAATTTTGAAAAAGAGCAAAGATGGATGACTTATACTATTTTTTTTTCAGGACTTATAAAAAAGCTACAGTAATCAAGTTAGTGTAGTATTGAGTTCAGAAATAGACTTACACATACACAATCAACTGATTTTTTTTTTTACAAAAGCACCAAAGCAATTAGTAGGGAAAATATAGTGCTGGAACAATCAGACAGTCATATGTAAGGAGCATGAAAACCTTGACTCTTACTTCACACTATATGCAAAAATAACTCAAAATAGATCAGAGAGGGAAGTGGACTTGGCCCAGTGGATAGGGCATCCACCTACCACATGGGAGGTCTGTAGTTCAAACCCCGGGCCTCCTTGACCCGTATGGAGCTGGCCCACGCGCAGTGCTGATGCGCGCAAGGAGTGCCCTGCCACTCAGGGGTGTCCCCTGTGTAGGGGAGCCCCACGTGCAAGGAGTGCACCCCGTAAGGAGAGCTGCCCAGCATGAAAGAATGTGCAGCCTGACCAAGAATGGTGCTGCACACACGGAGAGCTGACACAACAAGATTACGCAACAGAAAGAAACACAGATTCCCAGTGCCAGGAGGAAGGGGAGAGAAATAAATAAATAAATAAATCTTTAAAAAAAAAAACAAAAAACCAAAATGGATCAGAGATAAATGTAAGAGTTAAAGCTATTAAACTAGGAGAAATTCTTAAATGTGTTTGAATTAGGTAAATTTTTTTATCCCATCCCGCTTTGCAGCTTGCTTGCTGTCTGCTCTCTGTGTCCATTCACTGCGCGCTTTTCTGTGTTTTTTAATTGTCTCCCTTTTCGTTGTGCCACCTTGCTGAGTCGGCTCCCCACGGTGCTTACAGGCCGGTGGCACTCCGCGGCTCTGCAGTGTGCGGGTGAGCCTGCCTTCACAAAGAGGCCCCAGGATGTGAACCCAGGGTCTCTCATATGGTAGATGGGAGCCCAACTGATTGAGCCACAGCCGCTTCCCTGAATTAGGTAAATTTTTGAACACTAAGACATGGCATGAATTACGAAAGAAAAAAATCAATATACTGGACTTCATCAAAATTAAAAACTCGTTTTTAGCACCTTGGCTGGTGCATGGAAACCAGACTGTAGGGGCAATGGCAGATTCAGGGCAACTAATTAGGAGACTATTGGAATATTCTGGGTGAGTTGATAATGGTGGCATCAGAGGACATGGTAAGAAATGGTCAGAATCTTGATACAATTTATAGAGGCCACAGGATTTGCTGATGAGTTGGACAGTGGGATGTGAGAGAAAGAGAGGAGTTCAGGGTCACTCCCAGGACTTACTGAGATGTCTGTTAGACTTCCAAGCAGAGATGTCAAGGAAGCAGTGGGATAAGGGTCTGAAACTTGGGTGAGAGATGGGGCTGGATATACACATTTGGAAGTCATTAGAAAGTTCTTCCTCGCTCAGAGTCTATCTCCATAAAACGGAAACGATAGTAGTGCCTACTTTACAACATGTATGTGAGGACAAAAATTAATTAATAGATTAAGCACACAATAGGTGCTTAATCCTTGGTAAGGATTTATGCTTTTATATTGCCACTCAGTCATTCAATGGACAAAAACCAGGAGGTGTTATGGTGCTGTGATTATGAGATGGGCCTCTAGGGAGCACTCTTGGATTCCAGGCCTTACTTTGCTTGTTAGTTGTGTGATCCGTGTCTCAGTTTCCTACTCTGTAAAAGGGGATTATCATAACACATACCCATTGGATTACTGTGAAAGCCAGGTGAGATAATCTAGCCGTTTACATAGTATATACTCAGTAGATATTTACATATTAGTGGAAGAAATAATGCATTGGTCTTCTGAGTCCTCAATTGCCTCTGCCTGAGAGGTTCTTGCCAAACCCCTGTCCCCCAAGAAGTCCTCATAGAACTCCCTCCCTGAGAATGACTCAGTTGCTTTCCTCTGTAAACCCATGGGGTCTCAGCGGATCCCTTTCCCAGTCTTGATGATTAATTCCTTGATTTTTTTCTTTCAATTTTAAACTTTTTATTTTTTAAATACTTTCAAACTTACAGAATAATTACAAAAATAATACAAGCCCCTACAGAGAGCTCCAACATACTCCTGTCCCCCAGATACCCAGATCCACCAACTTTTAACATTTTGCTTCATTTGGTGTATCATTCTATCTATCCATCAATCTATCAATCCATCTATCTATCCTCCTATCTATTTATTTATCAATCCATTTTCTGAACACAAGAGCATAGGTTGTATACATCATACTCTTTGACCACTTAATTCTGCCATGTGCCTTTCCTAAGAACCAGGATATTCACTTACGTATCTACCTTAAGTACAGTTATCAAGTTCAAGAAACTTAACACTACATAAAGCTTACAGTTTGTATTTCAATGTTTTCATATGTTCAGTAATATCCTTTTGAGCCTTCTCTCCTCCTTTGTAGGATCTCATGCAGAATCATGTATTGCCTTTGTCATTATCTCTTTAGTTCCTCTCTTTATTTTTTAATTGTGAGAACATAACTTTTCCCTTCTCAGCCACTCCCAAGCATCCTATTTAGTGGAATAAATCACATTCACAATATTGTTGCACCTTCACCACTTTCCATTATTAAAACTTTCCTATCTTCCCATACAGAACTCTATACCCTGCTGGTGGCAACTTCTGTCCCTATAAGCTTGCATATTCTCCAGTCTTTTCTTTGTAGTTATATTTGACATACTAAATCTGTAACCATCTTGTTTGCTTTCATCCCAACTTAACTTCATTAGTGTACACAAACGGTGTTCCTATAGCCCTTTCGTCACCTTTATGTAGTTCTTGTCACAAATTACACGTTTGTATGTAATTAGTCCCAAACCACTGATTTCTCATTACATTTTCTGCATTTGCCTTTAAGATCCTGTAGGAATTAGAAAGTTCAGTTGCAAACCAAAAGTACAATAGTACTGTATTTATCCTTATCCCTGTTACCCATACAGGAGAGCTTTATTTCTTCCTGTCTCTTCTACTATGTATTATCCTTTCCCTTCAACCAGTAGAACTGTCTTCAGCACCTATCGCAGGGCTGGCTTTGTGGTAGGCACACTCCTTCAGCTTTTGTTTATCCGGGAATCGCTTAATCCCTCCCTCAGGTCTGAAAGACGTTTTTACTGGATATAGAATTCTTAGGTGGCTTTCAGCCTTTTAAATATATCTTCCCTCTGCCTTTTTGTTTCCGTAGTTCCTGTTGAGACATCGGCAATCTCATGGAGACTCTCTTGTCCACATGATGTTGCTTCTCTCCGGCGGTTTTCAGAATACTCTTTGGCATTAGGTAGTTTGAGTATAATATGCTGGGGCGTGAATCCCTTTGAGTTTATTCTGTTTGGAGTTCGTTAAGCATCTTGAATATGTATATTCATGTCTTTCCTTAATGCCCGGTTTTGAATTTCTTCCCAGAGACCGAACTCCAGAGAGCAGGACGGGGTCCGACTCAGTCGTGAGCCCAGCAGTTTGCACGGGACACGAGTGCGCAGCGAGTGCTGAAGGAAGTCGGACAAGCCTCCCGGGACTATGAAGAAACCATTCACCTTTTTTTTTTTTTTTTTTTTTTTTTTTAATTTTTTTATTTTTTATTGACTTTGTAATAATATTACATTAAAAATATATATGTGAGGTCCCATTCAACCCCACCCCCCCATTCACCTTTTTTCCCCAGCCCTGCCTGCTCCGGACGCGCCGCCTCCCGCGCGAGGGCGAATGAACTACAAGTCCCAGGGGGCTGCGCGACGCGCGGGGCCAATCGCCAGGCGCCGCCGGCGGGGGAGGCTATATAAGCTCCCTCCCGCGTGTATTAGGTCCTTTTTCCCGGCTGCCGTTGTGCGTGTGTGGTAGGCTGTGTTATTGCTGTCCTGTCGCGGGTCCACAGCCATCCTTCGCCGTCCCCACCCTCCCCATGCCGCCACCAGCCTCGGAAGCTCCTGGGCTGCTGAGGCTGCAGAACGTTGAGCTCGGCGTGGAGGAGCTGGGCCTGTCAAGGCCGAGATGCCCTCCTCGCCGGCCGCTTGCGCGGCGACTGCGGCCTGCCCCCGCCTCGGCCCGCCGCAGGCCCCGCTCCCTCGCGTAAGTAACGCCGTTGCACGAAAAGCATTGGTGGTGGTAGTGGTGGTGGGGCGGGCCGGTGGGCAGCAGCGAGGCACCTGGGGGCTGCGGGGTGGATTCTGGGCCTGAGGAGGGTCGGTTTGGGCGGAGGCCGCGTGGTGTCAGGCAGACCTCCGGTTGAGTCTAGCATCTGCTGGGTGACCTTGAGTAGGTGACTTGGCCTGAGTTTCTGGCAGCATAGTGCATGCTAACGATGATGTCCTGGTGGATAATCAGTTTTCTGGAGGACGGGTTTTAATAGTCATTCAGATCTTGTTTTGTATCCCAGTGCTCTACTTAAAACTTTGGTAGGTGATCTTGAGCACGTAATTTAGTTGAGCGAAACCTCATGTGTAAAATGGGGATGATAAAGTGGTCTAGTAAAAATTTCATGAGACAAAGCATGCAAAGCACTTCTACAGACCCGGGCACATAGTGACAATGCGGTAAATGAAAACTGGTAACTGGCTTACAGGACTTTTTTTTTTTTCTTCCAGACTGTTCTGGCAGGTGCATTTCAGAAGGCAGTAAAGATGCACAGGACTTAGGTGAGTCTGAGATGGTTGGGCAGTTGGTCTGTGGCTGTCCTGTGAGTTTGTGGCTCTCATCGAAGCTGCAGCTGCTTCCACATAGCTACTGTGGTCAAAAAGGAGCCCAGAGTGACAGTTTTCCTTGACGGTCGCTCTTCTGTTTGCTGTAACTGATCTGCAACAATTTCAGGAAAAGACAGTTTCCACTGAATCTGCCATTTCTCAGGCGTGGGCTGAGACATTTATTGGCATGTTTCTAGAAACTTGCAGAATGGGGCTTTTCAGAAGTACCTCGCTGGGGCCAAGAAACAGTATTATAAAGGATTAGTAGAATATTTACTGGGAAAATCCATTGGCACACCTGGCACAAATCTCTGCAGTACTTTGGGTCACAAGCCAGAAAAGTTGAGTGAATCAGGACCAAAGATGAAGGGCACAGAAGTTGTAAAGTTGAAGTTAAGGGACACCTTGATACCTGAATGCTTAAAAGTATTGTCAATGGGACCATTCAAATTCTTGTGATTCTGAGGACCAAATGAAGGGAACACTTTGTTCTGGACAAATGTGTTTTCATCCTAGATGTGCAGAAGGAAGATTCCAGGATGACGGGTCTTTCAGGGGAGTGAGGACTCCCAGGGATCACAGAGCAGGTGTTGAAAGGCAGGATCCTCACGACCTGGTAAGCTTCTTGCAGAGACCCAGGGATTCACCTGGTGAGTTGGGCCAGCATGTTCCCAAGATCTCTGGTTGCTTGTGGCCAAGGGATCTCCAACTGCATGCGAGAGCAACCTGGAGAGACTTTGACAGCTCAGGTCAGCGGAGTACCTGCAGCTGCCACTCGACTTTCCTATAATGTCTCAGGACCTGGGCTTGGAGGGACCCGAGGCCAGGTGTTTCCATTTATTCTGCAGGTTACCCCTGAGTTTCCAAACTGTTAACACATCTGAAGATGCCAGCTTGTTACTGGAGCAGGTAAGGTTAGGTATTGATGACTCGATTTGGCTTTACCCTCTGGTTCCCTTTCCCATCCGATCTGAACACTGGTCTGGGTGGTCGTAAAAGGAGGAAAAGGAACTCTGAAGCTGACCCCACAGTGCTTTGTAGCATGTTGGTTAGCTTCAAACAAGGTTGAATTATCTTTTTTTTTTTTAATGCTACATTAAAAAAATATGACGTCCCCATATATCCTCCACCCCTGAATTACCTTTAACACCCCCCCCCCCCCCCCCCCCGCTATAATGGGCATAATCTTAGGCTTTTTGAAGGGATGGGTAAGAGTGTAGATGTGAAGTTCTGGGCAGCTGGCAAAGAGCTATTCAAATGACCTCTTAATTCTTTATTAGAGGTGTCCTCCTTTTTTAGGTTTGTGATACCTAGAAAGCCATCCTCATCTGATTATGGACCTAGAGTTGGGTAAGTTCAATTACTATATGAACATTTATCACTATTCCATGGATCTTTAGATAGTCCTGACTCAGTCAACACTACCCCACAGTGTGGCAAATAGAATTAGTGTTATTTTAGGTTTGTATAAAATTCCCAGCTATTCTGGCCTTCTTTGTGTGATATTTTTATTAGGTATTCATGTCCAAAGGCCATAAGTGTTTTCATTGTGGCTCTGCTCACCTTTAAAGCCAAGAGCACAGTCTAGCAGAAGGTCTGCCCTGGATCTTGGGCAGTGAGGGCTTGAGTGCTGTGAATGAGCTGTGGCAACTTGAGCTCATGCTGGGTAGCTTGGGGTGATGTTAAACCATGGACTCTTGTCTGCTCCTCAGGGGCAATGGAAGAAACAAATAGTTCTGTCTAGGGATTATTCTGGTTTACTGGTCCAGGATGAAACCTAATCTGAGTGGACATCTGTGGATGATAAATGCGGATATGGGACTGAGACCAGCTCCTAGGGGGATGCTTGGGTGGGGTTTGATTAGAGCAGTACTGACACAGTCTTAAACTTCCTTTTCAGGAGAAGCACTGAGAAGAGGCAGGCTAAGAGGCACCTGGCTAGTTATTAGGTGGAAACTGTGAACTCTGCAAGGAGAGTCCTTTGCTTTCTGTTGAGTGCTTCTATCCCTTGTGTCTGACATATTGATGACCAATAAAATATTTACTCTATGGAAATGCTTGTGCGACTTTTCTTGATGTGTCTTAGTCCCTATTTAAGTACCCCATCTTTAGTCACTCAGCCTTCATAAAAAGGGTGACGTCCAAGAAATTTGATCAGTTTCATAACGACATGTGTATGGAGTTCTCCTTGGGTGGGCTTGAGACTCCCTCTATCAAATTAGCTGCCCAGCCCTACCCACCTCCAAATCTAGTTTAGACTGACCCCTCCAGGAAGTACCTGGGCATTTCTTCAATAAGTGTCACAGGAATGATTATATAAATCGGAAAAGCAAATTTCCATTAACATCAGGGAGACAGGCATGAGATTTAGAATGGCACTTCAGTGCTCAGACTTGGGCATTTGGAAAGTGAGCATAGTGGGGTTGGGGAGTTTGGCCTCTACCTGCTTAGCCAACCAGTCTTGGGGTTGGGTGGTGGAGGACTTGACATCACTGCACATTGCTTTGACATAAATAGCCCCATCCTTTTTTATCACCTGAAGACAAGTATATGTTTGAATCATGATCTACTTTTAATTCCAAACAGGTTATACCAGCTGGGGAAATGATTCTTGTTCAAAAAAATAGAACTGAACCTTGTTCAGAGAAAGAGGACAACCCTCAGAAAAGGTGGCCCCTTGGTTTCTGAAGTGAAATTAGATGGATCACTCAATGAAGGTAGAAGGCAGGAGTATTTCAGGAATATTCACAATCTCAGGAAGCAGTCTATTAAAATCTTACAAATTATTTCCAAAAAGGTAAAAGTTCTGGAGTCCTCTCCCTCACAATCCATTCTAGCCTGTCCTGGCTACATCACAGCAGGGATCTCTGAAGACACTGTGTCCAGGGGTTGCCAGTGACAATCCATCAGTGCATCGTACAGCTCCTCGCTTTGCTCCATGAACTCCTTGTTGGCTTCAGTCACGTCCAGCTGTGGCATGGGGTCTGGAAGAGAAGCAGGGATGTGTTTGGAAGAGGTCCTCAGAGCAGTGTGGGGCGGAAAGGGTCAAGGGGAGAAGACTGGGTTGTAAGGCCCTAAGTCCTGGGCTTAGTTCCCAGCTTCTAGTACTCCGTTTGTCCTCTGACCAGTTTCATATTTGGGTTTTTAAAATCTGATCACAATTACTAAATTCAAAGTAGCATCTCAAGAATTAACACTGTCTGGGAAAAGAATTGTGTATCCTATATTTTTTAACTAATCATTTTTTATTGTAAAAGTGGTGTTCTTTAGAAATCAGGATAAAATACACAATAGTATAAAAATAATCCATAACAAACTGGCATATTCTTAAAATGGAGTATTACATAACAATTGAAAATGAACATCAGCTCCCTGCAACTTGGATGAATCTCAAATATAATGCTGAGTCTTGAATGAAAGAAGCAAGACAAAATATCTACAGAATGACTCCATATAAAGTTCAAAAATATAAAACTATACCTATTATTTAGGGAAACAAACATATTTAGGTAATACAACTATAAAGAGAAGGAAATGATTACCAAAATATAAACAGAATAGTCTTCCTTGTAGTGAAGGAGGACCTTGTGGCTGGTGGAGGGGGGGTACGAGGGTGGCTTTTGGGAGCTGGCACTGTTCTCTTGCTCTTGAGTGACGGTTTCATGGGGGATTACTCTACTGGCAGAGTAAACCATCTTATGTATTTTTCCATATGCACTTTATATTTCACATCAGAGATGTATTCACCAAATGCAATGAATGTCTCATGATGATGTTGGAGATTGTTGTTATGGGGGGGAAGAGTGGAGTGAGGGGGGTGGGGGGATATATGGGGACCTCATATTTTTTGAATGTAATATTAAAAAAATAAAGACAAAAAAAAATATTACAAAGAACTTTGAAATAAGTTCCCTGAAAAAAAAAAGTTTAAAAAATCCTAATTACTACAGCTGTTAAAATTTCATGCTTTTTGATCTTGTTTTGGTTTAAAATGCATAAAAACAAATCTATCCGTGCATTTAAAAAGTCACTGAAGAGAATTTTTTAAAAACCCAACTCACTGAAGAAATTAAAGACCTAAATACAAGGGAAGATATTCCAGGAAGCGGACTTGGCCCAGTGGTTAGGGCGTCCATCTACCACATGGGAGGTCCGTGGTTCAAACCCCAGGCCTCCTTGACCCGTGTGCAGCTGGCCCATGTGCAGTGCTGATGCACGCAAGGAGTGCCCTGCCATGCAGGGGTGTCCCCCGCGTAGGGGAGCCCCACATGCAAGGTGTGCGCCCTGTAAGGAGAGCGGCCCAGTGCGAAAGAAAATGCAGCCTGCCCAGGAATGGCACCGCACACATGGAAGGATGACGCAGCAAGATGACACAACAAAAAGGAAACACAGATTCCCGTGCTGCTGACAACAACAGAAGCGGACAAAGAAGACGCAGCAAATAGACACAGAGAACAGACAACCGGGGTGGGGGGGGAAGGGGAGAGAAATAAATAAATAAATCAAAAAAAAAAGAACAATGGTTTCTTAGTTATGACTCAAGCAGCACAAGCAACAAAAGAAAAATAAATTGGACTGCATCAAAATTTAAAACTTCTGTGCTTTAAAGAACACGATCAAGAAAGTAAAAAGATAATTCTCAGAATGAGAGAAAATATTTGCAAATGATATATTTGATAAGGGACTAGTATCCAGAATATATAATATAAAGAACTCATAACTCAACCATAAAAAGATAACCCAGGGGAGTGGATGTGGCTCAAGTGGTTGAGTGCCTGCTTCCCACATGGGAGGTCTTGGGTTCGGTCCCTCATGCCTTCTAAAAAAAAACACAAGCTAAACAAATGAAAAAATCTACTCAGGAGAGCTGATGTGGCTCAGCGAATGAACACCAGCTTCCCACATATGAGGTCCCAGGTTCAATCCCCAAGCCTTGGTGCCTCAAAACAACAACAACACAACAAGGATAACCCAATTTAAAAATGGGCAAAAGATGTCGATTTCTCAGAAGATATACAAATGGCCAATAAGCAAATGAAAAGATACTCAACATAATCAATAATGGCAAATAAAAACTACAAAATGTCAAACCCACTGGGCTGGCTATAACGAAAAAGAAAAATGTTGGCAAGGATGTGGAAAAATTAGAACGCTTTAAAAACTGCTGGTGGGAATGTAAAATGCTACAGCCACTTTGGCAGTTCCTCAAATGGTTAACCACAGAGTTTAACAAAAGATCCAGCAATTCTACTCCTAGGTATATTCCCAAATGAAATGAAAAAATAAATCCACACAAAAACTTGTATAGGAATGTTTATAGCAGTATTATTCATAATAGCCAAAGAGCAGAAACAACCTAAATGTCTGTGAACTGATGAATGAATAAATAAAATTAAGGGCTATTAATACAGTGAAATTATTCACTCATTAAAAAAAAAAATACTGATACATGGCTGAACCTTGAAAACATTATGCTCAGTGAAAGAAGTCAGTCACAAAAGACCCACATATTGTATGAAAAAGACCCACATATTGTATGATTCCACTTAAATGTAATGTACAGAATAGGCAAATCCACAGACACAAGTTTTAAAGTGGTTGCCAAGGACTGGGAAGATGGGTGTGTGTGGAGTGGCTACTCTTGATGCTGAGTTTCTTTTTGGCACAATGAAAATGCTCTGGAATTAGACAGAGGTGTGGTTGTGCAGCTTTGTGACTATACTAAAAAAATCACTGAATTGTACATTTTCAAAGGGTAAATTTTATGGTGTGTGAATTTTATCTAAAAAAAAAGGCAAACCTATAAAAACAACTAACTGGGATCTTGCCATGTATCCTGTTTTATATACGGCCTTTTTTCACTGAAAGTATTTTCCTATGTCAATATTCTTAGAAGGAAATGTGATTTTAAAAAATGGCTACTGTTAATGGTTTAAGCAATCCTATACCATTGGATATTTATCTGTACTGGTAATTGTCATTTTGGGATAAAATCTTTTCAGTAAAACAATTGTTTCAAAGGGTATGAACATTGCAAGAACTAACTTTTTAGAGAAATGTAGTATTTTAGTTTGAATTCGATTATTAAAAGTGAAAGTAGGGAGGGGATGTAGCTCAGGGGTTGAGCACCTGCTTCCATGTATGAGCTCGTGGGTTCAATCCCTAGAACCTCCTTAAAAAAAAGTAATAGTGTGTTTAAACTCTTTTTCTTTGTGGTTTATAAGCCATTTTGCATTCTTTGGTAAACTATTTCCAGCTTTCTCACCTACTCTTAAAAGTCTGTTTCTCTTTCTAGACCTCTTTCCAGATCATGTGAACTCTGCCTGCTGCTGCAACCATAAGGATCTTCCTTTCTCTTGTCCTTTTAATCTAAATTATAAGAGTTTAAGCTCTGAGCATTTACAGAGGCTCCCAAACAGGAGCTGTAAGGAAGCAGAGCATGAACAGCCTGGTCATCCAGTCAGTGTAAAATGGCTTGGGGAACTGATCAGGAAAAGGCTTGATCAAGGGCAGGCATTTGTGTGCTGAAGACTGATATTGCAACTTTCCTCACGCTCAAGTTAAGGGCTTGGAAGAGGACCCATGAAATCAAGGAAGAGATGAAGGATAGCAGTCCCTGCTGTGCCTACCTCACTTAATGCTTAGTAAGTCCATTAGGAGGCATCACAAAGCAGTGGTTAAAGAGCAAGAACTCTACTTCAAGACTAAAGGGAGCCTCTCCTGTTACTTTTACTGGAACTGTAGTTGGTGCTGGGGTTTAATGTATACCCAGGGGACCTGAATCTCCGGTCTGACCATGTGATAGCCAGGCCCTGAGCCTCAACAGACTTCAGCTCCTACACTCTGGTTTACTGGACTTACCCCACTCAGCTAACATGGAGTGAAGAAGGTCAAACACCACACCAGGGAGCCAAGAGTGCCTACAACTGAAAGCAGGATTGCATTCAGCATCCATGTGGAATCTAAGCCCCCTCTTGTTACAGATGTGGAGTGGACACAACCATTCCAAGGTCCACAGGATGGAGGAATAGAGTATGGATTAGAGTGGACTTACTGATAATCTATTCATGAACTATTGTGATTAGTAATCGAAGAAAATGTGGCATTGGTGTGGAAAAAGTGGCCATGGTGGCTGCTGGGGGTAGGGAATGGGAGGAAGAGATGAGATGTGGAGGCGTTTTCGGGACTTGGAGTTGTCCTGGGTGATGCTGTAGGGACAGTTACCGGACACTGTATGTCCTCCCATGGCCCACTGGGTGGAACATGGTAGAATGTGGACTATGATGTGGACCATTGACCATGAGGTGCAGCAGTACTCTGAGATGTATTCACCAAATGCAATGAATGTCTCATGATGATGGAGGAGATTGTTGTTATGGGGGGAGGAGTGGGGTGAGGGGGTTGGGGGTTATTTGGGGACCTCATATTTTTTTAATGTAATATTATAAAAATAAAGACAAAAAAAAAAAAAAGACTAAAGGGATTTGAAGACTGGCTCTATCTCTAGCTACTATGTTGCAGCCTATAACTATATTGACCTTGAACTTCTCCACCTTTGTTTGCTCATCTATAAAAACAAAATACCTATGGTACTTCATTAAATTTTTATGAAGATTAAATGAGTTAATGCATGTAAAGTGCTTAAACAGAGCCCAGCACATACTAAACTCTTAGTAACTGTTCACTATTATTATTGCTAATCCTCTAAGTCTCAGTTTTTTGAGGATTAATGGGGATTACTCTATAATACCTGCCTATCAGTGTTGATGAATAGCAGTGCTTGGCACATGGGTACCACTCAAAATACGCTGGCTATATTTCAAGTGGATGAAAACGGGGGGCGGGGGGGAGAGGCAAGCAGGGAAGGGGAGAGAAATAAAAATAAATAAATAAATCTTAAAAAAAAAAGAGAGAGACTAGAAAATTCTAAAGACCTATACACAGATACAATAATTAGCTTAGTTATCTCCAAAGAGGAGGCAGAGTGTCCTGGGGGTAAGAGTCAAGAGCACAGAAAGGCAGGGGTTCTGGTCCTGACCTTCCTCCTAATTTATGGTGTGACCTTGAGCAAATCCCTCAGGCTCCCGGGGTCTCTAGCTCCCTGACCGACAGTCAGCTTGGAGGGCCTGTATCCTGCCCAGCTCACCCCACAATAAATAAAAACCACAAAACTGTTATAATCAGATGACAGTGCATATGTGAAAGTGCTTCAAAATGCCTGACAGTGATCTATTTCCATTAAAAGATATTTTACTTACAGATTACATTGGCCCTATTACCTTCTTGAAGAATAATCCTTAAAATATTTTTTTTGCCCCGCCTCCCTTAAGTTTTTTTTATACCTTTTTTATACCTTAAATTTTTTTGTTTTGTCTGTTTTTAAAGACGTCAGACTGTTTCTATGTCAGCGGAGCCCTGAAGCCCAGCATCATGTGGTCAACTCTTCCCAGTTCTTCCGGCCTGCCCTGCCTGGGCAGCTAACAAAATGATGACGGGCCAGCACCAGCCCAAAAGGAAGCACTATCTTCAACTGCAAGCAAAACAATTCCATTCCTCTGCCCCATAATATCTACATTTCCTCTCAGCCTGAAGTAATCAGAGCGGACATTGTCCCAAATCCTACAAGACTGAGAAATGAACAAAAATAAGGGGGGATCCCACAACAATGTAAGGTGCTGGTGTTGGGGTGATGTAATGGGAATTCTGCATATTATGCATGATTGTTTTGTAAGCTTGTAACTTCGCTAATAAAAAAAAAAATAAGGGGGGAGTGTAACTGCTGACTACAGCAGATTTATTGTTGTTATGTTAACTGAGTAACATGTAACACTGATATAAAAATTTTTTTTTAAATAACAAATTCTGTTTTAGTTACTTAGAAATCAAAAATGCCTGATTTTTAAAGACAGCTGTTTAAGTTTCACTTCCTAAAAACTTAATTTATATTCATAAACATGGAAATTAAAAATTCTTTTTTCATATTTTTCCAAACCTTAAGAAAATCATTCAGGAACTAATATATGTTGTTTTGAAAAACTTTTGAAGGTTAACATTTCTTCAGTTTCATTTTCCTTTCTTCTGTTAAATTCAATAAAATTTACAATAAATGTTAAAAAAAGCACTGATTGTAACTATGAGGTAGGAATAGATCATTTTCAGTTTCTTCATTATACTTTATTTTCCAAATTTTCAATTCTGTGTTGCTTAAAAATCAGAAAAACAAAAAACACACAAAATAAATTTTAAGAAAAAAAAATTTAAAACATGAAATTAAAAAAAAAAAGCGTTATAAACCAAAAAATACACGGTGATAGTATTTTTATTAGAGATACACATCCTGGGGTAGAATGTCAGAAGTCTAGGGTCTAAGCGAGTGATGGGGCTCCCCCCCTCCCTCAGCACACATTGCCCCCCACTCCCCATCCTCGGGGAATTTGTGCTCAGCTCTATACCTACATGTCAGATCTTGATTATTTACACACCTGGCTCCCTCACTAGGATGGAAATTCCTCCAGGGCAGAATTCACCTTGCATTTTTCTGTACCTAGGACAATGCCAGCCACAAAGCAGTCATTTGCTAAGTTTTTACAGAGGAATGAATGAACCGATTCCTTACTTACCTTCCAGTGCATCATCTCCAACTTCTTCATACGTCTGCCAAGAGACCAGAGAAGTGGGTAAGGAACATGGTGAAACCCTGGCCCAGGATGAAGAAGGCTTCTTTTTAAGAGGCACTTCCCCCATTTTTCCCTGAAGCCCAAGCCCCAGGCCTCGCCGAACTCATCCTGGGAGATGACCCATATTCCCAGTGGGTATAACCCATGAGGGCCATGCACCAAGTCACAGTTACCTGCATGGTGCTCTGGGTATAGCCATACTGGGGGTAACTGTAGCTGTAGCTGCCTGTGTTCTGGTCATAGCCCCACTGGGCATAGTAGTTCTGGTACTGCTGGTAATACTGGTTATAGCTATAACTGTACATCTGGCTATATTCCACTGGCTTCACACGGCTCCTTAAATGAAGAAAGAAAATAAGCAAACATTTACACAGCACCTACTATGCGGTCAGGGGCTGTTCTGAGTGTTTTACACAGATTAGCTCATTTAATCCTCACAACAACCCTACGCTGTAAATATACCCTATTCCTATTCTAACGATGAGGAAATGGAGGTGGGTACAGAGCGGTCAAAGAATTTGTCCAAAGTCACACAGCTAATAAGGGATTCAAATCCAGCCAGTCTGGCACTAGAGTCCATATTTGTGAGGGAAGCGCTTCTTATCAAAACTTGTCAAGACTGATTTTGTCTCAAGAAATCCTGGGGAGCCTGTTTTTCTGTCAGCCCAATGGCTCAGGTAAATATGGCCTGGATAATCCAGGATTAGGATGATCCAAGAAACATTTCACACTACAAATGTTTGAAATGAAAGAGAGTGAGAGGTGAAGAATTTTCTTGTTTATTATTATTACTATGGAAATAATGAAAATGCTCTAATAATGATTGAAGTGATGAATGCACAACTATGTGATTATACCAAATACCACTGGCTGTACACTTTGGATGAACTGTATGCTTTATTAATATGTATCAATAAAACTGATTTGTTAAAAAAATATATCACACCAATCCCCCTTCTAAAATAAGAAAGGCCTTCCTTGTTCTCATTGTAGTCAAAGCTATCATTTATCGAATAGTAAAAAGTTACACACACACACAAAAAGAAAAAAAAATAATGAGTAGTCACTCAAGATGTGTGCCAATTATTTTCATATATGATTTCCTATTTTAAATCCTGTACAACCTTACTTTTTTGCTTCCTTTATACAGATGAGAATACTGACACTGTAAAAGACTAAGTGGTAGCCACACAGCTACCAAGTCGCAGAGCTAACACGAGAGCCCAAGGCTCATAGATGTAACAGAAAATAAGTTCCTTGCAGAGGGGACTTTGTTTCCCTTGCTCATGGTGTCATCTCCAAAGTTCAGGACTGGGCCTTCTCTGTTACAGGGACTCAGTAATTGTTTACTGAATAAATGGTAACAAACAGAACAGTCAATATCAGAGGAACTGCTAGACGGAACGGAATATACACTCAAAAGAATGTTCTGTCCATCAGTAGATGAATCGATAAGCAAAATGTGGTATATATATATATATACACACAGTGAAATTTTATTCCACCATATAAGGAATGAAGTTATGGTACATGTTACAATGTGAATGAACCTTGAAGATATTAGGCTAAGTGAAATAAACCAGATGCAAAAGGACACAACTTTTATGATTCCACTTTTAGAAAATATATTGAATACGCAAATCCATAGAGTCAGAAAGTAGATTGAAGGGGACAGAGGGAATGGGAATGGGAGTTCTTGCTTAATAGGTACAGAGTTTCTGTTTGGTGTGATGAAAGAGTTTTGGTAACGGATGGTGGCAATAGGTGCACCACACTGAACATGTAACTAATGCCGTAGAACTGTACACTTAATGGTTAAAATGGCAATTTTTATGTTATATATATATTACATTAAAAAAAAGAGTATTCTGTAACTGTTAAAAGAGCAAGCATTGCTTTTGTAATTAAAAGTGAGTAAATATGGAGTTGTCCTGAATGATATTGCAGGGACAGATGCAGAACACTGAATATCCTGCCATAACCCACAGGATGGACTGGGGAAGAGTGTGAACTACAACGTAAACTATGTTTCATGCAGTGTGGCGGTGCTCCAGGTTATAGTCGCCAAATGCAATGAATGTGCCCTACTGATGAAAGGGGATGTTGATGTGGGAGGAGGGAGGGACTGGGGAATATGGGAACCTCTTACGTTTTTTAATGTAACATTTTGTGTGATCTATTTATCTTTAAAAAAAAAAAAAAGACAATTAAAAGAAAGAGTAAATAAATCCACTATATGCAGACTCACCCTTTGAGTAAGCATGTAAAAATATTTAAAACTCATGGATATATAGGGAGAAGACTAAAAGAAAACACAAATTAAAATCTGACATTTCACGGTGATGGGAGTATGAGGAATTTCTTATAAATATTTTCTTTAATGTTTTTATATAATAGAGTTCACAACAAAATGTTTTTTGGGGGAAATTGCTTAGGTTGATCTATGAATTAAACACAATTAAAACCTGAAAGAATGCCCAAATCTTTTGTTGCTTTATAAATTCTTGGCCAGGGAGAGTGGATGTAGCTCAGTGGTTGAGCACCTGCTTTCCACATATGTGGTCCCAGGTTCAATCCCTGGTGCCTCCTGAAAAAAAAACAAAAACAAAAAAACCACAGCCATCTGGAAGCCCTGCCAGGAAAATTCAGCTATGCTCTTCATTTTGGTGCAAGGTTTCTCAGCCAGCACTATGGGCCTGTGGGGCTGGATAATTACATGCTGTTGACGCCTGTCCTGTGTACTCTAGGATGTTTAGTACTAGATGTTAGCAGCCCTCTCCCGAGTTGTGACAACAAAAAATGTCTCAGACATTGCTAAATGTCCCCCAGGGAGCAAAATCACCCCCATTTAAGACCCACAGCTTTGGGAAACGGACTTTGGCCCAGTGGTTAGGGCGTCTGTCTACCATATGGGAGGTCCGCGGTTCAAACCCCGGGCCTCCTTGACTCCGTGTGGAGCTGGCCATGCGCAGTGCTGATGCGCGCAAGGAGTGCCGTGCCACGCAAGGGTGTCCCCCGCGTAGGGGAGCCCCACGCGCAAGGAGTGCGCCCGTGAGGAAAGCCGCCCAGCGTGAAAAGAAAGAGCAGCCTGCCCAGGAATGGCACTGCCCACACTTCCCGTGCCGCTGATGACAACAGAAGCGGACAAAGAAACAAGACACAGCAAAATAGACACCGAGAACAGACAACCAGGGGAGGAGGGGAAATTAAATAAATAAATAAATAAATCTTTAAAAAAAAAAAAAAAAGACCCACAGCTTTGGCTAAAGGATGGAAGATTCTATGCAAAGAAAAGGTGAGTAACAAACTTGCTTGGATATATAAGGGAGGAAGAGCTATCTGATTAGCATGAGAGAGGTCAAGAGTGACCTATACTCCACTCCTATAGCAGAGGATATATAGGAGGTTTGTAGGTTTCACTAATATAAAATAATTATAAAATTGGATGTAGTCTTATCTTTCTGCTCAACTAATTCTATGGATAAATTTCCAACAGTGGTGCTACTGGGCAAAGAGCAGGGACATTAGGATATGTATTGCTAAACTGCTTTCCCAGCAGAATAATTACTTTTCATTGTTCCCACCAACATCTGAATGTATCTCTTTCCCCCCACCATAGCTCTTACACCAGCCATAAGCTGGCAGAGGGGCGAGGGCATGCAAAGTTCATCTTATCACCTCGCAGACAGCCTGGCAAACAACAAGCATTCAGTGTTTTGACTTGAACTGAACCTCCCTGCAGCTGAGAAACAAGAGGACTGTCCAATGGGGGCAGTCCAGAGGCCCCACCTTCCCTGCTGGTGCAGGACTCACGCTTTAGGGATTGCCACACTCAGCCGCACTGGTTTAGACCCCAGTCCTACTGCTCCCTGGCACTCTGTCAGGGCTCGCTTCTGTTCCAGTTCATCTGTGAATTTCACAAAACCATAGCCCCTGCAGACAAAAAACAAAACAAACAAGCCAAAAAATAATTTCAACCACAAAATTTTATGAAGATGAAGTCTAACAATGGATGCATGGAAAAGAAAGGGTAAGAAAGGCAAGAGTGCTGCAAGGGGAAGGGGCTGAGAGAGAGACCATCAAGGGAAGAGGTGAGCTGCATGCCTGACTCCTTCACTAGTGGGGCTCTCACCTCTTCCCCAAAAGTGGCTTCCCTCCCAAACTACTACAAAATAACTACACAATTATCACTGTCATTATTACAGTAATAGTTATAGGAGCTCATTCAGCAAGTATTTCCTGAGATTGCCCTGTATGAAGGGTACAGTGCTAGGCACTGGGACACAGCAGTTGTAGGACAGACACATTTCTGCTCTCCTGAGCTCAGAGTCTATTAATTAATTCTAAGAATAATTGGGGGTAAATGAATGACAATTAACATTTAAGGAACACTTATATCCTAGGCCCTGTGCTGAGCATTTTACCAGGTTATCTCATTGAACTGTCCAACACTTTGACGAAGCTAACATTCACATTTTACTGAAGAGGGAACTAAAATTTAGAGAGTTTTCATAATTTGCCCAAACTCAACAGTAGGAGTAGAATTCATATGCAGGTCTGTCAGATTCCCAAAGCCTGAGCTTATAATTACTATTCTGATCAAGAATGAGCTATCTTCAGGTTTTTCTATTTATGAAGTAGAAAATGTCTCTCAAAGGCTTAGTAACAATAAAAGTTAAAATAGCAAATATCTAAAAAGCAATTTCTACGTGCTTTGTTTACTTATATCATTTAACGTTTACACTAACCCTAAAAGCAGATATTATTAACTAGTCCACAGTATTATCCTTAGCCAGTATTGGAGCCAGAATTCAAACCAGGCAGTTTGGTTCTAGATCCCATGTTCATAACCACCATGCAACATGGCCTATCTGTAATCCATCTAGGAGAGAAGGGCGCTGAAATTAGCAGGGTAGACAACAATTACAGGTAAGGCCTTACTTAGACACTCCTGTCTGGTCCAAAACCACTTTGCCTCCCCGACAGGAGGGGTAAACTTTGACGAAGAATTCATACAGCATGCCATCGTCCACGTCTGGGGTCAGATCCCCCACAAAGAGGGAGTACTCAGGGCTAAGAGGAGAAAATAAGATTCAGAGACAAAGACCAAAACCTCTGCTCTGGAAAGTTCTTTCAGCCTATTCCAGGTAAACCTCTCCTGGGCCCTCTGTGGGAAAAACACATCTCATAGGTCCTTAACCAGGTCCTAATTGGTTTCATTACAGCACTGCTAGAAGAAGAGTCAAAGAAGTAGTCCTGCTCCAAATCTACATCCACTGCACAAAGCCTTTGTTGTTTCAAGTTTTATGTGAGTACAGATGGGTGAAGGATTTGGTACCACAACTCAAGGGCCAAGGTCAGAGATGAGTCCCTAAGGTGTCCAAAAGATAAAGTTAGTCATCCTGTATTCACTGCATATTTTTAATTCAAATGTTGAAAAACAGTGAGGGAATGAGAACTGGGCCCTGACTCCTAAAAGGCCTAAAGCCTTGCTAAACTGAAATCCCCAAATTTTTGAGCAGGGGATGGCAAACTTTTACTGTAAAGGGCTAGATAATTAGTATTTCAGGCTTTGTGGTCTCTGTCACATATTCTTTGTTTACTTGTTTTTACAACCCCTTAAAATATAGAAGTTATTCTAAGCTTGTGGATGATATAAATTGTCACCATTTTCCAACTCCTGATCTAAGAGATCAATTCTTTAAAAAACAAGCAAGCAAGCAACCTTTTGTTACAATTTTCTTATTTCTAGAATGATACATGTTCCTTGTATAAAATCAGAATACAAAAAGAAAGATAAAATCATCAATAACCTCATGACCCGAAGGTAATCACTATGAACACTTGTCTTTTTCTGTAGTTGACCTGAAGGTAATCACTATAAACACTTTCTTTCTTTTGAATTTACAAAAATTGGATTTGTCATTGTTCTGATTCTAGTATTTTTCTACTTTGAACATATTGTCAGCATCTAGGTTAAGTCAGTATTCTGCTACAACCTGAAACTTATTAATGAATATGCAGCTTCCCATCCCAAGAACAAACAGTGATTTTTTTAAACCATTCCCCTATTATCTTATTTGGGTTTTCCCTCAATTTTGCCTACTGTAAGCAATATTTCAGTGACCCTTCTGAGGCTAATCTTTCAACACATTGGTGAATAAATTTTGAGAAGTAGAATTATAAACCTTTTCAAAGCTTTGAAACCTAGTCCTGAACAGTTCCCTAAAACACTATCAATTCTTACTGAATGAAACCTCTATATTGTGGGGGATGACAGGGCAGGAAGTGGGAGGAGGGCCTGACAGGGAAGACAGAGGTCTAGAAATGGAAGCAGGCCGGAAGACATAGCAACAAAGAAAAGGAAGGTGTATTCCTTCAGGAGGCAGTCAGGGTAGAGTCAAACTCAGCTCCCCAGCCTTCTCTAATGCCCAGCTCGGTGACACATCTTGCCTAGTCAGGTTGCCTGAAGCTGACCTGGGGCCACTCTGCACTTACCTGTTATCTGGTTGCTTCCCATAAGTGGCATAGTTCAGTTTAAAACGTTTTGCCTGGAAATTTAAAAACAAACAAAGTAAAACAGAGAAAGGTGCTTCAAGAGTCAAACAATATTTGAAAAAAACTGAAATAAATTACCTTGGCCAAAACATCTCCCCCTCTCTAAGCCTCAGCTTTTTCTCCCGTATAAAATGAGGGGGTTGCACGGATGACCGCTAAGGGCACTCCAGCTCCATGATTCTATGAGCCCAGATGTGCCAGCTTGGTGCAGCTGTAAGCTAAGTAACTGTGGGAAGAGCAGAATGTAACTCTCTTGAAATGTGTCCTCACAGCTGCCAGCCTGTTCTACTTTCTCAATCAGGCACGAGATCTAGATTTTCATTATGGGAGGCAGTGAGGCAGAGTGGAAGCGTAGGGACTCTGGAGGCAGCCAATCTTCAGTCTGACTCCTGGCTCTGCCACTTACTACCTTTGTTGCCTTGGGCAAGTTATTTCATTTCCCTGTGCTTCAGTTTCTGACAAATAAAGACCTACTGTATAGGGTTGTTAAAGGACTGAACAATTTATTTAAGTTTACAGTAAGTATTCATAGGTTGTAGTTATTAATGACAACAAACAATGGCAACACCATCGTTATCTAAATGTCCTTACAGGTGTGGCTCCTGGAAGGGGTTTCCCATTAATTTTATGCAAACACTTCTCAGCTGTGGCCAAATCTGCAAATTCTACAAAGCAGTAGCCAGCTGGGATCCTGTAAATAAAGCAAAGAGAGAAAAAGAATGGTTAAAGATACCCAGATGACCGGCTGAGTCTTGGCCTGAAGGGAGGGAGAAATGGTTTTCCAATCAGAGCCCACACTATACAGTTCAGAAGTAATTACAAATCTAAGTATAAAGACTGCCAATCTGGACCGATTCCAGATTTATTCAGAAAACACTTATTTATGTACTGCATCACTGATGAAATACTCTTGCCAGAACTGTTTAATGCAACGCAATCAAGCCTTTAGCCCTAACTTCCAGTTTACAGGAAATATTAGGGATAGAAGAACATGTTAAACACTACCACAAGTAAACAAACAAATTCAGAACATAGAACTTAATCTAAGACTCTTGCCTCTTCAAAAAGTCAGTATCATGACAAAAGAAAGAAGTGGGCCTTTCTACATTAAAAAGAGGCTTAAGAGACTAAAGGGGAAAACACACTGCAGGACCCCCGATTGGCTCTAAGTTCATAACAAAGGAAGGAAAGCTGTAATAGATATCCTGTTGAACAACTATAGAAACTTAATGTAGGCAGCAGACTTGGCCCAGCGGTTAGGGCATCCGTCTACCACATGGTTCAAACCCCGGGCCTCCTTGACCCGTGTGGAGCTGGCCCATGTGCAGTGCTGATGCGCACAAGGAGGGCCCTGCCACGCAGGGGTGTCCCTGCGTAGGGGAGCCCCACGCGCAAAGAGTGCGCTCCGCAAGGAGAGCCGTCCGGCGCAAAAGGAAGTGCAGCCTGCCCAGGAATGGTGCCACACACACGGAGAGCTGACACAACAAGATGATGCAACAAAAAGAAAGAGATTCCCATGCCACTCACAACAACAGAAGTGGACAAAGAAGATGCAGCAAATAGACACAGAGAGCAGACAACCGGGGTGGGGGAGGGAAGGGGAGAGAAATAAATAAATAAATAAATCTTTTTAAAAAACCCAACTTAATGTAGACTGGCTATTATGTGGTATTAGGGAATTACTGTTATGTTAGGTCTGATATGAGCATTGTGCTTACATAAGAGAACGTCCAGCTTTTGGTGATGCATGATGAAACATTTAGTGGCGAAGTGTCACATGCCTGTACTTTACTTTGATATGGCTCAGCAAGGATACCTAGCTAGAGATGTATATACATATGTAAACAGATAAAGAAAATATGGCAAAATGTTAACAACCACTGAAATCAGGTGGTGAGTATATGGGTGATGAATGCATTATTCTTTCTAGTTTTGGTGAAAGTTTTCACAAATTAAAAAAAAATTTGAGCACTTACCATGTGCCAAGCTATGATACAGAGTTGAAGAACATGTTTCCTGTCTTCAAGAAACTCATAATCTTATAAGGTAGAAAAAGTAAACCAATGCACCTTACCTAATGGAAGGAAGGTGTGTCTGTGAGATTTCCAGCATTCTATTTTTGAAGGTGCCACTAAGAGACATAAGGAGGAGGTGTGGCTAAATCCTGTCATCCCTTCCTACTAAGATACATATACTGAAAGTCCATTTTACCTTAATGCCACCCTGCAAAGCTACCACCAGTGAAGTTATCAAAATTTTTCTGGAAATACTACTTTTAGTTCTTCAGTTCAAATAATTGGATAGGCAGGGGCAGTAACTGGGCCTAGGGATCACAGGACAGAGCCTGTGAGCTCGATAAAGGTTTGCTGATGGAAAGAAGAATGGAAAGGCACATGGATATGAAAACCACCAGCAGTTAAGAGCTGATCATTACTGAGGACTCCCTATGGGCCAGGCACTGTGCTAGCTGCCTCACATGTACCATCTCATCCTCACAAATACTCTATGAGTGAATACAAACACTGCTCCATTTTATAGATGAGGGGACTAAGGCTTAGTGGGAATATGCATATGTCTCAAGTGACACAGCTGGTGTATGCCAAAGGTTTGGATCTGAATGCAGGATAGTCTGCCTGCATTCTCCCCAACATCTGCCCCCCACAAATTTTATTATGAAAGATGTCAAATACAAAGAAAACCTGAAAGAACTGTACATTAAATACCCATATACCTACCACCTACACTTGACTTATTTTACCACAAACTATCCATCTATCCATCCTTCTTCCCATCCTTATCATCCCTTTTTTTTTTTTTCTGGGGGTACCAGAGATTGAACCCAGGATCTCATACATGGGAAGGAGGGGCTCAACCACTGAGCTGCTATATTTGCTCCCAATGAGAATTGGTTTTTTGCTTGTTTGTTTTTAGGAAGTACCGGGGATCAAACCTGAGACCTTGTACATGGGAAGGAGGTACTCAATCATTTGAGATAAATCCGCTCCCCATCCCTGCAGATGTCAGCACGCTTCCCTCAATTACTTTAGCATGCCTATTATTAACCAGAGTTCAATTATTTGTTCACAGATCTTTTTCTTCAAGAATACAATGAAATGCACAAATTTTAAGTGTACCATGCAATAACTTCCAACGGACCTGTGCAGTCTAAACCCTGTCAAGTTACAGGATATTACCATCAGTCCAGAGTTCCCTTATGCCCTTCCCAATAAATCTCTGCCCCAATCTGCTAGAGGCAACTATTGTTCTGAGTTTTTTCCAACACAGATGAGTTCTGTTTATTCTATATTTCAAGTAAGTGGAATCACACAGCAAGGTTTCTTCCACTGTGCATGTTTTGAGATTATCCACGTTGTTGCTGTATCAGCAGTATCACTTTTATTGCTGAATAGTATCCCACTGTACAACTACACTATTTGTTTATCCATTTACCTATTCATGAATACCTAGGCTGTTTCCAGTTTTTTAATTAAGCTGTTATGAACATTCTTTTTCATGTCTTTTTGTAGCATGTGTTTTCATTTCTCTTGGATAAAGAGCTAGGACTGGAACAGCCAGGTCAGAAGGTAGATATATGTTTAGTTTTGTAAGAAACTGCCAGACCCTTTTTGCCAGTAGTTGTACCATTTTTCACCCACACAAGCAATGAGTGAGAGGTTGGAGAGGTCTGTTTTACCCACATCTAACTGCATCTTTAAGCACTATGGTCTACTGCATATTATTTTTCCTTGAATCTTATCTTTTTTCCTTATTTTCTCTGGTTTTTGAATTTTATTTACATTTATTTTATAGTATTTATGTAAACCACTTTAAAAACATTTGTCAAATGAGGCATAAATGTAACGTGTCTGTAAGTATTATCCTAAGAGCCAGAGTTTTAGTAATCATGGGTAGGAAAGGATAGTTCCAATTCCTATTTCAATAAAGACTTAAATGTGAGAACCTATGCCAGTGTTTTAGAATGCAGAAAGTGTTACAGATGAATTTTCTTGCCAGAAGCTGATTATGTGGGGCTTTCTGTCTACAAGAGCAGAAAAAATATTTATGCCTGCATAATCTATCATTTTGAAAATCTATCCCTGGATAACCAGGTTTTGAATGCACAAAGTACATGTTCATTCAAAGAACCATGGAGCTGGCTACATGTTTTATCTTTCATGTCTATTTTAAAATCATTTGGGGCGGCGGACTTGGCCCAGTGGTTAGGGCGTCCATCTACCACATGGGAGGTCCGCGGTTCAAATCCTCGGTGTCCGTGACCCGTGTGGAGCTGGCCCACGTGCAGTGCTGACTCGCACAAGGAGTGCTGTGCCATGCAGGGGTGTCCCCCGCGTAGGGGAGCCCCACGCACAAGGAGTGCGCCCCGTAAGGAGAGCCGCCCAGCACAAAAGAAAGTGCAGCCTGCCCAGGAACGGCACTGCACACACAGAGACCTGACACAACAAGATGACACAACCAAAAGAAACACAGATTCCCGTGTGGCTGTCAACAACAGAAGCAGACTAAGAAGAAGATGCAGCAAATAGACACAGAGAACAGACGACTGGGGGGCGAGGGGTAAGGGGAGAAAAATAAATCTTTAAAATAAATAAATAAAATAAAATCTTTGATGTTTTAGCAAACAGCATTTAGTAGAGTACCTGGCAGAGTAGACATTCAGTAAACACAAGTCAAACTGGTAAAGAAATCCTCTCCTTCTAACTAGAAGCAAAGGAAACCTAAGACCCCAAAGAGAAGGAAGAATCTGGGAGGCAACAGAGCACCACTATCCGAAAGAGTCTGCATTTTGTTCTGTTTACTTATTTATTGTCTCACTTCTCTACTAGAATGTGGTAAGCTCCATGAGAGCAGGGACTATGTTTTGGCCATTTAGCCCAGGAATCAAGAATAGTAGCATCTAGTAGTGTCTCTATAAATATTTTGTCAGTAAAGGCCACAATAGTTAATGGCACTTATGAGTTTTGAGGATGTGGGTTCGAGTCCCAGATTGTCATTATTTAATAGCTATGTAACTTTAAGACACTTATGAAGCTTCTCTAATAACGGTACTTAGCTCAGAGTTTTTTTGTGATGACTTAAAAAAGACAATAAATGTAAAGTGCTTATTACCTAGCAGATCATAAATCTATTTATACTTACTGAGCATAAACCATATGCCAGGCACTGTTCTAAAAGCTGAATGTGAATTAACTCATTTAATCCTTAACATAACTCTGTGAGGTAATAATAGATCCCCAGATTTACAATCAAGGGAAATGAGGCAAATAAGTAAAAATTTGCCCAAGGTCATACAGCAGAAATAGCTTTCAAACCCCATTAGGTTCCAGAGGCCTGTCTTGAAGCAATAAGCTATGGTCCCTTTCAATAAACCCCCTAAATGTTAGCTTTTATAACATTATAACAACTATTATTAGGGATGGTGAGAAGACTGGGCTGTCTGCAATGTTTACATTCTGCAGCATGATTTATTACGGGAGCACTAAGAATATGGAAGGAGAGAAGGTACCCAGTGAGGCGGTTTCGGATAATTTTGACGCTCATCACGGTCTCTCCCATGGTGGCGAAGGCTCTGGAGATGAAGTTCTCGTCCATGTAGGGCTCCAGCTGTGGGAAAACACAGAGTGGCTCAGGTCAGCACCCAAGCTCTGCATCCCCAGTTTCCGAGTCCTTGCCGATCCCTTGCCTGCGCCTCAGCTCCGGGTCGGCTACTCGCCGCCGGGGATCGGGTGGCGGTGGGGCTTTCTCTTCCTAGTGGTCTGAAGCCCCCTACCGCCTCCTCAACCCCTTTCCTTCAAACTTGCTTTAAGGAGCGTCCCCCTTGGATCTAAGGAAACCCTAGAGCCACAGCACCCTTCAATCCCTGCGACTCTTCCCCCAAAAAACCTCCTTTTTCCTACCGTGAACCCAGATGGGACCCCAGGTCCCTTCCCCCTCAGTCTCAGCAGCTTCCCTTTAGATGCTGGGACCCACTTCTCTGACACCAAAAAGAATCCCCCTCCCCATTCATTTCCCCCCTTTTGGGATCTAGGGACCACTTCCTCCTTCGAGACACCGAGATTCCTACTCCTCAGACCCAGAGCAGCCGCTCTCACTCACGTCCCCCATCCACAGGCTGGCGGCCATGCCCGCACTGGGGCGGGGAATTTACAGACGGCGCGGGCGCGCGCCCGCGCCAGTCGGCACTCGCAGGACCGCCACAGAGCAAGCGCAGCCGACGCGGTCTGCGCACGCGCGCTCAGAAGCCCCGAGGTCGAGGGTGGAGCTCCGAGGCTCTGCTCGAGGTTTTTCTGGCCACCGGCTGAGCGGAACCTTCCGCAGCGGCAGGAGGAATAAGTCGTGGAGTGGCCGGTAGGGGGCGGGGCAGAGCCGGTCCTGTGTAGGCCGGCCGGAGCAATTTTTTTTTATTTAAAAAAATTCTTTATTTACACATGAACATGTGTAAACAAAAAGTGTTAAGTAAAAGTTGTGAACTTACAAAACACGCGCAACATCATACAGGGCTGCCTGTATGGGGTGATGTATTGGCGCACGCTGAATTTAACAGGGCTTACTTGGATTTCTTTTAAATTATTTATTTTTGAAAGCCACATATGAAGAGACTCACCGTGCAGCACTCCCGGAATCCATGTCTTGGATTGTGTTCTCTTTTCTTAATAAACTCCTTGCTCCCTTGCCAACAACAACAAAAAATAAACAACGTATGTGAGGGAACGGAGGTGGCTCAAGACATTAGGTGCCTGCCTCCCGTGTGAGAGGTCCCGGTTTGGGTTTCCAGTGCCTTCAGAAAAGAAGAGGGCACACAAGGAGCAGACTGCCAGCGCAAAACGGGGTGGGGGTGAGGGGGTTGCAGATAAATGAAATAAGCCTTAAAGAAAAAACCATAAATTAGTGTGTGTTACATTTTAGAAGTTTCAAAAGTCATATATGCTCGTTTTAAAAAATTGCAAATATAAGCACATAAAAAAAAATGGAAAGGTCTCTTTGGGAGCCTGGGTGTTTCAGTTCTACTGTGTAACCTTGAGAAAGCGGCTGCTCCATCAACCATTCCCAGCACCATGTCGCATTTCCCAATGTGAAGTTTGGAGTGAGATTCTTCCTGTACCCCCACCACCCTAGTGCAAACCGCTAAGGGCTCTAAACCTTCCAAACACAGTGATTTGCACATGGAAGACCCTCAGTAAACATGATTTGAACGATTAGATAATTCAGTGTAATTTTGAGACTTCTGTAGTTTGGCAGTGTCCCAAGGCTCAACCTTGCTTTGGTGCCCTTTCCTGGGTGGGAAGTTTCTATAGGTGGTGGTTGTCATCGCTTTCTTCCTCCCCCCTTCCCCGCCGCCCTGCTACTTTTTGCTCTGTCCATTCGCTGTGTGATCTTCTGTATCTATTTCTCTTTTTGTCTTTCTTTCCTCACTTTTCTCCGCTAGGATTCACTGGGATTCGATCCTGAGGACCTCTGATGTGGAGAGAGGTTCCCTGTCACTCACACCACTTCAGTTCCTGGTTTCTATTGTGCCTCACCTTAACCCTCCCCCTTGTCTCTCTTTTTTTACGTCATCTTGCTGCATGACTCACTTGCACAGGCACTTGGCTTGCCTTGCGGACACGTGGAAGCCTAATCACTTGAGCCACATCCACTTCCCATGTTATTGCTTTCTGAGAGTGAAGCTCACCCCCAATGCTTGAGGGCCCCTTTATGGGGATCCCTCTCAGCTGATGGCTCCCTAAGGACCTTCCCTACTCTCCTAAACATCCTAAATGTGGGGTTTTGTACCCTAAAACCTAGAACTCATCAGCCTGAAAACTTGAAGTTCAACCATGAGTTGACATATTTCCAGCTTTATCCTACTCTCACTGCAGCACAGTGGCAGCTTTGACTATAGATTGAATCAAGTATACGTCAATCCAAGACCCACCTCTTGCTAATTGCTGGGTATTAATTGGTGCTCTTTGCTAGCGAATATACTATGCTCAATGCTATTTTTAAAAATTTATTTTACATGTGGGAGTTTATTTTTAGGAAGTACCAGGGATTGAACCCAGGATGTCATACATGGGAAGCAGGTGCTCAACCAGAGCTACACCCACTCCCCATATATTTATTTTTAATTTAGAATGTAAGCTTCACAGGACAAGGATCTGTTTTGTTTCCTAACCAAGTTCTTACAATTTCTGGGATATGATGGGCCCTGAACATATTTGAATAATTAACAGCAGCCTTTACCCCAACTATCCCCACTCCCATTCCCGCTCCCTTAAAACCACTACTTTAAACTCTTCTGGGAGAGCAGATGTGACTCAAGCAGTTGAATACCTGTTTCCCATATGGGAGTTGACAAATTTGGTTCCCAGTGCCTTCTAAAAGAAAACACAAACAAAAACCTAACAAAAACAAAACTAGCAAAATGAATGAAAAAAATCAACTCAGAGGAGCTGATGTGACTCAATATTTGAGCATCAATTTCCCACATGAGGTCCCAGGTTCAATCCCTGGCCCCTGGTACCTAAAAAATAATCTTGTTTTCTAGCATCTTTTGCATATTGCTAAATAACAGAAATTACACTATTGTCTCTTCATTTGTAGTTTCAGAAATTACTCTAGCAACTTCTTACCCAATACATCTTCCACTTATAATTTTTGTTAAAATATTGTTGAACATTTCCATTATTATGACTTGGTAAACATTTATAGCTGAGCCATATAGGATACTATATTTATATTTGCTTCCAATCCAGATTGGAAGATGGAGAAAATGATGAAATTACAGATCAACTGATAATGTCTGAATACAATAAAAGATTTACACTTCTGATAGACATTGGCAGAATTAAAAATATTTATATTTAAAAAATAAGCACATGGAAAACCAGGCAACCATTAATTACAGGGAATTTTTAAATTGTACAATAATCATAATAGGAAAAACTTATAGAGCGTCTACCATGTGCTTATCACTGTACTATTATATATAAAACACCTAGAGAGCTTTATAAATCTCTTAGATGCAATCCAAGAAAAAGGAATGAGGCTCTGGGCTCAGGTGGAGGCCAATATAGATTCCAATCTAGCCTGTGCACTTAGCAGCTTCTGTTTCCCTATTTGTATGTATGAGTAGTAAATCTGTGGGTTGCAGGGCTGCAGTGAAGATTAAAAGACATAATGTTGAGTATAGAAGAATAGCATAAAGGACAACCCAAAGAATAAAAAGACACACAAAAATAAAATAAGACATATGAAAACCAAAGAATAAAATGGAGGAAGAGGGAAGTGGACTTGGTCCAGTGGTTAGGGAGTCCATCTACCACATGGGAGGTCCGTGGTTCAAACCCAGGGCCTCCTTGACCCGTGTGTAGCTGGCTCGTGCACAGTGCTGATGCGCACAAGGAGTGCTGTGCCACGCAGGGGTGTCCCCACATAAGAGAGCCCCATGCTCAAGGAGTGTGCCCCGTAAGGAGAGCCGCCCAGTGCGAAAGAAAGTGCAGCCTGCCCAGGAATGGCACCACACACACAGAGAGCTGACACAATAATATGATGCAACAAAAGAAACACAAAATTCCCATGCTGCTGACAACAGCAGAAGTGGACAAAGAAGAAGATGCAGCAAATAGACACAGAGAACACACAATGGGGGGGGAGGATAAATTTAAAAAAAAATAAATCTTTAAAAAAATGGAGGAAGAAAATTGGGCATTGACAGTAATATCACTAAATGTGAATGGATTAAACTCCCCAATCAAAAGATACAGGCTGACAGAATAGATAAAAAATCATGAGCCATTCATAATCTGCTTACAAGAAGCTCACCTTAGACACAGGGATACAAACCGGCTGAAAGTGAAATGTTGGAAAAAGATATTCCATGCAGATAGTAACCAGAAAAGATCAGGGGTAGCTATACCAGGCAAAACAGACTTTAAATGCAAAAAAAGTTATAAGAGATACAGAAGAACATTATAAATGAAAGAGCAATCCACCAGGAAGATAAAACAGTCATAAATATCTATGCACCTTACTAAGGTACCCCAAAATACATGAAACAAACTCCGGGAGAACTTAAGGGAGAAATAGACATCTCTACCATAATCGTTGGAGACTTCAATACCCCACTCACATCAGTAGATGGAACAACTAGACATAAGATCAACAAGGGAACAGAGAACTTGAACATGTTATGATAAATGAGTTAGACCTAAAAGACATATACAGAACACTGCATCCAAACTGGGTGGGTTATACATTCTTCTCAAGTGCCTATAGATCTTTCTCCAGGAGAGATCACATGTTAGGGCACAATAAATATAAAAAGACTGAAATTATACAAAGCACCTTCTCAGATCATAATGCAATGAAACTGGAAATTGATAATAGGAAAAAAACAAATTCGCAAATGTGTGGAGGCTGAACAACACACTCCTAAATAATCAGCAGGTCAAAGAAAAAATTGCAAGTGAAATCAGTAAACATATTGAGACAAATGAAAATGAGACCCCAATGTATAAAAACTTATGGGATTGAGCAAAGGCAGTCTTAAAAGGGAAATTTATAGCCCCTAAATGCCTGTATTAAAAAAGAAGAAAGAGGTAAACACAAAGATTTAACTGAACAACTAGAGAAACTAGAAAAAGAACAGCAAAACAATCCCAAAGAAAGCAGAAGGAAAGAAATAATAAAGATAAGAGCAGATATAAATGAAATTGAGAAAATAATAACAACAACAACAACAACAAAAACCAAGAGAGAAAATGAACAAAACCAAAAGCTGGTTATTTGAGAAGATCAATAAAATTGACAAACCCCTAGCTAGACTAACAAAGAAAAAGAGAGAAGATGCAAAAAAAAAAAAAAAAAAAAACAGTAAAAAATGAAAGGGGGTGGGGGTTACAACTGACCCCACAGAAATGAAAAGAATCATAAAAGGATATTATGAGAAACTGTATGTCAACAAACTAGACAACCTAGATGAAATGGACAAATTCCTAGAAATGCACAAACAACCTACATGACGCTACAAGAAAATCTTGAAATATCCATGACAAAGCTACTTGAGCTAATAAATGAGTTCAGCAAAGTAGCAGGATACAAGATCAACACGCAAAAATCAGTAATGTTTTTGTACACTAGTACCGAACAAGGTGAGGAGAAATCAGGGGGAAAATTCCATTTTCAATAGCAACAAAAGAGTCAAATACCTAGGAACTAATATAACTGAAGAAGTACAGGACCTATATGCAGAAAATTACAAAACAATACTAAAACAAATTTAAAAAGACCTAAACAAATGGAAAGACCTTTCATATTCACGGATTGGAAGACAACTATCGTGAAGATGTCAGTCTTACCCAACCCAAACCGATTTATAGATTAAATGCAATACCAATCAAAATCTCAACAGCTTACTTTACAGAATTAGAAAAGGCAATTACCAAATTCATTTGGAAGGGAAAAGAACACACAAATAGTCAAAAGAATTCAGAAAAAGAAGAGCAATGTGGGAGGGATTTCACTGCCTGACTTTGAAACATATTACAAAGTTACTGTGCTCAAAACGGCATGGTACTGGCATAGATACATCAATCAGTGGAATAGAATTGAGAAACCAGAAATAAACCCACACCTATATGGTTGACTGGTTTTTGACAAGCCTACCAAGTTATTGTTAAAGAGACAAAACAGTCTCTAACAAATGGTGCTGGGACAACTGGTTATCCATAACCAAAAGAATGAAAGAGGACCCCTATCTCACTCCCTATACAAGGATCAACCCAAAATGGATCAAAGACCTAAGTATAAAAGTGAGACTACTAGAAGACTAGAAGACTAGAAACTACTAGAAGAAAATGTACTACTAAAAGATAAAACTAAACTACTAGAAGACTACTAGTAAAACTACTAGACTACTAGAAGAAAATGTAGGGAAACATCTTCAAGACCTTGTAGTTGGTGGTGGTTTCTTGGGCCTTACACCCAAAGCACGTGCAACAAAAGGAAAAATAGATAAATGGGACCTCCTCAAAATTAAACACTTTTGCACCTCACAGGACTTTGTCAAAAGGATGAAAAGGCAGACAATTCAATGGGAGAAAAATATCTGGAAATCACATATCTGTTAAGGGTTTAATATCCAGGATATATAAAGAGATGTTACAATTCACCAATAAAAAGACAAACGACCCAATTAAAAAATGGGCAAAAGACTTGAATATACATGTGTCCAAAGAAGAAATACAAATGGTGAAAAAAACAAATGAAGAAATGCTCAACATCACTAATGATTAGGGAAATGCAAATCAAAGCTACAATGAGATCTCATTTCACACCTATCAGAATGGCCACTATTATTAAAAAGACAAAAAACTATAAATGTTAGAGAGGATGTGGAGAGATAGGAACTTTTTTTTTTTTAAGATTTTAAAAATTTATTTCTACCTCCCCCCCACCACTGTTGTCTGCTGTGTCCATTCGCTATGTCTTCTTCTGTGTCTGCTTGCATTCTTGTCAGCGGCAAAGGAATCTGTGTCTCTTTTTATCGCGTCATCTTGCTGTCAGCTCTCCATGTACACCACTCCTGGGTGGGCTGCACTTCCTTTTTTTTGTGCAGGGTGGCTCTCCTTATGGGACGCAATCCTTGTGCTGGGGCTCCCTAACATGGGGGCACTCCTGCCTGGAATGGCACTCCTTGTGCACATCAGCACTGAGTGTGGGTCAGCTCACCACATGGGTCGGGAGGCCCTGGGTTTGAACCCTGGACCTCCTATATGGTTGGCGGATGCTCTATCAGTTGAGCCACATCCACTTCCCGAGATAGGAACACTTATTCACTGTTGGTGGGAATGTAGAATGGTACAGCCACTGCGGAAGACTGTTTGGCAGGTCCTAAAGAAGTTGAATATAGACTTGTCATGTGACCCTGCAATACCGCTACTGGGTATATACCCAGAAGAACTGAGAGCAGTGACACAAATAGACATCTGCATACTGATGTTCATAGCAACATTACTCACCATTGCCAAAAATTGGAAACAATCCAGGTGTCTATCAAAAGGTGAATGGAGGGGAGTGGACTTGGCCCAATGGATACGGCATCTGTCTATCACATGGGAGGTCCGCAGTTCAAACCCCAGGCCTCCTTGACCCGTGTGGGGCTGGCCCATGCGCAGTGCTGATGCGCGCAAGGAGTGCTGTGCCACGCAGGGGTGTCCCCACGAGGGGGAGCCCCACGCGCAGACAGGGTGCCCCGTAAGGAGAGCCGCCCAGTGCGAGAGAAGGTTCAGCCTGCCCAGGAATGGCGCCGCACACACGGAGAGCTGACGCAGCAAGATGACGCTACAAAAAGAGACACAGATTCCTGTGCTGCTGACAACAAGAGAGATGGACAAAAAAAAGAACACACAGGGAAACGGACTTGGCCCAGTGGTTAGGGCATCCGTCTACCACATGGGAGGTCTGCGGTTCAAGCCCCGGGCCTCCTTGACCCGTGTGGAGCTGGCCCATGCGCAGTGCTGATGTGGGCAAGGAGCGCCCTGCCACACAGGGGTGTCCCCCGCGTAGGGGAGCCCCACGCGCAAGGAGTGCGCCCGTAAGGAGAGCCGCGCAGCACGAAAGAAAGTGCAGCCTGCCCAGGAATGGCGCGGCCCACACTTCCCGTGCAGCTGACAACAGAGGCGGACAAAGAAACAAGACGCAACAAATAGACACAGAGAACAGACAACCGGGGGAGGGGGGAGGAATTAAATAAATAAATAAATCTTTTTTTGAAAAAAAAAAAAGAACACACAGGGGAAGGACACAGAGAGCAGACAACTGGGGTGCAATGGGTGCGGGGGGGGGCGGTGGGAAGGGGAGAGAAATAAATAAAAAAAAAAAGATGAATGGATAAACTGGTCTAGTCATACAATGGAATATTATGCAGCTGTAAGAAGAAATGAAGTCGTAAAGCATATGTCAACATGGATGAACCTGGAGGACATTATGTTGAGCAAAGCAAGCCAGACATAAAAGGACAAATACTGTATGATTGGGTTACTATGAACCAAATATATCGTGTAACATATTGCATGATTTAAAAAAATGTATAGATATCCATACACTTGAGAAATGTTTTTATTTTATTTTTAGAGATTTATTTCTCTCCCCTTCCCCCCGCCCACCCCCCCAGCCCCAGTTGTCTGTTCTCTGTGTCTATTTTCTGCGTGTTCTTTGTCCGCTTCTGTTGTTGTCCGCAGCATGGGAATCTGTGTCTCGTTGTTGCATCATCTTGGGTCAGCTCTCCGTGTGTGCAGGGCCATTCCTGGGCAGGCTGCACTTTCTTTCGCGCTGGGTGGCTCTCCTTACTGGGCACATTCCTTGTGCGTGGGGCTCCCCTATCAGGGGACACCCCTGCATGGCACCGCACTCCTTGCACGCATCAGTGCTGCACATGGGGCAGCTCCACACGGGTCAAGGAGGCCCGGGTTTGAACCGCGGACCTCCCATGTGGTAGACGGACACCCTAACCACTGGGCCAAGTCCGCTTCCTGTATGTTTTTATTCAACTGTGTTTTTTTAGTTTTTGTTTATATTTTCAATTATTAAATGAACAAAATAAAGAAGAAAAAAAAAAAGACTTAGTGTTTGTAAAGCGCCCACCACAATGCCTGGCCTATTTTAAGTGTTCAATGCACAAGGCTGTTATTTTAAGAATAACCCTATTCCTGTAACCTTCAACCTGCTCTATTGTCAAATGGGAAAACACAAGTAAATATCATCCAAATGTACTTTTTTGGGGGAGAAGGTAACAGCAGATATGCAAGGACTTTTTTTTTAAGTGCATAAAAAGGCTTTATTTGCAAGGGAGCAGAAATTTAATTGAACAAGCCAATATCATCATCCGACTCTTCCGATTCCTCCTTTTCGTCTTTCTTCTCCTCTGCTGCAACTGGAGCTGCATTTGCGGTCATGGCCACAGCCCCACCTGCGGCATGCTGGCCAGCTTTGCCAATGCCCTGGGCAATTGCACCTTCAATGTTTTTTCCACTTGGCGCACTGATGACCTTGTTGAGCTGGTCGTCATCCGCCGCAGAGCCCACACTGTCCAGGATCTTCTTGATGTCCTTGGTGCTGGGGGAGGTATTGCCCCCAAGGGCAGCCAGTAGGTAGGAGGCGACATAGCACATCTCAGTGGCAGCAGAGCAGCCTCACACATGACACCTCGGTGGAGTCAAAGAGGGAAAGGAAGACACTGAGGCGGTGGGTGGGATTAAACTGCTTCCCAGAAGTCTATGGGACCTGTGTGTGGTGCTACCAGGAGGGTGCCTCCCTAAGGACCTTTTTACAAAGAAAATATTAACACCAAGTGTAACTTTTAAGAAGTCAGTTTCTCATCAGTGTTCTGCTTGCATCAAGAGTAAATGTTTTTGGGAAGCAGATGTGGTTTAAGCAACTGGGCTACTGTCTACCATATGGGAGGTCCAGGGTTCAATTCCTAGGGCCTCCTGGTGAAGGCAAGCTGGCCGCCGCCATGTGCTGGCCTGCGCAGGAGTGCTGGGCCATGCAAAGAGCCTGCCCAGCAAGATAATGCATCAAAAAGACACAGAGGAGAGACAATAAGAGACGCAGCAGACCAGGGAGCTGAGGTGGTGCAAGCAATTGAGGGCCTTCCTCCCACTCTGGAAGGTCCCAGTATAGGTTCCTGGTGCTGCCTAAAGAGAAGACAAGCAGACACAGAATACATGGCAAATGGACACAGCAGACAGCAAGCACAAACAACAGGGGCAGGGGGAGAAATAAAAATAAATATTAAAAAGAGTAAATGTTCGGGGAGCGGATGTGGCTCAAGCAGTTGAGCACCCACCTCCCGCACGGGAGGTCCTGGGTTTGGTTCCTAGTGCCTCCTAAAGCAAGCAAACAAATGAGCCAAAGAGCAAAAACAAATAAGCAGTTATATATAATTTAGTTGCTCAAGCACTTGTTAAGGCAGTCCAGATTAGATACTGCCTTAAGAGTAATTGTTCAATTATGTTAATAATCATACTAGCTGTTGAAAATGATTCAACAGCAAGCTTAATAAGCATTTCTAGAGATGTACTGTACTAATAAAAAAATCTCAATTTGGGGTTAGGATGTTAAAAAGATCCCTTTTTCTTTTTTTATTTCTCTCCCCTTCCCCGCCCTTCCCCCCACCCCAGTTGTCTGCTCTCTCCATCTATTCACTGTGTTCTGGGTCCGCTTATATTGTTAGCGGCACCAGGAATCTGTGCTCTTTTTTTGTTTTTGCGTCATCTTCCTGCGTCAGCTCTCCATGTGTGCAGTGCCATTTCTGGGTGGGCTGTGCCTTCTTTGCACGGGGCGGCTCTCCTTGCAGGGGGCGCTCCTTGCGTGTGGGGCTCCCCTACACGGGGGACACATCCCCTGCATGGCACGGTACTCCTTGCACACAGCAGCACTGCGCATGGGCCAGCTCACCACACAGGCCAGGAGGCCCTGGGTTTGAACCAGGGACCTCCTATATGGTAGGTAGACACTCTGTCAGTTGAGCCACATCTGCTTCCCATGATTGATAATCACATCACTGTGTCTGGTGACGCTTTCTGACTCCAACTGGAGAGGACCGGGAAGCTTGTTTGAGACCCTTCCAAACCTCACCCTATGTGTCTCTTCTTTTGACAACTTTTTTTTTTTACTATAATAAAACTGTATTGTTGTTGTGTTTTTTAAAAGACAGTCAAATCTTATTTTTTTTTTTTGGTTTGAGCAGAGCTCTAGGAACAGACACAAGCTGCTACCTTGACCTTATTATGTGAGTCCTCGCCTTGGCATCAGCTTCACAGATAGGTTTTATTCTGTCCTTCCCAACATTGCCTGGTGCACAGCAGGCGCTCCCTTAAAAAAGCAGGAAGTGTGTAGAAAACAAGGGGCCCGTTTTTATAAAACTCTAATTTATTCAAAGTTTTAAAAGACTTCATTTCCCTCCAAAATATTTTACATTTTTTAAAAAATCCAAACTATTTCTCAGCCACTGTACAAGCTGCTGCTTCCCTTACTTGGGACCAGCCCCTGGCCCTCCAAGCCTCCGCCTCCCTCTAACCTTTCTCAATATTGCTGTAAGTTCGTTTATAAAGCTCTCCATCCCCCTCTCCCCTCACATCATGCCCTGTAGGGAGGGGTTCCCTTCTGGGTGCCAGGCCCTTGGCTGCAGGTAGGCAGGATGGATGATGCCTTAAGCAGGCAATGTCTGAGGGGTTAGGAAAATGCTTTGTGCTTCTGGGAGATCAGTTAGTTAGTTTTTTTCTCCATTAAATGGAGGATCATTGTCCTTTTCGCCCCACGAACACCGGTTCAGAGCCAAATGTCTGGCTTGGTGCTGCCCCCGGCTGAGTAGCCCTGCCTCTTCACTTCCCTAGGCATGTGGCCATGACAGCGGGGTCTGGCGACTGTACCATTAGTCTGCCTGTGGACTGTTAAGAACAAGAGTGGCACATGTCTAGAGTGGGGCTTGATAGAGCCCCAACTACTCAGAGTGTGGACACCGAATGCCCAGAGGAGGAAGTTTTGGGTTTCTGGTGGACAAGGCAAGAGCCAGCCAGAATCATGGGAAGCAGGAATATGGGGGAAATGTCTAGCCACATAGGTCTGAGGTAAGCGATGTTCCTTCTGACCCAAAGTCCCTCCCTTCTTCCATCCATACCCTTCTTCCTGCAGGTTCTAGGAAGATTCCCGAAAGGAGGAAGAAAAAGAAGAAAGGGATTCTGGTCTGCTGATAGGAAAAAGGCCGGAGTTGACAGAGTGCTCGGGGTTGGGGGAGGGAGGCTGGGATCCATAGTCATCGCTGCTTCTCTGTTCCATGAGGGAGACGGGGGGCCGGAGCCAGGCCCTCAGGGGTTTCATCAGCTCTGTTCCTTGTCCTTCACTAATAAGACCGTGTGCTGGCCTCCACTGGACACGGACAACACCACACGGTTCTCCAACTGTTTGCCCGTCATCTCTACAGGGCTCCAGGCGTCCTCATCCTGCCCTGTGCCCAGCTGGTAGTTGGTGCCCATGCCCCAGGCAAAAATGTGACCTGCAATAGGAGAGAGAAATAGGGACAGCTGTCTCCAGGACCCCCAAACCCACCCTTTTGTAGTGAGAGAAGCCTAGGCCATAGCGTGAATTCTGGTCTTGTCCTATAGAGGCCTGGCAATGTCCCAGCCTCCGGGAGTTCAGAGCTTTATAAACCAGAGACTGAAGGCCTTAAACAACACCAAAGGTTCCACTGTGCTACTAGGCATGATGCTGAAGGCTCCATGTGACTGGCTATTTCCCAGCCCCTTACACCACCTTCCTCTCCTCAGGACCTGCAACCTGAGACTGGAAGCACCTTGGTCTGGGATGCCTTCTGTATTAGGGTTCAATAGGGAAACAGAATCAACAAGAGATATCTGTCAATAGGATGTGATTCTCTAAGAGTCTTTCATGCAGCCGTGGGGATGCACAAGTCCAGGTTCCGCAGGCAGGCTGCAACTAGAGGCTGCAATGAAAGTTCAATGAAGGTTCCTGACAAGTTCTGGGAGATGGTGGCTGTCCAAAGACGAGCTGGGAAATTCTCTCTCAATGCTGGAATCACTTGCCCTTTTAAGGCGTTCAGTTGATTGGGTTAAGTGTCACTCATTGCTGATGGCAATCTCCCTGACTGATGTAATTATAACCAGCTATCTATGATTTACCACTGCAGTAAAGTCAATGGTGCCTAAAGTCCATAAATGCCCTTGTATTACAGTTTTAGCCTAGTGCTTGCTTGATCAAACAACTGGGCACAATTACCTGGCCGAGTTGAGACAACAGCCTAACGATCACACCATCCTTTGCTTCTCATAAAGGACTGAAACTTCGAGGAGCAGTGCGAGCTCAGCTTCCTCAGGAAGTCTTCCTGGATAACCTCAGGTCAAGCATCTTCCCCACTCCAAGATTTCTAAAGGTCCCCTGGCCATCTTGCTCACTCACTCAGGCTTTGGTGCCATTTGTACATGCCCTTCCTTGCTATGATGGCCAGGACCCAGGTTCCCAAACTTGCTTTTCCCTAATAAGATTCCAAGTACAACCCCCTGGGAAGCTGGCACACATGAGGTGTTCCAGAAGGAGGATCACCATGGTGGAGGAAGTACAGGGAAGCTGGCAACCTAGGTTCAAGTCCCAGGGCCTCTCTGGGACTCAGTGACATCATCCCCCATTGCTCTTTTTTCCTCTACAGAACAAATCAGTTATTAAAACAATCTGTTTTCTTATTTTATGTTCATCAAAGCCAGAGCTTCTGAGAATCACGAGAAAAGCCCTGTCCTCGCAAACACTGCTGTTCTCCACAGCTCAGCTCCATCTGATGGTGCCCATCAGAACCTGCTGGAGAGTGTGCCAAGAACCACGACTCCCAAACCCCCAGACTTGGGACAGCCCCACTCACCGTCCTTGGTCACAGCATATCCTACAGAGGCCCCACAAGCCACAGAGGAGACGTCAGGCAGCCTGGGTATAAGGGTGGGCGTGCTCTTCTCTTCAGCACCCTCCCCGAGGCCCAGTCGTCCATATTCAGCCCGGCCCAGGCTATATGCTTTTCCTGCAGGAGGAGGGAGAGAGAGGAATAGCAGACAAACTGGATGGAAGGCCAGGTGAGCTTCCATGCCCATGGGAGCTGGTCCTCTACTTCCCAGGTGGTCAGGAAACCTACATTTGTCTCTTCCCACTTTGGGGGTGGCCTGGGAGAACCTCCACAGAGGCCCCCATTGAGCTCACAATCAGAAGAGCCCCAGAAGGAGGGTGGACCTCACAGACCCACACCTGCTAAATCCAGGGAGCAGGCCCAGGTTCCAAGACCGTGGTCACTTGAGTCTGGCCAGGCCTGGGTCCAGGGAATACTCCACCCTCAACCGAGGGAAGGACGCGAGGTCCCACCTTCAGAATCCATGCAGACCGTGTGGTGCTGGCCACCAGAGAAGCCCACCCAGGACTTGGTGGAGTTCTTGAAGGATGTCAGATTCTGGGGTATGAAGCAAGATTCTGTGCCTGTGGTTCCTGGGGGAAGGCCGGGATAGAGCTGTCAGAGGTGAAGGTGTTGCAAGAGCTGCCCTTCTCAATCCCCCACCCCCATCCCAAAGGCCACCTCAACCAGGGTATAGATATTCTCACTTTACAGATGATAAAATTGTGACTGTGAGGGGTTAAGTGATCCCCAAAGGTCCACAACAAAGGAATGGTGGAACCAGCAGTAGAACCCAGGTCAGTCTGGGCCATGCCTGATGCTGGGGTTGGGACTTACCAAGCTGGTGGTAGTTGGAGAGGCCAAAGCCATACACGTGGCCCTCACAGGAGACAGCAAAGGTGAAGTAGGCACCACAGAAGGCATCCTGGAACCTCACGGGGCCCCGGCTTCCCCTGGATTTCAGCATCACGCACTTGGGGGCCAGAAATCGTTCTGGAGGCAGAGGGAAGCCCGGGTCAGTGACGGGCACATATGGCCCCTCTTCCCTCTGCCTCCCTGAGTCTGTTTCCCATCCATTACTAAGGCCCTGGGAGGGAGGCCAAGCAGAGAACTCATCACTCTTTTACAGAAGAGGCCAAGAGAGTACAAACAAGCGCCCTGCTCAGACTCCCACAGCCACAGAGCGAACGCTTACATGGAACTTACCACCTGCAGGAACTCTTCTATATTAACCCACTGACCCTCATACCAGCCCAATGGACATAGGTTGTTTCTTTATCCATATTCCAGAGATGATAGTTTAGGGTCCCACAGCTAGTAGCTAGCAGAACCAGGATTCAACCCAGGGTAATCTGGCTCCAAAGTCTGAGCTCACCAGCACCACCCCAGGTCTGATTCTGATGCCACAGCCTGAGTGGGCACAGGGAACTCCTCTTCTGTCCTGCCCTGGGCTACACTGGGAGATGGCTTGCCAAGATGCCCTCTCAGAGGTATCAGAGCCACTTACCAAGGCCCTGCCTGCCACCACGGTTGGCAAATAACTCAGGCACACGGCCCAGCTGGCCTTGTTCCCCGCAGCCCAAGGTGTAGAGGTCGCCATCAGCCGTCAGCATCACCAAGTGGTCGTTTCCTGAGGGTGAGAGGAGGTGGGGGCGGTTGGGTTGCAGGACTGTAAGGCCTGTGGCTGGGCCATCCCCAGAACAAGGCTCCCCAACTCCTGTTCAGAGTGAGGACACCCTAAACTCACCCGAGGCCACCTTCACCACGGGCACATCCAGCTCCACTTGCACAGGCACCAAGCTCTTCTTCATGGGCTCCAGGAGCCCAATCACACCGTTATTGTCCTGAAGGGAGGGGTGGGCCACTTGTCAGCCAGTCCTGCCTGCTCCCAACAGCCAGACCACGGATGTCACAGCCACAGAGCTGCCTGGTGAAGGGCAGTGGTGGAATGGGGAGGAGGAGGAGCAGGAGCCAGCCCTGTACTGAAATGCTTATGAATGAAATCTTCTGTGGTCTGGGATTTGCATTAAAATAACCAAGCAGTCTGAGTGTAGAAGGGAGTAGAGATCAAAGACGCCTGGTCATGAGCTGACAATTGTTGAGGCTGTGTGGACTGTAGAAGGGGTTTAATATATTATTTTGATTACTTTTAAATGTGTTTGGGATTCTCCATTAAACATTTTAAGATAGCCTTTTTCCGTTAAATAGAAAAACCTTATCAGATTTCTTTATTTTTGACATTTTTGAAATAAATATCAGAGCATCAAAATCATTTTATTAAAAAAAATTTTTTTTTAAATTCTTTTTTTTTTTTTTAAACCATTTTAATACTGAATCTTTTTTTGTTTGTTTGTTTAATACTGAATCTTCAATCTGCTTTTTCTACTACACTCCCCTGCTTGGAAAATCTGAAATGAGATAATCTCCATACCAACTCCCTTGGGAAGTATGGAAAAGGCCTGGGAAGAGGAAGGAGAGGCTGATTGCAGAGAGACATCACCCTTGGCTCTAAGGCATGCTTGTGCCACTCCTTCCCTAAGAACCCATTTCTTAACATCAGAGTCAAGGAAGCAAGAGGTCGGCATAGATCAGCCTGTATAAAGAAGCCAGAGAGCTGTGTCTGGGCCCCAATTTCCCCACCATTAACTACAATGGGAACATGGAGATGGATTTTCTTTGGGGGCCCAAGTCTTTCAGACCCAGTCTTACCCGGAAGGAGCCCCAGAGGAAGACTCGGCCATCCTCGGTGAGGGCTGCCGTGTGACTGTCTCCTGCTGACACCTGTACCACCTTCTCCTGCAGGTCCACTTTTCCGGGGACCATCTCTGAGCCTTCCACTGATGTGTCCCTTCCCAGGGCACCCTCATCGTTGCAGCCGAAGGAGTACACCTGTGCCCAGGATGCCCCCATCAGTGCAAGGTCTGGCCTGTTTCAGGCCATTCCCTGCTTGGCTGGCCAGCTCCACCTCCAGAGCTCCTGCCCACCCGTCCCACCCCTGTGACCTACCTGGCCAGTCTTGCTTAGACACACAGTGTGCATGCCTCCAGCCTCAGCCTGCACAATGTCCTCTGGAATGGGGACCAGGGCTGGCCTCTTCCTCTCCATCACATTCTCGCCCAGCCCCAACTGGCCCACGTCGCCCTGCCCCAGCGTCAGCACCAAGCCTGGTTCTGTGTTGTGCGATCTATGTGAGACTAGGGTGAAGAAGACAGTCCCTGAGTGTGTGAGGACAGGAGAGGTTGCTGCATGGGCACTGCCATCACACAGACCTAGGTTCAAGCCCCTGCTCTGCCACAGACCTTTCTGGCCTATGTTTTTTATCTGTGAAACCAAGATAACAAAAGTACCTGTTCTCAGAAGGTTTTTGTTAAGACTGAAAACTGAGTAGATTAATATGAGAGGGAGGAAATGGAAACAAGAGAACGCTCAATATTGTGAAATGAACCTTGGGGAGAGGAAGGAGACAGTGAAACACAAGATAACTTTCCTGATTTGTAAATTCTTGGTCAGGAGCCATGGTACCAATAGCCAGGGCTCAGATAATAAAGTCCACCCTCTACTGATTGCTAAGCTGCCCAGGATCACACAGCCAGCAAGCAGTGGAGCCTGCACTGAAACCAAAGGTGATCACACAGGTCAGGGCACAGCCCACAGCCTCCAACAAGCCCTCCCCCAGCCCAGGCTGTCAAACCCCTGGACATATTCACATAGGAGAGCTGAGTTCGTCCAACCCTATCCAGGAAGCAAACAGGCAGCTGAGGATGAAAGAGCAGGAGTAGGAGAGGCATTTGCAGAGAGGCACTGGCCAATCACGGGGAGGCACAGGGCCTTCTGCCAGCCAATGAAGGCCGCCTGCCCAAGGCCCTGGACAACCAATGGCGTCGAGTCCCTTGCCCCGGGGGTGTGGCCACGGCTGCAGGGCCGCTGCGGCTGCGCAGGGGCTGCGCGGGGCAGGGGCCACCTGGTCGGGTTTTCTGCTCAGCAGGGCTGGGCCCGCAGGCACCTCGGCAGGAGCGGGCGCGGGGAAGGCGGTGAGAGGCAGAGGCCCTTACTGCCGGGTTACGTGGGTCTGCAAAAGACAGACACTGTCTGAGTGTGCAGCGGGTCCACGCCCCCCACCACCCATACTGGAGGCAAGTTCCTTTCCTCCCCTCTCCTCTCCAGGGTCCCAGGAAAGAAAAAAACCACAGCTGCCTCCCTCCGGGGCAGGTAAGATGTTGCCAGGACATTATTTCATTTAATCCTCCCAACAGCCAGGTGAGGTTGGTGCCGTTCTTGCCTCCATTCTATGAACAGGGTGATCCAAGCTCAGTGAGGTCAAGTGATTGACTGAAGTTATACAGTTAGAAAGTGACAGAGCCACAACTTGAACCCAGGTCTGGAAGTCATTAGTCCTAACCACTCTGCCTTTTTGCCTGGCGTGAAGCCATAGGCTCTAGTGCTTGCCAGTACTGTCTCAGTGCTTTTAGACAAGTTTCTGCCCTTTGTGATTCCCAGAGGGTGGGATTCAGTGACCTATAGGGAACCCTCCACCTGGTGAGGTCCCTAGACATCTTAGGCCTGAAAGCTTCAAGTGTCAGGGAAGGAGCCCAGTCCCAGATCCGAGGGCTCCCAGAGTTCCCAGACAGCTGCCCCAGTCAGAGGCCAAGGCCAACTTACCCTTCACTTTCTTGCTTGCAGGAATGGCATCTTCTGGGGGAGACCTTTTCTTAGCTATGCGCTTGGGTGGCATTGCCTCGTCCTGAAAAACCCAGTCAAAGACCCCATGTCAGAATGGCAAACATTTTCCTGTCCTAATTAGGCAATATGTATGAAAAACCCTAAAAACCCAGCAATTCCACTTCTTGGAATTTATCCCAAGAACAGAATAATGGATGCACCCAACAATTTAGCTCCACAAATATTCTCTATTGCATTCTTCCTAACATTTTAAAAAGTGATCAACTGTAGGAAATTGTTTAGATAGTATGTGGTATGCTAAAGATAGAATAGTATGAAGCCATTTAAAAGTGATGCTTTTAGAGATGCATTTACCGAATAGGAAGATCTTCACCACTGCTAAGTACAAGCAGATTGAAAAAAAGTATCATCCCTCTTTAAAATAAAAATATATGCACAAAAAAATATCCACAGAAAAATGTTTGAAAGAAAATACATCCATTAACAATAAATAGTAACCTCCAAGAAATGGGATTATGGCCAACTTTCACTTTTTTCCTTGTACTTTCCTATATCACTTAAGATCTTTAACAAGAAGAAATACATTTATTTTTTAGTTTCCAGTTTATCATAAAATATTAAAACACTGAAGAACGTTAAATAAAGTATCCCTTGTAAATAGTCTCCCCAACTCTTGAGTTAACTACTAATAACTTTGCTGATAAATTACGGTTCTAATCAGACAAAAAAAAGATGCAGTGGCAGTTATTTTCATTAAATAAAACCAAAACTTTCCATCCAGATCATTTCTGCCCTTTGACCCACGCTCCTGGGAGGAGTTTAGCTTTCCTAAACAGTCTAACAAGAGGTGAAAAACTAAATATATACCCACACTTACATACAAACACCAAATATTACAAAAGGGGGAAAGAAAATCACCTATGGGTAATAAGAGAGGCTGAACCTAGAAGGTCCAGGGCAGCCAAAAGACTCAGTCCTGAGCCCTTCTCCTTCTCTGACTGCTGCCTCTCCAGGGCCTTGATGTCTTCCCCAGGCTGCTGGAAACAGCAAGTACCCCCAGCTCCTGGATTTCAATCCAGCTGAAACTGCACCCACAGCATTTCTTCCCATTCCCAACAAGCAGCTCTGGAAATAAATATTTATTGAGCTCTGGTCTTTAAGGCCATGAAAGATATTAAATTGTCTAATCCTGGGGCTCCTAAACTCTGGACTATGATTCTCTAGAAGAGGACTGTTGGGGAAGGCGTGCTTGGCAGCAATTCAGATTCAGAGGTAGTATAGCACATGGCAGTTAAAAGTGCAGTCTCTGGAGCCAGAATCTGGGTGACATTACTTCATGGGCAAAGTTATTTAAACTCCTTGTGATTCACTTGTATCATCAGTAAAATGGGGATAATAGCACTTACTTACACCTTTGTGATGTATAGAATTAAATGTGTAGGGTGCTGTAAGATTAAATGAGCTAATACTGTAAAAGTACATAGCAGATTTTCAATAAATCAATACTACCCATGTTGTTGTAATGCCTACACCCTGCCCCAGGTAATTCGCAGGCACAGCCCTATTTGGAAACCGCTGAAATCTAACCCACTTTTCCTCCCGTTTTATAGATGGCACAACTGAGGGCTAATGAGGGACAGGGACTCCACCCAAGTCTACAATGGAATAAAAACCCCAAGAGTTCTTCTTCAGCTCAGCTGTGGACCTATGCAGCCACCCCACCATTTCCTTCTTCCACTAGGTCCTGGGACCTCAGACTCTCCAGCACCCCACTTGTGTATGTGAACACAAGGCCAATGGCCTCTGCATTGCCAAGCACTTTACTGCTGACTGCTGTAGGGGAGGAGGACAACGTACCAAAGATGGGTAAGTGGCCAAGGGCCTGGAATCCTGCTGATCCTGTATAGATGGGGCCTCCCTCTGTAGGGCGAGCTTGAACAGATTGGGACTGGCCCGGTTCTGACTCTAAAGAGGTGGCATCTCTGAGCTTCACCCAACTTTTATTCTCCTAGGTGTGGAACTCCCCTGCTCCCACTACCTCTTTGAAACCCCTCTTCCCAAACTAAAAATGCATGTTCTTTGGGAGTACAAGGTGCTAGATTTGCCCAGGCTCTTGTGACTATGGCTGGCCAAAGGCCTTAACCTTTCTGAGCTGTCCCTTCATCTGTAAAAGGGTATGCAAAGACTACTTCTCAGGGCTGTTGTCAAGACTGAATAGAATATTATTTATAAAGGACTCTTCAGTGCCAAGCATACAGTAAATACTCAGTAACCGACAGCATATATTCCACAAGTATTTAAATGCCAATTACCACTGCTTGGCTTTGGGCCAGGAGGTGTATTAAGGAACAAAGAGACTAACCTTTTCCCTACTCTTAGACAAAACAAAAAAGATAAAAATAAAATTAAATAGGGAAACGGACTTTGGCCCAGTGGTTAGGGCATCCGTCTACCACATGGAGGTCCGCGGTTCAAACCCCGGGCCTCCTTGACCCGTGTGGAGCTGGCCCATGCGCAGTGCTGATGCACGCAAGGAGTGCTGTGCTACACAGGGGTGTCCCCCGCGTAGGGGAGCCCCACGCGCAAGGAGTGCGCCCCGTAAGGAGAGCCGCCCAGTGCGAAGGAGGGAGCAGCCTGCCCAGGAATGGCGCCGCCCACACTTCCCGTGCCGCTGAGGACAACAGAAGCGGACAAAGAAACAAGACGCAGCAAAAAGACACAGAAAACAGACAACCGGGGGAGGGGAGGGGAATTAAATAAATAAAAATAAATCAAAACAGACAACCGGGGGAGGGGAGGGGAATTAAATAAATAAAAATAAATCTTAAAAAAAAAAAAAATTAAATAATCACAGATGGTGCTGTGTGAAGGATAAGCAAGGCAATAAGGAAATAAGAGAATCTGGCATAGGCAAGGAGAGTGATCAGGAAGGCTGACCTGAAATGTGAGTAGAAGCCAGTGGGGAAACCAGGGGGAAAGCATTCCAGGAAACAGTGCAGGGTCTTTGGGAATCTGGGATCACCATGGGGCTGGAGCTGGAGAACAATTAGTTGAGTGACAAGAGGTGGGTAGGGGCTGGATGGTGCAAGGATTGTGGGGAAAGCACTGAAAAGTGGTGAGCAGAAGTGTGTCTTCATCAGATTTACATTTTTAAAAGACTGCTCTGGCTATGTGAAGAAAATGGAATGGGCTGGAAAGGGTCACAAGTATGGAAACAGGCAGACTTTTTAGGAGACTATGGCAGGCGTCCAGGTGAGAGATGACAGTGACTTGCTTTGGTCTGAGAAAAGAAAACAAAATAGATCAATAGATCAATGTAGGAAATAGACTCAAATTGCTGATGGATTAGATATAGGGAGAGGGAGGAAATCAAGAATGATCGTTTCATCTCAAGACTCCCAGTCTCTGGCTGAAATGACTACGTGGATGGCAGAGTGCCATTTAGTGAGATGGCAAAGTCTGTGGGACAATGGATTTGGGCGGAGATACCTACACTCCATTCCACCAGTTGCTCTTGTTAAGCCTGACATGCTGGGAGTCATCCAAGACTGCTATTAAGTAGGCAGAGTTGGAAGGGTTAGGGGTGTAGGGTGTGACAGGTCTCCCTTGTTTCAGGTAGGCAGTTGGTACCCTTGGCCAGGATGACAGCCAGTTACTGTGTTTAGGGCCCTGTCCTGCCCAAGGCAAATCTCTCATAGGTTCATCAGAACCATTTGCAGCAGTAAGCTGTGTCCGGCAGGGAGAGTGTTTAGCAGCATGGAAAAGTACATATAAGAGGTCAAGTGAAAAAGTGAGAAACTGAATTATGTTTATACATTGGTTCTGACTCTGGGCTGACCAGTGGGCAAGACCTGGACTAGAGAAAAAAAAGTAAAAGCTACATGAAATGGTTGGTATTATGGGGTATTAACAACAACAAAAAAATCTGTTATTGTGGCTTGGAACCGAGCCAGTCAATGCCTCCTTGGTCACCTGTGTCTTGGCTAACATTCTGGAGCATCTGGCAAGGTGACGACAGTGATCTCATTTTACAGATGAGGAAACTGAGGCTCAGGTGCAGTGTCTTGCCCAAGATGAAAGAGAAAGTCAAGATCTCCACCAAGCTGGTAGGACTCCAGAGCCCTAGGGAGATCTGAGAGCCTGCCTCTGCCCTACGTCCCCTAACACTCCACTAGTTTATCAGCCGGCATGGGTACTGTCTCTCAAACACCCTCCCCACTCCCCAGAAAGAAACAACAGCAGCTCACCTCTGGTCTTCCTGCCCCTCTCCACCCCCCAATTCTCCAAGTCGTTAATGATCTTCCCAAACCTCAGGCCTGAAACAAGCTGCTTCTCTGCCCAGAATCCTTAGTGCTTCCCCCTGCCTGGAAGATAAAGCCAAATTTTTTAGCTTGGTACCAGGCCAGATACCTCCAGGATATGGTGTAGTACTAGAAAAATCCAGTGTAGCTTAACTATTAACACCCTGTACTATACCTTATAATGTTAGAAAAATTCAATGTAACTCTTACTTACATGTCAGGAGGCACGTAGAGCTACAGATTTAACATTAACCAGATTTAACTCAACCAAAGAATATATAACTATGCACTCCTTCCCTCACTGTCCATACTCTGTATCTGTACCTTAACATCTAGACCATCCTTCCATCTTTATCACCCCAAGATTGCCAGGCCCACGCAGCAAGCTGGCCCCAGCGGAGAGCTAGTGCAGCAAGATGATGCAACAAAAAGAGACACAGAGGAGAGACAATAAGAGATGCAGCAGACCAGGATGCTGAAGTGGCGCCAGAGATTGAGCACCTCTCTCCCACTCTGGACGGTCCCAGGATCGGTTCCTGGTGCCGCTGAAAGAGAAGACATGAAGACACAGAAGAATGCACAGTGAATGTACACACAGAGCAGAGAGTGAGTGCAAAACAAAGAGGGGAAGAAGGGGAGAAATAAATAAATAAATAAATCTTTAAAAAAAAAAAGAAAAAAGATTAACTAGGAAAGCAAAAAACTAATTTTCTGGATCCTTCTTAGAACTGTCACCCATCTGATGATTAACAAACCCAGCTAAGGACCAGCCTGGCCCCTCCTCCATTTGGTGCCCAATGTGGGGCGGGTGTCCTTGTGAGAATGATGCTGCTCAGTAGACTTCTGGCTGGAGTGCTTTACTTTTGAGAGTCTGGACAAGGATCTCTTGCCCAGTTGTCTAGGATCCCTAAAGGTGGCAAGCTATGAAGGAAAACAGGTTCTGTTCTGTATGTGTGTATGTGTTCCAGTCTTGTTATTCTCAGCAGCACATTAGTTCCTGCCAAAGCTGTAAGCAACGTTTTGGACATTTTGCTGCACTGGGTTTTTAGGATTGAAAGGACTAGGGAAGGGAGCAGCCCCTGGTGTAAGAAGTGCCACTGAGACTGGCTGCCTAAACCTTGGCTTCTGTACTTATTTAAATGTAATGGGAAATAGCCAGAGTTCAGAGGTGAAGGGAAAAAGCAACTCACTGGGTTGTATCATCAAACATTGGGAACAATTTTGGTAGGAACCTATGACTAAAAAGAGAATGATCTGCTTTTGTAAGGAAATCTGGGCTCAATATGCATTAGAAGATAAGCAGAAATGGTCAGCACAAGGCTCTTTGGAGTATAATGCTATTCTGCAATTAGACCTATTCTGTAGCATGTACATAAATGGGATGAAATGTTTTATTTCCAATGCTTTATGGCATTACTCCAAAACGAGAAACTTCAGAGAAAATGTTTTAGACATGGTATACTGCCAATTAATCGGGTCCTGGGTCCCCAGCACACTAAAACTAGAGAAAAAAATGACTTGCCACCCCAGCCTGACTAAGGAATTACTCAACCATCTATACAAAAACTGGAGTTAAATAACTGCAAAGACTAGGGAAGTAACCATTGACCATGAGGTACAGAGGTGCTCAGAGATGTATTCACCAAATGCAATGAATGTCTCATGATGATGGAGGAGATTGTTGCTATGGGGGGAGGAGTGAGATGAGGGGGGTGGTATATGGGGACCCCATATTTTTTGAATGTAATATTAAAAAAATAAAGACAAAAAAAAAAAAAGACTAGGGAAGTAGAAACCAGAAAAAAAACCCTCCCAGACATTAACTCACCTGATATCTCAGCTACTATTATTATATCAAGTACCTCGAGAATTGAGAATGCCACTGCTCCTGTACCTCCCTCACCTCTGTATCAGGCGGATGGAAACAGGCCTAAATTCCCATTAGATCACAGAAATGGCCTTTCCACCCCACACCCAGAACGGTGTAGCTTTTAGGCAGAGCACCTCCACCTCAGGAGGGCAGAGCCAGGGCCAATTCACTCTCTGGCAAGTACCTGTGGGAAGAGACCAAGGACAAAAACCTAGGGGCTATTTATATGTACAAGCTACATTTTCAACATCTGACCTATATAATTGGGAGGATCGCATTCCGAGCTGCAGGGAGGACCCCAGAAAAACTACGATTGCTAATTTCAGCCCTGGTAGAGATGACTTTCAAGGTGTTTTACAACCAAGAAGCAACCCAAGAAAAACATGAGATGAAAACAATCGCATATAAGGTTAACTTAAACGCTGATCTTTTAGAAGTCCTGAGTAAAACCCTCCAGCAACAAACATAACCTACTAAAGGTAAGATGTCTGGACTCCTAGAAAGCCTCTGGGCCCCCAGCAGTGTGCTTACTGCAAAGGAGGATGGTCATTGGAAGTGAGAACATCCCGGGCTCGCAAGGAAAGGAGCACCAGAGACTCCTAACCCAGCAGTCCTATACCCACAACTTCCGGGGATAAAGACAGTGATCTAGAGTAACAGGGCCTGGGGGCACCTTCCACTGATCCCAATCACCCACAAGGAACCTTGAGTATCTCTCCACGTGGGTAAGAAGTTAGTAAGTTTTCTGGTGGATACAGAGCAACTTTTTCAGTTTTGAATCAAAAGCTTACTCATAAATCAAATGAGTCTGTCCGTTATTGGTGTGTCAGGAGTTAGAAACCATGGATTCTTCCTATAGCCACTGTAATGCCAGCTTGGAGTCACCCAATTAATGCCCCATCCCTCTCCTTGGCCGGGATTTACTTTCAAAGTTACAAGCCTCACTCTCTTTTCCACCCGACAAACTTAACATACAGGTCCAGGCAGTCCAAGCAGCCTCGGCGAGCTTGACAGAAAGCACCAAGAAGTTTGGAGTGCCTGAAGAAATAAAATAGCAGGTGCTAGTCGAAGTATGGGCTATGGGGGAACCTCCGGGACTGGCGGGAGACGCACAACTAAGGATAACGCTGTGGTCAAGTAGCGCTCCTCCGCACTTGAAGCAGTACCCACAGACAGGAAGCTAAAGCAGGCATCTCACCTCTGATTAAGAAATTTCTTGTGGACTTGGCCCAGTGGTTAGGGCATCCGTCTACCACACGGGAGGTCCGCGGTTCAAACCCCGGGCCTCCTTGACCCGTGTGGAGCTGGCCATGCGCAGCGCTGATGCGCCCAAGGAGTGCCCTGCCACACAGGGGTGCCCCCGTGTAGGGGAGCCCCACGCGCAAGGAGTGCACCCTGTAAGGAGAGCTGCCCAGCGCGAAAGAAAGCGCAGCCTGCCCAGGAATGGCGCCACAAACACGGAGAGCTGACATAACAAGATGACGCAGCAAAAAGAAATACAGATTCCCGTGCCACTGACAACAACAGAAGCGGACAAAGACGCAGCAAATAGACACAGAGAACAGACAACCAGGGTGAGGGGGGGGAAGGGGAGATAAATAAATAAATAAATCTTAATAAATAAATAAAAAGAAATTTCTTAGCTGCGGCCTAATTAGACTGTGCCAGTTGGGCTTTAACACACCTATCTTACCCATCTTAAAACCCGGCACACAAGAATACAGATGTGTACAAGATTTGGGAGCCATCACCCAAGTAGTAGAAGACATCCATCCAATAACGATCAATCCACATATACTTGCTAAGATCTCAGATGCTTACGCTTGCTTCATGGTTTTGGACTTAAAAGATGTCTTTTACTGCATTCCCTTAGAAAAAGAATCACAAAAGGTTTTTGCTTTTGAATGGGAAGATCCTGATACTGGAATAAAACAACAGTATTATTGGAATGTCTTGCCACAAGGTTTTAAAAATGTTCTGATTCTTTTTGGACAGACACTGTCCAAGGACTTACAAGGGGTACAACTACGAAAGGGCTCTTCCTTTAATATGTTGATGACATACTCATAGCCAGTAAAACCTAAGAAGCCTCAAATCAGAATACAATAATGCCAAAAAAGCAGGCGGCAAAAGGATATAAAATATCTGAAAAAGAAAGCCCAAATAACGCAGACCCATGTTACATACCTTGGGTTTGAATTGTCAGAGGAGCAATGGGCCTTATTACCCAGCAGGAAAGAAACCCTATGGCAAGTGTCAGAACCTCTGAATAAAAAGGAACTTAGCGGGTTTCTAGGTATGGCTGGCTACTGAAGGCTCTGGATACCAAACTTTAAAGAAGCTAAAGGTTCCTTTCCTCAGCTGCCGCTAAGGGCTTGGTTCTTCCGAGGAAGCTAAGGCCGCGTCGGGGTGAGGTCCTCACCTCATCCAGCGACTAGCACAGCGCCCGGCACTCGTCCACACAGTGGCCTCCATCTCCGAGCTTGCCTGCATCTACTTGGCCCTCAGACGCCACAACGACGTCACCATCACAGAGGATAAGCTCAATGTCCTCATTAAAGCAGCTGGTGTAAATGTTGATCCCTTCTGGCCTGCCTGGTTTGAAAAGGCCCTGGCCCATGTCAACAACGGGAGCCTCGCCTGCAAAGTAGGGGCTGATGGACCTGTCCCAGTGGCAGGCCCTGCCCCTCCACCACTGCTGCCCCAGCTGAGGAGAAGAAAGTGGAAGTAAAGAAAGAAGAATCGGAGGAATCGGAGGATGACATAGGCTTTGGTCTTTTTGACTAGACCCCTCTTTTGTAAAATGTTCAATAAAGAGCTAAAGACAACAACAAACAGGCTAGCAGATAAGGCAGCAAAAGAAGGAGCCAAAAGAAAAAGCCCCCTTCTACAGCTTTTGCCATGTTCTGCCCAAAACACCCACTGTTACCTCACTGTGAATGGGGACCTGAGCTCCAGAGGTTTAGAAAACTTCAATATACAGAAAATGACTTGGCAAGGGCAAAAGAATGGGGCTTTACAAATCTAACAGAACAAGGACGGCTAAGGAAGTAGAAATGAATATGATGAAGTACATCAAGTTCTTGTCCCACAGGAGACTCCTTAACATACTTTCATAACATACTCATTACAGACATGAAACTCTATGCAAATGGGTTAGTCAGTTCCTGGTTGGGCCCAGTCATTCAAAATGTCACTGACCGATGTGTAATAAGCACTCAGGTTAATCCTCCACCCCGCCCAAAGGTTCCACATTAACAAAGAGCGTATAGTACCAAGATGTGGGCGTAGGTGACTGGCAAATTGATTTCGCTCTAATGTCAAAAGCCCCTGGAATTGATTTTTAGGAGGTACCAGGGATTGAACCTGGGACCCCATAGGTGGGAGGCAGGCACTCAATCACTGAGCTACATCCGCTCCCCGCTCCCTGGAAATTTTAAATATTTGTTAGTGTTCATTGACACCTTTACTGGATGGATAGCAGCTTTCCCTTTTCAGACTGAAAAATCACATGAGGTTGTTAAATGCCTACTAAAATAAATTATTCCTAGGTTTGGTCTTCCACTCTCCATGTAAAGTGACAGTGGCACTGCTTTAGTCTGTAGAGTAGTTAAAGATGTTTCCGGTATCCTAGGTACTGACTGGTGACTATACTCTTCTTATAGATCTCAATCCACGGGAAAAACAGAACATAAGAACTGAATGTTAAAGGAACATCTAGGGAAGTGGATGTGGCTCAAGCGATTGGGCTTCCACCTACCATATGGGAGGACCTGGGTTTGATCCCTAGGGTCTCCTGGTAAAGGTGCGTCCACATGATGAGCGATAGAGCAAGATGATGACATAACAAAAAAAGAGACGCAGGGGAGAGTCAAGGCGAGATGCACCAGAAACCAGGAACTGAGGTGGCACAAGCGACAGGGAACCTCTCTCCACATCAGAGGTCCCTGGAATCAAATCCTCGTGAAGCTTAGAGGAGAAAATGAGAAGACAAAAAAGAAAGACACAGATGACCACACAGCGAATGGACACAGTGTAGCAGTTTGATATAATTGATAAATTCCAAAAAGAAATGTTGGATTATGCTCGTAATCTGATCTGTACCTGGGCATGACTGAGTTATGATTAGGGCGTTGAGTCCCTGCCCCTTGCTGGGTGGGAACTCACAGATAAAAGGCATGGTGAAGAACAGAGTTGAAGGCTTTTAATCTTGGAGTTTTGATTTTGGAGTTTGATGCTAAAGAATTAAACTGGAGCCCTGGGAAGTCAGCACACAGAGGAAAGAGAAGCCAGGAAGGAAGAAACCTTGAACCCAAAATAAAGCAAGCCCCAGGAACATAGGAACCCAGGAAGCCTGAACCCTCACAGATGTCGGCAGCCATCGTGCTCCAAATAGACTTTGGTGAGGGAAGTAACGTATGCTTTATGGCCTGGTTATCTGTCAGCTCCTACCCCAAATAAATACCCTTTATAAGAACCAACCAGTTTCTGGTATTTTGCATCAGCACCTCTTTGGCGACTAATACAGACAGAAAAAAAAACAAAAAACAAACAACAACAACAAAAAACAGCAGGTAGGGCGGAAGGGGAGAAAAAATAAAATAAAAGTAACATCTAGCAAAAATCTACCTAGAGACACAACTAAAATCAAATAAAGCTCTACCCATTGTACTCCTGAGGATGAAAGTAGCCCCCAAAGTAGGTTTTAAGTCCTTATGAAACGACACATGGAAGGTCATTTCTATATTGCATCCTAGCTCTGAAAGACCAACATCACCAGGCACAACTAAACCCAAAGTGCATTGGACCTAGTATGACTTGTCACTCATTCTTCTCTTAAGTTACAGGGCATCAAACCTTGGATCCATCACACCAGAGTCAAGCTATAAACATTCTGCACAGCCAGTATCCCACCGATCAGCGGAAAAACAGCTGTCGCCACCAACTCCCCACCCCCACGTAAGTATACTTGTGAACCATTAGAAGGACTTAAAAATATGTTTAAAAGAACACCCGCTAATATGCTATTGGGATGGCACTTGTTAGCTTGGAAACTGATAGGTAGCATGCTTTTCCATCAAAAGCAATTCACATTTGCATGAAATTGATAACTACATTCAGTCTTGCCCTAAGGATCATTTGGCTTTCCTACTGTTTGTCATCATGAAGTACAAATACCTGGGTCTGTACTGCCCAATACAGTAAACACTAGCCACATATAGAGACTGGGTACTTGAAATGCGGCTTGTCTGAACTGAGGTGTGCTATATAAAATACATATCTGGTTTTAAAGATTTAGTACAAAAAATAATGTAAAATAGCTCAGGAATAATTATATGATTATGCATTGAAATATTAATATTTTAGCTATATTGGGTGAAATAAAATGTTAAAGTTATTAAAAAAAAGAATACCACATAAATAAGCTTATTATGATGATGATGAAAGTCTTAAATACCTTTATTACTTAGGCATTAAATCACAGCTACGATAGCACAGCCCTAATAAACACGAAAATGACTTTAATGCATAAAGCTGTTCTCCAAAACCAAATGGCCCTAGAGATCTTAACTGTCCATCAAGGAGGAACCTGTGCTATAATTAAACTAATGTTGTACCTATATGCCTGACGAATCAAGTAATGTCTTCTCTTTTAGCCCAGATGAATGATCAGAATCAGGCCTGATCTGCTCCCACCACTAGTTTTAGTTTCTATGATTTGTTCATTTGGTTACCTACAGGAATTGTTTTCCAGTTAAGAACTTTCCTCCAAATGGGTTTGTAGTTTTTCTAATAATTCTAACCCTTGTGCTTCTTAAATGTATCATCTCCTTATGCAATCAAATATTAATGCAAATAATTACCAAACCTTTCTCCTTATTCAGAACATCCTCCTCCCCTGAAGCAAGTCTCCAGCCCTCTGAGCCCAATGAGTCAATGAGTCATAATTTTCCAAACTACTCCATAACTACTATGCCCCATCTCAGCAGGAAGTAGCCAGATCAAATGACACCCAAATTCCTAAGAGTGGAAATGTATATATAATCAGGGAGAATTTGTAGTACTAGAAGAAATCAGTATAGCTTAAATATTAAGGAAAAATGCAATGTAACCTCTGCTCACATCGGGAGGCATGCAGAGCTACAGCTTTAACATCAACTAGATTTAACTCCACCAAAAAATGTGTAACTATGCACTCTCACTATCTATACTCTGTATCTGTTCCTTCACATCTGTACCACCCTCCCATCCTTATTACCCCAACATTGCCTGGCCCTAGGTACCATGCATATTTTAAGATTAACTGAGAAAGCAATCTCCGGTCCAGAAAATTAGAAATTAGACCCTTCTTAGAAATGTCACTCTGATGATTAACTTTCTTTGTTTAAACCTGTATAAAAGCTGTGAGAAAAATCCTTATGGGGAGGCTGATTTGAGATTGTACATCTCCAACCTCCTGCCGGCAAATAAAGCCACTTTTCCTTCCTAGCCTAGCTGAATGTGTCTGTTCTGCCACGACAAGCAAATGACCCCAGCTGAGAACCACCCTGGCCCCTCTTCAAATGGGACCAACATAACTTTTGGTCTCATCCCTTATCTGTCACATCTTCCCTTCTTTTCCCACAGTCTCTGTGCCAGACACACTAGACTAGACTGCTTACTGTTCTCTCCACACCACCCCTCTCTACACCTGGAATGCCCTTCCCATCCCTTATCTTACTGGAAGAACCTCTCCTGGCTCACCTCTTCCTCCTCTGGTAAGCCTTCTCTGATCCCTCCCTGAGTAATCATAACTACTTTAATTTGCATGTCTACCCACCAATCTGTTTCCTGCCTTCTGCATGCAATATAACCCTTTACTTTCCAAACTGAAGATTCTATCACTCCCATTTCACAGGGAATTGTGGCTCAGAGAGGTGAATTTACTTGCTTACGTTCACATAGCTAGTAAATGAGAGCCAGGAGAGGAACTCATATACCTGATTGACTAAAAAACAAAACAAACCACCAGGTCAGCCAAAGGCAAGCCATGACCCAGGGAAGAGGCCATGGCAGCCTGGGCAGGCCTCCACGGGATCCCCTCTGAGCGGAGCTTGGCCAAATACAACAAATAGCAGAAAGCAGAAGTCGGCTGAGAGGGAGAGGAGGAAGCGATGGGGGAGGAAACATGAAGAGGCAAGGGCCTGAGTGGGCCATGGTGAGATGGAGCCACTGAAAGACATGTGGACAGTGGGTACAATTCCCTAATGTATGAATGGAGAGCATGGCCGTGGAGTTAGACCTGAGTTCTCTTTGAGCCTCAGTTTCTTCAACTAAAATGGAAGGCTCTAGGAATTGCTTCGGGCTGCTGTGGGCAATCACTGAGGCAGAGCAGGGGATAAACAGGCACCAATTATCTGCCTGCATATCCTCTAACTGCACAAATTAGTCCTTTTAGCAGACTCATACTTTAAGTGTTCTGGGTTGGTTCACTTAACTACACAGTGAGTATGTTAGCTGGGAACAAGTAGTCTTCTGTCATCTCCCCAGTCCCCTCAGACAAGCACAGCTTCCATTTTCAAGGTCTTTATGGTCTTGAAGAGGGAGACCCAGTTAAAAATATTTAAAAGTTAGAGTCGATGTCCACTAATAGGCATCTGAGGTGTGCCAGCCTCTCCTGGAATGCTTACACCTGCCCTCTGAAATGGGTATGATCACACCCTTTTCATAGATAAGGAAGCTGAGGCTCACACACAGGGATGGGCAGCGCCCGTCCAGGTCACAAAGAGAAAAAACAAAATCCCAGGTGTCTTGGCAGAGCGCTACCCCACCCCAGGACCAGAATCACCCTACCCCACCCTCTTCTCCCTGGGCTTCGGTTTCCTGGTTGGTTGAATGAAACAGAGCGGCAGACAAGGCTGGACAGTCTTCCAGGGTGTTGTGTTCCTGCTGTGACCCCTTGCGACCTCACCATAGCCTCATTTCTGCAAAGGAAGACAGAGTCCTCTCTGACCACAGCAGCTGTCCCCTCCCTTCCCCATGCCAACAGGCAGACAACACCTACTGCCAGACTCAGAGGCTAAAGAATCTCTTTGTGTAAAAGGTCCCAGGGAGGGAAGAGAGGGGAGGGACTCCTTTGTCAACAAATGTTTGCTGAGCTCCTGCTCTGTACCTGGCAGCACTTCCCACCACAAGCTCTTCACCTGGGGACCCCCTGCTAGCAGAGTTGTACCCTGATAAATTTCTGGGGAAAGGGGCTGCAGCTTTCAACAGATCCTTAGAACCACTGCTTGATGGATATTCCAGGGTATAACTAACCCTCATCACATGCCTCTGACCTTCAGTTTACAGATAAGGCTACAGGGAATTGCGTGGGTGGCCCAAGGCACCTGACCAGGAAACTGCAAAGCTGAACAGAACAGGATTTCTGCCTTTGGAATGTGCATCTTCCCACTCCACTCAGATACCCTTCTTGGGGGAAGCCTTCCCTGTCCCCCCCACCGTGTTCCTTGGTCCTGCACTGGAAACCTGTCTCCTTCTCCAGTTGTATCATTTTGTTACTCCTCTCCTGGCACCCTGGGCTCCAGGCAGAAACACCGGTGGTATCTCTAATCGCAACACTTCCCTCTACCTTCATGCACCAGCCGTGCACCAGCCAGGAACACCCCCACCCACCACACCCATTCTCTTGGACCCCTCACTGTTCCTTAGAAACCCCGTTCCAGAGTCATCTCACCTGGAAAGCCATCCCTGACCCTCCGAGGGAAGGCTGGGTCTCCCTCAGTGCTCCTGGTACACTCCACACTGTTTCTGTTAGCGCACAAGTCACACTTGGTTAGAAGAGTTCAATTAATATCTGATGAATGAATGACTTCCCTGCATCGGCGCCCCGAGCTCCAAGGGCACACCTGGGGGTCACAGTGGGTTGTAACTGTGGACCCACATGGAGCCTCCCCAAGGAGACCGGGAACTCCATAAGGACCACACGGGGCCCTTCTCATCATTGTTCCCCAGCTCTGCAAAAACGGCACAGAGCAACGGCCAGTAAATAATCTGCAGATTGAGTGAGTTGATGCGGAGTTCACAGCACGCTTCTCAACGGGTCACAACAGTCGTCTAGGTGCCTGATGACGCTGAAGTGTTTCCCAGCAGCAGACGCCACCCGCCCCTCCCCCCCCCCCCCCGAGTTTCTAGAGCGGACCCTCTCCGGGGCAGGATTCCTTTCCTGCTCTGCAAGCCACTTTCTCCAAACGCATGCAGGAAGAAATCACTTTCCCGCCCCGGAAACGCAGCCCCCGCCAGGGCGCTCCGCCGCGGCCCCAGCCCCGGCCCTCGGCTCGCGGGTCTGCGCAGCCCCGGGCCAGCGAGGTCGCCGAGGCCGCAGCGCCGCCGCCGCGCGCCAGCCGCTCCGCCGTCCGACTGGCCGGCCCGCCGCGCTCGGGCCGTTTGAATCTCCCGCCCGCGCGGGCCGGGGGGCGGGCGTGAGCGCCGCGGCGGCAGAGGGGCCGCACGTCCCCAGCCCGGGGGGGTCGGTCCGACCGCGGGCCCCGCGGGGCCGGGGCCGCACGCGCCCGCACCTTCCTGTCGCGGTCTTCACGTGGGCCGGCGCCGGGGGACCCAGGCGGGGCAACGGGCCCCCCGCCGAGGCGCCAGCCCGAGCTCCGCGATGGCCGCTCGGCGCGCCCCCCTCCGCCGGGTCCCTCCGTGGGTCACGGGCGCGACCTACCTCGGGGCAGAAGGACCACAAAGAACTCCCCGGCTCTCCGGCCGGCCGCGAACTGCCCCAGAGCATGCGCTCTGCAGGCCTCCGGCCCCGACCCCGGGCGAGAAAAGAAAACAAAGAGGCCGGCGGCCCCTGGCGACCGCCCCGGGAAGTACAAGTGGCGGGCTCCCCGCCTAGGCGCTCTCACCTGGCCCGGGTACAGGGGTTGTGTATTTTGGAAACTGTTTTCATAGCCCCACATCGGGACAAGTCGACTGATAATCGGAAAGAATACGTGAAATCAGGGTTGGTTTGTTCTGGTGAGGGAGGGGGTAACAGAAAAAAGATACCTCCCTGCCCTCAAGAGGTTCTTTATCATGAACCCTAATGTAAATATATAATAATACTGTTTCATCCTTTGCAACAAAGGTCCCACACTAATGCAAAATGTTAATCATAAGGAAAACTGCGGGAGGGTATTTGGGAACTCTGTACTTTCTGCATGATTGTTCTGTAAACCTATAACTGCTCTAATAAAATTAGCGATAATACCTTTTAAAGGTATTTAAAGGAGAAAGAAAAGTCAGACCATCACTAACAGCACAAGGCCATTTGGGCACAGGGACAATGTACTCCTCCCATGGGTACAGGGACATATGGTTCAGACTGGAGCTTAGAAAAGGCTCTCAAGTTAAATCTAAGAGGACATCCTACAAGGGGAAACACTTGTAATGACAAGGAGCAATGAGAGCCCAGGGTGGTTATAAGAAATGCCAAGTACTTGCGGGTACCTATGGGTACCCAGAAGAGAGAACCAGAGTCATAGGATCAGATCATAGATGCAGGGTCTTGTGTGTATAAGGAGTCCTGAGGCAATGGAGAGCTAGAGAAGAGATTTGAGCAGGGACGTGACACGACCAAATTTTTTCTTAGAAGGATCAATCTGGGGAAACGGATTTGGCCCAGTGGTTAGGGCGTCCGTCTACCACATGGGAGGTTGGCGGTTCAAACCCGGGCCTCCTTGACCCGTGTGGAGCTGGCCCATGCGCAGTGCTGATGTACGCAAGGAGAGCCACGCCATGGCAGGGGTGTCCCCCGTGTAGGGGAGCCCCACACCCAAGAAGTGCACCCGTAAGAAGAGCCGCCCAGCGGGAAAGCAAAGTGCAGCCTGCCCAGGAATGGCGCCGCCCACACTTCCCGTGCAGCTGACGCAGGGGACAAAGAAACAAGACGCAGCAAATAGACACAGAGAATAGACAACTGGGGTGGGGGTAGGGGGAATTAAATAAATAAATAAATCTTTAAAAAAAAAAAAAAAAAAAGAAGGATCAATCTGGAGAATGTACATGGGGAAAAGGGAGCCAAGAATTGGGGGGAGTAAGGGTGTAAATTGGGACCAGGAGCTGGAGCTGGAAAATAGGCACCAAGCAGACTACCCTCTCTTGTTAGTACACTTCGTTGCAGATGAATACAAAAAGACCACAGGATTTCATGTGTACCCTCAGGTCAGGTGACCCCTCAGCTCATGTGATTGCATCTGGGAGCTTCCCAGGTGAGGATAGTGACCTCAGCAGAAGGGTGTTTTCTCCATTGCATGTTGATTCTGACTGTGAAAGTCACCTTATCACATCCAAACTCTAGATGGGTGAATAAACATTCCTTGAATGTTTATTTACCAACCTCTACTATGCAGAGCCCGCCCCCCAAAGCATTCCCCGATCTTCAAGGTCTCTTACCTCTCCAAGTTTACCTCGGCCTCCATCCTGGAATTCTCTTTTGGATGAGATTACTGTGCAATTTCACCAAGTTTAAACGCTGGGATTTCTGATCTCTTTCTGCTGTCTTCCTCCAAGATCTTATTCATTTTCATTACTTAATGTAATAATAAAAATTATTATCACTATCACCTGTTTTGTAAAACCCTTTACTTTGTTAACCATGGAAACATTCCATGTCCATTAGCTCATTTGTTCCTTAATAACCTCATGACAGTTGGCAAATGAGAAAACTGAGGTTCAGACTGGTTAAGTGAGTTCTCTGAGGTTAGCACATGAGACCAGCCTTCAGGAGGCCTAAACTGCTCGGGGCTGAGCATCATCTTTGAAACTCACGAGGACAACCTATCTGGGCTGGTTCTGACCCTGAGTTGCAGCCCTACATGTCTAGAGAAGACTCAACACCTTAAACTCGAGGTCCAAAATAAAGCTCAATATTTTTCCATGAATCGAAGCTCCCTCCCCCAACTTCCTCCTTTCTGCCAAGGTTAAGATTTTCTGAGTACTGTTCAAAAGCTCTTTTTTTCTTTTTTTTTTTGAGGTACTGGGGACCAAGAATTGAACCCAGGACCTCGTATGTGGGAAGCCAGAGCTCAACCACTGAGCCACATCAGCTACCCTGAGTTGGTTTTTATTTTTGTTTCACTTGTTTTTTGAACCCGGTACCTGTCATATGGGAGGCGGGTATTCACATCCTCTCCCAAAACCTTGATTTTTAAAATTCCTTCCTCTCTTCTTCATATTTCAGTTTCTTCCTCTTTGGATTAAAAGACCAACCTCGTTGCTTCTGCTCCCCAGTCTCCTCTCTTACTCTTCATTTCATTCTACCCAGATCTCCAGTTAGTCTCCCTAAATTGTGGCTTTCTGTGAGACTGCCCTGCTTAGAAATCTTTAAAGGCTCAGTCCAATTCAACAGCTATTCCTTTAGTGCTGTGCTTGGCGACTCAAGCTGTTCTTAGCCTCTGCACTGTACTCTGAAGGTAGCTATGCTCACTGCCACCTTCTTATGTTTACCTAAGCTATTCTTCCTACCAGAGTGCCTTCCTTCTTGCCTAGATGAATTCTTATTATATTTTAAGACTTAATTTAGGAAGCAGATGTGGCTCAACTGAAAGACTGTCCGCCTACCATATAGGAGGTCCAGGTTCAAACCCAGGGCCTCCTGGCCCATGTGGTGAGCTAGCCCACATGCAGTGCTACCGTGTGCAAGGAGTGCTGTGCCACACAGGGGTGTCCCCCGCGTAGGGGAGTCCCACGCACAAGGAGTGTGCCCCGCCCAGGAGTGGCCCTGCACACAGGAAGAGCTGATGCAGCAAGATGACACAACAAAAAGAGACACAGATTCCTGTGATGCTTGATGAGAATGCAAGCGGACAAAGAAGAACAGTGAATGGACACAAGAGAGCAGACAACGGGGGTGGGGGTGGTGGGGGAGAGAAATAAAAAATAAATCTTTAAAAAAAGACTTAATATAGTTTCCATTTGGTGAATCCTCCCACTGATCTTTTTCTTTTCTGAACCCAAATATTGATCTTAACTTTTTCACAGTCATTGTTTTGTTTTATTCGACATGACCCATAAGAACAATCAATCAATCAACCCAAAAGAGAACTGACAGAGATGATAGAATCAGAAGTGAAAGACATTAAAACAGTTATTATAACTAGTCAAAAAGTTAAATAGTGACATGGAAGATATAAGAAAGACTCAAGTATACTTCTGGATATGAAAACTACAATGTCTAAAATGACAAATACACTGATGGGATTAACAGATTCGACATTGCAGAAAAAATGATCAGTGAACTTGAAGCCATGGTAATAGAAAATACTCAAAATAAAACAAAGAGGGAGCGGAGGTGCTCAAGCCATTGGGTACCTCCCTCCCATAAGGGAGATCCCGGGTTTGGTTCCCAGTGCCTCCTAAAAAGATGTGCACACAATGAACAAACACAGAGAGCAGACAGTGCAAACAATGAGGTGGGGGGGGAGGCTAGAAATTAAGAAAAACAAACAAATATAACACAAGAAAAAACAAAATTTTTAAAAATGAAGAGTACTGAGCTATGAAGCAACTTCAAGCAGCTTTATGTATGGGTAATTGGAGTCTTTGGAAGAGAGGAAGGGAGACAGAAAATATATTTGAAGAAATAATGCTTGGGGAGCAGATGTAGCTGAAGTGATTGAGCACTTGCTTCCCATATACAAGGTCCAGGCTTTATCCCTGGTAGGCTCCTAAAAACAAACAAAAAAACCAACTCTTATTGGGGTGCAGATGTAGCTCAGTGGTTGAGTGTCTGCTTTCCAAGTATGAGGTCCTGGGTTCAATCCCTAGTACCTCCTGAAAAAAAAAGCCAAAAAAAAATGTCCAAAGTCCATGAAAATGATAAAACGACAGATCCAAGAAGCTCAACGAACCCCAATCACAAAAAACGAGAAGAGAAATGCACATAAAAATTGCTCAAAACAAATGATAAATAGAAAATCTTAAAAGTAATCAGAGGAAAACAAACAATCAGAGAAAAAAACTTGTTTGGTACAAAAAAAGACAAGGATGACATCAGGTTTCATTGTTACAAACAATGTAAGCAAGAAGAGAGTGGAGAAAAATCTTTAAAGAATCCCAGCAAAAGGATATTTAGTAAAGTACATCCAGCAATATCTTTCAAAAAGGAAAGTGAGTTTTGGTTATGGATGATTGATGGTAGCACAACATTGTGAATGTAATTAACACCACTGGATTCTATACTTAAAAGTGGTAAAACGGGAAATTTTAGGTTATGTATGTTACCAGAATAAAATTTAAAACAAACAAACATGGGTCTGGTAGAGAAAGCTATTTCCAGACATACAAAAACTGAAAGAATTTATCACCAGCTGAACCATGGTAAAAGAATGTTAAAGGATGTCCTTTGGGGGTGTATATAAAGGGGGAGTAGATGTAGCTCAATGGTTGAGTGCCTGCTTCCCATGTATGAGGTCCTGGGTTCAATCCCTATACCTCCTAAAAAAAAGAAGTGACACCAGACGGAATACAGGAAATAAACAAAGGAATGAAGAACACTGGAAATGTAACTATATGGGCAAATAATTGTTTTTCTTATAATTTAAAACTTAATCATGGCACTGATCAAGATGGCAGAAAAGCGTCAAGACTTTGGCCTCCATGAAAGCTTAGAACAACCAGTAACAACAGGCAAAAATATCTTTCTCAAAGCTCCAGAAAACAGTTAAAGGACTACAGTAAGAGGGTCAGCAGTGAATCAAGAAAAAGACCATTCAAAGCAGCAGAATCTTGTGGCCCCTGGCTGGCCCCTACCCCATCCTCACTGGCTCGGCATAGAGCAGGCCCAGTGCGGATCCCTGGCCCCACTTCTGGAGGGAGTAACCCTCATGCACATCCTGGGAGAATGTCTATCTGGCCCAATCCGTTTGGTGATGGCTCGAAGGACCTTCTGCAACAGAATTTGCCCTTAGTATAGAAGGCAGCTCACAGAGCTCTACAGAATGCTGTGGGGAAGCAGTCAAGTTATGCTCCTTGGGGTAAACTCACTGGCTGTTGGACATGCAATGCGGTGCCTGGGATCATGAAGAAACTGTTTCCTAGGGAAGAGGGGACGTGTGTATCCATGTAAGTGGGGGAATTCCTAGGGCCAAATGTACATGCCCAAGAGAAAACATATGGGCAGAAAGCACCAGCAAGGTCCCTGTGCTTTTAGTCTGGAGCTGTTCTCTAAACCCTGGGCGCTCTCCCAGGTGAATGAGCAGAGAGTGGGAAAATGATTTCCTTTTTTTTTTGTTTGTTAGCTCCTAGTATTCAAGGAAAGCTGTCATAACTCTAGCTGAATACAGGTGTAAGGAACAGATATCTTAGTCTAAATTCCTGTGATACATTAAATGTTAAAATGTCCAGGTTTCAAAAAAAATATTACGAAACATCCAAAGAAACAGGAAGGAATGGCCCAGTCAAAAGAGAAGACTAAAGCTTTAGAAATAATCGATAAAGAGGACCAGACTTGGGACACAGCAATGACTTGAAAAAAAAAGTCCTAAAATATGCTCAAAGAGCTCAAGGAAAACATGAACAAAAAACTAAAGGAGGGAAGCAGACGTGGCTCAACTGATAGAATGTTCGTCTACCATATGGAGGGTCTAGGGTTTGATCCCCAGGGCCTCCTGACCCGTGTGGTAAACTGGCCCACGCACAGTGTTGCCGTGCTCCGGGAGTGCTGTGCCACACAGGGGTGCCCCTGCATAGGAGTGCCCCATGTGCAAGGAGCACGCTCCGCAAGGAGAGCCAGCTCACGTGAAAAAGAGCGCAGCCTGCTCAGGAGTGGCGCCCCACACACGGAGGGCTGATGCAGCAAAATGACACAACAAAAAAGAGACGCGGTTTCCCAGTGCTACTGGGTAATGCAAGTGGACACAGAAGAACACACAGCGAATGGACACAGACAGAAGACAATGGGAGGGAATGGAAGAGAAATAAATACAATAGTTTTTTTTTTTTTAAAAAAAGGAACTAAAGGAAATCGGGACAACAAAGAACACAATGGAAATAATGAAAAGGAGCCAAACAGCAGAACACCACAGTAACAGAAATTAAAATTTTCTAGAGGTGTTCAACAGCAGATTGGAACTAGCAGAAAAAGAATCAGTGAACTTGAAGATGAGACAATTGAAATAATCCAGTCTGAGGAGCAGAAAGAATGAAGAAAAGTGAACAGAGCCTGAGGAACCTGTGGGACACCATCAAGCACACCAATACATACACTGTGGAAATCCCAGAAGAAAAAAGGGGCAGAGAAAATATTCAAAGAAATAATGGCTGAAAACTTCTCACATCTAATGAAAGTCATGAATATACACATCCAAGATGCTCAAAGAACTCCAAACAGTATAAACCCAAGTAGACCCCCACTATGCCATATTTTAATCAAACTGTTGAATGCCAAAGATAGAGAATTCAAAAGCCTCAAGAGAGAAGCAGCATGTCACATACAAGGGCGCCTCAATAAAATTAAGTGCCAATTTCTCATCAGAAACTATGGAAGAAGGCAGTGGAAGACACATTTAAAGTGCTGAAGCGGGTGCAGATGTAGCTCACTGGTTGAGCACCTGCCTCCCACACATGAAGTCCTGGGTTCACTCCCTGCTACCTCCTAAAAAAAAAAATATATATATATATATATATATATATATAAAGTACTGAAAGCAAAAAACTGCCAACCAGGAAACGGACTTGGCCCAGTGGTTAGGGTGTCTGCCTACCACATGGGAGGTCCGCGGTTCAAGCCCTGGGCCTCCTTGACCCATGTGGAGCTGGCCCATGCGCAGTGCTGATGCGCGCAAGGAGTGCCGTGCCACAAAGGGGTGTCCCCCGCGTAGGGGAGCCCCCTGCGCAAGGAGTGCACCCTGGAAGGAGAGCCGCCCAGCGCGAAGGAGGGAGCAGCCTGCAGAGGAATGGCGCCGCCCACACTTCCCGTGCCACTGATGACAACAGAAAGCGGACAAAGAAACAAGACGCAGCAAAAAGACACAGAAAACAGACAACCGGGGGAGGGGAGGGGAATTAAATAAATAAAAATTAAAATTTTAAAAAAAAAAAAAAAACTGCCAACCAAGAATTCTACATCTGGCATCTTTCAAAATTGAGGGAGGGATTAAGACATTCCCGGATAAAAGCTGAGGGAGTTCATCACCACTAGACCAGTCATATAAGAAATACTGAAGGGAATTTTGTAGGTTGAAAGGAAAGGACACTAGACAACTCACTGAAGTCACATGAAAAGATAAACATCTCTAGTAAAGATATTGACATGGTAAATATAAATACCAAATCTCTTGTTTCTAACTATACCTTTTACCTCCTGCAGGATCTAAAAGGCAAATGCACAAAATGTAATAAACCAGTGGTTTTGGACTCATAATATATAAAAATGCAATTTGCAACAAGAGCTACATAAGGTGGGAGGATGGAGGAGTATAGGAACATAGTGCATACACTATTGAAGTTAAATTGGAATGAATGCAAACAAGATTGTTTTAAATTTAGGCTGTTAAATTTAAGCCCCTTGGTAACCACAAAGAGAATATCATAGAATATGCAAATTTACAGGGACAGAAAGTAGAATACAGGTTACCAGGTGTGGGGGGACAGGGGCAATAGAGAGTTAGTGGAAAATCAGTGTAGGGTTTCCGCTGTGGGTTAAGGGAAAGTTTTGGTAATAGATGGTGGTGAGGGTACCACAACATTGTAAATATGATTAATCCCACTGAATGCTATTTTTGGGAGGGATTGAGATGGGAAGATTTATGTTGTATACATGTTTACAAAATTTGAAAAAAGAAACTGAAGAGATAATGACAAGTAAATGCAATACATGATACTGGATGGGATCTAAGAATGGAGAAGGCTCAAAAGGACATTACTGGGATATAAGAAAAAATTGAAATATAGAATGTAAGCTTTATGTCAGTATTTTATTTCTTGACATTGATAACCACACTTGAGGTGATTACATAAGTGAATATCCTTGTTCCTAGGAAATGTACATGGAATTATCTGTTTAAGGAGTATCATGTGTGCAACCTGCTCTCAAATGTTCAGAAAATAGATGATAGATAGGAAGGTAGGTAGAATGATACAACAAGGGTGGCAAAAGTTTGAAATTGGTGAATCTAGGTGTCTGGGTGTGAGGAGTATGTGGGAGTTCTCTGTATGGGGTTTGCATTATTTTTGCAGCTGACCTGTAAGTTTTAAATTATTTCAAAATAAAAAGTAAAAAAAAATTAATAGCCTATTTAAACAAAAATAACACATTGTGGATTTTATAACAGATAAAAGTAAAATGTATGACAAGAACATAAAAACTATCAGGGTAGAAATGGAAGTACTCTATTGAAAGGCTCTTAAACTAAAATAAGCGAAGTGGTAGAGTATCATTTGAATGTTGGCTCTGATAATTTAAAGATGTATTCTGTAAATTCTAAAACAACCACAAAAATAACAAAGAATAATAGCTAATAGGCTGGATGAGATGGGGAAAAAAAAGAATACAAAGGATAAGTCAGACAAATAGAAAAAACAACAGGATGGTAAAACTCAAACCTAAGCACATCAATAATCATATTAAAAGTAAATGCTCTACAAGCCTGCGCATGGCATTGGGGGTTAAGCTGCAGCACCAGAGCATGTGCTTGCCCAGGGTTGCCTGACCCTACTGGCGGCCTTTAACCTCCAGCAAAAAAAAAAAGTAAATGGTCTAAACACCCTAATTAAAAGGCAGAAATTATATTAGATAAAAAACATGCCCCCAAAACATGCCTAAAACATACTTTAAACATAAATATAAAGGGATAAGGATATACCATGCTAATACTAGTCAAAAGAAAGCTGCAGGGGAGCAGATGTGGGCCAAGTAGTTGAGCACCTGCTACCCACATAGGGAGGGTCCTGGATTCAGTTCCTGGAGCCTCCTAAAAACAAAAATACAAACAAGCAAACCAACAACAAAAAACTCAGGGGAACTAATGTGGCTCAGTGGTTAAGTGTCAGCTTCCCACATACAAGGTCCTGGGTTCAAACCCCAGCCTGGTACCTCAAAAAAAGGAAAGCTGCTGTAGCTATATTAACATTAAAGCAGGGAGGCGGATGTGGCTCAACAGATAGAGCATCCACCTACCATAAAGGAGGTCCAAGGGTTCAATACCCTGGGCCTCCTGGCTCATGTGGTGAGCTGGCCCATGCGCAGTGCTGCTGTGTGCAAGGAGTGCCAGGCCCCATGTAAGGGTGCCCCCTGCGCAAGGAGAGCCGTCCCGACAAAACCGCAGCCTGCCCAGGAGTGGTGCCCCACACACGGAGAGCTGACGCAGCAAGATGGTGCAACAGATCCCCAGTGCTGCCTGATGAGAATACAAGCAGACACACAAGAACACAAAGCAAATGGACAGAGAGCAAACAATGGGTAAGGGGGGTGAAGGGGGAAAAAAATAGTAAAGCAGATTTCAGAACAAAGACTATTACCAGAGATAAAGGTCATTTCATAATGATAAAGGAAATACAGTAAGTTTTAGAATAAATGAAGCAAAAGGAGAAACAGATAAATCCACTACATTTGGGGACTTTATGCCCTGCTCTCAATAATTGACAGAATAAGTAGTCAGAAAACCTGTTAAGAATATAGTAGACTTGAACAACTTTCAACCAATTTGAGGTAAAAAATGTATAGTACTAAATGCTTTTCCTAAAAAAGAAACATCTCTAACCTTAGCTTCTACTTTTAAAAACCAGAAAAAGAGCAAAAATAAACAGAAGGAACTAATAAAGATAAAAGCAGAAATCAATGAAATAGAAAACAGAAAAATAGAGAAAATTCAACCAGGACTTGTTATATGCATGGCACTAGGCTTACATATTTGGCCTCTTACTCAAGGATCCTCCAGCTAGTGTAGGTTAGATGGGCATTAACTAGAAAATAACCACATCATAGTAGAGTATAGTGGTTATCAAATTAGCTTAATACAAGAGTTCTGACCAGGTGGAAATACTGTTAATATTTTTTGGTATGGTAATTGCACTGGTTGAGTGGAGTCTGTAGTCGCCTTTGTTCAATTCCATGCTGCCACTAGCTGTTTAACTTGGTAATAGGGAAGCAGATTTGGCTCAAGATAAGAGCATCCGCATCCATATCCGCCTACCACACAGGAGGTCCAGGGCTCAAACCCAGGGTCTCCTGACCCGTGTGGTGAGCTGGCCTACGTGCAGTGCTCATGCACGCAGGGAATGCTGTGTTACACAGGGGTGTCCTCTGAGTAGAGGAGCCCCACGCACAAGCAGTGCGCCTCTTAAGAGTGGCCCCACGTGAAAAAAGTGCAGCCTGCCTAGGAGTGGTGCCTCACACCGGAGGCTGACGTCAACAAGATGATAGGGATTCCCGGTGCTGACAAGAATGCAAACTAACTTGGTAAATTTCTCAAATCCTCCAATTTCAGTTTCCTCACCTATAAAATGGACACAAGAATAGATATATGGGGGATTAGATAATTACTACTAGTCCATACCCTCACTTTTTCTCTCCTGGAAAAGTAGGGTGAGATCAAGCCAGGGAAGGATAAATGGTGGTGGATTTTAAACATTCAACACAATTTAGTGGATACTATACCCCTGGTTCTAAGAAAAAAGTTAAACTGTAATCATGGGATTGTACTAAGTTTTACAAATTTGAATCCTCACAACCCCATTTTACAGATGAGGAAATGTCAGGTTTTGACTTGCCCAAACTTAAGATTCACTCAGGGTGTCTTGTTGGCAGCAACTGCTATGCCAGACTTCCTTTAAGAGGCCTGAAGTCCACAGGAAAGTATGTTGCTGGTTTAGCAGAAAAGGCTGGGACCTAGAACTGCTGACAGCTTGCAGCAGCTCCAAGCAGGAAAAAAATTTCCTGAACAGCCCCACTGAATTTGCATTGAAAACAAATTTGACTAAGCACCTAAGCATGTGAAAGGTAGTGAAACCCAGTCACAGGCCTGACCCTCACAATTCTTCCTAGCAGGGCCTATTGTGTTCTGCATTTGTGCAGACTCTAGCATCACTATGTGAACTTGGGTGTTTCTAGGTTCTTCCATCTGCGGATGGGTTAAATTGATACTTAGCCACCTTAAAATCAATTACCAACTGCCTACCTAGACGACTTGCAGGCCAGCTCACCCAAACCCCTCAAAACTGGTTTCTATAATAAAAGGCTCATATGTATTCCATCCTACACCTCTGCATTACAAAACTCTACAAAGTAGACTACCTTCTAGATGGAGCTCCCCTTGCCCCCATCCTGCAGGATCTCCAGGGCTGGCAGCCAGTGCAGGGGCTTTGGCAAGGTTTCCATTATGACTCAACTTTTAACATCATGCAAAGGCAGAGATGGGCTAGTTACTATATGCTCATATACACAAGCTGTGCAGCCTCATGTAACACACTAGCTGGATAAAAACAGGGATGGGGAAGGAATAAAGAAACGGGACTGAACAAGATCTCAGGGACTTACTCTTTCTTCATTCAAATAAAAAAAACTGCCAAAGGCAGTTTTAGTGCCCGCTTAACAAGTACAACCATTCATAGGCTTGGCCATGACATTTCTGCTTAAAAAAGAAACCACAACAATTTCAAATTCATCTTTATTTGAATTCATAAATACATTAGTTTAAAAGGCTAATCTACTTTGCTCTTATTCTCAGAATACATGGGTTATTTAGTACATTAGATATTAAACTGTTATACGGTGTTGGGGTAACCTGAAAATTTGCATTTCTAGCCAATTCCCATGATTCTGTCTTTAAAGCTGGAATTTTTGGATTTACTCAGTTTCTTAAAAAGCCAAAAATGGAGATAGCTGTGCCAATTTTCAAACCCTCCATGACCATCTTCAAGATTGTATAGCATCCACTTTCCCACCTCATATTTCAATGTCAAGGCTTTGTTCCTCTTCTCTCCTGAATGTACACAAACATAAAAGAGGTTTAGATTCCTTTTTAAGGTCTTTGAATTTTAATTTTTAATATGAGATATGTTTCCTGCATGGTTTTTCTCCTCAGTCATTGTCAATAAGACTCAGAGAAGCTGTAGGAATATGCAGGTGGGGGCTCGAGAGCCCGGCTTCCTCTCCAACGTTGTGGAATGGGACTGTACATCACTGGGCAGAGCCCTGTGCTCCCCTGCGCCACCTGGACAGAGCCCGGGGAGAGTGACCTCCCGGGGTATCCACGTTGGAATGCTAGTCACTGTATGGTAATTTACAAAAGTAACAATGCTGTATAATAAATATAACACCAATTTTACTCACCTCAGATCTGAGGTATTTTGGAATTCTTTTGAGAATTCTGTGAAACAAAGGTACACAGTGTAAATGTAATTCACCAATAGATTAAAAACAAGACAAAGCACACTTCTCCTGAACATGTGGTAAACTGACCCTGGATCCAGACTGGGATGCTCAAGAAAACTGTTTCCTGCATGGTTTGTCTCCTCAGTCATTGTCAATAAGACTCAGAGAAGCTGTAGGAATATGCAGGTGCAGGCTTGAGAGCCCGGCTTCCTCTCCAACGTCGTGGAATGGGACTGTACATCACTGGGCAGAGCCCTGTGCTCCCCTGCGCCACCTGGACAGAGCCCGGGGAGAGTGACCTCCCGGGGTATCCACGTTGGAATGCTAGTCATTGTCTTTAGTGTAATTTACAAAAGCAACAATGCTTTATAATAAACATATCACCAGTTTTATATTTTCAAGAGCTTCCAGTTTATTCATCTTGGACTATACAAACTAGTATATAGGAGGAAAACAGAAAAAACAACCAAGAGGGTTAGTAATAGTTTTTAACCAGTTCTAAATCACATCAACAGATACTGCCACTTCCCTTCAGGGTCTAAGTATTTTGGCTGGAGAAGTTGGTGAGACTTGCAAAGGGAATACACATATGCAAAATTTTTGACTGGCCAAACCACTCCACCCATCTCAATTTCTTGATCTGAAAAGTAGACAGGTATCGATAAGGGTGTGTACAATAGTTCTCTCTGATGGGTAAGCTTTTTAAAAATTCCCGTCAAGAAACTTACAGAAACATCTTAACATCCCCTAAATGACAAAATGCATTAGAAATGTTTACAGGTGATAAACTGGTAAGCCCAAAAGCAATTTAGAGCATATTTACTCACCTCAAATCTTAGCTACTTTGGAATTCTGTGAGAATTCTGTAAAACAAAGGTAGAAAAGTATTAAGTGTAATTCACCAATAGATCAAATAAGACAAAGTGCACTTCTCTCAGACACATGGTAAACTGAACCTAGATCCAGATTAGAGTGCCCTGGAGAGCTGTTTCCTGCATGGTTTGTCTCCTCAGTCATTGTCCATAGGACTCTGAGAAGCTGTAGGAATATGCAGGTGCAAGCTCAAGGCCCGGCTTCCTCTCCAACGTGTGGAATGGGATCGTACATCACAGGGCAGAGCCCTATGCTCCCCTGAGCCACCTGGATAGAGCCCGAGGAGAGTGACATCTCGGGGGTATCCACGTTGTAAAGGCAACTATATCCGGTTTAATTCGAAGACTGTAGAAGAAAACAATCTAGTTGACAGCATCTTTCCCTTATCCATCAAAGCACCAACCATATTTGGCTTCAAGACCAATCAGCCACACAACAGCAATCCTAATTAACTTCCTGCCAGGTATCCCAAGTGAAAAATATCTAAAAACTAACAGGTCTCATGAACCCTAAATCCAAACCAAGGATATGTAGTGGTTAAGTATCCCAACCCACAAACATCAAGACAGCAAAAAGAGTAAGTCCTGGGACAGTCCGGGTATCAGTATTCTTAAACTCAGATGGAATTGTATCTGGAAAACATGCTTACTAAAAATTTCTTCAATTAGGCAGCTCTGAAAATTCTAATATCTTACCCAGATATAGCTAAGCTTGTTTTCTATCTATCTAATACTTTGTTCTTAACTCCTAGATGGATATCAACCAGACCTTCCCAGTTCTGCTTACAGGAATAAGAAAACATCTCAAAGCAAAACCACAAAATTGGCTTCAGGGACACCTTATGGCCCAGTAGATCTGTAACTTTTTTTAAGCACAAGGAGCTTGATACCCTTGAGGTGGCAGCTTAAAAAGGAGTCACGGAGACTCATTAATACAATATCCGTGACAACAGGACGGACTTTTGGCATGCTTCAGATAACACAGGATTGGGAAATTTGCCCACATCCTCAATACTCTATGAAAAATACAGTGCCAAGAATTCACCTCAGGTAAGTTGATACTGGACCTCTATCTCCTCTTCTTTGCTCATTAAAAACCCTAAGCCTCCATTCTCGCTTTGAAATGGCTTAGGTGCGATTCCCCTCGCTTATGCACTCGCAAAAAATCACCTTTTCACTGCAAAAACTGTTTCTCTTTTGTGGCTCCAGAAAGGCCCGTCTATTAAAAACAGCCGTTCTGGCAGTACCAGAATTCAAGAGCGAAACGATTTATGCGGAACTCCACTGAAATCACGCCTTTTAGAAGGGTGGTAATTAACGGCACACATAGGCAACAGTAAAGGATAGCGGAAGAGAAGTGCCTTCCGCATCTCAGCTACAGCCCAAGGAGACTCTGCACTAGTGCGATCCTCGACCAGGGTCAAAGCCCTAGAATTCTGGGCCGTCGGCGGCCATCGGCGGCCACCCCGCGGCCCTCGTCAGGCTCACACTCGTCGCACGCAGAAGTGTAGTCAGCATGGCCGCCGCTGAAGGAAACTCTAAATAAAATGATTCCCACAGGAAAAGCTACTTACCGGATCGAAGTGCCAGACCTGGAGCTGTGTAACCAAGCTTACGAAATACACTCACCTGAAAACACACGGCCGCGCGCTGAACTTCCTCTGAAAGAAGGACCTAGCCAAAAACATTCTTATTTATACCTTGCGAAGGGGGCGGAAACCAAGGAATGTGTAGTGCGCCTGCGCGGTCATGCGCAGTTAGGGAACGAGAAATTCGCTAAGGGTGCCGGGAATCTCAGCCTTACCACACTGTGAGGTTTCTCCCGATCGTGGGGTGTTTGCGCGGTACCATGGCCAGCCATGTTAGTTTTAGAAAAGGGAGATTTGAGGCTCTGTTGCCGCGAGCTGTAACGAGTAGGTGGTTTACTTCTCTGTAGTGAGCTTGCCCAGTCTGGCGGCTGCGTTGTTAGATAAGCCGGCCGAAAACCTTTAGGAATAAGTATGCAAGACAGGAGAAGACATCTAGAAATAGGTAACGCCTGGATGGAATCTGGCGGATCACGTGTGCAATAAACCTTCGTTAAATGCCTAAGACGGAAGTGCCCCTAGGCGAATTGGCTAAAATACAGAACTTCCTAATTAATGTAAACAAGTAGGCAAGTAAAAAATCCTTAAGATACATGTTACAGGAGAAATGTTGCAAATGTGACAGAATTTCAGGTATGGTGTTAGGCAAATTGACATCCATGGCATCTGGGCTCTATGAATAGAAATGAGCATTTATGGAACTCTTCCTATATATTAGCTTTTGTGCTGGGGACTTTAAGTACATTGTTTACTCTCACAGCAATTGTAAAACATTGTTATACAAATTTTAAGGTGAGAAACGGGTTCAAAGCAGCAGTTCTTGGGTCCATGAAGTAAAATTATTTTCATAAAAATATTTAGACTTTTGAATTTTCTTTTTTGTCTTTTTTTCTTATTTCTTTTTACTTTGTTGACATTTGGACTGATGGTGCAAAAGCAGTGGTGGGTAAAACTGGTGCCTTAGCAGGAATCAAGGCTGTGCCACCAAATTGTACTAGGAATCATTGCATTCTTCATTACCTCACATTAACTTTTTTTAAGTTAGTTTCCTAGGGGAGTCAATGTAGCTAAGTGGTTGAGCACTTGCTTCCCATGTATGAGGTCCTGGGTTCAATCCCTTGTACCTCCAAAATTTTTTTTTAAATTAGTTTCATCTAAGAATGTCATTGATGTAGGGAAAAAATAGTACTACTTTGATTAGATTTCAACCCTTTAGTGCTCATCTTTTTAATACTTGTGTGACAAAATTAAAAGTACGTATAGGCTCTTTCTGTCTAGAGGAGCCAACACCAAATCTTGGTGTGTATTTCCATCTTTCTCTCCCATTTCTCAGCAAGCTCTGTTCTTTCCCCCATTTCCCAAAATAAATTCTTTTTACTGGCCTAACTAAAAAAAAAAACAAAACACACACACAAAAAACGTACATATAGTGGAGCAGGTGTAGCTCTGTGGTTGAGTGCATGCTTTGCATGTATGAGGTCTTGCGTTCATTCCCAATAACCCCTAAAAAAAAAGTAGGCTGGTTGTCTACAGCAAAAGCAACTGTTCGAATTTCACACTGAAAAGGACACATTTTTCCAGGAAAAGCCACTTTACTTGAAAGAATGATTGCCATATATCTTTTCAACTACCTGTCTGTGTGAGACTGGAATTTCTTATATATTTAAAACAGAATAACATATTGCAATAGATTGAATGCAGAAGCAGATGTGAGAATCTAACCGTCTTCTATTTAGCCAAACATTAAAAAGACATGCAGTTCCGGGCTCGGGCGCCATGGCGGCGGCGCAGGCGGAGGCGGACCCCGAGCGCAGGATGGAGGAGGCGGTGCGCATGGCCAAAGAAGCCCTTGAAAATTCTGAAGTCCCTGTTGGCTGCCTCCTGGTCTACAACAATGAAGTTGTGGGAAAGGGAAGAAATGAAGTGAACGAAACAAAGAACGCGACCGGGCACGCCGAGACGGTGGCCAGGCCCTGGAGTGGCGCCGCGGCGGCCGCGGCCCCGCCGAGGTGTCCGAGCGCACAGTGCTGTGCGTCACCGTGGAGCCCTGCACCCTGTGTGCGGCCGCGCAGCGCCTGGTGCTATCCTCCACTGCTGCGTGTCGATCCCCCGCGCCTGGGGGTGGCTGGGGTGGGAGACGCCGGCCACGGCGCAGGGCGCGTTGACGGTGACACTGCCTGTCCTAGATAAGTGACACACAATCTTAAATAAGCTGGAGAAAGAAAAGCTCAGAATAAACCTAAACTGCCGTGTGAAGAGAAATCATAAAGGAAGTTAAAGTATGTTACAAAACGGGGCATAAAACAAACAAAACAATGAAAATGAAAACAGAGAACGGGGGCCGAAGCTTTGTCTTGGGATAAGGGATAGCAGGCAATTTGTAATTTTTCCTTCTCTTCGTGTTTTTGTTTGGTGGTTTTGGCCATGGTCACATACAATGCATAAACAGTTTTAAGTCAAAATAAATAAGGAATGAAAAACAAAAACAAACAGAATGATATGCAGGCGGCGGACTTGGCCCAGTGGTTAGGGCATCCGTCTACCACATGGGAAGTCCCGGGTTCAAACCCTAGGGCCTCCTTGTCCCGTGTGGAGCTGGCCCATGCACAGTGCTGATGCGCGCAAGGAGTGCCCTGTCACGCAGGGGTGTCCCTGCTGTAAGGGAGTCTCACGCGCAAGGAGTGCACCCTGTAAGGAGAGCCGCCCAGGGCGAAAGAAAGTGCAGCCTGCCCAGGAATGGTGCTGCACACACAGAGAACTGACACAACAAGATGATGTAACGAAAAGAGACACAAATTCCTGTGCCACTGACAACAGAAGCAGACAAAGATGAAGATGCAGCAAATAGACACAGAGAACAGACAACCAGGGTGGGGGGAGGGGAGAGAAATAAATAAACAAATCTTTAAAAAAAAGATATGCAAAAACTAAATGCCGCTTGCCTCACTATTTTTGGAAAATAGTTATTTTTTTAAAATAAAAAGTTATTAGTGTTAACATGTAATAGGGTTATTCTAAAATGTGTTGGTAAGTGTTTTATTTATTTTTTTCAGTTTTAATTTTAGCAGATTAAGTGATATAACACAGAGAGACAAAAGTTTTTTGGGTCCTCAATAATTTTTAAGATTGTAGAGGGTTCCAAGGCCAAAATGTTTGAGAACTGGTAGTTTAGAAAGAGAAGTAATTCTGCTAGCCACACTACCAACATTGTTACCTTTCAATCACTCAATGTTTGCTTAGTAGATATTACTTATTCTTACCATAGAATAAGTAATCAAGCACTTTTTCTGTCTTTGAGAGTTCACAACGGGAAATAGACATGACAGCAAATTATAATACTGCTTGCTTAGTCCTATATGGTATGTATAAGGTGTTCTGAGAGCTTAGAAAGACACAGTAAATGTACAGTCTGCTAAAGGAGTTAAAATTTGAGTCAAGACTTGAAGGAATTCCCTAGTAAAGGGGTGTGGTTGGGTTAATGACAGCATTCTCCGTTGAGGAATTAGCGAGCGCAAAGGTAGGCTGATGGCTCCGAGGAAGGGTGAGAAGTCAATTTCATGAGGAACATTAAAGGAAGAAGTGAGCCGTGAGCCTGGGTATTAAGCAGGAGTTGAATTATGAAAGTTGTTTTTTTTTTTACATACTTAGATTACATAAATGTTACATTAAAAATATGGGGGATTCCCATACGCCCTGCTCCTTACCCCTCGCACATTTTCCCACATTAACAACATCCTTTGTTAGCATGGTACATGTTGCAATTGATGAACACATTTTGGAGCATTGCCACTAAGTGTGGATTATAGTTTACACTGTAATTTACACTCTCTCCCACACAATTTTATAAATTATGACAAGATATATAATGGCCTGTATCTGTCATTGCAATGCCATTCAGGACAATTCCTAAGTCCCAAAAATGCCCCCATATTACACCTACTTTTCTCTCTCCCTTCCCTCAGGATAAAAAAGATCTTCAAGGCCAGTCTAAGCATGGAATTTGAATTTTATCCTGCAGGTAACAGGGGCCAATAAATCTTTGAAGTAAAAGATTGCTGTGACCATCTTTGTATGTTACAAAGATAACTCCATCGGCAAAATTAGAGTAGACTGGAGAGACTGATGGGAGGATATTAAGAAGTCTCTTGATCATATTGGCCTTGAACTCTGATGGTATGCCAGGGGAGAAGAGATACAAGAATCCAGAGACATTTCTGAGGTAGAGAATGCATAGAATTTGATGCCTCACTGGATATGAGAGGGAAAACACTTGAGGATTATACCAAAATTTCAGGTTTGAGATGCTGAAGAATGGAGGTCTCTAACTCTGATTATTGTGAAAGCAGGTTGTGACAGAAGGGAGTAAGGTCCACGATAGCGATGCAGATAAGGGAAGTGAACGTAGCTCAAGTGATAGAGCATCCTTCTGCCATATGGAGGGTCCAGGATTCGATACCCAGGGCTTCCTGACTTGTGTGGTGAGCTGGCCCACATGCAGTGCTGCCGCAAGCAAGGAGTGCCGTGCCACACAGGGGTGCCCCACATAAGGATGCCCCATGTGCAAGGGGTGTGCTCCGCAAGGAGAGCTGCCTTGTGTGAAAAAAGTGCAGCCCGCCCAGGAGTGGTGCCGCACACACTGAGAGCTGATGCAGCAAGATGACACAACAAAAAGGAGACGCAGTTTCCCGGTACTGCCTAACAGTGTGAGTGGACACAGAAGAACACACAGTGAATGGACACAGAAAGCAGACAATGGGGGGGGGGGGCGGGGAAGGGGAGAGAAATAAATAAAATAAATCTTTAAAAAAAAAAAGAGGTGCAGATAAGTTGCTCGGGAATATCTGGGTGTATGCATGTCCAAAGGGCAGTTGGATATATGGAATTGAAACTCTAGCAGGAAATCTGAGTTGGAAATGAAGATTTATTTGTTAGAATAAGAGTTGTGGCTGAAGTCACTGGATGGCTGACGTCACCCTGTAGAGCAGGAAGAGTGATGAGAGGACATGAAAATCTAGCATTTAAGTGACGGTCAGGAAAGGAGAGGGCAGCAGGATAGAGAAAGCATGATCATGGAAGAACCAGGAGACAGTGGTGCTTCAGAACCCAAGGGAGGAGAGTTTTAGGACTAGGGCATGTCCAAAAGTATCAAATGCTGCAGAGTTGTCAAGTAAGAAAGAATTGAAAACAAACCTTTTGGGACACGGACTTGGCCCAGTGGAGAGGGCATTAGCCTACTACATGGGAGGTCTGCAGTTCAAACCCCGGACCTCCTTGACCTGTGGAGCTGGCCCATGCGCAGTGCTGATGCGCGCAAAGAGTGCCTGCCATGCAGGGGTGCCCCCTGCATAGGGCAGCCCCACGAGCAAGGAGTGTGCCCCATAAGGAGAGCCGCCCAGCGTCAAAGAAAGTGCAGCCTGCCCAAGAATGGCGCCACACACACGGAGAGTTGACAGAGCAAGATGACGCAACAAAAAGAAATACAGATTCCCGTGCCGCTGATAACAACAGAAGCAGACAAAAAAAAAGAAGAACACGCAGCAAATGGATACAGAGAAAGAACAGACAACTGGGGGTGGGAGGGGGGAAAGGGAGAGAAATAAATGCAGATAAATCCTAAAAAAAAAAAGAAAGAAAACAAACCTTTGGATATGGCAGTTAACTGAGAAGTCACCGCTGACTTCAGGGAAAGCTGTTTTAGTTTGGATTTAGTTTAAGTTTTAATGAGTTAACTGAATTGTGGCTTTAGAAAGAGAATAAGGAAGGAAGGAAGGAGGGAGGGAGGGAGGGAGGGAGGAAGGAAGGAAGGAAGGAAGAAAGGAAGGAAGGAAAGTGTGTACAGACCAGAGGGCATAAACTGATACAGATCAGCCATTTAGCTGACATCTTCGTCACTCCTTATTTTTCTCCACCAGTCACTCATTTAGCTCAATTGCCTGGATTTTACAGGAATTTAAGCTACAGTATTTAACTTTAGAATAGATTATGTGTAGGTAGCATAGGATAGGGTTGAAGAAAAGACAAGAAATGTCTTTTCTGGAGGATGGGTGTAGGAAGGAGATAGATTTAAATAAATAAATGTGTGTCCTTTGTGCCAGATGGAAGGAAATATTTTTCTCTATATTTTTAAAAAATTTTAAATCAATTTTATTGATACATTTTAATAAAGCATACAATCCAGCCAAAATGTACAATTATATTTGGCATTATCATATAGTTGTGCATTCATCACTTCCACATTTTTAAAGCATTTTCATTATTCCAATAATAATAATAAGCACAAAAAGCTCTACCCTTTCATATCACCTCTCAATTTCTCTATGCTTCCCCTGCCTTACATAGCTGCTATTCTGTTCATTCTTTCTAATTTATTTGTACTTATATTTTGTAGAGATGGAGTCAAACAATATATAGTACCTTCTGTCTAGTTTCTTTCACTTAGTATATTTACTTTTTCTTAAACTATTAATGGAAGATTATTAACATATTATTATTCACTATTGTTCATATTTTGTTTGGTTACATTTTCCCTGATATTAACATCTTGTAACATTAAAGTACATTTGTTTAGTTTCCAAGAAAAACAGTCTTATGTATGCAATATTACCCATCCTTATAATTCACACGAGGTTTTGCTATACTATACAGTCCCATGTTATATTTTTTAGCTTTCCTTCTGGTAATATACATGACCTTATACTTTCCCTTTCAACCACTGTCATACCCATATATATATATATATATATTTTTTAAAGATTTATTTTTATTTATTTAATTCCCCTCCCCTCCCCCGGTTGTCTGTTTTCTGTGTCTTTTTGCTGCGTCTTGTTTCTTTGTCCGCTTCTGTTGTCCTCAGCGGCACGGGAAGTGTGGGCGGCGCCATTCCTGGGCAGGCTGCTCCCTCCTTCGCGCTGGGCGGCTCTCCTTACGGGGCGCACTCCTTGCGCGTGGGGCTCCCCTACGCGGGGGACACCCCAGCGTGGCACGGCACTCCTTGCGCGCATCAGCGCTGCACGTGGGCCAGCTGCACATGGGTCAAGGAGGCCCGGGGCTTGAACCGCGGGCCTCCCATGTGGTAGACGGACGCCCTAACCACTGGGCCAAGGTCCGTTTCCCCATACCCATATATTAACGCTGCCGCTCAAACACTGTGATGTGCTTTCATCATTTCTATTCATTTCTGAAGATTTAACCTATTCTACAAAGATTAACACTCAACTTTCCATTCCCTAACCTCATTCTATTTTCTGTTGACCTATATAATATTACTAACTCCATAAGATTACACAATATATTTAGTTCATAATTGCGCAGTCATATAGTATTGTCCTTCGTGTCTTACTTGCTTCACTCAACCTAATGGGGATGCAGATGTGGTTCTAGAAATTGGGCTCCTGTCTACAATATGGCTCCTGGGACCTCCTGGTGAAGGTGTAGCTGGCCCGTGCTGTGGAGAGTTGGCCTGTGCTGTGAACCGATGCAACAAGATGACACAACAAAAAAGAGACACAGAGAAAAGACAATAAGAGACACAACAAACCAGGCAGCTGAGGTGGCTCAAGCGACTGAGTGCCTCTTTCCCAGGATTGGTTCTCAGCATCTCCTAAAGAGAAGATGAAAAGAGAAGACAAGCACACAGAGAAGAGTGCACAGCAAATGGACACAGAGAGTAGACAGTGAGTGCAGGCAGCAAGGGGCAGGGGGAATTAAAAAAACAAAAAAATTTAATGTTTTCCAGGTTCATCCATGTTGTCATATGCTTCTTGACTTCATTTCTTCTTACAGCTGCATTGCTTGTATACACCGCATTTTGTTTATCCATTCAGCGGTTGATGGAAACTTCGGTTGTTTCTATCTTCTGGCAATTGTGAATAACACCACCATGAACATCAGTGTGCAGATGTTTGTTCGTGTCACTGCTCTCTGTGTATATACCTGGTATTGGTACTGCCGGGTCACATAACAAAATCTATATTCCACTTCCTTAGGAACTACGAAACAGTTCTCCATAGTGGCTATACCATCTTACATTACCCACTAACAGTGAATAAGCATTCCTATCTCTCCATATCCTTTCTGACATTTGTAGTTTTCTGACTTTTTAATAGTAGCTATTCTAATAGGTGTGAAATCATATCTCATTGTAGCTTAGATTAACATTTCCCTAATTGCTAGTGATGTTAAACATTTTCTCATGTGTTTTTTCATCATTTGTATTTCTTCTTTGAAAAAATGTCTACTCAAGTCTTTTGCCCATTTTTAAATCAGGTTGTTTGTCTTTGTACTGTTGAGTTTTAGCATCTCTTTATATATCGTCAATATGAAACCCTTATCAGATATGTGATTTCTAAATATTTTCTCCCATTGAGCTGGTGCTTTTTCACCCTTTTGACAAAGTCCTTTGAGGTGCAAAAGTGTTTAGTTTCATGGAGGTCCCATTTATTGAATTTTTATTTTGTTGCTTATGCTTTCAGTGGAAGGTCCAAAAAACCACCACCTACCACAAGATCTTGAAGATGTTTCCCTATATTTTCTTCTAGTAGTTTTATGGTCCTTGCTTTTTTTTTTTTTTAAGATTTATTTATTTATTTCTCTCCGCTCCCCCCCCTCACCCCATTTGTCTGTTCTCTGTGTTTATTTTGCTGTGTCTTCTTTGTCCACTTCTGTTGTTGTCAGCAGCGTGGGAATCTGTGTTTCTTTTTGTTGCATCATCTTGTTGTGTCAACTCTCTGTGTGCACAGCACCATTCCTGGGCAGGCTGCAATTTCTTTTGCTCTGGGCGGCTCTCCTTACAGGGCGCACTCCTTGCACGTGGGGCTCCCCTATGCGGGGACACCCCTGCATGGCAGGGCACTCCTTGCACGCATCAGCACTGCGCATGGGCCAGCTCCACACGGGTCAGGGAGGCCCGGGGTTTGAACCATGGGCATCCCATTGGTAGACATACGCCCTAACCACTGGGCCAAATCCACCGCCCAATGGTCCTTGCTTTTATATTTAGGTCTTTGATCCATTTTTAGGTGATTATTGTATAGAGAGTATAGCAGTTTGATATTATTGATGAATTCCAAAAAGAAATACTGATCATATTTGTAAACTTCTGTTTCTCTGGGCATGATTGAATTATGGTTAGGGCTTTGAATGGGCAACATCAGTAGGATATTGAGTCCCCACCCCTTTGGTGGGTAGGGACTCACAGAGAAAAGACATGGCAGAGAACAGAGTTTAATGTTGGAGCCCCGGGAAGTAAACACACAGAGAAGCGGACGTGTGAAGAAAAAGAGAAAGCTCCATTAGACACGGCAGAGGCCCTGGGAAGAGAGATGATCCCTTCACCTGACGGTCTATAGCTGGCCTTGTGGAGAGGGCAGAGCAGCTGAGTCCAGAGAGAAATGAGCACCAGGAAGAGAGGAACCCAGAAAGCTTGAACCCTTGCAGACAGTGGTAACTATCTTGCTCCAAAATCTGGCAACAGACTTTGGTGAGGAAAGTAAATTATGATTTATGGGTAAGCTTTATCCCAAATAAATATAAAAGCCAACAGATTTCTGGTATTTTGCATCAGCACCTCTTTGGCTGACTAATACAGGGAGTGAGAAAGGGGTCCTCTTTCATTTTTTTGATTATGGATATCCAGTGTTCCCAGCATCATTTGTTGAAGAGATTGTTTTGTCCTGGTAATGTGGACTTGGTAGATTTGTAAAAACTAGTTGGCCATGGAGGTAAGAGTCTGTTTCTGGACTTTCAACTCTAGTCCACTGATCAATGTGTTGTCTTTATGCCAATACCATGTTGTTTCGACCACAGTATCTTTGTAATATGTTTCGAGGTCAAGCAATGAGAGTCCTCCCACATCTCTCTCCTTTTTTTTTTTTAGGATGTTTTTGGCTATTTAGGTGCCCTTTCCCTTCCAAATAAATTTGGTAGCTGCCTTTTCTATTTCTGAAAAGTAGGCTGCTGGAATTTTGATTGATATTGCATTGAATCTATAAATCAGTTTGGGTAGGATTCACATGTTCACGATATTTAGTCTTCCAAACCATGAACATGTCTTTTCATTTGTTTAGGTCTTTATTGATTTTTTTTAGCAGTGTTCTGTAGAATATAGATCCTGTACATCTTTGGTTAAATGGATTCCTAGGATCAAAACTACAATGAGATATCATTTCACATCTATCAGAATGGCCACTAGTAAAAAGACAGAGAACCAGAAGTGTTGGAAAAGATGTGGAGAGATAGAAACACTTACTAACTGTTGGTGGGAATGCAGAATGGTACAGCCACTCTGGAAGACTAGCAGTTCCTAAAGAAGTTGAATATAGACTTGCCACATGATCCTGCAATACCACTACTGGGTATATACACAGAAGAATTGAGAACTGTGACACTAATAGACATCTACACATTGATGTTCATAGCAGCATTACTCAAGATTGCCAGAAGTTGGAAACAACCTAGGTGTCCATCAACAGATGAATGGATAAACAAATTGTGGTGCATTCATACAATGGAATATTATGCAGCTGTAAAAAGAAATGAAGTCATAAAACTTACAACAACATGGATGAAGCTGGAGGTTGAGCAAAGCAAGTCAGGCACAAAAGGACAAATGCTGTATGATTACGTTACTGTTAGCTAAATAAATTGTGTGATTCAAAAAAATTTTATGGGAAGCAGAATTGGCTCAACTGATAGAGCATCTGCCTACCACATGGAAGGTCCAGGGTTCAAACCCAGGGCCTTCTGACTGGTGTGGTAAGCTGGTCCATGTGCAGTGCTGATGCACACAAGGAGTGCCATGCCATGCAGGGGTGTCTCCCACGTAGCGGGAGCCCCACGGGCAAGGAGTGCACCCTATAAGGAGAGCCACCCTGTGCAAAAAAAGTGCAGCCTGCCCAGGAGTGGCGCCACACACACGCAGAGCTGACACAGCAGATGACGCAACAAAAAGAAACCCAGATTCCAGGTGCCGCTGACAAGAATGCAAGTGGACACAGAATAACACACAGCGAATGGACACAGAGAGCAGACAATGGGGCGGGGGGGGGGGGGAGAGAAAGAAATAAAAAATAAATCTTAAAAAAAAAACCAAAAACACCCCCCCAAAATTATAAGTATCCATTAAAAAAAAAAAAGATGTTTGCATTTCTCCAGCAACTGAGGGCAGTTCTATTATAATAAAAATTCCTAGAGTTGTCAAAAAAAATTGATTCCTAGGTGTTTGAGTCTTTTTGTTGCTATTGTAACCGGGATTTTTTTCCCGATTTCCTCCCCAGCTTGCTCATTATTAGTGTAAAGAAACATTACTGAATTTTGTGTGTTACTTTTATATCCTGCCACTTTGTTAAACTTGTCTATTAGCTTAAGTAGCTTTGTCATCATAGACAATTCAGAATTTTCTAAATTATAGGATCATATCATCTGAGAATAGTGAGTTTTACTTCCTCTTTTCCTATTTGGATGCCTTTTTTTTCCTTGTCTAATTTCTCTAGCTAGAACTTCTAGTACAATGTGAATAGCAGTGGTGACAGTTGGCATCCTTGTCTTGTTCCCAATCTTTGAGGGAAATCTTTCAACTTTTCACCATTGAGTATGACATTGGCTGTGGGATTTTCATATATGCCTTTTATCCTATTGAAAAACTTTTCTTTTATTCCTATCTTTCAAAAAAAAATTTTTTTTAAAGAAGTACTGGGGATTGAACCCAGGACCTCGTACATGGGTAGCAGGCACTCAACCACTGAGCTACATTTGCTCCCCTCAAAATGTTTTTATCAAGAAAGGATGATGGATTTTGTTGAATTCCTCTTCTGCATCAATCAGCATGATCATGTTTTGTTTTGTTTTTTTACTTCAAATTGTTAATGTGGTATATTATGTTAACTGATTTTCTTGTGTTGAAACACTCTTGCATATGAGGGATAAAGCCCACTTGGTTGTGGTGTATAATTCTTTTAATGTTGGGTTCTTTTTTATTTTTTCAAACATTTATTTTATTTATCTCTTCCCACCCCTCGTTGTTTGCACTTGCTATGTCTGTTCATTTTCTTGGTTTCTTTAGGAGGCACCAGAAACAAAACCGGGGACCTCTGATGTGGGAGGGATGCATGTAATTGCTGAAACCACCTGTGTTTCCTGCTTAATTGTGTCTCTCAATATGTTTTTTCCTCTTTTGTCTCTTGTTGCGTCATCTTGTCATGTCAGCTCACTGTGCCTGCCCATTATGTCAGCTTGTGGTCCTGCTCATCCTCTTTAGGAGGTACCAGGAAACTCTGCTCCCTGCTTTGTTGTCTTTCATTATGTTTTTCTTCTGTCACTTGTTGAGTCATCTTGTGTCTGCTTGCTACACCTGCCTGTCATGCCAGCTTGCTGTCTTCTTTAGGAGGCACTGGGAACTGACTCATGGACTTCCCACGTGGTAGGTGGGAGCCCAATTACTTGAACTGCATCCACTTCCTTATTGGGTTCTATTTGTAGTATTTCGTTGAGAATTTTTGCATCTATGTTCATTAGAAAGATTGGTCTGTAATTTTCTTTTCTTGTAGTGTATTTAACTGGCTTTGGTATTAGTGTGATGTTGACTTCATAAAATGTTTTGGGTAATTTTCCCTCCTCTTCAATTTTTGGGAAGAGTTTAAACAGGAATGGTGTTCTACTCTCCAGTTCATTGGACTTGCTCAGGACAACTAACAAAAGGATGATGATGGACATCGCTCATCCCAAAGAAAACAGAGAGTATCTACAACTGCAAGCAAGACAGTTCAATCCATCTGTCTCCTCTCAATCAGAAACAGAGTGGGTATTACCATCCCCAAATCCTCATAAAGGGGTTGTACAGCTATGGACTAAAGTAGAATTTTTCTAGCACTGGAAGAACTTGTATAGTTGATATAAAGGCAGTAGTCACCAGAGGTTCTGAGGGGAGGGAAAGGGAAAAATAGGTGTAATATGGGGGCCTTTTTGGGACATTGGAATTGTCCTGCATGACATTGCAGTGATGGATACAGACCATTTTACATTTTTCAAAACCTATAAAATTGTGCAGGGCAAAGTGTAAACTATAATGTAAACTATAATTCATGGTTAATAGCATTGCTTCAATATGTGTTCATCAGTTGTAACAAATGTACCACACTTGTTAATGTTGGAAAGTGTGTGGGGGGAGGGCTATATGTGAATCCCCTATATTTTTCATGTAACATTTATGTAATCTAAAGCTTTTTTAAAAATTAAAATTAAAATAAAAAAAATAAACAAAATAAAACAGGATTGGAGTTAATTCTTCTTGAAATGCATGGGAGAGTTTACCTGTGAAGCCATCTGGTCCTGGACTTTCCTTTGTTGGGAAATTTTTTTTTTTTTAAGGTTGTACTGGGGATTGAACCCAGGGCCTTGTACATGTGAAGCAGGCACTCACCCACTGAGCTACAAATGCTCCATCCTATAAGTTTTGATAAGGTATGTTTTCATTTGTCTCAAAATATTTACTAATTTCTCCTACAGTTTCTTCTTTGATCCACAGATTGTTTAGGAGTGTGTTGTTTAGTCTCCACACATTTGCGAATTTTCCCCTTTCCTATTTTTTTAATTAAAAAATATTTTATTTTCATTTTTATTCTACAAGTAACTAATTAATTTAAACTGAAAAATGATGAAGTAGAAGTTTGCAGTTTCAGTCATTACTTCCATGCATCAACAGATTTAAATTTAAATTAATAAGAGATATTTTCTCTTTCCAATTTTATGGCAGCATATTTTCTTCTAGAGCCATCATATATATTTTTAAACACATTATAGAAATCAAATACCTTAAACTATTTAAGAAATAAAATAATAAAAAATAAGTAAATTCAGGGGGAAGTGGATGTGGCTCAAGCAGTTGGGAGTCTGTCTACCACATGGAAGGTCCTGGGTCCAGTCCCCAGTGCCTCCTAAAGAAGATGAGCAAGACAGTGAACTGCAGTAGTGAGATGATGCAACGAGGAGACACAACAAGGAAACACAATGAGAGACAAAACAAGCAGGGAGTGCACGTGGCTAATGTGATTGGGTGCTTCCACCCTGGGTTCCGTTCCAGGTGCCTCCTAAAAAAGAAAGAAGACAAGGGAAGCAGATGTGGCTCAAGTGATAAAGCCTCCATCTACCATATGGGAGGACCCAAGTTCGATCCCTGGGGCCTCCTGGTAAAAAAGAAGAGAAAGCATGCCTGTGTGGTGAGCCAATGCCGCATGGCGAGCCGAGTGCCTGTGCGGTGAGCCAAGTGCCCACACAGTAAGCTGAGTGCCTGCATGGTGAGCCAAGCACCCATGTGGTGATCCGAGTGTCCGTGCAAGTGCCTATGTGGTAAGCAGTGCCCGCACAGCAAGCCGAGTGTCCACGCAGTGAGCCAGTGTCTGCAAGTGAGTCATGCAGCAAAATGATGATGTGGCGAAAGAGAGACAAAGAGGAGAGTTAAGGTGAAGCATAGCAGAGACCAGGAACTGAGGTGGTACAATCGACAGGGAACTTCTTTCCACATCAGAGGTCCCCAGGACCAAATCCTGGTGAATCCTAGAGGAGAAAGACAAGAAGACAAAGAGAAATAGAGACAGAAGATCACACAGCAAATGGACACAGACAGCAAAAAAAAAAAAACAAAAAAAAAACAGAGGGCAGGGGTGGGGAAGAGAAAAAAAAAAGAAAAGAAAAAAAAGAAGATAAGCAGATAGTGAGCACAAACAATGAAGGGGGGAGAAATAAATTTTTAAAAATTTAAAAAAATAAGTTAATTCAAAATGCTACCAATAGGGAAAGATGTAGGAGGGGAAGGGGCTGGGATACATGGGAATTCCCCCATACCCTTGATGTAACTTTTCTGCAATCTAAAACCTCTCCAAAAATAAAGTTTATTTTAGGGGGAAAAAGTAGGTTAATTCAGATGAACATATTTAGAAAAAGTGTGTGACTTAAAAATCAATACAGGACTTCCAGGAAGATGGCAAACTAGAAAGACTTGGGACTCTCTCCTCTCCCAGAAAAATAGCTAGAGGACAGGCAGAAGTGGCCTGGGAAAAAATATTCTAGGGTTTACGACACCAGGGGACGGTTGGACACTGCCCAGAAGAAAGAGGGGCAAAGGAAAAAAATCTTGACGGCAAACTGTGAGTTAAAGCTGCAGGTGCAGCTGCTGGCATCTCCCCCTACGCTATAGACAATTTTGAATTCTCAGGCCTCAGGCCAGCGGATACAGACAAAAGAGGCTGCAGGGATCTGCCTCCCCAGGAAACAGGAGAAAGAGGGACACAGCCTACCTCACAAATTTGGTCTGCTGTGTCTGACAAGCCCTTCTATGTAGGGAGCCACCCGCTGTGAGACCTATTTACAGCCTCTCACAACATGGCGGATCTCACAACATGGCGGATCTCACAACATGGCGGAGTTCACAAATCTGCCCTGTCATTTCCTTATTCTTCTTCCTCCCTGCTTCTTTGTTCTCCCCTTCCCACTGCAACTCAGGTGACCACAGCAATACGCATGCGCAAGGCGCGAAACTCTGCAGACCCAGCACGAACTTTCAGCCAATCCCCTCCTTGGATGTCTGCCAACCGCAAAACCAGCCTATCACCTATGTACATGTTCCCTTCCCTCTCTATATATCCCCGTGTTTTACCCCCAATAAACGAGGCTTGATCAGAATCCTTTCTTGCCTCCATTCTTCGTGTCTCTTGTCCCCGTCTCTGTTTCGTTTGCTTTGTTTCTAGATCTCTGAGCTTGGTCGGATGGGAGACGTCCTGTCGTATTGGCCTGGCCCACGGGCGGGTCCGGGTCATTTTGGAGCCCAACGTGGGGCAGAACTGAGCAACGACGTAGAGAGTGCCGATTGATGGGCCCGAAAGAAGAAATCCTAGAAGACACCGTGTAGAGTGAGTCCACGGTCAGAGCTTCGTGAGTGAACGGAGACACCACACAGGAGCCTGCTGCGCGGTCAGGATCTCGGTAAGTGATCAGCGAAAGTATGGGACAAGCAATGAGTGAGCATAAAGTGTTTGTAGAAGGTCTACGTGAGGCTTTAAAGGCACGAGGAATAAAGGTTAAAGTTAAATAGCTCCTAGAATTCCTTGCTTTCCTAAAAGAAGTTTATCCCTAGTTTCCATAGGAAGGGAGCATTTACAACTCATAAAAGGAGCTACAGCAGCTAAAAGAATTACAACACCATATATGCAGGAAGGAAGTTAACCACAACCCTTTTATCGACCTTTTGCCCAGCTGTAGTTCCCCGTCAGAGCCGCCCGTTGTAAAACCGTCACCTAAATACCCTCCTAACTTTTCTCTGTCCCACCCCCCTGTAATTACCTCTGCTTACCCGGTTACCGAAAAAAGAAATGATGATGATGAGCAAGTTCGGGTACACTCCACTTTTCCGTTTAAAAATTTAAAAGAGCTTAAGTCCGCCGCCTCTACCTATGGGCCCACTGCTCCGTATACTATTACCATCTTGGAGCACATTGCCGATGCCTGGCTTACACCTCATGATTGGCGTACTCTTGCTCGCTCTGCTCTCAGTGCGTGAGATTACCTATTATGGAAATCCGAGTACGCCGAGTTCTGTGCCGATACAGCCAAGCTTAATGCTCAGGCCGGCAACAACGGGTGGACTATTGATTTGCTCACAGGGTCAAATGATTATAGAGATAATACAAACCAATGTAGGTATGACCCTGGCCTATTTGCTCAAATTCAAACTGCTGCCCTTAAGGCTTGGAAAAGGTTGCCCTCAAGAGAACGCCCTGCCTCCTCCCTCATTAATATTAAACAGGGGCCAGAGGAGCCTTTTTCAGATTTTGTAGGCAGATTGTGCACGGCTGCAGAAAGGCTGTTTGGTGATAACAATACAGAAACAGACTATGTAAAACAAATCGCCTTTGAAAATGCAAATGCGGCTTGTCAGGCCGCAATCAGACCTTATAGAAAGAAGGAGGACTTGTCTGGTTACATCAGGCTTTGTTCTGAAATTGGCCCCGCCTACCAACAAGGCCTTGCTATGGCCTCCGCCTTAAAAGAGGTTTTACAGCCGCAACAAAAAAGAGCTTGTTTAAAGTGCGGTGATCCCGGCCATTTCGCCCGAGACTGTCCCACCCCTGGTATTTAACAAAAAGCCTAGTAGTGCCCCTAGAGTCTGTCCTCGTTGCCGACATGCAGGGCCAATCTCTCCCTCCCCATCAGGGAAACGGGAGGCAGGGCCAGCCACAGGCCTCGAAACCAAAACAAGCTTATGAGGCAATCAACTTTCTTCTGGCAAACGCCAATCCTTTCACAACTCTTCGGGCTCCCTGCTGTCTACATGACAATGTAGCTCTGGGCTAGTGAGGGCTAATATAGTTAAGCCACTGGAATGAGAGAAAAACGTGGCAACATTTGTGTTTTGTTTTGTTTCCATGCTAATTCTAATTGGGCTTATTTAACCAAGATAATAAAATGAGTACAAAATTTTTATCAAGGTCTAAAAGGAATTTTCAGTTTTAAATCAATAATTATCTCCAGAACTTCAAGTCTCAGTATAGTCTTACAATAATAATCCAAAAATGTGTGCTAATGGTCTGCCTAACAGCTGCTCAAGTTATTTTAACTGATTGCTGATAACTAATAAAAATGTTTCCAAGCACAAGCTTGCATATTACAGGCAACATGAATTCCAGAAGAAATCTTGAAAGGTACAGTCTAAGATGTGCTATATAACAGAGGATTTAAAAGCAGCTATACCAAGAAAGTAAACAATTATGAGTCGATTGTAAATAAATTGTATGTTTCTGTTAATGTGTTGTAATTGTTTTGTGTTTGTCTGTCTGTTCATTCAATGTCACTGTATATTGTGATACCTCTGGATGGTAATATAAATTAGTAAAAAAAAAAAACTCTATTCAAATGGCCAAAAATTAAATAAGCGCTTATATTAATACTTAAGTTTATTATATTAATACATAAGTTTAAATGTTAATAAGATATCTACAATGATAAAAATTGTAAGTCTTGATTAACAAAATTACTATGCCTTTTCATAAAAAATGGTTCTTGCCTAGATTGAAATGAATAACTTATTTTTCTTCACAGGATAATATGAAGGATGTAAAACTTAAATGAATATTTGGTTAAAAGTTTGTGAAAATGCTAATTGAAATTTAATAAGTCTTTGCAAAAAGGTGTTTTGTCCTAAAGTAGGATGGCTAATTTTCATAAACTCTTGGAACTTAAATGCATGTGGCAAGTTATAGAAAGTATTGTGGTAACTTTAAGTAAAGAAATGTGTTCTATAAAGGTAAAATTTGTCTTAAAATGATATAATTATAGTCTATATGGTTATAAATAATTACAAAAGGTCTTATGAAGCATTGTTTACATTAAAGTGTTTAAGTGGCTAATTCCAAAAGGTCATTATTAAACAAACCTGAATTAATAATAATGATAATAATAATAAAAGGTAATTTTATAACAGGAAAGATTGACAGCAGCCAGCCTCCCTTCACAACTTGCTTCTAGAAGGCTGTTTCTGATATTGCATGCTACTAAGTATTTATAGAAAAGTTCATTATTTTAACAAGCTTGTTTAGTGTTAATGGTATTATGTTATAAGAAGTTTGCTTGATAACTTTGTAAGAAGGCTATATGGAAGGTGTTTTTATTATTAAGGAAACAGAAAATGATTTTGTCCTGAGATAAAATGATTGATTATTGAAAAGAGTAGAGTGTGGAACAAAACCTGACTGAATACTGAAAGTGCAAAAGGTTGGTGGAAAAGGAATTTTTACAGTTAAAGTTAAGTAAAATTTAGTGGGTCTATCTATACAATTTTAAAGTCTTTAGTATCAAGTAGTATGCTGATGCAAGGTTAAAAATTTTTGTTCTTTCTCAAGGCCTCTCATCATTAATCTGTTTTGGTAAAAGTTCTTATCCTCAATAATCAGTATACAAAGAAAGTCTGTTTTATCAAAATAGCTTCTTGTGTCCATCATTTAACAGTAGCCTTTTATTCCAAACTAATTATAAGAGATTTGTTCTTTTACCTTGAAAGAAAAATTAAAGTGACGGTTGAGTTCATTTAATATGTTATGAATTAAATGAAAGGTGTTTAAAAGTGTTATAAAATTAACAAGTTTTTTTTCTTTCTTTTAACCTTCTGTTAATTAAAGTTTTCTGAATAAAAGGCTTCTATAAATGCTTAAGAGTGTATAAAGTTACCAATATTTCAGCATAATATTAAAGAAAAGTACAATGTGGTTAATTATGGTTTTAATAATTATAAAAGAGTATGTGTCACAGAAACAACCTCTTATCATAGATTAAAGTAACAACACTAGTATGCAGCAATCCCAAACACTGCTAGTATGTTGCATAAAGTTAATGTCCAGCTATATTGCTATCACTTTGTTTTAAAACTTGCTAAGACTTTCTTTAGTGTCTTCTTAGACAAATCAAGCCAGCTGCATTCCTCTATCTATAAAAAAACCCAACAATAAACTTTTGCAGTGCTTTTCAGGGCTGTGTGCATAGCCCAACCATCTTGTACAGTATTTACTGATAGTAATAGTAATGAAAAAGCAGCATACGTTATTTCTCAAAAAGAACAGGTTTGGCAAACTTCTTATTCATCTGCTCAATGCACAGAGCTTTCAGCCATCATTAAAGTTTTACAAATGTTTTGAGAGCCCTTGAATGTTGTCTCTGACTCTAAATATTAAGTCTTACTGTCTAGCCATAGTTGAATGCAGCCATCATACCCTAAAAACTATGCTTTTAAAACAAAAAGGGGGAGATGATAGTATTATAACACCAAAAGATCAACTGGCAAAAGTTTTATTTACTTTAAATTTTCTTAATGTTTATAATTCATTAACACCTGTGGAATGTCAAGCATCTACAGTAGACGCAGGAAATGAAGATCAACCAATATTCTAGAAGGATCTTTTAAGCAATGAATGGAAAAAAAAAAAGGATTAAAGTAAGGGGGTGAGGCTATGCTCTTATCATTTCAGAAAATGGAGAACAAATTTGGCTACCTGCGAAGAGGATTAAACCCCAGAATGAAGAGATGGAGTCTTCTACAACTTCTGATAATGGTGATCGTAAGTAATAAGGAAGCTGCCAGTAATTATACTTATTAGACCTATATACCTATTACTTATATACCCCATTACTTAGAGTGTTAACCTGGAAAAATCCATTCTTTCATATATATCTGAATAAGACCCATATATTCCCTGGACCAATTGATGATCGATTGCCAATTAAACTCTATGAAGAAGGACAAAGAATCGATAACCTCATATTACCATTTGATTATCAGCCCTTATGTATGGGTAACCATCCTTCCTGTATGTATGTTAAAAATTGGGCCGTAATTATCTTCAAAAATAATAATACTCAGTTTATTGTGACTTTATTTCACTCTTCCAATTTATTCGTAACCAAAAATCCTACTTATGATTGTCCACAAAAAGACAGTAGGGATAAAGAGGGATGGCAAGAATGCCATATAGGAAGAGAATCTGTCATTTTTAATGATTCCTATGGAATAGTGTGGGAAAGTGCCACTATGGAGAGTCCCATTGAATATAATGACAGATTTATTTGGTATGGTCTAAATAGTAAAGGACAACAAAAAATTAATTTTACTAAAAATAATAGTGTTTGGAAACAGAAAGGGAAATGGATCCCTTCTCCATGGTGTAATATTACATCTATATACAAGCAGAAGAATCTGTGGAAAGTTTTTCTAGGAATAGCTCCTACTATAGAATGGATTGGGAATAATAGTAAGAATGGTCAATATCTGCATTTAAATCAAATTCATCATCTTGACTTACTTAAAGCTGATAAAGGGGGAACCTGCCTTTTCCTCCAGGAAGAATGTTGCTACTATATAAATGAATCTGGTATTGTTGAGCAAAATGTTAAGAAATTGCGAGAATTGCAGGAAGGAATACTGCCCTCCCAATCAACCTCCTCCTTATCCGCCTGGCTCACTTCCCCTCTCGCAACGTGGCTAGGTCCCCTCCTCAGCCCCCTAATCGCTTTCATTAATCTGTGCATTTGCACCTTGCTTCCTTAAATTTCTCCAAGAAAGGATGAAGCAAATCTCGGCCCACGTGATGTATCTTGCTGCTGTTCGTCAGTACCCACCTATCTGGACCGAAGAACAAACAACCAACCTTTGAAAATGCAAATTTCTTATGTTGTCTCATTTGCTATCCTGTACCCTAATAACATTTCTTTGCCTGTTTTCCCCTTACAGTCACCACCTCCCTTATCATGGTTTAACCTTCTCTGTTTAATCTATATCACTGAACGGCTTCAGCAAAGATCCAGCGGCTCGAATGAGCAATGGGCACCCTGGCCTGACAAGACCGGGGCGGGTGTGGCCACACCCACCAATCTCAGTACATCATGCTTGTCATACGCCGTCTATGAGGGCTCCCCGTTACAGCTTGCTGTAATTGCAAGCCATCTGTCGCTGAGGCGCTGGACTGGTTAGCCAATGACGGGCAACTGGGCTGACCCATCAGTCAACCTAAGACAGGGATGTGGCCTTTTGCTGCCATGATTCCCAATGACGGGTAAGATTGATCGCATACCGGGTAAGACGAATCGCTTACCGGGTGCAGCCCCGACCTAAGACAGGCACAGCCCCCCTTTCAGCACGGGAGCACCTTTCAGCCGCATGCCACTACTGAAAATAAGCCCTGCTCTATCATGAGCCATTGCTGGCTGTTCCTCTCTTCAATTCATAATATATTAAACAGAAAAGGGGGACCTGTAGGGAGCCACCCGCTGTGAGACCTATTTACAACCTCTCACAACATGGCGGATCTCACAACATGGCGGAGTTCACAAATCTGCCCTGTCATTTCCTTATTCTTCTTCCTCCCTGCTTCTTTGTTCTCCCCTTCCCGCTGCAACTCAGGTGACCACAGCAATACGCATGCGCAAGGCGCGAAACTCTGCAGACCCAGCACGAACTTTCAGCCAATCCCCTCCTTGGACATCTGCCACCCGCAAAACCAGCCTATCACCTATGTACACATTCCCTTCCCTCTCTATATATCCCCGTGTTTTACCCCCAATAAACGAGGCTTGATCAGAATCCTGTCTTGCCTCCATTCTTCATGTCTCTTGTCCCCGTCTCTGTTTCATTTGCTTTGTTTCTAGATCTCTGAGCTTGGTTGGACGGGAGATGTCCTGTTGTATTGGCCTGGCCCGCGGGCGGGTCCGGGTCACTTCTAGGGCAGGTAGGGCTGCACCATTGTTCACCTTGGGAGCCAGCAAGGGACTAAAGAGATCCAACCCTCTCAACTACCCTCTCTACTGACTGTTGAGGGATGCAGAGGGGAGTGGAATTATTTCCTACCCGTGGAAAGAGAGGGGGCTGCCAGCAAAGGCTGGAGAACAACCTCTGAGAAAGTTTGAATTACAAGACTCTTATTCTTCAGGCAGGAACCTCTCTCTCGTTGATCTGGTCAGTGTAGCAGAAAACACTCTCCAACCAGGCTTTGAACTGAGAGGGCTGAAGAAAATTGTCATCTGCTGGCCAACCAAGGAAGTGCACATGGGGAAAGTAAAATTAAGTAAGAGAGGCTTTTTCCGGTCTTCACAGCCTCCTTTCCCACAGCCCTTGGAAGCGAGTCTGCAACCATTACTGGGTCCAGGGCCCAGATTTGAGCAACGAATAGGGACCCATCCTAAAGACCCAGAACAAGTTGAACCAGGAATCAAAGAACAGCAGTAACACAGTCTCCTGCCATGAAATCCCTATGAAAGAGAAATTGAGCATCAGAGGAAACTCACCATCCTAATCAGATGCCAAGTCGTCAACAAAAGATTACAAGCTATACCAATAAAATGGAAGAAATTACCCAAGGAAAGAATATATCAAAGCACCAGATGAGACACAGGACTTGAGATGACTAATCAACGAGATTCATACAAATTTCCAAAATCAAATTGTTGAAAAACAATGACTAAAGAGATAAAGGACATCAATAAGACACCGAACCCAGGACAGCTAACGGGGAGGAAATGATGGACAAACAACATAACAAGGAACTGAGAGTGCCTACAACTGCAAACAAGAGAGTCCCATCCCTCAGACGTATGGGATTGAAGTACCCCTCAATTAATGGTAGAGTGGGCATCACCGTCCCAAAGTTCTCAGGACTGGGAAAGGAACTATGAACTAAAATACACTTAATAGTATTTTATTATAAACTTACTGTGATTCTAGCAATGGAAGAAATACCATTGTTCTGGGGGCAGTGACCCATGGATGTTCTGGGTTTAGGGAGAAGAAAAAACAGTGTAAAAGGGGGGCATTTTTGGGACTTGGGCATCATCCTGAATGACATTACAATGACAAATACAGACCATTATATATCCAGCCATAACCTACAGAGTTGAATGGGAGAGAGTGTAAACCTACAATGTAAACTATAATCCATGCTTAGTGGCAATTCTCCAAAATGGGTGTATCAATCGCAATGAATGTACCACACTGGTGAAAGATGTTGCTAATGTAAGAAAATGTGGGAGGTGTGGGGAGTGGGGTATATGGGAATCTCCTATATATTCTCTGTAACATTTATGCAATCGAAGTATCTTAAAAAAAAAAAAAAAAAAAAAAAGGGGGACACTGAGCAAGCACAAAGAAGAATTTGAAAACCTGAATAGAAAAATAACAGCTAAAAGGAAAGCTAAAAAAATGTAACATGGGACTGTACAGCATAGTAAAATCACATGTGAAATGTGAATATGGGTAAAATTGCATATACAAGAATGTCTTCCTTTGAAACTGAACAAATTATATTAATTGTACAAGATGTTAATATCAGATAAAAAACCTTATGCTAAGTGAAAGAAATCAGACATAAAGTACTACATACTGTATGATTCCATTTATATAAAATGTAAATGTAAATCAATTTATAAAGATGAAATTAGATTAATGGTTATGTAGGGCTGGGGAATGATAGGGTGCTAAGGGGTGTGAATTTTTCTTTAATGAAATTCATCTAAAATTTTTTGGGGTGATGAATGCACAACATTGTGATTATAACAAAAACTATTGCTTATACACTTTGTTTTATTTATTCATTTATTTATTTATTTTGAGGTGGTGGGGCTGGGGATTGAACTTGGGACCTCATATGTGGAAAGCCAGCACACAGCCAATGAGTCATCAGCTCCCTGATTATACACTGTCAATAGATCATATGGAACATGAATAGATCTCAATAAAACTTCTTATAAATAAACAAGAATGCAAGAATAGCTAGAAATAGCAGCTATGTACAGCAGGGGAAGCACAGAGAGACTGAAAGATGAATCTTTTGTTTTTTGTTATTGAAATAGTGAAAATGCTCAATGACTGAAATGAATGTACAATTAAGTGATTATAACAAATACATTGATTGTATACTTTGGATGGAGTGTATGCTTTATTAATATGTAACAATAAAATTGATTTGTTTTTAAAAAAAGTCAATACAATGTCTTTCTTGTTCCTAACCTCCATATTCAGTAGGTTTTGGGCCCCTGGGTCCACCCTTTATTTTGGTTACAGGATTAACATCATCTGAAAATTTTTCTAGTGGTTCTTTCTCTAAATGAGAACCCTCTGGTATACCAAAATGACCTTCTGGTAATTTTGGCTTCTTAAGAGATTGTTTGGCAGACTTTCCTTCTTGAGAAGAACTAATTTTCCTTAAAGAATGAAACAAAAGGGGTGATCTTGCAGCTCTCCTTGTGGTCTGAACACTGCTGAGCAGCCCAGCAATGCCCAGACTTGTGCTTCTGCAGCTTCCACACCTGTCTGTTATTGATTTCCAGCTTGATTCCATTATGCCCCAAAAAGGGGCTTTGTAAAATTTCAATCTTTTTTATATTTATTGAGACCTGCTTTATGACCCAGCACGTGGTCTATCCTGGAGAAAGATCCATGAGCACTTGAGAAGAGGGTATAACCTGCTGAATCTGGAATGCAACATTTTTAAAAAAAGATTTACTTTATTTATCTCTCTTCACCCCCTTATTGTTTGCACTTGCTGTCTCTGTTCATTTTCTTTGTTTCCTTAGGAGGTACTGACAACCAAACCCAGGACCTCCGATGTGGGAGGAAGGTGTCTAATTGCTTAAGCCACTTCTGTTCCCTGCTTTGTTGTGTCTCTCATTATGTTTTTCTTATGTTTTTCTTCTTGTGTCTCTTGTTGCATCATCTTGTGTCAGTTCGCCATGCCTGCCCATCTTGCCAGCTTGCTGTCTTCTTTAGGAAGCACCAGGAACCGAACCACAGACCTTCCCATGTGTTAGGTGAGAACCCAACCTCTTGAGCCACATCCACCTCCTATAACATTCTGTATATGTCTGTTAGGTCTAGCTCATTTTATCATATTGTTCAGGTTCTCTGTTTCCTAGTTGATCTTCTGTCTAGTGGTTCTATCTAATGATGTGAAAGGTGTGTTGAAGACTCCCACTATTACTGTAGAGATGTCTATTTCTCCCTTCGTTTTTGCCACAATTTGTCTCATATATTTTGGGGAACTGTGGTTAGGTGCACAGGTATTCTTTTTTTTTTTTTTTTTTTGAGATTTATTTATTTCTCTCTCCCAACCCCAACCCCAGTTGTCTGTTCTCTGTGTCTATTTGCTGCGTGTTCTTTGCTTCTGTTGTTGTCAGTGGCATGGGAATCTGTGTTTCTTTTTGTTGCGTCATCTTGTTGTGTCAGCTCTCCATGTGTGTGGCGCCATTCCTGAGCAGGCTGCACTTTCTTTCGCACTTGGCAGCTCTCCTTACGGGGAGCACTCCTTGCACGTGGGGCTCCCCTATGCGGGGGACACCCGTGTGGCACGGTACTCCTTGTGCGCATCAGCGCTGCATATGGGCCAGCTCCACACAGGTCAAGGAGGACTGGGGTTTGAACTATGGACCTCCCATATGGTAGACGGACACCCTAACCACTGGGCCAAGTCTGCTTCCAACATAGATATTCTTGACTGTTACTTTTTCCTGGTGTATTGCCCCTTTTATTAATATATAATGGCCTTCTGTATCTCTTATAACTTTTTTGTATTTTTTTGGTCTGATATTAGTATAGTTAGCCCTGCTCATTTTTGGTTACTGTTTACATTGGGTATCTTTTTCCAGCCTTTCACTTTCAGCTGGTTTGTATCCCTGGACCTAAGTTGAGTCTCTTGTAGACAGCATATGGATGACTCATGTATTTTTAATCCATTTTGTTAGCCTTTATCTTGGCAAGTTTAGTCCATTCACATTTAATGATATTACAGTAAATGCATTATTTACTTCCACCATTTTTTTACTCTTTGGTTTTCACATGTCATATCTCATTTTCATCTGTCTTCTTACTCTTTTGGTTATCCTTTCTGATAGTCTTCCCTTCTACACTCTCTTCCAAGCCTCTCTCTCCTTTTTCTTTGAGGCTGTAAGTCTCCCTTTAATGCTTCCTGCAAAGCTGGATTCCTTTTTTATGAATCGTTTATTTGTGAATATTTTAAACTCGTGTTTGTATTTGAAGGACAATTTTGCTGGATGAAAAATTCTCAGCTGACAATTTTTCTTTCTCAGTATCCTAATTATATCAGACTACTGTCTTCTTGCCTCCATGGTTTCTGATAGAAATAAATACCAAGTCTTACTGGGTGTCCCTCGTATGTGATGGTTTGCTTCTCCCTTGCTGCTTTCGGAATTTTCTCTTTATCTTTGGTGTTTGACATTCTGGGTAGTATATATCTTGGAGTAGGCCTATTCGGATATTTTCTGATTGGGGTACACTGTGCTTCTTGGACATATAAGTTCATTTCTTTCATGAGAGTTGGGAAATTTCCAGCCATTTATTTCCTCAAATAGTCTTTCTGTGCCTTTTCCCTTCTCTTCCTCTGGAACTCCCATGATATGCATGTTGTTGTATTTCATGTTATTCAACTCCATGAGCCCCTGCTCAATTTTTTCCAATCTTTTCTCTCTCTGTTCTTTCTCTTCAATATTAGCTGTTGTCTTCTGCAATACTTAGTCTTTTTTTCTATCATTTTGACTCTGCTGTTTATGCCTCTGTTTTTAAGATAATTTTATTGACATACAGTACACAAACCTTATAATTTACAATTTTAAGTGTACAATTCAATGTATTATATATATTTTTGCTCATTGTCTGTTTTTCTTTAGGAGGCAACAGGAACCAAACGTTTGGCAGCCTGCTCAGTGTAAACTCGTCACAGAATGTGTTGGCTCAACCGCCGCTACAACAGTGTGATGGAAGTTCCTGTCTCAAGGTTTCTCAGAGGCTGTCCTCCAACCTTTGCTGGCAGCCCCCTCCCTTTTCCTGGGTAGGAAATAATTCCACTCCCCTCTGCATCCCTCAACATCTAGTCCTGGTCAGTAGAGTAGGTGTTTGTGAGAATCCAATCTCTTTCATACCCTGCCAGTCCCAGGGCAAACAATGGTATGGCTGCACCCATCCTGGAAGGGCTCGTGGGACACAGAAGACTGGATTTGCTGGCCAAAAGCTGAATCAGACTTAGGCTGTGTCCCTCTCTCCCTCCTTTCCAGGGGCCAGAGAATTCAAAACTGTCTGCTCTGAGGGTGGTGGGATGGGTGCTGGCAGCTGCAGCTTTTTCCTTTGCTCATCTCTTTTGGGTGGTGTCCAGCCTTCCCCTGATGCCCTAAACCCTAAAACATTTTTTTCAGGCCATTTCTGCCTGTCCTCTAGCTACTTTTCTGGGAGAGAAGTGAGTCTTCTGTCTGTCTAATCCTTCATCTTCCTGGAAGTCTGCTGGTGATTCTTTTCACTTTTGGCTTCCTGGATCTTGAATTGAATCGATACTTGAAGCAGTAGCTTTGGTTGTTTTGGCTTTACGACTTGGACTTTCTTCATTGCACTTTCTAATTTTCTCTAAGTACACCTTCCCATCCCACCTCCTTTCCCCATTCAATATCCATGAGATCTGTCCTCTTTAAGAATGGTTTTCCAAACCTCTCATTCTCCACTTAAAGACTTCTCCCTCCTGGAGTACAGTAACCTAAACTTCCATGAGAACATTCATTATTTCAGCAAACATTGGATAATGTGCACCTTCAAAACAGCCTTCTGGAGACAATACTTAAAAAGGCAGTAGTATTTTGAGGCCTCTTTGGGTGCTAGTAGAAGGAAAATCTGGGAGCAAGGAGAATCCAATGATAGAGCTCATGGTTTCTTTTAACCCTTTGTTGGAAGGTGGTATGCTTGACAAGGCCAGTCTCTGAAGTGACAAATAGAAAGTGACTCATTGCTGAGACCATGTGAATTGAAACTAGGCTTCTTGTTGGAGAAGAGTGCATAAAAAACCTTTTCTATTTTTAAATCCTTATAGGGACTTTTGATTGGGATACAATTAATTGCTTGTCCTTGAATAGATGCAAAGAGTGATTACATAATTTCCTTTGACCTTGCGGAAGTGATTTCACTTCTTCGGTTCTTTACTGGTAAAATGAGAACATGACCACTTATCCCAACTTAGGAGTGGACTAAACAGGATAGTGCAGTACCTGGTACATGGTATAGCACCCACAGGCAGCTCTCCTCTCCTCAACCTATTTTTTTCCATACGTGTACACAGACAAAAACATGACTTGTTCTCACCTCTGCTACATTTAATGTCCTTACCATTACTATTATTTTTTAGGAGGTACCAGGGATTGAACTGGGACCTCATACATGGGAAGCAGGAGCTCAACCACTGAGCTATACCTGCTCCCCTTATTTTTTTTCCTCATCAACTTCTCATTCAGGGAGTCTTGAAAAATTTTACATATCCTTGATTTTTCAGGAGGTACTGGGGATTGTATCCAGGATGGCGTACATGCAAACCATGTGCTCTACCACTGAGCTACACCACTCCACTAGTATCCTTTTTCAATTGGCTTAAATCCTTTTTTTTTTTAATAAGGTAGAGCATAAAAAATACTTCACACCAGATAGTATAGTTTTAAAAAATTTCTAAAATACTTTAATAATTAATATTGATAGGAAGACATGTACAATGCAATTATTTATTTTACAAGGAGATTCTGTACATCAGGGAAGTATCGTGAAGTACAATACATCAGTCTTTTATTTTTTCTTTACATTATGATTGTGAATTGCTAATTATAGGGAAAGGGAACCCAAAATCCATTTCATTTAAAAAAAGCAACAAAACCTAAAAAGACTTGACCCCCAAAGTATCTTGTTTCAAAAGAACATGAATGAGATGAAAAATGAACTAGATTCCTTGGTGGCACATGGAAGGCAGACAAGTAGCTCAGGAAATCAAATCCTATTTCAAGCTTGGCACATTAAGGGAAAGGCTTTTACTCTTCTCAAGACACAGAGAATGCTGCAGGCATAAGCCAGCTGTTTCCAATCCAACAAGAGAGAATGGCCAGAAGTCAAGTTAGCAGTTTTCATGGGGCAACTTTGCATACAGACCTCTAACAGACTTCAGTAGAATGTTCACGTCCATTGCTCATCCCAAATGTTAATGAGCTCCAAGGAGATGTGGACTCAGTATATTTCCATAGCTATAAAACATTTGACAATAACAGAAATCCAAATATCCCCTTTTCCCCATACAGAACATACAGAATGAAGACAGTACCTTTTAAAGTCACTTTAGCTTTTTTGTTTTGACCCGATAATTTGATTTTTTCAGCAAATCTTATATTAACATGAAAGGAAAAAAAAGAGAAAAATCTAGTGAAATATTACAAACAACAAATGACAGGGCCTGCAGAATAAATCAGAAGAAATCTATGAAGCAGCCCAAATTTCCTGAACATTAGAATGAAGGAAAAAAAAAAAAGACACATTCATCATTTAAACTATTCTTTTCCTCCACTTAGTGTGGATAGGAATTACAGGGAAATAGTGAGGCTTTATGGTTTTCAATAAAAATCAAAGAAAGCAACTGAATCTTCTATTTTAGGAAATCCTATTAATAATATATTACAAATACAAAAAGGGTAGGGGCTGAGCCAATGCCCAGGTACCAACTACACTGGCTACAGCTTGGAAGAGGGATAAATGAGGTGGAAGCTGCCAGAGGGTCAAGAGGAGGATCAGTGTTTGGAGTTAAGAAGGAGAGTGCAGCAGGAGAGGGCAAGTAGCACTGAGAAGAGAGGAACAGGGGTCATGATTGTGTCCTCTTGTTGCTTCTCAAAAGACCTTTTCTTCTCTAGCTCCCCATATCCCTTAGGACTCTGCTGAATTCTGGCTGGAGGTGTGGAGGCTGATGACATGCAAGTGTTCCCAAAGAATTGCTACAACTCTGCTTTATGGAAGAAGATACGTCTATTAGTCAGAAGTGATTCAGAATATCATTTGGTACAAGTAAAAATACAACAGCCTATAAAATCTAAGTCACGAATCAGGTTTCTGTCAAGTTGGCATTAACATGAAGGATTGTTTTTCTTTTTTTTAAAATTTTTTAAAAGAAAATATACACATTACCAACTTGGAATCTGGTTTGCAACTGATTCTTTAATTGACAGTAAATACAAGTTCCCATCACTTTTTCAAAATCTATATATTTTTTTTTTTTGTAAAAAATCAGAGTAGCCTGTGCCAAAAAGGAGATACATGCCAGAACCTGAGCATCCTTTCTTATATTGCTGTGTTACAGGAGGTACAGTGCAATGCTTATCAACTGACGTGCCAGAGTGGTGTGAAAAGGTTTCCTTGGAGGAAGGCGTCCCTTTGTCAGAAAATTGGGGAGCTCCAGAAGAGGTTTTGCCCACCACCTATTGGAGATGATGGCTGGGACTTAGCGCCTACAATAGTGGGTCTCACAACTAGAACAGGCAGGTAAGGCCAATGGTGCAAACTGTGCTTCGACACAGGTAGTCTTCTTAGGGCGAGGGTGCAGTACAGCCAATAAAACTTGGAACCTGCAAGTGGCCCAGAACTTTGGTGGCTGGTGAGGGAAGACCCCTCAAGTGTGCTGCAATATTAAAAGATTCAAAAGCATTGACAAAGTGTTCAGCTGTGCCCCAAGGGCAGCACATGAGAATTAATTCCAGTGAAATGCTACATTCACAGAAGTGCTATTCATCCCAGAACGATACCCTAGAGGTTCCAATTCTGGTTGTGCTGGGAAGAACTGAAGTACTTTAAGTCACTCAGGAAGATGGAGCAGCAAAGAAGCCCTGTTTTGGGGGAGTTGTTTAGTTCCTTTCTCAAACTTCAGCATCATGGACGATGGTAGCTAAAAGAGATCATCAAAAAGAAACAAGTTATCAGATAATGTAGATGCCATTATTACATCAGTAGTCATGAAATGCTGTCCTAATTAAAAAAAGAAAAAACTTCACCTCACTTTAATTCTACCTGACCTTTCTATAGCATCTGATGCTCCCAACACCCCTTCCTTCCCTCCTGAAACTCTTCTCTTGGCTTCTCCAACATCTTTTCCCCTGGTTTTCTGTCTTCCTCTTCAACTGCTTTTTCTCAGTACGTTTCTCTGGGTCCTTTTCCTCTGGCAACCCTTTAAAAGCAATTTCTTCCCTAAAGATCCACTCACTGTATTCTCTCATAAATCTGTACCTTTAGGCCTTGCTTTTCTCCCAAATTCTAGGTTGAGTATTTGTCTTCTGAGAATCTCCACCTCAGTGTATCACAGGCTCTTCAAACTCAACATATGTAACTTATTTTTCAGTTCTGTTTATTGTCTGTCTTCCTCTTTAGAATAAAAGCTCTTTGAGGACAGGGACCTGGTTTCTTGCTGCATCCCATGCACATTGCACTGTACTGACCATGTAGGAGGTGCTCAATAAACATTTACTGAATAAATGTTCTAAATTATAACTGCAAATACTTATCTCCTTTATAAACCTCAAAAACCACAAGTTTGAAATCTAAGGGTCATTTTGACTTTGTCCTATAGTTCATCCCTGTAATTCAACAGATTATCAAATCTTGTTGATTCCATCCTTGAAATGTCTTTCAGAGCTATCTCCTTTGCATCTTCACTGTCACTGCCCTGCTCTGCACTGCCACCAACACCATGGCTATTACAATTACTTCCTCACTGGTTTCCTTAGTGCTAGTCTCTTCATCCTTCCAAACCGCCTTCCACACTGGCACCAGAGCTAGTTCTGAAATGCACAGAATTCCCTTCTTATACACTTCCAATGGTTAGTGTGACCCTAACCCACCTTTCTGGCCCCTTCTTCTGCCATACTGCCCCCACACATCCTCTTCTCAAGCCACAGTTCCCTTTACACATAAACACCATGCACTTTCCTAACTCCCAAGGCTTTGCTTATGCCAGTCCTTCTGTTTGAAATGATCTTTCCATCCTTTCCATCCACATAAATTCTTGGTACATACGTACTCTTTATACACTTTAAGATACAGCCAAATATCACCTTTTCTATGACTCTTTCTTTTAGCAAAATCTATTGCTATTTCTTGATGTATAGTCACTATAGCACTTTATTACTACTTTAACAATAAAATAGCTAACATTGACATAGCTAGGAACTGGTGGAATTGGGATATGAACTCTAGCAAACTACTGAATAAGGCAATTTATCATATCAATTTTATGGTACTTAGTAAAACAGGTCTTTTTCCAGATTAGATTAAGAACTCCTAGCAGGTAAGTATGGTTATTATTCACACTTATATTTCAGTGCCTTCAATGGTGTTACTGCTGTTTAAAGAAACAAATACAAAAAAAAGTTCTGTAATCAAAATAACCATTTGCCTGCATGACGGAAAACACTTGAAAAAATTTATTTTCCATCTTTGCTTGTTATTCTTTGTGCAGTGAGCTCTGTATTTGTCATTATATTTTCTTTCATTTAGCTTCTTATAAATGCTCTGAGTTATATAAAGATAATTTCACTGATTTTGCCATTTGTGGATAGCTGATTATTATTTTTCTTCTTTATGATTCTTTAAGTTTTAGTTATCAGAGGGTGCTTAGTGCTTAATCACAACAGTTAATTCCAAATCAAAATACTTCTGGACTTATTTCATGAAGATCATTATATAAAGTAGTTTACCCACTAATTTGGTAAGATCAACCATGTTAGAACAGAAAATCAGAAAGGGCAAGATCTGGTCTAACACAGCACCATCTCCTTATACATAACCTGGGACAGTAAGGTGCAGGGAAGAGACCACCTCAAGAGCTTGAAGCCACTCACGTCTTTCTCCAAATACTGGTTCTGAAACTTACTGGCTTGTCAAGCCAGTTATTTAACCCTACTGAGCCTTCTTTTCATCATCTACAAAATGGGGATATTAACATATCTTATAATAGGTTTACTTCAAGGATTAAATAAAATCATATATATGCCACCTCCAGAAAAGACATTTACTCTTAGTTCTCATCCCTTTCACTTAAGTCTTTTTTTTAAAAAAAGATTTATCTATTTATTCCCCCCCCCCGCCCCGAGTTGTCTGCTCTCTGTGTCCATTCACTGTGTGTTCTTCTGTGTCCACTTCTATTCTTGTCAGCAGCACCAGGAATCTGTATGTCTTTTTGTTGTGTCATCTTGCTGAATCAGCTCTCCGTGTGTGTGGTGCCACTCCTGGGCAGGCTGCACTTTTTTTGCGTTGGGTGGCTCTCCTTACGGGGTGCACTCCTTGTGCATGGGACTTCCCTATGTGGGGGACACCCCTGTGTGGCACGGCACTCCTTGCGCACATCAGCACTTCATGTGGGCCAGCTCATCACATGGGTTAGGAGGCCCTGGGTTTGAACCTTGGACCTCCCATGTGGTAGGTGGACACCCTTTCCATTGGGCCAAATCCGCTTCCCCTTAGTGTAGTCTTGAAATTACTGAGTGTCTTTCTTTTAGCCATGTTGTTACGGTCTTTCATATCAGGGATTTATTTTTTTTTATATTTATTTATTTATCCCTCCCCCCACCAAGGCTGTTGTTTCACTCACTATCTGCTCTCTGTGTCCATTCTCTGTGTGCTCTCTGTGTCTGCTCGTTTTCTTTTTAAGAGGCATTGGGAACCAAACCGAGGACCTCCCATGTGGGAGAGAGGTGCTTAATTGCTTGAGCCACCTCCACTCCCTGCTTTTTTGGGTCTTTCATTGTGTTTCCTCTTTGTGTCTCCTTGTTGCGTCAGCTCACCATGGCAGCTCTCTGTCTTGCTTGTCTTCTCCAGGAGGCAATGGGAACTGAACCTGGGACCTCCCTTGTGGTAGGTGGGAGCTCAATCATTTCAGCCACATCAGCTTCCCTGGGATTTTTTGTTTGTTTGTTTTGGGGGTGAGGAAGGGGATACTCCACTTAGCTCACAGTACTGCATCTTACCGTGTAAAATGTTTGCTCTCTACATGAACTTCCATCTCTGAACTTTTAAATTCATTTAATTCTTTTCTTATGGCAGCCTGTGGAATAGAAACAAAAATGTTTCAGTAGGCACATTTCAGTGTGCAGCATGCCCACAATCCATGTCTCAGGTTGTATACTTATCTCATTTTTAGTTTTCTTGTTTCTCAATAAACTCTTTACTCCCTTGCCTACCCTATGGCATGTCCTTAAATTCTTTTATGCAAAACAGTTAAGAAACTAGAAGCCTAGAACCCAGAGCATACCGCTAACATATTTGGTGAGCCAAGTCAGGAGACAAAGGCCATGGGGTCACGTTGCCTTAAAGGGATAAAGACTTGCATTACCAAACTGGTCAATTATAAGCTCAGGGAAACTACTCAGTGGCAGAACCTTAAAACCTAGTCTTATTTCAAGAAAGCTGGTAGAGGAAATAAGAATACTCTCTGGTAGATCCTAACTCTAGAGAAGGAAGGATCCTCCTAGGAACTCACTTTATTAGCCAGCCATACCTCGGGTATCTGTATGAAGCTGCAGATACTTTCCCTGGGCCCCCAAACTTCCATTAACTCCCTTTTAGAAAAACCCTTCTCAGTTTCCAACAACTGAGACTGTGTTGCCAAGATGGAGAAGGTAAGGAGTGGCAGACACGAAGTCCGGGATAAGTTCACCTTTTAGCTGCCAGCATTAAAGGCACTGTCACCTCAGGGCTACCCAAACCCAGGCTCCATGAACCTGGCCCCGAGCTACCTCGCCACCCGGACATTGGAGCTTTGTCCTAGCAGAGGATGGAAGGGGCCCGAAGCCATGTGTGAACATCAACCAGGAGGCGCTTCGGGTGACCCTTGATGTGGTAGGTGAGATTCTTAATTTCTTAATTACCCTGGGTGTCAATTACTCGGTCTTAGCCTGCTTTCTGGACCTCTCTAGCCTGGGTTGTGCCTAATAAGGAGAATGAATGGGGAAGCAAGATCTAGGCCGATTACTACACCTCTCCCCTGGAGAATAAGGAACCTCCTCATATGCCATCAAGATTAAAAAGTTCCTGGAGAATGGCTTCTGTCAGGTCTTTCCGTATGCTGAGTGTGTAAAATTCTCTCTTCTGTTCTAACCTGTGCTTACTTTAACTTTGTCAGTCTGCTCGTGTCTAGGAACTCAGATTTGGGTCTTTATTCCCTTCTGTAAAAAAAGTTTCAGTATCTTTTATCTACTGTGCTACAGGAATATGATTTGTCATCTATTCTCTATTGGAGGCAGGAAGCCAGGTCAAAACATACAGCCAAACTCTCAGCCTGATTCACATCATCTCCTTACAGCAATCAACCAGAAACCTCCAGTTAAATAAAAATCCTTAAGCTCCCACCAAGGAAACATAGCCTCTGTTTAAAAATGCTTACTTCTTTTCAGCTTTTTTGTCCTCTGTGATAAAGCAGGGATTTTTTTTCCTTTCGGTTTTGGTAGTAGTGGTGGGAAAGAAAGAAAAGAAAGGGAAGAAAGAGAAAGGAAGAGAGAGAAAGAGAAAGAGAGGGAGGGAGGAAGGAGAGAGGGAAGGCGGAAGGAAGTGAGGAAGGGAAAGAAAGCTTTCCAGTGACCTTGTCAGCAGGAGTCAGTTTGGTCCAAGGTTTGTCGGCTCGCCGGTCATAATCTTGAGCATCTGTTACCTCAACATACTCATTGAACCTCAGAATCTTCCTGGCCAGTAGTTCAGCCACAGTGGGTCTTTGACTGAGCTGAAAGAAAGGAAACCTTAGTTCATTATGCCAGGAATTAGGTATCAATCATGCATTCAAATTGCCTCTAACCAGCATTTCAACCTTGGCTGCACATTGGAATCACGCTGAGAGCTTTAAATAATACTGATGCCTGGGTCCCATCCCAAGAAATTCTAATTTAATAATTCTGAACGTAAAGAGTTGTGTTTTTTTTAAAGATTTATTTAATTTATTTCTCTCCCCTTCCCCTCACTGTCTACTCTCTGTGTCCATTTGCTGCTGTTCTTCTGCATCTGCTTTGCATTATCTGGTGGCACTGGGAAACTGTGTCTCTTTTTTGTTGCGTCATCATGCTGCATCAGCTCTCTGTGTGTGTGATGCCACTCCTGGGCAGGCAACACTTTTTTCATGTGGGCGGCTCTCCTTACAGGGCACATTCCTTGCACATGGGGCACCTTACATGGGGGCGCCCTGTGTGGCATGGCACTCCTTGCACGTGGCTGCACTGTGCATTGGCCAGTCCACCACATGGGTCAGGAAGCCCTGGGGATCGAACCCTGGACTCTCCATGTGGTAGATGGATGCTCTATCAGTTGAGCCGCGTCCGCTTCCCAGGAGCCTTTTTTAAAAGCACCTTGAGGGAAACGGACTTTGGCCCAGTGGTTAGGGCGTCCTTCTACCATATGGGAGGTCGGCGGTTCAAACCCCGGCCTCCTTGACCCGTGTGGAGCTGGCCATGCGCAGTGCTGATGAGCGCAAGGAGTGCCGTGCCACGCAAGGGTGTCCCCCGTGTGGGGGAGCCCCACGCGCAAGGAGTGCGCCCGTGAGGAGAGCCGCCCAGCGCGAAAAGAAAGAGCAGCCTGCCGAGGAATGGCGCCGCCCACACTTCCCGTGCCGCTGACGACAACAGAAGCGGACAAAGAAACAAGACGCAGCAAACAGACACCAAGAACAGAGAAACGGGGGCGGGGGGGGGGGGGGGGGAAGGAATTAAATAAATAAATAAATCTTTAAAAAAAAAAAAAAGCACCTTGATGCATAGATAAGATTGAGATGACTGCTCTAATCCAGTGCTTCTCAAACTTTAATGTGCACACAAAAATCACTTGGGAATTCTGTTAAAATATAGATTCTGATTAAGCAGATCTGGGGGTGGGGTGGGGTCTGAAATTCTGCATTTCTAACAAGCGTCCAGGTGATGCCAAAGCTGATGGTCCATGAACCACATTTTGAGTAACAAAGCTCTTGTTTCTTAGAGAAAAGGCTAGGGCTATAAATACATATATAAATGGATTAGAAAGTGAATGCATTTAAAATGAAAGCAATTATCTGTTAGTGGAAAACATTAAGAGAAAATCTGAATAATACCCAGGATAATGGAGTCTGCAACAAATTATGATTTAAGACTGCACAAGTGGGTACTCTGCTCAATCTGAAAGGATTAAGTCCATCCCCAGCAAATACTGTCCTCAATTTATCAAGGACAATTCCTCTGGTCCTGAAGAAGGGGAGAAGTAGAAGAAATCAGGAAGAGAATGTCTATATCTCTTACTTTCCTGGGGATTTTTATTAGGTCTAAGAGATATCTAGAGAACTCAGACCAAATCAGAATCAACAGGAGACAATTAAAACGTTATTATAGTGGGAAGGAAAGGGGCAAGGGATTAACACCAGGGCTTAAAAGCCAACCCAGGTGGTACAGAAAAGTTTCTACCCTAATTGTTTTAGGACCAAGGAGAAAATCATAATTGGTTTTGATGCTTTTCAGGTATTACAAAGGGTCAGTTTAGTTCAGTTCTTTTGTTGATTGCGGAACAACCAGTTTAGTTTGTAATACTCTTCCTGCTGTTTTCTTTACACCTCAATAGGCTATTATCAGAATCTATATCAAAATTTCAGGTCTACAAAAGAAAAGCCAACATTTATTCAATTAAACACTTACTGAGCACCTTCTTGTGCCAGGCCTTCTTTAACAAAAATGAAAAAAAAAGTTCTTGATAATGTTGTGTTTTTTCTACATTTGCATCATGTCTTAAATTTTCATGGTAGTCTATGGCATGTCAAATCAAATTAATTTCTTTCCAATCAAATAAGTCACCCAACTAAAAGACAAACTGCCAGTAACCTAACTGAAACCAACACATGGGCAGTACCTTTCTTGTGAGCCGGCGTTTAATCTCCCGTTTTTCTGCCTGACGATCAGCTTCATTTTTAGCTACAGTTTAGGGTCAGAAACAAAGATTATTACTTCAAAATAATAATTTGCATATCAAACTTTTAGTACTTATACCATAGATATTTCTTAGAAGCTCCAAATCAGAATACAATACTAATTTGGGGATGGCTTATCAAGACAATTTTATTGGTAACTGGTACAGCCAAATACCCAAGAGCAGGGGTCAGCAGTCCAAACTGCCAAATCTGGTCAGCCTCCTGTATTTTTCTGTGCACTAGATAAGAATGGTCTTTATACTTTGAAATGGTTACATTTTAAATGGTTTTATAAGTACTTTCCGGATAACCCTGACTTTGCTTCATGCTCTTTAAGAAAAAGTTTGTGGACCTCTGCTCAAAAGTAATCACTATAAAGGAAAATGGGGGTCACACGGAGTTTCATGTAATATGTCTGCAAAGGTTCCCACACTTTAAAATTTAAAATATTCTACTAAGTTGTGCAGATCCAAATAGTGCTGAGAGAATAAGGCATGGATTGGTGAGAGGCTAAGTATGTTCACAAATAACCCTGGGGAGGTTTGTAAGACCAACTTTCATGCTATCATCAGGAAAAACAAATCAAATCTATACTAGATTAGAACACCATGTCGAGACGTAAGTAAGTACACAGAAAGCAAATTAAATGAAAAGTCCCATTTTGTGACTTTAGAAATACCAAGAAGAAAGAAATTCTTAAGGGATAAAGGGGCATAAAGACCACTGGATTTGGGACTTGCTTTGGACCCTAACCCTCAGATTCCACTTGGAATAGTAAGGTCCCCTCCAGATACACCTTAGTTCCCTGAAGACAGAAAAGTTGAGCCACCTCTACCACACATTCAAATCCTTCCAACTGCCAAGGCAGTTCCAGGACACTGAGAATTTTTAAACAAAACTGTCTAAAGAGTATCCCAGTACACTAAATAAAACCACAATGGTGTCTTTCAAAGGAAGCTTGGGGGAACTTTGTTCCTTCAGGGAAAACAGTATCAAGCTCTTTCCTGGATGGAATATATTTTGCTTGGCAATTGTAGTAAATGCTTCTTTTTTCTGTTAAGTACATTAAAGTAAAAAACAAAATCTATACAACTTTATTTCCATAGCTGGACTCACGCTGCAGTATATTTCGTTGTTCTAATTCTTCCGGTGTTGGTCTTTGACTCAGTCGCCTAAAAAGGAGATTTAAAAAAGTTTTGTGTTAGATGTCCCCATACTGTTTAAAAAGATTGTTTTGATCTTAGTTTATATTAGTCCCAAAACTAGTAAGAAATAAACTTCCAAACTGCTAATGTAAATATCATAACATAAAAAAGAATTACACAGGCAAACCAGAGGTCAGGATTCTAATTTTAGTTCTGATACCAACTAGTCCTCTCACTACAAAAAAGCTCCGTTAAATTTTGATTGTCCTCATCTGTAAAGTGAGGGGTTTGGACTAAAGGTGATGCCCAAACAAATCTGCTCCTTCAGAAGCCATGTTAAAAACATGATTTCCCAAGGCACATGAACAGAAATTCTGGTTCAGGAGATCAGAATGAGGGCTGAGATTTTACATATATATAATAAAGAAGCTGCCCATAGGACTCTCATGTTTCTCTATTGATTTTTAAACCAGTGGTTTAGGACCTACAGTAATTTTAAATAGTTTTCTTGGGTGATATTCTGTAATTCTGTGATTTTAATTTCAGCCCTACCATGAAGAATTTGATGAAATTTTTCTTCTCACCAACCATTTGAGATGTGTTACTAATGGTAACTTGTCATTTCTGGAATCAAAAGGCTATTCATTTCTTACCTTTAATTTATATTTGTTGGTATATATGCTTTCTGCTAATTATTCAAATTATTAGTTACCTGCATAAAGAACTCCCAGCCCTATTTTATACACATTTTACAACTTTCTTTATATATTTGTTAGGTTTTTTTTGCCCCTTCCAACAAGACCTTTTTTTTTTTTAATAAAAAGAAAAGCTTTACTGAGGTATAACTGACATACACTAAAACGCACATAAAATATACAATTTGATAAGTTTTGACATAGGTATACACCTGTGAAACCATTACAGCAATCATAATGAATCATAATGAATCATATTCACCCCCCAAATTTCCTCTTCTAGATCCCTAATATGTATGGAATCTTACAATATTTGTCATTTTGTGTCTGGTTTATTTCGTTTAGTATAATGTTTTCAAGCTTCATTCATGTTGTAGCATGTATCAGTATTTCATTCCTTTTTATGGCTGAATAACATTCTACTATTTGTATATATCACACTGAGTTCATCCATTTATCTGTTGACAGACATTTGGGCTCTTTCCACCTTTTCACTATTGTGAATAATGTTGCTATGGACATTGGCATACAGGTATTGGTTTGAGTCCCTACTTCTTTTGGATAGATAGTCCATAAGATTTTCAATATTGGTTTGTTATTTAGATTACAAAAAAATCCTGCTGGGGGAATTCTGATTGGAATTGCATTGAATTGAATCTGTTGATAATCTTACTAGTGAATCTTCTGACCCATGAATGTGATATTTCTCCCCATTTATTTAGGTCTTTAATTTTTTTAGCAATATTTTATAGATTTCAGAGTATAGACCTTATACAATCTTTTGTCAGATTTAATCCCTATGTATAAAATTTCAATTTTAAATTGTTGGTAGTTAGCATTCAACAAACCCTTCAAGAAGAGACCTCTACTTTTTCTCCTCTAATTTCTTTTCTAATTTCAGTAGTGGACAAATGGCAGAGGTCATACAGGATGACAACTATGTTTAAGTAAAGGTATCTGAAAGAATGGTCTCAGGATCCAAAAAGTATCTTTTGGAAGAAAAAGGGCCAAACTTGTTCTGAGTACGGCATATATAGCAAAGCCAGGTGTCTGGGAGATAGGAGAGATATTTTCACTAATGAACACCCTTAGTTAATTAGTTTGCAGGGAATCTACCAAGGGTTCCACCTCTTTTTCTCTTCTATTGAGAGAAACCTGAGTGGGCAAACACCTGTCTACACCTGGAGTTTAGGGGAAGCTAGTCTATATTCAGTCTTCCCTGTGCTTTTGGTTCCAGATGACTTGAAAAATATATAACTTTGAAAGAAGGCAGTTACATGGAACATGTAAAAGACATATAATGAAAACTATGGATGTGATCTTGTACTGGATTGGCAGTTGATGATTGAGGAACTGGATAATAAAGTGACAGGAGTTTTGCTGTTCTCACCCTGACTTCTCTAGACACTTTGCAAAACCATGTGTCCATGTTTAAAGCTCTGAGAACCATCTAGTTCCTTTATTTCTAAGTTCTCAGAGGACACCCAACTGTATCCAAAACGTATTTTAAAAATCATGCTACTTCTTAAAAAAAAAAAGATAAGTTGAATGCTCCATCACAAAGTAAGTCTCTAACCCATACGTACTAGTATAATTGAAGCAAACTAAACAAAGGCCTACCGGATCAATGTGTTTCCAATCTGGTGTCGTATTTCATTCCATTCCTCCTTGCTTTTTCGGGGCCAAGAATTCAGGTTCATTTCTGGTTCACTGGGTCTGTGGTTCAGCTTCATTGCTAGTGTGTCTTTCCTCTTCACTTTGTTGGCCAGAGCATCTTTGCATAGGGAGAGAAAAAAAAACCAAAGCCTGAGTCTTGAAACCAAAGAATCAACTTCACCTGGAATGAGTCAAGGGCCTGAACAAACATAACGTAACTCCAGGCTTCCTACTTGCCCTCAAATGAACCAGCCAACATAGAATAGAGGGTGGGAGGTGGGGTGGGGAGGAGCTAAAGACATCTAAAAATCTTTTAGTCAGATGGGCTCATGTGGGCCAAAGATATCTTTTCCCTTCCTACCTGTTCTCTACATTTTTCTCCTTTTTTTGTTTGGAGGTACTGGGGGTTGAACCCAGGACCTCATACAAGGGAAACAAACAGGTGCTCAACCACTGAGCTATATCTGCTCCCCCATTTTTCTCCTTATTAGAAGTTGCTAGAGGAGAGATAATCTAAGCATGGAACAGCCTCTCAATTACAACAAAATGGCTTTTTTGCATGAATACCTTCATAAAATACCAATTTTAAAGTTGCTTTTCCACTTGTAGGAATCAGAATTCTACTATCTGCCAAGATGTGTGTACATGTGCATGCTTTTTTTTGTCCCATGAACTGAATATAAATTCATTAAAGAAAGCAGCACTTATGTCTTTTCAACATAACCAGCTCTCCTCTACTCCATATTTAATACATCAACGTAAATAGCTTTTTCTTCTTTCTCACATGTAACACAGGTTTAATGATACTTGCTCCCAGAACATTTGTTACATAGCTTTCAGAACTGAGTGAAAAATGTTTCACTCACTTCTAAACACCTGAAGGATAAATAGTTTTTTTTTAAGGAGGTACCAGAGATTGAACCCAGGACCTTATACATGTGAAGGAGGCAGCTCAACCAATGAGCCACATCCACTCCTCAGTGAGAGCTGGTTTTTTCATTTGTCTTTAGGAGGTACCGGGAATTGAACCCAGGACCTTGGGTTCAATGGGACCTTGGGTACAATGGGAACCAGGCACTTAATCACTTGAGCTATATCCGTTCCCAATAGCTTTTTAATGACAAACAAAAAAATGGAATGATTTAATCTAGGTGGTCCCTTTCACTGGTTAGTTTAAACAGTGCTATGAGAGCAGGACAAGGAATCTTTCACAGTGCCTTCCAATACCAGCCAGCCAGATGATATGATGGGAAAGGGTGCCTATGTCCATTTATCTTACCCCTCTTAGATTAGTAGTTGTTTTATCTGTAAAAGACTTTTCTCCTTTGCTTTTCCCTCCCTTTCTTACTGTTTTGGCTTTCATCTTCATCCTCTTCATCTCGATACTGAATAGGACCTTCTGAATCAGAGTCACTCTCCTTCTCTCCCTCTTCCTCCTGCAGACACTGCGGAAGTTTAGGTGTGACTGAGGTAGGTGCTGTGTCTTCACCAAATGCACATGGGCAAATCTGCTCCTCTTCTTCATCGTCTGGACTAACAAATTAACACAATTTTTTCTTTTCAGAAACAAAAGGGATAAGTGATTTGCAAGGCAAAGTCCATAATGATATAATTTATAATTCTCCCCTTAACTTTAACAATCTTGCTCAGAAATGTTTTATTTTTAGTAACTGTATTTCAATATATAACTGATTTCCTTTGTAATTTTATTTCATGCATTTAAAAGCATTATTCTTGTGGGGGAAAAAGCAAAAATAAAACAACAACAAAAAACAAAACAGTTAATCTAGAGGGCTATCTCCTGATGACCTATACGTGAGATCAAAGTTTGCTTTGGTGTAATTAAATGAGAAGACTGCATAGCAGCTAACACTGTATCTGGCACATAGAAGATACTTGATAAAAATACTTAATCCATCTACTTTGGCTTAACAATCTGGGACAAAATGATAATCTAATCCAAGGAAACAAAGAGAAAAAGATGAAAACTAGGTCCCAATTCAGGAGGCATAAAACTGCAATTTAGAGTCTACCTCAAACTCCTGAACTGTCTATTTCCGGCACGAAAAATAAATAATACAGCAAGTGCAAATATTATGGCAAAAACAAATAACATGTAGAATACTTCAAAAGTTTTTCTTATGACAATTCTTTAGTTAGCAAATCTCTGACCTACCAGAAAGTGTCAATCTTCAGTCAAAGTTTATCTGAACCTTAAAAGCCCCAAACAGGCATATGTACCAATGTTGATGTGAACAGATTAGCGGTTAGGAACAGATGAGGGAGAGAATAAGATGAGTTCCAGCCTATGGAGCTGGGATACTGAAGTATCTTTCACAACTCCCTTCTGCCTTTCCTGTCTTTCTCTAGTAAGTTCATATGGCAGCCACTAATGCTTTCCATAATTTGCCTAATTTCATACTCATAACAAGTCTAAGAGGTAGGTATTATTCCCATTTACAGATAAGATGACTAAAGGGCAGAAATGTTGAGTAAATTTTACTACCACAAACTAGTAAATAAGTGGAGAGCTGGGGCTGGAACCCAGGGCTATCTCACTTCAAGTTCAAAGCACCACATTACACTGATTCACTTGTATCATTCAAAACTAATGGTTGTAATTTTCACATATACAAGTCTGTAATTTTTGTATCATCATGGAACTCTATGTCATGGAAAAAATGTTATAGAAATCAGCAGGGTAAAAAAAAGTACAAATTCTAGAACTTATCCTATTGACAGATATTCACATTTTCATTCTATAATTTTTTCCAAGTAAGGCTATTTAGAGTAAAGAAGGGGAAACAAGAGGCAAGCTTTAAAGGCACTCACACTTTCAGCATTTCAATAGTGATGGGAAGTGACCTGGTCCGACCCAGGGTACTGCTGTCTTCAGAAAAGGTGTCACTGTTCTCGAAGAGCAATGAATGAGCTCTATGAGAGCCCTCCAAGGGAGGAGTCATGGGCAGTGGGCTAGTCAGAGCCTGCTGGATTCGAATATGCAGCGGGAGTGGGGGCAACCTAGAGGGTACATGGGGCTCCCCAAAGCTCTGCTCCAACATCCTCTTGGGTACTTCCTTTTCCTGATCTTCCTGCTGAGGGACCTCCTGGGGTAGGTCTAAGGAAGGTGGAAACTCAATTTCTGGCACAACTTGAAAAGTCTTAGTGGGAAATGGAGGGGATTGTGGGGGCTGTGGAGGTATATGAGTGGGCAGTGGCGGGGATGGAGAGGGAGGTGGGATCATCAGCAGAGGTAAGAACCCCACAGAGCACGCATTCTTCTCCCTTTGATCACTTGGGGCTTTTGTGGTGGTGGTAGCAGCAGCAGCAGCAGCAGACTCCGAGGTGGGTACCAAGGTTGATGGAATGCCTCTCTTAAGTGGTAAGGGTGGGGACGGTTTTGATAACAATGTACCACTGTTTATTGCTTGGGACAGTTCAGCTGGAAAAGAGAGAGCAACATGTTGATTTAATATGGTTTTACAATCTCTAATGCTTTGAGAGGCCAGCACCAGGCCTAGATTAGAGTTTAGCTCAGTCTTTTTTTTTTTTTTATAAATTTTTTAAAGATTTCTTTTTAAGATTCATTCATTCATTCATTTATTTATTTATTTACCTATTTCTCTCTCTCCCCTTCCCCCGCCCCACCCCAGTTGTCTGTTCTCTGTGTCTCTTTTGCTGCGTGGTCTTCTTTGTCCGCTTCTGTTGTTGTCAGCGGCTTGGGAATCTGTTTCTTTTTGTTGCGTTATCTTGTTGTGTCAGCTCTCCGTGTGTGCAGCGCCATTCCTGGGCAGGCTGCGCTTTCTTTCGTGCTGGGCGGCTCTCCTTACGGGGCGCACTCCTTGCGCACGGGACTCCCCTACGCGGGGGACACCCCTGCGTGGCAGGGCACTCCTTGCGCGCATCAGCACTGCGCGTGGGCCAGCTCCACACTGGTCAAGGAGGCCCGGGGTTTGAACCGCGGACCTCCCATGTGGTAGATGGATGCCCTAACCACTGGGCTAAGTCCGCTTCCCTAGCTCAGTCTTAATCTTTCAAACAAATTATATCATTTCATGGTTTTGCCATTTTCTGGATATCTCACCCTGAACAAAACGTATATTAACATATGTATAGGAAAGTGGACTTGGCCCAGTGGTTAGGGCATCCATCTACCACATGGGAGGTCTGTGGTTCAAACCCCGGGCCTCCTTGACCCATATGGAGCTGGCCCACGTGTGATGTTGATGTGCGCAAGGAGTACTGCGCCACGCAGGGGTGTCCCCGCGTAGGGGAGCCCCGTGCGCAAGGAGTGCGCCCCGTAAGGAGAGCCACTCAGCACTAAAGAAAGTGCAGCCTGCCTAAGAATGGTGCTGCCCTCACGGAGAGCTGACACAACAAGATGACGCAACAAAAAGAAACAGATTCCTGGCCGCGGACAACAACAGACGCGGACAAAGAAGGAGACGCAGCAAACAAACACAGAGAACAGACAACCAGGGTGGCGGGGGGAGAAGGGGAGAGAAATAAATAAATAAATAAATCTTTAAAAAAACCAAACAAACATATGTACAAAACCTAATAAATGTATAGGGAGTATAGGAAGACTACCACCTTACTACTCCAGTGAGAAATTTTTTATTTCTTTACCATGACAACAGATTTGACAACTTCTTATGACTTGATCTTGGTGTATGGAACATGAATAGAGATAGAAAAATAAGGATAAAAAGTTCTTTTGTATAATATTGCTCCGTAAAAAATGCAAACACGTGGACAGCAATAACAAAACAAACACTATTGGACATGGTTATCATATTCTAATAAATGATGATTTCTAGATAATTCAGCATTGTATTATAAAACAATCAATAATAACATCTGGACTTTTACAGCAAAGGCCTTTGAAGAAATCAAAGTGCTTTTCTCTCCTTGACTTCACACTCTCCTTATAACCATCTGAGATAAAAGGAGAGAAAACAAATAATCTTTACGATTTTACAGAAGGAAAAACTGAGGCCACAGAAGTTAGATGACTTGCCCAAGATCATTTTGCAAACTGGCATGGATTCAGTTAGCACCTAGAGCTCCTATCAGGCTATTACTCCATCCTCTGGCTCCCACTGTCTTTGATCTTTATTAGGGTCCATACCTCTTGTTGCTCCTTTGTGTTCCATCCTACATCTCCACTTTCCACTACACTATGGGCTCCTTAATGACAGGGCAAACTTTGTCTTCATCAGCATATCCCTAGGCCTGTGCATGGTGACTCGCGCATGTTTATAAAAAAGGCTCCCTCCCTGTATTATTTTATTTTTTAAAAAGATTTATTTATTTATTTCTCTCCCCTTCCCCCCCAGTTGTCTGCTCTGTGTGTCCATTTCCTGTGCATTCTTCTGTGTCCACTTGTGTCAGCGGCACCCAGAATCTGTGCCTCATTTTTGTTGCGTCATCTTGCTGCGTCAGCTCTCTGTGTGTGCAGCACCATTCCTGGGCAGGCTGCACTTTTTTTTCACACTGGATGGCTCTCCTTACGGGGCACACTCCTTATGCGTGGGGCTCCCCTATGTGGGGGACACCCCTGCATGGCATGGCACTCCTTGTGCGTATCAGCATTACATGTGGGCCAGTTCATCACATGGGTCAGAAGGCCCTGGGTTTGAACCTTGGACCTCCCATGTGCTAGGTGGACGCCCGATCCATTGGGCCTAATTTGCTTCCCTCCCTGTATTATGACAGTGTATATCCTGGTGCGATACCCACAAAAGTCACAGTGACCTGGGAATGGATTGAGCAAAGACCCTCTGAAAGGACCCAAAGTCCTTACGAAGGAGATCATCATACATTATGCAGGAGCCAACCTTGGAGAATAATAGGGGTTCTTTTATTTATTTATTTATTTACCCCTCACCCCCCATCGTTTTGTGCCTGCTGTCTGCTTTCTGTGTTCAGTCACTATGTGTTCTTCTGTGTCAGCTTGTCTTCTCTTTAGAGAAGAAACTGATCCTGGGACCTTCCGGAATGGGAGAGAGGTGCTCAATCTCTTGCGCCATTATCAGCTCCCTGGTCTGCTGTGTTTCTTATTGTCTTTCCTCTGTGTCTCTTTTTGTTGCATCATCTTGCTGCACCAGCTCTCTGTGCAGGTCAGCACTCCAAATAGGCCAGCTTGCCACATGGGCCAGTTTGCCTTCACCAGGAGGCCCTAGGAATCAAACCCTGGACCTCCTATATGATAGATGGGAGTCCAATTGCTTGAGCAACATCCACTTCCTAAACAAGGGTTCTCTTGATTACCAACTTCTAACCTTCTATGGAAACCCCTTATTTTGGTCCACCTGGTGCCCTCATACGGTCCTCTAGTCTTTTGTAGAGACCAGCAGCACTTCAAGAGTCCCTGAAATCAAAATTTACTTGTTCAAAATCCCATTTCCTTGAGGGCATTCAAAATAAAAGGCCTAGCTTATTTGATAATTTTTTTTGTGCTTTTGCTTATTAAAAAAATTTTTTTATTGGTTTTGATAATGTTTTAATGTTACTCTGTAAGTAATTTTATTTTATTTTTTTGATACTGGGGCTGGGGATTGAACCCGGGACCTTATAAGCTAGAAGCCAGCACTCAACCACTGAGCCACCTTGGCTCCCTGAGTTGATTTTTTCATTTGTTTGCTTGTTTTTGTATTTTTGATTTTAGAGGCACTGGGAACTGAACTCAGGACATCCCATGTGGGAAGCTTGCACTCAATTACTTGAGCCATATCTGCTCCCCTGTAAGTAAATTTTAAAAAGGATTTTCTAGAAGAACACAGCATATATACAAACACAATCCTAAAAATGTGAATTCTGGGACCAATGAAAGAGATGTTTTTGCTGCCTCTAAAAATTGCAGTTAATTCATCTATAATAAAACTTAGCCCTGACAATACCATATTTTTGAGTATTTTAACTTCTGAATTGATAAGGTAAATTTTCTTTGTAGTATAAAGAGGGCATATACCTCAAGCTATCAAGGAAGTGAATTCTGGTACAGGTACCCTGACAAGAGCATCTGGCTATAGCCCTGGGAGGGGTTAAAAATTCCCTTCACTTGTTCTCTTAGTTATGGTGGTCCTTCCTTAGTACTAACACCTATGTTATGCCTCCTAGGAGACAGCAGCACTGTCAAAAGCTGTGGTTTTTAAACCTTTGGATAAATGGATCAATACAACAATAATAATAAATGCTCAACTAACCTCAGGCTGTCAATTTTTAATAATTCCAAGTAAGGCTTGATATTAACCATCTATGATCACTACCCTTTCATGAAAGAAGTGGCATTTTAACACCAAAGAATTAGCAAGGTCACAATTTCAGAATAAAAGTCCTTTAAATCAAATCTATTGAACTTTATTAAAAGCTCTGGGAACTGATCTGCATTTCTCCTTCTGCTTGGGACCAGTCATGGACTGATGTTGGTCCCTTCAGTCACAGGGCATCATCATCAGTCACTTTGGGCTATTCACCTCAGGCCAAGAGTGACCTCTGCAGTTTAGTCCAAGGTATTGTTCATGTATTATCATTTTAAATGAAAAAGGTGGGAATCACTAGCCTCGAGCGGCAGTTCTCCAGGTGAGCTCCTAAACCAGAAGCAGCAGCAACAGCATCACCTGGGCACATACTAGAAATGCAAAGCCTCAGGCCTAACCCACACTTATTCAATCAGAAACTCTAGGGGACCCAACAATCTTTGATTTAACAGACCTTCCAGGTGATTCTGATCAGAATACCTGTCTAGGCAATAGTGAGAACCAGTACAGAGAAGAGAGGTTTGGACTTAGGAGTTGAAAAGCCAGTGTTCAGTTTCTCTCTCTTGGTAACTGCAACCTTGAGCGAGTTACAACTTCTTCGTGTTCAAACTGTCCTATCTATATACTATAGATAAAATTGGCTTCCTACTTCACAAGGAAGTTTTGAAAATAAGTATGTGAAAGTTCTTCATGTTCCTCAGAGATAAGTCAACACTATCCATCCAAAGTGTTGATAATGATAACAAAAACAACAATAATCTTTGTTCTGTTTTTATCAAGCTCCCCCAACCTGTCATATTCACGAAGAATTATAAGTCAGTTTTTCAAGGTTCTAGGAACCCCACCTAACCTGGTGGTACTGGCCACTTAACAAGCATACTTTTGATTCCTCCATGAAGCTATTAACAAGTACTTTAAGCAGTATAAGCCTAGTATCATGTTTTTTCCCTGAAAAACTACATTAAATATTACTAAATTGTATTAGCTCTAAAGCATTCGTTAGTCTTCCATCCTTTACTTGAAAATTCCTCTAAGGTGTGCATTATGTAAATAAAATAGACGTAAATGACTTTCAGGTACACAAACAAACAAAAACTTATTTAAACATCAACATTTACTGATTACCTTCCCTGCTTTCTCTTTATCACCACTTATTTTAGTAAGTGTAGCATTCTTCAATCTCCCAAGATAAAACATGATTTTAATTTTCTATAGTTTCCCCATAAAGATACCATGCCAGACAAGAATCAAAAGTTACACTGGTTGGGAAGTGGATGTAGCTCAACTGATAGAGCAGCCGCCTACCATACAGAGGGTCCAGGGTTCAACATCCAAGGCCTCCTGACCTGGGTGGTGAGCTGGCCCATGCACAGTGCTGCTGTGCGCAAGAAGTGCCATGCCATGCAGGGGCGCACCTGCATAGGGGAGCCCCACGTGCAAGGAGTGTGCCCCGGAAGGAGAACCGCTCAGAGTGAGAAAAGCACAGCCTGCCCAGGAGTGGCACTGCACACACAGAGAGCTGACACAGCAAGATGACACAACAAAAAAGAGACGCGGTTTAAAAGTTACACTGGCATCAATACAATCATCTTTTCTTTTGATCTAGTAGGCTCACTTTATGCTGAAGGAGGGCTTCTATAGTTTAAAGTAGGTTAAAAAAAAGTTTTCATTGGGAAAGCGTACCTTGTCCACTGTCAGCGGTGGCATTCTTCTATTTTATTTTTAAAGATTTATTCTATTTATTTATTCCCCCCTCCCCTCATTGTTTACACTCACCGCTCTCTATGTTCATTAGCTGTATGCGATCTGTGTTTGTTCATCTTCTCTTTAGGAGGTATTGGGAACCGAACCTGGGACCTCTTACGTGGGAAAGACTTGCTCAATCACTTAAGCCACTTCAGCTCCCTACTTTTGTTGTCTCTCATAGTCTTTCCTCTTTATGATTCCTTTGTTGTGTCATCTCTCTCTCTTTTTTTTTAAGATTTACTTTATTTATTTATTTCTCTCCCCTTTCCCCCTGCCCCAGTTGTCTGTTCTCTGTGTCTATCTGCTGCGTGTTCTTCTTTGTCTACTTCTGTTGTTGTCAGTGGCACAGGAATCTGTGTTTCTTTTTGTTGTGTCATCTTGTTGTGTCAGCTCTCTTGTGTGTGGAGTGCCATTCCTGGCAGGCTGCACTTTCTTTCCCATTGGGTGGCTCTCCTTATGGGGCACACTCTTTGGCGTGTGGGGCTCCCCTACACGGGGGCACCCCTGCGTGGCAGGGCACTCCTTGCGTGCATCAGCGCTGCATGTGGGCCAGCTCCACATGGGTCAAGCAGGCCCGGGGTTTGAACCACAGACCTCCCATGTGGTAGATGGACGCCCTAACCACTGGGCCAAGTCTGCTTCCCTGTTGTGTCATCTTATTGCATCAGCTGGCCACACCTGCCTGTTGTACTAGCTCGCTGTCTTGCTCGTCTTCTCCAGGAGGCATTAGGAAGCAAACTGGGGACTTCCCATGGGTAGGTGGGAGCCCAATCACTTGAGCCACATTTGCTTCCCTCTTCTATTTTTTTTTTTTCCAGTAAGTCAGTGATAACTCCATGCAGATCAAACCTGTTGTGGCTGTCACATACCTAGTCCCCTAACTCCATACAATTTTTTTGGAAACACTGTTTTAGAAAAATAGGTATTATTCCTCCCCCAAAACCTGTACCTAATTTTACTTTATTTATTTATTTTTAAAGATTTATTTTTAAATTTATTTCTCTCCCCTTCCCTGCCCCCCCTCCCAGTTGTCTGCTGTGTCCATTCGCTGTATGTTCTTCTGTATCCGCTTGTATCAGCGGCACTGGAATCTTTGTCTCATTTTTGTTGCATCATCTTGCTGCATCAGCTCTGTGTGTGTGCAGTGCCACTCCTGAGCGGGCTGCACTTTTTTCATGTTGGGCGGCACTCCTTACGGGGCGCACTCCTTGCGCATAGGACTTCCCTATGTGGAGGACACCCCCGCGTGGCATGGCACTCTTTGCACGCCATCAGCACTGTGGTGGGCCAGCTCATCACACAGGCCAGGAGGCCCGGGTTTGAATCTTGGACCTCCCATGTGGTAGGTGGATGCCCTCTCTGTTGGGCCAAATCTGCTTCCCATGTACCTAATTTTAGTGATCTGATCCCAGGCTGCTTCTATTCATTGCCATCTACCTTTCCCCTTACTGAAATCATTCACATGGGTGAGACATGGGAGAACTCTCTCAAAACAAATTAACACGAACTATTTATCCAGTATAACCATATAAAACAAACAAAATAAAGCACAACAGAAGCCTAAAGACTCACTTACCAAGGACAGGGTTGCTATTCCTCTGAGCTGGTTTAGGAGGAGGGATCGGGGGCTGCTTGGCAGGGACCATATGGGTCAGGCTCGGAGTAGCAGTAGTGTTAGTGCTGGCAGGAGTAGCAGGCAGAGTCCTGGGTGCTGGGGAAGGGGTGCTAGAAGAATTAACAGTCTTTGCTAGGTTTGTGGCAGTAGGTGCTGTAGTGGTGGAAGAGGCAGAAGTGGAGGAGATGGACCATGTTGTGCTGCCAGATGAAGTGGCATCCTTTGCTTGCCCTTCACTTGCTTCATTAGAAGAGGACAAGGGTCTTTTTGGAGGAAGTAAAGGCTGTTTGGGTGCATTCTCAGGAACAGATTCTGCTTCAGAATTAGACTGGCTTCCAGTTGAGCCTGTGTCATAAGAGAAGTGATTTAAAAGGTAAGAGAGAGAAATAAGAGACTGAAGAAGCTAATTCATCTACAGATTTTTTGTCAACTTCATCAATAATTCAATTTATAGATTAGTTTACAAGAAACAGAGCTCAATGTTGTTTTTTTTTTTTTAAGGATTATTTATTTCTCTCCCCCCCCAACCCCGGTTGTCTGTTTTCTGTGTCTATTTGTTGCGTCTTCTTTGTCTGCTTCTGTTGTTGTCAGCGGCACGGGAATCTGTGTTTCTTTTTGTTGCGTCATCTTGTTGTGTCAGTTCTCCATGTGTGTGGCACCATTCCTGGGCAGGCTACACTTTCTTTCATGGTGGGCGGCTCTCCTTACAGGGCGCACTCCTTGCGCATGGGGCTCCCCTACGCGGGGGACGCCCCTGCATGGCAGGGCACGGCACTCCTTGCGCTCATCAGCACTGCGCATGCACCAGCTCCACACGGGTCAAGGAGGCCCGGGGTTTGAACCGTGTACCTCCCATGTGGTAGACAGACGCCCTAACCACTGGGCCAAGTCTGCCACCGCTCCTTTCTTTCTTTTTTTAAAGATTTATTTCTCTCCCTCCCCGCCGTCCCCCCACCTGCCCGCCCCAGTTGTCTGTTCTCTGTGTCCATTTGCTTTGTGTTCTTCTGTGTCCGCTTCTATTCTTGTAAGCAGCACTGGGAATCTGTGTTTCTTTTTGTTGCCTCATCTTGCTGCATCAGCTCTCCTTGTGTGCAGCGCCACTCCTGGGCAGGCTGGACTCTCTTTCATGCTGGGCAGCTCTCCTTACAGGGTGCGCTCCTTGCGCGTGGGGCTCTCCTACATGGGGAACCTCCCTGCATGGTACGGCACTCCTTGCATGTATCAGCACTGCGAGTGGGCCAGCTCCATGTGGGTCAAGGAGGCCCTGGGTATGAACTGTGCACCTCCCATGTGGTAGGTGGACACTCTATCTGTCAAACCAAGTCCACTTCCCTCTCAATGTTTTTTTTTTAAAAAAGATTTATTTATTTATTTAATCCCCCCCACCCTACCCCCGTTGTCTGTTCTCTGTGTTTATTTGCTGCATCTTGTTTCTTTGTCCGCTTCTGTTATCGTCAGCGGCACGGGAAGTGTGGGCGGCACCATTCCTGGGCAGGCTGCACTTTCTTTCGCACTGGGCGGCTCTCCTTACGGGCGCACTCCTTGCGCGTGGGGCTCCCCTACGCGGGGGACACCCCTGCGTGGCAGGGCACTCCTTGCGCGCATCAGCATTGCACGTGGGCCAGCTCCACATGGGTCAAGGAGGCCCGGGGTTTGAACCACAGACCTCCCATGTGGTAGACGGATGCCCTAACCACTGGGCCAAGTCCATTTCCCTCAATGTTTTCTACCTCAACATACTTGAATATGATTTCCCAGTCAGTAAGAGAGGCTCGCTGTAGTTGTAATTCTTCATGCAAAAGTCTACTGGAGGAAACACATCAGAATCCCTTGGGTGGAGGAAGAGGAATGTATAGCTTAAATAAGTCCTAAAGGAGAACCCATGGCATGCAGGCGTGGCAGGCTGGTGGTGGACGCTACTGCACACATGGCCTGGCACTACTGTGGCGCATGAACAGCACTACACTGTGCTCTTCTCACCTGGCGATGTGCTGCAGCAGGGGCTGCAGGATGCTGGATTGACTGGTGCCAGATAAGATGCGTGGTCATAGTGGCTGTGGCCTTCCACGTCAACTTCAACTATGTGTGGCTGTACTGCTGGAGTGTCTGCTGCCAGGCTGTGTGCTGCCCTGGCCAAGGCGCTGTGCCACCAGGTACTTGGCATGCCCGTTGTTGTCTCTGCTTTCTATGCTGGTATGATTATTCTTCAGGCAAAGGATGACATAGTTTTGGACCTCAAACACAAATTCTGGAATACATATAAGAGTGGTCTGATGAACTGGCCTTTTGTACAGCTAACCAACTTCAGCCTTGTTCCCATTCACTGGAGAACAGCTTACATAGGATTCTGTGTTTTCTCTGGGCCATCTTCTTTTGCTTTTCACAAGAAAATGGTAATGGCATACTGAAGTGGGCTTTTACTTTCCTTCATAGAAAGGAAGCCAATGTAGCTGAAAGGACTTCAGAGAAATAAGCAGACTCCTCCCAAAAAGTAATTCTTAAAATGCAGCAGATTGCCTGCAGATTAAATACTTTATTTACCAGTATGTGCTTCATTTTGTAGATTTACTACTATATAGACCCCAATTAAAAAAATTATCAATGACAATATTCAATTTTATTCAAACCCTCTTTTTTAAATCATTCCAGTTTGTAAGTATAAAAAACATAGGGCTTCCCTTCTCTAATATTTTCACTTCTCGGATATTTTGGTTAAGATCAATAACAGTGATAGCATGCCATTTTGTAATTATTATTCTTTCTATTCTAATATATATATATTTTTTACACTGTAAAGTTAATAGATCACAAAGAACGCTACATTAAAAAACATAAAAACCATAAGAGGTTCCCATATAACTCATTCCCCATCCCCCCACCCCATCGTTTTTGTAAATTGTATATTTTTGAAGATATATACATCACACAAAAAATGTTACATTAAAAAACGTAAGCGTTTCCTTATACCCCCCACCCCACTCCTCTCACACCAACAACTCCCCCATCATTGTGGCACACTCATCGCACTCGGTGAACATATATATATATTTTTAAAGATTTATTTTATTTCCGTATTCCCCCTATCCATTGTTTGTGCTCGCTGTCTGCTCTCTGTGTCTGCTCGTCTTCTCTTTAGGAGGCACTGGAAACCGAACCTGGGATCCTCCATGTGGGAGAGAGGCGCTCAATTGCTTGAGCTACCTCAGCTCCCTGCTTTGTTGTGTCTCTCATTGTCTTTCCTCTTTGTGGCTTCTTGTTGCATCATCTTGTTGTGTCAGCTTGCCATGCCTGCCTGTCGTGTCAGCTCACTGTCTTGCTCATCTTCTCCAGGAGGCACTGGAACTGAACCTGGGACCTCCCATGTGGTAGGTGGGAGCTCGATTGCTTGAGCCACATCTGCTTCCCTCTAATATTTTAATATCAGTTGATTTAAGGAAACCCAGTTTTGATTGTTTATATCTCAAGGTTTTCTAAAATCTCAAGGTTTTCTCCTAAATACTTTTGGATCAGATTACCTTTTGTACCAAAAATAGTCCTTATAGTAAATTCCTCTTTACATAGAATTCAATCAAGGAGAAGAGAGAATAGCCAAAATCTCCCCCCAAAAATCTGGCATAATAATTTATTTCTATTGATGATATTAAAGTTCTATAAGTACAGTTTATATCATGAAAGAAAGAATAGTGTAGTCTGTATTGTTTTCCTCTACTTTTGAATATCTGAGTCAAGAACTTTTAATGACTTTTGAGTGTTTTCAGGCTCCCAAAGCATCCCATTTCCTGGATGTACTAAGTAAACATTAGGCTTCTCTAAAAAAAAAAGTTCTAGAGTTCTATTTCCCTCCTTGAAAATTACAAATTTAGGTATTTTATAAATGAGAGAATGACAGTGGTTAAATTCTACTTTAAGTTGCAATTAGAATAACTCCAGATTTTATTTTTCCCTGCTCTCCTACAAATCCCTCAGGTAAATAAGTGTGATTGTACCATGACTCTTAAAGGCAAAACCCAGAGTTTCTTACCTAGTCGTTTTTTTTCATCATCTTCTGGAGTAGGTTTCCTAAGGGTTGCTATTCTTCCTGGCTCCTCCTCCACTTGAACTGGACTAGAAGATATGGCACCCCAAATGGGGGTGGTATGGCCATTCTTCAACATGGAATGGCTCAGCTTCCCTGGATCCTCACCACCTGCCAGGCCAAAAAAGAAAGAGTGAATGGAAAGAACTGGCTTGGTCAGATAGGGAGAAGAGCTGAAGATTTCTAATTTTGCTCATCCCCTTCCCAAACTCCTTCCTGATATTAACTTATTATTTAGCTCAAGATTATCTGGATCCTTATAATGGTAATGGAAAGAAAGAATTCCTCTTTCCAATAAACACTTGATTTCTTATTATGTGCCAGATGCCTTGCTATATGTTAGGAAACTGAGATGAATAAGACAAATGTATTACATGTAAGTCACTAGAATGCTAATATGTCAAGAGCTATAATGTATGGAGTGCTGGGTAGGATTCAAGCAGCAGTAGTTGTCCTGGGATGACAGTAGGGTCAGAACAGCTTCACAGTAAGCGGTATCTGAACTGGGTCTCAAAGAAGTAGGAGCCTACCACACCAATGACAGGGTGAGGAGAGACAGTCTAGTAGGCAGAAGAAATGGCATATAAAAAGGGGGAAATTATTCAACATGGTTGAGGACCAGCACCTAGTTTGGACAGGGAGGAGAATAGGCTACCATAAGAAATGGCTATGGGTGTGGATGGAAAGACAGGCAAGAGGCCAGACTACGAAGGAAACCAAACACCAGGTTTAGGAACCTGGACTGAATCCTGTACATAATAGGAAGCCATGGAAGGTTTAGAAGTGGGAGAGTCTTGATCTGATCTGTCCTTTGGACAGTTAACTCTGAGGGCTGTAAGGAGAATGGATTATAGAAGGGCAGAGATTGGAGCAGGGAAACCAATAACAAGCTACTGTAGAACCTAGGCAAGAAATAACAGAGGCTGACCAAGGCAGCAGGTGTAGAGAGAAAGAAGAACTGACAGAAAGGCAAGAGGTAAACATAATATGCATTCCTACAAACTAAGCTGCAGGAAGGATCACTGGGCTGGAGGCTTTGGGGTGAATTGTAGTGACCACCCATCACCATGAAAATCATTGGTGAGATTCCTTCAAGGAACAACTAGACAAACTTTCCCAGGTACTGATGAGGTTTCCTAGACTCTTTGAGGAGGGAAGTGAAAAACTGACGTTAGAAACCAAAAAGTCTGTCTCACCTCCTAATGTAATGGAGACGGGACCTATATTGTTTTCTAGATAGTGTCCTTTGTTTTCTATATAGTGAGACACTTCGGGTTAACACAATTTCAGAATCCTTTGAGTTAGTTCCTAGAATTCTCATAGACCAGTGACCCTCATTCCAACCTACCACAAACCTCTGTCCCCATACAAAAGCTACTTTTCTTCTTCCTACTAGGAGATTAGATAGACTAGCATTCCTCCTCTAGTTTCAAGAAGAGATGGAGCATGGGTTAAAAGTAGTAAGTAGCCTAAGGTAAATAAGTACTAATTGAAAATGTACTTCTAAAGCTAAAGTATTCTGATACCTACTCTTTCATTTTAAAAAAGAGGAGGGGCAAGATGAAAGTTATGCAAAACTATGTTGCTTACGTTAATAGGGCATAGCTTTAACAAAGACATGACTTTCTAGAACATAAAGCAATTATTTCAAAGCCAACAAAGACTACTACTTTTGATAAACATATAATGAAAAGACACACTATTCATCAGTTTCTACTCAGCACATACTAGTAAAAGATACACAAAAGTGATCAGTTTTTTCTCAAATTATTTACCAGGAATGCCTACTTTGAGTGTCATTTTTAAAATCTTTTAAAGCAAAGGGTTTCTGCAATGCTAACATAATAGAGTAGAAGTAGTATCTGGCTTCACCATCTACAAATGCCACCCCCCAAACTCAGAAAATGTATCAAAAGATGGCAAGGCCATCTTTGAGGTGATGACTAAGATGACCTCAATGTTCAAATGCTGCTTTTGGCCTAACCTCAAGATATATAAGCCAGGCCCTGAGGTCCATCCCTGAATTTTCTGATACGGAGAAACGTGCTCATAAGTTCTTTGATTGGCAGAGTGGCATCCCATCTGGTAGCTGAAGATGATTTATTTGAGGCTTTGAACTTTTCAAGCTAAAACCAACCTGGATAAAGAGCCAATAGGGGGAAGCAGATGTGGCTCAAGTGAGTGGGCTCCCATCTTCCATATAGGAGGTCCAGGGTTTGATTCTTGGGGCCTCCTGGTGAAGGCACACTGGCCTGCATGGTGAGCTGGCCTGAGCAGAGCTGGCCCATGCAGGAGTGCTGGCCCACATGGCAAGCTGCCCTGAGAGGACAGCTGGCATAGCCAGATGACACAACAAATAGAGACACAGAGGAGAGACAATAAGAGACGCAGCAGATCAGGGAGTGGGGTGATGCAAGAGATTGAGTGTCTCTCTCCCACTCCAGAAGATCCCAGGATCAGTTCCCAGTGCTGCCTAAAGAGAAGACAAGCAGAGAAGAGCACACAGCTAATGGACAGAGAGAGCAGACAACAAAGTGGTAGGGGAATAAATAAATAAATATATCTTAAAAAAAAAGAAAAAAAAAAAAAGAAAAAGAGCCAATAGGAAATGCAGGGCAAAAGTGACTAAAAACAAAACAAAACAAAACAAAACAAAACAGTGACTGAATAAAAGTGAAAAGAAAGAAAGAATGAGTATGTGGGATTTGCAATGAGTGAGCAAGAAAAGTGAGTGGCAGGAAAGGGCAAGGAGAGAGAACTGGAAAAGCAAGGGCCACAGATGCTGCAATGGAGGCATTATGGTGGTAGTTAACCAACTGTGTACCCTTGGGAATACTCTATTAAAATAATTCTGTATTGAAAGAGAAATACTGGAATTACTGGAACTTGTCATCACTTATGTATCCTGAAAAAAGGATATTTTGTTACCTCTTTCTGACATTTCTAATTTCAAGTATAATGCAGTTTTTGCCCATTAAAAGGTTATACAAAGGACAAATACTGAATGATCTCAATGATATGAAATAATTAGAATAAACACATTTTGTTGTAGAGTCAGAAACTAGGACACAGGTTACAATGGCTAGGTGGGGGTGGGGAATGGAGTTAATGCTTAATTGGTACAGAATTTCTGTTAGGAGTGATGGAAAGTTTTGGAACTGGATGGTGGTAATGGTAGCACAACATGAACATAATTAACAGCACTGAATTATATATTTGAATGTGGTTAAAAGGGGAATTTTGTTATATATATCTTGCTAGAATAAAAAAAAAATTTTTTAAGTTAAAGTTACTCAAAAACAAGTTATGTGACTTATACCAAATACCACTGATTGTATCCTTTGGATGAACTGTATGCTTTATTAATATGTATCAATAAAATTGATTTGTTTAAAAAAACAAAACCAAGTTATATATGCGCATTACTAATCATGCAGAAAGTTCAGAAAAGCAGTAAGGAAAAATAACACCCATATTCCCATCCCAACCTTCAGAGGTTACCAATGCTAATAACATTTTGGTATCTTTCCTTCAGACCTTTTCTTTCTCTTAAGTTTTTAGATATTGAGATTACAAATCTTCATTATATTACTTAATTTAACGCTGTGACTAGGCAAAACATTCACATGGTTCAAAATTCAAGAAGTGTAGTATTTCATCTGTCTGCTTCCTTTCCCCAAACCTCCAAAATACGTATATTTAAACCTTAACTTTCAGATTTTGTCTCAAAGTAACTCTAATGAAGGAAATGAAGGGCAACCAATGTACAGTTATCTTACTTTTTATAATCAGCTGCTTCTTAAAATTCACACACTAGAGAAAGTTCTGACACTACTGAACCAGCAATGAGGACTGAAATATCAAAATATGGTTTCTGTGATAGACAAACAGAAGACTAGGGTAGCAATATGGGCATAGAGACAAATTTGGTGAAAAAAAAAATAAAGGAAATGACAATCAGTGCGGTTGTTGGCTTGAAGCTGAGACTGTACAGAAAGACAGGGAATGTTAACCCAGGGAACCTTTACCAAGCCCTCCATTTCACGTTAAAGATCACAGCCAGATAAGGTAATCACTAGGACCGGAGGGAGAACAGCAGTTAAAAAAAAAAAAAAAAAAAAGAGGGAGGGAGGGAGGGAGGAAGGAAGGAGATTAAAATACCTAGTTAGAACAGATCAAGGACCAAGGGCCCAGAGAGAGGTAGATGCTATTCACTCGTAAACTCACCCTGCTCAGGGTCTTCCAAGAGAACTCCTCTTTTAACCAGCTCTTCTCTGGGTTTCCGCATAGATATCTTTCGCTCTAAAACTAACATTAAATTGGAAAATAGCATTCAGAAATGTGGCCATTAAAGGTCAACTTTATTCAACATCCTAACTCCAGAGGCAAAAGAATAAAGTGGTCCAATGTTATTCTTAGGATAGAAAATAATAGGGAAATTAACTTAAAAAACAATTTCTGTCATATCCTATACTAGTGGGAAAGTATCATTTCTAAGAGGAACTATCATTACATAATTGTAGCTTTTTCTTTATTAAAATTTTAATAAGGTACTTAAGGATGAACTTTACAGGGTAGAAAAAAGAAGCACCTTAGATTTGCTATAGTTTAATCAAGAACTCCATTCACAACTCAAAAGGTAAACTTTAATCCCATCACAAAACCAACCTGGGAATGAGGCTATAGAATCCAGGTTTCCTGAGTCTTTTAGATAAATTTGATAAAGATCAAATTCCCTCTTCAAATAAGGGGTCAGAGAGGCTTAGGAAGAGAATGAAAAAGTTCTCTTTAACAAAATACAAAATTCTTTTAACTCAGAACATATATTTATGTTATAATATCTCACCTTCTGATGTCTCTTTGAATTTATCACTACTTTTTTTTTTCCGCCACTTCCAGGGTTTGAAGATCTTGCCAAAGCCTGAGAACTTGCTCTTCCTTTTGGTGGGAGGTGTCGTGTCGCCTGCTTCCACACTGTCCATGACCATGCCTGGGTCTGCAGGGGGCTGGCCTGCTTCTTCTGTGGCACAGTGAAAGGGAGAAAGGGAAACAATGAGCCAATTTATTATTTCAAGAAAAGCTCTAAAATATCCCTTTCCCTGTCTTCCTGTGATGGTTGGAAGGGATTAGAGCAATGGTAATCATGTAGACAGACTCTGACATCACAAGGATACCAAACAAAATTCCTAACTGATAAATTACTAAGAAAGAAAAGGAACCCACCCAAGTTGATTTGGGAACAAAAATTCAGCAAGACAATCAGCACCAGTACAAAATTTTGTAAAGACATCAAGAAAAAGGAAGGGGGTAAACGTCTTCCCAATACGTATGAACTCCAACATCCCACAGGAGCCTACTACTGTTGCCATTCTCATTCTCTTGGCGTGGGAGAAAGCACTGCCCAGCTCACACTCCTATCTCCTGGGTCACTGAAGTAGAAAAGTTGACCATGAGTGAGTGAGTCATTATTCTGTTAAACAGCATTCTCTCCCTGTCCTCCTCTTTTAGGATATAAATAGTCCACAGAGTGATAACACTTTAAGTGTTAACACCTTGCTTGTATCTGATTATTAGATTAATTTCTCCCTTCACAAAAAGGACCCTGGGTAGCTCTGGAAGTCTGTAAATAAAATGCATGGGGTGGGGCATTAAAAAGAGAGTGCTTTAAAATGGAGGGGAATTTTTGCAGAAAGTAGTGAAGAGATCCCAAAGATTGCCTATCACAGTATTGCTTGAGGAACAATCCTTATTTCAGGAATTTGACAAAAAAACATAACTGACATGATAAATTTGCAGGATTGAAATGAAAGGCCATGAGACCTTCATAACGACCACACATGCAGAGTTTAGTTAGTTAGCTTTAATGGGAGAGAAAGGAACAGCAAAGCTGGGCCAAGAATAATAATAATAAAAAAGCAGGAAGGCAACAAAAAAAAAGCAGGAAGGCAATACAATACAGCTTTCACTCCACCTACTGTCCCAGGGTTCTTTGAAGAAGTCTAGAGGGGAAGAAAAAAAGAGTCATGTGGAATAACAGTCCTGAAGTTTAAGTGGAACTTCTACTTTATAGAAATACATCAAGAAACATGTACTGTATTATATCATCATCAGTTAACATGTTTATTGTAAACTATTTCACATCTGAAGCACATAACACTTTTGGGGGGGGGAGTAAAAGGGGTGACATGCATGCACTAAAAAACATCTCTTTTAATATGGTAGGTATTTTTCACAAGAAAAATACAAAATTGAAAAGCACTGATATTTAGAAACAGATTCTGTTGGTTTATAGGAATTTAGGGAAGTCCGATGATAAACGTTGTATTTACACAATTGTAATTATCACAGTGAATGCAGTCAGGACTACTGATGCATTAGTTTGCTGTGTCCAAAAGACAAAGGAAAAATGGAATCCCGGTTACTAAAGTACAACAGGTCGAGAGGACAGAGGACAGTGATTCTTTTCTTCCTAGATGCTCATTTACTCAAGGGCATCCCCTACCTAGGTCTCTACTACTTTACTTCTTTAAGTGAAATGCACTAGATTCTGATTATAACAGTGGACCTTATTCAAGAAAGTTTAGTTTCCAGGGATATTAAAAGAACCCTTGTCACAACAATTTGCCCCCAATGATAGCTGGGGATGGACCCCAAGAGAGGCACTAGGGTAAATACTGGTTAAGAGTCAGTACTTTAAAACAGTATGCTCCCATATATGCAATATCACAGAAAAACTTTGAAGACATGTTGGGTGAAATAAGTCAGACACAAAAGGACAAATATTGTATGGTTTTACTTATATGAAATACATAGAAGAAGCAAATACATAGGTACAGAAAGTAGATTACAGGTTACTAGGGCTGGGGGTGGTGGTGGTTGAAGAATGGGGAGTTATTGCTAAGGGGTACATTTTCTATTAGGGGTTATTTTCGTTTCCTAGGCAGCTCAGAGAAGATACTGTGAAACAGGTTGTCTTACACAATGGGAATTTATCTGCTTCCGGTTAGAGTACGGGAAAATATTCAAATCAAGGCATCATCAAGGCAATGACTTCTTCCCTAATACTGCTGCCTGGCGGTCCTTGGCTCTTCTGCCACATGGCAAAGCACACTGCCGTGTCTGCTGGTCTCTCCTTTCTTTTCTGGGTTCTGCTGATTTCAACTTCTTGTTTTGGTAGCTTTCTTTCCTCTCTCTCTGTATTCATTCCATTTAAAAAAGGACTCCAATAACAGGATTAAGACCCACTCTGAATGAGGCTACTTCTTAACTGGAGTAAGCCTCATGAAAAGGTTCGACTCACAGTGGGTTTATACCCACTGGAATGGATTAGATTTAAGAACATATTTTTCTGGGGTACATACAGCTTCAAACTACGGTGATGAAAAAGTTTTGGCCTTTACCTGCAGAGGCAAGGAAGGGCTGAAACTTTAAATCTGCTAAATTACCACTGAGTGAACTTCACATAGTCCCAAAAGAAACAGGGAAATACCTATTTGGTAAAAAGTAATAGAGAAGGTAACATTCAAATTTAAAAGAAATATGAACCAACAGTATGAAAGAAGAGGTTATCATTACTGTGATAGCTTTACAAATAAAAAAAGGCCAATAAATGTTAGAAATGTCAGAAGATAACACATTCACTGGTAAGCTCCTAGCTTTAAAGTCCTTACATGAAATATAGCCAGTCGGGCCCATTTCCATATTTCTTGTGCGATATTCAATCACTTTCTAATATAGGGTTTAATTCACCCATTTTCATCCATCATTACATTAAACTTGAACAATATTTCTCATTTATATGTCACCGTTTCCTAATGGATTCAAAATAACAAAATCTGATATTCTTTGAAATATATTTATGACTGTTAGCATATGAACTCAAAACAAGTTAGATTTGTATTAGAAGTGCAGCATATGTAGAAAATATCAACAGCTTAGGATACAAATTAATGAGTATTAATCAGCCACATATATCACTAAGAATAGCTGTCCTTGTGGGAAAAATAAACTAAATGTAAGATAAAAGCCAAAACAAAACAAAAAATAGAAACAAAACATAGCTGCCTTCTTTCTTTATGCAGAAAACCCATCACTGAATATTTAAAAAGAGAGCAGCAATTTTATTTCCTTTGCTGCTCTATGCAAATGTTATTTTCCATTAAAAAAAAAAAACTTTTAGAAATGAACACGTCTCTTGCCTGTGCAGTTGGGTTCAACCTTGCTCATTCAGTCCCTTCTCAGTTATCATCTCAAATTCTTTCATTCATATTCTCATATTCATAATCTTTCTATGGCATGTGAAAAAGAGAATATTATTTTGGTGACTCCCAAATCTGTCTAGTACAGAGAATCAGTCCATTTACCTTTTCAGAATACAGAATCTCCAGAAGGTGGGACCTAGGTGTAAATCCGATCCTAGATTATTACCTGGAGACCTCATGTATGTTATAAGAGACAGAGGCAGACTACATCTGGCTGGACCCTGCTTTTTTGATGAAGAATAGACATATCGAAGTGTCATTTTAAATAAAAGTATGAGCAGCTGAATTAGGTTGGGCTTTAATCTGTATTACTAGAGTCCTTTATAAGCAGAATGAAATTCAGGTATATAGAGAAAAAAGTCATGGAAGAAGCTAGAAGTCACAGAAAGAAAGAAGGCACTGCCATGTGCATTGTCATGTGACAGAAAAGCCAAGGATGAAGGATTAGCAGCAGGGAGCCCAGAACCCTACAGTCTTTGGAGAGAAAGCAACACCTTGCTGAAACCTCAGTCTTTTATTGTTCCTAATTTAAAACCATGAGCCAATAAATTCCTGATGTTTAAGCAAAAAAAAAAAAAAAAAAAAGAATAGACATATTCTTTCCAGTGTTCCCTCCTCAACAAGATATTCCCGTAAAGGAATTGTGAGGGCCTCCCCTGTATTTCCTAGTTTTAAGATATAGCTCAAATGAAAAATAAAAAATTTTGCAGCTTTTCCCCCCAGTTATAATATTTATGTTTCACGTGCACTTGAAAAGAAAGTATATTTTGCAATTTTTGGGTGTAGTGTTTTATATATGCCAATAAGGTCAATTGGTAAATCATGTTGTACAAATCATTAATACTCTATGATTTGATGTCTGCTTGTACCATCACTTACTAAGAGAGATGTTAACATTTCCAACTATGAAATTGGATGTCTCTTTCTCCTTTTAGTTCTATTTATTACTGTTTTTATACTGTGAAGGAATGTTACTAGGTGCATATAAGTATAGGGTTCTTATAGCTTCCTGTTGAACTGACTGCCTTAAAATTATAAAATTTCCTCTATTGCTCTAGTAACACTTTTGCTTGATCTTGTTTCTCTTTGTGTGTATTATTAGGCACATATATTGCTAAGAATAGCTGTCCTTGTGGGAAAAATAAACCAAGTGTAAGACAACCACTGTCTTTTTAAAAAAAACTTAAGGTGCTGGAGGCCTGGAAGGAGCCCAGAACCTCGTTTATAAGAAGCTGGAGCTCAACCATTGAGAGCCACATTGGTGACCCTGAGTTGGTTTTTTTGTTTTGTTTGTTGATTTTTAGTTTTTTTTTTTCATTTTTTTGGTCTTTTTTTTTTAATGTTACATTAAAAAAATATGAGGTCCCCATATACCCCCCACCTCCCGCACCCCACTCCTCCCCCCATAACAACAACCTCCTCCATCATCACGAGACATTCGTTGCACTCGGTGAATACATCTCTGAGCATTGCTGCACCACATGGTCAATGGTCCACACCATAGCCCATACTCTCCCACAGTCCACCCAGTGGGTCCTGGGAGGACATACAATGTTCGGTAACTGTGCCCGCAGCACCACCCAGGACAACTCCAAGTCCCGGAAATGTCCCCGCATCACATCTCTTCCTCCCACTGTTTGTTGTTGTTGTTTTTTTAAAGATTTATTTATTTATTTAATTTCCCCCCTCCCCTGGTTGTCTGTTCTCTGTGTCTATTTGCTGCGTCTTGTTTCTTTGTCCGCTTCTGTTGTGTCAGCGGCACGGGAAGTGTGGGCAGCGCCATTCCTGGGCAGGCTGCACTTTCTTTCGCGCTAGGCGGCTCTCCTTACCGGGCGCACTCCTTGCGTGTGGGGCTTCCCTACGCGGGGCACCCCTGCGTGGCACAGCACTCCTTGCGTGCATCAGCACTGCACATGGGCCAGCTCCACATGGGTCAAGGAGGCCCGGGGTTTGAACCGCGGACCTCTCATGGGGTAGACGGACGCCCTAACCACTGGGCCAAGTCTGTTTCCCCCACTGTTTGTTGTTGTTTTTAAGGAGGTACTGGGAGCCAAACCTGGGACCTCCCATGCGGGAAGCAGTAGATCAACTCCTTGAGTCACATCCGCTCCCCATCCATGGAATTTTTTAGAGATTTTATTTATCCCCTTACCCCCTGCTCATTGTCTGCTTTCTGTTTGTCTCCTTTTTTTAGGAGACATCAGGAACCAAACCTTGGACCTCCCATGTGGTAAGCAGGCACCCAGCTGCTTGAGCCACATCTGCTCCCTGCTTGCTGTGTCTCTTCATTGTGTCATCTTGCTGCATGCTCTTGTTGTGCCAGCTCGCTAACCAGTCACGTCTGTTTGCTGCCTTGCTTGTCTTCTTTAGGAGGCACTGGGAACTGAACTGGGGACCTCCCATGTGGTAGGTGGGTGTCTAATTGCTTGAGTCATATTTGCTTCCCCACTATCTTTCTTCAAAAGATTTTATTTATTTATTTATTTCCCCCCACTCCCTCCTTCCCCTCCTTGTTTGCACTTGCTGTGTGCTGTGTCTTTAGGAAGCACTGGGAACTGAACCCAGAATGTCCAATGTGGGAGGGAGGAGCCTAATCGCTTGAGCCACCTCTGTTCCCTGCTTTGTTGAGTCTCTCACTGTTTTTTTTTTTTTTTTAAAGATTTATTTATTTATTTAATTCCCCCCCTCCCCTGGTTGTCTGTTCTTGGTGTCTATTTGCTGCGTCTTGTTTCTTTGTCCGCCTCTGTTGTCGTCAGCGGCACGGGAAGTGTGGGCGGCGCCATTCCTGGGCAGGCTGCTCTTTCTTTTCACGCTGGGCAGCTTTCCTCACGGGCGCACTCCTTGCGCGTGGGGCTCCCCCACGCAGGGGACACCCTTGCGTGGCACAGCACTCCTTGCGCGTATCAGCGCTGCGCATGGCCAGCTCCACACGGGTCAAGGAGGCCCGGGGTTTGAACCGCGGACCTCCCATATGGTAGACGGACGCCCTAACCACTGGGCCAAAGTCCGTTTTCCCTCACTATGTTTTTTTTAAAAAGATTTATTCTTTATTTATTTCTCTCCCTTCCCCATTCCCCCGCCCCCCAAGCTGTCTGCTTCCTGTGTCTATTCGCTGTGTGTTCTTCTGTGTCCGCTTGTATTCTTGTCAGTGGCCCCTGGAATCTGTGTCTCGTTTTGTTGTGTCATCTTGCTGTGTCAGCTCTCCGTGTGTGTGGAGCCATTCCTGGGCAGGCTGCACTTTTTTGCATGGGGTGGCTCTCCTTATGGGGTGCACTCCTTGCACATAGGACTCCCAAATACGTGGGGGACACCCCTGCGTGGCATGGCACTCCTTGTGCGCATCAGCACTGTGCATGGGCCAGCTCATCACATAGGTCAGGAGGCCCTGGGTTTGAACCTTGGACCTCCCATGTGGTAGGTGGACGCCCTATCCGTATGTTTTCTCTTCTTGTGTCTCTCGTTGTGTTAGCTTGCCATGCCTGCCTGTCACATCAGCTTGCTGTCTTACCTGTTTTCTTTAGGAGGCACCAGGAGCCTCTGCTCTCTGCTTTGTTGTGTCTCTTTTTCTTCCTGGGTCTCTTGTTGTGTCAGCTTGCCATGCCTTTCTGTTATGCCAGCTCACTGTCTTTAGGAGGCACCCGGACCTGAACCACGGACCTCCCATGTGGTAGATAGGAGCTCAGTCACCTGAGCCACATCTGCTTCCCCCCGCCCCCGTCTTTTACTAAGAGTATTTAATCCATTAGTATTTAATATTTCTATATATAGCTGGATTTAAGTTCTACCATTTTGCCATTTGTGTCATTTGTTTTGTACATCCTTATTACAATCTACCTTAAGTTAGTACTCTTATTGCTTCCTGAATAATGCAAGAAAACTTACAAGAGTTTAACTTTACTTACTCCTTCTCTGTCTTTTGTGCTACTGTTGCCGTATATTTTACTTTCACATACATAATAACAAACCACAGAAAACATTATCATTTTTTAAAAAACAATATCCTTTTACATATTCTACATATTTCCCCTTTCAGTACTCTTCATTTCTTTCTGCAATTCTGTGCTTCCATCTGGAATAATTTTATTTCACCTTCATTCCTGAAGGATATTTTCACTGGGTATTGTATTCTAGGTTAGGAAGTTTTTGCTTGTTTGTCTTCATTTTAGCAATTTATAGATGTCATAACATTGCCTTCTTTTTCCTGGATGGCTTTTCTATGTTTGAATACTTCCTATTCACTCATAGAGTCACTAATTCTATTTTCTGTTATGTCCAATCTCTGTTAAGCCCAGCCAATGGGTTCATGATGTCTAGATAATACCTTTTCTGGTTCTGAAGTGTTCATGATTCTTTTTTTTTTTTTTAAGATTTATTTATCTATTTCTCCCCTCTCCCCCATGTCTGTTATCTGTGTCCATTCACTGTGTGTTCTTCTGTGGGAATCTGTTTCTTTTTGCTGCGTCATCTTGCTATGTCAGCTCTCCGTGAGTGCGGTGCCACTCCTGGGTGGGTTGCTGTTTTGTGTGGAGCAGCTATCCTTGTGTAGGGGCCACTCCTTGCGCAGGGGGCACCCTTACACGGAGGCACCCCTGTGTGGCATGGTACTCCTTGCGCGCATCAGCACTGCACGTGGGACCGCTCACCACACGGATCAGGAAGCCTGGGGTTTGAACTCTGGACTTCCTATATGGTAGGCGGACGCTCTATCAGTTGAGCCACATCTGCTTCCCCTCATGATTCTTTTAAGACACCAATTTTTTTCAAAATGTCTAACTTTTCCTCTAATTTCTTTAATATATATATGATCATAATTATTTTAAAGTCTGTTAATTCCAATTTTTTAAAAATCACCTATGGGTCTGCTTTAACTATTTTTTCCCTCTTAATTACTGGTCATATTTTTTTGTTTCTTTGCACATATATTCATTTTACTAGTATTTCAGACCTTGTATAAAAAATAACCATAGAGGTTACATATATCTTCCTATAGAAAGAGTTCTCAATTTCCTTTTTTAAGCAGAAAATCACTTCGATACAATCAGGAGTTGAGCTGTGTCAGGACTGAACATCAGCAACAGTTAAGACTCAGGTCATCTCTGGATCCTCTCCCTGTTCCTCTGTTGCCTCTCCCTGTTCCTCAGCATCTGACTGAAAGCCTGGCAAATCTATCACACCTCAACCCTAAGAAGAGCTTTTTCCTCTCTGGAATCTTAGTTCATTTAGTTCTCACCGCTTCCTCAATTCTCCAATGTCTCCAAACAGATGACTTCTGCAATGTATTTACTTTTTTCCCTAGTTGTTACAATAAGAGATTGGCCTATCATAACTGACCTTATCCTACCTAAGAGCAAAGTATTAATGTAATATTAAGTAAGTGATGGTATGTTTTAGAATAAAGTTAGAATTCCCAATACTTCAAGTTACTGCCCAGAAACCTTTTTTTAGAACAATCCAAAAGTAGGAAGTTTTGGAATAACTAATAATTAATGAACTCTTATCAGGTGCTAGGTGCTGTGCTACAGATTTTGATTCACAATAACCTTCAAAATAACCCCAGGTATCATATCTATTTTGCAGAAAAGGAAATATGCTCAATATAGCTCACATAACTATAGCATAATAGAGGTGGGATTCAAATTCGAGTCTAACTTCAAAGTCTGATCTTTTCCATCATGCTGTCTTTAGAATAAAGATTAAGCTGAATTTTACAAGTCTCTCCAACATCTGGTTTTATTCACTAATAAGGCTTTTTACAACACAGTTTACAAACTTTGCATGATTTAATCCTCACAACGACCTAGATGATTGGTATAAATCTCTACATTAAAAGTTTGGTATTCATCTCAGATACTACTTAACATTAAAATTTATAAAGGGTGCAAATTCTAAAGTTTCTTATAAAAGCTTCCTTATCAACTATTTTGTCATCCAGTTATAATTACTTCAAATTTCACTAAGTACTTTACTCAGTCTCCTTTGAAGGGATTATTTGTACTTTAGGTGGATGCAGCAATCAACTTTTATGATTCAGATCATTACTGAACATGCTTTTGTATTAGATTACTGTTTTTTTCTTTTTTATTCATAAATCATACTCTGAATTTGGAGTCTTTCTTCACTGGCTGTCATCCACCATATTTCTTTTAGACCTTGCTTCAAGTTGAGACAGATTCTTCATAACGTTGACAAGGTATGTAGCAGAGGGGGAAACACTCCAAAGTCATACTCTTATTAGGTACTTCTGGTGGAGACTAGTCTGGGGGTGTTCTGGAAACTCAACTTTTAGTGACTGAAGACCACCACCTACAACTGATTAAAATAACGTGTTGATAAAATTCTTCTACCCAACTCTCTGCTGAGAAATAAAACTCTAAGTCAAAGGAGAGTTCCCTTTATTTAAATTATAAAGTTACTAGAAATTAATCATTCCTAGAGAAAAGGAAAAAAGGTAAATCAGCTTTCTTTTTCCCAAAAGCCAAAATCCATTATGTTGACACTGGAAAGAAATTATAGGAACTTGATTCCATCAAGTAGCCTACATATGAGCGGCCAGTGGGACCTTCAGATAATTAAATGATAACGGAGAGGCAGCCAGTCAAATTTTCCCCACTGAAGTATAAGTGTGTATCTTCAAGAAGGGAAGATGGCAGACTGAAAGTAGGGCACTAATGTTAACATTTATTAGAAAGATCTAAATCTAACTTTGAGAAGTCTATGAAAAAGGAATTGGTCTCACATTAACAAATTCCATCGGGGCATATATTCTTTTCTTCGGTTATATTTATAACTAGAATAGTGGCCAGGCTCATGCACTTACTAAATTTTTTAAAAAATTCCAACTTTGAATAAATTAAATAAGACTATTTTCTCTAATAAAAGTTCTCATAACATTTGCACAAATGCTTAGAAAACTCAGTTTTAGAAGATGAATGTTATTTCTGTTAATGCTATTTACGGTAGCAAGTTATTGGGAATGATTTAAATGTATAATAATAGGCATGTGCATAAAAAACTGAAAAATTATAGAAAAGAATATTATACAACCATTAATACTAAGTTTCTAGAGTACGGGAAAATGGTTATACCATAATGTTAGGTTAAAAATAAAGTATAAATTTATATACAAATTACACATATCACATTATCTAAACTATGCTAAAATATGTCAAAATAGAAGAATGGAAGGAACTAAACCCAAAAGTTGGAAGCAGTATATTGTGGTGTTGGATTATGGGAGATCTGTTTTCTTTTTTCTAATTTCCTACATCTTGTGCATTTTAAAAAGAATAAACATATATAGTTTTTATAATCGTAAAACAGCCAAGCAGCTTTCCAACCATGACAAATTCCAAGCATATACATAAATGCACAAAAGAAAATGATTCTACAGGTTCCTATAAAATAAATTATTTCCCTCACAAAAATCAGTCTGAAATATTACACACATTAAATCAGTCAAGGATATCAGATTACTTTGGTATTTGGAGTACTGATACCTATTAAAGTGAGTAAATTTGGATTACCCAAACAATACTTTCTAGTCCTATATTCATGATAACCTGGATTTTATTTTGTTTTTCAAAATATTATTTTTAATTTTTTATAATTAATCTTTATTTTAACTGTTCTTTTAAGTATATCCCACTAATTTTCCATGAATGCACTCTTGTGCTAAAGAGCTAAAGACCAAATTTAATGATCTAAACTCATCAGGTAGAAAATTTTCAGCTATAGAATGGTTTAAATTGTACTTAAGTCTTTGACAGTGGTGGATGACTAGAGCTAACTGAAGACCCTAATCTCCCATTCTTAGATTTACTAAAACAGGTACATTACTCAAGTTTCTTCCCATGAATTTTGGACTGACAGGAAGAAGAGTCAACTGCATCCCTTAGAAAATTGCAACAGAAAAGAAACAGACATAAATATCTTTTTTTTCAAAATGATACAATTCCACTTTAATTTTGTTTTAGACTCAAAAAAGAGAAAGGTAAGCTTGAAATTGTTCATGAGCAAATTTGCACATCAATTATTTATTCTACTATATCTCTGATTTCATGATCAGTTACCTACCATTTCCAATTTGACAAAAGAAAGATAGGCTTGGAGTCATATTTTGATATTCCTTTGTTTCTACATAAACTAGTTATAGCATTCAAAATGGACTTATGAACCCATTCTGTTTTCAAATGACAGCCCAAATAAGGTAGTTTCCCTCCTTGTTTTTCTTTGTTTGCCAGAAAATAGGGTGTAGGATGCTGGCTACAATTTGACAATTATGTGTTCCAAAGAAAACACCTTTTTCTTTGAGTTATGCAGCTGAAGGCCACCAGGAAAGTATCACAGAGTAGTTGGAAGTCTTGGTGTTTTTTGGAGGGGATGGGGCAGGAAAGTATCACAGAGTAGTTGGAAGTCTTGGTGTTTTTTGGAGGGGATGGGGCAGGAAAGTATCACAGAGTAGTTGGAAGTCTTGGTGTTTTTTGAAGGGGATGGGGCAGGAAAGTATCACAGAGTAGTTGGAAGTCTTGGTGTTTTTTGGAGGGGATGGGGCTTGGGAGAGAAAGATAACAATCAAATTACAATTTGGAGTTTCCTTTTTGAGTAGAAACACTGAAACCACGCCCTGGTATTTAAATTACTTATTCACTCATTCAAGTTGTAGTACTTCATGTTTTATAGGCTTGCTGCTGCTACTTATTTTTTTTTTAAGATTTATTTTTCATTTATTTCTCTCCCTTCCCCACCCCCCTCCAGTTGTCTGCTCTCTGTGTCCTTTTGCTGTGTGTTCTTCTGTGGGAATCTGTGTCTCTTTTTGTTGTGTCATCTTGCTGTGTCAGCTCTCTGTGTGCGTGTGGCGCCATTCCTGGGCAGGCTGCGCTTTTTTTGCACTAGGCGGCTCTCCTTATGATGCGCACTCCTTGCGCATGGGGCTCCCTTACGTGGGGGACACCCCTGTGTGGCACGGCACTCCTTGTGCGCATCAGCACTGCATGTGGGCCAGCTCATCACATGGGTCAGGAGGCCCTGGGTTTGAACATTGGACCTCCCATGTGGTAGGTGGACACCCTATCTGTTGGGCCAAATCCGCTTCCCAGGCTTGCTTCTTAGTGAGTGATTTGTTCTTCAACATCCAGATTTTTACCAATTTTGAATTAAAATTTTTAACTCAAATTTAGTTGTTCCAGATGAATTTTGGAGTGATTTTAAAATATTAAACTGTATAATATTATTATTTTTAAAGGTTTATTTATTTTATTTATTTCCCCCCTCCCTCCATTGTCTGCTCTGTGTCCATTCACTGTGTGTTCTTCTGTGTCTGCTTGCATTCTCCTCATTAGGCAGCTCCAGGAACTGATCCTGGGACCTTCCAGAGTGGGAGAGAGGCGATCATGCTCTTGCTCCAACTCAGCTCCCTGGTTTTGCTAAGTCTCTTATTGTCTCTCATGTCTCTTCTTTGTTGTTGTGTCATCTTGCTGCATCAGCTCTCTGCATTGGCTCGTACTCCTGCATGGGGCGGCACTCCAGGCCAGCTCACCACACAGGCCAGCTTGCCTTCACCAGGAGGCCCTGGGTATCGAACCCTGGACCTCCTATATGGTAGACAGGAGCCCAATTGCTCAAGCCACATCCGCTTCCCTGCTGAGTCTCTTACTGTCTCTTCTCTGTGTCTCTTTTTGTTGTGTCATCTTGCTGCACCAGCTCTCCGCATGGGTCAGCACTCCTGTGTGGAGCAGTATTCTGGGTAGGCCAGCACTCTGTGCAGACCAGCATTCCGCGTGGGCCAGCTTGCCACACGGGCCAGTTTGCCTTCACCAGGAGGCTCTGGGCATCGAACCCTGGACCTCCTATATAGTAGACAGGAGCCCAATTGCTTGAGCCACATCCGCTTCCCTGTATAATATTTTCAAAAAGCAAAACTTAAACACTCAGCCCTTTTCATCTTCCAATAATTTTATAAGAATTCTTTATTTGCTGCAGATACATATAATACCTACATAACTTACATGGGGGATAAGGACAAAATAGAGTCAAACAAAGTCTTAAATCAAAGATAGCGTACATTTTAGAATCAGATTTACAAACAATTTTTAATCATCCATGTTGGAAGGCAAGTTTAAAGCACAACCTAACCTTTACTCACACTTCCCCTCTCCTCTTCACTAGGCTTGGTAATAAGAAGCAAAATTATTGAATCCAAATTGTCTGTATGCTTTACACCTTTATCAGGTTTTTAAAGAAATTTGGATTTAAAGAATACAAAATTCTTCCATTTTACCCAAAAAATTTTAATCATTTATTTGCCCAAAATTTAAAAACCTATAGTTTTGTTAAAAAATATACATATCAAGAAGCACCAAATACCGTTATAATCTAATTTTTTGTATTATTATATCTACCCAGCTAGAAACAGATCTTGCTTTAAAAAGAATTTTAATATCACCAGAAATTTGTAAATAAAGAACATTAATTTATAGTATACACACTAACATGCTTACTCATTTATGCCTTCTAAAAGAGGATTATTAAAGAATTGTTCAGAAAACTGCATCAAAATTACAGAAAGCAAAATGTGCCACTAATGAATAAAGCAGGTTTTGTCTAGAGAAGGCCCATAATGTTCTTCGGAAATATAGCATACTGGTGACTCTTGGAATTAGAAAGAATTGGACAAAGCACTCAAGAGAAGTGAATAATCAGGGAGGTCTTACAGGTAGAGTTAGGGCTGAGAGTCTAAGTCTGGAAAAATGTAGTTTTCTGACTAAGACTTCAATCAGAAGTGATGGCTGCCTTATTCCTGGCAATTTGATGTATACACTTTCTTGATAAACATTCCAAGTTGATGGAATTTTTTATAGTAAGAGATCAGAAAATAAGATATTCTTTCATGTTAAAAAAAACCTTGAAACTTTCCAACATTTATCTATAAGTAGAAAGTGGGGATACACAGTTATGACAATAGGTTATTCAGAAAATCCACTGGAGCAGAGAAAGGGACCAATAATTTTTGGTTGGTATTCAGGATTTGGTAATAACAGAAAATTCTTTAAGGAGTCCACAATAGCCCACACTGTTACCTGGGGATTACACGGGGAAAGTACATCTGTTACTTCTTTCTCAGAGGAAAGCATTTACTATTAGATCCAAATACATATGAGAAAGTCTCTGATAATTCTGATGATGAAATATTACTAAGTGCCTTCCCTATAAACTGTTGTTTTCAATTAACACATCTGTTATTTATTCTTGTTTTAATGTTGCTATTTAGCATTATATTTATCCTTCATCCAGTAAACTCCTCACTGACTTTGCCTCTTAATTATGATATATTTCTAAATCACCATCCCCCAAACTACTTCACTATCCTGAGGGTGAGAACTCATAACTACAAATTTCAGAGCAAAATGAATTACATGGAGGTGGAAAGGAATGTAGGAAAGAGGAATTAATATTATAATATATGGTAGGCTTTAAAGCAATATTTTCCTGTGCAAAATAAAAGTGGGGAAAAAAAAAGAGTATGATTAATGAAATGAAAGGTAAATGAAGGGGTTAAAAAGAAAAGAAAAAAAAAACTACAGGGAATGGAAGGGCAAAGAGAAGAAAGTTCTTGGTTAAATGGTTGGATAGAGTTTATTAAAATTTTTTGGTGTTGTGTTTAATTTAAGGACATGCTAATTAGCTAGGATGTTTTAATTTGATACACAGTAAAGGATTCTACTGAACACAGAAACAGTTTTTATATTGATCAAGAATGACAAAGTATTATTTGAAAGTTTTAATTGAGTACATTTATAGGCTTCTCCTATGCATAGATTTCACCCAAAGGTAATTTTTTATTTTTTCAATATGAACTGATGAGGATACCTGCTTATTTTCTTGAAGAGACACCATGGCATAACTTCCTACTTTGCATTCAAACACTTGATTAGTTTGCCAGTAAGAGAGATCTTATGGTAAAATCTCAGGATGGATACTGACATCTCACAAGTATGCATATGAATCCTCAGACAGAGTTTATTTATTTGAGAGCAGACTTGTCTCGGTAATATAACTGGACTTCCATTATAAGCCAAGGGAGTCAACAAGCTTAGAATAAGGAATATTTATCATCTTAAGCAAATTTGTAAGTATTTAGGTTTTTTTCATCTTTTAAATTTATATTACCAACTAGTAAGTAAACTTCTTGAGGACACAAACATGAATTATATCTATACAAGGTTTTCTATGACATCCATAGTACCTTGAAAGTAAGAAACCAATTCTAGGTATTCATTGTTTTGCATCACTTCACTGAAAAAATCTAGTATCATCAATCATAAAGCTCAAAACTGCCAAGTTATAGGCTTAGAACTGCAAACAAATGGTTTAGGTTTCAATTCACTTTGTATATTTATTCATCCAAAGAATCTGGTAAGATTTTCTAACCAAGTACCCATTGACATGTTTTTCAAAAATTTCATTCAGAATTTACATTTGGTAAAAGCCTTTAAAGCAATGGTATAGCAAAGTAGCTTCCTTCTTGGATGTCTGAAGTGACCAAGATTTCATGGAATAGTCAAGACCTTGTTTTCTCTAGTATCTCAACCCACCTAACCCAAGCTCATAATGTAAGGTTGTATCAGGCATGCCTCCCAGGAAAGGTTTCAGATGTGTGAAAAATATTAATACTTATTAAAATATTAGTATTTCTTCCCCATAGGAAAAAAAACAAAACAATGGGATAGCCCTCAAAATTATTCCACTTTAAGCCTTTGACCTGGTCTTAATTTGTTCAAATAGAATACATCCTAAGTTATAAATAATACAATGATGAATCTACCCATCAAAATAGCCTATAATCACCTATCAATTATCCAGGTAACAGGAAATAACTCAAAAATTAAATCCATAAAAAGTTTAGTTAGGTATCTGGGTGATTTCTATTTCTTTCTCATAAATCTTTTATTAGGGCTACTGGTAGGCAGCAAAATCAATGGATTTGATTAACTCACTTTTTTTTAAGCACAAAAAATATCAGGAAACTTCATGCACTCAGATGAAATTCTTTGTACAACACACCATCATCCACAACTAAATTGTACCTGCTTAACAATTTATTACTTTCTGAAGAAGTTTCACTTGCATCTCATAGATAAATGCCAAGCATTATATGGGTCCTTATTACCCTTGTTAATAAGGAACTAATTTTTGGAGAACTTAACCATCCAAAAACGAGCAATTTACCTAATTCAGGACAGTGGATACCTCCGGGAAAGAAGAAGTAAAATAGCACCATAATTGAGAGAGGGGTGGGGTAGGGTATATCACTGTTTTTTATTCAATTTCTTAAGCTGGGTAGGGCCCATGAAGGTTCTTTATATTTTTCTATATACCTTTTTCTATTTATGAAATATTTCATTAAAAAATGAGTTATTGAAATGATAAAGACTCAGCCCTAGTGATCAAAGTAGAGTGAGTCAAGTTCTAACTTCAGTCCTAAAAATCAAATGCTGACTGACTCAATTTGTGATTCTCATGCCTCAGTTTCAGTAAAACATGAAAAATACTTCTGCAGGCATTGCATCTGGGAAGTTCTCAGGTAAAAACACTATCTTTAAAAACTAAGTAACATTAAATTATTAAATACATTTGGGAGTGTTACCTGTGTTCCCACACTTTTATCATTTTTCCTTAAAGGCACTAGCATTTTCATTTCTGAACCAGAAGCAGCCCAGAACATATTTTCTGCTGCTTCATGAATCAAGGAGAAGGTATAAATAGTTTTAAATAGCATAATGTCAAGAAATGATTCACAGGTTTTTCCCCACCTTGCTTATATTTAGCATATTTTAATGAACATCCAGTTAATTTAAGATCTTTATCTTATACAAATTGCCCCTCAAGGTTGGGAAAATGAGCTGGCAGTGATAACAGACTCCCATTTTATTTAAGAACTATATATTCACAATTAGTAGCTTGGTCTCAAGTTCTCCAGTAAGATAACAACACTTCAAAAGTAAAGCATTAACTTCAGACATGTTTATACCAAAATTTTGCCTTATGAGAAATGGAAACACCAGCACAATGGAAAAAGTCTCAGACTTATTACAAGTATGAGTCTAAAATATTAAATCAGTTCTTAAAAATGGCCTTCTTAATAGAAGTCAATAGTTCTATTTCTATACCACACATACATCAATAGCCCAAGTCCTGCAAAATACTAGTAACATACCACTGAATTCTAAATAAAAGTTCCTGTAGCACTTACATATTTTGTAAGGGCAAGAAATTAAAGGGTGGTCTCCTAGAAATAGAATATTTAAAACCCCAGTGGGATCATGTAAAACACAACTACAAATGGTAAATTAGTATAACTGTGAACAATAAATAACTTTTCATTCATTCGTCACAAAGCTATAAACATCCCAAAGATACAAACATCACAATCGGCACATTCAAATTCCTACATAATACTCAGCTTCACCTGTAACTCTGCCTTGCTTTTGTCGAGATTTTCTCGGTTTCTTTGCCTTCTATTACTCACCAACTGCATCTGGATTTACCGGTCTGGAGACGTCAGCTTGCCCCATGATTATATTGTCTGATGAACCTCACGACAACAAACTGTCCTGGACAAAAGCAAACTTTTCTTAAAGATAAATCCACATAAGGAGGGGCCATGCATTCCTCTCTGTGTCACTGCTGAATGTGAGGAAATGGCATGAGTCGGTTAATACGCTGGAGTTTCTGTTTCCCTGTATTCCGGACTGGGTACTGTGGCTCTCACAAATATGTCTCCATGCTGCTCTCTTCACACAGGAATGCCTGTCATTCCAGAGTGCACACAGTGTAGAGCTGAAGTGCAGGAAGGGGAGGAGACTGCCAGCCACATTCTAGCTGTTGAGTGGCACAGCCCAAAACCCCACACCCCTTTTCCCTGACATTGAGCTCAGTCGGAACTCTCTAAGCTCAGAGACTCAGAGCAAAGAGTGCACTCGAGACTTTTCCAAAGACAAATTTGTAAACTTAATTGCACACAAAAATATTAGGGTGGTTACATATTAAGGCTAATGAGAGTAGAAAGACATTCAAAGATAAGTTCTAGACACAGGCCTGCCTTGTCAAGAGTAGGCTGTTCTGATGTTTTACTGCTTGGCTTTTAAAATTGTATTTCCTGTCTGTGGGTGGCATACCCAAATCAGGATGAGATGTATGTAGTGGGAGTCAATAACATTAGGAACAGTATTTTATAACTGAATATATCTTTCCTAAGGATAAAAAGAAATATTTCTGAAAATTTGCTTACTAAGTTGAAGAAAAAATTGGAAGGCATTAAACAAAATTTCGCTTTCTGCTAAAAAGCAATATCCACCATATGATTTTGTGGAATACAAAATTATAATTCAAATGAAATACAAAACTTTAAGTGGGAGCAGTGCTACCTAGTGGAAAAAATAAACAATGAAATAGCAGCTAATTACATCCAGCTACAGAAGGTTCAATTTGTACCTTGACTTTTCTTTACTTTTTAATTGAATTATAACTATTTATATAGTCAAGTGTACAAATCTTAAGACTAGAGAAATTTTACATGTATACACCTGTGTATGCTGAATTTTTAAAACATAAAAAGCCACATATAAGTTTTTAAAATAGTCACACACTCTAGATTATACCCTTCAATTCTAGAAATATGAAGTAAAAAATTCTTTTAATTTACTTTCCTGGGCAGAATAACACTGTCCAATTGTATGGACTACCAAATGGTTATGTCGTAAGAAGTCTTGATATGCTCTACCTAAACCTAAACCTCAACACCGTAAGCCATGTGATATGAGGGATGTATTTATTTACTCTATTTTCAGGTAAGAAAATGAAAGTTCTGTGAATCCAAATTTTGTCTCATGTCAACAAGTTTCTAAGTGCCAGAGTCTTAATATTCCTTCAACATGACAGTTACAAACAAAAACAAAAACAAAAACAAAACGGAGCTTTCAGTTTAAATCTTTGTTCTCCAAACTGAAATCTCGGAAAGATTTCTAGCATCGGACTCTCCCTTAGTCTTCTTTTTTTTTAAAAGACTTATTTATTTATTTAATTTTTTTCTCTCCCCTTTCCCCCACTCCTCCCCCAGGTTGTCTGCTCTCTGTGTCCATTCGTTGTGTGTTCTTCTGTGACCGCTTCTATCTTATCAGCGGCACCGGGAATCTATGTTTCTTCTTTTTTTTGTTGTCATCTTGTGTTAGCTCTCTGTGTGTGCGGCGCCATTCTTGGGCAGGCTGCACTTTCTTTCACGCTGGGCAGCTCTCCATACAGGGCGCATTCCTTGTGCATGGGGCTCCCCTATGTGGGGGACACCCCTGCGTGGCACGGCACTCCCTGCGTGCATCAGCACTGCACATGGACCAGCTCCACACGGGTCAAGGAGGCCCGGGGTTTGAACTGCGGACCTCCCATGTGGTAGACGGACGCCCTAACCACTGGGCCAAGTCTGCTTCCCTCCCTTAGTGTTTTGCACAGTCTCTTCCCCCCCATTATCTTCCATCTGCTTTAGACAGGGAAAAAAAAAAAGCATAGGTAACAAATCAATGAAAATACCAAGACATCAGTAATAAAAAGAAGTATGTAAACACTCAGGCAACTTTCAAATGATTAATACTGGTAATAGTCAGAAACACATTATGGTATTGACCATTAAAATAAGAAACAGTGGGAGTAGATGTGGCTCAAGTTGATGAGCACCTGCTTCCCATATGGGAGGTCCCAGGTTTGGTTCCTGGTACCTCCTGAAAAAAAAACCAAACAAGCAAAACAAACAAACAAAAAAACAACTTAGGGGAGCTGATGTAGCTCAATGTTTGAGCACTAGCTTCCCATATACAAAGTCCTGGGCTCAATCCCTGGCCCCTCAAAAAAAAAAAAAAGAAGAGTAAAAGTTAAAAAAAAAAGCATTGAAAGAATGTTCCAATCTAAGGTCTAACACCTTGGAACCAAGGTACTTATAATTTATTAGTCTAAAAGTAGACCAGGACTGTAGCAGTTTCTACTGTAAAATGCAGATATATGAGATATTTGTACAAAAGGTGGTCTGGCATCCAGTGGGTGGTTAACATATTATAGTTATTATCATCATTACTATCATCATTATGGAGGTAATAAAGCATATTACTTAAGAGCATGAGCTTTGCAGTAAGCAAGATTGAAATTTTAATTCCAGCTCTATCACTTACAAGGTGTTAAAACTAGGCAACTTACGTCATCTCTCTTTTTTTTTTTTTTTTTTTTTGTGTTAACTTCAACTTATTTATTTTAAAAAAATTGTGTTGTGCAGATTAGGTCATTTTAATTTTTACATACAGTTTGAAAATATCTTGTCAATTCCCCCAAAAATGCTTCCTGGGATTTTCATTGAGATTGTGTTTAATTATATAAATCCTTTTGAGGTGAATGAGCATTTTTTTTTTTTTTTTGCTTTGTTTATTTATTTATTTTATTGACTTTGTAATAATATTACATTAAAAATATATATGTGAGGTCCCATTCAACCCCACCCCCCCACCCCCTCTCTCCCCCCCCCAACAACACTCGTTCCCATCATCATGACACATCCATTGGATTTGGTAAGTACATCTTTGGGCACCTCTGCACCTCATAGACAATGGTTCACATCATGGCCCATACTCTCCTCCATTCCATCCAGTGGGCCCTGTGAGGATTTACAATGTCCGGTGATTACCTCTGAAGCACCATCCAGGGCAGCTCCATGTCCCGAAGACGCCTCCACCTCTCATTTCTTCCTGCCTTTCCCCATACCCATCGTCCACCATGTCCACTTTTCCCAATCCAATGCCACCTCTTCTATGTGGACATTGGATTGGTTGTGTCCATTGCACCTCTATGTCAAGAGGAGGCTCAGATTCCACATGGATGCTGGATGCAATCCTCCCATTTTCAGTTGTAATCACTCTAGGCTCCATGGTGTGGTGGTTGTCCTTCTTCAACTCCATCTTAGCTGAGTGTGGTGAGTCCAATGAATCAGATTGTAGGTGCTGGAGTCTGTTGAGGCTCAGGACCTGGCTATCACATTGTCAGTCCAGAGATTCAAATCCCCTAAATATATCTTAAACCCCAACATTAACTGCACCTCCAGCACATTAGCATGAAAGTCTTATGAAGGGAGATCCCATTTGAGTCCAGATTCATCACACATAAACACCATTTCCAAAGAGGGGCCATCTGCCCTGGTAGTTAACCCCATCGGCCATGACCATAACTCCCATGGGTCTCTTTAGCCCTCAAAGGAACCAATATCTGGGGGTTGTATCTGCTTTATCTGTCTCTCTGACTCTGCTCAGTTGTGCATGAGGGCAATCCTTCTGCCAGCCTCCAGACTCTTTTTTAGAAACTCGTAGCCATATAAACTCATTTCTCCTTTCCATTTCCCCCTTACTTTAGGTCAAACAGCATTTTAAAGTCATGTTATTTTATGTAGACATGGATATTCTGCTGATCCGCATTGAACCTTCCATATAAGGTCATTTTCCAGTTGCATCATCAGTTGGTAGTTGATAGTGGTCCCTCGTTGCCAGGGAGGCTCATCCCCGGGTGTCATGTCCCACGCTGGGGGGAAGGCATTGCATTTACATGCTGAGTTTGGCTTCGAGACTGGCCACATTTGAGTAACATGAAGGCTGACAGGAGGAAATTCCCAGGCACAATGCTGCTCTAGGCCTTGTTCTTATTTTAGGTTTATCAGCTCACAAGCATAGTCATTAGCATCAGGGGCTCACTGTTGAACCCTCACTCCCTCCTGGTCCCCGCCACTGTACCTGGGAGACTGTCGCTGCTCCCCAAGGACCACGGCAGAGCACCACTGGCCAGGAACCCAGTACCCCCCCTGCTGTGGTTTTTAATTGTTGCCACTATGAGTATATCCAAACATTACCATGCACCCTGGTACGTCATCTCTCTGAGCCTCAGTTTCCGAATTTGTAAAATGGGCATAACAATATTTAACAGTATAGGGCAGTTTTAAGGATTAAATGACATGACTATAAATAAAGCGCTTTGATATGTGCCACAAAAATACACTCAATAAATGCAAGCAATAATTACCATAGATGTTATAGCAATAAGACAAGTTGAGACAGGAGGGGCCAGGTCAGGAGCAGCTAGGCAATGGTGTATGGGAAATAACTCAGTCATTACAAGGTGAGTTAGAAACCTGACCTGTACAATCCAAGCAGCTAAGCTGAAGTTTGAGGACAAAGGTTTAGAAGGCCAAATGGGAAGAAGCAGGCCAGAGAGGAAGTCAGAACACAACCAGGGTCAAAAATCAGGCAGACAGAAGGGTCCAGGCAAAAATATATGAGTAACTTCAAACCAGGCAGACACAAACAAAAAAAGAAACCAGGGGCCCCAAAACCGGACCCTAGAATCTAGTATATGTTTACAGATACATATAACAGTAGAACTGAAAGAGATTTATGGCTCTTCATATAGCTGCTGTTTACCTCCTGCCAAATTTAAACGCTCATCTTGGCTTGGTTCGATGCTGATTCTAGGTTATTTTGAAGATGACAATAAAACTTAAAAGACAAAAGGATGAAATAATTCTTAGAGATTATCTAGCTCAATCTCTTCCTCATTACAGGAAGAAACTGAGGGTCAAAGAGGGTAAATGTCTTGTCCAGAGTCAGAACTAGAACTCAGGTCTCCTGATTTTAATTACAGGACACATTCCAGGTTTGCATAAATGGTCAAGGAAATATTTATGCTGCCAAAGAAATATTCACTTACCAAAGGAAGTCCATATTCTACCACAACAACGAATCTCTCAGAATTGCTAATTTGGTTGCTTATGTGCCAAGTTAACACATGTTCTCTGACCAGCATGTTTCATTTTCATTCCAACAATCAAGATTGACTTTATAGCAACAAGCAGAGGATTAGCAAAATATTGGCTCATTGATGGCTTTAAAACTTGAACAATCAAAGCCTGTAGTTCATTCTAGTTTTCCATGCATTATGCAAAGGGAAGTAGACAACTATCTCTTGTTAATTGTCACCTAATAAAAGATGTTCTTTTTTTTTTAGAGTACTTTTCCTCTGAGTTCACTGCCTCAAAGAATGGGGGGAAGTGACAGGATTAAAATTTGTGACTCTCTTTCTATTTAGGGAAAGAGCAAGAAATACCCTGCAAAAAAAGAGATTTAATAGGCACAGCTTGATTTAGGCAGTACTTGAAACTCTCTAACCAGAGCCTTATCCTGATGAAGACCTATTTCTAAGCACTGCATATGACCTATAAATTTCTGAGCATATCAATAGTACTCTTTTCCTGTAAGGATGAATTTGTACAGTTCCACAGATGGGGCTCAACAGAGAAGCTTAAAGGATCATCAGCCAACAGCATAAAGTGCTCCCAAGGAGGCACATAAACATGAACTTTCTCATCAGCAAGAAAGATTGTTCTTTCCTTCCATTAATCAAACCCTGACTTGTTAAGACTATAAAGATTAAGAGACTATAGAATATCTTTGCCAGGTTCCATCCAAAAAAGATGTTTAAGATTTCACCCTCCTTTTCTTGAAAAAATGTATAGTTTGAACTGTTTTATTACATGCTAGTAACTGGGCTTCACCGCTAAAAACAGACTGAAATCATAGTAGGTTTTTACTATTGATGCTTGGACCAGAGTTCTTTTTGGAACTTGATGCTTTAGTTTTCAATTCACCACAAAAATTCTATTTTAGTAAATTAAGTTGTAGTGAGAATCTGTGTTTTCACTTGAAAACTATGATCTCTAAGTATATGTAATTCCTTCTATTGTTAGCTGTGACATGATTTCAACTTTAGTTATAAAAATTTTTCAAAATTCAAGTCATTTGCCTTGGGAGGGAGAGAATGAGGCTTAGAAAATAACCCAGAAATTAGGCATAACCTGTGTTACTAATTTCTTCCATTTGCAATCATTTTCAATGATTTTTTTTTTTTTGCTTAGAAACATAATATTCATTAAACACTCGAAAAAGAACAAAAGAGATAATTACAATTTTTCTTTTCTTTTCTTTTTTTAAAAAAGATTTGTTTTTTTATTTCTTTCTCTCCCCTCCCTCCCACCCCCTGTTGCCTGTTCTGTGTCCACTTGCATTCTTGTCAGGCAGCACCGGCAATCTGTGTCTCTTTTTGTTGTGTCATCTTGCTGCATCAGCTCTCCCTATGCACGGCACTACTCCTGAGTGGGCTGTGCTTTTTTGCACGGGGCGGCTCTCCTTGTGGGGCTCACTCCTTGCGTGTGGTACTCTCCTATGTGGTGGACACCCCTGCGTGGCATGGCACTCCTTGTGTGCATCAGCACTGTGCATGGGCCAGCTCACCACATGGGCCAGGAGGCCCTGGGTACCAAACTCCGGGCCCTCCATATGGTAGGCAAATGCCCTACCAGATGAGCCACATCCGCTTCCCTACAATTTTTCTTTTCTTTTCTTTTTAATTTTTTATTCATTTTTAAAAAAAATATTACATTCAAAATATATGAAGTCCCATTCAACCCCACCGCCCCCTACAATTTTTCTTAATCTTACAATTTCTTAGATTATATTTTCTCTGCTGGTAAAAAAAATTCCTCTAGAGATTAAAAACTTTCAGTAATCTAAAACTTTTTCTTAACAAACATGTCATATCACACATCAACATGGAATATGCTTTATACTTCAATAAACAGTTTACAAGATCAGACACAAGAGGATAATGCTTTCATTTAAATGTACTTTTTAAAAAAATGTATTTTTATGGTAAAGTATCAGTATAAATTAGATTACCTAGGAGAATAAGTTCTTATCTATTTTAATTACAACTCCTTCAGCTTAATCCAGCATATTACTTTCTTATGGTCTGAGATGTCTCAAGGAGATTTAAGCCATTTTCCTCTAGGAAAGGACCAAAAGAAATTATTAGTTGGTCACATACGCATACATTAAAGACTAATTTTCAACTTCTAGGTGTAAAATTGGGGGAGGACCTTTTACTTTTCTTTACTTCCTGATCTACTGTAATCTAGTCTGACAGGCTCTGGATAGTTATAGGAGATAACAACCTGTAACTAATAACCTGTGTTGCAAAGCCTATGTGGAAATTAGAAGGCAGTGGTAGTCATTTGTAAAGACTTCCTCATCTCACCTATTTGTATACATTATTCCCTTGGCCTGGAGTTTCTTTCCCAGGCCCATCTAGGGAACTTTAACTCAGTCTTTATGAACTGGCTCAAATGTTGCTTTCTTTATATGAGCCTTTCCTTATCACTCAATAAGAATTCGAACAAAGATTTACAGAATCCTGATTACGTGCCCAGCATTGTACTGGTGCTAAAAACAACATATTTTTGTTCTTATGGGGCTCATAGTTAAGTAAATAGGATTTAAAACAGAACATGATAAATATTTAGGTACAGTGCAAGTATATATGGGGTATGTGTGGGTATGTGTCCAACTTTGTCCATAGATCAGAGAAAGTATCTTAAAAGAAGTGACATCCAAAATCTGAGAGAGATAGCCATAGGAGGGATGTTGGGAAGAGTGTTCTCGACTGAAGGAACAGAAAAGGCAATGGTCCAGAGGTGAAACAAAGGTACAAGCATCTCAGTATGGCTGGAGAGAGGAATCAAGAGATAAGACTGAAGAGGTAAACAGCTGATCATGACTATGATACTGCTGGCCATACCACCTTGAACTGCAATGATCTTCAGACTTCTCTATTAGAACTCCTCGTGGGCAAGGACCATTAATGCATTTATCCTTAAGCCCTCAATGCTTAGCACAACTTAGTGCACGATAGACATACAACCAGTATTTATTAACTTTGCATATAAGAAAACAAACAGCATTCTTCAATTTTAAGCTTTGCTCACGGAATCTAGTTATAAAAGGCAATTAAGGTGGAAAAGTACCTCTTATAGAGGCTAGAAGAAATGTGGATACCACAGACTATCCTATCATTCTAAACAATCCTAAGAGTTGCTGTGAAACTCTCATTTTATGGTGGAAAAAAAAGCATATTCATGAAGGTTTTTGAGAATTTACTGCTTTGCAAGTAGTAACAGCTTTCAAAAGAGAAAAACATGTCATGTGAGTGAGTGTTCACACAAATGCTCACATAATCACCATTGTTAAGCTCTATATCCACAGCAGAAAGCATTTGTATTTCATGTGAACTAGCCCAAAGAAAAGGCTGAAAGAAAGAGAAGGTTAAAAATAAGGTAGGGCCATTGTTATTCTACTCACTCCAAGTAATACTGGTTTCTCTCTATGGCTGGCTCATTCCATAAAAAAACAACTAACCAAAACTGCCGTCTATTTTACATTAAGTAACTCTTGCTCCCTGCCTCACCCCTACTTCCAGAAAGCAGCATGATTTACCAATGAAAGAAAGCAGAGGCTTTGGAGTCACATAGCTATGAAAAATTTCAGCTTTTCCATTTACTAATTAGGTGACTTTGGAAAATCTGCTTCACTTCTATGAATCTCAGTTTCCCCATCTGTAAAATGGAGATACTTACTCATAGACTTGTTATAAGATAAATCTCTAGAGCAGGGGCTCTTAATCTTTTTCGTTCCACAGACCCCTTTGCCCATCAGATGAAAACCACAGACCCCTTCTCAGAACGCAGCAACAGTTTTATGACACATCTGCACCAACTATGTCCCCATAAGAAAAATGTTATTTTTGAATTTTCAATTCAAGCTCATGGATCCCCTGAATTTTTCCATGGACCCTTGGTTAAGAACCCCTGCTTGAGAGTCTGATGATTAAAGATTCTTAACATATTTCAGCCCCCTCTCTCTTCATTTAGATTTTTATATAAATCGGGGGGGGGGGGGGATTTAAATGTAAACATTACAATTCTTTAGGAAAAACAGATTCTGATTAATTTTTATTTTTCTCAAAGGGGGATTTTTTTTTAAAGATACACAGATCACACAAAATGTTACATTAAAAAAAAAAAAAATCCCTCATCCAGAAAAAAAAAGTAAGCAGAATCTGTGTCACAGTGGCTATATATCTTCCATCCTCAATCATAACAGGCATGAAGTAATTTATATATTTACAATTTACAGTACATTGCCTCATTATACTATGTTTATGGTAGAGAAGACTGAAATTATGCCAACAGCACTGCTTTCAGTTCCATAGAGTGAATGACCTCAATTTTAGAAATTGGAGCTATAGAATTTTTATCTTTTTGCTTTTTCCCCTAAAGTTTCTGTTCTGAGGATAATAAGCTCTAAAGAATGCCACAGAGGTCAGGATATACTTTTAGAAGTAAGTAGGGAGTTATAAGAAATTACTGTAAACAGGAAAGTTTAGAAATGTAAAAGGATTTCTCTAGGCTTTGGTTAAGGATGTTGGGAGAGTTCTTTAGAGTTAGTTCTCTAAATAATACATTTTTATGAGCTGAAGGTAGATTAAAAAAAAAATTTTTTTTAAGGATTTTATTTTTTATTTATTTCTCTCTCCCCCCTCCCCAGTTGTCTGCTCTCTGTGTCCATTTGCTGCGTATTCTTCTGTGACCACTTCTATCCCTATCAGCGGCACTGGGAATCTGTGTTTCTTTTTTGTTGCGTCATCTTGTTGTGTCAGCTTTCCGTGTGTGCGGTACCATTCTTGGGCAGGCTGTACTTGCCTTCATGCTAGGCAGCTCTCCTTATGGGCTGCACTCCTTGCGCATGGGCCAGCTCCACATGGGTCAAGGAGGCCCTGGGTTTGAACTGCAGACCTCCCATGTGGTAGGCAGACGCCCTAGCCATTGGGCCAAGTCTGCTTCCCTGAAGGTAGATTTTGTGTAGCTATAACAAAAGTGATTAGAAACTTTAATTCTAAAGAAGAAAAATGCTTTGTAAAAACCACAATAAAGTAAAAAAAATTAAGTCCCAGTTGACCTCTAATAAGAACTATGAGGCATCAATGATGTGTAGAAACTAACCAGTCAGAAATCAAAGAGCTGCCCATCATAGGGTTTTGAAACATGTTCCCCAGTAGAGTGGCATTGTTAGGTGACTCAAAAGAAGTAACTATTAGCCACTGCCACTTATCCTTCCTTCTCTCTCTTTCATAACTCCTTACAACTCATCTGGCCCTCAAATTCACTTTGAGGGAGGGAAAAATCTAAATATTATCAACATTCAGACACACCCAGCAGGAATATAAGAAATGTCTGATGATAGCTATAATAACATTTGTAAAAGTTGTTCAGAATTTTCTAATAAGGAGTCTCCTTAAGCAACATTCTTTCCCAGTACATGTAGAGGGAGACTAGTCTTCATTCTCTACTAAATAAAAATTCTGAGTAATGACCTGACTACACTATGAATCAACAAAAACTCCTGCAAAAGAACTAGATGACTATATACATTGTGTTTCTATCCAACGTCCTCCACTTAGTAATTTAAATGCACTTTATTCCTTATTTTCCATGTATAAAATATCCATATCCCTCAAAATGCTCAATCTTTCATAACCATAGGATCTGTGGGAGGACAGAGTGAGGAAGAGCAAAAAAGAACAACAATAAAAACTTATGTATATAATTTCTAAAGTCAAAGAGATAGTGTTTTGGATTACTCAATCTTTGCTTCCAAGTCTTGTAAAAAAAAAAAAGTAAAAACATTCACTCCTTAGGAAAATAAGATAGCAAAATCAGAGAAAACATACATAATTTGTGCCTTCGGTCAAGTGACTATGCTAAGGCAACTAGCCCAATCTTAGTTTAACCTTTCTTAAAAGATAATCTTGGCAGGGAGCGGATGTGGCTCAAGCAATTGGGCACCTGCCTCCTACGTGGAAGGTGCCAGGTTCAGTTCCTGGTGTCTCCTGAGGAAGAGAGCAGACAGATCTTGGGGGGAAAGCGGGGAATAAAAATTAAAAAAAAAAAAAAAAGCTAACTTGGGGAAACTGGTGTGGTTCAGTGGTTGAGCGCCAGCTTCCTACTTATGAGGCCCTGGGATCGATCCCCAGTCCTCAAAAAAAAAAAAAAAAAAAAAACCTAATCTTTATTAGCACTGATGACTGTTATTTTAACCAGAAATAAATTATTTTCTTCAGAAAATCCCTAAATTAAACAGTACCCAATCAGTCATGAAACAGTATTCATCTTGTTCCCAGGCCTAGGCAAGAAGAACATTCAGCATTTGGAATACTAACTCTGGAGTTCCAGGAAGATGGTGTCAGAAAAGGCAGGCGGGCTCAATTCTCTCACAAAAACAATGGAAAAAGGGCTAAAAGCTGTCTGAGGGACCTGCTTTGGGCATCAGCAGACCAGGACAGTGCTGTGCAACTCCCTCCTAGGAGGGCAAGGGACAGAGAGATGAAGAACCCAAAAACAACAAATATGAGTTACTAACACACATGGCAGTTGGGAAGGGCTCCCATCTCCCACCCTCAAGATATTACGCTGGGATATAACCCCTGGATCCCTGCAGCCAACTGAGAGGGAAACAGATGTCTTCCTCACTGTCAGCTGTTACAAGGGAAAAGGGAAAAGGACAAGGGAAAAGGGAGCCCGCTCTGAATTGTGACTCTGGCGAGATTGAAAGAAACACCTCCATGGAAGGGTTTTCCGATGAGTACCACCTTCTGGTTGGCCAGGAAATTGCAAGGAGAAAAACTGCTTTTAGGACTCTCTTTATTCCACACCTGGGAGAAAAACTGGTATCTCATTATTGAGTTGCTGGCTGGATTTTGATAACTTAAGCTCAGCAAATTTAAAGACTTAGAATAAACTGAACCAAAATCAAAGAAGAGCTTGGGGGAAGAAACACAAAACACTAGGCAAGAGAGAGAAATTGACCATCACAGCAATGTTATTGACAACTGCAAAAGATGGAAACCCAGGTCTCCATCAACTGATGAATGTATAAATGAACTGTGGTGAATACACACAATGGAATATTATATTTGATATCCACATTCAGAAGAAAAAAGGAGAACCCCTATCTCACACCTTATACAAAAAAACAACTCAAAATGAGACAAGGACCTAAATATAAAAGCAACAAAACTCTTAGAAGGAAGTATAGGAAAACATCTTCAAGGTCTTGTGGTAGGTAGTAGTATCTTAAACCTTAAAATCAAAGCATGGGAAGTGGACGTGGCTCAACTGATAGAGTGTGTGTCTACCACATGGAGGGTCCACGGTTCGATCCCCAGGGCCTCCTGAGCTGTGTGGTAAGCTGGTCCACACGCAGTGCTGCCATGTGCAAATGTGCCACATAGGGGCGCCCGCCCCCACGTAGGGTGCCCCACACGCAAGAAGTGTGCCCCGCAAGAAGAGCCGCCCCATGTGAAAAAAAGCACAGCCTGCTCAGGAGTGGTGCTGCACACACAGAGAGCTGATGCCGCAAGATGACATAAGAAAAAAGAGACAGTTTCCTAGTGCTGCTGGATTATGCAAGCAGATGCAGAAGAACACACAGGTGATGGACACAGAAAGGAGACAATGGGGGGGGGGGCGGGAAGGGGAGAGAAAGAAATAAATCTTTAAAAAAAACCAAAACCCAAAGCATGAGCAACAAAACAAAAATAGATAAATGGGACCGACTCAAAATTAAGCACTTTTTGACCTCAAAAGACTTTGTTAAAAGAGTGAAAAGGCAGTCAGCCAACTCAATGGGAGAAAATATTTGGAAATCACATACACAGTAAGAATTTAATATCCATGATAGAAAAAAGAGATATTATAACTCAACAATAAAAAGACAAACTGATTAAAAAAGACTTGAATGGAAGTTTGTCCAAAGAAGAAATACAAATGGTGAAAAAACACATAAAAAAATGTCCAACATCACTAATGATTAGGGAAATGTAAATCAACCCTACAATGAGATATCATTTCACACCTATTAAAATGGCCACTATTAAAAAGACAGAAAACTACAAGTGTTGGAGAGGATGTGGAGAGATAGGGACACTTATTCACTGCTAATGGGAATGTAGAAATGGTACAGCCACTGTGGAAGACTGTTTTGCAGTTTGTAAGGAAATTGAATGTAGATTTGCCAAGTGACCCGGCAATATCACTACTGGGTATATATACCCAGAAGAACGGAGAGTGGTGACACGAACAGACACCTGAACCCCGATGTTCATAGCAGTGTTATCACAACTGCCAAATCCAGGTCTCCATCAACCGATGACTGGATAAACAAACTGTGGTGTATACATACGATGGTATAATATGCAACTGTAAGAATAAATGAAGTCGTGAAGCATACGACAATATGGATGAACCTAAGGACATTATGTTGAGTACAGCAAGCCAGACAAAAAGACAGATACTGTCAGATTGCCCTATTATGAACCAAATATAATACATAAACTCACAGAATGAATAATCAGAATGTAGTTCACCAGAAAATATAATGAGGGTAGAGAATGGAAAGCTGAGGATTAATCTGTGCAGAATTGGTAAAAAGGTTGTTTGTAAATCTTTGGAAATGAATGGAAATAGTGAGAGCACATCACATGGTGTTTGTGACTAGCAGAGCTATTATATGGATATGACCAACTGAAAGGGAGTCTAAGGATATGCATATTATTAGAAGGAAAGCTAAAAAATGGAACATGGGACTGTATAACAGTGAAACCTCATGTGAAATACAAATACAGGTAACATTGCATATATGACTGTTCTTACAAACTATAAAGACAAACCACAGATGGAAACAGAATAGCAGCTACGTATGGCAGGGAAAGCATAGAGCTTGAGAGGTGATGAGTATTTTGTTTGTCTGCCTATTATTATTGGAATAAAGAAAAACCTCTAATAACAACTGAAGTGATGACTACAACTACTCAATTACAGCAAGTCCCATTGATGCTCATCTTGGATGGATTTATGCTTTATCAATATTTATCAGTAAAATTTATTAAAAAAACACAAATACTAACTCTACTAAAACCCAATAAAATGGTGACAACTAGTTTGTTGCATTGATTTGTAATGACTGAAAAGAAAAAAGGGGAAAATAATAAAGAGCTGAAATGATCCTTCCTAGATTTATTCACTTGGGGTAAAAAAAACCATCATATTTTTAAACAACTCTATGGTCTGATGGAATATGTTTCTGGAAGAGAGCTTTCAAATTTGACAACTTTTATTTGGGGAGTAATAATTTCTCATTCCTTTCTAATCTATTCTCTCTTTTTTAAGGAGGCGCAAAGCAGGCACTCAACCACTAAGTTATACCTGCTCTAATCTATTTTTTTTTTTTAAGATTTATTTATTTCTCTCCACTTCGCCCCCCCCCCCCCACACCGCGGTTGTCTGTTCTCTGTGTCTATTTGCTGCATCTTCTTTGTCCACTTCTGTTGTTGTCAGGGGCACAGGAATCTGTGTTTCTTTTTGTTGTGTCATCTTGTTGTGTCAGCTCTCCGTGTGTGTGGCACCATTCCTGGGCAGGCTGCACTTTCTTTTGCGCTGGGCGGCTCTCCTTATGGGTGCACTCCTTGCGCGTGGGGCTCCCCTACGCGGGGGACACCCCTGTGTGGCAAGGCACTCCTTGCGTGCATCAGCACTGTGCGTGGGCCAGCTGGCCTGGGGTTTGAATCTCAGACCTCTCATTTGGTAGATGGACGCCCTAACCACTGGGCCAAGTCTGCCCCCTCTAATCTATTCTTAACACTGCTGCCAGCATAATCTTTATGACAGTATTCTCCAGAGTGGAAAAAAAAATCCTTCAAGAACTGTCCTATGCCTCTCTCTAGCCTTTTCTTTCAACACTCTTCTATACCCACATTAATCTTTAGCCCTATTGAATCACTGAGGGTTCTGAAACTATGCCATATTCTCCAGGTAGTCTCTCTACCTGGAAAGTCCACTTCCTCCCCACAATCCCTAATCTGGTTAACTTCTATTCCTTTAAAATTCAGTTTGTGTATCACTTCTTCAAGGAAGCCCTCCTTGATGTCTTTTTATTTTTTAAAAGATTTATTCATTTCTTCCTACTTCTTCGTTCTTCACACTTGCTGTGTCTGTTTGTTGTGTGCTCGTCTTCTTTTTTTAGGAGGCATAGGAAACCGAACCCAGGACTTCCCATGTGGGAGGGTGGCGTCTAAACCTCCGCTCCCTGCTTTGTTGGGTCTTTCATTATGTTTTCCTCCTTGAGTGTCTTGTTGCATCAGCTCACTGTGCCAGCCCTTCGTCAGCTAGCTGTCTTGCTTGTCTACTTTAGGAGGCACTGGGAACTAAACCTGGGACCTCCCAAGTGGTAGGTGGGAGCTCAACTGCTTGAGCCACATCTGCTTCCCTATCTTTCTACTTAAGACTGAGTTAGACACCACTCCTCTGTGCTCTAAAGTCACCTTGAATATACATCTATATATTGAAGTATATATCACTTTTATTGTAATATTCACTTATTCATCTACTCCTATTAGACTCTGTGTTCTTTGAAAGCAGAAATTGTCTTTATAGCCTATGCAAGTAACAGTACTCAGCACATAGTTGACATTCAATAAATATTTGAAAAAAAAAAAAAAAGAATGGAGGGGTCAGAGGTAGAATAGGATGTTACTCCCCTCACAGACAGACTTTTGGCATAAGCGTCCCTCTAGGCTATAAAGTATTTATGTTAGGAAAAGTGACAAGTCTAGGTAATGAACACAATATAATAAGTCACTCAATAGTTACACAACAAAAAGAAAAAGACAGCCATGATTGAGACTTTCATAGCTATGAATTGCATGTTGTTATAATTTCATTTCCATAGATGCTTATACTACCAAATTCTTTCAATTTTAAAAAGGATTTCTTAGAAAAATTAATGAAAGTTAAAGATAGTTTGGCTATGTGGGTCAAGGAGACATTTCTACTACTCCACAAATTAAATCTACATCAACAAAACTCTCCACTCCCGGTATATCACAAGAAATCTAAATTACGGAAGCACAGGTTTATAACACCTTTAACCCACATTACCATTCCTTGAGGCATTATTATTAGCATGTAAAAGTATGTTTCATGACCATGTATTATCTATCGATATTCTCCAAGGAAGTTAGGAACCCTCTATTTTTTCCTATTTCCCTATATTCACCAAATTCTATTAGATATATGAAACACAGAACAAAACTTTCTTTAAAGAAATCCCATTAAACTGTTCAAAAGAACAACAGATACAGAAAAGGAAACAATATGCTATACAAATTTTGTTTCAATAATTCCCTTGAGTACAAGTCATCCTGAATGAAATGACATGAAATTCTAATTACACACTTTTTAAAAAAGATTTATTTGTATTTTGTCTCCCCGCCCCAGTTGTCTGTGTCCATTCGCTGTGTGTTCTTCTGTGACCACTTCTATTCTTATCAGCAGCACCGGAATCTGTGTTTTTTTTTGTTGCGTCATCTTGTTGTGTCTGCTCTCCGTGTGGGCGGCGCCATTCTTAGGCAGGTTGCACTTTCTTTAGCGCTGGGTGGCTCTCCTTATGGGATGCACTCCTTGCGCGTGGGGCTCCCCTACATGGGGGACACCCCTGTGTGGCAGGGCACTCCTTGAGCGCATCAGCACTGCGCACTGGCCAGCTCCACATGGGTCAAGGAGGCCTGGGGTTTGAACCACGGACCTCCCATGTGGTAGATGGACGCCCTAGCCATTGGGTCAAGTCTGCTTCCCTACACACTATTTTTATCTGTACAAAAACACATACTCATTCTGCCTTACATTAATAGTTCTCAGACTCCTCTTTGAGCACCGAAACTGTATCTTATTCATTTATTTTCTTTCAGTGCAGCTAGGGCAGTGCACCAAAATTTTATTGAATGAATTAATGAATCAGTCAGTCATTAATCTATCCACACATCCACTATTTACCTTTTTGTTGGGGTTAGGGTGTGTGGGGAGTATGACCATAAAATATCAAACAAAACTAATTGGTTAAAAAAAATATATATATATATACTGAATGCACACACACACACACTCCTAGATTTGATATATAAAATGATATATACAATAAATATCTATCTCAAGAATAAAGTACAGTTTTACTGTTTAAAAAAAAAAAGAACAAAAAATGAATTGGCCTTCATTGTAACCAACAGTAAGCCACAGGCATTGTATATATTATGAGATTATAACCAGAACTCAACAAACACATGTTTAGTAATAAACCAACCTCCTCATGCTGGCATGAATGTCCTTTCTTTGGTGTCATTTTCTTTTTTAGTCTCTTATTTTTAAAAATTTTTTATTTCCCCTACCCAGAGATGGCTCCCTCATCTGTCTGCTAATTGTTTCTGCTCGTTGTTTGCTCACTGTGTCTGCTCATTGTCTGCTCATTTTCTATGGGAGGCACCAGGAATGAAACCCAGGACCTCCCATGTGAGAAGTGGGTGCTCAACCTTTTGAGCCATATCCAATCCCTGTTTGTTCGGTCATCGTGTTTCATCTGCTCGTCTTCTTTAGGAAGCACTGGGAACCAAACCTGGGACCTCCCATGTGGGAGGCAGGTACCCAAGTGTTTGAGCGACATCTACTCCCCTGGTGCCATTTTCATATTTTACTTTTAGAAATACATAATTCTTTACTTATTATTAGATAAATTGTGATTTTACTTAAAAATCATGCATAAAATACACAATTCCCATATACCATCCTATTATTGACACTTGGCATAGGTGTGGTACATGTGTTACAAATGATGAAAGCACATTTTTATAACTGTACTATTAACTATATTCTATGGTTTAAATCAGCATTCACTATATGTGTTGTACAGTTGCATAGATAATTTTTTTTATTCTAGTAACATACATACAACCTAAAATTTCCCCTTCTAAACATATTTAAATACAAAATTCTGTGCTGTCAATTACATTTGCAATGTTGTGCTACCATCACCACCATCCATTATCAAAACATTTTCTATCATGACAAAAGAAAACTGTATGTTTTAAGCTTTAACTCCCTATCTTGAACCTCACCATGAAGGCTGGTAACTCATATTCTAGATTCTTACTCTATGAGTTTGCATATTCTAATTATGTGTCTGGCTTATTTCACTCAATGTCGTCTTCAAGGTTCGTTCATGTTGTCACATGTATTAGGATTCCATTCCTTTTTACAGCCAAATAATATTCCACTGTGTATACCCATATTTATCCATTCATTAGTTGATGGACACTTGGGTTGTTTCCATCCCTTTGACATTTGTGACTAATACCACTGTGAACATTATTGTGCAAATATTTGTTTGAATCCCTGCTTTCAATTCTTTTGGGTATATACTGTGAAGTGGGATTGCTGAGTCATATGATAATTCCATACTTAACTTTCTGAGGAATTGTCAAACTGTCTTCCACAGCAGCAGCACCATTTCTCATGGTCCACCAGCAATAAATGAGTGTTCCAATTTCTCCAAATCCTCTACAACACTTCTAAGTTACTGTTTTTTTTAATAGTAACTATTCTAGTGGGCATTCTCATTATGGTTTTGATTTTCATTTCCTTAGTGGCTAATGATGTTGAGCATCTATTCATGTGCATTTTGGTCATTTAAATATCTTTTTTTTTTTAAGATTTATTTTTATTTATTTCTCTCCCCTTCCTCCACCCCCCCAGTTGTCTGTTCTCTGTCCATTTGCTGCGTGTTCTTCTTTGTCCACTTCTGTTGTTGTCAGCGGCATGGGAATCTGTTTCTTTTTGTTGTGTCAGCTCACCGTGTGTGTGGCGCCATTCCTGGGCAGGCTGCACTTTTTTTTGCACTGGGCGGCTCTCCTTACGGGGCACACTCCTTGCGCGTGGGGCTCCCCTACACGGGGGACACCCCTGCATGGCAGGGCACTCCTTGCACGCATCAGCACTGTGCATGGGCCAGCTCCACACGGGTCAAGGAGGCCCGGGGTTTGAACTACGGACCTCCCATGTGGTAGAGAGACGCCATATCCACTGGGACAAGTTTGCTTCCCTTAAAGATCTTCTTTAGAAAAATGTCCATTCAAGTCTTTTGCCCATTTTCTTTTAGAAGGTATCATGATTGAACTCAGAACCTCATCATACATGTGAAACAGGTGCTCACCCACTGAGCTACACCCACTCCCCTTTATATTTTTATTTTTTGTTTTTTAGGAGGTACCAGGGATTGAACCCAGGACCTCATACATGCAAGGCACCTACAGGCACTCAGACACTGAGCTACACCTGCTCTGTCCCATTTTTATATTGGGCTGTCTTTCTGTTGTTGAGATGAAAGATTTCTTTGTAGATTCTGGATATGTGGTTTCCAAATACTTTCTCCCATTGGGTGGGTTGTCATTTTGCTTTCATGATAAAGTCTTTTGAGGTGCAAAAGTTTTAATTTTGATGAGGTCCCACTTATCTATTTTTTCTTTTGTTGCTTGTGCTTAGGGTGTAAAGTCTAAGAAACCATTGTCTAACACAAGGTCCTGAAGATGCTTTGCCCCTAGGTTTTCTTCTAGGAGTTTTATAGTTCTGGCTCTTACATTTAGCTCCCTGATCCATTTTCCTTGATTTTGGTATATGGTGTAAGGTAGAGGGTCCACCTTCATTCTTGTGCATATGGAGATAGAGGTTTTTTTTTTAAGGTACTGGGAATTAAACCCAGGATCTCATATGTTGGAGGCTGGTGCTCAGCCACTGGGCCACATTGGCTTCACTAAGTTGATTCCTTTTGTTTTGCTTCCAGGAGACACCAGGAACTGAACCTGGTACCTCCCATGTGGGAGGTGAGAGCTCAACCACTTGAGCCACATCTGCTCCCTGGAGATCATTTTTTTAAAAAAAGATTTATTTATTTCTCTCCCCTCCCCCCCACCCCTGTTATCTGTTCTTTGCGTCTATTTGCTGCGTCTTTGTTTTCAGCTTCGGTTGTTGTCAGCGGCATGGGAATCTGTGTTTCTTTTTGTTGCGTCATCTTGTTGTGTCAGTTCTCCGTATGTGCGGTGCCATTCCTGGGCAGGCTGCACTTTCTTTTGCACTGGGCGGCTCTCCTTATGGGGTGCAATCCTTGTGCATGGGGCTCCCCTATGCGGGGACACCCCTGTGTGGCAAGGCACTCCTTGTGTGCATCAGCACTGCGCATGGGCCAGCTCCATACAGGTCAAGGAGGCCTGGGGTTCAAACCGCAGACCTCCCTCCCATGTGGCAGACGGACGCCCTAACCACTGGGCCAAGTCCGCCTCCCTGGAGATCATTTTAACAGTACCATTTGTTGAAGAGACCATTTCTTTCCCACCTGAGTGGTTTTTGCCCCCTTGTCAAAAATCAGTTGGCCATAAATGTGAGAGAGGATTTGTGAGCTCTCAATTCTATTCCATTATTCTATCAATCTGTTCTTGTGCCAGTAGCATGCTGTTTTGATTACTTTGGCTTTGTAATTAGTTTTAAGATTAGGAAATATAAATCCTCCAACTTCATTCTTCTTTTTCAAGATGGCTTTACCTATTCAGGGTCCCATACTTTTCCATATACATTCAATGACTGACTTTTCTATTTCTGCAAAGAAGGCTGCAGGAATTTTGATTGGATTCCATCAGTCTATATATCTGTTCTTATGCCCATACCATGCTGTTTTGATTACTGTGGCTTTTAATAAGTTTTAAGATTGTGTAGTGTGTGTCCTTCAACTTCACTCTTTGTCAACATGGCTTTGGCTATTCAGGATCACTTACCCTTGCATATAAATTTGATGACTGGCCTTTCCATTCTTGCAAAGAAGATTACAGGAATGTCATTAGGATTGTATTGAATCTGTAAATCGCTTTGGGTGGAATTGACATCTTAATGATATTGTCTTCTAGTCCATGAACATGGAACATCTTTCCATTTATTTAGGTCTTCTCTGATTTGTCTAGCAATGTTTTGTAGTTTTCTGTGTACAAGTCCTTTACATTCTTGGAATGATTTATTCCTAGATATTTGATTCTTTTACTTGCTATTGTAAATGCATTTTTTTCCTTGATTTCTTCATCAGATTGTTCATTACTAGTGTAGAGAAACACTACTAGTTTATTTTGTATTGTGGTTTTATATATATACATAATAAAATCTGCCATACCATACTCTTTTAAACATATAACTCAGTAGTATTAATTATATTTACAATATTGTGCCACCATCACCTTTCGTTACTTTTCATGACTCGAAACAGAAGCTCTGTATTCATTAAGCAATAACTCCCCATCTCCTCTTTTCTCAGTTATTGGAAGCCTTTAATCTACTTTCTGTCTCTATGAATTTGCTTATATTAGGTATTTCAAATAAATGGAATTACACAATATTTTCTTTTTTTGTGTCTGGCTTCTTTCACTCAGCATAATGTTTCTGAGGTTCTTCCAGGTTGTAGCATGTGTCAGAACTTTCATTTCTTTTTATGGCTGAATAGCATTCTGTTTTATGGATAGACTATATTTTGTTTATCCATTTACCTGTTTGTGGAATCTTGGGCTATAACACTGCTATGAACATATGTATCCAAGTATCTGTTTGAATCCCTGCTTTCAGTTCTTTTGGGTATATACCTAGACTATCGATTTTTAAATGCTGACCTTGGACCCTGCCACTTTTCTGAATTCATTTATTAGCTCTAGGAGCTTTGTAGGGGGTCATCAGGATTTTCCATATATAGGATCACGTCATCTCCAAACAGGGAAAGTTTTACTTCTTCCTTTCCAGTTTGGATGCCTTTTATTTCTTTCTTGCCTAATTGCCCTGGCAAAAACCTCCAGAACAATATCAAATAACAGTGGCGACTGTGGGCACTCATTGAGTATGATATTAGTTGTGGGTTTTTCATCTATGCCAAGGGTTCTTAACCTTTTTTGTTCCACAGATGCCTTCACAGTCAGGTGAAAACCATGGAACCCTTCTCAGAACGTAGCAGCAGTTTTATGATACTCATCATCGGCATGTCGTTATTCAAAATTACATTTTACAACTTTCCCATAATCTCAATATCTGATAACCTAACATGGCTCAACATTTGTTCAAATGGTCATTTTCAGCAAACATTTAGAAATTTGAGTTTTCCCACAACATCATAAAACCATCTCTGCCATCCTTATCAACCTTTTTGCAGGCAGTTATGCACTGCACTCAGAACATGCTACATCAAAATAAAAATCATAGTAAGCCCACACTATACTGTATTACTTAATAAATATATCATACCCACATCAATATGTTCCCACAAGAATAATGTTCTTTTGAATTTTCAATTCAAACCCATGTAGTCCCTGAAATCTTTCCACGGCCTCCTTGGGGTCCACTGACCCCTGGTTAAGAACCCCTGATCTGGGAAGTAGATGTGGCTCAAGTGATTGGGCTCCTGTCAATCATATGGGAGGTACAGGGTTCAATTTCTGGGGCCTTGTGGCAAAGGCAAGCTGGCCCGTGTGGCAAACTGGCCTGAGCAAAGAGCTGGCCAGTGTGGCAAGCTAGCACAGCAAGATGACACAACAAAAAGAGATACAGAGAACAGACAATAAGAGACGCAGCAGACCAGGGAGCTGAGATGGCACAAGAGACTGAATACCTCTTCCACTCTGGAAGGTCCCAGGATTGGTTCCTGGTGCTGCCTAAAGAGAAGACAAGCAGACACAGAAGAACCCACAGCAAATGGATCCAGAGTGCAAACAAAGGGGGTGAGAGGAAATAAATAAATATATAAATAAATCTTAAAAAAACCCCAAAAACCCTGATCTATGCCCTTTATCAGGAAGTTTCCTACTATTCCTACTTTTTTCTAAGTGTTTTTATCAAAAACACTTTTCTGCATCATTTGAGTTGATCATGTACTTTCCCTCTTCATTCTCTTAATGTGGTATATCACATTGATTGATTTTCTTGTGTTAAAACACCCTCACATATCTAGGATAAAATCCATTTGATTATGGTGCATAATTCTTTTAATGTCTTTTTGGATTTGGTCTGCTAGTGTTTGGTTGAGGATTTTTTCTTCTTAAAGATTTATTTCTGCTCCCCCTCCATTGTTTGAGCTTGCTGTCTGCTTTCTTTATCTGTGTATTGTGTGCTCTTTTTTTTTTCCCCAGGAGACACTGGGACCTGACACCCGAACTTCTCATGTAGGAGCGAGGGACCCAATGGCTTGAGCCACCTCCGCTCTGGAGGATTTCTGCATCTGCATTTATGAGGTATTGGTCTGTAGTTTTCTTTGCTTGTGGTATTTCTACCTGGCATTGGTATGAAGGTGATGTTGGCCTTGTAGAATGTCCCCTTCAATTTTCAGAAGAGATGAGAAGGATTGCTGTTAATTCTTCTTGGAATGTTTGGTAAAATTCCCCTGTAAAGTCATCTGGTCATGGATTTTTCTTTGTTGGGAGATTTGTGATTACTGATTGTAGGAAAGGGTTAAGTTTAATTTTCACAAAAGGGAAGCTAGAGCCAGCTCTGCCTTTAGAGGAGGGAGGTAAGGGGTTCTAGTTGCTTGGGCACACCAAAACTTTTAAAAGAGGCTCCGAAATGAGGATGGGGTCAATCACGAGAAGAGAGGGTGGGGCCAAAGCAAGAAGGGCCAATGGTGAGAAGTGGGGGCAGGGCCAATAGTGAAAGCTGCACCAAATTTGAAAAGTGCACTAGGAGAGAAAGTGGCTCAGAGCCTCCTCTGGAGTGCAGAGAGCGAGGGAGTGGCAACTGAGAGCTGGAACCACATAATGTTCCGGATAGACTGTAACTCCCAAAGTACCAAATCAATGGGGAACGGGAGGGACCTGCGTGTTAGGTTTAGGTTAAAAATATCATTGTTTCGTGTTTGGTGCGTTGGCCATTTTATCCAAGTCACACACCCGTTCTTGCAAGATCGTTAATAAAATTCTTTTCTCCTCCACAATTAAGTGAGCCTTTGTTCTCTTACAGGTGCAGTTTTCTTTCTAACACTGATTGAATCTCTTTACTAGCTATTGGTTTGTTGAAATCATTTATTTCTTCTTGAGTCAGTGTAGGTAGTTTATGTATTTCTAGGAATCGGTCCATTTCATTTGGGTTATTCTAATTTGTTGGCTGGCATACAGTTGTCCAAAATATCCTTTTATAGTCCTTTATATTTTAGTAGTAATGTCCCCCTTTTGACTTCTGGTTTTAGCTATTTTTTTCATCAGTATATCTAAAGATTTGTCAATTTTATTGATCTTTATGAAGAACCAAATTTTAGTTTTATTGATTGTCTCTATTTCATTTATCAACACTTTAATCTTTGTTATTTCCTTCTGTGGTAGTTTGAAACTGCATGTATCCCAGAAAAGCATGTTCTTAAAAGTTAATCCATTCCTGTGGGTGTGGACCCATTTTAGGTAGCATCTTTTGCTAAGACTACTTCAGTTAAGGTATGACCTACTTCATTCAAGGTGGATCTTTGGTATAATCACATAGTTGTGCCTTCATCACTACAACCACTATTAAAGCATTTTCATTATTTCAATAATAATAATAATCAAACCAAAACAAACAAATATACATCAAATGCCATTGATTGTACACTTTGGATGGATTATATATACTTTATTAATATGTATCAATGAAATTGATTTACTTAAATAAAGATGGGTCTTAATCCTGTAACTGTGGTGCTTATAAATGGAATGAATACAGAGGGACAGTCCCCAATCAATAGTGCTCCATGTGAGGGTTTACCTGCATATGGAACCAGAAAGTCATTTCAGTAATTGGAAATGTAGTTATCCAGCAAATATTTGTGGATATTCTTTTTTCTGATGGTTTGGATCTATGCACTACCTGCAAGACTGAAAAGTTTTTTTGTTTGTTTGCTGTTTGGCTTTTTTAAAAAAATTTGTATGAATGAAATTCATACAGACAGACAAAGCCAAAGGAAGCAAGAAGCTGAAATTCAACAGAACCCAGAAGAGAATACAGAGGTCTGAAGAGGCCACCTTGTGCACTGCCGTGTGACAGAGAAACCAAGGACTAAGGAGTACAGGCAGCCAGCCCCAGAACACCAGTCTTTGGGAAGAAAGCATCACCTTGATTTAGACTTTCTCTTAGTCTCAAAACCATGAGCTAATAAATTCCTATTGTTTAAATCAGCCTTGCATGGTATTTGCTTGAGCAGCCAAGGTAACTAAAACATACATGCTGGTATGCTCAAGGGTATTCCACAGGGTCTCTTAGGCTATTTTTACTTTTTATACTTCTTTTTCTTTCTCCTCCTCAGCCTGACTCATTTCAATTGTCTTGTCTTCGAGTTCTCTCTTTCTTCTACCAGCTCCAATCTGCTATTGAAACCCTCCTGGGAATTTTTCATTTTGCTTATTGTGTGTTTTCAACTCCAGTAGTTCTATCTGGTTCCTTTTCAAAATTTCTATCACTTTATTGAGATTCTCATATTGTTTATTCATTGTTTTCCTGGTATCTTTTAGCTCTTTTTCTGGATTTTCCTTCATCTCCTTGAGCATACTGAAGATTATTATTATTATTTCTAAAGACTTATTTATTCATTTATTTCTCCCCCCTTCCCCTTTCCACCCCAGTTGTCTGTTCTTTGTGTCTATTTGCTGCGTCTTCTTTGTCTGCTTCTGTTGTTGTCAGTGGCACGGGAATCTGTTTTTTTTTTTTTTTTTTTTTTGCTGCGTCATCTTGTTGTGTTGGCTCACCGTGTATGTGGCGCCATTCCTGAGCAGGCTGAACTTTCTTTCGCGCTGGGCGGCTCTCCTTAAGGGGCGCACTCCTTGCGCGTGGGGCTCCCCTAAGCAGGGGACACCCGTGTTTGGCAGGGCACTTCCTGCGCGCATCAGCACTGCACATGGGCCAGCTGCACACAGGTCAAGGAGGCCCAAGGTTTGAACCATGGACCTCCCATGTGGTGGATGGACGCCCTAACCACTGGGCCAAGTCCGCCGCCCTGAAGATTATTTTTTAAAAGTCTTTTTCCAGTATGGTCAAGTTTGGTTTTCTTTGTTGATATTTTCTGGATTTGTACCCTCTTCCTTTGGATCAGCCATCATTTCCTATTTCTCTGTCTTGTAATCTTTTGTTGCACACTGTACATTTTATTTTTAAAGATTTTTTAGTTATTTCTCTTCCCTACCCGCCCCCCCCGGTTGTCTGCTCTCTGTGTCCATTTGCTGTGTGTTCTGTGTCCGCTTGTATTCTTGTCAGCAGCACCAGGAATCTGTGTCTCTTTTCATTGTGTCATCTGGCTGTGTCAGCTCTCTGTGTGCAGCACCACTCCTGGGCAGGCTGCACTTTTTTTTCGTGTGGGGTGGCTCTCCTTACAGGGCATGGGGTTCCCCTATGTGGGGAATACCCCTGCATGGCACAGAAGTCCTTGAGCGCATCAGCACTGCGTGTGGGCCAGCTCACCACACCGGTCAGGAGGCCCTGGGTTTGAACCCTGGACCTCTCGTGTGGTAGGCAGATGCTCTATCAGTTGAGCCAAATCTGCTTCCCACTGTACATTTTAACATTTCAAAATGTTAACTCCAGGATTTATCCTGAGATGTGTTTCTATTCACCTGGGGATATGACAGAGATTTTCTTGAGTGTTAGGAGGTAACAAAACCAAGCAAACTTAAGCAAAAAATTCCTTTGACCATCTTTACAAGCTGACTTCGTGTTGGATGGTGCTTTCCTTCAGAGTTCAGTCCTCCAATCAGGAAGGTCAGTCCAAGGTGAATGCAAAGTACAGGGTCCTCCAGGTCTTTTTTGGGCCTGTTTTCTTGTCCTGGGCTTGTGCTTAGTAGTGGCCTTGAAATTCCCCTGTTTACAGGAATTTGAATCCACCTTCTATTTCCCAGGAAATTGACCTTCTCTTTCTCCTGGGTTTTCCACTGCAGTACTTAAAGCAGGTAAGTTTTGGCCCCAGACCTTCCGTCTCAATTTTTTATGACATTGCTTTTGTTGTCTCATGCTGCTTTTGCCTGGAGAACAATTCTGGGAGGGGGCACATGCTGAAGAGGAGTTTCCTAAGTCAGTCTTACCAAGCTAGAATAAGGCCAGGGATCTACAAAGGAATATGTGTAGCTCCAAAGAAAGAGATGATGGAGGGACAGGAAAAGTACCAGGAACTTCTTCCAAGGCTCCCCAAAACTGCACTTTCTTGACTTGGCATCTGCCCAGCAATTGCAGGTCTTCAAATGTCCTTGGCAGCTCTGAGGAAGGGTGCCATCTTTAAGTCTCCTCTATTATCTTTTTCAAGGGCAGGTTGGAACACTGGCCACAATCAGAGGTGGGCTTCCAGTCTTCTGAAACAGTGAACCAAAAGTAGTGATTTGTAATCAGACCACACCCACCCCATGCCCCTCCTCCTCCCCATTCTGGGGGAACTGAATTTTTGTGTCCTGTTCTGGTACCAGCAAGCTACACTAGGCGCTGGACGCCACTGCTGCCTGCCGTGAGAGTGGGAATGGGTGATGGTAACTGCCATGTAGAGATAGAAATTTACTGGTATTTACCATAATTCACCAGCTTCTTCTCTCACTCATTCCTGGATGCTATATGGTGTTCCACTAGACCCCGGAGTTTCCAAATCGTTGTTTCAGATAGTTCCTGACTGTTTAATAGTTGTTATGGTGAGGGATGATTTCTGGAGCTTCTTACTCTGCCATCTTCCTGCAATTCCCCTCAGATATAATTCTTAAGGCTTCTTGCTACTTAATCCCCTTGATTACTGCACTCTAACCTTAAGTGAAGAAGGAAAAATCTAACCCCTGAGGGGAAAATGGATAAAATAAAGCAACCAGGACCACCTGTTTTACAGCATCTAAACTCTTTTGGGAGATCAAAGTAGAAAAACAGAAGACATGCAATTGTCAAAGGAAACCTAAATATGAAATGTAACAATGCTTAAATAGATCAAATAAAATATTTAACCTTTTTATGCAGTAGAAAAAAGGAAAGCTGTAGCTACAGATTGCAATCTGATATGAAGTCATTCGGGCTGGCTGGCTGGGGAAAACTACACAGCAACAGCAACAGCAACAACGCATATTCAGTGAGTAATTAGAGGCTATTAATACCACTCCCATAATATGGTCCAGTGTACTTCCATTAAATTCTTGTGTTCTGGTCTCCACTGATGTTCCAAACTACAACCTTGTAAAAGCTATCGTGCCTTTAGATTAAGTCAAAGCTCTGATCATGAAAGGTCATTTTTATCATGATAGAACTCTGAACTGGCACAAGAAGCCAATCATTAAGGTTGGTTTAAAACTAATGGCTCCATGCCTAATATGCAATGTTTACACTAGTTCCATTACACCAAGTTTTAAAACCTTTTGATACACTTAACATCAATTTGAAACAAAATTAAGGCAAAATGGTTTTAAATAAAAGAAATTTACTTTTCGCTTAATATTAAAACATTATAAAAATTTCAAGACTCAAAATTTTTAAGAAATAAAAGTAATATATACTTTTAAATGGGAGTATGCCATATACACTGTGCTCTGCACACTACTCTTTTTTAAGGTTATTTCATTAGACAAATAGCCAAGAAAAATCTGAAAAAAGTAGAATAAAGGAATATTACTTCAAAAATGAAAATATGACTGTAATGATAAACATATTGTAGTACCGGCACAAAAACTGACAGATGGGTAAAAGGAATGGAATATACAGTCCAAAAATACACCTTAGAATATACAAAATTTAATGTGATAAAAAGGCACTGAAAATCAATAGAAGGTTAGTTTATTAATTATTTAATTTTTCTAAGTTATATTTTAGAATTAATTTTACCAAATATCAGAAGGGAATATAAATTGGCTGGAATTAGTAATAAAATCTATATGGGAAACTTGGGAATAAATGATACTTTATACTAAAGTTTTTCCCTTTCTTTTTTTCGCTCCAATTTTTCCCTATTTTTGACACGATGGATTTATTTTTGCAACTACAACAAATTTCTGTAGTTATATCATATGATATATAGGCTTTAGTTAAGATCATTCCTAGGTATTTTATAATTTTGGTTGCTATTGTAAATGACTTTTAATCTCATTAGTTTTTCTATATATAACCTATTATATTGGTAGATAGGTATTCTAATGATTCATTTTTGAACATTTGTTTTGTATTTAGCCAGTTACTTTATGAATCTCCTTTTTTTCCAGTTGATTCCCTTAGAGCATTTTTCTGAAGAGATAATAATATCTGCTAGCAAATAAAATGATGTTTTACTCATTCCTGGAACATATCTCTAGTGTTTGCTTCATTGTGCTGTCCAGAACTTAAAAAAAAAAATTTAAATAAGATAACAGTGGCCATTCTTGTTCTGGGCTCTCAAGGACATTTCTTTGGTATTGCATGGATAAAAATGCTGGTATTTATTGGTTCCAGAAAGCTATTCTTTATCATATTAAGAAAATATGTAAGCCTGTTATAAAAAGAAAAAATGAACTAGTTGGATATACAAAAAATTCATGTTAAGGATTGTCATTGTACAGTGGTGGTCAAAGGGGACAAGTTTAATTTTCTGAAATAAAATATTTTATGAAATAAACCACTTTTTAAGTCAATTTGGGGGACGCAGATTTGGCTCAACTGATAGTGTCCACCTACCACATGGGAGGTCCAGGATTCAAACCCAGGGCCTCCTGACCCATGTGGTGAGCTGGCTCATGTGCAGTGCTGATGTGAACAAGGAGTGCCATGCCATGAGGAGCCCCACGTACAAGGAGTGTGCCCCATAAGGAGAGTTGCCCTGCGCGAAAAAAGTGCAGCCTGCCCAGGAGTGGCGCCGCACACACAGAGAGCTGACGCAGCAAGATAACGCAACAAAAAGAGACACAGATACAGATTTCTGGTGCTGCTGACAAGAGTATAAGCAGACACAGAAGAATACACAGTGAATGGACAGAGAGCAGACAACTGGGGGAGGGGAGGGGAGAAAAATAAATAAAAAATAAATCTTTAAAAATAAATAAATAAATTTGGTAGGAATGTAGGTCCTTGTTATTATTTAAATATTTAAGAATAAAAAGAAATTATCCTGCTCCTGGGGTAATGAAAGTTTTTAACTGGAATAGTTGAATTTTATTAAATATTTTTGGCACCTACAAAGATGAACATAGTTTTTCCTCTTTGACCTATAGATTTATTACTAGTTATAGATTCTTGAATATAATATTCTTATGTTCCTGAAAGAAATCTCTCTTGATCGTATCTCTTAAAACAGTATACTAAGAGATACAAAAATGGAAAAACAGCTTAAAACCAGTATGTAGAAAATATTTAACTAAATAGATAACTGTCCTGGAAAAAAAATCACAGAAACAGATATATCAAAAATGTTATCAGTAGTTACCTCTGGGTAGAAAGTTTAAGCATGATTTAGAATTTTCTTTTTTATGCCATTATTATTTTTAAATTTTGGGGAAGAAATAGTTATTTTTTTTGTAATTAGAAAGAAAACGTAATGATTTGTGAGATTCAATCTATAATTATTTTATATAGGGTTTCTACAACTATATTCTTTTTGTTGTTGTTGTTTTGTTGTTTGTTTTTTTGTTTTTTAATTTCTCTCCCCTTCCCCCACCCCCCCACCTCCTGTTGTCTGCTCTCTGTGTCCATTCGCTGTGTGTTCTTCTGTGACCGTTTCTATCCTTATCAGTGGCACCGGGAATCTGCATTTCTTTTTGTTGCATCATCTTAAAGTGTCAGCTCTCTGTGTGTGCGGCGCCATTCTTGGGCAACCTGCACTTTCTTTGGCACTGGGCGACTCTCCTTACGGGGTACACTCCTTGAGCATGGGGCTCCCCTACGCGGGGGACACCCCTGCGTGGCACGGCAACCTTGTGCACATCAGCACTGTGCATGGGCCAGCTCCACGCAGGTCAAGGAGGCCCAGGGTTTGAACCATGGACCTCCCATGTGATAGGTGGATGCCCTATCCATTGGGCCAAGTCCGCTTCCCTACAACTATATTCTAGTCACTAAGTAGGACAGGAGCAAATATAATTTTATTTTTGTATTATTTTTGTCAGCTTTGGCTATCAACATTTTGCTTACTTTAAAAATTGAACAGATATATTTTCTATCTTTTTCTCACCTTTAGGATGGTTGGTATACACTATAATTATCTGCTTCCTCAAAATATGGATGAAATTGCCCATAAAAACCACTGGGCCTAGACACATTTTAACTTTCCTCCAAGACTATTAGTTTATAAGGAGTTTTTAATTTCTTGAGTCTTTTGGTAAATTATATTTTCCTAGAAAGTTATCCATTTCATCAGGAATTCAACAAAGGTAAATATCCAAAAATTAACATGAAATATCACTGACTTAAATATAAAAGTTTTGAGGTAATGGAAATATTCTATATCTTGAGTGTATTGGTGATTATATTTTATATGTGTATAAAAAATCAGAACTGTATACTTAAAATGGCTAAATTTTACCATATATAAATTATACCTCAATAAACCTGATTTAAAAAAGAAAAAAGGAATCCTAGGAAACACCTTGTAACTGATTAGCTCAGACTGAAAGCTCTATAAGAGCAGGGACCATGTCAAATTCATTTTATAACCTTAATGCCTAGTATATTAAAGCTAAATTTACTATGTGCCTGGCAGTATGCTAAGTACATTACAAGTATCGACACATTTAATTCATATTGTAACCCTGTGGGACAGGCCAAATTAGTATCCAGCTTTACAGACAAACTAAAGACCAGAGTCAAGAAGAACAAAAGAACACAGTCAAGAAGAGGTATAACATGGATAGGACTTCAAGTCTGTCTCTAGAACCTGAGGGTTTAACTGTTATAATAGGTTCCTTTAGTGATTTTGCAAAGTGTTTACTGAATGAATGAATGAATGAATGAGAAACAAGTCATTTGTGTTGGAGTTTATCCTCTTTTACCTCCTTTAAAAAATAATTTTATGTTTTATTTTTTTAACACTGAAAACTACAAAGAAGAAATAAGAGTCCTTAATCTTACAACCCAGATAAAATCCCCATTTACAATACTGAAAATAGAAGTAATGCATATACATAGTCAGAAAATGCAAACCATACAGAAGATATAAACAAATGATAAGTGAAATCCATCCATCTTTCCTGTTCCTCCATTTTAATTTTAATTTTTAAAATCATGCCTAGGCAGTACCCATAACACATTGATGCAGAAATAAGTTCAGATGGAAAACAGTCTACACATTGAATCAATCTGTCACACTGGCTATTATTTTCCAGGGAGTAAGTAGTGGTCAAGAATGATGAAAAATCCTAAGAGCAAATCCCTACTAAAAAATCACAGGAAAAATTTAATTCCAGAGGAATTTATCTCCCACACCCTAAGGATCTCAAAATTAATTAAGTTCATATTTTGTCCTTCATTCTTAAAGAGGAAGGAGGGAAGTACTGCATTGTTCGCACATTTTGAACTCCAAATGATAATATGATAATGTCACAATTTCCCCCCGTGAACTCTGAAGTGCATTAGCCTTGAGCGTGGCTTTCCATGTCCTTTAATAGTTAGAAAATAAAACCCTTTTATAACATTATAATGATTTATAAATTCAGATACAAGGTAGGAAGAAAATTATTGACAAAATTATTGACTTTGCTTAGGACATAGCTTCTGTTTTCTACCTCAATACAGTGCTTCTTATATTTCCTGCATGATAAAAATTTTTATCTAGAAGAGACATTGCCTTGTAAATCTGTTCTCAGCATACCAAATAAATGAATAAAGACTTTGCAACTGGCTTTAAATTCAGGGTTCACATTAATAATATACATACCATTAAATGATTATTTTATGAAATATATACAAATTCTTTTCCAAAAAATTCTGTATACTTCTGTAGAAAGAATGGTATAGAGAAATTTCATGAAACAGAAGATTTAAAAACAATTCAGGAAGACAGTTAGTATACAGATACTCCTTCATTCCCAAACTCTTTAAGAAGTCACAATTTAGCACTTTTTAACAAATGATATGCCAGGATTTCAGTCCTCTCTATACTAGCACACTGTGATGAAAATGGTTGTTAACTCATGAGCAAATAAGAAGGGAGAAAAGAAGCAAATAGAAGCAGGTATTAGCCATGCTGGTATGCTTACTATAGAATTATTGTGACTCTAGCAATGGAAGAAACTATATCACTGATGTGGAGACAGTGGCCGTGGGACTTGCTGAAGGAAGGGAGAGGGAAAAAGAGGTATGATATGGGGGCACTTTTGGGACTTGGAGTTGTCTTGAATGATACTGCAGGGACAGATGCAGGACATTATATATCCTGCCATAACCCACTGAATGGACAGGGGGTGAGGTGGGGGGGTGTAAACTACAATGTAAAATATAATCCATGCTCCAAAATGTATTCATCAAATGCAATAAATATACCACACTAATGAAAGAAGTTGCTGATGTGGGAGGAGTGGGGGGTGTGGAGAGTGGGGTATATGGGAAACTCCTATATTTTTTAATGTAACATTGTGTGTGATCTATCTATCTTTAAAAATAAAAAAGATTAAAAAATTAGGTACTATTAATACCGTGTTAAAAATAGATGTGCCTATTTTTGTATAGTAATCAAATAAAATACAAGAAAAGAAAAATAAATCAGTGAGGTGTGAAGCATCACAGTACTACACTCTGGAACCTTCCTTCCTCCAGTACTTATATACAGTGTAGCCACTGCTTTTTCTCGTTAATTTGTTTTTAAACTGGTAGCATATACCAATATAAGTTAACAGTATTTTTACCGTATTTTATCTAGTACCTATGAATCTGGAGGTGAAAGAGGAGGGGATCTAAAATAAGGAGGACCAGGGTAAAAGCTGTTTGTTTCCTCTACCACCTTCCCCATTCCATGACCTTGAATGTCTGCCCCACATCAACCCTGGCAGAATTCTGGAGGGCTGTTTTCTGGAAGGCGTAAAACAATGGTCTCTGGACTGAGGACACAAAAGGAAATTTACAGTGAGGCCACAGTACTAAAAACTGGGGGGAATTAAGTGAACATATGCATAATTAATACTGAATACAGAAATCCCAAGTCCTCTTCAATGCTTACTATTCAGAGATTGAAGACTCTACTCCTAGGACACTGATACTGATCAGGGATGCACCTCAAAAATAGGGCCAAGAAACTCACTAAACATGGGAGCAAAGGTGATCAGCCACACCCACACATTCAAAACTTCTCATTGGCCAGTTAGTCCTATTATCATGAGAAGCTAATTATTACTGGACATCTGAGGAATGCCTTAACATGAAACCAGAAACCAAAACAGAGAACAGCAACTTTAAGGAAACAGAGACAATGCATGATAAAGAAAATCTGTTAAAACAATAAGTGGACATTATGAAAAGGAACATTCAGAGAATAAAAAAGACCTTTGGAAATGTAAGGCGTAATAGTAGAAAAGAAAAATTTAATAGAGATAAAACTGAAGAAATCTTCCGGGAAGTGAAGCTAAAGGAAAAAGATGGAAAATGAAAGTCAAGAAAATTAGAGAACTATTACAGGAGGTCCAACATCAAGAAGCTATTGGCAATTAAGAAAGAGGAAGACATGAAATTTAGGAAACAAAAGAGCCAACACAGAAAAGAAGCAGGTCTTCAGGAGACTGGAGAAGGAATATCCCAGACATATGCCACACAGAAAGGTTCACCTGTCCAGATAAGTGTCTCAAGAGATACTGAAGGCTGTTATCGCAAATATCTCTGCTATTTATCCTCTTTTTTTAAAAAACGAGAGTCCCAGGTGAGCCTGGCCTTTAGTTCATCGTGATCAAATGCTAATGCATTTCTTATTCATACTTGGTGCCTAATGAACTCAGATATCCATTTCAGCACACAGAAGTGTTCTTAAACCTATTCTTGAAAGCTGTAGGTAAGTTATGATAAATTTGGGGAAACAAACAGAAAACAGATTTGCTCACTTCCCCTGACCATATTTCTGCCAAATGCCAAAGACTTGGTCTAAACCAGAGCCCTGTCCAAAATAATTTCCAGGACTAAATCATGACTTGGTCCATGACTTTTGGAGAAGAACCTCTGAGAAACTGAGGAAACGCAAGTCAATGTGGCCCATGGAATCAATCCCTGGGGGTCCCTGAGAATCTTTCAAGAGGTAAAACTACATACATATTAATGCTAAAAAATCATTTGATTTCTTCACTGTGTTGACAGTTGCACTGACTGTGCAAAAGCAATGATGTGGGAGTGGATGGGGCTCAAGTAGTTGAGCGCCTACATCCCCCTAGGGAGGGTCCTGGGTTCCCCAGTGCCTCCTAAAAACAATAAAAAAAAAAACAAATAGGGAAAGGGATAGGGCTCAACCAATTGGTCTCCCATCTACCATATAGGAAGTCCAGGGTTTGATGCCCAGGGCTTCCTGGTAAGGGTAAGCTGGCCCATGCAGAGTGCCGGCCCATGCGGGAATGTTGCCCATTGCAGGAATGCTACCCTGCGTGGGAATGTTGCCCAGTGCAGGAAAGCTGCCCTGTGCAGGAGTGCTGACCGACGTGGAGAGCTGGTGCAGCAAGATGACACAAGAGAGTAATCTCCTCTCCCACTCCGAAAGGTCCCAGGATCGGTCCCAGAGCCGCCTAATGAGAATACAAGCAGACACCGAAGAACACACAACGAATGAACACAGACAGCAGACGACGGGAGGAATGTGGGGCAGAGGGAGAAGAATAAATAAATTAAATATTAAAAAAAACACAAAAAACCAAGCACGCAAACAAACAAAGAAACCAACTCAGGAAAGTCGATGTGGCTCAGTGGTTGAGCACTGGCTTACCACATACAAGGAACTGTTCAATCCCTAGCCCTGATACCTCAAAAAAAAAAAAAAAAAAGAGAAAAAAAAGAGCAGTGATGAGCAAAACTACGGGCATCTTAACACCAATCAAGGCAGTGGCAATAAATTGTTCTACGAGTCACGTTTTTCACCAGGGCACTTGCAGTTAAAAAGAAACAATTAAAAAATCAAAGACAAAAAAAAAAAGTTTAAAAATAAATAAATAAATAAAAGGTACAGAAATTAAGACAGTGTAATATTGATACAGGTATAGACAACACCATATGGAAACTTCTATACCCAATGATAGCATTGTTTATTAGTGGAGAATAAATGAATAAATTGTGCTAAAAAAATTGTGGTATTCAAAAGGAAAAAATAAAATAAAATTGTGTAGGAGAAACTATTTTTGTGTGCCGGGTATGGGAATTCACTATGAAATATTTCTGTAAACCTAAAAGTCTAAAAACAAAATTTATTAAATAAATAAATAATAAATTTGAGATCTACAGGTATACCTCAGAAATATTGCAAGTTTGGTTCCAGACCACTACAATAAAGCAAATATTGCAATAAAAAAAATGTACTTGAGGAAGCAGTAGAAAATTATAATTTTAATACATTTCCACTCTGTTGTAATGTAATGTATCTGTTCCTTTTTATTTCTGAGTAGTATTCCATTATATGAATACTACCATGTGTTTATCTACAGTCCTGTTGATGGACATTTGGGTTGTTTGCAGTTTATGGCTGCTATGAAAAAAGTTCTATCAACATTTGTACATAAATCTTTTTGTGGATAGGTTTTTATGTCTTTTGGGTTAAGTACCAACAATAGGTCAAAGAGTAGAACTATGTTTAAAATTTATAAGAACCTGCCAATTTTTTCACAATGTGGTTGAACTATTTCATATTCCTACCAGCAATATATATGAGTTTTCCACATTCCTGCCAACAATTGCTGTCATAACTCTTTTTAAAAATTTAGCCATTCCAGCTGGTGGGTAAGTGGTATCTCACTTTGATTTTAATTTGCATTTCCCTAAAGACTGACTGTAGCTTAATAGCAAATCTTGAAGTCAGGTAATTGTCAATTTCTATGTAAAAGCCCTGTATGATTATGATTGGGATTGTGTTTGATCTATACATCAATTTGAGGAGAAGTGATGTCTTAATATTGAAACTCCCATTCATTTAGGTCTTCTTTACCTCAGAAATATTTAGAAATTAGAGAGGCCACGCATATTTTTGTAAAATTTATTGCTATTTTATATTTTTTGACCTATTGTAAAAAGAACTGCTTCTTGAACTTCATATTTCAATTGGTTGTTCTTGGTACACAGAAATGAAATTGATTATTATATGTTGCTTTTATAGCATATGTTTTTGCTAAACTTATTAGTTTCAGTACTTCTTTTGGTTAATGATTTCTTAAGCTTTTCACAATCATGTCATCTATGAATAAGGACAGTTTTACTTCTTCCTTTCCAATCTGGATGTTTTTCTATTCTGTCAACAGTTCTGAAAAAGAGTGCTAAGAACAGACTTTCTTGCCTTGTTTCCAATCTTAGGAGTGTAGAGTTTAGTGTTATACCACTATATATGATAGCTCTAGTTTTTCTATAGATACTCTACTAGAATGAGGAAGTTTTCTTCTATTCATAGTTGGCTGAGGGTGTTTATCATTAATGAGTGTAGAATTTTGTCAAATTCAAATAGGTGATTTTTCTGTATTTGCTGAGATCCTATCATTAAATTAATCTGATAGAATTAAAGATTGACTTTCCTCCCAAGATTTACTAGATTTTTTCATTTATCTACTGATGGACATTTAGGGTATTTTCAGTTTAGGGCTATTACAAATAAGGTTGCTATGAACATTCATGTACAAGCCTTTGTGTGGACATATGGTTTTGTTTTTTGTGGGTACATACCTAGGAATGGTGGGCCTGTATGACAGGTGTTTAACTTTTTAAGAAACTAGCAAATTATTTTCCACAGTGATCTGATTTTTACCTATTTTGCTGCATAACATGCTTAGTGGCTTAAACCAACAGACATATTTATTACTTTAGTGTTCCTGTGGATCTGGAATCCAGACTGTTTAACTGGGTCTTCTGATTCAGAATCTCCCTTAAGAATGCATTCAAGGGAAGCAGATGTGGCTCAAGTAATAGCGCTCCTGCCTACAATATGGGAGGACCTCGGTTCAATCCCTGGGGCCTCCTGGTGAAAAAGACAAGAAAGTATGCCTGCATGGCAAGCCAGTGCCTGTGTGAGTGCCCTTGTGGTGAGCCAATGCCAGCTCAAGTGAGTCATACAGCAAGAAGACGACACAGCAAGAGAGTCAGGGTGAGTCGAGAGTCAAGGGGAGAGTCAAGGTGAAACACCGCAGAAACCAGAAACTGAGGTGGTGCAAATTATAGGGAACCCCTCCACATCAGGAGTCTCCAGGATTGAATCCCAGTGAATCCTAGAAGAAAGAAAATGAGAACAGAAGACAACACAGAGAGCAAAAACAGCAGGCGGGAGGAGGGGAAGGGGGAAAAATAAATAAATAACTCTTGGGGGAAAAAAAGATAATTATGATAGCTAACTTTGTTTCAAAAAACGCATTCAAGATGTTGTTCGGAGCTGTGGTCTCAATTTCAGGGTTCAACTGGGGAAGGATTCACTTCCACGCTATCCGGTTGTTGCCAAAATTCAGTTCCTTACAGGTTATAGGACTGAAAGCCTCAGTTTCTTGGTGGCTGTCAGTGGGAGGATGTTGTCAGTTCCTTGCCACATAATCTTTTCTGCAAGGCAGCTTAAAACATAGCAGCTTACTCTATCGAGGCCAGCAAGGGAGAGTGTGCTAACAAGATGGAAGTTATAATCCCCTATAACATAATCGTGGAAGTGTTATCCCATTTCCTTTGCCATATTCTATTGGTTAGGAGCAAGTAATGGATCCCACCCACACTCAAGGGGAAGGGATTACACAAGAGCATGACTATCAAGTGATGGAAATAATTTGGGGGCCATCTCCCTACCGATGTACCATTTTATACTCCTATCAGCATAGGATATGAGAATATCACTACACACTCTTGGGTGTGTAGTGTTATTTCATTGTGATAATATTTTTATAGATTTGATGATAAATGATGACATAATGATTAGTTTTTGAATGCTAAAACAACCTGTATTTCTGGAATAAACTCTACTTGCTCATGTTGTACTATCCTCTTTATATAATGCTGGATTCAGTTTGCTAATATTTTGTAAAGGATTTTTGCATCTGTGTTCGTGATAGATACTGATCTATAGTTTTGTCTTGTAATGTCTTTGTTAAATTTTTTATATCACAGTATACTGGCTTAATATAACAAATTGCTACGTACTTTATCTACAATTTTCTGGAAGAGTTTGCTTAAGACTTGTGTTATTTTTCCTTTAAATGCTTGCTAGAATTCACCAAAATTTTAGTTTCTTTGCTAGCTAAGAACTATTCAGATTTTTTATTTCATCTTTTTTTGTCAGTTTTGGTAAATTGTGTTTTTCAAGGAAAACGCCATTTCATCTAGATTGTTGAATTTATTGGAATAAAGTTGTTCATAATGTTCTATTATCTTTTTTGATGTCTGTAGGATCTGTAGTGATATCCCTTTCTTCATTCCCATTATTGGTAATTTATGTTTAATCTCTTTTGATCTTGATCAGTCTTTCTAGAATATCCCCCTCTAAAATTTCTACCCCAATTTTATTAATATTTTCAAAGAACCAACTATTGGTTTTATTAATTTACTATACTGTTTGTTATCTATTGCACTGACTTCTTGCTTTTCCTTTATAATTTAATTACTTCTAGTTATTTTCTGTTCAGGTTGCTCTTGTTTTTTTGAGCTTCTTAAGGTGGAAATTTTAGATCACTGATTTTCTGCTTTTCTTAAAAAAGTATTTGAAGCTATGAATGTCCCCCTAAATAATGTTTTAGCTGAAACCTATAAATTTTGTCACTTTATTTTCATTATCATTCAGGTAAAAATATTTTTAAATTTACCCTGTCATTTCTCCTTTGACTCATGAGTTAATCAGAAGCATGCTGTTTAATTTATGGTTACTTGAGGCCTTTTTAGAAACCTCATTATTAATAATTTCTAACTTAACAATGGTCAGAGGGAAGCAGATTTGGTCCAATGGATAGGGCGTACACCTACCACATGGGAGGTCCAAGGTTCAAACCTTGGGCTTCCTGACCCATGTGATGAGCTGGCTCACGCACAGTGTTGATGCGCATAAGGAGTGCCGTGATACGCAGGGGTGTCCCCCGCATAGGGGAGCCCCACGTGCAAGGAGTGTGCCCCATAAGGAGAGCTGCCCAGTGCTAAAGAAAGTACAGCCTGCCCAAGAATGGCGCTGCACACATGGAGAGGTGACGCAGCAAGATGACACAACAAAACGAGACACAGATTCCGGGTGCCGCTGACGAGAATACAAGTGGACACAGAAGAACACACAGCGAATGGACACAGACAGCAGACAACTGGGGGGAAGGGGAGAGAAATAAATAAAAAATAAATCTTAAAAACAACAACAAACAAACAATGGTCAGAGAAAATACTCAAAGATTTTAATCTGTTGAAATGTATTATGATGTTTTAAATGGTCCAGCATATTATCTATCTGCATGAACATTCCTTTTGAACTTTGAAAACAATGTGAATTCTGCTGGATTATATGAATTCTGTTGGATTATATGAATGTCAAGGTGGTTGCTGGTGATGCTCAGACCTTCTATATTTTTACCAATCTTTTATGTACTTATATCAGGAACTGAGAGAAGGGTGTTAAAATCTCAAATAATTGCATATTTGTCTTTTTATCCCTTCAATTCTGCCAATTACTGTTTTAAAATTATCTAGAATGTTTGTACTTTTCAGCTTTAGCATTTTCATTTGGCTCCTTTTTATAACTACTATCTTTTCAGCTGCTATTTCTCAACTGTTCATTCATTGTACATTTTCTTAAGATCTATAACACATTTAAAATCCTTCTCTGCTAACTATAATATCTAGATTACTTCTGGGTCAGTTTCTTAACTACTTTTTCTTGAGAACAGATAATAATTCTTATTTTTTCATATGTTTAATGATTTTTAATTGCATATTAAACATTATACATTTTATGTTGTAAAGACTGTGAAGTATGTTATATTCTTAGAAAAAGTGTCACTTTTTATTCTAGCAGGAACTAAATTGGCTGGACTGAAATGGCAAACTCTGTTTCCCTGGGGGTGAACAGCAGCTGAAGTTGTTGCTCAATTCTTTCTTATCTATGATTTTCCTCTGGGCCCAGTGGGCTCTCTCCATGCTTTTAGTGTTGCCCCAACCTTCTCTGTGGCTCCCTTCTTTCCAGGATTTCCCATCTAACTTCTCAGACACTTTGCCAACACCAAACACTGTCTTCTGGCACCTCAAACTAATAAGGCTATGGCTTCCTGGTGCCGTCACACAAATGTGGACTGGGGAATGCCTTCAGACAAAAAGCCTCAAACTCACAAATCTCACTTGCCTTCATTTAAGGCTCTTTCCATTTTTGTTTTTGCCTATTTTTAGTCACTTTCCAGTAAATACCTTCACATTGCTTTTCTTCTTTTTTAAAAAAAATATTTTGTCCATATTTTATGACTATTATCTGTGAAGTCAGGTTGAAAGTCAGAATTCTATATTTATATTTAAGATAAATATAAAAGGCTAGGGAATGATTAATACAAAAATGAGATGGAGAAAGGATAAAAGAAAGGAGAATGTGACTGATGAGATGAGACAAGGGATTTGTTCTACAGTCCATTAATCTGGTCATTTGTTCAATGAGTGTTCTTTTTCTTAGTAACCTTTAAACTGTAGATACAAGTTTTACATATACTTTCTATGTATGTTTTACAACATAACAAAACAAATTTTTAAAACAACTGTCACATTCTTCTAGCTTGGTCAGACCTCTTTAGGAAGAGAAATCTTCCCAAGCTAAGCTCCATTTTATCATTCTTAAGATCCTGAATTGCTTGGTTTTTCTCAAATGGGCCGGTCCCACACCTAAGTCTGTTTCCCCAGAACTCCTACCCAATCCTCTTTTGCTAGGTTCTGGTTTTATTATCCCCACCCAAACTGTGTACATAGGAAAGGTCCTATAGAACTTCAATCTCTCGAACTGGAATGTGATGAATAAAAATCCCTCAGTTACTTTCAACTCGTTTTACATTCAGAATTACTATTATTTTTTTGTCAAATGGCATTGAGTGACCATAACTCAATAAACTAAACTCTTATTACATGTTGTGTTGTAATTAACTAAGAAAAAAAGATAGTAAAGAACATATAGAAGGAAGAATGGAGGAAACAGAATAGGCTTGTTATTAGACATATGACTATGAATCGTTTCCATTTTTCTCTGAAGTTCACAATATAAAGGTATATGTTAATTTACTAACTCAAAGACTTAAAGAGCAAGTGCAAAAATCTTCTAAATGATGGAGAATACAAACTATTGCCTACCTCAGTAAACAATCAAAAGCATATTTCAATTTATGTTTTAACTGATGATTGGCCAACTAGAACTTCCATAGTAACTCTCCCTTTGGTGTTCTCTAGTAATTTGTTATATTTAAATCTATTTAAATTTAATAATAAATTTAATTAACCATTAACTTAATTTAATGTAAATTTAAATTATAAATAAGTTGGGTAAGGAAAAGAGGTAAGTAAAAAAATCTTTGCAGTTGTTACATGGGCATGTTCTTTAGGACTAGTTACCAGACTACTAAAACAACCTTAATTTACCAAATTCTTCAAGGTAATAATTTAAGAATTAATGATAATCAAACTACAGATTTATTACTAAAGCAGTGACTGCCCTCTAGTGTTCAAACTAAGGATTTCATTGATGGATTTGTAATCCTGTAAACTACTGTTCAGGAAGAAAGAAGCCATCTAGGATCATTAAAATCAGAGGAAAATTTAAAAAAAGAATAAAAAAAACCAACAACAAGAAAACAAAAGAGAAAAAAGGAAAATTAAACAAAAACAACAACAATAAAAAACAAAATCAGAGGAGAAATTCTGGTCTTGCAAGATTCTTAAGTCTTCTCAAAGCAAAATAAAAGCTATTTATTGAAGCTATCTGATTACTATTATCAGTAGACCAAAGAGCCTCAGTCATTAATTACAGTGGGGCATGGGTAGAATATAAACTTGTTAACATTTGTATTACAAATGTTCAGGTTACAGTTGCATAAAAGGAATTCAGATATTTTCCCACATGGCAAAGAATCAGAAAATGACTAAATCGAATACTTTCTTTAGTATACTGAAGCTAAACAAGAATCGGTTTCCATTTTTTTTACTGGTGCTTATTTTAAATGAGAAGTACCTCATAATAGTCTTCCTAGTCTATAGCAAGGTTTAAGAAATTTTGATATCCTAGTCTGTATTCTCACTTTGAAATGAAATAGGAAAATCAAGTTCAAAACACTGTAACTGACTTTTTCGTCAAAAAGGCAGATATTAAACCTTCGTGTATTTAGATTTATATTCACTTACCTATGCCCCTAGAAGAAACAGCACATACAGGTAAAACTTAATTATAAATATTATATACCCCTGTTAATATGATTACTCCTGTGGTCATTTCTGGCCAATTACTAATAAAGCATTACAATGCACATTTATTTCTAATCCAACCAAACCGAAGTACTAAGGAATCAAGATGGAATTTTAACCTTCTAATTTTAAGCTGGTTCTTTGGAGTAGCTAACATTCTAGCGTAGCAATTCTCATTGTGTGGTCTAGGGACTCCGGCGATCCCCAAAGCTCTTTGAGGAGGTCTACAAGGTTAGAGCTATTTTTTTAATAATAATCCTAAGATGTTATTTCCCCAGTCCACTGTCATTATCTCCCAATGTACAGTCAATTTTCCAGAGGCTACATGGTATATGATATTACAACAGATTGAACATAGAAACATATATGTAAATTTAGCTTTCTTCTATTAAACCAGACATTAGATTTGCAAAACTGTAAAATAATGCAACTTTTCTCACTAATTTTTTGTACTTGGGAAGTTATTTCTTTAAACAAATCAATTTTATTGGTACAGATTAATAAAGCATACAATTCATCCAAAGTTTACAATCAATGGTATTTCTTGTTTGTCTGTTTTTTGTTTATTACTATTATTGAAATAACAAAAATGCTCTAATAATGACTGAAGTGATGAATGTACAACTATGTGGTTATGGGAAGTTATTTTACATAAAAACGTCATTCACACAATATATAATATTTTATTGATGTTATTTTAAAATGAATATTTTAAAATCTCTATTATTAATTAAATAAGTAAGTATCAATAGATATATATCATACAAGGCTCATTAGGACCCTCAATAATTTTTGGAAGTATAAAGAGATTATGAAACCAAAAAATCTGAGAACCACTATTCTAGAGAGTAGCATAAATGAAAATGAAAACAATTAAGTTACTCTCAAAGCTTTAACAAATATCATTTACTAAGAAAAATGCAGACGATACTCACCAAATGGATCTTCCATGCTACTGTTAACCAGTTTAGAAAGGTGGGATATAGTTTCTAAAAAGAGAAAAAGGCAAATTGATATACTTAAAATCTAAAAGTCATCACCTTTTATTTTATTAAAAATAAGCTGGGAGGGAAGCAGATGTGACTCAAGCAATTGTGCTCCCATCTACCATATGGGAGGTCCAGGGTTCAAATTCCCAGGGCCTACTGGTGAGGGTGAGCTGGCCCACGCAGAGTGCTGGCTCGTGTGGCAAGCTGGCCCTAGCAGAGAGCTGGTGTAGCAAGATGATGCAACAAAAGGAGACATAGAAAAGGGACAATGGGAGATGTGGAAGATCAGGTAGCTGAGGTGGTGTATAAGGGATTGAGCACCTCTCTCCTACTTTGGAAGGTCCCAGGATCAGTTCCTGGTATGGCCTAAAGAGAAGACAAGGGGACACAGAAGACTGCGCACAACAAATGGACAAAGAGAGCAGACAATGGTGGGGGTGGGGGGGGCGGCATAAATAAATCTTAAAAAAAAAAAAAAAAGCTGGGTGCAGGTATAGCTCAGGGGTGAGCACCCACTTCCCATGTATGAGGTCCTGGGTTCATTCCCTGGTACCAAAAACAACAAAAAAGTTCGATTCTGTAGCAGTGATTACAGATTAAACTGGATCATTAGGGAAATGTACAACTTATTAAATGTGAACACAGACAAATATATAACATAAAATTTTATAAAATAAGATTAATTTTAGTTTTTAAAGTTTATCACCCTCTGTTTCTTCAAATATGTTCCCTTCTTGCATTTACTAGAGTGTAGGGAAAAAGGCAAATTTTTATGTTAAATGTAAAAAAAAAAAAAATTCTTATAAAAGCACCTGAAAAAAGGATATAAGGGCTATCTTAGAAGGAATTGGATTTGCCTAAGAAAAGTAGAAACTATAAGTTTAGAATGCCCAAGTATAAAAATAAAACAAAAAATATTTTGAAAGAAACTTGACTAAGTTTACTTAACTGCCTTCACCTCAACAAGACAATAAATGGTCAAATCTGCCTAATTCTGCTTCCTGCCACTCCCTTGTTTTGATCCCAAGGGCACTCCCTAATAATAGTCTGAATGATAAACCCAAACTCAGAGCCTGCTTTTCAGAGAGCACAACCTGTTGAAACAGTTGGTGCCATGAGTGTTCTGAGAAAACTGGGAATAAGATGGGCTTTTGGGGAAACGGACTTTGGCCCAGTGGTTAGGGCGACCGTCTACCACATGGGAGGCCCATGGTTCAAGCCCCGGGCCTCCTTGACCCGTGCGGAGCCGGCCCATGTGCAGTGCTGATGCACGCAAGGAGTCCTGTGCCACACAGGGGTGTCCCCCGCGTAGGGGAGCCCCACGCACAAGGAGTGCACCCATAAGGAGAGCCACCCAGCGCCAAGGAGGGAGCAGCCTGCCGAGGAACGGCGCCGCCCATACTTCCCATGCCGCTAACGACAACAGAAGCGGACAAAGAAACAAGACAGCAAAAAGACACAGAAAACACACAACCGGGGGAGGGGAGGGGAATTAAATAAATAAAAATAAATCTTAAAAAAAAAAAAAAAGATGGGGTTTTGAAGCCAAATAGCCTGCAGTGAGATGGCAGTAAAGATTTCACTGCTAGTGGTAGGTGTAACACAGATAATCCCTGGTAAAAGGTGCTGGTGGTGAATAGTGATGCTATATTTGTGAAAGGGAATGCACTAGCTGACTGGATGCATGAGACATTTGAAGACCTAAGGGGGAAATAAAAACTACAAGGACAACTGAATGGCTGATTGCTAAATTCAACTGATGTTCTAGAAAAAGAAAAAAAGCTGACTGTGATTAACAGTCAATTGAGGTAAGCGGACTTGGTCCAATGGATAGGGCATCTGCCTACCACATGGTTAGGTCCGCAGTTCAAACCCTGGGCCTCTTTTTATTTTATTATTTTATTTTATTTTATTTTATTTAAGATTTATTTATTTCTCTCCTCTCCCCGCCCAAGTTGTCTGTTCTCTGTGTCCATTTGCTGCGTGTTCTTCTTTGTTCGCTTCTGTTGTTGTCAGTGGCATGGGAATCTGTGTTTCTCTTTGTTGCATCATCTTGTTGTGTCAGCTCTCCGTGTGTGCAGCACCATTCTTGGGCAGGCTGCACTTTCTTTCACACTGGGTGGCTCTCCTTATGGGACGCACTCCTTGCGCGTGGAGCTCCCCTATGCGGGGACACCCCTGCGTGGCAGGGCACTCCTTGCGCGCATCAGCACTGTGCATGGGCCAGCTCCACACGGGTCAAAGAGGCCCGGGGTTTGAACCACAGACCTCCCATGTGGTAGACAGACGCCCTCACCACTGGGCCAAGTCTGCTTCCCCTGGGGCCTCCTTGACCCGTGTGGAGCTGGTCCATGCACAGTGCTGATGCGCACAAGGAGTGCCGTGCCTTGCAGGGTTGTCCACCGGTAGGGAGCCCCACGCACAAGGAGAGCCGCCCAGCGCGAAAGAAAGTGCAGCCTGCCCAAGAATGGCGCTGTGCACATGGAGAGCTGACACAGCAAGATGACGCAACAAAAAGAAACAGATTCCTGGTGCCGCTGATAAGGATAGAAGCAGTCACAGAAGAACACACAGCTAATAGACTCAGAGAGCAGACAACTGGGGCACGGGGGGCGGGGGGGACACACAAAACAAAACAAAAAACAGTCAATTGAAGGCAAATGTGAAAGTAAGAGGCCTTCTTGGTAACTTACAAAGAGGCTCTTTCGCAGCAGAAGGACAGAAAATGCTAAAGACCGGGCCCAGGAATCAATCACCAGAGTAGCCCAGCTTCAAAGGATAAACTGTCTATCAAGAGAGGTAGGTCATGTCAACAGCCAGGCCCTGACTGGTAAAGAATGAGACCCCCTGGATGGAGACAACTGAGTCAATGTCCCCCAAATCTCAAATGCCCATAATCCAGTTTAACTCCTATGATGGGTCAAATTATATCCCCCCCAAAAGATAATGTTGAAGCCCCAACCTCCAATATCTGTGAATGTGACTTTATTTAGAAATAGGGTCTTTGCAGATGTAATCAGTTAAGATAAGGTCATAGAGGATAAGAGTGGGCCCTAAATCAAATGACTGGTGAGCTTATAAGAAGGCCATGTAACAACGGACGCAGATTGGAATGATGTAATTACATGCCAACGAATATCAAAGATTGCTGGCAACCAACAGAAGCTAGGAGAGAGGCACAGAAAGATTCTCCCTCAGAGCCTCCAGAAGGAACTAACCTGTCAACACCGTGATTTCAGACTTTTGGCCTCCTAAACTGCAAGACAATACATTTCTGTTGTTTTAAATCCGTTTGTGGTCATTTGATATAGCAGCCCTAGGAAACTGCTGCACACGTTGACACTGCAAAAGTGTTCCACCCTCCATTTAAGAACTAGCACTCTCCTCTTGCTTGAAGATAATGCAAAAAACAGGATCAGAAACTATTCACATCACATGGAATGGACTACAGCATTCATTTACAGGGCTATGTCAACTTTGCCATAATATTACTAAGAGATATGGATCATCAGGACATTCTGCAGAATATCACACTGATCCACTATATTAATAACATCATGCTAATGGGGCCAGATGAGTAAGAAATGGATAGCACACTGGAGGCTTTGGTAGGACACATGCACTCCAGGGAGTGTAAGAGAAATGCTACAGATTCAGCTACCCATTCTATCTGTAAAATTCTTAGGGGCCCGGTAAGCAGGAGAATGCTAAAACATTCCATCCAAGTAAAGAACAACTAAACGGACTTTGGCCCAGTGGTTAGGGCGTCCGTCTACCATATGGGAGGTCCGCGGTTCAAACCCCGGGCCTCCTTGACCCGTGTGGAGCTGGCCCATGCGCAGTGCTGATGTGCGCACGGAGTGCCATGCCACGCAAGGGTGTCCCCCGCGTGGGGGAGCCCCAGGTGCAAGGAGTGCGCCCATGAGGAAAGCCGCCCAGCGTGCAAAGAAAGAGCAGCCTGCCCAGGAATGGCGCCGCCCACACTTCCCGTGCCGCGGACGACAACAGAAGCGGACAAAGAAACAAGACGCAGCAAATAGACACCAAACAACAGACAACCAGGGGAGGGGGGGAAATTAAATAAATAAATCTTAAAAAAAAAAAAGTAAAGAACAACTCAGTGCAACTTCCATCTCCCACCAAGAAGAGAGATGTACAACACCTGAGAATACTTCATTGGCTCTTAAACCAGGAGACATAAAATACTGCCAGTTTTGAGTGTTGCCTACACAGGAAAGAATTCTGCAGGTCCAGGTGGTGATGCAAATAACCCAAGTTATTAGGGGCACAGGTATTAGGGCATCAAAGGTAGGAAAAGATACTGTGTGGAATTTATAAAATGCCCCTAGTGGGAGAATCACAGATACCCGGGGTTGTGAAACAAAGCCATAACATTTGAAGTGGGAAATTGTATGCCTTTTTCAAAACAACCCCTCTCATGCTACTAGGCCCTAGAAGATCACTGGGACATTAAGTGACCATTTATCCAGAATTGCCCATCATTAGCTGGGTTCTCTCAGATACAGTAAATAATCAAGTTGTGTTGGCCCAGGAATCATTGATCCTAAGATCAAAGTGATACATGTAGAAGTGAGCATGTGAACGTAAGTAGGGTGAGACAGCATAAACCCTCCTATCATGCACTACTGTTGCACCAGCATTTCTTTTTCAGTTTACACCTTTGGCTATATGGGGGGGAGGGCGTATAACCAGATGACAAAGAAAAAACTCTCACCTTTTGCACAGATGGCTGTATGTAGGTTTAAGCCAAAAACAGACAGTGGCTGCACTACAGCCTTACTCAGGCGTGGGCTTGAAAGAGTGGTATGGGAAAACCCACCCAATGGACAGAGTTTTGAAGGAGTACACATAATTCTCAAATTATGTGGACAAAGTAGTGACTTGAGATTAGAATATATATAAACACAGATGCAAATATCCTGACATGCTAGTCAGGTACATGAAAAGAGAAAGATTAGTAAACTAGGGCAAACAGGTCTTAGGGTAGAGGCATGTGGATGGACAATGGAGTGGACACAAACTTGTAAGATCTCTGTATTACATGTTAAGGCTCACCAGATAACATCTACCATGAATGGGGTACTAAATCTCAAGTAGACAAAATGACTCAACCAGTGTATATCAGTACTCTTCTGTCATAGCCTCTCCAGTCCTGGCAAAAGGGGCAAATGAATGAAGGTGGCCACAGTGGCAGAGACAGACACTATGCATTGGCCCAACAACATCAACATCCACTTAGCAAGGATGATCTATGTTACTGCTGCCACCAAAAGTCTAAACTGCCAGAAACAGAGACTGACACTGAGCTTACATTATGGCACCTTCCTTTCAGGTTACCTGTATTGGGCCTTGCTACCCTGGAAAGGTGAACAATTTATTCTGACAGGAATAGGCCCATATTCCGGGTTTCTGTTTGTCTTTCCTGCCCCGAGGGCCACAGTGACCATCACCACACAAGAGTCAATGGAGTGTTTGATTCATCAGCAATGGTTATCCCAAATAACATCATGTCACATCAAGGGACATACTCTGCAGGAAAGTAAGTGCAGGAGAGGGCCCAGGAGCACGGGATTTACTGGTGGTAGAAAAAAACAGCATCATCTATAAGCTACTAACCTAAATGAACATGGAACAGCCTAATGAAAGTGAAGCTGAAGCTCAATTTGGACACAATATTTTATGAGGATAAAGTACCATCCTCCAGGATGTCTCCAGTAGTTAGAATACATGGGTCGTGGAAACAGTGAACTTTATCATCAATCCGAGTTATCCACTTGGTGAATCCATGCTTCCCATCCCTTCAATTCTGGCTTCTGCAGGGTTAGATCTTGGTTACTAAAAGAGGAACACCTCCACAGGAGACACAAGAGTCTGAAAGAACTATAAACTATGACTGCCAACTGGGCTTTTGGGGGTCCTTGTATCCAAGGTTCAGAAGGCAAAAACAGGAATTATCATTTTGGCAGGAGTAACTGACTCTGATTATCAGAAGGAAGTAGGGATATGATTCCACCAGATGAATATGTTTGGGAATCAGATAATATACTTGGGTGCCTCTGGGTACCCTATTCCCAGTTCTGACCGTAAACCAGGGGATCTTAACCAGGGGTCCACGGCAAGGGATCCATGAGCTTGAATTGAAAAACTCAACTTATCTTTATTTTCTCTGACCTCTAACTGAAATCTAGCATTTCCTTCACTCATGAATGTATGCAATAAATTACAGTCATTTATATATCACATTACAGTTGTTGCATATCTCAAAAAATCACTCATGCTCATCCATACTTCAAAATTATGATAGTTGTTAGACCTGACACTAGATCACATGTGATCACAGTCCTACTGTATACAAATTATTGTCCAACATAGTTGGACAACTATATGGCAGCACAGAATAGGTAACAAACAGAAGGAGATCTCTTGAAAGGTGTCTTTGAGCTTTGAAGTACAGTGGCGCCTTTTTTATTTTTTAAAGATTTTCTTTAAAAAAAATTTTTCCCCCTTCCCTCCTCCCACCCTGCTGTTTTTGCTGTCTGTGTTGTCTTCTCTTCTAATTTTCTTTCCTCTAGGATTCACCAGGATTCAATCCTGGGGACCTCTGAGGCGGAGAGAGTTTCCCTGTCAATTGAGCCACCTCTGCTCCTGGTTTCTGTTGCACTTCACCTTGACTCTCCCCTTGTCCCTCTTTTGATGCATCATCATCTTGATGCATGACTCACTTGCATGGGCACTGGCTTACCACGCAGGCACTCACGTGGGCACTGGTTCACTGCACGGGCACGCTTTCTCTTCTTCTTTTTCACCAGGAGGCCCCAGGGATCAAACCCAGGTCCTCCCATATGGTAGGCAGATGCTCTAACTCTTAAGCCATATATGCTTCCCTTGCAAGGATAAATTACAGGGTTGTCACAAGTTATAGAAGACTAAAATTTCACTCCGCACAGTCATAATTAATGTAACTATAACAAAACATTTTTAAAATACAAAGCAAAAAATATAAGCTCATGAAATAAAACATGCCTGAAATACATAACACATTCAACACATGCTACGTGATTATTAGCGATTTTGACTGAGCCACTTGTGTTGCAAGTTTGTTAATGTGATGATGTCAGCCATGTTTTTAGGTAATGAATCATATCAAAGAAACATAGTTATGACATTATAATTAATAACCAAAACACGAAAAATGATAGGTCAAAATTGTTTTATGTGACAAAAACAAAGACTCTTGCATATTTTATCCAGACAACATAGCTGCATTTGTTATGTACTCTTCTCAAGGGCTCGTGGCTCTTTCTCCAGGATAGATCACATGTTAGGTCACAAGGCAGGTCTCAATAAATATAAAAAGAATGAAATTAAACAAAGCACCTCCTCAGATCATAATGGAATGAAACTGGAAATCAGTAACAGACATGAAAGAGGTAAATTCACAAACGTGCAGAGGTTGAACAGCACATCCTAAATAATCAGTGGGTTGAAGAATAAACTGCAAGTGAAATTAGTAAATATACTGAGATGAATGAAATAAAAAACACTATTTATCAAAACTTACAGGATACAGCAAAGACAGTGCTGAGAGGGAAATTTATAACCCTAAATGCCTACATTTAAAAAGAAGAGGAGAGCGGGAAGGAGCGCGAGAGTGGGAGCCACAGGCAGGCGGGTACGACCCGTCTTCTGGAGCCTGGATTCAGAGGCAGTGAGGGGACACTAGGAGCAGGGACCCCCACCCTGCAGTCCCCTCGCCATCCCAGGAGCATGGGTGCGAGCTGGATGCAGGGCTCACCAAGTTCCTGTCAGCTGAATAAAAAGTGTCTGCACAGCTCTCTGCCAAAGACCCACACGGACCCCAGGGCCGGCAGAGTAGTGACGGAATCCTGCAGGAGCAGGCTGTTTCAGGAACCTACAAAGTAGGATTGATCTGGAGAGACTGCACCAAAAATAGTGCTTGCTCAAGGTAAAACTGCCAGTTTCTAACCCTGAACTCAGAAGCCTTGGGAAGGTAAATCCCTTACCCCCAGGGCTAAGGGCTGCAACACTCCCTGAGAACTGCTGGTGGAGGGGCAGCGTTCCCAAGCCCCATGTTCCCCAAACACATGAACCCCAAGCCCGTGTTCCCTAAACCCCCACAACCCACATTTCACAGACCTACGTACCCTGAGTCCACATTCTTCCGGGTCTCTGTTTCCTGAGACTAGCACTCCTAGAAATCTGGCATTGCCCTAGCCCTCCAGTCTCAGATTAACTCCAGGAATGGGAGGGTTTAGGTGGGAGGGGCAGAAGGGCTAAGGAGTACAGGTTCAATTGTCTGGCCCCCCCCTTTTTATTAAGTTTTGAGGAGCATTTCAGCTGACTTGCGGAGAGCCTAGGAATAGAGGAGAGGCAAATCTGCTGAGAGCCTGATTTACCTAAACGCCCTGGGATAGGAAACTTGGTCTGGGAGCAGGTGGAGTCAGAAAATTAACTAGCCCCCCCAGTAGCACACCTCAGGGAGAGGAACAGTAGGATATGCTTTGCAGGCTTCCAGTAGCATATTTAGGGTTCCTGGCAATGGGCGGGTGCTCTCTCTCAAGAAACAGAGATATTATTTTCTGAGGTGAGTTGGTTCACCAGGGACCCATTTGAATCTCCTATGGGAGCCCTCACACAGTCTTCCTACTGCCCTGGGAGAAAGGGAAGTGAGGAAGGGAGAAAGAGGGAAGGTCAGACTCCTAGGCAGTTTATTCTATTGCAAAGAGGATTCCTTGCCTGAGGCCTTGTCTGGTCTTTTTTGTTGGTTTCTTTTCTTGTTTTTTCTTCCTCCTTATCCCCTCACAGTCCTTTTATTTCTTTTTTTCCTTTCTCTTTTCCTTGCTTGCTTTTTTCCCCCTCCTCCTTTTCTCCATCCCCCCCACCTTCTTTTTTCTTTTTTTATATTAGAACATTTCTTATTTGCTGTGCTTCCTCATCCTCAATTTCCTCTTTTCTGTGTGTACTGATTTTGGCTAACAACACTAACCCCTTTCCTTTACATCTTTCTATCCTCCATCATTTATTGTTTCTCTTACATTCCACCTCTCTTTGTTTAGCCTCCAATATTTGATTGTATCTCTAATAACTCTATTCTGATTTCTATCTTTTATTCACTCTTTATATTATTGTCCTTTCTTCTCTCTTTCCCTCTCTCCTGACCACACTGGTCTTTTAATTCATAGTATATTCCTTCCCATATTCAGTTTAATATCTCATTATAGGTACTCCACCTTTTTACTATTATAACTCTACACAGCTTACATGAGTTCGGTATCCATTCTGCTACATCTCACATGATTCGTCTACTATCATTCACTATCAATACTACTATTATACTTTTCTTTTCTTACCCCTCTTGCTTTCTTTGGCCCTAATACTTTCATTCAAGGGAACTTAGCCAACAAAAAGGACATAGAATAAGAAGAACAAAGTGACAAAGAGAAGCTCTAACACGCACACAAGAACAACTAATTAAACCCCAAGATGAAGAAGCTAATCAATTGCATAAACCCAACAAGATAAAATGATGAGACAGCAACAAAAAACTACAGACCATACCAATAATCAAAAAAACATGGCCCAATTCAATGAACAAACTAAAAACCAGGAAGAGGAGTGGAACATCAAACAACTAATTGAAGCTCCCAAACATGTCTCATGGACCAATTTAATGAAGTGAAGGAAGAGATTAAGCATATTAAGACTTGGAGAGCATACAAAAGAAACTGTAATCATATACAAAAAGATAACAGTTGGCCCTACTTTGGAGTTTGTGTTTCAGTGTGATGGAGCTGGACTCAGATGTGATCTTTGTCCACAAGTCTCTCTTGTTACTTTTACCGGAACTGTAGTTGGTGCTGGGGTTTAATGTATACCCAGGGGACCTGAATCTCTGGACTGACCATGTGATAGCCAGGCCCTGAGCCTTAACAGACTTCAGTTCCTACACTCTGGTTTACTGGACTTACCCCACTCAGCTAACATGGAGGTAAAGAAGGTCAACCACCACACCAGGGAGCCAAGAGTGCCTACAACTGAAAGCAGGAGGATTGCATCCAGCATCCATGTGGAATCTAAGCCCCCTCTTGATATAGATGTGGAGTGGATACAACCATGGTCCACAGGATGGAGGAATAGAGTATGGATTAGAGTGGACTTACTGATATTCTATTCATGAACTATTGTGATTAGTAATTGAAGAAAATGTGGCATTTGTGTGGAGAAAGTGGCCATGGTGGCTGCTGGGGGTAGGGAGTGGGAGGAAGAGATGTGATGTGGGGCATTTTCGGGGGTTGGAATTGTCCTGGCTGGTGTTGCAGGGACAGTTACCAGACATTGTCTGTCCTCCCATGGCCCACTGGGTGGACTGTGGGAGAGTGTGGGCTATGACGTGGACCACTGACCATGAGGTACAGCGGTGCTCAGAGATGTATTCACCAAATGCAATTAATGTCTCATGATGATGGAGGAGGTTGTTGTTACGGGGGGAGAAGTGGGGTGAGGGGGTTGGGGTTATATGGGGACCTCATTTTTTTTTTTTTTCATATTTTTTTAATGTAACATTAAAAAAATAAATAAAGACAAAAAAAGAGATAACAGATATGATGGGGATCAACAGCACAATCGAAGAAATCAAAAATACACTCTCGGCAAATAACAGCAGATTTGAAGAGGCAGAGGAAAGAATTAGCGATGTGGAAGACAGTATATCTGAAATCAAACAGATGGTAGAATTGATTGATAAGAAGATAGAAAAAATCCAGCAGAGACTTAGGGACCTGAATGACAATGCAAAAAACACAAACATATGCATTATAGGCATCCGAGAAGGAGAAGAGAAGGGAAAGGGCATAGAAGGGGTGTTGGAGGAAACAATGGCTGAAAACTTCCCAAACCTATCGAGAAAGATGGATGTACATTTCCAGGAAGCAAAATGCACTGCGAACAGCATAAATCCCAACAGGCCTACCCCAAGACATATACTTGTCAAATTATCCAATGCTCAAGACAAAGAGAAAATACTAAAAGCAGCAAGAGAAAAGAGAACCATTACATACCAGGGAGGTTCTATAAGATTAAGTGCTGATTTCTCACCTGAAACCCTGGAGACAAGAAGGCAGTGGTATGACATAGTCAAGGTACTAAAAGAAAAGAATCTCCAACCAAGAATACTCTATCCAGCAAAGCTAGCATTCAAAAACGAAAGAGAGTTCAAAACAGTCACAGATAAACAGAAACTAAGAGAGTATGTCAATAAGAAACCTGCCCTTCAAGAAATACTAAAGGGAGTTCTGCAGGAGGAAAGAAAACAACAGGACAGACAGAGCTGGAAGAGAGTGTAAGAACAACTAAAACAACAAAAAGAGGAAAAAAAGTCAAACACATGACAAACACAAATCCAAAGACAATATGGCTAATATATGTAATTCCTTGAAAGTAATAACATGAATGTCAATGGATTAAACTCATCTGTTAAGAGATACAGATTGGAAGATTGGATATGGAAATATGACCCATCTTTATGCAGTCTACAAGGAACACATCTTAGACCCAGGGGTTCAAGGAAATTGAAAGTGAATGGCTAGGGAAGCGGACTTGGCCCAGTGGTTAGGGCATCTGTCTACCACATGGGAGGTCTGCGGTTCAAACCCCAGGCCTCCTTGACCCATGTGGAGCTGGCCCACATGCAGTGCTGATGGGCGCAAGGAATGCCGTGCCACGCAGGGGTGTTCCCTGCGTAGGGGAGCCCCACGTGCAGGAGTGCGCCCCATAAGGAGAGCCACCCAGCATGAAAGAAAGTGCAGCCTGCCCGGGAATGGTGCCGCACACAGGGAGAGCTGACATAACAATATGACTCAACAAAAAGAAACACAGACTCCCGTGCCGCTGACAACAACAGAAGCGGACAAAGAAGAACACACAGCAAATGGATACAGAGAACAGACAACTGGGGGGGGGGGGAAAGGGAGAGAAATAAAATAAATAAATAAATAAATAAATAAAAGAAGAAAGCGAATGGGTAGAAAACAATCTTACAGGCAAACAATAACCAAAAAAAAGGGCAGGAGTAGCTATATCAATATCGAACAAAATAGACTTTAAATGAAAAACTACTGTGAGAGACAAAAATGGACACTACATATTAGGGAAAGGGATAATCTCTCAAGAAGAAAGAAAAATTATAAACATTTATGCCCCTAACAAGGGTGCCTCCAAATACGCGAGGCAAACACTGGAGAAACTAAGGTAAGGAATAGATGCCTCTACAATTATAGTGGGGAACTTTAACACACCACTATCACCACTGGACAGAACATCTCAAAAGAGAATCAATAAAAAAAACAAAGACTTTGAGCAATATATTAGAGGACCTGGACCTAAACAGACATAAACAGAACATTACACCCAAATACAGCAGGATATACATTCTTCTCAAGTGCACATGGATCATTCTTAAAGACAGACCACATGCTAGGCCACAGAGAAAGTCTCAATGGGAAGCGACATGGCCCAGTGGTTAGGGCGTCGGTCTACCACATGGGAGGTCTGTGGTTCAAACCCTGGGCCTCCTTGACCAGTGTGAAGCTGGCCCATGCGCAGTGCTGATGCGCGCAAGGAGTGCCCTGCCACGCAGGGGTGTTCCCTGCGTAGGGGAGCCCCACGTGCAGGAGTGTGCCCCATAAGGAGAGCCGCCCAGCGTGAAAGAAAGTGCAGCCTGCCTAAGAATGGGGCTGCCCACACGGAGAGCTGACACAACAAGATGATGCAACCGAAAGAAACACAGATTCCTGTGCTGCGGACAAAGAAGCGGACAAAGAAGAGGCAGCAAATAGACACAGAGAACAGACAACTGGGGTGGGGGGAAGGGGAGAGAAATAAATAAATAAACAAATCTTTAAAAAAAAGTCTCAATGAATTCAGAAAGAATGAAATCATACAAAATAATTTCTCTGACTAGAGTGGAATGAAGCTGGAAATCTGCAAGGGCCAGAGACCCAGATTTGGCACCAAGATATGGAAATTAAACAACATACTCTTAGAAAAACAGTGGGTCAAGGAGGAAATCTCAATAGAAATCAATAGCTACCTTGAAATGAATGAAAATGATAACACAACATTTCAAAACTTATGGGATGCAGCAAAACCTGTACTGGAAGGGAAATTCATAGCCATAAATTCATACATCAAAAAAGAAGAGCTAAAATTGAAGAACTAACTGCACAATTGGAGGAACTAGTAAAAAAACAACAACAAACTAACCCCAAAGAAAGAAGAAAGAAATAACAAATATAAGAGCAGAACTAAATGAAATAGAAAATAAGAAAGCACTAGAAAAATAAAACAAAGAGCTGGTTCTTTAAGAAGATCAATAAAATTGAGAAACCCTTAGCTAGGCTAACAAAGAAAAAGAGATGATGCAAATACACAAAATAAGAAATGAGAAAGGGGATATCACCACTGACCCCACTGAAATAAAGACTATCATAAGAGGATACCTGAAAAACTATATTCCAACAAAAATGACAATTTAGAGGAAATGGACAAATTCCTAGAAACACATAAGCAGCCTACACTGACCAAAGAAGAAATGGATGATCTCAACAAACCAATAACAAGTAAAGAAATCGAATCAGTCATTAAAAACCTCCCAACTAAGAAGAGCCCAGGGCCAGATGACTTCATAGGTGAATTCTACCAAACATTCCAGAAAGAACACCAGTCTTGCTTAAACTCTTCCAAAAAATCAAAATAGAAGGAACATTGCCTAACTCATTTTATGATGCCAACATTACCCTAATACCAAAGTCAAACAAAGACCCCACAAGAAAGGAAAAGCACAGACCAATATCTCTAATGAACTTAGATGCAAAAATCCTCAACAAAATACTTGCTAATCGTATTCAACAACACATTGAACGAATTATACATCACAACCAAGTCTGTTTCATCCTGGTATGCAAGGATGGTTCAACATAATAAAATCAATTAATACACTACACCATATAAACAGATTGAAGGAAAAAAATCACATGATCATATCTATAGATGCAGAAAAAGCATTTGACAAAATACAGCACCTTTTCTTGATAAAAACAATGCAAAAGATAGGAATAGAAGGAAACTTTCTGAACATGATAAAGGGTATATATGAAAAACCCACAACCTACATCATTTACAATGGCAAAATCCTAAAACCTTTCCATCTAAGAGCAGGACCAAAACAAGGATGCCCACTATCATCCGTTGTATTTAACATTGTGTTAGAAGTACTTGCTCGAGCACTGAGGCAAGAACCAGATATAAAAGGGATCCAAATAGGAAAGGAAGAAGTCAAAATTTCACTGTTTGCAGATGACATGATCCTATACATAGAAAGCCCAGAGAAGTCTACAACAAAGCTTCTAGAACTTATAAATGAGTTCAGTAAAGTGGCAGGTTATAAGATCAATGCGTAAAAATCAGTAGCATTTCTGTACACCAATAATGAGCAATCTCAGGAGGAAATCAAGAAAAAAATACCATTTACAATAGTAAATTAAAAAATCAAGTACCTAGAAATAAATTTAACTAAAGATGTAAAAGACTTATACACTTATACACAACACTGTTAAAGGAAATCAATGAAGACCTAAATACATGGAAGAATATTCCCTGTTCATGGATAAGAAGACTAAATATTATTAAGATGTCTATCCTATCAAAACTGATCTACAGATTCAACGCAATCCCAATAAAAATCAACACAGCACTTTTTAATGAGCTAGAAAAACTAGCTATGAAATTTATTTGGAAAGGAAAGAGGCCTCAAATAGCCAAAGACATATTGAAAAAGAAAAATGAAATTGGAGGAATCACACTACCTGACTCAAGACATACTACAAAGCTACAGTAGTGAAAACAACATGGTATTGGCACAAGGACAAGGACAGACTCACTGACCAATGGAACCAAATTGAGAGTTCTGATATAGATCCTCATATATACACTCACTTGATATTTGACAAGACTACCAAGCCCACTCAACTGGGAGAGAATGGCCTCTTCAACTAATGGTGCCTAGAGAATTGGGATATTCATATGCAAGAGAAGGAAACAGGATTACCATCTCACACCTTATACAAAAATCAACTCAAGATGGATCAAGGACCTAAATGAAGAGCCAAGACCATAAAGACCTTGGAAAACAATGTAGGGAAGCATCTACAGGACCTTGTAGTAGGAAATGGCTTCATGAATTTCACACCCAAAGCACGAGCAGCAAAATAACAGATAAATGGGACTTCCTCAAAAGTAAAGCCTTTTAGGGAAACGGACTTTGGCCCAGTGGTTAGGGCGTCCGTCTACCACATGGGAGGTCTGAGGTTCAAGCCCCGGGCCCCCTTGACCCGTGTGGAGCTGGCCCATGCGCAGTGCTGATGCGCGCAAGGAGTGCCTTGCTACACAAGGGTGTCCCCCGCGTAGGGGAGCCCCACGCGCAAGGAGTGCACCCATAAGGAGAGCTGCCCAGCGCGAAGGAGGGAGCAGCCTGCCCAGGAATGGCGCCGCCCACACTTCCCGTGCCGCTGACGACAACAGAAGCGGACAGAGAAACAAGACGCAGCAAAAAAGACACAGAAAACAGACAACCGGGGGAGGGGAGGGGAATTAAATAAATAAAAAAATAAATCTTTAAAAAAAAAAAAAAAAGTAAAGCCTTTTGCGCTTCAAAAGAGTTTGTCAAGAAAGTGAAAAGAGGCGGTGGACTTGGCCCAGTGGTTAGGGCATCTGTCTACCACATGGGAGGTCCACGGTTCAAACCCTGGGCCTCCTTGATCCGTGTGGAGCTGACACATGTGCAGTGCTGATGCACGCAGGGAGTGCCCTGCCACGCAGGGGTGTCCCCCACATAGGGGAGCCCCACACGCAGGAAGTGCGCCCCATAGGGAGAATCGCCCAGTGCGAAAGAGAGTGCAGCCTGCCAAGGAATGGTGCCGCACACACAGAGAGCTGACACAGCAAGACAGTGAAACAAAAAGAAACACAGATTCCACAGACACAGAGAACAGACAACCGGGGGGGTGGGGGGGAAGGGGACAGAAATAAATAAACAAACAAACAAATAAATAAATAAAAGAAAGTGAAAAGAAAGTCTACCCAATTGGAGAAAATATTTGGTAACCATATATCTGATAGGAGACTTATATCCTGCATATACAAAGAACTCCTATATCTTGAAAATAAAAAGCAAAACAGCCCATTTAAAAAATGGGAAAAAGATTTGAACAGACGCTTCTCCAAAGAAGAAATACAAATGGCTAAAAAGCACATGAAAGAATGCTCAAAATCACTAGCTATTAAGGAAATGCAAATCAAAACTACAATGAGATACCATCTTACTCCCATAAGACTGGCAGCTATCAAAAAAACAGAAGACTGCAAGTGCTGGAGAGGATGTGGAGGAATGGGAACACTCATCTACTGCTGATGGGAATGCAGAAGGATCCAGCCATTCTGGAGGACTGTTTGGCTGTTTCTCAAAAAGTTAGCTATAGATTTGCCATATGACCCAGCAATTCCACTGCCAGGTATATACCCAGAAAATAAGGACACAAACCAATAAATGTACACCAATGTTCATAGCAGCATTATACACTATTGCCAAAAGTTGGAATCAACCCAAATGCCCATCAATGGAAGAATGGATAAATAAAATGTGGTACATACATACAGTGGAATACTACTCAGCTATAAGAAGGAATACAGTACAAATGCATGTGATAACATGGATGAATCTTGAGGACCTTATGTTGAGTGAAGCAAGCCAGGCATTGAAAGACAAATACTACATGACCTCTCTGATATGAAACAAGCAAACCAAGCTGTCTCAGAGAGCTAGAGACTGGAAGATAGGCTTAAAGGAATTTGCGGGGGGGGGGGGGGGGAGAGGAAGGTTGTGAGTTGACACCTACATGGGTGAAGTCTATGATAACCTGGAGGTAAGATTTGTACAGGGAGGGGATAAGATGGGGGGATAGAGATACCTTTGGGTAGGGCTTTGTGGGCTTGAGAGGGGCTAGGGTTGGGAGGATGGGTCAGATCGCCGAAGGAATTGGGGGAAGGAGGGGGGGAACAGGTGAATATGGGAGACTGTTAGGTATATGGTTGAAACTATAATGTTGAGAAAACTCTTTAGAAAATATAATAATTATGTGTTTAAGGTGCTTAAGTGGGGGGGCATCTGGTACAGGGGCAGGCTTCTCGGGAGTGTGTGAGTGCTCATTTTGTCACAATGTGTTATATCATCGGGTGGAGACCCATACAATGAGTATGAAGGTGTACCCACATCCTGGGGAGACCTGATGTTCTCAAACAGAGGGAATTGTGTCTCTCAAGAGAACTGGGGGTTCCAATCAGTTAGGGCAGTCTAGTATGTCAAGCCCTCAGCATTGTTGCAAGTATCTGTAAATCTGATCCCTCAAATAGTGAAGATTTGATTGTCACTGTGGTCCTGAGGGGAGGGGGAGAGAGGTATATAATGATGGAAGCAGGGCAACTGGGGGGCAATGGAAGGGCTCCATAAGATCATGTAATGATGGATACTGGACACGTTAACTTACACCAAAATTGTACAAAATTCTAAAGCTAAAATGTAAACCATAATAAAAAACATAAGGAAACTAAAAATTTAAAAATGTGTACAGTCTAAATTATATACCATAATGTAAACCAAAATGGAACCATGTTTGGTAGCTATATTTCAAAATCTGTACATCAGCTGTAGCAAATATACCATGAACATGTAAAAAGATCATTGCTGGGGAAAGGGGCAAAGGGTTTGATGTTGGATATATGGGAGTCCCCCATATTGCATGTGTGAATTACTGTGATCTAAAACTTTTCTGAAGACAAGATTAAGAATTAGAAAAAAAAGACAGGATGTAGACACTGAGGAAGAAATCAAAGTGCCTTACCACTGTACATACCGGGCAATACCTATTACAGTAATGAAAGGCAAAACATTAAAAACAAAGCTTTATAATAATTTTCATTTTTTAAATACATCAACTTATTTTTACTTTATTTTAGTATGTAGCCTATTTCTAAACTTTAAACCCATCACTATATTTCAATTTCCTATTAACTGAATTTGGCATTATATTAGGCTTCATTGTTGAAGAAGTTTTGGACCACAGTGAGGTTCAACTATGGCAGGGGAGGAACACTGGTGTGGGGTGTTATTCATGGGGGACATAAGGGTAGGAGGGAGTTCTCCAGGGCATGTATATAGGGGATATAAAAATGTTCTGATAGGGAAACGGACTTTGGCCCAGTGGTTAGGGCGTCCGTCTACCATATGGGAGGTCCGCGGTTCAAACCCCGGGCCTCCTTGACCCGTGTGGAGCTGGCCATGCGCAGTGCTGATGCGCGCAAGGAGTGCCCTGCCACGCAAGGGTGTCCCCGGCGTGGGGGAGCCCCACGCGCAAGGAGTGCGCCTGTGAGGAAAGCCGCCCAGCGTGAAAAGAAAGAGCAGCCTGCCCAGGAATGGCGCCGCCCACACTTCCGTGCTGCTGACGACAACAGAAGCCGACAAAGAAACAAGACGCAGCAAATTGACACCAAGAACAGACAACCGGGGGAAGGGGGAAATTAAATAAAATAAATAAATCTTTAAAAAAAAAAAAAAAAAAGCATTAAAAAAAAAAAAAAAATGTTCTGATATATGTTGGGTATTTTCATAGTAGTTACAGTTACAAATGTCAACTGAGGGAGTGCTGAATTCCTACCCAGGGGAGTTCTGTTACATTCCCCAATGGAATAGCAGTAATCCCTCAAGTGCAACAGCAAAAACCAACAAGGAAGGATGGTCCAATAATGAGCCCTTGATACTGATGACTATGCTTATGAGCCTGTGTGCCTGAAATATGCAGTAGGCCTAGAGCTGCAGGATGCCTAAGAGCTACCTCTTGAGAGCCTCCATGTTGCTCAAATGTGGCCACTCTCCAAGCCAAACTCAGCAAGTAAATGCATTACCTTCCCCCCAGCATGGGACATGACTCCCGGGGATGAGCCTCCCTGGCACCAAGGAATTACTACCAGTCACTAGTTGGTGATGCAACTAGAAAGAGACCTTGAATAAAAGGGTCAACTCAGACCAGCAGAATATCTCAGTCTACATGTAGGATCATGTGTTAAAAACTGCTTTTTGACCTTGAATAAAAGGGGGAAAGGGCAAAGACAAATGAGTTTATATGGCTAAGAGTCTTCAAAAAAGAGCTGGGAGGTCATCAGAGGGGTCACGCTTATGCACGCCTCAGCATACCTCAGCAGGACCCAGAGAAAGCCAAAGTAGATACAACCCTAGGTACTGGTTCTCCTGAAGGCTACGGAGATCCACAGGGTATACAGGTACTGGTTCTACTGAAGGCTACGGAGACCCACAGGGCATATGGTCATGGCACATGGATTTGGAGTTCTGTGCCATGTCTGAGGGCCCTACTTTGGAATTTGTGCTCCTAAGTGTGATGGAGCTAGACTCAGATGTGACCTTTCTATACATGCCTCTTCTGTCACTTTCACTGAACCTGTGGTTGGCACTAGGGATGGTGTATACTCAAGGAACTTGAATCTCTGGACTGCCCATGTGGCAGCTGGGCCCTGAGGCTCAGCAGAGTTGCAACTCCTACTCTCTGGTTCATTGGACTTACCCAGGTCAGCTAACATGGAGGTGATGATGGTCAACCACCACACCAGGGACTCAAGAGTGCCTACAACCGCAAGCAGAAGAATTGCATCCATCATTCCATGTGGAATCTAAGCCCTCTCTCGATATAGAGGTGGAGTGGACATTGCTATCCCATGATCCACAGAATGGAGGAATGAAATATGGATTAGAGTGGACTTACAAAAAAAAAAAAAAAAAAAAGGCTAAAATCAAAGATCTAAAGACAAACTGAAGAAACTAGAGAAAGAACAGCAAACCATTCCCAAAGCAAGCAAAGGAAAAAAATAAAAAAGATTAGAGCAGAAATAAATAAAATTGAGAACAAAAAAAAAACAACAGAGAAAAGCAACAAAACCAAAAATTGTTTCTTTTTCTTTCTTCAAGATTTATTTATTTCTCCCTGCTTCCTCCATAGTCTGCTCTCTGTGTCCATATGCTGTATCTGCTTGTATTCCCATAAGACAGTTCTGGGAACCAATCTGGGGACCTTCCAGAGTGGAAGAGAGGCAGTCGTTCTCTTGTGCCACCTCAGCTCCCTGGTCTGCTGTGTCTTCTATTGTCTCTCCTGTATATCTTTTTGTTGTATCATCTTGCTACATCAGCTCTCTGCGTGGGCCAGCACTCCTGCACAGGGCAGCATCCCACATGGGATGGCACTCCTACACAGGGCAGCACTCCTGCGCTGCAGCACTCCACATGGGCCAGCTCACCACACAGGCCAGCTTGCCTTCACCAGGAGGCCCCAGGTATTGAACCCTGGACCTCCTATATGGTAGACGGGAGCCCAACTGCTTGAGCCACATTCGCTTCCCAAAAGTTGGTTCTTTGAGAAGATCAATAAAATTGACAAATCCTTAGCTAGACTAACAGAAAAATGATAGAAAATGCAAATAAATAAAACCAGAATTGAAAAGGGGGGAAGTTATGACTGGCCCTATAGAAATAAAAATCATAAGAGGACATTATAAAAAACTGCATGGGGAAGCAGATGTGGTTCAAGTGATTGGGCTCCCATCTACCATATGGGAGGTTCAGGGTTCAATTCCCAGGGCCTTCTGGTGAAGGCAAGATGGCCCACACAGAGAGCTGGCCCACGCAGGAGTGCTAGCCTGTATGGAGAGCTGGTGCAGCAAGATGATGCAACGAAAGGAGGCACAGAGGAGAGACAAAAAGAGACACAGTAGACCAGGGAGCTGAGGTGGCGCAAGGGATTGAGCACCTCTCTCCCACTCTGGAAAGTCCCAGGATCAATTCCTGGTGCCACCTAGAGAGAAGACAAGCAGACACAGAAGACGATGCAGAGAATAGACACAGAAAGACAGTGAGCGTAAAACACCAGGGGTGAGGGGTGGGGGGGTGGAGAATAAGTAAATAATTTTTTTTTAAAAAAACAACAACCATATGGCAGCAAAGTAGACAACCTAGATGAAATGGACAAATTCCTAGCAATGCAAAACCTACCTACACTGGCACTACAAGAAATATAAGAAATTAACAAACAATCACATTTAAAGAGATTGCACCAGTCATCAACAATCTCCGAACAAAGAAAAGTCCAGGAAAAGTCCATAAAAATGGAGACACACAGACACACACAGAAAAACGGAGCTCTTCCATATTTTATCCGGCCCCGTGAGAGAAGACTCCAGGTTTGTCTACAGAGACAGAGCTACTCCTACAGACTTGAGAGAGGGGGCTCAGGAAGAGTCAAGGCCTATGCCTGACTGCCCACAGCTGAGCTACAGGAGACAATAGATTCTGGAGGGGAAGGCACAGATCTCAGCAGAAATTGACAGCCATCTTGCTTTGCCATGTGGCTGGACAACAGGATCAACAGTAGCTGACTCTAATGGTGCCCTGATTTGACATTTCATGGCCTCATAACTGTAAGCTTTTACCCCAAATAAATCCCCTTTATAAAAGCCAACCCATTTCTAATACTTTGCATCGGCAGCCCTTTGGCAAACTAACACAGTCATTAATTCACCCTAGTCTTCTCCTCAGTCCCTCAAGATTCAAAGTCCTGTTGGGAACATGCCAGTTGGTCTGCTTAGACTGAGGGCCTACCCCTAGCCAGTGAAGAATTAGGAGGGGAAGGAATGTCCTTCTCAAGGTTCTATAGAAGTGTCCTCAAAGAAGTGATGAGCAGAAATGGGAAGAGAACTTGGATATTGGGTGACCAACAACCCACTCTACTAGTACCTACTTCATAAGTGGAGAGAGAGAGTTATAAACATAAGCAAAGGAAAAATCAGAAAGGCTATGCATGATAACAGCAGCAGGCTTGTAAATGTTTAACACATGGCTCTCTAGAAAGGAAAAAAACAACAATAGCAGCTCTGATTTGTAGTGTTCACCTATTTCTGTGTGTAAATATTCCAACCATGGCCAATTTCAATCTACCAACATGACATCACTGAATGTAAACTTGGGAAAAGATGTCATCATTATACAGCATCTCCACCATACAGCTACAATAGGTGTAAATAACCTCAGATAGTAATAAAACACAGCAGAATAACTAGGAAGTAATGGGATTTGGGGAAAAGAAAAAAGTCCAGGACCAGATGGCTTCACAGGTGAATTCTAACAGGCATTTCGAGAAGAATTAACACCAATCTTTTTTAAACTCTGTCAAAAAAAAATACATAAGGCGGCAGACTTGGCCCAGTGGTTAGGGCGTCCATATACCACATGGGAGGTCCGCGGTTCAAATCCTGAGCCTCCTTGACCCGTGTGGAGCTGGCTCATGCACAGTGCTGATGCGTGCAAGGAGTACCCTGCCATGCAGGGGTGTCCCCCGCGTAGGGGAGCCCCACACACAAGGAGTGCACCCCGTAAGGAGAGCCGCCCAGCGCGAAAGAAAGTGCAGCCTGTCCAGGAATATTGCCACACACACAGAGAGCTGACACAAGATGACGCAACCAAAAGAAACACAGATTCCCGTGCCGCTGACAAGAACAGAAGCGGACAAAGAAGAGGCAGCAAATAGACACAGAGAAAAGACAGCTGGGGTGGGGGGGGAAGGGGAGAGAAATAAATAAATTAAATAAATCTTAAAAAATAATAAGAGGAGGGAAAATTACCCACCACATCTTATGAAGCCAACATCATCCTAATACCAAAGCCAGATAAAGATACTACAAGAAAATAAAATTACAGATCAATCTCTCTAATGAACATAGATACAAAAGTTCTCAACAAAATACTTGCAAATAGAATCCAACTGTATATCAAAAGACTTATACACTGGAAAGTGGCTTTGGCTCAAGCAGTTTGGCTCCCTTCTACCATATGGGAGGCCCTGGGTTTGCGTACCCGGGCTTCCTTGTGAAGGCAAGCTGGCCCGTGCACCGTGGAGAGTTGACACACCAAGATAATCCAACAAAGGGAGACAAGTAGATACAAAAAAAAAATGAGCAGCAAATCAACACAGAGAAGAGACAGCAAAGAAACGAACAAGCCACAAGGTGGGAATTATTAAAAAAAAAAAAAAAAGACATACACCATGGGAAGCAGATGTGGCTCAAGGCGTTGAGTGCCTGCTTCCCACATGGGAGGTCCCAGGTTCAGTTCCCAGTACCTCCTAAAAACAAACAAGCAAACACACAAAAAAAAAACAACTCAGGGGAGCAAATGTGCCTCAGTGATCGAGCCCTGGCTTCCCACTTATGAGGTCCCAGGCTCAATCCTTGGAACTGGTACCTCAAAAAAAAAAAAAAAAAAAAAAAAAGACTTATACACCACGACTAAGTGGGATGCATTCCTGGTAAGCATGGGTGGTTCAACATAAGAAAACCAATTAACATAATACACTTCATTAACAAAATGAAGGGAAAAAAAAACCCACATGATCATCTTGATCAATGCAGAAAAGGCATCTGACAAAATCCCCCAACCTTTCTTGATAAAAAAACACTTCAAGAGAAAGCACTAGAAAGAAAATCCCTCAATATGATAAAGGGCATATGTGAAAAACCCACAGTCAACATCATATTCAATGGGGAAAAGTTTAAAACTTTCCCTCTAAAATCTGGAACAAGACAAGGATACCCACTGTCAGCACTATTAGTCAACATTGTGCCTCTTCCCTTAGCTGATTTTTATCAATATCAATAATCTGTAACCATGAATTTGATGGTTAGGTTCATGTGTCAACTTGGCCAGGTAATGGTGCCCAGTTGTTTAGTCAAGCAAGTACTGGCCTGTTACTCTGAGGACATTTCATGGACTTAAATCATCAGTAAGTTCATTGCATCAACAGCTGATTACATCCACAATCAACTGGTAAATGTTTTTAGCTCATATTTGTCTCACAGTAGAAATCTGTACCTATCCTGCGATCATTTCCCCAGTTTCAGAATGCATAACTGGAATAGACATACTCAGCAACTGGCAGAATCCCCACATTGGTTCTCTGACTTGTGGAGTGAGGGTTTTTAAGGTAGGAAAGGCCAAGTGGAAGGCACCAGAACTGCCCCTACCTAGCAAAATGGTAAGTCAAAGCAATACTAGATGCCTGGAGGGACTGCAAAGATTAATGCCACCATCAGGGACTTGAAGGATTCAGTGTTGGTGATTCCTACGCATCCCCATTCAACTCTATTCAGCCTGTACAAAAAACAGATGGGTCGTGGAGGATGACAGTGGATTATCATAAACATAACCAGGTGGTGACTCCAATTGCAGCTGATGTTCCAGATGTTGTATCATTGCTTGAGCAAATAAACACATCCCCTGGTAGCTGGTATGCAGCTACTCATCTGGCAAATGTTTTTTCTCAATTACCATTAGTAAAAACCACCAGAAAACGTTTGCTTTCAGCTGGTAAGGCCAGCAATATACCTTCACTGTCCGACCTCAGGGAACTATCAACTCTCCAGCCCTATGTCATAATATTGCCTTGAGGGACCTTGATTGGCTCTCCCTCTCACAAGACATCACACTAGTCCATTATATTGATGATATCATGTTGACTGGACCTGGTGAGCAAGAAGTAGCAACCACTCTAGACTTATTGGTAAGGCATTTGTGTGTCAGAGGATGGGAGATAAATCCAACAAAAATACAGAGGCCTTCTACATAGGTGAAATTTCTAGGTGTCCAGTGGTGTGGGGCATGTCGAGGTATCCCTTCTAAAGTGAAGGGTAAGTTGTTGCATTGGGCCCTTCCTATGACTAAAAAAAAGGTACAATGCCTAGTTGGACTCTGGATTTTGGAGACAACAAATCCCTCATTTGGACATACTACTCCAGCCCATTTATTGAGTGACCAGAAAAGCTGCTAGTTTTGAGTGGGGACTGGAACAAGAGGAGGCTATGCAACAAATCAGATTGCCATGCAAGATGCTCTGCCACTTGGGCCATATGATTCAGCAGATCCAATGGTGTTGGAAGTATCAGTGAAAAACACAGATGCCGTCTAGAGCCTTTAGCAGGCCTCTATAGGTGAATCACAATGCAGATTCCTACTGGAGAAAAGCCCTATCATCCTCTGCAGCTAACTACTCTTACTTTGAAAAAAAAGCTTTTGGCCTTCTACTGAGCCTTAGTAGAGACTGAATGCTTAAACATGGGTCATCAAGTTACCATGGGACCTGAGTTGCCTATCATGAGCTGGTTGTTGTCTAACCTGCCAAGCTATCAAGTTTGGCATGCACAGCAGCACTCCATCATAAAATAGAAGTGGTATATGTGAGACAGGACTTGAGCGGCACAAGTAAGTTACATGGGGAAGTGGCCCAAACGCCCATGGCTCCCATTCCTGCCACATTACCATCCCTTTCCCAATCCACAGATATGGCCTCTTGGGGAGTTTCTTAAAATCAGCTGACTGAGGAAGAGTAAACTTGGGCCTGGCTTACAGATGGTTCATGCAGGTACCAATGAAGGGGGACAACTGAAGCACTGCAGCCCCTTTCTGGGATGTCCCTGAAGGCCAGTGGTGAGAGGGAGACCTCCCAGTGGATGGAACTTTGAGCAGTGCACCTGGTTGTTCATTTTGCTTGGAAGGAGAAATGGTCAGAGGTGCATCTGTAAAGAATGTAGTGATAAATATGAACAACGACCATACGAACAGTTACAAATATGGGGACTTTAATGTTTATGACTATTCTTCCTTATTTTATGTTTGTATATGTATACATAAATACCTTTGTTTTCTTTCCTATCTTACTCCCCTATCACATGACATATAAGTTGTATTAGTTTGTTATAATATTTAAGTTACAGGATATCAAGTTTAAGAGTGAATATTGCCCAAGGATTTGCACCCTGTCCTGGAGAGATTCAGTGTGTTTCTGGTTGTATGCAGGATAGTTGATTATTTTTAGGTGGAAAATATGTCTGCTTTTTTTTTTTTAAATTTTTATTTAGAGATTATATATGGTTTAAAGTGATGAGTACAGCTGCTAAGATGATAAGGTAAGGACTGTGGTTAGGTTCATGTGTCAACTTGGCCAGTTGTTTGGTCAAGCAAGTACTGTCCTAATTGTTACTAAGTGGACATTTCATGGACTTAAATCATCAATAAACTGATTTCATCTATGGCTAATTACATCTACAATCAACTGAGGAGATTGCTGTCAGCAATGAGAGAGGTCTTATCAAATCAGGTGGATGCTTTAAAAAGAGAAGTAATGATTATATTGTGGTAACATATATACAACATAAAATTTACTTTTTTAGCCATTTTAAAATATACAAATCAGTGGATTAATTGTATTAGTAATGTTGTGTTGGAAGCAGACTTAGCCCAATGGGTAGGGCATCTGCCTACCACATGGGAGGTCCGTGGTTCAAACCCCAGGCCTCCCTGACCTGTGTGGAGCTGGCCCATGCGCAGTGCTGATGCATGCAGGGAGTACCATGCCATGTAGGGGTGTCCCTAGCATAGGGGAGCCCCATGCGCAAGGAGTGCACCCCATAAGGAGAGCCGTCCAGCATGAAAGAAAGTGCAGCCTGCCCAAGAATGGCACCGCACACACAGAGAGCTGACACAAGATGACACAACAAAAAGAAACACAACAAAAAGAAACACAGATTCGCGGTGCTGCTGATAAGGATAGAAGAGGTCACAGAAGAACACACAACGAATGACACAGAGAGCAGACAACTGGTGGGGGAAGGGAGAGAAATAAATATTTTAAAAAAAATAATAATAATGTTGTGCTATCATCTACACCATCATTTATCAAAACCTTTCCATCACTCCAAACAAAAACTCTGTACCCATTAAGCAATAACTCTTCATTCCCCTCCCCCACCTCACCCCATAAACTATAACCTATTTACTGTCTCTAAAGAATTTGCATATTCTAGTTATTTCATATAAGTGAGATCATAAAATGTCTTTTTATACCTGGCTTATTTAACTCAACATGATGCATTCAAAGTTCATTATATTATAGAATGTATCAGAACTTCTTTCCTTTTTACTTCTGATCAACATTCCATTGCATATTTATACCATCTATTGTTATCCATTCATCTGTCAATGGAAACTTGGGTTGTTTCCACCCTTGGCTATTGTGAATAATGCCATGAACATCGGTGTACAAATATCTGATTGAGTCCCTGCTTTCAGTTCCATGGGGTATATACCTAAACATGGGATTACTGGGTCATAGGGTAATTCTATTCTTAACTTGGTTTGGGAAGCCCTAAACTGTTTTCCTCAGTGGCTGTACCACTTTACAATCCCACTGACAATATACGGGAATTCCTATTTCTCTGCATTCACCTATATTTATTTTCCGTATTTTTTATAATCACCATTCTCATGGATGTGAAGTGATATCTCATAGTATTTTTGATTTTGATTTACATTTCCCTAGTGGCTAATAATGGTGATCTTTTCATGTGCCTACTGCCATTTGTATATTTTTTTGGATAAGAAGTCCTGTGCCTTTGTAATTGGGTTATTTGTCCTTTTGTTTTTGAGGGCAGGATTCTTTATATATTCTGGATATTAAATTCTTATCAGATATAAAGTTTCCAAATATTTTCTTCCATTCTGTAGGCTGTCTTTTCACTTTCTTGATAATGGCTTTTGATGCACAAAAGTTTTTAATTTTGATGAAGTCCAATATACTTATTTTTCCTTTTGTTGCTTGTGCTTTGGATGTAAAGTCTAAGAATACACCATCTAATACAAGGTTCTGAAGATATTTCCCCATGTTTTCTTGAAGGGTTTTATGGTTTTAGCTCTAATATTTAGTTCATATGTCCATTTAGAGTTAATTTTATATATGGTGTGAGGGGGGAATTCACTGTCATTCTTTCTCATGTGGCTATCTGGTTTTCCAAGCACAATTTGTTGAAGAGACTATTTTTTTCCTCATTGAGCAGACCTGGCAACCTTGTCACCAATCAATTCGCCATAGATGTAAGAGTTTATTTCTGAACTCTCAGTTCTATTCCATTGGTCTGTATGTGTGTCCTTGTGCCAGTACCAATAATGGTTTGATTAGTGTAGCTTTGTAATAAGTTTTGAAATCAGGAAGTGTGAATCCTCCAACTTTGTACTTTTTCAAGATGGTTTGGCTGTTCAGTACCCCTTTTCCTTCCATGTGAATTTGATGATTGGCTTTTCCATTTCTGTCAAGAAAGCCATTGGAATTTTGATTGGGACTGCACTGAATCTGTAAAATTATTTGAGTACAATTGACATTTTAGCAATATTAAGTCTTCCAATCCATGAACTTGGTATGTCTTTCCATTTACTTAGGTTTTCTTTGATATTTTTAAGCAATGTTTTGTAGTTGTCAAGTACAAATCCCTTACATCCTTGGTTAAATTTATTCTTAGATATGTTATTTTTTTAGTTGCTATTGTAAATGGAATTCTTTTCTTGATTTCCTTTTCAGATTGTTCATTACTGGTATATAGAAACACCACTGATATCTGAGGGCTGATCTTGTACCTTGCCACTTGCAGAATTCCTTCATTAGCTCTGGTAGCTTTCTTATTGGTTCTTTGGGATGACCATGTCATTTGCAAATAGGGAATGTTTTAATTAATCCTTTCCAAATGGATGCCTTTTATTTCATTTTCTTCACTAATTGCTCAAGCTAGAACTTCCCTTGCAAGCATGAATAGCAGTGGTGATAACAGACACCCTTGTTCTGTTTCCAATCTTAGGTGAAGAGCTTTCAGTCTTTCACAATTGAGTATGTTAGCTGTGAGTTTCCCATAAATACCCTTTACCATGTTGAGGAAGGTCCCTGCTATTCCCAGTTTTCTGAGTATTTTTAATCAACAAAGAGTGCTGGATTTTGTTAAATGCCTTTTCTGTATTGCAAAGCTGCAATAAAGATCCAACAATAGCATTGACAGACCCCACAGGAAGCTCTAGAACTTCAGTGGCCTACTGAGTTGTCCCATGTTGGTCTCTAATGGCTGGACTTATACACTGACCTTGATCAGTTAATGAATTTGAATTTCCCTGAGAAGGATATGACCTTTTGAGGAACTTCCAGATTGTTTTCCAAAGCTGTTGCACCATTTTACATTGCCAGCAGCAGTGGAGAGGTTTCCAAAAACTTCTACATCCTTGCTAACCCTTGTTATTACTGTCCATTTGATTATAGCCATTCTAACAGATTTGAATTGGTATCAAATCAAATCATTGTGGTTTTGAGTTGTTCTTCCCTTATGGCTAATGATGTTAACATATCTTGTCAAGTCCTTATCTGTCATTTTTATATATTCTTTGGAGAAATATATGTACAGATCCTTTGCCCATTTTTAAAACTGGATTATTTATCTTTCTATTGTTGATTTGTATTAGTTCTTTATATATACTAGATACAGGTTATATATTCTAGATAGATATATTATTTTCAAGTATTTTCTCTCATACTATGGATTGTCTTATCAGTTTCTTGATAATGCCCTTTGAAGCACAGACATTATTTTAAAAATTTGGTACTGTCCATTGTATCTATTTTTTCTTTTGTCACTTGTGCTCTTGATACTATATCTAAGAAACCACTGCCTAATCCAAGGTCATGAAGATTTACACCTATGTTTTCTTCTAAGAGTTTTATAGTTTTAGCTCTTACATTTGCATCTTTGATGCACTGAGTTAATGCTTGTATATGGTGTGCAGTAGGGGTCCAATGTTGGAAACTGAGGCACAGTGGCCTCCCAAGGAGAGATGTGCTGTCTCCATGGCTATGCTTGCAACCTAAGGAATGCGGTAATTAAGAGTTCCCAGCAAATGGGATGAAGCTGTTAAAAGCTGAAAGAAAAGATGAGCACATACCTTTTGTAGTGAATAGAACACTTAGACTTTGTACCTTGAGATAAGATTTTTTAAATTCCTTAGACTATGGGTAATGCTGATAGTTAATACGTGTTGCGGCTTGATGTCACGTACGCTGTGTGTTCCTGCTTATTGGCACATAGGCTATTTATTCCTGCTTGTTCTCATGTACACTGAGGTATATAGAGAGCCCCTTGTAAACAATAAAGTTGTCTGAGGAGTTATTACTCGCAGACCCCCTGATTCCAGCTCTCTTGTTCTTTCTTTTTTCTTTCTTTCACTTTCTTTCATTCCCGATACCCTTTGGGTCCAAATCTCCAACAGTCCAAGTAAATTCTATTGCATGTGGATGTTCACTTGTCCCATCACCATTTGTTGAAAATATTATTCATTCTCCATTGAATATTCTTGGTACCCTTGTTAAAATAAACCATAAATATAAGAGTTTATTTCTAGACTCTCAATTCTATTCCATCAATCTATACTGTTTTGATTATTACAGCTTTGTAGTAAGTTTTTAAATTGGGAAATGTGAATCTTCCAACTTTTGTTTTTCTTTTTCAAAATTGTTTTGGTTGTTCTGGGCCTCTTGAATTTCCATATGAATTTTAGGATTAGCTTGTCAATTTCTGCAAAGAATTCAGCTGGGATTTTGATAGAAATTACACAAAATCTGTAGATCAGTTTGTCTATATTGCCATCTTAACAATACCAAATCTTCCAATTCATAAACATGGAATGTCTGCATTTATTCAGATTGTCAAAAATAGAGAATTTAAACTAAAAACCAAGCTAAAGTCTGAAAGCTATATAGTTTCAACCATTTCCTCCCTAAAATCAAACCTAAGCTTTTGAACATACTTACTCTCTTAAAAATCCCTTGGATTGTTTTTGGTTCTAAGTCACAAAATCCTAGAATTTGAGAGAACAACTAAACCAGTTCCTTTTAGAGATGAGAAAATTGAAGCATAAAATTTGTGACTTGCTCAGAGACACAGTGGCAGCAGAATATTTGGTTTCAGCATTAGGCATCTCTTTCTAAGGCCTATAGAAAGAATAAACTTCAAAAAATGTTCCTAGTGAGAATGTAGGAAACAGAATGGAAGACTACTGGATAATTTGTGTCTGACTTCATTTGGAGTCTAATTGCTGTTCGGCAGCCTTTTAGCCATCTTGACTCCTTTATCCTTTTCCACCACTGCTATTATAACTTTTAACACTATCTCAGGTCTCCAAGCTCACCCTGTCCTTTAATTATGTAGATAACTTCACTTTTTTTTCAGATAGAAAAATTTTTTAAAAAGGTCATGAAGGGGAAGCGGATTTGGCTCAATGCATAGAGCGTCTGCCTACCACATGGGAGGTCCAGGGTTCAAACCCAGGGCCTCCTGACCCATGTGGTCAGTTGACCCAAGTGCAGTGCTGATGCGTGCAAGGAGTACCATGCCACACAAGGGTGTCCCCTGTGCAGGGGAGCCCCATGCACAAGGAGTGCGTCCATAAGGAGAGCCGCCCAGTGCAAAAAAAGTCTAGCCTGCCCAAGAGTGGCGCCACACACAGGGAGAGCTGATACAGCAAGATGACACAACAAAAAAAGAGACACAGATTCCTGGTGCTGCTGACAAGACTACAAACGGACAGAACACAGAGCAAATGGACAGAGAGAGCAGACAACTGGGGGGGGGGGCGGTGAAGGGGAGAGAAATAAATGAAAAAAAAATGTCATGAGGCATGAACAGACCCTATAAGGGAGAAATTATGAGCCTGGGATTTAGTTAAAACATATCTAGGTTCCAGATGTCTCCCACTATTATAAAATGTCCTTGGGAAATGTAACTAATCTCTTTGAACCAGAATTTCTTCAAATGTCAAACGAGGATGTCCAACCACTCTACAGAAATGTTGTAAAATTAAATATCTCATAAAAGTCTGGAACAGTGCCTGGAGCAGAATAAGCACTTGGTAACAACTACTCCTATTTCAACTTCCTTCTCTATCAATTCAAAATATATTTTCATCCATTTTTCTTTTCTTCTAGTTACCTTTTCAAAGTTCACCTCTCCATGAGCTTTTGATTCTACTTCCTCCCAGTGCTTCTTCATTATCTACCTTTCTCTTGTACAGATCTTCAATATCTGCCTCTCTGTTGGCTCCTTTTCTTTTACCTTCAAATGTTTTAAATTACGGTAGTTGTTAGACCTCACACTAGTTGAGTGTCATAAAACTATCTGCTGTTACATTCTGAGAAGGGGTCCATGGTTTTCCCCTGACTGGCAAAGGGGTTTGTGGGGAAAAAAAAGGTTAAGAACCCTTGTTCTAGAGTATAACCCAGATCCTAGCACACAATGGGCATAACTAAAATATCTGCTGAATAAAAGTACAATCTTGGCATCTGTGTTCTGAAGTTCTCCACAACGACTCTGCCACCTCTGTTATCTGATCACTCATTCAACAAGCATTTATAAAGTTCCAATGAAATACCTAGAACTTTGTGTGCTAAGTGCAAAGGCTGTTCACTAGGACAGAGTTCCTGCCATCAAGACAGCTAACTGAAATAATGTCAAAAAACAGTTGTATTTGATAAATGTTAAAAAAGAGGTCTAGGGAAGTGGACTTGGCCCAATGGATAGGGCATCCGCCTACCACATGGGAGGTCCAGTGGTTCAAACTCCGGTCCTCCCTAATCCGTGTAGAGCTGGCCCATGCGCAGTGCTGATGCGTGCAAGGAGTGCGCCCCGTAAGAAGAGCCAACCAGCGTGAAAGAAAGTGCAGCCTGCCCAGGAATGGCGCCGCACACATGGAGAGCTGACACAAGATGATGCAACAGAAAGAAACACAGATTCCCAGTGCCACTGATAAGGATTGAAGCGGTCACAGAAGAACACACAGCGAACAGACACAGACAGCAGACAACTGGGGGGAAGGGAGGAAAGGGGAGAGAAATAAATAAATAAATGTTTTTTTTAAAAAAAGAGGTCTATATAAAGGGTTATGGTAGCCCATGTGGAAACATATGGTCTGGTAAACCACAGAAAGTTTTACAATGAAACGTCAAACTCTTAGGCTATAGAATTCTTCAATTCCCTTCTTTGTCTCCTTCCTCATAAATAACCTTCTTCTCTCAATGCTCCTTTTCTTTTCTAATAGTAGTAATAATAACGTAATACACAAATTTGCACATTAATGCAACAAACACTTTTCCTACTTGCCTCTGGAAACAATTCCACAGCTAGGTAGACAAAGCAAGAATCGTTATTCCCATGTTAGAGATGAGAAAACTAGTTTTTTAGAAGAGGTTGAGTGAATTGCTCAAGATTACACAGTTAATAAGAGGGGATTTTATTTATTTGGTTACTATTTACTGTTTGACCCCCCTTCTCCTCCAAAGAGGAAAAGACTTTTCATTGCTTTGTCCCCAGGTCTAGAACAGTGCCTAGAACATACTAGACTTTGAATAAGTATTTGTTGATTAAATGGATGAATGAGCAAGTGGATTTGGAAATAAAGTAGACCAGCAGGAAAAAACACAAGAGAAAAAAGTTCTTTCCCATTATGATGGTATAATAAAAGAGATAGAAAAACTAGACTAACTGTACTGACTCAATTCCATTGGCATGTTATTCATTTTACCTAAGAAGAATTTAAATAAGGGAAGTGAAGTAGTTTCTATTTCTGATGTCACATTCTTTGGCATGTAGAGACATAAATCCAAGAGTAAACTGCAGGTTTGAAAGTGATTAAAAGTTATTTTTAAACACAGAAGCTAAAGAAAGCATTTTCTTGAATCTGGCCACTTTGGCTGGAATAGTATCTGAATTTCAGTTTTGTCTTCAATGTTAGTTTCAGTAGCCAAAGCTGCTATATCTATGTTCTCCAACATACTGAATAAGCCTTTTAGGTAAGATCAGTCAACACCTTTTAGCAAATAAACCTTTTAATAAAGATTAGTAAAAACCACAGACCAGTAACTCACCACCTTTTCATCCCTAGGGCTCTATAAAATCGTCATTCAGCTAGGCACAAGGTAATCACAGCACAGCGTAAGACAAGGGATGGTACCAATGTTCAGTATGATGTACAAGAAAGACTCATCGTTTATGGTTCTAAAAATTCCAGTTCCCTATAAACCAGACTGCTCTGATTTTAAAAGATTGCCATTATTTTTCTTCAGTGTTTAGATTTTAGCAAACCAAAAGCTGTTGTTGGTGGTATGATGTGTGGCTATTTTAAGTGTGAGGTAATGAAAAGAGCAGTGGACTTGGAATGTGGTTTACACTGCTGTTTACTATCTGGGTTAACAGTGTGACCTTGGGCAAATCACTTAACGTTTTAGGGCTTCAGTTTCATAGGCTGTAAAATGAGAACAACTATCTCACAGAGTTGTAGTGAGAATTAAATCACATAATATATGTGAACTGCTTTCAAAAAGTAACATAGATAGCATAATCAGATTTGAACAAGTAACAACCAGTCATTAGCAACTGCTTTTCTTTAGATTATTTCTAAAGCTCCTAGAGCAATTCTAAGGATGCTTCTTTAAAGCACAGCCAGGCAAGCACAAAGGAACCCCACCCACTGCTGGATTAAAAACTGAAGAGTAACTATATTAAGAACCTCCCGTCCCTATACAATATTAACAGCACAACCTGAGGTCTCAGAATAAGTCATTTCTGTTATGAGCTATCACTCAGTATTAACAATAAGATCCAAAGGAAAAAAAACCCACAAAGAAGACAAAAAATAATAAGGTCCAAAGGACTTTATTTGTCTTCTTGGCTAGCATGAGAATTTAACCTATATATATAACTTCAGTAACCTTCCCTGATTCATGCAAAAGAAATTTCACTGTCCTCATTCCAGAGACTTGAAATACTAATTAATGTTTTTTAAAAAGATTATCTGCAATGGCCTTTAGAAAACTTTATCTTAAGGGGAATCTAGCAATGCAGTCTTCCAACCGGACATAGCCAGAATTAGCACTATCTAACCAAATTTGATCAAATTCATGCAATTAGGCAGTTTCCAGTAAGGGTCCACGACCTCTCCTCCCCCAAACTGGCTTCACTCCTTTCACTTAGTGAACTGGTCCCTTTTGTTGCTTTCTAGAAGTCACTAGGTTTCTGGTTTCTCTGTAAAGCAGATCCCTCTATTAATGGACTTGTTCTTTCGACTTTTTGTTTCAAGCAGAAGCGATAAGGAAAAAAAGGATTTGGGGGCGGGGGGTGTGCGAGGCCGAATTAAGTACTAGACTATTTTCTCTTTTTTGCACGCAATGAATGGAAAAGCAGCTAGCAACCCTATAAATCACTTCTCTTATCTGAGACTCAGGAAGTGTGTGAACAGTTCTGTCAATCGCATTGATCTTTTGGTCCCCGCCACAGTTCCGACCTATGCAGACATCGCAGCAAATTCGATCCCTTCCCCATTCCCGAGGGCTTGCTTCTTTTCCATAGACCTATCTCTCTACCAAGAAAAACGCCTGCAGATTCGTACTCTGAAGCCGCTCAGTGCTGACGTTTAAGAGTTAGACAATAACCTCAAGGTTTTCTACCTAAACTCCGTCTGCCTCTGCCTGGCTCCAAGTCTCAGTTCTGCCCAACCAGGACACGAAGTTCTGACCAACGACGGTTTTGAAAAATGTACTTTGACCCGATCCGGTTACCGTAACCGGATCCCTACAGACCCGCAGTTCCCGTAAGGGGCTGGCCGGGCGGGTTCTTCCAAGGAGGTGACTCCACACACCCGGCACAAAGGGGCGAGGAGCAGTCCAGACAAAAGAGCCAAGCCAAGTCGCCAGGGGCCGGACAGGGTGAACCTAAGCCAGGCGCCGCTACAGACTCAGAAGCCAAGACGGAACCGTCGTGGGAGGGCCGAGGAGGGAGAAGGCAGCCCCGCGCGACCGGGGTCCGGGCCGCTACCCCCACCCGGGCCGCGACCCCCCAGCGGAGTCAAGAACGCGGCCCGAGCTCACCAGCCGCTCTCAGTCCCGCCCCGCGCACTTCCCGCTCACTTTACCTCGCTCAGTTACTCACCTGGGTTGCCGCCGCCACCTTCTCAACCTCCACAGCAGTTTCCCCCGGAAATCCTATCCGGCTCGCCAGCCTCCAAGCTGAGGCCAGAGGCTTCGGCCCCCGGGAGGGGCGGGGGGGTTGGGGGGAGAAGGAATGGGCCGGACCGTAATGGGTAGGAAGTACTGCCGCGGAGAGTCACGGGGCTTGTAGTCTCCAGCAGCGGCCAGCTGTGCCGCTAGTGGGACAAAATGGCGGGAATTTCACGGCCTTTGCTCCCGGTGCCCGTCCGGCTCCTTGCAGTCTCTCTGGGCATGCGCCATATCGTGCTCTATGTCTAAAAGCCTGGTACTGTTGGAGGCCGAGGTCTTTGGGACTAGGAAGGAAAGTGTTCATTACTATGCTCCAGGGAGGGAGCTAATGCAAGTGTGCTGTTTTGGAAAACTGTCCAGTCCTGGTCTGGCGGATTTCAATTACAATTCTCCCAAAAAGAAAAACTGTTGGGGAGCCAATTAGGCAAAAAACTTACAGGTAAGCTACCCTCAATTTTATGCATAAGAAACCAGGAATCATTCTTGCCACCTCTTTCAACTCACCGTTCAGTCAGACTACCAACACCACCATCATCTTTCTACCAGCGCTTGCTAGTTTCATGTCTCCAGGATCTCATCAACCACACCTACACCGTACTTACTGACACTAGAGAAACTTTCTAAAATACGAAACTGGTTGTGTCATGTCTCAAATGAGACTTAAGTGTAAATCCTAAAGCTACAAAACGTCTAGAGGAAAACACAAGACAGAAATATTTGTGAACGTCAAAAACAATCCATAAAAGAAAATGTTAAGTTGGGCATCATCAAAATAAAAAAATGTGTTCTTCCAAGACTGTTGTGAAAATGTAAAGGGAAACCACAGATAAAATATTAATAGTTGGGAAGTGGACTTGGCCCAGTGTTTAGGGTGTCCGTCTACCACATGGGAGGTTCATGGTTCAAACCCGGGGCCTCTGTGACCCGTGTGGCACTGGCCCATGTGCAGTGCTGATGTGCGCAAGGAGTTCCATGCCACACGGGTGTCCCCGCGTAGGGGAGCCCCACGTGCAAGGAGTGCGCCCCGTAAGGAGAGTCACCCAGCATGAAAGGAAGTACAGCCTGCCCAGGCATGGCGCCGCACACACGGAGGGCTAACAACAAGATGACGCAACAAAAAGAAACAGATTACCATGCAGCTGACAACAACAGAAGCAGACAAAGAAGAACACAAAGCAAATAGACACAGAGAATAGACAACCAGGAGGGAGGTTGGGGGGAAAGGGGAGAGAAATAAATAAATCTTTAAAAAAAAATTAATAGTTGCAAAACAAGTCCAACGAAGAACTAGTTAAAACGTCACCTGGCTGCTTTGGTCCTCATGCCTCTGAATCAACAGGCAAACAAGGGAATTACTGTACTGGCTACTAAATGTGAGTAAATATTTGGAAACCACAAATCTGATTAAGGTTTGAGATCTATGTTATATAAAGAAATCATCAGGAAGTGGCGGTGGGAGGACTGTTGCACAGAGAGCAGAGCTGCGGTCCCAACAGCAGCGAGTGCCCCTAGTCTCGCCTCCCCTCGCAGGCCTGCCAGAGTCCAGCTTGCAGCCCCAGCAGCATCACGGAGAGCGGCCCCAGGAGGAGCGCCATGACCAGGTGGAACGCATCTATACCTCATGGCGGACAGGACCTGTCAGGATGCCGCCATTGTGGGCCATCGTGAGCTATTAGGACTCACCTTTCGTCTGGGCCACCAGACCTTGGTCAACATCATGCCAGCTGAGGTTGGTGTTCTGGTTGGCAAAGACCAGTCAAGTTTTTTCGTGAATGGCATGACACTTGGGGGCCAGAAATGTTCTGTAATCCGGGACTCACTGCTGCAGAATGGAGAATTTACCATGGATCTTCATACTAAGAGCACCAGTGGAGCTCCCACCTTCAACCTCACCGTCACCATAACTGCAAAAATGCTAGTTCAGCTGATGGGCAAAGAAGGTGTCCACAGTAGTTTGATCAACAAAAAATGTTATGAAATGGCCTTCTACCTATAGTGTTTCCACTACTAACTTTGTCTGTCCTTGCCCCACTGCTTTTGCATCCCTCTCCTTCCCTTACACACACACACACAATTTTTATTTTGGGGGTCATAACCCCACATCCCTTATTGCTCCCAAAACCACATGGGGCGGGGATGGGGACTAGATGTACAGACACCTTTCCTTACCCATACCCTCCTGTGTGTGGTTGGAAAACTTTGTGTTGTTTTTGTTTTTTTCTGAATAAAAAAAAAGATTCTACTAATAAAAAAAGAGATCATACAATTCAACAATAAAAAGACAGGCATCCCAATGTGAAAATGGGGGAAAGCCTTGAATAGACATTTTTCCAAAGAGAAAATATAAATGGCCAGAAAGTTCATGAAAAAATATACATCATTAGCTATTAGGGAAATGCAGATCAAAACTACAATGAGATACCCTTTCACACCTTATAGAATAGCCATTATTAAAAACAAAATACAAGTGCTGGAGAGGATGTGGAGGTATAGAAACACTCCTTCACTGTTGGTTGGAATGTAGAATGATGCAGCCTCTGTGGAAGACAGTTTAGCAGTACCTGAATAAAAAACTGCCATATGCTCCAGCAATACTCTTACTAGGAATATATTCAGAAGACCTGAAAGCAAGGATTTGAAGTGATATTTTCCCACTGATGTTCATAGCAGAATTATTCACAATTGCTAAAATATGGAAAACGCCCAAGTGTCCATCAACTGATGAATGGGTAAACAAAACGTGGTATATACATACAATGTAATAATATTCAGCTGTAAAAAGAAATGAAATCAGGATGTATGTGACAACATGGATGAAACTTGAGATCATTATATTGAGTGAACAAGCCAGACACAAAAGGACAAATAATGTATGGTCTCACTAATATGAACTAAATATGATGAGTAAACTCATCGAGGTAAACTCTAGAGTAGAGGTTACTAGGTGATAGAAGCGGATTGAGAATAGGAGATGATGCTTAATGTATATAAAATTTTTAATAAGATTTACTGTAAAAGTATGGAAATGACTAGAGTTGATGGTAACACATAGAGAGTATAACTAACTGCTGATTTATAAAGGTGATTGGCTAAAAGGGGTAGTCTGAACATAAATGTAAATTGAAAGGAAGCTAGAGAATAATCTAGGGAGGGAAATGGACTTGGCCCAGTGGTTAGGGTGTCCATCTACCACATGGGAGGTCCGCGGTTCAAACCCCGGGCCTCCTTGACCCATGTGGAGCTGGCCCATGCGCAGTGCTGATGAGCGCAAAGAGTGCCGTGTCATGCAGGGGTGTCCCCCGCGTAGGGGAGCCCCACGCGCAAGGAGTGCCTCCCGTGAGGAGAGCCACCCAGCGCGAAAGAAAGTGCAGCCTGCCCAGGAATGGCGCAGCCCACACTTCCCGTGCCGCTGACGACAACAGAAGCGGACAAAGAAACAGACGCAGCAAATAGACACAGAGAACAGACAACCGGGGCGGGCGGGGGGGGGGGGGGGTTAAATAAATAAATAAACCTTTAAAAAAAAAAATCTAGGGACTATATAACAATGATTTCGATGAAGATTGTGAATGACAGTATGAATATAAGAATGTTCTTCTTTTACAAAGTGTTAAGTATATGGTAATACACAGCAAAATTATAATTAAAGTAACTTACGGATGATAGTTAACAGTAATATTGTAATATTTGCAGCAATGGTAAAAAAAGATATCAATTCTAAGGGAATGACAATAGGGGGCTATAAAGAAGTATGGGATTTTTCCTTTTAGAGTAATGAAAATTACTTCTAAAATTGCCTGATGTGATGACAGCACAACTCTGTGGTGAAAATGACAGCCACTGAGTGTACTCTTTGAATGGATTATACAGGACATGGGACTGTTTAACACAGCCATTGGTGGAAGATGGACTGTGGTTAACAGAACAAATATGTGAACGTTCTCTCATGAACTATAACAAATATATAATACTAATACAGGGTGTTAATAATAGGGTGGGTTACTGGGAAAAATACACCAAATGTAAGAGATAGGCTACAGTTAGTAGTATTTTGAAGATGGTCTTTCACAACAATGCAAGGTGTTATGGTGAGGTGATATATGGAAGCCTTGTATAATAATGTGCATGTTTGTTTTGTAAATTCACAAATTTTACTAGTCACTTATTGTTTATGTATGTGCATACTTCAGTAAATTTTTTTTTCATTTTTTTAATTGATTTTGTAATAATATTACATTAAAAATATATATATATATGAGATCCCTTTGAACCCTACCACCCCCACCCCACCTCTCCCCCCCCAGCAACACTCCTAGTAAATTTTTTTTTAATGAAAAAAGTAAACAAACCTTCTGAAGCTTGTCTAGAATGCCTCTCAGAATGGCCCACCTAAGGACTCAAGTGAAGAAGCATTTATCCATCGGCTTCCATCCCCCATTGTTTATGTTTGCCCCAGGGAGTCTCAACTCCTCTATACTAACCCACCAAAGCCCCAACTCATGGTTTAGGAAAAGCCCCAAGACAGCAGAAAGATACAAGAAGAGTGTTGAAACTCTCACTGAACAGTTCACTGCCACTTGGCTAGAACCTGAGGGAAGGCAGAAAGGGCATCAGGTAAGGCACAAGAGGGTCTAGACCATCACTGGCACTCCTCAGATTTGCCCTTCCTCTACAGTAGGTCCAATCTGTCACCTAGTCGTCAAGGTGTTGGCTGACTGAAATCTCAACAAAAGACTCAGTGGCACTTGTAATTCTTTGCAAAATGTATGTTTTCTATGTGCCTTTTGTGTCTCACAATATACTCAACCAGATGGAGGATTCTTACAAGGTTAAGCAAAAGAAGCCAGACCAAGAGAGTATATACTGTATGATTTCACTTACATTAAATAAAAAACAGGCAAAATTCTCTATCAAGTCAGGATAGCAACTACCCTTCAGGATGAGAGGGCACTTACTAGAAAGGAGTGAGGGAAGGCTGGAAGTGGTAATATTCTTTTTTTTTTTTTTTTTCTGGGAGCTGGTTATATGAGTATTCTCAGTTTGTAAAAATTAATCAAGCTGTATAGTTGGTATATCCATATTTTCTGCATATATATTATACTGCAATATAATTTTTTAAAATGAGAAGTGACCTAAGCCAGGCCTATCATTCTCTGAAAGACTAATCAGCAGTAAAGACTATTTTCAACCATTAATATTTCTGGATTTAGTGCTTATGGATATTCATTGGAACATAATGTTTAGAGTATAACTTTGGTAATAGAGAACTGCTCAGCCACTTACTATCTGTGCACCCTTGATTATTTAAATTCTTTAAGACTCAATTTCTTCATTATACAATAGATAATATAATGGTACCTAATATATAAGTTGGTATGAAAATTAAATAAAATAAGATGTTAGGTACCCATCGCTATACCTGATACAATATGCATGCAATAAAAATATCTAATTTTAGTGTTCTATTTTTCTAAGATTCCAATTTCTCAACAATGAACAGGGACACAAGGGTGCAGTTTCAAGAATTCATTGCAGCACTGTTTGAAATAGCAAAAATATTAAAGATAATGCAAGTGCCCATCAACCAGGAAATGGGTTAACTGACTAATATATTCATAATATAGAATACTATAAAACAAAGTGAATGAATTAGAGCCACACATATCAACACAAAACAAAAGGCTGAGAAAAAAAACCAAAATGTTGAAGGAGATACAAAATGTTGCAGAAAGTTATATACAGCTTAACACTATGTATATAAAATTTTAAAATGTGTCAAACATCACTACATTGTTTAAGTATTCATGCATACATAGTGAAAATATAAAATCCTTGTGGAAATAAACAAAATGATCAGGCAAGTGTTTATGTCTGAGGAAAGAGAAAAGGGAACGGGTAAGAGAAGGGATATAAAGGCTTAAAACATATTTTTATTTCTTTTAAAACTTTTAAGAAAATAAAGCACAGCATTAAGATTTGACAAAGTTGGTGAAAGGCACTTAGGTGTTTGTTATATACTCTTTATTTTTCTGTAAGTGTGAAATAATTATTTTTTTTTAAAAAGCATAGAGATAGGGGATTGTGGGAAGATGGCAAAGTAGGGAGCTCCAGGACTCAGCCCTTCACACAAAACAATTATGAAATAGGCAGGAACTGTTTGAAACAACTATTTTGAATGTCCAAGGCCAGAAGAACACTGTTCAGGGACGCATCCAGGGAAGAACAGGAGAAAGAGGCTGATAAATTATGGTAAAGACCAGTAATTTGCTCTCTCCATGCAGCAGCTATAGGCACCCATCCTCCACTCTTACATCAGGCTAGCCTGTCAGTGACAGAAAGGGACATAAAAATCCTCTTCCCCAAGAATATGGGTGGGTGAGTTTATCGCTGATCATGGCTTTTGATTAGCAAATTTGGATTGCTAGGAGCTTGGCTTGGAGGGTGGCCATTATTCCATTATTTCACCCTACATGGATGGAGGCAGAGGCAGTCATTGTTTCAACACTCTCCAGACAGCAACAGCAGTAGTAGAGACGTAAAAACTCTGTGCTTCCTCAGAGCTGCAGAGGACAGTTAGTTGAAGGGCTATATTTTCTGGGCAGGCCAGGAAAGTTCAGCTTTGGGGAGATGTCAGAGGAGCTCTTGGTGCCCTTTCTGATACCCTCGTCAGGGCACTTTGGAACAGAACTGTGCACCCTTTATGGATCCCTAACCCCATTTTGGCTTGGAAAGACTGACTTGGGAAAGTCCTCTCTGGTGTACACTTCCTCCCAGTATTTGCCCTCCAGGCAAAAGCAACTTGAGACAACCAAAGGAGTATAAGAAACTACAGAAGCAGAGTGTGTGGGGTAAAGACCTGCTGGCATCAAACACCTGGGAGAGGAAGGTCTGTCTCCTTGGAAATAGAGGGGACAAACAAAATCCTCTTTAGAGGAGAACTCCAAAACAACAAATAAGCAAAAGCCTAGGACAAAACAGAGGCCCAGAAAGACAGGAAAAGTCCTACACACTGCAGACATTCCTGATAGGAGGGCTAAAGCTCAAGAAAATCTGCCTTATCACCAGCTGGTTACAAAATCAAGAAAGAGAAATCTCTGGAAATAAATCCCAGACAACATTTTAAAATATTAAAATGGACAGTGTGCAACAAAAGAGTACAAGACAAAGGAATAGTAAATGGTGGCCCACCCACAGGAAGAGGATAAAAATCCAGAAAACACCAATGAAGAAGGTAAGAATGTGGACATACCAACAATGTCTTTTAAAAAATGATTTTAAAAAAGGCATGGAGATGAAGGAAAATATATAGAATGAAGTAAAGGATATCAGGAAAACAATGAATGAGCAATATTGTAGTTTTAGTGAAGAGATGGGAATTTTAAGAAGGAACCAAAAAGAACTACTGGAGTTGAAGACCACACTAACTGAAATGAAAAATGCCCAGGAGGGTTTCAAGAGCAGATGGAGCTGGGAAGCGGATTTGGCTCAATGGATAGAGCATCCGCCTACCCCATGGGAGGTCCAAGGTTCAAGCCCAGGGCCTCCTGACCCATGTGGTGGAGCTGGCCCACGTGCAGTGCTGGTGTGTGCAAGGAGTGCCATGCCATACAGGGGTGTCCCTTGTGTAGGGGAAACCCATGCGCAAGGAGTACACCCCATGAGGAGAGCTGCCCTGTGCAAAAAAGTGCAGCCTGCCCAGGAGTGGGGCCACAAGATGACACAACAAAAAAAGACATAGATTCCAGGTGCCGCTGACAAGAATACAAGCAGACATAGAAGAACACACAGCGAATGGATACAGAAAGCAGACAACTAGGGGGGAGGAGGGGAGAGCAATTTAAAAATAAATAAATCTTAAAAAAAAAAAAAAGAGCAGATGGAGCTGACAGAAGAATGAATCGGTGAACTTGAAGAAAAGACACTTGAATTGGGTCAGGCTGAGGAGCAGGAAGAAAAAAGAATTATTAAAAGTGAAAATGGTCTAAGACACCTCTGGGATACCACCAAGTGCACCAATATATGCATTATGGAGGTCCAGATGGAGAAGAGAGAAAGAAGCTGAAAATATATTTAAAGAAATGTCAGAGAAATTCCCAACCTTAGCATATGATGTCAAGGTGAACATCCAAAGAACCCAGACAATATCAAAGAGGAAAAACATAAAGGAAAGTCTACCCTGTCATATATTGATCACACTGTCAAATGCAATTAGATTGAGTGCCAATTTCTTATCAGAAACCATGGCGGCAAGAAGGCAGTGGGTTAAAATACTTAAAGAGCCAAAAGAAAACAACTGCCAGCCAAGAATTTTATATCCAGTCAAGACTTTCTTTCAAAAATGAGGAAAGGATTAATACAATCCCAAATAAACAAAAGCTATGGGAGTTCATCACCACTAGACTTGACTTATAAGCAATGCTAAAAGGAGTTCTTCAGACAGAAAGGAAAGGATACTAGACAGTGCTTCAAAGCACCATAAAAAAATAAAGACATGTGATAAAGATTACCATTTGGGTAATTATAAATGCTAGTATTATTGTAATGTATTGTTTGGTATGTAACTCCACCTCTTCCTATGGGTGTTAAAACTGCAAATGCATAAAAATTAAAAATTCATCTTTTTAGACATACAATGTACAAACATATAAATAGTAACGAGTACAAAAAAAAAGGTGGAGGGATGGGAGGAGAGCTGGCTCAAGCGATTAGGTGCCTCCTTCCCTCATGGGAGATACCTGGTTTGGTTCCAGTGCTCCTAAAAAAGAAGACAAGCACACAATGAACAGACACAGCAAGTGCAAGCAATGAGGAGGTGGGGGGAGAAATAAATAAATCTTTTTAAAAAGTGGGGGCCAGAGGGGTATAGGAAAATTATTGTATATGTGCATGCTATTAAAGTTAAACTGGTATCAAACCAAATATGTTTTATGTTTAGGATGTTAAATTGTAACCCCATGGTAGCCAAAAGGATAATGGATGAAAATATATCCAGATAGAAATGAGAAGGTACTCAATATTGCACAACACAAAAAATAAAATTTAAAAAACAAAAGGCATAAGACATACAAAGGCTAAATAGCAAAATGATGGAAAAAAGTCTTGTATCATCAATAGTGACCTTAAATATAAATGGATTAGCTCTCTAGTCAAAAGGTAGAGATTGGCAGAATGGATAAAAAAGCATGACCCAACTATACACTGTCTGCAAGAGACTCACCTTAAATTCAAAGATACAAGTATTTTGAAAGTGAAAGGATGGAAAAAATATATATCATACAAGTAGTAACCAAAAGAGAGCTGGAGTAGCTATACTGATATCAGATAAAACAGACTTTAAGTCAAAAGCAGTTACAAGGGACAAAGACAGTCATTAAACACTGATAAAGGGGACGTTTCAGCAAGAAGATGTAACAGTTATAAATATATGTGTACTTAAGAGAAGCCCCAAAATATATTCAGCAAGCACATGTATTTGAAGGGAGAAATTGATGGTTCCTAACCACTGGGCCAAGTCTGCTTCCCTTAATTTGTTTTTAAAAGATACTTAGTTTACATAAAATGTTACATAAAAAATTATATAAGGGATTCCCAAATGCCCCACTCCCCATACCTCCCACTTTTCCACATATTAACAACAACTTTCATTAGTGTGGTACATTAGTGTGGTACAATTCACGAACACATTTTAAAGCATTGCCACACAGCATGGATTATAGTTTACATTGTAGTTTACATTCTCTCCCACTCCATCCTGTAGGTTATGGCATGATATATAATGTCCTGTATCTTACTTTGCAACGTCATTCAGGACAATTCCAAGTTCCGAAAGTACCCCCATATTCATCTCTTTTTCCTTTTTTCTGCCTTCAGCAATTCCAGTGGCCATTATCTCCACATTAATGATATCATTTCTTCCACTGTTAGAATCACAGTAAATCTATAGTAGAACACCAGTAAGTCCACTCTAGTCCATATTTTATTCCCCAATCCTGAGGATTCTGGGATGGTAATGTCATTCCACCTCTAACTGAGAGGAGGTTTTGATCCCATATGGCTGATGGATGGGACACTCTTGGTTCCCTCGTGTAGTGGCTGTTCATCCTTACTTTCTTGTTAGTTGTTCTTGGTGAGTCCAGTGAACTGGAGAGTAGGTGTTGCAATTCTGCTGAGGGCTCAGGGCCCAGACGGCACATGGACAGCCCAGAGATTCAAGTCTCTTGGACCTACACCTACCAACTCCAGCACCAACTATAGGTCCAATAACAGGGACAGAAGACACATGGGTTGAGAAGTCACATCTGAGTTAAACTCTGTCACACTCAGGAGCACAAACCCCAAAGTAGGGCCCAATGGGTATTAAAGAAGTCAGAAGTGAAATTAGGAAATATCTTGAGGTGAATGAAAATGAAAATACAACAAACCAAAACTTATGGGATGAAGTGAAGGCAGTGCCGAGAGGGAAATTTATAGCTCTAAATGCTTACATTAAACAAGAAGAAAGACTTCCAATCAGAGACCTAACCTCAAAACTGGAAGAACTAGAAAAAGAAGAGCAAACTAAACCCAAAGTGTGCAGAAGGAAGGAAATAACAAAGGTAAGAGTGGAGACAAATAAAATAGAAAACAAGAAAACAATAGTGAGAATCAACAAAACCAGAAGATGTTTCTTCGAAAAGATCAATAAAATTCAAAAACCTTTAGCCAGAATGACAAAGAAAATCAGAGAGAGGATACAAGTAACTAAAATCAGAAATGAAAAGGGGGACATTATAGCTACCTCACGGAAATAAAAAGGACTATAAGAGGATACTATGAAAAACTGTAGCAAGTAAATTAGATAACCTAGATGAAATGGACAACTTCTTAGAAACACATAAACTACCTACATTGACTCTAGAAGAAAGAAAAGATATCAGCAAGCCAATTCACTAGTAAAGAGATAGGACCAGTAATCAAAAGCCTCCCAAAGGGAGCACGTGTGGCGCAAGTGGTTGAGTACCTGTTTCCCACATGGGAGGTCCCAGGTTCCGATCCCCATACCTCCTAAAAAAACAAAACCTCCCAATAAAGAAAAGCTAAGGATTAGGTGGTTTCACAGGGGAAATCTACCAAACATTCCAAGAAGTCTTAACGACAATTCTGCTCAAACTCTTCCAAAAAATTCAAGAGGAAGGAACACTCCCTAATTCATTTTACAAGGTCAACATCATCCTCAAACCAGTAACCCAGACACTAATGGACAAATATTGTCTGGCCTTACTGATATGAACTAAATACGATGAATAAATTTATGGAGTTAAACTATAGAGTATAGCTTAGTAGGTGATAGAATGTGGGTTGAGAAGGGGGAGCTGATGCTGAATGTATGTAGAATGTTTAAGAAAGTTGATTGCAAATATGTGGAAATGGATAAAGTTGATGGTAACATTATAATGGGTATAACACTGCTGATTTAGAAATGTGATTATGGCTGAAAGAGGTAGTCTAGGAAGGTTAATGTTAATTGAAAGACAGCTAGAAGATAGTCTAGGGACTGTATAATGTAGTGATTTCAGTGGTAGATGAGGACTGTGGTTAATAATACAAATATAGGAATGTTCCTCTATACAAGGTGTTAACATAGTGATACATGACAAAAATACAACTAATGTAACTTAGAAACTGGAGAAGCCACAGCTTATGCCGCGCCTGCCTGGAGGGTCTGCGGGGCGCGTACCACCCCACCTGCTACCAGGGCGCAGCGCAGAAGTCGCGGCTATGGAAAAAACACGCTGCTGCAGGCCCAGCCCGACAAATTCCGCCCAGCTATGCGCAAGCAGGAGGAAGGTCTGGGTCCTGTCCTCTGCACCCTGCATTCTGGCTGTATGGCTTACTCCTGGAAACTCACTGAGAATAAAGCAAGTAAAGGCGTAGAGGCTCTGCCTGGTGGTACTAAAACACAGTGGTTTCCTGGTCTCTCTCCCTGCCTTCAAGCAGGGTGGCAACATGACTCAAGAATCTCCCTTCTGAGGTTAAGGGGCCTATATTAGTTATCCTGCTAATTGATAATACCAATCCCTGCATAAGAGTATGACCACAAACATAGAGGCTCAAAACAACACACATTATTATCTCACAGTATCCGTGGGTCAGGAGGCAGGGGATGGCACAGTTGAGTCCTGTGCTCCAGTGTCTCACAAGCTGCAGTCAGGGCATCAGCTGGGGCTGCATCTCACCTGAGGCTCAACTCACAAAGCTGTTGGCAGCCTTCAGTTCCTTGTGTGGTTGGACTGAGGGCTTCAGTTTCTTCGGGCTGTTGACTGGAGGCTGCTCTCACTTCTTTACCACATGGGCCTTTACATCATAGCTGCTTGCTTCCTCAAAGCCAGCAGGGGAGAGAGAATCTCCAAGCCAGATGGAGCTTTGTGCAGTGGCAGTATCGTAGCCAATGAGGTTTATCCAAGCTAGATGGACATCACAATACTTGAATGTAATCATGTCCATGTAATCACATGCACCGTGTCCTTTGCTGTATTCTATTGGTTAGAAGCAAATCACAGGTCCCACCCTCCCTCAAAAGGAGGATTACACAAGGGCGTGCCTACCAGGAAATGAGTTCATGGGTGCCCCCTTAGAGTCTGTCTGCCATAGAGCTTCATTTCTTACTTGATTTCCACCCCACTTATTTATTATTTTGCCATTTTAATCATCTATAAATGTATAATTCAGTGGCATTAATTATATTCATGATGTTGTACAACCAATACCATGATCTATTTCCAAAAGTTTTCATCATCCCAAACAGAAACTCTGTGCCCAATAAACAATAACTGCCCCCCCCCCCACTCCTGGTAACCTCTAATCTGCTTTATGCCTCTATGAGTTTGCCTATTCTAGACATTTCACATAATTGAAACCATGCAATATTTGTCCTTTTGTGTCTGGCTTATTTCACTTTACATAATGTCTTTGGGGTTTATCCATGTTGTATCATGTATTAGAATGTCATTCCTTTTTATGGGTGAAAAAATGTCTCATACGGTTATATCACATTTTGTTGTGTGTTCATCTTCTCTTTAGGAGGCACCAAGCCTGGGACCTCCCATGTGGGAGGGAGGGCCCCAATAGCTTGAGCCACTTCCATTCCCAGTTTTTGTTGTTGTTGTTATTTTTAGGGATTGAATCTGGGACATGCGAAGTGTGCACTCAACCACTGAGCTACATTCGCTCCACTAACCTAGGTTCTAGTCAGTGAAAAAATGCCAAGGTCATGAGGGAGGGGCCTCACACCATGTGTCCACATTTATATATATAAAATCATATATTTTACCATAAACGCTGACTTTCTGCAACTTGTGACTTTGGAAAAACCAACCCATGCAGAAGGAGAGAAAGTAGACTTTTCCTTGTTCTTAGGCAGCATTCCACCCCTGTCTGGTTCCCTGTCTAAAGAGAAATGCCCTGAGGTTGTTCAAGCTAGGCCAGACCCAGTTCTCCTCATCCCTGCTTGACAGAATCCTTGGGTCCTGGAAGCACCAAAATGACGCTGGCTAGAGTGAAGACGCTCACTCCTGTATTGAGAGCTGAGCCTAGGAAATGGTCATTGCTGACCAGGCTAGGTCTGGATCAAACAAGGAACACAAAGACAGAAAGAAATGCTGTCCCCATGGGAAGAAAGGGGAAGGGAGGAGGAGAAGAAGAGGGGCATGCAGGGAACCTGTGCACGGGCAGCTGGAGAAGGTGAGGCCACAGTGAAGGGCCAGGTTAGGGTAGCTCCTCAGACCCAAAGAGTCTGTGGCATAACAGAAAGAGAAAGAGGCCCATCTCCTTCCTCACTCTTCACCCTGCAGGATCCCCTTTCCCAAGTCTGGGATGCAAATCTGAAGACTACAAGAGCCGAGTGAAGGGCCACCACTCCACTGAAGCAAGGAACTCTGATCCTGGCCTGGGATGGGGCACTGCAGAGTAGTGATGAGCATTGGGCTTCTGCAAGGCTCACTGTGCCAATCTCTTTTCAGTTCACAAAAGCATTTATGGAAGTGTTAGCCACATACTGGTAGCTTAAACATGAAAAATCCTCATCATCTGGTCACCTGAGGTTAGCAGTCCCTTGGGCCCCTCCCTGCAAGGATCCAGGAGGCAATGTGAACATGGTGCAAGCTGGGGGAAGCCTTCCAGCTCTCACTGCTGTTTCTAGTTCCTTGACTGAAGGGAGTTAAAATAAGATAAGCTTGGAAAAAGAAAAGAGCCAGGTAGCAGTTTCTGGGCAGTTTCTATTCTGGGGTGAGAACCAGTGTGTGTGTGTGTGTGTGTGAAAGAGAGAGAGAGAGAGAGAATACACAGCCACCTAGTCCAGGAGCCAGTGCCCACCTCAAGAGTGCTCCCTCAAGGCAATCCTCCTAATACCCTCCCCTCCCCCAGGATCTCTGGGGAGCAGCAATGACACACTCTATGCTGATGGCAAGTCTCAAAGTCTGTATAAAAGGAAATGGAGGGAAGCGGCTGTGGCTCAATCAGTTGGGCTCCTGTCTACCATATGGGTAGGCCCTGGGTTGGTGTCCTGGGGCCTCCTTGTGAAGGCAGGCTCGCCCTCATACCACGGAGTGCTGCCTGGTCCACAAGTGCCATGGAGAGCCGACTCAGCAAGGTGACGCAACAAAAAAGGGAGACAAGCAAAAAGCACAGAAGAGCCTGCAGCAAATGGACACAGAGAGCAGACAGCAAGCAAGCCACAAGTGGGGAAGGGAAATAAAAATAAATAAATAAAATACAGGCACAGAAGAACACACAGCGAATGGACACAAGAGCAGACGGCATGCAAAAAGCCTCAAGGGTGGGGGTGGGGGGATAAAAAAAAAAAAGGAAATGGAGACAGGTGGCCGGTCCAGAGTTCATTCCCAGAACCCTGACCCTATGTGAATAATTGGGGGTCAGAGGGAATACTGGAAGAGTGGAGGTTCTGATGACTTAGTGTATATAGGCTCGGTACATGGTAAACATGTCATGTCATACTGGTCCAGTATCTTGGCTCTTTTATACACATCATTGGCTGCAGCTGCCACAGAAGTGGGGTGGTTGGTGGTGTCATCCAGGGTAATGGCTAAGTGCACAGCCTTCTGGATGTATTTCAGCTAGAAATCAGGTTTAAAGTTTACTTGCAGGATATTCTGGCACTCCTGGTCCAGGAAGATGCTGGCCAACTGTCCCTGATTGAGAATGTTCAAGAGTATCTGCTGGGGCTGGTTTGTCACCTGGGCCAGGGTCAGCCCCTTGGTGATGGTGGTCATGAAGCTCCCCTGGACCATGTTCACGATGAGCATCATTTTGGCTGCATTGCCAACTTCACCTAGAAAGAAAGAGGTCTTCCCCATTTCCTGGAAGCAGCTGATGCAGTCCTCATACAAGCCCATCTCCAGTTACTAAGATCACCATCATCCCTTCATTAGATGGCTGCTGATTCCCTGACACTGGGGCTTCTAGAAGCGGACCCCCAGACACAATCACTTGGGCCAGTTTGGTGACAGTCTGCATCCACCCTTGACATGTCCACACATAGAGGCAGATCCCTTGCAGCACACCAAGGAGTCTAGCACGTCCTTGGCTGTCTTTGGATCTGACACACAGGTGAAGGGGATGTCCCAAGCTGAAACACCTTCAGTGGGGGTTCTTCCTAGGCAGGACTCCTCCTGGATGAACAAATCACATTTCTATGCAATCCTGTTCCAAAAAGTCACTGTGTGGCACATTTTCAGCAAGTTGGAAATGATGCCACTTCCCATGAGTCCAAGGCCCAAAAATCCTATCTTTTTGTCTATGGGTGTGATGTTGCCATTTACTCTGTGCTGTCTGCTACCTGGATGGAGGTGGAAGTCTCCTCTTCACATATTCTCAACTTCTTTGGGATTACCTGGTAACGGACAGCTAGCTCTTTGTTTGGCTGAACAGGAAGTGATGGAAATGAGGGTCTGCATCTTTAACAGGCTCACTAGCTGTTGGCTGCCCTCTAAATGAGGCCACTGGTCCAGCCATGACCTCCTTCATGCTGTGAGACTCAGGGATAGTGAGATCCTTCTCATTCTTTGGGGGTGGCTTCAAGGGACATTGCTCTTGGGCTCTTTTCAGAGGGGATTTGGAGCCTTTCTCTGAAGAGCTTGAAGACACTCTTTTCTTTCCTTCTCCCATCTTATTCTTCACCTTCCCTTCAGAGAGGTCCAGTCTATACTTCTTATCACCTGGGTTGGCCCACTTCTCTCCTCACTGGAATTATACCATCTCTTGTCATCAGCAGAATTGTGGAATGATGTCTGGACTTTCCCTGTGGCTCTCCTTAGGAACTCTTCTACATCCACAGCTTGCTGGAATCTTTTATCCTTGTTAGTTTTTATCATTTCCTCTTTATGAGCATAATATGGCTTTAGCTGTTCTTCATTGAGCCAGGCATGATCTTCTGTTCCAAAAAACTTCACAAAGAAGCATTTATTTCCTTGTGGTTTTGTCAAGTCCTTGGGCAAAGTAACAATCCTTCTATGGGAAGAAGATTTGGCTCAACGGATAGAGTGTCCACCTACCATATGGAAGGCCCAGGGTTCACACCCAGGGCCTCCTGACCCGTGTGGTGAGCTGGCCCATGCGCAGTGCTAATGCGCACAAGGAGTGCCGTGCTATACAGGGGTGTGCCCTGCATAGGGGAACCCCACGTACAAGGAGCATGCCCCTGTAAGGAGAGTCATCCTGCACAAAGAAAGCTCAGCCTGCCCAGGAGTGGTGCTGCACACAGAGAGAGCTGATGCAGCAAGATGATGCAACAAAAAGAGACAGAGATTCCCGGTGCCTCCGAGAATGCAAGTGGACACAGAAGAACATGCAGCGAATGGACACAGAGAATGGACAATGGGGGGTGGGGGGGAGGGAAGGGGAGAAAGATAAATTAAAAATCTTAAAAAAAAACCCTTCCTGACCAAGGAGGATACCTGCCAAGTTTCCCTCACACCAAATCACCTAGTTGCAGACTCACAGCCACCATCACACTACTCCTAGCTAAAGCCATTTTGAAAAGAAAGTATGAAGTTGAAAGACTTACACTTCCCAATCTTAAAACTTATTACAAAGTCACAGTAATTGTTGGAGAAGAATGGTGCTCACTGGGACATGGAGACTAATATGACTGCAGTCAGGAAATTTATTGAGAAGTTCTCCCAACAGAGGGGGTCTGAAAAATAGATTTCAGCCCCTCTGCCGGCATGGCAGGGGTCTAAAGAGAGACTCCTGGAAGAGGGGATTTGAATTCATACTGTACTTTCCTAGACGGGGAAATGATAGTCAGTGGGAGGGGATGAGGGTCCGAGTGAGGTTCAAGGGCCAAGAGGAAGCCCTAGAGGTGGAAATTTTCCCTAGCATGGCCAGACGGTAGTGGTTTAGGGAGTTAAGTTTTCTTGGAATGCTAGAGGAGCAGGTTTTGCTTTGATGTGTAGGGAGTGAAGGTAATTTATCTCACTTTACTCCCATTTCCATGTGGTTTCTTTGTTTAACCTTTGGGAACATGCCCTGCTTTCAGACATGTAGGCTTATGGTGGGGGGCGGGGGGCTTGTCTTTCCTCAATGCATGTCTGCGGGAACTAACAGTTTGTTAATTATTGCAAACCTAGTGAGAGGGAACCTCTAACAGTGATAAAAAAAAAAACAGCGTAGTACTTGCATAAGGACAGACATAGAGACCAATGGAATCTAACTGAGAACTCAGAAAATCAATTCTCACATTTATGGCAAAGTGATTTTGACAAGGAGGCAAAGACCACTTGATTGGGAGAGAACAGTCTCTTACATAAGTGGTGCTGGTAAAACTGGATGTCCATTTGAAAGAAAAAAAAAGGAGGAGGACCTCTACTTCACACATAAACTAAAACCAAGCCCAAATGGATCAAAGACCTTAATCGAAGAGCTAAAACCACCAAACTCCTAGAAGAAAACACAAGAAAGCATCCTTAGGACCTTGTGTTAGGCAATGGTTTCTTAAACTTTACACCCTAAGCACAAACAACAAAAGAAAAAAATAGATAAATGGGGCCTCATAAAAATAAAAAAAAAACTTTTGTGCTTCAAAGGACTTTACCATGAAAGTGAAACAAACTACATAATCGGAGAAAATATTTGGAAACCAGATATCCAAAAAAAGGTTTAATATCCAGAATAGATAAAGAAATATTTCAACTTAACAACAAAAAGACTAACAACCCAATTAAAAGATGGGCAAAAGACTTGAACAGACATCTCTCCAAGGAAGATATATAAATGGCTAGAAAGCACATGAAAAAAATGCTCAACATCATTAGCCATCAGGGAAATGCAAATCGAAATCACGATGAGACACCATTTCACACCCATTAGAAGGTCTGTTACTAAAGAAAAACAAAAACAAAAACAGAAAATAACGAGCATTGGAGAGGATGGGGAGAAATAGGAACACTCATTCTTTGCTAGTGACAATGTAAAATGGTGTAGCTGCTGTGGAAGACAGTTTGACTGTTCCTCAGGAAACTAAGGACAGAACTGCCATATGACTTAGCAATCTCACTACTAAGTATATACCCAAGAGAACTGAAAGCAGGGAATCAAACAGATATTTTCACAACGATGTTCAGAGCGGCATAATTCACAATTGCCAAAAGACGGAAGCAACCCAACTGTCCATCAACTGATGAATGAGTAAATAAAACATGGTATATACATACAATGGAATATTATTCAGCCTTAAAAAGGAATAAAGTCCTGACACATGCAACAACATGTGGGAACCCTAAAGACATCATGTTGAGTGGAATAAGCCAGATACAAAAGGACAAATATTGTGTGATTTCACAGAAACAATTAGAATAAACAAACTCATAGAGTCAGAATCTAGAATATAGGTTACCAGGGGACAGGGTGGGGATAAGGAATGGAAAGTTAAGGTTAAAATTGTACAAGGTTCGCCTATGGAATGACAGAAATGTTTTGGTAATGGATGGTGGTAATGGTAGCACAACACTGTGAATACAGTTAGCAGCACCGAAATACGTATCTGAATATGATTAAAAGGGGAAATGTTAGATTGTATATATAGTAACAAAATAAAAAAATTTTGACAAATCCATGGAACTACACTACACAAATAGTGAACCCTAACTCAAACCATGAATTATAGTTAATAGTATAATTATAAAAATGTGCTTTCATCAATATTGTAACAAATGTCCCACATCAATGCAAGGTTTTGTGGGGTAGTATATGGGAATCCTGTATTTTATATGTTTGTTCTGTAAACCCAGAACTTCTGTAATAAAAATAGAAAAACAAAAGCATAGAGCAGAGCAGTGCGTATGCTTACCTTTTTTTTTTTTTTTTAAATAGTTGCGTGCCAGCTTCCCACATATAAAGTCCAGGCTTCAATTCCCCAGTTTGGTACCAAAAGGTATAATAATAATATGATTTATGATGCTGCCATTTAAAGACTCACATTCTCTACCTTTTCATTATTCTAATAGCAAGTATACAGAGAACAATCTTCCCTAGGTTTGTATCCAAAGGGATAAAAAGCACATATGCTGACTTCCCTATCAAATAGTCCTACTAACTGAATAGCAAATACAAAATATATTCCATACATTTTTCCACAAATGTGCTTAATTTCAAAAACTTACGCTTTTAAACCAGATCAGATTTAATTAATTCTTAAACTTCAAACTAAGTGAAACAAAATTTCCTTTTGTCTTCAAAGAGAAAAAAAAAACTGATTTAAAAATAACTCTATCTCCTGAAGGGTATAACAGAGAATTCATGGTACTTTTCTTTCAATTTTTCTGTATATAAGCTGAAGGAAAATTCACTGAACTGGAAATTGGAAACCCCTCCAAAAAAAAATTACCCCTACCTCCAATTCACAAGTCATTTCTTCCTCTGAAGATAAAACTGCCTGTATTAGTTTATTCATCCTCAATAAATTGACAAGTTCTCTAATCAGTGTGAAGTACTGAATTAGGTACTGTAGGTCATAAAGGATGCATAAGACCTAGTATCTACCCTCAAAGAGTTTATATTTTATCTCCATAAAGGAAGAAAAATGTAGTTACTTAAATAATTTCCTTGCTGGTAATCTTACAGTCAATGGCAGAGCTGAGATTAAATTTCTAGACCAGGCTCCTTACAATAAGTAATGCAAGATAGTATTCACTAAACAGATTTCAAAATTAGTCAAATCTAAGGTATTTATAGATTACGTAAACTGTTAACTTCCTTTTACCTGCATGACATGACTAAGGAAGACTGCTCCTGCAACTGGAGCTTTCCAAGTTCCCAATGCACACAAAGGAAGAGATGTACTCCTTAAATGGGTGACTGTGCTTAACAATGTTCTCTCTCTGCCACAAACGCTAACAAGATCTTTGGTGAACAATATTTGGACCCTAGTTTGAATAAACAACATCTATTATACATTCTCAAAGACCAAAAAGAAAATGCCAAAAGGCTTGACAAAGTTAAGAATCTTAGCTGTACCTACTTAGAGGAATAACGGAAGTGCAAAGGATGACAAGGGATTATCCTAATAGTCTCCAGGCTGTAGTCACCTAAGGCCCCAACTTCAAAGTGACTCTGGAAACTACCTTTCTCTGTCTCCTAATTACACATGTTTTCTCCACCTCTGAATTACTTTTGTATAGAATACTAGCGTGACTATCAGGGGAAGGGATGGGAGAAGTGCCAATAGCAATTTTCTACAAACCAAAGGTCTTCAGTGGCCTTGAACACTTCTGGTGATACAATTTCCCAAAGGAAACTATCTCAAGCATCAGCTTCAATCTACTTGTCTAGGACTAACTATATATACCTATACCCTTGGAAAAAGTATCCCTACCAGCTTTGCTTCCAAACTTTGAGAATTGTCAGATATGCACTTACTCTCTCCAGCATTAAATCCAAAGAAATTCTCAACATCACTTAACTAAATCACATCAAACAATATTAAATCTAGATTTCATTTAGAGTTACTGTTAAAAATCATATTCAGGCATCGGAAAGGCAAATCCCGTAGGCCCATCACAAACACTGGATGTGTTATAGTTTCAAGTGCTACCCCAACTTTTCAAGCTCTGGGGCTCTAGCTCACTTGGAGCATTAACTTAAACATGAGTTCCACTACAAATTGACCAAAAGAACTGAAAACAAAATGACATACAACCGGTTTAGCACTAGGTAAATAATAGGGACTCGCCAATTACAAGAATCGGGAGAAGACAGTAAATTCCGCTGATTACCACACACATCAGAACAGAACCCGAGTTACCTAAGCAAGTATTACCCGCCACCGACAAACAGATCATTCTTTGAGCTTAAGTACGCCAACCATTTTTCATATTTAAATGAATTACTAGGAATTGCCCATATCGAAATGGATGGCAAAATCCTAAGCAGGTCCTGGGCGAGGAGCACAGAGCATCACACAGAAGACAGCAACAGACACGAACGCGCTCCGGGCTTCGTCGATTGGGGCCGGGAGCCCGGCTCGGTATCCCAAACCCTCGCCCCACGAACCGAAAAGCAGGCCGCGGAATGCAGGGTAGGGGTGGGATTCTCTTGTCCAAACGCGCCGGGGGAAGAGAGGCAGGGAGAGAAGGAACGAGTGCCGCAAAGAGGAAGCCAGAGAAGCAGCAGACCCGCGCCGGCCGCGTCCGAGGCGGGCTGCGCGCCGCGCCCCAGGCCCAGCCTCCTGCCTCCCGCCTCGTTGCGCCTCCTCACCTCGCCCGCGTCCTGCGCGCTCTCGAGCGCCGCTGGGTCGTTGCTCAGGTGTGTGGGAAGCGCACGGGCTACGTCCTCCCTGCAGGGCTCTTCCTCCGCCGGCTTCCAGGCGCCCCCAGGCCCCGCTCCGCCCTGCGGCCCCCGCCGAAAAGGCTGCTGCGGGGGCTGCTGGTTCTGGAGCCGAGATGATTGAGGCAGCTGGGGCAGCTGGACCCGCGGCCCGCCGCCCCCAGGCTGCCCTGGGAAGGGCACAAGGTTGGCCCCAGGGCCCTGGCCCAGGCTGTGACTGCCCTGGCCCCGGAGTTTCTGGGCCCCTGCAGCGGGCAGCAGCAATAGCTGCGGCGCCAGGACAAGCGGAACGTCCTCCCTAGGGGCCGTCTTGGATCCGCGGCCTCTGCTTGCATTCTTGTCAGCAGCACCGGGAAGCTCTATCTCTTTTTATTGTGTCATCTTGCTGTGTCAGCTCTCCGTGTGTGCAGCACCACTCCTGGGCAGGTTGCACTTTTTTTGCGTGGGGTGGCTCTCCTTACAGGGCGCACTCCTTCTGCATGGGTCTCCCCTACGCGGGGGACTTTACCTGCGGTGGCTCGGCAGCACTGCACATGGGCCAGCTCACCACACAGGTCAGAAGGCCCCGGGTTTGAGCCCTGAACCTCCCATGTGGTAGGCTGAGGCTCTATCAGCTGAGTCAAATCCACCTCCCACTGTTACTATAGTACATTTGAGAATCATCCACAGTTGTTACATGTATCAGTAGTTTATTACTTTTCATTGCTGAGTAGTATTTATTACATTGTATAAATGTACCATAGTTTGATTTTCCATCAACTACTTTTAGGACATTGGGGTTGTTTACAGTTTTTGTTGATTGTGAATAAAGCCCCTGTGACATTTGCATGCAGATTTTTGTACGCAAGTTAGTTTTTATTTCCTTTGGGTAAATACCTGGGAGTGGAATTGCTGGGTTGTATGGTATGTATAACATTATAAAGACCCCCCTAAACTGTTTCGAAAGTGGCCATACCATTTTGCATCTCCACCAGTAATGTATGAGACTTCCACTGGCATTTGGTATTGTCAGTTTTTTGTTTGTTTATAAATCAGCTATTCCAATAGGTGTATGGTGTTATCTCAGTGAAATGTGCATTTACCCAGTGATTAATAATGTCAAGCTTCTTTCTCTGTTCTCATTTGCCATCTGTATATTTTCCGTGGTGAAATATCTGTGCCAGTTTTGTGCCCATTAATTTACTGGCTTGTTTGTTTTCTTACTATTGAGTTGTGACAGTTCTTCATATATTCTGGATACAAGTCCTTTATCAGACATGTGATTTGCAAATATTTTCTCCTCAGGGAGATGTGGCTTGTAATTTCATTTTTTAACAGTATAATTCACAGAGCTGAATTTAAAATTTTGATTACTGTAGCAGTTTGATATGGTTATGAATTCCAAAAATAGATATTGGATTATGTTTGTAATCTGGTCTGTACCTGGGCGTGATTGAGTTATGATTGGGGTTTTGATTGTGATTGGGCCACATCATTAGGGTGTTGAGTCACCATCCCTTGGTGGGTGGGGACTCACAGATAAAAGGCATAGCAAAGGACAGAGTTGAGGTTTCTTAATGTTGAAGTTTTGATATTGGAGTTTGATGCTGAAGCCTTAAGCTGGATTCCCGGGAAATAAGCTCACAGAGGAAAGAGAAGCAAGCCCCAAGAAGGGAAGACCTGAGCCAGGAGAAGACACAAAAGAACAGATACAGCAGAAGCCCCTGGGAGAGAGACAGAGCTGTTTGCCTGATAGTCTACAGCTGACCTTGTGGAGAGCAGAGAGGAGCTCAGTCCGGAGGAACCCAGGAAGCTTGAACCCTCGCAGACATCAGCAGACATCTTGCTCTGACACGTGAAAATAGACTTTGGTGAGGGAAGTAACTTATGCTTTGTGGCCTGGTATCTGTAAGCTCCTGCCCCAAATAAATACCCTTTATAAAAACCAGCTAATTTCTGGTATTTTGCATCAGCACCCCTTTGACTGACTAATACAGTTACTTGCAATGTATATTTTTAAAATCATGTCATATCTAAGAAATCTTTGTGTAACCCTAGATCACAAAGATGTTCCCCCTAAATTTTCTTCTAGAAGCTTACAATTTTAGGTTACCTTTTTTTTTTTTTTAAGCATATGTTCTTATTTACATAGTCTGTCCCTGGGAGGATACACACATTTTCTTCTGGGTAGAGAAAATAATGGGACTTGGGGTCAGGGTGATAGGGAGACTGACTTTTCACTGTGTACTCTTCAGTGTCATTTGAATTTTTTCCTAAATGTATACATTACTATATCTTAAAAACAATAGGGAATGAAAAAAGAACTACTAAACTCAAAAAGTTTGGAGGAAAACTGAAACAGGATTCCACCCAACACAATTTAAAACCTCTGCCTTAGCTGTTGGACTGTATAACTACCCTTCATTTCAATTCCTTAGGGTTCTTTCTCTTCACATCCCGGAATGACTCCACAAGCCTGGCGGTTTTCACAAGGCTGAGAACAAGTCTTCAAATTAATGGGTGCAGAATTAATTGGGCCAATTAGAGGACGAAATGCAAATGAGTGAATGTGAATGTATAAAACTTCCTCACTGTTGCTTTGAACATTGCAGAATATAGACAAGAGAATGTCAATGTTGCTGCCACCTGCAGGCTAAACCTCTCAATAGCTGGTGTGTGGAAATACTCAAGGTAGATTCTTCTCAATTTGTTGTTTTGTGAGGCTCTGAATTAAGAGACAGTGACATAGGGAAGTGGATTTGGCTTACCTGAGAGAGCGTCCACCTACCACATGGGAAGTCCAGGATTCAAACCCAGGGCCTCTTGACCAGTGTGATGAGCTGGCCCATGTGCAGTGCTGATGCGCACAAGGAGTGCCCTGCCACACAGGGGTGTCCCCCGCGTAGGGGAGCCCCACGCACAAGGAATGCCCCAGTAAGGAGAGCCGCCCAGCACAAAAAGAGTGCAGCCTGCCCAGGAGTGGCGCTGCACACACGGAGAGCTGACACAGCAAGATGACGCAACTAAAAGAGACACAGATTCCCAGTGCCGCTGATAAGCATGCAGGTGGACACAGAAGAACACAGCGAATGGACACAGAGAACAGACAGTGGGGGTGGGGGAGGACGGGAAAGGGAGAGAAATAAATAAAAAATAAATATTTTAAAAAAGAGAGACAGTGACATAAATTTTTCCCTATTTCTCATTCAGCCCAGTACTGTGTCACAAACCCAAATTTGTGATAGGGGTTCCTAAGGATAGGAACTGTGGCATCAGACTGTCTGAGTTTGCATTCTCTCTTTACCTTGGGTAAATCAGATATTTATTCTATACCTCAGTTTCCTTATCTATGAAATGGGGACGATAATAATAGGTGTTGTGAGGATTAAATCAGATCAATGTTTGGCATAATATAATAAGTACTTAACAAAGAGTAACAGACTGAGCTTAGAAGTCTCTCCCATTCTAAACTGACAAACTGGACCTTGACACAATGGAAAGCCTTTTAGCACCTGGTTCTACCACTATGGCCTGTGAAATTGGGCAAGTGTCTTAACCCCTCTGAACCTTACTTGACCTCACAGATGGTTTTGAAGAGCACATGAAATCATCTGTGTAAAGCACCAAGCACAGTGCCTGGCAGAGAGTAGAGGGACAATTAATAAATGGGGTGATGATGGAGTGATGATATACACAGAAGCATTTACCAAGCATAGCCGAAGGCAAACAGCATGGGCCACAAGCAGTCATTAACCAACAGATTTTTTTTTTAATTATTTATTTATTTTTTAAAATTACATTATGAAAAATATGAGGTCCCATTCAACCCCACCGCCCCCACCCCCCACTCCCCCCACAGCAACACTCTCTCCCATCATCATGACACATCCATTGCACCTGGTAAGTTCATCTCTGAGCATCACTGCACCCCATAGTCAATGGTCCACATCATAGCCCAGACTCTCTCACGTTCCATCCAGTGGGCCCTGGGGGGATCTATAATGTCCCGTAATTGTCCGTGAAGCACTATCCAGGACAACTCCACGTCCCGAAAACGCCTCCACATCTCATCTCTTCCTCCCGTTCCCCACACCCAGCAGCCACCATGGCTACCGTTCCCACACCCATTCCACATTTTCTCTGTGGACATTGGATTGGTTGTGTCCATTGCACATCTATGTCAAGTGAGGGCTTAGATTCCATATGGGTACTGGATGCACTCCTCCCGCTTCCAGTTGTAGACACTCTAGGCTCCATGTTGTGGTGGTTGACCTTCTTCAACTCCATGTTAGCTGAGTGGAGTAAGTCCAATAAATCAAAGTGTAGAAGCTGAAGTCTGTTGAGGCTCTGGGCCTGGGTGTCATATTATCAGTCCAGAGATTCAAATCCCCTACATATATCTTAAACCCAGCACCGACTACAATTCCAATAAGGTAGCATGCAAGTCTTGTGAAAAGAGATCCCCTCTGAGTCCAATTCCATCACGCAGAAACACCAGGTCCAAAGAAGGGCTATCTGTCATGGCAGTGAACCCTTTCTGCCATGACCATAGAACCCGTGGGTCTCTTTATCCTTCAAAAGAACCAATACCTGGGGTTGTATCTACCTTATCTGTCTCTTAGACTCTGTTCAGTTGTACATAGGGGTATTCCTTCTGACAACCTCCAGACTCTTTTTTAGAGACTCACAGCCTTATAATCTCATTTCTCCTTTCCATTTCCCCCTTACATTAGGTCAAACAGCTTCCCAAAGTCATGTTATTATATGTAGACAGGTATATTCTGCTGTTCCGCATTGAATCTTTAATTCAAGGTCATTTTCTAGTTGCTTCTTCAGCTGGTATGTGGTAGTGATCCCTCGGTGCCAAGGAGGCTCATCCCCGGGTGTCATGTCCCACGCTGGGGGGAATGCATCGCATCTACACGCTGAGTTTGGCTGTGAGAGTGGCCACATTTGAGTAACATGCAGGCTGTCAGGAGGAAACCCCCAGGCACAATGCTACTCTAGGCCTTGTTCTTATTGCAGGTGTATAGGCTCAAAAGTGTAACCATTAGTATCATGAGCCCACTGTTGGGCCCTCCTTCCTTCCTGGTTCTTGCCGTTGCACCTGGAGGATTGCCGCTGCTCTCCCAGGGCCCACAACAGTGACCCCCCGGCCAGGAGCCCAGTACCCCCCCAGCTGTTGTTTTTGTTTCCACTATGAGTATATATAGACATTACCATATACCCTGGGCATATGCCCTGTATAACTCCCTGTCAACCATATATATCCTGTCAATAACATCCCATATCAGTATTCCTCCGCTGCCATTGTTGAACCACTCTGTGATCCAAAACTTCCCGTAAAGTGAATCCCAACATAATGTCAGCTTCAGAAGAGTCTTAGATCACTGAAATTCATATATAATATACAGTATTTCCCCAGATCCACCATAAAACCTTTTCCCTTGCACAGCAATAATCTTTTAACTTATTCATATCATATTTCCTGAAACTGATGTACAGATTCCAACACTATGGTTTTCAAACAAGGTGACATTTGTGCTTACTATGTGGTCCATATTTTAGGCTGTACAGTTTTCTAAATTTTTTAGTTATCCTATGTTTTGTCTTATGGTTTTCATTATTAGTCTGTCGTCCCCTATATGTTTTTGGTGTAATATTAGCTGTTTTATATTCATCCTCGTGTACTCTCACATAACTCCTCTTTTGCCCCCTTATTTACCTTTGTTCCATCCGTTGCACGTCCATTTTCCCCTCCCCTTAGGGCCCACAACGCCTGCCAATCTAATGCCCTGGGAGCCGTCCTTTCTCACGAGAGATACAGTTCTCTCTATTCGACGGCATTAGTCTTCCCCAGGATATGGGTCCACCCCACCCAATGGTAGAACCCACCTTGGCAAAATGAGCCTTCAGCTATTCCCTCCGGAGTCCGTCCCGCATCAGACCATACCCCCTGAGCGTCCTAACCAGGTAACCCTCCTACTTATACTTTGATACGTTTTACTCAACATTTAGTTCTCAACGAACTTCTGACACTCTCCCATATTCGTATGTTGCCCCTCCCTCCCACCTATTTCTTGGACAATATTACCCCTCTTCCCATCCCCAGCCCCCCTCAAACCCAGAAAACCCCACCCGAAGGTAACCCCTTGCCCCCATTTTGTCCCTTCTTTGTGCTCATACTTACCGCCAGCTCATCACAGATTCCACCCCTGCAGACATTAACTCACATCCTTCCTCCACCCCCCGATTTCCTGTAAGCCACTTTTCCAGACTCTAGCTCTCTGAGGCAGTTAACTTATTTCATATCATTGAGGTCATATAGTATTTGTCCTTCAATGCCTGGGTTGCTTCACTCAACATAAGATTCTCAAGGTTCATCCATGACCAACAGATATTTTGATTTGTCCGATAGAGTTTCACATTTTAGAATTGCTTGCCAGCATGGAAAACATTTAAGCCCAGATTCCTCACTTCTCTTTAAAAAGGTGAAAATCTACAACGTATCATGCCAGATCTACAAGGAAGATGATCTATAACCAGGGGACCTAATTTCTTCTAAAGAAGCCAGACGACATTCCTTGAGGAAGTGATGTTAAAGTTGAGATGTGAAGGCTGAGTAGGAGTTAGCCTGATAAAGAAACGGGGAACAGTGGTCCAAGGAGAGGGACTGGCATTTCCAAGGACTTGAGTCAGGGGACTATTGCCTCCAGGGAACCTCAGGGAAGCCAGGTAGCTGGAGCCCCGTGAGCAAGGGGAGAGTGTGGAGAGGATGAGGCTCCAAGAGGTTGCTTAAGGATTTTTGGACTTTATCCTGAAGATGAGTGTGGTTCAAGGCTGGCAGCTGGGAGGTAGTCAACCAGTGAAACAAACTGAAGTGGAAAGACAAGCCATAATAGAGCAGGGTCAGGGGTCAACAATTAGCAGCTGAGAAAGCAGCAGAGCACTACTCAATTCAGGAGCTACTACAGAGATAGAATCACAATAGCTAGTTCTAATTTGTTGCTCTTCCAAATACTGTATTAATAACAACAGCAATAATAATGGTTAGCCCATTTATTGAGAGCTTGCTAAATGTTAGGCTCTGTGTTTATGTGCATTATTATCTCATTTTTTTCACTCAGCTCACAAACATAGTCCACTCAAAATATTATGTACCAAGGGACTGTTAGGCACTGGGATGAATGAGACAGACACCATCCCTAGCCTTTGGGAGTTCACAATCCAGAAAGGAAGTGAATAGTTGAAGAGGTAATTACAGGTGCATTGAAGTTTACAAAGGGTCATCAGAGGGTGCAGCAGGGAGAGAGTACAACAGTTGACCCAACCTACTGTGGGCGCCAAGGATGGCTTTCTGGAAGAAGTGACAGTCAAGCTGAAGGAGCAGAAAGAATTAACCAGATAAAACATGGGGGAAGAGTGTTCCAGGAAAAGAGAACATGTGGAATGCACTATTCTCACAATACCCGATGAGATACGTGCCATTACTATGCCCTTTTCGGAATCAGAAAGCTGAGGCTCAGAATAAGCAACTGACCCACAGCTAGACATTGCCGGAGCCACTAAACTAGATATTTCTATTTGGGACCTTTCCTCTAAGGGGCATTTGAGTGGAAATGGAGCATTAACTGAGGTGTCTACTAAGCAGGAAGTTAGAATCATGGCTTACAAACTGTGCAGGCATGTCTGTCAGGATTGGCTGTCAGTTTTGGAATGACAGCTATTTAGTGACACAGCTCTTGTGCTAATGTCTGAATGAATGTTCAGTTCAATTTAATGTGGTTCAACAGCAACACACTGAGCACCTACTATGTGCCAGGCACTGCCAGAATTACAGAAATGACACGATAAGTTCCTAAGCACTAGGCTAAAGATCATGTTAATCACTAATAAATTATTAATAAAAAATAAATAAAGCCATAATCCTGGCAGTTAGAAACTATAGGTAACTTATCATAATAGCTACTAGGTTCTGCTCAGGCACCTTAATGAAAATAAAAATGATAATGGTCATAACTAAAAACTAAAATGCTTACTTCGAGCACTATGTTAAATGGTTTATGTGTATTATTTCCTTTCACCCTTATGTTCATTTTTTTTAAGCCAACCAATTTTAAAAAATTTTTAATTTAATTTTTTTATTATCATTTTTAAATTTATTTCTCTCCCTTCTTCCCACCCCGCCACCCAGTTGTCTGCTCTGCTCTCTGTGTCCATTCCCTGTGTGTTCTTCTGTGACCGCTTCCATCCTTATCAGCGGCACTGGGAATCTGTGTTTCTTTTTGTTGTGTCATCTTGTTGTGTCAGCTCTCCGTGTATGCGGCACCATTTTTGGGCAGGCTGCGTTTTTTTTCACACTGGGCAGCTCTCCTTAAGGGGCACACTCCTTGTGCGCGAGGGTTCCCCTACACGGGGACACCCCTGCGTGGCAGGGCACTCCTTGCACACATCAGCACTGTGCATGGGCCAGCTCCACACGGGTCAAGGAGGCCCGGGGTTTGAACCGCGGACCTCCCATTTGGTAGGCAGATGCCCTATCCATTGGGCCAAGTCTATCCCCATTTTATAATTCTTAATATCGATGGTACTAATATTGCTCATTTTACAGATGAGGAAACTAAGCTTCCAGAATTTTTGCCTGTTACCCCAAAGCTAGTATGTAGAGCTAGAACTCAAACCCAGGTCTGCCTGATTCCAAAATTTGGGCTTTAGAGCATTGCGCCATCTCACCTCGGCAAAAACAGTCAGCTTGCCAAAGACTCAGGAGAATGTGGTATGATGTGCATGGCCAGGCGCACATCCAGAAAGGAAAAAACAACTACTGGTGCTTGCAGCAATGTATGCAGCAATTAGACCCTAGTTAATCCCTAAAACAAAAAGCCCACCCACAATATTTATACTACTCTTTTCCATCACTTTAGTTTAAATTCCCCTCTCTTTAGGTTTAATTAGTAACTAAAGCTCAGAACTTCTCCCCCCTCCGTAGGCAGAAGGCAGAGGGGAGGTCGGAGGGAGGCTTACCTTGCCTAGCTCGTCCCCAGAGCCGGGGCCCCTCAGACCCCTGGGTGTCAAAGGTCCCAGGGGGCACAGTGTCCCCTGGAGTGGTCAGAGCCTAGTGCTGGACATCACGGGGGCAGAAATTTTTGGTATCAAGATGTACTTCCTTTAATTCTTGTTTTATATCTATGCAGACAAGAAAATAAACTCTTTTGCAAAAGTAAGTGTCAGGGAGCAGCTGTAGCTCAAGTGGTTGAGCACCTGCTTCCCATGTATGAGGTCCTGGGTTCAATTTCTGGTACCTCCTGAAAAAAAAAAGTGTCAAGCATACAAATCTTTTCATTAAGGATAGAATGTAAGTTGTGCTGTGCTTAGTAAATTGGGAGAAAAACCCCTCCAGGAGGCAGCCATCAGCCTTGGGCCATTTGAACATCCTGTCCCCATAACTACGTGTAGCTGTGGGCTGGGAAGTATGCAGCCTTGTTCCAAAACTTCAGATACGGCCGGAGGTGAAATCTGTGTTGGTAAGGAAGTACCCAGGTTTGGCTCTCTGACACATGGGCTAGGAGATGAATTTTTGTTCAAACATATGGATGTTTGCACTTCCATCTGCTTGTTTACCCCCCATCTCAACATAAAAAGGCAAAAAAAGAAACTAATATTTATTGAATGCTACTTTGCGTATGCTATATTACTGTCTCAACAATTCTTTTTTTTTTTAGGAGGTACCAGGGATTGAACCCAGGATGTCACACGTGAGAAAAAGGCACTCAACCACTGAACTACAACCGCTTCCCTCAATGATTCATTTAATACTATAGAAATTGGAGTTCAGAGAGGTAGAACTTCTATCACAGCAACTAAAACAAATTATTTTAAAAATCCCATTTCTACTATTAAAACAACAATAATGAGAGCTTCCATTTAATGAGCGCTTGCCATGTGCCAGGCACAGTGCAGGCACTACTCACACATTATTTCATTTACTCTTCATGACAACCCGTTGATATAAGGACTATTGCCCCATTTTACAGGCAAAGTAACAGACGCTCAGGAGGTTAAGCAACTTCCCAAAGCCACTCAGTTACCAAGCGCATCTCGCCACATGTCTGTCTCCTTACTAATTACTGTAAATTTCTTGAGGGCAAGGACCATGTCTCACTCATCTCTGCATTCCGAATGCCTAACACTGTGCCAGACACAGAGAAGGTAGAATTCAGTAAATGTTTCTGAATGAATGAGTAAAAGAACAAACTATTTCCAAAGATAAAGGGTAGAGCTTGGATTTGGATTTTTTGTCATCAAGTCTAGTGTGCTTTCTATAATTGCATATTGCTACGTCAGGATCCCAATTAAGCCCTCACATGCCTCTTTCACTCTGAAAATTCCTTTTAGACATTTTCCATACAAGTGTGATGGAGCAATTCCACTTCTATCTCACAGAAATTCTAGCACAAGTGCATAAGGATGTATGTTATCAGGTGTCCATTGTTGGTATCCGAGGGAAAAAAGTTGCACAGTAGAAGTTTATCAATAGACGAACAAATTTTTAAAATTTTATTTCTCTCCTCTTCCTCCCCTGCCCCCCGCTCCTCCCTTCCTTGTCTGCTTTCTGTTTCCATTCACTGTGTGTTCTTCTGTGCCCACTTATATTCTTGTCAGTGGCACTGGGAATCTGTGTCTCTTTTTGTTGCGTCATCTTGCTGCATCAGCTCTCCGTGTGTTTGGCACCACTCCTGGGCAGGCTGCACTTTTTTCACACGGGGTGGCTTTCCTTTCAGGGTGCACTCCTTGCGTGTGGGACTCCCCTACACGGGGGACACCCTGTGTGGCAGGGCACTCCTTGCACGCATCAGCACTGTGTGTGGGCCAGCTCATCACATGGGTCAGGAGGCCCTGGGTTTGAACACTGGACCTCCCATGGAGTAGGCGGACGCTCTTCCGTTGAGCCAAATCCACTTCCCCTTTGATGAACAGTTCTTAAAGTATGGTAAATAGTGAGTTAATGCTTAATTGGTACAGAATTTTTGTTTGGAGTGATGGAAGTTTTGATGATGGATGATGGTGATGGTAGCCCACATTGTGAATGTGATTAACACCACTGAATTATATATCTGAATGGGGTTTTTTAAAAAGGTAAAAGAAAAATGTATGGTACATCCATTCTATGGAATATCATATAACTTTAAACAGTGTAAGATATATCTACTTATATTAATGTAGAAGAATGGCCACATGATTGTATTAAATGTAATAAGCAAGTTTTAGAATACTAAGTATGGTTTAATATGAATAACAACTATCCTTTTAATATTTATTTTATTTACTTACTCTCCCCCATTGTCTGCACTCACTGTCTGCTGTGTCTTCTTGTCTTCTCTTTAGGAGGCACTGGGAACCAAAAACATTACCTCCCGTGTGGGAGGGGGCACCCAATCACTTGAGCCATCTCCACTCCCTGCTTATTGTCTCTCATTGTGCTTCCTCATAGTGTCTCCTTGCTGCGTCATCTCATTGTGACAGCTCACTGTACCAGCCCATCGTGTCAGTTCACTGTCTTGCTTGTCTTCTTTAGGAGATGCCAGGAACCAAACCCAGGACCTCCCGTGTGGTAGGCAGACAGTCAATTGCTTGAACCACATCAGCTTCCCTACGCTGTCTTTAATATTTATTGCACATCTTGACCTTGTTCCAGGCCCTCTTCATAGTGTATTACATGTATTACCACATTGCACCGAATCTAAGCTACCATTTATTGAATGCTTACATTATACTTGGACTTGTACAAAACTTTGATTTCAGAGATGCAAAAATGTGTTTCTTAAAATTAATTAAATGGGAAACGGACTTTGGCCCAGTGGTTAGGGCGTCCGTCTACCATATGGGAGGTCCGCGGTTCAAACCCCGGGCCTCCTTGACCATGTGGAGCTGGCCATGCGCAGTGCTGATGCGCGCAAGGAGTGCCGTGCCACGCAAGGGTGTCCCCCGCGTGGGGCAAGGAGTGCCGTGCCACGCAAGGGTGTCCCCCGCGTGGGGGAGCCCCACGCGCAAGGAGTGCGCCCGTGAGGAAAGCCGCCCAGCGTGAAAAGAAAGAGCAGCCTGCCCAGGAATGGCGCCGCCCACACTTCCCGTGCCGCTGACGACAACAGAAGCGGACAAAGAAACAAGACGCAGCAAATAGACACCAAGAACAGACAACCAGGGGAGGGGGGGGAATTAAATAAATAAATAAATTTTTTTTAAAAAATAAATAAATAAATAAAATTAATTAAATATGGTATTTGCTTAATATTCATAATAGTATAACGTAGGATCATTATTTCTCCCATTTTGCTGATGAGGAATTTGAAGCACAGAGAAATCCAAGTAACTTGCCTTTCTGGAGGCGGTAAAATATAATATAATCCCATAAGAAAGAACTAAAGAGTTCTGGATAAAGATGGTGGCTGTAATTTGTCATGTACCTAATTTTTCTGTCCCTCCCTAAACCCAGTAAAACGTCAGTAAAGGGTTGTTTTAAAGTATAAGAAAATGGAGAGTGCAGTAAATACAACAGAATTTAGCAGGCCAGAAAGCAGATGAATGAGTGGTAATAGGCTTGGCAGAACTGAGAACTCTGAATCCTATGCCAGAACACTAGAGAAAGTCGAGAAGCAGCCTCATAACGTTTAGAAATTAATAGACTGCTGGTATCCCTGGTGAAGAGCAGCTGAAATAAGGACTGATTAAAGGTCTAGTTCCCTTCCCCCACTGCACCCTCCAGGTGACTGCCCCTTCTGTACCTAAGCAGAAGTATGGAGGTTTATTCTCTGGAGAAAGTAAAACAGACCATCTCTGGAATAAGGGTCACCAGGCACAGTAAAGGGCACCATGTGAAAAAAAAAAGAGCATTAGTAGATTTTCCCCACACTCTTCCTGGAATGTTGGTAGCTGACCTTTACCTCCAGGGTAGATGAGTCTTCTTCAGGGAAAATGACCAGCACAATAGAAAAGATCTAAAGATACTGACATTAAAGTCTCCAACAAATGGCTCTGCCAGATTTCCCTATGGTGAACCCCATGGCCAGTGCTTCAGCCTTTATGTACAAAGCTTCCAATTGGCTTTTAGTCCCACACTTTTATTCATGAACAGAAAGCAATGGATGACCAGACACCGGGATTTCCTCTAACGGGAAAGATAGAGACAAAAAACAACAACAACCAGAAGAAAGGAACTTGGAGAAAACTGAGTCAATGAGGAGAAGAAAAACTTAACTAGCATTCATATCCTCAGAGGAAAGAAAAGACACCTGAGTATAGGGAACAATAATAGGAAACAAACAAAAAAAGAAATATTCAGAGGGGAAAAGAAGTACTTAAAAACAAAAAAAAAAACCATGAAAGCAGAAGTCATAACCCATTAGAAAGATTGGAACATAAAGTTGAGGAAATCTAGAATGTGCAGCAAAAAAGACACAGGTATGGAAAACAGAAAACAACAACAACAACAACAAACCAGTCAAGGAAGTGCAGCAGTGAAATAAGACTTCCATAAAGAGAGAGCAAATTAAAAAAAGAGTAAATACAAACAAAATAATTCAAGAACATTTTCTGTAAGCATCCAGATTGAAAGAGCCTACCTGCATAATGAATGAAACTAGGCCCACATTAAAACCCACCACTGAAAAAAAAACATGCAAAAAAAAAAAAACAAACCAAAAACCCACCACTATGAAGTGTCTATAAACTTCCGAGAAAAAAAGAAACTGATCCCATACAGTGGATTAGAGACCGGACTGGCTTCAGACTTCTCAGAAACAAAACTAGGAGCAGAAGAGAAGGGATCAGTGCCTTAAAAATTCTGAAACACGATTTCCAACCTAGGATTCTATATCCTGCTAAATTGTCAATACTATCCCTCAAATGTGTGGATAAAGACATAATTAGATACACAAGGTGTTTGAAATTTTACCTCTAATACATCCTGTCATAAGAAGTTACTGGCAGATGTGCTCCATCTGCCAGTAAAAGAGGAGAACCAACACTGGAGAGAAGGGAAGAGAATCCCCAAGAACATGGAGAAGGCATATTCCAGGATGACAACTGTGCACCAGATACAGAGAAGAGCAGTGTGACTCAAGAAAAAGACATACTGAAGGCTGACATCATGAGCCCTGCTGCTATCATATCTTCTTTTAAAATCTAAGGATAGAGTACCCAGGTAAACCTGGCCCTGATTCTTACCTGCATTCAGCTTGTCTTGACCAGGTGGTGATGAAGTTCCTACTCTCCCAGAATCATGCAGTAAGGCAAGAGGGAAAGGGATAGTAATTCCATACTTTGGGGCTAGAGACACATCACCAACCCCTGGACACACCAGTGCGCTTGTTCCCCAACATCATCCCAGCGGCCAGTAGGGTAGGCCAGGGTCTCTGAAAGAGGCTGGGCCTCCTGCTATCAATTGTCAGTCCTCAGACAGGAAACAGAGTCCAAAGGATGGGAGCTGGTTCAAGTAGCAGTAGGAGGGGTGGTGGTTGCCTTTCTGGGTCTTCCTTTATTTTCTCTTCTCACTTGAACTTAAAGGTTTTTGTGGAAAATCCGGTGGGGGTAGGGATTAAATATCACCTCTTCCATGTGGAGGGATGATAAGAACTGGGCAGGGAGACCTCCCTGTAAGGCATCATCAACTGGAGATAACAGAGTTATTTCCTTATGAATCAGATTATTGTATTATTTGGTATCAATTGGCATTAAAAAAAGTGGCGGAGGAGGAGAAGGAGGGAAGTGTTATAGAATAAAAGGAAGTTAAGGGAGCAGATGTGGCTCAAGCAATGAGTTCCCACCTATCACATGGGAGAACCCCAGGTGCCTCCTAAAGAAGACAAGCAAGATAGCAAGTTGGTGCGATGAGCAGGCATGGAGAGCTGGTACAACAAGATTACACAATGAGGACAAACATAGAGGAAAGACACAACAACAAAAGGGAGCTGAGATGGCTCAAGAGATTGGACACCTCTCTCCCACATGGGAGGTCCCAGGTTCAGTTCCTCGTGCCTCCTAAAGAGAAGACTGCAGACACAGAGAACACATAGCAAATGGACACAGAGAGCAGAACAGTGAGCCCAAACAATGGGGGGGGAAGGGGAATAAATAAAATAAATCTCTAAAAAACAAACAAAAAAGGAAGTTAAAAGACATAACACAACAAAAATAAAATAAATTTAAAAAAAGACATAACCATTTGGATCTTGACTCAAAAAAACCAACTATAAAAAAGCATTTTTTAAAAAAGTCATTTTTTAAAAAAGTCATTTTTTATATAATTAGGGAAATGTGAATAATAATTGTGTATTAGACGATATTAAGAAACTGTTGTTAATTCTGTTAAAAATATCATGGCATATTTTTGTTTAAATCTTTATCAGTTAGAGATGCGTACCAAAGTATTAAAGCATGGAATGAAATAATATCTGGAATTTGTTTTAAAAATACTTCAGAAAAAAAGTGTGGAGGGTTAGAGAGCTGAAACAAGTCTGGCAAAGTATTGTTAATTGTTGAAGCTGAGTAATGGGTACCTGGGTGTTTATTATTCTCTTCTTCCTACTTTAGGGAATGTATTTTAGTTCCCTAGGCTGCTCCAGAAAATACCGTGAAATGGGTTGGTTTAAACAATGGGAATTTGTTTAGCTTACAGTTCTGAGACTGGGAAAGTGTCCAAATCAAGGCATCATCAAGGCAATACTTTCTCCTCAAGTCTGTGGCATTCTGGGACTGGCTGCTGGCAACCCTTGGTCCTCAGCTGGTCACATGCCAGGTACATGGTGGCAGCTCCTGGTCTCTTCCTTCTCTTCCGGGTTCCATTTCAGCTTCTTGCTTCCTATGGCTCTCTCTCTCTCTCTCTCTGTCTGAATTTCATTATCTACAAAAAATAATTTCTGAACACCTGAAAATGATTTTCAGTTCAGATGAGCATAGTTACTTGAAACAGTGGTTCCTAAACCAAGGATCTTACATTCACCCAAAGATTCTCATTGGCTTGGTTGGGAGATTCTGATGATTACCCAGCTTTGGTAAATGCTACTTTAGAACCACTTTTTCTGCCTAATATTCCTCCTACATTCTCTTTCTTGGATTATTATTTCTGCCTGTTTTTTTCAAGTGCCACTTATTAGGGCTCCTCCAGTATTTGCATTTCAGATGATCCATGTCCATGAGGGGTCTGCAAATGCTACCCAAACACTTTTGCTATACAAAGTTTGAGAGTAAGTTACTAACTGAGCTTCCCCAGGCCTCAGGGAATAAATCATTCCCTTGCTCCCACCTATCAAGTCTTACTGGGTTAGATGATAGAGTCTGGAGTCTCATCACATTCCAGATATAGACATGGAGTGTCCATCATATTCATCCACTTCCACTCTGTCCCTACTCACCAGTATCACTGTCCAAGAAGGCCTTTGGGGCTTCTGGCCTGGGCTGGAACTCACCAACACTGATGCCCTCGCCAGTGTGTGACCACCTCAAGGAAACAGAGCAATTTCTCAAAATCCACAGGGCAAAGTGCAGCTGCATACTTGAAAGAAGAGTGGAAAAAGAGTCCCTTCCCCCCTCCCTTGTCACATTTTGTCACTTGGGTCCCAGAGTAGCTCTGCTTGAGACTTGGAGTCCTTCGTGAAAACAGCTTCAACCTGTAACCCCTCTCTGCAGATTTAGACACAGACAGGTCCCCAGAGCCATGCAGAGGGGATAATGCCAACGACAGCATCCGACTACCCTCCCTAAGCAAGATTTTCTCTTCCTCCTAATAACATGAGCCATCCCCCCACCCCCCTACCCCGCCACCGACCTGCCCAAATTCATGCAAATAGTAAGAGCAGTATAGACCAGCGGGTGGGCCTTGAGAGTGAGGCAGGTTAGCCTAGGGAACAAAGGGCGTCCCGTCCCAGCTGGGACCGAGAACAAAGCCGGAAAACCCCGCCAAGACCCTGGCCACAAGGGCTCAAAAGGAAGCCCCCCCCATAACTCCAAAGAGAAAGGCCTCCCCATTGGTCCCCTGAGAGCTAAGGGGTGAGGACAGAAAGGCAACCGAGCAGAACAGCAAACAGCTGGGGCCCCTCCCCTCCCCAACATGAGGAAGGGGCGGAGGGAAGGAGGACTGTAATAAAGGCCACCCCCACACCCCAGGTGCATCTCTCTACCTGGAGGACGCCCCATCCACATCTCGGGTGTGTACTAATACATTTCTCTTTTCTCAATAAACTTTTTACTGGCCTAATTAAACTGGTGCATCTCTGAATTATTTCTTGTGATGTAGCCAAGAACCTAGAGAACCGAGCATGTTCCAACAGCGAGAGGATGTGTCTGAAATCAGACAGCTTAGGTTAAAATCCAGTTCTGGCTCTCGAAGGTGTGACCTTGTCCATGTTACTCTATGAGCCTCAGTTTCCTCACAAGTAAAATGAGGATAATATCTATCTCTAAAAATTGTTGTAAGAGTTAAAAATGCGATAATGTTTGCTAAGTTTTTTAGCACAATGCACAGCACATAGTGAGTACTCCATAAAAGGTAACAACAGTTATTATCTGTAGGCTACCTGCCCTGTCAGGCACATCTGATAAGGGCTGAATTTCAGGAGGGGGTTCCACTTTATTATGACCAATTCTTTAAAAACAGGCTACATGTTATACATACAAATGGATATTGTTTACTTCAAAATTACCACCTTGGAGGCAATGCACTTATTCCAGGGATGTTTCTGTTCTCCAAATCCTATTTGGTATATACCCAGTTCAGAAATATCCACAGGGTCTGTGGGACATTCTTTTGAACATCTATTTTGGTAGCAAAACTTCTTTAAAGATGAATTCAATTTTTGAAATATCAGAAGTTCATCAGAAGTTGGTAAATAAGCAGGGTAAGGGGGAATGAGGTAGGACCTATTTTCTTATATGATTCTTCCATAGATTTTATCCTTTTTAAATATAATTGATTTTTTTTAAGGAGGTACCAGGGATTGACCTTGAGAACTCGTACAGGGGGAGCAGGAGCTCAACCACTGAGCTACACCTGCTCCATTTTAAAAATATATTGATTTTTAAAGATAAAAGCAATATAATCCATTTTGATTAAAACAAAAAATAAATTTATCCATAAGCTTACTTCTTTAATACAACCACTATCAATTTGGTATGTTTTGCTCACTTTTTCCTTCATGTATGTTTTTTTAAAAACAGCAGTTGGGAGCAGATGTGGCTCAAGCAGTTGAGTGCCTGCCTCCCACATGGGAGGTCCATCTTCTGTTCCCAGTGCCTCCTGAAAAGAAAAATAGCAGTAATGCAAGTGTACATATAATTTGTGGCATGCTAATTTAATTTAATATAAGTTCATTTTCAAAATAATCATTTTAATGTCTATTAATATTCCACCAAGTGAATGTGGCAGAATTAACTGATTCTCTTTTGCTGAACATTTAGGTTGTTTCAAGATTTTTATTATTATGCAATATATACACAACTTTTTCCATACTTCAGCTTATTTCCTGAGCTTGGATTACTGGAAGTGGAACTGTCACATCAAAGGATATGAGAATTTGATGGTTCTTGATATTTAGTTCCAATTGCTTTCCAATAGGTTTTCATTAATTTATAACGCCACTAGAAACATGAGACTACCCATTTCACTGTACCTTAAAAAGCACTGGGTATCATGATTTTAATAAATTAAGAGCTAATTCCCCCCAAATCTAAAAAAAATTTGAACAATGGCAAAGTTTTTAAAATAAGAGTGTGGTTTCTCAAAATAAGTACTTTGAAGGGAGCCACTTATTAAGATGTTTATGTTCTGATATATTTGTTTTTTAAAAACTCAGTCTCTCCTTGCTGTACATTCACACCTCCAAGAAAAAACACAGAAACAATTACAATCAACCAGACTAACTCCAGAGTGTTGACTCACATCCTGCCCACCTTAGAATTCCGCCTTGGCTCTAAGTAGCTGAGCTAGCTTAGAGAACCTGTCACTGCCTGAGGGCATCCTGGGGCGTGGGATCCTCTCTCCACGGAAAAGAGGAGAGATCACCTTTCAAAGTGGATGGAGAAGTCTGACCCCTCCTTCCCAATCATACACCAGCCACACAGGCTTCAGAGAAGCATAGGGAGGGTAGAAAATTCCAGACACTCTTACTCCCCCAATCAAAGCTCTTTTTCTATTTTTGTTTTTTCAATTAGGTAAGAAATAAACATTCATTATTTAAGAAAAACAAGAGCAGCAAAAAGAATTTAAAATATAGCATATGTCCAACACTAAGCAATGACAATTAACATTTTGAAGTACAATCTATGTACAAGTTTTATTTAAAAAATAGCATACTGTATATGTTATCTTAAAACTTGTTTCCACATAATAATGGTTGCAGCTAATATTTATACCTAGTGATTATTATGCCCTAGGTAAAATTACAAGTATTTTTATACATAATAACTCACTTAACCCTCATAACTCCAAAAAGAAGACAATTTAGTATCCCCACTTAATGATAAGGAAACTGAGGCAGAAAAAATAAGAAATTGTCTAAGGTGCCACAATTAATAAGTTAGCTAATATGTTAACAATATATTTGGAATATTTTTCTATGTCAATAAATTCATTTCTACAAAATCTTTTTGAATGGCTGCAAAATATCTCATTGGATGGATGAAGTATCACTTAATTATTCCATCCCCTTTTGTTAGCAATTTAGATTATTTCATTTACACATGACTAAAATGACAAGCCTTACTCTAAACTCTTATTTCCTCATGTTAAATGCCTTCAAGAACAGCTGTATCAAATTTTTATTTCCTCTAAAAAGGCACTGCTTTCAACCCAGAATGTTGTCAATCTTAACATTCTTGCCTAGAGCAACTTTTTAAAATTCATTTTACATAGTAAGCCATTTACCACTTCTGAGAAATAACTTAGAGCCCTAAAGAGTGAGCAATTTCTCTAGGGGCAAAAAGCCAGGGTCTAATTATAAAGGTGTGCTTTAATCAATTGTAACAAATGTTCCATACCAATGCAAGGTGTTGATAATAAGGGTGGTAATGGGAGTCCTGTATTTTATGTATGCTTGGTCTGTAAACCCACAACTTTTCTAAGAAAGAAAGAAAGAAAAAGGGGGGAAGAAAAAGCCAGAATCTGAAAGCTCCTCGTTTCCACAATCTCCTCCTACTTTTTATAGATGTTGGCTTACAAGCCAACTCATGGCAGAGGAATGAGTGTTAACCTGGGACAAAGCAGCTTACATAAGCAAGATTCTTTTGGTTTACAACTCAGCCTTCACTAATTTACTCATTCATTCAACAAATATTTGAAAGATTATTGCATGAGTAGTGATAAACTAGGTACAGGTTATGGGGTTCACAGAAAAATATATTTAGAACCAATGTCAATTAAAAAATTTAGCACTTTGCCTGGCACATAGTAATTGGTCAAAAAATCAATATGTATGTCTGGCACTGTGTCAGGAATCATTATAATCAATCCCCATTTTGCAGATAAGAAAATTAAGACCTAAAAAAGTTTACCCAGCTTGGGCAACATACTCATGGTGCAGTCAAGATTTGAACTCAGGTCTCCAGAACCTACACTCTTACCCATTATGCTACACTACAAAACTACACAGTTTCTCCTCTAGGGAGTATATATTCCATTAATACTACTAAAATTGATTACAGCTAACATGTAGTAAGCACTTAAGTGCTGAGCACGCTACTAAGTCTTTACATGTATTAATTTGTACAGCAACCCTATTAAGTATGCACTCTAATTATACTTGTTTGAAAGATGAGAAAAAAGACATTCTGAGAGTTTAAATAACTTGCACAAGGAACAAACAAGAGAGAAAAGGAAAATGACTTGTCAGGCCCCTGTCATAAGCCTTCACACAGGTCAGCTCATGGTATTCTCTATGTGATAAAGGTACTATTCTCAACTTGATAGAAAATGAAATGGATTCTCTGAAAGGGAATCACATTGCTAGTATATGGCATGGCTAGAAGTAGAACCTACGTATGTCTCTCAAACCTGAGCTCATAACCACTATGTTACATACTCGCCATTGTTCGATCTTGTTTTTTGGTTGTGTGGGAGTCACATAGGCAGAGAAGAGTGGGAAAGGTAAAGATGAAAGGATATTAAGACAATACATAAGCAAGACCATTGAGATGTAGCAAGGAAAAGAAAATAGACCTACATGGCCAGTGCTAAAGATTCATTTGTTTTGGGAATGTGCCCTTTGTTTGCACAGCTTTTACGACTACACTAACTGTATGAATGTCTGTTTCTGCCATTACAATAGGAGCTATTAAAGACAGGGACTATATCTTAGCCACTGCTGTAAACTAGTGCCTAGAAGAGTCTAGTAATTCCAGCAGGGAGGTTCGGCAAAATAGAGAGTAGACAAATTGCATAGATCTCTGAATGGCAATTAAGAAAGTTCACAATGCAAAAATTCTAAATAATAGGTACCCAAATCCAACAGGGTATTTAAAAGATAATACATCATGACGTAGAGGAGTTATCCCAAGGGTACAAGGATGGCCCAGCAGCAGAAAAATTAATATAATTCACCACATTAATGGATGAAAGGAGAAAAATCACTTATCTCAGAACACACAAAAACATTATATATTTCAAAACATATGTATGATTTTTAAAAATACACAGAAAATTAGAGAGAAGTTTCTTAATTTGATAGGAAGTCCATACAACAACAGAAACCTACAGCAAATAATCACACCAGTAATATTTTTTTTTTTTTTTTAATTTAATTTCCCCCCCTCCCCTTGTTGTCTGTTCTTGGTGTCTGTTTGCTGCGTCTTGTTTCTTTGTCCACTTCTGTTGTCGTCAGCGGCACGGGAAGTGTGGGCGGCGCCATTCCTGGGCAGGCTGCTCTTTCTTTTCACGCTGGGCGGCTTTCCTCACGGGCGCACTCCTTGCGCGTGGGGCTCCCCCACGCGGGGGACACCCTTGCGTGGCACGGCACTCCTTGCGCGCATCAGCGCTGCGCATGGCCAGCTCCACACGGGTCAAGGAGGCCCGGGGTTTGAACCGCGGACCTCCCATATGGTAGACGGACGCCCTAACCACTGGGCCAAAGCCCGTTTCCCCACACCAGTAATATTTTGATGATACTCTTTCATAATTTGTAACAAAAGTTTCACAACAATGCAAGGTAGTGGTGGTGGGGTGATGTATGGGAGCCCGGTGATGATACGCATGTTTGTTTCATAAGTTTACAACTTTTTCAATAGAGTGATTGTTTATGTATGTTATGTATGAATAAAACACTTCAATAAAAAAATTTTAAAAGATCAAGACTAAACCATGGATGTTCATTACTACCACAAGTGTTTACTAGAACAATGGAAAGTCTGGTCAATGCTTTCAGACAAGAAAAAGGTGAAAGAGTATTTAAGAATAGGAAGGGTAGAGATACTGTTGTAGGATATGTGAGAGGTTCAATTATTTGCGTAAAGAGAGGCTAGGACTCAGGAATGATTTTGAGAAGGAAAAATGGTTTATTGATGGCCAGGCGGACTCGGGAGCTTTCTGTTTCAATCCCGAGCCCCAAACAAGATTTTGAATCCCTTTTATATAGAGAGGAAAGGCCAAATGGTCCTTTTGTTTTAGTTCTCAATAGGCTTGAATTAGCATATATCTTCCACATCCTAGGTAAGCTTTTAGCATGGACTTCATACATTCTAGATAAGCTTTTAGCCCATTTGGTTTGCATTTTCCCTGAATATTTAAAGTTTATAGACTTTGCATTGTTAAACTGTTTCCTGGTCACCAAGGGCAGGACTGCAGCCTCTTACCGTTCCACACCCACAAGTCAGGACAGACAGCTTAAGTTAAGGTTATCTCTGAAGAGGCAAAGAGCCTCCCACCCATAGCCCACATCAATACAACTATCATTGCCTGCCAATGATAAGATTATTTAAATAGAAAATACAACTGAATCAACAAACTATTGAACTATGTAAGAGTTAAAGAAGTTTGCAAGAAATCAACTTAAAAAAATCAAGTGCTATTCCTATTATGAATAACCAATTAAAAAAACAAACAAACAAAATCCACTATCTACAATAGCAAGTAAACTATAGTGTATAGCAGGGACTGGCAAGCTTTTTCTGCAAATGATCAGACAGTAAATATTTCTGGCTTTGCAGGCCACATAGTCTGTCGCAGATACTCAGCTATGTCATTATAGCACAAAGCAGACATGGACAATATTTAAATGAATGAATGTGGCTGTGTTTCAATAAAACATAATTTACAAAAACAGGTGGCAGAACAATGCCTGCCAGTGTAGTTTGCTGACTCCTCCCAGTCTATTGTAACTAACCTGAAAAAACCCAATGCCTAAGAAGTTTATCAAGAAAAAAATTAAACTCCATCCAAGGACATAAGAATAAATGTCATAGTTGGGATAACCTCGATATTGCAAAGATTTCATTAAATAAATATTCACTGAGTACCCACCATTGCCAGGCACTGTTCTTGGGGATAGGGAAACATCAGAGAACAGAACAAAGCACCTGCCCTCATGAACCTTACATTCTAGTAGAGAAGACAGTGAATAAATAAAGTAGCATAGTGATAAGTACCATAAAAACATGTAACAGGGAAACGGACTTTGGCCCAGTGGTTAGGGCGTCCGTCTACCATATGGGAGGTCCGCGGTTCAAACCCCGGGCCTCCCTGACCCGTGTGGAGCTGGCTCATGCGCAGTGCTGATGCGCGCAAGGAGTGCCGAGCCACGCAAGGGTGTCCCCCGCGTGGGGAAGCCCCACGCGCAAGGAGTGCGCCCGTGAGGAAAGCCGCCCAGCGTGAAAAGAGCAGCCTGCCCAGGAATGGCGCCGCCCACACTTCCCGTGCCGCTGACGACAACAGAAGCGGACAGAGAAACAAGACGCAGCAAATAGACACCAAGAACAAACAACCAGGGGAGGGGGGGAAATTAAATAAATAAATAAATCTTTAAAAAAAAAAAAACATGTAACAGGCTGAAACGATAGAGAATGATAGGGAGGGGCCATGCTACTTAATTTAGGCTGGTCATCAAAGGCTTCCCTGACATTTTAGCCAAGACCTGAATGAGGTGTGGTCAGGACTTTTCCTCATGTTGAAAGTGTGTTCTAGGTAAAGATGTCAACGTTCCCTGAAATTAATCTATACATATTCAATAAAATTTCCATAAACCTTCCAGGGGTAAAGCTTGAGAAACTTACTCTAAAATGAAAATGAAAGAATAAATGTCTATCAAAGCTAACCATCTTAAGGAAAAAATAAATTAAGGGTACTGGCTCTACTGGTAGAACTGGCTCCACCACAAAGCCATAGTAATAAAAACATGGAGATGCTGTCACCCAAATAAAACAAAACAAAAAGACCAGTAGAATAGAATGGAGAGCTCAGAAATTAAGTGGAGGAACCTAATATTTGATAAGAGTGGCATTACAAGGCTATGGAAAAAAATAGATTGTTTCTTAGAGGATGGTGGGAAAATTAATTCACAGGGGGAGAATAAAGCTGGATTTTGACTTGAAACCAGATAAAAGCTGGACTCAAAATGGATTAAAGACCTAAATGTGAAGGTTAAAATGATAAGACTAATATAAGAAAATATAGGAAAATCTATGTGGCCTAGGGGTAAAAAAGGGCTTCCTAAACAAGATTCTAAAACATAAGGCCAAAAATTGATGGATTTGGGGAGCGGGTATAGCTCAGTGGTTGAGCACCTTCTTCCCACGTACAAGGTCCCAGAATCAATCCCCATACCTCCTAAAAAAAAATTGATGAATTTGTCATCAAAACTTAATATATCTGCTGAACTAACGACATTGCAAAGTTAACAGGAAGGTGACAAACAGGGAGAAGGCATTTACAGTATTTAAAACAAAGGATTAGTGCCTAGAGCATACAAAGAATTCCTGCAAATCAACAAGATAGAAAACCAAATAGAAAAATGGCCAAAGGACATACATACTTTAGTTTCATATGCTAACAAGTATATATACCCTCATATATAAAAATGTGTATTAAAAAGACTCATTTAATTATAACAGAGAAAGGCAAATCAAAACAATTAAGAGATACCACTTTATATCCATCAGATTGGCAAAAATTAGAAAAATGGATGTAACACCAAGGATTGGTGAGGATGTGGATACAAGAGCTTTTTTTCACTTGCATTAGGAAAAATGATACAGCCACTCTGAAAAGCAATGACATTATTTTACAATATCAGGAATGCCCTTAGCTTTATGGCTCAGAGAAATTTTCACATTTATCTACAAATTTGCTTCTTGTAGCATTTTTTTATGGTAGTGGAAAGTTGAAGGCAATCTAGGTTTTCTGCAATCAAGGAAGTGAATGAGTAAAACATGATGGATGCTTAATGATTATGAGCCTTGATTCTGGAGCTAGACTGCCTGAGTTGAAATTCAGGATCCACCACCAACTAGTTCTGAGTGTGGACAGAAAATCTCTGTGTAAACTCTCTATGCCTCAGGCTCAACTATAAAATGGAAGTAATATCTCTCTTATATGATTGTTGTGAGAAGTACATGAGTTAAAACATTTAAAGTACCTCCTTTTCACTAAAATATGGTCTTTAAGCCAAACTCAACAAATAAACTCACCACCTACCCCCTAATATGGGATATGATTCCCAGGCATGAGCCTCCCTGGCAACAAGGGATTATTACCATGTGTTAATCAGCAATTTATCTGGAGAAAGACCTTGACCTAAAGGGGAAATGTTAAATAAAATAGAGTCTTTATGGCTAAGAAATTTCAAAGTGAGTCAGGAGGTCATTCTGGTTATGCAGATCTGAGCAGACTTCACATACTGCCACAGAAAACAAAACCTCAAACAAAGGTGCTCCTGAGGGCCCTAGGAAACCTCCAGCCACCACAGACAAGCCACATGGCCTCATGAAATAAACACCCCCTCAGAGGGACTAATCTGGGAATATATGTAAATCTATTTCCCCAATACTACAGAGTTATACTCATTTATAAATCCCCAAATAATGAATCTTCTACTCTTTATCCAAACCTACCATTTTCAATTTACCTGTGAAGCATATTTCTCAGAGACTTAAAGTCTGCGGATTGTTCATATGCTGGTTGAGCCCTGAAACCCAGCAGTTAAGTGGACAACTCCTATACTCCAGTTCTTCAGAGCTGCCCTGGACAGCTAACAAAACGATGAGGATGTACCCAGCTTCACCCCCAGAACAAGGAGAAGCTTCAACTGCAAGCAAAACAATTCCATTCCTCGGTTCCACAATATCAATGTCCCTTCTTAGCCTGAAGCAGTCAGTGCAGATCTTGTCCCAAACTTCTCTAAATTGAGGAATGAACAAAAATGGAGGTGGGGTAGGGGGGAGAGTATAACCACTGATGAAAGCAGAATTGTTACTGTAGCTATATCTTGTGTTTATTCTGTAACTTGTAACATTGAAAAAATAATAAATTAAAAAGAAAAAACATTTAAAGTACCTGCCACAGAGTTTAAACACTATTTAAGAGCCATCATTACCACTCTTAACATGAAAGCATATGCAAATTGGGAGGTATAAGTTAGATTTACATATGGAACAAGAGCAGAGCACAAAAACGTTAATTTTTAACAGTAACAAAACTTATAGCACAGGGAAGCAGGCGTATTAATAGCTAGAGTGGTTGAGCACCTGCTTCCCACATGGGAGGTCCTGGGTTTGGTCCCCGGGGCCTCCTAAAAATAAAACAAACAAAAAAATAACAAGGAAACAAATGAAAAAACCAATTCAGGGGAGCCAATGTGGCTTAGTGGTTGAGTACCAGTTTCCCACATATGACGTTCAATCCCCAGGCCTGGGATCTTAATGGAAAAAAAAAGTTATAGTACAGTCTCATTTATATGAATTGAACATAACTTCAAATTTTTTACAAGACAGGCATTACAGACACATCAAACAAGGATGCCTGTAGAATAGAGGGAATGAGAGTAGTTTAGGAATAAAGGCAAAGATTTCAAAACAAGACAGGGGGCTGCCTGAAGCAGGAAAAAAAATCTACCTTGAAAACTTGCAGCGCAAAGGATCCCAGAGCTGTTCAAGAATCAACTAATCAGTTTGGGAGCAGTCCCACTCTGGGAATAGTCTTTAGGTGAGATAATCCCATCCTTATTGTTGAAAGCTTTTTAAAATAGATTTGCTGTTATTTGCATGCATAGCATCTTATTATTCATATAATCTTAAGAATGACAAACTGAGATCCAAAGAAATCTATGACTTGTCTTGTGTAGCTCAACTAGGATGATAACAAAGTGCAGGCTCCTAGAAGAAAATGAAAAATTTGAGTAACCTACAATTTTTAACAAGCCAGACTCTCTCCAGTGTATTAAAAATTCTTCTACAAATATTGATATGATCAACATTTATCCCACTAAAACCTGTCAATTTAAAAAACAAAACACCATCATTAAATGATAAACACGGAAAACAATATAAAAATTCCTAAAAATTAATAAGGAAAAGATGATCAATGGAAAAAAGGGAATTCATAAGAAAAAAAGCCCAGGAAACATAAAAAATTGAACTTCACTGATGAGTATTTTAAAAAAATAAAACTAGTTATTAATTATCATCAAATGGGAAAATAAATTTTCATTATAATATCCAGTGTTGGAAATCTCATTCACAACTTGGAGTGAAAACTGGGATATTTCTGGAAGGCATTTAGCAATGCATGGCTGAAGTCTTGAAATAGTGCATACTCTTGGACTCAGCAGTTCCCAAGCATTTAACCTAAAGAATAATCGTAAATGTCAACAAATATTTAAATAAAAGCATGAGAATTACAGAATTGTTAATGAAAGCAAAAAATTAGAATCAAACTAAAACAGTAAACAATTTATGGCATACTCATAAACTAGAATACAAATAGAAATTATAAATGCCATTATTTAAATTCTAGCTCTCCTCCTTAGTAGCTGTGCCTGTTTCCCTCTATAAATAGGACTGTTGTGAGGATTGAGCTAACATACCTAAAGCACTGACATCTAATATAACTGCAATAATAAAAAACAAAATTACATACATACATATATATATAGCTTTATATAAAACTATTTATTTTAGGAGGTACCAGGAATTGAACCTGGGACCTTGCAGCGAAGCAGTCATTCAAACCACTGAGTTATGCCTGCTCCTCCAGAATAATTAAGTATTATACACATTTAAAAAAACCTAGAAGGATATACACCAAAATAAAAATAGTTCATCTATTTGGATAATAGGATTATGTTATTTTTGATGTTTTTGTGTTTAAAAATTTTCAACAAATGTGCTTTTATGGAAAGGCAGTAATGATAATCTCATATAAAACTGCTTTATCATCCTGCAATCTTGCTACAAGGAGTATACTCAAAAACTGAAAGCAGTGACACAAACAGGTATTTACACACCGATGTTCATAGAAGCACTTATTCACAATTGCTAAAAGATGGAAACAACCTAAATGTCCTTCAACTGATTAATGGATAAACAAGATGTGGAATAATCATATGATGGAATATTACTCAGCTGTAAAAAGAAATCAATTGGGGAAGCACACAACATGAAGGAACCTTGAGGATATGGAGTGAAATAAATCAGACACAAAAGGACAAATTTTGTATGGTCTCACTGATAGGAACTAAATACAGTAAGTAGACTTATGGAGTTGTACTATGTAGGTTGGTGGGAGATGGAATGTGGGATGAGAAGGGGAAGAGGATGTTGGATGTATGTAGAATGTTTATTAAGGTCAAATGTGGGAAACGGACTTTGGCCCAGTGGTTAGGGCGTCCGTCTAACACATGGGAGGTCCGCGGTTCAAGCCCCGGGCCTCCTTGACCCGTGTGGAGCTGGCCCATGCGCAGTGCTGATGCGTGCAAGGAGTGCCGCGACCCGCAGGGGTGTCCCCCGCGTAGGGGAGCCCCACGCGCAAGGAGTGCACCCATAAGGAGAGCCGCCCAGCGCAAAGGAGGGAACAGCCTGCCGAGGAATGGCGCCGCCCATGCTTCCTGTGCCGCTAAACAAGACGCAGCAAAAAAAGACACAGAAAACAGACAACCGGGGGAGGGGAGGGGAATTAAATAAATAAAAAATAAATAAATAAATAAATAAATCTTTAAAAAAAAAAAAGGTCAAATGTAAATAATGTGGTAACTGTTGGACTTGATGGTAACATTATAATGTAAATCAAACACTGTTGATTTATGGATGTGATAGTGGCTGAAATGAGTAGTCTAAGAAGATTAATGTTAGTAGAACAGCTGGAAGACAATACTGAAAATGTATAACAATGATTTTGGAAGTAGATAAGAATTGTGATTAATAATCCTGTATTAATATAATACAGGATTCTTCTATTACAGGGTGTTAAGAATGTGGTGATACATGGGAAAATATAACTAATGTAATTTATGCACTATAGTTAACAACTTTGTAATGTGTTTGTAGCAAAAGCAAAGTTGGTACTATATTAACCCTAAAGGTAAAAAAAAGAATATGGGTTTTGGTTTTGTAGGATATGAATACAAATAAGAAATTTTTTTCTCTTCATTTTTTTTCTAAGAAGATCTTGATTATGTCATTTAAGTAAACTGTGTTCATCTGTGTATCTTTCTGAACACTAGAAGAACTGAATTTTAGATGAGATAAAAGTGCCAGAAAAAGAACTTTTTAGGAGTAGTTTCCATAACTTGTTGAGCTGCCCTTTTCTGTTCTTTTATTCTTGTGAATTTGAAGTAGTTGTTAATGAAAAACAACTATCACCTCTATCAAAATTAAAATAGGACCTATCATTTTCTTGCTCCAACTGGTAATGAATCCACCCAAATTAGTAGGATTATAGTAAAGAATCAGAAGAATTATGCAGACTTTTCTCTTCAGAGACTTTTTTTTTCAAAGAGGTACAGGTGATTGAAACCAGGACCTTGCACATGGGAAGTAGGCGCTCAACCAATGAGCTACACCCACTCCCCTTCAGACTTACCACCACACAAGCTCACAGCTTCTACATTTCAAACCTTTATACACAAATTGCAGAACAGTTAAGAGATATTTCTCTCCAAAAGTGAATTTATTCCAGTTTCCCCCTTTAAATGGGAGGGATTAGATATGTCTCAATGTAATCTTGAGCCTTTAATGCAGGTAGAATGTGATGAAAGGGAATCACCACATGAGGAAAACAGTACAGTGAACCAACTATGTTCTCACTGCCCTCCTTCCTGGAGAAAAGGATGTCTGGCTGGCAGTGGTGAAGTCAGACATCTGTAATGTTTTTTCTGTAGAGGTGAGGACAGGCCCCAGTGGTGGACAGCCCCTCTAGGTCACATGAGCCTTTTGGGGTCTATTTTCTCCAGGTGAACCAGAGGCTTCAGTTGCTCAGCAAAGTTCCTCATGTCATCTGAGACCATGTCCTGCCCAGCTGGTGCAACAACACTTAGTTCTACAAGATAGGAGAGCGACAAGGCCTCAATGCTATCTGTGTTCCCTGGCACCAAGAGGCGGAAAATCTTGTACACCATAATCTTCATGATGCCCTTACGGAACAAGTGTCCCTTGGCGACAAACTCGTGGTCCATACGGAAGCCCATTTCCATCAGGAAGTCGGTGAGGTTCTCAGATGTGGCGATGTCCACACAGTTTCTCACCAAGGCATGGCGGTTCTTGTCTCCCATTTCTGGCTGTCCCAGGTAGCGCAGGTGCCAGGGTGCCCCTGCCCGATCCATCGAGCGCCGGGCCCTTAGAACAAACGGGCTGGCCTGCTGGCCCTTAAGAAGGAATACCATCTCATGGTCAACAAAAGTCTCAGGTTCCATGTTGTCACACAAACCACGAAGGCGGTGGATAAGGCTTTCTAAGCTGTGATCTAAAACACTTCCTGAAAAGGAAGAAAGCACTATTGAGCATTTGGGGTCATGGAATTAGCAAAAGATTCTAAAGACTTAAATGATAAACCACATAAGTTTAGTACACTGTTTTGTAAAGTGTAAGCGCTGTATGTGAGATTTTAAGGGATTAAACCACCAAGATATTGCATTAACATTATGAGAAAGTTATTCCTTTATCAATTTCTTATTTGGTATTAGAAAATCTTTAGGCCCTCTCTACCACTTGCTAATCTCCAGCATGCCTTGGGTTCAAAGCCTTTAATAGGCAACAGAAACTACATGAAATGTAATAATACTGTTTTGTTGTTGTTTTATTTATTTTAGCAATTATCTTCTATTTTTAGTAAAGAAAGGTTTTCCATTTATAGAAGAAATATAAAGCTTCTCTTTGAAGTAACATATTTAATTAAAAGAGAATGATCTACTTCAAAGAAATAGGTTAAGTAATTCTTAGTCCTCATCATATTCATCCTCTTGGCAGTATTTGATATGGCTGTAATGGCTTATACCCACTGAAATATTTTCTTTCCTTGGTATCTAAGATACAACTCTTTCTTGGTTCTTCACCTAACTCATTGGAGGATTCTAAGACCTACTCCTTTTCCTTTTCTCTATCAACAGTCTCTTCCTATCTAGATGACTTAATGTCATTAAATATCATCTATGACTTGAAGTATCACCTATGCCCTGGGGACTCTCATATTTTTTTCTCATGAGCTATATAGACTTATATCCAACTGCCTACTCAATTTTCCACTTTGTTTACCTAACAGACATCTCCATCTCAATGTGTTCAATATCAAATTGTAGATTTTTTTTCCTCCACAAACTTATTTCTCCTGCAATTATCTCTATCACAGTAAACGGCAACCCCCTGCTTCCAGATGCCCAGTCAAAAACCATGGAATCATCTTTGATTCCTTTCTTTCTCCTTCACCCTACATCTAAACCACATTAAAAAGAAAACAAATGCAGAATCCAAGCACTTCTCATTTCCTCAGTGACTTCCATCTAGTCCAAATAGCTGTCATTTCTCACATGGTCTTTATACTATCCTGCTTCCACCCTTGCCTTTTTCTTCTATTCTCCATACAACAGCCAAGTGAGCCTTTAAAAATATAAGGCAGGCCCCATTCTGATCAAAAGGGTGGAGCAAGAAGCTTTAGGGCTCCGTTCCCCGACAAAATCTTTGAACAACCAGGAAGAACTAGCAGAAACATCTTTCTCAAAACTCCAGAAAGAATTACAGTAACAAGGAGAGAAGTGAATCAAGAAAAAGGCCACCCAATAAAAAAAGTAAAAGGCCACTTAAAAGTGGTAGCATCTCATGATGGCCTGGCTGATCACTTCCCCATTCCATCACTGGCTCCCAGTGCATGTTCCAGGTGTAGGTTCCAGAGTGAGCAGTGTAATCTTCATTCATGAAATGGATGTCTGGCCCCATCTGTCTTGTAGTGGTCTGAGGGACACGCAATACCAGAACTTGCCCTGCATGTAGAAGGCAGCTCACACAGCTAGTCTACAGAATGCTGCAGGAGAGCAGTCAAGTGGCTGCCCGGGGGAAGGGACTGCTGGCTATAAGACATACAGTGCAAGACCTGGACTGTGAGGAAACTGTTTGCTAGGGAAGCGGGGACACGGGGATTCCCAAGCCAAATATGCATTCCCCAGACACAGGCAGACAAAGGACCAGGGAAGCCCTTGTGCTTTAGCCTGGAACAATTCTCTAAACTCTTTGTATTCCTTTTTGTTGTTGCTGTTGTTGTTGTTCACTTCTGACATTTAAAGAAAGCTCTGTCATAATACTAGCTAGAGTTTTTCATGCTGATAGCACTCACGCAGACATGGTGAGTGTTCCTAAAACCCACTGGACTTTCTGTAAAAGGTGCAGCAAACACTAACCCCACAAAGTAACGCAGTTCAAAAAGGGCAATGAGGGAAGCGGACTTGGCCCAATGGATAGGGCATCCACCTACCACATGGGAGGTCCACGGTTCAAACCCCAGGCCTCCTTGACCCGTGTGCAGCTGGCCCATGTGCAGTGCTGATGTGTGCAAGGAGTGCCGTGCCATGCAGGGGTGTCCCCCACGTAGGGGAGCCCCACGCGTAAGAAGTGCGCCCTGTAAGGAGAGCCACCCAGTGCAAAAGAAAGTGCAGCCTCCCCAAGAATGGTGCCGCACACACAGAGAGCTGACACAGCAAGATGACGCAGTGAAGAGACACAGATTCCTGGTGTCGCTGATAAAGTAGAAGCAGTCACAGAAGAACACACGGCAAATGGACACAGAAAGCAGACAACTGGGGGGGAGCGGGAAGGGGAGAGAAATAAATAAAAATAAATAAATCTTTTTTTTTAAAAAAAGAAGAAGGGCAATGACTCTCTGTATGCCCAGGGAAAGTGTCATTATGACAGGAAGCAGAATGGCTACGGTGGGCAGACTAAACCAATTTTCCAGAAGAAGGCTAAAAGTATAAAGAAGACTGTGCTCAAGGTTGAGCATAACTGAAGATCTAAGAGGATACTGGCTATTAAGAGATGCAAACACTTTGAAGTAGGAGGAGACAAGAAGATAAAGAGCCAAGTAATCCAGTTCGAAGCTTTGTCTTTTGTTATGACAATAAAACCTTGAGGTTATGGTCCAAAAAACAAAAAACAAAAAAACCCTAGCTGATACAAATTTAAGAAACAATGCTTCAGAGTCTAGATTCCAACAATAACACATTAAAATATCAAAATGTCCAGGTTTCAACAAGAGTATAAAAACATACAAAGAAATAGGAAGCAATGGCCCAAGGAGAAGATTAAAGCATTAGGAATCATCAACGAGGAGGCCCAGACCTGGGATGCATCAGACAAAGACTTTTAAAAAAAAGCTCAAGGAAAGCATGGACAAAGAACTAAAGGAAATCAGGAAAATGACAAAGAGAATATCAATAAAGAGATGGAAATTATGGAAAAGAACCAAACAGAGCTGAAGATCACAGTACCAGAAATTAAAAATTCCCTAGACAGGTTCAATACCAGATTGGAGCTGGCAGAAGAAAGAATCAGTGAACTTCAAGATAAGACCAGATGGGAGAAACAGCAGCAGTTGGCAGCCCAATTTTGTAAATGTTCTCAGTGCACTGCCACCTGCAACCTAGCATGCATCCCCTCTGCTGCCAAGTTGCCTAAGAGGAAGGTCAGCTCAGCCAAAGAGGCAGGGAAGGAGGAGCCCAAGAAGAGGTCAGCAAAGTTGTCAGCTAAACCTGCTCCAGCAAAAGTGGAAACAAAGTAAAAAAAGCTAGCAGGAAAGGATAAATCTTCATACAAAAAAGTGAAACCAAAAGGGAAAAGGGGAGCAAAGGGAAAAGAAGGTCAAGTGGTAACCAAGAAACTAAAGAAGATTTACCTGCAGAAAATAGAGAAACTAAAAATAAGGAGAGTCCGGCCTCTGATAAAGCAGAAGAGAAAGAAACCAAGTCAGATTAATAGCATATACCATTTCTTATCAGTGCCCAGTTTCTCCCTTCTTATACAATACAGAGGTATATTTTTATCAACTACTTTTTAAATACAATGCTTTGCTTTTATATTTCTAAGCTCTAGAAGAAACATTTTAAAGGAGGAGACTGGAATCCACCTCATCCCATTTTTTCCAGTGTAAAGCCCTTTTTAAAAGAGAGGAAATCATTTGCTGGTTATTTTTTGGTACAACCAGAAAACAGTTAGATACTGAATTATGGAAGGCTATGACTGTCTTGGGTGTCAACACTCCATAGGGTGGGGTGGTGGTGGCAGTTTTTATACTCTACAATACAAAGCATACTAAATGGTGATTCGGAGCCACAGTTATGCATTGAATATGTGTTGTAACATTTTAAATTACTTTCATTCCAGATAGCATTCCATTTGGTAGCACTGTTTCTTAAAATCACTCCTTATCTTGGTTCTCCCTATCAGAACTGTGCATACTCTGTAACATCCTTGATCATGGTCATCCAGTTTTCCTAATAACTTTGTTAGGTGCTGTGAGAAAATGGAAACTCTAGAGTATGTGGTGTGTATGATATTAAATTGAAAATCAGTGGGACTTATGATGCAACAACTTATTGACATTTAAGATATTGGTACTTGCTATCCTCTTGGGGAAGACCTGCTTCCAAATTTTAAGCTGGAAAGTCACTGAAATAACTTTAGAAAAGAATTACAATTACATGGCTTTTTAGGTTTTTGGTACATATATGAGGAATGTGTACAAACTGTTCACAATGTCTGATCTTCAAAACAATCAGTAAAATCTTAATTATAAAAGGAAAAAAAGATAAGACCATTTAAATCATCCAGTGTGAGGATGACAAAGTACAAAAAATGAAGAATGGAAACAGCATGAAGGACCTGTGGGACACCATCAAGCATACCAATATAAGCACTGTGGGAATCCCAGAAGAAAGAGAGAAAGGCACAGGGAGAATATTCAAATAAATGGTTGAAAACTTCCCAAATGTAATGAAAGACATGAATGTACACATCTAAGATGCTAATGAACTCCAAATAGACTCACACAGCACCAATTATTTGTTATAATCAAACTGTCAATGCCAAAGATAAAGAGCGAATTCTGAAAGCCGCAAGAGAGAAGCAACATTTCACATACAAGGGATTCTCAGTAAGATTAAATGTCGATTTCTCATAGGAAATCATGGAGGCAAGAAGGCAGTGGGAAGACATATTTAAAATATATTTGCTGAAAGCAAAATATCACCAAACTAGAATTCTCTACCTGGTAAAGCTGTCTTTCAAAAATGAGGGAAGGATTAAGACATTCCCACATTAACAAAAGCTGAGGAGTTTGTCACCTCTATACAGACCCTATAAGAACAGTAAAAGGAGTTCTGCAGTTGACAGGAAAGGACAATGGACAATGGACTTAAGCCAAAAGAAGAAATAAAGATCTCTGGTACATATAATGACAAGGATAAATATAAATACCAGTACTATTATATTTTCAATTTGTAACTCCATTTTTAAATTCCTACAGGATCTAAAAGGCAAACAAATAAAATGTAATGATAAATCAATGGTTTTGGACCCATAATGAATAAAAATATAATTTGTGATGAGAGCTATATAAATGTGAGGGAACAGAGGGTACAGAAACATAGTTTGTGTGCTATTAAAATTAAGTGGGGGAAGCAGCTGTGGCTCAATCAGTTGGGCTCCCGTCTACCATATGGGAGGTCCTGGGTTCGTGTCCCAGGGTCTCCTCGTGAAGGGAAGCTGGCCCGCAAGCCGCAGGGAGCTGATGGCCTGTGCCTGCACTGCGGAGAACTTACGCAGCAAGATGACGCAACAAAGGGAGACAAGCAGACACAGGAAAAATGCACAGCGAATGGACACAGAGAACAGACAACAAAACAAGACGCAAGGGGGGAAATAAGTAAGTAAATAAATAAATCTTAAAAAAAAAAAAATTAAGTGGTATCAAAGCAAACAAGAGATTGTTAAAGCTGTGGAATGTTAAATTTAAGCCCCATCGTAACCACAAAGAAAATACAAGAGAATATGCAGGGAAGTGGCTGTGGCTCAAGCAATTGGGCTCCTGTTTACTATATGGAGAACCCGGGTTTGATCCCTGGAACCTCCTGGTAAAAAAAGAAAATAGTACAGGCCCCATGTGGCAAAGCGATGCACCCAAAAAGATGATGCAACCAGATAGAAAAAAAAAAAGTATGAAAATGCATAGAGATAGAAAGTAGGGTACAGGCTGGGCGGGCAGGGGGGGCAGGGTGGGCAGAGGCAATGAAAAAATAATGCAAAAAGAGTGAAGAGTTTCTGTCTGATGTGAACGGAAAGTTCTAGTAATGGACGGTGGTGGGGATACTGCAACATTGTGAATGTGATTAATCCCAGTGAAAGCGATGCTTAGGAGGGGTTGGGATGATTTACGTTACACACGTTTCCAGAATTAAAAAGAGAGAAACTAAAGAGATAATGACAATTAAATACAATACATGACACTGAATGGGAATGGAAGAGAAAAGGCTCAAAAGGCATTATGGGGACATAAGAAAAAAATGGAAAATAGAATAAGCATTGTATCAATGTTAAATTTCTTGAATTTGATAACCGCACTTAAGATGATTACATAAGTGAATATCCTTATTCATAGGAAAGGTATATAGAAATATGATGTGTCCAAGGAGTATGATATGTGTAACCTGGTCTCAAATGTTCAGAAAATAAAGATACAGATAGAAAGAATGATATATCAAAATGTTAAAACTGGTAGATCTAGGGTATCTGAGTGAGTGGCTCTATGTTGGAGCTCTCTGTACTGGACTTGTAGTATTTTGCAAATGTATTGTAAATGTGAAATTATCTCAAAATAAAATAAAATTCTATATTTGAAGCAGCTAATACTCTTCTGCTTCAAACCTTCTAATAGCTTCCTTTGTCATTCAGAATAAAAATCCAAAATCCTTACTATATACAAAACCCTTACTATAGCGAATTCAGGCTTGAATTTACAAGCCCCTACATATTGTGATCTCTGTAGCCTATCCAACATCATCATATCCTTCCATGTTCCCCCTTGAGCACTCTCTCCAGGAACAGTGATCTTTATTTTATTTCCTGAAAATGCTAAGAACACACCCTCTTTAGAGCCTATTCCCTTATTCCTTAGGCTTAGATGTTATTCCCTCAGATATCTGCATGGCACACCCCATCATTTTCTTTAGGTCTTGGTTCAAATATCACTTTATCAGAGAGGTATTTTCTGACCACCCTAACTAAAACAGTATTATCTCCCATCAATCTCTAACTGTTTCCCTGTTTTATTTTTCTTTAGCACTTATCTCCTCAATTTTTTAGTCACCTTTCAAAAAATCAATTATTTATTCATTTCTTTAGCCCTTTCTCCCTCCATCCCTGGTACTTCAATTCTAGGACTATATTCAAATAATTGCTGAATAAATCTGTTAAAGTACATAAAACAGCATAAGTGTATTAATGTTCTTAACGGCAATTCAGACTGATAATCAAATAACTGAATTTTTTCTTTTTTTAAAAGTTAAAAAAAATTTTTTTTTTTTTAAAGATATACTGGGGATTGAACTTAGGACCTCATACATGGGAAGCAGGCACTCAACAAACTGAGCTACACCTGCTCCCTCAAATGACTGAATTTTACTGCAGGAAAAGCAACAGACCAGGTCTCAGTAATCACAGACAGAAGATGCTTGGGAGAAGGGAATGGTACACCATTGTATTCTGCATTTAAGAAAGTGTCAGACATGTGTTTGTTCATTCCTCAAACATGTAAAGTGCTTAGAAAGTGCTGCTTCATTTAACATACACTTATTGAATGCTGTGCCAGGCACTGCTAGGCAGTATGAGGTCCTGCCCTTGCAGATTATAGTTTAGTGGGGGTAGTAAAAAACCAATAAGTAAACAAAGGAACAGAAACACAAGGAAATAAAAGGGAAATGGAAATAAGATAAATGGAACCTCCTCAAAATTAAAACACTTTTGTACTTCAAAGGACTTTGTGAAAAGGGTAAAAAGGCAGCCTACTCAATGGAAGAGAATATTTGGAAATCACATCTGACAAGGGTGTAATCCCCTGATATATAAAGAGATCTTACAACTCAAAAAAAAAGACAACTTACAACTCAATAAAAAGACAAACAACCCAATTAAAAAATGGGCAAGACGTGAACAGACATTTTTCTAAAGAAGAAATACAAATGGCAAAAAAACATGTAAAAAAATGTTCAACATCACTAGCTATTAAGGAACTACAAATCAAAGCTACAATGAGATAACATTTCCAGCTATTAGAATGGCCACTATTAAAAAACCTGAAAACTATAAGTGTTGAAGTGGGTGTGGAGAGACAGGAACGTTTATTCACTGTTGGTGGGAATGGAATGCAGAATAATATAGTCACTATGGAACTCTGTTTGGCAGTTCCTAAGGAAGTTAGATATAGATCTACCATGTGACCCAGCAAGACCACTACTAGGTACATACCCAGAAGAACTGAGAGCAGTGACATGAACAGACATCTGCACACAATGTTCACAGTGACATTATTTTCAATGGCCAAAAGATGGAAACAACCCAGGTGTCCATCAACAACAAATGGATAAACTGTGGCACATACACGGATGGAATATTATGCAGCTATAAGAAGAAATGAAGTCAGGAAGGGGATGTGCCTCAAGCGATTGGACTCCCATGTACCATATGGGAGGTCCTGGGTTCGATTCCCAGGGCCTCCTGATGAAGTCGAGCTGACCTGTGTGGCGAGCTGGCATGCGCGGAGAGCTGACACAACAAGATGACACAATAAAAAAGAGACACAGAGGAAAGATATCAGAGATATAACAAATCAGGGAGCTGAGGTGGCTCAGGCGATTGAGTGCCTCTCTCCCACATCAGAAGGTCCCAGGACCAGTTTCCAGTGCCTCCTAAAGAGAAGGCAAGACGACAAGAGATGTAGACACAGAAGAACATGCAGTGTATGGACACAGAGAGCAGAGAGCAAGCATAAGCAGCAAGGGGGAAGGGAATAAATAAAATACATCTTTTAAAAAAAAGAAGAAATGAAGTTGTGAAGCATATGACAACATAAATGAACCTGGAAGACATTAGGTTAAGTGAAGCAAGGCAGACACACAAAAGGACAAATATTGTATGATTTCACTATTATGAACTGAATATAATAAGCAAACTCATGGAGTTAATAGCTAGAATATAAATCACCAGCAAATAGATGATAGAGAATGGAAAGAGTAATCTCTGCAGAATTAGAAATGAAGAGAAATGTTAAAAACACATTGTATTGTTTGTAGTTAGCAGCGCTAATATATGGGAATGGGTGGTTGAAAGGGAAAGTCTAAGATTGTGTATATCAGCAGAAGGAAAGCTAAAACTTGGGACTGTATAGCATAGCAAACCTTCTTGTCAAAAATGAGTATGGGGAAATGGACTTTGGCCCAGTGGTTAGGGCGTCCGTCTACCATATGGGAGGTCCGCGGTTCAAACACCGGGCCTCCTTGACCCGTGTGGAGCTGGTCATGCGCAGCGCTGATGCGTGCAAGGAGTGCCGTGCCACGTAAGGGTGTCCCCCGCGTGGGGGAGCCCCACGCGCAAGGAGTGCGCCTGTGAGGAAAGCCGCCCAGCGTGAAAAGAAAGAGCAGCCTGCCCAGGAATGGCGCCACCCACACTCCCCGTGCTGCTGACGACAACAGAAGCGGACAAAGAAACAAGACGCAGCAAATAGACACCAAGAAAAAAGACAACCAGGGGAGGGGGGGTGGAAATTAAATAAATAAATAAATCTTAAAAAAAAAAAAATGAGTATGGTTAAGAGTGTATATATAAGAATGTTTTTCTCTGAAACAGAACAAATGTACATTAATGTTACATGATGTTAATATCAGGGTGATATTTGGGCAAAAATACAGCCAAAGCAAACTATGGACAGTAATGTATAGTAATATATTAACAACCTTCCATCAATGGTTAAAAAAAAAAAAAGGAAGCATGCTAAATGAAAGAAACTAGACAAAAAGTACTACACATTATCTGATTCCACCTATACAAAATATAAATATAAAGGGATAGGGTTTTTTGTTTGTTTTGCTTTTTGTTTTATCTTTTTTCATTTTAGAGTAATGAAAATGTTCTAATATTGACTGAAGTGATGAATGCACAACTCTGTGATTATACCAAATGCCATTGATTGTACATTTTAGATAGAGTTTATGGTTTATGAATATATTTGAATAAAATTAGTTATAACCAAAAAAGGGAGAGTGGGTATAGCTCAATGGTTGAGTGCCTGCCTCCCACACGAGGTTCCAGATTCGATCTTCAGTACCTCCTAAAAAAAAAAAAAAAGAAGTGAAAGTATAGAGAGCAACTAGTACGAGTAAAGAAGAGACATTTCTGAGGGGTAGAGTGGTCAGAGAAGGTTTCTCTAAGTGGGTGCCACAACTGAGCTGAGAATCAAATGATGAAAACGAGATGGTCATTTGAAGACCTGGGAAAAAGTATTCAGGGTGGAGGAATCATCAGGTACAAAGGCACTGATGTTGGAAAGTGTCTGATGAATTTAAGTAAATGAAAAGAGATCAGTGCAACCGAAAGGTACTGAACAAGAAGGTGGCTGGTAAGGAAATGAGGATTTGGCATGGGTCAAAACAAGTTGGCCTTAAAGGCCATGGAAAAGGTTCCTTTTATTCTAAGGTAAACAGGCAGTTCCTAGCATTTTCATTCTCCATGATAAACATGATTGACTTTACATTTTTTTATCCCCCCTTGTGGCTTGCTTATTGTCTGCTCTCTGTGTCCATTTGCTGTGCGCTCTTCTGTGTTTTTACTTGTCTGTTTCTGTTGCGTCACCTTGCTGAGTCGGCTCTCAGCGGTGCTTGAGGGCTGGCGGCTCTCCACAGCATGTAGGCGAGCCCGCCTTCACAAGGAGGCCCCAGGACACAAACCCAGGGCTTTCCATATGGTAGATGACAGCCCAACTGAGCCACAGTCGCTTCCCTGAATTTACATTTTAAAAAGGTTATTCCAGATAAACTGGTATGGACTTTTCAACAAGACAAGGTCTTGGGGAAAAAAAAAAAAAAAAAAAAAAGGCAGGGGCAGGGGAGAGACTGTTCCAGATTAAAAGAAACTTAAAAAACATAATTATCAGGGAGTAGATGTAGCTCAAGATGCTTCCCACATACAAGGTCCCGGTTTGATCCCCAGTACCTCCTAAAAACAAAAACAAACAACAAACAAATGAAAAAACCAACTCAGGAGGGCCGATGTAGCTCATTGGCTGGGCATGGGCTTCCCACATATGAGGTATACAAGGTCCCACATTCAATCCCTGGCCCCAGTACCTCAAAACAAAACAAAACAGAACAACACAGAACAAAAAACCCCACAATTATCAAACGTAATGCACGAAAACTGATTGGATACTGGTTTGAAAAAAAGAAGTTATAAAATACATTTGGGGACAACTAGAGAAAAACTTTGAATATGAACTAGATATTAGATAATATTAAAAACTATGGTTAATTTTGTTAGATACTAATGATGGTATTGGGATCATGAAGGAAAATATCCTTGTTTTTTAGAGGTGCATACAGAAGTGTTTAGGGATAAAATTTTATGTCTGAAATTTTATTTAAAACTGTCAGCAAAAGAAAACAGGTCGGAAGCAGACCTGGCTCAACTGATAGAGCGTCTGTCTACCCCATGGAGGATCGAGGGCCTCCTGACCCGAGTGGGTAAGCTGGCCCATGGTCAGTGCTGCTGCATGCAAGGAGTGCCATGCCACGCAGGGGTGCCCCCACGTAGAGGTGTCCCACATGCAAGGAGTGTGCCCTGCAAGGAGAGTTGCCCTGTATGAGAAAAGCGCAGCCTGCCCAGGAGCGGCAGTGACGCACACACGGACAGCTGACGCAGTAAGATGATGCAACAAAGAGATGCAGTTTTCCAGTACTACGTGATAATGCAAGCGGATGCAGAAGAACACACAACAAATGGACAGAGAGAGCAGACACCGGAGGGGAAGGGGAGAAATAAATAAAATAAATCTTAAAAAAAAAAAACCAAAACAGGTAAAGCAAATATGGCAACATGTTAGCAAATCTAAATGAATACACAATGTGCATTATACTAGTCTATTTTCTTCATTTGAATTTTTTTTCTTTTAAAGATCACTGGCTGTTATGTGAGAAGAGACAAGAGAGGAGCAAAAGAGGAAGCAATGTAAGAAGTAGGAGGTTATTAAAGTAGACCAGGCGAAAGATGATAAATTAGGGCAGTGGTACTGTAGATGGAAAAAAGTCATACTTAAATACATTTTGGAAATAGAATCTATAGAACTTAGAGATGGACTGGATGAAGGGATGAAATGAAAATCAGAGATTGATTCATAAATGCTTGGCTTAAGCAGCAGGTAAATAACAGTACTACTTATTGAGATGGGCAAGGGAGGAGCAACTTGGGGAGTGAAAATTAAACCTCAGTATTTTCTCTGGGTCTCAAGTTTCCTCACGTGGGCAAAATACTTTCCTTCTGTTTCCTCATCTATAAAATGAAGCTAATAATAGTATATTCTTATAGCTTATTATAAGAAGTGGGTAAAACACTTAAAGAACCTAGTACAGAGTGGATGCTCAAAAACATTAACTATTATTATCGTCATTATTTTTAAACTCAATTTATTTTTTTTTAATTTTTAAACTCAATTAAAAAAAAATCATTGTTTGATCCACCAATTCCACTACTAGATATTTACCCAAGAGAAATTAAAACGTATGTCCACACAAAAAAAATCTGTATAAGAATGTTCATAGCAGCTTACTTCATAATAGCCAAAACTAGACGCACGCCAGGAGCCCTTCAATAGAATAAACACGGCATGATATATTCATACAATGGAATACTAATCAGCAATAAAAACAACACACCTAACAATGAATCTCAAAAACATCCTGACTGAAAGAAGCCTTACACAAGAGAGTACATTCTGTATGATTCCATTTATATGAAGTCTGAGAACAGGCAAAGGTAACTTTTAGTTGGGAAAAAAATCATAATGGCAGTTGTGCAGTGGGGAAAGGGTCAGGATAAAGTCAGACAGGGAAAGAGCTTGAAGGAAGTTTCTGGGTATTGATGAAGTTCATATCTGAAAAGGATTGGGTTACAGAAATGAATGCATTTGTTAAAATTCATGGGATGTCTACTGAAGATTTATGCACTTCATTATATGTAAATTTTGCTGAAAAAATAAATTTTGAACTCTAATTTTACGCAAGCTCAAATACTTAGGGTAAAGTATACTGAGATCTTCAATTTACGTTGAAATGAATAAAAAATAGGATGGGTTGATGGACAGACACATAAAAAGTAAATATTTTACTAAGTATAGTAAAAACAAAATTGTAGACCCTAGATGGAAATACATGGGTGTTCACTGTAGAATTCTTTCAAAATTTCTGTGTTTTAAACTTTTTATTGTCTTTGTCTTTTTTTTTTGTAATTTATTTATTAAATTTTGTTTTAAACTTTTAATAAGAAAGTGTTGGTACAAAAAAAAAAAAAAAGCTGTCTACTACCGAGTGTCAGAAACCGCAGGTTGCCTTTGTGTAAATCTCCCATCTCCAAAGAAGCTTAATAAAACAGAGGGAGACAGGTAACCCAAGTTCCCTGGTTCACTTACCTTGCAGCAGATACTCCATCATGTTAATGGTACCCCCAGTGACAGGCATCATGGTGACTGGTGGAGCCTCCATGATTTCTGTCTAACTTGAAGATAACAGAACTGGACTCAAAGACCCCAATCAGGTAAGGAACAGACACACCTGGAGAAGAGTTAGAATTGTTTATACATACATAAGAAAGGTAGAGAGATGCCAGGTCTGCTTGTGCCTTAATATTAAAAGATTCACTCATTCAAAATGTTTTGTGTAACTGCAATATTAGACAGGAACTATTCCAGGAACTGATGATACAGAAACATACAAAACAGACCCGGTCATGGCGTTACAGCATAATGTTCTAGTCTCAAGTTCTGAATCCTTCAAAAGTAAGCTGAACAATCTTGAGTAACCTCTGACCCTGGGACTCAAAGTCTTCCTTAAAAAATGGAGCAAATGATATCTAAACCACACGGCTATGTCTGACATAATGGGGGTGCCATAAAACCCAGAAGAACTAGAAGGTGATTTAAGGGACCGTGTCTACCCTTCATTTTACACAATAAGATATTAACTCGGGAAACGACTCAAGGATACACAGCAAGTCAGTGGAAAGGCCCGGACCAGACTAAAACCCAGGCGTTCTGCCTCTCTAAACACTGAAGGCTCCTGATAAAGTACGTCAGGTGGAAGCATGAAGTTCTTTTAAGATGATGGTTTAGGTACTCCTAAATCGGCTTTCAGAACACGTGCCACTTACACTAGTAACACAACTCCACTGGCCCTCTGAGCTCTTCCCTCAAAGTTGCGAATTATATACATCCGCGAACCTTTAACCTCGGAGCCTTTTAAGCATAGCGCCAAGAAGCCCCTAGCCCTCAAGTTACCGGAGACGCGCAAACCCAGTACAGCGAACTCGACCACTGTACGCCTTCTTCCTTCCCTTTCCGGTAGGCCGGCAGAAGTCGCACAAACCTGACGCCTAATCCCCATGACGTACGGGAGCCGAGAGGGCCCGAAAGGCGCTCTTTAATGCTCGGCAAGCGGAAGAGCAGGCGCAAGTTCTGGTGCTGCTATCCGGAAATGGCGACGATTTTCTGGAAATTCCCCACGGCCAAGAACGGCATAAATCGTCCATTAGGAAACTTTTTTTTCCCTAGTTCGATGACCTGGAGAAGTTTTCATTGCTAAATCTCATTGGACTGATAGGACTGAAGAAAGAGATTATGCGTAAACTTTGGACTCAGCAGTGATTCCCAAGGAAGAAAAGAGAGCCTAGGGCGGGGGGCTGCCAAGGAAAGATAGAAGGGGAAAATGTTATAAAATAAAGACCTCTTTTTGTTGGGTACCTGAGGATGAAAAGGAAGACACAAGCGTTATTCATCACTGAAAACTCTTATGTTTCTCTCAATTAGGGAGTCCAATAATACACTTAATATTTGTTAACTTTACTGTGAACAGAACTGTGTAGTTATCTCTAGTTATAGTTCCACTTCTAGCTACAGTTCCTGCTCCAACCTACAACTACCTCCCTTTCTTTCTTTTTTTTTAATTGAAAATCCGTATTCTAGACATTCTGGTGGCTGTTCACTTGACTCTATCTCCAAAGAATTTAGTCAAGTTGTGGGAATCAGAATTATACTAAGGAGACAGTACCATATGACTTGATACAATGGGGTAATGAAATATAAAGTATCTCAGTGACTTTGGAAGCAAGCAAGGCATTTAACCCATTCTGGGGACATCAGAGGAGGTTTCCTGAAAGAAGTAATTAATTCTGGAAGACCTTGAGGCTTTAATAGGAGTTAGCCAGATAAAGAATGGAAGAAAGGGAATTGCAGGCTATGGGAACAGTATGTACAAAGTGTCATCAAGTTAAGTAGAACTGGGATATAGAAGAACCTGAGGTTAGAAGGAGTAAGAAAAGAGTCTGGAGAAGGGACTTTGCAAGCCAGGCTAAGAAACAGATGTGAACTTTAAAAAGCTTACTCTGACTGCAATGTGGAGAAAATCTTGGAAAAGGGAAGCCTGGGGAAAGGAGACCATTTGGAAACTATGGATCACCTCCAACTGAGAGAGAACTCTAAGAAAACAGATTTTTTTTTTTTTTTTTTTTTTTTTAATTTAAGAGGTGGAATGATTGGGTGCCTAATCAGAGATAAAGGCAGAGAGGACGGAATCACAAATGTCTAGGTTTCTACCATGGGTGGCCATGGCAATTCTTTTCTCTGAGCTAGGAAACACAGAGATGTGACTGGGCCAGGAAAGATGAGTTCATATGTACACACATTGAGTATGAGTTGTCTATGAAACACTCAGGTAGCAATGCCCAGCTAGGGTTCAGGGGAGAAAGAACTGGTTTAGAGGTAGAGATTTCACAATCATAGCCTTATAGATAGGCTGAAAGTATGAGAATGAATGAGATCACCTAGGAAGAGTGTGTAGAATAGGAAGAGAAGATGGCCAAGGACTGAGCCTTGCAGTTACTAGAGCTGCATATATACCTCAGGGCTTAGGATATGATAGTGAATCACAAGATGGGGCTGAGTGACAAACTCTCAGTGGCAAAATGACTGGAGGAGGACGTAAAAATATTGGGCCTCTCTTTTACTATTCAGACACTAACTTCAAAATGCAAAGACCAGTGAATTACAGGTCCTTTGAGGTACCATAATATTTATCCCAAATTTTAGCTGGCATTTCACAGTAGAAGATATTTGGTAATTTTTTTTTAAAGGATGGATATGAAATGGGTGAACAATATGGTAAAACCAGGTCAAGGCCTATGAGTTATAGTGATGGGTTTCTTTGGTAAGGATGGGAGGCCTGTTGCTTAGAATGGTGTTCCTCTCCGGCTGTGCAAGCTTAGGCAACTCCCTTCCCCTCTCTGAGCCTCAATCCTTTTTTGATAAATTGGAGATAATAATAGTACTATCTATGAGGGAGGTTACAAAAATAAAAGGAGGTAATTGTTATAAAGCATTTTTCACAGTGCTGGCTTATTGTAAGCATTCAATAAATGATAGCTATTATATATCTGTCATTTGAGCAAACACATTCTATCTTACTGAATATATTTTGTCCATGTCTCATCTCCCTGTATAGATTATAAACATGAGGGGAAGAACCCTGTATTTCTTTATATTTGTGCTCAAAAATTATGTTGAACATATCACAATAGCTAACAATTATTGTGCTGCTGCTACACACTAGCCACTTTAGACTATATGTGATTAAATTTGCCAAATACTACTAAAAGGTAGATATTACCATCTCCACTTTACAGAGTAGGGAAAAGAGGTTCAGAGAGGTAAAGTGATTTGCCCAAAGGCACACCATCAGTAAATCACAGAACTCAGATCTAAATTCAGGTCTCTGACATCAAGCCTGTCTGTTCACCATGCTGCCTTCTGAATTCATGTGCTCTTTCCCCACAGTGAATTTTCCCAATCATTCCAATTAGTGGTAGCAAAGGAGGAGTAAAGGCCATACTTCAATGTTTCCTAGTAAATCAATAGACTGGGCTCAGAGGAGTAGAACCAATTCTTGACCCATCTTCATCAGGAAGTAGACCATCAACACGGATTGCAATATACAAATACACCTGCATATTTGTTTCATCAGCTTTTTAGATTGGCCTAATGGAAATTAAGATATTCTTCTCAATGTTAGGCTCTCAGTCTTTTTGTCTTAATGTTGAAAACTAACTTTCCCTAGGAATGGGCTGACATTTATTGTCTGTTTCCTAAATGTTTAGTACTGTAGAAAAGGTATAATCCTTGCTTTTCAACCTAATTATCTCCAGCATCCTCATCAGATCAATTTGTTCCTCCACTCACACTAAAAGCCAAAGTATTTATGCCTACCTGATCTGCTCCCAACTCCTGTTAACTTTTTGACCATATTTCTGACCATCCCCATTTCCACCCCCACCCCCACCCCCACTCCTTCCATTCAGCTTCTTCCATTGAGCCTAATTAATGCCTTTGTCTCAAGTTCTTTACATTTGTTACTTATAGTCTGCCTGGAATTCTCCTTCCTCACTGAATTGTAGGGTCTACAACCGCTCAAATCTCCCTTCATTAGAGAGGCTTTCTTTGACCACCTATTTAAAGTTGCACTCTACTATCTGCTTTCCCCCCATAGTCTACCATATTCTTCTTCAGAGCACATTTGTCCAGGTGACAGACTACCTATTTACTGATTTATTTGGTTATTGCCTTTCTCCCTCCATTGAAATGATAAGCCTCAAGAAGGAGGGACTTTGTTTTATTAACTGCTGTATCCCCAGCTTCTGGATTGATGTTTGGCACAGTGTCAGCACGTGATAAATCTTGTATATACTGAGCAGATGATGGGTAAGTGGCAGAAATTAACAGAGGGGTTATTATGTGCCTTTTCTCAGCTCATACATTTATCAGGACCGGATACAAGGGGAGAATCGAAGTTCCAGGCTGGGATACTCCACCTTTCCTCTAGGTTTGACCTCTCCAATACAGTAGCCACTAGCCACACCAAGTGATTAAATGTTGCTATCTAAATTGAGATGTGCTCTAAGTGTAAAATAAACACACTGGATTCATGAAAAAAAATAAAGTATGTGAAATATCTCATTAATAATTTTTCATACTGATTACATGTTGAAATGAGACTGTTTGGTATATTTTAGTTCAAATAAAATTTTTATTTTCACTGTTTCTTTTCATTTTTAGTATATGGCTATCAGAACATCCAAAATCACATATGTGACTTCATTCTATTTATCCTGGTCAGGACTGCTGTAGGATCTAGATTTGAAGGTGTGGCTTTAAATCCCGGCAAACCTGGGTTTGAATCCTGCTGCTGCTTAAGTAGCTCTAAGGAAATTATTTAACCTTCACCCATGCCTGACATTAGGTATGCAACAACCCAGAGTTATTATTAGGAGAATGGTTGAGAATCTGAGGGTGTTTAACTTGGAAAAGACTTGGGGAGAGTGGTACATAACATCTGCCTTCAAATATATAAAAATATGACAAAGCCAGTGACCTCTTCCTGTGAGGAAGAAGAGAGTGGTATCTTTCATTTATTGAGCATCAGGAGCCGACATTTTCTATATTTCATTTAATATCACCACAAGAGACATACTTTAACCAGCTTAGCAGATGAGGAAGCAGGTTCAAAAAAGTAACTTGGTAATAAGTGGCAGAGCCAGGATTAAAACCCAGATCTGTCTGCCTCCAGAGCCTTTGCTCACTGTTCTAAGCCACTCTGCTTTCTGAGAAAGATCTGACTTATTTTGTGTAGTTCCAGAAGACAGAAATAGAATTTCTGGATGGAAATTTTAGGGAGACAGATTTCAGCTTCAGATAAGAAACAACTGATCACAATTATGGTGTCCAATAATGGAATGGGTTGCACAGGAATTGGTCCCCTTCCAGTGTAAATATTGTAGCGCAGACTATGGTAGAAAGAATTCTTGACAGAAGTGGGAAGAGAAACTATTCTGTTTTATTGACACTATCCACACTATCCACTCTAAGCCACAGCATTTATTTAATAACAGAGTGTCAGGTGAGAGAAAAACACCTCCATAAACATGTATACATGTATTAAAAGACAAAGCCTGATAAACATGGACAGAAATGCATCTTAGAGTTGAGAAAATACGGTTTTTGAACGTTTTGATTTCATAATTCATAGAGATACCTAGCCTTAGTAATTCCACATCTTTTTTTTCCTATTGTGATGACTATAGCATAATTATTAATAGTAACTACCAACAGCAAACATCCAGTGACAAATAATAAACCATACAATTCTTGCACACAAGGAGTTTGGTTTGCTGAGAGATAGGTCAAACATGCCAGGTCATTTTGTGCCTAGTATTCTAGGCTGCTGACTCAAGAGTTTACCATTCTATACCAGCCCCCATATGACAGGCAGCACCAGCCATTTAATCCTCTTAATCTCAAGGCAGAGACCTAGAAAGTCTGTTACAGAAGGGTAATTGGCCTATTTACTTGCTCCTTTATACTTAGTCCAGCCAACTCAACCCCAGCCTCTGGCTGCCCAGGTGTTGAGGTGCCTCAAGGGGACAGGCAGTAATAGTTAATGCATTACACATATCCATAAAAGATTAAAGATTAGTTTTGCTTTAGCTGCACTATAACCGTCTGTTTGGGTTTCTCCCCAGCCAGGTCTGTCTGGGGAAGTCAGTGTTGTTTTCTGCCTGAGTATAATTAACCCACTGGGTCTTGAATTTTCTGGATGGAGGCCCTTTAGCAGCTCCCCTTTAGTGAGTGCTCACTGGGTACCAGGCTCAGGGGTAATCACTTCCCTTGAATTGCAGTTTAGTCCTCACACCACCCCTCTGAAGCGAGCGGTGGTCTCTCAGTCTTATGGCTGCCAGAATTGCCAGTCTACCGTGTGGTATCTTTGGAAGTAAAAGAGTTTGTTTCTGGGAGCAGATGTGGCTCAAGTGATTGAGCACCTGCCTCCAACATGGGTTCAGTCCCCCGTGCCTCCTAAAAACAAAAACAAACAACAAAAGGCAAACAATGAAAAAAACCAACCCGGGTTGCCGATGTGGCTTTGTGGTTGAATGCTGGCTTACCATGTATGAAGCGCCTCAAAAAAATAAACCAAAAACAAACGGGTTTCTGAAGATCCCATGCCATTAACCCCTTCCTTGACTCAGAGAGTCATATACCATCAATGACATCATCAAGTCAAACATTTTCTGAACAAGATTCTGTGAATAGCCCAGAGGGAATAAAGAAGCCTGAGGAGACTGTGGGGAAAAGCAGAAAGGCATGAGTTAACACACTGCTCAGAACTGAAGATGGGTCCTGGAAGCAGGCTGCTTGGGTTCAAATTCTATCACGGTCTAGTCTATAACTTTGGACAAGTTACTTGCCTTAATCTCAAATGGGATAATATCAGTATTTCTAAGATTATTATAAGGATTCACTGATACGTCACATGTTATTGTAGAATTTGAACTCTATTAAACATGGGTTAACATCTAGACTCAGCTACAAACTTCTTCTTTCTTTCTTTCTCCCTATCCCCTTGTTGTTTGCACTTGTTGTGTCTGTTCGTCTTCCTTGTTTCTTTGGGAGGCACAGGGAACCAAACCCAGGACCTCCAATGTAGGAGGGAGGCACCTACTTGCTTGAGCCACCTCCGCTCCCTGCTTTGCTGTGTCATTCGTGTTTTTCTTCTTGTGTTTCTTGTTGCATCATCTTGTTGTGCCACCTTGCCATGCCTGCCTGTCGTGCCAGTTTGCTGTCTTCTTTAGGAGGCATGGGAATTGAACCAGGGATTTCCCATGTGGTAGGTGGGAGCCCAATTACTTGAGTCACATCCACTTCCCATCAGCTACAAACTTCTGTGTGGACATGAGCCAGTCACTTAACTTCTCTAAGTCTGTTTTTTTTTTTCATTGTTAAAAAATATTTATTCATATATTTATTTTTCCCCACCCCTCATTGTTTGCACTTGCTGTCTGCTCTCTGTGTCTGTTCATTGTGTGCTCTCTGTGTCTGCTCGTCTTCTTTAGGAGGCACTGGGAACCGAACTCAGGACCTCCCACGTGGGAGAGAGGTGCCCAACTGCTGAGTCACACCTGATCCCTACTGATTGTGTCTCTCATTGTGTCTCCTCATTGTGTCATCTCATTGAGTCATCTTGTTTCATCAGCTTGCTGCGCCAGTCCCATTACATCAGCTCACTGTCTGTTCATCTTCTTTAGGAGGCACCAGGAAACTGAACTTGGTGCCTTCTGTGTGAGAGGCAGGCACTCAACTGCTTGAGCCACATCTGCTGCCCTGAGTCTGTTTCTTAATCTGAAAATCAGGGAGATTATCTACTTGAAGAATTGCAGTGAAGATTATAGATTATACACAGTGGGCTTGGCACACAGTAGATGTTCTCAGAAACTAACTTCAACATTAAGAAGACCAATGAACAGAAAACTTGAAGAATTTGCATGTTCTCTACACAGACATAGCAAATAAAATGTGGCATACTGTGTTAGTCAGCCAAAGGGGTGCTGATGCAAAATACCAGAAATCAGTTGGTTTTTATAAAGGGTGTTTATTTGGGGTAGGAGCTTACAGTGACCAGTCCATAAAGCATAAGTTACTTCCCTCACCAAAGTCTTTTGCCATGCGTTGGAGCAAGATGGCTGCTGATGTCTGCCAGGGTTCAGGTTTCCTGGGTTCCTCTCTTCCCAGGGCTCGCTTCTCTCTGGGCTCAAGTTTCCTCTCTCCTCAGGGCTTGCTTCTTTTTCCTCACAACCACGCTTCTTTGTGTGCTTACTTACCAGAGCTTCAGCTCAAAACTCCAGCATCAAAACTCCAACATCAAACTCTCCAACTCTGTCTTTGCCATGTCTTTTATCTGTGAGTCCCTACTGATGTGGCCCAATCAAAGCTCTAATCATAAATTCATCATGCCCAGGTACAGACCACTTTACAAACATTATCCAATATCTATTTTTGGAATTCATAACTATATTAAACTGCTACACATACCATTCAGTAAACATTTATTGTGTCCTGGCTGTAAGCCAGGCACCTTACTAGGCTCTTAGAATACAAGGCTCTAGGCTCTTGGAAGCAAAACAGCTTAACTCCCTGCCTTTTGGGAGCATTCATTTGATTGGTAGAATATTATGTACCATTACGAATGATGGTTACAAAAGAAATAAGATGGGAAATATTTATGAGATAATGTTAACCAAAAAAGTCAGTTACAAAATCATATGTACAAGGTGATTATAACTACACAGAGTCCCCAAAACATCTGTGCACAAAGGGAAAAAAAATACTATAATGTAAGCAGTGACTGTGTTCAGTTTACAGGACCAGAGATTATTTTCCTCCACTTCTCTGTTTTTCAATTTTTTTAAATGAACATGTGCTACATAAAAAGGAAGAGGGGGAAAAAAAAGCTTGAAACAAACCAAATATCCATCAACAGGTGAATGGATAACAAATTGTGATATATTCCTATAATGGAATACTACTCAGCAATGAAAGAGAAAAAGACAGATGAATCAAAAAACATTCCAAGCAAAAGAAGCCAGACACAAAAGCATATATAATTAATTATTCTGTTTATATGAAGTTCTAGAACAGACAAAATGAATCTGTCCTAAGAGAAATCAGATCTGTGCTTGCCTGGGTTAGGGGGTGGGAAGGATTGAATAAAAGTGGATGTGAGGGAACTTTTCAGGGAAATGGAAATGTTCTACCATCTTTTTTTTTTTTTTTTAAAGATTTATTTATTTCTGTCCCCTTCCGCCCCGGTTGTCTGTTCTCTGTGTCTATTTGCTGCATCTTCTTCTTTGTCTGCTTTCTGTTGTTGTCAGCAGCACGGGAATCTGTGTTTCTTTTTGTTGCATCATCTTGTTGTATCAGATCTCCGTGTGTGCAGCACCATTCCTGGGCAGGCTGCACTTTTTGTTTCGTGCTGGGTGGCTCTCTTTACAGGGCGCACTCCTTGCGTGTGGGGCTCCCCTATGCAGGGGACACCCCTGCGTGGCACGGCACTACTTGTGCGCATCAGCACTGCGCATGGGCCAGCTCCACACGGGTCAAGGAGGCCCGGGGTTTGAACCACGGACCTTCCATGTGGTAGACGGACGCCCTAACCACTGGGCCAAGTCCGCCTCCCCTGTTCTACCATCTTGATTGTGGTGGTGTTTACTCAGGTGGGTACATTTGTCAAAACTAATCAAAGTATATACACTTAAAAGGGGTGCATTTTAATCATATGCAATGGATCCTCAAGAAAGTTAATTAAAATAATGAAAAAAAAACTACCATTTTCTTTTCTGATAACAAGAAAACGTCACTGTTTCCTTTTCTGATCACACGCGCTCTGTTTTAGTTTCCTGGCTACCAAATCAAATACCAGGCAATGGATTGGCTTAAACAATAGGAATTTATTGTCTCACAGTTTTGAGGCTTAGAGAAGTCCAAAATCAAGGTGTCATCAAGGCGATACTTTCTCCTAGATAAAAGTATTTCTTTGGGGACTGACTGCTGTCCATCCTTGGTCCCTGGCTTTTCTGTCACATGGCGATGCACACGGCAGCCTCTCCTGGCTTCTATTTTTCTCTTTCGTTCTGTTGACTTTCAGCTTCTGGCTGCTAGCCCTTTTTTTTTTCTTTTCTCTTTCCCTATATCTGATTTTCATTCTGTTATAAAGCACTCCAGTAATCCGGATTAAAGCCCACCCTGATTCATTTGGGTCACACCTTGAACTGAAGTAACATCCTGAAGAGATCTTATTTACAGTGGGGCCCACGTCCACGGGAATAGATTAAGTTTAAGAACATGTTGCGTGTTTTTTTTCCTGGGGTTCAGAGCTCCAAGTCACTACACTTATTATTTAAAAATTCTAATGTTTTCAACAGATAAAAAGATGAAGCCAGAAAATTACTTTCTCCAGTTTGAGACATTGGAAAGTCACTGCAAGTCTAAGCACAGGGTTTGGTGCACAGTAAATGTGTGTAAATAAAAAAACAGAGTGAGATAGAGCATTGACTCCACTAGGAAGTAAAAGAGGAGTAAATAGCGTGGAGCTACCAGAAAGAATCACAGAACTCTAGAAGCAGCCCTGCTGGAGAATGAGGCTCCCAGGGATGGCAGGACAGATGTGTGGCCCCCGTGAAGACCCTGACAAGTGGGAGGATGGTGGTCACAGAAAGTGAGCCAATAGGACTCATGCTTGATTGGCTTTTCTACTTGCTCTTAGGTTTCCCTCCTCCCACTTCATTGGAGAAAAAGTGAGAATGTGCCTATGGCAAAAATCATAATGGCAGCGCAAAGCTGAGGAAGTGTAGGAGGAAGTGGGCACAGGGTCCTTGGTAATGGCCAAGTCAACTAGAGAGCTAATTCCCAGCGTTGTTGCCCTGATTGCTTGGCCAAGGTATTGCTGACAGATTCCACCTGTTTATCCTTAGTGAATTACATTAGTCAGTGAGCAATTATGTACCAAGAGCCCATAGAAAGTCCCCAGGTGATGGCATTATCTGGGAAAACAAAAATAGTTGAAGACTCAGGACCCAGCTCCCACTACACTGGGAAAAAGAGAACTAGTCATAACTCTGCAATAGCTCATACATGCACAAGGCTGTGCAGCTTGCCAAGTGCTTTCCATCCATCATTTCTGCGCACCTCCCACCATCAGGAGCGGGACATGAGGGGAGGGGCAGTGTGGCAAAGGGCAAAGAGGTAGGCTCTCCTAGGTCGAGATCCTATCTCTGCCTCCTAAGAGCCAAGTAGCTGCAACCCCTTCGGGTGCCACTGTGAGGATAAAAGGCGGAAGTGCATATGATTCACATAGCACAGTGGTTGGATGTGCTGTGACTGAGCTGCTGGGACTCTGTTCACCCACGTCTTACAGCTGAAGACATGGCCCAATGGAAATCCTGAAAAACTGAAATCTCCAACATGGAAAAAATTTTTCATCGCTGTTGTCTGCTCTTCTTCCAGAGGAAACTCAAGAAAGTGCTTGGATTTGCAATAGCCAAAAGGTGCTAACAACACAAATGCCCACTAACAGATGAATGGATAAACAAAATGTGGTATATCCATAAATGGAATATTGTTCAGCCATAAATAAAATGAGGTTTTGATACAGGCTACATCAAGGATAAGCCTTGAAAACATGCTAGGTGAAAGAAGCCAGGCACAAAAGGACAAATATTGTATGATTCCATTTATATGTGGTATCTGGAAGAGACATATTCACTGAGACAGAAAATAGAAGAGAGGTTACCAGGGACTGGGTGGGGCCTGGGGGAGGGAGAATGGGGGGTTATTGCTTAATGGATATGAAATCTCTCTTTAGGATGATGAAAAAGTTCTGGAAAAGTGGTGAGGGCTACATATTACTGTAAATGTACTTAATGCCACTGAATTGTACACTTAAAATGGTTAAAATGGTAAATTTTAAGTTATGCATATTTTATCATGAGAGAGAGAAATATATATAGAGAGAACACGAGAATGAGCTAGGGTCTGTGCAATGTGCAGGAATCAGAAGACTACACCTAAGTTGTAACTTAGGGAAAGACCTTCTGACATGAAATCACAGGGCCATAGAATTAAAAGTGATGGAGGCCTTTGGACACATCGGTCCAACTCCCTATCCCCCATGGAACAGATGGGGATAACGAGGCCCAGGGTAGAGAAGAGATTTGCCTAAATAACTCAGTACAGAATGGCAAGCCCTGAATGATGGCCAGACTTTTGCCTTGCCGTTTTTTTCTGAACCCAAGCTCTTAAGTCAAATAGGCTTGGGCTCAATTCCTGGCCCGGCCCTAACCTACTTTGTGATTTGGTGAGTGACATAATATCTCCGTTCCTCCGTATCTACATTTATAAAGTGTGTGTGTGGGGGGGAATTAGCATCTACCTCATTGGTTTGCCATCAAGACTATATTACATCGGGCATGTAGAATGCACAATAATTTAAATATGTATTTATTTCTCCTTTTACAGATGAGAAACTTCTCTTGGCTCAGGATTGCACATCAGGTCAGGGAGAGAGCCTAGAATAAGTTGAAGAAACTCCTGGGTGAGAACTGGGAGGACAAAAGGTGAGCCCCGCTCCCCTTGCACCTGTCACTGGGAGCCACCTTTTTGTCCAGGAGCTCAAGAAGACAATTGCCACCCACAGCGCCTCTCTGCCTCTGCAGTTTGACTCACAACAGGTTGTGAAACAACCTGGGCAGTGACTCAGCCTGGAGGCTTGTTTCGCTGGTCAGTGAGAGCAGGCTGGGGCTCTTTGGTAGAACCTTGAAAGGACAGCGTGTTTAACAAACACTGTGCTTGTCAAAGCCCTTACGGAGGTGCCAATCACAGACCATGGACTCTGGTCCCTGAGGCGTCACAGATGGCAGAACTGGGGTGCCCAAGTTATGTAGAACATTTCCTTGTTGTTATTCTGGTCTGACTGTCCAAGGTCAATGTAAGGAAGAGGACTGTGTGTTAGGGACTGGGGAGCCCCTGTTTCTCGACAGACAGTTTGGAGAAGCAGATGTGGCTCAAGCAATTGGGCTCCCATCTACCATATAGTAGGTCCAGGGTTCGATACCCAGGGCCTCCTGGTAAAGGCAAGCTGGCCCATATGGTAAGCTGGCCCACTCAGAGTGCTGGCCCTACACAGGAGTGCTGCCCCATACAGGAGTGCTGGCCCATGTGGAGAGCTGACACAGCAAGATGATGCAACAAAAAGAGACACAGAGGAGAGACAATAAGAGACACAGCAGACCAGGAAGCTGGGGTGGCGCAAGAGAATGATTGCCTCTTGCCCACTCTGGAAGGTCCCAGGATAGGTTCCTGGAGCTGCCTAATGAGAATACAAGCAGACACAGAAGAGCACACAGCGAATGGACACAGAGAGCAAAGAATGGAGGGAGCAGGGAGAAATAAATAAATAAATCTTTAAAAAAAAGAGAGAGAGAGAGACAGTTTGGTGTGGTAGCCAGGGTCTGGCTTTTGGCTTGCAGACCTGGGTTCAGTCCCTACCTTTACCACTTATTGTCTGTGATGTTGGGCAAGTGGCTTACCCCCTCCAAGTTTCAATTTCTTTCTTTTTTTTTTTTTTAAAGATTTATTTATTTATTTAATTTCCCCCCTCCCCTGGTTGTCTGTTCTTGGTGTCTATTTGCTGCGTCTTGTTTCTTTGTCCGCTTCTGTTGTCGTCAGCGGCACGGGAAGTGTGGGCGGCGCCATTCCTGGGCAGGCTGCTCTTTCTTTTCACGCTGGGCGGCTTTCCTCACGGGCGCACTCCTTGCGCGTGGGGCTCCCCCACGCGGGGGACACCCTTGCGTGGCACGGCACTCCTTGCCCCACGCGGGGGACACCCTTGCGTGGCACGGCACTCCTTGCGCGCATCAGCACTGCGCATGGCCAGCTCCACACGGGTCAAGGAGGCCCGGGGTTTGAACCCCGGACCTCCCATATGGTAGACGGACGCCCTAACCACTGGGCCAAAGTCCGTTTCCCTCAATTTCTTTATTCTGTAAAATGTCCACCATGCAAAGTTTCCTTTCAGAGATTAAAAAATGTAAATTTCTTGGAACATAGAACATTTTCCATAAATTATTATTAGGACATCGGATCAAAATCTTCTTCCCCCACCCAAAGCTGAAATTGTCCCTCCTGCTAGCTAAGGATCTATGTTGTACTGGCACTTTCCCACTCACACAGAAACAGGAAAAAAAGCAACCATACAACTATGACAGATGCATGTTCCAGGCCATATATAGTATTACTCTTCCATTGACCACAGCTGTATGCATTTCCTAATATTAAAAGAGAAAGACATTTTTAATCAAGGGGTATGACAGGCTAAAAAATGGCTCACCTGAAGATACCCAGGCCCTAATCCCTGGAACCTGTGAATATTATTTTATATGGCAACAGAGACATTGTGGATGGGATTAAGGGTTTCAAGATGGGGAGATTATCCCGGATTATCTGGGTGGACCACAAATTTATTCACAAGGGCCTTTATAAAAAGGGGCAGAGGGAAATTTGGCTACAGAAGAGAAGGCAGTGTGACAGTGGAAGCAGAGATTGGAGTGGTGTAGCCACAAGCCAAGAAATGTCAGCAGCCACCATAAATTCACCCCTGGAATCTCCAGAAGGAACTGGCTCTTCTGACACTTTGATATTAGACCTGTAAAATTTTTTTGGAATTATGGCCTCCAAAACTGTAAGAGAAAAAAATTCTGTTATTTTAAACCATTAAGTTTGTGATGATTTTTTACAGCAGCAATAGGAAATTAGTAGGAGTGTTAGGTTTATTGATTTTAAAAATTAATACTTTGGTATATACATGTAATGAAATATTATATGGCGAAATGAAAAACAATACATACTACAATATGGATGAATCTTGAAAATAAAGAAGCCAAGCAAAAAGAACCACATATTTTCTTATTTCACTTATATGAAATAGCCAGTACAGTGTGGTGGTTGGAAGCTGTATGTTTCTCAGAAAAACATGTTCTTGGGAAGTGGATGTGGCTCAAGTGATTGTGCTTCCACCTACACATGGGAGGTCCCGGGTTCAGTTCCTGGTACCTCCTGGAGAAGAGCAAGTCAGTGAGCTGGCATGACAGGCAGGTGCAGTGAACTGACACAACAAGGAGACATAAAGAGGAAAGACAATGAGAGGCAGAACAAAGCAGGGAGCTGAGATGGCTCAAGTGATTGAGCACCTCTCTCCCACATGGGAGTTCCCAGGTTTGGTTCCCAGTACCTCCTAAAGAGAAGGTGAGCAGACAGTGAACTCAAATAATGAGGGCGGGGAGCATAAATAAATAAGTCTTTAAAAAAAACCCAAAAAAACCTGTTCTTAAATTTAGTCCATTCCTGTGGGTGTGGACCCATTGTAACTAGTACTTTTGATGAGGCTACTTCAGTTAAGGTGTGGCCCACATCATTCACTAATCCTTTGACTGGAGTCCTTTATAAATGGAGTGGAGAAAGACAGAGAGAGAGAGAGAGAGAGAGAGACAGACAGACAGACAGACAGACAGAAGCAAGAAGCTGAAATCGAAGAAACCTGGAAGAGAAGAGAAAGACCAGCAGATGCTGCCATGTGCCTTGCCATATGGCAGAGGAGCCAAGGACAACAGGCAGCCAGCCAGTCTTTGGGAAGAAAGCATCACCTTGACGATGCTTTTTTTTTTTTTAAGATTTATTTTTATTTATTTATCTCCCCTTCCCCCCTGTTGTCTGCCCTCTGAGTCCATTCGCTGTGTGTTCTTCTGTGTCTGCTTGCATTATCCAGTGGCACTGGGAAACTGCATCTCTTTTTTGTTGCATCGTCTTGCTGCATCAGCTCTCCATGTGTTCAGCGCCACTCCTGGGCAGGCTGAGCTTTTTTCACAGGGGGCGGCTCTCCTTTCAGGGTGCAATCTTTGTGCGTGGGGCATCCTTATGCAGCATGGCACTCCTTGCATGTGGCAGCACTGCACGTGGGCCAGCTCACCACATGGGTCAGGAGGCCCTGGGAATCAAACCCTGGACACTCCATATGGTAGGCAGACACTCTATCAGTTGAATCATGTCTGCTTCTCTGATAATGCCTTGATTTGGACATTTACTAGGTCTCAAAACTGTAAGCTAACAAATTCCCATTTTTTAAGCCAACTTGTTCAATGGTATTTGCTGGATCAGCCTAGGAAACTAAAACACCCATAATAAGCTAATGTGTATAGACAGGAAGCAGAGTGACAGCTAAAGGGTGTGATGTTTCTTTTGTGGTGAGGGAAAATGTTCTAAAATTGATCGCGGTGACAGTATTATAATTTTATGAATATACTAAAGGACATTGGATCATACACGTTAAATGGGTGAATTGTATGATATGTGAATTATATCTCAATAAAGCTGTTAAAAATAATACCAAGAGCAAACATTACAGAACACTTGCTAGGCATTGTAGTACATTTTATATGACTTCTCATTTAATTCTGTAATAACAATAATACAATAACCAATGTTAGCACTTGCTACATGCCATGCCCATTTTTAAATCATTTTACATATTTAATCCATTTTGATTCCCCTATCAACCCAGTGATGTAGATATTACTATTACCCCATCTTAAAATAAGGAGACTGAGGTACTGCAGGGTTAAGGAGGTTGCCTATGGTGGCACAGCTTTTAAGTGATAGAACTGGGATTTCAACTCAAGTCTTCGGACCTCTGGGCCCAAGATCTTCACCGTTTTGTTTGCCTGCAGGCACTCTTGCACCATGGGACTGGTCAACTGGAATGATGGATTAGACCTGCAGACCTTTATATTTCCTAGCTCCGGTCCTTTGCGTGGCTCTGCTGCACTTCTTGTTGCTTTATAATAGATTCCACATTTTGGCTTAAAGCTGAGCAGGTTTCTGTTGCACACAAAAGAGCCCTGGTTCAGAAAAGGGCAAATCCACCCACACTAGGCTACAGCAGGGTCTTCCTAAGGGCTCAGTGAGTACGGAGCATGTTCACACTGATCCTAGCACCCGGGCCCAGAGACCACATGCCAGAGAAAAGATTAAGTGCTTTGGCTCCATCCAGGTCCAGCTATATGCGTTCTGATGTGTAAGGGCCCTGTGGATTTTTTTGTAATGAAAAATAACTTGTATCATGGGTTAAAAAAAAAATTCTGTTACTGGGAAGTGGCTGTGGCTCCATCAGTTGAGCTCCTGTCTACCATATGGAAGGCCCCAGTTCGCGCCCCGGGGCTTCCTTGTGAAGGCAGACTTGCCCGCACAGTGCGGGTGCTGCCTGGCCCGCAAACACTGCAGAGCGCTAACTCAGCAGGGTGACACAACAAAGAAGAGGGAGACAAGCAAAAACACCGAACAGCGCGCAGCAAATGGACACAGAGGGCAGACAGCAAGCAAGCTGTGGGGGGTGGGCAGAGGAAGGGAATAAAAAACAAACGAACAAAAAAAAACCTCTATTACTGAAATTCATTTAAAGGCAATATAATATTGTAATGAAAATCCTGGACTCTCTAATAGAGAAATGCATATCAAAACCATGAGATATCACTTTACATCCACTGGAATGGCTATTGTTTTTGAAAAACTGAAAGTAACAAGGTTGGTGAGAATATGGAGAAACAGAAACACTTGTGCATTGCTGGTGGGAATGTGAAGTGGTGCAGCTGCTGTAGAAGATAGTTGGTGAGTCCCCAGAAGTGAAAAAATTACCATATGACTCGGCAATTCCATTTTTAAGTAAATGCCCAAAACAATTTAAAGCAGGGACTTGAACAGGTATTTGTACACCAATGTCCATAACAGCATTGTTCACAGCCAAAGGGTGGAAACAATCCATGTGTTCATCAACAGATGAATGGATAAACAAAATGTATTATGTACATTCAATAGAATAGTATTCAGCCATAAAAAGGAATGAAGTTCTGATATGCGCTACAACATGGCTGACCTTTGAAGACAACATTTGAGTGAAATAAACCAGACCCAAAAGAACGAATACTGCACGATCCCACTTGTATGAAGTACCTAGAAAAAGCAAATGCTTAGAGACAGGGAGTGGACTGCAGGTTACAAGGGGCTGGAGGTTGGGAGTTACCGCTTGCTGGGTATAGAGTTTCTGTTCAGGTGATGAAAAAGTTTTGGTAATGGATAATGCTGTGGGTAGCACAATACTGTGAATGTAATTAATATCACTGAATTATACATGACAGTGGTTAAATGGGAAAGTTTTGTTGTACATGTATTACCAGAATAAATTTTTTTTTCAAATCCTGGGTTCTGCAATTTGGACAATCCTTTGGCAGTGGTGGTAACAGTAGCACAACACTGTGAATGTAATGAACACCACTGAATTTTATATTTGAAAGTAGTTAAAATGAGAAATTTCAGATTCCATAAATATTAGAATAAAAATTTTAAAAACCATAGAACCGTAAAACACGAAAAGTGAACCCTAATGTAAACTATGGACTACAGTTAATAGTACAATTATAATAATATTGTTTCATCAATTGTAACAAAAGCACCACACTAATGCAAAGTGTTAACAGTGGGGAAAACCATGTGTGTGAGGAGAGGTATATGGGAACTCTGTACTTTCTGCATGATTTTTCTGTAAAACGACAACTTTAATAATAATAATAATAATAAAAACTAAATGCGCGGCTACCATGAAACCCAGCAACTGCACTCCTGGCACTTATCCCAGAGAAATGAAGACTTGTGTTCAAACAAAAACCTGTCCACGAATATTCAAAGCACATTTATTCGTAATAGCTAAAAACTAGAAACAACCCAGATATTCTTTGATGGGTTAATGGTTAAACAAACAATGGTACAGGAATAAAAAGGAAATAAATATTGATACATGCAGCAACCTAGATGAATTTCCAGAGAATTATGCTGAGTGAAAAAAAGCCCAGTCCCAAAAGGTGATAAATGTATGATCCCATTTATGTAGCATTCTTGAAATGACAAAATTATAGAAACGGAGATCAGATTAGTGGCTACCAGTGGTTAAGGATTGGGTAGCAGAGGGAGGGGAGTGGGTGTGGCTATAAATGGGCAACCTGAGCCATCCTTGTGCTGATAGAAATGTAGTCAATTCTCATTATTCACGGTAGTTATGTGCTTTAAAATCACCACTAACACTGAATTAGGGAAGCGAATGTGGCTCAAGCAATTGGGCTCCCACCTACCACATGGGAGGTCCGTGGTTCAGTTTCCTGTGCCTCCTAAAGAAGACAACAAGCTGGCGTGACTGGCAGGCGTGGCAAGCTGACACAACAAGATGACACAACAAGAGACACAAAAAGAAAAACATAATGAGAGAGACAAGAAAGCAGGGAGCAGAGGTCCCCAGTGCCTCCTAAAGAAGATGAGCAGGACAACGAGCTGGCGCAACAGGCAGGTGCGGCAAACTGATGTGACAAGGTGAGACAACAAGAGACACGAGGAAAAACATAACAAGAGACCCAACAAAGCAGGGAAGGGAGGTGGCTTAAGGGATTAGGCACCTCCTTCCCATTTCAGAGGTCCCAGATTTGGTTTCTGGTGCTTCCTAAAGAAACAAAGAAGATGAACAGCTACAGCAAGTGCAAACAGTGAGAGGGTGGGGAGAGATAAATAAATAAAATAAATCTTAAAAAAAAACACACAACCAGTGAATTAGCAAATATGGGAGGAACATTGCTCCTAGGAGAAATTTAGGGTTAGGTTCCTGCAAACCTTTGGTCACATTTTATCAATTGATCAATACTTACCTTGTTTTATGTGCATTTCTGTATTAAGACACCTTATTTAATATGCATTGTTAATTCATTAATGCTGAACTCAGGAGCAACAAACAGCATGTGCATTTTCTCTGTAAAGCACATGACAGTCTTCTTGAGCTCAGTAACACTAGACAGCACTTTAGTACTCTGTTTGGGGGTCATTTTAAACAGTGAAATCACCAAGATAAGCTACAAAAATGAGAAAAACAGCATTAAAAGGTCACTGGTTTACAGGGTGAGGACTGAAACAAGAAGACAAAGCCTCACTTTCTTCAACCTCATAGAAACTCAAATTTTTATGATTCAGCACATATCTGCAAATGACCACAAAAGCCCCGTGAGTTTAGATTTTGGGGTTACAGATAAATTTTAGTGGGTAGACAAATTCACAAACACGGAATCAGCAAATAATGAGGATTGGCTGCCCTCTGTATCTTGACTGCATTAATGTAAATATGGTGGTTGTGATATTGTACTATAGTTTTGCAAGATGTTACTATTGAGGGCAATGGTAAAAAGAACATAGGATCTTTTTGTATTATTTCTTATAGCTGCATGTGAAGCTACAATTACCCCTAAAATTGAAAGTTTAATTTAAAAAAATTCTGGGCTCTGTGTTCAAATCCTGCTTCTACCATTTATCAGCTGTGTGGGTTTTTTAAAAATAATTTTTTGGAAGATTTATTTTATTTGTTTATTCCCCTGTCCCTTGCTGCTAGCTTGCTGTCTGCTCTCTGTGTCCATTCACTGTGTATGTGTCCATACACGTTCTTCTGTAGCTGCTTGTCTCCCTTTTTTGCATCATCTTGCTGTGCCAGCCCTCCGTGGGCGTGGGCCAGCTTGCCTTCACAACGAGGCCCTGGAAAGTGAATCCAGGGCCTCCCATATGGTAGATGGGAGCCCGCTGGGTTGAGCCACATCTGCTTCCCAGCTATGTGTTTTTGAGCAACTGTCTTTTCCTTTCTTTTTTTAAAATTGTTTGTTGGTTTGTTTATTTCTCTCCCCTTCCCCCGCCTATTGTCTGCTCTCTGTGTCCATGAGCTGTGGTTCTTCTGTGTCCGCTTGCATTCTTGGTGGCACCGGGAATCTGTGTCTCTTTTTGTTGTGTCATTTTGCTACATCAGCTCTCCCTGTGTGCGGCACCACTCCTGGGTGGGCTGCGCTTTTCTCATGAGGGGCAGCTCTCCTTGCAGGGTGCACTCCTTGCATGTGGGCTCCCCTACACGGGGGGCGCCCCTGTGAGGCATGGCATTCCTTATGTGTGGCAGCGCTGTGCATGGGCCAGCTCACCAGATAGGTCAGGAGTCCCTGCGCTTGAACTCTGGACCTCCTCTATGGTAGGCGGACACTCTATCAGTTGAGCTACATCCACTTCCCTGTCTTTTCCTTTCTACACCTCAGTTTTTCCTCCTCTTATAGATATGTCATGAGATATAAATTATAGTATGCATATAAAATGCTAAGCACAAAAAAAGAGAGAAAGAAAATAAACAAAAAATCCAAAATGCTAAGTATAGTGTTAGGTTCATTTTAAGGACTTAATGAATATTGGTTAGTGTGATTATAGAAAAATTTGAAAATATAGATAGTAAAAATCAAGAAAATACTTAAAACAACTATAATTCCACTGCTCTTCACAACTGTGTCAATTTCTATGCTTTTATCTGCAAGTAAAAACAAAAGCAAATTTCTCAGAATTGTTTAAGAAAAATTGTTTCTCTCTCATACTAAGAAGTCCTGAAGTTGAGAAGTTTTAGAATTGTTTTTTTTCAGTACCTAAAAGATTTCATTAAGGATTCCAATTCTTTTCATCACTCTGCTTTTCCAGTCCTCAGCCTGTTGGAGTTCTCCTCTCTTTCGTGCTTGAAAGATGGCTGCCGTAGTTCCGAATATCGTGTGCGGATATAACAACATCTACCCCACTTGATTCGAGTGGAACAAGGGGATACCTACTCTTGCATTTCTCTCTTTCTCTTTAATAATAGTTTTTCCTTATTTTCCCACTGTGTGCCTCTGCACCCTCCCTCCAGCTCTAGGCAGCCACAAATCTATTTTCTGTCTCTGTAGATTTGCCTACTCTGGACATATCATATGAATGGAATCGTATACTATGTGGTCTCTTATGACTGACTTCTTTCACTTAGCATAATGTTTTCAAGGTTCATCCATGTTGTAGCATGAATCAGTACTTTCAGTCCTTTATATTGCTGAATATATCCCATCATATGGATATACCACATTTTCTTTATCATCAGTTGATGGACACTTGAGTTATTTCCACATTTAGGCTATTATGCAAAATGCTGCTATGAGCATTTCTGCCCAAGTTTTGCGTGGACATATGTCTTCATTTCTATTGGGCATATACCTAGGATAAGATTGCTGAGATATGTGCTAACCATATTTAACCTTTTGAGGAAATGCCAGATTGTTTACCAGGAGACTGGACCATTTTGCATTCCCACTAGCAACATATGAGGTTTCCAATTTCTCCACGTCCTTCTCTGTTGTTTTTTTTTAATCAGCAAAAAATCTTTACCTAGAAGCTCCCCAGCAGACTCCCCTTCGTATATTATTGGCCAAAACTAGATCACATGGCTGCCCCTAAATCAATCACTGGCATTTCCACGACTGACTTCACGTTAAGTCTTCAGCTAAGTTCTGGATATGATCACCTTCCCTGAATGGTGAATACTGGAACAAACTTGAGGTTCAATGAACAAAGAAGAAAGGAGAAAGGTATGGTGTAGACAGTAATATTTTTAGAGAAAAAAATATTTTAAAATGAATTTCTAAAAATTTTGATTTTAATAGCTAAGAGAATTTGTTAACATTTTAATTTCTGTTATGTATTGAGGTATTTCTAAACTTTGTGTTGGTATGCTTAACATCAGAATCATAGAAGTATTCATGTGCTATCTCTGAGAGAGATGAAAATGGCAGAGCCTAATTTCTTGGATCAGCTGTCTCTTTGACTCAAAGCAAAATGTCAAGAGCCATCTTTCCCTGAGAAGAGGCATCAAGGAAGAGTTCCATCTACTTCCCTGTACTTTCACTCCCAATTGTTTCTATCCTCTAGGGAATGAGCCTCCCCAATTGTCTCATCTCCTTTTTCCTTCTTTTTTGCTGTTTCTTCTTCTCCCTTTCATGTCTCTCCAGAGCCTATGTAGAACTCCTTAGAGTGACATTTGAGACCCTTTGGTAATTGTATTTGTTGGCATTCTTCCGGTCGCAAGTGACTTGAAAAACAGCCAACTCAACCTGTCTCACTCATGAAAGAGAATGTATTTATTGCTCATGTAATTGTAGAGTCTAGAAGTCTTCAGGCATAGCTGGATCTAAAGATTCAAATAATATCAAAAGGAATTGGTCTTTCTTTCCTTTTCCCATCTCTATACGTGGCTTCTCCTCTCTTAATTTCCAAGTAAAACAGAGTTTTTTTTGTCCCAGCAAACAAACTGGGAAGGATTCTCATTGACCCAGCTTGGGTTTTATGTCCATGATTGTACCAGTCACTCTTATGTTCTTCTTATTGGCTAGACCCAGGTCAGGTGTCCTCATCTAGAGATTTAAAGGTGGGGCCAGCCTCACCAGAACTACCTCGACTGAGAGGGGGAGAAATGGATCTCCAAAGCAGAAAAGGGGTGTGTTCTTTCCAAAAGGTGGAAAGGAGGCTGGGTGGGTAAATGCCAACACCCTTTCCAGGTTATTCAGCGTGTAATTCAGCTAGTTTCCATCAGCAAGTTCTAGGGAATTGTTTATAGCTCAGCATCCAGTCTGATGCTTGGTGCCTGTTCCTTTCTGTTAAATATTTTGAATATCACTCCTGCCCATTTCCAGCAAACAAATAGTCTTGCCCCAATTTGCAAACTTTTCCAGCTAGATCTTCTGGCTCCCCTCATCCGCCCCCATCCTATTGCCCAACTACACAGTCATACATCTTGGGACCTCACTCTTTGAAGTCTGGCTGCCTACTTTCCATCCTACCAATCTTCAAAGACCAACTCAAACACCATCTCCTCTATGAAGCCTTCCTGAGTGCTCCCTACCTGGAATGAACCTCTGACTTGCCCATTCCCACCCAAGTGCTCTTTATTGTTAATCTCTTATGGTCTTTTGCTTGGGATTAGACTTTTAACCTGTCTTTATTTTATCTCCACTGAGAGACTCTAACCTTGTTTTTTTTTTGTTTTTTTTTTTAAGATTTATTTTTATTTATTCCCCCCACCCCCATTGTCTGCTCTCTGTGTCTACTCACTGTGTGTTCTTCTGGGTCTGCTTGCGTTCTTGGTGGCACCAGGAGTCTGTGTCTCTTTTTGTTGCATCATCTTGCTGTGTCAGCTCTCCATGTGTGCAGCACCATTTCTAGGCAGGCTGTACTTTTTTCACATGGGGCAGCTCTCCTTGTGGGGCACACTCCTTGCACGTGGGGTTCCCCTATGTGGGGGATACCCCTGTGCAGCATGGCACTCCTTCACGCATCAGCACTGCGCATGAGCCAGCTCACCGCCTGGGTTTGAACCCTGGACCTCCTATATGGTAGGTGGACGCTCTATCAGTTGAGCCACATCCTCTTCCCTCTAAGCTTGTTGAAGACAGGGACTGCATCTTATTCTATTCTATTCTTTCTATTTCCCCAAAAGTCTATCACAGTGATCCTCTGCCACTTACTTCATTCCATGACATTGGGCAAAGCTCTTCACCTCTTCAAGCCTTGATTTATTCTTTTGAAAAATAGAGATGCTAACAACCCTTGCCTTGTAAGTTTTTTGTGAGGACTGAACCACACACATAATTTCTTAAGTTTATATCCTGTGTGTCAGAAAATGGATGTGCCTTGTAAAGGGTCAACACCTAGTGCTGGAGGAGCTAGCTTTTGAATGCCCTTCGAATGCTTCATACCGCTATTTCAAATGGCCTTCCACATAGGTGTGGGACAGTACCTGGCACACAGTAGGAGAACGTTTAATGTAGCTAAATGCTTGACTCTTGAATTGACTCAAATCCTGCTTTGGCAGCACTTTCCTTTGGACTAAGGTTTGCCCTAGCTAGCTCATCCTGGCTGTGTCACCAGACCACGTGACACATTCACCCCCTGGAAGCCTCATTTAATTCCTGCTGACCTGGAATGTGTCTTCCGAGCACTTCAGTAACCTGGAAGGAAACTCCAGACTGTAAATCCTGGACCTGGGACAGCCCAAAGGTCTCTTTTTGCGCTGCCCCAGACAGCTGGAACTCCAACCAGGGGAGACGCTACCTGGAGGGGGAGGAGATATGTGTGAGCCTTCCCATCCTCCCCCCGTAGAGGAGTCCAAGGTTCAAGGCTGCAGAGCTCCAGTCTTGAACATACTGCTCACCCTCCGGTTGCCGAGGAATCGGTGTTGGTAAAACTTCTCATTCTTTGCAAGCCTCCTCACTTCTTAACAGTCTTTCTGCTAGATATTCGGGAAAAGTGCCATTGAGATTTGACTCCACCAAACGCTTATTCCTTTACCTGAAAACATTTTTTTCCCCAAAAGTCTCTCTTTCATTTCCTAAGCACCTGATACGTACCAGGTATTGTATTGGGTGTACATGATTTAATTCAGGATTTCACAAACTTGGCCCTATTGATATTTTGGACTGGACAATACTTTGTTGTACAGGGGCTGTCTTGTGCATTGTAAAACATGTAGCGCATCCCTGGCCTCTACCTGCGAGATGCCGTTAGAATCATCCCATTTGTGACAACCAAAAATATCTCAGACTTTGCCAAACGTCTTGTAAGAGTAATATTGTCCCCAGTTGAGAACTGCTGATTTTATTGAATGGACACAAGAACCCAATGAGATAGGCACTATTATGACTTTTTACAGCTGAGAAAATTGAGAAGTAAAAAGGTGAAGTGAACTAATCTAAGGCAACATGTGCCAAACTGGAATTTGAACCTTGATTTCAGTGCTTAGGCATTTAACCACTAGACCAGGAGAAATTTTGCATCCCCAAGGGACATTTGGCAATGTCTGGAGAGATGTTTTTGGTTATCATAATTGGTGCTGCTGGAATGTAGTGGGTAGGGGTCAGAGATGTTTCTAAACATTCTACATACATGCATAAGAAAACCCCCATAACATAGAATTACCCAAAGCAAAATGCCAGTTTTGCCTACCATGAGAAGCCTTACACCATTCCATGCAATTGTTCAAAAAATATTATTGTAAAAAGTGTATTTATTTTCTTAGAAAGATGTTCATATACTGTGGAGGGAGAAAACAGATTGCAAAACAGAATGTTTTATATGTGCCATTTTGTTAGCATATCTAAGCATAGAAGGAAGATCTGGAAGATAAATTCTACAAAAAAAAAAAAAAAAAAAAAAAAGCCACAGTAGTACTCTGTGGGGGAGAACTACTGGCAATTTTTATTTTTTTTATTTTCTTATTTTTGCTTGTCTGTTTTTTTCACAGTGAACGAAAAAAACATCTTTATAATTTTTCCCATCCTTGCTCCACAAAGGAATGGAATTTAATTACAGGAAATACATACACTAAAAGAGTGAACAACAGATTAAAAATTTAAATATCAAGGTTAGGATAGACATGTAGACCAACTGAACAGATCAGAGAAATCAGAAATAGACTCGTATATATTCAGAAAATTTTTGACAACAATAATTTAATGGGGAAAGGGTAGTCTTTTCAACAAATGGTGCTGGGATAACTGGATATATGATGAAAAAATGAACCTCTACCTCACATCATACACAAAACTTAACATGAAATGGATCAGAGAATTAAATGTTAAAGATAAAACTTTGGGAAAAATAATAGAAGAAAATCTTTGAGACTTGGGGAAGGCATATACACCTTAGATAGAATACAAAATGCCTGAACCATACAAGAAAAACTGATATATAGGACTCCATCAAAATTTAAATCTTCTGCTCTTCTAGATACACTGTTCAGACAAAGAAAAGGCAAGTCATACAAAAACAAACAAAAAAGGCAAGTCACGGTCTTAGAGAACGTATTTGCAATTCACATATCTGACAAAGGACAAATCCAAAAAAAAAAAAAACAGAATATGTAAATAACTCTTAGTACTCAGTATTAGGAAAACAAACACCTAATTTAAAAAAAAATAGCAAAGATCTAAAGAGACACTTAACCAAAGAAGATCTACAAATAGCCAATAAGCATATGAAAAGATGCTGGACATCTTTAGTCCTCAGAAAAAGATAAATTAAAATACAAGACACCACTACACAACCGTGAGAATGGCTAAAATTAAAAAGACAGACAATACCAAATGTTGACAAGAATTCAGAGCAACTGGAACACTCATCAATTGCTGGTGGGAAAGCAAATGGTACAGCCACTTTAGAAAACAAGTTGAAAGTTTCTTATAAAGTTGAATATACACCAATCATATGTCCCAGCAATTTCAACCTTATGTATTTACCCAAGAGAAATGAAAACATATGTACACACAAATAGCAGCTTTATTCAAAATAGCCCAAACTGGAAACAACTCAAATACCCAGCAACTAGTGAATAGATTAAAAAATTGCAATATATCCATATCATAGTATTCTCCTTGGCAATAAAAAGGAATAAACTACTGATATAAGGAACAACCTGGATAAATCTCAAAAGCATTATGCTAATGGAGAGAAACTAGCCACAAAAGATTATACAAGAAATGCTTTGATTTATAGGAAATTCTGGAAAAGTCAAAACTATAGTCACAAAGCAGATCAGTGGTGGATAGGTATTGGGGATAAGGGGGAATGATTAACAGTAAAGGAACATAACGGAATTTTGGCGTAGATTGAAATGTTCTATATCATAATTTAAAATGGGTAATTTTATTGTATGCAAATATGACCTCAATAAAGCTCACTTAAAATTGTTTTGATACCATTACAAACCCACTAGAATGCCTAAAATGAGAAAGACTGACTTTCCTGTTTTGGAGAGGAGGATGTGGAGCAACCGGAACTTCCATGCATAGTTAGTAGGACTGTAAAATGGTACTTTAGAAAATAGGCAGTTTTTGTAAAGTTGAACATGCATTTACCATTTAACACAGCAATTCTACTCTTAGGCATTTACCCAAGAGAAAAGCAAACATAAGTCTGTAAAAAGACTAGCAATTGAATATTCATAGCAGCTTACTTGACAATAGCTCCAAACTGGGTACAAGCCAAATATTCACTCACTGGTGAACGGATAAGCAACTTGTGGTATATCCACACAATGAAGTAGCACTCATAAAAAGTAACGGCCTACTGATGCAGGAAAGTCATGGATGAACTTCAAAAGCGTGATAATCAAAAGAAGCCATACAAACAAACAAAAAGTAACAAAAATGAAAAGAAACAAACAAAAAAGAAGCCATACACAAAAAGTGTATACTGTGTAATTCCTTCAGAAGGAATTACAGAGAGGCAAAACTAATCTGTAGCAACAAAGAGCAAATCAGCCGTTGTTGGAATGGAGGATTCACTGCAAAGGGATACAAGCGAACTTGATTTGGGTGATGGTTACACAGGTGTATGCTTTTGTCAGAACTCACGGAACTGTGTCCATTTTATCGTATGCAAACTACACTTCAAGAAAGTTGATTTGAAAAGAAAAATAAATCAGGGCAGAGAAAATGCAGAGTAGAGGATATCAGTCTCAGGGAGGAGTAAATTCAGAGAGGCTAGAGTCCTTAGACTCTGCTTTGGTTGGTCTGTGAATTTGGCTCTGAACTTTCTTTCCCCCAAGTATTACTTTTACTTCAAGGTCTGGCTGAAATGTCACCTCTTCTAGGAAACTTCCTTGGCTGTACCAATCCACAGTGGTTTCTCCAGTTTTTTTTTTAACTCAATGCTCATTTACCATATTAACATGAAAAAAAAAAGTTCTCCATACACAGTAAGTATAGTGCTTTTAGCCCATCTCAGTCAGGGCAAGGATTATTTTCTCCATTTTAGAAATGTATCTCGCCAGCAATATATGAGCATTCCAGTTTCTCTGCTTCATTGTCAACACTTGGTCAATCTTTTTAATTTCAGCCATTCTCATGGTTGTTGAGTAGTATCTTGTAGTTTTAGTCTGTATATCTGTGATGACAAAGACAAGTTAGAGCAAAGCCTGGTCTAGTACCTGGGCTTCCTTGTGGTTCCTCCAGTGCTCCTTACCCTGGACAGCAGGGGAGGAGTGGGTGGAAAGAGCACTGCTAAAAGAGTCTAGAACTGCTACATTTTGCTTGGGAAATTCCTGGGCAATATTACTGTGGCCTTCAGCTCTGGTTGGTTCCTTTTCATAATTTCCATCTCTTTATTGATATTCTCTTTGTGTTCATCTCTTGCTTTCCTGATTTCCTTTAGTTTCTTGTTCATGTTTTCCTTTAGCTCTTTGAACATATTAGGATTTTTTTTTCCATGTCTTTGTCTGACTCACTGATGGTTCCTAAAGTTTTTTATTTTTTATTTTTAAAGATTTATTTTCATTTGTTTCTTCCCCCCGTTGTCTGCTCTCTGTGTCCATTCTCTGTGTGTTCTTCTGTGTCTGCTTGTATTCTCATTAGGCAGCTCTGGGAACCGATTCTGGGACCTTCTAGAGTGGCAGAGAGGCGATTACTCTCTTGTGCCACCTCAGCTCCCCTGTTCTGCTATGTCTTCTTCTTTTCTCTCCTCTGTGTCTCTAGTTGCATCATCTTGCTGTGCCAACTCTCTGCGTTGGCCAGCACTCCTGCATGGGGTGGTTTTCCCGCGCGAGGCGGCATTCCCACGCAGAGCGGCTCTCTTGCGCAGGGCTGCATTCCCGCATGGGCTGGCACTCTGTGTAGGCCAGCTTGCAGCATGGGTCAGCTCACTCTCACCAGGAGGCCCTGTGCGTTGAACCCCCTGGACCTCCTATATGGTAGATGGGAGCTTAATTGGTTGAGCCATATCCATTTCCCAGATCCTAATGTTTTAATCTCTTTTGCCTGGGCCATCACTTCCTGTTTCTTTGTATATTTTGTGACCTTTTGTTGAAACCTGGACATTTTGATATTTTAAAGTGCTATCACTGGATTTAGACTCTGAGGTACTTGTTCCTTAAGTTTGTATACAGCTAGTGTTATGACAGATTTCCTTGACTGCCAGGCGCTAACAACAAAACAATAATAATAATAATGAAGGAGAAAGAAAAAAGAAAACACCTTTCCCAGTCTTTGCAGATTGGCCTAGCAAGTGCTCTCCTTTAAAGTTTATCCATGAAATGAGTTTCGAGAATAGCTCCAGGCCAAAGGGTAGGGGCCTCCAGTGTACTTTCTGGGCATGCATTTTGTCTAGGGCATGCAAGTGTGCCCCCAGGAACCCCCCTGTTTGCACAGCTCCCTAGATTCCCTCTTCCCTAGGTAACAGTTTTCTCACGACCCCAGGCAGTGCTCTGTGTACCCTACACACAGCAATCCTTTGTCCCAGGCAGCACAACTTGCCTGCTCTCTGTGAGTTGCCTTCTACACATACGGTAAGTTCTGGGACAATGAGTCCCTGAGGCCACCACCAGATAGACTGGGCAAGACTTACATGCTCCCAGCTTGTGCAGGGGGTTACTCTGCTCCCTCAGGTACCAGGATGAGGAATCTGCGCTGGAGGTGGGGGTAGGCTGTGCACTGAGTCCATGAGAGGGTTGGGTAGGGCCAGGCAGGGGCCAGGAGATCCTGCAGCTTTTAAATGGCCTTTTTCTTGATTCGGTGCTTCTCTTAGGACTGCAGTCCTTTACCTGTTTTCTGGAGATTTGAGAAAGATGTTTCTGTCCGTTCTTGCTGGTGGTTCAACCCGAGGGCAATATTAATGTTGCTAGATCTCAGCTTCCACAGTTGTAAAATGAGTAATATTATCCGTGCTCTGCCTAGGCCCAGGGTTATGGTTCGGATTGCCTAGAAGAGTCCCTGGCTCATAAATAAAAGATCCATAAACATTTGATGCAATTAACAAATCATCAGTGAGCATTCATCTTAACACTGTGGTGGGTGTCAGGGAAACTATAATTGAACAAGGAGACAGGCAAGAAACAATAAAGGTTATGAAAGAGCTGAAAAGGAAAGAAACAGGAGGAGGTAGGTTAGGTGCCGAAACAGGGATCAGGTCTGAACTCTCTGGGAGATGTTATTATTAAGGTGAACCCTGAAGGTTTAGAGGGAACTACACACAAAGCTGGGAGAACAGCGCTCCAGGCTATGGAAATTCTGCACAACCCCTATTTCACAGTTGAGGAAACTGAGGCTCTGAATCTCGAAAACTGGCATTGACACAATCCCTGTCCTTTGATGAAGGGAGGAACTAAACTTATTGAACAGGCGTGTTTGTAAACGTTTTTCTCCTTGAATCCTGAAACAACATGTTTTTTGACGTAGATGGTAGTGTTCCCATTTAAAAGATGAGGAAATTAAAAGAAAGTTACCGCAGGTCAGACAGGTCCTTGGCTCTGTTTGTTTTTACTCTGCCTCATTCCAGATGGACTTGCACTCAGATTGTCTGTCTCGTTCCAAAGTCCAAGCTCTTTCCCTGACAGCAGACTGACGCTGCATCTGAGATCTGGTGATGAAACACCCAGACAACCGGAGCAGAGGCTGAGTACACAACGCCGGGGGGCTGGGATTTCTTGAGCACTGCCGCCCAGGCCCAGCCCTGGACCAGGCATCTGGTGATGCCAGCCTGTATGCCTCACATATTTATTTAACACCTACTGTGTGCCAGACCCTGTTCTAGACTCTAGATAGAAAGCAGTGAGCCCTTGAGACAAAAATCCCTGCCTCTCTGGAGCTTGCAATTTAAAGGGGAAAATGAGCAAGTCACACAAGTGATTATTATATTAGACAGAAGAAAAAAAAAGCCTTAGTAGGTCCAAAGATGGAAAAGGTATCCTCTGGGCATGGACAGGGAACCAGAGAAATCTTTCTGGGTGACAAGACTCTCAAACATAAATTCAATTATGCTCCCCCTCTAAAATGGGAATAGTAATGGGCTCTACCGCACAGAGCAGCCGGGAGAATTCAATGAGATCACACCTGCCGTGCACTTAATGGGTGGCTGCTGCACAATGGTCTTAAATAAGTCTCACTACCTTCTCCGTTTCCTCTTCTAATAAATATTACCGATTTTGATATACCTAACAAAGTCTCCTTTGAAGTTTCCTCATTGTGCACAGGGCAAAGCCCAAATTCTTCACATGCCCTGCAGAGCGCTGCAGGACCTGGCCTGGCTTCCTCCTGCAGCCCTCCCCTGCTCCTTCCTCCTGCTCTCCCTGCTGCCTCTGTCCCAAACACCATGCCTTCTTCCTGCTCCAAATCTCCTGGGCTGTTTCCTCTGCCAGAAAACTCTGCTCCACACTCACCTCTCCCCTTGGCCAACCCCTCCTAAGCCTTCGGGTCCTGGAGATGCCTGCTGGGGATTCCCTCACTGTATTCCCTTTCATAACTCCCTGTGCGTTAACACACGCACACAGACACACTTTTTTAAAAAATTGAAGTGAAATTTTGACAAAACATAAACATTTCAAAGTGAACAATTTGTTGGCATTTGTACATTCACAATGATGTGCAACCACTACCTCTATCTAGTTCTGAAAAATTTTCATCACCCAGTAAGGAGACCCCATACTTACTGAGCAGCAGTTCCCCACGGGTACCACCCTCCAGCCCCTATGGCTTTATCTATTCTGCTATTTCATGTTAATGGAATCCTACAATATGTGGCCTTTTATATCCAGCATGTTTTACTTCCTGTAATGTTTTTGAGGTTCATCCACATTGTTGCATATATCAATACTTCACTCCTTTTAGTGGCTGAATAGTATTCCTGTGTATGTGTACACCGCAATTTGTTTACCAGTTCATCCATTGATAGACATTCGGGCTGTTTCTACCTTTTGGCTGTTGTGAAAAGTGCTGCTATAAACATGCGTGTACAAATATTTGTCTGAGTACCTATTTTCAATACTTTTGAGTGTATGTCTAGGAGTGGAATTGCCAAGTAATTTCACAGTAATTTTGTGTTTAAAGTTTTGAGGAAATGTCAAAATGTTTTCCACAGTGACTGCACCACTGTACATTTTCACCAGCAATGTGAGGGTCACAGCCTGTGCTTTGTTTCCCACCAGGACTTGTCCTGTGTGATGTTTGTCTTTCCTGCTGGACTGCAAGGCTCATGAGGGTCAGCCCTGTGTCTGTCCACACTGCCAGCATCTAGCAGCATCTGGGACATGGGAAGCATAATGTTGACATGAATGAAGAAAAGGGATTCCTTCTTGAAATCGGAGTTTGGACACTCAGACATTGGACAGAAACAGGAGAGGAAACAACCGTTAGGTCAGAGGCGATTCAGACATGGGAGAAGAGGGCTTCTGCTGCTCTGAGCTTCTCCCAGGACCTGGGGCATCACACAGGCAGACTGGAGAGGAGATGGGACACTTTGCCCTCTCCTCAGAGTGGGGGAGTGACCTGCTCAAGGTTTCTGGCCGTGGGGGTGGGGATGGGAGTGAGACTCTGTTCTGGTCCTTTCAGCATTGCGGTTGTTGCCTTCAATCTCAGAAGAGAAAGCTGAGACAGGAAGCTGTAGGACTCTGGGACAGGGTGGTGGCAACTTAGGAAGAGGATCTAAAGGTCCAAGATCTCAAGCAAGTCACTTCCCCTCTCCAGCCTTTCGTTTCACCATCTGTGATGTCTTAGATGAGGTACCCCGGCAAGCAGACTCTGAGGTGGAAATGTGCACATGGGAGGTTTACTGGGGACAAATGTGGGGAGTGGCACTGGGCAAAGGGAGAGGCTGACTGCAATGCAGCTACAACAGAGGCGTCCGTTGATCCTGAAGGGAGCTCTGGAGCTGGGAAAACTCTTCAGAGTTTTTTCAAACGAGGACAAAGGGGCCAGGCCTTTGAACACTCCCGCCCGCATCGGTCAGTTATTGGGGGCAGATCGCCTAGACGTGGGATAACCTGGAGCGAGGGATAACCTGCAACCCGGGGTAATTCCCAGACTCCGCTGCAAGCCTTCGGCAGCCAGCCCTCCCAAAGGAGTTGGGGTGTGTGTGTGTGGGAGGATGGTAGAACACCACAGCACCCACTTCAGAGGAATGTGGACTGGCAGTTTTCTAACTCTCTTCCATGGAGCCCTCAGGGTCCAAGAAGTTACCTCAGCGGGGGGGAAAGTGCTCCGCTGTGGTGTATTTTAGCTCCTGCGGAAGTCTAAAGTATTTCCTTGAAGAGAGTCTCTGACACTAGGTTTGAGAAATGGATGAATGTTTTTACAGCACCTCATATTCCTCCTTTGAGGCGCCGATTACAATTGTAATTTTAATAATTAGTTGTGGTTGTGTAATGCTCTAATGTTTATCTCCTCCCTAGACTGTAAATCCCAATAGGGCGGGAACAATGCCTGTCTTGTTCACTGATAAGTCTCCAGGGCATGGTATATGTTAGGTGCTCAACCAGTGATCCCCTAGGAGAGTCTTTTTTTTTTTTAAGATTTATTTTTCATTTCTTTCTTTTCCCTCCGCCCCCCCCCCCCAGGTGTCTGCTCTCTGTGTCCATTCGCTGTGTGTTCTTCTGTGACTGCTTCTATCCTTATCAGAGGCACCAGGAATCTGTGTTTCTTCTTGTTGCGTCATCTTGTTGTGTCAGCTCTCCGTATGTGCGTCGCCATTCCTGGGCAGGCTGCACTTTCTTTCGCACTGGGCTCTCCTTACGGGGTGCATTCCTTGCGTGTGGGGCTCCCCTACACGGGGACACCCCTGCGTGGCACGGCACTCCTTGCGCGCATCAGCACTGCGCATGGCCAGCTCCACACCGGTCAAGGAGGCCCGGGGTTTGAACCATGGACCTCCCATGTGGTAGACGGACGCCCTAACCACTGGGCCAAAGTCCACTCCCCCCTCGCCCCCGCCCCCGGTTCCCCAAGAGATTCTAGAGCACATTAAAGTTTGTGAGCCACTGCTCCAGTCCACCTGCCTGCCCCAGAGCTCAGGTGAATGTTTGAAACCTTCTGCAAACTCACCCAACTCATTTTCCTACCAACTCTCAGCAGTCCTCAAAAGGAGCACAGCCTCAAAGCAAAAACAAAAAAGTTCGAGTCACCACTTTCCCCCCAACTCCAACCTGTTTGTGTTTTAAGTGTGCTGGGATCCTGGGTGGTGAGCTGCTGTAGGCTAAAACAGATTCATTAGATACAATCTTGAGCCAAGAGTTTTCAATTCCATGTGAAGATGGATTTGAACAAGATAAACAATATGCCAATGCAGGTGGAGGGCCCCGGGAGTTTGGGGGCAAACGCACGCAAAACAAGGAGTTCCGGAATCACACTGACGGGTTCCAATCCTAGTTGCATGCTCTTGGGCAAATTCCTGAAAACTGGCCTCCTCGCTAGCATTAGGTGAGAGGTGCCTGCGCTGTGCTGGGTGGTTGTCATGCATTATTTATTCCTCACAACCCTCCTGTGACCCAGGTATTCGTTCCATTCCGTAGATAAGAAAACTGAGGAGGGAGCATTGAAGTCACTCGCTCAGGGCCAAACATTAAATGTCAAAGCTGGAATTTGAACCCTGGAATGTCCTACTATAAGTGCTCCCTAGACTCTCACTTGAGGTTCCCTTTCCACATCTGTAAAATGGGAACACCACTCTTCTCTCATGGGGTTGTTGGGAAGATTGAGAGAGAACATTTAAAAATATGTGGCACAAGAAATAGCAGCTATGTACAGCTGGGGAAGCATAGAAAGATTGAGAGATTATGAATTTCTCTTTGCTTCTTTTTTGTTTATTATTATTGAAATAATGAAAATGCTCTAATGATGATTGAAGTGATGAATGCACAACTATGTGATTAAACCAAATAACATTGATTGTACACTTCGGATGAACTGTATGTTTTATTAATATGTATCAGTAAAATTGATTAAAAAACAAAACAAAAAAACTTCTGGCAGTCACGTTTAAATGCAACGTGGAAAAGAAAAGGAAACCTGGGCCCTGGACAAACAAAATAAATATCAAGCTACAAGTCTTCCTTGCACCCCTAAGGCAAATTATAGCTTCCAAATTCATAATCTTGAGGCAAAGTAGGCAAAGGAGACATTTATCCTCATTTTTTTTTTTTTTTTACTAAGGAAACTGGAGGCAGGGTGAAATCAGTCAATCCACCAGGCCACTATGGCTAGTAAGTGGCAGTCAGGACCAAAATCCAATTCTTGTCTTCCACGTGATTCACCTTCTCTCACACCCTCTCAAATACTTTAAAAGGAAGAGTAAGGATAAAGATTTATTGCAAAACCGAAGACCTACCTCTAGGGGAACAGGGACATGGAGTCAACCAGGGAGGCTTCTGTAGAGACCCAGTTTTAGTTTTACGATGCAGTGTTTAAAGGAAGTGGGAAGCCAGCAGAGGCCTTAGCACTGAGTCAGGATGTGGTTTTCCTGATAAGCTTACTAGTTTCTGGTGCCCAGAGAAGTTAAGAAACTTGACCAAGATCACACAGCCACCAAATGGCACTAGCACAATTTGGGGGTTGTCTCTGATTCCTTACGCCTGGTTCTGTCTGCTTGGTGCTGGGAAGGGAAGGATGAGAAGTAGGTAGGAACAAGATGGGGCAGATGACACCCGGGGGGTTCCCCCAGAGATTCTCAAATGGCCTCCCTCTGCCACAGGGGAAGCCCTGGAGTGGGAAAAGCAGCAAGTGAAATTTCAGGGCCTCTGGGTTGGAATCCTGGTTTCAGAATTGACCAGCTGTGTGGACTCAGTAGTTGCACTTGACCTCTTTGAGTCTCAGTTCTCTTGCAGGATTGTTATGGATTCAGAGAAATGGCCTCCAAGTACCCAGCACGGGGCCAGGTTTAGTCAGAAAAATAACATGGTCATTATTAGTCCACATGCCAGGGCAGCCACGTATGGGTGGCAGGACTGGACACCCAAGGGAAAGAAGGAGACTTTCAATGCCAGCCACTCCCAATCCTGTAGGCACTGAGCACAAGTGCCCGATGGGGCATGGGCTGGCAGGTCAGGTTCATGATGCAATCACAACTCCCTGCTTGTGCTAGCAGGTGAACTATGACCCTCGGGAAATGGAAAAACAGCCATCAACAAGAAGTACAAAACAAAACCTCAGTGAACCTTTATTTTTCATCTTCCGGAACAGGTAGCAAAGCCAAAGATTTCTGCACTTGAACACTACTACCCTTCCCCACCCACCCAGAGGACATTCACAGAGTCATCATGTCCCCTCCAGATCCCAAACCCCAGGCTGGGGCCCCTTCCCTCCTGCCCGGCTTCTTTGCGGGGAGGGGCTGGAGGCTCGAAGGGGATGCCAGTCACTTCCCCATGCCTGCACGGGAATGAAATGTGGCACACTGACCAGGCTCCTCTCCTACCCCGCCCCAGAGAGGAGGCCTGAAGCAGCAGCATCTTGGCCCTTGCCTTTCCTCAGACACCTCCAAACTCGTCAGAGAGGAGGCACGTGCTGCCAGAAGAAGGACAGGAGAAGTCAGAATTCACAGCTTGTTTACTACAGAAAGTGCCTGGGGTCAGTCCTTGGCTGCTTCTGCCTCCAAACAACCTACAGAAAATCAAAGAGAGGGGGCAGAAACTGGGATAGAGGCAGGGGTCCTTGGGAGGTGGCCAGGAGACAATGACTACAGGAGTGGGGGTCCCCAAAAGCCTTCGAGACCCTGCAAGGCAGAAATCAATTTGCTGCTGGCTGGTTGGCCTGAGAATGCCAGGGTGAAGAGGCAGACATCTAGAGGTGTGGCAATGAAGCCCTGGTCACTGGCCAGTGATACTCACGGGGTTACGGTGCCATCTGAGCCACCTAGAAAAGTTCAAATTTTTGGCAAATGCCTACAACACAGCCAAGGGAGAGAAGCGATGGGTGCCAGCCCCTGCAGGGGACTCCTCTCAGGCACTCACTGTGGCTCCAGGGAGAAGCCCTAAAGAGCTTTGAAACTCAACGATAAAGGCCCCAAAAGCCAAGAATTTATAACCTAATACTCCCTCTTCACAAGGCAAAGTGACCAGCAGAAACCTGAAGTCTCTAGAAAAAAATCTACATTTTTGATGTGCTTGGCCTCTCCTGGGGCCCCCATACCGCTAGGCATGGGAGAAAAGAGTAAGAGGAAGAGATCAAATAACTGAACAACATAGAGCAGCCATGGAAGAGGGGACCTTCAGGCTGCCTGAAAGAGCAGGTTTTGGAGAGCTGATCACAGACCAGCTGTGACCCTGATGTTCACATTGATGGGTGAATGGCAGGTGGGAAAGAATGAAATCTGGAAATGGGGTTGGGGGCAAAGCTGCCCGGAGTGTCGGTCCCTGGAGGCACCTGCTCCTCTCCCTTGCCCAGGCAGGGACGTCCCAGTCCAGGAAGGCAGCAGCACTCCTGGAGCCCGCGGCCCAGCCTGCTGGCAGACGGGCCCCAGCTGGGCCCCTTTTTCTTCCTGTGCCTCCACCTTGAGGGGCCTGGGCTGAAAGACGGACATGGCCCAGTGGGTTCTCCTAGTTCTCTCCAGCTCCTAGGGGCAGAGTTGGGATCCTAGAGTCAGTGCAATGATCCTGTCCATTCCAGTGAGAAAAGGTGGGTGTGGCTCAGGGGCTGCACTTCACACACAAGCCCACCCCTAGAGGGGGTGGATGGGCGTAAGACAGCAAAGGGGTCTGGGTCTGACTCCAGACAGAGAAGTCCTTGCAGGGAGGAGGATGCCCCAGGGTCAGCTGTTCTGGACCCGGGAACCACGCAGGAGTCAGGTCATGTACCGGGTGATGGCCCGGAGAGCGTAGAGCAGGGCAGCTTGCATGCGGGCCTCCAGGAGCAGCAAGTTCACGTGGACCTGGGGCACAGACAAGGGCCTGTTGGCAACTGGTGTCATCCCCCACCACCCCAGCCCTCCCAGGCTGCCACTGTCACTGACCATGCAGTGTGCCCCCCCACCTTCCCTTCAGAGATGTGCTGCACATTTCTAAGGCTCTGAGGAGCAAGTAGTTCTGAAAGACTTTCAAGCAGATGCATCCCCATCATGATTCGTTCCTCTAAGCAACTCTGATATACAGGCAGTATTTACTGAAAAAGGACTTGAATCCAGGACAAAAGGCCTCCCTCTGGCAGGACAGATGTAGTCCAGTGTCCCTCAATGCATCCTGACCCTTGCTTTCTCAAGCTGGGTGTATCTGCTTCATCCTGTTCCTCCAGTCTTTGCCTTTTCTGTCCACCCCTTGTCCACCCTGGAGGGAGGGCCCACCCTTCCCCTAGAGGCTGTACCTTTTCCGAGTGGCGGAAGTGCCTCCAGAAGAGGTTGTACATCCTCCGAGTGGTTTTCTCTGGGTAGCAGGCCACCGTCTTGATATAAACCTTGAGGTTCCGCTCCAAGAGCTGGTTCACCTCCCCATAGTCATAGTCATCGTATCTGGATGGAGAGGACCCAACAGCATCACTCACCCTCTGCTCCCAGAGGTAGCTCCCTGCCTCCACCCCCACCCACACAGACAGGAACACTCTGCGAGAATATGGTAGGAAGCAATGGGAAACCTCATGCCTCTTAGAGAAACGCTGAGGTTGTACATCACAGGCTGCCAGGCGGGCAGGCTACCATCAAGGAATGCACAGAGAATGAGCACCAAGTATGTCTCAGGTATTTTGTAGATGTGTACTCATGGAATCCTGAAAATTATTGTGTACAAGAGGCTTCATCAACCCAATTTTATAGATGAGGAAACAGATTCAGAGAAGTGAAATCACTTGCCCTAGGTCACACAGCTGGAAATGGGACTCAAACCCACCTCCAAGGCCAAATTCACTACTCCACAGTAAAGGCCATGGTAGGGGGAGCAGAAGTCAATGCAAATATTTGCCCCAGAGAAGGAAGAGAAGGGTAAAAAGATGCTGGTAGCCACTTTACAGATGAACTAAGGCCTGAAGAGGGGAATTAACTTGTTCAAAGTCAAAGAGCAACTTGGACAAGTCTGGAAGCCACACTGTCTGCTACTCAGTCCAGTGAGGCAGAGCAGCCACTGTTGTCACAGATCAGTGTGGATGGGGATGGGCTTGGAAGACAAAGGTATGAAAGAAACGACCACGCTGAAGAGTAGAGAAGCAGGCAGGGCAGGAACTAGCCTGGACTACATTCTAGATGCCAGTCCTCAACTGCCTGAGACTGAAAACCTGCCAATGACCAGCAAGAGGGTGGACAAGTAAGCACAGCTCAGCTGACTGAGTGAAATATGATTTTAAAGCTAGCAACACACAGAAATACGTGTTTTTTTTACCAGGAACATGTACCTTTTTAAAAAATTTTTGGAATAATTTTTAGTGTTTGGGATAAACTGTTAAATGAGAAAAGCAAAAAAAAAAATTATGTGTTCACTAAAATATACTAACATTTTAGTCAGTAAATGAGTAAAATAAGTAAAATGAATAGGCAAGAAAATGGTTAACAGATTTCATTTTTGTAAAATTATTTATGCTTTGTTTATTTTTGCATAGGAAAAAAGATTGCAAGGAAATACCTGACAAGGAAAAAGAGCAGGTGGGATTGTGGACTTTTACTTTTTTGAGGTTCCAGGGCTGGGGACTGAACCTGGGACCTCCTAAGTAGGAACCAGGCACTCACCTGCCAAGCCACATCAGCTCCCATGGATGGTTTTCATTTTCTGCTTTTTGTCATGTGTAGTTTCTAAATTTTCTAAAATCAGACTGTTTATGTACGTTTTATTTATTTTTATTTTTGTTTTGTTATGTATGTTTTAAATAAAATAATTACTATAATTTCAACTATACAAAAGCAATTGCATAACAAGGAATAAAGGTAATGGAGAAAAACATCCTAAGCTGTGGATGTAGTTGTACTGGAGTAGCAGAATTGGGGGAAATTGTTTTTTTTCTCTTAGCTTTAAAAATTTCCCATAATTATCAGAGTATGAATTTAAGAGGTTTTTCTTTTTTCAAACTGAAAAACAATTCTCCTGGGTATACCCCTGACAAGTAATTTCACACCTGGAAATTGATCTACAAAAGATTTATGCATAACACTAGTCAGTGTACCGGTGTTTGTAAAAGTAAAAAACTGCAACCGACCTAAAGATCCAACAAAAAGGGAATAGTTGAATAATGAATTATGATACACCCATAACAGATTACCATGTGGCTATTAAAAAGCATAAAAAAGGGAGCAGGTGTAGCTCAGTGGTTGAGTGCCTGCTTCTTCCCATGTATGAGGTTCCAGGTTAAATCCCCAGTACCTCCTAAAAAACAAAAAACAAAACAAAAAAATGGCATAAGAGATGTATACACACTGACAAGGAAGTATGACTCATGACAGATCAATCATTTATGAAAAAAAAGCAAGTAGCAGAATATGTCAAGTATGATCTCATCAATTAAAAAAGAAACTACTCAAAAAATCAGAAAATACTTAAGCAACAAGATAAAACTGTAATTCTTCATATGACACTATACAGAGATAAGAACTATTAAATAACATTTTTGAGTACAGCCTTCCATTGATTTTCCACACATGTATACACTTAAGGAACAAAAAGAAGATTCTCCATGGTAAGCAGCTCTCTCTTCTCTCAACACTTTTTTTTTTGTTTTTTGCTTTTTGTTTTTAGGAGGCACTGGGAACTGAACCCAGAACCTCCCATGTGGGAGGCAGGTGTTCAACTGCTTGGGCCACATCTGCTCCCTCAATACATTTTAACATTTTCCCATATCAATAAAAATAGATATCTACTATCATTTTTAACAGCTGCATATTTTACTGAATGGATATATCATTATTTAAGACCCCCTACTGATAAGCATTTCTGTTATTATTTGCTTATTTGTTATGAGGAAAGGACTACTTGGAATCGAAATGTAAACATCAAATAAAACAACAGTTATCTCTAGGTAGTGGTCATTTTCTACGTTTCAAACAATGATCACTTCTATCATCTTTTAAAATCAGCAATGAAATAGATTTGCTTTGAAAAACAGTACAGGTAGAAGGAAAAAAATAAAAGAAATAGAACTGTGAGCTCAGATTGAGGACATGCAGTATACACACATGCCCTGGGTGAGAGGACATGTGCCCACCTGATGCCAAAGACGCAGTGGATATAGTTCCAGATAGCCCTGCGGAGCACAGAGGTGTCCACGCCACGGTGCATGGCGATGGTGTTATAGGTCAGGCTATAGGCTGCCTGGAACTTCTCATCCAGCAGCTGCCCACCCTCAGGGTAGAGCCGCTGGATCAGCGAGTAGCCATGGTCTTCCCAGGTATAGTCCTGAGGAATGTGAAAAGGGGTTGGTGAGCAGAGTCTTTAGAGCCCAAGGCCAGCTGGAGAGGCCCCACCCTGGGGTCCTCTGAAGCCTGCCTTGGCTTTCCATAATGCCCCTTCCCCATCCCACAGAGATAACACATTGCATGCTCTGGACCTGAGAAGCTGTGGAGGATGCGCCTGGGTGGCGACCCTCATCCCTATCATCAGGACCCTCTAAGTCACTTCAGGACCCAGAAGCCCTTCCACTGCCCTCCCCGCCCCGGAATCATGAGCAATTTCCAGGTAGGGAGAAAAGGTGCCAACTCTATAACCACACATGCTTGCTTGTAAATCTGGAGCAACAACCAAGACTGGTGGGGAGAGGCCTGCCTACCTGGGCACGGAAGGTGGGGGGTGCCTGAGCCCCTCGCCGGGTGAAGTCCTCGTACCCGAAAGTGGGGTCTTCCACAAAGCAAAGCATGTCCGGGCACGGCGATGGCTCCAGGATGTCAGCTGAGGACCACGTCAAAAACAGGCCACAGTGAGGCCGAGGCCCGGAGCACAAGGCCTCCACCCCTGATGAACCATCGTAGCAGGCAAGGGAAGAAGGCCAGAGAAAGGCTCTTGCTACAGTGAATGGGACTAGGATGCCACGGGAGCCACGCCTGGGAAAGCAGGTGAATTTGGCCCAGGAGACAAGGCTACTAGTAATAATGAGAGAGATAAAAATAGTGGCAATCCTTCGTATATGAGGAGACTGAGACCCTGAGACAGGAAGTGATTTATCAGCGATCATACAGCCAGAAAGGGGAACAAGCCCAGGCCTGGCCCCAAAATCCACGCTTGGAACCTATTGGAAAGGTATATGGCTGCCTCCAGAGTAGAAGAGATAAGGGGTGAGAGGTGCCTACTCCACACTAAAGGTGGGGTAAGCAGGGGCCACCCCTGGAAATGGATGCCTGTGATCCTGTACCTGAAGGGGTCACCAGCAGGCTCTCGGACTTCTCCAGTTCAAAGCGGCTCTCCATCTCCTCTTGGGACGCCCCCTCGTCCTGCAGCAGGCTCTCCTGCAGCTGCCTCATGCGTTCCACCAGAGCCTCCACATCACGTGCAGCCTCAAAGCCCTGGAGGAGGGGGCCCAGTGGTGACCACCTCTTCTTCCCCCAGCCCTGGGAAACCACACATTCTTGCCACATGCCAGACTTCCCTGAATGATCACAAAAGCCTAGCGTATCCTCCATGACAGGCATAGTGCATGCAGCTCTGTGATCTGTGCTTCCCAAAGTAAAGTTTAAGAGGCTAAGGAATAAATATGTCTTTCCTAGAGCACAACTTCCCTTACAGATGAGGAATTTTTTAGGTACCCGTATTTTTATATTAAGACAAACAAGGCCACTGTCTGGAGTAAGAGGAAACTTAACATTTTTTAAAATGTTAAAAACTGTGAGCCTATGGGGCTATGCTGGCAGGCCAGTCACATGATTATTTCATTTAATCCTCACAACCCACTGAGCCCCATTTCACAGATAAGAAACTAAGCATCCTTGTCAAATAACTTTTCCAAGGCCTCTCAGTGTAAAGAGAAAGCGAAGCCGTGGATTCTCTCCAAGGACCAGAGGTCATGCCAGATTTCTCCCCCACCAAGACCCAGGCCAGTGACTTACCCCAGAGTTGTTCAATGGGTCCCTGCTGGGGGGGCTGCTCTGCTCACTGGGCGGTGAAGGTGCCTGAGGAGCAGGGCTGCCCTCTGGGTCCCCCTCAGGAAGGATGCCACAGCCAAATACGAAGGAGGCCAGCGAGTGACAGTGGGTGAGCAAGACCAGGGCCTGGATGAGCTCGGCCAGGGACCAGCTATGCTCACCGGTCTTCAGCAGGGCCTGGGGGGGGAGGGAAGGCCCGTCCTGCTCAGTGCCTGTCCCCTAGTCTGTAAACCATGTCCCAGCCCGGCCCCCATCCTCCCTTGGGGACCTGCCTCTCTGTCCTCATACCTGGATATGCTCCTTTGTGATCAGCCATGGCCGATGTGCCAGCAACTTGTTGATCTCACTCAATTTGCGCATCTTCTCAGGGGCACGGTGGAGACCCAGCAGCCACTCAGGGTCACCACCAGTCTGCAGAAACTCGGCCATGTGGTAGCCCACCAGGTAGGAGCACTGGTGGCGGGCGGCAGCCTGTAGAGGTGGTGGACAGAGCCTGAATCACCCTCTCTTCTCTGTGCCCTGCTCAGGGTGGCAATCCCACAGAGGAAGACATCATGGGGTGGCAGGAAACCCAAGTTCTAACTCCAGCTTTGCCACGGCTTGGGCTTGCAGTGTGACTCTGGAAGGGTTTCCCGAGCCCCTGTATCTTAGTTTCCCAATCTGTAAAGCAGACACTAAAGATGCCTCTCTTCAAAATCTAAAATCCTGTGGACATGCAAATGGAGCCAGGGCTTTGCTCTATTCTGTGCTGCCTCTCCCTCTCATCCACAGAATCAGCTCAGGAAGCCCCCAGCAGAGAGATCCCAAGCCAGAACCCCCAAAAGGCTCACCATGATGGCGATATAGTGGCGCCAAGAGCTGGCCAGGGGCCCATCCGTGTGTAGCAGCAAGTAGTGCAGGCGCCAGAAGCTGCTAAGGTAGTCAGGGTGCAGGCCCATCACCACTGCTAGGTTGTCCACCCGCCCTGAGGACATCAGTGCCTCCAGCCCCAGATGCTGCTCCAGGCTCTCAGGCCCCTCCCGAAGAACCTGGCAGCAAAGGTAAGGAGATCATAGGTTACCCACCAGCACTTCCCACCAAGGACATCAACACATTCCCTGCAGTGAGTTTATATTAAGAAACTGAAAAAAACATCCATGTCCAAAAAATGGGGACTAAACGGAGTGGATATAGCTCAGTGGTTGAGTGCCTGCTTCCCAAGTATGAGTCTCAGGTTCCATCCCTGGTGCCTCCTAAAGACAAACAGGTAAAGAGACCAGCTCTCACTGGGGAGATGTGGCTCGGTGGTTGAGCATCTGCTGGCCATGTATGAGATCCTGGGTTCAATACCCAATACCTCCTTAAAAAAAAAAAAAAAGGAACTAGGAGAGGCAGAGATACTTCATTAGGTCATTAAACAAATATATATTTGGCATTTTATATAACAATGGATAATACTTATATTTACTATGGGCCAAGCTTTGTATAAGTACTTTATATATAATAATTCATTTAATCACCACAGCAAACCATAGAATTAGAGTACTGTTTTCTCCATTTTTAGATAGGAAAACTCAGGCAGAGGTTAAAGTACAGTTTCTCCTACCCTCATGGAGTTCCCAACCTAAAGTACAAATCCATACAACCATGGAGTGTAAGTGCAAAATTTCCCATTTCCTGAATGCCAGGTACTATACTGAGTTTGGAGCTTTCCCTACATTATCTCATTGAACCTTCCCAACAATCCTGCAAGGTACATACTATTATTATCCCAATTTGACTAATGAAATTGGGACAAGAGAGGTTTAGTTCCTTGTTCAAGGTCACAGCTCTGGTAAATGACAGAACCAGGATTCAAATCCAGATTAATCCCAAAACCTATTTCCTTTTTTATAAAAGGGGAGTGGTTATTTATAAATGAAAAAATAAAATAAAACAGAAGACTACAATAGCTGATTTTAAAATTCTGGGTGGGTGGCTGTTCACCTTACATTTACAGGGTGGGGTAGGGTTGGGGCATTTAAATATTTGTTAACTGCTCATTAACCACTGGCCTACACATTCAGGAGAGCAGAGAACAAGGAAACAAAATACTCCTCTTTGTTCACTGAATGCCAAATAAAAATGAGGAAACTTTTTTTCAGTTTTCTATACATGTGTTTGAAAGATATTCCCTCCATCCGCCCCCCCACATCCTAGAATGTAAGTGCCATGATGGCAAAGATTTTTATCTCTCTTGTTCACTGCTGTATCCCCAGCACCCAGCAAAGATGAGTCATTCAAAAGACTAATAAATGAATGAATGAATTGACTCAGTAATGAAAGATGTCTCAGTTGTACTGAGTGGAAAAAAAACAACAAGCCAGTTGTAAACTATGACCTTGGTTTTGTATTGAAAACAAGTGTGTGTATAGACAAAAAAAAGTCTGGAAAATAGTAGCAAATGGTTAATTGCAGAAAGTGGGATTACAGGGTGTTGAAATTTTGTTTAAATGAACATATTATCCTTTTTTTTGAGGTACCGGGGGCTGGAGATTGAACCCAGGACCTCGTATGTGGGAAGCCAGTGCTCAACCACTGAGCCACATCGGCATCCCTGAGTTGGTTTTATCATTTGTTTTGCTTGTTTGTTTTTCTTTTTTCAGGAAACCCTGGGAAATGACCTGTGACTTCCCGTGTGGGAGGTGGGCACGCAACTGCTTGAGCCACATCTGCTTCCCCATGTATTACTTTTGAGGCTGGAAAAAATTTACATATATACACAGTCAGGAATGAGAATATAAACATATATATTGTTCTATCTTCTTAAGGAAAAATGGGCACTGATCTGGGAATCAAAAGTTTGGTCACTACCTAGCTGTGTTATTATCACTCTACCTCTTTGAGCCTATTTCCTTCCGAGTAAAATGGGGTTGAAGGTGCCTGCTTCACAGAGCTATTCTGCAGATCGAATGAGGCAGGGACCTGAAGGGTTAGTTTCAAGGGACAGGAAAAGACATCCTTCACCCTGCAAGCCCCCCAAAGATTCCTAACCCCATCCAAGCTTACCTCATCCACTGGGATGAAGGCGCTGGGCCCCCGAGGGCCTCGCCGAGCCCGGTTCTCCCTCTGCTCCTGGAGGACACATATCATGATTAGTAAGCAGGAGAAGGGAAGACTAAGAGGATAGCTATCTCTCCAGCCTCCTCCCTGCCTGAGGGGCCACACTGAGCCTTTAAAACCACCTGCCTGATGAACCCAGCACAGAGGAGCCAGTTGGGAGCTAGATACCCCCACCTGGTAGATGGAGAAGCATAAGTGAAAAGGAGGTTGACTCTACTGGTTAAGTTTATCAGGAACTGGGCAGGGACCCAGGAACCCTAGAATTGCTGGGTGGGAGGGACGCAGGGAAGGGAAAGATACAGCCACCTGTTGCATATCTCCAGGGGATCACCTTCTTGGCAGCCCTGTAGAACCCATTCAAGGAAAAATGTCCCCCTGTCAGGTGTATCTAGGAGTCAGGTAAGCAAGTATCCTAGAGTCCTGTTAAATCAACAGGTTTAAAACTCTGCCTTGATCTCCCACAGCCTGCCAGATAAATTAGGGGCCCAGAGTTATCACCTTCTCACTGATCCCTCCTTTGGCAGAGCTAATTCTTTAGTCCTTCAAGGTCTGGGAATCTTTTCCCGACCTCTGGGTGGTCCCTTTTCCCGACCTCTGGGTGGTCCCTTGTCTGTAACCCCCACAACCCCCAGTGTTTGTAAATGTCTGTTTTAAGGCTCCCCATCACCTGACCACATTTTGCGGAGAGCAGGGCCAGGTCATTCACAATAGTCTGTGAATGAAGACTGCAGAAAAAGCAGAGGCATGGAGGAAATCAGCACAGGCTGTCTGAGGCAGCAGTTATTCTCACATGGAGGAGGGAGTGTTCCTGTTTGTGTGTATTTGAGCCTCTTTAGAACCCACCAGAGTCATGTATATACTTAATCTGCTTCTTCTGGTTCTAGAGATGGGATTCAGGGAGGATGTTTTTATTTGTTTGTTTAGTTGATTTGAGGATGGGGTAGGGTGGAGAGGGAGGACTCTCAGCACTGGCCTTGGAAATAGAATTTACCTAAACCAGAGTCATACCCCTCACGGGACAGCCAGCATCTCCCCTCAAGCCCCTCCCCATTAGAGTCCAGACTGAGCACCAACCCCCAGTGTCCAGGGGCTAAACTCTATCACTGAACCTTCCTTCTCAGGTGGCCAAAAGCCCTCCTGAGGGAGGCAAAGCTCTGGGGCAAAGGAAAGAACCACTGGACCTAGGAATCCCAGGGATAAGGACCAATTCTGCCACTACCTTGCTTGTGCCCCTGGAAAGCAACCTGGACTCATCCTGGACAAAGGCGGTGGTTAGGCTAACTGCTCAGGCCCCTTTTAGCACACACTTCTGGCCCAAGCGCAGGGCAGTGACCACCACAATCCCCAGCACTCCCTTTCCAGCTTCCCTCCTCCCTCACAAAAGGGAAAAAGCCCAGCAGCACAGCCTGGGAGATTAGGACTGCTGACTCTACACACAGGCCTCCACCTCAGGGGAGCTGAGGACAGGGAGAAACCTCAGCAGGTAGGGAGGGGGAAGCAGAGAGCTGTGGGGCAGCCTTGGGATCCTTCTCGTTCCAAAACCTGTCCCAGGAGCTCCTAAGGGAAGGAGGTGACACCTGTGGGTCTGTAAGCTATAGGTCTGAATCTATCATTTTCCAGCCCTGATGATGGTGATGATGATGATGATGATGACCACAACTGCAGTTAAGACATAGGGGCTCTGGACACAACCCCCCTGGGGCAAATTATAATACACTGCCCCAGTTGCTGTCTGCTAGCTTTATGAGCATCCGTTTCCTCACCAAATAATGGGGCTATATAGGACCTGTTCTCACTGGGTAGTCATGAGCATTTAATGAGATCGTATTTGTACAGTGCTTTGTTCAGTTCCTACATCACAGTAAACACTCAACAGAAGTCAGCCATCATGAACCTCACTGTTATTTCAAACAACAGTTTCTCAACCCAGGCTGTATATTAGAATCCCTTGGAGAAGCTTTAAAAAAAAAAAAACCACCACCAATGCCCAGCTCCCCCATTATAATTTAATTGGGCTGGGGCCTCGGTATAATGTACAGCCAGGGTGGAGGACCATTGTTTTGTACCATTTATTGATCACTTTCCCAAGTATAAGGCACTGTGCTCAGTGCTTTCCAGAAGGAACCAGAATTAAACTGTTCCTCTGACAAATATTTTTGATGAGGCAGTTGGAATACAGTAGTGATAAGACAAAGTCTCAGTCCTCATAGAAGTTAGGACCTAATGGGGAACGGCAAAGAAATAAATGAATAGGATTTCAAATCACAGATTCTATAAGGGAAATGAAATAGATCAATGAGAGGAGTGTATGATGGGGCACAGATAACTGCGATATTTTGGGAAGCAGACTTGGCCCAGTGGTTAGGGTGTCCATCTACCACATGGGAGGTCCGCGGTTCAAACCCCGGGCCTCCTTGACCTGTGTGGAGCCGGCCCACGCACAGAGCCGCGCCATGCAGGGGTGTCCCCCGTGAAGGGGAGCCCCACGCGCAAGGAGTGCACCCCGTAAGGAGAGCCACCCAGTGCGAAAGAAAGTGCAGCCTGCCCAGGAATGGTGCCGCACACATGGAAAGCAGACACAACAAGATGATGCAACAAAAAGAAACACAGATTCCTGTGCCACTGACAACAACAGAAGCGGACAAGAAAGACGCAGCAAATAGACACAGAGAATAGACAACCGGAGGGGGGTTGGGGGGAAAGGGGAGAGAAATAAATAAATAAATCTTTTTAAAAAAAAAAAGAAAAAGAAAAATAAGATGTTCAAAAAAAAAAGACAGGGAGGGAAGCGGATGTTGCTCAACTGATAGAACGTCTGCCTACCATATAAGGAGGTCCAGGGTTCAAACCCAGGGCCTCCTGGCCAGTGTGGTGAGCTGGCCCACGCGCAGTGCTGCCGCACACAAGGAGTACCACACCATGCAGGGGTATCCCCTGCATAGGGGAACCCAATGTGCAAGGAGTGCGCCCCGCAAGGAGAGGCACCCTACGCGAAAAAAGCGCAGGAGTGCTGCCACACACACGGACAGCTGATGCAGCAAGATCACGCAACAAGAAGAGATACAGATTGCCTCTGAGAATGCAAGTAGACACAGGAGAACTCACAGCGAATGGACACAGAGCAGACAACGGGGGTGGGGCGGAGGAAGGGGAGAGAAATAAAATAATTCTTAAAAAAAAAAAAGACAGGGAAAGCCCCAGATGAGATTTTTTTAAAAAAAGATACATAGTTCACACAAAATGTTACATTAAAAAATATGAGGTTCCCATATAGCTCACTCCCCACACCCCCCCACTCCTCCCACATCAACAACTTCTTTCATTAGTGTGGTACATTCATTGCATTTGATGAGTACATTTTGGAGCACTGCTACACAGCATGGATTATAGTTTACATTGTAATTTATACTCTCTCCCAGTCCATGACCTTTGACTTAATATCTAAGTGATGAAAAGGGAGCAGGGCCTATAAACACCGCAAAACCCTGGGGGCAAGACCAGGGAGATTCTAATCCATGGCTCCAAAAACCTGACCTTGACACCCAGAACTTCAGGGGGAGGGAGTCAATAATAATGATAAAGGTAAAGAACCTCACCGGTCACCAGTGCCTAGTCATTTACTTCACATTCACTGCCTGTGCTTTAAGAGAGGACTATTACTATAGCTCCATTTTACAGATGAGCAATGAGTCTCAGAGAGATTAAGTCAAGTCACTTCTGGACACTCGGCCAGGAAGGAGATGGCAGACTGGGATTCAAATGAGACTTTTACAGCTGCCAAAACAACTTCCCAGGGAAGTGGACTTGGCCCAATGGATAGGGCGTCCGTCTACCACATCGGAGGTCCGCGGTTCAAACCCCAGGCCTCCTTGATCCATGTGGAGCTGGCCCACGTGTAGTGCTGATGCGCGCAAGGAGTGCCCTGCCACGCAGGGGTATCCCCCGCATAGGGGAACCCCACGTGCAAGGAGTGTGCCCCGTAAGGAGGGCTGCCCAGCGCAAAAGAAAGAGCAGCCTGCTCAAGAATGGCGCTGCACACTCGGAGAGCTGACACAGCAAGATGATGCAACAAAAAGAAACACAGATTCCCGTGCCGCTGACAACAACAGAAGCGGACAAAGAAGAACACGCAGCAAATGGGCACAGAGAACAGACAACTGGGATGGGGTGGGGGAAGGGGAGAGAAAAAAATAAAAATAAATCTTAAAAAAAAAAAACAAAAAAAACACCAATTCCCCATTCTCCAAATTTCTTAAGATCTCAATAGCTTCAAGGATTTTGTATCTGGGGTTCCCAGGAGTTAGAAGTCCCTGATCTCTGCTGGCAACCCCCATTATCAACTGCCCCTGATCACAGCACCTGTCACACTGCATTGTTTCTCACTTTCAGGGCACACTGGGTCTAGGGATCTGTTGTTACCCCATTGCCTAATACAAAGCAGTCCAACAGAACTTTCTGCAATGATGGAATGTTCTATATCTGCCCTGTCCAATAAATATGGTAGCTCCTGGCCACTTGTGGGTACTGAGCATTTGGAATGTGGGTATTGAGCATTTGGAATGCGGCTAGGGTGACAAAAAAATTGAATTTTTAATTTTACTTCATTTTAAGTTATTGAAGTGTAAGTAGCCTCAGGGGCTGGGGGAAACCATATTGGACAGTGTAGGTTTAGCACATCTGATAGAGATGAAATTCCCTACCTCCACTTTATGGGCAAAGAAAGTGAAGCCCAGAGGAGGTGGGCAACCTGCCCAAGGCAACACGGCTAGTGTGGGGCAGAGGGGGGACCAACAGTGGCAATTCTTACAGATATGACTGAAGGAGGTCACACAGGACAGCAGGAGCACTGGAGGAGTCAGACAACACTCAGGGGAGGCCATTCAATGCAGAAGTCACTCAACAGGGAGGTCTTTGGGCAAGTTTTAAAGAGGAAAATCGCCTCAAGCTCATTGCCTGGCCCCAAATTTAAGCACTCCTTAAACTTAATATTAATTGAGGCACATGCATACAGGGCCCATTTAATCTGCACATCAGTTTTGGGCTTAAGGGTATCTCTATTTCGCATACATAAAAAGATTAAAGTTCCAAAGGTTAAGCACCAGACATTTGAACCCAAATCTGCCTGCCTTTTAAGACCCTTTCCATTTTGCCAGGATGGCTCTTGGAATGGCCCCAAGCCTGGAGACTTGAACCCAGCTTGATCTGCCTTCCAAGGTTTCTGGCCACTGCCCACATACACCTCTTGGAATAGCTGCAGTCTTTATTCTTGATACCTTTTCTAGAGCCTGCGACCCTGGGAATGAGTAAGAAACCTGTTAAGTCACTCTGCTGGCAGGGACAGGCAGAGATACCCACCCCGCCATGTCAGCAACTCTGGTCGGCTGAACGTAGTAGATATACTTCCTGGGTTTACATCTGAAAGGAAGACACAGTCCTAACAGCCCTGACCATCAGCCTAAGGTGGAAGGGTGAAGAAGGGGTTGCCATTCACTTGCTATGCCCACTGGGAGCTGGGCATACACATCTGATCTTGCTGATTCCTCAAAAGCATCTCTGAAAATAGGTCTTGTAATCCCTTCATTAGAGGTCCCAGGGACTTTGAAAGGTTCAGTCCCACAGGAGCACAAGCTCAGATACGACTTCAAAGCCTGCGGAGTTCACAAGGGTCAGCTAAGTCAACAAGTAGCAAATAGGAGCACTTACTAGGTGCTAAGTACAGTGCTGCGGCAGGAGACCTGCAGGATGGGATCCCTGCCCTTGGGCACTTCTAGTCCAGCACAGAAAACAGACAAGAAACACCTAATTACTCAACTGTTTCACTATAATTGGGATAAAAGCTCCTACAAAGGAGAAGGGCAACTGGGAGAGGGTATGCCAAGGGTACTTAACTGGTAGGCAAAGAAAGGCTTTCTTGAGGAAGTAATATTTGAGGAAGTGATTCTATACTCCATTAAGGCTCTGAGAATACCAATACAGTGAAGCCCTTGGAACTTTCTCGAGATACATACACCTGAAGGACTTGACTTCCTAACAGGGCATGTGGTAAAAAGATGGGGAGATGAGGGGGCTGCACATCTGGGTCTTGGCTGGGGCCTCAGGCACCAGGCTCTGTAATATCAGAACCCATCCTTCTGTTCCTAAAGATTCCCACCTAAGCAGACACCCCCCTCCCCAAGGCCCTCTTTTCACAGGAAAGAATATGTAGAAACACGCTATACACCACCAGATCTCCCCACTGCTGATGCAAGGCTTCCATTTAAAGACCACTCCTTCCAAGGCTGTACCAACTACCTGAGACACTCTCTACTCCCCAGACCACTTCCCAGAGAGGGACGTACCAACTCTCACAGCAGAGAGGAGGAGTAGGCTCAGGACACGCCCTGGAGTGACTATCTGGGGAAAGGGAAGTATGTGCCAGGATCCCAGTTGGGTATGGCCACATTCTAACCATAGCTGGCGTGTCTGATGCAGCTACTATGTTCCAGGTACTGTGCTGCGCCTTTGCTTGTCTTCTCAGTTAAATCTCCCAAGAATCCCGCGGAGATAACTATCAAATGCCCCAAGAGAAGAAGCTGGGGAGCAGAGAGGTCATCTATCACTTAGCCAGTCACAAAGCAGGTGAGTGGGAGGGTGGGGAGATAACCCAGTTCTCTCCAACTGTAGTGTCGAGGCACTCTCAGTAATATTATTTCCATTTTTCACAAAGAAGGCAATAGACTCAGAGTAAAGCGAATAGGTCAAAGTCACACAACACATGATAACGGGAGCAGTGGTCATTTCTGCACATGGGGCTCCTAAACCACGGTGGGGAAGGAGTTAAACTCAAGCTAACAGAAAACCTAGAACCAATCCATCCAAAGCTGAACCTAGGACCAAGAAACCAGATTGCTCAGAGCAGGGTAGAGATTTTCCTGGGTCACATGAATCAGGACTAGCATTCTGCCTCCCAACCCCAGTAATAGCCCTAACTCCATGCTGCCTGGAAACAAGAGTTGCAAGCAACACTCCCGAAGTACCCAAGCACACTCCAAAATCCTGAAGCCACCCGGCTGGGATTATTGAGAATTCTCTCCCTAAATCCCTCCTGGGCCTCAATTTTCTCATTCTGTAAAACGGGGCTATAGTCAAGCTCCTATTTTGTTGGCATAGGCCTGAAAGATTTGGAGAAAAGGCAGGCAAGAGCCTGACATTTTGTAGGTGCTTAACAAATGATAAAATGTTATTTATCGCTGAGGGTTGTACGGAACGAGATTGTTAAACAGATTAGGGCAGGCCTTATTCCTAGGCTCACTGCAATGCCCCTCAGGGCTCCGCCTGGGGGAAGGGGAAACCCTGCGAAACAAACTTCTAGGACCTCAGACCACTTAATAGGGCGCAGTCTAATTCACGCTCCGCTTCGCGAGCCGCAGCCAGAGTTTCCCCCACCCCAAACCCCTGTCCTCCCAGTTTGGGCCGCCGCCGCCGGCTGCCGGGCAGTCCGCCAAGCCCCCGGAGCGCCCGCGGCCCCACCTCCTCGCGCGCACCGCCCACCTCCCTCCAACTCCGGGGTGGTGGAGGTGGCGGGGGTGGGGGTAGGGAGACGGGACAAGCAGGAGACCCGGTCAGCCTCAGCTGGCCAGTCCCAGATGCCCAATGACCGGCGCTCGAGGACTGGAGCGGGGGCATATCCTAGAAAGAGTCCCCAGCCTGCCTGCCCCCGACAAGAGGAAGGGAATCTGCGGAAGGAGGCGGGGAGGAGGAGTGGTCGGGCCGCCCGGGCCGGGATTTGCCTGGGCTTGAAGCGGTCTCGACGACAGCCCAAAGCCCGAGAACCTGGAGAAAGCCCCCTTCTCATTGGCCAGGGGACGGCGGGAGCCTTGGAGGGCTCCACCGCCGGGGGCTGAGGGGTGGGGGCGGCGAGGGCCGAGGCTGCCAGTTGATGCAACCCCACTCCTAGGTTACGCACTGCACTCCCCTCCCCAAGCCGGGGCGAGGGGGCGCACACGGCTCGGGACAGCCCGAGGCTCCGACGCCGCTCGCGGCTCCCGGGCAGAGTGGCGTCGCTCGGCCGCCGCTTACCTCTTCGGCCACGGCGCCGCTGCCGCCGCCCCGGGCGAACGGCAGGTAGCCCTTGAGCTCCGCGCGGCACTCGGAGTCCGCAACGATCATCGTGTGCGCCAGGACGGAGCCGCGGCTCGCAGACGACCCAGGCACCCGCAGGCGCCGCTGGACGGGCGCACGCAGGAAGCCGGGACCCGGGGCTGCCGGGGAGGTGCTGGGACCGTGGGGTGCCTCTCGCGATTCCAGAACGCTCCGAAAGCTCAGAATGCGGGAACGGCCGCGGCTGCGCTGGACTCTCCCCCAGTCCGGCTTCTGGAACGGCGAACGGCCTCGGGAGCCGACGCTCGGCCGCGGCGCGAGGGTTTTCACGGCCCGGGTCGCCTGGGAAGTCCGCAGTGGCCACGGCTGCTCGCGGACTCAGCGCTCCTCAGCATCCCCGCCGCGGAACTGCCAGCGCTCCTCGGCCCTGACACCAGCACAGAGCTCAGCCCGCTGCGGTCCCCGGGGGAGGGCGGGGACACAAAAGCCCCCCGCCGCAGCCAATCAGATGCCTGTTTCCCGGGGAGGCGGGGACGACACCGCCCTCTGGAGCCCCCTGCTCCGCCAATCGGCTTCGGGAAGCTCCAGGAACTCTGGGAGCTGTAGTCTGGCCCGAACCAATACTGCAAACTTTTGCAAGAGGGTTTAGTCAGACGCAGGCAAGGCCAGGCAACACTGACAACCCAGAGAGTCATTAGGGCTGCGTGATGAAACGGGACTTCACCGGTCTGGGCCGGAGAGCCGGTGTTAAGTCCCTCCCAAGTGCTTTCTTCACCTTTTCCGTTCCTAGAGGGGCTGGTGAGGATTAGAAGTTTGGCCCGTCGCATCAAGGGGTGCTAATTAGAGAGCTGAATGCCAGATCTCTGGAGGTCAGAGGGCACAGCCCATTTCTCCTCGGCCTAGAAGAGTCCTCTGCCTTCAAATGTACTAGACACAGGGAACCCAACTTATTTGTGGAGGTTTCTGGAAGAGTCTTCATTCATTGAAATGTCACTGGCTACTTCATTTCTAACCTCAATCCCTATTGCTGCAATCTCCCCCCTTCTGCTTGCTGCCTTGGGACTTCAGGCACTGTCTTCCACCACTGCCCTCCCCCCACCCCCCCTTCTCGAAACTTAGTGACAAGGTGCTGTGCTGGATCTCTTCTCACCTCTTACTCTCTCACTTTCTGGCCACTCCTTCTCTGACTCCTTTCTCCTCCCATCCCCTGAAACATGGGTGTTCCCCCAAGTTTCTGTTTTTATCCTTCTCTCCAGATACACTCTTCCTCCCTCACCTCATCTATTTCCTGGCCTTCACCTCTCCTTTTGGGAGGAAACTGCCTCCACCCAAGGCAAGATTCCTCAGCACCTCAAGGATGAATTAATCTTCTCCTGTCCCCTTCCCACAGAGCCTCTTCCTTCACAGTTTTTCTTTAGAGCTCCACTTTTTGTTTAAATTTTAAAATCATTGTTTACTCTGGACAGGGATCCTGGCAGGAGTGGAGATGGACTATATGACCTCCAAGGAATCCTCTGAGATTTTCTGTGTGTAAGAGTACAATTCCAAAGGTGAGCCTCTGATGTGGTCACCTGCTCCAGCCTCTTGGGAAAAAAAATTCATCTCACTCTCCTTAGAGCTTCCAAGGCACTTGGTCTGGGTCTCTATTACAGAACTTACCACACTATCTTTTACTGTAATTTTTTGTGTACATGTCTTATGTGACTCTTTTGATTATAAGCTTCTGAAGGGAATGGTCCACATCTTGACATCTTTGTCTCCTCCTCACCTATGCCACCTTGTGTAAAGTCCTGTCAGTAATATGCCCTTGGTAACTGAATCTTCCTTTGAATTGAATTTCCCTCCAAAGCACTCTGTTTCAATTTCTGCTTTCACTTGAAATAACTATTCTGAAATGTCAATGTCCAGAGGAAGAAACTCTACTGGTATTTCATCAGCTACAGAATAAAGATCAAACCCCTAGATTGACATTCAAGGCCTGCTGAGACCTGCCTCAATTTACCTTTCAGTCTCATCACCTCACACCCACAGTGCCTCGTTTGGCTTTCAAGCCTTTCTTCCAATGGTTCTTTCTGCAAATCTCTGCCCTTTGAAAATCCTACCCAGCATTCAATGCTTTAATTCCTTGTTTGTGGCCTGAATGAAGGCTTCCAAATGCCGCTTCCTTCAGAAAGCACAGCCCAGTGGAAAGTAATCTCTCCCACTTATCAACTCCTACAACACATTGTTTCTACCTCTTTATACCACTAATCCTCGAACTTGATGCAGACTTGTTATCATATTTTTATGTCTTACCTCCTCCTTCCATCTAACAATGGAATATGTTATTGACCACTTTTACAAAGTGAGGAAACTTGAACTCAGAAAGGTAAAATTGCTTGTCTAAAGCATGCTTTGACTTTTGACAGTTTGACTCTGCTGGGCCGTGTCAGAGCTCCTTTAAGACAAGACTGTCTAATTGTTTCTGTACCTTCCACTAGCATATATTGAATCTCTAGTAAATTTTTTGAATGAATGAATACAAGATACTCTCCTCTATAGAAAATTAGTGATTTTGTGAGAAGAAAAAGCAAGAGATACCAATAGTCTAATTTGAATGCTCTTTTTTATTTTTATTTTTAAGGAGGTATGGTGGATTGAACCTGGGACCAGAGCTATACCTACTCCCCAGATGCTCTTTTTTAAGTTTTTTTTTTTTTTCTTTTAGGTACCAGGGCATCCTTGAGACCTTGTACGTGGGAAGCCGGTACTCAACCACTGAGCCATATTGGCTCCCCTGAGTTGGTTTTTTCATATGTATTGCTTGTTGTTTGTTTTTAGGAAGCACTGGGGACTGAATCCGGGACCTCCATGTGGAAAGCAGGCACTTAACCACTGAGCCAAATCGGCTCCCCTCCCAGATATTCTTTTTTTAACCCAGTATTCAATGAAGGAAAGATGGGAAGAGGCAGGGGCTCAACATTTACTGAATTCCAGCATTGGTCCAGGATATATCCATTGTCACAACAGGATACAGGATACATGTTGTCTCATGTAACTCTCACCACAACCTCATGAGGTAAATATCATGCCCCTATTTGTTGGGTGAGGAAACTGAGGCTCAGGAGGTATGTTGGCCAAGGTCACATAGCTTAGTAATAGTTTGAACAAGGATTCAAACCCAGGCAGGAATGACTTCAAAGCAGAAACTCCACTGTGCCATGGATGAGGGAAGGAAGTGAAGGTGTAAGAAACAGACTGGCACAAGGAACAGGTACTTAAATCAGAGTTCCAATGTATTAATTGGGAGTGAGAACTGTAACTGTCAATTGGCCTATAACTGAAGGGCCAACACAGCGCTCCGTGTAGGACAGCCTCCATGAAAAGCCCTTGTCATCCAAAGGTAGCCAAGGCCTCTGAAATCTGAGCAAAAGGAACTGGTGAAAAGGTAAGTCTTTGAACCAGCTCCACTCCGGGCAAGTCTGCTGGTCAGCGCCTGGCTCCTTTCCTTCCTCTTTCATTCAGAAAATATTTATTGACCATCTAGTGTGTACCAGGCACTGTGCTCAGCTCTGAAAATCTAGAGGTGAAGCTTCCAGTCCAGTGAGGCATAACGTCAGTGGTCCCCTCCCCCACACCTCATGGTTTTGGTTCAGTAAAAGTCTCCTGTTGCCATACTCTTGCATCAGCTATGTTGAGGCCACTGATTGGCTGAAGTTTTTTGTTTTTTGTTTTTTTTTAGGAGGTACTGGGGACTGAACCTGGACTATGGAAAGGAGGCGCTCAAACCGCTGAACTACACCCGCTCCCCTGAAGCTTTTTTCAGTCCTCAATATTTCAGCCCTGAAGATACATCTAGATTGGATTTGAAATGTTTGAGGTTTCCTCAGCGTCAGCCCCTCTCTCAGATTATGACTCTAATGGAATTCTCAGCTCTTCTGTATTCATTCTTCCTGGGTTAATTTTCTAATCCCAGATTCTGAGATTACTTTACTCTTTAACCTGTACACCAACCTCTTCTGGGACTGTGGTTTTTCATCCCAGAAGTCCTCTTCTGAGCTCTTCAGATTGTTTCTCCCTCCCCACACTCCTTCCATCTCCATCTCAAAACACAATTCCTGCTCTGGGGGAGCATGGGGGGAGGAGGGGAACATGACCCAATCTCCACTGGTTTGATAAAGCCAAAGGAGACCCACCCACCATAGTTTATTAACACATTCTTCCATTTAATTACTCATTCAGCAGGCATTGTGTTCAGTGAGGAGGAAAGTCTTTCCCTTACCAAGTTGACAGGTAGACAACAACTGGAACTGTCCCCTGGATTTGTGCATTAGGGGGCAGGACTACCACACATTCTTGGAAACAGAGTCAACTATCTCCTGGTAAGATGGAACAGAAAGAGCAGTGCCCAGGAATCAAGAATCTTGGGTGCTAATTTTTAGCTGCGTGTTCCAAGGTAAAATTTTTTTCAGCCCTTAGAATCTGTTTTCTTATCTGTAAAACAAAGGAATTGAAATTAGTTCCAATCCTTAAGTGCCACTGTGGAGAGAACTGGTGTTGGGCAATGCATATAATTCCGTTTCTTCGACTGCATACAGAAGACAGAAACCTTCAGCTTTGAAAAAGCTCAACCCACCTTAAGAAATAAAGTGTGAAAACTGACTAACTGGGTGCTCTTGCGTAATTCACTGAAATCCTGATAGATTGTTTTGCCCACTGAGTGGGTCATCAGCGCCCCCTACAGGCTAGCCCTGCTACAGCTCAGCCAGAACTGGCTGGAAAAAAAGCCGCCTCGAACCTTTTTCGGTTTATAGGATTGTCAGGTCTCATGTCACCATCCGAGGGGTCCTGAGAAGAGGCCGGGAGATGGCCAAGTAAAAACCGTGTGGTTGCTGAGGTTTTCTCCGCGCCAGTAGAGCCCAAACTCCTAAAGGACTTCACAGCCTGAATGCACTTCCCATTGGTTTGGCTATTACTCTCATCTAACAGGCAGGAAGCCAGAGGTCTAGAAAGAGGAAGGAATTTGTCCAAGGTCACCCTGTAAGTTGGCCACAGAGCAGAAACTAGAACCCTGGAAACCAGGCTTTCAGTCCAGGGTACCTGCACCATAATAGGCTGCCGCAGTAGCTTTACATTTCCAGAAAAAACAATTTCTCTCTTTGCTCTAATGTTCTTCCCTCCACTCCTAGAGGCCCTATACGTTCCATTCCCAGACACCCCTGCGGACTGTCGTTGGAACAACATCCCTGACACTTGCCACCATCTTTCCCACCTCTCCCTATCTCCAAAATATTTCCTAACCACCCCCCACCCTAGTTCTAGCCCTTTCTAGCTGTGTGAACCTGAGCAACTCATCTTCATCTCTCTAAACCTGTTTCCTTGTAATGTAAATAGGCCAGTCAAGTTTGCCTCATAAGGCTGTTGGGAGCACGGGAGCTAATGCATACAGATACCGTAACTAGGCTTGATGCAGAGTAAGTGCTCAATAAATTGTAGTGACTATTCATATTATTATTGATATTATTTTAAGTCGTCTAGCTGAATATCTGGCAGATAGAGGGTGTTTAAGAAAGGTGGCGATTAACAGTAATGTTTTAAAGGTTGGAGCACGGAGCCTGGCCATTTAGCAGGAGCTAAATAAACTGGGGGTAGTATTGCTGTTTTGACCAAAGGGCGCCCTAAACTCTCCTAAACGAGAGCTGTAGCCTTTCTTTTCGCTCAGCAACAGGCTCCTCTTACGTAAACCGCAGCGGCCAATGAGCAGGAAGGTGGGTGGGTTTTTCTGACAGCCAATAGCGGCCCTCAGGGGCGCACGGGATAGGCCGAGGCCGGTTTCCAGGCGGGTTACGGAAGCTAATCCCCTGGCTGTTTGCGGGGCGGGGAGGGTCTCCAAATTCTCCTGGCTCTGCCTATCAACGGCGCTCTGGTTGGTGCAGCCCGAGGCGCCCCGCCCCCCTCCACCAGCCCCGCCTCCGCGAGTGGGGGTCGGCGCCTACCCGTCAGCTTCACCGTCCTTTTTTTCTCTCTAGTCCTTTTCTTCTTTTTAATGAGCGTTTGATTTTAGTTTTATGTTTTTCCCCTCCAAGTTTTAAGTGATTTACATTTTTATAGACATTTTGGAAAATACCGAAAAGTATAAAGGTTAAAAAGAACCCGAAAATTTTTCTCTTTGTGTTTTTTAATGTTTTTCAGGCTTTCTGCCCTGAGCTAATATTACCCCTCTTCGCTGCTCTATTGTGAAAGCGTAAAACTGGAAGCGACCAAAAAAGCTTTCAAAGGGGACTGGTTAAAGTAGTAAACGGATTCGTCCGCAAAATGGAACATCTTGCAGAAAATAAATAGAAAAAGGCAGCTCTGTCTGTTCTTAGGTGGAAAGGTATTCAGGATTTAATGTAGGTTTAAACGGAAAAATCAGGTTGCACAATCATGCATATGGAATGTTCTCATAGATGTATACATGACTACACGGAGGAAACAAAAGTCTGGAAATAAGCACAGTTTGCAACGAACTGTTAACATTGGCTACTTCTGCCTGGGGGGGCTTAGAGATGGGGAAATTTGAAGACTTTTTATACACTTCTTTCATATTTGGTTTTTTTAAATGCAAAGATGTATTATATTTGCAATTTTAAAAAGAGAATCTTTTAAAGAGAGAGGAAAACCCGCAAATCTTAATCCCATTACCAGAATTACGTTCAACATGTTGGTTTTGTTTTTTGTATGTATTTATTATATATAATAAATATATTATATATAATATATTAATATTATATATTTATTCTGTCTTTAATTTATGCTTATTTTTCCTCCCAGGTGTAGAATTATGTCGCCTGCATTTTTCATTTAGTACACTTCATAATTTTGATATTGAATATTTTTTAAACATAATTTTTGATGGTGGTAGAGTGTTCATTAATCCCTATTGCTGAGCATTATGGTTTTCTTCCCAATTTTTCACAATTTTATATCAAGATGAGATAAAAATCTTAAGTAAAAATATTGCATTATATCCCTGGTTTAGTTTAAATTTCTAATCATATTCACAAGTTTAAGGCTATGAGCAAATATATTTAACACTCTTGATACTAATTATAAAAACTTTAAAAAGCTTATTTCTGTGAACATTACCGATGTCAAAGATGGGCTCAACACTGCTTCTGGCAGGGTTACAAAGCTGAACAATGCTCCAAATCCTACTGCCAGGGTCAATCAGGTGGGGGGAATACATGCAAATATAAATATTTCAAATAAGTGAAGACAGCAGAAAATAGTTTAACATTTTACCACTAGGCACAAAACTCTTTGTGGCTCCCCATTGTCCTGTCTGTGATTGTACATACAACAGGTCATATTTTGTCTGCTGAAGTGAATTGTTCAGTGTTTTAAAAACTGAATAAGTTGCTAAGATTTAAAAATTAGATTTCCCATAAAATCCCTAATTTTTTGATTCTCTTGGAAAACAGAAAGATAAACAACACTGGGCTTACCTTTCAGGGCCATCAAGCCAGGCCTGAGTAGCTGAGCTTATCTTCTGTAACACTTAACACCGGGACCACTTGACTCCTGCATTGCCTTGCCATAGGAACCTGAGTTTGAAACGCTTGACAGTGACAAGTTCAGTTCCTTAACATGGCATTCAAAGTCCCATGATGGTCCTGTGCCTTCCCTTTCACATTCACTCCCTTCCACTCCTGCTCACTCTTAATCCCGTGCAACCTTGCTCAAAGTCAAAGCGTAAGATAGAGGTAAACGGATTTGAACCAGGGTTTCTCATTCCACTATGAGGCTCTTTAACTTTATTCAGGTTTTCATTCATTGACTTGAGAAGCTTATTATTCTTGATAAGACCAGGCCAAAGTCAGTTAGTTTGCATCAAACTAGATGTGATGTAATGCCCAGAAATAGAAAATTTTCTACAGGATGTGCACCTCACTTATAGCTCTCACCCTTTATTTCCTGCTTCTCTCCCCCTTGCTCACTGTGCTTCAGTTATACTATGTATATGATTGTATAATAAGTTAATGATTTGTATTAACTCACACGCTCAGGTATTATTTTTCTTAAGACTCTGTCTTGGAGCATGCTGATGGAATGTTAATGTGTGTAGCAAATTGTTTACTTTAATAACTAGCTCTGTAATAGTTCTTTATTTCTAGCAATCTGTGTAGTTGTTTCTCTTCAGAGGAAGATTTTCCACTTTTCAGGGGGTTTGTTGTTTTTAGGATCGTAAGGTTTCTTTCTTGCATTTTCCTTTTTCCCTAAAATCAATGCAGGTGAGAGGATGGGTGGGTAAGAGATGTTGTTTTTAATTAGCATTTAGGTATGGTTGGGTGGGTTGGGAGCATTGTTAGTATTTGTTATTTTGTTTGTTTTTTATTTATAGAAATTGATGTTTATTTTCTGGCACCCTCATTTCCACTTCCTGTGGGAGCCTGCGGCAGACCAGCTCAGGACCACTCGGTTGTCGTTCCCACCCACTCGGTGGCCTGAGCAATGGGAGCTGCAGACCAGCCTTCAGTTGCAGGCTGAGCGCTCCAGTCTTCAGTAAGGAACTGCTGAATAGGCACGGAGGGCACCTGCACGCCTTCAGACCAGTCTGTGACCTCAGGCTGAGCAGCAGTGAATGCAGGAGCAGGGGTGGTCCATTCACCCTGAAACTCCTCCTTGGTCATAGCCTTTTCAGCCGCAGCCTGCTCTTCCTTTTCAATCTCTTCAGGATCCCTGTAGAAGCAGAGGTCAGGCATGACCTCCCTCGGGTGCTCATGGGAGACGGGGCCACGCATGCACAGGACTTCCTGGCCAGCATCCACCACATCAGACACACTGAGTGAGCACCCTTGTTGTCTCGCGGGATGATAATGTCCACGTCAGCACAGAGGAGAATCTGTGTTACACAGGGCAATGGTGGGCAGGTTGACATAGGACGCCTCTGTGAGAGGCTGGTGGCCAGCCCCGGGATCGTTCATCACCAGGAGACATGGCTCCCGGAAGGCCGCCTGGATCTGGTTGGTAAAGTTTCCATGGATGAAGCGCTCGGCAATGGGGGTAGCTCCAGTGGCAGCAGCAAACTTCAGCACAGCCCGCTGACCAGTATTGCTGGAGGATATGACCCTGACATCAGCAGGGTTTTCAATGGCAACAATGGCACGAGCCACCAGCAGAAGCTTCTCCCAGTCCTCTTCAGGTTTATGATGTAGATGCCATCCCTTTTCCTTTTGTAGATGTACTGTTCCATTTGGAAGTCAAAGTTGGTGCCATCCAAGTGGATTCCTCCTGCAAGGAATTTGAGGACATCCTTTTCCTTCATCTACAGGACATCAAAGTCTCTGGACATTGTTTAAGTTTCCCTTTAAATTACGACGGGAACCCAGGACAACGCCGTATGGAACCCTCTGTGGGTAGTGTGGAAAGGCAGTATTTGTTTATGAATCTTTGAATCTTGCTTAATACCGTCCATTAGCTGTCATGCTTGGTCAGCAAAATGCTTACATTTTTAAGTGTAGAACTCATGACTCAGTTGAGTCTTTTTCTCTTTCTTTCCTCCCCTCTCTCCCCTCCCCTCCCTGCCTCCCTTCCTTTCTCTTTCTATCTTTTTTAGAAAGGTAAATGCAGAATCATTTTCCTGGTGTTGGATTAAGTTAAATATCTTACATTTTTCTTTGTCCAAGGCAGGCATGATGTGAGGAATATGCACCACCAGAATGACTCCCCTGACCACAGAAACCATGTTGCAACACCATCTGGGGTGTCTGCTCCCTCTTGCCACTTTTAAAATTGCCAATGCAGTAGCAGCATGGGTCCCATCGATTTGGTGGGTAAGTGACGGAAGTGAAGAAGGCCTTTTCCAGGCCTTTAGGAAAAAGTAGATTTCTATTTGGGGGAGAGTTTCCTTTTTTTTCCCTTTTGGCTTTTACTTTGAAATCTTTGTTATACTATAGGCTGCAGACATGACAGGCAATGAGCAGGTGAGGAACCAATGGAAAAGTATTCAAAAACTTCTGTGTTAGCTGACAGGCTTCTGAATATATCATGGTGGTCCACAGAGAAGGCTGGAGAAGGTAGAATGGAGATGCTGTATCAGCTACTGCAGCCTTAAAATAAAGTTGGTGTCTCTTTGGCCTTAAAAATTGTTCCAATGCAGTTTATTTTATATTATTCCATCTTTCTCCCAAAAGCTAACTAGCTTTAGGTTTCTTGTACTACAAATACGGATAATGGGATGAAAAACGTAGAGGTACCAACTAGAGGAACACAGCCAACATCATCAGAGCCACTGATGGCAGTGCCAGAGTCCCCCGCCTCAGTCCATTGGGAAGATGGAAGAAGAAACAATGGGACAACTAACTCTTTGATCTGAGATGACAAGGCACTTTCGGCTCTTTATGAGACTGAAAGTATAGTAATGAGGAATAAATAAAAGGACAAAAAAAAAAGAGAGAGAGAGAAATGAGGTTAATTCCATCAGGATCTTTGAGTCAATGACCACAGTAGAGAACTCTTGAGACCTCTGCCTAGTGCAAAATTACTCCTTTGGAACCTATCCCATATACAAAACTGGGACTGCACTATAACCATACTCTTCTTGCCCCAGCTCCATCCCCCCAAAAGAAGCTTTGAACAAGCAGAAAGAACTGGCAGAAACATCTTTCTCAAAACTCCAGAAAACAGTTGAAGGATTGCAGTAGCAGAGCAAGTGCTGAACTATTATGGAAAAGAAGAAGAAGAAGAAAAGACAACTTAAGAGCAGTAGAATCTAGTTTTGTCCTGTCTGGTTCCTCCTCCAACCCCTCTCCATCTCAGCCTGGAACAAGTCCATGCTCCCTGTGTGGGTCTCTGGAACCAGGTCCAGAGGGAACAAAGTGACTCTTGCACTTGCTGGAAGAATATATGTCTGGTCCAATCTGTCTGGTAGTGGATTGAGATACTGAATCAGGACACTGGTTTGGTTTCAGGCTGGTCATTCCAGAACTTGCTTTGTGTGTAGAAGGCAGCTCACAGAGCTGTCCTATGGAAGTTGTGGGAGATCAGTCAGATTGTGACTGCAGAATGGGATTGCTGACTATAGGACTTATAGTGTAGTGCTTGGGACCATAATGAAATTATTTCCTACAAAAGAGGTAACGTTTCTATCTGTGTAAATAGGAGCATTCCTAGGGCCACATGCTCATGCCCAAGATAAGATACAAGTGCAGAAAGGATCGGAGAGGGCCCTATGCTTTGTCCACAAGCTATTCTGTAAACTTATTGTATGGATAAGCTCTGAAGGAGGGCACTCACACAGGTCAATCTGCAAAGCATGGGAAAGGTATTTTCTTTTTTTTCTTGCTTTTTGAATTTGTTGTTAGCATATGACATTCAAGGAAAATTCTGTCAAAACACTGAGGGACAGCCAGCAAGATGGAGGCAGAGTAAGGAGTTCCTAGATTCAGCTTGTGCTACAGGGCAGTTAGTAATCACCCAGAGCTACTTAAAACTCCTGTTTGGGGACTCCAGGAGACAAGAAGAGCATCCTGCAACATCCTTGAAAGAATGGAAGGAGACTGCTCATCTGCAGAGAAGATTCATGAGTAGAACACTCCACATCATGGAGGCCAGTGCCCATCCTCCACTGGAGGCACAAGCCTCCTAGGGAGCTATTCCGCTGCTGGAATTGGAAGCTCCACTTCCCAAAAACATGGAAGGAAGAGATGGTTGGGCACCAATTTTGGCTACTGATTAGTAAATTCAGCAGGCTAAATTATAACCCTAAGAACAGCTGAAGTTTAAATCTGTCCAAGTCAGAAAGAGGCTGGTGGCCGCCATTTTAACTCTGCCCCAGGTATGAGGAGAATTGGGGCTGACTGAAAATCACAGTGCTGGTAGGGACTGGTTTCTTTCCATCCAGATTGGACTGCAGCTCTAGCCTAAGCCCCAGCCCCATCTCCAGCAGGGAGGAAGCTGGGGGGACCTGCACCAACCTCTCTGGGAAAATACAGGCCATACTGAGGTGGCTAGTGATCATTCTACTCCGGAGGTGCAAGCTGCCTTGGGAGCTGTTCTGTGGCTAGAGTTGGAAGCTCCATTTCCCAAAAATAGGGGAGGAAGAGAAGGTTGGCCACCGACTTCAGCAAATTGATTAGTAAATTTGGCTGGCTGAAGTATAACTCTAAGAACAGCTAAAGTTTGAACCTGTCTGGGTCAGAAAGGCTGGTAGCCACCATTTTTACTCTGCTCCTGGCATGAGGGGAAAGCGGGCTGATTGAAAATCACAGTGACAGCGGGGACTGGCTTCTTTCACCCAGATTGGCCTGCAGCCCCACCTCTAGCAGGGAAGAGGCTGGTAGGCCGTGCACCAGCCTCTCTGGGTAACTGCAGATACATTCAATTGGCATAGACTGAATAGTCAGAAGTCTCCTGGGGTAACTGCAGTAATTTTGGACCCACATGGCATAGACTGCTGCCTACACCTGCAGCTCCATTCCTGCCCCAGGCAGAGGAGAAAGGACCATGAAGCTTCATCAGTTTCTCTGGGCAACCAGATTCTAGGCTGCATGACTTGGATTATTACACACAGCTGTGGTTTTTTTCTCTACCCCTAGCAAAGGAGAAAGTTGGGTGAAGCTTCATTGGTCCCTTGGACACTGTGGGCAGCTTGAACCTCCACAGCTTACAGCACCAACTAAAGCCTTGGCTCCTACTACACAACCAGCAAAGGAGAAAGGACAAGAAAGCCCTAAACTAAAGAGAGAAACTAGAATAAGTATATCTAGTAAGCCAGATGCCAAGATGCCAACAAAAAATTACAATCCACACCAAGAAACAGGAAGATATGGCCCAGTTAAAGGAACAAGATAAGCCTCTAAATGACATAAAAAAGTTGAGACAACTAATCATAGATGTTCAAACAAACCTCTTTAATAAATTCAGTAATATGGCTAAAGAGATTAAGGATACTAAGAAGAGCACAAAGAATTTGAAATCATACATAGAAAAATAGCAGATCTTATGGGAATGAAAGGTGCAATAAATGAAATTAAAATACACTGGAATCATATAATAGCAGATTTGAGGATACAGAAGAAAGGATAAATAAGCTTGAAGAAATGGCCTCAGAAATTGAGCATACAAAAGAACTGAAAAAGAAAAGAATGGAAAGGATTGAACAAGGTCTCAGGGAACTAAACAACAGCAAGAGATGTGCATACATATGTGTCATGGGTGTCCCAGAAGGAGAAGAGAAGGGAAAAGGGGCAGAAGGAATATGTGAAGAAATAATGATAGAAAATTTCCCAGCCCTATTGAAGGACATAGGTATCCATGTCCAAGAAGCACAATATACTTCCATCTAAATAAATCTGAATAGACCAACTCTGAGACACATACTAATCAGAACATCAAATGCCAAAGGCAAAGAGAGACATCTGAGAGCAGCAAGAGAAAAGCAATGCATAACATATAAGAGATACCCAATATAATTAAGTGCCAGTTTCTCCTCAGAAACCATGGAGGCAAGATGACAGTGGTATGATATATTTAAAATACTTCAAGAGAAAAACTTCCAGACAAGAATCTTATATCCAGCAAGATTGTCTTTCAAAATTGAGGGTGAGTTTAGAATACTTACAGATAAACAGAAATGGAGAGAGAGAGTTTGTAACCAAGAGACTGGCTTTGCAGGAAATACAAAGGGTGTGCTACAATCTGAAAAGAAAAAACAGGAAAGAGAGGCTTGGAAGAGAGTCTAGAAATGAAGATTATATCAATAAAAGTAACTAAAAGTCTCAAAAGAGTAGTGAAAATAAAATAAGACAGATAAAACCCAAAGGCAAAATGGGTGAAATAAGAACTGCTTTTACAGTAATAACATTGAATGTTAATATATTAAAACTCCCCAATCAAAAGACACAGACTGGCAGAATGGATAAGAAAATATTAGCCACCTATATGCTGTCTACAAGAGACTCACCTTAGACCCAAAGATATCAATAGATTGAAAAAAATATTCCACACATTCAGTGACCAAAAAAAAAAAAAAAAAAAAAAAAAAAAAAGCTGGAGTACTTATATTAGATGAAATAGACTTTAATAGACACTTGTAATGTGCAATCTGAGGAGAAGTCAGGGGAAAAAAATTACATTTAAAATAGCAACTAAAAGACTTAAATATTTAGGAATAAACTTAACCAATGATGTAAAGCACTTGTATTCAGAAAACTACAACTCATTGTTTACAAAAAGTTAAAAAGACCTAAATAATTGGAAAAATAATTCATGCTTACAGATTGGAAGACTAAATATCATTAAGATGTCAATTCTACCCAAACTGAATTACAGATTCATTGCAATCCAATAAAAATTCCACAAGCATTTTTAAAATAAATGGAAAACATGATTATCAAATTTATTTGAAAGGATAAAGGGCCCCAAATAGACAGAAACATCTTTAAAAGAAAAAATGAAGTTGGAGGACTTTCACTTCCAGACTTTAAATCATATTACCTCACTACAGTGGTAAAAACAGCATAGTACTGGCATAAAGACAGACACATAGATCAATGGAACTGAATTGATAGTTAAGAAACAGTCACAGTCCCTTGCATCTATGGTCAAGTGATATTTGATAAGCCTGTCAAACCCACACTGCTCAGACAGAACAGTCCATCAACAAGTGGTGCTGAAAGAACAGGATATCCATAGGCAAAAGAAGGGAAGAGGACTCCTATCTCATACCTAATACAGAAATTAACTCAAAATGGATCAAAACCTAAATATAAAAGCAAGAACCATAAATTTTCTAGAAGAAAATGCAGGAAAATATCTTCAGGACCTGGTGGTAGGTGGTGGATTCTTAAAGGAGATAAGAGAAGGACTGAGGTGGATTACTGATGTTTAATGTATGTATAAGTGTTGATTAACTTTATTATAAAAGTGTGGAAATATAGAGTTGATGGTAACACATTATAGTGAGTAACAGCTGGTTTTTAAATCAAAACATGGCTGAAAAAGGCAGTCTAGGGATGTAAATGCCAACTGAAAGAAAGTTAGAGAATAACCTAGGGACTGAATAACATGGTAAATCCAGAGGTGGATGAGAACTGTAGTTGATGATACAGATGCTCCTTTGTGAGCTAGAGCAGATTTACATCATTATTGCATGGTGGTGGGAAGGTGGAGAAGCATGGGAAAAATACAACTGGAATGACTATGGACTGGGGTTAACAGTAATAATGTAATATTCATGCATCTATACCAAAGATGTAATGTGTTGATAATGGCAGAGTATGGAAAAAGTGTGACAAATGTATGCTATGGACCTGGTAATAGTCTGATAATATTATCTCATAATGTGTAACAAATGTTCCACCACAGTGTGATGTGTTGATAGAGTGGTGTGTATGGGAATCCTGCTTGTGTGCATGATTGTTCTGTAAGTTTAACAACTTCTGTCATAAAAATATATTTTAAAAAAATAGGGTGGGTTGGGGGAAAAGACACCAAATATAAGATAAGGACTATAGTTAGTAGTCCTTATGATATTCTTTCATCATTTGTAACAAATGTCTCACAACAATGGAAGGTGTTGGTAGTTGGTTGATGTATGGGACCCCTGAATGATGTCATGCATGTTTGCTTTGTAAGTTCACAACTTTTACTGTGTATGTATGTTCATATATAAATGATATAAAAATAATAATAATAGGGTAGGTTGAGGGAAAAATACACCAAATGTAAGATAATTTGGTTGGTAGTAATATTTTGGTAGGATACTCTTTAATCATTAATTTAAAATGTTTCTCAACAATGCAAGGTATTGTTGGTAGGATGAAGTATGATGTCCCTATATGATGTTATGTATGTTTGTTTTGTAAGTTTACAACTATTACTATGCACTTATTTTATTTATGTTTATGTATGTGTGATATACTTCAATAAATTAAAAAAAAAAACAACTCTGAGCAGAACTGGTGTAGCTCAGTGGTTGAGTATCTGCTTTGCATGTGTGAAGTCCTGGTTTCAATCCCTGGTAACTTCTTAAAAAAATAAAACCTCAATACAAGTTTGAGGAATACCTCAGAGTCTAAACAATGGTGGTAAAACATAAAATACCAAAATGCAGAGGTTTTAACAAAAGATTACAAAATATAAAAAGAAACAGGGGGAAGTAGAGTTGGCCCAATGGGTAGGGCATCCACTTACCACATGGGAGGTCCAAGGTTCAAACCCAGAGCCTCCTGACCCATGTGATGAGCTGGCCCACGCGCAGTGCTGATGCGCACGAGGAGTGCCATGCCACGCAGGGCTGTCCCCCACCTATGGGAGCCCCACGCGCAAGGAGTGTGCCCCAGAAGGATAGCCGCCGAGCATGAAAGAAATGCAGCCTGCCCAGGAATGGTGCCACACACATGGAGAGCTGACACAGCAAGATGACACAACAAAAAAATGTGACACAGATTTTGGGTGCTGCTGACAAGAATACAAATGAACACAGAGGAACTCACAGCTAATGACACAGAGAGCAGACAACTGGGGTGGGGAGAGTGCGGAAGGAGAGAGATATAAATAAAAAATAAACTTAAAAAAAAGAAAGAAAGAAACAGGAAGCAATGGCCCAGGCAAAGTAGAAAATTAAATATTAGAAACCATTAATGAGGACAGCCAGATTTGGGACTTAACAGACAAAGATAAAAAAAAAAGGGCCTAAATGTTCTTGAAGAGCTAAAGGAAAACATGGACAAAGAACTGAAGAAATAAAAAAATGATGTATAAAAACAAAGAGGATATCACTAGAGATATGGAAATTATGGAAAGGAAACAAGTAAAGCTGAGGACCAGAGTCGGTAACAAAATTAAAAATTCCCTGGAGGGGGAAACGGACTTGGCCCAGTGGTTAGGGCGTCCGTCTACCACATGGGAGGTCCGCAGTTCAAGCCCCGGGCCTCCTTGACCCGTGTGGAGCTGGCCCATGCGCAGTGCTGATGCGCGCAAGGAGTGCCCTGCCACGCAGGGGTGGCCCCCGCGTAGGGGAGCCCCACGCGCAAGGAGTGCGCCCCGTAAGGAGAGCCGCCCAGCGTGAAAGAAAGTGCAGCCTGCCCAGGAATGGCGCCACCCACACTTCATGCCGCTGAGGACAACAGAAGCGGACAAAGAAACAAGACGCAGCAAATAGACAGAACAGACAACAGAGGGGGGGGGGGATTAAATAAATAAATAAATCTTTAAAATAAAAAAAATTCCCTGAAGGGCAATGACTGCAGAACTCTGTGATAACAGTGAGATACTGAGTGCACACATTGGATAGAATGTACAAGGCATAGGACTGCATAACACAATGAGCCATATTGTGGAAGATGGACTGTGGTTAACAGTACCAATATGAGAGTGTTTTCACATGAACTATAACAAATGTACAATACTAATACATAGTGTTAATAATGGGGGGGTGTATAGAAAAAATATACAAAGTGTACACTAGGGACCATAGTAAGTGGGAATGGTCTGATCATGTTCTTTCATAATCTGTAACAAATATTCCACAACAATGTAAGATGTTGATGGAGGGGTGATGTATGGGAATTCTGCACATTAGTCATGATTGTTTTGTAAGCTTACAACTTCTCTAATGAAGAAAGAGAAGGAGAAGGAGAAGAAGAAGAAAATTCCCTGGAGGGATTCAAAAGCAAATTGGAGCTAGCAGAAGAAAGAATCAATGAATATGAAGATCAGCCAGTTGAAATTATTCAGACTGAGGAAGAGAAAGAGGAAAGAATGAATAGAGATTTAGGAATTGTGGGACACCATCAAGGGTACCAATTTTTTTTGCTGAGCGAATATTTCTTTTATTTTATCTACGCGTCCAGGCAGTTGGCCCCAAAACTTAAATATCCAGCCTGGGGCCTGGGCCCTCCCGACCGTGGGTGGGTGCAGGGATGGGACCTGGAGCCCTTGTCCAGGCAAGAGATCCTGGGGAAGAGGTGGGATGGCCCTGAGCCAGCAGCTGCCAACAGCAGCGAAGAGGGAAAAGGCGGGGGGAGTCAGGCACTTACCTCCCAATCACGGAGATACCAAGGGGAGTACAAGATGCCTTCGGGTCTGACTGCAGATGGAGGCTGGGGGTGCACACATGTGGGAGAGAAGTGGAGGTCCCCAGGTGCCTGGTCCAGGGCCAGCCAACCCCAGACAGGAGAGGGGAGTGTGGGCAGCTGTGCCTCCAAGGGGCGCAGAGGCCAGGCCCTATGGGAAGAGCAGGCACTGTAGTCTGAGGACTTGCTGAGGGGGGAGTTTCTGAGCCTTTTTCACGGGTGTCTGCCCGCGGCCCCCCAGCTCTTCAGAGGCCGATGTGGAAAGCATCCTGCAGCCATTGGTCATGGGCATTGTGCGTCTGGGGCACGGTGAGGGGTGGTGGGGGAATCCCAGATGGAGAAAAGATAAAAGGGCAGAAATATATTCTAAGAAAGAATAGCTGAAAACTTTCCAGATTTAATGAAAGATGAATATGCACATCCAAGATGTTCAATGAACTCTAAGCATGATAAACCCCCAAAGACCCACACAACCAAAGATAAAATGAGAATTCTAAAAGCCACATGAGAAAAGCAACATGTCAAGTACAAGGAAGTCTCAAAAATATTGTGCTGACTTCTTATCAGAAAACATGAAGACAAAAAGGCAGTGGGATGATATATTTAAAAGGCTGACAGAAAGAAATTACCAATCAATAATTCTGGCAAAACTGAATTTTAAAAATGAGCTAGAGATTAAGACAATACCAGATAATCAAAAACGGAGGGAGTTTATCACCACTAGATTATCCCTATGAAAGGTGCTAAAGAGACTTCTCCAGGTTGAAAGGAAAGGACAACAGACAATAGATCTAAGTCAAATGAAGAGGTGAAGGGGGAGGGAGCAGGTAAACACTGGGTATAGTGGGTACATGGTTGAAACTACAATGTTGAGAAAACTCTTTGGCAATATGCCAAGGAAGGGATACTGGTTTAGGGTATTGGGTTGGGGGGCATTTGGGGCAGGGCACACCTGAGGCAGTCTTCTAGAGAATGTGAGTGATCATTTTGTCACAGTATGTTGTGTCAGTGGGGGAGACCCACATAATGAGTGGGAAGGAGTTGGACTCCTATACTGGGGAGGCCTGATATAGTCTCAAACAGAAGTGAGGGTGTCTCTTGAGAGCATGGGCAGTCCTAATGGGGGGGCTAGACAAGTGTTGTTGCAAGTATCTATGAATCTTTCCCTTCAAGGAGTGAAGTCTGGTGGTCACCATGGGCCCTGAGGGGTGGGGGAGGGAGGAATAGAATAAATGAAAGAGGGGGTATTTAGGGGGCAATGGAAGTGTTCTGCATGATCTTGCAATGATGGATACAGGCCTTGTTAAATTTCATAAAAAATTTATAAAAGTGTATGGTCTAAAGAGTAAACCAGGAAACGGACTTTGGCCCAGTGGTTAGGGCGTCCGTCTACCATATGGGAGGTCCGCGGTTCAAACCCCGGGCCTCCTTGACCCGTGTGGAGCTGGCCATGCGCAGTGCTGATGCGCGCAAGGAGTGCCGTGCCACGCAAGGGTGTCCCCCGCGTGGGGCCCCCACGCGCAAGGAGTGCGCCCGTGAGGAAAGCCGCCCAGCGTGAAAAGAAAGAGCAGCCTGCCCAGGAATGGCGCCACCCACACTTCCCGTGCCGCTGATGACAACAGAAGCGGACAAAGAAACAAGACGCAGCAAATAGACACCAAGAACAGACAACCAGGGGAGGGGGAGAAATTAAATAAATAAATAAAATCTAAAAAATAAATAAATAAAAAAATTAAAAAAAAATAAAGAGTAAACCATAATGTAAACCATTGAGACCATGGTTAGAAGCTATGTTTCAATATTTGTACATCAGTTATAACAAATGTACCATCCAGTGTAAAAAGGTTATTAACAGGGAAATGGATGTGACTCAACCAGTGGGCTTCTGTCTACCATATAGGAGGTCCAGGGTCAATGCCCAGGGCCTCCTGGTGAGGGCAAGCTGGCCCACACAGTGAGCTGGCCTATGCGGAGTGCCAGCCCGTGTGGGAATATGATCCTGTGCAGGAGTGCCACCCTGCGTGGGAATGCCACCTCACGTGGGAAAGTCACTCCACACAGGAGTGCTGGCTGATGTGGAGAGCTGGTGCAGCAAGATGATGCAATAAGAGACAGAGAGGAGAGAAAATAAGAAGATGTAGCAGAACAGGGAGATGAGGTGGCACAAGAGAGTATTCGCCTCTCTCCCACTCCTGAAGGCCCCAGGATCAGTTCCCAGAGCTGCCTAATGAGAATATAAGCAGGCATAGAAGAACACAGCAAATGCACACAGAGAGCAGACAACAGGGGGAATGGGTGGGGAGTTGGGGGGAGAGAAATAAATACAAATAAATCTTTTTTTAAAAAAGGTTATTAATAGAGAAGAGGGGGAAAGAGGGAGGATGTAGAGTATATGGGAGTCCCCTATACTCTGTATGTAATTTTACTGTGACTTAAACTTCTTTGAAGACAAATGGAAAAAAGTAAGACACTGGGGAAGAAATGGAAGAAAATGCCTCTGTACATACAGGGCAACAGATACTGCAGTGATGAAAGGAAAACATCAAAAAAACTTTAAAAAATATTTTTCATTTTTTATTAATACCCCAATTTTTAAAATTTTATTTTAGTTTTAGTTTTTTAAAATTATTATGTATTTTATTTCATATGTTAAAAACTATCATTATTATTTCATTTTCCTATTAATTGAATTTGACAATATTCTTGGCTTCATTTTTGGAGAACTTTTTTGTTATAATAGTTGTTAATGTGGGGAAAAGTGGGAGGTGTGGGGATTGGGGCATATGGGAATCCCTCATTTTTTTAATGTAACATTTTATGTAATTTAAGTATCTTTTAAAAATAAATAAAAAATATATTTTAAAAAAAGCCAAATTAAGAAATAAACATCTTTGGTAAGATTAACGACATGGGCAAATATAAATGCCAGTACTATAGTATTTTTGGTTTGTAACTTCACTGTTTACTTCCTATAGGATTGTAGCAGTTTGATATAAATGATGAATTCCAAAAAGAAATATTAGATAATGCTTGTAATCTGATCTGTACCTGGGCATGACTGAGTTATGATTAGGGTGTTGAGTTCCCACCCAGTCCCCACCCCTTGGTGGGGTGGGGACTCACAGATAAAAGGCAAGGCGAAGAACAGATTTGAGGGCTTTTAATGTTGAAGTTTTGATGTTGGAGTTTGATGCTGAAGACTTAAGCTGGAGCTCAGAGAAGTAAGCTCGCAGGTAAAAGAGAAGCCAGCCCCAAGAAGGAAGGAACCTTGAACCCAGAGAAAAGCAAGTCCCAGAGTAGGAGCCCAGGAAGCCTGATCCCTCACAGACGTCGTCAGTCATCTTATTCCAAACTGACTTTGGTAAGGGAAGTAACTTAAGCTTATGGCCTGGTATCTGTAAGCTCCTACTCCAAATTAATACTGTTTATAAAAACCAACCAGGGAAGCGGACTTGGCCCAATGGCTAGGGCATCTGCCTACCACGTGGGAGGTCTGCGGTTCAAACCCCGGGCCTCCTTGACCCGTGTGGAGCTGGCCCATGCGCAGTGCTGATGCGCACAAGGAGTGCCGTGCCACGCAGGGGTGTCCCCGCGTAGGGGAGCCCCATGCGCAAGGAGTGTGCCCCATAAGGAGAGCTGCCCAGTGCGAAAGAAAGTGCAGCCTGCCCAAGAATGGCGCCGCACACACGGAGAGCTGACACAAGATGAAGCAACAAAAAGAAACACAGATTCCTGGTGCCGCTGATAAGGATAGAAGAGGTCACAGAAGAACACACAGCAAATGGACACAGAGAGCAGACAACTGGAGGGTGGGGGAGTAGGGGGAAGGGGAGTGGGGGGAGGGGGAGCGGGGAGGGAAATAAAAAAACCAAAAAAACACAACCAATTTCTGGTATTTTGCATCAGCACCCCTTTGGCTGATCTAAAAGGCAAATGCATACAGTATAGTAATAAATCAGTAGTTTTGCACTCATAATGTATAAACATGTTTGTAACAAGAACTACATAAATATTGGAAATGAAGGGGTATAGAAACATAAATTATGTACACAATTGAAGTGAAGTTAGTATCAAGGCAAATGAGATTTTTATAAATTTAGGATATTAAATTTAGGCCTATGGTAGCCACAAAGAAAATATTGGAAAATATGCAAGTTCATGGAGACAAAAAGTAGAGTACATGTTACCAGGTGCAGGAAGGGAGGAATGGGGAAATAATGCATAATGGGTATAGGGTTTCTGTTTTGGGAGATGGGAATGTTTTAGCAATAGAAAGTGCTGAGGGTACCACAACATTGTGAATGTTATTAATCCCACTGAATAGTAGCCTGGGAGTGGTTGAGATGGGAAAGTTTTTACTGAATATATGTTCCCACATTTAAAAGAAAAGAAAAAGCAATGAAAGAGACAATGACTATTAAATGCAATACATGATCTTGGACAGGATCTAAGAATGGAAGAGAAAAGTCTCAGAAGGACATGTTGGGACATATGAAAAATTGGAATATAGACTAAATATATCAATGTTAAATTTCTTTTTTCTTTTAAGGATTTATTTTATTTATTTATTCCCCTCCCCTTGTTGTTTTGCACTTGCAGTCTGCTCTCTGTGTCCACTCACTGTGTGTTCTCGGTGTCTGCTCATCTTTTCTTTAAGAGGTACTGGGAACCAAACCTGGGACTTCCCATGTGGGAGAGAGGTGCTCAGTTGCTTGAGCCACCTTCACTCCCTGCTTTGTTGTCTCTCTTGTTGTGTTTCCTTTTTGTGTCTTCTTATTGCGTCATCTTATTTCATCAGTTCACTGCACCAGCCTGTCAGACAGCTCGCTGTCTTGCTCATCTTCTCCAGGAGACACTGGGAACAGAAACTGGGACCTTCCTTGTGGTAGGTGGAAGCTCAATCACTTGAGCCACATCCACTTCCCAATGTTAAATTTCTTGAACTCTGTAATGGCGCTTAAGGTGGTTCAGTAAATAAATATCTTTGTTCTTAGGAAATGTGCATGGCAATATTAAGTGTTATGAGTATGATGTATTCAACCTATACTCAAATATTCAGAAAATGGATTGATTAATAGATATACAGACAGATGAATAGATAGATAATTGGATAGATAGAATGATATGGCAAATGTGCCAAAATACTATAATCTGGATTTTGGGGGATAGGGGCATGTTGGAGTTTTCTGTATGGAGTCTGTATTACTTTTGCAACTTTTCTGTAAGCTTTGAAAGTATTTCAAAATAAAACATTTTAAAAATGTGAAGAAAAATGAATGGAGTCTAAGGGTCCTATGAGACACCATCAAATATACCAACATGTATTTGATGGGAGCCCAGGAGAGGAGAGACAGAAGAAGGTATAAAGATTATTTGGACTTCTACTGACTTCTGGCTACTACTGGCTGCCTTTGTCCAAATTTCCTCTATTTATAAGGACTCCAGTCATATGGATTAAGGCCCATTGTGATTCAATTTGGCCTCATCTAAATAGGCTCTTCAGGGGATTGGATGTGGCTCAAGCAGTTTAGCACCTGCTTTCCACATGGAGGTCTGGGTTTTGATCCTCGGAGTCTCCTAAAAGCAAAAAACACCCAAGCAAACAAATGATAAAACCAACTCAGGGAGCCAGTTGGCTCAGTGGTTGAGCACTGGCTTCCCATATACAAGGTCCCCGCTTCAATCCCCTGCCCTAGTACCTTAAACAAACAAACAAAACAAAACAACAATAAAATCTAAATAGGCTTTTCAAAGGTCCTATTCACAAATGAGTCTGCATCTTAACTAACTATATCACCAAAAGTCCTATGTACAAAGGGGTTCACATGCACAGGACCAGGGATTAGGACTTGAACATGTCTTTATGTGGGACATGGTTCAATCCCCAACAGGCACTAGTGGAGGAAATACGGAACAAAAAAGATACAAGGCATATAGAAAATAAATAGCAAGATAGCAGAAGTAAGCCCTTTCTTATCAGTAATTAATTATAAATAGATAAAACACACTAATTAACATTCAGAGATTGGCAGGATGGATTAGGAAAAAACCCACATAATTCATATATATGGTATCTGTGAGAGACTTATTTACTTAGTTACCTTACTTATTTAATAAAGCAGTTGTAGGATTACAGAAAAACCATGCAGGGAAGGAGGGGCAAGATGGTGGCAGAATAATGAACTCCAAGAGTCAGCTTGTCCCACAGGGCAGTTAGTAATCACCCAGAGCTTTCTAAAGCACCTGTTTGGGGGGTCCAGGAGCCAGAAGAGCGTCCTGCAACATCCTGAGAAGAATGAAAGGAAGAGACTGCCCATCTGCAGTAAAGCTTTGTGAGTCCAACTCATGGCTAAAGTCCAATCCTAAAAACAGCTAAAGTTTGAAACTTTCCACGTCATAAAGAGTAGCCTGCATTTTTACTCCGTCCACAGCATGAGGGGAAGCAGGGCTGACTGAAAATCACAGTGATTGTAGGGACCAGTTTTTTTCTACCCAAATGAGATTGTGTCCATACCCTAGGCTCCAGTTCCACCTTTGGCAGAGAGGAAGCTGGGGGACTTGTACAAGCCTCTCTGGGCAATTGCAGGCAACTTCACCCTGCACAGATAGGATTGATGGGCACCTGTGACTCCATCCCCACCACCTGGATAGGGTAGGAGGAGAGCTGTGTTTCCTCAGCCTCTATGGGCAACTTCAGGTGCTTTCAGACAGCACAGATGGAATTGTTGGACACTTGTGGCTACATCCACATCCTCAAGGACAGAAGCAGGGTGTGGGGCAGTGTTTCCTCAACCTCTCTGGGCAACTCTAGGCACTTTTGATCTGCACAGAGTAGGTTGTTGAGCATTCCTGTAGTTCCATCCCCACCCCTGACAGGGCAGAAGGACCTGTACTCCCTCAGCCTCTCAGGACACTTGCAGACACTTTTGGCCCACACGGTTTAGATTGTTGGGCCCTCCTAAGGCTTTATTCCTGGACCTGTCAGGAGAGGAGTGGGGCAGGAGTCTACATGGGAAACTGAAGTTAGTTTCAACTCACAAGGGTTAGTTTGCTGCCCATACCTGCAGCTCCATCCCTGCTCCAGGCAGGGGAGGAAAGGACAAGAAGCTTCATCAGTCTCTCCAGTCAGCTACAGATGGTCTTGGCCTGCACAGCTTGGATTACTGCACATGGCTGCAGCTCTGCAAACACCCCTGGCAGAGGAGAAAGGTGGGAGAGCTTCATCAGTTGCTGGCGCAATGAAGGAAGCTTCATCTTCCATGGCTTACAGCACCAACTGCATCCTTGGCTCCTACTATGCAACCAGGAAGGTAGAAAGAGCAAGAAACAGATGAAAAAGAGCTGAAAAATTTCAGATTAGCTAAACATGAGCCACTATAAAGTTCCAAATTAAGTTGAACTGAGTATCAAAGAGGGTCTGTAACACACAGTCAATAAATTAAAAAGCCCCAGACTAGGGAAAAGGATTTGGCTCAACACGTAGAGCCTCTGCCTACCACATGGGAGGTCCACAGTTCAAACCCAGGGCCTCCTGACCCGTGTGGAGCTGGCCCATGCACAGTGCTGATGCATGCAAGGAGTGTCATGCCACGCAGGGGTGTCCCCCGTGTAGGGGAGCCCCACGTGCAAGGAGTGTTCCCTGTAAGGAGAGTCATCCTGCATGAAAAAAGTGCAGCCTGTCCAGGAGTGGCACTACATGCATGGAGAGCTGACGCAGCAAGATGATTCAACAAAAAGAGACACAGATTCCAGCTGCCACTGACAAGAATATAAGCGAACACAGAAGAACTCACAGAGAATGGACACAGAGCAGACAACTGGGGGTGCAGGGAAGGGGAGAGAAATAAATAAAAAATAAATCTTAAAAAAAAATAAAGCCCCAGACTAAAGAGAAACTGCACCCAGAATAAATACATTTAGTAAACCAGATGCCAAGACACCAACAAAAAGTTACAATCCACACCAAGAAACAGGAAGATATGGCCCAGTCAAAGGAACAGTTAAGCCTCCAGGAGACATAAAGGAGTTGAAACAACGAATCATAGATGTTCAAACAAAGCTCCTTAATAAATTTAATGATATGGCTAAAAAGCTTAAGGATATTAAAAAGATACTGGGTCAATACAAAGGAGAATTTGAAAGCATTTATAGAAAAATAGCAGATGTTATGGGAATGAAAAGCACAATAAATGAAATTAAAAGTACACTGGAGGCATATAATAGCATATAATAGCAGATTGGAAGAGGCAGAAGAAAGGGTCAGCTTGAAGACTTGGCCTCTGAAAGTGAACATACAAAAGAACATACAATAAGAATGAAAAAAAATTGAACATGGTCTCAAGGAACTAAATGACGGCAAGAGACATGTGAACATACATGTCATGGGTGTCCCAGAGGGAAAACAGCAGAGAAAAGGGGCAGAAGGAATATTTGAAGAAATAATGGTAGAAAACTTCCCAACCCTATTGAAGGACATAGATATCTGTGTCCCAGAAAGACAACATTCTCCCATCTGAATAAATCCAAATAGACCTACTCTGAGACACATACTAATCAGAACATCAAATGCCAAAGGCAAAGAGAGAATTCTGAGAACAGCAGGAAAAAATCAATGCATCACATACAAGGGATACCCAATATGATTAAGTGCTGATTTCTCATTAGAAACCATGGATACAAGAAGGCACTGGTATAATACAATTAAGATACTGAAAGAGAAAAACTTCCAGCAAAGAATCTTTTATCCAGCAAGATTGTCTTTCAAAAATGAGTATGGGACAACCAGCAAGATGGCAGTGGAATAAGGAGCTCCTAGACTCAGCTCCTGGTACAGAGCAGTTAGTAAATACCCAGACCTATCTGGAGCTAGCTGAAGCACCCATTTGGGGGCTCCAGAAGACCAGAAGAGCATCCTGCCACATCCTTGAAGGAATGTAAGGAGGAGACTGCCCATCTTCAGAGAAGATTCATAAGAAGAGCATGCCACACTACAGAGGCTGGTGCCCACCCTCCACTGGAGGCACAAGTCACCTCAGGAGCTGTTCCGTGGCTGGAATTGAAAGCTCCACTTCTCAAAGACAGGGGAGGAAGAGACAGTTGGGCACCAACTTCAGCTAGTGATGAGTAAATTCAGCAGGCTAAAGTATAATCCTGAGGATAGCTAAAATTTGAGCCTGTCCAAGTCAGAAAGAGGCCAATAGCCACCATCTCAACTCCGCACCTGGCACAAGGGGAAGTGGGGGCAGACTGAAAATCACAGTGCTTGTAGGGATCGGCTTCTATCCATCCAGATCAGATTGCAGGTCTAGCCTAAGCCCTAGGCCCAGCTCTAGGAGGGAGAAGCTGGGAGGACCTGTGCCAGTCTCTCTGGGGAAATACTGGCCAAGCCACAGAGGCTGGTGATTGTCCTTCTTTGGCAGTGCAAGGTGCCCCAGAAGATATTCTGTGGCTGGAATTGGAAGCTCCATTTCCTAAAACTAGGGGAGGAAGAGATGGTTGGCTACTGATTTTGGCTACTGATTAGTAGACTTGGCTGGCTAAGGTACAGCCCTAGAAACAGCTAGGGTGTGAATCCGTCCAAGTCAGAAAGAAGCTGGTGGCCGCCATTTTGACTCTACCCCCAGCCTGAGGGGAAGCCAGGACCTAAAATCACAGTGACAGTAGGAACTGGTTTCTTTCACCCAGATCAGCCTGCAGCCTTAACCTAGGCTTTGGCACCGCCTCTGGCAGGGAGGAGGCTGGCAGGCCCTGCGCTGGCCTATCCAGGTAACTGCAGGTACTTTGGCTGGCACAGACTGAATAATCGGAAGTCTATCAGGGCACTGCAGTTATCTTGGACTTGCCCTGCATAAATTACTGCCCACTCCTGCAGCTCCATCCCTGCCCCAGGCAGGGGAGAAAAGGGTGTGAAGCCTCATCAGTCTCTCTGGGCAACTACAGTCTAGGCTTGCACGACTTAGATTAATCCACACAACTGTGACTCTGTCCTACCCTTGGCAAAGGAGAAAGTTGGGAGAAGCTTCATATGTCCCTGGGGCAATGAGGGCAGCTTGACCCTCCACAGCTTATAGCACCAACTATATCCTTGGCTCATACTGTACAACCAACAAGGGAGAAAGGGCAGGAAGCCCTAAACTAAAGAGAAAAACTTCAGTGAGAATAAATACCCTAGTAAGCCAGATGCCAAGATGCCAACAAAAAATTACAATCCACGCCAAGAAACAGGAAGCTATGGCCCAGTTAAAGGAACAAGATAAGCCTCCAGATGACATAAAGGAGTTGAGATAACTAATCATAGATGTTCAAACAAATCTCCTTAATAAATTCAATGAGATGGCTAAAGAGATTAAGAATATTAAGGGAAACGGACTTTGGCCCAGTGGTTAGGGCGTCCATCTACCATATGGGAGGTCCGCGGTTCAAACCCCGGGCCTCCTTGACCCGTGTGGAGCTGGCCATGCGCAGCGCTGATGCGCGCAAGGAGTGCCGTGCCATGCAAGGGTGTCCCCCGCGTGGGGGAGCCCCACACGCAAGGAGTGCGCCCGTGAGGAAAGCCGCCCAGCGTGAAAAGAAAGTGCAGCCTGCCCAGGAATGGCGCCGCCCACACTTCCCGTGCCGCTGACGACAACAGAAGCGGACAAAGAAACAAGGCGCAGCAAATAGATACCAAGAACAGACAACCAGGGGAGGGGGGGGAGGATTAAATAAATAAATAAATCTTTAAAAAAAAAAAAAGAATATTAAGATGACATTGGATGAGCATAAAGAAGAATTTGAAAGCATACGTAGAAAAATAGTAGATCTTATGGGAATGAAAAGCACAATAAATGAAATTTAAAAAAACATTGGAATCATATAATAGCAGATTTGAGGAGGCAGAAGAAAGGATTTGTGAGGTTCAAGAAATGGCCTCAAAGTGAACACACAAAAGAACAGATGAAGAAAAGAATGGAAAAAAAATGAAAAAGTTCTCAGGAAACTTAAGGACAGCAAAAGACATGCAAATATACATGTCATGGGTGTCCCAGAAGGAGAAGAGAAGGGAAAAGGGGCAGAAAGAATATTTGAAGAAATAATGGTAGAACATTTCCCAACCCTATTGAAGGCATAGATAGATATCCAAGTTCAAGAAGGACAACATACTCCCATCAGAAAAAATCTGAATAGACCAACTCCAAGACACATACTAATCAGAGTGGCAAATGCCAAAGACAGAGAGAATTCTGAGAACAAGAGAAAAGCAATGCATAACATATAAGGGATACCCAATAAGATTAAGTGCTGATTTCTCACCAGAAACCATGGAGGCACCAAGACAGTGGTATGATATATTTAAGATACTACAAGAGGAAAACTTCCAACCAAGAATCTTATATTCGGCAAGATTGTCTTTAAAAAACTGAGGGCTGGGAAGTAGATTTGGCTACAGATAGAGCATCTGCCTACCACATGGGAGGTCCAGGGTTCAAACCCAGGGCCTCCTGACCTGTGTGGTGAGTTGGCCCACACACAGCACTGATGCATGCAAGGAGCGCCATGCCACACAGGGGTGTCCCCCGTGTAGGGGAAACCCACACGCAAGGAGTGCTCCCCATAATGAGAGCTGTCCAGCGCGAAAAAAGTGCAGCCTGCCCAGAAGTGGCACCACATACATGGAGAACTGACACAGCAAGATGATGCAACAAAGAAAAGAGACACAGATTCCCAGTTCTGCTAGCAAGAATACAAGTGGACACAGAAGAACACACAGCAAATGGACGCAGAAAACAGACAACTGGGGCTGGGGGTGGGGAAAGGGAGAGAAATAAATTAAAAAATAAATCTTAAAAAAAATGAGGGCAATATTAGAATATTCACGGATAAACAGAAACTGAGAGAATTTCTAACCAAGTGACCAGATTCTCAGGAAATGCTAACGAGTGTGCTAGAGCCTGAAAAAGAAAAGACAGGACAGAAAGACCTGGAAGAGAGTCTAGAAGTGAAGATTATATTAATAAAAGTAACTAAAAGTATCAAAATAGTGGGGAAAATAAAATAAAAACTCAAATAGGAATAATCTTAACCAACGATGTAAAGCACTTGTATTCAGACAACTACAGCTCAATGTGAAAAGAAATTTAAAAAAAGCCCTAAGTAACTGGAAGAACATTCCATGCTTATGGATTGGAAGACTAAATAACATAAAGAATCAGTTCTACTCAAATTGATATACAGATTCAATGCAACCTGATAAAAATTCCACCAGCATTTTTTAAAAAATTGAAAACATGATTATCAAATTTATTTGAAAAGGGTAAGGGGTCCTAAATAGCCAGAAACACCTTAAAAAGTAAAAGCAAATTCTCATCTTCAGACTTTAAATTATATTACCTAGCCATAGTGGAAAAAACAGGATGGTACCGGCATAAAGACAGACACAGAGACCAAAGGAACCAATTTATCGTTCAGAAACAGACCCTCACACGTATGGTCAAGTGATTTTTGACTAGCCTGTCAAAATCACGCAGCTCAGGCAGAACAGTCCCTTCAACAAATGGTGCTGAAAGACCTGGATATCCATAGCCCAAAGAAGGCTTATCCCAATATTATCAAAAAATTAACTCAAAATGGATAAAAAACCTAAATATAAAAGCAAGAGCTGTAAAACTTCTAGAAGAAATTGTAGGAAAATATCTTCAAGCAATTGTGGCAGGTGGTGGATTCTTAAAGGAGATAAGAGGAGGACTGAGATGGACTACTGATGCTTAATGTATGTAGAAGTTTTAATTAGCTTTAATATAAAAGTGTGGAAATGTATAGAGTGGATGGTAACAAATAGTGAGTAACAGCTAGTTTATAAATGGGGATGTGGCTGAAAATGGTAGTCTAGGTATGTAAATGCCAGTTGACAGAATGCTAGATAATAATCTAGAAACTGAATAGCACAGTACAAGTGCACAGTACTAGGTACTGAATAGCACATCTAGCAAGAATTAGATGAGAATTGTGGTTGATGGTACAAATGCAAGAGTGTCCTTTGTAAGCTGGAGCAAATGTGTATCACTACTGTAGAGTGGTGGGAATGTGGAGAAGCATGGGAAAAGTACAACTGGAGTGACCTATGGACTGTGGTTAGCAGTAATAATGTAATATGCTTGCATCTATGCCAAAGATGTACTGTGTTGATCATGGGGCAGTATGGAGAATGTGTGCCAAATGTACACTGTAGACATGGCAACAATCAGATGATATTATTTTATCTGTAACAAATGTTCCACTATAGTGCTGTGTGTTGATAGATGGATGTTGTTTGTAAGTTTACAACTTCTGTCACAAAAAATATTTTTAAATAATAATAATAGGGTGGGTTAGGGAAAAAATACACCAAATGTAAGATGAGGACTATAATTAGTAGTAATTTTTTAACAATATTCTTTCATAATCTGTAACAAATGTCTCATGACAATGCAAGGTGTTGGTAGAGGGTTGATGTATGGGACCTCTATAATATTATGCATGTTTGCTTCGTAAGTCCACAACTTTTACTACACACTTATTGTTTACGTACATTCATATATAAATGATATAAAGATAATAATAATAGGGTGGTTTGGTGGAAATACTTTGCTTAGTAGTAATATTTTGACAATGCTCTTTATTTATTTATTTTTTTAATTTATTTTTTTATATCTTTTTTTTTTTTTTTTTTTAAAGATTTATTTATTTATTTAATTTCCCCTCCTCCCCTGGTTGTCTGCTCTTGGTGTCTATTTGCTGCGTCTTGTTTCTTTGTCCGCTTCTGTTGTCGTCAGCGGCACGGGAAGTGTGGGCGGCGCCATTCCTGGGCAGGCTGCTCTTTCTTTTCACGCTGGGCGGCTTTCCTCACGGGCGCACTCCTTGCGCGTGGGGCTTCCCCACGCGGGGGACACCCTTGCGTGGCAGGGCACTCCTTGCGCGCATCAGCACTGCGCATGGCCAGCTCCACACGGGTCAAGGAGGCCCGGGGTTTGAACCGCGGACCTCCCATGTGGTAGACGGACGCCCTAACCACTGGGCCAAAGTCCGTTTCCCATTGACAATGCTCTTTAATCATTAGTTTGAAATGTTTAACAATAATGCAAGGTATTGGTGTAGGGTGACTTATGAGAGTCCTGTATGATTCTATGTATATTTGTTTTCTATTATAACAACTATTATTATACACTTTATTTATGTTTATGTGTGAGTGGTATACTTCAATAAATTTTTAAAAATGAGTGTGAGTTTAGAATATTCACAGATAAATAGAAACTGGAGCGTTTATAACCAGGAGACTGGCTTTGCAGGAAATACTAACAGGTATATAAATCAAATTATGAAGATGGAATTAGATTAGTGGTTATGTAAGGCTGGGGCAGGATAGAGGGATTTAGAGGTGACTACTAAGGGTTGTAAAGTTTTTCTTTTTGAGTAAGGAAATTTTTCTAAAAATTTTTTTAAAGATTTGTTTTATTCATTTATTTCTCCCTCCTCCCATTGTTTGCACTCGCTGTCTCCTTTCTGTCTGTTCATTGTGTGCTCTCTGTCTGCTCATCTTCTTTTTAGGAGGCACCAGGAACAAAACTCAGAACCTCCCAAGTGTGAGGGAGGTACCCAATTGCTTGAGCCACATCTGCTCCCTGGTTTTTGTGTCTCAGTGTTTCCTCTTTGTGTGTACTCATTACATCATCTCATTGTGTCATCTTGCTGTGCCAGCCTATCATGTCAGCTTGCTGTCTTGCTCATCTTCTTTAGGAGGCACCAGGAACTGAACCCTGAGTCTCCCATGTGGTAGGCAGGTGCCCAACTGCTTGAGCCACATCTGCTTCCCTCTAACATTTTTTGTGGTCATGAATGCACAGCACTGTGATTACACTAAAAGCCACTGATTGTACACTTTGGATAGATCGTACAGTATCTAAATATATCTCAATAAAACTGCTTTAAAAAATGAGGGCAAGTTTAGAATACTCACAGATATACAGAAACTGAGGGATTTTGTAATGAAGAGATTGGCTTTGCAGGAAATACTACAAATACAGCCTGAAAAGAAAAGACAGAAGAGAGAGGCTTGGAAGAGAGTCTAGAAATGAAGATTATATCAGTAAAAGTAATTAAAAGTGTAAAAAGAGTGGTGAAAATAAGATATGATGGATAAAATCCAAAGGTCAAAATGGGTGACCTTTAAAGTAATAACATTGAATATGAATGGATTAAACTCCCCAATCAAAAGACAGACTGGCAGAATGGATAAGAAAATACGAGGATCTATATGCTGTCTACAAGATATCACCTTAGACTCAAGGGTACAATAGATTGACAGTGAAAGGCTGGAAAATGATATTCCACACATGCAGTAAACAAAAAAAAAAAAGGAGTATCTATACTTATATTGGATGAAGTAGACTTTAAAAGCAAAACTCTTATTAGATACAAGGAAGGACATTATATATTAATAAAAGGGACAGTTCACCAGGAAGAAATAACAATCATAAATGTACATATCCTAACCAGGATACCTAAAATTACATGAGGCAAACATTGGCAAAACTGAAGGGTGAAATAGATGTCTCTACAATAATAGTTGGAGACTTCAATACAACACTCTCATCATTGGATAGACCATCTGGGCAGAGGATCAATAAAGATACAGAGAGCTTGAATAATATGATAAATGGATTAAACCTAATAGACATATAGAGAACACGGCACCCCAAAACAGCAGGATAAAAATTCTTCTCAAGTGCTTATGGATCTTTCTCCAGGATAGACCATATGTAGGGTCACAAAGCAGATCTCAATAACTTTAACAAGATCAAAATTATACAAAGCACTTTTTCTAATTGTAATCGAATAAAGTTGGTAGTCCACAACAGTAAGAAAAAGGGAAAATTCACAAATATATGGAGATTAAACAGCACACTCTTTTTTTTTTAAGATTTATTTTATTTATTCCTCTTTACCTTGTTGTTTGCACTTGTCGTCTGTTTGTTGTGTGGTCTCTATGTCTGCTCATCTTCTTTTTTTTCAGAAGGCAATGGGAACTGAACCCAGCACCTCCCATGTGGGAGGGAGGCACCCAGTTTCTTGAACCACCTCTGCTCCTTGCTTGTTGTGTCTTTCATTGTGTATCCTTGCGGTGTCTCCTTGTTGAGTCATCTTGTTGCATCAGCTCACCTCGCCAGCTTATCACATCAGCTCTGTTTTGTGTGTATTTTGCATTTAAAATTTATTTATTTATTTATTTTTTAAATAACACTTTTTAAATTAAAGTTAATAGATCAGATAGAATGTTACATTAAAAAAGCATAAGAGATTCCCATATAATCCACACTCTACACCCCCACCCCCATCATTTTTGGAAATTATATTTTTTGAGGATACATACATCACCAAAAAAAGTTACATTATAAAAAACATAAGAGCCTGCTGTCTTGCTCATCTTCTTTAGGAGGCTCCAGGAACCAAACCCAGGACTCCCACGTGGTAGGCAGGTGCCCAACTGCTTGAACCATGTCAACTTCCCAAACAATACACTCTTAAATAATCAGTGGGTCAAAGAAGAAATTGCAAGAGAAATCAATAAATATATTGAGACGAATGGAAATGAGAACACACCATATGAGAATCCATGAGATGTAGCAAAGGCAGTGCTGAGAGGGAAATTTATAGCCCTCAGTGCTTACATTAAAAAAGAAGAAAGAGTTGAAATCACAGGAAGCGGATGTGGCTCAACTGATAGAACTTCTGCCTACCATAAAGGAGGTCCAGAGTTTGAACCCAGGGCCTCCTGGTCCATGTGTTGAGCTGGCCCATGTGCAGCGCTGCCACGCACAAGGAGTGCCACGCCACACAGGGGTGTCCCCCGCATAGGGGAGCCCCACATGCAAGGAGTGCGCCCCACAAGGAGAGCTGCCCTGCACAAAAAAGTGCAACCCACCCAGGAGTGGCACCGCAAACACGGAGAGCTGACGCAGCAAGATGATGCAACAAAAAGAGACACAGATTCCCATTGCTGCTGAGAATGCGAGCAACACAGAAGAACACACTGCAAATGGACACAAGAGAGCAGACAACATGGTGGGGGAGAGAAATAAAATAAATCTTAAAAATAAATAAATAAATAAAAGCAATGACCTAACTACGCAACTGGAGGAACTAGAAAAAGACTAGCAAACTATACCCAAAGCAAGCAGAAGGAATGAAATAACAAAGATCAGAGCAGAAATGAAGGAAACTAAGAAGAAGAACAACAAAACCAATAGAATTAACAAAACCAAAAGTTGGTTCTTCAAGAAGATCAACAAACTTGACAAACCCTTAGCAAGACTGACAAAGAAAAAAGAGAGAAGATGCAAATAAATAAAATCAGAAATGAAAATGAGGACATTACTACTGACCCCACTGAAATAAACGAGATCATAATCAGCTACTATGAACAAATGTACGCCAAAAACTAAGCAATGTAGATTAAATGGAAAAATTCCTGGGAACATATGAACAACCTACACTGACCTTAGAAGAAATAGAAGACCTCGACAAACAATCACAAGAAAAGAGCTTGAAATAGTCATCAAACAATTCCCCAAAATTTAAAGCCCAGGACCAGATGGTTTCATGGTAATTCTACCAAGCATTCAAAGAAGATTTAATACCAGTCTTACTCAATCTCTTTCCAAAAATTGAACAAGAAAGAACACTACCAAACTCATTCCATGAAGTCAATATCACACTAACACTCAAGCCATTTAAAGAGACATATTATGAGAAAAAATTACAGACCTATTTCCCTAATGAACACAGATGCAAAAATCCTCAACAAAATACTCACTAATTGAATTCAACAACACATTAAAAGAATTATTTATCTTGATCATGTGAGTGCTCTCCCAGGCATGCAAATGTAGTTCAACACAAGAAAATCAATCAGCATAATATACCACATTAATAAATCAAAGCAAAAAAATCACGATTATCTTGATTGATGCAGAAACAGCATTTGACAAAATATGGAATCCTTTCTTGACAAACATACTCCAAAATATAGAAATTGAAGGAAATTTTCTCAAGATGATAAAGGTCTTATATGGAAAAACTCACAACTAACATTGTATTCAATGGTGAAAGATTGAACATTTGCCCACTGAAATTGGGAACAAGACAAAGATGTCTACTATCACCACTGTCATTTAAAAATGTGCTAGAAGTTCTAGCTAGTGCAATCAGACAAGGAAAGTAGGAAAAGGCATCCAAATTGGAAAGGAAGAAGTAAAATTTTGCTATTCACAAATGATATGATCATATACCTAGAAGGTCCCAAAAAATCACAACAAGGCTACTAGAGTTAATAAACAAGTTCAGTAGAGTGGCAGGATACAAGATTAATAATAAAAAATCAGTAGTATTTCTATACACTCGTAATGAGCAATCTGAGGAGGAAGTCAGGAAAAAAATTCCATTTACAATAGCAACTAAAAGAATAAAATATTTAGGAATAAACTTAACCAAGGATGTAAAGCACTTGTATTCAGAAAACTAAAATGCATTGCTGAAAGAAATCAAAGACCTAAATAAATGGAAGAACATTCCATGTTCACGGATTGGAAGACTAAATATTGTTAAGATGTGAGTTCTACCCAAATTGGTATACAGATTCAATGCAATTCTAATAAGAATTCCAAAGTCTTTTTAAAGGAAATAGAAAACTGAATTATCAAATTTATTAGGAAGGGTAAGGGGTCCCGAATAGCCAAAAACATCTTAAAAAGGAAGAACAAAGTTGGAGCACTCTCATTGCCAGACTTGAAATCATATTACCTAGCTACAGTGGTAAAAACAGCAAGGTACTGGCGTAAAAGGTAAAAGGTACAGACACATAGACCAATGGGACCAAACTGATGGTTCAGAAAACAGACCCTGACATCTATGGTCCAGTGACTTTTGACAAGGCTGTCAAGCCCACTCAGCTGTAACAGCTGTAACATTTGTCTATTCAACAAATGGTGCTGGGAGAATTGGATATCCATATCCAAAAGAAAGAAAGAGGACCCCTAAGGACCCTCACACCTTATACAAAAAATAACTCAAAATGGATCAAAGACCTAAATATAAAGGATAGAACCATAAAACTCTTAGAAGAAAACATAGGGAAATATCTTCAAGACTTGGTGGTAGGTGGTGGTTCCTAAGCTTTACACCAAAACATGAGCAGCAAATGAAAAAATGGATAAATGGGACCTCCTTAAACTTAAACGCCTTTGATCTTCAAAGGACTGTCAAGAAGGTGTAAAGGGGAAGCGGACTTGGCCCAGTGGTTAGGGCGTCCGTCTACCACATGGAAGGTCCAGGGTTCAAACCTCAGGCCTCCTTGACCCGTGTGGAGCTGGCCCATGCGCAGTGCTGATGTGCGCAAGGAGTGCCCTGCCACGCAGGGGTGTCTCCTGTGTAGGGGAGCCCCACATGCAAGGAGTGCGTCCCATAAGGAGAGCCGCCCAGCGCGAAAGAAAAGTGCAGCCTGCGCAAGAATGGCACCACACACATGGAGAGCTGACACAACAAGATGACACAACAAAAAGAAACACAGATTCCCGGTGCCGCTGATAAGGATGGAAGCAGTCACAGAAGAACACAGCGAATGGACACAGAGAGGAGACAACTGGGGGTGGGGGAAGGGGAGAGAAATTAAAAAAAAAAAAATCTTAGAAAACAAAAAAGAAGGTGAAAAGGCCGCACACTCATGGGAGAAAATATTTGGAAACCACCTACCCAAGAAGGGCTTGATTTCCATGCTATATAAAGATATCATACAACTCAACAATAAAAGAGCAAGCAGCAATAAAGATTGGGCAAAAGACTTAAATAGACATTTCTTTCGAAAGGAAATATAAATGGTGGGGAAAAAAAGATGAAAAAAATGTTCACTATTACTAGCTATTAGAGAAATGCGAACCAAAACTACAATGAGATATCATCTCGCATCTCATAGGATGGCTGCTATGTAAAAAAACAGAAAACAACAGGATGTGGAGAAATGGGACCACTCCTTCACTGTTGGTAGGAATGTAAAATAGTGCAACCTCTGTGGACGACAGTTTGGCAGTTCCTTGGGAAGCTAAAAATAAAACTGCCATATGATCTGGAAATCCCTCTACTCGGAATATATCCAGAAGAACTGAAAACAATGACATGAACAGATATTTGCACATGATGTTCATAGCAGCATTACTCAGAATTGCCAAAAGATGGGAACAAAGCAAATATCCATCAACTGATGAATGAATGAATAAACAAAATGTGGTATATACCTACAATGGAATACTATGCAGCTGTAAGAAGAAGTGAAATTTGGACACATCATAACATGGACCAACCTTGAGGACATTATGCTAATATAAATAAAATAGACACAAAAGGACAAATATTTTATGGTCTCATTAATATGAACTAAATCTAAAGAATACACACATGGAGTTAATACCTACACTATTGGTTACTAGGAGATAGGATGAGAATTGAGAAGGGGTGCTGATGCTTAAAGTATATAGAATTTTTAATTAGCTTGACTATAAAAGTGTGACAATGCCCCCGCGTAGGGGAGCCCCACGCGCAAGAAGTGTGCCCCATAAGGAGAGCCGCCCAGCGTGAAAGAAAGTGCAGCCTGCCCAGGAATGGTGCCGCACACATGGAGAGCTGACACAAGATGATGCAAAAAAAAAGAAACACAGATTCCCGTGCCGCTGACAACAACAGAAGTGGACAAAGAAGACGCAGCAAATAGACACAGAGAACAGACAACAGGGGTGGGGGGCGGGGAAGGGGAGAGAAATAAATAAAATAAAATAAAATAAATCTTTTTAAAAAGTATGACAATGGATAGAGTTGATGGTAACATATTTTAGTGAGTATGACTAACAGAGATGATTTATAAATGGGATTATGGTTGAAAGGGGTAGTATAGGGATGTAAATGTCAATTGAAAGAAAGCTAGAGAATAACCTAGAGGCGGAATGACAGTGAATCTGGAGGTGGATGCAGATTGTGGTTAATAGTACCAATACAAGAATGTTTTTCTATGAGCTAGAACAAATGTACATCACTATTAGAAGGTGGAAAGAAGGCGGCGGACTTGGCCCAGTAGTTAGGACGTCCGCCTACCACATGGGAGGTCGGCAGTTCAAACCCCGGGCCTCCTTGACCCGTGTGGAGCTGGCCCATGCGCAGTGCTGATGCATGCAAGGAGTGCCGTGCCACGCAGGGGTGTCCCCGCATAGGGGAGCCCCACGCGCAAGGAGTGCGCCCCGTAAGGAGAGCCGCCCAGCACGAAAGAAAGTGCAGCCTGCCCAGGAATGGGGCCGCACACAGGGAGAGCTGACACAACAAGATGATGCAACAAAAAAACACAGATTCCCGTGCTGCTGACAACAGAAGTGGACAAAGGCGACACAGCAAATAAACACAGACAACAGACAACCGGGATGGGGGGGGAGGGAAGAGAAATAAATAAATAAATAAATCTTTAACAAACAAACAAACAAAACACTGGTGAGCCAGTGTGGCTCAGTGGTGGAGCGCCAGCTTCCCACATATGTGGTCCCAGTTTAAAAAAAAAAAAAGAAGGTGGAAAGAATATGGAGATGCATGGGGAAAATATGATTAATGTAACACAGAATATAGTTAACAGCAATATTGTAAATATTCTTGCATCGCGTATCAAAGAAGTTACTCTATCAATGCTCCAGGCAAAATCCTCTATTGAAGCTAAATCCCCCTTTTGAAGCTAACATACTTCGACCAGGCTTTGAATTGAGAAGGCTGGCAAAGATTACCATCTGCTGGTGGACCAAGCACATGACATGAGGAAATTAAAAGTAAATAAGGGAAGCTGACATGGCTCAACTGATAGAGCGCCCGGCTACCATATGGAGAGTCCAGGGTTCTATCCCCAGGGCCTCCTGACCCATGTGGAAAGCTGCCCCACACGCAAGTGCTGCTGCACACAAGGAGTGCTGTGCCATGCAGAGGTGCCCCTGCCATAGAGGTGCCCCCGTATAGGGATGCCCCACGCACAAGGAGTGCGCTCCGCAAGGAGAGCTGCCTCGCATGAAAAAGTGCAGCCCGCCCAGGAGTAGAGCCGCACACACTGAGCTGATGCAGCAAGATGACACAACAAAAAAGAAACACAGTTTCCCAGTGCCACCAAATAATGCAAGTGGACAAAGAAGAACACACAGCAAACAGACACAGAGAGCAGACAACAGGGGGGGACAGGGAGAGAAATAAAATAAATCTTAAAAAAAAAAGATAAATAAGATAGGCTTTTTCTGACCCTTACAGCCTCTCTCCCCAAGGCCCTTGGAAGCAGGTCCACAACCCATTTCTGGATCCAGGAACCAGATTTAAGCAACTAAGAGGGACAATCCTAAAGACCCAGATCAGACTGACCCAAGAATCAAAGAAACGCAGTAAAACACAGCCTCCTGTCACTAATCCCTATGAAAGACAGCAACAGAGTGAATGTGCCATCTTAAACAGATGCCTAGAAATCAACAAAAATAATTATAAGCCATACAAAGAAAATGGAAGAAATGACCCAAGGAAGGAAATGTATCAAAGCCCTAGATGTGACACAGGAATTGAGACAACTAATCAATGAGATTCATACAAATATCCAAACTCAAATTAATGAGCTGAAAGAAAAGATGGCTAAAGAGATAAAAAACATCAAGGAGATACTGAGAGAGTGGATGTAGCTCAAGTGGTTGAGTGCCTGCTTCCCATGTACAAGGTCCTGGGTTCAATCTCCAGTACCTCCTTCAAAAAATAAAAATTAAAAAAATAAAATAAAAAAAGAAGCCACTGAGTGAGCACAGAGAAGAATTTGAAAACCTGAATAGAAAAGTAACAGAGCTCATGGGAATGAAAGACATGATAGGTGAGATAAAAAATGCCTTAGAGTCATGTAACAGCAGATTCAAAATGATAGAAGAAGGAATAAGGGGAGTGGATGTGGCTCAAGTGGTTGTTTCCCATGTATGAGGTCCCGGGTTCACGCCCTACTACCTCTTAAAAACAAATGAATAAACAAATGAAAAAAACAACTCTCAGTGGGAGGAAATGTAGCTCAGGCAGGAAGAGTGCCTTCTTCTCATGTATGAAGTCCTGGGTTCAATCCCTGGTACCTCCTAAAAAAAAAAAAAAAAGAATAAGTGATACAAAAGACAGAACACCTGAAATTGAAGAGAGGGAAGAACACAGAGAGAAAAGTGGAAAAAACTGAGCAGGGCCTCATGCAGTTGAATGATAACATAAAATGCAACAACATATATGTCATTGTATTTCTAGAAGGAGAAATGAAGGGAAAGGGGGCAGAAAGATTATTTGAAGAAACAATGGTTGAAAATTTCCCAACTGTCATGAAAGAAATGAACTTACATGTCCAAGAAGCACACTGTCCCCCAATCAGAATAAATGTGAATAGACCTACTCCAAGACACGCACTGCTCAGAATGTAAAATGTCAAAGATAAAGAGAAAATTCTCAGAGCAGCAAGGAAGAAGCAAACCATCACATACAAGGGATGCCCAATAAGACTTAGCAGAGATTTCTCTTCAGAAACCATGGAGGGGAGAAGACTGTGGTATGATACAATTAGGATGCTGAAAAAGAAAAACTGCCAGTCGAGAATTCTGTATCCAGGAAAATTGTTCTTCAAATATGAACATGAGTATAAAATATTCACAAACAAACAGAAACTAAGAGAGTTGGTAAAGAAGAACCCACCTTTGTAGGAAATATTAAAGGATGCCTTAGAGCCTGAAAGAAAAAGACAGGAGAGAGAGGCTTGAAAGAGAGTACAGAAGAAAGACTAGCAGAAAGGATAACCAAAGGAGTAAAAAGACAGATGAAAATAAGATATGAAATATGAAAACCAAAGAACAAAATGGTGGAAGCAAATAATGCATTTACAGTAATATCGTTGAAGGTGAATGGATTAAACTCTGCAATAAAAAGATAGTCTGACAGAATGTATTAAAAAAATGAGCCATCCATATGCTGTTTACAAGAAACTCACCTTAGACCCACCAATGCAAACCAGCTGAAAGTGAAAGGTTGGAAAAAGATACTCCATGTGAATAGTAACTAGAAAATAGCAGGGGTAGCTATAATAATATCAGACAAAACAGACTTTAAATGCAAAAAAGTTGTAAGAGAATCAACAAAACCAAAAGCTGGTTCTTTGACAAGATTGATAAAATTGACAAACCCTCAGCTACAGCCTAATTTACAGAAAAGAAAAGGCAATTATCACATTCATTTGGAAGGGAAAGTGTACCCAAATAGCCAAAAGCATCCTGAAAAAAGAAGAGCCATGCAGGAGGACTTTCATTGCCTGACCTTGAAAGATACTGCAAAGCTGTAAACGTGGTCCAAACAGGATAGTGCTTGCATAAAGATAGATACATTGATCAAAGGAATAGAATTGAGAGTCTGGAGATAGACTCTCACCTGTACAGCCAACTGGTGGGTTTTTTTTTTTTAATTTAAAAATTTTATTTATTTATTTCTCCCCACCCCCTCATTGCTTGCACTTGCTGTGTCTGTTCATCTTCCTTCTTTACGAGGCACTGGGAATGAACCCGGGATCTCTGATGTGGGAGGGAGGTGCCCAGTCACTTGAGCCACCTCTGTTACCTGCTTTGTTGTATCTCTCATTATGTTTTTCTTCTTGTGTTGATATAGCCTGTGCATTAAAATCAAAATTATTTCCAAGAGTACCTAGTCTCCAAGATGGCCAAATAAGCAATATAGGCCCTGCAGTCTTTGAATGTTCAGAAGGGATGTGAGACTGAATGTGTATTCAGGGCTGCCTCCAGACGATGTGGAAGATATGCTAATCCAAACTGGCTTGGATGTGGAGAATATGTAACTCACCGGGAGGAAATAACCTATCTGATACTAAGATCTGAAGAACCTAACCAAAGGTCTGTTTACCATCACTGTTAGTCTTCCTAATCCTATATCCTCTGTATAAAAGGGTCTGTAAAAGGCTGTTCGGGGCTCGGTTTTTATTAGGACAAGAGTCCGCCGAGCCCGGCCGGTCGAAATAAACCAACTTCCTTCTCGGTATTCTCGTGTCCTGGCCTTCGAAACCGCGCCTATCCGAATTTCTCCACTACAGTGTCTCTTGTTGTGTCATCTTGTTTTGTCAGCTCGCTGTGCCTGCCCATCTCACCAGCCCGTTGTGCCAGCTCACCGTCTTCTTTAGGAGGCACCGAGAGCTGAATCAGGGACCTCCCATGTAGTAGATGGGAGCCCAATTGCTTGAGCCACATCTACTTCCCCCAACTGGTTTTTGACAAACCTACCAAATCCATGCTAATGGGACAAAGCAGTCTTTTCAACAATTTGTGCTAAGAGAACTAGATATCCATATCCAAAAGAATGAAAGAGGACCCCTATCTCACTCCCTATACAAGGATCAATTCAAAATGGATCAAAGTCCTAAATATAAAAGCAATGACTATAAAACTACTAGAAGAAAACGTAGGGAAATATCTTCAAGATATTGTGGTAGGTGGTAGTTTCTTGGACCTTACACACAAAGCATGAGTGACAAAAGGAAAAATAGATAAATGGGACCTCTCAAAATTAAACACTGATGCACTCACAGGACTTTGTCAAAAGGGTGAAAAGGTAGCCACTCAATGGGAGAAAATATTTGGAATTCACATATCCAATAAAAGTTTAATATCCATCATATATAAAGGGATGCTACAGCTCAACAATAAAAAGATAAATAACCTGCTTTTAAAAATGGGCAAAAGACTTGAGTAGACATTTGTCCAAAGAAGAAATACAAATGTCAATAAAACATATGAAAAAATGTTCAACATCACTAGTGATCAGGGAAATGCAAATAAAAGTTACAGTGAGATACCATTTTACAAAAATAGTCACTAATAAAAAGACAGAGTACTACACGTATTGGAGAGGATGTGGAGAGATAGGAACGCTTATTCACTGTTGGTGGGGACGTAGAATGGTACAACCTCTATGAAGGACCGTTTGGCAGTTCCTAAAAAAGTTGAACATAGATTTGCCATGTGACCAGGAAATAGCACTACTGGGTATATACCCAGAAGAGCTGAGAACAGTGACATGAACAGACATCTGCACTCTGATGTTCATAACAGCATTATTCATGATTGCCAAAAGTTGGAAACAACCCAGGTGTCCATCAACAGATGAATAGATAAACCGTGGTGTGTTCGCACTATGGAATATACTGTAAGAATCTGTAAGAAGAAATGAAGTAATGAAGTGTATGACAACATGGGTGAATCTGGAGAACATTATGTTGAGTTAGGCAAGCCAGATACAAAAGGATAAATACTGTATGATTGTGCTATTATGAACTAAATATATTGTGTAATCTTACAGAGTTAATAATTTGAATACAGGTCACCAGAAAATAGAATACGGTTAGAAAATGGAAAACTTAGAGTTAACTTGTGCAGAATTGGTAAGAAGGATGTGTGTTAATCTTTGGAAATGAAGGGAAAAAGTGAAACACAACCTAATGTTTGTAACTAGCAGTACTATTATATGGGTATGACAGTGGTTTAAAGGGAAAGTCTAAGGTCATGGATATTGCTAAAAGGAAAGTTAAAAAATTAAACATGGGACTGAATAGCATAGTAAAACCTCATGTGAAATATTAATATGGGTAATATTGCATATATAAAACTATTTTTCTTTGAAAATCAACAAATGTATGTTAATACTGCAAGATGTTATTAATAATATAAGACCAAAAAAACACATTATGCTAAGTGAAAGAAACCAAACACAAAACACTACATTTTGTATGATTCCATTTATATAAAATGCAAATATAAATCAATTTATAAAGATGAAATTAGATTAGTGATTATGTAGGGGTGGGGAATGATAGAGGTATTGAGTGGTAACTGCTAGGGGTATGGAGTTTTTCTTCTTTTTAAAAAAGATTTATTTATTTATTTATTTATTTATTTATTTATTTATTTCTCTCCCCTTCCCCCCCCACCCCGCCCCAGTTGTCTGTTCTCTGTGTCTATTTGCTGCATGCTCTTTGTCCACTTCTGTTGTTGTCAGCGGCATGGGAATCTGTGTTTCTTTTTGTTGCGTCATCTTGCTGTGTCAGCTCTCCATGTGTGTGGTGCCATTCCTGGGCAGGCTGCACTTTCTTTCACGCTGGGCCTCTCCTTAAGGGGTGCACTCCTTGTGCGTGGGGCTCTCCAGCATGGGGGACACCCCTGCGTGGCAGGGCACTCCTAGTGGGCCTCAGCACTGCGCATGGGCCAGCTCCACACGGGTCAAGGAGGCCCAGGGTTTGAACCGCAGACCTCCCATGTGGTAGACAGACGCCCTAACCCCTGGGCCAAGTTTACTTTTTGAGTTTTTCTTTTAGAGTAATGAAATTGTTATTGCTCTAAAATTTTTTGTGGTGATGAATGCACAACATTGTGATTATACTAAAAGCCATTGATTATACACTTTGGATAGATCATATGATTTGTAAATATACCTCACTAAAGCTTCTTTTTTTTTTTAAAGATTTATTTTTTATTTCTCTCCCTTTCCTTGCCCCACCCCAGTTGTCTGCTCTCTGTGTCCATTCACTGTGTGTTCTTCCATGTCCACTTGCATTCTTGTCAGCAGCAACTGGAATCTGTGTCTCTTTTTGTTGCATCGTCTTGCTGCATCAGCTCTCCGTGTGTGCAGTGCCACTCCTGGGCAGGCTGTGCTTTTTTCGCATAGGGTGGCTCTCCTTGCGGGGCACACTCCTTGCGTGTGGGGCTCCCCTATGCAGGGGACACCCCTGCGTGGCACAGTACTCTTTGTGCGCATCAGCACTGTGCACGGGCCAGCTCACCACATGGGTCAGGAGACCCCGGGTATTGAACCCTGGACCTCCCATATGGTAGGTGGCTGCTCTATCAGTTAAGCCAAATCCACTTCCCTAAAGCTTCTTTAAAAATTAAAATTGGAGAAAGGATCTGAATAATTTCTCCAAAGAATATATACAAATGGACCAAAAAAAGCACATGAAAAGATGTTTAACTTTCATTAAGGAAACAAAAATTCAAACCTTAATGAGATACTTCTCATCCACTAGGATGGCTATACTTTCAAAAAAAAGAAAAGAAAAGAAAAAGGAAAAGGAAAAAAACAAGTGTTGGGAAGAGTGGGGAGAAATCAGAACCCTCATACATTGCTGGTGGGAATGTCAACTGGTGCAGCCACACAGCCACTGTGGAAAATAGTTTGGTGGTTCCTTAAAATATAAAACAGAATTATTGTATGAGTCAGAAAGCCATTCCTAGGTATGTAACCTAAAGAATAGAAAAACTTTTGTGTGTGATCTATGTATCTGTTAATAAAAAGAAAATTAAAAAAAAAAAAGAATAGAAAACATGTTCTCAAAGAAATATGATTCACAAATGGTTATAGCAGCACTATTCACAATAGCCAAAATGTGGAAACAATCTAAATGTCCATCACTGAATGAATGAAAAAACAAATTGTGTTACATAAAAACAATGGATACAAGTATAAAAATGTGCTTTCATCACTTGTAACAAATGTACTACAGAAAGGCAAGATGTTAATTATATAGTGGTATATGGAAACCCTATATATATATATATTTTTAAATTATTTATTTTTAAAAATTACATTCAAAAAATATAAGGTCCCATTCAACCCCACCGCCCCCACCCCCCACTCCCCCCACAGCAACACTCTCTCCCATCATTGTGACACATCCATTGCACCTGGTAAAGGAACCCTATATTTTATGCATGATTTTTCTGTAAACCCACAAGTTCTCAAATATATGTATGTATGTAAATACAATAGAATATTACTCAGCCATAAAAATAATGAAGTACTGAAAACATGCTACACCATGAATGAAGCTTGAAAACATTATGCTCAGTGAAAGCAGTCAGAAAGAAATAGTCACATATTGTATAATTCCATTTATGTGATACATTCAGAATAGGTAAATTCATAGTGACAGAAAGCAGACTAGTTGCCAGGCACCTAGAGGAAGGAAAAATGCGGCCTGATTGCCTAATAGGTACAGAGTATTCTTCTGGGGTGATGAAAAAGTTTTGAAACAAGAGAAATGTTGCGGTTGCACAACATTGTGAATGCACCAAATGCCACCAAATTATACATTTGAAATGATTAATTGTATGTTATGGGAATTTCATTTCAATTTAAAAAAAGAAAAGGAAAGAAAAAAAACAGTCTGATATTGGCTTAAGGATAGTCCTATAGATTAATGGAATAGATTTATAATTCAGAAATAATTCCATATATCTTTGAACAACTGATTTTCACCAAGACTATTCGATGGAGAAAAAATAGTAACAAGTGGTGCGGCAACTAGACAATCACATGGAAAAAAAATCTGGATCCGTGCCTCACATTATATATAAGACATACCTCAAAATGGATCAAACAATTAAATGTAACAAACTGTAAAATGATTAGAAGAAAACATAGAGGTGAATCTTAAAGACCTTGGATTTTGGCAATGGGTTCTTAGATATGACATCATAAGCACAAGCAACAAAGTGAAAAAAAAAAAGAAAAATTGGACTTCATAAAAATTAAAAACTTTTGTGCTTCAAAGGGCATTATTGGGAAGTGGACTTGGCCCAATGGATAGGGCGTCCATCTACCACATGGGAGGTCTGTGGTTCCCAGACCTCCCTGACCCGTGTGGAGCTGGCCCATGCGCAGTGCTGATGCACGCAAGGAGTGCCCTGCCACGCAGGGGTGTCCCCCACGTAGGGGAGCCCCACGTGCAAGGAGTGTGCCCCGTAAGTAGAGCCGCCCAGTGTGAAAGAAAGTGCAGCCTCCCCAAGAATGGTGCCGCACACATGGAGAGCTGACATAGCAAGATGACGCAACAAAAAGAAACACAGATTCCCGGTGTCGCTGATAAGGATAGAAGCAGTCACAGAAAAACATGCAGTGAATGGACACAGAAAGCAGACAATTTGGCGGTGGGGGGAAGGGGAGAGAAGTAAATAAAAAATAAAAGAAAGGGCATTATTAAGAAAATGAAAAGATAACCTACAAAATGGGAGAAAATATTTGCAAATTATATATTTGACAAGGGTCTAAATACAGAATATATCAACAAAAAGATAGCCAAATTTAAAAATGAGCTAAGGATATAAGCATTTCTCCAAAGAAGATACAAAAATGGCTAATAAGTACATGAAAAATTGTGCAACAACAGAAAAATGCAAATCAAAACCACATTGAAAAAATAGAAAAAAAAAGAAAATAAAGAAAACTAGAAAAAAACAAACAAACAAAAAACCAAAACCAAAACCAAACCAACAACAACAAAAACCCCACATTAAGATACCACTTCACACTCACTAGTATGGCTATAATAAAAAAGGCAATAAATTTTGTTAAGAATGTGGAGAAACTGGCACCCTCAAATATTGCTGGTTGGATGTAAAATGGTGATACTACTGTGGAAAACAATTTGGCAGTTTGTCAATGTCTGTACTTTTGTGTCTGGCTTATTTCATTCAACATGATGTCTTCAAAGTTCATGTTATAGTATGTATCAGAACTTCATTTCCTTCCTTCCTTCCTTCTTTCCTTCCTTCCTCCCTCCCTCCCTCTTTTCCTTTAATGAGGCCAGTAATAATAATTTATTAAGGAAAGGGGGAAGAAGATGTGTCTCAAGCAATTGGGCACCTGCCTACCACATGGGAGGTCCCAGGTTCAGTTCCCAGTGCCTCCTAAAGAAGATGAGCAAGACAGCAAGCTGACACAACAAGATGACTCAGCGAGTTGACACAACAAAATGACTCAGTGAGATGATGCGACAAAGAGACAGCGAGAAAACACAGCTTAGAGACACGACAATCAGGGAGCAGAGGTGGCTCAAATAATTGGGCCCCTCCCTCCCATATAGGAGGTCTTGGGTTTGGTTCCCAATGCCTCCTAAAAAGAAGATGAACAGAGAGCAGACAGCAAGCTCAAACAATGGGGGGGGGGGGGGGAGGGGAGAGAAATAAATAAAATAAATTTTTCAAAAAAGAAACAAGAAAAGAGATAGTACATACCCAAGACATGGGTATGGGCAAGCTACAGGGTGAGATGGGTAATGTGGGACCCTAAGTAGGCATTTTTAGGGCCTTTCCTCCTCTGCCCTCGTATTAAGGAGAGATCGCAGCTATTTCCTGTCCTGATTGGTTGCCTTTCTACCTTTGTCTCCTAGCTTTCAGGGAACCAGTAGGGAGGCCCTTCTGTTTGGCGTTATCTGGAGCAGGTTTTGAGCCTGGGAGTTTCAAATGGGACCTTATGACCAGGGTCTTGGCATGTGTTTTGGCTGTAACAGCTACAGCTTTGTTCTCAAGCAGCTGCCTCCCCTCCGGGGCTTTATGGGTGGGGTCTTGTGGCTATGTTCTGACCAGTGGGGCCCCAGCTGTTACAGTTTTATTCTGACCAGCTGCTTTCCCTCATTTCCTATGTTAACCTGCCTCAACTCCTCCCTTGGAGAGTTTACACCCTTTATTCTTAACAGGGAGCTAAAGGGTGATGGTCATTCTTCTGTAGCTGCTTCCTGCTGGTTACGGGCAGTAGTCCCTGCCTTACGGGGTGTGAAACTCGCTGGCTATTCTATTGAGTTTGAGGGAAGGTAGGTCTGGCACCATGGTTGGAACTTGCATGAAGTCCCCACGTGACTAATAACTTAGAATGCCATTTCTTTTTATGGCTGAATAATATCCCATTGTATATATCACATTTTGGTTATCCATTCATCTATTGATGGGCACTTAGGTTGCTTTCACCTTTTGGCTATTGTGAATAATGATGTGATGCACAAATATCGGGTCAAATTCCTGCTTTCAGTTCTTTCAGGTAGATAACTAGAAATAGAATTGCTGGGTCATATGGTAATTCTTTGTTTAATTTTCTGAGGAACCACCAAACTGTTTTCCAAAGTGGCTGCACCATTTTATGTTCTCATCAACATATATAAGAAGGTTACTATTTCTCCACATCCTGGCCAACACTTGCATTTTTTTTTTTTTTTTTAATATTAGCCATCCTACAGGGTTTTAAGTGGTACCTCATTGTAGTTTTGATTTGCATTTCTCAAATGGCCAATGACGTTGAGCATCTTTTCATATGCTTATTGGCCATTTGTATTTCTTCTTTGGAGAAATGTGTATTCAAATTCTTGGCCCTGCGAAGTGGGTGGGGCTCAAGCCATTGAGTGCCTGCCTACCACATGGGATGTCCTGGGTTCGGTTCCTGGTACCTCCTAAAAAAAAAAAGAAGACAAGGAGACACAGAGAGTACACAACTAACAGACACAGAGAGCAGACAGTGAGTGCAAACAATGGGGGGGGGGAGATAGAAATAAATTAATAAATCTTTTTAAAAAATTCTTGGCTTTTTTCATTTTAAAAACAATTTATTAGACTATATCATTCATACATGAATATACATAATAAATGTATAGTAAAAATTGTGAACTTACAAAACAAACAGGGATAACACATCTTGGTCCATTTTATTTTATTTTATTTTATTTAGAGAAGTTGTGGGCTTACAAAATGGTCCACAGCTTACACTTAGTATATTTTTTTCCATACATGCCCTAATAGTAATTAGTTTTGTACATTTGTTATAGTTCATGAGAGAACATTGTCATATTCACACTGTTAACCACAGTCCATCTTCTACCACAAGGTTCACTGTGTTATACAGTCCCATGCCTTGTACATTCCATCCAAAGTGTACAGTCAGTGGCTCTCACTTTCATCACAGAGTTGTACAGTCATTGTCCCAAGATACCTTCAAAAGTTTTCCTTAGTCCAAAAGAAAAAATCCCATACTCCCCTATTATTGACGTTTTGTGTTGATACAGTACTCTGATGATGCAAGAATATTACAATATTGCTGTTAACTACATTCCATAAGTTACATTAATTGTATTTTTCCCATGCATCAATACTGCATTAGTCAGCCAAAGGGGTGCTGATGCAAAATACCAGAGATCTGTTGGCTTTTATAAAGGATATTGATTTGGGGTAGAAGCTTACAGTTACCAGCCATAAAGCATAAGTTACTTCCCTCACCAAAGTCTGTTGCCATGTATTGGAGCAAGATGACATTCAGCCATCCTCTTCCTCTTAAGGCTCCATGGTCCCAGCTTCTACCAATATCAGCTGTAGGCCATCAGTTTCTCTAGGCTTTGTCTCCCTCTCTGGGGCTCAGTTCTCTCCGGGTTCAGGCTTGCGTCTCTCCACAAGATCAGCTGAAGGCTATCAGGTGACCGGCTCTGCCTCCCTTGGGCTTGATTCTCTCCAGGCTCAGCTGCTCTGTTCCTCTGTGTGCTTACTTCCCCCGCTCCAGTGCAAAACTCCAACCTCCCTTCTCTGCAGTGCAGTTTCTCTGTGAGTCCCTGCCCACCAAGGGGGTAGGGGCTCAGCGTCCTACTGACGTGGCCCAATCAAATTCTTAATCATTATTTAATCAAGGAAAAGTAAAACCTCTGAATCCAATATACTCTAATATGCCCAGAAGAAAAGACAAGTTTACAAACATAATCCAATATTTCTTTTTGGAATTCATCAATCATATCAGACTGCTATAATTGTATTCTTACTACCTTGTAATAGTGACCTTGTTGTTCTAGTTCATAGAAGAACATTCTTGCATGGTACTATTAAAAACAGTCCTCATCCACCTCCAGGCTCACTACGTTGTTCAGTCCCTAGATCATTCTCTAGCTTTCTTTCCACTGACATTTACATACCTGGACTACCTCCTTTCAACCACAGTACCATTTATAAACCATCCATGTTAGTTATACTCACTATAATGTGTTACCATTAGCTTTATCCATTTCCACACTTTTACAGTCAAGCTAATTAAAAATTCTACATAAAGAATTAGTGGGAAGCAGCTGTGGCTCAATCAGTTGGGCTCCTGTCCACCATATGGGAGGCCCTGGGTTTGCATCCTGGGGCCTCCTTGGGAAGGCAAGCTGGCCCGCATGCCGTGGAGAGCTGACGGCCCATGCACTGTGGAGAGCTGGCACGGCAAGATGACGCAACAAAGGGAGACAAGCAGATACAGAAAAAATACGCAGTGAATGGACACAGAGAAGAGACAGCAAAGAAAGGAACAAGCCACAAGGGGGGAATAAACCAATCAATCAATCAATCAATCTTTAAAAAAAAAGTGTTCCTACTTGAATGAAAATTAAAAAAAAAAAGAATTAGTACCCCTTCTTAGCCCTCATCCTATCTCATAGTATACTATACTATACTATAGGTTTTAACTCTATATGTTTATTCTTCATTTTTATTTTATATTAGTGAAACTATACAATATTTGTCCTTTTGTTTCTGGCTTATTTCACTTAGCATAATGTCTTCAAGGTTCATCCGTGTTATCATATGTATCCCAATTTCATTTCTTCTTACAGCAGCATAGTATTCCATCATCCATATACACCACATTTTGTTTATTCATTCATTGGTTGATGGACACTTAGATTGCTTCTATCTTTTGGCAATTGTGAATAATGCCACTACAAACATTGGTATGCAGATGTTTTTTTTCAGTTTCAAACTATTTTCAGTTCTTCTGGATATATTCCTAGTAGAGGGATTGCGAGATCATATGGCAATTCTATATTTAGCTTCCTGAGGATCTGCACCTTGGCCCATTATTAAATTGTGTTGTCTTTTGTAATTGAGTTGTAGGATTTTTTTTTTTTGGTATATTCTAGATCTTAAACCCTTATCAGATATATGGTTTCCAAATATTTTCTCCTATTCTGTAAGCTGCCTTATAATTTTCTATTAAGGAAGTCCTTTCATGCACAAAAATTTTAAACTTTGATGGTGTCCATTTTATCTATTTTTTTCTTTTTTTGCTCATGCTTTTGTCATTAAAACTAAAAATCTGTTGCCTATTATAAGGTTCTGAAGGTATTTTCATTTTCTTGCAAGAGTTTTGTAATATTAGCTCTCAAATTTAGATCATTGGTCTATTTTGAATTAATTTGTGTGTATGGTTAGAGGTAGGGGTGCACACTCATTTTTTAACATACAGATTTCCAGTTGTCCCACCATTTGTTGAAGACACTATTCTTTCCCTATTGATTGGAATCGGTGCCCTTGTTGGAAATTAACTGGCTACAGTTGTATAATTTGTCTCTGGACTAAATTCTGTTTCGCTGATCTATATTTCTATCCTTATGTCAGTAGCACAGTTTTAATTCCTGAAGCTTGGTAGTAAGTTTGAAATCAGGAAATGTGAGTTCTCCAACTTTTTCTTTTTCAAGATGGATTTGGCTATGGGGCTTCATGCAAAAGGATCAGATTTTTCATTTCTACCAAAAAAAAAAAAGATACTAGAATTTTTATAGGATTATATCAAATTTGTAGATCTCTATAGGAGGTACTGACATCTTAACAATATCAAGTCTTCCAATCCATGAACATGGGCTCTTTCAATTTATTTAGGTCTTCTTTAATTTCTTTCAAAAAGTACCTTATAGTTTTCAATATACAAGTACTTCATCTCCTTCATTAAATTTATTCCTAGGCACTCCCTCCCTCTTACCTGGCCACTGTTTTATTGCTTCCACCATGAAATCCCTCTGAGTGCCAGATTTGGGAAGAATGTCTTTCCAGTGCCCCCATCATTCTCATTCTGCTGTCACCCCCATTGGTGCACTTCCATGTTATTGTCTAACTCCCTTTTAATCCAAATAGACTGTGGGTTCCAGAGCCCACAGCTTGTTTTGTAGTTGTATCCCCAGTGTATTCCAAGTTCCCAGCATGTAGTAGATGTTAAATAAAAATGTTAACGAATGCATAAAACATAAGCTGAGGGACCAGATGTGACTCAAGTTCTTGAACATCCACCTCCCACATGGGAAGTACTGGGTTTGGTTCCTAGTGCCTCCTAGCAAAAAGCCAACTTAAGGGAGGTGATGTGGCTCAGCATTTGAGCACCCACATACAGGGTCCCGGGTTCAATCTCTGGTCCCGGTACCTAAAAAAACAAAAAAGCTGAAAACAGAACTGCAATGTAGGATATGCAGCGCTGAATATCCAAGAATAATGGGACGATCCAGGAACCCTGTTGTGGGAAACTGACTTATCTATTTATTGCTTCCTGTTATTGTAGGTGACATTATAATTGCTTCCTGTTATTGTAAATGTTACCTTATCATAGATGTTGCAGTTGCTTCCTACGATTGTAAAAGATGTTGCAAGTTGCTTCCTGCTATTGTAGAAGATGTTACAAGTTGCTTCCTGCTATTGTAGAAGATGTTGCAAGTTGCTGCCTGTAGCAAACAGCTGTTTATTAGCTTTCAAATAAATACAATGTGGAAACTAGGGTTGAGGCTCCTAGTTTCAAAAGCTGTGAAGTCCCCTGGTCCCATCTTTGTTTCTTCTCTTGTGTCTTTCTTTCTGTCCTTTTATTTCTTCAGTTCTGCATCGCCTTCCCTTCATGCAGACCTATTACTGAGCTGGTCTCAGCAACTGGCACCTGAACAGGGACCCAAAGGGAAGAAGAGCTTCAAGCTAAAAGGTTTTGTCACGGTGCAGAGCCCCAAGTGGTTTACAAGGCCTTCCAAGTCCTTGGTGAGTAAGGACACCCTCGGGTTTTCTAGCAGGGTTACGATGGGAAATGGAGACTGTTATGTCTGTCTCCTTGATCAACTCCTCAAGGCAGGAGGGGCCGAGGCCAACGAGTCTCATATTTAGAACCCTTAGAGATTACAGAAAAATATTTCTCATAGTCCCCAGCAATAGGAAGGTTAGGATTAGGACATTAGGAAAGAGTAGGAAAAAAGAGTTAAAAATTTTACATGTACGAGGTGTTTTGCTCCCTGGTACTTTGGCCCACTTGGATTATTACTAAATCTGTTTTGATACTAAATCTAAAGTTGTTTTGCCTTCAACTCCTTCATTAAGTGACTTTAGAAAGTCATCCCCCCTCCCCCTCCCCCGCTGACACCTCCTCCCCCTCCTATGCCTGGAGATGCTCAGCCAAAATTGTCAGCTTTACAACAGGGCATCTTGCAGACTAGAACAGAGGAAATCATGTTGAATCACTTGTGCAAGGGAAGGTTAACTCACAAATATAATGTCCTATACAGGCAAAAGAGCTAAATAAGGCCCTTGTTAGTGAAATCATGGATCGTAAGAAAACTCTGTTTAAGTGTTGACTAAGATAAGGAAAATATTCTGGCAGCAGCTGTGCAAACACCTTGTTGCCTAAATGATAATGCAGCTGTGGGCTAGTGGGGGGCTAACAGAATTAAACCTCTGGAAAAGGAGGAAAACATGGCAACATTGGTGTTCTGTTTTGTTTCCATGTTGATTCTGATTGGGCCTATTTAACCAAGTTAATAAAATTAGTACAAAATTTTTATCAAGGTGTTAAAAGAAATTTTTGGTGTTGAATCAATAGCTTACTCCTGAACTTCCAAGTCTCAGTGTAGTCTTAAACAGTAGTAATCCAAAAAATGTGTATTGTCTTTCTAAACTGCTAAATAAGAGCTTAACTGCATTTATGCTGTTCAAATTATCCTGATTGCTCATTACTAATAAAAATGTTTCCAAGAACAAGCTTGCATGTTACAGGCAACATAGGTTCCAGAAGAGATCTTAAAAGCAGTAAAGTATAAGATGTGAAATGATGGAGGGCTTGGAAACAGCTGTATGAAAAGAGTAAGAATTATGGGTCAAATTAGTAGCTTTATTTTTCTGTTGATGTGTTGTAATTGTTTTGTGTTTATCTGTTTATCGGTTTGTTCAATGTCAGTGTGTGTGTGGTAATTGTTTCAGTGTGTGTTGTAATGGTTTTTGTGATTGTTCGTTGTCAATGTATATTTTGATACCCCTAGATGGTGATATAAATAAAGAAAAATTTCTAAAAGAGCTCTATTCAAATGGCCAAAAATTAAATAGGTGCTTATATTAATACATACTTTTAAATGTTAATAAGACCTCTACAATGATAAAAATTATAAATCTTGGGAAACGGACTTTGGCCCAGTGGTTAGGGCGTCCGTCTACCACATGGGAGGCCCACGGTTCAAGCCCCCGGCCTCCTTGACCCGCTTGGAGCTGGCCCATGTGCAGTGCTGATGCGCGCAAGGAGTGCCGTGCCACACAGGGGTGTCCCCCGCGTAGGGGAGCCCCACGCGCAAGGAGTGCACCCATAAGGAGAGCCGCCCAGCGCGAAGGAGGGAGCAGCCTGCCGAGGAATGGTGCCGCCCACACTTCCCGTGCCGCTGACGACAACAGAAGCGGACAAAGAAACAAGACGCAGCAAAAAGACACAGAAAAACAGACAACCGGGGGAGGGGAGGGGAATTAAAATAAATAAAAATAAATCTTTAAAAAAAAAAAAAAGTTACTATTATAAAAAAAAAAATTATAAATCTTGATTAACAAAATGACTGTAAGTCTCTTCATAAAGAATAGCTCCTGCCCAAATTGAAATGAATATTTTTCTTCACAGGATAAAATGAAGGATGTAAAACTTAAATGAATATTTAAAAAGGTAAAAAGTTTGTGGGAGTGCTGAATGAAATTTGATGTCTGTTAAAAAAAAAAGTAAAAGTATGTTTTGTCCTAAAAGAAGATGGCTAGTTTTCATAAAATCAAAATGGAAATATGCAGGACAAAACTTGAATGCATATAGCAAGTTTGTGGGAAACTGGCTTTCCTATTTGTTGCTTCCTGTTATTGTAGATAATATTGCAATTGCTTCCTATTATTGTAAATGTTACCTTATTGTAGATGTTGCAGTTGCTTCCTGCTATTGTAAAAGATGTTGCAAGTTGCTTCCTGCTATTGTACAAGATGTTGCAAGTTGCTGCCTGTAGCAAACAGCTGCTCATTAGCTTTCAAATAAATAGGATGTGGAAACTAGGGTTGAGGCTCCTAGTTTCAAAAGCTGTGAAGTCCCCGGTCCCATTTTTGTTTCCTTCTTGTGTCTTTCTTTCTGTCCTTTTATTTCTTCAGTTCTGCGTCGCCTTCCCTCCATGCAGACCTATTGCTGAGCTGGTCTCAGCAGAACCCCTTTCTGGGAATTGGATAAAAGGTGACTCTTTCTAAGAACAGATGCCACCCCAAACTAGGGCACAGTGCTTGGTGAGCAAAGTGTGAACTCTGAGTTTTATTCCTCACTGGCCACTTCATTCAGGTATTCTTGTGCAGTGAACAACCTGCCCAACCAAATACATCAGACCTAGATTTTTTTGTTCCAGTGGTTCTCAACTCTGGCCCTACGTTGGAAAACTTTTTTTTTTTTTAAATACCCATGTCCAGGTCCCAATGTAAGAAATTTGGATTGAATTGTTTTTGGGGGACTGGTTTATTTTAAATCTCCCCAGGTATTACAGTGTATAGCCTGGGTGGAGAAGTACAGCTTTAGACTTAACTGCTGTGAAAATCTCAAACTAGGCTCTATTGCAGACACGTGCTTGCCTCATATAGGCTAGTATTGACATGCTAATAGGATTCATATCACTGGAAAAATACTAATTCCAGTGGCAACCACTGGCATTTCTAGATTTAAAGGAGCCTTTAAAGGCCTTTACCACCACCCCCAGATGTCCAGACAGGCCCCTGACCTGTCCCATAACAGGCAGCTGAACCACTAACCTGGAATTGAACTCAAGATTGGGAGCAGTTCTGAAGTAAAGTCCTTGCTTAGTCCAAACCTGGCTGTGTGACCTAGGGAAAGTTAATTAACAATTCCCTGATTCAGTTACCTTGGTTATAAAATTAAGCTAATTGTAAGGAAATATTTGCCAGAAATATCACAAGATTTAATGAGCAAATAATTGGAAAGTACTCCATAAATATAAATTATCATGCATTATTACTATTAAATAACTTCATTGTGCAAAATTCCATGGAAATCTTGAGGAAAAAAATTCCCCTGTGATTTTGACCATGTGGTTAGGAAGCTGCTTGGATAGCTCTTGAGATTCTGTGAAACAATTTCCCCTATTTTTCCAATAAATTACTTTTTCTTCCCCTAAAGCCTGCCAGAGCTGGTTTTTGTTACTTGTAAATAGAAAGGATTTTAACTAGTGCAGTAAGCCAGTGGAGCATTTCTCAAATTGTATTCTGTGGAATGCTGTACTTAAAATGTTAAGAGTGTTTCATACACAACCTAATACTTAACATTTTTTATTTTAAAATTCTGAAGTGGCATTCATAGTAAGAACTATGTTAAACATGCATATAGTTTTATTTATTTATTCCCACCCCCTTGCTGCTTGCACTCGCTGTCTGCTCTGTGTCCATTCGCTGTGTGTTCTTCTGTGTCTGCTTGTTTTCGTTTTGTTGTATTGCTGCGCCAGCTTTCCGTGGTGCGGGCCAGCTTGCCCCCGGAATCAAACCTGAGGCCTCTCCAATGGTAGACACTTGAGCCACATTGACTTCCCCCAAAACAGACTTTAAATGTAAAAAAGTTGAGATTCAGAAGGCAATTATATATTAATAAAAGGGACAATCCATCTGGAAAAAAGGAGTCATAAATAAATCTTAAAAATAGGTTGTTGGATCCCACCCAGTTTCAGTTGGTCTTTGGTGGAGCGGGAGAATTTGCATTTCTGAAAATCTCCCAGGTGATGCTGATGCTGCTGACTTATGGATAATTTGAAAACCATTGTTTTAGTGTTTCCCAAATTTTCCTGAGGCCAAGAATACCCTGGAGTGCTTTTGGGTCCCCTTAATGCCTGTGGTATCTGTCTGATGGTTACTGGTTCAGAACACATAAATGACTTTAGGATTTTAATATTTATTTGTGATATTGGTAAATATTTATAGCCTGCTTTTATTGCTTTATGGAAAAACTAACCACAGGTATGATATAACAAAAAGACCATGAGTTACCATTTTCATGTTTAGGTATTCTTAAATTAGGCTGCTCCAAAAAGAATTCATTTTTATCATTTTAAGAACTCAAGCTTATGACTGTTCATCTTCACTTCAAAGTTTCAACTTTTTGCTTGCTTTATTCAGTATCAGACTGATTTTTATTTAAATAAAATACATGATGAGTAGATACTACACCACTTTTCAGGGAACCAAGGGAATTGTTGATTAAAAGTCATAAAAACATTATCATCTACAAACTTAAGTCACAAAAATGAATTTTTTGGTTACACAAAAATGCAAAATGTTTTATCTTGTTATAATTTGTTCCTAATCTAATTTAAAAATTTTTCGAATTTTGTACTGCTGTAAAGTTAAAAAAAAAAAAAAAAAAAAAAGCACGCAATCTAGATGATCATTTAATGCTCTGCCATCTTTGAATTCACTTCGTGGCCGGCCACTTGGATCCCAGCACTTATACCTCAGGAACATATATTAACCTTCCATCAGCAACACTGTAATTCAAAGTGTTCTATTTCATGGGAAAGTTAAGTTTGGGAAACAGTCATCTAGTGTCTTGTCTGCATGAAACAGGGTCAGTGACTTCTCCAAGCTTTTATTATTCTAAAGACCTTTTGAGGAATACAGGTTTGCAACAAATGACTCATCACAACTCTTGGGCAAATGATATCTTAACTGGTGAACTGAAAATGTTTTGGTAATGGCCCAAATGTCAACTCAAGTTTTTCTGCCTAGAGAAGTTATATATCTGGTTTGCAAAATTTAGTTAGACCAGGGTGGTACATGGGAATCTTGTGTTTTATGCATGATTATTCTGTAAACCCACAAATTCTCTAATGAAGAAAGAAACTGCTGCCCCCTCCCCCCCAAATCTAATATGAATCATGAGCACACTTGGCAAAGCAAAACCTAAGAAATAATTCTGAGTGCTATTGGCAGACTTGGATTAGGAGTCAGTAAAACTGGACACAAGTCTCAACTCCTTCACAATGAGTGTAGGCAATACATGATTTCTAACTTCAGTTCTCTTCATCTGCAAAATTAGAACAATTCATTAGGTCATTATGTTCATTAGGTCACATGAAGAGTTCTCTAAATCATTTTATAAATGCAAAATGGTGTTATTACTGATGGTGCCTTGAATTGCATCTTTTAAAGCTATCATCCCCGTTCTCCAGGCTGCTCCTGACCTTTATGCCTTGAATTGGAATGCTTCCTTGAAGAATCCAATCTGGGGCTGGACTGGAGGTTCTTTCTTTGTGTCACACCTTCTCACCCCACACACTATATTGACCTTCCATAGCATTTATCACACTGTGCTTCAATTGTCTATGAAGTCCCTGCTTCTGGGTCCCTGCCTGATTCATTTTAGCAGTCCAGCAATGTTTGTCTCCTTACCTTACCCCAAATGGTAGAAGAAGGCATCAGACATGGGTCACTGGTTGACAATTTATTATAATCTATTGGCAGCACACAGACCAATATTAATTAAACAATAACTATGCCCATTAGAAGTGGACAATGATTATGTAGCCATTCTCTTGTTAATGGTGTGCATTTAATCATCATGGTTTAGTTTCTTGATCTTCTGCTTGTGCCGTTCGATTTCTTTCTGCAGACGCTCAATCTCTTTCTTAGAATAAACGATCTCATCTTCATGGTGTTTCTTCAAGGCTGCCAGTTGTTTTCTAGTCTGCTCTCTACAAGGACACAGTAGCTCTGGATTTAATCCCAGTCCTTTACCCCAAAGAGATCTCTGAGCATAACATGCAATTCTTAAAGCCAACATCAGAAGTCCCAATCCCCTGAGAGTCTGGTTGTTCATCCTATCCTTTCCCCTACCCTGCTACTGAAAGAATACTCCATTTTAAGATGAATCCATCCTGAGGAGATGACCAAATGATTCCATTTTCCTGCTGTTAATGCCTGAATCCCATCAGTGGAGAGCTATTCCTTGCAGACTCCTCTTTAGAGAATGAAACTCCAGAGAGGTGTAGAAAGTTCCCAACACCTTACCAGAGGTACAGCTGGGAGAACCAGAGTCCATTGGAGGGCAATGTGGCTAAAGGACAAATATTTATCTTCTATCCCAATTTTGTCTAGGTTTCTTTTGCCTAGAAAATGGGTGGCCCACTAAAGGCAAAAAGAAGGAAAAAAGAAGCTAGGGATATCTTGCCTGGGTAGTACTGGGCAGTCCAATTTAGGACTCAAAAGGGAGTATATTAAAATCTTGTTTTGGCCACATTTGAACTGGTTTCTTAACTGTAAATGTTAGACAATTTTCTAAGGGCAGGACCTTGGACTTCTGGTATGGCAGGTACCCTGGTGATAACCCTTAAGACTGAGCAAGAGAGGGCTTAAAGGAAGAGATATAGGCCAAAGGAGAAGCAGAAGCAAGATTGGTTCTGCACTCCTCCCCAGTGTGAAGAGAAGTCAGTTAAAGATAATATAGGGTTGGAAAAGGGAGTCGATAGGCCCAGCCCACTCCTTACTCTTTAGAGGGAGAGGGAAATCTACAGTCCAGGATCTGGGCTGGACTAGACTGGACAAAAGTCTCCAAGAGAGGGTGGAGTCCAACTAAGATCAGGCGCCCCAGCTGACCCGCACAGTATAGAAGTGGAGACGCGTTGGGATTTGGGAGGGGCAAAGTCAGGGAATCCGTGTGAGGTTTGCAAAGCTAAGACCTGCAGGGTGAAGTGGGGGAAGGAAGAGCAGAAGAAGAGAACGTATAGGGGCTGAAAGGTGGGCGAGAGAGAATCAGGTTCAGAGGGTCTGCAAGTATTGGACAGTCAGATCTAGATACAGAGACGAATCCGTGGGTGTTTCGAACCCGCGGAAATATCCACAGGAGGGGATGGTAAAGGATACAAGGGAGTTTCGGTCGTGGGTTGAGAGAGCTCCGCAGGTGGAAATGGCTTTGGTTTGGGGACGCCCTCTAAGTGGCAACGGTGGGCACCTAAAGTGTTGGGGTCCCGGGAATTCTACTGGGGGGTTGGGCGCCCCGTAGGGATGACGGGGCGATTGGAAATTGAAGACGGACTGGAAAGCCCTAGGAGATGAAGAACTGGACTCGGGACCCCGTGGGCCTCACCGGAAGTATCGCTCCTCTTCTGCCGCCTCTCTTTTTCCGAAGGCCCCACCGGCCTCCCGAACTGAGCCAGCGCTTCCGTGGACTTGGTCGGACTACGGAGAGATCGAGACAGCGGTCAGAGTGCGGCGGGGCAGCCCCGAACCGCGCTCAGGGCTGGGGCAGCGAACGCTGCCGCCGGGGTACCTGGTCCGAGCCGAAGCTTCGGCCTTGCATGGCCCTTACGCCCCACACGCCGAGCCGCATACGCGAACCCAAGGTCGAGACTGCCATTGCTGCTCACGTCGCACCTCGCGCGTCACTGGCTCTGCCGACTCACCAACGGCGCCGGGAGCCCAACAGCCAATCTTCCCGAGGGAGGGCGGGGACGAGCGGGGGCAGCCAATCCCGAGGCGAGGGGGCGGGGCTGCTGGGGCTCGCCGCGAATCGCCAGCGAGAGGCGGGCCCATTCTCAGCTAAGCCCAGGAAAAGCTCAGCTGCCTGAGGACGGGGGAGTAACGACGGAGTGTGGTTTTCTGTGTGGTCGGGGGAGTGGTAAAAAGAGCTTTAGGAGCTGAGATTTTGACTATTGGACCAAGCAGAATGACCCATGGCGTCCACCCCCACCCCACGATTCCAATCCTAGTTATTATTATTAAAATTCCAAAGGAAACCTTCCTGTACCTGGATAATATAAGGCGTTGGGGGCTTAGTCCGGGAGGCTGAACTCCAGGGAATTTGAGCCCAGGATGCCCCGATTTAGTTAGTGCTGGAAAGGAGTCATATGCAGATCTCATGTTTATCTTTTAAGAGGTGTCAATGTTCTTTTGTTGTATTGACATTGCACTCTCAAGTCTCAGTTTAAAGGTCAACTTCTCAGAGAAACCTTCCCTGCCTCTTTACTTAAAGAAGCTCCTTAAGTCATTCTATCATCTCTCTCTCTTTTGTTCTGTCTCTTTGCACTTTCCATCTTCTGAAATTAGCAGGGCTTTGTTTAAGTAAGTCCTGAATTAATATTTGAAGAATGTATTGATATGTTGCTGAATGAGTTTGATAACTGTACCTTTGAAATGCGGTGCAATGTAGTGGAAAGAGTTATAAGTAAGAGTCTAGTAGAGGTTTTGTCTTGGCCCTTTTGGTCATTTGGAACTAAACATGTTCTAAACCTTATCCATTCATGTGGATGTGAATCCATTGTAAGTAGAATGGTTCTGTTAAGGAGTAGTCCACCTCAGCCAGAATAGGTCTTAATCCTGTTACTGGAGTCCTTTATTAGCAGAATGAAATTCAGAAACAGAGAAAGTTTCTGGAAATGAGAGCTGAAGGGAAGCAAGAAACTGAAGAACAATGGAACCCAGAAGAGAATGGAGAGGCCTGGAGAGGCTGCCATGTATATTGCCATGTGACGGAGAAGCCCAGGACCAAGGATCACAGAGGCAGCCCCAGAACACCACAGTCTTTGAGGAGAAAGCATCACCTCGGTGATGTCTTAATTTGGACTTTTTCCCACCCTCAAAACCGTGAGCCAATAAATTCCCATTTTTTAAGCCAACATTTCATGGTATTTGCTTGAACAACCAAGGAAACTAACACAGTCCTCCTTTATCCAGCCAGCAAATGTGGAAAAGACAATTGTCATCTCTACCTTCATAAAATTTATAGCCCTTGTCTCTTTTGGGGCCCAGTTTCTACTCCTTTGGATGCAAGGGTTGAGCCAAATTATCTATTTAATATGATAAAATATGTGATTATAAAAATATCATCTTTGCTTTCTATGAAATAGTAGTACAACTGGTTTTATTGATCATCTTTTAGTTGGAAAAATACCAACGCTGGTTTGTATGATTTAAATGGAATGTAATGCCTTCAGGGCACGTTTTCAAATGTTCATTGCAGAAAAGTTGGAAAACAGATAAAAGCAGATCAATGGAAATAACTATCACTTATAAGCCCATTACCTAGTGATACTAATGGTGTATGTACTTCTGGGTGACTTTTTTTATTTTTATTTTTATTTTTTTAAAGATTTATTTTTATTTTATTTAATTCCCCTCCCCTCCACCGGTTGTCTGTTTTCTGTGTCTTTTTGCTGCGTCTTGTTTCTTTGTCTGCTTCTGTTGTCATCAGCGGCACGGGAAGCATGGGCGGCGCCATTCCTCGGCAGGCTGCTCCCTCCTTCGCGCTGGGCGGCTCTCCTTATGGGTGCACTCCTTGCGCGTGGGGCTCCCCTACGCCGGGGACACCCCTGTGTGGCACGGCACTCCTTGCGCGCATCAGAACTGCGCATGGGCCAGCTCCACGCGGGTCAAGGAGGCCCGGGGCTTGAACCGCGGGCCTCCCATGTGGTAGACGGACGCCCTAACCACTGGGCCAAAGTCCGTTTCCCTGGGTGACTTTTAAATACCATTCCAGTTTCAAAAACTTTCTAAAAAGTTCTCAGATTTTGCTATTTGTAGGTCATTTCCTAGACTGAGTGTCTAGGGGAGGGTCTTGTTGAGCTTGTGCAAAATGTCCAACTAGGCACTAGGATGGATATAATTAAAGTATATATCAAGGATTGAAATTGGAACACTCCTACATTGCTGAATGTAAAATAGTTCAGCTGCTGTGGAAAACAGTTTGATGGTTTCTCAAAAAGTTAAACAGAGAATGACTATATGACTCAGCAATTTCAATCCTAGTTATATACCCCCAAAACTGAAAGCTGGGACTCAGGTGTTTGTATACCAATATTTATTGCAGCATTGTTCGCAATAGCCAGAAGATGGAAACAACCCAAATGTCCACCAGCAGGTGAATGAATAAGCAAATAGTCGTATATATAGATACAATAGAATATTACTCTGCCATAAGAAGGAATGAAGTTCTGATACATTGTACACCATGGATGAACCTTGAAAACCTTATATGAAGTAGCCAGCCAGAAAATGACAAATATTGTGTGATTCCACTTGTATGAGGTCTCTAGAATAGGCAGATTCATAGAGTCAGAAAGCAGATTGGTGGTGGACAGGGCTGGGGAAAGGGGAGAATGGAGAGTAATATTTAACGGCACCAGGTGAGGAAAATGTTTTGGAACTAGCTAGAGGTGGTGGTTACACAATATTGTGACTATACTAAAAGCAACTGAATTGCTCACTGTAAATGGTTAATATGAATTCCAGTTCAATTAAAAAATAGTCCACCTAGGTCAGCAGCATGCAGCGGGCATGCCAGCTTTTTAAGGGTCCCGCTGAAGCAAGGCGGAGCTAGAGAGGCGGACCCTTCAGAACCACGTGAGCTGGCGCCTGCGCAGAAGGGTCACGTGGTGGCCAGGCAGGAGAAATGGCGGCTTCAGGAGAGAGCGGGGCTTCGGGCGGCGGAGGTGGCACGGAGGAAGCGTTTATGACCTTTTATAGTGAGGTGAGCACAGGGTCGAGGAATAATGGTGCCAGGGCAACCCTGCCCAGGATCTTCCTCCCGGCGGCGAGGACGGGCTGTCTGGCCGTTGGGCGGTTCGTAGCGCCCGGCCTTGTGTCGGAGGGCGGCGGGGGCTGTGATGGGTGCCTCTCTCCGTGATAGTTGTTGGGGAAGACCAGAGGCCACGAAAGAAGTACCGGGGCCCGACGAAAGGAGGGAGACGGCGATGAGGAGGGAGACAGCGAATGTGGCCAACGAAGTGCCTGGCGCGTGCAAAGTTTCCCAAGTCCCGGGAGTCGGGGGCCGCAGAGGCTGGGCCTTTCTGGGGGTGACTTAGCCGCCTTAGCTCCCATTTTCATTCTCAACAGAAGCGCTCTCTTCTCTCAGTCTTCATAATGTGTTTTATGAGTGGTTATTTCTGCCATTCACGAGCGTGTCAGTAGGTCGCTATTTTACCGGCGACGAACCTGAGGTTCGGGGAAGCCTAGTAATTTTGTGTCTTACAGCAGATGACAACTTGGTATCCTGTTAGGACTGGAGGCCTGATCTGAGCCTTGCTCTCTATCCCGTGTCCATTACCTAGTATATATTTGTTGAGGAAGTCGGGACCTATTTAAATTGGCATGGATTTGAGGAATGGAGTTGCTCCCTACCAGGTTGTGAGGTATTCAAAGTTAAGGACCATGCCACATTCCTTTCATATCTCTGACATTTGTAATAGTCTCTTCTACCTAGTAAGTACTCCAAAGTAGTGAATTTTAAAATGGAAATTAGCCCATTCTTTACAGTCTGTCCTTTTGAAGTGCTTAATTTACCTGAAATGGTTGATGCCCTGGTACAAAGATTTATTGGCCCCTAATAAATGCTTAGCAATTATAGTGGAACTTGTTTCACTTAACATTTCTTTGTTTGTTTTTAAATACAACAACATGGTTTGTGTAAACTGGATGGGAGAAAGTACTTATGGGAAGATCTTTGATCATTCAACCAATGTTTATTGAGCACCTGACATTTACTCGATACAATTTAGACATTTACTTGATACAATTTCCCTGTTGTAGTGAACAACAGGGAAAACAATCCTTGTCTTCATAGAGCTTGCAGTCTGTAGATGATAAACAATAAACAGATACCCAAAATGCTGTCAGGTAGTGATAAGTGCTATGAGGAAAAATACATCTTGGGAAGAGAGTAGAATATGTGAGGATTGGTCAGAAAGAGTTAAGAGGGCAGGTGCTGAGTAGGAATGGCATTTTATACTACTCGAAATTATTTCCAACTTCATTTTGGCCATAGGAATAAAGATGGTATATAATATACCAGAGATTGATTCCAACACTGACCAAGGCATGAAGGTTGTTTTTCTGGAACTTCCCTTGTGTTTATTTTCCTTGGCATTGTCTTCCCATCAGGAATTCTTATAACTCTATGTTGGGTAGACAGAGTTAATTGCTCCCTCCAATATCATTTCTTTACATGTTGTTTTTAGTACATATTTTAATGTACTTGTATTTTTCCTTAAAATAAAAAGATATAAGTAAGTGTAGGTACACAGAAGTACATCTTCCATCGTTAAACTGGAAGCTCCTGAAAGGTGGGGACTACAACTTATATATCTTTTTTAAATTTAGGTTAATTTTATTTTTATTTATTTATTTCTTCCCCCTCCCCCTCTTGTTTTTGTGCTTGCTGTCTGCTCTCGGTTCATCTTTTTTTAGGAGGCACTGGGAACTGAACCCAGGACCTCCCATGTGGGAGGGAGGCACCCAGTCATTTGAGCCACCTCCGCTCCCTGCTTAACTTATTTATCTTGATGCCTGCTCAGGAGTTAAACTGCTTGGGTTAAAATTCTGGTTTACAAGATGGTTAATTGGGAACAAAGTTAAGCTCTCTAAGCTTCTGTTTTCTCATCTATGAAATGGACATAAATAGTACAATGTGAGGTTAGTTGAGAGGCATCAATACATGTTAAGTATTTACAACATTAAAATAAAAAAAAAAAAGTTATAAGTATTTCTCAAGATGTTTAGCAAAATATCTTGTATTGGTAGACACACAAATAAATGATTGTTGAACAGGTGAATGAGTAATGTGTTAAGATAGACAATTCAGGGATTATTATTTACTAATGAAGTTTTTATCCTCTTTATTTTAGGTAAAACAAATAGAGAAGCGAGATTCGGTTCTAACATCCAAAAATCAGATTGAAAGATTGACCCGTCCTGGTTCCTCTTACTTCAATTTGAATCCATTTGAGGTGAGCTGGTTGATTTTGCTGTGGCCTTTGTGCTTGGGTGCTATATATATATATATCTGCAGACAATGTTACATCAGAACACACCTTAGTTGTTAGAGTTGCGAAAAGCGGTGGAATAAAGGGATAGGATATGTGTAGTATGGAGGTTGTCTTTGAACTTGGGTGGTTTTATTGTAAGTGTAGCTTGAAAGGCAGTTAAATAGTAAGGAAAATGTGAAGGTCTTTGCCCTGTTGGATATTCACCATTATCTTTTAGCAACCCAAATATACTTGGATTTTTCCCGAAATATGGAGGTGTAGCTAGACCCTAATAAATTTAGGATCCTTAGTTTAAATTATTTGTTAAGACTTGTCTGTTTTTTAAAGACTTATTTTTCACAAAATTTTCATTTTGAAACAATCTCAGATTTAGAGAAAAGTTTCAAGGACAGTGAAGACTTTTTTTCTTGAACTATTTGAGAGTAAGTTGTCAGCATGATGATGCCCTATTACCCAGAAATACTTTAGTGTGTTTTCCCCACAAACAAGAACATTCTCCTACAGAACCGCAATACAGTGTAACTAACAAAATCAGGAAGTAATCATTGGTACATTGTTGCTGTCTGGTCTTCATACCCCATTCAAATATTACAAATTATAACCTTTATTGCAAAAGGATCCAGTCTAGAATCTCCTGTTAAATTTAGTTATCATGTCTCTTTATAGTCTCTTTCAGTCTGGAACAGTTTCTCAGTCTTTCCTAGACTGTCATGATTTTGATACTTCTGAAGATTACAGGCCAGTTATTTTGTAGAATGCCTCACAGTTTGGGTTTGTCTGATGTTTTCCTCATATTAGATTGAGTTTATGCATCATTGGCAAAAATATCACAGAAGTGATGCTGCTTTCTTTTTGCAACCTATAAGGTGGTACTTGATTTTGATTTATCTCATTACTGATGATGTTAATGTGATCACTTTTAACTGAAAAGGTGTCTTCAAGTTTTCTCTATAAAGTTACTTTTTCCTCCCTTTCTTGATTAATAAGTATTTTATGGGGATATACTTTGAGACTGTGTAAATATCCTGTTCCTCATCAAAATTTCTATTTATTTATTTATTTGTCAATATTGAGTCATGGTTTCCTCTTCTAATCATTGAGTTATAATTCATCATTATTTATTTTGATGCTCAAATTGTCCCAAAATTTGTTCAGTAGGCTGATTTTCAAGCTAGCACCTGTGTTTTTCTGACATGCTTTCATTAGTCTTTGAATACTAGTTACTCTTGTACTTATTTAGTGGGGAGTAATATAGGATCAATTTTGTACTTCCTCTTACCCATTTTGGAGCTAACCATTTCATCAAGAAGCCTTGGTTCTTTCTTTTCTTTTCCTTTTTTTTTTTAAGGAGGTACTGGGGATTGAACCAAGGACTTTGTATATGGGAAGCAGGCACTCAACCACTTGAGCTACATCTACTCCCTGCCCTTGGTTCTTTTTAGAGAAGATTTGGGTGCTTTTGAGATGTCACTACCTCCAGGTCTTAGTAGTAATTACTGCTAAGGGGAGAGACAGAGTGTGTCTGTGTGTGTGTGTATATGCGTACATTTACATCCAATTTCAATTCACCATTACAGGATTTATTCTTGTTTTTTTCCTTTCCATGTTTGTAACTCCTTTCACTGAGAGTGAGAAATCTAACTCCTTGTATCTTTTTTTTTCTTTTGTTATTATTTGTTTTTATCTGTATTTAATATATTTATTTCCTTGATTGATCCTCCTTTATGCAACTCATTGCCCATGGTACTCCTTCCTCTGTGTGAATGCCCTCCTCACCCTTTTTTTCTGACAACCCATACCACGCTACGCCACTGTGCAGAAATCCTTCTGACTACATTTGGGCTCAAAACTCCCATGCCTTCTCTCTGCCCCGTGGATAACTCTCCTCACCCTTCTTGTGCTCCTGCATCCCACATTGATTCTACCAAGTAAGTACCCTCCTTATCCTGCTCTGGCTTTGATAACTCTATATCAGGCTAGTTTCCTCCATGGGCACCCTCCTCATCCTGCTTGGCTTCTGATTCCATATTCCAGGTCCTTCCCTTGTGTGGAAGGAGGCCCTCTTCACTATGCTTAGGTTCCAACTCCCTATGTCAGGCCATACATCCTCACAAGTGCTCTCTCCACCTTGCTTAGGCTCCAACATCTTGTGTTGGGCTACCTTCCTACATGAGGGCCTTCTTCACCATGCTTAGGTTCTCACACCTACACCTATGGTAGGCCATCACTTTGTGGGGCTGTCCTTCTTGCCTTGCTTGGACTCTGTATCTTGTGCCAGGCCCCCTTTCCTTGTGGACACCCTCCTCACCCTGTTGGTTTCCAAAACACCCTGTGCTGGGCTATACTTCCACTGGATTGCTTTTCTTATCCCTCATAGGCTCTGATACCCTACCCTGGTCTACCCTCCCATCTCCAGTGTTGACATCCACATCCTGCTTAGATTCTAATACCCTATGCCAGGGTACCTGTCCAGGAGGATGCCCTCCTCAACCTACTTTGGCTTTGGTACCCTCCGTCAGGCTACCCTTCTATATGAATGCCCTTCTACCCCATTTGGGCTCTAACACCCTGTACCTATATATCCCCCCAATGTGATCACCCTTTTCTTTGTCTCATTTGGGCTTTGACACTCTGCTCTGGGCCATTTCAACTCTCCACTCAGAGTGGATGTACTCTTAATTTATTGCATTGTTTGGGAAGGGAAGGGGAAGATGAAAAAAGCTTTAAGGGTACTTGAAAAAAATATTTTTTTTCTATCAATGTTACATGCTACTCAGTTAACACAGGATAACAACTACAATAACAATAAATCTGCTTTAGTTAGCAGTTATACTCTCCCCTTATTTTGGTTCATTTCTGAGGCATTTGGTGTTTAGGATGAAGTCCACTCTACTTCAGGCTGAGAAATGACATAGATATTATGGGGCAGAGAAATGGAATTGTTTTGCTTGTAGTTGAAGAACTCCTTCCATTTGGGCTGGGGCTGTTCCTGTATCATTGTTTTGTTAGTTATTCAGGGCAGGCCTGAAACACTGGAGAGTGGAAGTCCGCCACATATCTGCTAGGTTTCAGGGCTCTATAGGCATAAGAACAATCCAAAGGCTTTAAGTCTCTGAGAAATGTACTTAACAAGTAAGTTGGCAATTATAGGTTCAAATAAAAGAAGTAAAAGAATCATAATTAGCAAAGTTATACCTATGTATAACTGTGTTATATTGGGGAAATAGCTTTTCATATATTCCCACATAGAGTCCTCTGAGAGGGTGTTGATTTCATGTGGCCATGTGACTTACCTATGGTGTCCGGATGTCACTAGGGCCCAAAAGAGCACTTCTGTTTGTGGCTTTGTTTACTATGGCATTTTGTGGAGTCTCACTGAGACCTGCATATGTGTAATTTCCTGAATGACTTCCTGACACACTTTGAAATACTTTGTTTAATAAATATTAAATATATAAATTTCATTTATTATTTCCCCCTTTTGGTCAAGGTCTTACTTTAAATGCATCACTGATTGAAACTTAGCAATATTCCCTCAGTGCCAGGTAGGCTCATCCCTGGGAGTCATGGCCATGTTGGGGAGAGGGAGGGTGGGAAGGTAGTGAGTTATTTGCAGTGTTTGGCACAGAGAGAGGCACATTTAAGTAACAAGATGGTTTTCAGGAGGCAGCTCTTAGGCATTAATTATAATTAGACTTAGTTTCATTATTTCAATAATGAGTCCTTAAGTGCAGTCATTAAGATCGAGGTCTTGACTTATTTTCCTTTTTTCAGGGCTTATATATTCCAGAGCTTCTGGCCAGCTTATTTGAGAAAGTAGTAGGACTTCCCTAGGAAAGAAGTTTAATATTTTATGAACTACTGTGCCACCCTCTATCTAGAAAACATACCTATGACAACAGGGCTACATTTATATCCCATAGAAGCATGTAGCTATATAATGTATAAGTTGCTTAAAAGGCTCTGTTTAGACTTTGTAAAACAGTGTAACTTACAGGGAAATTTGGTTGTTTCTGTGACATGCAACATTTTTCTGATAGTAAAATATGCAACATTCCCAAACCTTCCCCTATTGTTGACATTTAACATTGATGTGGTACTTCTGTTACATTTGATGTAAGAATGTTAAAATGTTACTATTAATTATTGTCCATATTTTGTTGTAGGTGCATTTTCCCCCCATATACTAACCTGTTATTGACATCCTGTACTTTTGTTTTAGATCCTGAAAGAAAACATTCTTATATTATTAACCCCAATCCTTGCCATCTACATTCACAGTGTTGCATGTCCATCTCCAAATCACTAAATCAACCTAATTATAAATTCTGTACAGATTAAGCATCAACTTTTCATTCTCTACCCACATTCTATCTCCCAGTAACCTTATAGATTCTACCTCTGTGAGTTTGTTTATTATAATTAGCTCATATTAGTGAGGTCATGAAATATTTGTCCTTCTGTGCCTGGCTTATCTCACTCAACATAAGGTCTTTGAGGCCCATCCACATTGTCATATGTGTCAGTATTTCATTCTTGAAGGTTACTTCTCCCTCTCCCACCTCCCCGAGATGGTTTCCTTGTCTGTCTGCTCATTGTCTCTGCTCATTTGTCTGCTCATCTTCTTTATGAGGCACCAGGAACTAAACCCGGGATGCCCCTCCTCCCCCCAGGTGAGAGGAAGGTGCCCAACTGCTTGAGCCACACCTGATCCCTGCTCATTGTTTCAGCTCATTGCATCAACTCATCTTCTTTAGGAGGCACTGGGAACTGAGCCCAGGACCTCCCATGTGAGAGGTGGGCACCCAACTGTGTGAGCCACATCTGCTCCCCTGATGGGTGCTTTTGATATGATTTTGGGAGGTCATAGGGGAACATAATTTGTTTGAGAGGTGATAAAAGATTTGATGGTATGTTCTTTATATTTAGTCATCCTTTTTTTTTTCTTTTTAAAGATTTATTTATTTTCCCCTTCCCCTCCTTCTGCCCTTCTGTTCTTGATGTGTGTGTCCATTTACTGTGTGATCTTCTGTATCTTTTCTCTTTGTCTTCTCTTCTTGTCTTTCTCCTCTAGGACTCACTGGGATTCGATCCTGGGGACCTCTGAGGTGGAGAGAGGTTCTCTGTCACTTGCGCCACCTCAGGTCCCAGTTTCTGCTGCTCTTCACCTTGACACTCCCCTTTGTCTGTCTTTTTTGATGCATCATCATCTTGCTGCATGGCTCACATGTGCGGGCACTGGCTCACTGCGCAGGCACTTGGCTTGATGCGCAGGCACTTGGCTTCATGCACAGGCACTGGTTCACCATGTGGGCACTGGCTCACTGCATGGGCATGCTTTCTCTTCTTTTTCACCAGGAGGTCCCAGGGATCAGACCCATGTCCTCCCATATGGTAGGTAGAAGCCCTATCATTTGAGCCACATCCACTTCCTTAGTCATACTTTTAAATTGAGCATAGTACCATGAGAATGGACATGTGGCCATATAACTTACTTGTGTTTCCCATTTGTTAAGGTAATTGGTGTTTCTTGTGGAGATCTGATTGACAGATTGGAGAAGTGACATTGACAGATTGTTGGGGACCAGTATGAAGGATAATATTTTAATACCCTACTAGTTAATGTGGTTCTAGAAGTGAACTCTCTGCAGTATCCTGACCGAAAGAAGTATATTTGAATGTGTGAAGATACAGTGATGTTGGAGTGGACAGGGCTTTGTGAAATTTTGTCTTTTCTATTTCATACAAGCATGCCAGTCTCTTTATAGGTATGGATGTCATTGTCTTCTCACAAAATTGCTTTTTTAAAAATTCTAAGTCAAAGTTAGATGTTCTGAGCTACTTGGGAAATCAGTGACTTCTGCTTTCCATTCAGCTGCTGTAAGATACCTACTTATGAATCTGATTGTTTCTACAAAGGTAACCAGACTGGCCTTTTTCTTGTAAGGAGTGGTAATACAGTAATGGCTGTCTTCTCAGCTACCAATTAAAATATGAATAGTCTTCCAGTTTATCACCTTATTGAGCAGCAGGTAGAAAAGGGAGAAATTAAATTGGGAATCTGAGGGTCTTTATTTTATGACTCCTTAATCAGGGAGCATTGTTTTGTTTTAATTTCCCCTGCATCTCTGCATTTCCCAGTTTGGACACATTTCTAACCTTTAGCCATTATGCAATCATCTTTCTTATGCATTTTACAATTATTCTTAGTTAAGAGCTGTCCTCCACTTTCCTTAAGCTTAGATGAACTTGTGCCCCCTGCTTAATCCTGCCCTGTTCATGTCCTTCCTTTTGATTTAACTTGTAAGACCCCAGCAGGCAGCACCACATAACTTGTTTTTCTATTTTTCTTGTTTAGCACCTTGGAAAGAAAGGAGTTTATCTCACAGGACTCAGGAACTTGCACATTATTAATGGTTCAGAGAGTTCAGGTGTGGCTTAAGACTGAATTTTTATTTCAAGCAGAAAATCTCAAAAGAAACCGTTATTATAGTTGGAATTCAAGAACCTGTATGAGGGAAGCAGATGTGGCTCAAGTGATAAGGCCTCTGCCTACCATATGGGAGGACTCCGGTTCGATTCCTGGGGCCTCCTGGTGAAAAAGAAAAAGAGAAAATATGCCTGCACAGCAAGCCAGTGCCTGCATGGCAAGCCTAGTACCTGCGTGGCAAACCAAGGGCCCGTGTGGTGAGCTGAGTGCCTGTACAGAGAGCCAAATGCCCATGTAGGTGCCTGCACGGTGAGCCATGTGTCCATGTGGTGCGCTGCGTGGTGAGCCAAGTGCCTGCGTGGCAAGCCGAATGCCTGCGGGGTGTGAACCACATGCCCACGTGAGTGCCCGTGTGGCCAGCCAGTGCCTGCGTGGCGAGCCAGTGCCCGTGCGGCAAGCCAGTGCCCATGCGGTGAGCCAGTGCCCATGTGGTGAGCCGAGTGCCCGTGTGGTGAGCTGAGAGTCTGCATGAGTGCCTGCATGGTGAGCCAGTGCCCACACAGCGAGTCAGTGCCAGCGTGGTGAGCCAGTGCTGCCCGCACAGCGAACTAACGCCCACACAGCAAGTCTGTGCCCGTGTGGTGAGCTGCGTACCTGCGTGATGAACCAATGCCTGCACAAATGAGTCACGCAGCAAGATGATGACACAACAGAAGAGAGAGGCAGTTGAGAGTAAAGGTGAAGCACAACAGAGACCAGGAACTGACAGACATCAGGATGCTTCAGTCCTAAATACTTTATCATGCATCTCCCCCAAAACAAGTATGTGTCTTCCACATAACCATACCACCATTACCACATCTAGGGAAAACACAGTAATTCTGTAACATCATCTAGCATATTGTCCACATTCATCTGGCCCTGATTGTCCCCCAAATCTCCTCTTGTTTTATTTTTTAAATTCAGGATCCAGTGAAAATTTATGAATTACATTTGGCATGATCTTTAGTTCTAAGGGATAGCTTTATTGGAGACTTTTTTGTGAAAGTGGGAGGATTTCCATCCCTTCTCATTACATACCTTCTGGGGTTTGTTGGATTTTTTTTTTTAAACAAATCAGTTTTATTGGTACATATTGATAAAGCAAATCAGTTTTATCAGTACATATCAATAAAGTATACAGTTCATCCAAAGCAAACAGTGGTATTTGATATAATCATACAGTTGTGCATTCATCACTTCAATCATTATGTTGGATTTGATTTGCCCCATTAAATTCCTTTTCCCCAGAAATGGATTCTCCTGTGAATATTTTTATATATACAGTTACCACCCATAATCTGTGTAATAAGGCTTATATGGCTCCCTTCTCTTTTTTTTTTTCTTCATTTTTAACAGTTCTATTGAGATATTTTCATATACCATAAATCTATCCAAAGTGTACAATCAGTGGCTTTATTTATTTATCTCACCCTACCCCCTTGTTGCTTGCACTTGCTGTGTCTGTCTGTTTTCTTTGTTTTTTTAGGAGGCACCAGGAACTGAATCCCGGATCTCTGATGTGGGAAGGATGTACCTAATTGCTTAAGTTATTCCGTTCCCTAATGGCTTTTTAAAAAACAAATCGGTTTTATTGATACATATTAATAAAGCATACAATTCATCCAAAATGTACAATCATTGGTATTTGGTATAATCACATAATTGTGCATTCATCACCTTAATCATTATTAGAGCATTTTCATTATTTCATTAATAAAAAACAGACAAGAAAATTCTTCACCTCTCAGTCTTTCTGTGCTTCCCCTGCTGTACACAGCGCTGTTTCTGGCTGTTCTTGTACATTTATTTCTTTATTAAGCAATTTTATTGAGATATATTTACATACCATACCTTTTTTTCTTTTTTTTTTAAGATTTATTTTTTATTTATTTCTCCCCCCCCAGTTGTCTACTCTCTGTGTCCATTCACTGTGTGCTCTTCTGTGACCGCTTCTATCCTTATAAGCGGCACCAGGAATCTGTGTTTCTTTTTGTTGTGTCATCTTGCTGTGTCAGCTCTCCTTACAGGGTGCGCTCCTTGTGCTTGGGGTTCCCCTACACGGGGGACACCCCTTTGTGGCAGGGCACTCCTTGTGCACATCAGCACTGGGCGTGGGCCAGCTCCACACGGGTCAAGGAGGCCCAGGGTTTGAACCTTGGACCTCCCATGTGGTAGGCAGATGCCCTATCCACTGGGCCAAGTCTGCTTCCCCATACCATACATTCTATCCAAAGTGTATAGTCATTGGCTTTTAGTACAGTCACAGTGTTGTGCATTCATCACCACAAAAATTTCAGAAAATTTTCATTACTCCAAAAAGAAAAACTCCACACCCCTTAGCAGTCACCTCTCAATCCTATCCTTCTCCAGCCCTACATAACCACTAATCTAATTCTATCTTTATAAATTGATTTATATTTGCATTTTATATAAATGGACTCATAAAATATGTAGTACTTTGTGTCTGGTTTCTTTCACTTAGCATATTTTTTTTTGCCTGATACATCTTGTATCATTAACATACATTTATTCAGTTTCTAAGAAAAACAGTCATATATGCACTATTACCCATATTTATATTTCACATGAGGTTTCACTATGCTTTGCAGTCTCGTTATATTTTTTAGCTTTCCTTTTAGTAATATACATGATCTTAGATTTTCCCTTTTAACCATTGTCATACCCATTTAATAATAGCACTATTAGTTACAAGCACTATGATGTGCTTTCACTTTTTCTATTTTCCTCTTCCTCTTGAGTGACTTTCCCAATTCCTTTCTTACTTGAGGAGGTGTGAGAGGGCACACTGCTTTTTTTTTTTCCCTTTTCCTTTTTCTGGAAAAACACTCTGACTTTTGAAAATTCTTTTTCCAAGTGGTTGTTCTTCCTTCCTCCTCGTCCCCCATTGTATGCTCCTTTCATAACCTCCGTAAGTCTCTTGGAATGCAGCACTGATTCTATTTCACTGTTTACCACTACCTCTACTGCTGTAGGTGGGCTGTTTGAATGCTTTGAAAGCTTGCTGTAAATCTTGACATTACTTGTTGCCAGGTTTTTCTAAGGTCCTGTTAGCACCTGACTAAAGCTCGCAGATTACTTTTCAATTTTTATTTCTCTGGTAGGTATTTTTCATTTCAAGACTTGATTTCAATTTTTTGCTCTTTATACCCCAGCCCCCCTGCCCAATAATTGATCCTCACTTCTACCTTTGGAAAGCACTTAATATCTGACCTCTGTCGTTATTCCTTTCCAGTGCTTCTCAAATTTTAATGTGCGTATAAATCACCTGGGGATCTTGTTAAACTGTTGATTCTGATATATTGGGACTGACCAGGGTGTGTTCTTTATTTCTAACAAACTCTCTTCACACTTTGCCCTTTCTGCACCTTCCTTTGACTTTGAATACCAAATAAACAAATAGATGCTATGCTGAATTCTTGGACTGCACTATGAAATCACCTGCTTAACTGTATAAAACATTCCTTTCCGTAAAAAGCCCTTATCATATGGTAATTTTAAAAAATATTTCCCCCACTTATTTCTCTTTACATTTCTAGTACATAGCAGTGTGATCAGCAGGTAATAGCTACAATATAAATGCTTGATGAGTGTATTTGTGGTGATGGGGTAAGATTCCTTGATGAAGAATGAACACAAAGATATTCAGTTTTGGAGAAGAATGATTAAATTTGTTTTTAAAGTAGTGTTGCTTGAAAAATACTGCTGTTCCTGTCGTTTGCTTTTGGCCCTATCTCAGTTCTATGGAATTGGAATCAGACTTTCCTAGAATGAGTCCTAGGCATTGTTCTCAGGTTTCTGCAGATGATTCTTATGTTCATTCTAGGTTGAGAACCAGTGGGCCATGTAAATTATAGATAAAAAGGAGCCAAGTGGGCATTTCTGAATTGTTGAAAATCAGGTCATCAGCCTAAGTCCCTGTTGACTTGCTGTGCTTTCTCCACATTTACAAAGATAAGTGGAGGAAACTTAAATGAAAGAGAAATGCAACATTTTTGCTTGGTGTGGAAACATGTCTCTGGGTTTTTTAATCTGGTGGAGTGAAAATAAGTATTGTACTAATTGAGAACCTTAGAAAAATATAGCTGTTATTTCCTGAATGATTTGTTCATTTGTATTTTTTGTGCAATTTTTACAGTAGTGTGCCAGCCACTATTCTAGAACATTGGGTATTGTTCTGGATGCTGAGTATAGTATGTACAATTATTGGGCACCTCCTAAATTTATAAATTAATCTCTTACAGTTTTGATTTTGATTCTTCCAGGTTCTTCAAATAGATCCTGAAGTGACAGATGAGGAAATAAAAAAGAGGTTTCGGCAGGTACAGTACTATTCCCTGTAATAGATTGGAGTTTGAACCTTTTGTAAGGTATTAAACTCATGATTCTGTTATTATGACTTGATGCTTTGGGGCCAAAATTTAATCTTATTTTTTTTAAGCATAAAGCTTCTGTAACTGTTCTTTAAAAAACAAACTCATAATGACTTTAAATCTTAAATAATTGAATGACCATAACTTACCTATGAGAAGAATGAATTTTATATCCAAATAGAATCTCTCTAACCTCTTAATTAGGGGGGATAAGTACATAGTAGAATTATAGAGCTTGCCTAGAATAATGACTTCCAGGAGAAAACATGTCAAATGATTCATAATAGTTTTTTATCTTCACCACCCATCTCTCAATAATTTTGTCCTTTGCTAACTTAAATGAATACTGAAGAAATAACTGATTTATTATAAAGAGTGTTTTTTGAAAGTTCTCCAGGAAAGGAAATATACAAACTGATTCCTACCCATTGTAATATTTAATAAGTTCAGCTACAAAGTTTTATAATAGCCTTTTAAAAGCCTTCCACTCTTTTGGTTTTGTTTTTTTTTTTCCACTCTTTTGGTTTTGTTTTTTTTTTAATTACTTTTTTATCATTCACTTTGTTATCTTTATTAGCAATATTGATTTTTTAAATTTTTTAAATTTATTTCTCTCCCTTTCCCCTCCCCCCCCACCCCAGTTGTCTGCTCTCTGTGTCCATTCACTGTGTGTTCTTCTGTGACTGCTTCTATCCTTATCAGTGGCACCAGGAATCTGTGTTTCTTTTTGTTGTGTCATCTTGTTGTGTCAGCTCTCCATGTGTGCGGCGCCATTCTTGGGCAAGCTGCACTTTCTTCACGCTGGGCGGCTCTCCTTACAGGGGCGCATTCCTTGAGCGTGGGGCTCCCCTACGCAGGGGACACCCCTACGTGGCAGGGCACTCCTTGCGCGCATCAGCACTATGCATGGGCCAGCGCCACATGGGTCAAGAAGACCCGGGGTTTGAACCACGGACCTCCCATGTGGTAGGTGGACGCTGTATCTGTTGGGCCAAGTCCTCTTCTTTGATTTGTTTTTGATGCTTTACATATTTATTCCTGCCCCCCAGTGGCTCCCTCTTCTGTTTGCTTGTTGTTTGCACTCGTCTACTTGTTTGGTTTTTTTCCTTCTTCTTGTCTGATTGTATTCTGCTCATTTTGTATTTTTTCTTTAGGAGGCGTGAGCAACTGAACCCAGGACCTCCCATATGGGAGGTGGGCTGTCAACTACTTGACCCACATCTGCTTCCTGTTCATTTGTTTTTGCTTGTCTGCTCATTGTTTGCTTGTTGTCTTGCTCTTTACTTTTGCTTGTTGTTTGCTTGTTGTTTGTTTGTCTTCTTTAGGAGACACCGGGAACTGACTCTAAGAGCTCCCATGAGGGAGACAGGTGCTCAACTGATTGAGCCACATCTTCTCCAGCCTTCCAGTTTTGACAGCTGAGTAACTCCCAGCTTTTTTCCTATGAGTTGAATAATCACCCTTCCTGTAATCTGTCTTTGCAAACTGCATTTCCTATACATTTCATGTCCTTTTTTTTTACTTTCTTCAATATATTTGTATCTATGCAGTCTATATTTAATAGATTTATTTTATTTATTTCTCCCTACCCCCTCATTGTTTGCACTTGCTGTGTCTGTTTGTCTTCCTTGTTTCTTTATGAGGCACCAGGAATTGAACCTGGGACCTCTGATAGGGGAGGAAGGTGCCTAACCGCTTGACCACCTCTGCTCCCTATCCATATTTAGTAGGACCTGACCATTGCTGAATTCTCTGCTCCTACATGACATATTTGTAAATAGCCAGTGTTTAAACTTGCTTCTTCAATACAGTAATTGCTCCCACATTGCTGACTCATAATCATCTTCTGATCTGCTATTAAACCAAGATGTTTTTTATCTATCTACTCAGTCATTTCCTATTATATAACTTTATAGCCTTTTTTCCTCCTGCTTTCTACCCTGTACTTTCACTTGGCTTCCCCCCCCCTTTTCTTAAAGTTTCAAGTTTCCTAATGTAATGCATTAGCTTTCTTTCCCAATTTAATAATAAACATTTAAGTTCATAAAACAACTTTTTTATGTAGCTATGTGGAAAACTCCCTCATAGGAATTCTTATGAATCATTAATACGATCTAGTAGTTAAGAGTATGAGTGTTGTAGTGATATGACTTGAGTTTAAATCTTGACCATACCTTTTACAAGCACTGTGAACTTGGGCAAGTTACTTTCCACCTTTCTGTGCCTGTTTCCGCATTTGTAAAATGCACATAATAATGATGCCTGCCCTGTAGGATTGTTAACAGGATTAAATGAGGTAATACAAAGTAAGTGCTTATGCCCTCAATATATACTAACTGTTGTCATTGTGGTCTAGACATTATCCTGAGTTCTTTACTTGTAATATTTCATTTAAACTTTACAACCCAGTTAGATGTACCTAGATGTGCCTAATATTGCCCCATTTACTGAGAAAGAAACTTAGGTGAGGATAGGTTAAGTGAGTTGCTCCAAGTCTCACAGCTAGTTAGTGATTGAAGTTGGAACTCGAACCCAGGATTCTGGCTCCAGTAATCATGGATTTAGCAATAGGTTTTCACTCACTGCTATCACCTGACACAGATCCCTCTGTCCCAAATACTTGGTTTCTGTCTGCTGATGATATGGTCAGTGGTTTTTAATCCTGGCTATGTGAATCACCTGTGCTTTTTTTTTTTAACTTTTATTTTGGAAAAAAAGAATCAAAAAAGAAAACAGAACAATGAACACCCATATACCCACCACTTATATGCAGCAGTTTGCTTCATTAAGTGTATATTTTTGGCTGAATCATTGAAAGTGAATTATGGACACCATGCTACTTTACCCCTCAATACATCAGCCTGTATTCCCTACTGAAATATAAAAGGACGTTCTCTTATTTAGCTGCATATCATACTAACAAATTCACAGTAATTTTTTACTATCATACCCAGTCTAGTAGAGGCTTTAAAAAAATACAGATGCCAGAAACTGATCTCTGGTTGGTGGTAGAAAGTAGACCTTTCTATTTTTAGGAAGCCTCACAGAGTTGGAATGCATCCAGAACTGAGACTACTGCTTTATGTTGGGAGTTCCTTTAGTAAGGAGATCATGTCTCATACCTGTTTTATCCTTCTTAGTGGTCCTTACAAGGAACAAAGTAGCAGCTCAGTACTTTTCAGTCTCTCCCTCCCTCAAATTATCACAATACTCATAATGCTAGGCTACCATTTTTTCTGAACTATGTGATTCAAACCCTAAATGTTTTCTACCTGTGCATATGCCTTTTGGCACTTGCATTTTATTATTAAAGACCAGTATTTCTGTGCATTTTATGAGAAGTATTAATTTTTAAAAAATGCTTTTGGCTTTAGTCTTTTTTTTTTTTTTTTGCCATAGAATACCTTGAAGCTTTTGGTTGTGAAGAGACATAGTGCAGGCCAAGAGTTAATAAATATTCCTCTTATTGATAATTCTAACTTTTCTCTTATTGTAGTTATCCATATTGGTTCATCCTGACAAAAATCAAGATGATGCTGACAGAGCTCAGAAGGCTTTTGAAGGTATTTGTACATTTACCTGCTTCTGAGTCATATGTTGTCAATGATAGGGACTAACTGTTCCTTACCCTGGATCAAGAAAGGAATGTTAACAGTTTTGTCTTCTGGTCATGAAGAAGATGTGATTTTCAATAGAACAGTTGTCATTCCAAAACAGAATGTTGCTGTTTAAGAAGTAGACCTTAACTTTGCTTTGTTAAAACATTTATGTGCCAACAAAGACTATCATTGCATAGTATCTCTTTTTTCTTTTGAACATAAAAAGTATTAGAAATATTTTATCACTGAATTAAGTCTAGATTTGGTGTATTTAGCCTTGTGTGTATATTTAATTTTTTTCCCAAGGCTCTCAAAGTCATTGCTATAGTTGAATGTTTTTTAGTTTAACAACAGTAAATAATTTAACAAAGTAGGGAATGCTTTTTAGACGGCACAAATCCATTTACATTGCCTGAGTATAGTTCAGACTTTTAGAGGGTGTTTGCAGAAACAGTTAATTTCAATGTTTTGCATTAGCTGTGGACAAAGCTTACAAGTTGCTACTGGATCAGGAACAAAAGAAGAGGGCCCTGGATGTAATTCAGGCAGGAAAAGAATACGTGGAACACACTGTAAGTATTTATAGTACTGCTGTGTTTACAGGAAGTATCAGCAAGCCTTGGGCACCTTGCAGGAGGGTAAATGTTAACATAGCAATGCCAATTGGCCTTACTCGTGACCATTTATGTTGTGGTGGTCACAAATAGTGTGTGTCTACAGCTGTAATTCACCCTTAGAACTCAGGGAGAGGAATGGCTAGGACACTGCTCCCACCTATTTCGCTACAAGCCCTGTGTTGTGGAGACAGGGCTTTTCTTGCCTCTCATCACATATTGCCATCTCACCCTGTTCTGAGAGTGGAAAAGTGGAGCAGCTCTGGTGACACTTGACCCTTATTTTTTTTCTTATCCCCCTGAAAGGAGTAGAACATGGGCTTGAGGAAGGCTGACAAGGAGATAGATATAAGGACGTTAAAAAAAAAAAATATATATATATATATATATATATATAAGAGATACATGACTGTATTATTATCAGGGATGGGAGGAACTTAAGAAAGAAATTCAGTTATAGCTGGCATTATTTTTTACTCTTTGTGGGGGGATTACCTAAAATCTTTTAAGTAGTGAAAAATGTTAAATATGACTTGTTTGAAGTAAGAAAGGTCTTTGTTTTAATTTTTAACTCATTGGGGCAAGAATCTCAAGGCCTTCCTAATAGCTGTTTCAGAGTCAATGATTTGAATAAATCAATCAGGAGTGAATATGGATGTGGCCTTTCCTTTGAAGAGCTGTGGAGTTTGAAACCAAGTTTATAACCAGTAATAATGAGTCCAGACTAGATGAGGAAAATGGCTAAGAAGAAGAGTCACAGCGCAATACCTCTGTCCTGCTGGTCGTGTACTAGAAATGGCATGTGTAGGCCCAGTACTGGTAGAAATCGGAAAAGTGCCTAACAATTTCTTGGTAAATCAGTCCTCTGTATTTTGCTTGCAAAGGAGACATCCTTAGGTTTCCTGACCATCAGGTGGCAGTAGGGCCTTTCTGAGCTTAGGAGACACTTGCTGGATTTTTGCTGGTGTTTTTAGACTGACTGCTTATTTAATGGAGTATTGTTGTTCTTGTGTGAATGGGCCTATTTAATTTTTTTTTGCGTCTCTGGTAGCCAAAGTGATAGAAACATCATTTAACGTGATGTGAAAATTATTGGTTTAAGGGAGTTTCACAATCAAAATTGTCAAGAGTCCAGTTATAGAAATCCTACAATAATATTACTTACCCTTAACGCCATAGGTTCTCTGACTTCTTCTAAAACTTGACAAGTGTATTCTCTTTGCCATAAACATATAACCCCATGCTATGAAAGATAAATGATTATAAACTGTTCAACATATCAAAGGCTCTTTCTGGATAGAAAAAGGGACCGCATTACTCTTTGGGGGGTGAAAAAGGAGAGACGGGATTCATCTTTTTTTTTAATGCAAACTTTTTGTTAAAATCTAATATATCAACAGAAAAGTACACATATCATATGTGTATAGCTCGAAGGATAGTCTACAAGTGTGGTGCTCTTTTTTTGATTGAAAAAAATTTTTTTTTAGGTGAAAGAGCGGAAAAAGCAATTAAAGAAAGAAGGAAAACCTACGAATGTGGAAGAGGATGATCCTGAGCTGGTGAGTTAAATATGGCAAAAGCCACGTTATCTGTGCAGTTGAGTTCACTGATTGGTGGGTTAAAAAAGAGACTCCTAAGGAATGATGCATATGTATTTTAAACAGTTTAACTTAAAACATTTAAGTATATATTAATTTATCCTCTCCCTTTTTTTCATTGACCCTTTTGATACAGGGCTATGGCCTTTTCTTTGAGTTCCCAGTTGACTTTAATTTATAAACCAAACACACAAAGCATTTATAATTTCTTTTACTTTCTTTTAAAGTACTTTGAGAACTTAGGTACTTGTGAAGCAAACCAAGAGCAAAATCCTATAGATATTTATGGTTCTTTTCAGTCTTTTCTAGATGTGTCACCTGTACCTAATTCAACAGCAGTTATTTTTAGGGACTCTTGTTTATTGAATCTTTCTAAAGTTTTCAACTTAGTTTTCAAAGAAGCAACAAGCATTTATTTTTATAACCACATTAATCAGTTTCTATGATATTTAAATTACATAGCTACAATAATGATTACAACTGGCATGAACAGCTTTGGGAAAAACGACAGCTGGTCCTTGGTAAATTTCAGACAACTGTCTACTAGTCAGGTAGTATTTTACAGAGAAAATGGAGAGCATTGGTTAATCCACTGAAGTTAACTTTGTGGAGATTGGTCAAGAAAGATTCTGTTTAAGTATTTTGACTAATTGCTTTGTTAGTCTGAAACATTTAAAGTCATCTCTATCTTGCCCCAATTTTTGTCAATATGTAAATAATACCAGCTACTTGTTTTAAAAAATTTGCAGAAGACATGTTGTCTCATAGGGAAACTTCCCTCTTGTAACTTCTTGGTTTAGTGATTTTGCTAACATTAAGTGATCCCATCTACTGTGTGGTAACACTGCTTGACAACTGTTTAGTCATCTTCCCTGTTAGCCACCTGTTTTGGGGTTTCCGCTGTACCAGTAATTTTAGTAATTTCTTCTCAGTCCTATTTTCTCTTTTTAGTTGTGCTCTTTAGGTTTTTTTTTTGAAGACTCTCACCAGTAACCTTGGTCCTCCTAAGTTGATAAGAGCCCTAACTTTTTTAGTTGTCTTTTTTTTCCTGATTATAAAAGAACACATGCTAATGATAGAAAATTTGGAAAAAGCAGAGAAATATAAACAATTTAAAATCAACTATAGTACTGTCCATCCATAAGAATCAGGAAGCTTCTTAAAGATACTAAAATATTTGTTATAGATAGCCTTCATTCCTTTGATGTTTGTTCTTACTAGGGTCCAGGGTTTGTCACCATTACTTTAATTGAATGTTGCCTGGCATGCAGCAATATTGAAGAGAAGCGACAGCCATCTGGGGACTTAGCTTTTTTCCATCCATCACTTTTTGCTCCAGTATCTCCTATTGTAGGATACAAGACCTGTTAAATCTGTATGATGCATTATTTTCTGTATTTTTTTATAGGTTTAAAATTATTTATATTTGGGGAAAAATTTTAAAGACACAGTAAGATTGTAAGCTCTGTTTTTAAGATCTAAGTAAAGAATTAAAAGGTAATGGGGAGGGGACTATGATTTTATTAACTTTGTGTGACAGGCTGGATCACTTACCTTCACTTCTTCTTCTGTAACTAATAAATTCTAATCATAACCTCTTTTCTGTAAGACTATTGCATAGTTTTTTAAAAAAGCCTCTTTATTTCTACCTAATGCTGTATTACCTGTTTCAGTCAGTATATTAGTTAGAATGAATGTAAGTTTCTGCTGTAAAAACTGAGACACCAAATGATAGTGGTTTGAACAAGATAGAGATTTCTTTTCTCCTGGATAATAATCTTTGGGAAGGTGGGGGTAGGCTGGTATGGGAGCTCTGTACTTTGTCATTCAAAGACTCCGTCTTCTCTTTCCTTGCTGGCATCAGGAATGTTGCTCCATCCTTATAGTACAAGGGTATTCCATCATTTCATATATGCCAAACAGCAGAATAGAGGTAGGTGGTGAGCCACTTCCTCTAAGAACATTCCAGGAAGTTACATAAATGATTTTTCCTTACATCCCTTTTGCTAAAACTTAAGTTACATGGCCAAACCTAGTTACAGGGAAATCTGTGAAATATATTGGATAACCATGTGTCTTAAGAGGTTGCAGATGAAGGGAGACCAGATAATGGAGGGGGTGGGCAACTAGCCGCTCTACCACAGTCAATACACCCCTGAGATTTGACTGCCTGGTAGCAATTTCATATCTGGGGTACCTAGCTTAGTGTCCTGCACAAGTAGATAATTATAAAATATTTGTGAAAAGAAAGAATGAAAGACACATCTATGCCAGTTAAATTTTTAACATTTGAATTCATTTTTCAAAAACATTAATTTTATTGATACATGTTAATAAAGCATATAATTCATCCAGAAGGGTACAATCAGTGATACTTGGTATAATCACATAGTTGTGCATTCATCACTTCAATCATTGTTAGAGCATTTTCATTATTTCAATAACATGAATAATAATATGAATTCATTTTTTTTTAATGGACAGGTCCATATCACAGAGGATTATGATCATGGAACACTTAAGAATCATTGGCCTATAAGATAAAACTCAGCATATCTTGCAAGACCTGTGCTATCTTTTCACTGATTGATTACTTACCAGGCAGACCTCACTTTCTGCTTCTGTCATGTCAAAATTTTGCATGCATTTCTTTGCTTTCTAGAACTTTCTCTCATGCAGTATCACCTTTGCATCACTGTTTTTTTGCCTAATAGTAGTAGCTACTACTCATTAAGTACCTCTTAGGTGCCAAACACTGGACTATAAATGTTATATGCATTGTCTGTCAATCCTCCCATCAATGTTATTAATTGGGTACTATTTACCCCCCTTTTATGAAGGGGAAAAATGAAGTTCAGACAAAAGTTCTCCAGTGCACTGCTAAACAGTGCAGAAAAGGAATTTGAATTGAGTTTTCTTTAATGCCAGAGATAAGAGACTTAAACACCATACTTCATTTTAACCCTAAAACTTGTACAGTTGACAAATTCTCCTACCCCCTCCACCTCCAGGGCAGTGTCCACTGTCCCTCCATGCCCACCCTGTCTGTAAACATAGATGATCACTCTCTCCTTGGTGACAACTGTGTACCTCACATATATCTCTTTTATTTAAAAAATTAAAAAATTTTTTTTCATAGAAATACTTCTCTTTCTTCCCTCCTCATTCCTTTTTCCCCTGGTAACTTCTGATCTGCTTTTTGTCTCTGAAAATTTGCTATTTCTAGTCATCTAAGTGATACAATTTTTGTCCTTGTGTTTTGCTTTTTTCACTCCACATGATGTCTTCAAGGTTCTTTCATTTGCAATATGTCTTTTATTTTTTTTTAAGATTTATTTCTTTCCCCTTCCCCTCCCTGTTGTCTGCTCTCTGTGTCCATTTGCTGTTGTTCTTCTATGTCTGCTTGCATTCGCCATGTGACACTGGGAAACTCGCTTTTTTTGTCGCATCATCTTGCTGCGTCACCTCTCCATGTGTGTGGCACCACTCCTGGGCAGGCTACGCTTTTTTTGCACAGGGAGGCTCTCCTTGTGGGTCACACTCCTTGTGCGTGGGGCACCCCTATGCGGGGGACAACTCGGCTTGGCATGGTACTCCTTGTGTGCAGCAGCACTGTGCCCGGGCCAGCTTGCCACATGGGTCAGCAGGCCCTGGGTACTGAACCCTGGACCCTCCATATGGTATGCAGATGTTTTTATCAGTTGAGCCACAACCGCTTCCCTGCAATATGTCTTATAACTTCATTTTTCTTATGGCTGAACAATATTCCATTGTGTGTGTGCACTACATTTTGTTTATCCATTCATCTGTTGATAGTTGCTTGGGCCCAGCTTTTGGCTATTGTGAATAATGCTGCTATAAACATTGCAAGTGAACAAGTATCTGTTTGCAGTTCTGTTATCATTCTCTTTGGGCATATACCTAGAAGTGAGATTTCCAGGTTAGAGGTAATTCTGTAACTTTTTGAGGAACCATTATATTGCTTTCCACAGAGGCTACACCATTTTACATCCCACAAACAATGCATTAGAGTTCCACTTTCTCCACATATTTTCCAATGCTTTTTATTGTCCTTTTTTTTTTTTTTCTTTTAAGAGCTATCCTTGTGGACGTGAAGTAATATCTGATTGTGGTTTTAATTTGTATTTCCCTAATAGCTTATGTTCAGCATCTCATCATGTGTTTATTGTCCATTTGTATATCTTCTTTGGAGAAATGTCTGTGGAAGTTCTTTGCCCTTTTTTTATTGGGCTGTTTGTCGTTTTGTTGTTTCATTGTAAAAATTCTTTCTATGTACTGGAAATTAAACCCTTATACATGGTTTGAAACTATTTTCTCACATTCTGTAGGTTGTCTTTTCATTTTTTCAGTAATTTCCTTTGAGGCAAATAAGTTTTCCGTTTTGATGAAATAAAATTTATTGCTTTTCTTGTTGCTTGTGCTTTTGGTGTCATTTCTAAGAATCCATTGCCAAATCCCAGGTCATGAAGATTTGCTCCTAATATTTTCTTGGAAGACTTTTATAGTTTTAGCTTTTTATATTTAAAAAGGTCCTTGATCCATTTTGAATTAATTTTGTATGAGGTCAGTGTCTAAGTTTATTCTTCTGCCTGCAGATATCCAGTTTTCCCAACACCATTTGTTGAAGAGACTATTTTTTCCCGGCTCCATGTACTTAGGACCAGAAGTCAGTTGGCCATACGTGTGTGGAATATTTATGCAATTTCAAATCTGTTCCAGTATTTGTTGGAGAAATCTATTTGTTTATGTGTCAGTATCACACTGGTTTGATTACTGTTACTTTGTAATATGGTTTGAAATTGGAAAGTGTGAATCCTCCAACCCTGTTTTTTGAAGATTGTTTTGCCTCTTTGGGCCACTTGGAGATTCATATAAATTTTTTTAATGCAGAGTTTTAAATATAGATAGATGTTTGGGTTTATTTCTGGACTTTCAGTTCTATTTCATTGGTCTATATGTCTGTCCGTGTGCCAGTATCACACTGTTTTAATTACTGCAGCTTTGTAGTAGGTTGAAAGCAGGAATGTGAGTCTTCTCCTGTTTTCCTTTTCCATAGTTGTGGCTATTTGGGCTCCTTGCCGTACGTACCATGTGAATTTGAGGATCTGCTTTTCCATTTCTGCAAAAAAGGCTGTTGGAATTTTGATAGGAATTGAATTTTTAGATAACTTCAGGCTGTGTTGACATCTTAACAATATTAAGTCTTGCAGTCCACACACATGGGATATCGCTTTCCATTTATTTAGGTCTTCCTTAATTTCTTGCAGCAATGTTTTATAGTTTTCAGTGTACATGTCTTTCACCTCCTTGGTTAAATTTATTCCTAGGTATTTTATTTTATTAGATGTTATTGTAAATGGAATTAATTTTTTTCATATTGATCATTGCTGGTGTATAGAAACTCAACTTGGGTGTGTTTATTTTGTATTCTGCAACATTGCTGAATTCATTTACTAATTTTGGTAGCTTGTAGATTCTTTGGGATTTTCTATATAGGATCATGTCATCTGAGAATAGGATAATTTCACTTCTTCCTTTCCAATGTGAATTCCTTTTATTTTTTTCCTTTGCTCCATTGCTCCAGCTTGAACAAAATGTTGAATAGCTGAGGTGACAGTGGGCATTCGTTTCTTGTTTCTGATCTCAGAGGGAAAGTTTTAAGTCTGTCGCTGTTGAGTACGATATGAGCTGTGGATTCGTAAGTGGCCTTTGTCATGTTGAGGAAGTTCCCTTCTGTTCTCACTTTTTTGCATGGTTATAACAAGAAAGGGTACTGTGGAAAACAGATGTGACTCAAACAATTGGGCTCCTGTCTACCATATGGGAGGCTCCAGGTTTGATTCCTGAGGCCTCCTGGTGAAGGCAGGCTGACCCACGCTGCGGAGAGCTGGCGGCCTGTGCCGTGGAGGGCTGGCACAGCAAGATGGTGCAACAAAGGGAGACAAACAGACATGGAAGAACGCACAGTAAATGGACAGAGAGCAGACAGCGAGCACAAGTGGCAAGGGTAGGGGGATAAATAAATAAAATAAATCTTTGAAAAAAGAAAGGATACTGGATTTTTGTTGAATTCCTTTTCTGAATCAGTTGAGATAATTATTTTTTTTCTGTTTTTTTTGTTTTTTATTTCCCTCCTTGCTGCTTGCTTGCTTGCTGTCTGCTTTCTATGTCCATTCGCTGTGGGCCCTTCTGTGTTCTCACCTGTCTCCCTTCTTTTTGTTGTGTCACGTTGCTGAGTCGGCTCTCTGTGGCGTCTGCGGGCCCGGTGGTGCTCTGCAGTGTGTGGGTGAGCTTACCTTCACAAGGAGGCCCCAGGCGTGAACTGAGGGCCTCCCGTATGGTAGACGGGAGCTCAGCTGATTGAGCCATAGCCGCTTCCCGATCATTTGTTTTTTCTCCTTCTATTTATGTTTATTACATTGATTTTTATATGTTGGGGCCATCCTTGCATTCAGAATAAATCCCACTTGGTCATGGTGTATAATCTCTTTAATACACTATTGGATTGAGTTTGCTAATTAAAGATTTTGATTTTTGTCAGGGTGCTAAGTCTGCTCATGGAGAAAGAATAGTCTCTTCAACAGATGGTGCTGGGAAAGCTGGATATCCCCATGCAAAAGAATGAAAATGGACCCCTACCTTACAACATATACAAAAATTAACTTGAAATGGATAAAAGACCTAAATATAAGAACTAAAACTGTAAAACCCTTAGAAGAAAACATTGGAGAATATCTTCAACATCTTATATTAGAGAGTGGATTCTCAAAAAGCATAAGCCACAAAAGAAACAATAGATGAATTTGATTTCATCAAAATTAAAAACTTCTGCATGGAAAGATATTATCCAGAACGTGAAAAGACAACCTACAGAGTAGAAGAAAATAGTTTCAAACCATAAATTAGGATAAGTGTTTAATATCCAGAATATATGAAGAAATTTTACAGTGCAGCAACAAAAAGACAACCTAATTTGAAAATGGGTGTTTTAATTTGCTTTGCTGCTAAAAGCAGATACCATAAAATAGGTTGGCTTTTAACAGTGGGAAATTCTTATGTCTCATCTGCATTGTGAAAGTAGAAAATCTCATAGGTACATGTATTATTTGTGTCCCAAAAGAGAGTCAGCATCATTAAGTAGTTGTCTTAATAATGAATCTTCTTTCCTTTCCAGGTTCTAACTGCTATTCTCTTATGTTCCATTTGAAAGTACTTGGTTTAAGTTACTGGTAAAACATTTACTTTTCTTTTATTCTTAATTTTCTTACAGTTCAAACAAGCAGTATACAAACAGACTATGAAACTCTTTGCTGAACTGGAAATTAAAAGGAAAGAAAGAGAAGCCAAAGAGATGCATGAAAGGTATATACCAATTAGGTTCATTTAAACCATATCTAAATACTTAGATTAGCCAATATTATTCTTTGGGGATTTTCCTAATGAAGAAATTATGTAGTGTATCATTTCAAAGAACATCTAAAATTATTTGAAACAGCCAACCTTTTGAATCACTGGGGTTAAAAAAATTCTCCCTGACTTTTGGGAAATATTGAATAGACCTTATCCTTAGGGAGTTTATAATCAAGTGTACTATGTGTTTTTTTCCTGACTTCCTGTTAGTGAAATAGGTTGATTTATTAAGGTCATTGTTATTGAGGCCAGAACCTTTTGTGTGACTACTGGCTGAGCTTTGGTGAGTTATAGTATTATACAGTGTAATCATTTATAAAATATTGATTATTCTAAAATGTGATTCCTCATACTCATCAGAAATCTTGAGGTTAATTTGGTTTATGTATTTTGTATTGTTGATTGATGTTTAGCAATAAGTAGATTTTGCTCATTGAGGTTACTGTATGAAATGTTCTTTATTTGGGGTAAGTTTTTGTCTGGAGAACTTGAATAAGAACCTCTGCAATTATAACGGTCATTCTGCTTGGTTGCTGGAGTAAGGTGACCTGGGTTCTTTTTTTTTTTTAAAGATTATTTATTTATTTATTTCTCCCCCCTCTCTCATTGTCTGCTCTCTGTGTCCATTCGCTGTTTGTTCTTCTGTGTCTGCTTGTGTTCACATTAGGCGGCTCTGGGAACCGATCCTGGGACATTCCAGAGTAGGAGAGAAGCGATCATTCTCTTGCGCCACCTCAGCTCCCTGATCTGCTGCACCTCTTATTCTCTCTCCTCTGTGTCTCTTTTTGTTATGTCATCTTGCTGCACCAGCTCTCTGCGTCAGCTGGCACTCCTGCATCGGACAGCCTTCCCATACTGGGCGGCATTCCCACACGGGGGCACTCCTGCGCAGGGTGGCATTCCAGTGTGGGCTGGGTCTCCGCATAGGCCACTCGCCACGTGGGCTAGCCTGCCCTCACCAGGAGGCCTTGGACATCGAACCCTGGACCTCCTATAGGGTAGACGGAAGCCCAGTTGGTTGAGCCATATCCGTTTCCCTGGCCTGGGTTCTTGACATAGATTTGTCGCTGACAGCCCAAAACTTCAGATTATTGTTGGCTGAACTTTAGTGACTGTATCTGTCTCTCTGTATAACAGGATTATTTGTATCTGGCCCATGGTCTCATCTGCATGTTTTAGAATGAGACATTCATGGAAGTCCTTTCATGTTGCCAGACAACAATCTTTGTAGAATCCTGTAAGGAACTGATTTACATTATTGGCTTGCTTCTGTGGCTAGATTCCTTAACTTGTATGGTTAACACAATATATAAATATATAAATAGAACTAGGATCTGGCTTTCTTCCTAGGAAACGACAAAGAGAAGAAGAGATTGAAGCTCAAGAAAAAGCCAAACGAGAAAGGGAGTGGCAGAAAAACTTTGAGGTAAATTTCCAAGGTGACCAGGATTCTTATTCCAGAATAAGAAACTTGGTGCCTGGGCATTCCCCATGGATAGTCAGAGGGAAAATAGATCTGTGGGGAAGAGTGGGAGCTTTGGAGAATGAGTCTTGGTCCTTGCTCAGCCACCTATAATCTCTGTGGCCTCAGTCAAAGGCAGTGAGGATCCCTGAATAGTTTTTTTAGAGATTGTTGTGGTTACAGCTGCTGAGTGGGCTCAAGAACAATGGCTTGGGCATTTGATTTAGGGAGTTGTGCTTGCTTAGGTTAGGGACTTGGTAGTGGAAATTGTGGTTCTTGTGACCCCAATGTCCCATCTGCAGAGAGACTTAATGGCTTTTGAATGTGACTCCTCTTTGAGCCCTTCTTAGAGCCAGTTATATCCTTAACTGGCTTAGCCAATTTCCTGGATTCTGGCAATATTGATCTTTTCTGTAGAGATTAGGGCCTGGGGTTGACTAACCAGAGTTGATTTAGTTTTTGTCCCATTTTATGTATGAAAAGAGAGAAAATGAGACAGCCCCTTGATAAAGAGGTAGAGGTGCTATGGCCCTCAGCACAACTGGCTGAACTAGCTTTGGGGTATCCATCCAAGTTTTGGGGAGTGGCAGGAAGGTGTGGTGGAAAGAGTAGCTATACTAATGGTTAGTCATATGGCCTTAAGTAATTGATTTTAACCTTTGTGATTCTTAGTGCCATGGTTTGTGAAATACTGGTGGCAGTATAAACCTTAGTTGGATTTTTGTGAGGAACAGAAATAACATGCTAAAAACTGCCCTGCAGTCCCTAGGTGGTAGCCTTATTGTTGAGGTATTACTTGTTTTGCCCTCATCCTCTTCCAACCTTTGACAAATCCTGCCTGCGAGGAGTGATTTGACAATTTCCTGGGTCCATGGAAGTGGGAGAAAAGCTCTGCTCTGTTTTTCTCTTGGATTATTCCAGAGGCCTGGGCCATACTGGATGGTGGGAAAATGGGTGGATGGCAGGGAAGGTTCAGGGTTTTCCTCTCATTACTGGCTTCCTCATCTCATGTTTTTGGGGCTTAGGAAAGTCGAGATGGACGTGTGGACAGCTGGCGAAACTTCCAAGCAAACACAAAGGGGAAGAAAGAGAAGAAAAATCGGACCTTCCTGAGACCACCAAAAGTAAAAATGGAGCAGCGTGAGTGACCACTTGGGGTCACAGCCACAGAACCTTCCCCTGACTGCCTCCCCTCCTGCTTTGAAGGACTCATTCTTTCCCCCTGCCTCCACCCCAACATAGAGTAGTATTTGCTTTTTAGTCCATTTTGTTTTCAATACAATTTACTATCAATCAGAGTAATCCTTTTGTACATTTGAATTGAGGGGCTCAGTTAAAAAAAAAAAAAACAACCTTCCCCACTTCCTACCCCCAAAGCAACCAGGATTGGAAGGTGCCATTATTGGTGCTGCCTTCTGTTCCCACAGCCTGTAACTTAATGTTTTGTACTTCACTGAATTGTGATGGTTAGAAACTTCGTGTATACTTTGTGGAAATCATCTAATTAAATATGTTGCTTAAAATGGTGTTGCAATGACTTCACAGACAAGCCTGGCCCACCTTAGGAAGCCCCTTTCCTAAGTTGCTTGCTTCTGGACGTGGCATCCTTCAAAGCCCCAGATCAGATAGGGAAGGCAGCGCAGGCAGGCAGAGCAATTGCTCGATGCCCTGACACCCTTTGCTGCTTGGCATATACCCTCCTGTCTGACTGACCAATCAGTGTGGCATGAGGCTCTGAGCCACCCAGACCTGTTCACTTTCCAAAGAGCTAGCCGTTCTCCGTCAAGTACCACTGTGTGCTCGGCTGTCTGCATTCGTTAGTGGTAGTACTCTGTATGTGTAATAAATTTTTATACCCAAACCATTGATGTACTTTTCCTTAGGTATTATTCCAAGAGTGGATCCCTTGTCTGGCTTGGCCCAAGCATGAAATGTTTTGGGGTTGGACAGACCAGGCTCTCTACCACTTATTTGCTGTACCTTAGTTTTTTCATCTACAAAATGGGAATATAAATCACTGCAGCAGCATTTAGAGAGGATTGGTGATGGCACATGTAATCTATGTAAAATGAAGATATCGATTGTGAGGATTAAATGAAATAGTGTATGTAAAGCACCCAGTTCATCCTTAGCTATGCTCAAATGTTCTGCTTGCTGTCAGAAAGCAGGATCAGTCCTTGGGAGGGCCATACAATGAGCAGTAGAAAGGTGAAGATGAAAGGAACTGGGTGATTCAGAACCGGAAGTTTTGTAGTATCAATACTTCAACTTTGACTTGTATCTCTGTGAGAGGGGGCAAAAGCTTGGGTGTTGTACTGTTCTTCCAAGTTCAACTGAGTATGTTTAAAATACAGGTATGAATTAGAGCATAGGGCTGGATGGGAGTAGCTCTGGCTGAAATTATACCAAGATGGAGGGGAGTTTGTAGACATCATGCAGGTGTGGTACATGTCATGAGGTAATGCAGACTGTCCTGGGTGGGAACCAGCTATCTGCTCTGGCAAAGTCACACCCACCTCCTCCACCTTATGTGCACACGCCCACCGTCAGAGGTTTCAGAGGCTATGTGGTGCTGGAGGTTATTAGCGCTTCTCACCATTGGAATCAGGGCTCAGAACTCTGCCCTGGGTACTCTGGAATGAGCGCTTGACTTGGAGTCACCTTCCTAGTTGTTCTGCCACTTACAGCTCTGTGACCCTGGCATATCATTTCAACTCTCTGGGCTTTAACTTCCTTCTCTTTGGTGAAATGGGGGTGAAAACACCTCATCTATTTCTGTTCCATAAACTCAAATGACATTCTGCTTATAGTAAACAATGACAAATCTTGCAAATGGTGGCAACAAGCCTGATTTTGGCGTCAGATTGGAGTTTTGATCCTGGCTTCACTGCTGACAGAGACCTTGTGTAAGTCTTGAAATTTCTCTCAGCCTCAGCTTCCTCATCTCTTAAGTGTGTCGCTTCGGGTGCACAGTGGGTGCTCTACTCCTTCCCCCAACCCAAGTGTGGTTCCTGCTCCAAGTGTTGGGAAGAAGAGGATTGAGAACACCTGGGAAACCTGTTAAAAAGACATTCTCGGGTTACCCGTCAGGAATGTTTTCAGCTGCAAGGAATAATAGGCATAAGAGGATAGGGAAATGTTTTACTCACATGACAAGAAACATGGAGGTGGCAGTTTCAGGTATTCTTAGACTCCAAGATCACTAAGGAACCAGGCTCTTACGAAACTTTCCCAGCCCCTCAGGAGGGCTTGTCACCTTGTAGTTGCCAGAAGGTTGTGGCAGTACCACAGCTCATACCAACACCCAAGCAGAAAGAAGTCATCCAGGAATATCTTTCCCAGATGTAACTGGCCAAAAAATGGGTCACATGGCCACCTCTAAGGAAGACTGGGAAAGTGGCAAGGGAAAATCAAACATTGTTCATCCCTTGGGGCTGGACACTGGCTGTTGCCAATAAAAATGTTTTCTTGACCAGAAGAATAGAACGGTTGCTGGGGGCAAAACAGCATCTAGCACAGGCAGTAGGATTGAGGGGAAAATGTTTGAGTCAGAGGAAACTGTCTGCAAAGGTCTAGAGGTGAAAGCATGACCCAATTATGGAACTGAAAGTCATGCATAGAGGTGAGGTGAGATAAAACCAGGGGGATCATAATGTCATATTAAAGAATTTGAGTTTCATTCAGGACGGTCCATTTTCCCAGAGGGACCAAGGTCTTCCTATTTCCTTTCTGGCGCATATTTAGCACATTTTAGCCACAGACCCAGCTGAAAGATCAGCAGTGGTCCCAGCCCATTCTCATACCTTTACCCGGAGCAGTCTTTTCAGTGATGACCTTAGCTAGGGAGGGGCTGGTGGGCTGGGCATGGATTTAAGGGAGGCTTAGTCAAGACTGGCCTCTAGGGGAGGGCAGGGGCTCTGGCAGCATCAGTATCCTCTTGGCCCATGCATGGGTTCCGGGGAACTTTGTGCAGGAAAGGGTCATGGAGGAGCAGGTCCCTGGAAGGCCTGGAGAGAATGAAAACCTGGGTGAGCCAGTTCACTCCTCTTCCCATGGTGTGCTGTGAATAGTGGCGGAGATAACCAGCCCCCTCGTGCCTATCTCCCAGTGCTCAGCCAGCTGCTGCCAGTAGGTCTACTGTGGGAAGGGATGAAGCAGAAGGAGCCAGACAGGGTTGGAATCCTGGCATTTGGGCAAACATCTTCAGCTGTAAGCCTCAGCTTCTTTGTGTGAAAAGTGGGAATCGGACCTCTTTAAAATCAGGTTCACTACCAAAGTACCAGTTGCCACCTTTGGCAGTCCAGCCAGGCCGAGCCCTTCCAGCGCCCCCCTCCCCCCATCCTTTGTGGCCTCAGCGGTTTCCTGAGGCAGCCAAGCCCAGCCTGAACTGCTGGCACCTCTGGCTGCCCTGGGGCCCGGGTGAAGGTAAGAGGAAGTGAGCGGGAGGCTGCAAATGAATTGGAGCCTGCTCCTGAGGGCAGAATCTCAGAGAAGCAGAATTTGCTCCCTCTCCATTTCCTCCCCCCCCACGCCCTCAATCCCTGTCCTAGCACACCTGGCTCATCTGCCTTCTTGCTGTTGGTTATCAGTGCTTCTTGCCATTGGAATCGGGGCTCAGAACTCTGCCCTGGGTACTGCGGGATGAGCACGTGGCTTGGAGTCACCTTCCTAGCTGCTCTGCCACTTATAGTTTTGTGACCCTTGCAAGTCATTTCACCTCTCCAGGCTTTAGCTTCTTCCTCTTTGGTAAAATGGGGGTGAAAACACCTCATCTAATTTTGTTCCGTAAACTCAAGTGACATTCTGTTTATTGTAAACAGCAACAAACAAATCTTGCAAACAATGACAACAGGCCTTAATTTGGTGTCAGACAGACTGGAGTTTGGATCTTGGCTCCACTACTGAGAGACCTTGCGCAAGTTTTGAAACTTCTCTGAGCCTCAGCTTCCTCGTCTCTTAAGTGTGTTGTTTCACGTGTATAGTGGGTGCTCCACTCCTTCCCCCAAGCCCAGCATGGCATTTCTTGTTCCAACTATTGGAGGAAAGAACAGAGGATTGGGGATACCTGGGAAACCTGTTAAAAATATATTCTTGGGTTACCCTGAAGATTCCGATTCCGGATTCGGGGTGGGGTCTGGTGGGAGACCCAGACAGCTGAATTTTTAACAAGCTCCTAGGTTAATTCAGAAAGGCTTAGAGCCACTGTGCAGGGACAGCCAGTCCTCCAGGGGGCGGAGTAGACATCAGAGATGTCACTATCCCTAGTCATACCTGTGGCTCAGTGGGGCAGCCATCCTCAAAGTGTGGATAGTAAGCATACCTAAATAGAGCTCCCAGGGTTTGAACTCCCCTCTCCCAGTCCCTGGTTTCTGCAGGAGAAAGAAACTCCAAGCCTGCTTGGCTCCAGGCTCCATGAACCACCTACACTGGAATCTCCTGGGTGCTTGTTAAAAATACATTTCCTGGACCTCACCACCCACTTAACTGAATCAAAATCTCTGAAAGTAAAATCTGAAAAACCGCTTTCCCCCACCCCAAACCTTCATTTTCAGCAAGTTCTCCAACTAAGTATGCTGTTTCATCAAAACTTGAAATGAATCTCTTTAGGGGATGGGGAAAGGATTTGACCCCCAAATCTTTGTCACTAGGCAGGAGTTTGGATAAATAAAGTGATTTTCATTTACTGAGTTTCTGTTATTTGCCAGGCATCAGGCTAGATAAAAAGTGTGTCCCTATTACAGACCCAGGAAACTACAGCTCTCAGAGGTTCATTGGAGGTGTTAGCAGAGTATCAGAGGCAGTGACCAAACCCCAGTCTAGCAGATCCTTCGAGTTGACATTTAAGAATGTCCACCTTAGGCCATGGCCCCGGCCTGCTTTCTTCTGTGACTTAATACCTCTGTTTCCTTCTAAGTCCGACCAGATATGCTGGTGAGGATGGGGTGAGGTAGAGATAAAGAGTAATTTTCAACCCAGAACACTGGAAAGCTGGAGCTCCAGGCGTAGCCCTAGGCTTTTGTCAGAATTAAGTTCCTTTGCTTCAGTCAGGCCAGGGAGTCCTGAGCGCAAGGGTATGTCTTCAGATGGAAGTTTGTGAGGCTGGGGATGACTGTGCCTCCCCCAGATGGGCTGGTTTCAGAAGGCAGGGCCGATTGGGTATCTCTGAAGGCACCTCCTTGTTTGGGGCGCTGTGGACAAGCCTTAGTCTGTGGCCTCCTGTGGGCAAGGCTGGTTGTGTGTCCCCTCAAACAAGGCCAACTTCTGAAGGCAGCATTGGGTGTTTTCCATCAGATTGGGGCTGGCTGGAGTCAGGGCTGCTTCTTCCCCAGGGAAATGTGGGCTTCTGAGGACAGGGCTGTATCCCCCCTCAGAAGGTGGTTTCCTGAGGACAGGATTGGGACATCCCTTAGGTCAGGGCCCTTCTTCCCCTCAGTCAAGGGGCACATTTCCTCCCCTCATCCGTGAATCCAGGCCCAGCCCTTCCAGCGGGGCTCAGCGTTGGGTGGGACAAGTGCTGTGTTATCGGCTGAGCTGATGTGCAGGGACGTTCTTGGCTGGATGTGAATATTCCAGTGACCTCGGGGTGGGAGAGCCTGGGTGGGGGCCCTGCCAAGGAGCTGACTTCCTGCAGCTGTCCTGCCCACTCAGCAGAGCTGGCAGGCGATCCTCTCCTAATTCATCCTGCCATTGCTGAGCAGAGATTGGAGACTTGAGTGCCGTGAGTCACACACTTCGGCCCAGACCTGTCCTCTGCCTCCTCCCTATTCCCTGCCCTGCTTCCTGAGTTCCCAGAGAAGCTGTCCAGGAAACATGCTCTCTGTGGCCCCCACCTCTCCCTCAGCTCATTTGTCACCTCCTAGACCACTGTCCTCACTGTTTCTCAGGTAAGTGACTGGTGGCTTGGGTGAGAGGGTCAGGGCTGGCTGCTTTGCGTAGCTTGCCTGCAGAGTCCTCGATTCGGAAGGGTGCTGAAAGGCTCTGAAGGGTTCAGCAGCGCGTCAGGCTGAGCTGGGCTGTCTCTGGCTTCCCTCCCATCATCACTCTCCTGGGCACACAGCCCACCTTCCTCCCCAAGACTCAGCACATGTCCTTTCATCCCTTGTGACACTTAACACACACACACCAACAGACACAGCGTTTCCTCACACCCAGCACACAAACACACCCTCGTCACCCACACACACGGTTCAAGGCTCTTCACAGAGTCGTAACACACACACACAACCCATGGGCTCTATACACAGTACACGGTCACCAGATGACACCGCATCCTGCCTACAGCATGAAACACACATCCGCATGGGCACGTAAGTCGCACAACGGCCCTGACAGATGCAGCGTGTGATCCTTACGTGACACCCGGAGCAGCGCTCCACTCACTCGCTGCACACAGACCCGCTTCCCAGAGACACGGAAGCAGCCCCCCTACATGCACACACTTACAGACCAATGCAACCGCCCGTACACGGGCCTGGAACTACCTCAGTCCCCAGAAAGGTCCCCAGGACCGCCAGCAATCCCTCCCGCTCACACACTTGTGCTCTGTGGGGAAAGGGGGATGCGAGCCAGGGCTCTCAGCCTTGCCGGGGAGCATGAGAAAAGCTGTTTCTCCCAGCTATCTTTTTTTTTTTTTAAGATTTATTTATTTCTCTCCCCCCCGCCCCCACCCCCACCCCCACCCCCACCCCCGCCCCCCAGTTGTCTGTTCTCTGTGTCTATTTGCTGCGTCTTCTGGCACGGGAATCTGTGTTTCTTTTTGCTGCGTCATCTTGCTGCGTCAGCTCTCCGTGTGTGTGGCGCCATTCCTGGGCAGGCTGCACTTTCTTTGGCGCTGGGCGGCTCTCCTTATGGGGCACATTCCTTGCGTGTGGGGCTCCCCTACACGGGGGACACCCCTGCGTGTCAGGGCACTCCTTGCGCGCATCAGCACTGCGCATGGGCCAGCTCCACACGGGTCAAGGAGGCCCGGGTTTGAACCGCGGACCTCCCATGTGGTAGACGGACGCCCTAACCACTGGGCCGAGTCCGCTTCCCGTCTCCCAGCTATCTGTAGGCTGCCTCCTATGGCCCTGGGATTCAGCATGCTGAATGATTTAAAAAAAAAAAAAAAAAAAAAGCTAGCTAGCATTTATCGCTTGCCTATTCTGAGCTGGACACTGTGCTAAATGCTTTTGCAGCGTTATTTATTTATGCAATACCCTTTTGAGGTATTATCTCATTTTGCAGCTGTGGAAATAGGCTCAGAGAGAGAGAACTGAACTTGCCTGTATGTGCCACAGCTAGGAGATTTAAACTTAGGTGAGTCTTACTCCAGAATCCACCTCCTTTTTAATTAAAAAATTTTAAAAATAGGTAACAAATTAAGACAGTTCAAAGTCCAATAGATTTAAAAGATTAGACAGTGCAAAGACTCCCTCCTATTGTTCTCTGACCATCCAATTTCCCTCTCTGGATGAAAGGTGAGTTATCTCTTGGAGACCTCTCTTAACTACTGAGTTGGTCCCTGAGACCCACCCCGTTTTCAAGGCATTCTAGCCTTAACTGTTCCTAGAGTGGTGCGCTGACTCTGGGGTTTATGTAAGCGCACCTCCCCGTCCCCCACCCCCAGGTGCAAAGCTAGCGGCCTCCCTCCGCAGGGGCTGAGGGGCGAGGCAAGAAGCTCTAGGGCTTCTTCTGACTTAAGTCCTCAGGTCCTTGGGTGGCCTGGGTCTTCTTCCCCTTCTCTCACTCCGGGGGCCCTGACCACATCCCTGACACTTTCTTTCAGGATCTGGCACATGGTGGGGTGATCTCTCTTACACGCTGGAGGAGCAAAGCAGTTCCCACATTGCTGTGGTAGTTCTCAGCCCTGACCAGAGAAGGGAAAGATGAGGGGAGGAAGAGGAGAGTGGAGAATGACAACTAGCTAAGAATCTGAGGCTCAGGAGGCTTGAGTGACTTGTCCAAGGTGACACAGTTGTTAAGTGGCAGAAGTGAGATTCAAACCCAGGTCTGTCTGATTCCAAAGCTTGAGCTCTTTCCACCAGGGTTTGTTGTCTTCTCTTTTATTGAGAAAGTGAACAAGAGAGAATGAGAGAGAGATCCAGAGAGATCCAGAGGGAGTCAGAGAGGAGTTGCAGTTAGGAGGAAGAGAAGCTTGAGGAATACTAGTATCGGGGCTGACCTCTCCAGAGAGGGGTCTCACAGGGAAATCTGCTTCCCCAGTTATTTTAGGGCTGTCAGGGTCTGTGGTTTTGATAGTCCCATTCATAAATATGGTACATAGCTCTATTTCGTTCTTATGCAATTATTTTTTAGTGACTATGAAATTTCCTCCATCAGGGTCTTACACATCTTTTCCAAATTTTTTTAATTTGCCAAGATATTTTTCTTGCTATTACAAATTGCATCTTAAAAATGACATTTTCGTTTATTGCTTGTTTAGAGGAATGTGATTGGTTTGTATATATTTATTTCATACTGAGAAATCTTGTTAAAGTCTTTCTTTAGTTCTAAAAATTTGTTCATGTAATTGTTTTGATTTTTCTATGTAAATAATCATATTGTCTGTGAAAATGACAGTTTTGCACTTCCTTTCCAATCTTTATAACTCTTTTCTTTTTGGTCTCATATCCTTCACAATCTATATGTGCAGGACATATGATTATTCTCATTTTGCAGACTAAGAAACTGAGGCTTAGCAAAGTAAAGTTGCTTTTCCAAATTCACACAGAGAGTTGGCAACAGTTAAAATGAGAACTCAAGTCTATAACTACAAAACCTACAGTCTTTCCCTGTTATTCTTCTTCTCACATTATCCTCCATTTAGAGATGAGAAAAGGGCTGTTCACAGAAGTGATGTTTCACAGAGGTGACATGTCTAAATCACTCTGGATGAAGGACAGATTGGGAGAGCAGAAAGAAGTTGCTTAAGATTTCATAACAGGTGTGCAGTTGAGCTAGGGTTTGGGGTACCTGGGTCCATCCCAGTTCTACCACCAGTCAGCTATGTTACCTTGGTAAGTTACGTCCTCTCTAACCTCATTCATTCAGTAAATTTTATTGAGTACCTGCAGTGTGTCAGGTAGTGTTCCAGATATTGGGACATAGCAGTAAGCAAACAAATGCCTGCTTACAATTTAGTCGGGGAAGGAGACAATGAGCAAAGTCAATAAAATATACGTGGTGTCAGATGTGTTGTCGTGGGGAAAGAGAAAGCAGGGTAGGTGCTGGGAGCGTTGAGGGTTGACTGCAATTTATCTGGATGATTAGGAAAGGACTCACTGAGAAGGTGGTATTTGAGTCAAGATGTGAATGTGGTGAAGGGATGAACTGTGTGAATATCTGGAGAAGATGTCCCAGGCAGAGAAACGAGCAGGTGCCTGAGGCAGAAGTGTGCCTGGTGTGTTAAGGCGCAGGAAGGCCAGGGTAGGGGGAGTGAAGGAGAGAACAGAAAAGCAGAGCTGCCTCAGAGACCACGCATTTCCTTTCAGTGCTCTAATTCTGCCCGTGTCTCTTTAAATAGTCCCCCCATCCTTGGATGACACAGTATGAGTGCGTCTGTCATCTCTTTCCAGGAGTCTATCTGATGCACATGCCTTTTTACAGCTGGTTTGATTGCCCTGGGTTCCAAACAAAAGTTTGGGATTTGAGGAGATTGTGTGTGGTGGGTGAGCTTGGAGCAGTATGGGTGAACTAGCCTGAGGAAAGAGGTGAGTCTGGGCAAGTGTGAGTGAGGGGATAAGTGCGGGCCCCCGAGTGTACAAGTGTGCATGTGAGTGGGTGTCTTTGTATAATGGTATGTCTTGAATGTATGTGAGTGTGTAAGAGTCATATGCATAAATGGTTTGAGTGTGTCTGCCTGGTGTGATGGAGGTGAAGTCAGGGGAGAAGGGCAGATTTTTGGCCTCAGTCCCCTCTTGAAGGTGGTTTGTCCCTTGAGAACCAGTCCTGGCTTTGATAAGGGGACAGCAGGAGGAGGCTAGCCCAGACACCCAGGTGGAGCTGAGGCTGGACCCTGCACGGGCAGTCAGGAGCCTACACTCCTGGCTCCGCTGGGCACCTGCCTTGTGAGGGACCTCTGTCCTTGCCTGGACCTGTTTCCCTCTCTGTTAGGAGGGAGCTGGATTGGCTGAGGGCTGAGGACCTAGCTTCCTCAGACGGGGTCCACTGCAGTGCCTGGGGGTGCTCCATGAACGTTGTTGGTTGAGTGAAGGAGTGAGCACATGAACTGGCAGCTGAGGTGGAAGCTCAGGTCCACGCCTCCCTTACACACCCCCCAAGTCCCAGTCCAACTCGCGGCTCTCAGGCACCCGCTTGCCTCACACACATCCACACACGCTTACGCCCTGTGTTCCTGTTCGCACCCCCCCCAGTTGCCCACACCTGGTCACCCGCGATTCCATGCTGCTCACACTTGGGCTCCGGGTCTTGGGAAGCTTCCCCGCTCCCACCCCCGTGGCACCTTTGTCACCACGCCACCAGGATGCTCCTCTCTCCTCAGCCTTTCTGTATTGGGGTTCGCTCCTGCCCTCTCTCCTCCTCCTCTCCCTTTCTTGCATTCTCTCTCATCCCCAAACACACCACATGCCCACGCACGTATGCACACCAGGCACACGCTCATCTTGTTCTCTTTGACCTCTCCGGGCCTCGCATCCTCCTTCCTTCACATTTCCCCGTTTGCAGGGCTGGCTTTCTGCGCGCCTTTCTCCCTCCATCTCTTCCTCCGCCCTCTCTCATTTTTTTTCCTGACTCCCTCTCTCCCTCCTCCCTTCTCATTCTGTTTTCTCAGCCACTCATTTCTTCTCTCTCAGTTTCTCCGTCTTTTGAGTGCACGCCCTTGCAATATCTTGCTCTTTCTCGCTGTCGCCCCAGCTCCTGGGCATGCCCCTGTCCCCGCCCCCCAGCTCTCTGCTCGGCCTCTGTCGTGGAGCAGCGCCCAGGGTGCAAGTGGCCCAGCCTGGATGTTCCTGTGGCATCCGTCGGGGGGCCCTAGGGTCACGGCATTTCCTCCCAAGGGTGACTTGGCAGGGTTGTACTGTTTCCTCATTTCTGCAATTTCCAGCTGTCACAGAGGCTGGGGCTGAGGCCGGGGCCCAGGCAGAGACGCTCCCAGGGCAGCTGCTGCCCCTGGAAGAGGTAAGGAGTGGTGGTGGTGGCAGGGGGGGGAGGAGCATGGTCTCCACCCTGGCTGGGCAAGGGGGAAGCATAGGACAGCGTCCTCGGGAGGCCAAGGTTATGCCCCCAGACTGCGCCTTAACAAATGTGGGGTTCTGTTTGAAGAGACGGTTCTGGCACCTTTCTCAGGCCCAGTGCTTCATGTTTAGAAAAAACTTCTCTCATGGCCAAATTTTCCAGAGGGAACCCAGCTCCCTTCTCTGGTTCCCTGAGGCCAAGGCAGTGCTCAGGTGCCCTCACAGAGCTCCTGGGGTGGCTGGGTGGGGTGATGATGGTGATGGGTGGGGGTTATCTAGGTCTAGGGAACTGACTACCATCTATTAAGTTGTGGGATCTTGCCCAAGCTACACCTCTCTCTGAGCCTCACTTTCCTCAATTGTCTAATGAGAATTATCATAAGGGGTAAAGGGGCTGGCCTAGGGCTAGACACTTAGGAGTCCACTAAATGCTGGGTTTTCCCAGGGGGGAGATGAAGATAACAAGGTAATTGGTACAAAGAGCCACACGCACAGCCAGATTCCCCATCAGCGTTCCCCAGCCGCCAGGGATGGTTCAGACTGTCCCCTGCTCCTCTCTGGCAGGGGTCCAGGCGTGGGGTTGGCAGGGAGGGGCTGCCCGGTACTCGCAGACCGGTGAAGAACGAGGGAACCGGAGGAGTCTCTCCCCAAGTGTTCAGACAGCTCTGACTTGGCTCCAGTTGAATACACAGCTGTGTTCCCGGTGTTTGGTGAGATCACGTGGAGGTGGTTTCTGCTTTAGGTACTGACGGCCCAGCCTGGGAAAGAAGTCCGTCCTGGGGTGAAGAAATAGCCCTGGACCTCACATGGCCACTAGGGATTTGATTTTCAGCTCTTGCTTACAAGCTGCGACTTTGGACCCTTCAGGAGCCTGGGTTTCCTCCTTTAGTAGATTGGGGTTTATAATACTGACCTTGTTGGTTTGTGGGAGGATGAAGTAAGAGGCTGAGCGAGAAAGTGCTCTGTCAGTTGTAAAATGGTGCATAAACACGAGCAAATGCGTTACCACTAGAAGTGGTGCTGTAATTGTCAGCGTGGGTGCCTTGAGGACGAGGGATTTGTTTTACTTGTTGTTTTACCCTTACCCTTAGCACAGGTGGAGTAGATGCTTGGAAAATATGCAGTGACTAAAGGGATGATAACGTAATATGTTGTGGCGGGAGGTGGAGCTTCTGATGCCAGCTCTGTGGACCAGGGCTTGGAGGTGGGTGGGGCGCCGCATTTCACCGACACAAATCGCCAGGCTCAAGATGGTGGTGGCAAGCTGAGGCCAGAGCCCGGAGCCTGGAGCCTCGTTTTCTCGCTCTCTCTCCAGCCATTCCCCCAGGTTGCTTCTTCCTTAAGAGGGGAAGTGGCTGGCTGGCTGCAAGGCTGATGTGTGTGTTTACTCATTCATTCACTCAAACGTTTTCTGAGGATGGGAGGCAGGCAGCTCTCAGTAATTGAGTAATAACCATGTGCACAAATTGCCTCGTTCTGCCAGTGAAGAAGGTTTTATTACCATTGTGCAGATAAAGAAACGGAGGTTGGGGGAGCCAAAGATGACCCAGTTAAGAAAGCGCAGAGCTCAGCGCAGATGCAGGTCTGTGTGACCCCAAGGCCCTGAGCCCTGCACCCAGCCGCAAAGCACCAGCAAGACTCAGGAGCTCCCAGGCTGGGAAAAATACCTAAAAATCAGAAAGTTTTCTGGTATAACAGAGGCATGTGCCCAGTACCAGGGAAGCCCAGAGGATGAGGGACCTCCCCTGCCTCTTCACTCACCTGGCCACAGACAGACACCGCCTGGGTGGGAGGAGAAGAGGTCCAGACCAGATGCAGTGGCCCCAACCCCACAGGGGTTTCCTACATCAGTTGAGCCAGGGCCCAGTCTCCTCAAGGTGATATGTACACCTGGGGTCAGAGTGGGCCACCTCCATCTCTGGGGTCCTAACCCTGTCCCTGGCCTCTCCCCAGGCAAGGAGTTCCATTCATTCAGCCAATGAATGTGCCTGCCTTGGTGTTAGACTTCTTGTACTAGGAGCCATGGGCAGCTCAGTCTGGAATTCTCCAGAGGCTAGGGTACTGACTTCAATTTCCCTTCAAATCTCTCTGCTTCTTAGAGAAGTATGGTTGATTAGTGGAACCACTCCATGAAGGGACTCTTTAGAGAGTATGGCCAGAGCAGGGCACAAATGTCAGACCTCAAGGGAGGTCAGAACAGGATATGACTTGTTTATTGAGCACCTACTATATGTCTTGCCATTTTAGAGGTATATTTGCTTATAGTCTCTGGGGAATCCTGTGAGGTCAGCGTTGATATTATTCCTATTTTACAGATGAGGAAACTGAGACACATAGAAGGAAAGGATTAAACTGAGAGTGACCGAGGCTGGTGTGTAAGGGTGTGGAAGTGAAGGGTAAAAAACCATGGCTTGGTGAGATAGGGGGAGGTGAACGGTCAGTGTATCTATTTAGTAAGTATTTTCTTGAGTGTTTTCTGTGTGAGGAGGCCAGTAATGGGTGCTGGTGCCATGCCAGGCATTAGTGTGGTACATTTGTTGCAATTGATGAAAGAATGTTATTATAATTGTACTATTAACTATAGTCCATGGTTTATATTAGGGTTCATTGTTTGTGCTGTACAGTCCTATGTTATTTTTTAAAAATTTTTATTCTAGTTCCATATATAAAACCTAAAATTTCTCCTTTTAATCATGTTCAAATATATATTTTGGTGCTGTTAATTATGTTCACTATGTTTTGCTACCATCACCACCAACTATTACCAAAATTATATGATTTAAGCATTAACTCACCAATACCTACTCCCCAGCTGGCTCCTGTAACCTCTACTTCAGATTCTGACTCTAGGAATTTGTGAGATCATATAATATTTGTCTTTTTGTGTCTGGCTTTTTTTACTCAACATGATGTCTTCAAAGTTCATCCATATTGTCACATGTATTAGAAGTTTATTTCTTTTTATGACTGAATAATATGCCATTGTATGGATGTACCACATTTTGTTTATCCATTCATTGGTTGATGGACACTTGGTTTGCTTCCATCTTTGGTGATTGTGAATAATGCAGCTATGAACATTGGTGTGCATGTATCTGTTTGAGCTCCCAATTCTTTTGGTTATATGCCTAAAAGTTGGATTGCTGGGTCATATGGTAATTCTATATTTAACTTCCTGAGGAACCTCCAAAATGTCTTTCACAGTGGTTTCAACATTTTATATTCCCACCAACAGTGATGGAGTGTTCTTATTTCTCCACATCCTCTCCAACACTTATAATTTTCCATTTTTTAAAAAAATGGTAGTCATTTAGTGGGTATGAAATCTTATTGTGGTTTTGCTTTGCATTTCCCTGATGGTGAATGATGTTGAGCATCTTTTCATGTGCTTTGTGGCCTTTTGTATATGTTCTTTTGAGAAATGCTTAGGCCCAGGTTTTTAATCTCTATTTCACCAATGAGGAAATGGAGACTCAGAGTCATGGAGTGAGTTTAGTGGCTGAACCAGGATTGATCCCAGCTCTAGTGCTGCCAGGCAGGAGTGAGAAAGATGCAGAGCAGACCCTGCTCTCCCTTTGCCCTATCCCCTTCCCAACTCCAAAGGTGAAAGCAGGGGCCCAGGCCAAAGGCATCTCTTTCTAAGGACCTTGTAGCGTCTGGAGCTCCTATCCTTGGGCTGCAAAACAGGTTTCTTGGTTAGCCGAGGAACAGGTGTGCTTCTAGCAGAGGGTTACAGCTTGGACTGGAAAAGAGAGAATGGGTCTTGCAGTTCAACATTCCAAGTCTACCTCTACCATTTACCAGCTGTGTGACTGTGGACAAGTCTTTTCCCCTCTCTGACCTCACTTCCTTTCCTAGAAAAATAGGTGCTTCATAAACCCCATCTCCCAAGGTTAATTTAAGGAGTAAATGTGATCATAGCTAAGAAGTGTCTGCACATTAAACTAGTAAGTGGTGCCCAGCTCCCCGATCCTTTTATGGGCTGGCTCAGTTTCTCTTTCAGCTCCACCCTCCCCACAGAGCAAGGAGTCTTGGATCAGATGGGTGTGCCCCCTTCCAGCCCAGGCTCTGTTGTGAATACACCCCCAGGCCAGGAACTGCTGTTGCCGGGCATGTGGATGAATTTGGACATGTCTAATTTATAACTTAGACGTAAAACCTAGAAATATTTAGACATTTATACTCTTGACTCTAACTGACCCCACAAATGTTAGGGGCTGGGCTGCCTGGTGAACCCAACTTTCCCAACACCCAACATGCACGCATTTGGGGAAGTAACTAGCACACACTTCCTTATGCCCAGTTCAGGCCACCCTTCTTATTGTCTTGCTAAGGATGGAAACCCTTTTGTTAGGTTTCCTGGGAGCAGGGATGTTTCCAGACAAACCAGAGGATGAGAACTGTAGGGAGCATGGAGGTGGAACCTGCACACTGTGCAGGACAGAGGGTGGAAGTTCCAGACTGCAGACAGAAATATTCTGGTCTCTGTGAATACTATGAATATTTATGTTCCCTCTCCCCCTCAAAAGCTGAGCACTGAGCCGGGGCCTATTGTCCAGCCTTGATCCACCAGAAAAGGGCCCGTATATTAAGCTGAGTGGTCTGAGCGGCCTCCTTCTGCCTCCAATGCTCCTCCCTCCCTGAGTTGTTGAAAGTGTGGTTGGCATTACCCCGAGGACAACTTTTTGGGCCTTGGAGGACAGTCAGTGTGTGGGACAGAGCCACTGGGGTCAGGGGTGACCCCTGGTCTCTCTCCCCTGGCCCTAATTATCTTGGGGAGAGGGAGGTCTGGACATTTCTGCCTTATGTCCTGCTCAATTCAGTTTGCCGACTTTTGCAAACTGTGAAGATTACAACATTTTGCAGATGAAGAAACTGAAGTTCAGAGAGGTGAGTGAACAGCAGAGTCAGATGTGAACACAGGTTTTTCTGCCTCCAACGGCCTTGTTCTCCCCACCCTAGTCTGCCCCTGGTCTGCTTCCCCCAGAATGATTGCACAAAGCTCCTTGGAGTAGCCATTAGGGGCTTGGTCATTCATTCACCCATTCAGTCCATCCCCAGTGCCAAGCACTGGGCATAAAGTGATGAAAAGCATCTAGTCCCTGCCTTCAAGAAGCATCCAGCTTCCAGGAAGATGGAGGATTAGATATACATGGGATCCCTTCTCTCCCCAAAAAAGTAGCTAAAGAACAGGCAGAGATGGCCTAGAAAAAAATGTTCTAGGATTTAGGAGAAGAAAGAGAGGGGGCACAGGAAAATAATCTTGACTGAAAGACCATGAGTAGAAGCTGCAGCTGCAACCACCAGCACCCTTCCCCAACCCTACGAGCAGTCCATTTAAAATTCTCTGGTCTCGGGCTGGTGACTATGGACAGAGGGAGTTGCAGGTATCCACCTCCCCAGAAAAAGGGAGAGAGAGAGGGACACAACCTAAGGCTGACTCAGCTTTTGGCCTGCAGATTTGGTCTGCTGCTTCCCAAATGCCCGTCCAGGCCAGGTGGGGCCGTACCATTACTTGCCTTGGGAGTTAGCACATGACTAAAGAGCTCCAGTCCTCTCAATCACCTTCCCTACTGATTGGAACTGGTTGTTGAGGACTCAGAGGGGAGTGGAATTATTTCTTTTCTGGGAAAAGGAAGGGAGCTGCCAAGATGGGTTGGAGAACAGCTTCTGAGAAAGTCTCAATTGTGATACACTGAATAGCCTCTAGGCAGAATCCTGTCACAGCAAACACACTCCAACCAGGCTTTGAACTGAGAGGGATGCCAAAAAGCATCATCTCCTGACAGACCAAGGAAATGCATGAAAGGAAAGGCCCTTGGAAGTAGGTCTGCAACCCATTACTATGCCCAGGGCCCAGATTTGAGCGACTAACAGGGACAATCCTAAAGACACAGAACAGGTTGAAACAAGAATCAAAGAACGGCAGTAATGCACAGTCTCCTGCCACTAAATCCATACAAAAAAGAGAGAAATTGAGCATCAGAATAAACTCACCATCCTAATCAGATGCCTAGATGTCAGTAAAAAATTACAAGCCATGCTAAGAAATTGGAAGAAATGGCCCAAGCAAAGGAATGTATCAAAGCCCCAGATGAGACACAGGATTTGAGACAACTAATCAACAAGGTTCATACATTCTCCAAATCAAAATAATGAATTGAAAGACAATATGACTAAAGAGATAAAGGACATCAAAAAGACACTGAATGAGCACAATGAAGAACCTGAAGAGAAAAATAACAGGACTTAGGAGAATGAAAGATAGAATAGGTGAGATAAAAACACATTAGAGGCATACAACAGCAGACTAGAAATGATAGAAGAAAGAATAAGTGATGCAGAAGACAGAACAGCTGAAATGGAAGAGAGAGGAGAGAGGAAAGAAAGCAAAAAATTGAGCGGGGACATAGGGAGTTGAATGATAACACGAATGCAACAACATATGCATCATGGAAGTTCCAGAAGAAGAAAAGGGAAAAGGAGCAGAAAGAGTATTTGAGGAAATAATAGCTGAGAATTTCCCAACTTTCATGAAAGAAATGAATTTACATGTCCAAGAAGCATATCATACCCCAACCAGAATAAATGCAAAGAGACCTACTCCAAGACACATACTACTCAGAATGTCAAATGTCATAGATAAAGAGAAAGTTCTGAGAGCAGCAAGGGAAAAGCAAACCATCACATACAAGGAATCTCCAGTAAAACTTAGTGTGGATTTCTCATCAGAAACCATGGAGGTAAGAAGACAGTGGTATGATATAATTAGGAAACTAAGGGAAAAATATTGCCAATCAAGAATTCTTTATCCAGTAAAATTGTCTTTTATATATGAAGATGAGTTTAAAATATTCACAAATAAACAGAAACTAACAGAGTTTGTAAAAAAGAGAATCTGCCTTAGCAGGAAGTATTAAAGGGTGCCTTACAGTCCCAAAGGAAAAAACAGGAGAGAGAGGCTTGGAGGAGAATATAAAAGGCAAGAATATTCAGAAAGGATAACTAAAAGAGTAAAAAGACAGATGAAAATAAGATTCAACATATGAAAACCAGAGAATAAAATGGTGGAAGTAAATTATATATTTATAATAATATTAATGAATGTGAATAAATTATACTCCCAATCAAAAGATATAGGCTTGAGAAGCAGACTTGGTCCAATGGATAGGGCACCCGCCTACCATATGGGAGGTCCGCAGTTCAAACCCCGGGCCTCCTTGACCCGTGTGGAGCTGGCCCATGTGCAGTGCTGATGCGCACAAGGAGTGCCCTGCCACATGGGTGTCCCCCGTGTAGGGGAGCACCACGCAAAAGGAGTGCACCCTGTAAGGAAAGTCGCCCAGCGCAAAAGAAAGTGCAGCCTGCCCAAGAATGGTGCCACACACATGGAGAGCTGACACAAGAAGATGATGCAACAAAAAGAAACACAGATTCCCAGGACCACTGATAAGGATAGAAGCAGTCACAGAAGAACACAGAGAGAGCAGGCAACTGGGGTGGGGGCGGGGGGAAGGGTGGGAAGGGGAGAGAAATAAATTTTCAAAAATCTTAAAAAAAAAAAGATATAGGCTTGAGAAATGAATGTGGCTCAAGCAGTTGGGTGTCTGTCTATCACATGGGATGTCCTGGGTTCGTTTCCGGTGTCTCCTAAAGAAGATGAGCAAGACAGTGAGCTGACATGACAGGCCAGTGTGGTGAGTGGATGTAACAAGATGGTGCAACTAGACAACACAACAAAGAGACGCAATGAGGAAATACAATGAGAGACTCATCAAGCAGGGAGCAGATGTGGCTCAAGCAATTGGGCACTTCCCTCCCACATGGGAGGGCCTGGGTTTGGTTCCCAGTGCCTCCTAAAAAGAAGACAAGCAGACACAGAACACAGAATGAACAGACAGAGAGCAGACAGTGAACAAAAACAACAAGGGAGGAGGAGAAATAAATAAAATAAATCTTAAAAAATAAAAGATATACACTTGGGAAGTGGATGTAGGTCAAATGGTTGAGCACCAACTTCCCACATACAAGGTTCTGGGTTCAGTTTCTTTCTTTTCTTTTTTTTTTTTAAAGATTTATTTATTTATTTCTCTCCCCTCCCCTCCCACCCCGGTTATCTGTTCTGTGTCTATTTGCTGCATCTTTGTCCACTTCTGTTGTTGTCAGCAGCATGGGAATCTGTGTTTGTTTTGGTTGCATCATCTCGTGTCAGCTTTCCATGTGGGCGGCGCCATTTTGAGGCAGGCTGCACTTTCTTTCATGCTGGGTGGCTCTCCTTATGGGGTGTACTCCTTGCGCGTGGGGCTCCCCTATGCGGGGGACACCCCTGCGTGGCGCAGAACTCCTTGCACGCATCAGCACTGCTCATGGGCTAGCTCCACATGGGTCAAGGAGGCCCGGGGTTTGAACCGTGGACTTCCCATGTGGTAGACGGATGCCCTAACCACTGGGCCAAGTCCATGCCTGGGTTCAGTTTCTGACCCCAGTAGCAAAAGAAGACATATAAGCTTGGTGCCAATGCAGCTCGGTGATTGAGCACCTTCCTCCCATGTAATAGGTCCCCGGTTCAATACCTGGTACCTCCTAAAAGAAAAGTATATAGGCTGACAGAATGCATAAAGAAAATACGAGCCATCCATATTCTGCCTACAAGAGACTCACCTTAGACCTGGGGATACAAACTGGCTGAAAGTAAAAGGTTGGAAAAAGATACTCCTCACAAACAGTAACCCAAAAAAGGGCAGGATAGCTATACTAATATTGGACAAAACATACTTTAAATGCAAAACGATTATGAGATGCAGTAGGCCATTATATATTAATAAAAGGGACAATCCACCAGAAAGAAATAAAGGTCATAAATATCTATGCACCTAACCAGGGTGCCCCAAAATATATGAGGCAAACTTTGGCAAAACTGAAGGGAGAAATAGACATTTCTACAATAATAGTTGGAGTCATCAACACACCTCTCACATCATTAGACAGAACATGTAGGCAGAAGATCAACAAAGAAACAGGGAACTTGACCTAACAGACATATACAGAACGTTGCATCAAACTCCAGAATCATACATTCTTCTCAAGTGCTCATGGATCTTTCTCCAGTATGGACCACTTGTTGGGTCACAAGGCAGGTCTCAACAATATAAAAAGATTGAAATTGTACAAATCACCTTATCAGATCATAAAGGAATGAAGCTGGGAATCAATTACAGATGGGAAAGGGGAAAATTCACAAATGTGTGGAGGCTGAACAACATCCTCCTAAATAAAAGAAGCAATTGTGAGAAAAATTAGTAAATATGTGGAGATGAATGAAAATGGAGCACAACTTTCAAAACTTATGGGATAAAGCAAAGGCAGGCTTGAGAGGGAAATTTATAGCCCTAAATGCCATATTAAAAAAGAAGAAAGAGCTAAAATTAAAGATCCAACTGAACAATTGGAGAAACTAGAAAAAGAAGAGCAAACCAATCTCAAAGCAATTTATCCTTCTGGAAAGAAATAATAAAGATTAGAGCAAAAATTGAGAACCAAAAAACAATAGAGAAAATCAACAGAACTAAAAGCTGGTTCTTCGAGAAGATCAATAAGATCAATAAACCCTTAGCTAGACTAACAAAGAAAAAAAGAGAGAAGATACAAATAAAGTCAGAAATGAAAGGGGAGAAATTACAACTGACCCCATAGAAATAAAAAGAATCATAAGAGGATATTATGGGAAGTAGATTTGGCTCAATAGTTAGAGCAGCCACCTACCACATGGGAGGTCCAGGGTTCAAGCCCAGGGCCTCCTGGCCCGTGTGATGAGCTGGCCCACACATAGTGCTGATGTGCGCAAGGAGTCCGTGCCACTCCAGGGTGTCCCCCGCGTAGGGAAGCTCCACGCACAAGGAGTGCACCCTGTAAGGAGAGCCGCCCAGTCCAAAAAAGAGTGCAGCCTGATCAGGAGTGGTGCCACACACACGGAGAGCTGACACAGCAAGAGGATGCAACAAAAAGTGACACAGATTCCCGGTGCCACTGACAAGAATTTAAGACAAGAACACACAGTGAATGGACATGAAGAGCAGACAACTGGGGGGGGGGGGGGGACAGTGGAGGTGGGTGAAGGGGAGAGAAATAATAAAGAAATAAATCTTTAAAAAAAGAATATCAATGTTTTTTAAAAAAAGGATATTATGAGAAACAGTATGCCAACAAACTAGACAACTTAGAAGAAATGGACAAATTCCTAAAAAATTGCACTAACAACCTGCACTGATACTACGAGAAATACAAGAACTCAACAAACCAATCACATTTAAAGAGATTGAATCAGTCATTAAAAATCTCCCAACAAAGAAAAGTCCAGGACCAAATGGCGTCACAGGTGAATTCTACCAAGCATCTCAAAAAGAACACCTATCCTGTTTAAACTCTTCCAAAAAATTGAAGAGGAGGGAAAATTACCCAACACATTTTATAAAGCCAACATCACCTAATACCAAAGCCAGATAAAGACACTACAAGAAAACAGATTACAGACCAATCTCTCTAATGAATAGAGATGCAAAAATTCTCAACAAAATGCTTACAAATAGAATCCAATAGCATATCAAAAGACTTAAACGCCACAATCAAGTAGGATTTATTCCTGGTATGCAAGGGTGGTTCAACATAAGAAAATCAATTAACATAATGCACCACATTAACAAACTGAAGGAAAAAAACACATGATTATCTTGATCAACGCAGAAAAAGCATCTGTCAAAATTCTGCATACTTCCTTGATAAAAACCCTTCAAAATATAGGAATAGAGGAAAATTCCTCAATATGATAAAGGATATATGTGAAAAACCCACAGCCAATATTGTATGCAATGGGAAAATGTTGAAAGCTTTCCCTCTAAGATCAGGAATAAGATAAGGATGCCCACTGCCACCTCTATTATTCAGTATTGTGCTAACAATTCTAGCTAGACCAATTAGAAAAGAATCAAAAAAAGGTGCCCAAATAGGAAAAAGGAAATAAAACTCTCACTATTTGCAGAAGACATGATCCTGTATAGAAAATTCTGAAATTTCTATGAAAAAGAAAGCTACTTGAGCTAATAAACAAGTTCAGCAAAATAGCAGGATACAAGACCAACATGCAAAAATCAATAATGTTTCTGTACACTAGTAGTGAACAATCTGAAGAGGAAATCAGGAAAAAAAATTCCATTTATAATAACAACAAAAAGTCTCAAATACCTAGGAATCAATTTAATGAAAGATGTACAGGACCTATATTCAGAAAACTATAAAACAATGCTAAAAGAAATCAAAGAAGATCTAAACAAATGGAAAGACATTCTGTGTTCATTTTTGGGAAGACTAAATATTGTAAAGATGTTAATCCTACATAAACTGAATTATTGATTTAATGCAATACCAATAAAAATTCCAACATCCTACTTTACAGAAATAGAAAGGGCAATTACCAAATTCATTTGGAAGGAAAAGTTCACCCGGATAACCAAAAGCATCCTAAAAAAAAAAAAAAAGAAAGAGAGCCATGTGGAATGACTTTCACTGCTTGACCTTGAAACATGTATAATGTTACCATGGTCAGCACAGCATGGTATTGGGAAGCAGATGTGGCTCAATGGGCTGGGCATCTGCTTCCCACATGGGAGGCCCTGGGTTTGATTCCTAGTGCCTCCTGAAAAAACAAAAACAAATGTCAAGGAAAACAAAGGAGGAAGCCAAATCAGGGGAGCTGATGTGGCTCAGCGATTGAGCACCACTTCCCATATACAAGGTCCCAAGTTCAAACCCTGGCCCCCAGCACCTCAAAAACAAAAACAAAAACAAAAACAAAAACAAAAACAAAAACAAAAACAAAACAAGGAAGCAGACTTGGCCCAGTGGTTAGGGCATCCATCTACCACATGGGAGGTCCGCAGTTCAAATCCCGGACCTCCTTGACCCGTGTGGAGCTGGCCCATGCGCGGTGCTGATGCACGCAAGGAGTGCCCTGCCATGTAGGGGCGTCCCCTGCATAAGGGAGCCCCATGCTCAATGAGTGTGCCCCGTAAGGAGAGCTGCCCAGTGTGAAAGAAAGTGCAGCCTGCCCAGGAATGGTGCCGCACACACATGGAGAGCTGACACAAGATGACACAACAAAAAGAAACACAGATTCCCATGCCACTGACAACAACAAAAGCGGACAAAGAAGAACATACAGCAAATAGACACAGAGAACAGACAACTGGGGGGAGGGGGGGAGGGAAGAGAAATAAATAAATAAATAAATCTTTAAAAAAACAAAAAACAACAACAAAAAAAACCACCCCAGCCTGGTATTGACATAAAGGTAGACACATTGATCAGTGGGATAGAATTGAGAGTTCAGATATAAACCCTCACCTCTTCAATATAGATATTCTTTGGATATCTATAACCAAAGAATGAGAGGACCCCTATCTCACTCACTATACAAGAAGTACATCAAAATGGATCAAAGAGCTAAATATAAAAGCCAGAACCTACTAGAAGAACATACTCGGACACATCTTCAAGATCTTGTGGTAGGTGGTGGTTTCTTAGACCTTCCACCCAGAACATGAGCAAGAAAAGAAAAAATAAATAAATGGGACCTCCTAAAAATTAAACACTTTTGCATCTCAAAGAACTTTGTGAAAAAGATGAAAAGGCATCTGACTCAATGAGAGAAAATATGTGGAAATCACATATCCGAAAAGGGTTTAATATATATGGTACTTATGGGAAACAGATGTATTGACCATATAGGAGGTCCAGGGTTATGCCCAGGGCCTCCTGGTGAGGGCAAGCTGGCCCATGCAGCAGGTTGGCCCATGTGGAGTGCTGGCCCATGTGGAATGTGGCCCCGGCAGGAGAGCCACCCTGCCTGGGAATGCCGCCCAGCACGGGAAAGCCACTCCGCACAGGAGTGCTGGCCTATGCGGAGAGCTGGTGCAGCAAGATGATACAACAAGAGACACAGAGGAGAGAAGATAAGAAGATGTAGCAGAACAGGGGAGCTGAGGTGGCACAAGAGAGTAATCACGTCTTTCCTACTCAGGAAGTTCCCAGGATCAGTTTCCAGAGCTGCCTAATAAGAATACAAGGAGACACAGAAGAACATACAGCAAATGGACACAGAGAACAGACAACAGGGGAAACAGGCAGGGAGAAATAAATAAAATAAAATTTAAAAAAATATATATACATATACATGATACATAAAGAGATGGTACAACTCAACAAAAAAAGGCAAATTAAATTTGCCCATTAAAAAACGGGCAAAGGACTTGAATAGATATTTGTCCAACAAAGAAATACAAATAGTGAAAAATACATGAAAAAATGTTCAACTTCATTAGCAATTAGGGAAATGCAAATCAAAGCAACAATGAGATATTTCACACCTATTAAAACGCCACTATTAAAAAGAAAGAAAACTAAAAGTGTTGGAGAGGATGTGGTGAAATAAGAATGCTTATTCACTGCCACTGTGGAGGAATGTTTGGCAATTCCTAAAGAAGTTATATAGAGATCTGCCACATGACCTGGCAATATCACTTCTAGGTATATACCCAGAAGAACTGAGAGCAGTGACATGAAGAGATATCTGCACACCAATATTCATAGTGGTATTATTCACAATTGCCAAAAGATGGAAACAGCCCAGGAGTCCATCAACTGATGAATATATAAAGAAATGTGTATGCATGTGATGGAATATTGTGCAGCTGTAAGAAGAAATGAAGTTGTGAAGCATATGACAACATGGATGAACCTGGAAAACATTATGTTGAGTGAAGCAAGCCAGACACAAAAGGACAAATTCAGTATGAATGTGCTATTATGAACTATGTATACATGTGAACTCATGGAGTTGATAACTGGAATATAGGTCACCAGAAAATAGAATGAGGTTAGAAAATGGAAAGCTGAGAGTTAACCTGTGCAAAATTGGTAAAAAGGATATTTATTAATCTTTAGAAATGAATAGAAATGGTGAAAGCACATCATAGTGGTTGTAACTAGCAGTGCTATTATGTAGAGATCACAGTGATTGAAAAGGGAAGCCTGAGGTCATGTATATTACTAGAAGGAAAGTTAAAAATTGTATCGTGGGGGAAGTGGATGTGGCTTAACAGATAAAATGTCCACCTACTGTATAGGAGGTCCAGGGTTCAAACCCAGGGCCTCTGGCCCGTGTGGTAAGCTGGCCCACGCGCACTGCTGCTGCATGCAAGGAGTGCCATGCTATGCAGGGGTGTCCCCTACATAGGGGAGCCCCATGCTCAAGGAGTGTGTCCCGCAAGGAGAGCCGCCCCATGCTAAAAGCGCAGCCTGCCCAGAAGTGGCGCCACACACACGGAGAGCTGATGCAGCAAGATGATGCAACAAAAAAGAGACACAGATTCCCGTGCTGCCTGATGAGAATGCAAGTGGACACAGAAGAGCACACAGCGAATGGACACAAGACAATGGGGGAGGGGGGGAAGGGGAGAGAAATAAAATAAATCTTTAAAAAAAAAGTATCGTGGGATTGTATAGCATAGCAAAACCTCATGTGATGAAATGTGATTATGGGTAATATTGCGAAATATAAGACTTTTTCTCTGAAACTGAACAAATGTATGTTAATGTTACAAGATGTTATGTTAATGTTACAAGATGTTACTATCAGACAAAAAAACACATTATGCTAAATGAAAGAAACCAGACACAAACTACTGCATATTGTATGATACCATTTATATAAAATGTAAATATAAATCAATTTATTTAAAGATGAAATTAGATTAGTGTTTATGTAGGGCTGGGGAAGAATAGAGGGATTGAGATGTGACTCCACTAAGGGGTGTGGAGTTTTTCTTTTTGGAGTAATGAAATTGTTCTAAAATTTTTGTGGTGATGAATGCACAAAAATGCCCATTGATTACACTAATACCATACAAATACGGTGATTATACAAAAAGCCATTGATTGTACACTTTGGATGGATTGTATGGTATGTGAATATATCTCAAGAAAAGTGCTTAGAAAAGAAAGCAGCATCCGATCCAGCCTGGTGAGGAAAGAACCACAGAAATCAGTACTTCCAATACTTCGTGTCAGGTGCTCAGCTGAGGATCGTGCATGCCGCGGTGATGCAAAGGAGGAAGGAACTCGTTCTGCCTGGGTCAGTCAGGGAAGGCATCCCAGAAGAAGCACTCTTTAGATTAGATCATAGAAGATAAGTAAGGTCATGCTAGATTGAGCAAAAGGCAAGGGCCTTCCCAGGAATAGTGGTCACAGCATGTGCCAAGGCACAGAAACGTGAGGACAAATGGAGATTTCAGGGAAGCAGTAAGAAGTTCAGTGTGGTTGATTAGAGGGTGCATAGCAGAGAATGGTAGCAGATGAGGTGGAAAAGGAATCTGGATGTGATCTTGGGTGACAGGGAGCGCTGGAGGGCATCAGAGGAGCCAAATGCATGGCCGGCAGTGATTGGAGGCACAGTTCTTCTCAAACTTTGGAGTGCACAGGAGATCACCTGGCCATCTTATTAAAACACAGATTCTCATACTGCAGGTCTGGGGTGGGGCCCGAGAACCTGCCTTTCTGGCACGCTCCCAGGCGCCCATGCTCATGCTGCTAGTCCAAGGACCGCAGTTTGAGAAGCGAGCTGGTAGAGGCCTCACTCTGCTGCTGCGGGGGCAGGCAGCCGCTGCTCCTCCTACATCACTGCAACGACCTGGCGCCCGACGGTTTCTTGGGTCAGCCCTCTTGCAGCTCTGACACGGGTCAGTCCTGTTGGATGCCAGATATTTGTTCCCTTGACAGATGTTTACTAAGATCCTGCTCTGGCCAGGATTTGTGCTGGGTGCTGGAGATGCAGAGAGGAAGAGGAAATGCCACTCTCTGATCTATGCCGCCACATCTCTTGCCTCCCAAATTGTTTCTCTTCTTCCCCTCTTGTCCCCTACCATCTATTCTCTGTCCTGAAGTGCGAGGGAGCCAGGCAGATTGTGTTCCGGGCTTGTTTGATGCACCCCAGTGACTTTCATTGCTCAGGGAGAAAATCCAAATGTCTTACCATGGCCTAGGAATGATCTGGGTCCTGCTGCCTCATCTCATTCTTTCCATTTCTCACTCTGTTCTGGCCACACTACTTTTCTTTCTTTCCTTTTTTCCCCATCTCCCTCCTCCTCTCCCTGCCCTGCTGTTTTAGTTGTCCATTTGCTGTGATCTTCTGTATCTATTTCTCTTTTTGTCTTCTCTTCTCGTCTTTCTCCTCTAGGATTTACCAGAATTCGATCCTAGGGACCTCTGATGTGGAGAGAGGTTCTCTGTCACTTGTGCCACCTCAGTTCCTGGTTTCTGCTGTGCTTTACCTTGACTCTCCCCTTCGTCTCTCTTTTGTTGCATCATCATCTTGCTGAGTGATTCATTTGTGTGGGCACTGGTTCACCACGTGGGCACTCATGCGGGCACTCGGCTTGCAGCACAGGCACTTGGCTCTCTGTGCAGGTACTCATGCAGGCACTCAGCTCACTACAAGGGCCCTGGCTTCCTGCACAGGCACGCTTTCTCTTTTTCTTTTTTTACCAGGGGGCCCCAGGGATCGAACCTGGGTCCTCCCATATGGTAGGTGGAAGCCCTATCCCTGCCACATCTGCTTCCCCACACCACATTTCAATTCCTTGAACATGACAAACTTATTCCAACCTCAGAACTTGGTGAACTTATTCCCATCTCAGGACATTTGTACATGGTGAGCTCTGCCTGGAATCTTCTTGCAGCTCTTCTTCTGCTTGTTCCTTCTCACCTCTTGGATTTCAGCCAGGAAAGATCCAGCTTATATAATTTAGGGGGCTCTCTTTGAGGAAAATATACCAAATTATAACTATACAACTAGAGAAAGGCCCTAGGAGGGGGACTTGAAGCTTGAGCTTGGAGGGAAGAGCCACCAACTCCAGAGGAAACTCGACTGGTTATATTGTGGGTGACTTCGAGAGGTCTGCTGATGCACAGCTGTAGCTGGCTACTAAGTTTGGGACTAGGGCCAAGAGAGTGGAAATCACATGGGGACCAGGAACCTGGGACTTGACAGAAGATCTGGAGCGATGGGCACAGAAGGGATAAAGGGCAGTGGCTTTGGGCAAAGGCAGGGCTTACACCCAGCACTCCCTGCACTGATTCTAGTCCTGTATCCAGAAGGAAGAAGCCTACTCTGCTGGGCCGCCTGTGGGGCCATGGTGGGCCAGGGAGGCTCTGGAGTCAGACAGACTTGAGTGCCCATTGTCCCAGGTTGGGTTCCCAACAAGCAGACAGAGATGGACAGTAGCATGCAGGCACTTCGGTCTTGGAGTATTTTGAAGAAAAATCAAAATAGCATATAATTTCACCTGTAAGTACTTCAGTGTATGTATCTAATAGATAAGGACTTAAAATATACAAAATACAGTACAATATCTATATCACACCTAAAAAAATTAACATCAATTTCTTATAACATCAGATATTTAGTCCGTGCTTGACTTTCCCCAATTGTCTAGAAAGTATCCTTTAGAGTTAGTTTGTTTGAATCAGGATCCATTTAAGACTGACACAGCATTTGGTTCCTCAATCAAACTTCTTGAGTGAGAATTTGACACTCCCACTTCCTCACCTCCCTTTCATTCTTCAACTCATTCCTCGGAAACTCTTTCCCACTCTGATCACATGAGATATCTCTCCAAGCTGCCACATCCAGTGTTCGCTTGTTTTGCAATTGGTTTCCCTGTGGCTCTTCGCACTGTGGGCCACTCGCTCCCCCTCTGATGGGAGTTTCTTCCCTAAGCTGCCCAGCACAGCTCCCTCCTGGTCCTGCGTCTCCTCCTACCTCTCTAACCGTCCTTCTCTGCTTCCTACATGGGTTCCTCCTCCTCTGTCTCCTTTAATGCTGGGCTCCCCAGGCTTAACCCTGGATCTCCTGGAAATCTCCCCACTCCCCACACTGTTCCTTGTCAGGATCGTCTCCATGAAGATGGACATCGTCACAACCCCAGTCACTGGGGTTGACTCCCTGTCAACCTGCACCAAATCGAGCCCCAGTCTTGTCCCTTCAACTTCTCACATTCATCCATTTTCCCTCCATCTGCTCTGCCATGGTCTAAGCCTCCTTTGGCCATCCAGACAATTGCAGTTGTCTTCTTGTCCCTCTGCCTCTGGCTACTCTACACATAACCATCAGAGTGTCTTCCCCAACCTAGAGCCTACCTTGTCCCTCCCATGTACAGAGTTCAAATGACTTCCCATTTGCTGTGGAATCAAGTACATACTCCTTACACTGCCATTCAAGACCCATCTTGAGCTGACCAATGCTTACTTTTCTAGCCTTGCCCCTCCTTACCCATCTCACTCTTTCAGTTTTAGTTAAACTGAAGATTTCAGGTTCCCTGAGAGCAAGGCATAGCCTCTGTTATTCCTGCAGGCCTTTGCACATGCCATCCCCTCTGCCCAGAATTCCTCTCTCCTTGCTTCTTCAGGCTAACCCCTTCTCTTCCTTCAAGAGGTCTTTCCTGACCCCTCATGTCTAGGTGAGGGGTATCTTCTCTGAATTCCCATGACACCTTGTACCTCCGCCATCATAGCACTTCAAGTTTGTTTGCTTCAGAGATTCTCTCTTGCAAATGGCCTGTAAGCTGCTCAAGGGCAGGTACTGGGTCTCATCTCTGAGTCCAGTACTCTGGCCAGGGCAGTGAGTGCTTGTCTGGTGAATACAAAAATGAGGGACAGAATGGGTGACCTTGGCTAAACTGTGTGCATGGTGGGAAGATTTTTTTAAAAAAGTAATTAATTAATTTTTTGGAAATGTTTTATTTAATTGAAATTAATGCCAAAACATCCATAATGAACAAAATATCTAAATTTTAAGACAAGATCATAACAGTGTCATGCCAAGTTATAGCGGAGCGTGATGCAAAATGAAGAATCGACATTACTGATTTTGACTTTTAAAAATATTGTGTTAAAATATTATCTTGATAACTGAATTTTTTGGCACCCCCTTAAATTTTGTGCTCTGGAGAGGGCCTCACTTGCCTCACCCTAGTCCTGGCTCTGGTGGGAAGACTTTTGTAACAGACCTGGACAGGCACGGCATGGTGGACAGGCCCTAGGATAACCTATCTTGGGTCCTATGACCGGAGAAAGACAATTTCCAAAGAATAGTTGCCCTCCTCCCCACCCACACTGAGCTGGAGACTTCCTGGGAAGGGTGTAAATAGGGGTGGTGACTTCCCCAAAGACTCTGAGTCTGTACCAGCAGTAGGCCACCTCCCTCCCTCTTTCGGGCAGCATGAGGCCAGGGCTAGGCCAGGAATGCCCCTCCCCTGGGAAATCCCCCAAGGCATGAGGGGCCAGCAGGATAAAGAAAGAAGGCCAGTCCCAGATGGTTGAGCATCTGGGGCTTAAAGAGAAGGGGGGCTGGAGCAGTGGTTTTCAAATTTGCTCTCAGGACCCCTTTACATCCTGAAAAAATAGCTTTTGTTTACGTGGATTATATCTATCAATATTTATTAAAAATTAAAATGAAGACATTCTAGAACTTTTAGTTTTTAATTAAAAAATGACAATAATAAACTCATTCCATGCTAATCTAAGTAGCATGATTCATATTTAACGGACAAGGAATATTTTCCAAAACATAAACAATTTAGGAAGAAAATTGACATTGATTTACATTCCTCCCAATCTCTTTAATGTTGGACTTAACAGAAGGCAGCAGATTCTCGTATCTGCTTCTGCATTCATTCTGTTACAGTATGTTCTTTCAGTTGAAGTGTTTGAAGAAAATCTGGCCTCACACAGATATGAATGTGGAAAAGGAAGGGAAGGCTATTTAATGGCCTTTTCAGATAATTGGTGGTACTCGTCTTTGATGTTACATCAAAGCTCAGCACACAGTAGTCTCTTAAATGTTAGTTGCAGTGTGGCCTTCTTTCAGTCCCTGGAGCCCACCTAGCTCCTGAGGAGCCAGGCAAGTCCCTCTACCTGGAATGCTTTCCCCTCTCTTCTCCTTTCAGGTGTCATCTTTTTTTTTTAAGATTTATTTATTCCCTCCCCCCCCCCACCGTTGTCTGTTCCCTGTGTCTATTTGCTGCAACTTCTTTGTCCGCTTTTGTTGTCAGCAGCATGGGAATCTGTGTTTCTTTTTGTTGCGTCAGCTCTCTGTGTGTGCGGCACCATTCTTGTTCAGGCTGCACCTTCTTTCACGCTGGGCGGCTCTCCTTACCGGGTGCACTCCTTGCGTGTGGGGCTCCCCTACACGGGGGGACACCCCTGCCTGGCAGGGCACTCCTTGTGAGCATCAGCACTGCGCATGGGCCAGCTCCACACGGGTCAAGGAGGCCCGGGGTTTGAACCACAGACCTCCCAGGTGGTAGACGGCCGCCCTAACCACTGGGCCAAGTCCACCACCTTCAGGTGTCATCTGAAACTCACCTCCTTTCTAAGTAGGTCCCTTTTTATTCTCCATTCAGTTCGTGTATGTCCTTCACCCAACTTTCCCTAATGTTAACAAACTATGTTTGTTTAAATTGCTTTTGTCGGTCTCCCCGAGAGCAGAGCCGCATCGGTCTGTTCACCCGGCATCCCCCTTGTTTGGCAGGGTGCCCAACAGGCAGCTGGCGCGCAGTAAATATTTGCTGGATGAATGTGTGATGAATGACTGAGCCTAGAGCTGGATTTGAGAGCCTGGCTCCATCCCCTAAAAGCTATGTGACCTTGGACAAGTCATACAACCACCCTATACCTCAACTTCTTATTTTGTAAAATTGGGGATAATACTTCCTATGGCAAAGGGTTTTTGTGAGACTCAAATGAGGTAGTGCCCGTGGAAGCACTGGCAGGATGCCTGACTCCAAAAAGAGGTGCTGCTAAGTGCTTTGTTTTTTCCTTGCTTCTCCTAATTCTGTGCTCTTTTCCCTGCACTAGGATAGACGAGGAGCCTCGGACCTCTTGGCTCTGGTTGAGTCTCTTGCTCTTTCCCCACCAGCTGCTTCTCTGAGTCAAGCTCACAGCAAGATGGACATCAGGGCTCACCCTTGGGCAGCAATTGTGGGAGGAGCAAGATGAGAGGGAGCGACCCCTGGTTTCCTGGAGAGTGAGAGTTGGGGAGGAACTGTTGAAAAGGGACCAGACTCTGGGTAGTGAGATTATGGCTAGCTTTAATCTTAACATCCCTTAAACAACAACAACAACAATAACAACTTTATTTGAAATACTTTTAAGTCTTCAGAAAAGTTCCAAAAATAGTACAAAGAGTTCGTGTGTACCCTTCACCCAACTTTCCCTAATATAAACAATTTATGGAACTGTTAGAGATTTCTCCCTTACAAGGTTTATAGTGATTAAAAGATCACAAGGTTTACAATGGTAACAAACAGAGGCTTGCATTCCCGTGACCTAGATCAGCCCCCCAACCAGAACTGTGTTCAGATACAGTTCATTTCCTCCAAGAATAGACAAATGAGCCACATGACACCACCAGCCCCTCCCACATCCCTAGAATTCACAACCCCTAGCCCACCACCCCCTAGCCATCCCTATTGGCTCTAGGGTCTTACCCAAGCCCCAACCCACTCCCACTGACTAAGCATTTTCTTGCCTATAGATATACTATACAAATTCATGTCTGCCTCTGCCAGAGGCCGGCTGAAGTCTCTCTTCAGAACCCTGCCATGCCGGCAGGGGAGCTGAAGTCTATTCTTCAGACCACCTCCGTTGGGAGAGCTTCCCAATAAATTTTCTGCCTGCAATAGACAGTTTCTGTGCCCCAGTGAGTGCAGTTTTTCTCCAACAGTAACCATAATACAATGATCAGAACCAGGAAATTAACACTGATAACGATGTCATTAATGAAATTGTCTACCTTTTTATTTGAATTTCACCAGTTTTTCCCCAAATGTCCTTTTCCTGTTCTAGGACACAACCTAGGATCCCACATTGCGTTTAGTTGTCATATTTCACCTCCATCTTCTCAAATCTATGACCGTTCTTCAGTCGTTCCTTATCTTTCACTTTTGATCAGTGCAGGTTGGTTTATTTGGTCACACGTTGGGTTTGGCTGAAATTTTCTCACGATGATTAAGTTGAGGTGAGGCATTTTGGCAAGAATACCACAGAATTGTTGTTGTGTACTTCTCAGGCATCTGATCAGAGGTACACTGTGTTGCCACGTCTTATTACTTGTGATGTCAATCTTGATCACTTGGTTAAAGTATTTTCTACTGTTTCTCCACCATATACTTTTCTTTTTAAAAAAATCAAAAAAACTTTAAAAATTATTAAAGTATTAAGCACTCCTAAAAAATCCAAACTGTAAAGTATATGGTAGAAAGTAAATACATTTCTTACAAAGGCCACCTCACTTCCCAGACATTACTTACCACTATCAACTGTTTGAGGTCTAGTAGTCTAGATCTTTTTCTATTCATATACATATACATATGGGGCCATACAAAATATTTTCTACAGCTGTTTTTTGTTTTGTTTTTGCTTAATGATATTATCTAATAGCTTTCCATGTCAGTATAATGAAATCTTACTCATTCTTTCTAATGACTGGCTGATATTTCATTCTGTGAGTGACCTTAATATAATATGTCTCTGTATTTTCCAGATTTTTCAAATGAGCCTATAAATAATTCTTAATATAGAACATTTTGCCATCAAAAATTCCATTCCAAATTCCATCATTTGAAAAAAATTCTAAATTTATGAGAAAAAGTAAAAATTTTATAATATAAATTTTTTTAAAATTGAATCCTTAGAAATGGATTATTTAAAACTTTAAGACAAAATAAGCCAAATAATAAAGAATTACATTTCAAAATGGAATAAGAATTGGTGATGCAAGCACAATATTGTAAATGTAATTAATATTGCTGAATCATACACATGAAAGTGGTTAAAATTGGAAATTTTTTAAAAAATGGAATAAGAAGGAAGAAACTACTGAACTATCACTGATTTTGTTGAATCTCAGATGCCACTGATTGTAAAAACACATATTCTTATATGTAGAAAGAAAAAAGGCTGCCAAATAATCAAAGATGCCACAATTACAAGGCATATGCGGATTTTAAAGTTTTTAAAATGTGCCAAATGGGAGTCTTAGAATTGGTGAACTGTGAGAGTCCCTTCTTGGCTCTTCATTAACCAGAATTCATCTATGTGTGTCTTCCAGGGACAGGCAGGACCTCATGACCACCTGACCTTCCCACGCCCAAGCGATGGAGTCAAATGATTCTTCCCGTGTCGACTCTGAGTTCCGATACACCCTCTTCCCGATTGTTTACAGCATCATCTTTGTGCTAGGGACCATTGCCAATAGCTATGTGCTGTGGGTCTTTGCCCGCCTGTATCCTTCCAAAAAGCTCAATGAGATAAAGATCTTCATGGTAAACCTCACCGTGGCCGACCTGCTCTTCTTGGTCACCCTGCCTCTGTGGATCATCTACTACTACAACCAGGGCAACTGGATTCTTCCCAAATTCCTGTGCAACCTGGCTGGCTGCCTCTTCTTCATCAACACATACTGCTCTGTGGCCTTCCTGGGCGTCATCACTTACAACCGCTACCAGGCGGTGACACGGCCCATCAAGACAGCTCAGGCCACCACCCGCAAGCGTGGCATCTATTTGTCCCTGGTCATCTGGGTGGCCATTGTGGCCTCTGCATCCTACTTCCTTGTCCTGGACTCCACCAACACAGTGCCCAGCAAGGCTGGCTCAGGCAATACCACCCGGTGCTTCGAGCATTATGAGAAGGGCAGTGTGCCGGTCCTCGCCATCCACATCTTCATCGTGCTCAGCTTCTTCCTTGTCTTCCTCATCATCCTCTTCTGCAACCTGGTCATCATCCGCACACTGCTCACGCAGCCGGTGCAGCAGAAGCACAACGCTGAGGTCAAGCGCCGGGCTCTGTGGATGGTCTGCACGGTCCTGGCTGTGTTTGTCATCTGCTTTGTGCCCCATCACCTGGTGCAGCTGCCCTGGACCCTGGCTGAGCTGGGCTTCCAGAACAAATTCCACCAGGCTATTAATGATGCGCATCAGATCACCCTCTGCCTCCTTAGCACCAACTGCGTCTTGGACCCCGTCATCTACTGCTTCCTTACCAAGAAGTTCCGAAAGCACCTCACTGAGAAGTTGTACAGCATGCGTGGCAGCCGGAAATGCTCCCGGGCCACCTCGGTAACAGGCACTGATGTAGTCTTGCCACTCAACCAGGTCCCTGTCAATTCCCTCAAAAATTAGTCCCTGCTTTTGGGACCAGGCCCAAAGCTTCTCTTCCACTCACATCACAAAGTGACCTGGGAGAAGAAGGGATATCTGCTGTGGTCTGGGCACCCCTCCCTGGAGATTGGTAGCCCGTTACATATGGAGGCTACCAACTAGAAAACCCAGAACTTGGATAAGCCCCTTCATCTGTCTCTTGGGCATGCATGCTACAGTAACCTTGCCTGATGATCTCCTTCTGATGGGGTTGGGGGTGAAGATCAGGGCCCGGTACAGAACTTGGAGGCAGGTTTGAGCTACCTAGTTCATCCCCCCTGTACAGCAACCCCAAGTGGGTATGACCTAAAATTTTGGGCAACTTCTTCACGTGATAAAGGCAGAGAAGGGGGTTTGTGAAAGGGACACTCCTCTGGCTGTGTGGCAGTATCTTTGGGGTGGACTTTTGAGCCAGAATGGTGCCGTTCTCCCTCTTTCTGCCCACAGGCACAAAGTCTTAGTGACACTTCTCAGGAGAAGTTCAATGAAAGCATCTTTCAACTCACTCAGCTCTTTGTCCCAAAAGGTGGCTGGAGAAGATAGAATTTGGCCATGAAACTTGTTTCCTGAGGCAGCTGTGTCTCTCTACGCAGGCCTAGCATCAGGTCTGGGTCTACTCTGGGGAGTGGGAGAAAGACAACTGCCTTGACCATCCTTCTGTCGCAAAAACAGACCCTGACTAACAACCTCCTTTGTGGCAGCTGCTCACGTGGGGGAGCAAAAGTCTCTTAGAGCAAAACTGGGGACATCCAGGCCAGGGCAGCGTGATGCCCAGAGGCTTCCAGGGAAACAGGCACTGGGGCTGGGAACTGCCTGTGCGTGTGAGGCCTCCGGAGTGGAAGGAGCCTGCCAAGTTCTGAAAGGCCCCCTCCACCTAGCTTCCAGGAGGTGGGAGGAGCAGTCCAGACTCTGAATTCTGGGTGTAGGAGGGAGGTGCCTGCTTCTCTTGAGGCTGTCTAGGTGCCCACTTGGGATTTTCAACAAATACATACAAATGCAAATACGCCTCTCACGTGTTCTGAGTCAGATACTTGGAGCATGAACTGGGCATCCTCAGACCCAGGGATTTGGAGGAGACGTCCCTGGCTTCTGGAACCCTGGGTCCCTCTGAGGAATCTTCCTTCTAACTATGTCCCTATGTGGTTGGCACCGTTATCTCCTGTCTACCAGACAAGCAACGGATTGCTGTTTTGTTTTGTTTTGTTTTAAGATTTATTTATTTCTCCCCTCTCTTTGCACTCGCTGTCTGCTCTCTGCCTTTGTTCATTGTGTGCTCTCTGTCTCTTCTTCTTCTTTTTAAGAGGCACCAGGAACCAAACCCAGGACCTCCCATGTGGTAGGTGGGCCCCCAGCTGCTTGAGCCACCCCCGCTTCCCTGCTGTTTTTGACAAATACTTCCCAACGGCCAGTATTCTGCCTGGGTTTGGATGGGCTGTGCTTAGCACACGGTGACTTGGTGGACAGCCCAGCATACTTAAGCTTTGGTACTTAAGCACAGACCAGCTTCAAGTGTTGGGCTTGTCCCTTCCTGCCGAGGGCCCAAGCGCTGAATTTCCTACCTCTTAGGATTGTTACGAGCAGCAAACGCTGAGGCAGGTGCCTCCGGGTCAGGGTGAGTGCTCATCTACCTTCTTCCTGAGAACTTGGCCCCTCCCTGTAGCCAATCCCTCAATCCTCTGACTGGAGCTGAAGGGCCAGTCAGGTTTTCTTGCCCAGAAATGGGCCGCAAGATTCAGGGATGCTGTTTCAGGCTCTGCAGGTCACTTACCTAAAGAGATATAAACTCTTGAGCTGGGGGGTAGGGATGTCTACCTCTACGTGTCTGTGTGTGTGATGGGGAGGGGGCAGGAGAGGGCAGTGGCCACTTGATGTAGTAGAGAAGACGACTCTGCTCAGAGAGAAGATGAGGATGTGAGAGCAAAGCAGAAACCAGAGAGAAACCACAGGAGCCTGGAGAGAGGAGGGGCGGTGTTTCCAGGCCTGCGCTCCCCTCCTCCAGGCCCAGCCTGCCATCTGCACCTCCTCCCTCAGGTCCTGTGAGATTCCCTAGTCAGGATCCATTCTCTTACTTTGCATAAGCTGATTTGAATAACTGTCTATTACTTGCAACCAAAAAAAGCTCTGACTGAGGTAAATGCTTCTGTGCTGAAACATGGTGTTTCTTGAATTTCTGCCATTTGTGTATCCCCCTCACAATTTTTGCCATATCCATGTACCACCTGTATGTTTACTTAATAAATATTTTTCTTTAAACAGAGTTGCTTTTTAAAACTTAAATTTATTTAAAAGGGAAATTTTATAACAGTTGTAAGTGAAAACCGGTGCCACCTGCATAGAAGGGAAACATAAAAAAGGAAACATAACTACTAAAACAAAACAGTGCCTCCACATCCCAGCTAAAATCACTTCAGTGCCCCAGTGACCTGTGTCACATACTTCAGGAAACACTGCTGGGCAGTGTCAGGTGGGAATTTCACCCCCCCACCTGAGAAAATTGTCCAAAGTCCCACAGCTAAATAGTGATGAAGCCATGATTTCCAGTCAAGCAAACCACTCCAGAACTCACACTATGCTCTATTATTATCATTATTAATAAATGTGTTCTCCAAGTTGGAATTTTTAGAGGACTGGCAGGGAAACGCTGCAGTATAATGAAAATTTTGGCAGGTCTTTGCCCTCAGTTTCTGAGGAATCAGTTTTGAGAACAATTCTGAATCTTTGGAATTTTCTGTGGTAGGAGTCTTTGGTTCTTCAAAAGAACACGACCCCCCAGGATATAAGTCCAACACCGTGCAGTGCCGCTCATTATGTGGGTCTCCATCCACTGATGCAACATACTGTGGCAAGATAGTGTCACTCCCTAGAATCCTGTTCCAGGTGCGCCCTGTCTCACATGCCCCCCACATTCAACACCCTAAACCAGTAACCCTCCCCAGCCGTATTTGTCAACAGTACGTTCCCAACATTGTAATTTCAACCACATACCCACAAATCCCCAGAGTTCACCTGCTCCCTCCCTCAACCTCCCCCTAGATTTATGGACAGTCCAACCTACCCTCCCACCCTACCCCGCTCACAAACCAGCATCACCCAACCCAATAGCATCACTGCACCACTACTGTGCCCATCCACTGCACAACTACACCCTTTCACCTTATCATAGATTTTGCCCACATGGGCATTGGCTCACAAACGTCTCCATTTTTGTCTCCTGTAAAAACCTATCTTCCAGACTCTAGCTCTGTGAGTTTGCTCAGTTTGCTTAATCATATCAGTGAGGTCATGTAATATTTGTCCTTCAGTGCCTGGCTTCCTTTACTCAATGTAGTCTTCAAGATTCATCCATATTATCTCGTGGGTTAACTGGATTCCTTCTTATAGTTAAGTGATATTCCATTGTGTGTATATACCACAATTTGTTTATCCACTCATCTGCTGATGGACATTTGGGTTATTTCCAGCATTTGGCAATAGTGAATAATGCCTCTATGAACATTGGTGTGCATATATCTGTTCATGTCCCTGCTTTCAAGTCTTCTGGTTGTTTACCCAGCAGTGGGATTGCTGAATCATATGGCAGTTCTACTGTTAGCTTCCTGAGGAACCACCAAACTATCCTCCACAATGGCTGCACCATTCTACATTCCCACCAGCAGTGGATAAAGGTTCCCATTCCTCCACATCCTTTCCCACACTTGTAATCCTCTGTTTTTTTAAAAGCTGCCAGTCTAATGGGTGTAAGATGATATCTCATTGTGGTTTTGATTTGCATTTCCCTAATAGCTAGTGATGTTGAGCATCTTTTCATGTGCTTTTTAGCCATTTGTATTTCTTTTTTGGAGAAGTGTCTATTCATATCACTTGCCCATTGTTTAAATGGGTTGTCTATTTTATTTTATTTTTTAAAAGATTTTATTTTTTATTTATTTCTTCCCACCATTGTCTGCTCTCTGTGTCCATTTGCTGTGTGTTCTTCTTTGTCTGTTTGTATTCTCATTAGGCAGCTCTGGGAACCAATCCTGGGACCTTCTGGAGTGGAAGAGAGGTGATCATTCTCTTGTGCCACCTCAGCTTCCTAATCTGCTGCATCACTTATTATCTTTTCTTTGTGTCTGTTTTTGTTGCATCATCTTGCTGCAGCAGCTCTCTGCATGGGCCAGCACTCCTGTGCGGGGTAGTGCTCTGTGCAGGTCAGCACTCCGTGTGGGCCAGCTTACCACACGGGCCAGCTTGCCTTCACCAGCAGGCCCTGGGCATCAAACACTGGACCTCCTATGTGGTAGATGGGAGACCAATTCCTTCAGCCACATCCGCTTCCCTGCCTTTTTATTCTTGAAGTGTAGGATTTCTTTATATATGCTGGATATTAGACCCCTATCAGATATATTATTATCAAATATTTTCTCCCATTGAGTAGGCTGCCTTTTCACTTTCTTGACAAACTCCTTTGAGATGAAAAAGTTTCTAATTTTGACGAGGTCCTATTTATCTATTTTTCCTTTCATTGCTTGTGCTTTGGGTATAAAGTTTGTGAAACCATTTCCTTATGCAAGATCCTGTAGCTGTTTTCCTACATTATCTTCCAAGATCTTAATGGTCTTGGCTCTTATATTTAGATCTTTGATCCATCTTGAGTTAATTTTTGTATAAGGTATGAGATGGTGTTTCTCTCTCATTCTTTTAGATTTGGATATCCAGTTCTTCAAGCACCATTTGTTGAAGAGGCCATTCTCTTCCAGTTGAATGAGCTTGGTGGCCTTGTTGAATATCAGTTGAATATACAAGGATCTATATCAGAATTCTCAGTTTGGTTCCATCGGTCAGTATGTTTATCCTTGTGCCAATGCCATGCAGTTTTGACCATTGTAGCTTTATAATATGTTTTAAAGCCAGGTAGTGTGATCCCTCCAATTTCATTTTTTCTTTCAATATGTCTTTGGCTATTTGGGGTCTCTTACCCTTCCAAACAAATTTCATAGTTATCTTTTCCAATTCAGTAAAAAATGCTGTGGTAATTTTTATTGGGATTGCATTAAATCTGTAAAACAGTTTGAGTAGGATAGACATCTTAATAATGTTTAGTCTTCCTATACATGAACAGGGAATATCCTTCCATTTATTTACGTCTTTTTTGATTTCTTTTAACAGTGCTGTGAAGTTTTCTGCATACAAGTAGCTTATATCTTTAAATTTATTCCTAGATATATGATTCTTTTAGCTGCTATTGTAAAAGGGATTTTTTCCCCTTGATTTCTTCCTCAGATTGCTTATTATTGGTGTACAGAAATGCTACTGATTTTTGCACATTGATTTTATAACCTGCCACTTTACTGAACTCATTGATAAGCTCTAGAAGCTTTGTTGTAGATTTCTCAGGGTCTTCTATGTACAGGATCATGGCACCTGCAATATAAATCTTATTCTTCAAGGAGTGAAGCTTGGTGTTGCCATGGGTCCTAAGGTGAATGGGAGGGAGGAATAGAATAGATGGAAAATGGGGCATTTTGGGGGTAATGGAAGTGTTCTACATGATCTTGCAATGATGGAAACAGACCATGTTAAATTTCATCAAAATTTATGAAAGTTTATTATCTAAAATGTAAACCATAATGTAGATCATTGACCATGGTTGGTAGCAATGTTTCAATATTTGTCCATCAATTGTAACAAATGTTACCATCCACATGTAAAATGTTATTAATAGGGGAACAGGAAAAGAGGGGAGGATGTTGGGTATATGGGAACCCCCTATATTCTGTATTCACTTTTCTGTAACCTAGAGTTTCTTTGAAGACAAAATGCAAAAATAAGATACTGGGGGAATAAACAGAAGAAAATGTCACTGTCCATATAAGACAATAGATCTTACAGTGATGAAAGACATAATGTAAAAAAATTTTTTTAGGGAAGCGGATTTGGCTCAACTGATAAGAGCATCTGTCTATCACATGGAAGGTCTAGGGTTCAAACCCAGGGCCTCCCGACCTGTGTGGTGAGCTGGCCCATGTGTAGTGCTGACATGGGCAAGGAGTGCCATCCCATGCAGGGGTGTCCCCCGCGTAGGGAGCCCCACATGCAAGGAGTGCACCCCATAAGGAGAGCCGCTCTGCACGAAAAAAGTGCAGCCTGCCCAGGAGTGGTGCCACACACATGGAGAGCTGACACAGGAAGATGATGCAGCAAAAAGAGACACAGATTCCCAGTGCCACTGATAAGAATCCAAGCGGACACAGAAGTACACACACAGCAAATGGACACAGAGAGCAGGCAACTGGGGTGAGGGGGAAGGGGAGAGAAATAAATAAAAAATAAATCTCAAAAATTTTTTTTTAATTTTATATTTTAAATTATTTTTTATTATTCCAAATTTTTAAATAGATTGTATGTTATTTTTTATTTTTTAAACTATCATTATTATTTCATTTTCTTATTAATTGTATTTGGTAATTTTGTTGGCTTCATTTTTGAAGACGTTTTGGATTACAGAAGGGTTACGACTGTGGCAGGGGAGAATCATTGGGACGAGGTGTCAGTGATGGGGGATACATGGGAGGAAGTTCACCTGGGGCATAGCTATAAGGCATATAAATGTGTTCAAGTATTCATGGGTCATTGTCATGGTGGGTGGAGAGTCACTCAATAACCAAAAGAATATTAGTTCCCATCCTGGGGAGCTCTGCCACATTCTCTAATGGAACAGCAAGACTTCCCTGAGTAGAGGGACAGTGACTAGTGAAAGAGGATGCACCATTTACAGCCCTTGATATTGATGACTGTACTTATAAACCTTTACTTTTGAAATTGAAACTTAGTCTAGTATTACAGGGTGCCTAAGTGTTACCTACTGAGATCCTCCTTGTCATTCAAATGTGGCCTCTCTCCAATTGGAACTCAACTCATACATGCATTACCTTCCCCGTGGTGTGGGACATGACTCCTGGGGATAAGCCTCCTTGGCACCAACGAATTGCTACCAGCCACCAACCAGCAATGCAACTGGAAAAAAAAAACCTTGACCAAAGGGAGAAAGGGTAAAGACAAATGAGCTTATATGGTTAAGAGACTTCAAAGTGAATCAGGAGGTCATTTCAAAGGTTACACTTATGCACATCTCAGCAGACTCTCACTGACTGCCAAAGTAAATATTGCCTCAAACAGTAGGGTTCCTGAGGGTTCTGGAGACATCACTACAGATAGGGCAGACAGCTCGGGAGTTTGATGCCCTGCCAGTGGGCCTACTTGGGAATTTATGCTCCCCAGTGTGACAGAGCTGGACTCAGTTGTGGTTTCCCTACACATGGCTCTTCTGCCCCTTCTATTTGAACCTGTAGTTAGTACTGGAGTTGATAGGTGTATGCCCAAGAGACTTAAATCTTTGGGCTGTCCATGTGCTGGTTGAGCCCTGAATCTCAACAGAGTTGCAACATTTACTCTTCAGTTCACTGGACTCACCCAGGTCAAATAACAAGGAGATGATGATGGACTACTACCATTCCAAGAACCAGAGAGAGTCTGCAACTGCAAGCAAGATAGCCCCATTCATCTGCCCCATGGGATCTAAGCCCCCTCTCAATTAGAGGTGGAATGGTCATCACCATCCCAGAATCCTCAAGACTGGGGAATGAACAATGGACTAGAGTACACTTACTGGTATTCTACTATAAACTTATTGTGATTCTAACAATGGAAGAACTTTCATCATTGATGTATGTATCCACCGGAGGTTCTGAGGGGAGGGAAAAGGAAAAACAGGTGTAACATGGAGGCATTTTCAGGACTTGGGAATTGTCCTGAATGACAGCAATGACAGATTCAGGGCATTATATATCTTGTCATAACTTACAAAATTGTGCAGAAGAGAATGTAAACTGCAATGAAAACTATAATCCACACTTAGTGGCAAAGCTCCAAAATGTGTTCATCGATTTTAACAAATGTACTACACTAATGAAGAATGTTGTTAAATTGGGAAAATATGGGATGGGTAGGGAGTGGGGCACATGGGAATCCCCTATATTTTTAATGAAACATTATGTAATCTAAGTATCTTTTTTAAAAAATTAAAAAGTATATTTAAAAATATCATATTACCTAAAAAAGAAAGAAAGAAAAGAACAAGGCTCAGGACCATGCCTGATAGCTCATATGCTAATGAGACAACAGTGAGAGGCCAGCCACACCTTTAATCTTAGGGTGGAGACTGGCCACAGGAGAGGAGAGACCATACAAAGTCTGGACATTGGAAACCAAGAGGAGTTTCCATGATTGAGAAAATAATCTCTGCTGTGCTGGGAAGGTGACTCATTCTGATTCCAAGAGACCTTCCCAGTCCTCTTCCTACTAAGCATAGTTTTTATCTGTTATCTCACTGAAACTTCACACCTTCCCTGAAAGGTAGGTGGTTTTATCCCCAAGAGACAAATAAACTAAATAAAAACCTGAGCTGACCAAATACACATGGTGGCTGCCTCCCAGGTACTTGGTGAGGAAGGAAAGGAAGCTCCTTTTTGTTGAGTCCTAGCTATTTGCTGGCCAGTTTCACAAATCTTCTCTCATTGAGTCCACACAAACACCCTATGGGATGGATATCTTAATGCCCATTTTACAGATGGGAAAATTGAGCCTCAGAGGGGTTCAGTCATTTGTAAACGTAAAAATGCTGGTAAGTGGCAGAATACTATTCAAACCCAGATCTGCCTTAGTAAATATGGATCCTTCCTCACCCCCTCTCCCCCATGTGATGGTACCCTCATCCACAACCCTCTAGGCACTATCCTAGCTCTGGTGTGTGCTGGGATGGAGGTCTCTTGAGAGAAATAGCAGCTGGCAGGGGTTTCCACCTTGCTCTGTTTCTAGCTTCCTCTCCATGGGCTCTTGCGCTCCCCAGGCAGACTGAAACCCCAGCAGCAATGACTCTTTTCCAGGTTGAGGCTTCTGTGGTCAGCTAGCAAGGGCATTCCTGTGGGCAGACAGTGTCCATGAGCACTATTTTAAGGAACTGCTATAAGGGGAGGGTCAGGGATGGCCATTCAACATTTGCTGACCACTAACAGTGCCAGGTGCTGTGAGGGACACTTGACATCATTTACTTCTCCCAGGCACCATGAGTAGAAATGGCTCTTCCTTCTTCTTGAATTGCTCTCTCCCCAGCTATTCATTTGGCTCACTCCCTCACCACCTTCTAGGCTTTGCTCAAGTGTCCCCTTCTCAGTACAGTTGCCCCGACAACCCCATTTAAAACAGAGGCTTAGAGGATGAAGGGATTCTGGCTCCAAAGTCACACACTTTCCATTCCAACACAATGCCTTCCTCTGTAGACATCCTTTGTGAGACGGAATGGGAAGATCCATATTTTCCATCTTCCAGGCAAGAAAAGCAAACATCAAGAAGGTGAAGTGATTTCTCCTAGACCATACTGTAGTAAAATGGTAGATTCAGGATTCAAATTCCTTTTTGTTAATAGTTTTATTTTTTAAAGATTTATTTTTTATTTATTCCACCCCCCCCCCCCCAGTTATCTGCTCTCTGTGTGTATTCGCTGCATGTTCTTCTGTGACCGCTTCTATCCTTATCAGTGGCACTGGGAATCTGTGCTTCTTTGTTTCTTTTTGTTTCGTCATCTTGTTGTGTCAGCCCTCTGTGTGTGCAGCGCCATTCTTGGGCAGGCTGCACTTTCTTTCGTGCTGGGCAGCTCTCCATACCAGGCGCACTCCTTGCGCGTGGGGCTCCCCTATGCAGGGGACACCCCTGCGTGGCATGGCACTCCTTGTGCACATCAGCACTGTGCATGGGCCAGCTCCACATAGGTCAAGGAGGCCCAGGATTTGAATCGTGGACCTCCCATGTGGTAGGCGGATGCCCTATCCATTGGGCCAAGTCCACTTCCCTTGTTAATCTTTTTAATGCATAGCCTCCACTGTGCAAGACATGTCTTTTGTACATATGTCTGTCTGAAGGTATGTATACTTATTTCCTTTTATCCCCATTCTCCAGTCTCATCTTCCCCCAACAGTTCTAGTGCATTGCAAAATGTATTGAGTTATTCTGTGTGTATATACATTTTACATTTACATAACAAGCATGATTTGCATACATTGGGCTATGGACCTCATTCTGTGTCTCTTTTTATTTCTTCCACTTAGAATTGTTTTTATGATTTAACTCTGTTGCTCTGTGTACATCCAGTTCTTTGATGCTGATTTGTTTTGTTCGGTTTTGTTTTATTTCTGATGATGCTGTTTTAGTTTCCTTGGCTGCTCAAGCACATACGATGCACTGGGGTTGGTTTACACAATGGGAATTTATTGACTCATAGTTTTGAGGCCAGAAGAAGTCCAAACTCAGGCATCATCAAGGTGATGCTTTCTTCCTGAAGACTGACATTCTGGAACTGACTGCCAATGATCTTTGGTCCTTGGCTCCTCTGTCACATAGCAATGCCATGGTGGCCTCTCCTGGCCTCTCCTTTCTCTTCTGGGTTCTGTTGACCTTCAGCTGCCTGCTTCCTGTGGCTTTCTCTCTGTCTGAATTGCATTCTGCTTATAAAGAACTCCACTAATAGGATTAAGACCTATCCTGATTGAGTGGGGCCACACCTTTACTGAAGTAACCTCATCTCATCAAAGGGTCCTACTTCCAAAGGGTTCACACCCACAGCAATGAATTAAGTTTAAGGACACATTTTTTGGGGGAAACACTGTTACAAACCACCATATGTGCTAATGTCTGCCAGGTCCTCCATTATGTGCATCTACATTTTACTTGCCTATTCCCCTGGTGATGGACACTTAGTGAGGCAGGCTAGTTTAGGGAATGAGAAAGCAAATCTAAAACCTGGCAGAAAAACATGGCTGTGAAACACAGGGCCATGGAATTCTACCTGGAAATCCCGAGGGAAAGAACCCACAAGAAGGCTGCTGGAAGAACCCCATGAGAATCTCCCATTTTGAACGAGATTTTGTCTGGGATCAAGGAAAAGCCCTGCATTGTATCAAGGGGCCTTATCATTGGAAACCCAGGGGGAATTGATGGGTGGGGTAATCAATCAAAACAGCAAACAGCGGGGACCTCTCCTCCAACATTAACAAAAGGAGGAATAATTAATGGTTTAAAAGGTAACCATGGGAAGCGGACTTGGCCATATGGATAGGGCGTCCGTCTACCACATGGGAGGTCTGCAGTTCGTACCTCCTTGACCCATGTGGAGCTGGCCTGTGCGCAGTGCTGATGCGCGCAAGTAGTGCCGTGCCATGCAGGGGTTTTCCCCACTTGGGGGAGCCCCACGCGTAAGGAGTGCGCCCCGTAAGGAGAGCCGCCCAGCGCAAAAGAAAGTACAGCCTGCCCAGGAATGGCATTGCACACACAGAGAGCTGACACAGCAAGATGATGCAACAAAAAGAAACACAGATTCTGGTGCTGCTGATAAGGATAGAAGCAGTCACAGAAGAACACACAGCAAATGGACACAGAGAGCAGACAGACAATGGGGGGCTGGGGGTGGTAAGGGAAGAGAAATAAATTAAAAATAAATCTTAAAAAAAAAAAAAAAGGTAACCATACAAGCAGAAAGCTCTCTCCCTTCTCTGCCTGGACCAATCCACAAGTATACCTGGGGATCTGTTATTTTCTCCCATTTCTCTTTTCTTCTCTGATTTTCTTAATAAACTACTGGCCTAACTAAGCCAGCATGTTCTTAAATACTTTTTTTTTTTTTAAAAAAGATTTATTTATTTACCCTCATGCCACTTGCACTTGCTGTCTGCTCTCTGTGTCCATTTGCTGTGTATCCTTCTGTGTTTGCTTGTCTTCTCTTCTTGCCTTCTCTTTAGGAGGCACCAGGAACCAATCCCAGAACGTTCCAATGTGGGAGAGAGGCATTCAATTGCTTGAGTCACTTTAGCTCCCCAGGATGTTGTGTCTCTCACTGTCTCTCCTCTGTGTCTCTTTTTTGTTGTGTCATCTTGTTGCACCAGCCCTCCACACAGGCCACCTCTCTGCTTGGGCCAGTTTTCCATGCATGCCAGCTCATTTTCACCAGGAGGCCCAGGGAACCCAATCCAGGACCCTGCATATGGTAGATGAGAGCCCAATGGTTTGAGCCACATCCGCTTCCCCTTAAATTATTTTATGTAACATAGCCAAGAACCTAAAGGAAATCTGGCCACATATATTGGCAAGCCCGCCAGGAGAAGTAGATAATTTTCTTCAGTCCCTGTGAGGACTGGTGAGTCTTACTATGAGTTACAGCCTGTTTAATAACTTCTTTTGGTTATCCATTTTAAGTGGGTTCCCCTACGGCCCCCCCCCCCACAGGAGAGAATCCCAGCTGAGGGAGGAGGTGGGGTTGTGGGACCTCTCAGCATCTGAGCCACGCACCCAGGCTTGTTGGACCTGACCCCTGGCCAGGAAGGCGAGGGTGCAGGGTGAGGGCACAAAGCAGTGTCCTACTGAGATAGGGGGTCCCAGGCCAATCTCTGGGTGCAGCAGAGCCGCCTTTTCTGGCCCGGATGGGGTGTGTCTACACTAAAGCCCCGTTTTTTTTTAACTGCCGCTGGCCCAGCTCCCGGCGCTTGTTGCCACCACCTTCTCCAGTCGTTGCCTCCCCTGGCGGTGGTGGTGATGGCAGAGAGCTTCGCGGCCCTGCGCATGCGCCTCCCTGCACGGCCACACCCTGCCGGCCCACCTTCCTACCGACCACACCCCCTCCGCGGTCTGGGGCAGGAAAGTGGCGGCAGGCAGGTCCAAGCTGGGTGCGGTGGAGCGGCCTGTGCGCTCTTCCCAGGGTGGTCACAGACCAGGGGCAGTGTCCATAATTCACCTCAACTCCACTTTTTAATCTTCCAACTTCTGAATTTCTCATTTCAGGTTTGTAAAATGCTTTGGAGTGTCTTAGAAATGGAAAATATATTTGCTAGTGAAGTTTTGGTTCCACCCACGGCTCAGGGAGGTTATTGCTTCAGGGCCCCAAGGCTGTTGGTTGGAACAATTTATTGCTAATCTCTTAATGGGCTTTTAATGTCTGGTTTAACTGCGAAGCTCCTAGGCAGGGCCATAAAATGAGACTGCTTCCTAAGAGCTCTGTAAGGATAGGCGCGCACACACACACACACACACACACGAGATAAAGGGCGCTGTTCAAGCCAGTTCCTTTTCCTAGGAAGAATCATGTATCCCGGGTGCTTCAGTTGGAGATTAACTGCTCCCAGTATCTCCCAGAAACCCGGCTTCAGTGCTTTGGTCCGAATTCTGGGTTCAGACGTCTCCCAAGACCTCGTTTTGCCCTGGGAATACCTGGTGCCAAGGGCTCTGTGATTCCTTGATGGCAGAAACAGCAACTCCAAACATCCCCGAGACTTAAGTGGCTTGGGTGCTTCAGCTTGAAGGATAAAAGCTTTGTCAGTCTTGGACTTTGGGATGCCAGGTCAGCTGACTAATAAAATTGTTTTAGTTGCTTGGTTAATAAAAAAGGTTATTTTCTTCTAGAATAATGAGAACAATCTCTAGCCTTCCAGCAGACTCCCCATAGAGATGTCTTCTCAGGAACTGGGAAAACCTGCCTACTGATGGTCTTGGGACCCCGAATTCCAGTTAGATCTGTGTAAGAGAAAAGGAGAGGACAGACAGATTTGAGGGCGAGAAACTGCACGGTCATATCTCCTTAAAGAGATGCGGAAATTCACCTCAAACATCCATTAACTCCCTTTTGGAAACAGCCTTCTCAGTTTTCAACTCAGTTGTGCCTAATAAAGGGAGTGGATTGGGATCGAGATCTAGGCAGTTTACTAAACCTCCCTCCTGTAAAATAAGCACCCTCCTTATATGTCATCAATTCAGACTAAAAAGTTCCTAGAAAACGCTAAGGGTGTAAAATTTTCTCTTCTGGTTTAATCCGTGCTTAACTTTGTGTTTAACTTTTAAATCTATGTTTAACTTTGTCAGTCTTCTCATGCCTAGGAAACCAAACTTAGGATTTACCTGTTACAAATTGGATAACTGTGAAGATAACCTAAAAAAGAGTCATTAAAGGCCAATACTGGGAAGCAGACTTGGCCCAATGGATAGGGCGTCCACTTACCACATGGAAGGTCCAGGGTCAAACCCCGGGCCTCCTTGACCCGTGTGGAGCTGGCCCATGTGCAGTGCTGATGCGCACAAGGAGTGCCCTGCCACGCAGGGGTGTCCCCTGCATGGGGAAGCCCCACGTGCAAGGAGTGCGCCCCGTAAGGAGAGCCGCCCAGCGCAAAAGAAAGTGCAGCCTGCCCAGCGATGGTGCTGAACACACGGAGAGCAGACACAACAAGATGATGCAACAAAAAAGAAACACAGATTCCCGGTGCTGCTGATAAGGATAGAAGCGGTCACAGAAGAACGTATAGGGAATGGGCACAGAGAGCAGACAACTAGCGGGGGAAGGGGAGAGAAATAAATAAAAAAATACATCTTAAAAAAAAAAAATCACAAGTGGAATTGGTTCAACTGCTGAAAAAGCAGAAAAACTTAGCAAAGCTGTTACTTATAAAATTTTTGTGGCTTAGTTAATAAAAGTGCCCAATTTGCTTTAAATTAAAACTTACTAAAAACTGTAACTAAAAGTTAAGATCATTATATAGATGACTTTATATTACAAAACAGCTGAGGGAGAATAACTGAAATTCCTATAACTGGGGGTTTAGCCTAGACTTCAGCTATTGTAATGGCAATCTTCGACTAATTTACCCCTGTTTATGGCTACTTCAGGTCTAACCACTCCCTTGCTTACGCTGGCAATTGTGATAATATTATAAACTGAGTTTGCCTTTGTTTATGGTTACTTCAGGTCTAGCCTTACCCCGTGCCTTTGCTTATGGTTATTTCATAACAACTTCTGCCCACGCCCATGGCTCAGGGACAGGAAAATTTAAGACACACCTTTCTCCTGTCCTCCCACTGGTAATGGTGACCCTGCTTTCTCTCAGCTCCAGGTGTTTGCTGCCTGGTGAAATTCTAGACCCTCACGGTTGAAGGTCTCCTCTCCAGTCCAGCAGCTGAATACTGGGAGTGGGGGCCTCCCACCTCGAATGCTGGGGTTCCTAAAATCAACAATTTATGAGAGAAACCAGTTTCCCTAAGGCTTCAGTGACCTCCGTGAGTGTTTACTGGTATTAGTGTTGCTTATCCAAGGTCTGCTAAAGTCAAAATGGGAAATAAAGTTCTGAAGTAAAGGAAAATCGTATTTTAAGGCATGGTAGAGAGTTTAGTTATAAGCCAATAATTAAAGAACAAACTTCTTGTGCAAAAGTGCATGGTCACAGTGCAGATGAATTAGAAATAGACTTCAAAGAGATCTTTTAAATGTTATTTTACAGTTAAACTTATTTTGTAAGAGAATGAAAATTATAAGTAACAGTGAGTTGTGTGTTTTTGTGTCTAATTCTCTATTTGTGTCTGCCTATTTGTTCAGTATATCTTCATACATTGGATGATAATATCAAATTAACAAATAAAATTCCTACAAGAGTTCTATTCAAATTGTAAAATCAAATACATTTGAATATATTTTCCTGGAGCCCAAATTATACTGAGCAGGATAGGAAATTCATACTGAAATCTGGATATAGGAACTACTGGGAGAGGGTAAAAGGTTTTCCTAAGCTCTTTAACCTACCAGCCCCCAAGGTCTTCTCTTTGCAAGAACTGTTGGGGAAGGATGAAGTGTAACAGATTAAAACTCTATCTTCTAGGGAAGCGGATGTGGCTCAACTGATAGATCATCTGCCTACCACATGGGTTCAAACTCAGGGCCTCCTGACCTATGTGGTGAACTGGCCCACATGCAGTGCTGCTGCACGTAAGGAGTGCCATGCCACGCAGGGGTGTTCCCCGTGTAGGGGAGCCCCACAAGCAAGGAGTGCATCTCACAAAGAGAGCCATCCCATGTGAAAAAAATGGAGCCCACCCAGGAGTGGCGCTTCACACACGGAGAGCTGACGCAGCAAGATGATACAACAAAAAGAGACACAGATTCCCAGTGCTGCCAAGAATGCAAGTGAACACAAAAGAACACACAGCGAATGGACACAAGAGAGTAGACAATGGGGTGGGAGGGAAGGGGAGAGAAATAAAATAAATCTTTAAAAAAACAACAGGGAGGCAGACTTGGCCCAGTGGTTAGGGCTTCCGCCTACCACATGGGAGGCCCCGGTTCAAACCCCAGGCCTCCTTGACCTGTGTGGAGCTGGCCCACACGCAGTGCTGATGCATGCAAGGAGTGCTGTGCCACGCAGGGGTGTCCCCACGTAGGGGAGCTCCACACGCAAGGAGTGCGCCCTCTAAGGAGAGCCGCCCAGTGCGAAAGAAAGCGCAGCCTGCCCAAGAATGGGGCCACACACATGGAGAGCTGACGCAGCAAGATGACGCAACAAAAAGAAACACAGATTCCCAGTGCTGCTGATAAGGATAGAAGCAGTCACAGAATAACACACAGTGAATGGACACAAAGAGCAGACAACTGGGGCAGGGGGAAAGGGAGAGAAATAAATTAAAAATTAAAAAAATAAATCTTTAAAAAAATAAATTAAAAAATTTAAAAACAACAACAAACTCTATCTGGGGAATTAAAAATCATAGTTTGTCCTGTAATTCCCCAATTTAAACCTTTTAACAGGCTTAAAATAAGGGTGGTTAAAAATCCTATTACTAAATTTCAATAAATAAAGAAAAAAGTCCTTAAAAATTATGGAAAAATCTTTTAAAGCAAATTAAACAATTATAACTATTTCAGAACCTAGCAGTCAGTATGCTTTTAAGACTATTTACAGTTTAAGTTTTATTTAGCTTGGATGTTATCTGCCTAGGTTTATAGAATACCAGTTAATAAATTAACATTCTAAGTGGGGGGGAACAGATGTGGCCCAAACAGTTGGGCACCTGCTGCCCATATGGGAGGTCCTAGGTTCATTTCCTGGTGTCCCCTAAAGAAGATGAACTGACACAACAAGTTGACACAGAGAGCTGACAAATGAGCAAGCACAATGAGCAGGTAGTGGATGTGGCTCAAGTGGCTGGGCACCTGCCTCCCACATGGGAGGTCCTGGATTCAGTTCCTGGTGCCTCCTAAAGAAGACGAGCAGACAATGAGCGGATGCAATGAGCAGACAGATGAGGGAGCCATCTTGGGGAGGAGGAATAAAAAAATATGTGGTTATGGTTAATTGTAAGGAGTTTGTAACAGCATCTTCTAAATGGAAGTATTTGAATGACTAATTTTAGGAAGCCATTATTATTTAGAAACCTAAATCAATATTAGTAACAAAAAGTAACTTCATAACAGGGGAACCTCTTGGAGGCCACCTCAATCTGCATATTCAAGTGGTGGTAAGAAAAGATAATCTTGATACCATTGGGAATCTTAGATTTTCATAAAATAATGAAGAAAGTAGTTTTTCCTATAGTGCTAAACCAAAATGCCTGTTAATTAACATAATCATAGTACAGGTATAAAAGTAAAAAGCAAAGTACTAAAAAGTTAAGTTCATTTGATATGTTATACATTGCATTGGAAGTATTTAGAATTTGTATGAAAATTAAAAGAGATAGACTTCAGTATCATCAAGCTGTCTTGTACATTCAAACCAGCCCTTCAATACACTGCATTTTGCCTCTCCGTTTGCATTATCAACTAGGTTGGTCACTGACCCCTAAAACAATAAAAGTATCTACTACATCTCTGGTTATGTACCTGAAGTGGATGGAGAGTACAGTGCGGTTTCAGATTCCTGCAGCGGCCAGCAATGGCTCGAGATGGCCAAATGTGCAATAGATTTTACCCACAGCCTGGCTCTGTTTTATAGTGCCAAAGGGTGTGATGCACCAGGCCAGTGAAACAGCGGAGACTTACCTTCCTAGTCTCTCTCTAGGATTAACCGTATTGCAACATGCTGGCTGTGTGATACGCATACCAAGTGGAACAACAATTACCAGAGTACGGTGAGTAGAACTTAAACCAACACAATTGGCATTATGGCCTGCCCTCATGGAGAGATAACACATGTGGTATTGCAAACCTGGAACTTTAATCTATTAATTGCAGCTCGAAGATAAACTTATGTACTAATTATTGCATTAATTAGTATTAAGTACTGAACCTCTATCTCTCCTATTCTAGATATATGCCTGATGATTATGGTGATATCTTTTTTATTCTAGATCATATGCAGAGGGATATTGAACATGTTAAAAGCCCTGGTAGGGAAGCAGACTTGGCCCATTGATTAGGGCATCCGTCTACCACATGGGAGGCCCTCAGTTCAAATCCCAGGCCTCCTTGACCCATGTGGAGCTGGCCCATGCGCAGTGCTGATGCGCGCAAGGAGTGCCCTGCCACACAGGGGTGTCCCTGCATAGGGGAGCCCCACGTGCAAGGAGTGCACCCCATAAGGAGAGCCGCCCAGTGCGAAAGAAAGTGCAGCCTGCCCAGGAATGGCACCACCCACATGGAGAGCTGACACACAAGATGATGCGACAAAAAGAAACACAGATTCCCATGCCGCTTACAACAACAGAAGTGGACGAAGAAGCAGCAGCAAATAGACACAGAGAACAGACAACCAGGGCAGGGGGGTGGGGGGGAGGGGGAGAGAAATAAATAAATAAAATAAATCTTAAAAAAAAAAAGCCCTGGTAAACTTAATTCATTTTCTAAGTAGTCAGTGAATGTGCCTATAAGTTAAAGGAATGGCTCTCTTCAGTACAGTATTTATTTTGTTTGCCATATGCTTGTCTTGCTGTTGCCTATACAGTCTTTGTGAGTTTATGTCTAGGGCAGTGCCTGTCCATAACTCTGCTAGCTGTCCTAAGCACAACCTCTGCTGTGGGAACTGGGGTTGGCAGTTTATACCCAAATCCATCAGGTCTACCACAATCTCTCCCTCGAGTTAACCAACAGCACAAAAGAACTCAAGGAAGAATGTTGTTTCCCATCAACTTCAGGAGGTTGCAGCCTCTGGTGGCACCTGGCCTTTCTCACTCTTGTGGTGCAGTATGCCATAGCTGGCCCCTTTTTTTGGACCCATTTACCACCATCCTCTTTATCCTTTTAGTGGGACCATATGTCTTCAAAATTCTAATTAAGTTTATTTCTCCCAGAATCAATGCCTTGTTAGCCATACAGGGATTTCATCCAACTCTATCCATGGTGCCAGATTCATCCTCCCCCAGTCGTGACAGAGCAGCAAAAGCATTTTATACCTTGTGAGGTAGGGCCTGCTGCCCCTAACCGGCAGGGAGTAATTACAGAAGAATGATCATTGTTCTTCAGCACCCCCTAAAGAATAAGGTATAAACCCTCTGAGGGGGAGCTGAGGCAGGCTAGCTTAGGTAATGAAAAGATGAATCTGGGACCTGGCAGAAAAACATAGCCATGAAACATGTGGCCACGGAGTTCTACCTGGATATCCTGAAGGAAAGACTTCACAAGAAGTCTGCTGAAAGAACCCCATGAGAATCTCCCATTTGGAATGAGGTTTCATCCAGGATCAAGGAAAAGCCCCGGATATTCTCAAGGGGCCATATCATTGGGACCCCCGGCGGAATTGATGGGTGGGGTAATCAATCAAAACAGCAAACAGCAGGGACCTCTCCCCCAAACATTAACAAGGGGAGGAATAATTAACGGTTTAAAAGGTAACCACAGGGAAGCGGACTTGGCCCAGTGGTTAGGGCGTCCGTCTACCACATGGGAGGCCCGCAGTTCAAACCCCAGGCCTCCTTGACCCGTGTGGAGCTGGCCCACACGTGGTGCTGATGCACACAAGGAGTGCTGTGCCATGCAGGGGTGTCCCCGCATAGGGGAGCCCCACGCACAAGGAGTGCGCCCCGTAAGGAAAGCTGCCCAGCGTGAAAGAAAGTGCAGCCTGCCCAGGAATGGCGCCGCCCACACGGAGAGCTGACATAACAAGATGATGCAACAAAAAGAAACACAGATTCCCAAGCCACTGACAACAACAGAAGCAGACAAAGAAGAACATGCAGCAAATAGACACAGGAAACAGACAACTGGGGTGGGGGGTGGGGGGAGGGGAGAGAAATAAAAATAATATAAAAATAAATCTTAAAAAAAAAAAAAAGGTAACCACGTAAGCAGAAAGCTCTCTCCCTTCTCTGCCTGGGCCAGTTCACAAGTGTACCTGGAGACCTGTAATTTGTTATTTTCTTCCATTTCTCTTCTCTTCTCTCATTTCCTTGATAAACTACTGGCCTAACTAAACCAGTATATTCTTAAATTCTTTTATGTAACATAGCCAAGAACCTAGAGGAAACCCGGCAACATTAGTTGCCTCTAACTCCCTCTTCTATAAACAATGCTGTGTGGAGCTCCTTCCAGGTGCTCCCCTGTAGCCTGTTGTGAGCATTTCTCTGGGATGTATACCCAAGAGTAGCATTCTTAGGTCATGGGCTAGATGACTATACTTGTACTTAGCTTGAAGATCTGCCAAACTGCTTCTGGAATGGCTGCAGCAGCCTACCTTCCCACCCACACTTAGCATCATCCAACTTTCACAGTGCTGCCAGATGTGAAGTAAAATCTTGTTGCTTATAATTTGAATTTCTCAGATTACAAATGGGTTTTTAACCATATGTTTATTAATGGTTCAAATTTGATGCAGTGTCACCTAGTGATCAATAAAGTGGCCCCTGGGGTTTAATATCTGGCTCCATCACTTCCTCCATCACCATGTGCAGATTACCAAACTTCACTGGGCTTCTGTTTATCTGTCTGTAAAATGAGAATAATTTATGCTGTCAACATAATTGGATGTGTTTAAGGATTTAAAAATTGCTTAGAACAGTGCCTGGCACATATCAAGTACTTAGTAAATGGTATGGATCCTTATCAGTGTTAACCTGCCAAGAGGTGAGATGCCTTCAGCAGTCTCTGAGGTCTCCTGTCCTGATAGACTGTGCCATTCTCTACATCCTTTTTACTCTAGATCCTTAACTCCATTTTCCCTGCCCCTTTTCATCAAGTTCATATTGTATAACTCCAAATTTTCCTTAGAAATGTGAACACGTAGAAGAGAGGAACTGTGTGACCAGCCTGGCCTTCCTTTTACTAGACTTACTAGACTGTTCTAAAAAACACACAGAATATGTTTTTTATTTATTTTTTATTTTATTTTTTAAAGACTTATTTTATTTGTTCTCCTCCTTCATTGTTTGCGCTCGCTGTCTACTCTCTGTGTCTGCTTGTCTTATCTTTAGGAGGCAGCAAGAACTGACCCTGGGACCTCCCATGTGGGAGAGAGGCACTCAATCACTTGAGCCAGCTCTACTCCCTGCTTTGTTGTCTTTCTCATTGTTTCCTTTTTGTGTCTCCTTGTAGCATCCTCTTGTTGCGTCAGCTCACTGTGCCAGCCTGTCACACCAGCTCGCTGTCTTGCTCATTTTCTCCAGGAAGCACTGGGAACTGAACCTGGGACCTCCCATGTGGTAGGCAGGAGCTTAATTGCTAAAGCCACATCTGCTTCGCCAGAATGTGTTTTAAGAAGACAATTGCTGGCGAACAGATTCAGTTTGAATGGTTGAGCACCTGCTTCCCATACAATGAACAAGAGTGCTCGTTACCTAATATCCATTCTCTCCCTCTCCCTAATAGAAGAACCCTTCTTTTATTTGGGGCTGCAATGCAACTAGTTAAAGGCTACATTTCCTTACAGCTAGGTGTGGACTTGTGACTAAGTTGTGGCCATGAAATGTAAATGAAAGAGTTGATAGTCTTCCAGATACGCTTCTTTTTTTTTTTTTAAAGATTTATTTTATTTATTTCTCTCCCCTTCCCTGCCCCCTCATTGTCTGCTCTCTTGTGTCCATTCACTGTGTGTTCTTCTGTGTCTGCTTGCATTCTCGGCGGCACTGAGAATGTGTGTCTCTTTTTTATTGCGTCATCTTGCTGCATCAGCTCTCCATGTGCGTGGAGCCACTCCTGGGTGGGATGTGCTTTTTCACATAGGGTGGCTCTCATGCAGACCCTTGTGCATGGGTCTCCCCTACACAGGGGACACCCCTGCGTAGCATGGCACTCCTTACATGTGGCAGCATTGTGCATGGGCCAGCTTACACAGGGGCCAGGAGGCCCTGGGTTCAAACCCTGGACCTCCTATATGGTAGGCGGGCACTCTATCAGTTGAGCTACATCTGCTTCCCCAGAAATGTTTCTTAAGGAAGTCAATTAAGCTAGAAAGTTAGCCTAGGGAAGTGGATGTAGCTCAACTGATAGAGGGCCCACCTACCATAAAGGAGGTCCAGGGTTTGAACCCAGGGCCTCCTGGCCCCTGTGGTGAGCTGGCCCATGTGCAGTGCTGCTGCTCAGGGGTGTCCCCCATGTAAGGGAGTCCCATGCACAAGGAACGTGCCCCACAAGGAGAGCCACCCCATGTGAAAAAAGAGCAGCCCGCACAGGAGTGGCACTTCACACATTGAGAGCTGATGCAGCAAGATGCCACAACAATGACAAAGAGACACAGATTCCCAGTGCCACTGAGAATGCAATGGACACAGGAGAACACACAGTGAATGGACACGGGAGAGAAATAAATAAAATAAATCTTAAAAAAAAAAAAGCTAACCTATTTTTAATTTCCCTCCTTTTTAATTCTTCTCTGGAATTTGGTGTTCCAGCAGTCTCATGGGCCTTGAAATGACCCAAACGATGGATATTATATGCTACAGTGGTAGAACAGAGGGACACAAGGAGGCTGGGCTTGTGACGATGGTGGAGTGCCATTCCCACTTGCCATTGCCTCCCCTGGACCACTTGTCTGTGAGAAAGAAAATTGTCTCTTGTCTAATGTCTGTTCCTTTGGATTTTCTATTATGTGCAGATAAACCTAATCCTAATTGAAGTATTATTATTACTGAATGAGACTGTGGGACACGTAAGAGGAGTTACCTTTTTTTTAACTCCCCCCCCCCTTGCGGCTTGCTTGCTCTCTGTGTCCATTCTCTGCTCTCTGTGTCCATTCTCTGCGTGTTCTTCTGCATTTTTGCTTGTCTTCCTTTCTGTTGCGTCACCTTGTTGAGTCGGCTCTCCATGGCGCTTGCAGGCCAGTGGCATTCTGCGGCTCCTGCAGGCCTGCAGCACTCCGCAGCACTTGGGCCAGTGGCTCTCCGCAGGGGGTGGGTGAGCCTGCCTTCACAAGGAGGCCCTGGGACATGAGCCAAGGGCCTCCCATATGGTAGACAGGAATCCAACTGATTGAACCACAGCCACTTCCCGAGGAGTTATCTTTTATTGAACACCTTTTATGGGCTCAGATAGTTTATATATATTTTTGTGATTTAAATTTTCTTATTTAATCTCTCAGCAGATTTTGATTCTGTTAACCTCTCCCTCTTTCTCTTTTTTTAAAGATTTATTTTTTATTCATTTCTCTCCCCTTCCCCCACACCCCAGTTGTCTGCTCTCTGTGTCCATTCACTGTGTGTTATTCTGTGTCCACTTATATTCTTGTCAGCGGCAGCACTGGGAAACCGCGTGTCTTTTTTGTTGCATCATCTTGCTGTGTCAGTTCTGTGTGTGTGTGTGGCGCCACTCCTGAGCAGGCTGTGCTTTTTTCTCACAGGGCAGCTCTTCTTGCGAGGCACACTCCTTGTGTGTGGGACTCCCCATACACAGGGGACACCCCTCCATGGCGCAGCACTCCTTGCACACATCAGCACTGTGCATGGGCCAGCTCACCACACGGGTCAGGAGGCCCTGGGTTTGAACCGTGGACCTCCCATATGGTAGGTAGACACTCGATCAGTTGAGCCAAATCTGCTTCCTCACTCCCTCTGTCTTATACTCTCTTCTCCCTGGGCTTCTTTGACCTCACACTTTCCTGGTGTTAATAGGGTCTTTTTTTTTGTTTACTGAGTGACAGAAATCTTGAACTGTACTGGCTTAAATAAAAACAAGGATGTTTAGGCTTCAGTAACTCAGTAATAGTCCAGGGGTAGCTCTTTGTACCCAATTGAATACAGGGGTTCAAACAATAGCATTAGGACAGGAGTGACAGTCAAAATATTTAACAACTGATATTGCATGGGCTCTGATCGATCAGAACAGATGTCAGAGGGGCTGTCCTAGAGACTGGACCCAGTATGACCCTTTAGTTATGGATGATGAAAAGTTCAGGGATTCCAGAAGAAGGGTAGCTGGGAGACAGTGGTAAAATCACTTCCAGAGGGTTCCGGGAAGTATTTACTTACCAATAAAATATTTCACCAACAATCAGCCATCCCATGTTATTCCATGTTATTCCATGTTGACTCCATTCTCACACAACTCCTTCCTATGGTTGCAAGATGGCTGCCAGTGGTTCCAAGGCTACATTTTTTTGGGTTCACATTCAGCATAGAGAAGTGAGGCTCTTTTTCTAAGTAGCTTTAGCACAAGTCCTGAGATTTGCTCCGATGGGCCTGGCCTAGATCACATGCCCAACGCCAATCTATTACTGTGGCTGGGGGCTGGAGGGGACACTGGTTTAGGTGAGGTAACCTGCCCCACCTTTGGAGCCCCAGGTTAGCATTAGCTTCGTTAGAGTGGCTTAGAGTGGGGGTGTTTCCCCTAAAGCAAAACTGGAGTGAATTGTCAAGAGAAAAGTGAATGTGAATTAGTTTCATTTCACAGCTGTAACAAACTACCACAAATTTAGTGGTTTAAAACCACACAAATCTATTTTACAGTCCTGGAGGTCAGAAGTCCAAAATGGATCTCACAGGGCTAAAACCAAGGTGTCGTCAGAGCTATGCTCCTTCTGGAGGCTCTAGGAGAGACTCTGTCCCTTGCCTTTTCCAGTTGCTAGAGGCCGCCCGCGTTCCTTGGCTCATGGCCACATCATTCCAACCTCTGCTTCCTTTGTTACATTTCTTTCTCTGATTCGGATATTCCTGTTTCCCTCTTATAAAGACACTTGTAATCCAGGATAATCTTACCGTCTCAAGATCCTTGACTTAATCACATCTACCAAATCCCTTTTGCCATATCATTCATAGGTTTCAGATATTTGGATATGAATATCTTTGGAGTGGCATTTTTTGCCCACCACAAGGTGGATGCTAGGTCATAAAAACAACAAATGTCTATTACTCTGCTTTACCTCCTACCCTTTTGTCTACTTCTTTGTTTCTTTTGCAGACTCATCCTCCTCTCCCTGATTTGGGTTCCTCAAGTTTTAGTTCTAGACTTCTTCTAGCCTCACTTTATACTCTCTCCCCAGGCAAGCTCATTGATTCCAAGGCTCCACTTACATGCATAATAACCACTATGTTCACACTTTCGTGTCTCCAGCCCAGAACTCTCTAAGGTCCAGAACTGTTTGTTTACATCACTACTGGATATCTCTGCTTGACTATCTGAAAGATCCTCCAAACTCAGGATGTCTACATGCCTCTCCACAAACCCATCCCTGACTCAGTAAATGGCACCATCATCTCTCCAATTATGAAAGACAGAAACCTAGACTTCATCCTTAATATCATTTCTTCCTCCTCCCAAATCACTCTTTATCAAGTCTGCTCAGTTCTACCTCCTATTTATTTATTTATTTATTTCTATCCCCTCCCCCTCCTGGTTGTCTGTTCTCTGTGTCTATTTGCTGCGTCTTCTTTGTCCGCTTCTGTTGTTGTCAGCGGCACGGGAATCTGTGTTTCTTTTTGTTGTGTCATTTTTTGCTGTGTCAGCTCTCCGTGTGTGCAGCACCATTCCTCAGCAGGCTGCCCTTTCTTTTTTTACGCTGGGTGGCTCTCCTTATGGGGAGCACTCCTTGCGCGTGGGGCTCCCCTACGCGGGGGACACCCCTGCATGGTAGGGCAATCCTTGCGCGCATCAGCTCCACACGGGTCAAGGAGGCCTGGGGTTTGAACCAGGGACCTCCCATGTGGTAGACGGACGTCCTAACCACTGGGCCAAGTCCACCACCCTCCAGTTTTACCTCCTTAATCTCAAATTCAAATCCATCTATTTCTCTCCATCAACAGTCCCTCCACTTCAAGCCACCACTTTTGTTCGGACTATCAATACTTTTTTGTTGTTGCTGTTGGCCTGGACTCATGCAGTGGCTATGTAACTGATTTCCCGTGCCTGCTCTGTCCCACTTCTGGTTTGCTTTCCATACCATTGCCAGATTTTTCCAAAATGCATATCTGATCATGTAACTCCTCCAAGTAGAACCTTTCAGTGACTTGTCATTGCTCTCAGAAGAGAAATGAAAACCTTTCCATGACTTCTAAAGCTCTGCAAGGACTGCTCCCTGCCTATTTCTCTAGCCTTGTCTCACATCAAGTTTCTGTTGGCTTTCTGTTTTTTTTCCTCTTCCCCAAAATTGCCATGTTCTCTCTCATCATTTAACCTTTGCATATTCTGTTCCACCTGCCAGTACAGTGAGCTGGATGACCTCCTAATTCATCTGTCATATCCCATATCATCATTTCCTCACGGACCCTTCCGCAACCTCCAGGGCTAGGTCAAATGCCACCATTATAGACGCTCATTGCACTGTGCAGCTCACCTAGGTAATGCTTAGCACAATTACGATTTTCCATTTGTGTGTTCTTTGATTAATACCTGTTCTCCTCACCACAACCACCATTAGTCTGTAAACTCCAGGGGGAAAGGGCATTGACTGTCTGCTCGACATTAAATCCTCGGCATTTTGCTCTGTATGCACGCACTAAAGAACTCTTGAACACATGGATGCGTGTGCTCATTTCCAGATCAGAACAGCAAGGCTGGTTCCCAGGTCACACATTCAGCATGGAGGTAAATCTTGGATCTAATTCCAAAACCTCACCTGTTTTCTTGTCATTCTGCTGACTTCTGGGGTGGGAAAAGATTGGGATTGTGTCATTTTTGGGAGTGCAGCTCTAGAAATTGCATCTGTTTCCTGAAGCCTTTGGAGATGGATCTGAAAGGGCAGGCAGTTTTTCTGACCTCTGGGGGGAGGGCGGATTCTTTTCTTTTTCTTCCATTTACATCTTTCTCCCCTCCTATCCCCCCTCTTCCCTCCCTTCCTTCCAACACATAAAGTCCCTGTTCTCTGCCATTCCTTGTTCTGGGAGATGCTGATACAGACTTGAATGAAACACAGTTGCTGCTCTTTTTTTTTTAAGATTTATTTATTTATTTTATTTCTCTCCCCTTCCCCCCATCCCAGTTGTCTGTTTTCTGTGTCCGTTTTGCTGCGTGTTCTTTGTTGTTGTCAGCGGCACAGGAATCTGTATTTCTTTTTTTTGTTGCGTCATCTTGCTGCATCAACTCTCCGTGCATGCGGCACCATTCTTAGGCAGGCTGCACTTTCATTCGCATTGGGCGGCTCTCCTTATGGGGCACACTCTCCGTGCGTGGAGCTCCCCTACGCGGGTACACCTCTGCATGGCGCGCATCAGCACTGCGCGTGGGCCAGCTCCACATGGGTCAAGGAGGCCCGGGGTTTGAACCGTGGACCTCCCATGTGGTAGATGGACGCTCTAACCACTGGGTTTCCCAGTCGCTGCTCTTAAAGAACTCAAAACCTAGGCACTTAGAGGCCTAGGCCGCTAAATAAATTATAACCCATTATGATGTCGTCTCTGTAAAATGGGGATCATCCTTACTACATCAGTCAGAATTTTTGAAATGTAAGTAGGACCTTTTGATCAGGCTACTTCAGTCAAGGTGTGACCCACCTCATTCAGGACAGGTCTTAAACCTCTTTCTAGAGTCCTTTATAAAGGGAATGAATACAGAAAGAGAGAGAGAGAGAAAGAGTCACAGAAGCAAGAAGCCGAGAGCAAAAAAATCTGGAAGAGAAGGGAAAGATCAGCAGATGCTGCCGTGTGTCTTGCCACGTGGCAGAGGAGTCAAAGATTGCTGGCAGCTAGTCTTTGGAAAGAAAGCACTGCTTTGATAATGTCTTGATTTGGACATTTTTCTCAGCCTCAAAACAGTAAGTGGGAAACAGATGTGGCTCAACCAATTGGGCTCCCGTCTACCAACTGAGGTCCAGGGTTCAATGCCCAGGGCCTCCTGGTAAGAGCAAGCTGGCCCACATGGCGAGCTGGCCCATGCGGAAAGCTGCCCCATGCAGGAGTGCTGGCTGATGTGGACAGCTGGCACAGCAAGATGACACAAGAAGAGACATGGAGGAGAGAAAATAAGAAGACACAGCAGAACTGGGAGCTGAGGTGGCATAAGAGAGTAATCGCCTCTCTCCCACTCTGGAATGTCCCAGCATTAGTTCCCAGAGCCACCTAATGAGAATACAAGCTGACACAGAAGAACACACAGTGAATGGACACAGCAAATGGAATGGGGGCGGGGGAGAGAAATAAATAAAAAGTAAATCTTTTTTTAAAAAACCTGTAAGCTAATGAATCCTCATTGTTAAACATCAACTCCTTTAATGGTGTCTGCTTTCAGCAACCTAGGAAACTAAAACAGCATCGGAGACCCCAACACTGTTGCCCTCAGCTCCCTATGATTCTTGGGTGGCACCAGGGCCAAAGAACACCTTGGGAGGACATCTATCCATCTCGTCCCTGCATGCTGATCTGCTGCTAAGTAGCAGGTATGGGACTTGAACTTGGGTCTCCATATTGAAGTAACAATTAGAGTGTTTGTCTGCAGTCAACAGACACCACCTCTAGCTATTTTCAGCAAAAGGGATGTATTGGAAGGATGTAGGTGGGACTCAAGTAATTTATAGGTAGCTGGAGAAGCAAGTTTGGGACAGGCAGGAACCAAAGGAGAGTTGGAGTGTCTAGGATCTGGATGCAGACACAGTTTCATCCTAGCGCTGCTGCTACCACCATGATGAATGACCTTCAATGAGCTCTCTGATCCTGTCTCAAAATTCAAATTCTCAGGAGAGGGTATCTGATGCGATCAGCTTTCATCATGATCCTGTCCTCCAGGGTGGGAAGAAGGATATGGCTTCTTTAGGGGAATGAGTCATCTGGAATTGCTCTTCCCTCAAGAATACAAAGGAAATTAATACATTGTTCAAGGGGGGTATATCACTTGTCTATTGCCACAATAATAGTGTACACTAAACAGGTACACATTTCAGAAGCATGTAACAATAAGCATCATTACTCATTCCTCTAGTGGTCAGTTAGCCAACTCTGCTGACCTTGGCTGGCTTGCTCACATGTCTGGAAGTTAGCTGGCTGTTGGCTAACCTACTTGAACTTTGGTTGGAAAGCTAGTTTCTCTGGCTCAGCTCCTCCAGAAGGCTAGTCTGGCATGTTCTCAAGGGTGATGGATGAGATATCACAGTTTTTTTAAGCCAAAGCTTGCGTCACATTTGCTAATATATTGGTCAAGGTAAGTCACATGACTAAGCCCAGTGTCAGAGCGAGGGAGCACTGCAAAATTTAGTAGCAAAGGGTATAGATATAGGGGAAAATGAAGAATGTGGGCCATTTTTGCATTCCACAAGAGGAATGGTATGTACCACTAAAAAGCCAATGCCAATGCCAATGCCAGACATCAAAACCCAAGTGTTTCCAGGTTCCACACCACCTGGGGCCCCAGCTAAAGGGGCATTTTTCTAGAATGGGGAGTCACTAGAATGTCAGCTCCATAAGAACAGGGATTTTTATCTGTTTTGTTCACTGTTGTAACCTCGGTGCCTAAAACAGTGCTAGACACATAATAGGTGCTCAGCAATAGTGGTCGAATGAGAAATTATCTTTCCCTTGTGAATTTATCCTATGTCTAACCAAGTTTTCTCATTTTTGTGGGGAGGCTGCTATTATGGAGGAAAAGGACTTCGATTTGGAGACAAACCCAACCTGGTTTAGAATCTGGACTTCACCATTACTACCCAGTCACCTTAGGCAAACTATTCAATCTTCCAGATCCTCAGCTTTCAGTAGTAGAAAACTTTGGGGATGATTTCTCAATGCAACCTCCCCATCTTTCAGGTAATTTTCCCTCTCCCTCTTTGCATGTTTAATATGATGAATCTTCTGGTATAACATGACCTGTTGCCCTTCCTAACTCTACCTGGGCTAACTGGGACAGGGATCTGGGCCAATCAGAGCTCCTTTCCCAGGAATTTGGAATTTTAGTCTCAGTCTGGCTGACCTGTTAGATGGAGGAGATAAGAGCTGGCTATCACCCTTTTCCATCAAAGAGAGCTATCTTCAGCAGGAGGGAAGAATGACACTCTCATTCCAGATTATTCCTTAGGCTTAGCCTAAGCTTAAGTAGGTAGCTAGGTAACCATTGGCATAATGGTTAAAGGCATAGTCTCTGATTCAAGACTTCTTTGATTCAGATTCTGGCCTTTCCACTTACTAGTTATGTGCTCCTGGGTGGGTCACTTAACTTCTCTGTGCCCTGGTTCTCATCTGTACATTGGGAATAATATTAACACCTACTTAAAAAATGTGTAGAACAATGTGCAACACATGGTGAGTACTAAGTAAGCATTGCTTGTTATTATCACATAAGTCCCTGGATTCCAGGCCGTACTCTTTTATCTTTAAAATTAATACGGCCCCCCACTTTTGGAACTGTTCATTTCAAGACATTGTTGATTCTAATCCAAAGAATCTAAAACTTTCTTCACCTGTGAAATGGTGAAAGTTAATGGCGATTTCTTAGTGTGGTAGTGAGAACTAGATTAAATGAGCTGAGTTATGTTCTTGGGTCATCTTAAGTGTATTGGCAAGCTCCCCATCCTTCCTGTGCTGTCTTCCCCAAACTTCAACCAGGTCTGCTCCTCCTTAGCCTGGCTGGGCCTGGGTGGGAGACAGTGCTTCTGATATGGATGGTTTTTCTCGCAACTAAGTTTGGCCTCTTTCCACCCTGAGTCTGATCTGATTTGACAAGGTTCTTAAAATGACACACCTTGATACATCATTCTGCACTCTGGGTGAGTGACTCATCAATCTTGAGTGTTTTCCCCCAGGAAGTACCCTGGCTAGTGTGATGTCATCCCTGGGTTTACTGTGGACCATCTTGTAGCTAGGGAAGTGACTCAGGGCCCAAAAACTCTTGTGGTCTTGGCAGAGACATGAACCCCTTTTTCCTCATTTCTTCCGTACTGGTACAATTCCTTTCTAGTTCTTTTGGGAACTCTACAGGTAGGGGGAAAGTCTGGCTTAGGAGGACAGTGGCAAGAGGTTTGCTGTGGACAGAGCCTCTTGTTTCATATGATAGTATTGCAGGGTGGAGTACAAGTCCACGACTGGGAGGATTCTTTCCTGAGTCTGCTTCCTCTGCTTTCTCACCTTCTCCCACTAAGGCCCTTCTCCTTAGCCCATCCAGCCCAGTCCCTGGGAAAACCCCAAGAAGGGCAGGGAGTGTGATTGAATAAGGTGGGTGGGTCTATAATGGGTTTGTCTCCTGCATCAATTTGCCCCTGCCCAGGCCTGGTCTGGAGGGTGACCCCAGAGATGAGTCACATGTCGTCATCATCCTGACCTTGCCCCTTTGCACCTGTGAGGTAGAGAATTGTGGACACAGTAAAGTTCATGAAGTGTTGGTACCCATAAATTCATGGTGCTGTAGCCTTCCCCTTTTGCCCTATTGACCAATCCTTGGGTGGGATTCTGCCCCAGTTTCCCTACCTAGTTCTTTAGTTATTCCTACACATATATATTTTTTCTTTTTTTGAGGTACTGGGGCCGAGGATTGAACCCAGACCTCATTTGTTGAAAGCCGGAGCTCAACTACTGAGCCACATCAGCTCCCCTGGGTTGATTTTTTCATTTGTTTGCTTGTTGTTTGTTTGTTTCTGCTTTCAGGAGGCACCAGGAACTGAACCTGGGATCTCCCATGTAGGAAGCAGGCACTTAATCACTTGAGCCACATCTGCTCCCACGCACATATCTTTAGACTATGCATATTACCTGCCTGTTGGCTGCAGGATTGCCTGTCAGAGTCTGCCAAGACCACTCCCAATTGCCTCCATCTCCGTGGATCCCAAACCTAGGACTGGGTCTGGCTGGCATCCTGTTCTGGATCAGCCTCTGAGTCTGTGTCAGCGTCCTTTAAGCCCACCAGCCAAGCATCCCCCACTTCTTCACGAGCCCAGTATTCCCCATGTCTGGGTCAACTTCAGATGTTTTATTTTGAATCTTTGTCAAAGAGGCAGTCTGAGAAGAGCTTTGTCCCTGGAATCAGGATTCTGGGAACTTTCTCACTTATTTGTTGTATGACCTTGAGTTAGCCACTTCCTTTCCTGAGCCTCAGTTTCCACATCTGTCAAAAAGGCTAATAATCCCCTACCTTGAATTTGGAAAGTCTCAATGAGATGACCTATCTTTAGTATCTAGCACACTGTAGAGGCTTGGGAAATGACCATCTATACCACCACAAAGGAAAAGTAATTCAGTATCTTCATTTATCCTCAACAATTTAAATCACCCCTGGCTCCACAGCTTCTCATCAACCTATTATCAGATCAAGATATTGGCATCAAGCTAGGGGTTGGGTGTGGGAATGGAGCAGCCAGTACCCGAATACAAGATCAGACAGGGGCAGCCTAATATAGTGTAGACTCAGTTTCCTCATTTGGTATATGAGGATAAAGTAGCACATACTTCCTGGAATTGTTTGGAGGACTAAATGAGATCATCTGCATCAAGTGCTTAACATGGGACCTGCCAGAGTAAGCACTCAAAACAGTCACTTTTGACATAGGTCATTTCCAAGTTTTTGCTACTATCTTTTTTTCCTTCTTTAATGTGGTTTAATTAGGATAAAGTTCCAAGAGAGGAATGAGTACCTTCTGAAATGTACTGTCAAATAGCTTTTAAAAGGCTTATGCCAATTACAATGCCACCAGCAAATTGCATAATGATTTTGTCATATCTTTGCCAGTAATGACTCTTGTAATTACTTTTAGTTTTTACTAATATTTAAGGTGCTCGTCATTGACTTAGTTTTTATCTTTTTAACAGCATGGTGTACCATAAAGTTAAAGTTTATTGGAACTGGGGAAGGATAATTTCTCTGAAGAGAGAACTTAGAAAAAAAAATACACATTTTGTAAATATCTTGAAAATTGAGGATGTTGTCCTTCCTGTCACTTGCTGCTACTTCTCTTTTCTGAGGCATCCATTTCTGCATATTTGTTCGGTTCCCTTGGCTTTGACCATTGTAGATCTGGAATGTGGAAGTGCCCCGAAGCGATGACCATTTGGCTGCTTTAGATAAACTTTGTTTTTTCCTTTTTACTATTCTTATTTTTTATCAAAGCAGTTGTAGATTTATAGAAAAATCTTGCAGAAGCTACATAGTTTCCATATACCCCCCTCACATACCGTGTTTTCCCTGCTATTAACATTTTGAATTAATGTAGTGTCTTCGTTATAATTGATGTAAAAATACTATTATAATTATGCTACTAACTTTAGCCCATGCTTTACGTTAGGGTCCACTCTTTGTGTTGTGTAGATCTGTTTTTTTAAAATGATAACTTACATACAACCTCAAATTTCCCTTTTAATCCATTTTCAAATTTATAATTCAGTGGTGTTGATTACATTCATAATGTTGTGCCTCTGTCACCATTATCCTTTGCCAAAACTTTTCCGTCTCCCCAAATAGAAACTCCATAATTAAACATTAACTCCCTCATCCCCTTCCCCACCCAGCCCCTGGTAAACTATAGTATCATTTCTGACTTTATGTATTTGCATATTCTAATTATTTCCTACAAGTGAGATCATATAGTATTTGTCCTTTTGTGTCTGACTTATTTCACACAACATGATGTCTTCAAGGTTCATCCATGTTGTTGTATGTATGAAAACTTAATTCCTTTTTATGACCAAAAACTATTCCACCGTATAGATATACCACATTTTGTTTATCCATTCGTCTGTTGATGGACACTCAGTTTATTGCCACCTTTTGGCAATTGTGAATAATGCCGATATGAATATTGTTGTGCAAATATCTATTCAAGTCCTTGCTTTCAATTCCAGTTTGAAACAAACTTTTGATTAATTTCTATGACCCTTTGAACATGTATTTTATCATGACAACTTTTCAATTCAGAGGAGAAACTTAAATTCCTCTAGAAAATTAGTGAAAAGAGTTAGACTGAGTTTCTCCATCTGAAAATGGGGAAAAAGGAGCTAGAGTGAGGCAATCTCCTAAGGGCTTATTCTAGTCTGCTAGATTGCCAAAACGCAGATACCATGAAATAGGTTGGCTTTTATAATGGGGATATATTAGTTTACAAGCTTAGAGTTTTGAGGCTGATAAAAATGTCCAATCAAGGCATCATCAGGCAATGCTTTCTCCCTGAAGACCTGCTGCTACAATCCGGGATTCCTCTGTCTCATGGCAAGGCACATGAGGCATCTGCTTGTCTTTCTCTTCTCTCCCAGGTTTTGCCGCCTCCATCCTCCTCCTTCCATGGCTTTCTCATTTCTCTCTCTGAATTACATTCTTTTGTAAAGGACTCCAGTCTGAGGATTAAGACCCTCCCTAAAGGGAGCAGATGTAGCTTAAGTGGTTGAGCACCTACTTCCTATGTATGAGGTCCCAGGTGCAATCCCTGGTACCTCCTAAAAAAAAGTCGGAGTGGATATGGCTCAAGCAGTTGAGCACCTGCTTCCCACATGGGAGGTCCTGGGTTTGTCCCCCAGCTCCAGTATCTCAAAAAAGCCCAACAACACAATAACAAAACCTATCGGGGCCATGCCTTACAGAAATAACCTACTCAAAAGTTCCTACCTACAATAGGTCCACATTGACAGGAATGGATTAACTTTAAGAACAGACTTTTCTGGGGTCCATTCAGCTTCAAACCATCACACTCCACACTCTGGACTCCAAAAGGACATGCTCTTTCCATATGCAAAATTCATTCCATCACAAAATCCCAAAACCTTAAATCCTTTTAGCAACAATATTAAGTACAAAGTCTCATCAAAATCAGTTGTAAGTGTGGTCTGTCCTGGGGCAAAATTCCCCTCCAGCTGTGGACCTGTGAAATTTAGAAAACAAGTTATCTGCTTCCAATATATAAAGAAGGGATAGTCATAGGATAAACATTCTCATTGCCATAGGGAGAAATTGGAAGGACAACAGGGGTCACAGGTCCCAAACAATTCTGAAACCCTGCAGGGCATACTCCATTAAGGTCTGAGAGTCATCTATAGAATGATGCTTTGTTCTCCATGCTTGATGGAGCGGCAGTCCCACCCTTTGCAAAGGTTTGCACAGTGGCCCTGCTCTCCTCAAACACTGGGCTGAGGGCTCCAACATCTCCAAGCATTGGAGTGATAGTCATGCTCTCGGCTCCACCCTCATCAAGCATCGCTATGGCAGCTGGGTTCTAGGCTCCAGGCTCCTCAAGAATTGGTGTGGCAACTGGCCTCTAAGCTCCATCCTTGTCAAACATTGGGACAGGAGCCAGCCTCTCTGCAATCTCCCAGGAATCTGAGAAACCTGGGGTGGTAACACTCTTCCTGAACAATGTGGTGGAAGGCCTGTCCTCTCCAAGCTCTGGGGTACACTTACCCTTTCCACAAACATGGATGAATCCACTCTCTTGGCCCAAGAAGGTGTCTTCAGTCCATGGTTCTGCCTTTGAGGTATTTTTCCCTCAGTCTGTCTGCTTTCAGCCCCTTTTAGTCCAGGGCAAGTGTGGTTCTGTTTATACATATCTTGCAAAAAAACTTGTTGGTTTTGCATGTAGTACACAGGGGTCCAAACTGTCAGATAGTAAGACTGTCCACAAATCCTTTCAGGATAACTGCATTTCCAATCCTGACTTGTACTGAAATGGCTAACTTGTTTCATGTTTAGTTAAATCCACACATGGGGCACTATTCTCTGGGGACTCATTTTCTGGAAACTCAAAACTTTTCAAACCATCAATTTCAGGTTTCTTTGTGCCTGAAAGTTCAGCTCTCAGCTTATCCTTTTCCTCTTACAATTTACTAAAAGCTGCAAAGAGAAACCAGGCTGCACTTTCCACATTTAGTTTGGAAATCTCCTTAGCAAATATCCAATCTTGTCACTTTCAAATTCTGCTTCCCAGGAAGCAGATTTGGCTCACCTAATAGAGTGCCCGCCTACCACATGGGAGGTCCAGGGTTCAAACCTAGGGCCTCCTGACTCATGTGGAACTGACCCATGTGCAGTGCTGATGTGCACAAGGAGTGCTGTACCATACAGGGATGTTGCCTGTGTAGGGGAGCCCCATATGCAAGGCATGTGCCCCATAAGGAGATCCACCCTATGTGAAAAAAAGTGCAGCCTGCCCAGGAGTGGCACCACACACATGGAGAGCTGACGCAGCAACATGACACAACAAAAGAGACACAGTTTCCCAGTGTCACTGACAAGAATACAGGCAGACACAGAAGAAGACACAGTGAATGGACACAGAGAGCAGACGAGTGGTGGGGGTGGGGGAAAGGGGAGAGAAATAAATAAAATAAATCTTTAAAAAACAAAACAAAACAAAAGAAATTCTGTTTTCCATCTGACACCAGGACTCAATTTTCCTAAATTCTCTGCCACTTTATTTTTTTTTTTAAGCCACATTGCTCTTTTATTCAATGTCTGCCACTTTAAAACAAGGGTAACAATGACACATTCATCATTTCTGTCTAAGACCTCATCAGAAGTACCTTTAGTGACCATATTTCTACCCAACAGTCTTTTCAACGCCATCTAGGTCTTTTTTCTCAAGCACTTCACAGTTCTTCCAGAATCTATCCCTTACCCATTTATAAAGCCATTCCTACATTGTTGGTATTTATAACAGCAGCACCTCAACTTTCCTGGTACCAAAATTTGTTTGAGGCTGCTAGGCTGCAGAAATGCAGGCACTGTGAAATGGGTTACCTTTTACAATGGGGATTTATTAGTTTACAAGCTTACAGTTATAAGGCTGAGAAAAATGTCCAATCAAGTCATCCTTAGGCAATGCTTTCTCCCTGAAGACTGGCTGCCAGTGATCCTGAACTCCTCTGTCATGTGGCAAGGCACATGGCGGCGCTACTTGTCTTTTCCTTTTCTCCTGGGTTTTGTTACCTCCAGCCTCCTGGTTCCATGGCTTTCTCATTTCTCTCTCTGAATTACATTCTCTTATAAAGGACTCCAGTGAGAGGATCAGGACCCACCCAGGGCCATGCCTTAACTGAAGTAACCTATTCAAAAGGACTTACTTACAATAGCTTTACACCCAGAGAAATGGATCAGCTTTTAAGAACATACTTTTCTGGGATCCATACAGTTTCAAGCTGTCACATGGCCCTACCTTTGAAAGGGAGTAGCTTCATGGAACTACAAAGACATGCAGAGACAAAACATGTCTTGGGAGGAGGAGGAATAAACAAGGCCAAGTGAAGGTGGGGAAAGGAGGTGCTAAACACATTGCAGTGAGGAAGCAGCATAACATGGAGGAAAGAGCAGGGGATCTTGCATTTCCCCTTCATTGAATTTATCACTTGCATTATTTTGCATCTTTCTTCCTTGGCATTTTTACTTGTTATTGAATGTCTTTCTTACTAGAATACAAATTCCATGAAGGCAGGGAACCCATCTATCTAATTTATTGTTATATCTCCATTTTCTGTTTAAGAAATATTAATGGAGTGAATGGTGACCCAGATGGGCTGGAAATTCATGGGACAAACAGGCCACCAAAACTTGGGTTATATATATTCTTGTTCTATATAAAAATTGTCTAATTTCATATGTAAATAGAATTTGAACAAGCAGGCTGACTCCAGATCCCATGTGCTTAACCACAAGGCTTTGTGGCTACGCATTGGAAAACTGTGCAGCTATTAAATCTATGTGGCAGAGGAATATTTATTGATGTGAGAAAATGCTCTCAATATGTTGGTGAGTGAAAGCATCAGCCTTCAATATAGAGCACCAACCACACAGAGTTGTTGGGAGACCTAAATGAGTTCATAGTGTACAGAATCTGGCACATGGAACATTCTGGATAAATGTAGCCAAAGCAATTGGTCAGCCATCTCTCATCTTTGTTATTTCTTTGGGAGAAGTTCACCTCCTTAACTGCAGTGGAGAGGTGCCCTGTCAGTGAAGAACTGTCTCCCTGGTTTGCTACACCTCTCTACCTCTTACCCCATCCTGGGACGGTAAGATGGTGGGAACAACATACAGACTGCAGCTCCCTCCAAAGATATTTCTTCATCAAACCCTGTCTTCCCTCTCCACATTCTGACTCCCAAGGTGGTAAAACTTGTTCTGTACTTTTCCTTTGTAACTTCTACATAGGAGGTTGCCTCACATTCCCTTGGAAGGATTCAGGGAAAGGTCCCATTTTAACATCCTATTACATGGCTGCAATTGCTGCCTTGGATTCTGTAAAACACTCATTTCCTTATAATAAATTCTTCCTTTTCACTAGTTTGAATGGGTTTCTCTTGCTTGAAAACAAGTGATTGCTGACCAAGACATGGGTCGTAGTGGCCTGAGCCTGGAAACGTGTTCCTTTTCAAGTGGGCAGAGTAAATGTAACTGGAGCAGAGTCTGAGTAAAAATTCCCCACAAGTCAAAAGGCCCCAAAATGGAAGACAGAATTAAGAGGCAAGGCGAGAGCCCTGGGGTGGAAATGCAATTGAACAGAAGAAGCTTGCATTCAAAGCAGAGTGGTGTCCTAGGTGACGGCCCATTCCTGCTTTTCACAATTTTGCTTTTTGGTCTCCCCAGCCTAAAGTGTATGGTTGGCTTAAAATGTACAAGGTCAGGGAGGGAAACCATCTTATCTCCAGACTTCTGGCCTTCAGCTTTTGTTGAATTATTTCCGGGTAGGATAATAATGTCAGAGGATTTGACCCTTGGAATGAGTTACCGATGGCTTTGCCCCTAAATTGTACCAACTGGTCCTGATATTAGCCATGTGTGAGCCTATCTGAGAGTATGAAGACACAGAGTTAAAGGTAAAGAAGTGCCCAGGGTGTCCCAGGAAGCTTTACACTTTTAAGGGAAGAAATAGCTACAGGAGAAGGAGCTGGAGAAAGAAAAAAAAAAAGTGGGGGAACACAAGACACCCATCCAGCAGTCCAGTCTTCTGGACATTCCTTAGTCTTTGCTCTGCTGTGGATTCCTGTCACTCACTTCTTGATTCCTCAGTTCCTGGGCTGTGTCCTTTACAGGTTAGACATGTCATCTTTATCTGCTGACCAGTCCTACACAAGGAAAAGATTCCTGGTTCCCATCAGTCTTTGTCTTTCTAGACTAGAGTGGCTCCTTGAGCTGCTGAGCCTACTCTGAAAGGCCTGCTGGATTCTACGTAAGGGTTTAAAGATCAACTCCCTCCTATTAACCATTGGTGAGGCAGGATAGCAGAATGGTTAAAAACACAGAATCTGGAGCTGGACTTCAAATATTGACTCTCCCCTTTATGAGCTGGGTGACTCAGGGCAAGCTATTTAACCTCCCTGGGCCAGTTTCCTCTTCTGTAAAGTGGGCATGAGAATAACACCTAACTCATTAGGGTGGACAAAGAGGATTGAACTGAGTTAATTTGTGTAAACCCAGGGATGCTAACCTACAATGAGGGAGATGAACAATCTTGTACAACAAAGAATCATCATATCCAAAATAGCATTAGCGTACCCGTAGTGAAGAGCCACTGGTGAAGACCACGGCACCTCAACCCCTCGTTTGAACCACAGATCTACCACTTACTAGTTTTGTGACCTTGGACATTTTACTGAACCTCTCTGTGCCTCAATTTTCTCACCTATAGAATAACAACAGTAATAGAACCTATCTCCTAGGGTTCCAATGAGGCTTAAATAGGTTTATATATGCTATTAGGGCAAGTCCTGGTGCATAGAAAGCTATACATTTAGCAACTGTGACTATTATCTATACCCTTATCTGGTGTTATAGTCATAACTGGAGATGGCAGATGTTACCATAAGCATTTTCCCCACATCATAAAATAAATCTTCGACTGCTTCCTCTGCCTCATGAGGCTGTTTATTCCTATGTGTTTTACTCACAGGAGAAAATACTTCCTTTAACATGGGGAAAATGAAACCAGACCATGGCCTAGACAGTGCTGAAGTAGACCAGCTCAAGGGTCAAGGTGTCTTAGTTAGGGATGGTTCTATAGCAAATAACTGAATCCTTCTCATATACGAGCCTAAGCAAGAAGGAAATCTGGGGGAAGATACAGGGAGAAACCTGGATGAACTTAGGGGCAGGAAGTACACAGGTCTCATGAGGAACTAGAATCAGGAACTGGAAGCTTCAGTTTAGAAGCAGACTCCCACTCCTTCTCATCTCTCCCTCCACCCTGCCCTCATCCTCGTCATCATCCCTCACTTGGTCTATTGCAACATTCTCCTGCTTTTCCTCTTGCCTTCTCACAGTCCATTTTCACACAGCTACCAGAGTAATTTTTCTAAAATATAATAAGATTGCGTTACTCCCATGCTCAAAACCTTCCAATAGTTTTTCATCATACTTGAATTAATATCAAATCTCCTTCCCAAGCCGTGCGGCGGTTACCTGGCCCTTGCCTACCTCTCTGATCTTACCTCCTGTCACTCCCTCCCTGGCTCACTCACGTCAGTCTCACTGTTCCTTGAATATTTCATCTCCCTCCCACCTTAGGATTTTGCACTTGCTCTTCTCTGCACCTGGTGTTCTCATTACCCCTGCCCCGTTCTTATCTTCCCCTCAAAAAGTCCATCCCTGACCACCCAGGCTAAAAAGCCTTCCTCTTTGCCCATTCCCATCCCTCTCTATCCCTTTACTCTGTTTCTTTTTTCTTTTCTTTTCTTTCCTTGAAGTTGCATCGTTTATTTACTTGTTTAAACCTGTTGTGCCGACTAGACTGTAGGCTTCGCAAGAGCAGGAGCTCATCTCTGTTGTTCATGGCTTTATTTCCTGGACAAGGCAAAAAGTAGGTGCTCAATAAATTTGATGATGTTGCGACTGAATGCAGTCTCACCAGGATCCAAGGCAGAACTCCTCTCTCCTTTTCCCTATGAGGCCACAGCGTTTCCTGTCATTCTTTGTGAGTCTATTTTGTGGTTTTATCTCTTGCTTCTCAGCACTTCCATTCCCGTGGCACAAAATGGCTGGTTCAGTCTAAAGCCACGTCACCTCCCAGCTCCAGCACCACCTGCTAACAAATCCCAGAGATCTAATTCAGATTTCCAAGACAGAGAAGTTTCCTGGTCCAGCTTGGGTCAGGTCCACCACTGACCATTTGGTTATGGCTGCTGCTGGAGCACACTCTTGTGGGCCAGGCATTTGCAGACAAGAGGAGCATTGGCTGGCAGACCACTGCCAAAACTGAGCACTGCTTCAAAGGCAGGGCTCAGGTGGGGGGAATTCTCAGTCCTGGGCAAAAAGGAGTCCAATACTGGTTTGGATGGGCAGGAACACCTTGTCAAGAAGATCTCAAATAGTCAGAATCCAGGATATGAATAAATAAACTAACTTCTATTTATTGAACTTTTCTAAAAACTTTAGAGGAATAGACTCAATCTTCCCAACAAACCTATGAAGAAGGTCCTAGTATTCCCACTGAACAGATGAGGAAATGGAGACATAGAAAGGTTTTTAGTTATAAGCCAAAATTCTAACCAAGCACTCCAATCCCACATAGTGCATTTGCCCCTGACCCACCTAAATAACTTTGCAAGACAAGAATTATAGTTCCCCTCTCACAATGAGGAAAATGAGGTTCAGAGAGACAAAGTAAAAACAGGCCCAGGATGACCCAACTAGAAAGCGGCAATGCCTTGATTGCAACAGCTTTACAACCCCTTAGGCTAAACTTTCCCCTACCACTCAGTCCCGCATCCAAAGAAAGTCCCTCCTAAAGGAGGAAGTAATTAGCCAATAGTCACTCAGAGGGTAGGTGACAGAACCCAGGCCACTGTCCCAATCATTGTGATAATGCTTCTGGAAAACCCATGTGAATAATTGTGTGTGTCAGAAAACAAAGGCATGAGACAGAGCTGGGAGGAGCCAGGGACAGGGCAGGACAAGGAAGCCTCTGTACCATGGAGACAGTGATTATCCAAAGCTGAAACTATGACTCTCATTACCTCCCTTGCCTACCCCGCCATTATCTTTTCTTGATTTTCTCCTTCATCTCTTTGACAAACCCTTATAGTCCTTTAAGCCTTGGCTCAAATATCTCCTCCTCCAGAAAGTCTTCCCTGATTTATGCTCCTAGGCTGGGCTCAGTACCCCTCCATGGTGCCTTCTGGGCACCACTCTCCCTGTCTTGGTCCATCTGCATTTGATTGATTCTCCTAGTGCTAAGTGCATGGACTTAGAACTTCTAAAAAAAAAAAAAAAACCCATGGGTTTAAATTCAGCCTCTGCCACTTCCTAGTTCTGGGTTCTTGGGAAGGCATACAGTAGGCCCACTTCCTTTCACTCTCTTTTGGTGTCTTGGAAGGTGTCCATTAATCTTCAGTTTGTACTGGAAGTCTGATGTCTTCATGCTCTCCAGTCTTCTGGGGTTATGATAGACACATTTTCATTGATCAGCCTGTCTTTCCATGGAGAATCATTCTCCCTCTTCCAAATCCAGCTCAATCTCTGTGGTTTGACTGGTCTCGACCCTCACCTTCCCTACAACCCAGGGGTGGGCAGAAGACACAAACTTTACCAATGTAAGATGTCTACATTCCTTTGGCCACATGATTAGTTCAGGCATGGGCTGGTGAGTTAGAGTCCCTTCATGAAATTTGTTATATGGGCATTATAAGAAAGAATCCCAAATGAACAAATTAAAAAGGAAGGAAGGAAGGAAGGAAGGAAGGAAGGAAGGAAGGAAGGAAGGAAGGAAGGAAGGAAGGAAGGAAGACATCCCCCCCCACACACCCCAATTATGAGATACATGGCAATGAAGGATTGGCATTACCAGCAGTCATCTTGCTTGCTGCCTGTCTGAGAATGAAGTCAAACAGAGTAGGCAGCTTGAGATGGAAAGAAAGAGAGTTCTTTTTTTTTTTTTTTTTTAAGATTTATTTTTATTTATTTAATTCCCCTCCCCTCCCCCGGTTGTCTGTTTTCTGTGTCTTTTTGCTGCGTCTTGTTTCTTTGTCCGCTTCTGTTGTCATCAGTGGCACGGGAAGTGTGGGCGGCGCCTATTCCTGGGCAGGCTGCTCCCTCCTTCGCGCTGGGCGGCTCTCCTTATGGGGCGCACTCCTTGCGCGTGGGGCTCCCCTACGCGGGGACACCCCTGCGTGGCAGGGTACTCCTTGCGCGCATCAGCACTGCGCATGGGCCAGCTCCACACGGGTCAAGGAGGCCCGGGGCTTGAACCGCGGACCTCCCATGTGGTAGACGGACGCCCTAACCACTGGGCCAAAGTCCGTTTTCCCGAAAGAGAGTTCTTGGATTCCTTTTTTCTTTATGCTGGTCTGGGTCAGATTTCTGACATTTTCAACCAACAGTTCTGACCAATACATGAGTTTACTTTAATATCCAAATCATGGCTGGAGCTATGGCAACATGAAGACATGCCAGCTTTCTAGGATAGCAGAGCAGCAAGGCAAAACCTTGAGCCCTTGCTGAATTAACCAACTCTGGAGGTCATTTATTTAGGACTTCTTCTTAGGTGAAATAATGAAATGGCACTTAACCTATTGGTTAAGTGATTTTGAATTGCGTTTTCTATTACATGCATCCAAAACCATCTTTAATTTGGACTCTGGCCCAGTTTTCCTAAATTCTTGGTATTTTAGTGAGGGGTGGGATGGTCATGAAGTCATAATCTTCTGGCTAACCTTAGAAACAGCCTATTTCTGACAGTTATCCTTGGCTTTTCCTATTTTTTTTTCAGACCCTCTCAGCCTTTAGGCACATTCCTTATTCCTTCATTCCTCCAAGTATTTCTAATACTTATTATAGTATTTGGGGGAAACAGAAGAGGAAGCTCAGCACAGTATAGGGACCAAATTAAAATTATATATAAGACATCACTGTCCTAAAGTTTCATGGGATCACTACCAAGGGGTTTTTCTTTCTGGCCACATTTCTCTCCAGAAATCAGCTTGCTACCATCTTCTCTAACCCCATTCTAGCTACTGGCAGTCTAACCTAGAACATTTCTTACTTTGTGCATTAGTCAGCCAAAGGGGTGCTGATGCAAAACACCAGAAATCTGTTGGCTTTTATAAAAGATACTTATCTGGGGTAGAAGCTTACAGTTACCAGGACATAAAGCATAAGTTACTTCCCTCACCAAAGTCTGTTGCCACATGTTGGGGTAAAATGGCTGCCATCATCTGCAAGGGTGCCCAGGGCTTGTTTCTCTCTGAGCTCAGCTGCTCTGCTCACTCCACAAGCCAGCTGTAAAGTGTCAGGCAAATGGCTCAACTCTCTTCCTGGAGTCTCTGCTGTTTCCACTTCTCTGTGTTTTTACTTCCCGGACTCCAGGATCAAAACTCCTACCTCCCTTCTCTGCCATGAGGTTTCTCTGTGAGTCCCCAACCACCCAAGGGGAAGGGACTCAATGTCCTACTGATGTGGCCCAATCAAAGCCTTAATCATTATTTAATCAAGTAAAAGTGAAACTTCTGAATCCAATATAATCTAATATGCCCAGAGGAACAAACCAGTTTACAAACATAATCCAGTATCTATGTTTGGACTTCATAAACAATATCAAACTGCTACACTTTGTAATGCAAAACATTTCCTACTGTGTACCCAACCCTGAGCTAAATTTCAGGCTGAAGTTGACTCACCAAATACTCATTAAAGTGCCCTTCTAAACCAAGGACCAAGTACAATGAATCCTTGCCCTTTAGCATCACAAAGGGGCAGATATTTGAAAATGACAGGTTTGTTTTCTTTAACAAAATCAAATTCTTAGAGCCAAAAGATGGAAGCAACCCAAGTATCCATTAACTAGTGAATGGACAAACAAAATGTGGTATATACATACAATGGAATATTACTCAGCCATAAAAAGGAATGAAGTCCTGATGCATGTGACAACATGGAAGAACCTTGAAGACATCACGTTGAATGAAATAAGCCAGACATAAAAGGACAAATATTGTATGATCTCACTGATTTGAAACAATTACAATAAGTAAACTCATAGAATCAGAATCTAGAATCTAGTTTACCAAGGGACAGGATGGGGATAGGGAATGGGAAGGTAAGCCTTAAAATGTACGAGGTTCCTATTTGGAATGATGGGAATGTTTTGATAATGGATGGTGGTGATAGTAGCAAGACATTGTGAACACAATTAGCAACACTGAGATATACATCTGAATGTGATTAAAAGGGGAAATATTAAATTATATTTATTATAACATACAGAAAAAATAATCCATGGAACTATACTATAAACAGGGAATCCTAAATTAAACCATGGACTTTATTTAATAGTAAAAGTATAGAAATGTGCTATCATTAATTGTAACAATGTTCCACACCAATGCAAGGTGTTGGTGGTGGGGTAGTGTATGGGAATCCTGTATTTTATGCATGGTTGTTCTGTAATACAACTTCTATAATAAAAAATAAGTTTAAAAAATCAAATTCCTAGGCTGGACTCTCTTTCTCACAAGTTTTTGTTTTTTTTCAATTGGCAAAGTCCATGTTGTAGTTTTTTTTTAAGATTCATTTTTATTTTTTTTTTTATTTTTATTTCTCTCCCCTTTCCCCCACCATCTGCTTTCTGTGTCATTTGCTGTGTGTTTTTCTGTGTCCACCCACACTCTTGTCAGCGATGGCACTGGGAATCTGTGTCTCTTTTTGTTATGTCATCTTGCTGCATCAGCTCTCTGTGTGTGCGGTGCCACTCCTGGGCAGGTTGTGCTTTTTTTTTCACCTGGGGTATCTCTTCTTGAGGGGCACACTCCTTGTGCGTGGGGTTCCCCTACGTGGGAGACACCCCTGCATGGCATGGCACTCCTTGCGCACATCAGTACTGCACATGGGCCAGCTCACCACACAGGTTAGGAGGCCCTGGGTTTGAACCCTCTACCTCCTATGTGGTAGGCAGATGCTCTATCAGTTGAGCCAAATCCGCTTCCCACATCACAAGTTTTTTGTGCTAAAGAGAACAGAGAAGTAAATAATGTTCTTACTGCCAGCTTCAGAGTCACAAGTTGCCCCTGTGTGAGTATGTTTTTTGTTTTTGTTTTTTCCTCTCCCCTCTCCCCCCCAGTTGTCTGTTCTCTGTGTCTATTTGCTGTGTGTTCTTCTTTGTCCGCTTCTGTTGTTGTCAGCGGCACAGGAATCTGTGTTTCTTTTTGTTGCATCGTCTTGTTGTGTCAGCTCTCCGTGTGTGTGGCGTCATTCCTGGGCAGGCTGCACTTTCTTTCACACTAGGCGACTCTCCTTACGGGGCGCACTCCTTGCGCGTGGGGCTTCCCTAGGCGGGGACACCCCTGCATGGCAGGGCACTCCTTGCACGCATCAGCACTGTGCATGGGTCAGCTGCACACGGTTCAAGGAGGCCTGGGGTTTGAACCGCGGACCTCCCATGTGGTAGACGGACGCCCTAACCACTGGGCCAAGTCCGCTTCCCAAGTATGTTTTTAAATAATGGCTTTATTGAGTCATAATTCACATACCATAAAAGTCACCCTTTTAAAGTGTACAGCTCAGTGGTTTTTAGTATATCAATTTAAAAGTTTATGCAACAATCGACACTATTTAATTTCAGAACATTTCATCACTCCAAAAAGAAACTCTGTACCCATTATCAGTCATTTCCCATTCCTCCACACTCATCCCTCCCCCAACCCTTGGCAGCAACTAATCAATTTTCTGTCTCTATGGATTTGTGCATTCTGGATATTTCATGTAAATGGGATCATATAATATGTGGTCTGTTGTGATTGGCTTCTTTCACTGAGCATAATGCTTTCAAGGTTCATCTATGTTGTAGCATGTATCAATACTTCATTCCTTTTTATTGCTGAATAATATTCCATTGCATGGATATACCAATTCAATTTATCCATTCATTAGTTGATGGACATTTGGCTTGTTTCCATTTTTTTTGCAATTCTGAGTAAGCTGCTATAAACATTCATGTACAATTTTTTTGTATGAACATGTTTTTAATTCTCTTGGGTATATACCTAGGAGTAGAAGTGCCAGGTCATACAGTAACTCCATAGTTAACATTTTGACTAAATGCCAAACTGAGTTCAAAGTTCCTATACCATTTTGCAATCCCACCAGCAATGTATAAGCATTCCAATTATCCCACATCTTTGACAACACTTGTTATTGTCTGTCTTTTTAAATTTTAGCCAGAGATATGAAGTGGTATCATTGTGGTTTTTTTTTTTAATTAAAGATTTATTTATTTATTTATTTATTTATTTATTTATTTATTTCTCCCCCTCCCTCCATTGTCTGCTCTCTGTGTCCATTCACTGTGTGTTCTTCTTTGCTTATATTCTCATTAGGTGGCTCCGGGAACCAATCTGGGACCTTCCGGAGTGGGAGAGAGGCGATCAGTCTCTTGCATCACCTCAGCTCCCTGATCTGCTGTGTCTCGTATTATCTCTCCTCTGTGTCTCTTTTTGCTTCATCATCTTGCTGTGCTTGCTCTCCACGTGGGCCAGCACTCTTGTGTGGGCCAGCACTCCACGTGGGCCGGCTTGCCTTCACCAGGAGGCACTGGGTATCAAACCCTGGACCTCCTATATGGTAGACAGGAGCCCAATTGCTTGAGCCACATCGGCTTCCCTCATTATGGTTTTCAATTGCTCTTTTCTAATGGCTAATAATGTTGAGCATCTTTTCATGTACTTGTTGGTCATTTGTATATCTTCTTTGGAGAAATGTTAATTCAATTTTTTGTCCACTTTTTAATTGGATTGTTGGTCTTTTTATTATTGAGTTATGAGAATTATTGGTATACTCTGGATACAAGTCTCTTATCAAGTATATGGTTTGTTACTATTTTCTCTCATTCTATAGGTTATCTTTTCACCATCTTGATGGTGACTTTGAAGCTGAAATATTTTTAATTTTTATGAAGTCCAGTTTACTTTTAAAAATTGTTCTTTTATTGCTGTGTTTTTGGTATCTAAGAAACCATTGCTTAATTTAAGATTATGAAGATTTACTCCAATTTTTTCTTCTCTGGGTTTTATATTTTTAGCACTTACATATAGATCTATGATCCATTTTGAGTTAATTTTTTTATATGGTGCATGTGATAAGGGTTCCACTTCATCCTTGTGCATGCGGATATCCAGTTGTCTCAGCAACATTTGTTGAAATGGTTTTTGCCATAAATGGTCTTGGCATCCTTGTCAAAGATCAATTGTTGGGAGTGGATGTGGCTCAAGCAGTTGAGTCCCTGCTTCCCACATGGGAGGTCCCGGGTTCGGTCCCTGATGCCTCCTAGAGAGAGAAACAAAAAACAACAAGTAGGCAGGCAAGGGGGAAGCTGACGCAGCTTTGTGGTTGAAAGCTTGCTTCCCATATGTGAAGTCCCAGGTTCAATCTCCAGCCATGGTACCTTAAAGAAAAAAAACCCAATTGTCCATAAATGTAAAGATTTATGTCTAGGTTTCCAATTCTTCTCCATTAGTCTACAAGCCCATTCTTATGCCAGTACCAAACAGTCTTGACAACTATAGGTTTGTAGGTTTTAACTGAGGTTTATAGTATTCAATATATAATTTTTATACTTCCTTTGTTAACTATATTCCTAATTAGTCTACTATTCTTGATGCTATTATAAATAGAACTGTTTTTGTAATTTCATTTTCAGATTGTTTGTTGCTAGTGTATAGAAATACAACTGATTTTTTTATATTGCTCTTGAATCTAGCACCTTATTTATCTCATGTATAGCCCTAATAGTTTTTGTATATACCGTAGGATTTTCTATATTCAAGATCATGTCCCTTATGCACAACTGAGCAGAGTCTAAGAGACAGATAAAGCAGATACAATCCCCAGGTACTGGTTCCTTTGAGGGCTAAAGAGACCCACGGGTTCTATGGTCATGGCAGACGGGGTTCACTGCCATGTCAGATGGCCCTTCTTTGGAGCTGGTGTTTCTGCATGATGGAACTGGACTCAGATGGGATCTCTTTTCATAAGACTTTCATCCTACTTTACTGGAATTGTAGTTGGTGTTGGGGTTTAAGATATATTTAGGGGATTTGAATCTCTGGACTGACAATATGATAGCCAGGCCCTGAGCGTCAACCGACTCCAGCTCCTACAATCTGATTTATTGGACTCACCTCACTCAGCTAAGATGGAGTTGAAGAAGGACAACCACCACACCATGGAGTCTAGAGGGCCTACAACTGAAAGCAGGAGGATTGCATCCAGTATCCATGTGGAATCTGAGCCTCCTCCTGACATAGAGGTGCAACGGACACAACCAATCCAAGGCCCACAGAGAAAAGGTGGCATTGGAGTGGGAAAAGTGGACATGGTGGCTGATGGATATGGGGAGTGGCAGGAAGAGATGAGATGTGGAGGCGCCTTTGGGACTTGGAGTTACCCTGGATGGTGCTTCAGGGGCAATCACCGGACACTGTAAATCCTCCCAGGGCCCACTGGATGGAATGTGGGAGAGTATGGGCCATGATGTGGACCATTGACCATGAGGTGCAGAGATGCCCAGAGATGTACTTGCCGGGTGCAATGGATGTGTCATGATGAGGGGAGTGAGTGTTGCTGGGGGGGGAGTGGTGGGGTGGGGGTGGTGGGGCTGAATGGGACTTCATATATATTTATATTTTTTTTAATGTAACATTTTTACAAAATCAATTTTAAAAAATAAATTAATAAAAAAAAAAGATCATGTCATCTGTGAACAGAGATAGTTTTACTTTTCATTTCCAAACTGGATGCCTTTTATCTCTTTTTCTTGCCTAATTTCACTGACTAGAACCTCCTGTTCTTAAGGAAGGAGCATTCAGTCTTTCTCTATTGAGTATGATGTTAGCTATGGATTTTTTTGTGGATGGTCTTACTATGTTGACAAAGTTTCCTTCTATTCCTAGTTTGTTGACGCTTCCTTTTTTATCATGAGAGGGTGTTAGATTATTTCAAATGCTGTTTATGTGTCTATAGAAATGGTCATGTGTTTTTTTCCCCTTTATTCTATTAATATGGTATGCTATATTAATTACCATATAATTATTAATATGATAATTTTAACACATTCCATATTGCTGTGTTAATTCATCATATTGGTTTATAAGCTAAAATGGGTCCCATTTTAAGAAAATTTGATAATAACAATCCAGACAATTTGAAAATGACAATCCAGATGTACACAATCATAGTTTTGTGTACTTGGATTAACCAAGTTTTTTTTCTATACAGTTTCTCTGAAGCGGAAAATTCATCATAAGCATTTAAAATATGAAGAATGAAACATTTAGGATTTAGGGATTATCCTTAGCTTCATTCTCAGTAAGTGACTAAAGGTACAACAAGCATATGACACATTTTTCTGGGCAGTGGCCTAAATGGCCCCAATGCAAAGTCTACTGCCACCTTAGGACTTCTGTCCTCACCAAGACAGGTGTTGAATTGATCACTGACCTCTAGGGAGCAGGAGCCTTCTCTCTTGGGACCGAAAATAGAATAAAGTTTGAGTAGAGAGAATGGGCTGTAAGAATGCAACTTTTCTGTTTTCTTTTTCTCTTAAGTTCTCTTTTTTGGAAATTTCTGCCCTGAATGGGGAAGTTGCTGCAGCTGATCTTGCTCCACATGGATGGAGTTGTGCATTCAGCTTGGCAACTACCACTTTGAAGACATCTTCTATTTTTGTGTGTCCAGCATTCCTTCCTTTTTAAAAAAGATTTACTTATTTATTTATCCCCCCCCCCTCCATTTTGTTGTTTGCACTCTCTGTGTGCTCATCTTCTTTTTAGGAGGCACTGGAACTAAACCAAGGGACTTCTGATGTGGGAAGGAGGTGCTTAATTCCTTGATCCACCAACCCTCCCTGCTTTGTTGTGTCTCTCATTGTGTTTTTCCTCCTGTGTCTCTTTGTTGCATCATCTTGCTGTATCAGCTCTCTGTGCCAGCCCATTGCCTCAGCTTACTGTCTTATTCATCTTCTTTAGGAGGTACTGGGAACTGAACACAGGACCTCCCATGTGGTAGGTGGGAGCTCTACAGCTTAATCGGCTTCCCTAGCAGTCCCTCCTTTAGGAAATTTCCCCTCTACCCCATCCCATGTAATACTCACAGAGCTGCCAGTCATGGATGCCACCCTTCTCACCACAGGACTGACTCAGTTCGAGTCAACTAGACTTTCCCTTCTCAGGACTTTGAGTGGTGATACAAGAGGATGGGAGGAGTTTGAGCTGAGTCATTTGACATGTTTACTCTAGAGCAGTGATTCTCAAAGAGTGATCCCAGGACCAACAGCATCAGCACTACGTGGGAACTTGTTATAAACACAAATTCCCTGACCCCACCCCAGGCCTCCTGAATGAGAAGCTCTGGAGGTAGGCCCCCGCAATCTGTGCTTTAACCAGCCCTCCAGGAGATGCTGAGGCACACTAAAGTTAGAAAGCCTCTGCCCCAGAGAAACTAGGCTTCTGCTAGTGGGATTCCCAGAAGCTTCCCTGGATCTTATCCTTCCCTAGGGCTTGGCTTTTGAGGTAATCCATAGATTCTTCAATCTCCCCAGTGTCTTTTCTAATAAACTATTTTTTGCTGCTGTTGCTTTGTTTTGTTTGAGAGAGTGAAAGGTACTTTCTGATGCTTTCAACCTCAAGACCCTGACCGATGCCCTCTCACCTCTTTCATAGCTGCAAACCCTTCCCTGCAGTAGGAGCTGGACCTTTCTGAACTCAGACCATTGTGCCATACATGGCTGAACTGGTTCATCTTCACCTGGTCTGAAATTAACTTGAATTCCAGTCATATTAACTCCATTCCAGACCAAAGCAGAGCCCAGCAGAGCTTCTGACCAAGCTTCGTCAATATCCTGCCTATTAGTAGTTCAGTTGCCTCCTCCAGTAATGCAGGCCTTTGTATCTTCTATGACCCCAGGAATAGCAGCTATGTACAGCAGGGGAAGCACAAAGACATTGAGAGACAAAGAATTTTCTTATTTGTTTGTCTGGTTTTTGTTTATTATTGTTATTATTGAAAGAATGAAAATGCTCTAATAATTGACATGCTGAGTGCACAACTATGAGATTATACCAAATACCATTGATTGTATACTTTAGATGAATTACATGCTTTATTACTCTGTATCAATAAAATTGATTTGTTTAAAAAATTTAAAAAATTGTTTAAACAAATGCATTAATAGTAAACACTCAATATTAACGTTTTTTAAGATTTATTTTTATTTATTTCTCTTCCCTTCCCCCCTGTTGTCTGCTCTCTGTGTCCATTCGCTGTGTGTTCTTTTGCAACTGCTTGCATCGTGAGGCGGCACCGGGAAATTCTGTCTTTTTTCTTGCATCGTCTTGCTGTATCAGCTGTGTGTGTGTGCGGCGCCATTCTTGGGCAGGCATTACTTTTTTTTTTTCACACAGGGTGGTTCTCCTTGCAGGGGACACACCTTGCACGTGGGGCTCCCCTACATGGGGGCGTCCCCGCATGGTACGGCACTCCTTGCCAGCGGCAGCACTGCGCATGGGACAGCTTACCACATGGGTCAGGAGGCCCTGGGTATCAAATCCTGGACCCTCTGTATGGTAAGCCATGTCTGCTTCCCTCAATATTAACTATTAATATTATTATTAATTCTGTCCAGACTGAGCCTCATTTTTCTGGCCATGACAGGTCTCAGTCTTCCCATTTGCAAAATAGAGTTAAGGAGATCAAATATTAGAGAATTGCTTCTTCAAATACAGAAGCCCAATATTTAAAATAAAAGAAAGCTGAGCTTAAAATAAATAACAGTATTTGTGGTGGGGTGATGTATGGGATCCCTGTATGATGCTATACATGTTTGTTTTGTACGTTCACAACTTTTATTATACACTTATTGTTTGTATATATTTGTGTATGAATGATATACTTCAATAAGTTGTTTTTAAAATGAAAAAATAAACTATCTCCTATTCCTGCATTTGACTCCTCTATTTTTTCATGTAGCTCTTAACTTCCTTCTTTTTTTTCCCCTTTTTTAAAAATTAAATTCTTTTTTTTTAAAAAAGATACATAGATCACAAAAATGTTACATTAAACGTACAAGAGGTTCCCACATACCCCACACCTCACACCCTACTCCTCCCACATCAACAGCCTCTTTCATCATTGTGGCACATACATCGCATTTGATGAATACATTTTGGAGCACTGCTGCACCACATGGATTATAGCTTACATTGTAGTTTACACTTTTCTAACTATTAATGACAACCCATTGGCATAATGCAGTTTGTTTTCTACAATAGTTTGGGAACAGAATAAACTCCTTTAATGAAGTGAGCCCAAAATACAGAATACATGTTTATCTATCTCTTTTTCAACAGTCCAGAAGTAGATGAATAGTTCATGTTGAGACCAGGATGTAAGTGGCTCTGCTCCAGGTAGTCATTTGGGACAGAGAAACTTCCTTTCCTGTTTCTCTGTCATTTCCTAGACGTTGTTGAAGCAAGCACTCTATCACCACACCTATATCCCAGTTCATGAGAAAGGAGAAAAAAGGAAGTAGATGGCTAACCATTTCCTTTCAGAAGTGGTTAGAAGAAGTGATGCTCATATCAATTCTATGCACTTTCCAAAAGTGAGAACCTAATTGCCTGGTCACACCTAACTAACTACAAGGGAAGCTGGGAAATGTGATCCTGATCTGGGCAGCCATATACCCTGCTAGATCTTGGGGGTGGGGGTTATTTTCTTACTAAAAAGAAGGAAATAGTAAGTATTGGAGGAAAATTAGCAATCTTTTCACACTTTCTAACCCTGAGTCTCATAACCACGGGTTGTAAGCTCAAATGTCTTCAGGGACATAAGACTCCCCCCCCACAGAGAATATAAAGTTGTTAACTAAAGAACAAGGTAAAATAATATGCTAGTCAACTTCACTGATTTTATAGGTATTGCAATTTTTATACACTTCAATGATTTTTCAACATTTTGCAGCTGTTTAGCTTTGCAGCACAGCAAGTCATACAATTTTCTATACAAAATTACCAGCAAGACTGGAAAAATGTATTAATAGAAGGCTCCATCATGCTTATTACATTAGAAAAGAACAAAAATACTGTAAAAATAATTTTCACTGTACACAACTTAAAGAAAGGAAAAGGGGGTGGAGGAGTGTGTTGAATGGCCAGCCATCTCTGTACTGAAGAGTGGCAGATAGAAAAATCTTAGATATGGAGCTATCAAATCTAGTCTAGAACTTAAGACCATAGGATTTGAAGTTCTGAATTGTGTTATTTAATTCGTGACTAAATTATTTCCTTCTGGAATATTAGTAGTCTTGTTAAAGTTTGTGTGTACACAACGCCAGTCACAGCAAGCAGATAAAATGCCCTCATCATTTCACCATTTCGCAAACTCTACTGCAAAAGATGGTTTTTCCCCTGTTGCTTCCTGTTGAAGGTGGCAATGTTAATAAGGAGTTCAGAGTAATCATAAGTGCATTTTGGTGAGTGCATAACAAGTTCAGTTGGTTTGTTTTGGGGAGAATCAAGAAAAAGGCAAGATTCTCCAATTGCACTATTTGTGTTTCCAATATTAATAGGCAGAAACAGTAACACAAACAAAAAGTGCTGCAGAGGATTTTTTTTTAAAATTAGAGAAGTTGTGAGCTTATAAAACTATCATGGATAATGTGCAGAATTTCCATAATCACCCCTCCACCAACACCTTACATTGTTGTGGAACATTTGTTACAGATTATGAAAGAACATGATCAGACTCCTAACTATGGTCCATAGCTCACACTCGGTATATTTTTGCTATACAGCCTCTATTCTTAACACTATGTATTAGTACTGTACATTTGTTATATTTCATGAGAGAACACTCATATTTGTACTGTTAACCACAGTCCATTATCCACCACACGGTTCACTGTGTTATACAGTCCCATGCCTTGTACATTCTATCCAAAGTACACACTCAGTGGCTCTCACTTTCATCACAGAGCTGTGCAGTCATTGTCCCAGTAAACCTTTGAACGTTTTCCTTAGTAGCAGAGGATTTTTTTTGACTAAAAAAAATTATTTTTATTTTTTTTTATTCAGTTCGGCCTGTCCTTTTAAATTCATTTTGTTGTAGATGATTTAAGATATGGTCATTTCTCAATTCTTATTTCTCCAAGTCTAGATTTATAAGTTAACAGTATAAATCCTGTTGTGAAATTGGGGAAATAATGTCCATCTCAATTTAACTGATAACCAAAAGATGCTTTTCAAAATCAAAGAAATTATCAAAAAGACTGTCACATTCCTAAGCCCCCCAAAAAAATTCTTTTTAAACACTAATGCAAATATTGATAAATAATGTACCACTGCCAAAACTTTGCCAACAGTGGAGCTTCAGCGACGCTGCCCTGTAAAGTGGCCTTCCACTTCCCCGGCTCCTCTTCCAGAGCCAAGTTTCTGTGCCTGCCACCGCTTGGAGGAGGTTCTCTTCCACGCGGTCACGCGTCATTCCGCCTCCCCCTATTCCACGGGACCACCAGGGCCTCTATCTTTGTTATCCCCGTGGTCATCACCTCCACCTGTGTTTTCTTGCTCTCTCGCGCTCTTGTTTTTTTCTCTCTTCCACATTTAAACGCACTTCCCCTGGAAACATAATTAGTTTCGCAATTAAGATTCTCCGAAACACAAAACCAAAACTTGGAAGCTTTCCCTGACACTCCTGGTATTGATGCCAACTTACACAACATTTCCAAAACTCATCAAGAATTCCTTCAATTCATTTTCATCAACATTATGTGGCAAGTTACCAAGAAAAAGTTGACGACTGTCTGGATAGCGAATCATTCTATGGTTGTTGGATTCATTTTGTTCAATGAATTGCTCCTCTGCCTGGTCTTGGTCCTCTAGGAGAAAAGTCAGATCACTCTCTAGGTTATTGTTCACGCATGCAAGGTGGCTGAGACTGAATTTCTGGTTTAGCTTCAACTCTCGGTTTTGGTGGTTCTTGAGGCAGAGACACAGGTTCTGAAGGAGGAGGAGAAGAAGTAGACTTTTCATCTAATTCTTCTAAGTTCTTCTCCTCTACTTGAAGTTTCAGCTCTTCAGTCTTTGTTTCAGATTCTCACTCAGGTTCTGGCTCATAAGAGGATCCTTCCAAAGGTTCCTCTATGCCGTTAGTCACAAGGTGAGCTTCATACCAATCTCTGTTGGCATTTTCTTGCACTGGTTCAGGAGATGGTAACCTTTCTTTGTGTTCTACTTCTGCTTCATCTTCTGATTCTTCATCAAGTTCTGGTTCAGAATCTCCAAATACTTCATCTTCATAACAAAACATATCATTGTGAACGTAAAACTTATTTTGAATGATCTTCAGGAGCCAAAACAAAGGTTTGCATGAACTCTGTCCACTGTTAGTCAACAAACCCATAACTTGGACAACTACTCCATCACTCAAGGGTTGCATGAGCATCCACATGACAGATTTTAGTATGACATTCATTGACGTTCAGAGATAACGCTTTGTGGTGCCTATCATTTTAGCCTTAAATATCTTCCTGGGGCTTTCCACTAACATCTACTCCACCATGAACATAGGAGGAATGTATAAATATTCTGGAGCTTTATTCAGGCAAGTATGTTATTGCCTTGCACTCCCACCCTATAAGCAGCAGACTGAGCTTCTCCATAACCATTTCTTTACTGCACAATATGAAATGCTGTCACGTCAGCTGAAGGAAAATTTCACTTTCAACTCCACAAAATAAAACTCCAGATTTGAGAGTTTGCAGTAAATCCTGCTCCATGACAATTAAAAGACCTACAAGTCAAAGCACATAAATTATCTGGCTCCTCTCCATCTGCTATGCCAAACTTCAATCTCATGTTCCTTATTCTTTTTTTTTTTTTAAGATTTATTTATTTATTTAAATCCCTCCCCCCCACCGCCACCCCTGGTTGTCTGTTCTCTGTGTCTATTTGCTGAGTCTTGTTTCTTTGTCCGCTTCTGTTGTCGTCAGCGGCATGGGAAGTGTGGGCGGCGCCATTCCTGGGCAGGCTGCACTCTCTTTCGCGCTGGGCGGCTCTCCTTAGGGGCGCACTCCTTATGCGTGGGGCTCCCCTATGCAGGGGACACCCCTGCGTGGCAGGGCACTCCTTGCGCGCATCAGCACCGCACATGGGCCAGCTCCACACGGGTCAAGGAGGCCCGGGTTTGAACCGCGGACCTCCCATGTGGTAGGCGGACACCCTATCCACTGGGCCAAGTCCGTTTCCGCTCCTTATTTTTAAGTAACAAACCTACTAGTTTGGGTGCAGTGTGGCCAGCCTCAGGGCATAAATCATGATTGTTCTAAGCCAGTTATGAAATTCCTAGTTCTAAGACAGTTATGAAATTCCTACCTCCTTTATGGCTGGGAATGTTCATGTGGCTCAACCAATGAGAGAATTAGAGGAAGTCTGGTAGGAGACCTCTGGGAAAGCTTTTATTTTTCTAGTAAAACTAGAGCTTCCCCTTATCTATTGTTCCTTTGAAAGCAGTGAGATGCCTGGAACTGAGGCAGCCATCTTATGACATTGGGGTAGCAAAGATGAGAGAAATGTCAAAAGAATTGTGGGGGATATTGAGCCACAGAGAACAATGACAGTGACTGCCTACTTCCAGACATCTTGATTTGTGAAAACAAAACAAAACACAAAAGCACTTGTTTAAGCCACTTGTATTAGTCAGCCAAAGGAGGGCTAATGCAAAGTACCAGAAATCTGTTAGTTTTTAATTTTTTACATTTTTATTTTTTTTAAAGATTTATTTTTATTTTATTTATCCCCGCCTCCCGCCCCAGTTGTCTGTTCTCTGTGTGTCTTCCCTGACCACTTCTATCCTTATCAGAGGCACTGGGAATCTGTGTTTCTTTATGTTGTGTCATCTTGTTGTGTCAGCTCTTCATGTGTGCAGCGCCATTCCTGGGTAGGCTGAACTTTCTTTCGCGCTGGGCAGCTCTCCTTACCGGGTGCACTCCTTGTGCATGGGGCTCCCCTACGCGGGGGACACCCCTGCATGGCACGGCACTCCTTGCGTGCATCAGCACTGAGCATAGGCCAGCTCCACACGGGTCAAGGAGGCCTGGGGTTTGAACCGCGGACCTCCCATGTGGTAGGTGGACGCCCTAACCACTCGGCCAAGTCCACTTCCCTGTTGGTTTTTTATAAAGCATATTTATTTGGGGTAGAAGCTTACAATTACCAGGTCATAAAGTTTAAGTTACTTCCCTCACGGAAGTATGTTGCCACATGTTGGAGCAAGATGGCAGGCACTATCTGCCAAGATCCAGCCTTCCTTCTTCTTCTGCTTAAGGCTCAGTGGTCCCAGCTCCTTCCAATCTCAGCTATAGGCCAGTGTAAGCCTCCACAGGGCTCATTTCTCCCTGGGCTCAGCAGCAGCTATAGGCTATTAGGCTCATCTTTCTTCCAAGGGCCTCTGCTATGCCTGCAGAGCCATCTCTATTCTTCTGCATTCTTCTCCTGTGTGTTTACTTCTCAGGGCTCCAGCTCAAAACTCCAACCTCCCTTCTCTGCAGTCCAGTTTCTCTGTGGGTCCCCACCCCCTACTGATGTAGCCCAATCAAAGCCCTAATCATAATTTAATCACTCCCAGAGGAACAGACCATTTTACCAATATAATCCAATATCTACTTTTGGAATTCATAAACAAATCAAACTGCCATACCACTTAAAACTGTTTTATTTAAACTTGTGGTCAAAAGTATTTGAAACTAGGAAGTGGATGTGACTCAATTGATAGAGCGTCTGTCTACCATATGGAGGGTCCAGGGTTTGATGCCCAGGGCCTCATGACCTGAGTGGTAAGCTGGCCCACGCACAGTTGTGTGCAAGGAGTGCCATGTCAGGCAGGGACACCCCCGCATAGGGGAGCCCCATGCACAAGGTATGTGCCCTGCAAGGAGAGCTGCCCCGCATGAAAAAAGTGCAGCCCACCCGGGAGTGTTGCTGCACACACAGATTGCTGACAGCAGCAAGATGACACAACAAAAAAGAGATGCAGTTTCCCAGTGCCGCTGACAAAAATGCAAGTGGACACAGAAGAACACACAGTGAATGGACACAGAGCAGACAACAAGAGGGAAAGGAAGAGAAATAAATAAAATAAATCTTAAAAAAAAAAAAGTATTTGAAACTGGGAATGGACGTGGCTCAAATGGTTGAGCCCCTGCTTCCCACATGGGAGGTCCTGGGTTCAGTTCTCATGCCTCCTAAAAACAAAAACCAGCAACAACAAGCAAACAAATGAAAAACCAAGTCAGGGGAGCCGATGTGGCTCAGTGGTTGAACACTGGCTTCCCACGTATGAGGTCCTGGGTTTAATCCTTGGCTCTGGTACCTAAAAAAAAAAAAAGCCTTTGAAACTAATTCAATCCTTCCAGATTTTTTTCTATGTGTATATTTACTTTTGTAAAGCTATGAAAATACATAAACTGCTTTGTAACTTACTTTTCAAAAATAATGTATTGTAGGCATCATTCCCTGTCATTTAATATTGTTCAACATTTTCTGTTTTACTGACCATAAGTATCATCTGTATAATGCATTCAATCAACTCTTTTTTTTTTTAAAGATTTATTTATTTAAAAATTTCTCTTCCCTCCCCTCCCCCCCCGCAGTGGTCTCTTCTTTGTGTCTATTTTCTGTTTGTTTTTCTTTGTCTGCTTGTTGTTGTCAGTGGCACTGGGAATCTGTGTTTCTTTATGTTGTGTCATCTTGTTGTGTCAGCTCTTCGTGCGTGCAGCGCCATTCCTGGGTAGGCTGAACTTTCTTTCGCGCTGGGCGGCTCTCCTTATGGGTCACTCCTTGCAGGGCACTCCTTGCTCGCGGGGCTCCCCTAGGCGGGGGACACCCCCTCGTGGCACGGCACTCCTTGCGTGCATCAGCACTGCACATGGGCCAGCTGCACACGGGTCAAGGAGGCCCAGGGTTTGAACCGCGGACCTCCCATGCGGTAGATGGACGCCCTAACCACTGGGCCAAGTCCGCTTCCCAATCAATCAACTCTTTATCCTTGGACATTCAGGTGTTTAACATGTTAGTGTGTGTGTGTTTGGGGGAGGTTTGCTGTTATAAACAATTCTATTATGAACATCTTTATAACTAAGCTTCTGAATACGTCCTTGAAACTACATTCCTGGTTATTTTCTTAATTTTCTAGAAAGGAAATGGCTGGACCAAAAGGTAGCAACACTCTCTATTAAATAAAATGATACTCTCTTAAATAAAATGATATGTTTGTCTTTGGTTCCATTTCTGCCACCCTAAATAAGCAGTCATTCATTTATCCGTTACACATTCACTGAACAAGCATAAGAGGCCTGTGTTAGGTACTAAGAAAACTAAGAGGTGAGTAAAACATGGCCTCTGTCCTCAAGCAGCTCCTAATGGAATGGCAGAGAGACAAGGCAACAAGGAGTGACAGTTGTGGCAGGCAGCCTCAGACAAGATTGCTAGTGATTCTCACCTCCTGGTGTTCACCAGAATGTAATCCCCTCCCCCTGAGTATGGACTGGATCTAGACTCTTGCTTCTAATGAACGTAACATGACAAAGGGATGGGATGTCACTTCTCTGATTAGGTTATAAAGGACCTTGATTTGCACCTTGCTGGCACTTTCTCTTGCCCTCTTGTTTGCTCGCTCTGATGAAGCCAGCTGCTGTGCTAGCTTGATGGAGAGGTCTACATGGCAAGGACCCAAGGGAGGCCTCCAGCCAACAGCTCTTGAGGAACGGAGGATTTGGTCCAACATGGGCCTAAATCCTGCCAACTATCACGTGAACTAGGAAATGAATCCTTCCCAGTCAAGCCTTAAGATGTTAGAGCACCCATGCCTGGATGCCTGACCCATAGAAACTGTGAGAGAATACATGCATGTCACTTTAAGCCACTGTATTTTGGAGAAATTTGTTATGCAGCAGTACATAACTAATACACAAGTGGAATGATAGAAATAAGCATAGTGTGAGACATGAGCAACAAAGGTGAGGCATTGAGCCATTGGGGTGGGGAAGGGATGCATCTGGTAAGATTTCTGAGAGGAAGGCAAGCTTGAGTTGTGTTTTGTAGGCTAAGAAGGCGTTAGTTAAGGGAAGAAGGGATCAAAGGAGTTTCCAGCCCAATCAAGCTCTAGGACCAGTTCCTAAACCTGTCTTACCAGCTCACTTGTTGCACCTTGGATTTAGAGGCAGATTTGCTGTGAAACTCACAGAACTTAAGGTTCAGGGCCCCTCACCCGCATGAACCCCTTCTAAGGCCCTGGATGGACCCTAGCAATTCGTGTTTCTAATTTTGCAATCTTCAACTTAAAGAAGACCCCCGACTTCATTTCCTACAAAACGTTACCTCAATGGGGCTGCCAAAATCCTTCTAATTGGCTGCGACTTGCCCCTCCCAATCCATAACATATACTTACCAGTCTTTCTTGGCTCTGCTCCTCTGTTTTTTCAGTAGCCCAACCCTCCCCTCCAGGTTATACTTCCTTAACCTAAACAATCACGGTTCTTGTAGTTTTTCCTCACAGGCCCTATTCTCTTAACTCTTTAATCATCTTTATTTTTGAAGCCTTTCTGAGTTTTCCCTTAGGTGGTTCACAGAACGGATGTGTTTTTTTAAGAGCAAGTCTGGCTCCTGACCAAGTGGCATCTGAGCAGAGCCACTCCGGAGAGGGCTGAGCCTGCTCTACGTCACCCCATCCCCACCCCCAACTTCAGAATGACCAGCGTTCAAAGAAATAAAGAAGAGGGGTAAAAGGGACAAATGGAGACTTTGGAGTGTGGCCTCTATTTCAGGATTCAAGTCCAAGAAGAAAATTAGTAGGCATGGCAACAAAAACTCCCCTTGGAAATAAGATTAATAGATGAAAAAGTTAGGCAGGCCAAATTCTAGGCTCTGGGAAATCTAATTGAAGAAGACAGGTCAGGGTTGGGATTCACTTTCCAAGACAGAGAGAGGGGGCGGGGGGTGGGGGGGTGGAGGAAGGCAAGATATCTATGCCCCAAGTCTAGATTGGGGTTGAGAATTAGGTTGGGCAGGCTGTAGACTGGGTATAACAATAAAAGTAATGAGAATAACAATTACTGCTTATTGGGTACTTATATGGTGCCAGGCCCTGTGCTAGATGCTTTCTAGAGGTTAGTGAATTTTATCCTCACCATAACCCTGCTAATAAGGTAGGTTATCATTCACGTTTTTGAGTTGGGTTGTCTGAAGATGAAGAAATATACAAACAGGTAGATAGTGGTGAAGCATGTACTCGAATCTTCATCTGGCTCCAATGCCTTTGCTTTTAACCATTAGGCTTTACCAAATCCAAGAAGATGGGAGTGGGAAAAATCAAATTCTTGTGGGTGAAGCTAACTGGAGAGGTGGGACTAGCAAGAGCCATAACCTGGAAGGGTGAGGTATAGGGGTGTCTAGGGTTCACCCGATTCCACTTCTTGTGGGCACTCAATTCCAGTTCTTATGGGCAGCAGAGGTGATTCACGGGACCCTGGGGAGCCAGCATTTGGGTGCTGGGAAGTCACTTGCAAATGGAGCCCTTGTGTCCAGAGTGGGTGGAGAGAAGCAGAGTCTGCCAATATCAGCCTGTCTCGGGATGGCTGGGGATCTTGAGGGGGAAGGTCCAGCCTTGCAAAGGTGATGCTGAACCTTGAAGCTGGAGCTCACTACAGCCTTAGCATGGAGTCACACCTGTGTTTGAATCCTGCCCCCCTATTTCTGGGACTTTAGCTTAGTGATTTAACAACCTTGAGGCTCTGGGATTTTTTTGGTTTGTTTGTTTTTGTTTTTGTTTTGTAAAGTGGGAATAATCAGTTCACATAGCCAAATAATAGATCATTATGCTGTTGGGAGAATTCAGCGAGATGATGCATGTAAAGGATTTTTTTTTTTTTAAGATTTATTTCTCTCCCCTTCCTCTTCCCCCCTTTCCCGTTGTCTGCTCTCTGTGTCCATCCACTGTGCATTGTCAGGTGGCACTGGGACACTGCATCTCTTTTTTGTTGCGTCATCTTGCTGTGTCAGCCCTCCATGTGTTCAGCGCCACTTCTGTGCAGGCTGAGCTTTTTTTTTCATGCAGGGTGGCTCCCCTTGTGCGTGGGGGCTCCCCTACGTGGGGGTGCCCCTGTGTAGCATAGTGCTTCTTGCATGCAGTAGCATGGGCCAGCCTACCACATAGGTCAGGAGGCCCTGGGTATCGAACCCTGGACCCTCCATATGGTAGGCAGATGCTCTATCAGTTGAGCCACGTCTGCTTCCCTGCATGTAAAGAATTAACACAGTTCCTAGGCCAGTGGGTGCTCCTTAAATAGCAGCTACTACTATTGCGATCCTCCATTCTCAGCTGAGCTGAAGCAGCTTTTTCTACTCTGCTTTTTTCCTTCCCATTCCCCACTTTGGTAGGAAAGTAGGATTGTATTCCAAGGAGGGAGCTAAGTAGTAAATTTAATTCCTCTCTCAACTTTAATTTTTTCAACCTCTGAATGTTTTTTGTTGGTTTTATGGTTTCCAGCTCAATTCACAATTGTAATTTGTCACTTATCTGGAATATATTGAACTGTCATGTAAAAGCAACAGATATTTCATGCTTTGAATTTTCACTCTAACATTTATGTATGTCATTTATAGACAAAACATTGGCTCAGCTATGGTGTATTGATTGAAAGTATCAGTGACCAATTCTGGCCTTCATAACAACAAAAAGATTTTATTGGAAAGAGTTGATATAGCTCACTAAAGAAAACGCTGAACATCAAACCTCAGAAAAAGCTCCCAGGGTAGCTGCAGATATCTTGGTAGCAGAAAGTGAGGAAAAGTCTCTCCAGGCAAGGTTTAAAGTCTTACAACGGAGTGTTTGATTGAAGTCACTTGGGTTATGTACCTACCCATTGTCCAGGGTAGAGAGAGCACCTTGACTGACTTCATAATGAGTGCGCATGCATTAGGGGAGGGTTATTCCCTCCACCCCCAAGGAAGATGAAGGCACTGTTCCCAGAAGAAAAGTATGTATGCTGGGCGGTCACAAACAGCAGATGTCCTCTTCGAACACTGTTCTCTATGTCGTGGAGTATCAAGGTTCTAATTTTTTCCCCTAGTTTTTAAGTCTGGATAGTTTCAAGCATGCAGAATATTTGAAAGAAAAATGCAATGAACACCTATATACCCTCCATCTAAATTGCAAAATTGTTAACATTTTGCTTTATTTGCTTTATATCTCTCTGTATAATTTATTTGGTGAATTATTTGAAAGCAGCAGATATTATGGCCTTTTGCCTCTTAAATATTTAAGTGTATCTCCTGAGAAAAATGCACTGTCCTACATAACTGCAATATCATTACCATCCCTAAGAAAATTAATATGTATTCCATATTATCTTTTTTTAAAAGATTTATTTATTTATTTTATGTATTTCTTGTCCCTCCCCCCCCCCCAGTTGTCTGCTCTCTATGTCCATTCACTGTGTGTTCTTCTGTGTCCACTTGTATTCTTGCCAGTGGTACTGGGAATCTGTATCTCTTTTTGTTGGGTCATCTTGCTGCATCAGCTCTCCACGTGTGTGGCACCACTCCTGGGCAGGCAGCACTTTTTTTGTGCGGGGTGGCTCTCCTTACGGGGCACACTTCTTACACGTGGGGCTCCCCTACACGGGGGACACCCCCATGTGGCACAGTACTCCTTGCGCACATCAACACTGCATGTGGTCCAGTTCATCTCATGGGTCAGGAGGCCCTGGTTTTGAACCCTGGACCTCCCATGTGGTAGGCAGACGCTCTATCAGTTGAGCCAAATCTTCTTCCCTCCATATTATCTCTTAATAGCTAGTTCATGTTCAAATTTCCTTAATTGATATGAGAATGTATTTTATAGTTTTTTTCCTAAATCAGGATTTGAAGTTCGCTACTCAAGTGCAAAAATACACTAACCTTCTTCCTTATCTTTCTAACAAAAGCAGAATGGCTAATCCAGTGCTTTGCATTTCCTATAGCACTTGGGTTAATAGCTTCTCGTACTCTCAAATTTCCTGATAAAGATTGGGATTTTATGGTTTATTATAATTTTTCCTACATCTCTAAATTTATAGCATGGCTTCTATATCTCCTTTCTTTCTGATTTTTAATCATTTATGTATGTATGTATGTAGCGTAATTCTAAGCACTTCACACAGATGAACTCATTTAATCCTCAACCAACCTTATGACATAAATGGTTTCCCCCACCCCCCAAGATGGCTCCCTCATCTGTTTGTTTGTTGTTGTTTTTTGCTCGTTGTCTAGAGGCACCAGGAACCAAACCCAGGACCTCCCATGTGGGAGGTGGGCGCTCAAAGGTTTGAGCCACATTTGCTCTCCCAAAAGTGGTTTTTTAAATCTCTATTTTACAAATGAGAAAATTGAGGCAATGAGAGATTGACTCACCCAAGGTCACACAGCTAATCAGCGGGAGATCCGGGATTCCAACCAACACATCTCTAGACCTTTACTCTTCATCTCTATATATTCTCATTATACAGGGGAAAAAAGCAAACTGGACAGATATATATATATGTATATATAATAGAAATTAAGAGTCCCCCTAATCCTATCTCTGAGAAATAGCCATTGCTAATGGTTAATGTTTTCATTTGAAATCTAATTACAAATTACAGAGTACAAATACACAGATAATGCCATTCTTGAGAAGGGAGGGAAAGATAACTATAAGTAAGAGCAAGAATTAATCCATTATCTGGTTGGCAAGAAACCTCCAAGTGGCCCCAGTTTGACCCTTCTCAAGTTATTGAATTGGACAGGGACAGGGTTAGGATGATCCAGCTTAGTTGTGAGCAGCTGGCAAGTGACCCCTGCAGCCGGGAACCTCCTCAACAACAGGGGAACCAAGAGTGGGAACCCAAGGCCAATGAGGGTCAGGCTAATGCTAAATAGGGTGAAGGCAGGGGCAGAAACTAGGTACCACAGGTGAGTCCACCCAGAAAAGATAATCCAGCCCTAGTGAGGCAAAGGGTTCCTGGACTGTGGATCTTGCCTTCCCGTGAGAACAGTTCACAGCTATTTGGAGTCCTGTACCAAGACAGCTGCAAGTGGCCATCTGTGCAAGTGCATTCATCAAAATAGAAAGGCATCCTGGAAGAAGAGTATAGGACACAGCAGGGGTATGACCATGAATGGGTGTTAGGCATCCAGAAATGGGTCAAACTAGGAGCCATTATAGATGGTACAAGAGTGGGTCTACGCAGTGGCGTAGGTCAGTGGTTCTCAAATGTTTTGGTCTCAGGATTCCTTAGCACTCTTAAAAATTAATGAGGACCCCAAAGAGCTTTATTTTCTGTTCCAAAATATTTAATGAAGTATGTTAAACTGTGTACATTGCTCTCACCCAATCAAACGCCCCAGCAAAATTTAATTGTCAGTTTCTGTTTCATGTCCCATAATCAATGACATGAAGGATCACTAACATTCCCATCAGTGAGTTTATTTTTTAATTTTTCTCCCCTCCCCCCCACCGTCTGCTCTCTTGTGTCCATTCGCTGCGTGTTCTTCTGTGTCTCCTTGCATTCTCATCAGGCGGCACAGGAATCTGTGTCTTTTTTTTGTTGTGTCATCTTGCTGTGTCAGCTCTCTGTGTGCAGCACCACTTCTGGGCAGGCTGCACTTTTTGCATGGGGTGGCTCTCCTTGCAGGGCACACTCCTTGTGCGTGGGGCTCTCCTACACAGGGGACACCCCTGCCTGGCATGGCACTCCTTGTGTGCAGCAGCACTATATATGGGCCAGCTTACCACATGGGTCAGGAGGCCCTGGATTTGAACCCTGGACCTCCTATATGGTAGGTGGATGCTCTATCAGTTGAGCCACATCCCCTGCCCTCCGATCAGTGAATTTAGACAGTTTTCTTTAATCAATGATGAAGACACTACAGTTCTAAGTACCATACAGAATCAGGAGGGGAAAAAAACAAAAAGTATAATACTATAAAGAAAATGTGAACAAGTAAAACACTTCTAAATAAAAATATATCACTGGTCAGTACCTATATACATATATACATTGCATATATACATAATACATATGCTATATACATATATACCATAAATGTTCCCAAAGTGTCTTGTTTATGTGAGTTGTAGTTATTAATATTTGGTCTTTCAGAAAGTAAAAGTGAGGAATTTTAAATATACAAGAATATACTAGTAAACATTCCATTAGCTATCAGAACAATGACACAGTCTCTGGAAAATTCCACCATACTTTTCAGAGTATGAGATTGGAAAGGCAAACAGTTAGTTAATATTATTTTGAAAGTAGTTTTGATCTCACTCCCTAACAGTTTCTCAGAGACTTTTAGACCAAACTTTGAGAAGCAATGATCTAAAGAATATGTAGTGTTTTATTTGTATAGTAGTGTAAAGCTGACAAAGCTTCAAATCAGGAAAAGTATGCTTGATTAAAATATAGCTGAAAAGCACACTGTCGTGGAGTCGGGGATGGACCCTGGTTTCCTGCCTCTGGGGAGGTACTGCTGAGATGATGGCCTGAGCCCATTGCAGCAGCTATGGCACTGAGATTGCTGCTTCCCAACCTTCCCGTGGTTCCTGGGACTTGCTGTCGGCAACATTCTGCATTCTGCTGTTGGATTTCTCTCTGCCAGGGGTTGCTCCCGTCACGGAGGTGTGGAGCAGTCGTGGACTGTCTGGGAGAAGGTAAAGGCAAGAAAATCAGATGCTCAAATTTCCATGTGAGAGATTCTAATGTAATCATCAGGCAAATAGGGAAGAGTCTACCTAGGAGGCAGAGACAGTGAAGACTGAGGACCTTGATTTTACTGTCTGACTTTCTTAGTCTGGTTTCAGTGCAGGAAACAGAAATCACTGTAGGTGTTTTAAGCAGAAAGCAATTAATTTCAGCAACTCATGTGTATACAAAATCATTGGAAAGGCTGTAGGAGACAGCATCAGGAGGCTACCTCTGGAATTACTGAGCCGCAAGATCACAACTCTACAACTAAGATTCAGGGATCAGAAAGTTAGAATCAGGAAACTACAGCCTCTGTGACCAGTGTTGCTGCAACTGCCTTTCAAAACGCATGAAGCTGGAGATTAGAAACTGAAGTACTGCTTCAGAAAAACCCCACGTCTCAAAGATCATATTGGCCAGCAGAAATAGTCACGCTGCAAGAAAATTGCCTCTCTATTCAACATTCATTTCTGTCCATGGATTGATTGGAATGTGATCTCCATGAGAGCAAGGTGGTTTTTTGGTTTTGTTTTGGTTTGGCTTTATTTTGTTTTGGATTTTGTCTCATTTGTTTTCTGTTGTGTCTTGAGAGCCTGGAATATTGCAAAGTGGTTGCTAAGTAAATAAGTAAAAACAATTATCAAAATGAATGTTTCCTCAGGAACTCTTCTTGTGAACATTAGACAATAGTAGAGGGGCAGTAGGACTGAGTTTCTCTAACAAAGGCTCTGGGGGAAAAAACAGCCATAGGCAGAAGTGCAAAGAAAATACTCTGTAATGGATTGAAGACAGCCATTAATTCTTTGACATTCGTCCCATCACAAGGTGGACCCTCTGTCACCTCCCTTGCAACTGGGTGAGCTCTATGACTGCTTTTTTTTTTTTTCCCAAAGATTTATTTTTATATATTTCTCTCCCCTTCCTCCCCACCACCCCGGTTGTCTGTTCTCTTGTCTATTTGCCGCATCTTCTTTGTCCACTTCTGTTGCTGTCAGTGGCACGAGAATCTGTGTTTCTTTTTGCTGCGTCATCTTGTTGTGTCAGCTCTCCGTGTGTGTGGTGCCATTCCTGGGCAGGCTGTACTTTCTTTTGCACTGGGCAACTCTCCTTACGGGGTGCACTCCTTGTGCGTGGGGCTCCCTTACGTGGGGGACACCCCTGCATGGCACAGCACTCCTTGCGTGCATCAGCACTGCATGTGGGCCAGCTCCACACAGGTCAAGGAGGCCGGGGGTTTGAACCGTGGACCTCCCATGTGGTAGACGGACGCCCTAACCACTGGGCCAAGTCCGCTTCCCTCTATGACTGCTTTGATCAATAGATTATGACAGAAAGTTGTGATTTAAAATACTTGTGTTCTGTGATACAAAAATCAGCATATTGGGTAGTTTAATTCTTGTTTAGATACATTTAACATTATGGCTTGATTAATAGTATTCAGGAGAAATATATATATATAGAGAGAGAAAGATTTAAAAGAGAATTTTTATTATGTTTTTTTCTTATTTGTTTTAACAGAGATGTGGAATTGGGTGGGTTTTTTGGTCATTCTGAAGTTCAAACCTCAAGAACTCTTTTAAATTTGCAGTCTAATACTCTTGTGTGTCAGTGTTCTTTTTTATATACAGTATAACGGAGTGACAGAAATTCACATTATTGGCAACTCCATTTGGCAGTTTATTTACTGTAAAATGTACCACTTTTCTTAAACTCTAAAATTGCCTATTTTGTTTGTATAGTGTCATTACTTTTGATTTGCTTTGTGAGGAGAAATTGACATTTTAGTCTTTGTAAGAGAGTTGTGGGGAAGACCATCCTGCTGTGCTGCTCTAATACCACGTAAGTACTGGATGGTTAGGGATGTGTATACACTGGCAGGCATTGCAAAGTATGATGGAGCTTAAAACTTAAATTTGTGGCTCAAGTGGTTGAGCACCTGCTTCCCACATGGGAGATGCCAGGTTTGGTTTCCAGTGACCCCTAAAAACAGAAAGCAAACAAGCAAACAAACAAAAAACCAACCCAGGGGAGCCAGTGTGGCTCAGTGGTTGAGTATCAGCGTCCCATATACGAGGTCCCAGGTTTAATCCCAGGCCCCAGTACCTCAAAAAACAAACCAAAAACAAAACTTAAATTTAAATGAGAGTATTCTTTTAGGGACTGTTGTATTTAAATGTTGTTTATCTGTAATGAATAATAAAATAGAGAGTAACTAACAAGCATTCAGTGCCATACTAAAAAATGTGAATTTATTCCAATCCAAGGGATTCTTGCTGGTGAAAATTGGACAAAAATGTGAAAAATCTCTATTCAGGGCCAAGTAGGCAGAAAGTGACCCATGCTCTATAGACTGCATGTTGAGGCTCAAATGTCATATATGTAGGAAGAATTTGACGTAAAAACACAGAAAAAATCAAAAGAAACAAAACGGAGACCATTATACTTCAGATATATCAATCAGAAGGGTTTAAATTGATGACTTTTACTAATACAAAACATTGATCATAGATTTATTTTGTCTTTTTTTACTGGAAGTATATAATTCAGAGACCCTACTTTTAGACACTTACAGTGTAATTAGGATTCTGTTTGGGTCAAAAAAAATTTTTTTAAAGAAAAGTTGTAAGTATTTGTAGGTATACAGAAGAATCATGCAAAAAGTATAGAGTTCCCATATACCCTCATGCAAACTGTTTTCCTTTTTAGTAACACTTTGCATTAGTGTGGTACCTTTGTTACAATTGATGAAACAATATTACTATAATTATACTATTAACTCTAGTCAATGATTTACATTAGGGCTCACCCTTTGTGTTGGACAAATCTATGCTTTAAATTTTTTTTTTTATTCTGGCAACATATTCAACCTAAAATTTCCCCTTTTAACCACATTCAAATAAACAATTCAGGGAGCAAATGTGGCTCAAGCAGTTGAGCACCTGCTTCCCACAAAGGAGGTCCCAGGTTCAGTCCCCAGTTCCCCTAAAAACAAAACAAAACAATTCAGTGGTGTTGATTACATTCACAATGTGCTACGATTACCATAACCCATCACCAAAACTCTTCCAACTCCCCAAACAGAAACTCATACCAATTAAGCATTAACTCCCCATTCCCCACACCTGTCCCAGCCCCTGGTAACTTATAGTCTACTTTCTGACTTAATGAATTTGTATTTTCTAATTATTTCATATAAGTGAGATCATACAATATTTGTCCTTTCGTGTCTGGCTTGTTTCATTCAACATGTCTTCAAGGTTCATCCACGTTGTCTCATGTATCAGAACTTAATCCTTTTCATGGCTGAATAATATTTCAGCATATGTATATATCACACATTGTTTATCCATTCACCTGTTAATGGACACTTGGATTGTTTCCATCTTTTTGGCAATTGTGAATATCGCTACTGTGAACATCAGTGTGCAAATATCTGTTCATGTCCCGTCTTTCAATTTTTGGGGGTATACACCTAGAAGTGGGATCACCAGATCATATGGCAATTCTATACTTCGACTTCTAAGGAACTACTAAACTGCCTTCCATAGCAGCTACACCATTTTACATTCTCACCAAAAATTAATGATTGTTTCTATTTCCACATCTTTTCCAAAATGTTATTTTCCATTTTTTTAATAGTAGCCTTTTTAGTGGGTATGACATGGTATCTCATTGTGATGTTTTTAAAGACTAATCCATAATTACATTTGAAGATTTCAACACTCCTCTCTCTCTCAATAATGTATAGAATAAGTGGACAGAAAATCGGTAAGTATACAGATGACATAACCAACTGGACCTAATGTTCATTTTTTTAAAGGTCATAAACTTGAAAAAAAAAAAGCTTTAGATTGCGCAAAAAATATAGAGGATTCCCATATACCCCATCCCCATCCCTTCCCACACTTTCCCACATTAACAACATCTTTCATTAATGTGGTACAATTTATTACAATTGGTCAAGACATATTGAAACATTGCTACTAATGATGGACTACAGGTTACATTATAGTTTACACTCTGCCCTGCAAAATTTTATAGGTTTTGACAAAATGTATACTGGCTTGTATCTGTCATTGCAATGCCATGCAGGACAATTCCAGTGTCCTGAAAATGTCCCCATGTTACACCTATTCTTCCCTCTCCCTCCCCTCAGAACCTCTGGTGGCCACTGCCTTTATATGAATGATATAAGTTCTTCCACTGCTAGAATAATAAGTCTATAAAAGAACAATAATAAGTCCATTGTTCATTACCCAGTCCTGAAGATTTTGGGATGGAGATGCCCACTCTGTTTCTGAGAGGTGCCTTAGATGCCATGGGGCAGATGGATGGAACTGTCTTGTTTGCATTTGCAGACACTCTCTATTCCTTGGGATAGGCGTCGTCCATCACCATCTCCTTGTCGGTTGTCCTAGGTGAGTCCAATGAGCTGGAGAGTAGGTGTTACAACTCTGCTGAGATTCAAGGCTCAACCAGCACATGAACAGACTTAAGTCTCTGGACATACATTTAAGAAGTATAGTGCTAATTATAGGTTCAAATAAAAGGGGCAGAAGAGCCATGTGTAAGGAAACTATAAATGAGTCTAACTATAAATGAGCTTCAATTCCAAAGTCAGGTCCACTGACAGAGTGCCAAGTTCCTAAGCCTGTCTGCCCTACTTATAGTGTCTAGACGTCTCTAGAGCCCTCATGAGCCCAGCTGTTTGAGGCACTGTTTCCTGTGGCAGTCGAGATCCTGCTGAGACGTGCTCACTGTAGTTTTGTTTTTTTTAAATCCGCCCCCTTGAGGCTTTTTGCGTGCTGTCTGCTCTCTGGGTCCATTCACTGTACATTCTTCTGTGTCTGTACTTTATTTTATTTCCCCTCCACCCTTGTGGCTTGCTTGCTGTCTGCTCTCTGTGTCCATTCACTGCAGTTTCTCTTCTGTGTTCTCGTTTGTCTCCCTTCTTTTTTTTGCGTCACCTTGCTGAGTTGGCTCTCCGTGGCATCTGTGGGCCAGGTGGTGCGCCACAGTGTGTGGGTGAGCCTACCTTCACAAGGAGGCCCCGGGACACAAACTGAGGGCCTCGCGTATGGTAGACAGGAGCTCATCTGATTGAGCCACAGCTGCTTCCCTTCACTGTAGTTTTGATTTGCATTTCCTTAATGGCTAATGATGTTAAACATCTTTTTATGTGCTTACTGGCCATTTGTATGTCTTCTTTGCAGAAATAACCATTCAGGTCTTTTTCTCATTTTTAAATTGGGTTGTCTTTTTTGTTGTGTTGTAGGAATTCTTTATGTACTCTGGACATTAAACCCTTATCAGATATGTAGTTTCCAAGTATTTTCTCCTATTCTGTAAGTTTACTTTCATGATAAACTTTTGATGCACAAAAGTTTTAAATTCTGATGAAGTTCCCTTTATTATTTTCTTTTGTTGTTCATACTTTTAGTGTGAAGTCTAAGAGATCATTACCTAACACAAGGTCCTGAAGATGCTTCCCTAAATTTTTTTTCTAGTTTTATAGTTTTAGTTATTATATTTAGGTCTTTGATGCATTTTCTGTTGATTTTTGTATATGCATTAGGTAGGGGTCCACCTTCATTCTTTTGCTTATGGATATACAGTTTTCCCAGCACCAATTTTTGAAGAGACTATTCTTTCCTGATTGAGTGGTCTTGGTATCCTTGTCAAAAATCAGTTGATCGGAAAGCAGCTGTGGCTCAATCAGTTGGGCTCCCGTCTACCATGTCGGAGGCCCTAGGTTTACATCCCTGGGCCTCCTTGTGCAGGCAGGCTCGCCCGCATGCTGCGGAGAGCTGCCAGCCTGCAAGCACCATGGAATTCCAACTCTGCAAGGTGACACAACAAAAAGGGAGACAAGTAAAAATGCAGAAGAGGGTGCAGTGAGTGGACAGAGAGAGCAGACAGCAAGCAAACCATGGTGGGGGGGAAGGGAAATAAATTTTAAAAATAAATAAATACAGACACAGAAGAACGCACAGCAAATGGACACAGAGAGCAGACAGAAGGCAAAAAGCCACAGTGGGGAGAGGGATAAAAAAAAATCAGTTGATCATTGGGGAGTGGGTGTAGCTCAGTGGTTAAGTGTCTGCTTCCTGTGTACAAGGTCCTGGGTTCAAACCCCAGTACCTCCTAAAAAAATAATATATAAAAATAAAAAATCAATTGATCATAGATGTGAGGATTTATTTTTGAATCCTCCACTAGATTGCATTGGTTTGTATGTCTGTCCTTGTGCCAGTACCACACTGTTTTGATTACCATAGCTTTGTAATGTGTTTTAAAATTCAAATGTGTGAGCCCTCTAACTTTGTTCTTCTTTTTCAAGATGGCTTTAACTACTTGGGGCCTCTTATCCTTCCACATAATTGATGGATTGCCTTGAATCTGTAAATTATTTAGGTAGAATTGACATCTTAACAATACTTAGTCCTCAAATCCATGAACATGGAATGTCCTTTCATTTATTTAGATCTTTGATTTCTTTCATAAATATTTTGTAGTTTTCCATGTGTAAGGGCTTTATATCCTTGGTTAAATTTATTACTATAAATGGAATTTTTTTTCTTGAGTCCCCCTTCAGATTGTTCATTTCTAGTGTATATGAACACTATTTTTGCATGTTGATTTTATACCTTGTCACTTTGCTGAAATCATTACCTTTAGTAGTTTTGTTGTGGGTTTTTCAGGATTTTTTTCTCATATAGAATCGTGTCATCCACAAATAGGGAATGTTTTACTTCTTCCTTTCCAAAGTATATGCCCTTTATTTCCTTTTCTTGCCTAATTTTTCTGGCTAGAACTTCCAGTACAATGTTGAATAATAGCAGGGACAGTGGGCATCTTTGTCTTATTTCTGATCTCAGAAGGAAAGTTTTTGGTCTTTCCCCATTGAGTATGATGTTAGCTGTGGGTTTTCATATATGCCCTTTATCACGTTGAGGAAGTTTCCTTCCAGACTTAGTTTTCTGAGTGTTTTTATCAAGAATGCAGTTAAATGCCTTTTCTGCATCAATTGAGTTAATCATGTATTTCTTTTTCCTTTGTCCTATTAATGTGGCATATTAGATTAAGTAATTTTCTTACGTTGAGCAACCCTTGAGTAGCTAGGATAAATCTCACTTGATCATGGTGTATCCTTTTTTTTTTTGAGGTACGAGGACCTCATATGTGGGAGGCCAGTGCTCAGCTGCTGAGCCATATCAGCTCCCAAGTTAGTCCCCTCATCCATTTGCTCATTTTCTGCTCATTGTCTTTGTTTGTTTTGTTTTTTGCTCATTGTCCATTTGTTTTTCTTTAGGAGGCACTGGGAACCAAACCCAGGACCTCCCCTGTAGGAGATGGGCACTCAACTGCTTGAGCCATATCTGCTCTCAGTGTACAATCTTTTAATGTGCTATTGGATTCAGCTTGCTATTATTTTATTGAGGGTGAGACCATCCCCATAGAATGTTAGGTAGTGTTCTCTCCTCTTCAATTTTTTTTAGAAGAGTTTCAGAAGGATTGGTGTTAATTCTTCTCAAAATGTTTTACAAAATTCACCAGTGAAGCCATCTGGTCCTGAGTTTGTCCTTTTTGGAGGTTTTAGATTACTGACTCAATATCTTTATTTATTATTGGTCTGTTGAGGTCTTCTATTTCTTCTTGAAGCAGTGTAGGTATTTTGTGTTTTTCTAGAAATTCGTCCAGTTTGTCTATATCATCTAGATGACATACAGTTAATCCATAGTATTCTCCTATAACCCTTTTCATTTCTGGGGTGGATACTAATATTTTCCCTTTCATTTCCTCTCTTTTTCTTTCTCAGTCTAGCTAAGGTTTGTCAATTTTATTGATCTTTTCAAAGAAACAACTTTTGGTTTTGTTGATTCTATTGTTTTTTATCTCTATTTCATTTAACTCTGCTCTAATCTTTATTTCCTTCCTTCTGCTTGCTTTGGGTTTAATTTGCTTTCGTTTTCTAGTACCTTCAATTGTGAGGTTAGGGCTCTGATTTGAAATAGTTTTTATTTTTTAATGTAGGCATTTAAAGCTATACACTTTCCTGTCAACACTGCATCCCATAAGTTTTGGTACATTGTATTTTCATTTTCATTTTCCTCTAGATACATTCAATTTCCCATATGATTTCTTCTTTAACTCACCGGCTGTTTAAGAATGTATGTTTAGGAAAAAGGATGTGGCTCAAGCAGTTGGACTCCTGTCTACCATATAGGAGGTCCAGGGTTCAATGTCCAGGGCCTCCTGGTGAAGGCAAGCTGGCCTGTGCACCAAGCTGGCCCACATGGAGTGCCAGCCCACGTGGGAGTGCTGCTTCATGCGGGAATGCTGCCCTGCGCATGAGTGCCGGCCAACGCAGAGAAACTGGTGCAACAAGATGACACAACGAGAGACACAGAGAAGAAACAATGGGAAGACGTAGCAGAACAGGGAGCTGAGGTGGCGCAAGAGAAAGATCACCTCTCTCTCACTCTGAAAATCCCAGGATCAGTTCCTAGAGCTGCTTAATGAGAAATACAAGCAGACACAGAAAAGAACACACAGCGAATGGACACAGAGAGCAGACAACAGGAGGGTGGGGGGAGAAATAAATAAATAAATCTTTTTTTTTAAGTGTGTGTTTAATTTCCATATATTTGTGAATTTTCCAATTCTCCTGCCGTTATTGATTTCTAGCTTTATTTCATTTGTGGTCAGGGAAGATACAATGTATGATTTCAATATTTTAAAAGTTATTGAGCAGGAGAATAGATGTGGCTCAAGCATTTGGGTAGGTCCACCTCCCACATGGGAGGTCCTGGGTTTGGTTCCTGGTACCTCCTAAGAAGACAGGCAAGACAGCGAGCTGATACAATGATATGACACAACAAGGAGGAAGTGGATGTGACTCAAGCGATTGGGTACCTCTTTCCCACCTGGGAGGTTCTGGGTTCAGTTCCCAGGGCCTCATAAAGAAGACAAGCTGACACAACAAGCTGATGAATGAACAGGCATAATAAGCAGAGAGCGGATGTAGCTCAAATGTTGGGTACCTTCCTCCCATATGGGAGGTCTGGGGTTTAGTTCCCTCTGCCTCCTAAAGAAGATGAGCAGACACAATGAGCAGAGACAATGAGCAGACAGATGAAAGAGTCATTTCAGGGTTGGCGGGGGGGGGGGGGGGGGGGGGAGGTATTGAGTCTTGTTTTGTAACCTAACATATGGTCTATCCTGGAAAATGGCCCATGTGCACTAGAGAAGAAAATATATTCTGCTGCTGTTGGGTGAAATGTTCGATATATGTCTGTTAGGTCTAGTTGGTTTATATTATTGGTCAAGTTTTCTGTTTCATTACCAATCTTTTGTCCAGATGTTCTATCCTTTATTGAAAGTGGTATATTGAAATCTAGGCTTGTATTCTTAATTTTAGATTTGGATTTTGATTTAAATTTTGGTTATCTTTAGAAAGATTTTGTTATAATTGTTTTTAGACTGTTTTAATGGCTTTTTTGTTAATTTAAATAAAACATTTCAAACCTAGAGAAAGACAGAAAATAATATCACAAATTTCTAAGTACTTATAACTTAGCTTGAGTAAATCTCAACCATTTTTTGGCCTTATTTTTTTAGAGCAATCCCTGGGAGTAGTAAAGTATGCAGGGGGGAAACTAAACAAACATTTCAAACCTCCTGCTGACTGTTAAAGCAAACAAAAATACATGAGCTCAGAGAAGAGAAACTGGTTAAGAAAATGAATTCATGCTTGACTACCTGTTGCTCTTCCTGTAGTTTGAGAGGAGCATGGCCTAGTAGTTGAAATCATGGGCTCTGAAGTCATATAGTTCTAGACTCAAGTCCTGTCTTTGCTTTTTGCCACTTGTGTGGCCTTGGACAAGTTATTTAACTTCTTCCTGCCTCAGTTTCCTTAACTGTCAAATGAAGATAATCATATTTCCCAGGGCTATTGGGAGGATTAAAAGAGAAACTTGAGTAAGTACAGTATGTGACACATAGTAAAGCTTAAATAAATTATTGAATTACTTGTTTTGCTTATTGAGCGGCCATCATATGCCAATCACTCCTCTAGTGCTGAGAATTCAGCAGCGAACAATGCAGTAAAGGAGAGAAATAAAAACTCCCAAGGAGCTTACTTCCTAGTGACAGACAATAAACAAGTCAATAAGATAATTTTAGATAGTGCTTAGGGCCCTGAAGAAAGATAAGATATAGGAAAGGGAGCCACTTTATAGACAGGTGGTCATGAGAGGGCTATCTGAAGACCTCAGAGGTGAAATATAACTGAGACTAGCAGAAGGACCTAGTCACTGGAAGGTCTGGGGAAGAGAGTTCAACACAGAGGAAACAGTATGTGCTTAGACCTGAAGCAAAAATAGGTTTAGTTTGTACAAGAAACAGAAAAGAAGTACAGTGTGACTGGAGCTCAGTATGTGACAGGACAGGAGGCAGCCAATGCTATCTTGAGAGTTAGGAAGTGCAGGCTAAGAAGCGCCTTGTAGGCTACAGTAAGGAGCTTGGGTTTTATTCCTAAGACACTGTGAAGATATTGGAGGGTTTTAATTGCTAGTGAGGAACAGCACTCTGCTCTAGAGGGAGATTTGCAAGCTTTCCTGCAGCTGTCTTGGAATAATTGTGCACCTGCTTTAGGAGTAACTTTTCTGGAGGTATCACATTAGTTACTCAGGGGCTCCCTCTGGTGGAGCTGGTGGCAAAAGCAAAGTAAATGAGCAATTTATTCTTTGATTCAACAAACATTTTTCGGATGACTACAATATGCCAGGCTCTGTTTCCGCGGTGAGATACATCAGTGAACAAAAATGACAAACATACACCCCCTAATGGGGCTCTAGTGGAGGGAGGCATTAAACCAAATTTAAAAGGAAATTATTTGGTAAGTTGGATGGGGAAAGTGCTGTTAGAGAAAAATTGAGTGGAGACTAAGCTAGAGAGCGCTGGGAGGATGGTGGTGCTCCAATTTTAGATACAGTGACAGGGAAGGCCTCATTGAGAAGGTGTTGTTTGAGCAAAGATGTAAAGGAATTGCGGGGTGAGCCATGCAGTTATCTGGGTAAGAGCATTCCAGGCGGAGGGATCAGCGAGCAGAAAGGCCCTGCGTGCTTGAGGAACACCAAAGAGGTCAAAGAGCAACGAGTCAAGAAAAACTGGAGAGTAGAAGATGAGGTTAGAATTGGAACCGGGACAGCGGGTCAAATCTTGAGCGTCTTGTAGACCAATGTAATAATTTAGATTTTCACCCTGAAATGGGAATCCACTGGAGGAGGGACATGACTTGATTAAGGTGTTAACAGAAATCTTCTGCTACTGTGTATTTAAATAGGCCGTGGGAGGAAAAGAGTGCAAGGGGGGCCAACAGTTACAGGTTAGCTGAAGCTGTGAATGGTCAGATTCTGGAGGTATTTTGAAGGCAGATCCTACAAAAGGTACTGATGAATTAGGTGTGGGGTGAGAGAGAGATGAGTCAAGGATCCTAGTAAATGATATTAGTTAGTAAATTGTTGTCATAGTAGGAGATAATCAAAGATTATACAGCAAAAAAGAGTAGGAATAAAAATATTTTAAAGGCATATGGAGCAGTTAATGTTTTTTTCTGGATGTTGTGATATTTGTGGTATTTAAGAACTTTAAAAAAATCTGTAATCTGTGACTTATTTTCTCATTCTAAAAATTCACTTTCATACCTAATATTGTATTTGTAATTTTGTGTTCGTTTCTTAAAGAGAACCCCCAAATTTTATAAACTTATGGCCACAAAACCTGAATTAAACTCTGCTCCTTGTCCTTATTTGCGTAATAAAGTTAACCAAACATTTAAAGATTTTGTTTCTCATAAAATACATAAAAATAATGTACACGAAACAGAAGTCGATTGTAAACGCACTATAATATTAGGAATAAACTAATATTAAAGGGGAAAAAATCACCTTGGGCCAGCCTCCCAACTATCTCCCACAGTTTTTCGAAATTCACCAAACGGTTTCAGAACTTCTCACGTTCCCTTTGGGAAGGCAACAATATAACGCACTTTGAAAATAGCTATTTTCAGCGGCACGCAGGCCTCAACGTAACGAGAACTGCCGAACCGCGGCGCCGAGAGGGGCGTAACCTCGGGCGGCACTTAACGAGGGGAGGGGCTCCCCGGGCGGGCCGAGTGGGCGGGGCGCAGGAACTTTCTCCGCCTCCAGAGCTCTGACACATGCGCCCAGCGGTGTCTGGAGGAATGAGGTGTGGATTGTGAAGTGACCCTGGTCGCTTACTTCCGGTTCCTAGGGATGCATATCCGGGTCACACTAACGCCGCCGTTTCCTCCCCTTGCTTGGTACTGCTGTGGGTCTGGACTGGTCCCCATGTCCTGCTGTGGGACCTCTGCAGCCTTTGGGTGAGTTTCCGCTGCCGACAGGGTCTGAGTGGCAGCCGGCCGAGTACAGCGTGTAGACGGGCGAGTCAAGACCTCTGCCCTCGTCCCTGGGTAGGAGTTCTCTTTGCCTGTCCCTTCTCCCTGCAATGTTTCCCGCACCCCAGAGCTTTTCCTCACAGTGGCCTCCCTCCTTTTACCTCAGTTTAACCTTCCTCGCTCCTGCGCCCCTGTCACCTCGTTTTTTCCCAGCCTCATCATCCCTTCTCAGTCCCGGTTTCTTGCCTTTCACTTTTCTCTCAGCCACTGCCCCTCTGTTCCCCCCACTCCCACTTTAGCACCTCTTTTCCTTTACCCCTGATCCCGGGATATCACTGTTCTTTCACCCCACTGGAAGACCCACCCCCTTATTGTGCTCACCCTCCTCCATTGCGAAACTGAGCCTTTCTCTCGGGTCCTAGGTCCTGGTCTTCCACCTTTCCTAATCTTCGACCCTTTCCCTCTCCTGGGACTAGTAGGTGACATTTTTTTGCCTGGGAGTCTCCCGCCCTTTCTTAGTTAGAAGAGGGTTTTGTCCAAGCCTCAATCTGGAAGACCTTCCGGGTCTGGGGTATGTTTTGCCACAAGGCGCCGGATGAGACTGAACTCTGGTAGCTTCCGTAGTTAAGGAAAAACAAAGGCGTTCCCAGTTCCTCGTTGGAGCACAGTTTGGGGGCTCTCTCGAGGACAGGCTAACAGGTGGCAGGCCTACGTTACTGCTTGTGTGATCTTGTTAATTGACGGGTCATGAGAACGTCCTGTCAGTTTTGTGTTCTCTCTCATGAGAATGGATGTACATAGCTGACGCAAAAACGGGGGTATTCTAGGACGGTCAGCCTCGTTTTCTGTAGGGGCTTTCCTTATAGGACAGTTTGCTATGACAAAGGAGAGGCTTTTTTTTTTTTTAATGGACTGTTCTCACTCTCCCATCCCTCCGAGATTATTAGCCCCAGTGCTATAAGCTTATTGTAAAAATTTTAGTGTGTTACTGAAAGATTTTCTGCCTATGAGTTCACTATAGTAGTTCCAAAGTGCATTTTCTTTAGTTGAAGTCGTATGTAAATTTGTATCCCTATGCCTGCCTTTTATGCATTATTTCTTCATTTTTATTCTAACAAGCTTTCTATTTTTTCTTCCTATTCTTCCTATTTCTTCATAAGAGAGACACTACAGTACGGCTTAGAACATTTCTTCCAACTTTTATTTTTTCTTTACTGTTTCCACTTTGGTCTAAAAACTATCTTTTTCTCATTTTGACATGTAGGTCGTCTTTTGTAAATTTCTCCAACGGTTTTAAATTTTATAGATGATTAAATTCTTTTCAAGAATTCTGCAATCATAAATTCTGCTCTAAAGTTTAGTACTTCAGCTGTGAACAGAACAAATACAGCTTTTAACAACTGCTTTTTTTTTTCACTGCTGAGTAATAGAAAAGTCTCCCTCATAATATGATGCATACGTGTATGAGAATGTATGTACCTTGGCTATTCCAAAATTGGGCTCCTCCATTCTGCTATTTTTAGCAAATTACTTTTGAGCTTAGCCATGTTAGTCGTAGAATCCACAGAGAAGCACACTTCTGGTTGGCCTTAAGGAAAGTTCCCTACCTGTACATCCTTCCCAGCCCGTAGATGCTGCATCTAGCTTCACTCAACTTAGCCTCATCATTTCCCAACCTTCAAACAACCCCAGTGAGTGTGGGCTGACTCCAGGTGCTTCCTTATCTCTGAATTTGAGGTCTTTTTTTTTTTTTTGCCATGGAAACCCTATAGATGGACCCATATTTAAGTTGATGCAAGGCCCTCTTTCATTCTTTTTCATTTCTGGATTTCTGTTTCTTGAGCATGCCTGTAAGTCTAAACCTAGATAGGTTTCTTTTATAATTTACAGCTGGAGAAAACCATGGAGTTCAAGACTAGCCCTTCATTGTTTGTTTGTTTGCTTTACTAGCCCATCATTTTACAAATAAGTAGATTAGACATAAAAAATGATTTTTTTCCAAGGACTTTTTCTTTTTTTAAAATAATGAAATCTTGCATATGCACTCAGAGAAGTGGGTTTTGGTTACATCCAGATTATAGGCTAGAGAACACAATATAATGTTTAGTGGTTCATTTCAATAAATTTATCTCATGAATGAGTTTTGGGATAAGAAATCTTTGATGTAGATTTTTAAATCCAAAGCTAAAGTCATTTGGCCTTCAGAGAGTTCAGAGGGAATAAAGAAAGAACTATTGGGCAGATGTAGAAGTTGAAAAGTTTGGGGGCAGAGTTTCTTTGTCTTTTTCCCTCTAAAATGATTTTTGCCTCTTATTTAAATTCTGCATAGAAGCCCTTAAATGAAACATCTTATGTTCTCTTTGGAAGCAGTTTTGTTGTTCATGCTGCTGGGCCTTTACAGAACACTGGTAGACTTTGATTGCTAAAAAGCCTGCACCTTTCTTAACCTAGCTGCCACACAGAAAAGTAGAGACAGTTTATTGTGTGTTTATTTTTAAAGCTCAGGAGAGGACTCTGGCACTGTTGAGTTTATATATAAATTTCTGTTTTAGTTAGGCAGACTCTTAGTTTGTAACCAAGGACTCAATTTAAAATACATTTCTGCATATTAGTTTTAAATCTATCAGGTTTTTTGTTTTGTTTGTTTTCATTTTACTTGCTACTGTATTTTGTTTTACATTTTAATTTTGTCCTCAAGGACACATACCCTAGGATGTGTTTTAAGAAAGATGTAGTTTTAAATTGAAGAAACAAAATATATCTCCACTATGTCCTTTCTATTTGTACCTTACAGTATGATGGTTTCTGTGCTTTGCCTAAACTAGTTATGACTTTATTTTCTTTTTCTTGTTTGCAAAAAAAAGGATCATAGAACTTACTTTTGGCAGTTATTTATCTAAAAGATTTTTGTGTTCTGAATATAAAAACAGGATATTTTAGCTCATGTATGATTTAAATGGAGAAAAAGTAGTTCAGAGTGGAAATGTGTATTGAATATATTAGGAATAATTTATTTTTCCCAAACATTCATTTATTTGGTTTATACCAAAGGGATTGTTATATTAGTAGAAAATAGATGAACTTCCTGACTGCTCCTTTGCTTAAAATAAAAATGCAAGTGCATGTTCATATACAGAATATATGGCTTAATCTATAAACTCTCCTTTTGATAGTGGTACCCTTTATTGTCAGAGAACATAACAAACAGTGGAACAGCAGCCACGTAATTATCTGGATATTTTTATTTGGTCCCATCAACCTAAGTCCTAGGGTGACTAATTACCAAAAGTAGAAATAGAGTATTTCTCTTTTAATTTTATAGTATATTAAGAAACAGATGTATGAAATATGGGCTTCATATAGTTTGTCTTTACTGTTCGCCCTTTTAAATATGCAGTCGTATTTTAAATCAAAAAAGGGTGTGTGAGTTAAATAGTACTGAAAGTACTGACTTATTGTAAATAAGTTAATAGATCAGTCCAAGGCAGTCAGTGCTTAATATCTTAAAGATCTTACTACAGATTGTGTTGGATGCACTTTAACTTATTAGCTTGGTTAATGTTTGTACCACTTAGGTTTGTTTTTTTTTCTCCCTGGAAAATAGTTGGCAATAGTCTTTAATACATTTCTTTCAGCAAATATCATTTGGATACCTACTATGTACAAATACAGTGATAGTCAAGCTGTGTATATGAACTAGATGACATTGTACAGGGCTGACATTTACACTAAAATTCTGAATTTGATCTTATTTGTACATCTGAATTAAACTATAAGACATAATTAGAATTAAAATAAGGTTTAGTCTTAATGTCACTTTTTTTTTAAGATTTATTTTTATTTATTTCTCTTTCTCTCCTCCCCCCACCCCCCTCCCAGTTGTCTGCTCTCTTGTGTCCATTTGTTGTGCGTTCTTCTGTGTCCGCTTGTATTCTCGGTGGCATTGGGAATCGGTGTTTCTTTTTGTTGCATCATCGTGCTGCGTCAGCTCTTCATGTGTGCGGCACCACTCCTGGGCGGGCTGCACTTTTTTCATGCAGGGCAGCTCTCCTTGTGGGGTGCACTCCTTGCACGTGGGGCTCTCCTACGTGGGGGACACCCCTGCATGGCATGGGACTCCTTGCGCACGGCAGCATTGTGCATGGGCCAGCTTATCACATGGGCCAGGGGGCCCTGGGTTTGAACCCCGGACATCCCATATGGTAGATGGACACTCTATCAGTTGAGCCACATCTGTTTCCCAAGAAATTGTCACTTTTTAACCAGTTCTTATTGTGGTAACATATATACAACACAAAACTTCCCATTTTAAACACTTTTATATGTACAGTTCAGTCATATGGTAATTCTATGTTTAACTTTCTGAGGAACCACCAGAAAGATGCGGTGCTGATGTGGTGGCAGCTTTAGCCTGTGGATTCAATATGGTCTTTGGTAGAAGCTTATGTAGGACTAATGATACTCCCAGCTGTCTTTCATTTAAAAAAATATTTTTTTTTTGCAATTTTAAATGAAATGGCATAGTGCCTTCTTATATTCCCTTTCTTTCTTTCTTTTTTTTTTTTTTTTTTGCAGATTTTATTTATCTAGTTCTTCCCCCTCACCCCGTTTTTGTGCTCACTGTCTGCTTTCTATGTCCATTTGCTGTGTATTCTTCTGTTTGCTTGTCTTCTTTTTTAGACAGCACTGGGTACCAATCCTGGGACCTTTCAGAGTGGGAGAGAGGTGCTCAATCTCTTGTGCCACCTTCTCTCCCTGGTCCACTGAGTCTCTTATTCTCCCTCTGTGTGTCTCTTTTTTGTTGTGTCATCTTGCTGCGCCAGCTCTCTATACAGGCCAGCACTCCTGTGCAGGCCAGCACTCTGCGTGGGCCAGTATGCCACGTGGGCCAGCTCACCATGTGGGTTAGCTTACCTTCATCAGGAGGCCCCGGAACTCCCTATGTGGTAGACGGGAGCCCAATAGCTTGAGCCATATCTGCTTCCCTATTCCCTTTCTTAAAATGGGGACCAATCTGCTTTTAACTTAATGGAGTCTTATTTATGAATTAAATGTGTAGGTTCCGTTGGTCTATTTGTCTTTCCTTATGTCAGTATCATGCTCTTTTTTTTTTTTTTAAGATTTTTCTTTTTTAACCTCTCCCCACCCCCTTGTTGTTTTCACTTCCTATATCTCTTCATCTTTGTTTCTTTAGGAGGCATCAGGAACTGAACCCGGGACCTCCAGTGTGGGAGGAAGGGATGTAATTGCTTAAGCCACCTCTTTTCCCTGCTTTGTTGTGTCTCTTGTGTCATCTTGTCACATCAACTTGCCGCACCTGCCTGTCATGCCAGCTCGCTGTCCTGCTTGTCTTCTTTAGGAGGCACCAGGAACCTCTGTTCCCTGCTTTCTTATATCTCTCATTATGTTTTTCTTTTGTGTCTTTTTATGTCATCTTGTGTTAACTTGCCGCTCCTGCCCATCACACCAGCTTGCTGTCTTCTTTAGGAGGCACCAGGAACTGAACCACAGACCTCCTATGTGGTAGGCGGGAGCCTAATTACTTGAGCCACCTTCACTTCCCAGTACCATATTCTTTTTTTTTTTTTTTTAAGTTTATTTTTAATTTATTTATCAGCCCCCCCCCCTTGCCGCTTGCTTGCTGTCTGCTCTCTGTATCCATTTGCTGCATGTTCTTCTGTGTCTGCTTGTCTCCCTTTGCTGTATCATCTTGCTGCACCAGCTCTCTGCAGGTGCGGGCCAGCTTGCCTTCCAAGGAGGCCCTGGGAAGCGAACCCAGAGCCTCCCATATGGTAAATGGGAGTCCAATTGGTTGAGCCACATCTGCTTCCCAGTTCCATATTCTTGATTACTGTTTTGATTGCTGTTTGAACTCAAGAGGTGTGAGTCCTCCAACTTTGTTCTTTTTCGAGATGGTTTTGGCTATTCAGGACCTTGTAAGTCCTTATGGATTTATGACTGGTTTTTCTAGCTCTTCAAAGAAGGCTGCTAAAGTTTGATTGGGAGTGAGTTGAATTTGTAAATTGCTTTGGGTAATATTGATGTCTTAACAATAGTAAGTCTTCTAGCCCATTAATGTGATGTCTTTCCATTTATTTAGATCTTCTTTAATTTATTTCAGCAATGTTTTGTAGTTTTCAGTTCACAAGTCTTTTACCTCCTTGGTTAAATTTATTCCTGGATATTTTAATCTTTTAGATGCTATTGTAAATGGAATTGTTTTCTTGGTTTCCCTTTTGGTTTGTTCATTGCTGGTGTATAGAAACAAAACTGATATTTTTATGTTGATTTTGTGCCTTGCTACTTTGCTGAATTTGCTCGTTATTTCTAATAACTTTCTTGTGGATTCTTTAGGGTTTTCTATATGTAGGATCATGTCATCTTTAAATAAGAATAGTTTTACTTCTTTTCCAATTTGATACCTTTTATTTATTTTCTTTGCCTGTTCATGCTGGTTTGAACTTCCAGTACAGTGTTGAATAACATTGCTGATTGGTGACAGCAGGCATCCTTGTCCTGTTCCTGATCGTAGGGTAACCTTTCAGTCTTTTACCATTGAGTATCATGTTAGCTGTGAGTTTTTCATATATGTCCTGTATCATGTTGAGGAAATTCTCTTCTATTCCTATATTCCCGAGTGTCTTTATGAAGAAAGTTTGCTGGATTTTGTCAAACGCCTTTTCTATTTCAATTTAGATGATCATGTAGTTTTTCCCCTTAAGTATCACTGCTTATTACTGACAATGGTATTTAATCTTTTAAACTAGATTTTTTTATTTTCTGTTGTTTTCAGAACACAGAGCATGATTTCTCATCATTATTTGGGGTTAAGTTTCTTACATTAATCTGCATCACAGATTAATTAATATAAATTTTATAGGAACAGGTTATAGGTATTATATTCATTTGGGAAACTTTTTCAAAACTGAGCTGTAGAAGTCTGTAGCTATTAAAACAGTAATTTAAAAAGTGAACTTTACATAGCACTGACTATGTACCAGGAACTATTCTAAGTAGTTATATTAACTCTTTAATTCTTATAACCCTATGGAGTAAGTATGATTATTATCCCCATTTTACAGATGAAGAAACCAAAGTTACATAACCTGTTGAAAGTCATACATCTAGTGAGATGAGAGCTGTATTTGAACTTAGTCTTTCTGGCTCCAAAGTACATGACCTTTTTGCACAAGGATTTACTTGAGTTTACTAATTTCTTCCTTATAGATTAGATTAAAAATCCAATTTCTTTGAAACACAAAAAGGATACTACTTTTGGTTGGGAAACATGAGGTTGTTTCCTGGTCTTTTTACTTACTGTGTTTCAGGTGGCAAAAACCGTGTATTAAGAGAGCAGAACAGGCTCAAATTCTTCTACCTTTAAAAGAATATATATCATGTAGAAATTAATTACTTTTGAGTTATTATTGGAGAAAAGGCATTATTTTTAATAATATGAATTTCGTTTACTAAAATATCTTACCCTTTGAAACTAATTGTTTTCCATTTTTGATTTGCAGAGTTTTGAATAAATTTGTGTAACATTCAAATTCTGAAATCTTAATGTCCTCCCATGTAAATGTTTTTTAAGATTGATTTTAAGGAAGCGGACTTGGCCCAATGGATAGGGCATCCACGCCTGCCACATGGGAGGTCTGCGATTCAAACCCTGGACCTCCTTGACCTGTGTGGAGCTGGCCCATGTGCAGTGCTGATGCGCACAAGGAGTGCCGTGCCATGCAGGGGTGTCCCCCGTGTAGGGGAGCCCCACGCACAAGGAGTGCATCCCCATAAGGAGAGCTGCCCAGCGCAAAAGAAAAGTGCAGCCTGCCCAAGAATGGTGCTGCACACATGGAGAGCTAACACAACAAGATGATGCAACAAAAAGAAACACAGATTCCCAGTGCCGCTGATAAGGATAGAAGCGGTCACAGAAGAACACACAGCGAATGGACACAGAGAGCAGACAACTGAGGGGGGGGGGGGAGAAATAAATAATAAATCTTTTTTTTAAATTATTTATTTAGTCCCCCAACCCCCACCATTATGCTGTCTGTCTGCTCTCTGTCCATCATCTTTTTTTCCCTTTTTTTTTTTAAAGATTAATTTTATTTACTTCTCCCCCATTCCTTCCATTGTCTGCTCTCTGTGTCCATTTGCTGTGTGTTCTTCTGCATCTGTTTGTATTCTCATTAGGCGGCTCTGGGAACCAATCCTGAGACCTTCCGGAGTGGGAGAGAGGCAGTTACTCTCGCAACACCGCAACTCCCTGTTCTGCTACATCTTTGTATTCTCTCTCCTCTGTGTCTCTTCTTGTGTCATCTTGGTGCACCAGCTCTCCACATTGGCTGGCACCCCTGTGCAGGGCAGCTTTCCGGCACTGGGTGACATTTCCATGTACGGTGGCACTCTTGCGTGAGACAGCATTCCTGCAGGGCTGGCACTCCACATGGGGCAGCTTGCCCTCACCAGGAGGCCCTGGGCATCAAATCCTGGACCTCCTGTATGGTAGACAGGAGCCCAGTTGGTTGAGTCATATCCGTTTCCCCTCATCTTCTTTTTAGGAGGCACCGGGACCCAAACCTGGGTCCTCCCATTTGGGAGGGAGGCACCCAATCACTTGAGCCACTTCTGCTCCCTGCTTATTGTGTCTCTCTCTGTGTTTCCTTGCTGTTTCTCTTTGTTGCATCATCTTATTGCGTCAGCTTGCCACACCAGCTGTCTTGCTCATCTTTAGGAGACACTGAGAACCAAACCCAGGACCTCCCATGTGGTACGTGGGCACCCAACTTCTTGAGCCACATCTACTTTCCATCCATATGAATTTAACAACTTTGAAATATAAAACAGAAGAGTAAAACTGAAATTTCTCTTTTAGTTAAAGGTGTATTGAATAAAATACTCCAAATTTGGATATTGGTGCTTAATTGATTACATTTATCTCTTTAGGACTACCATGTTTTGATAGCATACTTAAATTAGTGTTTTTATTTTTACTTTATAAAATAGGGGAATTTTCACAAACCAATTCCTTTTTTTTTAATTAAAGAAATAATAGTCACTTAGAATATTGTTCATTATATTAATATTATTTTGTGCGCTTTTTTTTTAAAGGAGATACATCTCGAGAAGATGATTTTATATTAGTTAATTTGGGCTACAGCTTAATGCATGAGTCTTACATTCAGACAATGTTATTTTTCTGAATATTTTGAAAATGGTTGAGAATCATGGAATCTGGTTAACAGAAAAAAGCTACATTTATTTCTGGTAAGAAGGGATGCTTGGTTAAGAGTACTGCTTCTTTAATTCTTAATATATTATCTCCTTTTTTAATTCAGATGTATAGTTAAACATATTTTTTGCCCATTTTTTTAAATTAGAGGAGTTGCAGATTTACAGAAAGATCATGCCAAAACACAAGAGTTCCCAGGGAACAGATGTGGCTCGAGCAGTTGAGTACCTGCTTCCCATACAGGAAGTCCCAGATTCAGTTCCTGGTGCCTCTTAAAAACAAAACAAAACAAAAAAAAGCCAACAAGCAAACAAATGAAAAAATCAACTCAGGGGAGCTGGTATAGCACCAGCTTCCCACATAAGAGGTCCTGGTTTCAATCTCCGGCCCTGGTACATCAAAAACAAAAACAAACCAGTTTTTATATTCCCACCCCCATTTTTAACATTTTGCATTAGTGTGATACCTTTGTTACACTGATAAGAGAATATTATAATGTACTGTTATCTGTAGTCCATCGATTACATTAGGGTTCACTGTGTTGTACAGTCTTTTGTTTGTTTTTTAAGTTGTTGTTCTAGCAACCTATATACACCCAAAATTGTCTTGATCCACCCCCCTTTGGTGGGAAAAGCATTATTATATTATAGAATATAAAATTTGTTATGATTTACTCATTGGTATTTAGAATTTCAATAGTTTTCTTTCACCTGAAACTTAATAATGTAGCAATTACTGAATTTAGGAAAATTGGTAGTTTGTTGCTATCAGCACTCTTACTATAAAAATATATTAGAATGATTAGCTCTTAGGTGGAATTGAACATTATTCTTTAATTTCCATAGTACTTGAGAAAGGTATGAGTCAGAATCACCTGTTCCCCCCCTTTAAATCAATTTTATTGATACATATTCATAAAGCATTAGTCTGTCAATTTTTACAGTTAGTGGTATTTGGTATATCCACATAGTTGGGATTAATCATGAAATGCTCAGTCATTATTAGAGCATTTTCACTCTAATTTTAATTAAAAAACTCTACCTCTTAGTAATCGCCTCTTAATCTCTATCCTTCCCGTCATAAGAGGAAATTGTATTTTTATTTTATTTATTTTTCTCCCTCTCCCCCCCCCGTTTTCTGCTCTCTGTGTCCATTCGCAGTGTGTTCTTCTGTGACCACTTCTTAGCAGCACCAGGAATCTGTGTTTCTTTTTGTTGTGTCATCTTGTTGTGTCAGCTCTTCGTGTGTGTGGCGCCATTCTTGGGCAGGCTGCACTTTCTTTCGCACTGGGCGGCTCTCCTTACAGTGCACACTCCTTGCACGTGAGTGGCACGGCACTTCTTACGTGCATCAGCACTGTGCGTGGGCCAGTGCCACACAAATCAAGAAGGCCCAGGGTTTGAACCACGGACCTCCAATGTGGTAGGTGCAGACGCCCTATCCATTGGGCCAAGTCCGCTTCTCAAGAGGAAATTTTAATTTAGCACAGTGATGTTAATTTCACTCTCTCTTTATTGACAACATAATCCAAAATATATGTGTATAACTTTCTTGGAATATTTCAGAATTTAAAGGACATTTTAGAATTAAAAAATAGTACATAAATGTCTTATAAAAATATACCCTAGATATGTGTTTTCACTTGATTAAATTCTTCTCTCAAATTTAAAGGTATCCTGTTTGGGAAACAACATCTGTGAAGATAATCTAAAATGAAGCACAAGTTTTCGTTCCCCTCTTCGTTTTCACCATGTCTTCCTTTGCTGTAGATTAGGAAGCAGTGATTAGATAACACTAATGAATACTGTCCTTGAGAGTGAAAACTTGAACTTTTGCATAGAACATAGGCCATTTCTCCTTTTAGTTGGGTATTTAATGGCTAGACGAACTCAAAATCTTTGCCTTATCTAATTTCTGCATATTGTTGGCATATATATTATTTAGTATTGGTACTTCACATTCTCTGAAATTGTTTATTTGGAATATTTGTATTAAACCATTTATTCTTAACCAGTTGGTTTCATTTTCCTTTTTTGTTCTTTTTCAGAGGCTTACCTTTAAAAAAAAACTATAATTTAGAGATTCACCAAAATTCAGAATGTTGTTTTTATGTAGTTTGAAATGAGTATTTTCCTCCCATTTGACTGGCCAGTTACCTTTTATCTTCTGGTAAAGTGGCTTTCAAACTTTATTGACCATAAGCCATAAGAGATATATTTAACATTATTATCCAGGGCTTATACATATATGTACATTTCCTAACTTGATATGATGACCTGTTACTGCGTTAAATTAAATTTTCTTGTGACCCAATTTTTTTTCTAGTATTTTCTTTTTGGAATTGAAAATGTTTAGGTTTACTAGTTTTTTGTTGTTGTTGTTTTTCCTCCTCTGAACTGCATCTTAATTCTGTTACTCTTCTAACCTAAATAATTGCGCATTACAGGTGAGAGAGAGAGAGAGAGGCCCAGTTGTCTTGATTATGGTTGTTGTCATCTCTGTTCTTTACGGTGGCTAAGCACATCGTTTTAAAAACTGTAATAATCTGGAATCATGATGAGGTTAAAAAAAAAAGGTCATATGCAGAGCTTTTATCTTTAAAATTCTTTGCTAGTTTCCGTTTAACAGTCAAAGTTTAGGTAGACTCAATTGCTTTTCACAAGCGTTTGTTCTGTTCTTGGCAACTAGTCAAAAGGTTACAAAGGGGCTTTATTCTACTTTCTTTTGGCCTCTTTCCAGCCTTTGTAAACCAAGAAAAGAAAACTAAGGAGTGAAGGAGTTTGCTTTGCATATGTGTGTGTATCATGTCAGGTAAAAGAAACATGATTGAGAAGTATAGTTATTAGGGTTTGTGACAGTGAACTGTATTTATTTATTGTCCTGATTTAATTTTTGTAATCCCAGATGGGAAAAGGTAGTAGAGATCTCAATAGCTCCTAGTCCATCACTAAAAGCAGGGTCAGCTGGCATACTTTTAACTACTACTATTTTTACCACCAACACCCCTTGACACTTACTGAGCGCTTACTATGTGCCAGGCACCATTAAAAGCACTTAACTTGTATTGACTCATACTCACTTTAGAGGCCTGGACCAGAGTGAGATTAAGAAAAGATGAAGAAAAAAATCTGCCTTTTTTTCAGTCTCATTTTGTACATTTTTAGCTTGGTCAGCTTTTTATTTATTTTTATTTTTCAAAAGATTTATTTATTTATTTCTCCTCACCCCTGTTGTCTTCTCTCTGTGTTCATTTACTGTGTGTTCTTCTGTGTCTACTTATCTTCTCGTTAGGCAGCTCTGGGAACTGACCTTGGGACCTTCCGTACTGGGAGAGAGTTCATTCTCAGCTCCCTGGTCTGCTGTGTCTCTTATTGTCTCTCCTCTGTATCTCTTTTTGTTGTGTCATCTTGCTGCACCAACACTCTGTGCAGGCCAGCACTCCTGCACAGGCCAACATTCCTGCACAGGGCAGCACTCCACATGGGCCAGCGCTCTGCTCAGGCCAGCTCACCATGCAGGCCAGCAGCTTACCTTCACCAGGAGGCCGCAGCTATTGAACCCTGGACCTCCTATATGGTAAACAGAAGCCCAGTCACTTGAGCCACATCCATTTCCCTTGGTCAGCTTTTTAAAAATCATTAGTCTTGCCTATGATGTTTCATTATGAAGAACATAGCTGTGGCTTGAGAGCTCAGGTTTTGAAACCAGGTTGCTTGGATTTAAACCCAGGTTTGGTGACTTTATAGCCTTAGGCAAGTTATTTAACCATGTGCCTTAGTTTCCTTGTCTATAAAATGGTAACAATAATAAATAATACTGGAAGTGGACATGGCTCAATTGATAAAGTGTCCACCTACCGTGTAGGAGGTCCAGGGTTCAGTACCCAGGACCTCCTGGCCCGTGTGGTGAGCGACCCACACACAGTGCTGCTGTGTGCAAGGAGTGCCATGCCATGCAGGAGTGCCCCCCACACCGGGGTTCCCCACACTCAAGGAGTGCATCCTGCACGAGAAACACAGCCTGCCCAGGAATGGCACCACATACACAGAGAGTTGATGCAACAAAAAGAGATGCAGATTCCTGGTGCCACCTGACAAGAATGCAAGTGGACACAGAAGAACACACAGCAAATGGACACAGAGAGCAGAGAGCAGACAGCAGGGGGTAGGGGAAAGGGGAGAGAAATAAATCTTTAAAAAATATAATAAATAATACCTATATTGGAGACTTACTGAGTTGATCATATGAGTTAATACATGTAAGGCACTTAGGACAGTGCCTAACCCATAGAAAGCATTCCGTAAATGGAGCTATTAATAGTATCACCTCACAATTAGAGTATTTGTGACCACCATGAATTCTGCAATTTTGCTAAGAGAATTGACTGACATTCAACATGATATTGCCCAGGAGCTTTAAAACATTTTCTTGAGAACTCACAGGAAGAGTTGTTGTGTAGAGTATTTGGACTTAGTACTAAATGACAAAGGGTATCAGGGCTTTAGGCTTAATTTGTTTAATCTTGCATAGGAATCTCTTGTTTTTTGGACTTCAGTCTTAGTAGTTTTAATGTTGTGCCCTTTGAAAAACTAAGAGGAACTGATTAGTTGGATCGACTTTTACACAAGACTAGATTTCTTTCCTAAGTCTTGAGGTTTATCTTATGTCTAAAATATTTAATTTTTATTTAACAAATACTTGTTAATATATACTATGTGCCAGACAGTATTCTAAGAGCTTTATAGATATTAATTCATGATAAGCCTATGAGAAAGACACTACTATTATTCCTGTTTTACAGAAGAAATAACTGAGGCCCAGAAAACTTATCTAAGATTCCACATATCTGGCAGTGTTAGAGCTTGGATTTGAACCTAAGTAGCCTAGCTCCAGAGTTTGTGCTCCAAAAATGCCTTATACTTGTCAGGCCTACCTTTTTCAGTGATTAATTATATTGAAAAGGGTAAAGTAATGAGTGATAAAACTTGCTCCACTATTCTTCACTCTGTGCTGAAATGACAGCACTGAATTTATGGGTGATTATAAAAAAAAATTTGTCCAATGGATTGTTATTTATTTATTTATTTACTTGCCAGTTGTACATTTTATTTATTTATTTGTGTGTGTGTGGTACTAGGGCTGGGGGTTGAACCCAGGATCTTGTATGTGGGAAGCTGGCTTTCAACCACTGAGCCACATCTGCTCCCCTGAGTTGATTCCTCCTTTTGTTTGCTTGTTGTTTGTTTTTTGTTTTGTTTTGTTTTTAGGAGGCACTGGGAACTGAACCTGGGACCTCCGATGTGGGAAACAAGCACTCAACTGCTTGAGCTCTCCATCTAGTGCATTTTTGAAAGAGGAAATAAGTTCAGAGAAATAAAACATTAATAAAAGAACTGAACCTAGATATTATCATTCTTCTGACAGCAAAACACATATATATTTCAAAATACTTACTTTTGTTAGTATTTTAAATTTTATCCGAATATTAGAGAGCTGTTTGACATAAAATTTTGACTTTAGAAAATGGATGAAATAAAGTACTAATTTTTTTATATAATTAGAAGTCAACACATAGCATATTAGAGTATACCAAGTGTTAGGCCACAGCACCTATAGGAAATAACATTAGAAATGTAAAATTCACAGATGAAAAAAGGAGGGAAACAACAGTTTTGAAGGCTTGAGATCTGTGGAGTCCGGATCACTAACCATTAGAGAAATTCTTGTGCTTTGTTACTGACAAGTTGCTAAAAACTGAAAAGATCCAAGAAAGGTAGGAAGAAAATGTAGTTAAAGATCTATTGACCCAGCTAATTCAGATTAATCCATTTCTTATAAATAGTTTTGACTATGGTTTTGGAATTTTTCTGGTGGAATACATCTACCTGTTTTGTTGGAAGCTTGTGGGGAAAAGTTTGCTTTGATTTTTTTTTTTTAATTAAAGATTGTTTTATAGAAAATTTCAAAGTATGATTTTCTAAGAGATAATATTAGAAATTCTTCTTTATCTTCCCTGATAAAATATTTTTCTTACTCAGAAATTTGGTATAGCCCCATATTTTAGAAAATACTTTCTTTGTAAGTTCTGATAGCATTATGTTAAGTGTAAGTTACTATAAATATTCTTACAGCTGACAATACCATGGTATGTTAGTCATGCCTCTCAAATAAAGTTACCAGAAGAATTCACCAACTTTACCACCATCAGTTGGCTAGGCTGTATATTTATGGTGATGGTTTTTGTCTCTCTGCAGGAAAGTCAGAGGAAAGGTGTAGTTGGTTACTATTTTTTTTTTTTGGCCCACAGAAATGTGAATTTGTGCTATTGCCTGAAAGGCTATTGTGGCCATTTGAAATTATTTATGAATCCCCAAAAAGAGAGGTTATGCTTGTAAACTGACCTGTTCCTCTGGATGTGATACCCTTTGAGTGCATTAGATTCTGCTGGCTTGTCTTGATTAAATTACCTGCTAAGATTAGGGCTTGATTCAACCACGTCAGTAGGGCGTGATTCAGGGTTGAGTCCTCACCCCCTTGGTGGGCTCGATAAACGGGCACCCACTCAAGAAGACAAAATGGAAGAACACAAAGAAGAAGATAGAAGGGAGAGAGCTCCATAGACATGGAAGAGGAGGTAGCTCTGTCATGTTTGATCGTGGGGCCCTGGGGAGAGATGAGCCATTTGCCTGATAGTTTATAGCTGAAGAGAACAGAGAAGCTGAGCTGATAAGGCCTGGAAAGAAATGAATCCTGTGCCAGATTGATAGAGGAAGCCCTGAGAGACAAGACCTATGCCAGCCTACAGCTGAGATTGGAAGAAGCTGGGTCTTTGAAGCCTTAAGAGGAAAAAGGAAGAGATCACCCTCCTGCCATCTTGCTTCAACACGTGGCAACTGACTTGGGTGAGAAAGCAGCCTTGAATTGGAGTCTTTAGGCCTTGTAACTGTAAGCTTTTACCCCCCAAAAAATATCCTCTGTAAAAGCCAATGGATTTCTGGTATTTTGCATCAGCACCCCTTCGACTGACTAATATATATATATATTTGGATTGTACATTTTGGATAAATTTAATGTATTTTTTAAAATTGTCTGTTTTTTAAAGATAGGTAAATCACACAAAATCAGATGCTTTTTAAAATGTAGTAAATCAAGAAGGTTCCTATTATCTGATGAGACTGATGAATTTCTGAAAGACAGGAAACAGTGAGATTGGGTTGATGGGGAAACTAGCAGAAAAAGTCACAGCCCAAAGTATATGTAGAAGTTCTAGAAATGTACAGACTCTGAGTAAACAAATATGAAGAATGGAAGGGTATCCAGAGCAGTCATCAACTTCCTAGCCCTTGCTTTCGATTTTGAGCATCTGGTGTTTGTCCCCTGGATAAAGCCCAGAAAAGTGCTTTCCAAACACATTAAATAGTCTGCCCGAAGCATGTATTTTTCTTAAAGTCTATTTTCTGCCTGTCATTTAGTGTGCGTAAATTAAACCATACCATACTCTTGCTTAAGAGAATGCCTTCCCAACCTTCTCTATTATATGTTACAAGGCTGTGCAGTACCTGGCCCTTGCTTGCTTCTCAAGCCTCATTTTACCATTCATTCACTTGCTACCTTTGCTCTGACAAGTCTGGACTTTTAAAGATATTTTTCAAATATGCCATAATGTTATCTTTCAGTTTTTTGTTTGTTTGTTTTACACTTGTTCCCCTCTTGGTAAGCTCTTGTTCAGATCTTCTTAAAGCTCTTTCCTTATTACTAGTCAGCTCTCTGCTGAATACTACTACCTCAAAGATGTTTTCATCCTATTTGAAATAGTATCCCTGAAGTCATTCTGTAGTCTTCACTTTGTTTTACTTTCCATTGTACTTACCACTTTGTGAAATTATATCACCTTATTTATTTGCTTATTTCCACGCTAGAGAGTAGTCCTTGAGGCTGGGGACTTTGTTGTTCATCACTGAATCCCTAGTATCTAGACTAGTACCTGGCACACAGTAGACATGCAATAAATATATTTTTTAAACAAGTGAACGAATTTTGAGGCTAGAGAAACAAGCAGGTACAGCTTGAAGCAACAATACAGCTCTACAACAAATGAAGAAGAAAATAACAAAATGAGCAGCTAACTCTGGTATTTCTCCCAGGTTTAAAACTATAATAGATACTTTGAAAAATGAAGACTCCTGGCAGAGGAGCCCAGGAATACCCCAGAAATTTAGGTGATATGCAGAAGAGACTAGGATTCCTATCCAGTGGGCAGTTTATCTGTAGAAATTGCTTAGCTACATATTTTACCCCTCTTCCAGTCACTGGAGGAAAACTTATATACTAGAGCCTGCGACACCAATAGATAAACAAAGATTCTCATGTACTCTGAGGAAAACTGTTCAGCTGATCATAACAATTACAAATATCAACTGATAACCAATTCACTGAGGAAAATCAGCACTATGAAAGAGAAGTACAAATTTGTAATGAACACTAAAGGAAATAGAGAATAGTGTAATCTGAAGAGAATTTAAAGTTAAGCATCATTAGTAATATGGAAATTTAAAAATTAAGAAAAATATTGATATTTGAATGTGGTTAAAAGGGAAATTTTTAGGTTCTTTATGTTACTAGAATTAAAAAAACCATAGGACTGTACAACACAAACAGTGAACCCTAATGTAAACTATGGACTATAGTTAATATAATTATAATAATATTCTTTCATCAGTTACAGCAAAATACCACACTAATGCAAAGTGTTAATAAGGGGAGGGAGGTTTTGTTTTCTTTTTAAGATTTATTTATTATTTCTGTCCCCTTACTCCCAACCCCCCGCCCCGGTTGTCTGTTCTCTGTGTCTATTTGCTGCGTCGTCTTCTTTGTACGCTTTTGTTGTGTCAGCGGCTCGGGAATCTGTGTTTCTTTTTGTTGCGTCCTGTTGTGTCATTTCTCCGTGTTATGGCACCATTCCTGGGCAGGCTGCACTTTCTTTCGCACTGGGCGGCTCTCCTTATGGGGTGCGCTCCTTGCGCGTTGGGCTCCCCTATGTGGGGTACACCCCTGTGTTGCAGGGCACTCCTTATGCACATCAGCACTGCGCATGGGCCAGCTCCACACGGGTCAAGGAGGCCTAGGGTTTGAACCGTGGACCTCCCATTTGGTAGACAGATGCCCTAACCACTGGCCAAGTCCACTTCCCAGGAGTTTTGGAACTCTGTATTTTCTGCATGACTTTTCTGTAAATATACAACTTCTCTAATAAAAATTAAATAAAATATATGTATATTGAAATTTTAAAAGTTAAAAGATGGTCTGAATAACAATAACAAATTAATAAATATAAGTTATTGAGTCTAGAGGATTGTGTGAGAATGGCAGAGGAAGAAGCTGCAGGAAGGAAAACAAACTTTTGAACTGGAAAGAATGCTCTGAATCAACTAATTTGAAACTCTAGAGTTTAGTTGAAAACTTACAACTTACAGGGAGGAGCTGGATAAAGAGGCTGGTAAATTTTGGTAAATGCAGAAGGGGCAGAGAGGTTTGTGTGTGTGTGTGTGTGTGTGTGTGTGTGTGTGTGTGTGTGTGTGTGTTTTAGGAGGTACCAGGGATTGAACGTGGGACCTCGTACATGGAAAGCAAGGCATTCAACCACTGAGCTACATCTGCTCCCCAGCAGAGAGGTTTTAAAGAGGCAGTACTCCTTTTTTTTTCCTTTCCTTTTTGGGAGTAAAATTAGTTTGTAAAAGTCAGTAATTAAAGGCTCCAGCCATCAACATGAAAAAAAAAACCCAAAAAACAGCAATCACAGAGAAGGGAGAATTAGATTTCCAGAGTTACAACAACACATACTCAGAATATCAGTTCTCAACAAAACAGTACAAAGCATGCAAAGCAACAGGAAAATATGGCCTGTTCTCAAGAAGAAGAAAAAAGAATTTGAATGAAACCATCACTGAGAAGCTCATATATTGGGACCATTAGTCAAAGACTAATAGTTAATTGTTTTAAATATGTTCAGTGAGCTAAAGGAAACCATGGACAAAGAATTAAAGGAAATTAGGAAAGCATTATCTGAACAAAATAAAGAGACAGAAATTATAAAAAGGCATGAAACAAATTCTGGAGTTGAAAAGTACAGTGGTTGAAATGAAAAACACTAGAGGGGTTCAACAACACGTATGAGCAGGTAGAAGAGGAAAAGTGAGCTTGAAGACAAGGCAATTGAAATTATCCAGTGTGAGGAGCAGAAAGAAAAAAGAATGAAGAAAAATAAACAGACTGAGGGTCCTATGGGACACCAGCAGGCATACTAACATATGCATCATAGAAGTCCCAGCAAGACAAGAGAGAAAGGGTTAGAAAAAGTATTTAAAGAAATAATGACCAAAGACTTCCCAAGTCTGATAAAGGACAAATCCAAGAAGGACACAGACTCAAAGTAGGATAAACTCAACGACATATTATGAAATTGTCAAAGTTCAAAGACAGGATTTTGAAAGCAGCAAGAGAGAAGTGACTTCCTACATACAAGGGATCCTCAATAAGATTACGAATAGTGGATTTCTCATCAGTAACAATGGGGGCCAGAAGACAGATAACCTTTTTAAGATCCTTAAAAAAAACTGTTAACCAAGTGTATTAGTCAGCCAAAGGGGTGCTGATGCAAAGTACCAGAAATCTGTTGGCGTTTATAAAGGGTATTTGTTTGGGGTAGAAGCTTACAGTTACCAGGCCATAAAGCATAAGTGATTTCCCTCACCAAAGTCTGTTGCCACATGTTGGAGCAAGATGACTGCCAACATTCAGCCTTCCTCTTCTTCTTAAGACTCCGTGGTCCCAGCTTCTTCCAATGTCAGCTGAAGGCCATCAGTCTCTCCCCAGGGCTCACCGGACTCAGGCTTGGTTCTCTCAACAAGGTCAGCTGTAGGCTATCAGGTGAATGGCTCATCTCTCTTCCTGGGACCTCTGTGGTCTGTGGAGCTGTCTCTACTCTTCTGTGTTCTTTTCCTATGTCTTTACTTCCTGAGCTCCAGCTCAAAATTCCAAAGTCCCTTCTCTGTGGTGAGATTTCTCTGTGTGGTCCCACCCACCAAGGGGGCAGGGATGCAACATACTACCGACATGGCCCAATCAAAGCCTTTACCATTATTTAATCAAGGAAAAGTAAAACTTCTGAAATCCAGTATAATCTAATATGCCTGGAGAGACAGACCAGTTTACAAACATAATCCATTATCTCTTTTTGGAATTCATAACAATACCAAACATTCTATATCCATGAAAATTATCCCTCAAGAATGAAGAAATGAAGATATTTACAGATAAATAAAAGCTGAAGGAGTTCATTACCAGAAGACTGACCCTACCAAAAATGCTAAAGGGAGTCAGTCCTTCAGGCTGATATAAAAGGACACTAAACAGTAACATGAAAGCCATAAGAAGAAATAAAGAAAAGTGGTAAAGGTAACTACATAGGTGAATTTAAAATTCTTTATTATTATACTTTTGAGTTGTAACTGCTCCCCCATCCCCACCCTATATGACTTAAAAGGGAAATGTACAAAATAAAGCAATCATTAAAATCTATGTTAATGGGCATATACAGGTCAGAAAGATGTAATCAGAAACAATAACATAAAGGGGGAGGGATGGAAATGTGTAGGAGTAGAGTATTTGTATACTACTGAAACTAGGTATTAAAACTAGGTTGTTACTAATTTAAGATTTTAATTGTAATCACAAAGGTGACTACAAAGAAATAGCTAAAATAGAGAAAAGTAAACAAATGAATCAAAATGACAGAATGGAAAAAAGGCAGTTATGGAGTAATTGAGGAACAAAACTCATATAAGACATACAGAAAACAAATAGCTAAATGGCAGATGGAAACCCTTCCATATCAGTTATTAATATTACCTTATATGTAAATGAATTAAATAGTCCCATTAAAGGGAGAAATTTGCAGATTGAATAAAAAAACATGATCCATCTGAATTTTGTCTACAGGGAACTCACTTTAGATACAGCAAAACAGTTTGAAAGTAGAAGGGTGGAAAAGGATATATCATGCAAATAGTAATCAAAAGAGAGCCAAGGTGGCTCTATTATTGTCAGATAAAATAAACTTTAAGAAGCATATTAAGGGAAGTGGATTTGGCCCAATGGATAGGGCGTTCCGCCTACCAAAGGGAGGTCCAAGGTTCAAACTCAGGGCTTCCTGACCCGTGTGATGAGCTGGCCCACATGCAGTGCTGATGCGTGCAAGGAGTGCCATGCCACATGGGTGTCCGCTGCATAGGGAAGCCCCATGCGTAAGGAATGTGCCCTGTAAGGAGAACCACCCAGTGCAAAAATAGTGCAGGCTGCCCAAGAATGGCACCGCACACATGGAGAGCTGATGCAGCAAGATGACACAACAAAATGAGATTCAGATTCCGGGTGCTGCTGACAAGAATACAAGTGGACACAGAAGATCACACAGTGAATGGACACAGAAAGCAGACAACTGATGGGCGGAGGGGAAGAAAGGGAAATAAATAAAAAACAAATCTTTGGGGGAAAAAAAAGAAGTACATTAAATATTATCCAACAAGATGTAGCAATGATAAACATACACTCTCCTAATAATAGAGCCTCAAAATATAGGAAGCAAATATTGACAGAATCAAAAGGAGAAATAGATAGTTCTACAATAATAATTGGAGGCTTCAGTGTACCACTTTCAATAATTGAAGAGAAGGAAGAGGATGTGGCTTAAGTGATAGGGCTTCTGCCTACTATATGGGAGGACCCAGGTTCGATCCCTAGGGCCTCCTGGTGAAAAAGAAGAGAAGGCATGCCTGTGCAGTGAACCAGTGCCTGCATGGTGAGTCAAGTGCTCACATGGTAAGCCAGTGCCCACGTGGTGAGCTGAGTGCCCGCACAGCAACCTTCTTTGCTGCCAATGGAAAAGCCAGTCCTCAGATTCATGGGGAATTGCAAGGGGTCTTAAATAGCCAAAAACATCTTGAAAAAACAAAGTTGGAGAACTCACACTTCCTTATTTCAAAACAAAGGTACAGTAATTCAAACAGTATGGTTTAGGCAAAGGGATAGATATATATAGGTCAATGGAATAGAAATGAGAGCCCAGAAGAAGACCAATACATCTAAGGCCAGTTGATTTTTGATGAGGGTGCCAAGTATACTCAATGGGGAAGGGTAGTCTATTCAATGTTGTCCTGGAATAACTGGACATGTACTTGCAAAAGAATGAATGTGATCCTTTATCTCTCACCATGTACAAAAACAAGCTCAAAATGGATCAAAGACCTACATATAAGAACTAGATCTAGAAAACTCTTAGAAGAAAACTGGGGAGATATCTTCAGGACCTTGTTAGGCAGTGGAGCCTTAGATTTATACAAAAAGCAAGTATAACAAAGGAAGAATAATTAAGTTGGGTTAAATCAAATTAAAAGCTTTCAAACATCAAAGGCCGTTTTCAGGAAAGTGAAAAGAATGGGAGAAGGTATTTGGAAATTATATATCTGATAAGTATTTAATATACAGACTATATAAAGAATTACAACTCAACAGCAAAAATATAAACCTTATTAAAACATGGGCAAAGAATTTAAATAAACATTTCTTTAAATAAGTAATATAATGGCCAGTAATAATTAGTCATTAAAGAAATGGAAATTAACTACAGTGAGAGACCACGTCACACCCACAAGGGTCATTATTATTTAAAAATATGGATAGGGGAGCAGATTTGGCCCAATGGATAAGGGCATCCGCCTACCACATGGGAGGTCCATGGTTCAAATCCAGGGCCTCCTGACCCATGTGGAGCTGGCCCACATGGAGTGCTGATGCGTGCAAGGAGTGCCGTGCCACGCAGGAGTGTCCCCCTTATAGGGGAGCCCCATGCGCAAGGAGTGTGCCCCATAAGGAGAGCTGCCCAGCGTGAAAAAAGTGCAGCCTGCCCAGGAATGGCGCCACACACGCGGAGAGCCGATGCAGCAAGATGACGCAACTAAACAAGACATAGTACCAGGTGCCACTGACAAGAATACAAGCAGACAGAACAACACGCAGCAAATGGACACAGAGAGCAGACAAAGGGGGGCGGGGCGGGGCGGGGAAGGGGAGAGAAAAAAATATATGGATAATAACAACTGTTAACAAGGATATAGAGAAACAGTAACCTTTGTACATTGTTGGTAGGAATATAAAATGGTGCAACTGCTGTCAAAAACAGCAGTGTTTTCTGGTGTTTCCTCAGAAAATGAAACATAGAATTACCATATGCCCTAACAATTCCACTTGAAGATATATATCCCCAAAAGAATTGAAAACAGGGACTTGAATAGATATTTGTGCGCCAGTGTTCATAGCAGGAAAAGATGGATGCAACCCAAGTGTCCAAAAACAGATAAAATATGGTATATATGCACAATAGAATATTATTCAGCTATAAAAGGAAATGAAGTGTTGTTACAGGATGTGAGGGTGCTCTGGCTGCTACATCTGTCACCCCATTGATCGCCAGGATTGATTCAGCTGATCTGGCTGGCTAGGCGGGTGTCCCCATCCTCCCTCACCGCTCCATGTGCGTCCCTCCCATAGCTGCACGCTCAGTCGAAGAGGACAACTTTCCCCGCTAGAGGAGAACCATTCTTTGGTCAAGGGTATACGAGTAGCTGCGCTCCCTTGCTAGAACCTCCAAACAAGCTCTCAAATGTTGTTAACATGCTAAAAGCATGAATGAACCTGGAAGACATCATGTTGATGAAATAAGCAAGACACAAAAGGAGAAATATTGTGTAATTTCTCTTATATGAAATAATAAGTAAATTCATAGAGACAGAAATCAGAGTAGTGGTTACCAAGGTTTAGGGGGAGGTGGAAATAAGGGTGTTATTACTAAAGGAGCATGAGTTTTGTTTTAGTATGATGAATATAGTCTGGAAATAGTGAAAATTGCACATTTTCAGCGTACTCAGTGTCGCAGAATTGTACACTTAAAATGGTTAAAATGACTTTTGTTATGTATATTTTACCACAGCTTAAAGCTGAAGGAGTCTGTCAGAATTCACTTTGGAGGATATCAGCAAAATGACAGAGTAAGGACCTCTAAATATTCTCTTCTTCATAAGAGTTATGGAACCCTGGGAAAAGTTGTCAGAATCAATTTTTCAGAACTCTGGAAAATAATCAAAGGCTGCAGCAATCCAAGAGTGTTTGTTTGAGAAAAATGACTGAATTCTGGTAACAACAGTAAACTTTGTGGTGTTTAACTTGCCCTAGTTCTTGAAAACCAATAGCCTCTAATCATGGTGAAAAACAGCAGCCTGGAAGCCACTGGAGGGGTCAGAAGGTGGTTGGAGCTCTTTCAAAGCCCCATTCCCAGGGAATTATAATCTGGTCCCTCTGATGGTTCTCTGGAAGCCTTTGCTTGCAAGGCTGTCTTTATTTGATCTCAGAGCTCACCCAGTGCAGTCTCCTTACCTTCTTCTCCAGCCCAAGGATGACTGTCATAAAAAATTAAGAGGCAGTTGTTGAATAGCTCAGCTGTCCGAGGCAGTGAGTAACAGTTGGGTCAAACAACAGGCTAGCCAAAAAGCTTAAAAGGAGAAGCTGGGGAATGAGATGTCCACAAAGGGATTTGAAAAGCTCTGATATTCCTGAGACTCTAGAAGGCCACATGTATGCGTGGGGCTGTGCGTGTGCTCAGGAAAGACGTGAGAATCCCCTAAGATCTTATCTGTGGTTAATCTTGAGGTTCTATACAAGTAGGAAGTGAAGACTAGACAGAGTTATAAATTGCCTGGCTGAGTGTTAAAGGTGTGGCCCAACACACAAAGCCTTTCAGCATAGGTTGGGAGATTTATTGGTTCCAGGCATCTAAGGAAATCTGTCAGGGGCTGGCTGCTAAGCTAGTCAAGCAGAGACATCAGTGGCTACACAAAAAAAGATTACATACTTTACAGAATTAGTTCAGATGAGTCGCTAACACTAAACAAACAGTAGCAACAACACTTTCTGGAACAAACCCTGGATGGAGGCAGAATCTGATTTCCAGAGTTACATTTTATTATTTAAAATTCTAGTTTTCACCAACAAAATACCGTGAGACATGTCAAGAAACAAAGTATAGCACATAAACAGGAACTGTCATTGGACTCATTAAACAAAGACCTTAAATCAACTATTTTAAGTATGTTCAAAGGACTAAAGGAAACCATGTTTAAAGAACCAAAGGGAAGTATGAACAATGTCTCACCAAATAAGGAATATCAATTAAGAGACAAATTAAACATGAACAGAATAGGAATTCTGGAGTTGAAAAATATAATAACAGAAATGGAAAATTGGCTATGTGTACTCAACACAGATTTAAGCAAGCAGAAGAAAAAAATCAGCAAATTTTGTGATTGATAGATTGAAATTATTGAGTCTGAAAAAGGAATAAAGAAGAAAACTGCCTCAGAGAGCTGTGTATATACCACACACACATAATTAGAGTACCAGAAGGAGAGGAGAGAGAGAAAGGGTTAGGAAGACTATTTGAGGAAATAATAGCCAAAAATTCCTAAATTTAATGAAATACATTAATCTACGCATCCAGGAAGCTCAGTGAACTCCAAGTAGGAGAAAGTAAAGAGATCTACAGCTAGACTAATTATAATCAAATTATTGAAAGATAAAGGCAAAGAGAAACTTGAAAACAGCAAGAGACCACACATACAAGGGATTCTCAATAAATTAAGTTTATTTCTCAGAAACCACAGAAGTCCAAAGACTGTGATGACATACTCAAAGTACTGAAGGAAAATTCAATTCAAAAGGGCAAAATTAGAGAGTTTGAGAGAAAAGCTAAGAGGCTTGGAAGAAGCTTTCACATCTGTTTCATAAGCCCTAGAAGGCAAGAAAACAAAAGAGGAAAGTGTAATTTTTCTGTTGTTTATTTGATTTTCAGTGCTTAAGAAAAATGTCTTAAGATTCCAAGAGCCCAGTGAGTGCCAAACAGACTTAATTCTGCTGTAATCATAGAACACCAGAGATAAATAAAGGTTAAATCTTACAAGCTTCCAGAAAAATAAAAACAGGTTACCTATAAAGGAATGACAATCGGATTAGCATCCAACTTTATAATGGTAACACTGGGTACTAGATGATATATTCTGAACATTCTGAGGAAAAATCATTTTTAAACCTAACCAAGTTTACTCTCAAGTATGGGAGGTGGGTGAGGGAGACATTTTCTGATATAGAAGACCTAGAAACTGTACAGTCAGATTTTTTCTGAAAATAAAAAATTGAATTCAAGAGAATGAGGCTTATTTCCTCACATTCTTTCAGGTCTCTGTTTTAAGTGTCACCATATCAAAGAAGAGTTGCTTATCTAACTCTATCTATGATAGTCTTTCCTTCTCCCTTCCCCATCTCTTCCCATTTCCTTGTCTTATTTTATTTTTCTTACCATGCTTGAAAAGTAGATATTTACTTAATTTTCTCTCTTAATTTGAAAATAAACTCATTGAAAGCAGAATTTAATTTTTTTTTGTTTAGTGCTTGATATGCAGTCCCTGAAACAGTGCCTGGTACATAAAGGTGCTTAAATATTTCTTGAAATAAAGAGTAAATGAATGACTTAGATATCAGTCCTTTATCTACTTTGTCATCTAAAACTTTGTTGTCTTTTATCTCCTGAAAACAATAGTTTTTTCTTTGTTGCTGTGTATTATAGCTTCCTTATTTCTTAACTATTTTCATGAAGTGGGTCTCAGGAGAGAAGATATAAATGTGTATGCTCCATCAGCTCACTTGAACCAGAATGTTCTTATTTCTGATTTTGATTAACAGGAAGTTCATTGCTGTACACTGATTTGGATGAAGTTTGGGAGATTATATGTTAGAATTCAGCTTTCTAAAGAAGAGGATGAAATAAGTACATGTATAAATATGTGTAAAACCCTATGCAAATAAACTTGAAAATCTGGATGATTAGAAAAATGTCACTAAATTTGGCCCCAGAAGAAAGAGATACAGTAACCAATTTATAAGATACTACTTGATTGTATTTATTGTAAGAATTTTTTTTCACATCTTTCCCAGAATGCTTTGTATGTCATGTAGTTTTCTTTTGGTTGGATGAGTTTAATTTGTGTATGGTCCTTTTTAAATTGCTTTCAGAGGAAATTCCAAAGTTTGGAACTGCTGGCTTTTGTAGTTTAGGTCGCCTCATTTTAGACCAAAGAGTACCTTTGGAAAATTGTTTGAATTTAGAGTCCTTATCAAGAAAATCAGTATGTTTGTCCCTAAATTTTACCCTTCTCATTTACTCTGCTCAAAGTTAACATTAATAGCTCTTTTGTTTATTTTGTTATTTGTTTGTACATTAATAGCTTTTATTGGCTAAATTAACTAAGCCTTTATATTTTCATTCTGTTTGATGTGTACATTTCATTATTTAGTTAAATGGCATTTTCAACACCAACATGAATTTCCAACAGACAGTAGTCAAGACATACTAAGTAATTATAATTTCTTTTAGCATATGTCTTTACTCCCTGGCATATTTCCACCCTTCAGTGTTTTTCTTCTGGCTTGAGTTATTCTCTAGATGTCTCATGTTTAGAATGAATTTTAGGACTCTATTCAAGATATTCAAAAAAAGAAAGACCCCTATAGAAACACATGCCCCTTCCCCATGTTTTCTAACTTTGCTCAGTTAGAAAAATCACATTTTTTGATGACAAAAATTTTTGATTATCCAGTACCATCCTATGTATTTATCAGTGCTCTTGATACAGTGTTTAACATATGTTATAAATTTTAAAATAAAAAAAATATATAATTAATTTCTATTATATTAGATTATTTATAAGTGTTTGTTGCTATACTGTCTGTATTAGTCAGCCAAAGGGGTGCTGATGCAAAGTACCAGAAGTCTGTTGGCATTTATAAAGGGTATTTATTTGGGGTAGAAGCTTACAGTCACAAGGCCATAAAGTATAAGTTACTTCCCTCACCAAAATCTGTTGCCACATGTTGGAGCAAGATGGCAGCTGGTCTTTGCAAGGGTTCAGCCTTCCTCTTCCTCCTAAATGTCTCTCTCCCCAGGGTTTGTTTCTTTCCAGGCTCAGCTGCCCTAGTCTCTCCACAAGGTCAGCTGTAGACTATCAGGCTCTCTCTCTTCCCGGGGCCTCTGCCATGTCTATGGGGTGTCTCTATGGAGCTGTCTTTATTCCTCTATTCTTCTATGTGTTTACTTCCTGGGGCTCCAGCATCAAAACTCCACTGTCTCTTCTGCCTGTCATTTTCTCTGTGAGCCCCTGCCCCTTGACTCAATGTCCTACTGACGTGGCCCAATCAAAGCCTTAATCATAATTTAATCCAGAAAATTGGAACCTTTGAAATAATACAATCTGATATGCCCAGAGGAATAGAACAGTTTACAGACACAATCCAGTTGCTATTTTTGGAATTCATAAATAATACCGGAGTGCTACACTATTTATCTCTTAAAATTGCTTATATTAAATCTAACCTAGCCTTGCAGTCCCTTTTGAAATTTGTAATTTCTTTCAATCTATTTTTCTATTTATTTCACCATTTTACAATAAAGGTCATTTTTTTTTTAAACCAAAGAGTAACATGTTTATTTCTTTTTTTTCTTTTTTAAGATTTATTTTTATTTATTTAATTCCCCTTCCCTCCCCCGGTTGTCTGTTTTCTGTGTCTTTTTGCTGCGTCTTGTTTCTTTGTCCGCTTCTGTTGTCGTCAGCGGCACGGGAAGTGTGGGCGGCGCCATTCCTCGGCAGGCTGCTCCCTCCTTCGCGCTGGGCGGCTCTCCTTATGGGTGCACTCCTTCCGCGTGGGGCTCCCCTACGCGGGGGACACCCCTGTGTGGCACGGCACTCCTTGCGCGCATCAGCGCTGCGCATGGGCCAGCTCCACACGAGTCAAGGAGGCCCGGGGTTTGAACCGCGGGCCTCCCATGTGGTAGACGGACGCCCTAACCACTGGGCCAAAGTCCGTTTCCCTGTTTATTTCTTAAAAGTACTTTTTTTGGCAGTTGTCACATAAAATGTCCTAATGTGAAAAAAAAAATCCATTTTAAAAAAAGCATGGAAAAAGACCCAAAATGTTAAGATTTTATTTACAAAGCTTTTTTTGTTGTACAGGAAATAAAAATGCTGTTACAACCTTGGTGTAGCTAGGAATGGGTGGTTAGGAATCACTATCACAGCTAGCCTTGTCTTACATGGAAAAAAAAAGCCATTGATTATACACTTTGGATAGATCATATGGTATGTGAATATATCTCAATAAAACTGCTTAATAAACAATTAAATAATTGTATAAGAATAGCCAGAAATAGCAGCTATCTATAGCAGGGGAAACAGATTGAGAGGGGAGGAATTTTCTTGTTTGTCTGTTTTCTGTGTTTTGTTTATTATTATTATTATTGAAGTAATGAAAAAATTTTAATAATGATTAAAGTGATGAATGCACAACTACGTGATTATACCAAATACTGTTGATTGTACACTTTGGATAAATTGTATGCTTTTTAAATATCAATAAAATTGATTTGTTTAAAAAAATAGGGTGAGTTGGGAGGAAAATACACCAAATATAAGATATGGACTACAGTTAATAATAATATTTTGATGATGCTCTTGCATAGTTTGTAACAAATGTATCACAGCAATGCTAGGTGTTGGTGGAGGGGAAATATTTGGATCCCTTTATGATGTTACACCTGTTTATTTTGAAAGTTCACAAATTTTACCATATACTTATTTTTATGTATGTTCATGTATGAATGATAAACTTGAATAAAAAATAAGTGTTTGGTAAATGATTTTGTGGAAAAACACGCTTTTCTCTAGAGAACACAAAATGGCTATGAGAGAAATACAAAATAATGAACTTCAATCAAAATAGAAAAATAGGAACTTTAATCTTGAGGCATAAGGAAGGAGGACTTGTGAATCTTTCAGGTGTTCCTCTGTCAGTAAATGTTTTTTCTAAGCAAAACACATAAAAAAGTAGAGATATGGTGATTATATGTTATTTTAAATGCTATCTTACAAACACTAGTACTTGAAATTGTTCTCGTGGAGTTGGAAAGATCAGTATGGCATCTCAAGATCCATGAAGCACTTGGGACTGCCAGTGCTATTATGTTACTGGGGATTTCTTCCACTATGTAAGTTTAAGGTTTGAGCCAGAGTAAAAGCAAGAGAATGCTAATTTTGGAGTATGTGACTGTTGTATTCAAGAGGCAAACTTTCCAATTAGCTGGAAAGTTTTTGAGTGTTTTATGGTTCCCCCCCCACTCCACCCCCCTTTTTTCAGGAGGTACCGGTCATAGAATCTGGGACCTCATACATGGGAAACAGGTGCTCAACCACTGAGCTACGTCTGCTCTGCAATGAGAGTTGGTTTTTTCATTTGTTTTTAGGAGGTACCAGGGATAGAGCCTGGGGCCTCATATATGGGAAGCAGGCTGTCAACTATTTAAGCTATATCCACTCCCCTCCTATTTTTTTTTTTTAATATTTGGCAGTAGTTTGTTATCTTATTTACATGTTATTTTCCACCTTTGTTCTGTTTCTGTATTTCATTCAGTGGCCAGGAGGTGGCCAACAAATTCAAACAGAGAGGTAATAGCAGAAAACAAACAGAATAAACTTCCATGTTTTGTAGTTATTTTCTGTTGATTCTGTAACAAATTACTACAAATTTGGTGGTTTTTAAAACACAGAAATTTATTCCCTCATAGTTCTGGATGTCTTAATTCTGAAATCAAGATGTTGACAGGGCCACACTTTCTTTGGAGAATCTCTAGGGGAGAATCCGTTTGTTGCTTCTTGCCTCTTTTGGTTGGCATTCCTTAGCTGTATTATTACAATCTGCCTCCCCTTCTTCACATTACCTTCTCTGTATGTGTGTTAAAACTCCCTCTGCTTTTCTCTTATATGAACACTTGTGGTGGCATTCAGGGCCCACCTGGATAATCCAGGATAATTTCCTCATGTCAAAATCCTTAATTGCATCTACAAAGAATCTTTTTTCCAAATAAGTTAACATTCATAACTTTCAGGGATTAAGATGTGAACATATCTTTGGTGCTATTGTCAACCTACCACACTATTGTTCTCCTGGTGCTTGAGATTTGTAATTAGCATAGATTTTCTTAACTAGGAGCTGATAATACTTGTGAAGTAAAGAAGAGGGGATTAAGAAAAATATTATACTCTTCAATATAGTATAGTGATGAGAATGTCTGACCTGGGTTGGAATACCTGCTCTGTGCGTAGCTCTGCAGCTCTCAAACTGTGTATCCATGAACAAATGATTTAACCTTTGTGATTAGTTTTCTTATTTGTAAAATATATGGATAGTCCCCTGAAGTCCTTTTCAGTTACATCCAAATTCTGTGAAATTAAGGAAAGAGAGGGCTCTGTATAGACTGAGAAAAAAGATGCTGTCAAAGGCAAATAGGTTCTTTTTAGTGAGAATCTTCCAAATTATGCTGTGATCACTTTAGTTATAGAATGACGCCTACTAGGAAGTCTCCATAGTTTTGCTAAGAGTTCTCCTGAAGTGTTGGGTTTTGTGTTGTCCGTAAGTGGGAAGTTAAATGTACAACTAATGTCTAAGCAAGAGAAAAGCATGCCAGTGAGGGGAGTATCAGGCAAAAGTAGGCTGTGGAAGCATATAAGAAATGTTCTTCTCCCAAAGCAGTTTTATTACTTGAAGCCTCAAGTTTCGTACTAATCAGTTACTTGCAAATTTACAGCTTTTCATTGTTTCCTTTTATTTCTGGATTAAGGAGAACATGTTGAAAGATAATTGACCGTTTAAACTATTAAACGTTGACTATCAAATCACAAAGAAAGATACCCACTAAATGATATTTGAGAGGCACTGTGGAACCTGGATTTAGAGCCTAAAGAAGTGGCAGACTTGGCCCAGTGGTTAGGGCGTCCGCCTACCACATGGGAGGTCCGCGGTTCAAAAGTCAGGCCTCCTTGACCCGTGTGGAGCTGGCCCATACGCAGCGCTGATGCGCGCAAGGAATGCCCTGCCATGCAGGGGTGCCCCCACGTAGGGGAGCCCCACGCGCAAGGAGTGCGCCCCATAAGGAGACCTGCCCAGCGCGAAAGAAAGTGCAGCCTGCCCAGGAATGGTGCCGCCCACACGGAGAGCTGACACAAGATGACGCAACAAAAAGAAACAGAGATTCCCGTGCTGCTGACAACAACAGAGCCTAAAGATCTGCGTTTGAGTCCCAACATCTCTCCTTACCTTATCATGTGACTGCACTAGTAACTTTACTTTCCTGCATCTCTGTTTAGACTTCTACAAAGTAGAAATTACTATCTTCACTGGGATTGTGTCAGTGTTTTGTAAATATAATTAAGATATTTTTTCAGAACCTCACTATTAGAGTTTCTTAGACATTTTCAATATGAGACAAAGACAGGGAAAGGAGTCAACTTCTAAGTTAACACATTTAAGTATAACCTTAATATTGGGAGTTCTTTATTCTTTAGAGAGGTACAGTAGACACTCTTGTAAAGATTGTTGGAAGGGATTGGTAGCTCTTTGCAGACTGCTGCAATCAGCTCCCAATAGGTTGGCTAGAAGGGAAGGCAGCGCAGACCTTTACGAAATAATGGGACAGAGAGACACACAAGAGAGGAGATAAAGCTGGGACCAGGGGACTCACAGCTTCTGGAACTGAGAGCCTCGACCCTAGTTTCCATCTTATATTTGGAAACTACCAAGCCGCTGTTTGCTGTTTGAACTGCAACATCATTTACAACAACAGGGAACAACTGCAACATCTATAATAAGGCAACATCTACAATAGAACAGGTGAAACTCTTTTTCCCACATTTCCCTCTTTTTGTTTTTGCTATGTGTACACAAATGACATTTCACTGATTAACAAAGCTTCCTGCATGATATTTTCACTTTTAGGATTGAACGATACTCATTAAATGTTTTCTGAATACATTCAATAAGGTACATTTATGTATCACAGTTCATCAAATCACTTAATTACACAGTATGTTTCATTATTAAAGTTCTGATTAGTATTCAAACACTTTGTACATAATGCATAACTACAGCAACAAACAATAAGACTTCCAACTACCAGACATTTAATGAATAGACTTTCATTTCTCATGGGCTTAATATATTCCCAGCCAACAAGGCTGTATAGGCCAGTACTCGATCAAAAACAATTTTATTTTCTCCAGTTTGTATAGTGCTCTTAGCATCTTCACTGGATCTGGGGCCACAATATCCACCTTCTCCCTCTTATTTTTTATTTTTTAATGCAGCCTGCTGGAGGTCCTCCTACTCCCATGAAGGACCTTTCCTAATTAACACATCTCAGTAAGGGATAAAAGATTTTTAGTATTCCAACAATGAGAAAACACTGTACTTTATCAATTACAGCAGAGAGTATAGTTTTGTCTTACCCAACCAAACAACATTTCAGGGACCTTACAGCTTTTCCCAATTGTTTGCCTATTCCAGGCCCTTAAAATACAATTGTCTCTGATGTTTCTTAGTAGGGTCACTGCCACGGGTTTCTTCATGGCCATCAGGCCAGGGCAGAAAGCCTTGAAGAACTGCAAAAGTCCATTGCTGACTGTTTCACACAGTTTTTGCACTTTTTGTATTCATTCAGGCTTGTTTTACTTTTACAAAACACATCTCACTGAATGCTACTACAATACTTTTAGAACTTGCTGTATGCATACTAGTTCTATTCCACATATCTCCATATTAACCGTTTTATTTTAGGACAAAATACACCTTATAACATTTCAGTTCATTCATTCCCACAAACTTTTTACCTTTTTCAATATTTGCTTGACTTTTACATCTTTCATTTTATCCTTCCTTTCTTTTTTTCTTTCTCTTTTTCTATTTCTCTTCCTTCCTTCATCTCTTTCTCTTCCCTCCTTCCTTCTCTTTCTCTTTTTCTTCCTTCCATCTCTTTTTCTTCCTTCCTTCTCTTTTCTTTTTTCTTTCTCTTCCTTTATCTCTTTTCCTTCTTTCTCTTTTTCCTTCCTTTTTCTTTTTCTTCCTTTCTTTTTTCCTTTCTTTTTCCTTTTTTCCTTTTTTCTTTTTTCTTTCTTTCCTTTTTTCTTTTTTGAACAATCACACAGACACAATTACAACACACACACTGACATTGAACAAACACAAAAGCAGTTCCAAATCTATTAATCTAGAATTTCTTCATTGCTTCCTTTTATAATCCAACATTTCTTTTCCCGTTTTCCTCCTCTCACTTTCTTTTTTTTGTAAAGATTTATTTATTTTTATTTATTTCTCTCCCCTTCCCTCCCGCCCCAGTTGTCTGTTCTCTGTGTCTATTTGCTGCGTCGTCTTCTTTGTCTGTTTCTGTTGTTGTCAGCAGCACGGGAATCTGTGTTTCTTTTTGTCGAGTCATCTTATGTCAGCTCTCCGTGTGGGCAGTGCCATTCTTAGGCAGGCTGCACTTTCTTTTGCGCTGGGCAGGTCTCCTTATGGGGCGCACTCCTTGCACGTGGGGCTCCCCTATGCAGGGGACACCCCTGCATGGCATGGCACTCCTTGAGCATATCAGCACTGCACATCGCCCAGCTCTACACAGGTCAAGGAGGCCCAGGGTTTGAACCACGGACCTCCCATGTGGTAGACAGATGCCCTAACCACTGGGCCAAGTCTGCTTTCCATCACTTTCTTTCTTAATCTCTTTCTGTCCCCAAGCCATACTTGCTTTATGATGCCATGCTTGAACAAGTTCTGTAATTTAGATACTTTGATGTAAAGCCATTCTAGTCTTTGGAATGAGACCCAGCTTTGCAGTTCCCAGTGTCTGTCTCTCCATCTGCATGACCAAAGGTTCTGAGTTCCATAGGAACTTTTGTTGTCTCTTGGCATTCATGGTATGGCTTTATCGGATGAGCTGGTACCCACACAGGATGTTCTCTGTCTCCTGGGGAAATATGAGCAAACCCTTGAGGACTTTGAAGGCTTTCCAAACCATTCGGGCTCTGCGCCGTTACACCAACTTTAGTTTTGCTCAAGGTGATCCTTCTTCCCTTCAGGTCCCTGGTCGGACACCAGTTGTTGTGAGCCTTCTTCTCTTGTGCCCCATGTTGGGCGCCAGTTGCTGTGAACCAGCTCAGCGATAGGTTGGCTCGAAGGGAAGGTGATGCAGAACTTACAGAAATAAGGGACAGAGAGAAAGACATGAGAGGAGATAAAAGATGGGACCAGGGGACTCAAAGCTTCTGGAACTGAGAGCCTGGACCCTAGTTCCCACCTCCTATTTATTGGAAACTACCAAGTAGCTGTTTGCTATTTGAACTGCAACATCATTTACAATAACAGAATAACTGCAACATCTATAATAAGGCAACATTATAATAGAACAGGTGAAACTCTTTCCCACAGCAGACATTGAACTATTTTCCTTCTCCCACTCGTTTAAAAAAAAAAAGAAAAGTATAGCATAGTAGTTAAGGTACGGAGACCTAGATTCAGTTGCTGGTACTGTCAGTTGTTTTAGCTTTGACCTTTGAATTATTCAGTCTTTAAACTTCACAATTTTTCACCTATAAAATTAAGGGGATAATGTGTTACAATGTTTTGAGCATAAAGTGTTTTTTTTTTTAATAACCGTATTTGAAAACTATTTATGCTTTAAATTTTTTCAAATCCTTGCTCTTGTAAATCATTAGATTTAGTGTCCTGATAATTTGAGGATAACTTCAGATACTCAGTTCTTCATTCATAGTGAAATATTCACTTCATTTTCATTAAAGTGATTTTATATGTGGGTGTATATTTCATTTGAAGACTCCAGAATTTATCAACTATTTGATAAAAGTCAGGTAGCCTAAATTCATACTTAAATAGAATTAATCGAGATTACTCAAAATGGATCACTGTGGCTGGACTTGTGAATTGTGTTAAATTGTCTTGGGATAAGTACTAAAAATATTTGGATTTTATTTTTCTGTCAGTTTATTGTTGTTGGTTTTTTTTTAAGATACTTAGATTACACAAAAAATTATCACAAAAAAATATATGGGATTCCCATATGTCCCACTCCTTATACCTCCCACAATTTCTGTCAGTTTCCTTTTGTGTCAGAGGATGGACTAGAAGAAACAAGTCCAAATGATAAAATGATTTTAAATTTACTTATAATGCTTGGCCAGAAGCTTTTGCAAAATAGGCTCTGTATGCAAGTAGTTAATGCTTCTTCAGTGCTTTTTTGAATATGTTTTAATCATGCTTATTACTAACTGGGATGCTTTTAGTTTTAGGCTACCATGAACTGAAAATTAACTTATTAGAAAGAAAAGACAATCTGATAGACTCTATTAGAGATGATAGTTGTGTGTTTGGAACAAAGGATTCTGTCTCCTCTTCCTCCCCCTCATCCCCCTCTCTCCCTCCTCATTTTTTAAACTTAAAACCTTTTAAGGGGGAGAATCTAAGGGCTCCTTCTTATCTGTAAGTAGCACCTGTGTTCAGTTGTATAGGTGTGATATTAAAATTGAAGGGTTTCATTCCTTATCTTTGAAGGGAACTATTTAATACAGACTTGAAAATGATGTTCCTTAACCCAGTTAACAAAACTTGTAAAGAATTAAAGTTGTGACATAGGCATCCTTGGTGAGAAATAGAAAAAGTAAAGATTTGAATCTTTTGTGCCTCTAAACATTAATGGTTCTTAATGAACTGAATTTATGTAAGTAAATATTAAAAGGAATCAAGAATCTGGAAATTATACTTGCTTGAACAAATTCACTTATTGAATGCCTGCTATGTACTATAAATACTAGAAGAATAAGGAGATCTCTGCCATTGTGGAACTTAGGGTCAAGACAACAAGAGGAAATTAAAAGTTTTAGCAGAATTGTTACTTGCCAGATTTGCAGACCACAGACATCAGTCAAAGGAGTAGTTTTGAAGAACTCTTAATTATTGAAGCAAGGCACTCTTTCACTAATAACTTAGAACTAGACAGAAAATTAATAAATAGTATGAAAAAAAGAATCTAATTTTAGGATTTTTGAGGAGATCCTTAAAATGGCAATCAATATATTGAATAAGATCTCTTAAGTTTATAAGTACAATATTTTTAACCTCAAGAACATATCGTTATGCCATGAGGCCAAAGCACTGTACCATAGAATAGTTAGAGATTTAAAGAAGGAAAAGGAATAAGTAGCCTACGGTAATATAAGGTATGTAATTTTTAAAGGGAGAATTCTACATCAAGGGGTCAGGGAAGCATCAGACACATGTGGCAATGCCTTCTCTTCTTTGGTCATAGTTTTCTCAACCCTAAATAAGGATTAGCTGTAGCAATTTGTAATACTCTATATTACTTGTAGCATCTTATGTGTTATGTATTTTCTTGCATTACTAGAGATACTAATTTTTGTCCAGAAGAGTGATGTAGGGGATAAAGGAGGATCACCACAATTTAAACTACTTTTTCCTCAAAGTTGTTAACATTTTTCCCTGAGGAAAAAGTTTGGGGAAAAAATACAGGGTTAATGTCCAATTTTAGCTTAATGTCTTAAAGAACATATTATAAAAACATTTTTTAAATAATGTACTTAAACATTTTGCTATAAAAATGTTAAAATACCCAAAAGTCCCTTTTTATCTGCTTTTGATCCTTAATCACAGGATATTTATGTTTTTCTAATAAGCTTAGTTAATGTAAAAACAGATTTTTCACATTTTCAATAATCTTGTATTGAAATATGTTACAGTTTTCATTGTAATATGCAATGTTCAGTTATAGTTTTATAGCTTAGTCAAACCATTCTCCACATGTTGGTTGCTTCTAATACTTAATTTCTGTCAATAACAAATTTGTGCTATGTTTTTTTAAAAAATACAGTTAGCTTTTTCACCCTTTAATTCTTGTGATATATTACCCCAGAAAAGTTATTCAGTTTAGGCCATGGTCAGTTTTATAACCTTTTTTATATTTTATCTGGAGAAGAGTCTGAAGATACGTATGATTTTACAGCTCTGCCCAAATGTGTCTAATCTCGGGTAGCCCATGTAACTTTTAAGTTTTGTTGATCAGATTTATTTTTGTAATTTAATAGGTATGAAATGGTATCTCAAAAATAATAAAATTTATATTTTTCATTTAGTGAGACAACCTTTTTCTCCAAGTACTCATTTGATCTCTGTGGTAACTTAAACTGCTTGTTTGTATCCTTTGACAGGTGTATCTTTTAGTCATTGCTTGGTGCACAGTAGATCAGTAAATATTAAATTGGTTGGGTTTATATTGTAGACATTAAGCTTTATCCATGATAATTATTGCAGACATTGCCTCTGTTTCTTAACATGCTTTTAATCTTAGATTTTTTGTTTTTCATTGCATAGTTTTTTACATAATTGGATCTGTTTCTTTGTTGCATATGCTTTCTGCAGTTTATAAATTTCTCTCTTTTCAGTGAGTGACATAAATATACTATTCTGTTTTCTCTAGAATTATTTGAATGCTTAGCTCTTCATATATTTAGAATAAACCATATGTATGGTGTGGCTATGTTTTTCTCTACAAAGATATTCAGTTTTTTCTGAAAATATTTTTCAAATACAGATTTTCTCCACTGATTTCATATTTTAAAAACTTTAAATTTCATCATTTTTTTTGCCGTTTCTAGTCTCTTTAAGGAATGTAGTTACACTTCATCCTGCAACAGTATTGCCATATTCTCAGGCAAATTGTTTAAATCTCTGAATCCCAGTTGCCCAGCCTGTAATATGAGGATGATAAATGTTATTTCTCTTACCTTTACCACTATAATTGATTATAAAGACTGATGTAGGGCAGGTCTTTCTTAATTGCCTCTATTACTCTCCTCTCCTCCGAAATATACATTCTTATTTTTGCCTGATTTTCAATAAGAAATTTGTAGATGTTGGAATAAACCTTTAATTATTTTATTTTAAAACTAATGTCTTTATTTTATAGATTGTGAAGTCCAAATTCCTGTTTAATATCATCCCCACCAACATTTACTGCTAGTAGGTACTATCAACAAGAGTCCACAAAAATATTTTCTTATATTTTGAAATCATTTTTTCTGACTTGGCCTTAGAAAGCCTTCTATTTTATAAATTAGAATTTATTTTGAACAGGTTTTGTGTTAGACTTTATGTTTTGTGCTTTAGGTGTTAGGATACTTGTTTGTAAATTCATTGGTAAATGCTCTTTAGAACAGACTAGTTATTTATGTATAACGGTACTTGAAGCTCTCGTCTTAAAGTCATTAGAAAAGGGCATTTTGCTTTTTATTTTCATTCTTCAAGGCATACACATAATTATGAACTGCTTTTTCAAAATTACTTTTTCAGTTCGAAGTAAGCCACATTTTAATAAAAATCTTAAGTAATGATACACTACTTTTTTATAATCTGCAGGTTACTATTTATAATTATTTATTGCTGTGATATTTTTTAATTTTAGGAAGAATGCTGTTAGTTTCCCTTAGGATACTTCTGTAGCCTTTTCTTTGGTGTGCTTTAAAAGTGTATATAAGGCTTTGAAAGGGGTAATAAATAGATTTCTAAAATACAGTGTAGTTGATGATCAAATTTGTGGATTACCTGTTTTCTATGTAGGACCATATCAGAGATACTCAGTTAACCCCTGGATATTTCTATGTACATTTACCTACCAGTGTGTTCCATTCCAGAACCCATAGTTAGACTCTTTCTCTATTTAGACCCTTCTTTTGAAGTTGTAATTAAGAGTGATACATACTATGTTTTCATTAAGAACAATCTTTTATCCTATGCCTTAAAAAATATTTATTTATATATATATATAAATAAATGCTTTTTAGTGCTCCTTTACTTAAGAACTAAGTAACCTCAATTCAAGCTTATGCTCTTAATAAGTACAGGGTAAATAGTATGTTGAACTTAATACAAAACATTATGAGGTAGGAATCTAATTAGAATTTTTTTAATTAAAATATTTCTTACCATTTATTTCCCTTCTAATTTCTAAGGATTAAAAATAAAAATTTTGCCTGCCATATTGCAAAAGGATCCTGCTTTATTTTTGATAATGTGAAGTCACAGTAACATTTAAAATTGTATTATCTTTTTGAATCAAACCAAAGTTTCTATTTTTTCATTGTGAGCATTTGCAGGTTGGGAAACGTAGAGTCTTAGGAAATACCATTTCAAATGTCAGTTGTAAATTTTCCTAGATTTCTTTCCATAAAGGCATATAGATACTAAATCTCTAAAAAAGATGATAAAACAACTTGTATTTAGAAACCAATAGTAAGAATTGAAACTAGAATTATAACTAGAAAATTACTATTCAAATGCCCAAAAGGTACTTAAAACAAAAATTAACTCTAAAATGTGTTTTGTAATTTCATCAGGTATTTGGCTATATTTTAATTGTATTTGTTCTAATTTCATTAAGAATCCACTTTCCGTGTCATAACTGTTGTCATATTTGGTATTTTAAAAGATGAATCTCATTGAATATAGAATGTCAGGTTGCATTAATGGTAAAAGAAAACACTAGATTAAAACTCTAGAATTCGATTAAATTCTAGAATTAATACATGGAAATTAGAATACTAAGGTTTGTATAGTGATTATGTACTTTATTATCAAATACTGGAGCACTGCATATATGTTATAGAACACTTTCATCTGGTTGTTAGTAAATGTGATTTTTGATTGTATAGCAGGTGCCACATGCAGAAAATGGTGTGAGATTTTAATAAAAGTTTTACCATATTGATAGATGCTAGGAACTTGTAACGAATACTTGCATTTTTATATTTACTGTGTTCTTATATTTCAGATCTTTTCAGATTACAAATTATTGAAAGAAAGGAGAATCCCACAGAGTAAAGGAAAGACATTTTAATTTAAAACTAAGAGAAATATAAGCTTGTAAAATATAAAATATTACGTCTTTCACAATTGTGAATCACTTTCCCGTCACATTTATTTATATTCTTTTAAGTAGTGCAGAACAAGTGTAGAGAGATAGCTCATTTGAGCTTTAGTTATTGCACTCTGTAATTCTGCAGCAGCAGTTATCTGCGTCACGTAGGCTGAGCACTTAGCTTAGGAGGCCCTTTGTATGAGCTACACGTGAGTGAATAGAGCATCAAGTGATTCTAACCTCTAAACTTTTTTTCATTTTGATATTCTAGATCAAGTCCAGTAGCAGAGCTGTGTTAGAGTTGGACAAATTTACATCTCATATCCCTTAAAACGTGTTTTCTCTCATTTTTTTATTCTGGAGTTTGGGTCTAAAATAGTGTGTTGTATTGCACCAAGCTATAGCAGAAGTACAGTCCTGGTATATTGGCACAACTGAGGTTTTTTGTTTTCCTGTTCATGTTCTTCACCTCTTTTCATTACTGCTGTAATAATATGATTCCATGCTTGCTTTTTTGCATTACATGTTAAATTGGTTATTCTGGTTGTTAGAAGAAGTGAAACTGGCTGACTTTAATTAAAAGCATAAGCAATCACATCTATTTGGGAGAATTTTTCATCTCATTTTTGTTGAATAGAAACGGGATATATAATTTTTTAAAAATCTATTTAGTTTTCTAGTATGTCTGTTTCTTGCCAGTAGGGCACAGTAAGATGGATGGTCTTACTGGTAAATACGGGCTTAGAATCCTATTTTTCTTTTTCTTTTTTAGTTTGAAAATCAGGACAGGAAGAGTGGGGTCTGAAAAGGTAAAGATTTTGCTTAAGTAATTAACTAGGCAGTATAATTTTGAAGCTCATTATTTCAAAATTAAATTGGATCCTAGTTTTATATGATTATTTTTTCTAATTCTGAAATTCAGGCTATCAATTTACTTATGTATTTTCATTGTTAAAATAGGTCCAGAAATTATTATTTTCCTTTAAATATAATATAGACAGTTGGTTGTCAAAGTATTTAATTGACATTCTTTCTTGTCCTATTAAAGTGATTTTGTGTGTCTGTGCTAACAGTTATGTAAATGTTCCACATTAAAGCAGGTTAGATGTTATCATAATTTACTGACATGCTAGGAATAGTCTTTATCATTTTTCATGGAGCTCTAATCCTAAAAAAAAATTGTTTTAGTTATCTGCACATGGCTGTCATTATAAAATGTTAAATGCATTAGGCACTATAGTAACCATGTTTTGAGTACAGCAGAAGTGGTTCCACGTGTCAGTTTTTGCAAGTCATTGTGTACACCTATCTTGACTTGGTGCAGCATTTCAGTTTTGAAAAGCCACGTGCAAGTTTGAGATTTGGAGATTGGAACTCACGTAGAAAGCTTAGGGTAGCAAAATATTTTAAAAATTATTTTCCGATGGCCTCAATGATAATGCTTTAAGAATATATAAAGCTTTGAACCTCACCTCCCTTTTTTTAAACAGACTGTAAAGACTGCTGGGAGAGACTTGAAATCCATTCACATAAGCATAATAAAGAAAAATTGGTCCTCATGGAAGAAGAACAAGATTTACCAGAGCAACCAGTAAGTACTTCCTTAAACAATATAAAATTATTGTAGAGAAATGAATCTTTTAAGAGATTTTAAGTATTATTCAGTTATACTTAATAGATTCCAAATTTAGAAATAAAAATAAGCCTTCTGAATACGCTGTCTAAAAAAGTTAAATGTTAAATTCTCATTTTGAAAATATTGAGTCTTATCAAAAATTTTAGTGTTACAAAGTGAGTATTGTATTTGGAAATGTCATAAAAAATCAGTGGCTAGTCTTACAGTGTTTAGGAAATAAAAAAGTGCATCTATTTACCAGAATTTGCCAGATAGTATATTACCATTTCTGCCAGAAAATTTAGCTTTATTTTTATCTAAATTTCCCTAATTGACTTAATTTTTCAAAAAGTAATAGTAGTTGAAGAAAAAGTAATTTGACCTCTAGTTAATTTTTAAAAACCCTAGATGGGAGCAGATGTAGCTCAAATGGTTGAGTGCCTCCTTCCCACATACAAGGTCCAAAGTTTAATCTCCAGTACCTCCCAAAAAAGCAAAATTCAAACAAACAAAAAAACAAACTTGGGGGAGCTGATGTAGCTCAGTGGTTGAGTGCCAGCTTCCCACATATGAGATCCAAGGTTCAATCTCCAGTCCTGATTCCTCAAAAAATAAAGCAAAAAAAACCACCATAGAAACTAGATTGAATTCTTTCTTTCTTTTTAAAGTATTTAACTTAATAAATAAATAAAATTATTTTAAATGTCCACAAGTGATAGGGGTTTAATGCCTTGCCATGGCTTTTTTGCTTTTTGACTCTTTAAGATTTAAGAAAGGAAAGCAATTTAAGAAAGGAAAGAATTTAAGCTTTCATACTAAAAGGCTTTTTCCTTTTGTATAAGTTTGTTTTTCAAAGTTAGATAAATATTGCTTCAAATTGCTGTCCTGAGTATGGGGCTCTTGCATTTCATAGAGACTATAGAGTTGCTGCACATTTACCTTTCTTTATGAAAATCCAACCCAGAAAAATTTGACTTTTGAAAGCAGATAGGGTATGTGTTTAATGTTCTAGATGTAATGTTACATCACAAGGATATGGACACCAGTGTCCATTTAAATAATGAAGTATTTTTAAAATATTTTTTAATTAAAAAGATATTTTTAATTTTTTTAATTTTTAAATTTTTTTTTAATATTGAGAAATGCATACTGATGATTACTTTGCCGTTATTCTTTTAGCCCTTTCAGTTGAGATAAGTAAAACCAGGAAGACATAAGCAACTGATAAAAAGACTTTTCGAAACACTTGAAATGTCAACCCCTAAACCTGGTGGGACATTGATAATCAGGTAAATGGTAGGGTTAAAATCATCCTCAGCAGGATATATGGGATAAACATGATAGGACCAAATAGTATGTACCAACAAAAATTCTGTCGTTGAGTTTTAATGTAGCAAGACAGAGATCTACTCGTATTTTCAAAAGACTTACCTATAAAGTGTTGAAATACATGGAAATGGGTATTGTTGGTATGTACTCCTTACCCACTTATGTAATGAAAGTTATGAGGCCAACCTGCTGGCCATCATTTTTTCTGCTCCGCTTCATTTCATTATTGTTTATTCAACTTTGTTAACATGATGTGCAAAACCTAGTGTTACTTCAGAGGAAGATGAGAAGTTGAAGAACTTTAAACGTAAGTTTTATGCTGACTGTAAATGTTGATTGTCATGGGCATTTCCTTATTAACTTTAAACTGTGGAGTAAATGTCAAACATAAAGAAGAAAAACAACTTTTCTCAAGCTGTACTATAGATCTTAAATTGAGTGGAAAGAATGGTCCTATCCCAAGTTGAAGATGATAAATAAAACAAAGAATTTTACCCTACTATTTACCTGTATATAGGGAGAGCTATTACTAACAGGTATTTCTCATCTCTCTTTTACCTACTTTTTAAAATTATCCCTTCCCTTGTTTGTTTACTACTTGCTTGTTCTACCAAAAAATTATGTTGAGGTTGTTGTTACCCTCAAGTTCTGTCTTTTACTTTTTCTTTATTGCCAGTCAATCGTCAACCCTCTGCAATCAGAAATTTCTCTGTGATTACCAGTTCCCTTTAAATCACTAATGTAATAGCCTTTTTTCCCTTGTCTTCATCTTTCCTGATTACTCTGAAGAAGCTCATATTATTATCTAAACTGAAAAGCTTTTGAAGAATGAAAAGGGATGCTAACAAGTCTTAGTTTGGGGACAGGAGGCCTAAACCAAGACAGTGCCTGGCAAACTGGAAGCTTTTAAAAAACTTTTTTGTAGTTCTCAAGGTTGTTCTCTGAACTCAAGTTTTAAAAGAATATATATGCATAGGAAAATTTTAGGATGTACACTAAACTCAGTACTGATTATTCCAGCAAGGTGATGGGACAGGATGGTTCTTTTGTATTTTACTTTATACACATCTGTATGGTTTGGATTTTTAAAAATAATACACATATGTGCCTTTTGTATTTAAATTTTTAAAAAAAAGAAATTAGTAGTACCTATAGACAAAAGAGGTATAGTACATGCTTATAACTATCGTGTTCTCCAGGCTAAAACATAGAAAGAAATGAATCTTGGCAGACATTCTCAAGACCAACAGAAAGAGCCTTTAAAGTTGTGTTTTGTGCTTGGAATTTGAGGAGAAGAAAGAAATAGAACAAGTGACAAAGAAAGAATGAATTATTCATCCCTTGATTTCTTTTTGTCTTCTCTATTAAGGAAAGTCAAACTGTAAAAGACAGAACATCCCTGAGTTAAAAAACAACAACAACAAAAAGCAACTTCATTCCCATAGTTATAAACAAGCATCTGAGTTATTTTAAATGAATTCTAAGCCACCAGACTTATAAAAGTTTTATCCTGGAGACCTGTATCTATATCTTACAAACGTAATTGCCAAACCAGTATTGATCATCTCTGAAAAATGACAGAAGAATGGGAGACGTTCTTGAGATGAAATACAAATGAGTGTTTTTTGGGTTTTTTTTAAAGATTTATTTATTTATTTATTTAATTTCCCCCCCCTCCCCTGGTTGTCTGTTCTTGGTGTCTATTTGCTGCGTCTTGTTTCTTTGTCCGCTTCTGTTGTCATCAGCGGCACGGGAAGTGTGGGCGGCGCCATTCCTGGGCAGGCTGCTCTTTCTTTTCACGCTGGGCGGCTTTCCTCACGGGCGCACTCCTTGCGCGTGGGGCTCCCCCACGCGGGGGACACCCTTGCGTGGCACGGCACTCCTTTGCGCGCATCAGCACTGCGCATGGCCAGCTCCACACGGGTCAAGGAGGCCCGGGGTTTGAACCGCGGACCTCCCATATGGTAGACGGACGCCCTAACCACTGGGCCAAAGTCCGTTTCCCTAAATGAGTGTTACATTGAGTTTTCTCCCCAAAAGCGGGGACAGAGAGAAAGTAGGTTCTGGAAACTATAGGCTAGCTTCATGCTGATCAACAGCAGATTCTGAAACAGATTATTGCACCGACATTTGTGAACACTTAGAAAAGGATATGACAGTCACTGAACTATTATATGTTTTTCTAAGAACACTCAACATTTTTATTGATAGCTTCAAGATTTAGGATATAAATGGGCCATGTTTCTATGAAAGCTGGAAAGAACAGTTAATATTTTAAGTATCAAGGGGTACATGTCAATGTTACTTTTTCAGGGACTCGGCATAAGTTGTAGTAGAAGGTATTTCTGATTCTTGATTCAGAACTGTCCTTTATATTCTTCTCTTCAAGTAAAGGCTATACAGCTATCAGAGGGGATTCCCATCCCGCCCCATCTGTCGGGGGATTTCTTGCATTTTTGTGAGGTTATTACCCGTGGTTATCATGGCAAAGATATTTAGAACTCACTGATTTTTTTTAATGAGCAGATTGAGTGTGGGTCAGTTAATATTATTTACTAGAACCCTCCTTCCACAAAAGGGCCTGGGTACCTCGTACTTTCTTTTCTTTCTTGGAATGTTGTGTCATGCTTAACAATGCTGGTTTTATGTCCTGTGTGGATAAAGGATTTAAAAACAAACCAAAAAAAAAAAAAAGGGTAGATGAAATTTTCTTGCTTCATTTAAGCCATCAGATTTTCAATAAGTTGAAATATATATGAATAGATATATAATTATATTTTTGCATTATATATGTTTTTGTATCTCATGGACCCAGATGTGGCAATTTTTAATTTTACTAATTCCTGAAATTAGCACAGAGCTAAAAAATTATATACAAAAAATCAAGTGACTCTTAAAGGGTGGCTGTATTATGGGACCAGCACAGTTCGGCTCTGATCCTCACTTTCTTTAACTTACTCTGAGAATAATCAAGTTTTTTAGGCTATCTTTTCTCACCTGGATTAAAGCAACAGCCTCCTCCAGTTTTCTTACATTTAATTTTATCCCCCTCCTTTTCATTTTCTATCTATACTTTATCAAAGTGATCTTTATAAAATTCAGAGTGGATCATGTAAACTTGATAATACACTAAGATGTCCTCATTATCCTTATGATAAAATTGAACTTAATCTGGTTTATAAGGACCTTCATGATTTAGCCTCTGTTTACTGGTACAGCCTAATAATCCACCCCTCCTCTCAGGCTCATTACTTGAATCAGTGAATTTTCGGGAGGCCTAGTTGCACATTCTCTCTCATCTGTGAACCCTTTTGTACATTATCTTCCCTGTACACAGATCACTCTCCTTTCTCTCCTCTCCTTCAATACAAGTTTCCCCTTTTTGCCTGGCTAATTCCAGTTTATCAAGTTGCAATTAGATCAGTACTTCTCAGTCGAATTGAAAGTATAAAATGTTGTTAGGGTATTAACTGTTGGGAGTGTATTATCATCATGTGGAAAGTCAGAAAAAAAATTTGAAGAACCATTGTCTTATACAATATTTCCTCCTGGAAGTGTTTTCTGACTTACTGGACTATGTCCCCACATTATCTTTCTTTTTATTTAGACTGTAAGTTATTTGAGGTCAAGGACTGTGTTTTGTTTTTATCATTATGTTCCCTATCAAAAAGGCGTGGCAGAGAACACTCAGTTGAATGAATGACAGAGTGAGTACAAACCAGAACTCCCATTATAGGCATTTAACATTGAAAATATATGGTTGTATAATTATCAGTTGGGGCAATGCTGCTAGCTGCTATTACAAATAGGCCCAGTATCTCTGGTTTAACACACAAAAATTATTTTTCTCACATTAGTCTCATGTGAATTGACATCTCTCCTGAGCCAGGAGTCCATGATGTCTGCTTCCATTTGTGATGCTCTTATTTTCAACTTATGGTATCACAGAAGGGGAAGAAAAGGTTGAAGAATCACATGGGATGTTTTTAAGGGCTTGTTCTAGAAGTGGCTTATATCACTTGTGCATCCTTTCCATTGACCAGAATTCATTTCCTTGGCTCCAGCCTGACAGCCAGGTGGGCTAGAAGATGTAATCATCCTTTGTGCCCAGGAACAGGAAACAGCCTTTTGAACGTATATCATTGAATCTACCTTAGTTGTCTTCTGGTTCACCCACCTATTTCATTTTTATACGTAAAGAACAATGTGCATCTCCCCTTTGCCCCAAATCCTGTCCAAGGTAGGCAGTCCAGATCAAATATAGGCTCTTTGATGCCCAGTAGTTTCTGCAAGGTCCAGATGTGACTTCTCTTGGTCCAGTAGTCTGAGAACTGAAATACAGATTTTTTTTTTTATCCCATCACAAGTTATACCCAGTATGCAAACATGGAATAGTTCTCTCTGCCACAGGTATTTACCTTTCTAGTAACTTGGAATACTTACTTGTACTTTACCAGTACTTGTCAAGTCCTTGAAGTCAGATTAATAATTAGATGGCTGTTGGTAAGCATGATCAAAAAAAATGGTATTAAAGGCTCTGTGTGAATTTCCACCCAGGTTATGATCAAGCCCTTTCTCCTCTAGTCAACAGAGTAAGACTTTCTAGTAAATAGAATGATATACATCTCTTTATTGGATGTTGTTGAATAAATTCTGATACAAATATCTTCCTTTTTATAGTCTCCATGTCAATTTCAACCCTTCTGTTGGATTTATTATTTCCAGGTTAGAGTTTAATTACCGCTAGTGTGACTTAGCCTCTGTTGTGATAACTAAAATATAGCAAATGTATAGTACTTTGTCTTTTCTAAAGAGTTCTATATCTCTCTTTCTCTCTAAATTTCATCTCTACAGCTCACCGTATCCTTCTTTACAGGTGAGGAAACAGATACAGACAAGTAAAGTAATACAGTCAGTTAACTCTCAGAACTGCGCCTTGAACCTGGATATTCTCAGTTTGTGAACTGGGTCATTTCTGTTCCTTGCTCTTTTATATTTAAAGTGTGATTGTATTTTGTCGTAGGCATAAGTAGAACCCTGATTCACGGGTTTGCCAGTGGTTTTTCTTTTCTGTGTTACCTATAGCCGTGCCATGTCCGTAGATTGTCATTTTTTTAAAAAGTAACAGTTTTATTGTAATATAATTAGCATATCCTAAATTCACCCTATTAAAGTGCACACTTCAGTGACTTTTAGTGTATTCAGAGTTTTGCAACCTTTGCCACAATTTATTTTAGAACATTTTCATTATTCCAAATAGAAACCTTGTACCCATTAGCAGTAATCCCTTAATTTCCCCATGTTCCCCATCCCTAGGTAACTACTAATGTACTTTCTTTCTATAGATTGGTGTATTTGTAGATGTTTCATGTGAATGGAATCATAAAATATATAGGCCTTTGTGACTGATTTCTTCCAGTTACATGTTTTCAAGATTTATCCCTGTTGTAACATGTATAAGTACTTCATTTTTTAAAATCTTACGTTAGGTGTATTTTCCCCCACCCACCCTATTATTATTACTATTTTTATATCATTTATTTAAACATTCACAAACAATAAGTATATAGTAAGAGTTGTGAACTTAAAAAGCAAACATGTATAACATCATACAGGGCTCCCATATATCAACCCACTACCAACACCTTGCACTGTTGTAAGACATTTCTACAAATGATGAAAGAATATCATCAAAATTCCACCACTAACTATAGTCTCTATCTTACATTAGGTGTATTTTTCCCCCAACTACCCTATCACCATTTTAAAAATACATCTCTATGATAGACATTGTAAACCTACAAAACAATCATGACATATACAGAACCCCCACACAACACTGCTCCATCATGCACACTGTGGTGGAATACCCGCTACAGATCACAAGACAACATCCTCAGACCACTATGGTCGTACATTTGGCATACCATTTCCATACTCCCCCATTATCAACACAGTACATCTTTGGCATAGACGCGTGAATATTACATTATTACTGTTAACCACAGTCCATAGGTCACTCCAGTTGTATTTTTCCCATGCTTCTCCACATTCCCACCATCCTGCAATTGTGATATAGATCTGCTCTTGCATCTGTACAGTCAACCACAATTCTCATCCACCTCTGGATTTACTGTGTTATTCAATCCCTAGATTATTCTCTAGCTTTCTTTCAATTGGCATTTATAGCTTTAGACTACCCTTTTCAGCCATATTCCAATTTGTAAACCTCCTGTTACTTATTATGTGTTACCATCAACTTTATACATTTCCACGCTTTTACAATAAAGTTAATTAAAACTTCTGCATACATTAAACATCAGTAGTCCATCTCAGCTCTCCTCTAAACTCCTTTGAGAATCCACCACCTCCCACCAGATCTTGAAGATACTTTCCTACATTTCCTTCTAGCAGCTTTACGGTTCTTGCTTTTTTATTTAGGTTTTTTATCCATTTTGACTTAATTTTTGTATAAGGTATAAGATAGGAGTCCTCTATCCTTCTTTTGGCTATGGATATCCAGTTCTCTCAGCACCATTTGTTGAATGGACTGATCTGCCCAAGATGGGTGGGTTTGACAGGCTTTTCAAAAATCACTTGACCATAGATGTCAGGATTTGTTTCTTAACATCAGTTTAGTTCCATTGGTTTATATGTCTTTCTTTATGCCCATACAAAGCTGTTTTTTACCGCTGTAGCTAGGTAATACGATTTAAAGTCCAGAAGTGAGAGTCCTCCGATGTAACTTTTCCTTTTTAAGATGTTTCTGGCTTTTCAGGATTCCTTACCCTTCCAGATAAATGTTTCCAATTTCTTTTTTAATGCTGGTGCAATTTTTATGGGGATTGCATTGAATCTGTATCGCAATTTGGGTGGAATTGATGATATTTAGACTTAATGATATTTAGTCTTCCATTCTATGAGCATGGGCTGTTCTTCCAATTACTTATGTTTTTTAAAATTTCTTTCAGCAATAAATTGTAGTTTTCAGAATATAAGTACTTTACATCATTGGTTAAGTTTATTCCTAAATATTTGATTCTTTTAGCTGCTCTTATAAATGGAAATTTTTTTTCCCTGACTTCCTCCTCAGATTGCACATTACTGGTGTCTTTTTTTTTTTTTTTTGTCTTTATTTTTTTAATGTTACATTCAAAAAATATGAGGTCCTCATATCCTCCCCACCTCCCTCACCCCACTCCTCCGCCCATAACAACAACCTCCTCCATCGTCATGAGACATTCATTGCATTTGGTGAATACATCTCTGAGCACCGCTGCACCTCATGGTCAGTGGTCCACACCATAGCCACACTCTCCCACAGTCCACCCAGTGGGCCATGGGAGGACATACAATGTCCGGGAACTGTCCCTACAGCACCACCCAGGACAACTCCAACCCCCGAAAATGCCCCCACATCACATCTCTTCCTCCCACTCCCTACCCCCAGCAGCTACCATGGCCACTTTCTCCACACCAAACCACATTTTCTTCGATTACTAATCACAATAGTTCATGAATAGAATATCAGTAAGTCTACTCTAATCCATACTCTATTCCTCCATCATGTGGACCCTAGAATGGCCGTGTCCACTCCACATCTGTATCAAGAGGGGGCTTAGATTCCACATGGATACTGGATGCAATTCTCCTGCTTTCAGTTGTAGGCACTCTTGGTTCCCTGGTGTGGTGGTTGACCTTCTTCACCTCCATGTTAGCTGAGTAGGGTAAGTCCAATAAACCAGAGTGTAGGAGCTACAAGTCTGTTGAGGCCAGGGCCTGGCTATCACATGGTCAGTCCAGAGATTCAGGTCCCCTGGGTATACATTAAACCCAGCACCAACTACAGTTCCGGTAAAAGTAACAGGAGAGACTTGTGGACAGAGATCACATCTGAGTCCAGCTCCATCACACAGAAACACAAACTCCAAAGTAGGGCCAACTGACATGGCACTGAACTCCATCTGCCATGACCATAGAACCTGTGGGTCTCTGCAGCCCTCAGAAGAACCAATACCTGGGGTTGCGTCTACTTTTATCTGTCTCTCGGACTCTGCTCAGGTGTGCATAAGGGCAACCCCTCTGATAAGCTCCCGGCTCTTTTTGGAGACTCATAGCCATATAAACTCATTTGTCCTTTCCATTTCCCCCTTTTATTCAGGTCAAAAAGCATTTTTAACTCCTGGTATTATATGTAGACTGAGATATTCTGCTGGTCCGAGTTGACCCTTTTATTCAAGGTCATTTTCTAGTTACATCATCAGCTGGTACTTGGTAGTAATCCCTCGGCGCCAGGGAGGCTCATCCCTGGGTACTGGTGTCTTTTAAGGTCTATTTCATCTAATATAATATAAATATAGCTACTCCAGCTTTGTGTGTGGGTGTGTGATTGTGTGTGTGGTTACTGCATGCATGGAATAATCTTTTTACAGCCTTTCACTTTCAGTGTGTTGGTATCCTTGAGTCCAAGGTGAGTCTTTTGCAGACAGCATATAGGTGGCTTATATTTTCTTATCCATTCTGCCAGTCTTTGTCTTTTCATTGGGGAGTTTACTCCATTAACGTTCAGTGTTATTACTGTTAAGGTAGTTCTTATTTGGCCCATTTTGACTTTTGCGTTTTATCTGTCCTATTTTATTTTCACAACTTTTTTGACACTTTTAGTTACTTTTACTGATATAATCTTCGTTTATAGACTGTCTTCCAAGCCTCTCTCTCCTGTCTTTTCTTTTCAGACTGTAGCATACCCTTTAGTATTTCCTGCAAAGCTGGTCTCTTGGTTACAGATTCTCTCAGTTTCTCTTTATCTGTGAATATATTCTAAACTCACCCTCATTTTTGAAAGACAGTCTTGCTGGATATAAAATTCTTGGCTGGAATTTTTTTCTCTTGCAGTATCTTAAAATATACCACTGTCTTCTTGCCTCCATGGTTTCTGAGGAGAAATTGGCACTTAATTTTATTGGGTATCTCTTATATGTTACACATTGCTTTTTTCTTGCTGCTCTCAGAATTCTGTCTTTGTCTTTGGCATTTGACATTCTGATTAGTATAGTCTCAGAGTTGATCTATTCAGATTTATTTGGATGGGAGTATGTTGTACTTCTTGGACATAGATATCCATATCCTTCCGTAGGGTTGTGAAATTTTCTATTCTTCAGATATTCCTTCTGCTCCTTTTCCCTTTTCTTCTCCTTCTGGGACACCTATGATACGTATATTTGCATGTATCTTCTTGTTGTTTAGTTCCCTGAGACCTTGTTCAATTTTTTCCATTCTTTATCTATTCTTTTGTATGTTCACTTTCAGAGGCCATTTCTTCAAGCTCACCAACCTTTTGTTCTTGCCTCCTCAAATCTGCTATTATATGATTCCAGTGTATTTCATTTATTGCACCTTTCATTCCCATAAGATCTGCTCTTTTTCTATGTGTGCTTTCAAATTCTTTGTGCTCATCTAATGTCTTCTTAATATCCTTAATCTCTATAGCCATCTCATTGAATTTATTATGGAAATTTGTTTAAACATCTATGATTAGTTGTTTCAACTCCTTTATATCATCTACAGGCTTATCTTGTTCCTTTTTTTTTTTTTAACAATTTTTTAAAATTTATTTTAGTTGTTTTTTTTTTTTTTAAGTGAATAATCGCATAAAAATCTTGTTCCTTTAACTGGGCCATATCTTCCTATTTCTTGGGGTGGATTGTAATTTTTTGTTGGTGTCTTGGCATCTGGCTTACTAGATGTATTTATTCTGGGCGCAGTTTCTCCCTTTAGTTTAGGGCTTTCTTGCCCTTTCTCCCTTGCTGGTTGTGTAGTAGGAACCAATAGTACAGTTGTTACCGTAAGCTGTGGAGGCTCAAGCTGTTTGCATTGCCCGAGGGACCGATGAAACTTCTCCCAACTTTCTTCTTTGCCAGGGGTAGAAACAGAGGCACAGCCATGTGTAATAATCCAAGTCATTCAGGCCTAGACTCTAGTTGCCCAGAGAGACTGATGAAGCTTCACGCCTGTTTCTCCCCTGCCTGGGGCAGGGATGGAGCTGCAGGTATGGGCAGCAGTCTGTGCCGTGCAGGTCCAAAGTGACCGCATTTGCCCTGATAGTCTTCCAATTATTCAGTCTGTGTCAGCCGAATGTACCTGCAATTACCTAAAGAGGCTGGTGCAGGACTTGCCAGCCTCCTCCCTGCTAAGGTGGAGCTTAAGCCTAGGCTAGGCCTGCAGTCAATCTGGGTGAAAGAAGAATTGTCACTGTGATTTTCAGTCCACCTGGCTTCCTCTCATGCTGGGGGTAGAGTCAAAATGGTAGCTACTGGCCTCTTTCTGACTTGGACAGATTCAAACTTTAGCTGTTCTTAGGGCTATACTTAAGTCAGCCGAAATTACTAATTACTAAGTGAAGTCAGTAGCCAACTATCTCTTTGGGAAATGGAGCTTCCAACTCCAGCCACAGAATAGCTCCTGTGTCTGCTTGCACTGCCAGTATAGGGTGATCACCAGCCTCTGTGGCGTGGCCTGTATTTTCCTGGAGAGGCTGGTGCTCACCAGCACTGTGACTTTCAGTCTGCCCTGTTTCCCCTTATGCCAGGGGCAGAGTTAAAATGGCAGCTACCAGCCTCTTTCTAACTTGGACAGGCTCAAACTTTAGTTGTTCTTAGGATTATACTTTAGCCTGCTGAATTTACTAATCACTAGCTGAAGTTTGTGCCCAACTGTCTCTTCCTCCCCTGTTTTGGGAAGTGGAGTTTCTAATTCCAGCTGTGGAATAGCTCCTTAGGCGACTTGTGCCGTCAGTGGAAGCTGGGCACTGGCCTCCTGGCATGGAGTGCTCTACTTAAGAATCTTCTCTGTAAATGGATAGTCTCCTCCTTCCGTTCTTTCAAGGATGTTGCAGGATGTTCTTCTGGTCTCCTGGATCCCCCAAACAGGTACTTCAGATAGCTCTGGGTGATTACTAACTGCCCTGTAGCACAAGCTGACTCTAGGAGCTCTTTACTCTGCTGCCATCTTGCTGGTTGTCTACTTCATTTTTTTTTATTGCTGAATACTGTTCCATTGTATGAATATACCACATTTTATTTATCCATTCACCACTTAATGAGCATTGGGATTAATTCCACATTTTGCCAATTATGAATAATGCTGCCATAAACATTCATATACAAGTTTTTATGTGGACATTTTCCTTGGGAGTACATACCTACTCCTTGGGAGTACATACCTAGGAGTAGAATTGCTGAGTCATATGGTAACTATATTTAACCTGTTGAGGAGTTGCCACACTTTTCCAAAGCAGCTATACCATTCTACGTTTCGAACACCAGTGTATGAGAATTCCAATTTCTTCACACCCTCACCAGCAAGTGTTATTGTTCATCCTTTTTTATTATACCTATCTGAGTAGAACTGATCTCTCATTGTGGCTTTGATTTGCACTTCCATCGTGGCTAGTAATCTTGAGTATCTTTTCATGTGGTTATGGCCATTTGTATAGCTTCTTTGGAAAAAAGTTTGTTCAGGTCGTTTGCCTATTTTTAAAATTTTTTTTAAATTATTGAATTGCAAAAATTCTTTATATATTCTAGATGCAAGTCCCTTATCAGATATATGATTTATAAAAATTTTTTCCCATTATGTGGATTGTCTTTTCTCATCCTTGATAGCGTCCTTTGAAGTACAAAAGAAGGTCATCGCTAACACTAAAATATAACAAGAATTAATTAAATAAATTTAAGCAATACCAACTAAACCATTGGTTACTTTCTAATTTATTAGTTAATATTAGTCTCTTGAATAGCTAGATGGCTTCAAAAATGGATCACTGCACTGATATCTTGTATATTTATCTTTGCAGGTGAAAAAAGCCAAGATGCAAGAATCGGGAGAGCAAACTTTAAGGTATGTAGAATTTTCTTTTTTTTTTCCACAATTTTTTTAAAATTAAAGAAGTTATAGGTATACAGAAAAGTCATGCAGAAAATACAGAGTTCCAATATACACCCTCATCATGCACACAATTTTCCCCATTATTAACACTTTGCATTAGTGTAGTACCTTTGTGAGTTTGTTTTTAATGATCTACTTAAAATTTTTTTTCACATGCACATTGGCATAATTTGGATTGACTGCCCTCTTTTTGATTCTTACCATCAGCCTTTACATTTTAAAATTATTTGGTTTAAGATGAAAATATCCCTCCAAAATAGTGTGTCCTCAAAACACACATGTGCATGGAGCAGATGTCACTCAAGTGGTTGAATGCCTGCTTCCCATATACAAGGCCCTGGGTTCAATCCCCAGTACCTCCTAAAGACAACATACAAATGAAAAACCAACTCTCACTGGGAAGCAGATGTAGCTTAGTGGTTGAGTGCCTGCTTCCCATGTTCAATCCCTGGTATCTCCTAAGCGGAGGGAAACATGTGTGTGCATTATTGACAGGATTTCTGTTGAATGAGAATAAGATATTTGTGAAGCTCCTTTTGTGGCATTTGGATGGGTCCCCCCCCCCTTTTTTTTTGTCATTGTATTTTAGAGCAGCTTTTTTTCATGGTATACATACTGTTAACCAAGATTTATATTTATATAACTCTAGAAACAGTTGTATTGGGTCAGTATATCATTTCTTTAGATATAATCATTTTAAATATTTAACAAAGTGCTAGAGTTAATTCACTGTACTTGGTACTACAGTTACTATTTAATGCCTAGATATTCAACTTAATACGTTGAATATGTAGGGGATTTTGCTATGATACAAGATTCCAATTCATAGGATTTTAGAAACTGGCCCACTGCACCCCATACCATGCAAATATCATCACCTTTTAGGTTGTAGGATCTTGAAATAGTCTTTTAGCAGTGGTCGAAAGTGACTTATCCAGGTACACATAAAAGACAAACCAGTCGCTGTAGTCAGAAATGTGAAGCTCTTGTCCAGTTTTATGCCCTTCCTGGGAATTCCTTTTAAGTGGATACATGACAGGGCCAGAAATCTGTATTTTTAACAAGTTCTCAGGTAATTATAATGAGTAACCAGTTTGGGAAACACTGCTCTAGCTACTTGGTATGATTTTTTACTTTTACCTTTTGATTTTCCTAGTCACATCTTATTTCGTTTATTAAGTGCTGTTCCAAAAATATAGGCATTTGATTAAAACTAATTACATTTGATGAAAAATTATTGGAAAATTGTTTGAACATTCAAAACATAGCAGAAAAAAACTTTATTAATATTATACTTGAATATTGGAGGTCAATTTCAGTAATATTATGAGAGCTTTAAGAATTTTTGATGCTGCATATTTTTTATATAAAAAACATTTCTTTTTAAAATTTTGATGTGTAGAAACTACTCTTACCATTAGTCAGTCTTGTATAGATATGTGGAGCTTCTGATGCACTGCCCTTCACCTCCCCCAAGAGTGTAGAAGAGCAAAACAGGTTTCTTGCTAGAAAACATGAACATAGGAAGGATACCTGGGCTGGAAATAAGTTTTTTATAATGATGATAGCTGTACTTATAATGTACTTAGTGTATTCTAGTTTTTGCTTTAAATACATTTCATATATTATTTCATTAATCCTCATAATAACCCCTGTAGATCCTGTTATTCCCGCTTGACAGATAAAAAAACTGGGGCACAGTGGGATTCAGTGATTTACCCAAGGTCATAGAGCTAGTAGTTATTGGCAAAGTGAAATAAGAACTTGAGCGTTCTGGCTCTAGAATCTGCACTATTAACCTCTTTGTCATACTGGGTTGAAGAAATAACTGGAGAGTGGAAAAGCAAGGTAGAAGAAAAGGGAGAACATGTTGAGGAGCAAAAGTTAAAATAATTTTCCAGAATTTCAGTTAGAATCTTCCCAACATCAAAGTATCTAATATAATGACTTATCCTCCTAGCTTATATGATTGCCATTTGAAATTTCAGGGGAGAAATACAGCCAAATGAATTATTTCAAGATTCAGAACCCTTGAAATGGAAGCAAGTGTGTATAATTTGGAAGCAAGTGTGTGTCATTTGGAAAGTCTTCTCAAGTGATTCTGATTTGTAGCAGAGTGAGAACCACTGGTCTGAAAGCAGTCATCTGCCTACTTTCCTATGGTACTCTGGAAAAAAAGTGACAGCAATATTTTAAGTGTTGTAGAATTTTTCCTTAAATTTGGTCTTTAGAGAAAATCTGATTTGCCTGTGATTTAGCTGGAGTTTCTAAGTGATTTAAAAACTGGAAGGATCTAGAGATAGAAGAAAAGGCAGCAAAATGCTAACGGTACTATCCCTGGCCCTAGCTCTTTTCAAGTAGCTATAAAAATCAAGAATGAGGATATCATGAAGAGGACTTACCTTACTTCTTACTTGTATAGCCTAGAAGGAAATGGATTTGATCTCATCACTTGTAGTAATGCAACAAATCAGTCAAGGCTAATATATTCATTTTGGTTCTCCTAGTCAAGTTAGCAACCCGGAAGTCAATGATCAGAAACCTGAAACTTCAAGCCTTACTTCAAACCTTACCATGTCAGAGGAAAGTAAGTACCATGTTCTGTTCATGATGGAAGAGGCAGACCTATTACCATGTGATGCTATTCTTGTGTAATTGTTTTTCATGGATTTCCTTTTCTCCAGAATATCTAGAAGACTTCTCTGTCTTGTGTGTGGTCATCCTTGTACTCTTCCATTAGTTTTATTCACATCCACATGAGGAAAAATATCACATGGGAATCTGCTCACCCAAGGAATCACACACGGCTATTCTAAAGATAACACACCTTACTCAAAATCAGAAAAGTTTATGGGCCAAACCCTGGCTATTCCTCCAGAGGACTTGGTGTTCTCCACCTTTCTAATAACCAAATAATTCTACCTTTCAGACCATGCCAGAAAAGAAGAGTAATCCCCTGGGAGCCCAAGGCTGATATTAGGCCCTGAGGGTAGAGCCAGTTCAATAAGATACCCTCCATTTGCCAATGCTCACTCTCCTGAAAAACAGTTATACTTGTTCTCTAGACAAAAAATTGGTAGTGTTTTGTGTTTTTTGGTGGACACAACAAGCTTTGTCTAGCATATCCATTAACTCCCCTAAACTGTCTCCACAGGGCCAATAGTCCTGCCTGAAGTTAAATAGCTACATGCTTCCATATTTTACCACATTCTTTCAAAGAATGAATTTGTATAGATCCCTTAAAGAGGGAGGGGGAGGTGTTATATGCGCATATTCTTGAGACAATTACTATTCTTAACCTTAGGTATACTTCCATGGATTAAAAAAGGCATGAATTTTTAAATAAGAAAGTGGTATTACTTGAGTTTTGTATATTTCCTCAAAGGTGCTTCTAGTCCAATAACTTTCAATAACTTTCAAACTTGTACCGTACATAAGAATCACCTAGAGTGCTAGTTTGTAATGTAGAGTTTCAGTCTCTTATTCAGAGATTTATCATTTAGTACATCTGATGTCGGTGGGGGATTTGCAATTTCACAAAATTAGCTAAGTGATTCTGATGCATATGGTCCGTACTGTGGAGAACTGCTCTGATCAATGGAAAGTATCTCTAATTTCTTAAATGTCCCACTTAACCCCAAGGAGGAAAAGAGCCATTTCCCTCAAATCGCATACTCTGCATACTTCAGGGCTAGGAAGGAAGTTGAGTCTTCTCCTAGTTCCTTTCAAATCATTTCTTTTCCTTTTTTCTTTTAAAATCTATGGTTCCTTTGAAGTCTATATCTATACCTCCCCCTATATTTCCATTTTAGCTCAGATTAAACTCCCTGTCATTCTTCTCTTTAAAGACTAGATTCTCTTTTCTTCTCCATCCATATTCTTGTTATTACTCTTGGTGATTTCATCATCCGTGTAGTTGACTTATCCAAAATCTATCATATCTCACTTGTCTTCATTTTCCTTTTTACTCAGTATAGATTCCATGGCCCTTCAGTAAATTCACTCCCTTAAAAATACTCTCAACAATTTTACCTCTTGTACTCTCCTTGCTAAACCCCAGTCCTGGTTTTACCCAACTCTTTACTTTCTCCATAAGTGCATACAAATAGCTAAACATTATTAGATAAAATTATACTTGTAGCTGACTACTTACCATAGTCTTAATAACAGGACCTCAAATGGGCACTCCACATGCTTGGAAATCCTACTAATTTTCCCTAATGCTGTGATCAATGTATCTTTAAAAAATAAGAAAATTTAAAAATTGCTAAAAAAAAAAAATTTTCCCTAGTAAGTTTTTCCTTTTAATATTTTACACCATCTCTTCTCCTTTCCAAGTATCCATATTCACTCACCATTTCTTACTCTTAACTGATGGTTCCTCAAATAGAAGTTGTCAGACAGAAAACTCCCTTGTCCCATTATCCACAAATGTTCATACCTGTGCTGTGTCTGTACCCATGTTTTTGTTTCATTTTTGTCACAGTGGAAACACTATTTTTGCCCTTGTCTAAGGAAAGTCCTTTTATTTGTGCTCTGTATGCTGTCCCCTCTTACCTTCTCAAGGACTTTGGTTCTCCAGTTATCTTACTACCATTCTTGCATCATCACTTTCTCCTTTTCCTCTTAATCCTTCCTAATAGTAAAGAGACATGCTCCAGTAACTACCATCTTAAAAGACAAACAAAACTCTCCTTTGGCTCCACATTTCCTGCTATATAGACCTTCTCTTTGTTTCATGACTTACCAGCACTTCTGGAAAGAGTTGTGCTCACTTGCTTTCTCACCTCCCATTCACTCTTCAACCTTCTCTCAAATTTAGCTTCTATCCCCACCATTCCAGCGAAACCACCATTGTCAAGGTCATCAATGACTTTCTTGTTGTTAATTTCAGTGGACATTTCTCTCCCCTCATATTGTGCATCTTATCACTTTTACTGTCACCTCTCTCCTTTGATGACCCTTCTTCTCCAATCTGAAGTTTGAATGTTGGTGGACCACAGGGCTTGGTTGTGGACCATTATTTTTTTTTCTTTCTACATCCTCTCATCTGTTACATTATTTTAAATATCAGGTGCACTGTTAACAAGTCCTCAATTTACATTTTCAGTCTCACTTCTACCGAGTTCTAGATTTATGTATCCAGCTGCATATTTAGCATCTCCACTTGGATATCTAAAAAGAAAGTCATACTTAAAGGATCTGAAAAAGAACTTTTGATTGCCTTGGCCCTCATCAGATGCTTTCTTCTCCCACACTTCCTCATCTTAAGAAGTGGTATCACTATCCAGTTGCTCAGGCTAAAAACCTAGAAATCACCCCCATTTCCCCATTTTCCTCATCCCCCATATCCAAATTCATTAAAATGTCCTATTAGTTTTACCTTCAGAATATATCTCAAGCCCTTTCACTTTGCCCTATCTCCACTGCTGCTATTCTAATCTAAGCCAGCATATTATTTGCTTGATCTTCTCTTGAGCCTTCTATTAAATATTAACATTTTATGCCTTGACTCTTTATAATCCTTTCATGGTTCTCAATACTGCAGATATCAAAGCTTGTACATTTTCTAGAGAAATAAAAATTGACGTAAAGCTCCCAGAATGTTTTGTTGATTTGTTTTGAAATTAAATTAAATTGGGGGAGGAGGAAAGTGGGATTTTTGAAAGTACCTGTAGGCAGAGAAAGAGCCACCGTATAGAATTCAAATAAAACTTATCTTATATTCTGGGATTTTTTTTTTTTTTAAGATTTATTTATTTATTTAATTTCCCCCCCTCCCCTGGTTGTCTGTTCTTGGTGTCTGTTTGCTGCGTCTTGTTTCTTTGTCCGCTTCTGTTGTCGTCAGCGGCACGGGAAGTGTGGGCGGCGCCATTCCTGGGCAGGCTGCTCTTTCTTTTCACGCTGAGCGGCTTTCCTCACGGGCGCACTCCTTGCGCGTGGGGCTCCCCCACGCGGGGGACACCCTTGCGTGGCACAGCACTCCTTGCGCGCATCAGCGCTGCGCATGGCCAGCTCCACACGGGTCAAGGAGGCCCGGGGTTTGAACCGCAGACCTCCCATATGGTAGACGGACGCCCTAACCACTGGGCCAAAGTCCGTTTCCCTTATTCTGGGATTTTTAAGAACTTTAGATTTAATTGAGATCTTCATTTTTGTTGAAATGATTATGGGTGAATGTGATCTACAGGTTTCCAATGATTATTTTTAAGAACCTGGCACAGTGGCATTGGGCAAGATCTATGATAAATTCACAGGTATCAATTTGACTCACTATAGAGCATGACTTGGCCCCTCTCTCCTCTCTCCTTTTGACCTCAGTACTTTTTGGGTCATTCACTCTTTCAGGGAACCCAGTAAGATGTAAAGTTAATTGATTTGACTCAGTACCTCTTCAAAGTAGAGTGAGCTCCTTGAGAGATGTTTAAGGAAGTTCGAGAGTCTGGTGCAAAGGGAATGGATGTGGCTCAAGTGGTTGCACCTGCTTCCTACATGGGAGGTCCCCAGTACCTGCTAAAAACAAAAAAGCAAACAAATGAAAAAGCCAACTTGGGAGTCATTGTGGCTCGGTGGTTGAGCACCGACTTCCCACGTACAAGGTCTGGGATTCAAGCCCCAGCACCAATACCTGAAAAAAAAAAAAAAGGCATCTAGTGCAGGGATTCTTAACAAGGGGTCTGTGAGCTTGAATTGAAATTCAAAAAAACATCCTTGTGGGGACATGTTAGTGTGGGTATGATATGTTTATTAAATAATACACAGTATAATGTGGACTTAGTAAGGGGTCCATGGTTTTCACCTGACTGGCAGAGGGTCCGTGGAACAACAAAAAAGGTTAAGAACCCCTGGTCTAATGTAAAGCTCTTTGTGATGTAGTTCTGTCTATAACATGGACTAAAGTGTGCCTAATAAATAGGATTCTTTTACCTTGAGTCAAATATTCATACTTGAGTTGAATATTTACTACATTTATCCCAGTTAAAATCATAGGGGTCAAGAGGGCGCTAGCTGGAAAAGTCTCTTTACTTGATAATTTGTCAGAACATTGCACCGTTTCCTCAGTCTGTCCCTGCTTTGCCAAATCTAAACAAAGCCTTTACTGCAAAGCTTAAAAAAATAGTAGTATAGAAGCACACTTACAACAGTTCTGCTTTTGATTATATATAACTGTAGCAACGGATTTCTAACAGTGAGATACTTCCTCAAGTCTGTCTTTTTGCAGATCATTCTTATGGCCTTTTACTCAGAATAAGAGTTAGCACCCAGAGAATGAATAAGCTAAAGAAGCATAATGTGGGTTCCTAGATATGTGATCTTGCTTTTTAAGTTTACCTTTGAGCACAGCTGATAGGTTAGGAGGTTGCATTATTTATGGTTTTAGAGCAGGGATGATTAGAGATCAGGGTAGATCAGTTCTTTTCCATGTCCTGCACATTCTAACTTCTTTTACCATCTCTAAAAGTCTATAAACAGTTTATCAGAGGAGTGAGGAATTTTTCTAATACATAGTCTTTCTGAACTTCTTTCTAAACTTCTGGTGTCCAAGGTGTATTCTGTTAATTTAGTTTGAAAGATTATGCAGTGAGGTATGTAGTTTTCCATTTCATTTTTGAAATATTCTAACTTTTTTCCCTGGTGATATTATCTTTTTTTCAGTTATGACATGCACCGATTACATCCCTCGTTCATCCAATGATTATACCTCACAAATGTATTCTGCAAAGTAAGTTGAATAATTATTTCCAAAATCTATATGCTTTTTCCATAGGTTCATTGCAATATTTATTTTCACCTCTCTTGTCTTCTCTGACCCTACTACAATTTTTTATTCCCCTCTATACATTGAATCTATGTAATATCTTTTTTTAAAGCAGATGGTTGCCTCAAATAGATTACTGTTACCCCAGAGCTCACTGTGAGTAAGTACTGAAAATGCAAAATAATTTTAGTGATCAAGGTATATCACTGATTGATCTCTGATCATTATCTTTTTCCTCTGCTTTGACAAGAAGAGCAATAAAATCAGCTCAGCCTGTCCTCATTGGGTCTTCACAGCCTAATCTGTGTTCAGTTTCTTGTTTGAGGCATATCCTCAAATTAGGGCTGTGCTTAATGTAAGACAGGTTGAAGTCAATAAGAGACAACATTTTGGCCCTTCATGGGTTAAGCATTTAAGATCAACCAAGTTACTCATCTCTAAGATGGATTTGTGCAGGAAACAATATGTATAGCAAGCTACCAATTGTGCATTTACAGTGTGCCTATGCATATATAGATACAAGTGTGCTTATTAAAACAAGGTATATTCTTACGTGCAGGATAAATAAAGATATTGGTAACAGGATTGAAGGATGCCTTTGGGGCTAGAATAAAAAGGAATGGCATTTGTTTTCAATTTTTGCCTATTTGTACCTTTTACATTTTGCATCAGTCTAAAAATAAATGCCATGAGTTCTTCAAATTCTGATCTGGTACTAATACTAGTTGGTGTCTCTGGAACAGTCACTTTCATATGGTTTTCTTCTGTAAAATGGCTGTACCTAGTCTCTGGGATTATTATGAAGGAGTTAGATATGACATGTGAAAATACTTTGAGCTACAAAGTATAAAGATACTACATGAAAAAGGATATTATGATCTTTAATGTTTCTGGAGTTTAATCCATTTGTGGTCACTGAAGTTTTAAATCATTCCCATGTGACTCAGGTAACAACTGCAACCTAAACTATTCCCTGGACTTGGTTCTGGATAAGAAGAATAGAGATTTCAAATAGATTCTCTTAGAATTTACTGAGAAGTAAATATTTTCATATTCCAAATTCATTCATTCATTCAAAAAATATTTGCATACTTGCTACATTCAGGACACTTTATTAGCTGTACCTTCTATATTAATTCAGGCACTCCTTAGTGCTTATCTGAATCATTGTAATATAATCGTTTTTTAACTGGACCTCCATTTCCAGTTTGTCCTCCTTCTATTCTGCAAAGTAGTGTCAAAATAATGTTATCACCCTTTGCTCAAAAATTTCATTGGCTTTCATTTGTTTCAGAATTGTCTGAACTCTTTTAGCCTGACATTCAAAGTCTTTGTTAAATATCTGTCTAGCTTTCTCATGCTATTTCCCTTCATATAATCTATGCTCCTGGCAGGCTGAAGCCCTTTTTTTCCTTCCTCTGTATCTTTGCTAGGGATTTTTTTCCCTTGCCAGGGCTCTTCTCTTTTTCTAAAACATCCTTTCTCTCCCAATTTTGTACATCCTATCTGCTTAGCTTATATATCACTTCTTTAGAACCTTCCTTCCTTCTCCTCTCCCCCAAAGTTGGAAAAAAAAAAATCTTTTCCCCTTCTGAAACACATTCGCTCCCCAACCCCTGTATTTTGTTGTCATAACTCCTATGGTACATATAAACACTTTCTTTCTTGAATTATAATCACAGCATAACCCATCAAATAAAATAACTGGCATCCAGAAATTAGTGTGTAAAATGTGGGACCATCTCATTACATGGATAAGATCAGTTAAGCTAGTCTAAAGTCCCAGGAATTCCCCTGCTGAATTCAAATCTCTAGCTATCCTAATGTGGATGGCACCAACTAGTGGCAGTATGCTTTGTTTAAGTATCAGTGGGGAGATTCTGAGACCTGCCTAGGACTTCCCAGATTGTTCTAGTTACCTGTCTTCTGTTTTGTAGGCTTCATCTGGGGAAATTGGGGCCTACGCTCCTAACCCGTTTTCTCACAAGGTTGTTTACCAGCCTTGCTTTTTTTTTCCAGGTCCTACTTGCCCTCTTAGAACTTTAGCTTGCTCCAGGGGGCTAGGTGGAGAAATGAGAGCCAATTGCCAATTCTTTTCTATCCAATTTCCTGATACTTTATGTAGATATACGAGCATAAACAAATTTAATCCACCCTTCATCTCACCTAGGGCCCTAGCATGTAGTAGCATACCACAATATTTGTAGGATAACAGTTGGACCTTGGGAAGACCTTTGAAATTATTAAATTTTCCATAACAACATACCTTACATAGGTGATAATAGAATGTGAGGAGAATAAAAGGGCTATACTTTATGACCACAGCAAGAGCCATTTTATATTGTAGGTCAAGTACACTTTTGCTAATTCATTTGCTTTTAGCCATTTCCCCTGTTTCTCATTAGTAAAATAAATTACACATGAGGTTTTTGTTTTTTGAACTTTTCTAGACCTTATGCACATATCCTCTCAGTTCCTGTTTCGGAAACTGCTTACCCTGGGCAGACTCAATACCAGACACTACAGCAATCTCAACCTTATGCTGTCTACCCTCAGGCAACCCAAACATATGGACTACCTCCTTTTGGTAAGGCATCCTATTTTAGCAGTTTCTAAGAATGTTAATTTTTATCCCCCAGAAACTTTTTTCCCACCAAGAAAGCAAGCATGTCTAATCTCGGGAAGCCAAAAGATGTTCAGTTACAGGTGTGGTGGAAGTGGGGTATGCAATTTTCCAGTTGTCTGTCTGATACATGTAATATGAAATTGTAGTTTTCCAGTATTCATTTGTTTGTCCACCAGAATTTGGCTATTTCCAAGGTACTAAGTCTTGACTCTGAAACTTGGAATCCTTAAATGTTTGGAAAACTCTGAGAAATTAATATTAATTTGACTTACTTTATACATAACATGGTACCATAGTTAGTAAGCAAAATAAATATATTTTGAGATGGACAATTTCTTGCTAGAAAGAGGTAAAGCCTCCAGATAGACCATGCCTTATATAGTTTACCTTTTTTTTTTTTTTGCCAGTTTCTTCCTCCCCACCCTCTGACCAAATGTTTACTCTGCTGAACCAAAAAGTCATCTTAGAAGGGGGTAAATGTTTAATTTTTTATAGCCTTATCATGTACATAGGGAGTTTTCTTCATTGGTTTTGGGTATTTTAGATATGAACTAAAAATTAAAATAATTTACCAGGAGTGAGTTTGAGGTTCTTTGGGCACTTGATATCTATGCTACTTTTTCTATGTGTGTTTAAGTAGACAGATAAATAAAGTGTGCTTTATTGTCCCTTTCCTGCTTTCCAGGAACTGTTGTCAGAAAGTTAAGAAAATATTTCATTATTTTAAATAGAGAGAATTGAGAGAGCACTATATATTTTTAAAATATGCAATATGTTAAAAGTCATATCTTGGTAAACTTTACTGAGCAAACTGGGAATAAGAAAACTCTTCAAAACATACCACCACAGATTATGGATGTATTGCCCCTTTTTGGTTTTTACATTCCTACTTACATTTATAATAGTAACATTACATTATTACATATGTAATAATAACAGCTTTCGTAGGATATTAGCCTTCCTTGGCTCCTGGTGACTATAGAAACAAAAATTGTGGGTTATGTGTAATGATAGTGATAGTAACTTCATGTGAGAAGGGAGACAGAAACTTTCTTTTCTTTCATTTGCATGTCCAGGCCTCCATGCCTATCAATACTAAAATCTTGTATTTATGTTATATCTAACCACCCAAGACTGAATTGTTCTTTTGGAAGGGGAATGCTTTGTGAATGTGTTTGAGGTTATCTTTTTGTATATTAAAGCTAATTTTTCAATTGCTGGCTTATAACACGCTAGCACTTATAAAATAAGAATTATTTTCCATTGCTTTTCCCTCTATTTCAATTTGAATTCATTATTAGCAAGTCCTAAGCCCCTTGTGATAACATTATTGAACAGGTGATCATTTCTGCTGCTGTTTAATATTAAATAAAACTCATATATCTCTGAACCTAGTTTATGAGATACCTAAGATAGTACCATGTGCATGTAGACTGTAGATACTATGATATCTTTTATGATCACTGCATTTCCTTGTATTAAAAAAGAAAAGAAAGAAAGAAAATTCTGTAAAGTAGATATCTCTTTTAAAAATTTGACGGAAAGAGTGTTTATATTTTGAAGAAATATTACTAATAACAAATGCCCTTAGTAATTTGTTTTCATTTAATATTTGAGGGTGAGGAAACTTGTAGTTCATAAATTCCTTTTTCAATATTCAGAGAGATGATCATTAGCTTAATTTGTCTTTAAATAATGTATGAGACTTATTGGAGAGAGATTTAGGTTCACATGGTTCTTATAATGTGAGTGATGAATATGAAATATTCTCAGAATTGCAAGGGAATTTATAAAGACATGTTTGTAATACTTTTTGTTTGTTTGTTTGTTTGTTTTTTGGAGGTACTAGGGATTGAACCCAGGACCTTGTACATGGGAAGCAGGCACTCAGCCACTTGAGCTATATCCACTCCCCAGTGAGAGTTGGTTTTTTCGTTTGTTTATTTTTTGTTTTTAGGAGATACTGGGGATCAAACCCAGGACCTAGTACATGGGAATAAGGTGCTCAACCACTTGAGCTACATCCACTCCCCTGTAATACTTTTTAAAGTGGCTATTTTTTAAAAGATATTTTCTTTTAAACATGTGGCTTTTATTTTTAAATGTGTTCATTTAAATATATATAGTAAAAGAAACAAGACTTCAGAAAATCTCATTATAATATTATCTAATATTTGTTGTGTACTTACTGTGTCAAGCAGTATGCTAAGAATCAGTTCTTTACATTATTATCTTATTTAATCCTCAGAACAGTTCTCAGAGGTAATAGCATTATCCTTCTTTATACATGAGAAATTTACGCTTTGAAGGATTAAGTGACTAGCCCAAGGTCACAGGTTGTAAGATTAGTAAGGAGTAGAATTGAACCCAACTCAGTTTGATTTTAGAGGTGCTCATAAATTTACATCTATAGCAAAAAATGGTCTCAGAGTTGAGTCTGAAATTTTAACAAGCTTCCTCTTCTCAAAATGTGGGAGACAGGGGAGACTAGAAGAAATCTAGGAAAGCTGTATTATAAATAATCATTAAAAGTAGAGGAATAGTGGCCATTTTCTTTTCAGAACTGTATATAAATGGGATGGGATGGCAGGAATGGGAATGGAGGTTTAACTGCCTGTGATCTGAAGAATTATGTCTGAGGAAAAAGGTACTCATTTATTTTGGGGGTTCATAAAATATGCCCTTAGCAGTCATTTTTTAACTTCTTCTAAAAGATTTTAATGTGAGATGGAAATTTGTCGATATGTATTAAGAGCATTAAAGATAGTCATACTGTTTTCCTCAGTAATTTCATTTCTAGAAATTTATCCTTTGGTAATAATCAGATACCCAAAAGAATTTATGAACCAAGATATTTCATTGCAGCATTACTTATAATAGAAAAAAATTGAAACCTAGATATTGAATGGAAAGATATGTGTTAAATTGCAATGTTTCCATAGAATGGAAAATTATGTAGTCATTATAAGTCATATTCTTAAAGAATATTGAGGGTCTGAAGAATACTCCATTTATTATTTATTGAGTATGTGAGTATATATCATATAGAGTATGTGAAATGAAAAACACAATCTAAGCCCAATTTATTTTTTAAAAATATGTACAGAGAGAATAATTTGGAAGAAAAAAATGTGAATATTAACAGTACAAGCAATAACAACTTAGTCAACACCACATCACACAAAGCATATGCACAGGTTAATGCAATACCATGCAAAAGTGAGGACTGCCTGTATTTTTTTTTCCACATGGTAAGACTGGGATTTTTTTTTTTCTTTACACTTTCTGTATTTTTCTGATTTTCTGTAATATCCTATTTCTATTATAATCAGGAAAAGTAATCGGATTAAGTTACTTAATATTTATAATAGCTTGTCCCAGTGATCTGATGAATCAACAAACCATAATATTCTTTCTTGGGCTTTTTTCTAGCATTGAGGTGTACTTCCAATTCCTTACCAAACTAATTTTCTCTGAAGGTCCACTATTGTGATATGTATTACCATAAATAAATTGCTCAGATTAGTTTGATTAGTAACATAATGAAGTGCTGAGAAACTTGGGTAGAGTTTGTAATTAGACCTCAGTTTGGGGTAGCAGGAAGGTTAGCTGTCCCAGCAGACTTTTCTTCCCGTTGTTAGACAAGCTGTTGCTTCACAGCAGGCCCTTGGTGCTTATTAGTTCTTGGGAAACTTTGTAGTTACAGGCAAAGAGCTGTGGACTAGGAGACAGGGAGCCAGGATTTTGTTTTCTCATTTGCTATTGACAGCAGTGCTATACATTCAAACCATTTGGATGCATTAGCTCTTCCCTGGAATTCTGGGAAGGGTGCTTTTAGAGAAAGGTATATAATATTTTTTGTGCAGCGTGATAATAAACACATTCAAAATCCAATAGCTCAGGTTTAGAACCAATTTGGAAAAAGAAAATCACTTTGGTTACAGTAATGCTGAAAGTTTTTGTAACATTGAAATAGCTGTTTGCTTACCGAAAACAGTGATACAAAACCATCAAGAAGCATGGCACTAGCAGTAGCAGAGCCAAGATGCTGAGGAATCTGTTGCCTTTTCATCATATTGCCCAGAAGACAGTAACATAAATACTGCTTCATACAGGCAATATGAAAATAAAGTTCCAGAAAAACAAAAGTTATTTCAGGAGGATAATGGAATTCTAGTATATCTGAAGGGTGGCGTAGCTGATACCCTCCTGTATAGAGCTGTATAGAGCTGCTATGGTTCTTTTTTTTTTTTCTCTCTCTCTTTATGTGGGGTAACATGGATTGAACCCGGGACCTCATATATGGGAAGCAGGCGCTCAACCACTGAGCTACATCTGCTCCCCTATGGTTCTTAGAGTTGGTGGTATATGCTATGTATACAGCTGACCGTGGCTTCATTTCCCAAGAAGCAGGATTGATTTCAGTTTATCATTCCAGCGATCAGTTGTTTCAGTTTAGTTCCTCTCTCTGTGGACCAATAATTTGATAAATAACTGACCTTTTGAGGGATCAGTATTAATTGACATGTACTAACTGCCACCAATGAAGTAGGCTTTACCATGAGAAACAAAACAAAACAAAAGAGTCATGGCACCAAATTTCGTATCATAAATTTTTATCAACAGATTTTATACATCTGAGTTGCAATTAGGTATTTCAGTGCCCCAGTGAATCTGAAGCACTCATCATCAAAACATTATATTTCTTACTGCTTGTATTCATTGACTACATTTCTTATTGGATTAAGGGTAAATAAAATGAGTTAATGTTGAGTTTGAAGCCATGGCTGACCTTAGTCCTGATTTCTTAACTTCAGTTGTGTTTGATTAATGAACGTTGTTGGACCTAAATTTCAGCTTCAACTATACTGATCCAGCAATCATAGCTATCCAAAACACAAAGATCAACAGACATTAAATTGTTTTTTTTGGTTTTGGGTTTTTTTAAAATAGGGTTTTGCATGGCCAAAATTATCACAAAACCTATTGGCTAAAGTTTCTAAATATTTCATTCGTAAAAGATACCCTTAAGCCCTCATGTAGAAGTAACTTACTCTCAAATTATCTTTTACTTCTAACAAGCTTTATTTATAGATTCCTAGTATACTTCAAATTAAAAGGGAGATATTTTAGACATAGTAGATTGTCAAGTAGTGACAGATCACAGGAAAAAGTGACATAACCTAAAATTCATTAAACTATAGTGAGTTTTATTTACTGCTAAGCACACATCACAATAGTCTCTGGAGGTATTGAGCATATACATAATATTGAGCATAGCACAATATTGATCTTTATAACAGTTCTAAGAAAATCTAAATATATGTTCACTCTTTGCTCCCTGCTTAAGGAGACGGAAACGTACACGCACACACACACACACACACACACAAAAGATTGACTCCACTCAGGAGTATTGTGATAAAAATCAAAGTAAAAATGAAGAGCCAGGATATCTCTCAGTAAGAGATTGGATATAGGTAATTTACTTAACCAATCAATGAATGCTATGCAACTGTTAAAGAGAGATTTATAGGTTCTGACATGGAAAGATATCTCTCAGAAGTATTACTTGGGAAAAGCAAGTTATGAAATAGTATGTGTAACATCCCAATTTTATTTTTGGAAGAAGAAAAGAGATTAATAAATGCATAGAAGTAAATCTGGATGACTTCTCTAAGCTGTTAATGGTTAAGTCTGGATGATGGGATTGTACATGACTTTATTTTTTCAAAACTGCATATTTCTGTAATGTTTTTAATTTATAAAAATAAGCAGGTATTTCTTCCCTAATCAGAAGAAACAAAGATAACAAAATAACCAGCTTAAAGAAGGCAGAGAAATATTTAATACATTTTTAGAAAAAAATTGATGCTTGTTTAATGGGTAAGTGAATTTTAAACTTATGTAGCATGTTTCCCACCTTGACAATGCTGGAAAAATTATAACTGTACATGAGTATCAGGCATTCTTTATAACAAACCATCCAGCTGGGTATCAGTAGCTCCTTCTCTGAACCCTCGTCAACTTTCCCCAGCCATTGAAATGAACTTAATATTGGGAGTGTTGGCAAGACTTTTTGTTTCTATTGCCCCATCTCCCAATTCTTTGAAAGTGTGTTTGCTTGTGGTATATTACAAGTAGGAAAATCAATCATTTACATTTACTGGCTGATATTTGCAAGCATAACCATGCTGTTCAGTCCCAGTGTTTTGTTTGTAATTGGTCCAATTTATCTGATTCAGGTGCATTGTGGCCAGGTATGAAACCTGAAAGTGGTTTAATTCAGACTCCATCTCCAAGTCAACACAGTGTTCTTACCTGCACTACAGGGTTAACCACAAGCCAGCCAAGCCCAGCACATTATTCTTATCCCATTCAAGGTAAATAGGCATGGTTGTGTCTTTTGGATTTTTGGTATTTTTTTCTTTGTTTGTTCATTTGTTTGTTTTGGGTTTTGGTTTGTTTTTTTTTGTTGTTTGTTTGTTTTTTGATCATTGTTATTGCTGGGTTTTTGTTTGTTTTGCTTTGTTATTGTTTTGTTGTTTTGTTTTGTTTTTTAATTTACCTGTATCTCCAAACAAATTGGATGGATAATACAGGAGTTCTTTCTTTTAAAATAGAAAGGGGTGAGATTTGCTTTTGTGCATGCTCTTTTCCTGTTTGGCAAAATAGTCAAGGGCTGTGGTTCCTAAGTAGTTACCTCTTGAATCTGAGCTGCTTAGTAGAATTGAAGGCTTGTCTTTTGCATGTTGGTGTCCAAAATATCTTTCTAATTTTACTCTAGTCTGTTCTCTGGTCTGCATTATAAGTGAACAGAAGACTCCATGTGTTAAAACTTTGCTGACTTCAGAGTTTGCAAATTGTGAAGTCCAGTTTATCAGAGTGTATGTGAGATATGTGCTGTGTTGTGAGATGTGTGCTGCCTTTCTGCTGTGGTTTGTAACACCCTTACCCCATGTACTTTTTTACTTCTTGGTGAGTACTTCTCTTGCTCAAAAAGTTGTCTTGTTTCTACTTCATGATGAAGAACATAACATTAAAATTTGAACTCGAAACATCTCTGCCTTTCCAAGTTCTTCCTCTAAAAGGTTGGAATTATGACAGGACTATTAGGGGAAAAAGGACAAAAATATTAAAAAGGCACTGTGAAAGTAATTCCACCCCCTTTGTAAATCCTATTTAGGCAATTTGTCATCATTCCACATTGGCTATTAATGTCTGTGTGCATGGCTTCTCATCTGCCTCCTTTCTTCTGATTTGTCCCAGCCTTTTCATTGATCCCTTATAAAATGAGTGCTAAAGGGATAAAACTTCAACAGCAAAAACCTGTCGAGGTACTCAAGATATGAACTTTGTTATGAAAGAAAATGTTTAGATTAGATTAAATAATATTTTGAGTTTCAGTTAAATGATTGAGAATCAGATGATTGAGAGCCACTTTGTCCAATGAGCACAGAACTGGTCACTCTGTTCCTAAGACCTTGGTCTGATCTGCTTTTACCTCCTACTGTTTAACAAATCTCCCCTTCTCTTATTTTCCCTTCTTTCTTTATAAAATGGGAACAAAGCAGAAGGAAAAAAGCTCAAAGCCTGACTTTGTCTGTCTTCTCTACAACCCTTTTGGTTCTCTAGGTTGGTAGCCCATCAACCTTTGATTCAAGGTTAAAGCCTTTGGATTCAACTACAGGTATATTGGTAGTAAAGTCCTCCTAAAAAGAAATATCCCATCAACTCTACTTAGGTGGTACAAGAAGAGAAAGGAGTTCTCTTCTCTGATATTAATAACTCTCTACAGAGCTGTAGAACCACCACACCTCTCCCTCCTTGTAAAACAAGACCTACCTTTGGGGGTTATTCAGAACCCATTGCTTTAAAAGGATCATGAAAATATCCCTTAAATTTCACTACCACTATTGAAACTTAGTGGTTATTGTGGTTATTCTAACTTACCTCTTAGTGCAGTTTTTCCTTTTAATCACTTACCCTGGTTTCCCACGTTTTGTTCATGATAATTGCTAGTATTAAATGCTTACTGATTAAATGCTTAATGTTACTCATATAATCTTCACAACAACCCTATAAGAGAAGTACTATTATTAATCTCATTTTACAGTTAGGAAACGTAAGGCACAGAGAGGTTAAGTTCACAAAGATAGTTAATAATTAAGTCAGGGGGTAAACTGAGACCGTCTGACTCTAGAGCTAAGGCACAATACTTTGTTTCTTCCCACTCTTCTGCCTCCTATTAGATTATTCCTGCTGCTTGTTTTGTTTTCTTTCCTTTTTTTCCTCCAAAGTTAATATTATTTCTTCTTTGCTTCTTTTTCCTACTTTTAAAGTTTTAATGTGAAACTTTTTGGATTTTCCTTTATTTATACTTTTCAATATTGAAGTCATGGTATCCATATGAACTCTCCCATACTTGAGAACTTACACTAAATTCATTTGTCCTGCCTTTTTCTGGTTATACTGTTGGTCCGTAACATTGTTCATTTGCACTTTGGCACAGGATAAAAATTAAGGCAAAAGTTAATTATCAGGATATCAAGTTTTGCCATTTATTCTGAAGAAAAAAACGGTAGAAACTCAGGATGAAACAATTGGCCAAAATGATATATGGATATTATTGGTGGATTTGCATTACCTGGGTTCTCCACTATCATTATCACTTACCTTACCCTACTTCTTTTTTTTAGCATAGATAATGAATGTTAACTATCCAGAGCATCTTTCTTCCCTTTTATTCTGTAATTCCCCAATCATTTTCCAATCATTCTACAGAATAAAAACAAGGTCCAGTGTCCTCCCAACCCACCCCCAAGCATTCAACAATTGACATTAGCCTACCTTCCTGGGAAAGTTAGGAAATTATCTCAAAAATCAAATTCTACTTCTGGCTTCATCAGCTCTGAATTCCGCTAATGATATACTGCAAATCAAAGACTTTTCTCTAGTTTGTATGCCAGTGACACCGTAATGAGAAAGGAGAGCCCCATGCACTCATGAAAATGCTTTGATTAAGTAGATCAGACTTTTTTATATACATTTTTACCCCAGAGTGTCTGTCACTGTGTGGTCCTATCTCTGATCATTTTCTTCAGTTGAGATAGTTTGAATCATTAAATAATATTCAAGTATCAAAATTAATTTCAGAAATTTCAAATTTTTTTAACTTAATTGTGAATTTTAACAAATGTCTTTGGGTCAGATATTGTTGGTAACACATAATAGTCTTCCTTTGACTAGGAGACTTGGGTTTTTTTGTTTTGTTTTGTTTTGTTTTGTTTTGTTTTGTTTTGTTTTTATAAAGGGTATTTATCTGGGGTAGGAGCTTACAAATACCAGGCCATAAAACGTAAGTTACTTCCTTCACCAAAAGTCTGTTTTCACATGTTGGAGCAAGATGGCTGCCAACGTCTGCCAGGGTTCAGGTTTCCTGGGTTCCTCTGGGCTCAGCTCCTCTGTTTTCTCCACAAGGTCAGCTGTAGACTGTCAGGCCAACTGCTCTGTGTCTCTTCCTGGGGCTCCGGCTTAAGACCAGCATCAAATTCCAACATCAAAACTCCAACATCAAGAACCCTCTTGTTTATTAATAGACCTTATTTTTAAGAATAGTTTTAGAATTACAGAAAAGTGAACAAATAGTACAAAGTTTCCATATTATCCCTCTACCCCCATATAGTTTTCTCTATTAACAGCTTCATTAATATGGCACATTTGTTACAATTAAGAACCAACATTGGTGCACTATCATTTAAGTCCATAGTTTATTCAGAGTTCCTTAGTTTTTACCTGATATATTTTTTCTCTTCCACGATCCCATCCAGTTTACCACATTTCGTTTAGTTATCGTGTGTCTTTTTTTTTTTTAAGATTTATTTTTTTTATTTATTTCTCTCCCCTTTTTCCCCCTCCCCACCGTTGTCTGCTCTCTTTGTCCATTTGCTGTGTGTTTTTCTGTGACCGCTTCTATCCTTATCAGCGGCACTGGGAATCTGTGTTTCTTTTTGTTGCATCATCTTGTTGTATCAGCTCTCCGTGTGTGCGGTGCCATTCTTGGGCAGGCTGCACTTTCTTTTGCACTGGGCAGCTCTCTTTACGGGGTGCACTCCTTGGACATGGGGCTCCCCTGCACGGGGGACACCCCTGCATGGCATGGCACTCCTTGCACGCATCAGCACTGCGCATGAGCCAGCTCAACATGGGTTAAGGAGGCCCAGAGTTTGAGCTGTGGACCTCCCATGTGGTAGGCAGGCGCCCTATCCATTGGGCCAAGTACACTTCCCTGTCTTGTGTCTTTAGGTTCCTCTTGTCTATGCAGCTTCACAGACTTTCCTTGTTTCTGGTGACCTTGACAGTTTTGGGGAGTACTTGTCAGGTATTTTGTAGGATGCCCCTCTACTGGAATTTGTCAGATGTTTTTCTCTTGATTAGACTGGTGTTACGGATTTTGGAGAAGACAATCACAGTGGTAAAGTAACTTCTTCGTCACATTATATAAAAGGTACATATTATCAACTGGATTTATATCTGTTAGTTTTGAGCTTGATCACCTGTCTGATGTACTATTTGTCAGAATTTTCTACTGTAAAGTTATCCTCCCCCTATTCCCCTTTTCCATACGTACTGTTAGTATGGAGCTTCCTACACATAGCTCACACTTAAGGAGGTGTGGAGCATCTACATAATTTACTTGCAATTCTTCTGCGTAGACTTGTCTCCTCTCCCTCATTTATTACTTCATTCACTCATTTATTCATATTAGAATGGACTTATAGATATTTATTTTATACTTTGGGTTATAATCCAAAGTACTTCATTTTGTTGCTCAAATTGTTCCAGTTTCGGCCATTGGGAGTTCTTTCATTTGGGTTCTGTATCCCTTTTGACATGTCCCCATCAATGTGGGTGGGTGTTTTTGAATACTTCCTTTCTACTTCCTATCACTACAGGTGCTCCAGGCTCATCTTGTTTATTTTCTGCCCTCAAGATGCCCTAAATCCTTTTATTGGAGAATGGTATTTGAAACCAAGATCTGGGTACTAGGTGTACTTGTTGCTACTGTCATTTCTTTTAAGCCCTAAGCTGACAGAGCAAAGAAATGTATATATGTATACTAACCCATACAGATACCTGCACATATCTATAAATACTTCTGTGTGTAACTGTATCTATATTAAGTTTAACCTGAGTTCTTACTGATATCTCCAGCTATAATCCATTACCATATGGAGGATCATTTTAGCCTCCTATCCTTTCTGATATGAAAATTTCTACTGCAACAGTGAGAATTTACTACACTGATTTTACGAAGCTTCTCAAGGGGAATTTTGTTTTGTGCATTGTTGTAACCCAAGCACATGTAATGGTACTTGGCACATACTATGCAGTCAAAATTTTTTTAAAGTTTTATTTTATTTTTTATTTTTTATTTTTAGAGAAGCTTTAGATTACATAAGTGTTACATAAAAAATATAAGTGGAGAAGCACCTGTGGCTCAATCAGCTGGGTTCCCATCTACCATATGGGAGGCCCTGGGTTTGTGTCCTGAGGCCTCCTTGTGAAGGCAGGCTCGCCCACACCCTGCAGAGTGCTGCCCAACCTGCAGATGCCACAGAGTGCTGCCCGGCCCACAAGTGCTGCAGAGAGCCGCTCAGCAAGGTGACGCAACAGCAACAAAAAAAGGGAGACAAGCAAAAACAGAGTAAAACATGCAGCAAATGGACACAGAGAACAGATAGCAAGCAAGCTACAATGGGGGAGGGGAAATAAAAAATAAATAAAAATTAAAAAATACAGACACAGAAGAACACACAGCAGTGGACACAGAGAGCAGATAGCAAGCAAAAAAAAAAACTACAAGGGGGAAATAAGAAGATAAATATATGTGTGATTCCCATATGCCCCACTCCTTCCCCCTCCAATACTTTCCCACATTAACAACATCCTTCATTAGTGTGGTACATTTTTTCAATTGATGAACCCATATTGCTGCCAACCATGGACTACAGTTTGGATTATAGTTTATACTCTGTCCCACACAGTTTTGTAAGTTATGACAAAATATACAATGGCCTAAACCATCACTGCAGCATCACGCAGGACAAATCCAATGTCCAAAAAGTTCCCCCATGTTATACCTATTCTTCCCTCTCCCATCCCTGAAAACCTCTGGTGGCCACTACCTTTACATCAATGATAAGAGTTCTTTCATTGCTAGAATAATAAGTCTACGTAGAATAAATATTTGATAAATAAGTGGCTGAAAAGTTTTGGGGAGAGTGGGTGTAGCTAAGTGGTTGAGCACCTGCTTCTCATGTATGAGGTTCCAGGTTCAATCCCCAGTACCTCCTAATAAAAAAAGTTCTGGTAATAATGGTTGGTGGTAATCTTAGTACAACATTGTGAACATAATTAACAGTACTGAATTATATATATTTGAATGTGATTAAAAGGGGGACATTTACTTTGTGTATATGTTACTAGAATAAAAGTTAAAAAACAAAACCATAGGATTGTATAACCATTGAACCCTAATATAAACCATGGACTAGCATAGATACATGATTTAATATTTTTTCATTAGTTGTAACGTATGTACCATGCTAATGCAAGGTGTTGATAATGGGGGCAGGGGTATGTGGGAACTCTATTTTTTCCATGATTTTTCTGTAAACCTACAACTTCTCTAATGAAATAAATATTTGATAAAGAAGTGGCTAAATGAATGACCCAGTTAGTCAGTTTAAACCAAAACATATACAATTTATGCTGGGTCTCAAATGATCCATAATTGGATTAATTCTTGTCAGTTACTTTGGCTACATACTGAGAGTAAATTTTGGGAACCTACCCAACTGCCTGCTTCTAGATAATTCCAGTCTAGCAAAAAATAATGATTTTTCCCTTTTCACTTAGAACATACAAGACTTATATACATGAATCCCACAGATATTCATTGAGCATCACCAAATGTATGTCAGGAACAATAGATGCAGGAAATGATGAACAAAATAGCATGATTCTGCCCTTATAGTCTAGTGGGAGAGACAGAAATCAAGCAAGCAAATAAGTAACAAATTTTGAAAAATATTCTGAAATAAAGAGATTTCTATGATTTAGAATATAAGGAAAGGATTTTGTTTTGATGGTGGGGTCAATGAAGGGATTTCTGTGGTAGTGGGACCTGCTGAATAAAAGTCATCCATGTTGGTAGGGTGAAGGGGCAGAGTGGAGAGAGCAACATTGGAAAGGTCCTCAGGTGAGAGTTTGTCTTGTTCTGAGAAACTCATGGAAAGGCATTGTGAGCAACGTTGGTGGAGTGACATGACAGGAAATAAGAGATGTAGAAACTAAAGTCTTGCACAAACTGCCATTAACCCTGGGGTTAACCCTCCAGCTTTGAGACAGCACTTAATTCAACTGTACTTCTCACCATTCTATAACCAAAGTTATCTCTGTGTTTTGACATAGGTGGACCTCTTGTGGGACATGGTTCTTAGAAGCTTCATCTTCCAGTGATTTGACAGGTCCACTGTCAAGACAGGAATAGGAACTGTCCAAACAGTTGGCCATTCCATTGGCTTTTGGAGAGTTGACAACCATTAGATATATTACAATAGGAGCTACCATTTGGATTCTCTTTGGTTCTGTAAAATTTTAGTTTTCATGGCATATTTCATTGCTAGTACTTTTGTTTTTTAAACATGCAATTGAGTATTGTTTTTATTGAGACATACCTATTAATATGCAAAATAATCAGTACATTTTTATGAGGTACCTGGCTTTTTAGTCATAACCATATGTGGAGTAAAGCATGCAATGATTGTATACATTTTTAAGTTTAGCTTGATTTCAGTGATGGTTACAAGAGCCTGCCTCCCTCACTAGAATTTAAACTCTATGAGGACAGGAACTTTGTTTTGTTCACTATTCAATCTTCCTCAGTGGCTAGAACAGATTTAGGGCACATAGTAGACCCTGATATATACTTACTTTGTAAATGAATGAATGAATGGCACGTTAGAGATAATTTGGTTGAGTTGGAGAAAGAAGTGTTATTGAGCCCTAAAAACTTCCTAGGTTTGTAGGACAGGATCCCTTAAAATAGAAATCACTACTGCTGAGAGAAAATTGTGATTTTTTTTTTCAATATACTAAGTATTAACAGCTAGCTTCACAGCAGGGATAAAAGTGCGTGGCCAGGGAAACAGATATGGTTCAAACCCACATGGGAGGTTCTGGGTTCCATTCCCAGTGCCTCCTAAAGAAAAACAAATAATGAGCAAAAACAATGAACAAAAACAACGAGCAGACAAGGAGCAAAAAAAAAAATGAGCAAACAAATGAGGGAGCCAACTCAGGGGTGGGGAGGAGAATACATGGCTTATTGTAAAGTTTTTTAGCTCCAACTCAATTCAATAAGTAATCTGAAAACTATTAAATTTATAAAATCACCTTGTCAGTAGGGTACATTCTTTACCATGTGTATAGAGATAAGATATAAGTGAGATATACTTCTAAGCATTAATAAGTTATTAAGAAGGTAGAACAGATTTTAAAAATAGGAGGACAAGGAGTGTACTGCAAAACCAGGACCAAAGAAGAATTACACTGGAACGGACTTTGCTGGGAGAGATAAATTTAACAGGTTAAATGGGTTCTTCGTCTTCTTTCCCATTGTAAATCATCTATGTTTAGTCTGCTTTATTATCATCCTTCCTAGCAAAATGAACTGGCAATAGAATCTGGAATCTACTCAAAATTCTTTTCCACAAGAATGATGAAAAACTACTTATAGAATCGTCTTGCCTATTGATTCTTTTCTCAGCACTTCTTTTTATGAAAAAGAATATGTTGAACCAGCATAGAAAAGAAGAGGTGGGAAGAAAATATACCCTCTGTAAGGTTATAAAAATACCCTCTCTTAAGTTATAAAATCTATTTCATTTTGTTTTTGTGTTTAAAAAAGTAAGCCCTTATGAGTTGTGGGGTTTTTTTGGTGAGGGGAAGGAAGGAGTGTTCTAAAACAGAAAGTTATCCTGGGCTGTTAGGAAGTCTCATCCCTAGTTCAGCCACTGACTCTTGAGGAAATAGCACCAAAAGATTGGAATTATCTTGACAAGTTACTTTAACTGTTCTATTTCCCAGTTTCTTCATCTGAAAGCTATTCCTTATACCTAACTGACCTGAATCTCTTTTAGACTCTTCTCTAAGCAGAGTACCCTTGGGGGAAGGGATGAAAATTCTCTAATTTTGACCAGTACTCTCAAGTTTCTGCTGCATTTTTCACCTTCCCTACTTAATGGGAGTTTTCCTGTTAATTCCCTGTGCAGGACTTTGTTGCTAATAGGGTAGGTAGGTAGATAGTTGTGCCTGACCAGTTAATACTCCAAGCTGATCATGCTGGTGAACCCTTATGGTGTGTGTGACTGCAGTAGGAGCCAGGTCTAAGCGTGCTTGTTGAAGACCCGTACGTCACAATCTCAGTTATACTGTGCACCAGCAAAAAAATCACTGTGGCAAATACTGGTGCATGAGATCTTATTGTTTTTCTCACTAAAACTCTGGTGAAATCTATGATGGAAGTATGAAAACCTTATCCCAAATTTCTTGTCTTAAGGAGCCTAAGTAGTTTATAAAGTACATTTTTACCTGGCCAAAATAATATTTAATATATTCTGGATTTTTCTAAGCTCATTGATAAATGCCTAAATGCCAGATCATGATGGTATTTATTCCACATTAATAATACATTATTTTGAGTAGAGCACAAGAAGTAATTCCAAGCATTTAAGAATTTGGAGGACCAGCTCTTTCCCTCAAAGTAATTATGTTGTATCAGAAAAGGCATGATTTGTGGCTAGTGACAACAATATTATAGTGCAGGATTTACAAGAGGGTTTTCCAGAGCTCTTATTACTGCTAATAATTGTCAGTAGGTTACCATTACAGGTGAGTCATTTTTCTATCACTGGAGAAGTTGGGTCGGAGTGATTTGGTTTAGCTTCTGATTTCATTGGTATCAGTAGTTTGAGTTGGTGCATTATGTATGTATCCTTTTAGGACTTTATTAGGAAGAGTTGAAGATTGAAGTTTAAACAGAAATGTTTGAAGTGTTTTGTTTCTAATCAAATCTGAATTGAGAAATGACATGTAAAAAAGCAAAACTAGTATTTATGTTCCCTTTGCAAAAATGTTCTTTATTTCCTTGTAGATCTAGTCACTTAAGGCACAATACATTTTCAATTTCTTTTATCCTTTTTAAGTTATGTGGTAACTAATATGTTTTATTACTTTCAATCCTGTAGCTTCAAGCACAAATGCCAGCCTGATATCCACTTCATCTACAATTGCCAATATTCCAGCAGCAGCAGTTGCTAGCATCTCAAACCAGGTACAGTGCTACTTTTGTTGTCCCGTTTGATATGGTTCAACTGGCTTGTTCTACCCCTCCACTTACCATGGTCAATTTGGCCATGTAAGAAACAACCAGGAATTAAATTAATTGTAGAGAACTTCCTAAATGGCTTTCTCAGGCCATCCTTCAGTTTCTCTCCTTCCTCCACTGAACCTATTACGGTTTTATCTGCTCCTTTATCTACTAGGTTTGTCTTGACATCCTACCCCAACTTCACTAGAATGTAAGCTCCATAAAGGTACAGATTTTTCCTATTTTGTTTACTTATCTATCCCCAGAGTCTAGAAATGTACCTCACATTAAAAGAACCCACATATTGGTGAAATGAACAAATATTACCTCCACTTTTTTTTTAACCCCCATTCCTTTGTGAATTCTTGTTGGTCTGGTCTTGATCATTGTTTTAACTTTTTATGCTTAGAATGTCAATGATAATATCTTTAGTGTTTAGAATTTTTTGTTTTTGTTATATTGTTTTTATTCCTTGTTATCTCTGCAGCAATTAATACTGTCTGGATATTTTTTTTCTGGCCACTGTTAACATTTCTATTTTGGAGTAAATTACTGGTTTTTTTTGTTTGTTCTTTTTTTTTTTTTTAATTAAAGAAGTGGTAGGTTTACATAAAAGTCGTGCATAAAATACAGAGTATCCATATACCTCCCTATTATTAACAACTTGCATTAGTATGGTGTATTTGTTAGAATTCATGAAAGAATATTTTCATAGTTGTGCTGTTAACTATATTCCGTTGTTTACAATAGGGTTCAATGTGTTTTACAATCCTATGTTTTGCTTTATTGTAGTAGCATATATACAACCTAAAATTTCCCCTTTTAATCACATTCACATACATAATTCAGTGCTGTTAATTACATTCACAGTGTGCAGCCATCTGGTACCATCCATTACCAAAACTTTACCATCAACCCAAATAGAAACTCTGTGCGATTCAAGCATTAACGCCCCATTCCCTACCCCCACCCAGGCCCCTGGTATCTTATACTTTAGATTCTGACTCTATGAGTTTGCTTATTCTAATTATTTCATGTAAGTAAGGTCATACAATAATTTGTCCTTTTATATCTGACTTATTCAACTTGATGTCTTCAAGGTTCATCCATGTTGTTGCATAAATCAGAACTTTGTTCCTTTTTACAGCTGAATAATATTCATTCTGTATATATATATATATATATATATCACATTTTATTTATCCTTTAATTGGTTGATAGACACTTGAGTTGCTTCCATCTTTTGGCAATTGTGAATAAGATCCACTGTGAACAACAGTGTGCAAATATCTGTTTGAATCCCTGCTTTCAATTCTTTTGGGTATATACCTGGAAGTGGGATTGCAGGGTCATACAGTAATTCTCTATTTAACTTTCTGAGAAGCTGCCACACTGTCTTTCACAACAACTACACCATTTTATATTCCCACCAATAATGAATGACAAGTGTTCCTATTTCTCCACATCCTCTCCAACACTTGAAATTTTCTGTTTATTTAATAGTAGCCGTTCTGGTGGGTATGAAATGGTATCTCATTGTGGTTTTGATTTGCATTTCCCTAATAGCTAAATGATGTTGAGCATCTTTCCATGTGTTTTTTTGGCCATTTGTATATCGTCTTTGGAGAAAGGCCTATTCCAAGCCTTCTGTCCATTTTTTAATTGGATTGTTCGCTTTTTATTTTTGAGTTGTAGGATTTCTTTATGTATTCTAGATATTAAACCCTTATAGGAAATGTGATTTCCAAATATTTTCTCCCCTTGAGTAGGTTGTCTTTTTACTTTCATTATAAAGTCCAAAACTTTTTAAATTTGATGAGGTCCTATTTATTTTTTTCTTTTGTTACTTGTGCTTTGAGTGTAAAATCTAAGAAACCATTGCCTACCACAAGGTACTGAAGATGCTTCCCTATGTTTATATTTTCTTCTAGGAGTTTTATAGTCCTGATTCTTCTATTTAGGTCTTTGATCCATTTTGAGTTAATTTTTGTATACTATTTGAGATAGGAATCCACCTTCATTGTTTTACATGCAAATACTCAGTTCAACCAGCACCATTTATGAAGAGACTAGTCTTTCCCAATTGAGTGAACTTGGCAGCCTTGTCAAAATTCAATTAGCCATAGATATGAGGGTCTATTTCAAAACTCTCAATTGATTCCATTGGTCTATGTCTATCCTTGTGCCAGTACCATGCTGTTTTGATCATGGTAGCTTTGTAATACATTTTAAAGTCAGGAAGTATGAATCCTCCAGCCTCAATCTTCTTTTTCAGTACAGTTTTAGTTATTTGGGGTCTCTTGCCCTTCCAAATAAATTTGAATTGATTGGCTTGTCCATTTCTGCAAAGAAGGTTGTTGGAATTTTGATTGGGATTGAATGGAATCTGTGAATCGTTTTGGGTAGACCTGACATCTTAAGAATAGTCATACAGTCCATGAACACAGAGTGTCCTTCCACTTATTTACATCTTCTTTAATTTCTTTTAGCAAAGTTTTGTAGTTTTCTTTACATCACTGTTAAATTTATTCCTAGATATTTGCAAGTGGAATTTTTAAAAATTTCCTCCTCAGGTTGCTCATTACTAGTATATAGAAACACTACTAGTAGATTTTTGCATCTCGACCTTGTATTGTCTCTCTCTGCTGAATTCATTTATTAGCTCTAATAACTTTGTTGTAGATTTTTCAGGACTTTCTATATATAGGATCATGTCATCTGCAAATAGTGAAAGTTTTACTTCTTCCTTTCTATTTTAAATACCTTTTATTTCTTTTTCTTGCCTAATTGCTCTCACTAGAACTTACAATACAATGTTCATTAACAGTGGTGACAATGGGCATTTTTGTCTTATTCCAAATCTTAGAGGAAAACCTTTTAGTCTTTCACCATTGTATATGATGTTAGCAGTGGGTTTTTCATATATGCCTTTTATCCTTTTGAGGAAGTTTCCTTCCATTCCTCTTTTTCTAAATGTTTTACCAAAAAAGCGTTCTGGATTTTGTCAGATGCTTTTTCTGCATTAATTCAGATGATCATGTGATATTTTTTATTCATTCTGTTAATGTGGTGTATTGCATTAATTGATTTTCTTATGTTGAACCACATTGCGTACCAGGGATAAATCACATTTGATCATGCTATACAATTTTTTTTCTTCTTTTTTTTTAAAGATTTATATTTTATTTATTTCTCTCCCCTCCCTCACCCCCATCGCTGCTCTCTGTGTCCATTCGCTGTGTGTTCTTCTGTGTCCACTTGTATTCTTGTCAGCGGCACTGGGAAACTGCATCTCTTTTTTTGCTGCATCAGCTCGCCATGTGTGCAGTGCCACTCCTGGGCAGGCTGCGCTTTTTTCACACGGGGCAGTTCTCCTTATGGGGCGCACTCCTTGCGTGGGGGCTCCCCTATGCAGGGGACACCCTGCCTGGCACAGCACTCCTTGTGCACATCAGCACTGCGCATGGGCCAGCTCACCACATAGGGCAGGAGGCTCTGGGTTTGAACTCTGGACCTCCCATGTGATAGGTGGATGCTCTATCAGTTGAGCCAAATCCACTTCCCCTTTTTTTTTTCTTTTAAGTACTGGGGCCAGGGATTGAACTCAGGAACTTGTATGTGGAAAGCTGGTGCTCAACCACTGAGCCACATCAGCTCCCATGAGTTGTTTTTTTCGTTTGTTTGCTTGTTTGTTTTTAGGAGGCACTGGGAACTGAACCCAGGACCTCCCGTGTGGGAAGAAGGCACACAGTCACTTGAGCCACATCCGCTCCCTATATAATTATTTCACCGTGCTCTTAGATTTTTTTGCTAGTATTTTGTTGAGGAATTTTGCATCTATATTTGTAAGAGAAACTGGTCTATAATTTCTTTTCCTTGTCTTTATCTGGCTTTGGTATTAGGGTGATGTTGGCTTAGTTGAGTTAGGTAGTGATCCCTCAGGCTTTTTTGGATGAATTTGAGCAAGAGTGGCATTAATTCTTTTTTTTTTTTCTTTTTTTAAACCTTTTTTTTTTTTTTTAAGATTTATTTATTTATTTAATTTCCCCCCCTCCCCTGGTTGTCTGTTCTTGGTGTCTATTTGTTGCGTCTTGTTTCTTTGTCTGCTTTTGTTTCTTTGTCCGCTTCTGTTGTCGTCAGCGGCACAGGAAGTGTGGGCGGCGCCATTCCTGGGCAGGCTGCACTTTCTTTTCACGCTGGGCGGCTTTCCTCACGGGCGCACTCCTTGTGCGTGGGGGCTCCCCAACGCGGGGGACACCCTTGCGTGGCACGGCACTCCTTGCGCGCATCAGCACTGCGCATGGCCAGCTCCACACGGGTCGAGGAGGCCCGGGGTTTGAACCGCGGACCTCCCATATGGTAGACAGACGCCCTAACCACTGGGCCAAAGTCTGTTTCCCACATTAATTCTTTTTTAAATGTTTGGTAAAATTCATCTGTTAAGCCCTTTTTCCTGGGCTTTTATTTTTTGGGGAGGTTTTTGATGACTGATTCAATCTCTTCTAATTGGTTTGTTGAGATCTTCTATTTCTTCTAGAATCAGTATAAGTTGTTCGTGTGTTTCCAGAATTTGTCCATTTCAACTGGGTTGTCTAATTTGTTGGCATACACTTGTTCATATTATCCTCATATGATCCTTTTTATTTCTTTGGGGTCAGTAGTAATGTAACCCTTCTCATTTCTGATTTTATATATTTGTGCCCTCTCTCTTTTTTCTTTGTCAGTTTAGCTAAACGTTTGTCAATTTTATTGATCTTTTCAGAGAAACTTTTTTTTTATTTTTTATGTTTGTCCTTTATTTGTTTAGTCCTTTAGTCCACAAATACTTATTGAGTACCTACTATATATCTGGCATTCTTCTGAAGACTATATATATATATCTCACTTTCATGGCTCTTACTCTGTCTTCTTTTCTAACATGGATACTCTTCATTTAGTTTTTGGGAGGTTTTTTTGTTTTAAAATTGTATTGTGGTAACACATATATAACATAAAATTTGCTGTTTTAACCATTTTTAGGTATACATATAGTGGCATTAATTATATTCACAATGTCGTGCAGTCATAACCACCATCCTTTACCAAACAGATACGTTCTACCCATTAAGCTATAATTCTCCATTCCCATCTCACCCTAGCCTCTGGTAACCACTATTCTACTTTCTGTCTCTATGAATTTGCCTATTCTAGTTATTTCACTTAAGTGGAATCATACAAGATTTGTCCTTTTGTGTCTGCCTTCTTCCTCTTAGCATAATGTTTTCCAAGTTGTAGCATGTATCAAAACTTCATTCCTTTTTATAACTGAATAATACTCCATTGCATGTATAAACCACATTTTGTTTATCCATTGTCTCTTGATGGCATTTAGGTAGTTTCCATATTTGGGCTATTGTGAATAATGCTGCTATCAACATTGGCCTACAAGTTCCTATTTTCTGTCCTCTTGGGTATATGTCTAGGCGTGGAATTATCAAGTATACAGTAGTTCTGTATTTAACTTTTTGAAGAAACTCCATTCAGTTTTTCAACATGTTGATTACTTTGTCCCCAGGAATGTTTATCCACACTCTTAAATGTTCATTTTACTACTTATGAAATAATGATTATAGTCCTAATCTCATAAAATCCATAGGCTTCCCATGATAGAGATTTTTTTTTTTTAAGCCCTGGAATTTCCCCTGTGTTTGAACAAGGCTTTTATTCTGCCCTTTCTTCTGTCTCCTAAACCCCTAAAATAAAACCACTTTTCTCTGTGACTCCCCAATTCTTGTCAGTGGCAAAATGTTTTCTTAATAAACCTAGGTTTATGACCTGTTCTGTTACCTTCCTGTTTTTCCTCCTACTCCCTTCCCTAATCCAGTATTTCTGGAATTCTTTCCTTCCTTTTCTTTTTATTTTGCTCTTCATTTCCCATGTTTTTATTTTCCCCCTTTATTCCTGAACTACCATGGTTAACTGTGCTTCTTATCTCTAATTTTTCACTGTCTTTCCATTTTCTAAAATGCTATTTGATTTTCTGCAAATACCATTTTTTATCCTGTACTCATCTGCTCAGAATATTTTCCTGTTTTTTTTTTTGTTTGTTTGAATTTGATAGTCCCCATTTCTACACAAGCTATAAACCATTGCCTAAAGAATCTTAATTCCTATTCCTTAACCAGAGATCCTCTGTTTAACCAGATTCAATATCTGGTCCCTTAATAAAACCTTTTCAGGGACTTTTCATGAAAGAAAACCTCTTCTATTGACCACCCCAGTTCACAGTGGTAGTTTTCTTCTCCTGTGTGTCATTCATGTGATAAATAATATACAGCCACATTGTTGGAAACATTTTGTTTTCTCTCCTGCTAAGATTTTTTTAGGTCCTGGGGACCAGAGATTGAACCCAGGACCTCACATGTGGAAGCTAGTGCTCAATCACTGAGCCACACCAGCTTCCCTGAGTTGGGTCTTTCATTTTGTTTTTTGCCTGTTGTTTGTTTCTTTTTTTTTTTTAGGAGGCACCAGGAACCAAACCTGGGCCCTCCCATGTGGAAGGCGGGCACTTAACAACTGGAGCCATATCCACTCCCTCCTGCTAAGATTTTTAGTTTCAGCTAGTGTGACATATTATCTTTTCCCAAATGTGTGTGCGTGCACACACACACTGAATTATATTTAACTTTAGCAAATGCTCATTAACTGTTTATGGATAGTAGTCTGATCAGTTACCTTCACTCTTTTTATCATCAACATCAGTGTCTGGGAAGTGGATTTGGCTCAACTGATAGAGCATCTGCCTACCACATGGGACCAGGATTCAAACCCAGGGCCTCCAGACCCGTGTGGTGAGCTGGCCCACAGGCAGTGCTAATACACACGAGTGCCATGCCACGCAGGGGTGACCCCGCGTAGGGAAGCCCCATGCACAAGAGTACACCCAGTAAGGAGAGCCACCCCACGCGCAAGGAATGCAGCCTGCCCAGGAGTGTCGCCACACACACGGAGAGCTAATGCAGCAAGATGACACGGCAAGAAAAGACACACGGAATCCTGGTGCCACTGACAAGAATGCAAGTGGACACAGAAGAACACACAGCAAATGGACACAGAGAGCAGACAACTGGTGGGGAGGAGGGTAAGGGGAGAGAAATAAATAAAAAATAAGTCTTAAAAAAAAAATGCATGTCAATGGAATTTTCTTTTTTTTTTTTTAAAGATTTTTTTTTTTTATTTATTACCCCCACCTCATTGTTTGCACTCACTTTCTGCTCTCTGTGTACATTTGCTGTGTGCTCTCTGTATCTGCTCATCTTCTCTTAGGTGGCATGGAAATCAAACCTGGGACCTCCCATATGGGAGAGAGGAGCTCAATCACTTGAGCCACCTCAGTTCCCTGCTTTGTTGTGTCTCTCATTGTCTCTCTTTGTGTTTCCTTGTTGCATCATCCTGTGTGTCAGCTTGCTGTGCCTACCTGTCAACGCCAGCTCACTGTCTCGCTCATCTTCTTCAGGAGGCACTGGGACTTCCCAGGTGGTAGGCAGGAGCTCAATTGCTTGAGCTACATTCAAATTCCCTGAAATTCTTTCAAGTTTGTGGATTTGAGCTTTTTGTCATACAAGTTTTTCACTGCTTTATTAAAGTATAATTGACACGCAGTAAACTGCACATACTTTTATTGTGCAATTTGATAAATTTTGATGTTTGTCCTGTGAAACCACTAAAAGTTTCCTCCTAAACTTTTAAAGAAACAGCTTTTCATTTGTAAAGAAAATCCGATTGTTTAAAAAAAAAACCTAGAGAAAATAATCACTTTTTTTTTCATGAGGGAAATTATAACATTTACTCTGCCATTCAAGATACATATATTGGGAAGTGGACTTGGCCCAATGGATAGGGCGTCCACCTATCACATGGGAGGTTCGAGGTTCAAACTCCAGACCTCCTTGACCTGTGTGGAGCTGGCCCGTGCACAATGCCGATGCGTGCAAGAAGTGCCGTGCCATGCAAGGGTGTCCCCCAGGTAGGGGAGCCCCACGCACAAGGAGTGCGCCCTGTAGGAGAGCCACCCAACGCAAAAGAAAGTGCAGCCTGCCCAAGAATGGTGTCATGCACACAGAGAGCTGACATAACAAGATGACACAACAAAAAGAAACACAGATTCCTGGTGCTGCTGATAAGAATGGAAGCGGTCACAGAAGAACACACAGCGAATGGACACAGAGACAGACAGCTAGGGGAGGGCGGAAGGGGAGAGAAATAAATAAAAAATAAGTCTTAAAAAAAAAAAGATACATATGTTCAGCTTCTGCTCTGGCATAGACACTGGGTTAGGCACTAGGGATTCGAGGTTTAATAAGACTCTTTCTCTGCCTGCAAGCAGCTTTAGAGTCTAAGACAAGTATCAGTCTTTGTCCCAGGAACTAATCCGACCCACCTCCTGTTTGCTTTTTTTAATTCATACATTTTTTATTAATCAGTGTTATTGAAATGTGTTCAAAAACATACAGTACATACATAGTATACAGTCATTGGTGTTTGGTATAATCACAGAGTTGTACATTCATCACTTCAATCAATATTAGAGTGATAATCATGATTTAATGTAGAATATGTACTTTTTTAAAAACTCGTTTGTCCTTAGAAGCACTACCATCTAGAAAAGTGGTTTGTAAACTTCTTTTATACAGTAGAATATTTTCTTCAAAGGTTCTGTGCAGAAATTGTTATATTAGAAAAAGGGGCATTGTGTGTAGATTGCATGGGACCCTTCCCTTTCAGCCTCTATCTTATCCCAAAGACAGCCCCTGAGGCATCTCCTCTTGACTGTGAGGGTTCCAGAGAATCAATTTGAAAAATCATTGGTTTAACTGGAAGACTGCTAAATGAGTAAATGAGAAATCAAATTCATATTTTAGAAAAATAACTGAGTAAAAATACATGAAAATCTCTTGTGTTGAAATGGCTGTTACGTTCTTTCTAAGAGAGTTGTTTTCCTCTCTTATACCCTTTGGGCTATAGGACTATCCCACCTATACTATCCTTGGTCAGAGTCAATACCAGCCATGCTACCCTACGTCCAGCTTTGGAGTCACAGGCCAGACTAATAGTGATGCTGAGAGTACCACATTAGCAGCAACCTCATCATACCAGACGGAGAAGCCTTCTGTCATGGTACCCACACCTGCAGCACAGAGACTTTCTGGTAAGCACAGCACCTCTGAGAATGTTGACTTAAAGGTATTTCATCCAACAGGTGGTATTAGGTGATGGTGAAGATTATTTTGTCCTCGTATAAGTCACTGTTAGGCTGTTTGCTTTCTCTCTCAGACATGAGAATTATTTAAAGATTGCAACCAGACTATGTTGAATCACTAGCAGGAGATTATAGGCTGTATGTAATAACTGATGCTTTGAACAGAAAAATACCAAGATTGAAAAGACTGCATTTCTGACTCTTGCCCCATGTTCACTTCTTTGCCATCCATGGCTTGTCAAAGGGAGTGTCAGAATCTTGGCACATTTTATAAAAGTTGGAGGATTTCAGTTTTAGTCTATACATATTTTAACCTTCTGTCAAGGCCTTAGAGCAGTTATTCTTAACTTTTTCTGAGTCGTGGATTTCTTTAGGATTCTAAAGAAAGCTCTGCCTACAAAGAAATACATTAAATTTAAGCCACAGTTCAGAAGATTCCCAACTCAGAAATGTGTCAGTGAATTTGATGCCCAAGTTAAAAACCAATGACAAATAATAAAAAGGGAACAAAACAATGACATAAAGGCTTTATACATGCATCCAGCAAGCATATTCACATAACTTTTTATTTTTCACTGTATTTATTGTTAATGAAAATTTGGTAGTGTGCTATTACATCAGGAAACTTGTAAAAAAACAGTGTTTATCATTAGCATTGATGCATTTTTTAAAGTGTTGTATTTCAACTAACATAATATCCTTACCATCCCTCTAGGTAAATGGACATAGGGATGGTTACTGCCTCAAAATCATGTAACTTTGAAATAATTATATGTGTTGATGCCTTAGTTTTGGATTCATTTCTCTAAATATCTTTGTTCTTCATAACAGTTTTAACTTTTTAGTAATAGAGAACTTCAGACATATAAAAAAGTTGTCAGAATAGTACAATGAATCCCTATGTGGCTATTACCCAGATTCAATAATTATAACAGTTAACTCATTGCATGTCTTGTTTCAACTATACTTCATCCAATCAATCCCACCTCCCCATATTATTTTGAAGTAAATTTCAGGCATTATAGCTCTAAAAAAATAAATACTGTTTACATAACCACAGTGATATTATCACATCTAAAAAATTTTAACATTAATTCCTTAATATCAAATATCCAATATTCATATTTCCAATTTTCTCATAATTATAAAGGAATTATGTTTTCCTTTTTATGTTTTATGTAAATTAGCATCCAAATGGTGGATGTGTATTTTATGTCCCTTTTAATCTATAAATTTCTTCATCTCTTTTTTTTTTCCCCCTCCTTGTAATTTATTTGTTGAAAAAAAATGAATTATCTGGTACTGTTTCTCATTCTGAATTTTGCCTATTATATCCTTAAAGAGTAGTTAAACATATTCTGCCTTCTGTATTTCACTGTAAATTGGTAAACATGTCTAAAGCAGTAGTTCTCAACCAAGAACGATTTTGCCACCCCTTACCCCCACCCCCAAGGACATTTGGCAATGTCAGGAGACACTTTGGTTGTCATATAGGAGTGCTACTGGCATCTAGGGATAGAGCTAGATATCCTATAGTGCACAGAACATCCCCCTATATAACAAAAACCAATAGTGCAAAGTTGAGAAATCCTGATCTAAAGGCTTCATCAGATTCAACTTTATCAAATTGGGGAGGCAGGCATATAATATCTGATTATCACCTTCTTTGTGATATTAACTCAATGCCTAGGTCCACAATTCCAAATTGCTTGTGTAAAATTGAGTTTCCCACCTTTATCCCTGCAGTGTGCCTCTTCAGGGCAGAGAATCTGTTGACCCTCTTCTTGTTGTAGTTCTTGGAGCCTGTGAAAACTGACAATATATGTTTTTTTTCTCTTTCCAGGAGACCCTTCTACAAGCCCATCTTTGTCCCAAACTACTCAAAGTAAAGATGCTGATGACCAGTGTAGGAAAAATATGACTGGCAAGAACCGGGGCAAGAGGAAAGCTGATACCTCCTCTTCCCAGGACAGTGAATTGGAAGTATGAGAAGGAACTAATTTAAGTTGCTTACTTTGTTTTTTTCTTATTTCTTGTTTATGGAACGTATGTCTGAAATTCACAGAGATAATGTGATTCTGTTGTGTACTCTTTGATTCCTTAGCCATAACTCACCTTATTACTTTCAGAAGCTTTTCTGCAAACATAACAAAAAAGCTTTCATGGAATTTTGCCAGGTAAATTTTTAAGGGAAAGAACAAATTATTCTCTTTATTCCAGAAGAGAACAGAAAGAACTGTGTGTCATATCAGAAAGTAGAAGGTGTTACAAGCGATTGCATGCTGTACTCCATTTAAAAATCTCAAAGTAAAATGAAAAGATTAGAATGCTTTAGGCCAAGTTTCTGTGAGACATGCAGTCAGATCTAATAACTTATTAATGAGATAGGCACTCACTTATTCTACGATATAAGCATTATAAAGGACTTTATTACTATAGACTTAGAGATTGGCTCCGTTATTTTAAAAGGCTAGAAAGTAATACAAAACACTAATAATGGTGGAGTTTTGATATTTTCCTTTTGCTTTTGCTTTCAGTTTTTCTGTGATGTGATTGTTTTATAAGGGCCAAGTTCTATTTGGAAATGAGCTCGTTGATAGTATTCTGAAATCATAGGTGCATTGAAGCTGTGTTTGGAGCCTCTCTTCCCCTTTGTTCATGAGAAAAAAGATAAGGAAAACTAAAGTCCTGATATATTTATTAGAAAAAACTGAGAACTCATTATTTTTTATGCTTTCCTCCCTCAGCGGGTATTTCTATGGGACTTGGATGAAACGATCATCATCTTCCACTCCCTTCTTACAGGATCCTATGCTCAGAAATATGGAAAGGTAATTTAGGCCTTTCTTCCTTTGTTATAACTGTTCTTCTAACTACATGGGTAGGTAACCATTAAGTCACTCTCTCTACTACCTCTGTCTTATCCCTTTTGACTTTTTGCCAGATGGCTTCCATGATCTTCATGTGGTCAGGCAGAGTTGTTGGTGGCAAAACTGAGTCTAGACCCAGGACAAGTGCTGAAAGCTAAAGCCGGTTCAGTAGTGCTTCAGACTAAATTTAGGAATAGGGCTCAAAATAGGGCAGTTTCAGGATTATATATTCCAAAGACTGATCTTTTATCCCTTAAATCACTTTAAACTACCCAAACCAATCATTATTTAGCTGAGTATATGTCAGATATGTATAGGTGAAATATATAGAGAAAATATAGATACCTTCCTAAAATGTATTGCATGCATTACTTCCTCTTTTTATTGGCGTGAAAAAATATATATAGGGAAGCAGATGTTCCCGCTGCCTCCTGGAGAAGACAAGCAAGACAGTGAGCTGCTGGCATGACAGGCAGGTGCAGCGAGATGACACAACAAAATGAGGCAACAGGGAGACAGAAAGAGGAAAGACAATGAGAGATACAACAAATTAGGGAGCTGAGGTGGCTCGAGCGATTAAGTGCCTCTCTTCCACATGGGAGGTCCTGGTGCCTCCTAAAGAGAAGATGAGCAAACACAGAGAGCAGACAGCAAGCACAAAACAACGAGGGATGGGGGAATAAATAAATAAAAATAAACTTTGGGAAAAAAAAGTATATACATATATATATACACAAACAGAGAACCCTGATGTAAACTATGAACTATAGTTAATAGTGTAATTATAATAATATTGTTTACTTAATTTAACAAAGGTGTCAAACTAATGCAAAGTGTTAATAATAAGGAACACTGTGTGGAGCTGGCCCACACACAGTGCTGATGCGCGCAAGGCGTGCCGTGCCACGCAGGGGTGCCCCCCACGTAGGGGAGCCCCACGCGCAAGGAGTGCGCCCCATAAGGAGAGCCACCCAGCGTGAAAGAAAGTGCAGCCTGCCCAGGAATGGCGCTGCACACACGGAGAGCTGATGCAGCAAGATGACGCAACAAAAAGAACACAGATTCCTGTGCTGCTGACAACAACAGAAGTGGACAAAAAGAAGAACACACAGCAAATAGACACACAGAACAGACAACTGGGGCGGAGGGGGAGGGAGGGGAGAGAAATAAATTAAATAAATCTTTAAAAAAAAAATAATAGGGAACGCTGAGTATATGAGGAGGTTATATAGGAACACTGTATTTTCTGCACGATTTTTCTGTAAATCTACATGTTCTCTAATAAAATTCATTAAAACTATATGTGAGGGAGCAGATGAGGCTCAAGCAGTTGAGCGCCTCCTTCCCACACAGGAGGTCCTGGGTTCATTCCCCAGCCCCCAGTACCTCAAAAAAAAAAAAAAGTGTATGTGATAAAAAAAATTAAATCAATGGAAATAAATGATAGTAAATTTTAAAAGACATGTATTATAAAATTTGCCACCTATTCATAGTTATTGAGTGTTTTTATCATGAGATATATTGAACTTTGTGAAATGTTTTATCTGCATCAATTGAGATGATCTTGTAGATTTTTTTCTCTTTTTTTACACATTTTTTTTTAAGATTTATTTATTTATTTTATTTCTCTCCCCTTCCCCCCACCCCAGTTGTCTGTTCTCTGTGTCTGTCTGCTGCGTGTTCTTTTGTCCGCTTCTATTGTTGTCAGCGGCACAGGAATCTGTGTTTTGTCAGCTCTCCATGTGAGCAGTGCCATTCCTGGGCAGGCTGCACTTTCTTTTGCGCTGGGCGGCTCTCCTTATGGGGAGCATTCCTTGCGCGTGGGGCTCCCCTACGCGGGGGACACCCCTTCATGGCACGGCACTCCTTGCGTGCATCAGCACTGCGCATGGGCCAGCTGCACACGGGTCAAGGAGGCCCGGGGTTTGAACCACGGACCTCCCATGTGGTAGACGGACGCCCTAACCACTGGGCCAAGTCCGCCGCCTTAGATTTTTTTCTTTCACTACTAATCTGGTATGTATTACACTGATTGGTTTTCATATGTTAAACCACCCTTGCATCCCTGTGATAAATCCCACTTGATGTATAATTCTTTTAATATGCTGCTGAATTCTCTTTGCTGGTATTTTGTTGAGGATTTTTACATCTATATTTATAAAGGATGTTGGTCTGTAGTCTTCTTTTCTTTCTTTTACTTTCTGTAGAGTCTTTGGTCTCAAGATCAGCCAATATCCTCTGAGTGTGCATCCTGTCCTGAATATATGCATGGCTTTCTAAATTCCTAGTACACATAGGCCCTTTTAATGTCTTAATTTCCCAGATACCTCTCTCCAGCTTTTCCTTTCAGGCTTTAAGCGATCTACTTTATGAATCAATCATAATCTAGCCAGACATCTTCAGGTTTGTTCGCCTTGAAATATTTTTAAGCAGTGTCTCCCACTTTTCTACCTTTAGTGGCTTCCGTGTTAGGCAGGACCAGACAGACATCTTTTGTCAGTCCTTTAGTTAGTCCTCATATAGGTTAGAACAGACAACACTATAATTTGTGAATAAACTCTGCTTTGCTTCTTCTGGTACCGGGAACCAGGGACCAAGGTCCCAAATCGGGAACTCAGCCCATTGCTGAGCCAGGATGAGAGTAGGGCAAGAGCAAGTAAAAGTGCTGCAGAGGTTTTCTACCTAATTAGGCAGGTTTTTTGATACAGTGTATTTTTGGTTGTTGTAAACCATTGCCTGTTTTCCTGAGTTGTGACAAAGTTAGGTTCTGACATTCTCTGCTTATTTTCCAAAGTTTCTGTGGAGGGATCGGTGTTTGGACTTGTCTTCCCCACCATTCTGCTCATACACTGTTTACTATTCTTCTTTTTAAACTAAATATACCAAACACAATTTAACTTGTTTAGTCTTCAATACCAACATCACTTTTAGTAAAAGTGATTAACTGTTTTAAGAGGTGTAAGCCTATGTATTTCTTCACTAAATTAACTCCAGGTTCCTGTTTTTCATTTTCTATGAATAAATTTTATTTAAAAAACATTTTCCTTCATTGCTCGCTTACTACTACTATTTCTTCTTTTTTTTTTTTTTTTTTTTTTTAAGATTTATTTCTCTCCCCTTCCCCCCCACTCTGGTTGTCTGTTCTCTGTGTCTGTCTGCTGCGTCGTCGTCTTTGTCCACTTCTGTTGTTGTCAGCGGCACGGGAATCTCTTTCTTTTTGTTGCGTCATCTTGTTGTGTCAGCACTCCATGTGTGCAGTGCCATTCCTGGGCAGGCTGCACTCTTTCGCGCTGGGCGGCTCTCCTTACAGGGTGCACTCCTTGCGCATGGGGCTCCCCTATGCAGGGGACACCCCTGTGTGGTAGGGCACTCCTTGCACGCATCAGCACTGCTCATGGGCCAGCTCCACATGGGTCCAGAGGCCCACGGTTTGAACCGCAGACCTCCCATATGGTAGATGGATGCCCTAACCACTGGGCCAAGTCCACTTCCCACTATTTCTTATTAATTGTCATTAGTGTAACTTGTTTCAGGAATACTTTCTGCAGGCTTTTAGTATCTAGGCTAGCAAGCTGACATAAATTTTATAACTAAGTTGGTTATAAAAAAAAGCCCTGATGATTTAGTCAAAAGAAAGTACATTGGTTTTCCTGAAAATATTTTGACTCTGTAGACCTTCTTTACTGACTTTTGGTTGTTGAGGTTGTCAGATAAGTAACTTCTGGTGTTATACTCTGTGTATGTACAAAGGAAATAATGGGTATTATAGTACCAATATTTTAGGAATAGATAGAATTTCCTCTGGAACAGGGCATTTCTAAAAAAAATTAAGTTTTGTTTTGTTTAGGGAGAATTGGACACCAAAAGGGAATGAATGGGGAAACGGACTTTGGCCCAGTGGTTAGGGCGTCGGTCTACCATATGGGAGGTCCGCGGTTCAAACCCCGGGCCTCCTTGACCCGTGTGGAGCTGGCCATGCGCAGTGCTGATGCGCGCAAGGAGTGCCGTGCCACGCAAGGGTGTCCCCCGCGTGGGGGAGCCCCACGCGCAAGGAGTGCGCCCGTGAGGAAGCCGCCCAGCGTGAAAAGAAAGTGCAGCCTGCCCAGGAATTGCGACGCCCACACTTCCCCTGCCGTGCCGCTGACGACAACAGAAGCGGACAAAGAAACAAGACGCAGCAAATAGACACCAAGAACAGACAACCAGGGGAGGGGGGGAAATTAAATAAATAAATAAATCTTTAAAAAAAAAAAAAAGGGGAATGAATGATTAACATGGTCTTTTTTTTTTTTTTTTTAAGATTTATTTCTTTATTTCTCTCCCCTTCCTTCCCCTACCCCCAGTTGTCTGTTCTCTGTGTCCATTCGCTGCGTGTTCTTCTGTGCCGCTTCTATCCTTATCAGTGGCACTGTGAATCTGTGTTTCTTTTTGTTGCATCATCTTGCTGTGTCAGCTCTCCGTGTGGGCGGCACCATTCCTGGGCAGGCTGCACTTTCTTTCGCGCTGGGTGGCTCTCCTTATGGGACGCACTCCTTGCGCGTGGGGCTTCCCTACGTGGGGACACCCCTGCATGGCACGGCACCCTTTGCACGCATCAGCACTGCGCGTGGGCCAGCTCCACATGGGTCAAGGAGGCCCAGGATTTGAACCTTGGACCTCCCATGTGGTAGGCGGACGCCCTAACCACTGGGCCAAGTCCGTTTCCCTAACATGGTCTTTGACCGTAAAGCAATGACTTGATTTCTAAAAATCTCTTCTTTGTCCCCATTTATTTATATGATATTAACCTAGTCTCTACTGGTTTCTAGAAATTAACATCCTAAAATTTTTAACTGTCCATAATCCTCTCTGTTGTGTAATCACAGGTTCTTGTTACTGTGAATGAAATTTTGCCAGTAATAGTTTGAGGCACCGTTGTGGGCATGTACTATATTGGGCCTTGACTCAAGATAATTTTGAAAGCAGGTGTGGGTCAGTGGTTGAGTACCTGCTTCCCATGTACAAGGTCCAGGCTTCAATCCCCAGTACCTTCTTAAAAAAAAAAAAAAGGATAATTTTGAAATATTTGAAGATCAGAGCCATGCTGATCTTCAGTGAAGATCAGACCAGTATCAAGTCAAGCATTTTTTTTTCTTTTATTGGTTTACAGGACCCAACAGTAGTGATTGGCTCAGGTTTAACAATGGAAGAAATGATTTTTGAAGTGGCTGATACACATCTATTTTTCAATGACTTAGAGGTGAGCATTTTAAATTGTTTTTCTCCTTCTATGAGACATTTTGGTCAATAACTATTTGTCTAGCCTGTGCTTATTTTATTCAGAATATATGTAGTTAGGTAGGATAAGTGTCGGCCACATATGTGCACATAGTCTTGGCAGTGATATAGTGCCTTGATTGAGTCACCGCAATCTTAGTTCTGGCCCTCAATATTGGCTCAAAAATCAGATTTCTGTTAGCCTTGCTAGAGATCTAACTCTAGGGGTACTGCCGACTAATCTAGCAAAACTCTGAATATAAACCAATATTGTAACTCATTAGTCTATATTAAGGTGTATGTGTGTGCCTTTGACTATTTGTATACTCCATTATATTTTAATTGTCCTTCAATTTTACCTTTTTATAAGATAGTCTCTTGATTTGTCATATTTCTAAATGACTGCTTTACCCCATTATATTTTATACATGCTTATTGCAGAAAATCATTTATGTATAGGTTAACTGATGCTAAAAATCCTTTTATACCTAGGTTCAAGGAAACCAGGAGACAGTAAAGTCATGTCATGGTTAACTTTTTGGCTTTGACATTTGAGTTCACCTTAGTGGTGAACATGATGCAGTTGAAAGAGCACAGGGCTGGGAGTGAGAAGACAAGAGTATAAGTCACAGCTCAGGAAAGTTATTTTCCCACTCTGGGCCTAGTTAAGAATTATCCTTCACAAGAAATTAATAATAGTTGTTATATCTTAGAAGGGGATCTGGGCAGTTGGGACACAAGTGGGAGGAAGCAGACTTTTCATTTCATGTCCACTTGAATATTGAACAGTACACTACATTTATTGCCTAGTTTTTTAAAATAATGAAAATTTAAAAGTGAAATAAAATAACATTTTACAAACAAGAAGTAATCTTATTTCTTTTTAAATACACTCTAGTTCTCAACAGACAATTCTCCAACAAATTAAATTAGTAAGGCTCTAAACTCCAGTACTTTTGTCTAAACTACTACAATGCTTTAATCTTCCCATGTTGGTAAGTTAGGACATCATAGTTTTTATTCAGCAAACATTTCTTGAAAACTTACTATGTGCCGATAATTATTACCAAATTGTATTTGTAATGATTTTCTAGACATAGTCCTCACTCAGGACTGAAAGTTCTGTGAAGAATTTGACCTGAATGTGTTCCTGCCCCCCAGGTCAGTGGTTCTCAACTTTAGGGTGCATAAGAATCACCTGGGGAGCTTGTTAAAAATGGGGATTCTAGGGCTTCACTCCCAGAAATTCTGAATCAAATAGGTCTGGGGTGGACCCAAGAATATGCATTTTTTTAAAACTGCCCCAGAGGATTCTGATGCAAGTGGACCTCACTTTGAAAAACACTGCCCTGGGTGGTGTCAGAGGAGTGAATCTGTCAGAGTTAGTCAGTGGGTGGCATTTTATGTCAGTAGTAGCTTGGGAGTTGTGGAAAGAACCTTGGGTTAGAATCAGAAGACCTAGGTTCTTTCTAGTCTTTTTTTACCACTTACTAGTTATATGACCTTGGTAGACCATTTTACCTCATTTTTAAAATATGAGGAGATTGACTTCAGATGATCTGTTCCGTCTGTTTTAGTCATTCTCAGTTTGAGACTACTCCACCAAGTCTTTCTTATCTACAAAAATCTACTGGGCACTTGCTACATAACAGCACTGAACTAGAATAGAGGGGTAAAAAGGAACCAAGATGTGGGCCCTGCCCCTAGAAACTACAGTGTAGTAGGACTTACAGTCTAATATAGGACATAGACACACCTGACAGTATAGTGGAGTTTGTTCTTATACCCTTGAGCTGTTGGAGAAATGAACTATTGAGATAAAAATATAACTGAAGGTTGGGTTGGTTAAGGAAATTTCATAAAGCCTGTAGGACCTAAATCAGGCTTTAAGAGAAGTTGGACAGCAAAGGGGATGAGAGTGATCCCTCCACACATGAGAGACCACCAGGTATTTTATCATCCTGTCATTGTGTATGTCTTTTTATGATATGTCACAGTGGTAATTCCACTACTCCTTGTGTTGAAATAGTGTGTTGTTTTATCTTATAACAGGAGTGTGACCAGGTGCATGTGGAAGATGTGGCTTCAGATGACAATGGCCAAGACTTGAGGTGATAAATACAGTGAAGTCTTGAACCTGTTATATGCAAGACACTGTCTAGGTGCAGAGGAAAACAAAAATGAATACAACCTTAAAAGAGCTCACAGTCTATTAGAGGACAGAAACATAGTTCATCATGAAATATGGTGTGAGGAGGTCACAATAGAAAATGCAATAGGATCACAGAAAAGAGTACTTCTGATGGAGGTGGTGCCAACATTGGAGAGGTCTTCTCAGTGGGGTAGCGTTTGAGCAGGATCTTGAAGGATAGGTAGCAATGGTGGGATTTTTAAAAAGCATTCCAAAGTAAAGGATGTACTTACTTCTCTTTGACCAGATGCTTCCAAACTGGGTGTTTTTAGATGCAAATAATCATCAGGAATTTCACCAGGAAAACTAACTGAGGGGATTTGATGGTATCAGAGTAAACCAGGAAGATAATCATAAACATTACTGTATATCGCAGTAAAAATTAAACCAAGGAGGCCTCAAGGCTTGCTCATTTTCCTTATTCTTCTCTTGGCTACTACTATCTTCTAGACCAGTAGTCTTAGCCAAGAATAATCCAAAAATTTATTTGCTTATTTTTTTTAAGGTTTTTTAGGAAAAAGACTCACATCCTTTCATGTCAGTTTGTTCTGTTTTTCACTTTTCATAGGTAAAAAGTTCTTCCCTATGTTTACCTTACAGTTTTCATGATTCTGTTGAAGACTCATTTCTTCATCTTTGATTTTGAATAGAAATGGAGAAAATTTAAATCTGTAGATCTCTTTATAATTCAAAACTTGGATTTATTAAAGAGTCTCTTCTCTATACTAAAAAAATTCTGTTCATTTTAATTCTTGTACAAGTGCTTTGGAGATATATTATTTCTTTAAGTGTCCCATCCATGAATTCTCAAATAGAGCATAAAAATAGACATATCACCTAATTGTTTAGGGCTGAAAAGAGTGAAAGTTTTCACTTTCAGGAGCAGCATTTGATTGTCCATGTTGTGTATCACACAGCCATAGAGGGCACCATTCTTATAGAGACTTTACTAACCTTTTTAGTAAAAGCATAGTCTGAAGCAGTATATGATCCACTCTGTTGTTGTATAACAAATTACCCAAAAACTTAGTAAGCTTAAAACAGCAAACATTTATTATCTCACAGTTTCTACATGTTGGGAAATTGAGAGCATCTTATGTTAGAGGTTCCATATCAGGCTCTCTGAGGTTACAATAAAGGTGCCAGGGTGAGGCTGTAATCATCTGAACACTGGAGTGCACCTGGAAGACCTTCCAACCTCTCACAGGTAGCCAATGGCAGAAGGCCTCGGTTCCTCACTATGTAGACTTCTCCGTGGGGCAGGTGGAATGTTCTCACAACATGGCAGCTGGCTTTCTCCAGAGCAAGTGCTCCGAGAGAGAACAAGTGAAGTCTAGTCTCTGGAGTCTAAAACCATCACTTTCACCACATTCTATTTGGAGTCACTAAATACAACCCAGACCCAAGGGGAACAGAATTAGGAAAGAGGGGTATCAAAGAATTTATGGACATGTTTTTAAACCACCACAGTGACCCCTAAACTTCATGAAATATCCAGCAGATTACTAAAGAAAAACATCCCCCATAATCTTAATGTTATTAATTTGGTGTTATTTCCTTCCGTTATTTTTCATGTTTCTCTTTTTTACATAGTTGTAATCATTTTGTTTGTACTGTCTTTACACAAAATTTTGTATTCTCTTATTTTCACTGTAAATTATGCTCTGTCATTAATGAAAAAGATGCTTAGTTGCTTTATCCCAAGCCCACCTCTAGGAGATGCTGGTGCTTGAATTCCTTATCTTTCACTCCCTTTTCTTTCTCTGATAGAAGTAATAAAAGGGAGATAGAAGACTAATAAAAGATGAACTCTGACAAACAGATTGAAAGAAAAGTTTCTTAAAATCATTAGCCCTGATTTTCAGATGCCAGGAACAAGACAGAGAATCCCAGGTGGCACTTGGCCAAAAACTTCATGTAGTATAGGTTTTAATTTTCTCCATCCTCTCTCTTTGCAGCAACTATAGTTTCTCAACAGATGGTTTCAGTGGCTCAGGAGGCAGTGGCAGCCACGGTTCCTCAGTGGGTGTCCAGGGAGGCGTGGAATGGATGAGGAAATTGGCTTTCCGCTACCGAAAAGTGAGAGAAATCTATGATAAACATAAAAGCAATGTGGGTGGTAAGTGTAACACACAACCAGTCTAATTCTCTGTTTCTTTCTGATTTCTTTTTTCTTTTCCAGAGACACCCTAAATACCCCTGGCAACTGCTTATGAATATTTGCCACTTTAACTTTTTATTTTGAAATAATTTCAAATTTACAGGTAATTTGCAAAAATAATACAAAACCCATACAGAGAACCCCAACATATACCCCACCTGATACCCAGATCCATAAATTTTTAATATTTAGCCAATTTATTGTATTTATCTATCCAGTCTGTCCATCTGTCTACAGATGTATTTTATCTATTTTCTTAAACATTTGAGAGTAGGTTGTGTATATCATGCTCCATAAATACTTAATATTTCAGTGTACATTTCCTAAAAACAAGGATGTTCTGTTTTGTTTTTTTAAAGATTTATTTTTTATTTATTTCCCTCCCCTTCCCCACCTACCCCCACCAATTGTCTGCTCTCTCTGTCCATTCGCTGTGTATTCTTCTGTGTCCACTTGTGTTCTTGTCAGCGGCACTGGGAAACTGCATTTCTTTTTTTGTTGTGTCATCTTGCTGCATCAGTTCTCCTTGTGTGCACCACCACTCCTGGGTGGGCTGCTCTTTTTTCGCATGGGGTAGCTCTTCTTATGGGGCACACTCCTTGCACACATCAGCACTGCACATGGCCCAGCTCACCACACAGGTCAGGAGGCCCTGGGTTTGAACCCTGGACCTCCCATGTGATAGGCGGATGCTCTGTCAATTGAGCCAAATCCACTTCCCAGGATATTTACTTATTTAACCACCTTAGGTACAGTTATCAAGTACAAGAAATTTAACATTTATATAAAGCTTACAGTCTATATTCCAATTTTTTCATATGCTCCAATAATGTCTTTTTGGGCATTTTCTCTTCCATTATTATTATTTAGTCTAAGATCATGTGTTGCATTTAATTGTCATTGTCTCTTTAGTCTCATATTTTAAAATTGCACAAACATATATATAACATGAACTTTCCCATCTCAACCATTCCCAAGCATACAATTCAGTGAGAGTAATCGTATTCATAATGTTGTGCTATACCCTCACCACTGTCCATTTCCAGAACTTTCCCATTGCCCCAAACAGAAACCCCACACCCGTTACACATTAACTTTCCATTTTTCCTCACCCCCTCTTGCCCTGTCCCTGTATTCTACTTTTTGTCTCTATTAATTTGCATATTCGAGCTATTTCATACAAGTGGAATCATGCAATATCTGTCCTTTTGAATCTAACTTAATATCATCAAAATGATATCTTCAGGGTTCATCCAAGTAGTAGCATGTATCAGAACTTCATTACTTTTTTTTTTTTTTTTTTTTTTTTAGATTTATTTTTTTTATTTATTTCTCTCCCCTTTCTCCCCACCCCCCCGCCCCGGTTGTCTGTTCTCTCTATCTATTTGCTGTGTCTTCTTCGTCCGTTTCTGTTGTCAGTGGCATGGGAATCTGTGTTTCTTTTTTGTTGCGTCAGCTCTCCGTGTGTGTGGCGCCATTTCTGGGCAGGCTGCGCTTTCTTTCGCGCTGGGCAGCTCTCCTTAAGGGGCGCACTCCTTGAGCGTGGGACTCCCCTACGCAGGGGACACCCCTGCGTGGCACAGCACTCCTTGCGTGCATCAGCACTGCACATGGGCCAGCTCCACACTGGTCAAGGAGGCCCGGGGTTTGAACCACGGACCTCCCATGTGGTAGACGGACGCCCTAACCACTGGGCCAAGTCCTCTTCCCTAGAACTTCATTACTCTTTAAGGCTGAATAATATTTCATTATATATCACATTTTGTATATATACTTATCTGCTGATGGACATTTGGGTTTCTCTCAATTTGGGGGGGGTATACACCTAGAAGTCATATGGTAATTCTATACTTAATTTTCTGAGGAATTCCCATACTGTTTTCCACAGTAGCTGCACCATTTTATATTCCCATCAACAGTGTACTAAGGTTCCTGTTTTCTCCACATCCTCACCAGCACTTGTTATTTTCTATTTTTTTAAATATTACCCATTCTAGTAGCTGTGAGATGGTTCTCATTGTAGTTTTGATTTGCATTTCCCTAATGGCTAATGATGTTGATCATCTTTTCATGTGCTTATTGGCCCGTTATATATATCTTTGAAGAAATAACTATTAAAGTCCTTTGCCCACTTTTTAATAGGGTTGTTTGTCTTTTTGTTCTTGAGTTGTAGGAGTTCTTAATATATTCTGTATGTTAAACCCTTATCAGATAATATGGTTTCCAAATATTTTCTCCCCTTGTCACAGTAACATTTTAATTCTGTATTTAAAATATAGGTGTTTGAAACCTTTTGGAGAAAAAACCTTGTATTTCTCATGGGTTTCTCTTAGCACAACTTTGAAAAGTTCTCTTGTTGTTTTTAGACAAATATCTTTTTAAAGGAAATGGATTTCATAGATGTTTTTTGATGGAACCACTACAACTGTTAATACTAGTTAACTGGGTACCACGCTTTTATATAACTATAGGCCAAGTCAGGTAGAGCATTTTGGGTGTGTGGTGACTAAATTTATGGTGGGTGGAAAACTAGGTCCATTGTATAAGGTTGGCAGTATCCATGTGTTGTGATTTGAAGAACCTTCTTTGAAATTTTTTCTGACCTAAAATATCTCAAATATCAGGTGCCTAAAATTCTATAATTTGGAATTAGTTAAATCATAGATTTTTAGACTTAGAAGAAGCATTAGAGATCTAATCTAAATCCTTCATTTTGCTTTAACACTCATTGTTTCCCCACCCTCACCCATCCCCTTTGGTCCTTGATCTCAGATAATAAAGCAGTGCTACTCAAAGTATGGTCCACTGGTCTGCAAGTTATTTGTTACTGGCACATAATGAGAGAAGGCTCTTGAACCAGAATGTAAATCATCTGTGTCACTAATCACAGTGTTTACATCAGCTGAATTTTTTGTTGTTTTTGTGTCCCCATAGCAAAACATTCTAAGGAAGGAAATCAGGCATTGATTTACATTCTGGTTGATGCAAGCTTTTTATCTAGATGCAGACTTGTGTTTTTAAGTAGTACTACTTAAGTGCCTTCAGGAAGAGAATTATATTAGCTCAGTAGAATATTTCATTGATTTATCATTTCTAAGTAGAATTTAGAAATTGCTTCCCCAGTGTTAGGATATGTTGTCAAAATAATAAATGTCTGCCTTAATTCCCAAAGGCCTCCTCAGTCCCCAAAGAAAGGAAGCACTGCAGAGACTAAGAGCAGAAATTGAAGTTTTAACAGATTCTTGGCTAGGAACTGCATTAAAGTCCTTACTTCTCATCCAGTCCAGGTATGGAAATGGTTCTTTTAAGTCTCATTTTCTCAGAGACACACTCTTTCCTACCCCAGTTCAGGTTAGGTCTTGTGCCAAAACAGGGGTTGGGATAGGGGTAAGAGGAATTTAAATGATGCAGGGAAGTATTTAAGTTAGGTGGGAGGCAAGGCATTTTATGCTAATAGGTTTAAGAAAATATTTATTTATGAAACCCTTTTTCTTTCCTTTTACTTTTTATGATTATGAATTAAAACTCAGTAATTCATAATCTGCAGCCCAGGAGATGGGCCTGGCTACATCAAAGATACGTTTAGGAGATACATCATAAATATCTCAAGTACAGGAAGCTCCAAGAAATATACCAAAACCTACTTAGGAAGGCAAGATGCAAAAGAAACATAGTGCATAGTTGATTAAAGAGATTTCAGTTTGAAGGTTAGAATAGGAAGCAAATGCAGTCCCTACTGCACCAATACCTTTATTGCCCCCTCCCTCCAAACAGGAATTCCAGGTACACCAGTTAGTAGAGCAAGCAGTACAACTGACACTTAGGGGTGGGTATCCAGCAAAGATAAAGAGGACATGAGATAAATGTATATTCTGGAATCTATATTGCTGTTGTGTGAGAGGGGGGGTACATAGGACTTAAAGTAGATCTCATTTGTGGATTGAATTGCATTCAGATGAAATAACACAATAACTTAAATCTCTGTTTGCTTTGTCTTCTAAAGTGTGGTACCAGTGACATGGATTGGTGATATTTGCTAACAAATGCAATGAGTTAGAGTAGTCAGAAGGGAAATTAGACAAGACAAATTGCTCTTCTCTGCCCACTGTGATGGACACAAAGGAATATAATGTTTGTCCTTAAATAAACAAACCTGAAATGAATAAAACGGTAGCTGAACATTGGCACTGAACAAGTATCATACCAAGCCTTTTGAGGTTCATTTTTAACATTAGATCCAGAGAGTTGACCCATTTGAATTTTTGCCCCCAAGTTCATTTGGTTTCACCTTATTCTTTTTCTTTTCCCTCTTTCTTCCTTCCAGAAAGAATTGTGTGAATGTTCTGATCACTACCACTCAGCTGGTTCCAGCCCTGGCCAAGGTTCTCCTATATGGACTAGGAGAAATATTTCCTATTGAAAACATCTATAGTGCTACCAAAATTGGTATGGTTTCTGTTCTGTTTCTTGTCACTGGCTTTATAATAGTACTTGATACTTAACGTGCATTTATTATTTGCCAGGCCTTCTGTTAAAAGCTTTATGTATAATTATAATCCTCACAACAGTCTTCTCTTGATATTGATGATGTAGTTGAGGCTTAGCAATTATGTAGTTTGCTCAAGGCTTCACAGCAAGTAAGTTCAGCTGACGAGGCAGCAAAATGTCTCACTCCAATCCCTACCTGCTGCTCATGATCCTGGGAAAAGAAAGAGTATGACAAACACTTCCCTGCTCCCCAGATCCTACAGCCTTTGTTCATATCCCCTGTGCCCCAATGTTAGCAAAGGAGAGGGCCTTGTAGTTTGAAGATGAGCTATTAGAAAGAAAGATAGATAGATAGATAGATAGATAGATAGATAGATAGATAGATAGATAGATAGATAGAGATATTTTTAAGAGATTATGGGAATCGATGTGTTCTCCATAAAAATTAAGTCTAATTTTTTAATACCCCGGATCTATAGAGGTCATAAACCCATGAAATCCTATTTACATTTTTTCATTCTTCATTCATTTGGCAAATATTTATTGAGCACCTCTTATGTAACAGGAATTATACTAGGTACTAAGGATATAGTAGTGAAAATCCCTGTCCCTAGTGGGAGAAAACAGTAAATGAAAAAATAAGGTATTAATATACCAGGTGGTGATAAGTGCTATAGATAAAATATTAAACAGGAAGAAAAGGTAGGGTCATGTTATAAATGGGATAATTTAGGATAATTAGGGAAGTCCTTGATGAAAATGTATCATTTGAGCAAAGACCTAAAGAAGAAAGAGGTTAAAGGAAAGGAGGATGGGGAGATCCTGAGAGGCCTTATAGATTATTTAAAGACTTTGTGGGAAGTGGACTTGGCCCAATGGATAGGGCATCTGCCTACCACATGGGAGGTCCGCAGTTCAAACCCGGGGCCTCCTTGACCCATGTGCAGCCGGCCCATGCACAATGCTGATGCATGCAAGGAGTACCCTGCTATGCAGGGGTGTCCCCCGTGTACGGGAGTCCCATGTACAAGGAGTGTGCCCCGTAAGGAGAGCCGCCCAGCGCAAAAAGAAGTGCAGCCTGCCCAAGAATGGCACTGCACACATGGAGAGCTGACACAGTAAAGACTGGCTTTTATGCTGATAAAATGCTATTATAAGATTTTTAGCAGAAGAGTAACACTATCTAACTTATATTTTAGACAGATCAGTCTAGCTGCTGTGTAGGGTCTTGAGCTGGAAGGTAAATTTAGGTGTTTATTACAGTAATCCACCATGTGGTAATGGGTGGCTTGGACCAGATGGTAGTAGTGAAAGCTAAGTACTAGTGAGTTACTGGACATAGTGTGACGGCAGAGATGACAAGATTAGCTTGCTCATAGTTTGGATGTGGTGTATGAAAGAAAATGAAGTAAAGGATGACTCCAAGGATTTTAGATTAAGCAATGAAGGATGCCATTTACTGAGATGGAGAAGACTGGGAGAAAAATTAAGAGTTTGGTTTTGAACCTGTTGAATTTGAGGTAATCATTAGATATCCAAGTGGAGATGTCTGGTAGGCCATTGGTTATCTGATTCTGAAGATCATGGAAGAGGTACTGGCTGGGGAGATAAAATGGGGAGTTTTAAAAGTAAAATTAAAATTAAATTAAAAATTGGGGGAAACGGACTTTGGCCCAGTGGTTAGGGCGTCCGTCTACCATATGGGAGGTCCGCGGTTCAAACCCCGGGCCTCCTTGACCCGTGTGGAGCTGGCCATGCGCAGTGCTGATGCGTGCAAGGAGTGCCGTGCCACGCAAGGGTGTCCCCCGCGTGGGGGAGCCCCACGCGCACGGAGTGCGCCCGTGAGGAAAGCCGCCCAGCGTGAAAAGAAAGAGCAGCTTGCCCAGGAATGGCGCCGCCCACACTTCCTGTGCCGCTGACAACAACAGAAGCGGACAAAGAAACAAGACGCAGCAAATAGACACCGAGAACAGACAACCAGGGGAGGGGGGGGAATTAAATAAATAAATAAATCTTTTGAAAAAAAAATTGGGGTTCACATACATGTAGCTTTATAAGCCTGGGTGAATGGGAAAGATCATCCAGAGTAAATGCAGCTAGAGAGGAATAGAAGTCTTCTAAGAATTAAGCCCTGGAGGCTTCTCATGTTTAGATGTTTGTATCTCATGAGGAAGAATTAGCAAAAGTGTCTGAAGGAGACCTGTGAGATAAAAGGAACATGAGGAAAATGGTGTCTTGAAAGCCAGCAGAAGGGAATGATCATTGTATCACATGCTGATAAAGGGTCAGATAAGATGAGACCTGAGAATTAATGGTTGTGTTTAGGTTATGCGGAAGTCATTTATAACTTTGACATGCAGTTTCAGTGGAATGATGTGAGTGAAACTCTAATTGGAATGGATTTATGAGAAAATGAGAAGAGAGGAGTTAAAGAGAGTAAGGATATCTTTAGAGATAAAAATTTTAGACAGCTCCTTCCCTAATTCAGTGATTTAAAAAAAAGAACTTCAAAAGCTATGAAATCATGTAAGTTTTCCCTCCTCCTCTTGACACTCACTCATTCACCCAATTCCCTTCCTCAAAAGTAACGTTATAATTTATTGTATACTTTCAGAAATATCACACAAGTTATCAGAATGATTATGTGAATAATCTTTATTTTTAACAACACAATTCAACAAACATTTAATAAACCTTCCATATTTGAGATGTTGGATAGGAACTTGAAATATGAGAGATAAATAGAGAAAGCATACCTACTGCCTATCTTTCAGGAGCTTATGATTTAATGAAAGGGAGAGACATGTAAAGCAAATCTATTACTAATGTCATTTAAGTATGTACAAGAGGGAATGATTAATTCTGATTTGAAGATTTGCAGTTGAATATAATCCTTGCTTTCTGGGTGGGACTGGTTCATCATCATCTTGTTAGTTGTCCAAAGGCAGACCTGGAGAACTGGAGAGCAGGAGGTGACTGCATACCTGCCAGGTTTCAGGGCTCAGCTGTCATAGAATAACCTGAAGACTTTAAGTATCTGAGAAACTTAACAAGTAAATTGAAAATTATATGTGTAAATAAGAATCATGATTAAGGGGATTTATAAATGAGTATAATAATGTTATATTGGGGAGGTAGCTTGTCATATATTCCAAGATAGAGCCTACAAGGGCAGTGTTGATTTCATGTGACTGTGTGGCTAGCCTATGATGTCCAGGCATCTCTAGGGCCCTCAGGAGCACTTTTGTTTGAAGCTTTGTTTAATGTGGCAGTTAGTGAAATCTGGCTAAGACCTGCCAAAGCATTAACTTTGGAATGACCTCTCAACATTCCTTGAAATGTCTTGGCCATAAAAACTCCATTTCATTTAATATTTCTCCCTTTTCTTTCAAGGTCTTTCTCCCATTGCATTGCTAATTAATGCTTGGTATTAATCCCTTGGTGCTGAGGAAGCTCATCCCTGGGAGGCATGTCCCACAGCAGGTGGGGAAGGTAGTGAGTTTATTTGCAGAGTTTGACTTAGAGAGAGGTGACAGTTGAGCAACAAGGATGTTCTGAGGAAGTAACTCTTAGGCATTAATTATAATTAGGCTTATAGGTTCATAGGTTAAAAGCTTTTTTTTTAAGGAGGCATTGGGATCCAGGACCTCCCATGTGGGAGGAAGGGGCCTACTTTCTTGAGCCACCTCTGCTTTGTTGTGTCTCACTATGCTTTCCTCCTTGTGTCTCTTGTTGCATCAGCTTGCCATGCCAGCCGCTATGACAGCCTGTCACACTGGCTCACTGTCTTGTTTGTCTTCTTTAGGAGGCACTGGGAACCGAACCCAGAACCTCCCATGGTGGGAGGGAGGCACCTAATCAATCAATTGAACCACCTCCACTCCCAGTTTATTGTGTCTCAGTGTGTTTCCTTGCTATCTTTTAGTTGCATCATCTTACCGCATTGTCCTATTGCATCTGCTCACCACACCAGCATGTCACATCAGCTTGCTGTCTTCCTGATCTTCCTTAGGAGGCACCAGGAACCAAACCCAGGACCCGTGCCTGCCACGCCCTTGTGGTAGGCAGGTGCCCAACCGCTTGAGCCACGTCCACTTCCCCATTCACATTTTTTAACAGAAACAGATCACATTATACAAATTGCCTTCTAACTTACTTTTTTCCCACTTCAGTATATTCTATACATCCTTCCATGACAGTCAGTATAGATTTGTAGAGTGTCATTTTTATTTTATTCATTCATCTAAAAACTATGTTTTGAACCTATGCTGTGTGCCAGGCACTGCCAAGGCACTAAAAACACAACAATGACCAAATGCTGTGCCCCTTAAAGAGCTTATATTCAGTCAGTGGTGTTAGAACCATTGGATTATGCATATGAAAAAAAAGCAAAACTTTAAATTTTAGACGAACTGAGTATCTGTATGACCTTCATGTAGGGAAGAATCACTTTTAAAAGATTTTAAAAATATTATTAAAAAATAAATATATATGATCATTTTGATTGCATGAAGCTTTTAGTTTTACATACAGTGTAAGGTACCATAAACAGAATACCAAGACAAGCTGGAGATTAGGAGAATATATTTGCAACACATGTAATTGACAATAATTATACAGAATCTGCAAATCAGTAAGCAATAAACAACATAATTTTGCCGGAAATGGAAACCCAAATCTCACCAGTAATTAAGGAATGTAAATTAAAATGTGATGCATTTCCCACCCATCAGTCTAACTGCCAAGTTTTGCTAAGGAAATGAGAACACTTACTCAACAGATGGGAATGAAAATGGATTATAACCCTGTTTGGAGAACAGCTTGTCAATATCTAATAAAGTTTGGGATGTGCCTAATATTATAATCAAGCAATTCCACTTCTAGAACAGGGATCTGCAAACTACAAGCTGCCCCCTGCCTGTTTTTTATAAAGTCTTATTGAAACATAGCCATGCCTTTTCAGTTATATAGCTGCTTTCATGCTATAACAATAGCAGAGTTGAATAATTGTGACAGTGATCATATAGCCTGCAAAACCTGAAATATTTATTCTCTGTCCCTTTACAGAAAAATTTGCTGATTAGCTCTATGAGTAGTTCTTATGTATACAAGGAGATATGTGTAAAGACTTTTCAGGGAAGCGGACTTGGCCCAGTGGTTAGGGTGTCCATCTACCACATGAGAGGTCTGCGGTTCAAACCCCAGGCCTTCTGACCCATGTGGTGAGCTGGCCCATGCACAGTGCTGATGTGCGCAAGGAGTGCTGTGCCATTCAGGGGTGTCCCCTGTGCAGGGGAGCCCCACACGCAAGGAATGCACCCTGCAAGGAGAAAAAGCGCAGCCTGCCCAGGAGTGGCACCACACACACGGAGAGCTGACGCAGCAAGATGACGCAACAAAAAAAGAGACACAGATTCCCAGAGCTGCCAGGAATGCAAGTGGACACAGAATAACACACAGCCAATGGACATAAGACAGCAGACAATGGGGGTGGGGGGAAGATAAATAAATCTTAAAAAAAAAAAAAAGAATAAGAAAAACAGTGTTGAACAAAAAACCTCACAGATATATACAGTATCTAACATTTATGTAATGATTTAAAATTTTCACAGAAATACCTTTTATTGTTTATGGATATATTCTCACGGAAGAGAGAATTGGGTGGAGATACATGGGAAATTTCAAATAAATCTGTAATATTTTATTATTTTGTTAATATGAAGCTTCTATAAACTGTCAAGATTTAACAGGGAAGCAGACGTGGCTCAACTGCTAGAATGTCCACCTACCATATGGGAGGTCCAGGGTTCAAACCCAGGGCCTCCTGGCCCTTGTCCTGAGCAGGCCCACGCGTAGCACTGTGGTGTGCAAGGAGTGCTGTGCCATGCAGGGGTGTCCCCCGTGTTGGGGAGCCCCATGCACAAGGAGTGCGCCCCACATTGACCTGCCCCGCGCAATAAAAGTGCAGCCCACCCACAAGTGGCAACGCACACACAGCTGATGTAGGAAGATGATGCAACAAAAAGAGACACATTCCCAGTGCTGCCGAGAATGCAAGCGGACACAGAAGAACACACAGCAAATGGACATAGAGAGCAGACAACGGGATGGGGGCAGGGAGAGAGATAAGTCTTCAAAAAAAAAGATTTAACAAAGCTGTGTGAGCGGCATTTTTTTTATGAATTATCACACTCTAATGCTTTGATTAAATTATGCTTTAATTCATTTACAAGGAATTGTAGGGGAAACAGTAACTAAAAGCCACCTTCAGATACTTCTGCTGCAACTGCTTTACTGTGCATTTCACCCAGAGCACTCAACTGAGCTTCCCATATAAAGTAGATTTTCTGCCATCATTGTTACATGAAGTCTTGGCACCCAACAGGCTCATCACACATGGAAATGATTTTATTCCCTCTGACAATAAGTGTGCTTATTTGGTGATTTTCCTCAGCCTCAGATAATCTGGAGCTAATCTGAAGCTGCAGTGGTACCTCAGTGAGGGTCTTGAGGCTTATACTTCACTGAACTGTGAAATGGGAGTAAGGAAAGGAAATATTTTTCAGTTCCTCTGGAATGGTCTCAAAATTTTGGTTCTCTCAGTGGCCACTGTGATCTTGAGCATTAAAGAAAATTCTCAAAATCATTTTTGAAAATGTCAGAAGTGTTTTCGATAGGGGAATACCGGGGTCTAATATTCTCCAAGACTGGGTTGGTCTTGCAGTTCCCTCACTGGCTACATTATCCTAATCAGGAAGGCTCATCACCAGGATTATTTAAAGATGTGAAAATGAACAAAGAATGTTTTCCAATTGTATCAGCCATGTTTTCATGCAGCTATTTCCTGACTTTGGGTTGTTAAATCTCTTAGTTTCTTAATCATTTTTGAGGAGCGGTTCCCAGGAGTATTTTCATTCATAATAATTGCAAGTCAGAACAATTAAAATATCTCTATATCCTCGTCCTCTAAAGATGAAGCATTGCCTTTGTCAGATCTTAGGAGAAAAGTCTGACCAAGTTCAGAGTTTTTTTCTGTAGACATCATAAATTAGACAGTGGGCCTGAGATATTGGATTTGATTATAAGGATGTAGTGGTTAGAATGAAATTAAAGAACTCTTCAGTATCTCGAACATAATAGCCCAATATTAGGTTGAATTCTTTAATGTTTGGATGGAATTGGGGCTTAGGGCACAGACTACAGTCCTCTGCTGAATCATTTGCCTGCTATGACTGCAAGATGTATTAATGCTGTTGTAAAATGTTAGCATTGCAAGGGACCTAAGTGCACCTAAGCCAAGCCTTGTATAAGTGGGACGCTGAAGCCCAGCAGAAGTTAGTAGACAAATACTGTATGATTGGGTTACTATGAACCAAATATATTGGGTAACATTATATGATTTTTTAAAAAATAATGTATCCAATGTATTTATATTAAGAAATGTAAAGAAAAAATGTGTGGTTCAAGTGACTAGTCCCCTTCTTTTGAGGTGCCACATAGCCTAGCGATGTCAAAGATTTACAGTTACTTAGATGTGCAAAGCAGGGATTCTAGGCATGGTGTATAGGTTCTTGTCATCTACATTGTAGTCATTTTAGATTTGTATATTTGTATATTAATTTCAACGATTTTCCAGCAGATGGCAGTCAAGTGCCTTAAGGAGGAGGCACCTTTTTATCACAGGAAAAAAAGTGGTGCTAAGTCACTGGATCTGGCAAGAAGAAAGTGAAAAGGATGAAAAGGTTAATGGAGCAGGATGAAGAAGAAAGAGTTAGGCCCTTTATTATCTGAAGACGGTGGCAAAGGAGGGGAATAAAGTAAGAGAGAGGTGAAGAGAGAGCAAAGGAAAATATTTCCTTTCTATTTAGTTCTGTAAATAGAGTATCTTTTCTACAGTGTTATCTTCTGTACATCTTTTAGGATTCAGTTCCAGGTGGGATTTGAATTTTTATATACTGGCATGTTTCTCAGAACTGTCTGCAGTGGATTTAAATCAATGTTTTTCCCAAGGTCATTTTCAGTGATGCAATATTTCAATTGCGGTCACAAAATAGTGAGGAAATTCCGGATGTGCTAAATATTGCTGCCATATTCATTGGTCATTTGTCTGGGTTCTACTCCGGGCACCTCCCCCTCTGAAAAAGCACAAGGCCCATCCCTAGACTGTTTCTGGAAAATGAAGAATTAGAGAGAAATACGTTTGATTGTTGGTTACTACTCACAAGAAATAGGGACCTTATGATTATACTTCTCCTTCCTACCCTAAAACCATTTTTCCCTCAGAAGTCATCCTTTCTTCATGGCACAGTACCAGAGCCTGGACTTGGAGTTGGACGCCCAGTTCTAAATTCTAGCTTAGCTTCTAGCTTGTTTATAATCTGGATCAATTCACTAAACCTTTGAGTCCTATATTCATTGTTAAAACAGGATATGGTGCCTATCTTACTGGATTATTTTGAGAATTAAATGAAGGAATAAGTTAAGAGTGCCTTGTAAACAGTAAAGTGCAGGAGATGTGAAAGTGAGAGGTAGTGTTCAGAGTTCTCACACTGCCTAGGCCCCTTCTCATTTATAGAAATCCCATCACACTTAGATCTTAGGGACTTTGCCCTTGATGTGAAGGTTAAAATAAGAACCAGAAAACACAATGTCTAGAAAGTCAGTTGTTGTATAATGTCACAGATTCACATTCTTTGGGCAGGGGCTACTGGATCTCTGGCTCCCACCTCCACTCCCCACAAGTAAACTACATTAGCTAACATTTAGTCTGTCAAAACACAGGCAGATGAACCTAGCAGCAGCCCTTTTCTTCGGTATTAAGTGGCCTAATAGGAAATGTCTTTTTCTTACAGGTAAGGAGAGCTGCTTTGAGAGAATTGTGTCAAGGTTTGGAAAGAAAGTCACATATGTAGTGATTGGAGATGGACGAGATGAAGAAATTGCAGCCAAACAGGTAATCATGGTAAAGAAAATAGTCTATGTGGGAGTGCATGGCACAATTAGAAAAATGGTAGATGTCAGAAGTCTTAGCCATCTACTGTGCATTTACAGTGTTTTCTCTTCCTTTTCTTCCTCTCCCATTTTTCTTTAAAGAAAGAGAAAGAGGATCATTTTTCCCCCAACAGGACTTATTCCTTTAACTTGTTAGAGTCTCCCTTTTCTTCTTCCCCTTGCCACTTAAAAATCTTAAAATTTTGAGCTCTGCTAGAGACCCCATCATTAAAACCACTAAACGTGATGTGGGCCCCACCTTCAGTTTTTTTTTGGAGGAGGAGGAGGTACCAGAGACTGAACCTGGGACCTCGTGTATGGGAAGCAGGCGCTCAACCACTGAGCTACACCCACTTCCCCCATCATTTTAGCAGACAGTTCCTTCTCAAAAGCTTCAGGCTTGACTGCAAAAAGGCAAAGCAAATTCTGACTTTCAGGCTTCAGTTTCAAAACTTATGGTAGAATTGATTGAGAGTTGTTTCTATAGAGAAAGTCCTTCTTGCCTTTGAGCCCTGGAAAGATCATTCTGACTTCAGATAACCCCATCCTTATGCAGGCTCCATCTCATCCCTTTTTAATATATGAAACAGTAGATAAAAGAACCTTGGCTATGAAGTCTAAAATCAGGTAAGTTCAAATCCCATCTTAGCCATTTATCAGCTGTGTGATTTTAGACCATTTACTATCCTCTCTTGAGGTTTTTCATTAGGTAAGGTGGATCTACAGAAGTTCTTTCCCTCCCTACCCTAGTTTATTTTCTTCCAGCAACTCTGTTTCTTAGACTTGGAGGCCATGGGTTTCAACTAAGACCAGCTGTCCTGACTTTCTCCATCAGTTAACATGGAACTGTTAATGAGCTCTGAGCTTAGTAATCAGTTGGCATTAATACCTCATTTTATTTTCACTTGCCACTTCATGTAGTAGTTCAAAGACTTTTGTTTTTTCACATAGTTTTCTCTGAATCTTTGATCCTAAAGTGCTTCTATAACTTTTTGCCCTCTTTGGCTAAGACACAAATAGGTAAAGGCATAAGTGCTTCTAAGCCTACAGAAGAAGGGAGTGGGGTGGGGAGAGAGAGCAACTCAAATTATTTGCAGAATTTATGTCTCTAATCTGGTACCTGTAATCATCAACTATGGAATATACCCATTGGAACATACCTTCAAGCTTTATCCAGCTCAACCTCAGCCCCATGAGGGATCTTTTCTGCACCTTTCCTGACAGGACCCTTTCTAGTTCTTGCTTTCTAGTCCTTGCTTGTACCCAAGGGATGAGGACCCTCCTGCCCACATAGCCTGTTTCACTGTGGGGTCATCCAACTAGTTAGAACATTCCCCTTTACACTGAACTAAAATTTGACTCTGTAAATTTCACCTCCTGGTCCCTAGACTAGCACTCTTGAGCAAAGCATCACAAGCCTGCTCCTGGTTCTGTGTATTATAGCCTTTTCAATATTTTATGTAAGCAGCTGGCTTGGGAAAAGCAAACACTGAGCTACATGCTAAAAGAGCTGTGTTCTAGGACGTCAGGATTCTAGATAACTTGGAACCAGTTTGAACAAGATGATTAATAAAGCAAATCTTTCACTTCCTAGAAAATGGTTTCCAACACTGGCTGGTGTTTTTGGTTTTGGTTTTTAGTTGTTGTGTTTTTGGTTTTGTTTTTGTTTTTTCAAAACCTTTCTTTAAAATTTAGCTTCCTTGTAAAAAATAATAATAATAAAATAAAGTAAAATTTTGCTTCCAGAATGGCACACAGTACATGAATCTGACCTCATAATATATATTTGATTATTATTTTTCAGGTTTGTACATTCTTCCTCTTGGACTTGGACAAGGTTTAGGCCTTGTATTTCTTAAACTTACAGGAAATTGACCATCTGTAAGAAAATGCAGTATTATATTAATACTCATTTCTTACCTGGGTCATTTCATTTGAATCCTGAAGATCTTGGAACAGATTTCTCTCATAAAAATACAGAAAGCTCAGTTACCACTGAAGTCTAATAAAAACCTCTCACATTTGTAAGATGTACTGTATGATACAAAGTCATTATATGTATAACTTATTTGATCCTTATGGCAGCCTTGTGAGGTGGGCAAGGGTAAAGAGGGTTACCAAGTATCTTGGGGAAAGGTCTGAGGAGGAGGGTATGGGTAAATACAAGCCCCTAAAAGAAGTCAGGATAACGAACTCTTCCCCTTCTCTTCTAGCACAACATGCCTTTCTGGAGGATCACAAACCATGGAGACCTAGTGTCCCTCCATCAGGCTTTGGAGCTTGATTTTCTCTAAAAACTAGAATGAGGAACCTTCCCTGTGTGCTCCTTTTCACTCCCAAAGGGAGCTAGAGACTGGAACCAACTGAGAACTCTCTCATTCTCATGGAATGCTGGTGAGAACACAATCAAAACCAACAACTGCAAGGAACAAAGCTTGTTTTTGCTAAGAATGGGCTACAGCCCCTGTTCATCCTCATACAGAAATGGGAGACAGTTGGATAGAGAGAATAGACTTATGCAGCTACAGTGCTTTAATTCTTCTAGGTTTTTTTCTGTTTTGTTTTGTTTCAAAAAATGAAGAAAAGAAAAGAAATTCTTGGGACAGAGTTGCGCTCTTATCCATGACAAGACTAAGAACTGCTATTGACTTGTAATAGGATAATTGCAGCAAATTTTTATAATAACATCTCTTGCAGTCTTTATAATCTTCCTAGCTGTAGAATTTAATCCCAGTGAATGTATATGTTATTTTTATAGGTAAGGACCTGGTCTCTGAAACAGATTTTCCTCCTTTCTCTTTCTAGCAAGGAAGGGGTGTGTAAAGTTTCCTTGGAAAATAGTAATTGAAATATCTAAAATACCTCTCTGTGACGGTAGCACCTCTTTAGATGCTCCAGTGGTCTGCTCTCTAGGATGGTTCCCTTCTCATTCTTCCATCTCCTAGTTTGCTGAACTTGGGGCACTGGACACTGATTAACTTTAGACAGTGACATTTCCCATCCTAGAAACCTTGGTCCCTTTTCCAGTCTCTCTTCCCCTTTAACCAAATGGCACAACCCTAGAACATCCTTCTCTTAGTAAAGTCTAAGCCTTCAACTTGGCTCTTTTATTCAAAGACTATGTCCCAGGAGGCTTAGCCTCCAAAATGGACAAAATCCCCTCTGGCTTTTGAGTCCACATTTTCCTCCTGCAGAGAGATACCCTTCCCCAGCAGATGCTCACCTCTACAGCCTTCTATTCCTTCTTAGTCATCAAATGCTAGGCTGTTGCCCCTTTCCTGCCCTTTGCACCACACATCCACCTCTATGCAGTTCTGGCCAATCTGGGCATTGGACCCAAGAAGTCAAACCAAGTCCACAACTAGAATCACAACTACATCTTGTCCAAAACTACCAATGCATTTGACTTCCTTTGAAGGCTCCAAGCCCTATGACATGTATCCTGGGCATATGTTTATCCAGCTCTCTGCCTGAAACTGAAGAGCAAATTGTTTTGATCAAAATCCAATTTTCCCATAGAATACTTTTCCAGCCTCTCAAATCCCATTCTAAAATGGGAAACCAGAAGGTCAGAAGACTTTCCTGATTTTAAATGAGGGTACTGGACCCCTACTCCATGCCTAAAATCTTAATCCTAGACCAAATGCAGGAACAGCTCTCAGCCTGACCTCTGAGAAGGATGGTAGACACCCAGGCACTAGTCCCAGCCTCCAAGCCCAGCTCTGTTCTTGGATGCTCCATCCCTCTAAGACTAACCTGGATATTTCTCAGGCAAGATAAACTTCCCTGCAGGTGAGTTAGTTTAGTCTCTCCCAGTCTGCACAAAGAGAGATGACTATTTAAGCATCTCCGAAAGATGCAGTCTGGGTCTTTAGTGGGAGGCACCCTTAACCAACCCCAGCTGTATGTGCTTTCACCAGAAATTCTGCTTGTCTACTTCTAGAGATGTTACAGAACAAAGAGAACAGACACCTTTCAAAGTCAGGTAACCCAGATAGCAGCAAAGGAAGACTGGTATACACATTCCTTCAGAACTCATTGAGAAAGTCCTTCATGACTCACAATTTTAGGGAGTAGGATTTGGAGGGGAGCTAAAATCCATGCCCCACTGGGGAGAGGGAGATGGCATCTGAGGGAGACCTTCCATTAGACTGTATTCAGCATAATTGCCCAGGTGCTGATCTGTTTCACTTGATGGTTGATCTTAGAAAACTCTTAAGTTGGGTCTTCCAGGCCTCAATCCCTCTTTCTACTGGCAATACAGCTATTGGTTTCTTGCCCTAGACATGTACCACCCTGTTGGTGCTCTGCCCCATCTGGTGAGGCTGCAGAGCAGTACAGCCATCATGCACACAGCTACACAAACACTCTTCTCTCCCCCACCCAGCGGAAAACCCTTTATTCCTAGAATGTGACTTGGACTCCTTTTTCAATGGCCTTTTCCCTCTTGCCCTGAATGTCCAGCCTAGCTGTTTCCAAAAGGGACTTGGCCAAGAGAGGTAAGGAAGCTCTCAGCAAAGCACCCTCTGCTCTTTTCTGGTTGCTGCCATTTTCATTAAGAGGATGCTCAGCAGACAGGAGCTTCCTGGCTCTATGCCAAAATGAATTGCCCAAGGAAACCAATGCTCTTCTTACCCTGTCTTTTCTGCTCACCCACACTCCGAGGTCCCCCAAGCACAAAATGTAGAAAGGAAAATAAGCGGGTGGTCACATTGGAAGCTGAGACTCAAAAGATACTGTGGGTCCTTTCATTAAGGGGGAAGCCCTTTATACTAGAAACATTACCCATGAAATTAGCCAAATGATGAGTCTTTCCTCCAGCTGGGCACTGGTTTCTGCACATTTCATGGTGAGGGCTTTCTCTGATAAGGGATCTTCGGTTGCCAGGTATGTCCTGGGTTTAAGAGGTGGCTTGACTTTCGAATGTAAAACTGACTGTGCCTTAGTATCACCCTGTCCAGTTTCTCTGGGGCAGCTGGTGATGTCCAGGAGAATGGGCACCTGCTCCAGATTTAGATGCCTCTTTGGGCTTTTGTTTGGTTTTGGGTGTTCCTGTCTTCTACTCTGCAAGTTAGGGGGCAAAGCTGTGTCCCAGAAGACTTTTGCCACAGCTTGTTCACATTTTACATAAACTCAGCTTTAAAGCACCAGGTAGAAACTGGCAAACTCCAGCTGCAGCATAAGGAGCTTTAGATGTCTGCTACCTTGAATGGGTGCAGGTGCCACTGAACCACGGGGGAGAGGAATATAGCTGCAGAGCCACGTACTTCCTCTCTAAGTGAGCAATGGTCAAGACCAAGGGGTAGTAAGCTTGGGAACTTCCTCTCACTCCACTTCTCCAGGAGGGGCGAGTTAGGGCCCCTCTTAAGCAGGCTTCTATTTCTTACCATTAAATTGGTTTCTTTTTCATCCAAAAGTTGGAACTCCCCAGATATAGTTACACTGTAGAAGCCAAATCTGAACTCTTGAGATTCTAAGATATCTTAAACAGGAGAGAAAACTTTACTTCTGACACCTGTCCCTCCCTCTCCTCTGAATCAGACAGCTCAAGCAAGGCTCTTAGGCTGGTTCCTAATGCACTGAGTAGAGCCATCCCATTAAGGATGACTTCTACTCAATATCTCTCTCCCTCTGGACTTCAGATGCCTCTTTTAGCAGGAAAAGGCATTGCGTGGATTGGATATATTTATGTGACAGCAGCATTTGTGGCTGTAGAATCCTTGACCATAATGTTATATGTAATGGGAATTATCTTATAAACTTGAAAAATAAAGTTTTAATTTTCTATACAATTTGCTCTTTTGTCTTTTCTGAATAAGATCAGCCCAGTCACCCAGCTGAGTAGGGCTTCATAAAAATTCTGAAGAGTTCATTAGAAAGCTGGCATCCTTTCAGTAACTGGGCCACTAGTTTCACCAAAAAAGTAAAAACAAAAAATAAATCATTTGGTATAGACAAGTGTACATGGGAAAATAAAAGGAATAGCAAAGGAGAGTTTATTTCTTAATTGTTTCTAAAATATATTGCTTTTGGGAAGCGGATGTGGCTTAAGCGATTGGGGTCTATCATACAGAAGGTCCGGGGTTTGATTCCCGGGGCCTCCTGGTAAGGCTAAGCTGGCCTGCACCGAGTGTTGACCTGTACGGTGAGCTGGCACGGCAAGATGACACAACAAAAAAGAAACGGGAAGCAGACTTGGCCCAATGGATAGGGTATCCACCTACCACATGGGAGGTATGCAGTTCAAACCCCAGGCCTCCTTGACCCATGTGGAGCTGGCCCAAGCGCAGTGCTGATGTGCGCAAGGAGTGCTGTGCCATGCAGGGGTGTCCTCTGTGTAGGGGAGCCCCACGCGCAAGGAGTGCACCCCGTAAGAAGAGCTGACCAGTGCGAAAGAAACTGCAGCCTGCCCAAGAATGGCGCTGCACACACAGAGAGCTGACACAACAAAGATGACACAGGGAAGCAGACTTGGCCCCGTGGTTAGGGCGTCCGTCTACCACATGGGAAGTCCGCAGTTCAAACCCGGGCCTCCTTGACCCGTGTGCAGCTGGCCCATGTGCAGTGCTGTTGCACACAAGGAGTGCCCTGCCACGCAGGGGTATCCCCCATGTAGGGGAGCCCCACATGCAAGGAGTGCACCTTGTAAGGAGAGCCACCCAGCACGAAAGAAAGTGCAGCCTGCCCAGGAATGGTGCCACCCACACAGAGAGCTGACACACAAGATGACGCAACAAAAAGAGAGATTTCCATGCCACTGACAACAGAAGTGGACAAAGAAGACGTCAGCAAATAGAGTACAGACAACCAGGGCGGGGGAGGGGGGAAGGGGAGAGAAATAAAAGGAAAAAAAAAAAGATGACGCAACGAAAAGAAACAGATTCCCGGTACCGCTGTTAAGGATAGAAGCGGTCACAGAAGAACACACAGCGAATGGACACAGCAGACAACTAAGGGGAAGGAGGGGAGAGAAATTAATTTTAAAAAAATAAATCTTAAAAAAAAAAACAAAAAAACACAGGAGACAATAAGAGACGCAGCAGACCAGGGAGCTGAGGTGGTGCAAGATATTAAGCAGCTCTCTCCTACTCCAGAAGGTCCCAGGATCGGTTCCCAGTGCTGCCTAAAGAGAAGACAAGCAGACACAGAAGAACACACAGCGGATGGACACAGAAAGCAGACAATGAGGGGGGTGGGGAGAAATAAATTTAAAAACATTAAAAAAAAAAAATTTATTGCTTTGAAAAGTTTAGGGCTAGCATGATAAGAGATTTCATTTGTTGTCAAATGTGCTAAAATTTAATTAAAGAGAAGAATCAATACCATATTATACTGAGCTTTAACACAAAGGCAATAAACATGGCAGACTATCAAGTAAATTTACCCCTAAAAGCAGGGATACTGTAGTTGTATCTTTTCACAAAGTGTGCATTTTGAACCACACTTGTTGAAGCAGACCTGTTAATTTCTATATCCTTACTTGGTCTTAACTGTCTGCTTTTCAAGTCTAAAGAGTAATTAAACATCTTTGTCTTTCCTAAAACATTTTGGTGGCAAGAAATTAGTGTTTTTAAGGCTTTTTTATTCTTCATAAACAAGTCTCTTGACATTTAAAAAATTCTTGATGGGCACCTTTAAGGGAAATTTCTAATGGTCCTTTATTCTGAGATTATGTCCTCTCTTTAATGACATGATGGAGATAATAGATGGTGGTTTTTACTGCCATTTTTTAATTAAGTTGGCAGAGAGGATATGGCTCAAGCAGTTGAGCACCCACCTTCCATATAGGAGGTTCTAGATTCCGTTCCCCATGCCTCCTGAAGAAAACAAAAACAAACAACAAGCAAAACAAATGAAAAAACTAACTCAGGGAAGCCAATAATGGCTCAGTGGTTCAGTGCTGGCTTCCCACATATAAGGTCCCGGGTTCAATCACTGGCACCTGGTACCTCAAAAAAAAATTAGGTTGGCAACCATGTTGGCCATTTTATTGGTCCATGACATTTGAAAGTCTGGAAATAACTTGACTGGATGATCCCCAAGATCCTTTCTGCCTCTACCATTCTGTGTGTTAGTAAGTACCAGCATTACCTTTCCAGAGGCTCTTCCTGCCCCTACTCCTCTCCATGCCAGCCTTGGCTCCAGGCCAACATGGCTACCACATACTCTCTTTCATCCACTGAGTTATGCTCTCAGAGAAACAGAGGGCCTGCAACATTCCTTCCCACAGTTACTGCTGATTCATCCTTCTGTGTGGATCCCTCCTCTCATCTTCTTGGGATACAGCGGTTTCTCAGGGAGGGCTCTCATCTCTAAACCTGTAAAAGTGACAGTCCCATGGACCTGGAAAACCTCTTCCATATGTGTAGATGCCAAAAGATTGCAACCTCCACAAGGGTTATCATAAGATGCCTTCCCCAAGTTCCAAGGAAGCCTGAACCAAAAAGCCCCAAATTTTAAAGAACAAACCACAGACGTCCCAGAGCAGCACAAGGTTCCACTTTCCCAGCACCACTACCCACATCTACCTTCCGTAAGTTGCTTCATCATTAGAACTCCACACTAAGCACCCAACAAAAAGACCGTTCTTCATCTGGGCTCTCATGTACATTTCCTGATACTAGAGGTGTTTGTGGGTATTCCTGCCAGGCCCAGCAGTAGAGCTGGCAGTTAAGATCTGAGTTCTGATGTCCAGTTGAACGAATGACCCCATGCTCAATCAGTAGCTCCTGAAACTTGGAAAACAAGGTTTGGAAGCTTTATCTAAGCCAGCCCACCCCCTCTGGCCCCAGAGGCCTTTGCCAATTTTGAGAGGTGGATTTTGTGTCCCTGATCTCTTTCCAGGAGGCTTTGAACTCTGTAGATTTTGCTTAATGACACAGATGAGATTAGAGGATTTTGTGAGGTTTTAATAATAGCCTAATAATACTGTTAAAAACATGTCTCTCACTTGCAGAGACACACATGCACATACATTCTCTTCCTCTCACTCTGAGAGGTTGTGGACTCTGAGGCAGGGGGTACCCTGGCTGAAGAATAAAACAGTTCTCAGGCCTGAGCCATGGCCCAGGCCACAGGTTCATAGGCACTTGGTTGGAAGGTGGCTCCCTGAAAGCAGGAACAGAGGTTGGTTCAGCTGCATTAAGACCCTGGAGGGGCTTACAGGGGCCAGCCAGAACTGGGTATCCCTGGATCAGTCATACAGCATTTGAGAGCCTATCCAGTTGTGGGGAGAGGGTAGGGGATAAAGCTAAGCTGGCAGCTGACATTGTTCCAGATTCCAAGACTGGCACGTAAAAGACTCAGTTAACATTTGTTGAGTGAACTGAATAAATGGAGTAGAGACAGAGGAGAATGAATTCTCAGAACACCCTGGAAATCGAGAAGCCTTTTAGCTCAGGTCAGGAGAACCAAGGGGTGGGACATGTCACACCTCATGGCCAGAAGTAAAAATACCATGGATGGGAAGATTGAGGGTCACCAGCCATATTGATTGGGGGGGGGGGGGGGGGCGGGGACAGGTAGGGGGAAGAGGACTTCCTTTTCTCCCAAAGTGTCTTGTACAAAGTGTCTTGACCCTCCAGGGCCCAGGCCTTCTCATCTTACACTGTGAACTCCTTGAAGGCAGGCTTATGTCTTACTCAACTCTGGTCTTCAGTGCCCAGCACAGGTCAGGCATTAAGGTCTTGTTGAGTAAATCAAGGCCCATAGCAGCATAATTAGCTTATCTTCTGCCTTATACCAATTAATTCACACCATCTGTTCTGACCCTGGCTCAAATGACCTCATTCACCTCTCCCTTCTTTGATGAAACCTCATCCTGAGCCTTGGGAAAAAAGTTCTGAGCCAACCGGGTCATGCGTCTATTCTGACACTGCTTAAGGGAGAGGAGGCCCTGGGCCCCATCCACTTGGTCAGGCTTCCAGCGGCAGTTAGGGTGCAGCCAGTGATAGTAGACAAGCCGTAAAAGCAGACCCAAAAGGAAGCAGACGCCTCCCACAGGCAGCAACACCTGTAATGGGATCCCACCAGGAAGCCAGGCACTGTGAGTCACCCAGGTGGCCACCAGGAGTCCACTGTCACTCAGGAGGAACAACAGGTGGATGACGGCCCGGTCTCGGGTGTGGCCCTCAGCCACGTTGAACCAGGAGAAATAGAGGATGGTGGCCACTGTTGCCCGGTACAGCCACTCGGAACAGGGGCCAGGCATAAAGTCCGTGCCCTGAAGCCAGATCCAGAGCAGCAGCACCAGCCACAGGCCCAGGAAGTGCAGGACCACGTAGCGGGGGAAGAGGGCAGAGAACAGGGCCACGGCCAGCACTCGGGGCCACAGCAGCAACAGGTTCCACAGGAAGTAGATGATGGAGGAGTCCAGCCCCAGGAGGAGTTTGGAGGGGAGGCAGGTACGCAAGGCTCGGTGATAGTCAAGCAGCGCCCACGAGATGGCCAGGAAGGACGTGCAGATGCCAACCCCTATGAAGAGTAAGAGAAAACAGGTGAACCCTGTGAGCAGCCTGGCACTCCTCAGAGCTCGCAGGTACAGTGGGGGCAGAGGTGTCAGAAACCAGTGCCCCGCCCCCCAGTTGTGTTGAAGGGAAAACTGCAGCTGGAGAACATGAAAAATAAATTCATACAACTGGTTTAAAAAAAAAAAAAAGCAGGCATTCAAATGTGGTATCTGCCTTTTTACTATGATAGTGACATTATTCAAGGATGAGAGTTGTAACAAGTCACTCAGCTTTTGGCTTCCCTGGGCCTTGCTATACCCTGAGTATCTTCTAGAGCCCTGTAACCTTCCTTTCCTGGAAGTCTAAGTCTTTCATGGGTCTGAGAATCAGCAGTTCTAGTTTCCCCTTTCTCAGTCTCAGAAAGGGAAGCAGGAAATCCCATGGGAGGTAACTGGGCCTCTGGCTGAAGCTGACCGTAGGGCCAGGAGGGATGTCCCCTCACTTCCTCCCTCCACAGCCCACTCAGACTGGTCCCTGGTCTCGACTGTCCAATATCCAGAAGTAGACTGTGGGGAGCCTATCTTGGTTCCCTACCCTGGACTAGAGGCACCAAGGCCTCCAGGGAAGATGGAAAAGGCTCTGGAATGTCTCTACAAAGCTTTCTTCCCACCATTCCCCCAAGGTCATTTAACAGATGTTTACTAGGAACCTGTTACGTGCCAGGAACCCACTCTCAGCCCAGAACCAGATCTATGGCCACTGCCCTTTCTAACTATTCCATACTCAAGGTCTCAGTAGGGCCAGTGGTCTTCCAGTTTGCCCAGCATGCCATTTTCTGACCATGCTATGAGTTCAACCAGCACATGTCCCACTTCCCCCAGCCTGCTCCTGTTCACCTGCATTCACGCCCCAGCTTGAATATCCCCTAGCCACCCATCCTCACCCCACTGCACCCACTCAGGCTGTGCCAGGTGCCCCTGTAACACCCCACCCACTTCCAGGTGAACCTTACCACATAGTAATTACCCATCTCTGTCTCCTTGAGGATAGGAAACATGCTGCTCACCTGGGATCCCCAGGGCTGCCTCCAACACCTGGCACATGTAGCTGCTGAATGAAGGTTTGTTAAATAAAAAGTTGGCAAAATCTGTCTCTTTCTCCCCAACATACAAACACACACAGAGCAGACCACTGCCCTGGTTCCTCAAATGGACGATAACAAAAATATGTGCCCAGGAGTGCTGTGTGACCCAGGGCAAGGCACTTCACCTTTCTGTACCTCTTTCCTTCTGCGTAAAATGGAGATAAACATCACCAACCTAACAGAACTGCTGTGAACAGATGACTTGCAAAGCACTTTGCCCAGCTGCCTCCTTCAATTGTGTCACCTGCTATTACAGTTTTTACAATTATTGTTACAGTCTCTTTGAGATAGACCCCAACATCTATCTTGTACAGCCATGGAAACTGAGGCACGAGAGAGCAGTCTCCCTGGGTCACAGTGAGTGATGACAGAGTAGGCACGAGGCTCCTTGGGACATGGTGGGTGGCCTCGAGGTGGGTGGTGGTAGTAAAAGGCAAAGGGGAAGCCCTGGACCTTGAATCAGACATGAGGTAGAGTCCTAGTTGGGTCTGTGACCTCAGGCAAGTCACTTCTCTTTTACAGCCAAAAACCTTCCCAAAGCTCATCACTGTACAAACTTCTCCCCCACGGTTTACGGGCCCTGCCAGTCTCTGCGCCTGCCTGCCTCCCCCCTTTCAGATCACTCGACATACTTTACTGTAACTACTTGTTTTACTTATTGTCCATCATCCTGGCAGGGCAGGGGCAGCGTGCATCTTGATCAATGATGTGTCCCTAGCACAGCAACTGGCACAGAACAGGAACTCAATAAAAAACTTGAGTGTATAAAGGGGCTCAAATGTTTAGTACTACCACATTGCCTAGTGTCAGGAACCTGATGCTCTATCGCTGTTCTCTTCAAAATAGTAAAAATTACCGATTATGCACCAAGCACTGTGCTTTACATGATCAAATGTAATCCTTCCATCAACACTGTGAGGGAGGAGCATTTATTATGTCCATTTTATAGATGAGACAAACTGATACTCAGGTTGAGAGATCTGTCCAAAATCATACAGTTAGGGAGTGCCATTGAATATGAACCCAGATCTAGCTGGGTTCCTATGTTCTCTTATTTTCCAAGCAGACTTTTTAAGAGTGAAACATTTCCAACACTGGAAGGAAGCGTTCCCAAGCCGTGAAAGGGGGCTGGCCGTGGTCCCGTCACTCACACTGGTAGTACTCGGCCCGGCCGCTCTGCAACACGATGGCCAGCACCAGCGTGAGCTGCGGCGTCGTCTCCAAGAAGGTCTCAAAGAGCCGCAGCATGCTAATGTCCAGCGAGAGGAAGTCGGCGTAGGCCAAGTCATACTCTGAGGGCACTTCCTGCCGCAACACCAACAGCCCCTGCTGTAGCGCCTGCACGCACCTATGCAGCACACAGGGATGCCCAGAGAGCCAGATTAGTGTCCTGTAGCTTCCTCCTTCCCCTACCCAGCCAGTGGGCACAGGCTCAATCCCAGTCCTGTCATTTACATGCTGTGAGGCCTTGGGCAAGTGACTTCCCCTCACTGAACAGCTGTCCTCATCTGGAAAATGGAGATCAGCACAACGACTACTGCCCCAAACTCATTACAAACTTTATTTACTCCTCACAACAGCCCCATTTTATAGATAGGGAAACAGATCAAAAAGCTAATAAGGTAAAATAATAATACTTTTTAAAAAGCTAATAAGGGGAGCCCATGTAGCTTCAGGGTTGAGCACTGGCTTCCCACATACAAGGCCCTGGGTTCAATCCCTGGCCCCAAACCTAAAAAAAAAAAAAAAGCAGTAGAATCAAGATTTAGACTTAGACCCAAGACTGTCAGCATTGGAAGGACATTCGACAAAGTCACCGAAGGCTCTTCGCAAATTTTAGCATGTAATGGCAGCAGTGGAAGCCCTTGAGAGCTTCTGAGCACAGGCACTACTGAGCACAGGTCAGACTGTGCCTTAGAAAGAGCACTTTGGCTGCAGAGAGGAGGAATGGCTGGAGGAGTTAGACCTGAAGCAGGGATCCCATTGAAGGAGTTGCTTAACAAAGCAGGGCACAAGGGTGAGGGCCTGGCCCCAGAGTGCTGGGCATGGAAATCAGGGCAGTGTTCAGAGAGTGCAGAGGCTGGACAGACAGGTCTGGGCAACCCATTGGCGTGAGCAGGGAGTAGAAGATGCGTCAAGGACTCCTCCACCCAGAACGGATCAGGATTTGTGGCTACTGGGAAGTGAGCCCAATCCCTCGTTGTGAATTCATTCATCAGACATTTGCTGATACCTCCCCCTGGAGACTTGACAAAGCACCAAGGGAGCAGCCAGGCAGGGCTGCGTTAAGGGTCTCCCTCCAGCAGGAGCCTCTGTCTCTGATCCTCCAATGCCCAGTCACAAGTAGGAACAGAGACCTCGCTTTCAAAACTAAAAGCTCAGCACAGTCTGTCTGACTCACGGTCAGCAGAAAGAGAAGATGCATGATGTAACTAAGGATTCGGGGCCAGTCAAGGTCTGCCCAGGATTCTAATAACTGTGCCCCCTCCCACCCAACTGGGGTTTTATTGATGCCAGTTCGGTCCCCTGGGCAAAATGGCAACATCCACAGCTCCTCCCGCCCACTCCTGGAGACTCACAGCTTTGTCAAGGCTAGATCTGCAGAGTCTGTCAAAATGGACTCGGAGGAATCCTGGCTCCTGCCACCCCATCCCAACCTAAACCACATAGTGTCGTGGCTCCATCGCCTAGCTCCAACTCCTCACCTCTACAGGACCCTGCCAGCTCTGAAAAGGGGCACGAACCACAGGCATTCTCCAAGACCCAGCCCTCACTGGCTCCAGGGATAAAGACCCCTTGGCTGCCCTCTCGCTCAGTCTCGAACCAAATGTTCAGGGAGACGTATTCTTTCTCAGTGGGAGACAAGGGTGAGATGTGGGCTGCTGTGAGGAGACAAGCACTGCTCTGGGGACCCCGCGCTGCTGAAACTCCCAGGGTGACCCAAGTTGTCAGGACACTGCTGACATTTATTGAATACTTACTCTGTTCCAGGCCAATTGCAGGCCTCGCTTCATTTAATCCTCACAACACAGAGGTAGGCACCCTTACCATCCCGACCGGAACAATGAGTAAACTTGACACATGGACAGGTAGAATGACTTGCCCAAGGCCCCACTCACAGCTTTGAAACAGACTGCAAGTCTCTGCCATTTTCAATAGACTTGACCAGGTGCCAAGCACTGAGCCAGGTGCTTTGTCATTCTTTCTCTCACTCAGGCCTCCTGCCAGACCTATCTCTAGATCACTACTTCCTTTTTGATGAGGATAGGCGGATGCAGGAATAAGATCAAGGTGGCAAAGCCAGAACTGACCCAGAGGTCTGACTCCAAAACCCAAGGCCACTTTCTCTTCTGGGCCTCAGTTTTTTCACCTGTGCAAGAATGGGTAGCGCCGGATGAATTCCGAGGGCTTTCAGCAGGCGTTCTCTTCCCTTAGGGGGAAGGGGTGGGGCACACCTGTAAGCAGAGGTCCCGGTCCTCTCTCCCAACCCCCTCCCTGGTGTCAGGGCTCGCACCTGCGCTCACAGCCCAGCTGTAGGAGGTGCCCGCTGGACTCTGGTCCCTCCCCCTTCCCGAGGGCGGGGCGCTCACCTGTAGGGGAAGCCCAGGTGTAGGAGATGCAGCAGCGCCAGACAGCGGCGGGAGGGCTGCGCCCGGTGCAGGTCGGCGGGGTCGGCGCGCAGCCAGACCCAGCTGAAGACCTGCAGCGCGGCCGAGGCGAGGCCCAGCAGCGCCAGCACCAGGGCGAACCACAGGTAGCGGCCGCTGAGCACGTACTGGACCGCGGCCCACAGGTCAGCGCCCAGGTCGAGCAAAAAGGCGGCGGCGCCCAGTACGCCCAAGACTAGGTCCCGAAGCAGGGCGGCGCGGAGCCGACAGGGCATGGCCCGCCGGCTCTCCCTCACCTCCTCCTCGTCCTGTGCCGTTAGGTCCTGCTCTGGGGACCCCGGGCCGCCCGGGCAGGAAGAAGGCGGGGCCGCCCAAGGCTGGGCCTGCTGGGCGGAACTTCCCCGCCCCGTCCCGCCCCGTCCGGGGAGGGGCGAGGCCCGCCGACCCCGGCGCGGGGCGCTGGCGGTCCTGGAGGCTGCCCTGGGACACTCCCCCACCCCGCCCCGCAGCCCCCCTGAGCGCACCCCGAGGGCGCCAGGCCCGAAGGCGGCCCTTCCGGGCGCTCACCCACCTCTCACAGGCTTCCAGCCGCCTTATCTTACATTCGAAGCCTCTGGAGGCCCAAGAGGCCCGAACGGCCTGGAGGCGAGAGGCCGGCCTAGAACCGCGAGGCCTCACCAGTACATTGTTGGGAAAAATAAAACAACAAACAAAATAAAAAGACATATTCTGATCTCTAATTGCGGGCCTTTGCAAACTAAGCGTGCCCCGCGCTTGGGCCCTGTGCCAAGGGATACACCAAGGAACCAGGATCAACGAGGTGTATCTTCCCGGGCCCCTTCTACTCTGCTTATCGAGAAGTGTTTCTTCAAACAAGACTTGCGTGTGAAAAGGAATAAAGCACAGAAAAAAAAAGATGCACGGCAAGCACTTTTTTGTTTTTTATTTGAAACATGAAACTTGAAATGTGCAGCCGGGGGTCTTCGGGGGGTCTTCGGGGAGTCCTCGCCCCAGCTAGCTGTCCCATCCCGTTCAATCTGCGGACGCGAGGGAAAGCATGGAAACGTCCAGCGCGCAACGCGCGGTCGCCGCCAGAGCCTGGCAGCAGGAAGGGCGGGCGGCGCCCGGGGTCACGGCGCCGACAGCGCGCGCAGGCCCAGCAGCGCGGCGAGCAGCAGCGCGAGCGGGGGCGCGGGCGCGGCGCCGGGGGCGCGCAGGCAGGCGGCGTATGCGTCGAAGGCCACCTCGCGCAGCGCGCACACGTGCTCGGCGCGGCAGGCCTCGTCGCAGGCCCGCGCGTCGTAGCTGACCGAGTTGTAGACGTAGTAGCGCTGCAGCGCCGCCTGGTCGCGGGCGATGCGGTCCAGCGCCGCCTGCATGGAGTGGGCGCCCGCGTCCCGCACCTCGTAGGCCTTGGTCAGCCGGTACTCGAGCTCCCAGCGCGGCGTCCCCAGCTCGTTTGCCTGGCTCAGGTTCACGAAGTAGGTCACCATGTCCTGAGGAGGGGGTGCGGGGCGGACCGGCCATGAGTAGCTGCGGGGTCCCCCTGCACCTCTCATTGATCCCAGATTCTTATACACACACACACATACTTTTTTAAAAGATACTGAGATTCTGTGAATGTTACATTAAAAATATAAGGAACCCAGATTCTTTATGGCCATAATAATGAGGGCTTTTAGTTATTGATCATTTACTATCAGGCGTGCTTGGCACACAGCCTCTGGTTGAACTGCCCCGGAAACTGCACTTATTACCCCCACAGAAGAGAAATCGGAGGCCTAAGGAGGTTAGTTCACTTGGCCAGGGTCCTACATCTGCTAAGTGGCAGGGGTAGGATTGGAATCCAGGTTGTTGACCCCAAGACTTGTGCATTTTTTGCCCCACTAAGCTCCTGAGCACATAAAAGATGCTCAGTAAATATCTGTAGATGAATGGATAAAAAGCAACATAAAAGGTGTGGTGTAATCCACGGGCAAAGTGACCTGTCTGGCTGAGAAAGATTGTAAAACTGTAGTTGATGAGGGCTTGGGATACACCCCAGAGCCCCTAGGACTCAGGTCCACCTTCAGTATTAGAATCTGGAAGGGCTTTTTTCTCCAACACTTTCCAGTTAAATTTGTGGACCTGCCTCAAATTTGTGGACTGGAGTTGGGGAAGGAGGAGCAGCAGTGCATGGTGGGCAGCTGTGTGCCAGACACATTTCATGATTTCATTTAGTTCTCTCCTAACTCTCTAAGGTATGTATTGCCATTCCCACTGTACTTATGAAGCAACTGCAGCACAGACAGATCAAACAGCTCGTGAGTGGTGGGGCCAAGATTCAAACCCAGGAGAAGGGTGTAGGGCAAGGGCGGTTCTCCTTGCTCAGATCCTGAGTGTCCATGTAGACAACAGCCCACACCCTTAAAACTCCTCAGGTCCCTTCTTTATCTACGTGTTATGCCCTAGAATCAAGGGCCTACTTCTCTCATCCAGTCCCTGCTTTAAATGTTCTCTAGAGGCTCTCAGCTCCCAAATGAAATCTCTGTCCCTGCCTCTTTCTGGAACTCCATCTGCAGCACCCAGTTACCTCTTCAGCATTTTCACTCAGATGCCATTTAGACATTTCAAAGTTGCCAGGCCCAAAGCCAGAGTTCTAATCCTCTCTCCAAAATCCATTCTCCCTACAGTTATCCCATCACAGTAAACAGCATCTTCATCCTTCCAGGTGCTCAGGCCAAAAACCTTGGAGTCTTCCTCGACTCCTCTTTCTCTCACACCCAACACCCAATCCACTGGCAAAGCCTGTCTGTTCTGCCTTCAGAAGACACCCAGAATATGACAATTCTCACCCCACCACTACCACTCTGTCCAAGTCACCACCTCTCAGCAGGTTATGTAGTCACTCACCCCTAACTGCTCCCCGCTTGTGCCCTAATCCCCCCTCCCACACCCCAACAACCTGTACTCTGCACAGCAGACACAGTGACACAGTGGTTTTATACAATTCTAAGTCAGTTTCTGCTGCAGCCCCTCCAAATCCAGAACTCTCTTCATGGCCTACCTGACCTGACCTGGTCCCCTCCGGCTGTGCCCTGGCCTTCCACTCCAGCTGCACCAGCCTCCTTGCTCCTCCCCTAACACACCAGGCACAGTCCCATCCCAGGGCCTTGACTTGCTGTTCCCTCCTCCGTGCTCTCTCAGTTTACTCAGAACTCTGCTCACAAGTCACCGTCTCGGTCACATTTGATACTTTCCCCGCTCTATCTAACCAGCACACACACACTCCTACCCGTTACCCCCCTGCTTTGTTTTCCCCTTAGCACTTCTCTGCACAGCAAACTTAATTTCCCTTATATATTTTCAGTGGCCTCTTCTAAGAATGTCAGCTCCAGGAGAGCAGGGACTTTGTCTTAATTTATTCCCTTAGTTATCTCCTGAACTTAGAACAGGGCATGGCACAGAGCAGAAGCTTATTACATTTTGTTGAATAAATGAAGAAAAAATATTTTTTGCAATTTCAACAGTCACATGCACATCCCGGTTGGTGAGGGGTTGTTCCACGTGTTAGAGGTCTGCTGCAGCTGGAGCCTAGCTAGAGGCAGGCAGTGGACCTGAGGTCAGAATCTGAAAGACCTTGAACTAGGCCAAGGAGATACCCTTGAGGGCACTGGGGAGCCATTGAAGTTTTCAGCATGAAAAAGACAAGATGGGGAAGCCAACTTGGCCCAATGGATAGGACGTCCACCTACCACATGGGAGGTCTGCGGTTCCCAGGCCTCCTTGACCCGTGTGGAGCTGGCCCACGCGCACTGCTGATGCGCACAAGGAGTGCCCTGCCACGCAGGCGTGTCCCCTGCATAGGGGAGCCCCAAGCGCAAGGAGTGCACCCCGTAAGGAGAGCCGCCCGGCGTGAAAGAAAGTGCAGCCTAACCAAGAATAGCGCCACACACATGGAGAGCTGACACAAGATGACAAACACAGCAAATGGACACAGAGGGCAGACAACTGGGGCGGGGGGGAAGGGGAGAGAAACAAATAAAAAATAAGTCTTTAAAAAAAAGGTGAAAGCAGTGCTTTAGAAAGATTAATTCCTCCTGTAGTGCATAGCATGTGGGCTACAGCAGGCAGGGCTGGAGCCAAAGAGACCCGTGGCAGTGACCCAGGGCAAAGGGAGATTTGGGGAAAGAATAGATCTGACTTGGAGGCAGGATTTGGAGGTGGCTCCAGAGTTCTAAACCTGAGCTCTAGAAGGGTAGAAGTAAGTTGACCTTCCTGAAGCTCATAAGCAGTAGTGGTTGGACAAGCTGGGAAAGAGAGGGGAGGCAGTGAGGCGTTCAGCTCGCCCTCCACCCCCCTGCCCTCGCCCCCGCAGGCCCAGGCTCCTGACCTGCAGGTTCAGGGTGGCCCGGTCGTATTCGAACACCCGGATGCCCGGATTGTTGGCCCCGTTGACCACTCCAGGTAATGTGGTTTTCCAGGGGGTGACTCCAGGTGTGAGGAACATGACGCTGATGGGGGCACCTTTCAGAAGAGAGAGGGGACTGAGAGAGGCTGGCGGGAAAGACGGAGGTGGGGCTCGCAGCCCGCCCCCCAGGCGAGTACCTGCATCGTCATAGAACATCCGGAAGCTGTCCGTGTGGTGGTGCCCAAAGAACTGCCCCGCGATGACCCGATGGTGCTTCCGGACCACCTCCAGGTACCTCTCGTTGAAAGCCTGCCGGAACCACGCCTTGTTCCGCGTCTTCTCAAAGAACCCCGGGGGCACATGGCCAATAATGTACACCTGCAAGGACGGAGTGCCCGGGTTGCTCAGAGATGCCCTCCCCGCCCTCTCATTTCTCTCTCTCAAAAGCTGCCCATCGCCCGAAAGGCAGCAGGCAGGCTCAAATGGATCGTCCCCCTTGAGTCCCTCCCTCCTTCCCTCCCCGGCAGATTCAGGCATTCTCTCCACGCCAGCAGTGAATATACCACACAGTTTCCCACCTCTGTGCCTTCTTTGCCCTGGAGTGCCCTTCTCATTTTCACTTCTGTAAGTCCTACCCATACTTCAAATCCTAGCTCTAAGTGCACCTCCTCCATGAAGGCTTCCTAACCAAAGGATCCTCACAGAGACCTCGGGCATTGTAAGTAAACTGTGCTTGCCTGGTTGTGCAGCACCAACTGGGAAGTAATGTGTGTTCATGTTTTAATGTTCCTCAGTTCACTCAGCTAACAATACCTGGGCACTTGTACCCATTGCAGGAGGTAGAACAAGGAGAATTGAGAGCATAAGCTTTGGAGTCGAAGTGCAGCAAAAGCAGATGTGTCTCAAGCAATTGAGCTCCCACCTACCACATAGGAGGTCCCTGGTTTGGTTCCCAGTGCCTCCTAAAGAAGACAGCGAGCTGGTGTGACAGGCAGGGACAGCAAACTGAAGCAACAAGATGATGCAACAGGAGACACATGAAGAAAAAACATAATGAGAGACGCAACAAAGCAAGGAGCAGAGTGTCCCAGTGCCTCCTAAAGATGAGCAAGACAGTGTGCTGATGTGACAGGCAGGTGCAGGAAGTTGATACAATAAAATGATGCAACAAGAGACACATGAAAAAAGACATAATGAGAGATACAACAAAAGCAGGAAACAGAGGTAGCTCGAGTAATTAGGTTCCTCTGTCCGACATCGGAGGTCCTAGGTTCGGTTCCTGGTGCCTCAGGAAGATGAACAAACACAACAAGTTCAAAGAACTAGGGGATGGGGAGAAATAAATAAATAAAATATATCTTTTTTAAAAAAGTGAAGCATAGACATGAGTTTTGTGATTTAGGGCAAGTTATTTCACTTCTCTGAGCCCCATTTCCCTCAGATGGGGATCATAGTACCTACCTTGCAGTATTCCAGGGGTTAAATGAGATGATCCATGTAAAGCACTTAGCAACGTGCCTGATGCATAGTCCATGCTCAAAGCACCAGCCATAGGAAACCGCTGTGACATGCTGCTCTGTGCAGGGACTCAGGTAGATGAGACCCAGGGTAGGTTCTTCCGGAGCTGCCAGCCCAGCCAACCGAGAGAAGACAACCAAGGTCAGGGTTGTCACCTACCTGGTACCCCCTTGAGATCTAGCACACAAGTTTGGGCTGCAGCCATGGTGTGTGGCAGCAGTGGAAAGGGCACTGGACTTAGATTCTGGAGATGGGGTTCTAGTCTCAGCTCCACTACTTACTTTGTGACCTCAGAGCTGGCACGGCTCCTGGTAAGCCTCAGGGTCCTTATCTGCAGTGGGCTCCAGCAGCCCAGCCGCACAAGGCTGCTATGAAGGTGGGAGAAACCTACTCCTGGTGCCAGGCTGATGAAGGACCCTCTGCGACGTGGGCATCTCGGGTTGGGAGGGTGAGCGTGTGCCAAGGCGAGAGACTTGTTTGGGAAGTGATCCCAGAGAGGGAAGAGGAGGCATCAGGGGCCCTTACCATTTCCCCAGCCCGGGATGCATTGGTCAGCACCTCTTCCAGCCACTGGAACTGCTGGCCAGGGTCGGCCATGCCGGCCGTCTGCTCGTTGTTGGTATAGTACAGATTGGTGTTGAGGACCACAACTTGTCCAGCCATGCTCGGCCCTTGCAACTTCTCAGAATAGAAGGCACCTAGGGCATCACAGCCGGGGAGAAGCCTGATGGGTCCTCCTGCCTCTGGACAGACATGCCTCTGCCCTGCTCCGCCTCACTCTCCCACCCTCTCCTTCCCTTGCAGGAGAGGTAGGGTGAACAACCAGTATTCCCAGAGGAGTGGGGTCAGTATGGGCAGGGTAACCAAAGGCTCCGGAGCCAGGCTTCCTAGCTCACATCTTGGCTCTAACACGTATCACTTGTGCAACTAGGGAACGTTACTTGACCGCCCTGTGTCTCCGCTTCCTCCTCTATACAATGGGAATTACAGTGGTGTATGTCTGCCCCTTCAGATTCTCTGTCAGTCCTTCTCCACCCAGCCTTGGTCCCCAAAGGCTGAAGTGGACTAAATCAAGGGGCTTCCGTGCCTGTGGGCTTCTGGTTGGCTTTGACCAATAAGGAGCCTCAGCAGCAGGAGGCTGAAGGAAGGGAAATGAGTGGAGACAGAGTCACCTTGAGCTGGCTGAGACTCTAGACCAGTGTTTCTCAACTGAGTGATTGTTCCCCTCCCTACTCTGAGGACATTTGGAAACATCCGGAGTCATTTTTGCTTTGACACAACTGGGAAGTGTTACTGGCATCTAGTGGGTAGAGACCAGGGATGTGGCTAAACATCCTACAATGCATAGGACAGCCCCACAACAGGAATTTATCTGCCCCAAAATGTCCGTGGTGCTGAGTTTGAGGAACCCTGTTCTTAACCAGAGGCCAGTGCTCCTTTCTAGGGTCGTTGTACGGGGTCTCGTAACATGCTGAGAGGGGTACTCAATATTGGCTACGTAGGACTGTATAACACAGTAAGCCCTATTGTAGACAATGGACTATAGTTTATAGTACAAGAATGTTCTTTCATGAATTATTACAAATATACAACACTAAGTCACGGTGTTACTAATAAGGTGGTATATGGAAAAAAAGTACACCTAGTATAAACTATGGATGCTAATTAATAGTACAATTTTAATATTTTTCAGCAATTGTAATAAAGGTAATGAATTTTTTAAAAATTAGCAAAATGACAAAAAAGTGCTATCATCAATTGTAACAAATATTCCCCACCAAAGCAAGGTGTTGGTGGTGGGATGGTGCATGGAAAATCCTGTCTTTTATGCATGACTGGTCTATAAACCCAAACTTCTCGAATAAATAAATAACTCTTGGCTGTTGTGGTCATCATTGCTGCCATGGGATTAAAAGCAAGGGCTTTAGGGTCATCTCTGGATCCTGCTCCCAAGTCTACCTCTTCCAAACTGTATGACTTTGACCGAGCGACTCAATACCATTAAGCCTCAGTCTCCTTATCTGTAAAGTGGGGATAAAATTAGTACCTATTTCATGGAGTTGTGAAGGCAAAATTAAGTCAGAGATTGGCATGTAGTAAGTATGCCTTACAGCAGCAAATGTTGCTAGTACCTTCTTTGAAGAGAGCGATGGATTCATTGCTGAGCCAGGGTCTCCACATTTCTGCTACCTGATTGTAGATATTGTTGTTCCCTGCTGGAAACTGGTTTTTGGGGTGAAAATCATGATTTCCCAAAGCAGCATAGACTTTAGTATCTAGGAAGTTGAGGAGAAATATCAAAATATATATACTAGAGTATATACTAGAGGAAGAGCAATAGCACAGGTGAGGAAAATACAAAGATAAACATAAAACCACATTTGATAGAGTCCAGTTGACCTTTGCTCAGACCTCGGGAAGGAAGAGCAGTAAGTTCCCTGATCCCTGTGCCTAACCCCATTCCTGGCAGAAAGTTTCCTGATGAGATGATGAGAAGGAGAAAACTAGAAAGTTTAAATAATCCTCATGGCATTAGCAGCCACTTGGTAATTTAGAGTTCCTTGTTCTTATCAATTCCCAATCCATCTGGTTCACTTCCGGATGACCTCCAGAGTTTCACTCATTCATGCATTCAACAAATATTTACTGAGCACATACTATGTGTCAACATGTAGAGCTGGAACCTGGTCCCAGTTCCAGAGGCCTTGCAGGACAGTCGGGGTGATAGGCATGGTGTAATTAGATGTGTGAGGGCTGTAAAAAAGAGAAGGGCCACTTGCCATGGGCATGTATTACACAAAGTGGAGAGAGGTCCCAGGAGGCCTCCCTGAGCATGTGGCTGGTGAATGAGACCTGGAGGGGGACAAGGGTCCATTTGACTTGTTTCTTCCTCCAGACAAATCTCATGCCTACTTTTATTTGATGCTCTGTGCTCAGTACATAGAAGGTGCTCAATAAATATTTGGCAATGAACAAAAACTCCCCCTGAGCTCAGGACAAGGCTTGTATGAACCAAGGGGTGGGGCTTCAATGCCCTAATGACGTGGCCCAATTAAAGCCCTAATCATAACTTAATCATGCCCAGGAATAGGCCAGATTTCAAATATAATCCAATATCTATTTTTGGAATTCATAACTATATCAAATTGCTACAGAGTCCATGGAACAAAAAAGGTTAAGAACCTCTGATCCTCAACCACCTGCTCAGGCAGCTAAACCACAATCCCTGTAACAATCAGCCGAGAATAGCAAGGTCTTAGTAACTGGCGACTTCCCGTTTCCAACTTCAGGTCAACCAGAGAAAGACAAATAAGCTCCCCTAACCAACTACATAGGATGCGTCACTTCTAGTTAGCCTGCCTCCAGCTTCCCCATGCCAACAGCCGCCAATCGAGGTAAACCAAAAATCTTCCCCTTTTTCCACTATAAAGTTTTCCCATTCCTCTGCCTGCCATTGAGGATCTGCCCAATGCAAATGATGGTGGCGGACTCCCATGCTATAAAAAGCTCTGAATACATAGTCTTCATATATTCTCATTTGGATGTCCTTCATTTCTTTCCACACTTGTTCGCCGCCATGTCCCCTGTGCTATGGTGACTCACCATAGTAGGTGCCAAATAAATATTTGTTAACTAACTAAATAAATGAATGGGTTACCTTACTTCATCTTTATAATACTCCTTTTATGATAAGGGACAATGATTTTTCTCATTTTACATAGGAAGAAACTGAGTCTTAAAGGAGATTAACCAGCTAGAACATGGCAGAGGTAGAAATGGGACCCAGATTTGTTTGATTTGTCTGCCTGTGTTCCCAAGCACTGGGCCCTGCTAGAGAGGCAGGGACCAGTGTTGAGAACAACTGTCATTAGTAATAAAGGTGGGATGTGGCAAGAAGGGCCCTTGCCATGAAATCTAAAATCTCATGTTTCAGTCTCTTCCTTCTCTCAAACAAGTTGCTTGACCTCTTTATGCTTCAGCTCATTCATCAATGAAATGGGGAATGTTCTGCTTGATCTGTGTTATCTACTCAAATAAAATAATACCTTGTTTTATCTCTTCCAATTTATTCTCATTTTACCATCTCTAAAATTGGGTTGTGTCTTTCCATTGAGGCCTTCAGAAAGTAAGGTGTCCTACTTTAAGTGGCTGCTTTTTTTCTTAGTGACACACAAAATAATGATGCATCTTACTGTCTGTAGCATCTTGATATTAGGAAATTCAATAAATGTACAAGTGTGGTATAGGTTATAAAACCATATACTTTATATTTGTATGTTAAATCTTAAAGTATTTTCTTACTTTCTTGTGGCACTTTGATATTGCCTATGAATTCCAAAAATAGATATTAGATTATGCTTGTAAACTGGTCTGTCCCTCCAGGCATATCAGATTATATTGGATTCAGAAGTTTCACTTTTACTTAAATTAAATGATGATTAAGGCTTTGACTGGGCCACGTCAGTAGGATGTTGCAGCCATACCCACTTGGTGGGCAGGGACTCACAGTGAAAAGACACGGCAGAGAGCAGAGTGTGGAGTTTTTAATGCTGGAGCCTGGGAAGTAAGCACACGAAGGAGCAGAAAGAAGGCTCAGTTAGACACGGCAGAGGCCCTGGGAAGAGAGACAAGCCATTCACCTGATAGTCCACAGCTGGCCTTGTAGAGAAAGCAGAGCAGCTGAGCCTGGTGAGACGCAAACCCCGGAATGAGAGGAACCTAAGAAGCCTGAACCCTTGCAGACAGCAGTCATCTTACTCCAACACGTAGCAATAGACTTTGGTAAGGGAGGTAACTTGCCCTTAATGGTCTGGTAACTGCAAGCTTCTACCCCAAACAAATACCCTTTATAAAAACCAACCAATTTTTTGTGTTTGCATCAGCAGCCCTTTGGCTTACTAATACACCCATTATTTCACTTTTATCCCAGAAGCCCCATGTGGAGCAGCAAAAAGAGTGCTCAAAGTTAGGTGGGAGTTTGAGTCCCACCTTAGGCACTGGCTAGTTTTGAACCACAGGTTCTTTATCTGTAAACTGGTATCAATAATATTGTATTACCTGGTGGGAAGGAGGGGCATAGTATCTTGGTTTGACCCTAATAGTGACTTCTGCTAAAAGATGAATTGGTCCAAGCCTTGGGTTGAGTTGGGTTGAGTTGGGTGGGCCAGAAGCATTCATGCATCTCTCTGCATGAATTGATTTACCTTGAGGGTCAAGGGGTGGAAGAAAGGAGGTTGCTTCCAGGACAAATATGGGAGGGTGACAACAGCTAGGCCAGCCCTGGCACTCCACCCTTGCTGTGGGACCTACAGCAGTTTACTTGGCCCAAGGCTCATCAGTAAAATTGAGACGATAATAATGGCTTTCTCTAGAATGATCGTAATGATAAATAAGCTAAAGTATGTAAAATTTTTAAAGCAATGCCTACATTTAACATTCAATATATTTAGTTATGGGGAGAAGTGGACTTGGCCCAATGGATAGGGCGTCCACCTACCACATGGGAGGTCCGTGGTTCGAACCCCGGGCCTCCTTGACCCGTGTGGAGCTGGCCCATGCACAGTGCATATGTGCGTGAGGAGTGCCATGCCACGCAGGGGTGTCTCCCACGTAGGGGAGCCCCATGCGCAAGGAGTGCATCCCATAAGGAGAGCAGCCCTGCGTGAAAGAAAGTGCAGCCTGCCCAAGAATGGCACCACACACATGGAGAGTTGACACAACAAGATGACACAACAAAAAGAGACACAGATTCCCGGTGCCGCTGATAAGGATAGAAGTGGTCACAGAAGAACACGCAGAGAGTGGACAGAAAGAGCAGACAACTGGTAGGCAGGGGGTAAGGGGAGAGAAATAAATAAAAAATAAATCTTTAAAAAAAAAATATATATATATATATTTAGTTATGGCTGCTGCAGTTTTTATTCCTTTTTTTCTCCCCCACCCTCTGTTTTTACTCATTTTTATTACCATTATTCCATAACTGAGTCCTGTGGATTAAGTCAAATAAAATGGCCACCTGCCCCAGGGTATTGCTGAGAGGAAACCCGTCTCAGAAAAAACACAATTGACTTGTAAGGTCTTTCCCAGAAAATGAAAGTACCCTACCGGTTGCTAATAAGCAACACCTGGTGATAAAACTAGTTTGAGTCCAGTAGAGATACCATATCAAAAGGGGTAAGCACACCATACTATCAATGCATATCTGCTCCCCATTTTGTAAGACCCTCTATGTAAAATGAAACTTAATGCCAGCCATTCAGAACATCTCCTCACTTGCTTCCACGTTCACCCTATATGACCTTCCCCTTTCCACTCCCTCGGCGGAGTTCCCATCTACTTTCTGAATGGGATCCTGCCCCATTCATGAATTGCTCAATATAAAGCTGTAAGATCCTAAATTTACTGACATTGAAAAGTTTTTAATCAACATCCATGACTAGGACCTTCAGAAGGAGCAGCCAATAGGCTGCTTGTAGGAGTCACCAGCTTCCAACCTGTAAGCCTGATTCAGCCCCAGGACCTTGTAGTTGACACAGCCTGTTTAAAAATATTTTCAAAAATTAACACCAGGCTGGTCAACCAAGATGGCAGCATGCGACATTCCAGGTTTCCTTCTCCCACAGAATCTTTGAACAGATAGCAAAAATTGGCAGAGCCAACTTCCTCAAAACTAGGGAAAACAAGTAAGAGGGTTGCAGTAACTGGATGAGTGCCAAATCAAGAAGAGAGAGAGGAGAAGGCTGTGGCACCCTGGTCGGCCCTTTTCCACCCTCTCTGTAGAGTGGATGGAGCAAGCCTGTGCTCCCATTGTGGGTCCCTGGCCTCGGAAACACTTAGGAACAGCACCGGCTGCAAGTCAGCATCTCCCCAAGGCCCAGGCAGCTGGGATGGCTTGAGGGAGATGGAAGCCAACTCTGGGGCCAGAGCAGGACTGGCCCAGGAACGACATCTCTATATAACTATAGAGGCTTTCAGATGGGGCTGTGAGGCTGATGCTAAATGTAGGAGCAGAAGGCAGAGAAATATCAGGCACTGTCGTATACTTGACTCTGTGAGCACCCACAGGCTGATGAGATAGCATGCTCCTTGCAGGGTTGTTGGGAGGGAAAGAAAATGATAGTTGTGCATGCCAGGACACCACCTGGTCGACAGCAGGCAGCGGTCAGTGGATGAAGGTCATTACTCTTGATCTTCCAGCTGTCATTTCCTGACTGCCAGGTACTTCCTGGGGTCCAGGGAGTGCTATGGGAGGGACCAGTCTTAGAGTCTTACCTGGAAAGACCTCTCTGATGAGCTTGGTCAGACGTTCCACGATTTCCAGCACGGCGACCTCTCCCAGCCGCTCATTGGGCACGTGAGGCGTGTCATCCCTGCAAAACAAAACACCCCAGACCAGTTTGGTGCAGGCAACTTGGGGAACAGCACAAGAAAAGGAGGGGAAGGCTCTGGAGGGGGGAGAGAGCTTGTGGAAATGGTCATTTTCAGGGAAACTGGCCAGGCAGGAGCTGGGAGTCCAACTCCAGGACAGAGTTCAAATTCGGACTCTGCCCTTTACCTGCTGTGGGTCCCTGGGCTGGTTGCTTAACCTCTCTGGGACTCCATTAGCTCATCTGTAAATAGGAATAATAATGGTATCTACTCAGAGTTTTTGTGAGACTTCAATAAAAGAGGGGAAAGTGTGTACATATATATATACAGATAATGTAGTAAGAGTGGCTGCAAGGCTGTAATTACTAATACTATTTTGGTTATTTAGAGAGGGAAGCTCTGGAGTTCCCACCCCATCGGCAAGCTCCCAGGGAGCTCAGCATTGAGAAGTCTTCTCTGAACACTGCCCCTTTCCCCTGGGTTTCTAAGGAGCTTGGAGTTAGTTTCAAAGGATGGAGTTCAATCAACTTTGGGGAAGTGCCACCATCTTATCCCCAATTTGGCTGACCTAGATTCCTGGATCCACCTTAGAACTGCTTGGCAAGGTAGGAGGGCAAGGGGAGGAGAATGGTGGAGGGTAAGGTTTGGGGATGGGTGGGAGCCCCGCCAATCTAGATCCTGAGGTCTCTCTGCACCAGGCACTAACCCAGGGGAGTTAATGAGCTTAATAGCAACAGAGCTACCAGCAGCCCACAGTAGCTCACCTTGTGCACAGAACCCAGATCCACTCATTTGTTCCTCATAATAACCCTACAGCATAGGTTCTATTGTTTTCTCCATTTTGCAGAGAAGGAAACCAAGGCACAGAGGCATCAAGAATTCTGCCTATGGGTATACAGCTAGGATCTGAACCCAGTCAGCCTGGCTCCAGAGTTCACGCTCGCACCCATTACATCCTACTGCATGGCTGACGCCCTCGTTAGGGACCGTCTAGGGACAGGCCAGGAATCCAAAGACATTGGAAAAATGCCATATTTTTTCCTAGTTTGGAGCATCTGATTCTGTCTATAGAATATCCCAAGGACTGCAGCTCTCCCAGAGAAGTCAAATTTCTTAGAAACTGAAGAATTATAAAGCATAATGCCATACACCTCTGCAAGGTCCCAGAGATTTCCCAGAAAAGTCAGGTACCTGTTGAAGGATCATAAGTTTCCCGAAGTGGCCACCTTTCCCAGATGGAGCACATCTCACGAGTTTTACATGTTTCTCTGAGAGTCCCCTTCTCAGAGGCTTCAGGGCTCCCCCAGCAAGACCCTCAGGAGCAGGTGAGGGGGTGTCCAGGGTCTTGGCTAAGGCGCATGCTCTGCTTGGATTGATTCCTAAGCCCAGGAAGCCAGGGCCGTCGGCCCCTCCTGAGACACTGTCTCATCTCTTAAGTGTCCAGCCTTGTCCTCCCCACTGCCGGCCACAGCCCACCCATTTGAGGGTCCTTATGGTCCCTCCATGTCACACTCAGTGACAGCTGGGGGGTCGCGGGTTTGATCCTGGCTTACAGAGAATCCACTGAGGCCTTCCTCACCAGCTCCCCTGGTCCACCTCTTCCTGTAGGAAGCTGTCCCCAACCCTGCCACGCTGGGTCAGGGACTCCACGAGGTTCCCACATCCTCCTGGGTGACCCTCTCTCCTCCTCCCTGGGACGTAACAGTCAGTGGGCTTTTCTGTATCGCCCCCAGTACTGTGAGCTCCTTGAAGGCAAGTCTGGTCTCCATCACCTCAGTGTGCCCAAGGTCTACCCCAGGGCTGAGCACCAGACCGGTCAACCTACCACGCGAGGGTGGAAGGGAGAGAGCACGCGAGCAAAGGGGTACCCCGTGAGTGATAGGGAAGGCAGGTTCTGAGGACAGCTGAGGGGCTTGCAGCAGCACCCTTGCGTGAGAAGCAGTAATCACCCCTCAAGCTGCTCCCAGGCACGGCAGTGCTCTGCCCACAGAGTCTTCCTGGGGCACTGGGCACTTGGCCCCATCGCTGAACCACTTTCCAACTTCCATACCTTCTTCCCTTCCTGCATCTGGATCTCTAGGGCTTGGAGTCCCTCAATCCCTGAGGGAATGGCTCCCACGCTTGTCCCCCAGCTGAAAATCCAGGCCTTGGCCATGACCATGACCCCAGCCTCAGCGAGAGCTCTGTTCAAGGAGTCGAGGGCATCTTGGAATTAGCCAGACCCAGACCCCAGGGTCTCTGGGAGAGTTATTTATCTCCTTTGAGCTACAGGTCTCTTCTCTCTAAAATAGGGCTAAAGGAAATAGTGTGGGCAGAGAGCCTGACTGGCACGTGGCACACAGCGCGTGCCCGCTGAAGGGTAGCCACTGTCGTGACTGCTCTCACCCAGTCCAGAGAATGAAGTCTGGCTGCGGCTCAATCTCCTTCATGGCGTAGATGGAGGAGTTGATGAGGGCCCAAGGAGAATCGCACAGGTAGTCACCCCAGGGGCCTGCATTGCGTACTGGCTGGGAGCCGGCCGATGGGCACACCTGGAGGGGGTCTTCTGATACCTTGTAGTCAGGATCGAGGTGCAGGTCAGAGACGTGCCAGAACTTCCCTGCAGGGAAAAAGAGACCCTCCCTCAGTGCTGCTCTCTCTGAGCCAGGCTGGGGAGGAAGTCTGGGAACCCAGGGCAGAGGAGAGGGGCCTGTACAGCAGGAGGAAGCCGCCTCTGGTTGCCCAGGGTTCAGAGAAGAACCTACCCGGAGGCAGTGAGTATAGCAGAAGACCACAGGCTTGTTCTGTCCCTGACCTGCTCGGTGACCTTTGGTGAAACCTTTTCCTTCTCCATACTTCTGTGTCCCATCAGAAGCACCAGGCGCTTGGCTGTGTGGTTTGCAAGGACCCTTCTGAGACAGGTTAGTATAGTGAAAGGGGGAAGGTGGCTGGACCTCCAGACCTGCTGAGATTTTTACCTCGACCGGGAGGTCCCAGTTGGGACTCTTTCCTGGGCTGAGGGGAGGCCCTGGATATTCCAGACAGGTCTCACCATTGGCCTGCACCTAACATCTGGAGCCCTTCCCGAAGCATTAGCAAGGGGGAGGAATAATTAATACCGTAGCTTAAAAGGTGACCACACAACCCAAAAAGCCTGCTCTCTCTGCCTAGAGGAGCTCACATCAAATCTTGGTATTTCCATCCTTCTCTCCCATTTCTCAGCAAGCTCTGTTCTTTTTCCCCATTTCCCAATAAATTCTTTTTACTGGCCTACCTAAACTGGCATGTTCTTAAATCCTTTTAAGAACCTAGAGGCATCCAACACTTCCCCGGCTTCACTTTGGGGTCCAGCATTCTAAGCAGAGGGCTTGTTTTAGAACAAAAGCAGAAGAGTGAAGGATCTAAGCACCCAGGCTCTGGAGCCACATACTAGCTGTGTGACCTTGGGCAAGGTATTGCTCAGTGAGTCTCTCTGAACTATATCCTCTCACGCTCCAGGGAAATAAGTGCAAAACTCTGACCTGGAAGAAAACCTACCCACCATATGAGTTGTAAGATGTTGCCAAGTAATACCAGCAAAAACCTGGGGAATATGTGTAGCAATGGAGTCTAAGGGTACTAGACCAGAGAAGGAGGAATGTAATTTCAGATTAGGCTGAATTTCTCTTATGAGTGTACTTGCTAGCAATTCTGGATTCAGGGTAGCAGCTCAAGTGGCTGGGAGTGGACCTCTTTGCTCAAGTGGTTGAAGGAAACCTGGACTCAGCTCTGAAGGTGAGCCTGAGATAACAAAAACCTCTTGGCACAATAGGGAAAGGAATCCAAAGAAGCCGGTGAGATGGAGTGGATTTATCATGTGTATCAGCACAGGGCCTGGCCTGATACAAATAGTTCCAGTGACTGCTTACTGAAGGAGGGTGGAACAGGTTTCACCTCTGCCCTAAATCCTGCAGTGCCGGCTTTGACGGAGTGAGACCAGGCGCTGGGATTTCCTCACCTTTCATCATTGCTGTCACTTCTTCCTCCATTTCCTGTCAGAGCCTAGAGCCAACCCCACCCCGCCCCGCCCCCAGTTCCACCTAGGAAGCCGGGCCTGGGCGGGGAAGGCCAGACTTCCTCTTGGCTTTCAGGGTTGCAGAGCCAGGGCCCTGCCCAAGCCACAGGATGGCTCCCGGACAGGCACAGAGGGTAAAGTCTGGCCGCAGCAGCCTCCCCCCACCCCCTTGACCTTTTCTTCCCAGATTAAGCTTTTGAAAGGATTCAAAACTTGTTCACACTGTGGTGCAAATGATTAAGCAAATCCTTATCCTTCCCAAATGCATTGCTCAATCATCCTTACCACAGCCCAGCTGAGGTATTGATCACTATCTTCATTTTACAGATAAGGAAACTGAGGCTCAAAGGTTTACAAGCCTGTGATCACACGGCAAATGGTGTGTGTGTGGGGGGGTCTTTTGGCTCCAGATGGACTCCCAGGGAGATATGGTTTCTAAAAGGATAAAGCAGTGTCTTTTTGTTTTAGATATATCTCTTATAGACAAACTATGCCTGCATTTTTGTTTTTTACCCAAGCTGAGAGTGTCTATAGTGGGATTTAACCTCTTTAGACATATTGTGATTGCTAATATATTTGAAAATATTCCTGAAGAAGCAAAACCTCAAACCAGAGTAAAGAAACATTAATTGCCCCATTTCAGTTTGTGGGCAGAGTTTAAGGGTTTTTCCAAGCCCCTGAACTGATAGTGTGCAGGGGGCATACCTGCTTCCAAGCCTAAGACCAGGCCGGCCAGGTTGGATGCAGTGAGAGCCCCTCTCTGGGGTTGTGGCCCTCACTTCCTCTGAGGCCCATGTGGAGAAGACTCCCCTGACTCGAGCAGGTTCCTTCTTGATTAGCCCCAAACACCAAGCTCTTCCATACCCTTGACTTCGGCCCAGAATTCAACAAACATTTCCCCACTCCAGAAACTTCTCATCTGATGACAGAGACTCAAGTGTCAGTTGTCAGTTTGTCTCTTCCTAGAAGATAAACTTGAAGCTCCTACCTGTGTTACCAGATTTTTGTCTAGGTTCTTGACCATGCTGCAGAAATGAATTTCAAGAGCACATCAGGTGAGTTAGGCAGTAATTTATTAAGGTAGGGAGGGAAGAGAAATGGGAGAAAATAACAGATCAGGGGTCCCAGGTAGAGAGGATGGGGCTGAAAAGTGATAAAGCGGGCTGATTTACAGATGATGATGCCCCATAATAGATTATAAATGCCCAGGTTTTACCTGTATGGTGACCAAGGCAGAGGAGAAAATGGTGAGAGCAGGGTGCAGAGGGCAGGAACAGGGGTCCAAAGGCAAGAGCGAGTTCAGGCCTTGTGCCCTCTTTTTGAGCCATTCTTCCACCCTTTGCTAATGGCAGGGGAGGAGTTCAGCTGTTTGCTGTTTTGATTGATTACCCCACCCATCAGCCCCCCAGGAGGGTCCAATGATAAAGTCCTTGGGGAATATCCTGGGCTTCTCCTGGCTTCTGGAGGAAATCTTGTTCTGAGCGGCAGAATCTTGTGGGGAGAGAGGGGGGCCTTCCAGCAGCCATCTTGGTGTTACTGATGGCCACGTGGACTTCTTGCCAGGTTCCAGACCCATCTATTGATTCCATATCTTACTAGCCGGCTTCAACTTCAGTTCTAGCTTGTGTATAGAACTCCTACCCCTCCCAGGAGGTCATTTTCTAGTGACCTGTGTGTGTCCACAGGCCTGGTTACAAGAGGCTTTGCATGGTCTTCCCACAAGTCGCCACACAACTGCTTCCTCCTCAGGCCTCAGCCCACAGGTCACCTCCTCAGAGAAGCCTTCCCTGACCACCTTACCTCAAGAAGCACTCCCCCTCGCCCCCACCTGGTCACTCTTTATGGCCTTCCTCCAGTCTCTTCCACTCTCACATTTGAAATTATCTTGTGGAAGATGCACAATTTTCTAGCCCCTGAGGGAACACCTACCTTAGGAGGTGTGGGGAGGATGGTTAGTTTAATAAGCACTCACAGAAAGTTAGCAAGGTCCCAGGCCCTTTGCAGGCTTATCCCATTTCCTTCTTGCAGTCATGGTGTGAGGTGGGGATTTTTCTGCCCATTTTACAGATAAGGGAACTGAGACTCAAATTCGCAATGTTGTCATGCCTGTTAACTCGGAGCCACCAGAAGGTGGCTGTTATGCTCCATATGTCACCCATGAAAGAATGGGAGCCACAGGCTTCTGTGGAATTGATGGCAGACTGTGAGGGCCCCAGGCCCCCCTCCAAAGGACTTGAGCTCTAACTAGCATGTCATGGAGAAGCGACAGCAGAAGGACTCAGGATGGGAAAGTGGGAGATCTGGTTTCTGATCTAAGCTCTTGCATGTTTTGCCCGAGGGACATTGGCAAGTCACTTGGCCTCCCGGATTCTGAGGGTGTTTGAAGAGAGTGAACGTGAAAGGGCTGGTAGAGCTTAACACACCGACTGTTGCCAGCAGCCACCGCTGGGGGCCCGCAGTGAGACTGGGTGGGGCTGGAGAACCCCGCCCTCGTGGTTTTCACCCTTTAGACCAGTGCAGATGCCCGGCCCATGGGTCTTTTTAAATTGGAGTCTGACCCCCGAGTCTGAGGTGGGCCTCTAACACCCAGGGGATGCCAGTGCTGCTGGGCCACAAGCCACGTCCAGGTGTTACATATTCGCCCTGCTCGACTCTTTTACATTAAGAAAGCATTCATGTATTACTTGAGTTTTTTAAAAAAGGTTTACCAAGCTCAGCTGTGATTACTGTTCTTTATTGAAAACACGAATAAATGTAGCATCAAACAAGAGTTGAGGGGAGCAGATTTGGCCCAACGGATAGGGTGTCTGCCTACCACCACATGGGAGGTCCAGGGTTCAAACCCCGGGCCTCCTTGATCCATGTGGAGCTGGCCCGTGCACAAGGAGTGCCATGCCACGCAGGGGTGGCCCCCGCATAGGGGAGCCCCACGCGCAAGGAATGTGCCCCATAAGGAGAGCTGCCCCGTGCGAAAAAAAAAGTGCAGCCTGCCCAGGAGCGGCACTGCATGCACAGAGAGCTGATGCAGCAAGATGACGCAACAAAAAGAGACACAGATTCCCGGTGCCTCTGACAAGAATACAGCGGACACAGAAAAACATGCAGCGAATGGACACAGAGAGCAGACAACTGGGGGTGGAGGGCGAGAAAGGGAGAGAAATAAAAAAAAAAAAAAATCTTTAAAAAAAAAAAAGAGTTGAGGGCACAGACCCAGGTTGGATGTCCAGCCGTGTGAACAAGGGTAATTTACCCTGTGCCTCAGCTTCCTCGTCTGTAAAGTAGGGTAATAGTTCTCCCAACCTCTCCGGGTAGAGAATGAAAATGAGCTAACATGAGATAACGCGCAACTGCGCAGGAAACAGGGAGCAGCCGTTACTCCTCACTTGGTCCCTGGAGGATTGTGCAAGTTCCCCTTTCACCGCAGGAGGGAGATGTGGGGTCACTGGGGCCAGAGTGGCAGTGGCCGCACCCAGGACCGCCCTGCCCCAGCCTGGCGCTGCTCTCTTCTGCAGGTGAGCTGTGGGGCTGTGACATTTGGAGCGGAACGAAGTGAAGACAGGTCCTGTCTCCCCGAGTGGTCCCAGTTGGGCGGAGAGCCGGTGAGCACAGCGTGCCCTCTAGGTTTACTTTTGAGACCTCAACTCTGCCCCCATCTCCAGGCAGGCAGACGGTCTCCTTCTTCCAAAGGCAGAGTTGCCAGGCCCACCTCTCCCCTGGGAAAGACTAGCACAGGGCCCAGGGCCCAGCAACTTTGCGAGGCCCATGGAAATGTATGAAACCTGAAAAGAGTTTTCATTGACACTCTACTCCTGCGGCCTCACGACATTATGAAGTACATTCTATTTTACATACCCATTTTACAGATGAGCAAACTAGCTCAGTGGCAGAACTGGGATTCATGTCAGGTCAGAACTGAAATGATTGCCCTGCCCTTTACTCTGCCATTAGCTAGTATTGTGACCTTAGATATTAAAGCAATAATGGCCCCTTAAACTTTTATAGCGCTTTACAGTGTACATGTATTATCTCAGTTATCACATTTCATCTGTCCTCTGCTATCATCCTTATTTTATAGACAGTGAAATAGAAGCTCAAAGTCACATAGTTATTAAAAGGCAAAACTAGGAGCAGAACTGTGGGTTGTGTTCAAAGGGCACCCAGGAAATTTGGGATCAGATAGGACTTGTTTTGAATCCTGGCTCCTCCGTACAGGCAGCGGAACCTGAGCAAGGGACTGTCCCTGGCTGAGCCTCGGTTTCCTCATTGGAAAATGGGGCTTATCATGCCTGGAGCAAAGGAGTCATGTGGAGGCGAGTCTTCATACACATTCCCTGCGCCATATGGTTGGGCCTCAGTTTCCTCAAGTGTAAGGTGAGAGAATGAAAAAATGTCCTCTGAGGCCCTGTCCTTTCTAGCACACTAACTGATACCCTGACGTTTGTCTGGCATTTCATATGACCCACACCACAGAGTGATCTTGGTCCCCAATCCAATCTTTTGCTATTGACACTCAGCAATAAACCCCAAAGCATTTTAACTGGAATTCCTCCTCTGTAAACTAAGGCCTCCAAAACACCTGGGCTTCATTTGTTAAAAACGTGTCTCGGATTCCTTTCCTCACCACAGCTCCACGCTGTAGATGGAATTATCCCATTTTACAGAAGCAGAATCAAGGCCCAGGCCACACAAGGCAGGGGCTGGCCTTGCCCTCCCCTGGCTGGTCTGGTTCCTTCAGCCAAGGCCTGGCCTTGAGGGAACTTGTCTATTTCTCTGCAATTAGAAGCTGAGGAGTAAGTGCCGCCCTGCTTAGGGTCCTTGGGGGAGGCTTAGGAGCCCCACCCATGCTCTTGGCTAAGGAAGGTGGAGGCAGAAGCTCTGCTAATGCAAAGCAGGGATGATTTAATGTCTCAAAGTACTTGCGCACTTCAGGAAGAGACGCAGAGCCTAAAAAAATTTACAGGGCAGAAGCAAGTCTTTTAAAATTTAATTTTGTTTTTTAAATTCTAGACATATACATTCCAGAAAGTTTGGAGAAAAGGGGAAATTAGTACCTGTGAAACCCACCATCTCAAGAGGCTAGTGAAAGGAAGGATGCCTAAGGCAACCAAGCACAGACTGTCCTGCCACTTCCTGGCTCTGGGCTCTTAGGCAAGTGACAGGGCCTTTCTGAGCCTCGTTTTCCTTATCTGCAAAATGGGTGTAATAATAATAGTTCCTACCTCCTGGGAGCTGTAAAAATCAAATGAGTTGTTTTTTATTTTTCCATGTTTCATATGAGTTTTAAAAGAACAGTGGATGTCAAGTACCTAGATCCAAGTCTGGCCTATCTCAAGTTCTCAATGAATAAATGTTAGCTTTTCTTAACTATTTTCCTTAGTTATTTTTTTACTTAACATTATTTTATAAACAGAGCAGAGTTGTACAGTTTAGGTTCAAATCCAAATTCAGACACTTACTAGCTGTGTGACCCTGGGCTAGTTACCTAAACTCCCTGAAGGCTCAGTTTCCTTGTTTGTAAACCCAGGATGGTAATCTCTACTCCACAAGGCTGTTGTGAGGGTATTTATATTAAAATACTGTATGTAGAAATTCTGGCAGCCCCTGGCACATAATAAGTACTTAATGAATGTTGTGTATTGTTTTCTATTTTTCTGTATTATCTTGAAATTTTTCCACCAGATAGTTATACCATAATTTGCTCAGCTATTCCACTATTGGAAGCAATTTTTCACTGTTTTAAACAAAGCTGTAATGAACATTTGTGTGCATGGTGGGAGGATTCTTTTTAATCACTAACAGTCTGGGTTGAGGGTACCCATTGGCATTTGAGTTTCTAAGGAAACATATTAAAGGTGAAAGAATGTGCAGGGAAAGAGTCTTTCAGTCATTGCCAAGCCTCCAGTCTCTGGCAGAGACTCCTGGGGGGGAGCTGGGGCACCAGTGCCCTGGGTGGGAGGAGGACTGCTGCTCTCAGCCTTCTCTGGAGCTGGTTACCCCTGCAGGGAATGACACACTCCCGTCAGGGCTTGTCCCAGATGTCACAACTTTTCCGTCTGAGTCCTTCCCAGCTATGTCACTGAGGTTTCCTGAGGATGCTCAGTCATTGCTAAGGCTCCCAGCTGCTCTTGGGTACAGTCTGAAAAAGTAAACTGACCACAGGGTGCCTGAAGGCCACTGACTCTTTGGATTCCAGCTTGGGAGAAATGAGCGCCACAGGGGCAAGCAGCGAGAACGGCCCTGAGCCAGTCCTTTTCCCATTCTGGACCTCAGTTTCTGCAGCTTAGAGAAAGGGTGTTGGATCATCTCTAGGGTCCCATTTAAAGGACCCCAGAAAAGGAGAGTCTAGAATCTTAAGGCACACCACAGGTCCAGCCCACCTGCTGGTTTCTCTCGAAGTGTACAGAGATCTGGCAGGCACCTCAAGCTGGACAGGTCCCAAACTGAACTGTTCTCCTTCCGCATCTCAGTCGTCCCTATCTCAGCAAAAGGCAGCCCCATCCTTCCAGATGCTGAAACTAAAAGCCTTGGTGGTGCCACTGATTCCTCTGTCTCTCACCCATGATCTGTAGCAAAGCTTGTCCAGAATCAGACCATTTCCCATCACCCCAGTCTGAGCCCCCATCCTCTCTTTACCCTCCCTGCATTATCACCTCCTCACTGATTTTGCTGCGTCTCCACTAGGGCCACCAACCGTTCCAGTTTGCCCGGACACAAGGGAGTGCCTAGGGCATGGGACTTTCTGTGCTAAAACCAGGAGGGGTTGGGCACCTTCCTTTATCCCATTAGTGTCTTCTCAACGCAGCGGGATTCTTTCAAACATCCATAAATCAGATCACGACACCCTTCTTGCTAAAACCTGCTGACGACTCCCATTTCACCCTTAAATTGTCTAAGAGCCCTCCATGAGCGGACGCCTGCCCGGCCTCCCCACTATCCCGCTGGCCTCATCCCCACAGCTGCCCCCCTTGCCACTCTGCCCCAGCCACGCTGGCTTCTTTGCTGTTCCCTGCATACATCACCTACACGCCCACCTCTGCACCTGTGCACTTTCTGTCTCTCTCACAGGAATGTTCTTACCTGGATGCCCACGTGGCTCGTGGCTCTCTCCCTTACCACGTCGGGTGTCTACTCAAATGTCACTTTGTTAGAGAGCTCTTCCCTGACCACCCAGTAAACACCCACACTGACACACTCCCACCCCCTTACTCTGCTTGTTATTCTCCATAACACTTATTGCCCCTTGGCATACTATATATTTTTCTTGTTTCTCCCCTTAACAGGATGCTTCATGAGAAAAGGGACTTCCTTTGTTTCCTTCTCTGCCATATCCCTGGGGCCTAGAATGGGCATGGTGCACAGAAAGTCCTCAAGCAATAACTGTGCAAGGGAGTCATGAATCTTTCCTGCCACCTTTTTACTCTACCAACCTGCTGGCTCTTATGTACCCAGACCTCTCTGCAAAGTCATCGTCCCTCCCCTGGCCAGCTGGCACCCCACTTAGACTCTTCACGCTCAAATAGCACCAACCGAACCCCCACTGGCTCTCCCCGCCCTGCCTCCCTGCCCTGGTTGCTATTTCTAGCAGGACTCTCAGCTCTCACAGCAACTTCCAGCAGGCCTGGATCTGAGTTCACAGAACAAAGACATCAGGCGTTCCCAGTGCCGTACCTGGCTCAGCCTTGGCGACTCCCCAGGGGGCCAGGAAAATCAGCAGTCCAAGCAGTCTCATCCCCCGGCTCACCTCCGCGACAGAGCCGCGAGAGCAGGAGCTGCGGTGCCTGATCCTCCAGGAGCTGTCGTTCAGGCCTGGTGGTGGCTGCTTGCCTAAGCAGAACTTCCAGTCTCGTTACTGGCCTTTCAAGTCATCCAGGTTACCAGGCCCCTCTGCCTTTCCTCCTTTGCCCAGCAGGGTGTAAGCTGGGTTTGCTGAAGAGGCCCGGGCCAGGTCAGAAGGCAGGACTTCGGACTCAAGTGGAAAGCAGCACCTACCTGTTCTGCAGCTTCCACAGAACATTTCAATCCCAGCCAGCAACTGCAATCTCCGGGAAACTTTCCCAACCTCAACTATAGAGAAGCAAATACCATCCACTTCCAAAATTTTTACATTGCTCCATCCCAGCAGAACAAGCAGTATAAAATGGCTTAGCTTTGCCATCAAAGGAACTTAACTGCTAGTTGGAGCTCAAGATGCTTGAGCACAAACTGAAGAGTAAGAGTCAGGGAACCTTACCCCAGGGAAATGGTGGTGACCAAGGACAGGCCCTGCCCTCAAAAGGCTCAAAAAAGAGGGAGAGATGGGAAGCGGATTTGGCCCAACAGATAGAGCATCCACCTACCACATGGGAGTCCCCGGTTCAAACCCCGGGCCTCCTTGACCCATGTGGAGCTGGCCCATGCGCAGTGCTGATACGCGCAAGGAGTGCCGTGCCACGCAGGGGTGTCCCCCACGTAGGGGAGCCCCACGCGCAAGGAGTGCGCCCCGTAAGGAGAGCCGCCCAGCGCGAAAGAAAGTGCAGCCTGTCCAGGAATGGCACCGCCCACACTTCCCGTGCCGCTGATGACAACAGAAGCGGACAAAGAAACAAGACACAGCAAATAGACACAGAGAACAGACAACCAGGGGAGGGGGGGAGTAAATAAATAAATAAATCTTAAAAAATAAAATAAAATAAAGCAGTGTGACTTTTCTTGCCTCTGAGCCTATGGCCTGGTTCATAAGCGCTAGCCGGTATCTAGAGCACAACCAGGTGTCCGGAACACAGCCCATGGGACTGGTGGGGAAGGGGGGTGGGCTAGGAGTCTGGCTCCCTGGGAGCTGAACAGGGTGTTGGCAGCATCTAGGCTTGAAACTGGAATGAGAGGGCTCTGCGGGGCATAGGAACTCCTTACAACCCCTCCCAGGGCTGCTAGAGTCCCAGGCAGCTTTGGGCTGGATGCAGGGGCTTCTTTTTTTTTTTTTAAAGATTTATTTTTATTTATTTAATTCCCCTCCCCTCCCCCGGTTGTCTGTTTTCTGTGTCTTTTTGCTGCGTCTTGTTTCTTTGTCCGCTTCTGTTGTCGTCAGCGGCACGGGAAGTGTGGGCGGCGCCATTCCTTGGCAGGCTGCTCCCTCCTTCGGGCTGGGCGCGGCTCTCCTTATGGGGTGCACTCCTTGCGCGTGGGGCTCCCCTACGCGGGGGACACCCCTGCGTGGCACGGCACTCCTTGCGCGCATCAGCAGTGCGCATGGGCCAGCTCCACACGGGTCAAGGAGGCCCGGGGCTTGAAGTGGGGCTTCTTTTAAACCCCGCACGTTCCCATGGTGTCCCCAGAGGGCACCTACCAGTAACCCGTAAGACGCTTCTGTGCAAGTAGAAAAAGGCACCTTTCCAGGCCTTCGTGTGAATTAGCAAAAGGCACCCCCCTCCCAGGCAGACACGGGAGGGTCTGGGAGCAAAGCCAGGGGGTTGCAGCCCCCACGCAGACCCTCTGCCCCAGTGGCGGGGGTGTTTTTCCAGGCTTGGCCTGACCAGCTTGATGTGTCTGTATTAGGTCTGTCAGAAGAGGTAAGCAGGGCAGAGAAATCCAGACAGTCAGGGCTTTGCCATCTTAAGCACAAAACAGCCCTTCTTCTTCAAATTGCCCAAAGCGTTCATTTGACTTGTCACAACTGTCATGTCCAGGAAATCCCCACTGCTCTCAGGAGAAAAGCAAGTTGTGTAAAAGCTGACAGGAAACAAGCACTCTTGGTGGTTGTGCTGCAGCCTTTCCGTCCTACCACCTCAGCAGTGGGTGTTACACACCCTGGCAGCAACAGCGGTGGAGGTGGGGTTGGGGGCTGCTCCAGAGGGGCCTTCCGGGGCCTGTGACCTTTGCCATTCCTCATCTCAGAGCTTCTGGGAAGCTAGGCTGTGGCTGTGGTTGGCTTAGGGTTCAAGTCCACAGAGGGCCTTGTCCAAGAAGGTCAAGAAGGAGCCAGGACAGAATCCACGAATGCTGACATCTAGTCCAGTCTCTCTAAAGCAAAGGCACGTTGCTCTTTTACATTCGCTCATTCATTCATTTAACAAATATTTATCAAGCAGCCTCTGTGTGCTGGGTGCTGTGCCAGGTTCAATGATACAATGATGAAGAAAAGTAGTTTATAGTTTAATGACAGAGGCTTTATATATATTCATACCGATAAACGTAAAATTACAACTGTGATGTGTCCAGTTTGCATAAAATTACGACTGTGATGTGGCCAGTTTGCATGTCATTCTAAGGATTTCAAACTTCTCCCTTTATGGTTATGGTTATAGGAAGCCCCTGAAGGTTCCAGGGCATGGGAATCGCAAGATCATAGAAAAATTACTTGAATTTTCCCTTTTAGAAGCAGTGGCTGATCCAAAAGAATGAATCTCTAATAATGAAGTCTGGGTGAAGAACATTTTTGGGCAGAGAGGCCTCAGATTATACCATATAATAGTGTCATCTTAACTGAGCTTTTTGCAATGGTTGATCCTTAGAGAGCCCAGAGGGAAATCCTGAAATTGGCCACAACTGACAAACTCATCATGGTCAAATATTGACCTTTTTGTCCAGGAAGCCTGTCCCTGCTCCAGGGTTGCCTACCTATTTCTCCTTGTCACCCAGGTTCAAAACTACAGAATCAGTTCAGGGCTAGCACAGTTCCAGGCACTTAATAGGCACTGTTTTAGTTTCCTGGCTGCTAAAACAAATGCCACAATAGGTTGGCTCAACTACAGGAATTCACTGGCTCATGGTTTCAGAGGCTGGAGGGCTTGCTTCCTTCTGGGGTTGGTATCTTCTGGTTGGCTGGCACTCTTTGGGCCTCCTTGGCTTTTCCATCACATGGCAATGCACATGGCGATATCTTCTTTCTCTTCCAGGTTCCACACGTTCAGTTTCTACTCCTCCCCGTGGCTTCTCTTTCTGTGTCTAATTTCCTTTATTTCAGCCTTATTGGACTAAGGCCCACCCTCACTCTGTTTGGGTACCTTAACTAGTAACATCTTCAAAGGTTCTGTTTACAAGTGAGTTCACACCCCCACAACCAGAAGTTGGAACCTGAACATGCCTTTGGTGAGGGACATGATTCAATCCCCCAATAGGTGCTAAATAAATACGTGTTGAATACATGAATGATAGAATAAATAAGATTGATTGGTTGAACAAGTAGAGGAATTAATGAATAAAAGACATCTTAAATCTCTCCATTTCCTAAGACTTCTGCTCAGTCTCTCCATTTATTTCCCACTGCCTTTGCCTTGGTTTGGGTCCACATCCTTGCTAGCTTATTCTGTTATGCTGGCTTCCTAGCAAATCTCCCAGCCTTCACTTCAGGCAGCTTCTGGCTTATGCATCCTCCCTCAGTATGCCAAAGGGGTCATCTTAAAACATACAGCTTCGAACCCCACACGCCACCCTACACTTCTGGCCCCTGTCAGCCTCATTTGTTTAACCCCATGTGCTACACAATGGTTATTTTCTACCTGTGCCTGGAACTGGAGAACGCTGGGAAGCTCAGTTTCCTTACCTGTAAAATGGGGATGACAATAGCACCTACCTCATTTGGTGGATGAGAAGATGAAGTGAAGAAAGCAGGACCTTTGAGCTTACCCTTTGGACCCAGGGATATACCTCGATCCCACACCTTGGCCAATCTAATGCTCTTTGCTCCAAGATATAAAAAACTATCTGTTGGGAAGCGGACTTGGCTCAACAGTTGAGCCAAATCTGCTTCCCTGAAAATGCTTTAATAATGATCAAAGTGATGTATGCACAACTATGTGATTATACCAAATATGATTGACTATATACTTTGGATGAATTGTACATTTTACTATATGTACCAGTAAAATTGATTTGTTTTAAAAAAAAGAAAGAATTTAATAAATTGAGCATTAAACAAATAATTGTGGGCATTTTAGTCTACATATAAAAGCCTCTCTGATATTAAAAAAAAATTCTATCAGTATTATCCAATACATAATGATTATTACTGGTAGAATCAGTGCAACATTAAACCGAAAATGGCTAAAACTCGACCCAGTGAAATTTGTCTTAAACCAAAAGAAAAAAAAATCGCATCTCATGAAAAACATTGAAAACTGCAAAAAGTTACCCTGAATCAAATTATACTCTATAGAAATAATGAGTACTCATAAATCTACAGTGGCAGATGTGAAAAATCAGTAAAACTGAATATGGGTCTGTTAAGTAAAATTAAAATTAAATGCCTGCATTAGGCATTGCTGGAGGGGTCCCTTTCCTAGAAAGGATTTTTCAAAAGAAAAAAACAACTGAACTGCAGAGGCTTTCTGAGATAATGGGAAATGAAAGAACTGCAGATAAGTTACACTGGTGATAAATCAGTTTTGGTCCAGTAGAGACAGCTTTCAGACTTGTCAAGCACACCATACTTATCAATGTCTATCTGCCTCCCACTCTGTTAAGACCCTCCTGTGTAAAATGGAAACTTAACATCAACCAGTGAGAACATTTCCTCACTTGCCCTGTGCAAGCTTCCACTTTCAACCCCTTCAGGGGAAGTTCCTTTCCACATCTGGTTTGAATGCTGTAAATTCATGAACTGTAAACTGCTCAAATAAACTCCCGTAATTAATATTTTGTGTAATATTTTAAGAGATCAAATTTGAATGATGAATTAAACCCTCACTGTAAAGTTTTCCCAGGAAAGAATTGATCCATATAAAAATTATTTCAGCAAAATTAAAAATAGGAAAAAATTAGAAGTGGCTAAATCACACTGTATGGAAAATTAACAGGGAATGGAATTATGTTTCAAAGAAAATTCATCAATGTTGAGATAATTGTTTAACATATTTATATTCTTAAAGTGGAAGCAAAATATCTTTGGAGGCTAAAATAGCAGGTAAAAAACATCAGCAGATGTAAGTTTACAACTATTACTATACACTTATTGTTTATGTATGTCTAGGTATGAGTGATATACTTCAATAAATTTTTTAAAATGGACCAGGAAAAAAGAAAAACAAACATCAGTAGACAATGCATATTAATACATGTACCTGGTACATGGTCTGTACTCAGTAAACACCAGATTGTTTGTAAAGGACAGTTTCTCCTCTCCTACAGTCTTGTAGTGGGTTTCCCTTACCGGCTCCAGTCTGAGAATAATTACAAGTGCATCCTCCCTAGAAGAGGGTGTATTCGTTTCCTAGCCCTGCTGTAACCAAGTACCACAAACTAGCTGGCTTAAAATAAAGGAAATTTATTCCTTCACAGTTATGGAAGCCAGAAGTCTGAAATGAGAGTGTCTGCAGTCAGCAGGACCGTGCTCCCTCTGAAAGTTCTAGGGAAGAATACTTCCTTGCCTCTTCCTAGCTTCTGGTCTTTTTCCTGAAATTCTTGGCATTCCTTGGTTCGCAGCTGCTGCCTCTGGATCTCTGCCTCTGTCTTCACGTGGCCATATTCTTCCTGGGTATCTCCGTCATCATATGGCATTCTCTTCTCCTATTCTTCTCTTTTTAGAGTCAGGTGACTCTATTTGCTTATTCTAATTATTTGCTTATTCTAATATTTCATTTGCTTATTTATTGCTCTATTTGCTTTTTCTAATTATTTCATATCAATGACAATATTTGTCCCTTTGTATCTGGTTTATTTCATTCAACGTGATGTCTTCAAGGTTCATCCTTATTATTGCATGTATCAGAACCTTGTTCCTTTCCATGGCTGCATAATATCCCATGGTATATACATACCACATTTTGCTTATCCATGATAAGGGACAACTTCAGATACTAGCTATTCTAAATTATGAACTTCGCCCCTGACCCCTTCTCTGCTCTTTCACCAGATAACTTTTTGGCATTTTCCCACCACCCTTGCCCTGACTATAAAACTCAACCACCCTTCTCAGAGTTGAGTCTACTCTCTCTCCTCTACTGTGGTAGCTATAAATAAAACCACCCTTGTTTGTTTCACATTATCCATTGCAATTTTTTCTTTGACAGAGGCCACCAGTAATATTGGATTAAGTGCCCATCCTACTCCAATATGATCTCATCACAATTTAACTAATTACATCTGCAATGACACTATTTTCAAACAAGATCTATTTTCAAACATTCTAAGGTACTGGTGGTTAGATCTTCAAGCTATCTTTTTGGGGGACACAATTCAACCCATAAGAGAGGCAAATAGAAGCCTTCTTGGAAATTTCTTCTCTGTGACAGAAAGTCTCCAAATTATAAAACCAAACCTTGAGAGATTAATTTACTACCACAAAAAAAGGTAAGTACCAATTATTTTAGTGCTGTTTGAGAACTGGGCCTTCTACTCAACTTACCAGATCATCAAGCTCTTGAAAAGATGTGCAAAAATCACATTGTGGTGTTTTGCATTCATTTTATTATATTTTAAGTGAAGACACTGGTTTCATTTCTAATTTATTTTTATAGGCATGACCTTCTAAGCTGAACTTTTAACTAGATAAATCCCAAATAAAGCTGATTAACCCAAGTGACACCACATCTTACATTCCTAGAATGGTCTTTATTTCAAAATTTTATTGTACTATTCCCATAAACATGCTCTTACTTGTCAGACCATGTCTGTTTTAATCACTTTAGGATTAATATAATAAAGTCATCTTGATGCACCTCAGACTGCTGTCCTTGGCTGTATTCTTGTTCAGTGCTAAGCAATGATTTGGAGGCTTACAGATTATTTATAGGAAAGAGATCACATACAAGCAACATCTGGCCCACAAATATCTTTTATTTGACCCACATGGTATTTTTAAATTTTTCAATTTACTTATAAACACTTAAAATGCAAAAATTTTTCATGTAAAAATCCAGATTTCTGGCTTTTGCTAAAAAAAACTAACAAACTTAGATGACCTGGCAACACTGGGCACACACTCTTTATGTCAGTTATATTTATCATTATGCGTGCATGGTTGTTTTTCTTACTGAGGAGAACATTTTTTTCCCTCTGTTATCCAATCCATTACATGTACAGTTTTCCTGCGTGGTCCCAGTGGTCGTTTGAGTGCGTGAGCCAATTGTAATTCAAGGAGGTACAGTACCTACACTGGTTGGTTGATGGAGCCAGACTTCTTGGGTTTGAATGCAGACTCCCCCAACTTACCAGTGTGTTACGTAGAGTTAAGTCCCTTAGCTTCTCTTTGCCTTAGTATTCTCAGTGTCAGCAGCAACAATAGCTATCTACTTCATAAAACTGAGGGAAATATAAAATACTTTAGACCATGCCTGCAATTCTAGAAAAAGAAAAACGGTCCAGGAGCCCAGCGACCATGTCTGTCTTATTTGCCATTGAAACCAGTGGGCAATACAGAGCCTACAACAATAAAGGCACCAAATATTTTTAAATAAATAAGTGGAAGAAAACCCCACAACTATCTAGTAGACTTAGAGCAAGGAGCAGATAGACGTGCTCCACTCTCGACAGGAGGGACACAACCATATTACACAAAGAGTAATGGCATCAACAGGGGATGTCGACCCAGGCTTAATCTGCCCGGCGGGAGGAGTTGTCAGGAGGAGGTGTGAGGGACATAAAGGGTTAAGAGTATTCTAAAAAAAATTTTCTTAAAGATTTATTTCTCCACCCCCCGCCCCATCCTTGTTTCATGTTTGCTATCTGTTCCCTGGGTCTGCTTGTTGTGTGCTCTCTGTGTCTGCTCATCTTCTTTTTAGGAGGCATGGAGAACCAAACCTAGGACATCTGATGTGGGAGGGAGGTGCCCAATCACTTTAACCACATCTGCTCCCTGCTTTTTTGTGTCTCCTCATTGTGTCTCCTTGTTGCATTATCTGGTTGCTTGTCTTTTTTAGGAGGCATAGGAACCAAAAGGGGACCTCCCGTGTGGCAGGCAGGTGCTCAACTGTTACAGTGACATTGGCTTCCAAGATCTTTTTTTTAAATATTTATTTATTCCCCTGCCCTCCTTGTTGTTTCCGTTTGCTGTCTGCTCTCTGTGTCCATTCACTGTGTGCTGTGTCTGCTTGTCTTCTCTTTAGGAGGCACCAGGAACCGAACCTAGGACCTTCCATGTGGGAGAGGTGCTCAATTACTTGAGCCATCTCAGTTTCCTGCTTTGTTGTGTCTCCTTGCCGCATCACCTTGTTGTGTCAACTAGCCACACCAGCTCAGGGTCTTGCTTGTCTTCTCCAACAGGCACCAGAACCTAACTGGGGCCTCCCATATGGTAGGCCTGAGCACAATTGCGGGAGCCACACGCTTCCTCCTCTAAGATCTTTGGAACTCCGGCATGGGAAAGAGTGTGTAGGTGTCTTAGAGACTTGCTGGAGTAATCAGGACCAGGAGGTGGCAATAAAAGGAGAGCACTTGACTCCTTACGGGAAAGAACAAGCAACTTTATGAACTGATGTGAGGCTGCCACTGTGAGCCCCTGGCGCGGGAAAATGCTGCGGAACCGCGGGGTGGGAGGCGGAAGCTGGAATTCTACCACTTTGCTTTCCATAGAGCCGTCGTCTCATTAGTGACACTGTGGCAGGAACAAGTAGACCCCAAAGAAAGAAAGTGGCGAATCGTAAAGCACTTGGTCGGGGTGAGATTACAAGCCTTGGCATGCGAAAGTACTATTTTTATTGTTTGTTTTCTTCCGCCGCTGCCCTATTAGCATTCCCCGCCTCCCTGCTTCCGCTAGCGCTCGAGGCGCTGCCCTTAATAAAGATGGCCGCAGAGGCTTCCGGTCCCTCCGTGATGAGAGAGCGTGTTTTCAGGAGCACGTTCCCGGAAGACAGGAAGAAAGCGTAGGATCGTGAGGTTTGATTGGCTAAAGGGAGAAACGCCCTGGGCTCTGATTGGCTCCGCCCTTCGCGGGAAGGGGTTTGTGGCGCCAGGGAAAAGCAGCTACAGCGCTGTGGCGGCACGGGGATCCTGAGTTCCTAGCGGACCCACCAGACCCGAGCCTACTGGGCCCCGTCCTGAGGGAATCGCGAGCACGATGTGGAATAGTAATGATTGGTGGGGCGAAGGAGGAGGAGAGTCCCTAGGAGGATTTAGCAAGAGTGTGACTCTGGGGTCAGAAAGGTGCGGGGCGGCGGGGGTGGGGGAGGATCGGAAGCTTCAGATGGGGGCGTTTGGGGGCGGAGCAGGGACTGGGGAAGGTGAGGAGATGTTGAGATTGGGAGGGGTGAGGTCTGAGGGGGCCTGTGGAGTTTTCGGTGGCTTGGGAAACACCACAGATACTAATACTGTTGTTGTTTAAAACAAGGTGGATTTGAAAACTATGGCAGCTCCGCCTATGGGGGCCCGGGTGGCTACACGCAGTCCCCTGGGGGCTTTGGATCGCCGACACCTACTCAAGCTGAGAAGAAATCAGTAGGTTGAATGAGTATTTCGTTTTATTTTATTCTGTTCCGAAACTTATAACTCATCCACGAAAAAATTTATTCAGCGAAGGAAGGGCATAAACATCAATTTATTCGATAGTTTTCGATTATTGTCCGTGTTTCCTCTAATCAAATGCTGTAAATTTAAAAAATGAAATCTCTAACTTTGCAAGCACTGTTTCCTTGGCTTTATTTGGAAGTTTATCAAAATACCTAATAGGTCTTATGGCAGAACTCTGAACTGTATTTTATAACCTTCATCTACTCAAGAATCTTTAAAGTAAATGTAGTGAGGGGAAATAGTGTGGTGGTCTTTGAAGTCAAGTAGATCAATGTTCTATAATTGCTCTGAAACTTTACTTGCAGGATATCCTTAGGGAAGTTTTTTGACCTCCTTGGAAATCAGCTTTGCGCCTGTTCAATGGGTTTAATAGTATATACTTCCCAAGGTTGTTGGGAGACTTAATATTATACTACATACAAGGTGCCTAGCCTAGTGCTTGCTCCATAATTGGTTTCAAAAAATGGTCCGAGTTATTACTATTAAAAAGAGCATGGGCTTTGGAGCCAGAAGATATAGGCTCCAGAATCAACTTTGCCTTTTAACCAGCAGTGGGACCTTAGCAAAGCAACTTGAACTTGTGGCCCTTAATTTTTCTCATCTGTATAATAGTACTAATACTATTCATATCACAGGGTGGTTCTGAGAATTTAAGAATAAGGTAATGTATGGGAAAGTGATCTGTAAAAAGCTGTCCAAATGCTTATCTCCTCTTTCGGAAATGAGGTTAGGGGAGTGGGTGTAGCTCGGTGGTTGAGAGCCTGCTTCCATGTATGAAGTCGCAGGGTCAATCCCTGGTACCACCTTTAAAACAAAACAAAACAAATAAGGTTAAACAACTGTAAATGCAGAGTTAATCTGGCTTCTTTTTAGGAGTCATTCAGATATGATTTTATGAACAGATTGTATGGTGGGAAAATAGTCATTGATAATTCCCATTCATTAGAACGTTGCCTTATATTTTTCATATAAATTATTTCATATCTTGTAAGGTACTTATTCTTTATTCCATTGTACAGCAGAAGTTCAGAGAGATTGAGGAACTGCTCAGTTAAGGAACTTAATAGTTTATGTAGCTATTAAGTAATTGGAACCAGCATTGCACACATAATGCTGAACAAATCCAAAATTTGGTGAACAGTTTCTAGCATAGTTTTTTTTTCCCCAGAAAGATTAGAGGGGGCTCTTATCCTGTAGCTTTGTCTTTGAGGTTATGAAGGAGAGAACAAGATAAATATTGGTTCTCATTACCCTAGCTTGGGCTATATCTTGAGACAGCTTTTTAGAGGATGATGGTTATAAATTGGGAGCTCAAACCCAGATCTAAATCTAATGCTTTTTTCATCGAAAATTAAATAAATGCTCCTGCTTAAAATGTTTTCTCAAGTATAAATCTGTTATATTTGATTGAATTGATACTGGCCATTTTTATAATATATAAAAGCGGTGATTTCATATAGTACTGTCATAGTACCCTGTGGTTCAGTAGTCAGTTATGAAAATAGTATTTTTTCCCCCCAAAATTAAACCTACTTTTGCTAACACATCCTCTGTGTACCTCTTTGGAACAAACCAGAAACACTCTGTGATCAGTAAGTACCTAGCACATAATGGATGCTTAATTTAAAAGAAAACGTATCAGTGATTTGAGAAAAAAATGAAGGTATAAAACCTTATCGATTACCTGTATGTAACTTTTATTTGAGAAATAATATTTATTGAATACCTATTACATGTAGATCTTGTATTAGCTGTTTATATAATTAGATGTTTGGTTTATTACTATAACTTCAAAGATAGATACCCTCATTTTACAGAAGAGGTGGTGGCATGTGTGGGACCATGGAGTTGGGATTTGAACACAAGTCTGTGGGACTGTTTGACTCCAAAACTCATGCTCTTGCCACTGTTAACCATACTGGCCGTTAGTTTTTTTATACTGAAGATATAATGGAAATCTCAGCTGTGGCAGGTGAAAATATAATAGATTCTTTGTGAGAATAAATCCTGGGACCTTTGCAAATTCTACATCTGTAAATACTAATATATATGTTTGCATATAACTGTAAAGTACAGTGAAGTAAAGCTGAAAAAAACATAGTTGATTCCTTCATACCCTTAATAAAAGGCATTGTAGAAATGAGGAGTGAAGACCAATAACTAAATAATTGCTAACATTTATTAAATGCTTACAATGTGACGGTCTTTTAAGTGCTTTAGCATATTACTCTATTTAAATATTCATAATGACTTTATCGTTCCCAGTATTACAGATGAGAAAATTGAGGTACAGATGGGTTGAAAAATGTTTTCAAGAGCACACTGCTCCTCAGTGAATGAGCCCACAATCTTAACTCCCAAACCTCATATCAATCTGGCCACACTCATCATTCAAAATTATACTTCAGCAAAGTGATATATTGCCCATGTCATGGATCTTCAAGTCATAGCTTAGCCTGCTAAATCCATGAAGACTAAGAGTCTACTATGTTCCCTCTTGTACATTTAGTACAGTTATTCCTGCTGATTTCTCACAGAAAGACTCTAATTTTTAATTCACCATGCTTCTTCTGGCATGTCCATATTTCTTCTCTGAATCTGTGGGAGTGGATATTTGCCCTCAGTCTGCAATGCCCATTCCTAACCCACTGTGTTTTCACTGTCAAACTCTTATGTGGGAAGCAGATTTGGCCCAACGGATAGGGCATCCGCCTACCACATGGGCCGTCCAAGGTTCAAACCCAGGGCCTCCTGACCTCTGTGATGAGCTGGCCAATGCACAGTGCTGATGCGCTCAAGGAGTACTGTGCCACACGGGTGTCCCCTGCGTAGGGGAGCCCCACGCACAAGGAGTGCCCCCCGCAAGGAAAGCTGTCCTGCATGAAAAAAGCGCAGCCTGCCCACAAGTGGCACTGCGCACAAGGAGAGCTGACGCAGCAAGATGACGCGACAAAACGAGGCACAGATTCTGGGTGCTGCTGACAAGAATACAAGCAGACACAAGAACACACAGTGAAAGGACACAGAGAGTAGACAACTGGGGGTGGGGCAGGGGAGGGGAGAGAAATAAATAAATAAAAACAAAACAAAAACCTGTCATGTCTCAATGTCCAGCCAAAATGTTCCTTGAAGTCGTTAAGGCAGAATTAGTGATTTTTTCTGAGAGCCCGTCGCACATTTCATTATGCAGTGCATCAAAATCAGATTTGTTGTTTACATTTGTGTCTCCCCTAGATTAGGAGTGCCTTGAGGACATATCTTACCCCATCTTATCCATCTTTCTATCACCCAGACTACCCCTGGCCAGTGTTAGACAAGAGTATCCACTCTTGACAGGCTGTTTCAGGATGTGATTGCAGTGTTCTCAATAGACTGTTTTGCACACCCTATCCTCTCCCTTCCCTTTAAGATGTCCAGTGTGGCAAAGCTGTTATTCCATTTTCTCTAGGAGCTCCATCGAATTATCAGAAATCTGTCCTAAAGGAAGCCATACTTCTAACTTTTTGTTATATTTTATCACAAAACCTGGAGCAACTCGCCCCTCTCAAATTCTTTCTAAATACCGTATCATCGGTGGCTTTAACAGCCACTTCCAGCCTGCCCCCATCCTGAAGATGGAGTTTCCTCTTAAAGCTCTGTTCTGGCAGCAGGTCACGCTTCCTTAGGTTTTTTCCACTCTTGCCTACTCGTGGTGAATCCACAGTTCAACACAAACTTAGCCATTCAGTAAAAGGTTTGGAGTCAGACGTACCTGGCTTTGAATTCTAAGTTGGGCATTTGTTAGCTGTATGAGCTTGGTTTCCATCTCTGAAACAAGGATGAGCTTTCTTTTGAAATGTCAGTGTTCTATACATGTAAGTGCTTGGCAAATAGCAGTTGTTAAATGAGTGGTAGTTATTACTTTCTCAATTAGATTTGTGTATACATTTTCTTTCCAGAGAGCCCGGGCCCAGCACATCGTACCTTGTACCATATCCCAGCTGCTTTCCGCCACACTGGTTGATGAAGTGTTCAAAATTGGGAATGTTGAGATATCACAAGTATGTAAAAGAATTTGTGCAGAAGCCACTTAATATCTGAAAAGTGAAACAAGACTTCACCGAAAAACATGTAAAAGCTGCTTTGTTTCCAGAAAAACCAAACATTTTTTTTCTTTTGACCTAGGTCACTATCGTGGGCATAATCAGGCATGCAGAGAAGGCTCCAACCAACATTGTTTACAAAATAGATGACATGACAGCTGCTCCCATGGATGTTCGCCAGTGGGTTGACACAGATGTAAGCAGTTGTTTTTTAATTAATGTTGGGATACTTTGGGACTTTGGAGATGTCGAACTTTTTTAGTTTTACTTTTAAAGATTTTCCTTATAAAAATATTATACTGATGAGTGGATGTAGCTCAGTGGTTGAACACTTGCTTCCCATGTACAAGGTCCTGAGTTTAATCCTCATACCTCCTAAAAAATAATAATATATAAACAAGACATCAAAGCAGAAACCCTAAAATGAGGTTACTAGATTCAAATACATAAAGTTTAAAACCTTCTGTACTTCTCAAAATACTTAAAGTTAAAAGGCGAGTGATAGACAATACTAGAAAGTAAATTCCACACTGTATCCCCAGCTCCTAGAACAGTGCCACTTACACCATGGGTCCTGCATAAATACTGTTTAAATGAATGGGGAAAATATGTAACAAGCTTTTTGTTTTGGAGGTGTCAGGGCTGGGGATTGAACCTGGGACCTCATATGTGGGAAGCTGGTGCTCACCACTGACCCACATCGGCTCCCCTGAGTTAGTTTTTTTGTTCGTTTGCTTGTTTGTTTTTTAGGGGTTTTTTAGGAAGCACTGGGAACTGAACCTAGGACTTCCCATGTGAGAAGCATGTTCTCAACTGCTTGAGCCACATCTGCTCCCCTCTCACAAACATTTTTTATTTCAATTAATAACTCTCATAAAGCCAAAAAAAGCAACTGTTATCTTAGAAAAATGGGCAAAGAAGATGCACAGATAATTCATGAGAGACGAAATTCAGGTGTCAGCAACAGTGTTCAGCCTTGCCAGTTAACAGAAGCAGATTTGATAAAAATTGAGATAGGTCGTCTTCATCTTACTAAATTGGAAAATAAAAAAAAGAAATGTCTGTTTCTGGTGAGAGCAGCAGCTGGCACAGTGCCTAGCATTTAGTATATACTTATTGAAGTACCTAGGAAAGCAGGTACCATCCTACACTTATGGAATGAGTATACATTGGATTACCTTTCTCAAAAATCAGCCTCTATCAGAGTCATCAATAATAGTTATTTCTCTACCAACTACACTTAACCAAGTAAATAGGATAAGTTTCAAAATAGCAGTTACCAAGAAAAGCAAGGAGAGAAATTGCAAAAATAAAACAAGAGCTTGGGGAAGCAGATTTGGCTCAATTGATGGTGTGTCCACCTGCCACATGGGAGGTCCAGGGTTCAAACCCAGGGCCTCCCGACCCATTGTGGTGAGCTGGCCCATGCGCAGTGCTGATGCGTGCAAGAAGTGGCCTGCCATGCAGGGGTGTCTCCCGCGTAGGGGAGTCCCACATGCAAGGAATGTGCCCTGTAAGGAGAGCCACCCTGCGTGAAAAAAGTGCAGCCTGCCCAGGAGTGGCACCACACACACAGTGGGCTGATGCCGCAAGATGTCGCAACAAAAAAGAGATAAGATTCCCAGTGCTGCTGACAAGAATACAGGCAGACACAAGAACGTGCAGTGAATGGACACAGAGAGCAGACAATGGCGGGGAATGGGAGAGAAATAGATGAAAAATAAATCCTTTAAAAAAAAATACCATGTGGATTAATAGCAAAACCTTAAGAAAAAAGATCTATGCTTCACCAGATTTTCATCAACTGTGGTATTTAGTAAGCTTCAACTCTAAAGAACTTTTGAGGCTGACAATTAAGAAATCGTTTTAACCTTTTAATACTGACCTGTAAAACATTTATATTGAATAGGTCTTAGGGGCTGATATTCAAAAGCCAATAACCTGAGAGGCAGGGTATATGGGAATCCCTTATACTTTCAATGTAACTTTTCTGTAATCTAAAACCTCTTTAAAGGTAAAGTTTATTATATTAAAAAAAAGCCAATAACCTGATAGCTAGTTACATTTGTTAGAATTCCAAATAACTATTAATAGCTTCATAAATGGTTTTCCCATTAAAAAAAATCATCAGTCATAAAAGTGTTGAACTGGCATCTCCACTGCTAGTTACTCCTTAATTCACATTAAGGAAATAATTAGACATGTGTAAAGATTTAGCTATAAGAATGTTGATCATAACATTATAAATAATACTGAAAAATTGTCATACTCAAAATGCTAGCAATAGGGGATTATTAAATAAGCTATTGGTACCTTTATTAAATACTGGAAATTAGTAGAAATGCCTGCGTAGGTATTTTTGAGAGAACATAAGCATCATACATAATAGTAAGTATAGTAGTACCCCGTTTTTGCAGAGCAGCTTGGATATGGAGAAAACATACTGCCAGAGACTATTCTTTTTAACGTTCGTGTTTTTGTTTTAATTTGAGAAGTCCTCTTGTTTTTTTGTTTTTTGTTTGTTTGTTTGTTTTTGGTCGTTTCAAAAATATGTTTATTTTAAAAACATTTGGATAATAAAGAAAAACTTTGTATGCTGGTTTCACTTCAAAAAACACAAGTCAGTCTTTTGAGAAATAACTTGATAGTTATATATTATTTTTTACTTCCACTCAGAAAAATAGAGAAAAAGTCATTCAACAGATAATATTGGAGAACCTATTCCAAACCACACTGTAGTTAGTTCAAAATATACAAAGAATGGAAAAGAAGCTGTCCCTGCCATGAAGTGGGAAGATAGACACTACAGATGCGTAATACTGCATGGTGCTACAAAATGTACCCTGCTTATTTGTAATACATTTTAAAACTATTTAAAAAGCATCTGGGATTTATATCATTTTTAGTTACACTCTATTCCTTTGTGAGGAACTCTACATTATCCTTTATTTAACAGTAGACTCAATCAAGGAATATACAGCTTGTTTCCAATAATTAGCTATTATAGACAGTGCCCCAATGAATATCTTTGTGTATACATTTCTTCATGATTATGAGATAATCTCCTTACAGTGATTCCTAAAAGAAAGTTTTCTGAGGGAAAACATAAATTTCATATTTTCTACATGTTTTCATAACTTACATTTACAGTTTACATTTTTGCTTGGTTCCATAAAGGTACCAATTTACACTTCAGTATTGTGTGAGGGTGCCCAGCCTTCCATGCCCTTTCTTGAGTGGGTTTTGTGGATCTTAAATTTTTGCCAGTATGACAATTAAAAAAAAAAGTCTTGTCAGTGAGGGTTTTTTTCACCTTTTATTTTTATTTCTTTGATTTTAGGAGATTGGGTTTTTTAGCATGTTTAATGTTTGTTGTGGTTCTTTGGAAATTGTCGCTTTAAGTCCTTTGATTCCCTCACTGCCTCCCCACCTTCGAGAGTGTATATTTATTTTTTGTAGGAGCTTGATAAATATTAACCTCTTATCATAATTATGCATATCATTTCTATAGTTTGTCTTTTAACTTTGGAAACTTTCCCTGGTCCCAAATTATTTTTTAAATTTCCTTGTTTTCTATTTATGACTTATTTTTTAAATAATTAAATCTTTGGTCCATTTGGAAACTATTTTGGTAAAAGGAGGGAAGTAGAGATCCAACTTGCCTTTTCCCAGATGGTTTTAAAATGTCCCACATAGGACTACAAAGATTCATATGTGGTATAGATTCAGCTATGCAAAATAATAGGTGGGGTGAAATGCAAAACACGTTGACGATCTCCAGATCATGGTATCTCCATCCATGTGTGGTGTTTATTTTTAAATACACGTATTTTCTTTCCTAAACTTTTCCTTGTAAATAATACATGCATATTCTAGAGAAATACTAAAATCATTTGTAATTATCCTAATTAACCACTGTTAACATTTTGGTGTATATTTTAACCTACATAGGATCATCCCATGTATACATTTTTAAAGTTTTTTCCATGTGTTATGCCGGTCTTCCCAGACAATAAATAGGGTTTCTACAATATCATTTGCAATGGCTTTGGAGTACCCCATTATATTAAGGCACATTTATTGTTGGATATTTAGGTTGTTTTAAATTTTCTAGTATTCAGAACTGTGCTATAATGAATATTCTTACAGGTGTCTCTTAATGCATATTCTTAAGTATTTCCTTAAATTCCTGAAAGAAGAATTGCTAGCTGGTAAGTATGTCCAATAAAAAGATTGTACTTAAGAGCATTGAATGAAAGTACCAAAATTATTTGCTTTTTAATGAAGTGCATAAAATAGAGCTTTGGAACTGGAAATTATCTTTAGAGATATTTTTATTCACATTTCTGATTTTATAAAAAAGTAAAATCCAAAGGCAGGGCAAACTAGTTAGTGCCATATTAGGATTATTTAGCTCTTCTACTTTATAACTTTCTTTTTCTGTACATAATTGATATTTACCAACAGCATTAAAAACTTAGTGATAAGATTGTCTATTTATCTGTTAGGACACAAGCGGTGAAAATACTGTGGTTCCCCCGGAAACTTATGTGAAAGTGGCTGGCCACCTGAGATCTTTTCAGGTACAGTTAGAATAAAGTGAATAAAATATATTTGCATCAAGCAGTTTCTGGATAATTAAAATTTAACTAAGTCTTCCTATTTAATAGGAGTGATATTGGTGTTATTTTATTCTCTTCTCCAAAGGAAATAACTGACTTTCAGTTTAATATAACACTAACAGAATGGTAAAGAAAGAACAGGATTTCTGTCTGCAATTCCCAGCTCTAGTGTACAAGGGGGGACACTTGAGTTTGGAGTTGGAAACTCTGCTTGGTTGTATAACTTGGGGCAAGTCATCGAAAATCTCTGAGCTGCTTTTGTTTGTTCCCACATTAGTAACTATATATTGGATTAAACTGAGTTAAAATTATGAAGTACATAACATATTTTTTTCCATATTGGCAAAATGTTATTACCAAGAAAATAACTAGATAGTTTGACTTGAAAAATTGACTTGAATGTGCTTATTTTTTTAATTCACATTTTTCTCTTAATTTTAATAGAACAAAAAAAGCCTGGTAGCCTTTAAGATCATGCCTCTGGAGGATATGAATGAGTTCACCACACACATTCTGGAAGTAGTCAATGCACACATGACACTGAGCAAATGCCATAACCAGGTGAGCAGCTTCACTCTAGTACTTTTCTCTCTTCCCTAGAAAAATATAGACTGCTTCTATGCTCTGGCTTTAATTTCCTTAACATTTTTAAAGGTTGAGGCAGAAGAAAGGCATCAGACAGTCCTCAAAACATTTTCTCTATGAGATTTGCTATTCTGTTTTATTCCAGGTGAAGCAGTCAGTGTTTCTCTAAGAATTACCAGCTCCTTGAAATGACCCTATTGGCCTAGATGCTAAGGCCTAAACAGTCTTTAGGTGTTGACACAAAATTATGTTGACACAGAAAAAAACTCTTAGCTCTAGGATTGTCCATTTATATTCAGAGAAAAAACCAGGGTAGGTTGAAATTTTGCTGCTTGTCTCCAAACTATTGACTAAATAGGAAAAATTTATGCACTCTATTTCATTTTTCTGGTTTGTACTGAAGTTTTAATTTTCTGTTGTATGAATTCAATTTGGCCGGTTCACCTAGGAAGACATAAAGGGTTTGTTGATTCTAGTATTAGAAAGTCTTCAGTTGATTCTGGTGGCAGGGTAGAGAATTGCTTATAGTAGAAGATATTGGAGACTGATGAGCCATTAATAATAAATACTATTGCTTCCTGCTATGGGCCAAGCACTTTGTTAAGCAGTGGGGATACAGAGACAAATTTGTTCATTGGTTCTTTCATTTGAAAAATATTTATTGAGCCTCCTATGTGCCAGTAGTTACTCTAGGTCCTTGAATTATAGCAGTGAACAGGATAAAAGTTTCTGCCCTCAAACTTACATTCTCAAGGAGAAACAGACAATAAACAAGGAAACAAATGTATAATTTTGGGTAGTTTCAGGTCCTCTGAAATAAAATAAGGTAGGGGAAGAGAGTAACGGATGGTAAAATTTTAGGTAGGGTGGCAGAAAAAGCCTCTTGGGAGGTGACATTTGAACAGTGACATGGGTAAAATGAGGTAAACAAGCAATGCAAATACTTGGGGGAATAGTGTATTAGTCAGCCAAAAGGGTGCTAATGGAAAATACCAGAAATTGGTTGGTTTTTATAAAGGATATTTATTTGGGGTAGGAGCTTACAGATAACAGGCCATAAAGCATAAGTTACTTCCCTCATCAAAGTCTGTTTTCACGTGTTGGAGCAAGATGGCTGCCAACGTCTGCGAGAGTCCAGGCTTCCTGGGTTCCTCTCTTCCCAGGGCTGACTTCTTTCCAAGCTTAAGGGTTCCTCTCTTCCTGGGGCTCCAGCTTAAGGCTTCAGCATCAAACTTCAACATCAAAACTCCAAAATCAAAAACCCTCCAACTCTGTCCTTTGCCATGTCTTTTATCTGTGAGTTCCCACCCAACAAGGCGTGGGGACTGAGTGCCCTACTGGCACAAGAGGTTTACCTGATCACTTAATCAAGTAAACCTCTGAATCCAATATAATCTAGTATGCCCAGAGGAAAAGATCAGTTTACAAATATAATCCAATATTTCTTTTTGGAATTCATCAGTAATAACAAACTGCTACACAGAGAGAATAGGAAGTGCAAAAACCATGAGGCTGTAGCAAGCTTGGCATAGCTGAGACCTGCAGAAAGACCAGTATATCTCTAAGTGAAGTGAGCAACAAGAAAAGAGATAGAAGAAGTAGGCAAGGAACAAATACTGAGTCATGTAGGGCTTTGTAGGCAATGGTAAGGATGGACTTAATTCTAATGGATGCTAAATCTTTGGGAGGTTTTGATCAGGGTATGACCTCAACTAATTAACCTTTTTAAAAGATCTTTCAAAAATTCACTGTAGTTTCTGGAGAATAATACAAGTCACCACTCAAAGTAATTCAGTAAATGGTAACAGCATCTGGGATAAGAAGTGAGTGAATTATGATTATTTTGAAGGTAGAATTGATAGGACTTATTGCTGAATTAGATACAGGATACAGAGAAAAAGGAGGGTTCAGAAAATGACTCTACACTTCCAGGAAGATGGCAGATTAGAAAAACATAGGAGTTGCTTGTCTCCCAGAAAAATAGCTAAAGAACCGGCAGAAATGGCCTGGGAAAAAAAATTGTACGGGTTTGTGATACAGGGGAAGACTGGACACCACCCAGAAGAGAGAGGGGCATAGGAAAAAAATCTGGACAGAAAGACCATGAGTAGACAGTGCAGCTGCAGCTGCTAGTACCCTTCCCCATCCAAAGAGCAGACAATTTTGAATTCTCCAGCCTCAGGCTGGCAGCTACAGACGGGGCTGCAGGGATCCATGTCCCCAAGAAAAGGGAGAGAGAGGGACGCAGCCTAAGGCTGATTGAGCTTTTGGCCAACAGATTTGGTCTACTGTGTCCCATGAGCCTTTCCAGGCTGGAGGGGCCACACCATTGTTTGCCCTAGGAGCTGACACAGGACTGAAGAGACCTAACTCTCAACCACCTTCTCTACCTCTGAGAAAGTTTGATTTAGGAGGCTATATTAGTCAGGCAAAGGGGTGCTGATGCCAAGTACCAGAAATCTGTTGGCTTTTATAAAAGTTATTTATTTTGGTTAAAGCTTACAGTTACAAGGCCCTAAAGAGTCCAGCTCAAGGCTGCTTTCTCACCAACGTCAGTTGCCACATGGTAAGCAAGATGGTCGCTCATCTCTGGTGTAGGGCTCATTTCTTTTAGGGCCTTCTCAACTGCTCAGCTGCTCTGTTCTCTTCAGCTGCAAACTTATCAGACAAATGACTCATCTCTCCCCAGAGCCTTAGCTGTTTGAGCCATTTTCCTGACACATGACAAAGTACTCTTCTCATGTGTCTTGAGTGAGTGTCCATTTTTACCAGCCCACCAAGGACAGGGAGTCAACCTGAGTCACTCACTGACATGGTTGAATCAAAGCCCTGATCTTAACAGGTAATTTAATCAAAGACATCTCAGCTGAATCTAATACACTCAAAGGGTATATCACACTCAGACTAATAGATTAGTTTACAACATAATCTTTCTCTTTTTGGGATTCATAAATAATCTCAAACTGCCAAAGAGGCTCTTAGCTTCCAGGCAGGAGCCTCTATCACACTGATCCAGTAGTCCCTGTTGGCAGTGAATGCAATCTGTCCTGGCTCTGAACTGAGAGGGCTGTCAAAGAGCACCATCTGCTGGCCAACTGTGGAAGTGCACATAATGAAATTAAAGGTAAATAAGAGATTTTTCCAGCCTTTTCACCCTCCACAAGGCCCTTGGAAGCAATCTGCCACCCATTCCTGGGTTCAGGGCTCAGATTTGAGGAATAACAGGGACAATCCTAATGACCTAGAACAAGATGAACCAAGAATAAAACAATGGCAGTAACACACAGCCTCCTGCCACTAAATCCTTACAAAAGAGAGAGAAACTGAACATCAGAATAAAGTCACCTTCAGCATCAGCAAAAAATTAGAATGCTAAAAAGTGGGGGTGGGGAGCAGAGTGGGTGTGGTTCAGTGGTTCAGCATGCTTTGCATATACAAGGTCCTGAGTTCAGTTTCCCTGGTAACTACTAAAAATGAAAAAGGAAATGGAAGAAATGGCCCATGAAAAGTACTATTACAAGTCCCCCAATTGAGACACAGAATTTGAGAAAACTAATCAAGGAAATGCATACAAATTTCAAAAATCAAAGAGTTGAAAGGTAATATGGCTAAGGAGATAAAGGATATCAAGACGACACTGAGCAAGCACAAAGAAGAATTTGAAAACATGAATAGAAAAACAACAGCTCATGGGAATGAAACATGATAGGCGAGATCAAAAACACACTGGAGGGAGTGGATGTAGCTCAAGTGGTTGTGCACCTCCTTCCCTTACGCAAGGTACCAGGTTCAATCCCCAGGACCTCCTAAAAACAAATAAAAAACCAGCTCTCATGGAGTAGTAGATGTAGCTCAGTGGTTGAGCACCTGCTTCCCATTACAAGGTCCTGGGTTCAATCCCCTGTACTTCTTCAACGCAAACAAACAAAACATGTTAGAGACATACAACAGCAGACTCAAAATGATAGAAGAAAGAATAAGTGATACAGAACACAGAACAGCTGAAATTGAAATGAGAGGGAAACAGAAAAGAATGGAAAAAATTGATCAGGGGCTAAGGGAATTGAATTATAAAACAAAGTACAACAATATAGTGTCATGTGAGTTCTAGCAGGAATAAAGAAGGGAAAAGGGGCAGAAAGTATTTGAGGAATAATAGTTGAAAATTTCTCAACTTTCATGAAAGAAATGAATTTACATGTCCAAGAAGTTCAGCATATCCCAATCAGAATAAATCCAAATACGCCTACTTCAAGACCCATAATACTCAGAATGTCAAATGCCAAAGATAAAGAAAAATTTCTTAGAGTAGCAGGGGAGAGGAAAACCATCACATACCAAGTTACACCCATTAAGACTTACTGTGGATTTCCCAACAGAAATCATGGAGGCAAGAAGATTTGGTATCATATAATTAGGATACTAAAAGAGAAAAATTGCCAGCCAATAATTCTTTATCCTGAAAAATTGCACTTTAAATATGAAGGTGAGTTTAAAAAATTAAGAGAGTTCGTAAAAAGAATCCGCCTTTGCAGGAAATATTACAGGGAGCCATATAGCCCGAAAGAAAACAGGAGAGAGACACTTGGAGGAAAGCTCAGAAGGCAAAAATAGCATAAAGGGTAACCAAAAATGTAAATGACAGGTGAAGATAAGATGATATATGAAAACTAAACAATAAAATGGTAGAAGTAAATAATGCATTTACAGTAATATCATTGAATGAATTAAAACTTGTAGACTGACTGACAGGATAAGAAAACATGAGCCGTCTATATGCTGTCTCCAAGAGACTCACCTATACCCAGGGATACAAACTGGCTCAAAGTGGAAGGTCAGAAAAAGATGCTCCATGCAAGCAGTAACCAAAAAGAGCAGGGGTATCTATACTAATATAAGACTAAACAGACTTTAAATTGCAAAAGAAAGTTAATGATACAAAAGGCCATTTTATATCAATAAAAGGGACAATCCACTAGGAAGAAATAACAGCCATAAATATCTATGCAACTAACCAGTGTGTCCCAAAGTACATGAGGCAAACTGGCAAAACTGAAGGGAAAAATAGACATCTCTACAATAATAGTTGGACACTTCAACTTACCACTCACATCATTTGATAGAACTAGACAGAAGATCAACAAGGAAACAAATTGAACAATATGATAAACAAGCTAGACCTAACAGGTGTATACAGAAAGTTGCATCCAAAATCAGCAGGTTATACATTCTTCTCAAGTGCTCATGGGTATTTCTAAAAGATAGACCACCTGTTAGTCACAAGGCAGATCTAAGTAAATATAAAAAGATTGAGGGAGGCAGATGTGACTCAACTGATTGGGCTCCCATCTGCCATGTGGGAGGCCCTGGGTTCGCTTCCCAGGGCTCCTTGTGAAGGCAAGCTGGCCCACACCCGCAGAGAGCTGACAGCCTGAGCCCGCAGAGAGCTGGCACAGCAAGGTGATACAACAAAGGGAGACAAGCAGACACAGAAGAACGCACAGGGAATGGTCACAGAGTAGACAGTGAGCAAGCTGCAAGCAGGGGGGATAAATAAAAATAAATGTTGGGAAAATCCCAAATGTGTGGAGCCCAAACAATATACTCCTAAACAATCAGTGGGTCAAAGAAGAAATTGGAAGTGAAATTAGTAAATATATTGAGACAATTGAAAATGAGAACACAACTTATCAAAACATGGGATATAGCAAAGACAGTGCTGAGAAGGAAATTTATAGGCCTAAACATCTGTATTAAAAAAAGGGGAGCCAGTTTGCCTCAAGTGATTGAGCGCCTGCTTTCCACATGGGAGGTCCCAGTTTTGGTTCCCAGTGCCTCCTAACAAGCAAGCAAACAAAAACCAACTCAGAGGAGCTGATGATGTGGCTCAGTGGTTGATCGCTGGCTTCCCACTTGCAAGGTTCCAGGTTCAATCCTTGGCCTCTGTACCTCAGAAAAGAAAAAAAAAAACACCTTAAGGCAGAGATCAAAAAAGAAGAAAGCTAAAGTCAAAGCTCTAACTGAACAACTGGAGAAACTAGAAAAAGAACAGCAAACCATTCCCAACACAAGCAGAAAGAAGGAAATAAGATTAGAGCAGAAATAAATGAAATTAAGAACAACAACAAAAATCAGCAAAACCAAAAGCTAGTTCTTTGAGAAGATCAATAAAATTGACAAACCCTTAGCTAAACTAGCTTTTTAATAATAATAAAAGAGAAGATGCAAATAAACAAAATCCAAAATGAGAGGGAGGAAGTTACAATTGGACCCCAAAGAAATAAAACGTATCATAAGAGAATATTATGAGAAACTTTGCCATCAACCTCGATTACCTAGATGAAATGGCAAATTCTTAGAAATGCACAAACAACCTACACTGAGTCTACAAGAACTTAACAAACCAAATACATTTAGAAATTGAATCAGTTATCAAAAATCTCCCATAAAAAGAAAAGTTGAGGACCAGATGGCTTCACAGGTGAATTCTACCAAGCATTTTGAAAAGAATTAACACTAATCCTATTTAAACTCCCAAAAAATTGAAGAGGAAGGAAAGTTACTAAACACATTTTATGAAGCCAACATCACCCTAATAACAAATCCAGATAAAGATACTACAAGACAGAGACCCACAGGTTGTATGGTCAGAGCAGATGGCTCTGGAGTTCAGTGCCATGTCAGTTGGCCTTACTTTGGAATTTGTCTTCCTGAGTGTGATGGAGTTGGACTCAGATGTGACCTTTCTACACATGCCTCTTCTGTCATTTACTGAACCTGTGGTTGGTGCTAGAGTTAATGTATACTCAGGAGACTTGAATCTCTGGGCTGGCCAAGTGCCAGCTGGGCCCTGAGCCTCAGCAGAGTTCCATTACTAGTCACAATAGTTCCATAGTAGAATATCAGTAAGTCTACTCTAATCATTATTTTATTCCTCCATCCTGTGGACCCTGGGATGGTGATGTCCACTCCCCTTCTACATAGAGAGGGGGCTTAGATTCCACATGGATGATGGATGCAATTTTCCTGCTTGTAGTTGTAGGCACTCTCGGTTCCTTGGTGTGGTGGTTAACCATCTTCACCTCCCTATTAGCTGACCTGGGTAAGGAACGCTTAAAGATAGACACATTGATCAGTGGAACAGAACTGAGAATACAGAAATAATCCCTCATCAATACAGCCAACTGTTGTTGTTTTTTTACAAACCTACCATGTCCATGTTACTGGGACAGAACAGTCTCTTCGACAAATAGTGCTGGGAGAACTGGATAACCAAAACCAAAAGAATGAAAGAAGACCCTATCTGACTCCCTATACAGGAATCAACTCAAAATGGATCAGAGACCTAAATATAAAAGCCAGGACTTTAAAACGACAAGAAGAAAATATAGGGAAACATCTTTAAAATTTTGTAGTAGGTGGGGTTTCTTGGATCTTATATCCAAAGCAAGAGTAGCAAAAGAAAAAATAGATAAGTGGGTCCTCGAAATTAAACACTTGTACTTCAAAGGCCTTCATCAAAAGGGTTAAAAGGGCCTACTAAATGGGAGAAAATATTTGGAAATCACATATCTGATAAGGGTTTAACATCCATGATATATGAAAAGATGTTACAACTCAAAGACAAATGACCCAGTTAAAAAATGGGCAAAAGACTTGAATAGACATTTGTCCAAAGACGAAATATAAATGGCGAAAAAAACACAGCAAAAATGCACAGCATCACTAGTGATTAGGGAAATGCAAATTAAAACTACAATGAGATATCATTTCACACCTATTAAAATGGACACTATAAAAAGACAGTAAACTATAAGTGTTAGGATATGGAGAGGTAGAAATGCTTATTCATTGTTGGAGGAAATGTAGAATGGTACAGCCACTGTGGAGGGTTGTTTGGCGGTTCCTCAGGAAGTTGAATATAGATTTGCCACGTGATCCAGCAATACTGCTACTGGGTATATACCCAGAAAAACTGAGAGCAAGGACATGAACAGACATCTGCACCCTGATGTGCATAGCAGTGTTATTCACAATTGACAAACGATGGAAACAACCTAGGTGTCCATCAGCTGATGAATGGATGAACTGTGGTATATTCACATGATGGAATATTATGCACCCATAAGAAGAAATAAGTCTTGAAGTATGTGACAACATGATGAACTTGGAGGATATTATGTTGAGTGAAGCAAGCCAAACACAAAAGGATAAATACTGTATGGTTGCACTATTATGATCTAAATAAATTATGTAAACTTATGGAGTTAATTACTAGAATATGGGTCCCAGAAAATAGAATGAGGTTAGAGAATAGAGAGCTGGGGGTTAAATTGTACAGAATTGGTAAAAAGGTTGTGTGTTAGTCTTTGGAAAAATGTAACATGGGACTGTCTAGCGTAGTAAAACCTCATGTGAAATTTTAGTATGGGTAACACTGAATAAGACTTTTTCTTTGAAACTGAACCAATGTATGTTAATGTTATAAGATGTTAATATCAGGCAAAAAAAAAAAGAAAAGAAAAACACATCCACACACCCATATTATACTAAGTTAAAGAACCAGATAAAGTACTACATATTGTTTGATTTCATTTATATAAAATATAAATATAAATCAGTTTATAAAGATGGAATCAAGTTAGTGGTTATGTAGGGCTGGGGAAGGATAGAGGGATTGAGAGGTGACTGCTAAGGGATGTGGAGTGGGTTTTTTTGGAGTAATGAAATTATTCTAAAATTTTTTATGGTGGTCTGTATAACACTGATTGTGCACTTTGGAAAGATTGTATGATTATATCTCAATAAAACTGCTTTTTAAAAAAACGACTCATAGGTTTGGGACTTTGGCAATTAAATGAAAGAGTAGGTTTGTACGATGAAATCAAGAGTCTTGTTTTGGACTTATCAAATGTGAGATGCAGCAAGGAGAACTTAGTGGACAGTTGAATATTTCAGACTGACACTCGGGGGAGAAGTTTGGACCAAGATAGAACTTGGGGAGTCATTAGTGTATAGGTCATATTTATAGCCTTGGATGAGGTCAGATGACTAGGGAGTTAGGTCAGAGGACTAAACTCTGGGGCACATTTAACCTTTTGAATTCTGGAAGCAGAATAGGAGCTAGTGAAAGTCTTAAGAAGCTGCCAGTTAAGCAGGAGAAGAAACAGGAAATGTGATTCTATGGAAGTCAGGAAAAGAATGTGTGATGAAGGAGGAGTAGAGATTGACTATAGACACTGCCTAGAAGTCAAGTAAGATGATGGAGAAGTCTCCTGTTGGATTTGGAAATGCAGAGGTCTTGATCTTCAAAGGAGAAGGTTTGGTGAAGAATCAAGAGAAAAATAGATTAACAGAACAGGATTAGGGTGTTTATTTTATTATATGTATCAAATATGTGAAAGAAATGGTTTTAAAGTAAAAATGGGAGGATAGAGAGTAGAATCACGAATATAGAAAAATTACATTGAGGAATAAATAAGGGGAGGAGCAGATGTAGCTCACACGGTTGAGTGCCTGCTTCCCGTGTATGGGGTCTCGGATTTGATCCCGGTACCTCCTAAAAACAAAACAAACAAAAATATGAATTGCATGTAAAATAATAAAGTCGTTCAATAATAAAATTCATTAAAAAAAAAATAGGGTGATCCTTTCCCTAAAGAGTTTGCATTAAGTAATTTGGTTTCTTATAATTTAAGCAGTGATAAGTGGCAAGCACTGTATGCCATGGAACCGCAAAGAAGGGTTTCCTGTCCTGGCCTGGACATCAGAAAGGCCCCTAGATGCCTAAACCAGATCATAAAAGATATTTGAATTGGGACTACCTCAAACAGGGGTTAATCATTTCAGCAAAGATAGGTAAGGAACAGCATTCAGTTCAGTTATTACTGGATTATAAAGTCTAAGATTATGTTTCACCGTAATCTTGAAAACTTGAAACCAGCAGACTATGTGTTTTTTTTTGACCCCCTTGAAGCAGAAAACATTTAATGAATATTTGTTGAATGAATGAATTTCCTGATTGAATGGAATTTAATCTCTTCTATAACTTCCACAGTATATCGTTAATGGGTACTTAACATATTTGATCCTTTGTCATTCTTACTCAGTTCAGTGAATTAAGCAAAGCATGTATTATCTTCCAAGCACTATGCAAAGATGAAGGGACTTGACATACAAACAATGCAGTAGGTGTTATGATAGAGTTTGGGCCTAGTGCTGTGAGAGCCAAGAAGGAGAAACATAACTAAGTTAACTTGAGGAAAGTCAGGGGAGGCTTTACAAAGGCCCTGGCATTTGAATTGGGCTTCAAAGGATGAGTAGAGTGTTTACCAGGCCGACAGGGAGTTGCATTCCAGACAGTAAACAGCTTTTTCAGGTCAGAAGCATGTTTGAGGATAGCAAAAAGTCCAGGGAGCTGGGGAGTAAAGTGAGTTGAGAATAAATAGTCAAAGATAAAACACAGATTTTGCAGTCTAGTTGTGGTAGGTCTTGAAGTAACTAGGAGTTTTGTGTTTTTTCCACAGGTAGGGGGAGCCACTGAAAGCTTTTAAACAGAAGAGGTTATTACTGTGTGACAGTGTGGAAGGTTGATTGGAATATACGAGAGTAAAGACTGGTACCAGGGAAGCAGACTTGGCCTAATGGATAGGGCGTCCACCTACCACATGGGAGGTCCGCGGTTCAAACCCCAGGCCTCCTTGACCAGTGTGGAGCTGGCCCATGCGCAGTACTGGTGTGTGCAAGGAGTGCCCTGCTACGCAGGGGTGTCCCCCACATAGGGGAGCCCCACACGTGAGGAATGCGCCCCGTAAGGAGAGCTGCCCAGCGCGAAAGAAAGTGCAACCTGCCCAAGAATGGCACTGCACACATGGAGAGCTGACACAACAACAAGAAAAAAAAAAAAAGACTGGTACCAATCAGGAGACTAGGAGGTGGGGTGAGGGTGACTTGAGCTGCACTGAAGATAATATTAATAGGCTATGGTGACAATTTGTGGAAGATGAGAGAATGGAGCCTCACAGATGACAGATCTAATTGGATTTGGGTTTACTAGCTGAGATGAAATAAAGCAGGGCAAGCAGGTTTGGGGAAGAAAGTATAATAAATTTTACTTTATTTCAAAGTGTGAGTTGTCTAGGTGGAGGTATCCATTAGATGGCTGGGAATAAGAATTTGTGGGCTAGGAGAAGGTCTGGGATGAAATCCTTTATGATACAGGTAGAAAAGGCTGATATTGAGAAGGTCTAGTTTTAAGAGGGAAGTGGAGAACCAGAAGTGTGTCAGGAAGCCTAGGAATTCAATCCCAGATTTTGGCACCAAAAAAAAAAAAAAAAAGAAGCCTAGGGAGGTAAGTGGATGTGGCTCAGCCACTTGGGCACCCACCTACCTCATGGGAGGTCCTGGGTTAGGGTCCTGATATCTCCCAAAAGAAGACAAGCAGATGCTGCCTCCCACCACAAGGCAACTAGACCCCTCCTCCTGCCACAAGCCAGCAGATGCCACAGCCTCGCGGGGAGCGGATGTGGCTCAGGCCATTGGGCATTCACCTCTCATGTGGGAGGTCCCAGGGTCAGTTCCCAGTGCCTCCTGGAAAAGGCGAGCAAACAATGAGCCAATCAGCAAACAGATGAGAACCATCTGAGGGAAGGGGGAGGAATAAATAAAATAATAAGGTAAAATCTTAAAAAGAAAGCTTAAGGAGGAGCACATTTTCAAAAGAGAGGTCAGCAGTGGCTACTAAAAGGTCAGATATGAAGATTGAGAGAGACTTGGAAGTATCAGCTAGAAAAGTCATTAGTGAACTTGGTGAGAACCATTTCAGAGGTTTATTTGAGGAGTATCTAAATAGGGGTAGACTGAGGAATGATTAAGGAAAAAATAAAAGGGTGGTTACAGTCTTATTTTAGGAAATTTGATGGTCAGAGGAAAGAGGAGTGGTGCTGGCTACTTTTCTCTCTTTCCTATAATGCTTCATACCTAGTTAGCATTCAATAAATGCTTGAGTGATTGAGCCCCAAGGACACCATTATAGCACATCTCTAGGTAATTTGCTTTCAGTGCTACTTTCCTCTGGCTGCTCTCCCACTTCACAGAGAAAAGGAGCCGGGAGTCACCTTTCTTGGTATTATGTACTTCAGATGTTTATTTTATCTTCGTATGAAATGCTCATTGATAATAGATGTCCCTTGCAATGTAAGAAATCATTGGAAGAAGTCTTTGCTTAAATTGTGTTTTTGTAAATTGTTTATTAACAAGCTATTTGAAGTAGCAAATACTTTGTTTAACTTGGTAAATTTTCTAATGTTGTCAACTTCTTTTTTAATTCAGTCTTCAGCAGGGAGAGCACTTATCATCAGCAATAAAGGAATGGGTGAAGCAGGGAACTTCGGTGGGAATAGCTTCATGACAGCAAATGGCCTTTCTGCGGCCCAAAACCAGGTAAACTCTCAACAGAATGTCGCCAGAAATGCAAAACATAGACAATCCTAAATTTTGTTACTTCCTTAATGAGAGTAAGGATGTTTTTAAGTACCCAGCTCAGTTTCCTTCCTACAAAGGGACCCCGGGTTTGCAGAGAGGAGCTACTTTGGTAGTTGCTAAAATCTGTCTCTGATTTGATTCTTGAGGTGCTGAATTTGATTAAAGCTTGCCCAAGACCTGAAGGATTGAACTTTCATGATCTCAAGAACCAGCTACCACACATGACTGTAGCCTCAATCAAGTAAGTACATGGTTCCCATGAGCTAGGGCTCCAGAATTGTACCTGCTTCACCTCATCAGCGTTTCCTGGTGATGAGAAGTGAATTGAAAAAATACACCTCTCGTTGACTGTCGCCTCATTGTCAGAAGAGAAGTTGGTCAGCCATGGAAAAGTAGGAAAGGGAATCACAAAGATGGTTATTGTATTTAACAAAAACTTGGATACCCGTTATGTACAGTTTTGAGCAAAAACTGATCTGATACCTTTCATGGGATTTAGTCTGGAGGAGTGAAGTCCATTGCTTCTGGACTTCAGATGATATGGTTCCTCTGGTGGTACCTGGGCCTATTGTGGAGATGGGTGCAGTAGGCTACCGGGACCTGAAACCATTAGTCTTTTCAACACCCTTGTCCCAATTCTATGTTAGACAAGCAACCACCTGATTCCAATATAATGACTAATCAAACAGACTGTTATGGTCCTGTTGATAGTTATTATTGTAAAACAATTGTTATTCTTGGCCTAGATAGAAAAGAAATGCTCAGATTTCATTCTAGTTCCTGTCCTGTAAAATAAGGGTAATTCCTAACTCAGAGTTGCTGTGATGGTGAGATATAGAATCACTGGCACATAGTGCTTTATAAATTCTCAGCTGTTATTATTAAGTTACTGGCACTGAAGGCCTTGAAGGGTTTGAAGCTGTCACCATTTTTTGAAAGATCTTTCTTTCTGCAACATCTCTGGAGAGCTAAAAGGTGAGGGTGGGGAGATACTTAAAGAAAGCTGTTTACTGGAGGAGTTTTCACATGCAAGCTGGACCATAGCTTTGGACCCCTGTTTAACTTTTTTTAAGTGCAACTATATTCTTGCCGTTACACAATTTAGGGAGAGGGTTCCAAGGCAGCACAATAGACCTTATCTCTGGATAACTTTAGTTTTGCAATTTTATTGGTATTTCTCCCTGTGAAAGCCTTTTATGAGCAAAGTGGCTGTGAATTCTTCTTAGCTGAGATAGAAAGTGGGGAGATGAGTGAAGTTTGTATATTTGACCATATCCAAAAGGCAGTTTTCATTCTTTCCCATTGGCTTGAAAATGAGACTTTTTCTTTCTTTCTAGGCAAGCTGTGGATTTTCTTAGCAACGAGGGACATATCTATTCCACTGTGGATGATGATCATTTTAAATCCACAGATGCAGAATAACTGGATCTATTTTCAGTCTGACTCCAACTGTTCATGTGTTTGGCCAGTTGACTTCTAGGAAGTAGAGTTTGTCTATAAAAGGTCTCAACTAACATCCTTTTGAAACTTACTTCGTTGCTTTTTTTTTAGCTCTGAGAGAGATAGGCAATTAATGGGAATGTAAACCAGGGTTGAATTTTTTAAAGAAGAAATGAATAAGCTAGTTACATCAGGATAGATGAAATTGGAAGAGACACTATCAAGAGAGTTGGGCAATATTACATAAATAAAAGCTCAGGAGCTTCTGTTCCTAAAATGTTTCTGTTAGCATAAGATGATCAGGACTAGGGCCTATCGGCAGAGAGCTAACCAAGAGACCTGCTAACCTCTGTCTGGTTTTGTTTCCTACTTTGGTTTTGTGGAGTTACTTTCAGAAGTGTACCTTCCTCCAGACTTGTCATGACTGCAGCCGGAGAGTGTGTTGATGTGAAATATGAGGTTCTGGATGGTGGCCTTTGGAACAGGGCAGAGGAGAGGAAAAAATGTTACTGTTTTGTATAACATAAGTACATCCATTTGTTTAATAAAATAGTTTCCTTATTGCAGTTACTTGTGGAAATGTTCTTGTTTTTCTTTTTGTTTTTAAGTTGGTTTAATTAACTGAGACAGTGTTGCATAGTGAAACTTGGATTTGAATTCTGACTTTTCCCCCCACCTTTTGTGTGTGTTCTAATAAACCCTTATTTATAAAACAGGTGATTATCCAAATTTGACATATGCCATAATTTTTTGACCCCTGCTTTATAAAGCATGTTAGATCCTCAAATATCTCTTGTTAACATTTGATAAACCCTTTTTTTCTCCCCAAGGTAAAATGGAAGTTCTTTCTGTTTGTGTATATGTGGTGGTAACATATGTAGCAAACATTTCTCCATTTTACTGTAACTTCAGTGATATTAATTATATTTATATTCACAGTCATGAGCTACCATTGTCATCACCCATTATCAAAACTTTTTCATGACATTAAACAGAAACTATTCTCATTAACAGTAATTTTTCATTTCCCCTCTCCCCAGCCTGTGGTAACCACTAATACTTTCTGTTTTTATGAATTTGCTTTTTCTGGATATTTCATATAAATGAAATCATCTGGCTTTTTTTAGTTAGGATCTTGAGCAAGCTTTTTCAGCACTGAGAACCTCCATTTCCTCATTTAAGAAAGAGAACTGTTACTTCCTCCTAAGCTTGTTTTGAAGATTAAATGAAATAAAGTCTATAAAGCATTAGCATTGCCATTAATATAGGCTCTAGAATGTACCTCAATATCAAAGCCTTAGCAATATGTGACCATGTAACTAAATCAGATACCTACCATTGGACTTCAGAATGAGACTTGCCAAAACCCTACAGGTATTCCAATTTGTTAACTGTTTCTTGTGGGAGAAAAAACAAGCTAGTTGAAAGATGTTTTTTTGACAACTCCTGAAAGTAAGCTACACTTTGAATGAACCAATTCTGAGATAAGTTAATGAGGTGTAACATGCAAATGAAATTCTATAACTGCTTCAGACAGCAGCTGTGTGAAGACTCCACCTTCCTGGTTTCTAAAGTGAAAAACATCTGGCTTCTCTTTTCTGTACATGCTGAGTACTCATCTGAGGAGTTGCTGACACCCAGGCTCAGTTAACCAATGTGTTTATTTGCAAGTATGTTCATTCTTGATTATTTCCTCAAAGAAAGAAAGGACAGTGGTTAAAAACAGGTAGAAGTCATGTGCATTTGAACTTGGAATGCATGATAAGATACTTTTTGGGTGGTAGACTTCTCTTTCTAGTCAGGCTAGTGCATTGAGGAATTTGCATTCCCTTAAATGGGAGAGGCAATGGCAGTGATTCTGGGTGGAAGTCTTTTCTCTTTTGATGGAATTAGATGATGGTTCAGCAATTAAAAAAACTTCTTATTCATTAATTTAAACATGTTTATTGAATACCTACTGTGTCAGCCACTGCTCAGGTACTGGGAATATAAAGCCAAATAAGAGATTTGCAGGGACAGAAACTAGCTAGTTCTGCAGTCCCCGAAGCACTAAGTAGTGCTCTTGTGATTCTGAATTCCTTGCCATCTTGGCAGGGGTTGTGTAGTGTTTTAGGTCTTTGGCTGCAATGCTTAGGCTTCAACAATGGGAATTTATTCACTCACAGTTTTGAGATCAGGAAGAAGCCAAGGCATCATCAAAATGATGCTTTCTCCCCAAAGACTGTGACGTTCTGGGACTAACTGGGGTCAATCCTTTGTCCAGGGCTCCTCTCTTATGTGGAAAGGCACATGGTGGCACCTCCTGACCTCTCCCTTCTCGTCGGGTTCTGTTGATGTTCAGCTTCTTGCTTACTGTGGCTTTCTCTCCCTATGTCTGACTTTCATTCCACTTATAAAGGATTCCAGGGAAGCGGATGTGGCTCAAGTGATAGAGCTTCTATCTATCATATGGGAGGACCTGGGTTTGATTCCTGGGGCTTCCTGCTGAAAAAGAAGAGAAAGTGTGCCTGAGCAGCAAGCCAGTGCCCACGTGGTGAGCCAGTGCCCCACGCAAATGAGTCATGCAGGAAGATGATGACACATCAAAAAGAGAGACAAGGGGAGAGTCAAGGTGAGGCACAGCAGAAACCAGGAACTGAGGTGGTGCAATTGACAGGAAACCTCTCTCCCCATCAGAGGTCTCCAGGATCAAATCCTGGTGAATCCTAGAGGAGCGAAAATGAGAAAAGAAGACAATACAGCAAAAACAGCAGGGTGGGAGAAGGGGAAGGGGGGATAATAAATAAATATTTTAAAAAAATAAAGGATTCCAGTAATAGAATTACATAAGACCCATTCTGTTTGGGCTGGGCCACACCTTAACTAAAGTAACCTTATCAAAAGGTCCTACTTACAATGGGTTCACACTCGCAGGAATGGGTTAGATTTAAGAATGTTTTTTCTGGGCGGCTGACTTGGCCCAGTGGTTAGGGTGTCCATCTACCACATGGGAGGTCTGCGGTTCAAACCCCGGGCCTCCTTGAACCGTGTGGAGCTGGCCCATGCACAGTGCTGATGCGCGCAAGGAGTGCCCTGCCTCGCAGGGGTGTCCCCCCTGTAGGGGGGCCCTACACGCAAGGAGTGCGCCCTGTAAGGAGAGCCGCCCAGCGTGAAAGAAAGTGCAGCCTGCCCAGGAATGGCGCCGCACACACGGAAAGCTGACGCAGCAAGATGACGTAACAAAAAGAAACACAGATTCCCGTGCCACTGACAACAACGGAAGCGGACAAAGAAAACGCAGCAAATAGACCAAGAGAACAGACAACCAGGGTGGGGGGAAGGGGAAATAAATAAACCTTTGAAAAAAAAAAAAAGAATGTTTTTTCTGGGATACATATAGCTTCAAACCATACTCCACCCTCTGGACCAAGACATTTTTCATTACATCCCAAAAGCCTTAAGTCATTTCAGTAACAATGCTAAGTACAAAGTCTCATCAAAATCTGTTATGGCAGGAGGCAGATGTGGTTCAAGTGATTGGGCTTCCACCTACCACATGGGAGGTCCTGGGTTCGGTTCCTGGTGCTTCCTGGAGGAGGCGAGCTGGCGCGGCAGGCAGGCACAGCAAGGTGACACAAGATGACGCAACAAAAGAGACACAAAGAGAAAAGACAGACACAGTAAACCAGGGAGCTGAGGTGGCTGAGGTGATTGAGCACCTCTCTTCCACGTGGGAGGCTCCGGGTACGGTTCCTGGTGCCTCCTAAAGAGAAGATTACCAGACACAGAGCAGACTGTCCTCAAACAATGAGGGGGTAGGGATAAATAAATTCAAAGATTTTTTAAACTTGGTTATGGGTGTGGCCTGTCCTGTGGCCCAGTTCTCCTCTGTGGAGCTTTGAAATCTAGAAAACAAGTTATATGCTTCTATACACAATGGAAAGACAGGCACAGGATAACCATTTCCATTCCAGAAGAAAAAATATTAGGAGGGAAAAGGGGGTCATGGGTTCCAGACAATTCCAAAGCTGAACAGAGCAAACTCCATTAAATTTCAAGGTCTGAGAGTCATATATGGAATGATATTTTTTTACTTTTTAAAAAAATTTATTGAAATATATCACTCATACATAAACAATGTGTATAATAATAGTTGTGAACTTACAAAACAAACATAACCTCGAACAAACATACATCTCACCCTACCACCAATAACTTGCATTGTTGTTAAACCTTTTCAATGATTAAAGAGCATTGTCAAAATATTACTACTAAACAAAGTATTTCCCCCAACCAATCCTATTGTCTTTATATCATTTATATATGAACATACATAAACAAGTGTATAGTAAAAGTTGTGAACTTACAAAGCAAACACGCATAACATCATACAGGGGTTCCATACATCACCCTCCACCAACACCTTGCATTGTCATGAAACATTTGTTATAAATTATGAAAGAATATTGTCAAAATCTTACTACTAATCATAATCTTTGTCTTATATTTGGTGTGTTTTTCCCCCAACCCACCCTATTATATTTTTTTATAACAAGTTGTGTAAACTGATAAAACAATCATGCACAGTTACAGAATCATATATGGAATGATATTTTGTGCTCTGGACCTGGTGGACTGGCAGCCCCACCCCTTCCGAACACTTCCACTATAGCCATGTTCTCTCCGAACACTGGGGTGAAGGCTTTACTCTCTCCAAGCATTGGGGTGGCAGCCACACCTTCCACAAACACCAAAGCACAGGCCTGGGGAACAGGTGTAGTTCAGTGGTTGAGTGCCTTATTTCCATGTACGAGGTCCCAGGTTCAATCTCTGTACTTCCTAAAAAGAAAAAATTCCTCAAAACTTTGCCAGTTGAAAAAAGATTTAAATAGACATTTCTCCAAAAAGGAAATACAAATAGCCAAAAAGCACATGAAAAAATGTTCCGTACCACTAGCTATTAGGGAAATGCAAATCAAGATGACAATGAGGTATCTCATACTGCATAGAATGGCCATTAAAAAAAAAAACGAAAAACAATAAGTGCTGGAGAGGATGTGGAGAAATAGGAACACTCCTTCACTGTTGGTGGATTGTAAAATGGTGCAGCCTCTGTGGAAGACAGTTTGGCGGTTCCTCAGGAAGCTAAAAATAGACCTTTCATACGATCCAGCAATTCCTTTACTAGGAATATATCCAGAAGAACTGAAAATGATGACACAAGCAGACATCTACACACTGATGTTTGTAGCAGAATTATTCACAATTGCCAAAAGATGGGAACAACCCACATGTCCAGCCAATGCATGGATAAGCAAAATGTAGTGTACAGGTACAATGGAGTACTATGCTCAATAAGAAGTAATGATATTGGGACACACATGATAACATGGATGAACCTTGAAGACATTATGCTAAGCGAGGTAAGCCAGACACAAAAGGACAGATATTGCATGGTCTCATAAATATGAACTAAATATGAAGACTAAAAATGTGGTGTTAAAATTTAGAGTATAGGTTATTAGGAGATAAGAGGAGAACAGAGGACTACTGATGCTTAATATATGTAGAAGTTTTAATTACCTTGACTGTAAAAGTGTAGAAATGTATAGAGTTGATAGTAACACATTATAGTGAGTAGCAGCTGGTTTATAAATGGGAATATGGCTGAAAAGGGTAGTCCAGAGATGTAAATTGTCAACTGAAAGAAAGCTAGAGAATAATCTGGGGACTGAATAATACAGTGAACCCAGAGGTGGATGAGACTTGTGGCTGATGGAACAGATACAAGAGTGTCCTATGAGCTAGAGTAGATGTATGTCACTGTTGCAGGGCGGTGGAAATGTGACTTATGGACTGTGGTTAAGAGTAATACTACAATATTCATGCATCTATGCCAAAGACATACTGTGTTGATAATTGGGGAGTATGGAAAAAGTGTGCCAAATATATGCTATGGACCATGATTGGTGGTATTTATCTGATCATATTATCTTATAATATAACAAATGCTCCACATATGGTGTAGTGTATTTGTAACAAATGTCTCACAACAGTGCAAGGTGGTTGTGGTGGATTGATGTGTGGGACCCCCGTATGATGTTACGCATTTGTTTTGTAAGTTCACAACTTTTACTATACACTTATTGTTTAAGTATGTTCATGTATGAATGATATACTTCAGTAAAATTTTTTTAAAAGTTTTTGCCAGTTGAACCCTAAATCTCAGCAGAGTTGCAGCCAACACCCACGCTCCAGTTCATCAGACTCGCCCAGAACAACTAACAAAAGGATGATGATGGGCAATGCCTATCCCCAGAAACAGAGTATCTACAACTGCAAGCAAGACAGTTCCACCCATCTGCCCCATGGGATCTAAGCCCCTTCTCAATCGGAAGACGAGTGGGCACCACCATCCCAAAATCTTCAAGATTGAGGGATGAACAAACATCTGGGGAAATGCAACTAGGGACCAAAGTAGACATCAATATTCTAGTAATGGAAGAACTTGTAACACTGATATAAAGACAGTGGTCACCAGAGGTTCTGAGGGGAGAGAGGGGGAAGAATAGGTGTAATGGGTTATTTTGAGGACATTGGAATTGTTCTACATGATATAGCAATGACAGATACAGGCCATTATACATTTTGTCAAAACCTATAAAATTATGTGGTACAAAGTGTAAACCATAATATAAACTATAGACCATGGTTAGTAGCAGTGCCTCAAAATGTGTTCACCAGTTGTAACAGATATGCCACACTAATGAAAGAGGCTAATGGGGGAAAGTGTGAGAGGGGGAAGTGGTGGGGTATGCAGGAATCCCATGCATTTTTGATATAACTTTTATGTAATCTAAAACTTCTTAAAAAAAAAAAAAAAGGCACAGACCCCACCTTCAAGCATTGGGATGGCAGCCAAACTCCACTCTGCAGTCTTCAGGGCGTGGGCTTCGTCCTCTCCTAGGACTAAGGTGGCAGCCAGGCTCTCTTGGGATGCTGGGGCACTGGCCTACCATCTCCAAGCACTGAGGTGGCAGCACTCTTCCCGAGCAACAGGGTGGAAGCCTGCGCTATCCAGGTGCAGGGGCAGACTCGCCCTTTCCACACACGGGTAGACCCCTCTCCTGGCCCAAGAAGGTATCACCAGAGCAGACCTCAGCTTCCATGGTTCTGCGCTTGAAGTAATTCTTCCTTCGATTTGTCCCTTCTAGTCCAGGCTGGCATTCATACAAATTGTGCAAAAAAACTTGGCCTTGCATGTAGTTCACAGGTGTTCAAACCGTCAGACAATAGTGGCTTCTATAGTTTTTCTTGCATTCCTGCATTCCAATCCTGACTCACCCTGAAATGGTGGGCTGGTTCCATGTTAGTTAAACCCTCACATGGAGCACTATTCTCTGGGGACTCACTTTCCAGAAGCTCGGAGTTTTCCAAACCATCCATTTCTGTTTTGTGCCCAGTTCAGCTCTCAGCTTATCCCTTTCCTCTTGCATTCTTACAGTAAGCTACAAGGGAAAACCAGGCTGCACCTTCCACACAGCTTCAAAGTCTCCGCAGCTAAATATCCACGTTCATGAAGATTTTGGCATGGTGGCGCCCACTCATCATTGCTTTCAAGTTCTGCCTTCCATCCAACCTCAGAACTTAGTTTTGCCAAGTTCTCTGCCACTTTAAAATAAGAATTGTCTTTCCTCTAGTTTCCAATAATATATTCACCATTTTCTTCTAAGGCTTCACTAAAAGTGTCCATATTTCTACCAGCAGACCATATTTCTACCAACAGTCTCTCCAAAGCAATGAAGGTTTTTCTATAAATTAACTCACAATTCTTCCAGCCTCTATCCATTACCCAGTTCCAAAGCCATCTCCATATTTTTGATATTTGCGGTAGCAATACCCCACTCTCCTGGTACCAAAATCTGTTCGTTTCCTAGGCTGCTCAGGCAAGTACCATGCAATGATGGTTCAGCTTAAGTAATGGAAATTTATTCACTCATGATTTTGAAGTTAGCATTGTCAAGGCAATGCTTTCTCACAGAAGACTGGTGTTCCGGGGCTGGCTGCTGGGGATCCATCGGTCCTGGGCTCTTCGGTCACAGGCGAGACACATGGCAGCGTCTCCCGGTCTCTCCCTTTCCTTGCAGGTTATGCTGATGTCCAGCTTCTTGATTCCTGCAGCTTTCTCTCCCTATATCTGAATTTTATTCTTTTATGAAGGACTCCAGTAATAGGATTAAGTAAGACCCATCCTGATTGGGCTGGGCCAAACCTTAACAGAAGTCTCCTCATCAAATGGTCCTGCTTACAATGGGTCCACAGCCACAGGAATGGATTAGCTTGAAGAACATGTTTTTCTGGGGTACATACAGCTCCCAACCACCGTACATCCCAATTTATATTCAATTTGTTTACATCTACTACTGTCCTATTATATACATTATGAAACATCCAAAAATTGAAGTGAAAAAGGGACATTAAAAATAAATAGTGGTGGCGGACTTGGCCCAGTGGTTGGGGCGTCCGTCTACCACATGGGAGGTCTGTGGTTCAAACCCCGGGCCTCCTTGACCCGTGTGCAGCTGGCCCATGTGCAGTGCTGATGCGCGCAAGGAGTGCCCGGCCACACCAGGGTGTCCCCCACGTAGGGGAGCCCCATGCGCAAGGAGTGCGCCCCGTAAGGAGAGCTGCCCAGCGCAAAAGAAAGTGCAGCCTGCCCAGGGATGGTGCCGCACACACGGAGAGCTGACACAGCAAGATGATGCAACAAAAGAAACACAGATTCCCATGCCGCTGACAACAACAGAAGTGGACAAAGAAAACGCAGCAAATAGACACAGAGAACAGACAACCGAGGTGGGGGGGGGAAGGGGAAAGAAATAAATCTTTTTTATAAATAAATAAAAATAAATAAATAGAAAGAGATGTACTAATATTTTCAGTTCCCTAGTGCATCACCTTGCTTACTCCTAGGGGTGTGAGCTCCTCACTTTGGAGAACACTGCTCGGTGGGAAACTACTAGCCCCATTATAACACCCTCCCCACCACCCAGTTCCTCACTGGGAGGCGAGGGAGACAGAACAATGCCCTGCCAATTCCCATGGCTTTGACGAGAAACATTCAGTCATGAGTTTTCAAGCATGTTTTCCTTTTAAGCCCAGCTTTCCCTACGGTAAAACCGCTTCCTTTCTTACATTAGCCACTGACCACACAGAAAGCCCCTTTTTATAGAACTGGCAGCCCTTCTCCCTCCCCCTTTGCGGCCTTGCTACTACTCATCTTACTCAATTTCATGCCAAGATTACACACAACATGGAAGTGAAAACTTCTGTCATTTGAATGTGGGCTGGCCCCTGACGCTTCCACGCCAGGGAGGAGCTTTGTTTCCATGTATCTCTCTCTTGCTTTTGCTTGTCCCCCAAGGACTCTTCCTCAGTTCCTTCTGAATTGCTCTCTTTAGAGGAAATGGTGGGAGCTGGTGGGGAGCGAGGATGAGGTGCCAGATACTGGGGCCTGGCCCAACAGCCTGGGGTGGCTGCTTGTCTGTCACCTGTGACCTCCGTGCAGGCTTAAGGAGGCCGGGAGGCATGGGAAGTTGGTGGATCTGGACAGCCCAGAGACATGTTAGCAGGCAGGAAAGGGCACAGCTAGGTGCAGTGCCTAGAATCCAGGAGCTGAAAATCTAACCTATTTCTTTCCCACGTCAGCTGTAGACTCCTAAACCTTTTTTTTTTTTTTTCCTTCCCTGACTCCTGTGCTTTCTTAGTTCTGTGACTGCTCCAGTTCAGTAAACCAAAGTTCCACCACTTCCAAGAAGCAAGTCCCATGGTCTTGACTCACTCAGCAGGCCTACACTGACCTCAGAAGTTGGTTAGTCCTTTCACGGACAGAGCTTGTGTTCTCTCTGCTAAGCTGGTAGGTGCGGCTCTCTAACCAAACAGTACACTCCATCTCTAGTCTAGACAGTCTATTTTAAACACTGGCATGAATTTCTCAGGTAGGACACAGTGAAGAAATGTGGGAAGAGCACAGACTTTGGAGACAGTGGCAGTACGTTTATTGAGTGTTTATTACATGCCAGGCACTGTGCTAAACACTTTACAAAGATGATCTCAACTGATCCTTAAAACAATCTGGTGAGGTAGATAACTATTAGTTTTACTTTACATGTGAAGAGATTAAAGCTTAGAGAGATGAACACAGTTTACGCATAGTCACCGCTGAGGCAGGGTGAGGTGGGATTCTCAGCTCCTAATTCCTGTGCTTGTTTGCCTTGTCAGAGTGGCATTTAACCATTCTGCGCCAGTTATTTAATCTTTAAAATCAAGCCATCATTTACCTCAAAGTTGAGGACTTAGACAGGGTCTGTGAAGGGTTTGGCACGCAGGCAGAACTTAATAAATTATATCTTATCATTTGTATGAAACTGAGTTTCAGAATGAAATCTTGGACAGTCACCTCCAGCGTTGGCAATACCTTAGGACCCCCTGGCAGCCTCCTGAAGCGGAATCTCTGCAAGGCTCTTTGTTATTTGGCTCCCTTGGCCTCACCACCAGTTTTGGAGGCCAGGGTCCTAAGATTCAGTCCTTACAGCCAAGCTTCCACATTCATTCCTTCAACACTGATTTACGAAGTGCCTGTCACGTGCTTGGTGCTTGGAATAGAGATGAAGAAGGCACGGCCCTGGCCTCTCGGGCTGAAAGCTTGGTCGGGGTGATGCAGGGAGGGAGGGTGGCACAGTAAAAGGCTCTCATGATAGAGCATGAGCAAGATCGACTCCCTTTTACCAAGAGGTGGTAGGCACTGTGCTACCCTCACCAAGGGTGGCTGCCTGATTCCTCTGCACTGACCAGTGGGACTACTGGTGGGGACCTGGGGTTGAGGAGAACCCAGCTGGCACCTCTGACTCCCTCAGTCTCAAAGCTTGGGTATTCAAAGTGCTGGACACTGAGCTCAAGCAAGCCAGCTTCAGTGGCAAGAACCTAGAACCCAAGGGAAGCTGGTGCAGTGTCCATCCCATTGCAAAGTCATTCCTTGTCCACAGTCTGATTTCCATGAGGCCTTGACCACGGTCTTTTAAAGGCATGTGTTGGTTGGCTGATATCTCTGGAATCCCTGAGAAGCAGCTTGTAGGAAGCATGGTCCCTTCAGCACCTAGATGGTTTTCTGAAAGTGTTCACTTATTTCTTCATAATCATGTTCATTCTTATCTACAAAAGAGACCAAGTCAGTAGGGATCTTAGGCTTTACGGGGTTCCCTCTCCTCTTTACAGCACAGCCTCCTCACCCTACAGGGAAGGGGCGCCCTGGATGCTCTCTAAGCTCCTTGCTCGTCCAGAAACCAGTTTGTTCTGTCTGAACACTTGGCAACCATTTCAATGTGAAATGAAACCCTGACGGTTCCTGGACCCCACAGAGATATGTATTCAGCAGGCTGAGGTTGAGGCCCAGGAACCTGCACGGTCGATGAGCACCACAGCTTACTGTTGTGTGGGTGTTCCAGATCCCCGCTTGAAGAACCCCGGCTCCACCTGGAGCTCTCATCCCCAAGTGGGCCTGTTTGCCACAGGAGGACAGTGCACTGGGGGCTGAACTCATCTTCCTTGCTTGGACAAGGAAAGGGCAGTAGGGTCCCCAGACCTGAGACCCCCCCTTATAGGTTTATCCATCAAACTGGGATGACAGAAGGGTCTGCCCCTGACTGCGGTCATGGCCAGCACCAGCAGAGATAGGGAGGCGGTAGGGGAGCAGAGGTAGGGAGGGAGAAGCAAGGGCTGTCACGAACTCACCTAGATCCTGCAGGCTGGGCTGCGCAGGGCCGAGGCCCTTCTTGTGAGCAGGAATCTTGCTGTACACATCAGAGCTGTGCTTAGGTAACACCGGGAAGGTGTTCTTCTTGATTTGGGGCAGCAGAGTGGGTTGTTCCAGTTTTAAGAGTTGAGAAGGCTTTAAGTGGGAAAAAAAGAGCAAAGATCAACAGCAGAGTCGATGAAATGTAACTTACTTAGTGTCACTCGCTCTGCGTCCCTCTCTACTTCCTGTGCAGGGTTGGATTTCTCAGGCCCCCAGATGCTTCTTCTACAAGCACATGAACCATTCATTGGCAGGGAAGAAAAATAGGCAAGGGTGGGAGATGAGGATGGGCTTAGGGCTGGAAACAGGGCGTCCCTGGAATTCTCCATATGGGGCTTGGCCAATGTTCTTCAGATCTGTTGCTGAAGGGGAAAAAGCAAAACAGAGACACCCTAGGAAAACCATCACAGAGCCTCGGAACAGAAAGTCCTAGAGGGAAGAGCGTCTACTGAATTCCTACCATGTGCCAGAAGCTCTGTGCAGATCTACTCATTTAATCCTCAAGGGGCCTCTAAGTAGCTATTTAATTCCCAATTTCGTGTGAGGAACTAGACTTGGAAAGAATGTGCCTTGTCAAACCTCTCTCAAAGGATCCACGGCTGGGCCAAGCTCTGGACCCAGAAGCCTGTCTCTGCCTCTAAGGCGGTGCTCTGTCCCCCACACCACGCTTCAGAGAGCAAGCAGAACGGCTCCCTCAGGCAGCGGTAGAGAACGCTGGTGCCAAGTTACAGGTTCAAGGCAGGGCCTGGGCTTAAAGTCCCTTCCATCAGGAGGCGAGGCTGAGACCCAGGTCTCAGTCACGAGGGCTGCGTCCAGAGGGTCCAGTTCATTCTTTATCCTGTTCTTTGGTAGGGACAAAAGGGCCCCCATCTCCACAAATATGAGCCCTTGGGGACTGAGACTGCTCAGTATTCATCTTTTTAGCGTCCTCAATTGTACAAAGAGATCATTATCAGCACCTACCTCAGAGTTTGTTTGAAGAGCTAAGGGAGACCAATCCTACAAGGCACCCGCCACAGAGCAGGCACCCGACCGAGAGCAGCTAATAAACACACCGGTTAGCGACGTCCCGGGTTTACGGGGAGAGACCAGACACTCAGCGGAGCGCCTTGTACGGGCTCCGGAGTCGGCCCCCAGGGACATAATCGTCTTCCTGACCTTTCCCCAGCCCCCTTCTCTGTGACTGGTTCCGTTCCATAGACGCTCACTGGCACTTCCAGAGCCCGCCCTGGAAAAGATGAGGTGCCGGCCCGTGCCAGCAGAGACTTGAGTGCAGCTGACTGAAAAAACCTCCGGGCTTCCCTTGAGCTGCGCACAACACGCAACGAGTGATGGAAAGGAATGCTTAGGAGGAAACGTGAGCCTGAAAGGAGCAAGAACTTTCCCAGCAAAAGGGAGGCACGTGTAAGACGCCAGGCGCGTTGGAGATGCGCCTGGGAAGGCAGGGCTGGAGTCATCTTCCAACGGCGCCTGGACGCCCTGCGAACAGGCCTGCGTCTTCCCCCTGGCACTGGGGAGCCACGGAAGGTTTCAGAAGATGGGGTTGAGGCCCAACCGCGCCCCGGGAAGGATTTGGGGAGGTCACTCTGACTGCTGAAGAGGCTTTCCAACGGTTCAGGTGGAGAGTGATGAGGCTAGAACCAGGGCATGCCAGCAGGGGGAGCCGAGAGCAGAAGAGCGCAGCGCACTTGGGGCCAGAAACGCTTCCGCTCAAGTTCAGGCTCTGCTGGGTGGCCCTGGGTGAGTTGTGGAGTTTCTGAGCCCGCAATTTCTCAGCCGTAAAATAGGGATAACCTCAAGATCCTAAGGCTCAAACACGAACAAGAGGCGCAAAGCGTGCCTTATACTAGAGTTTACACAATTGTAAGAAAAACGAGAGGCCAGACAGACCAAAAAGAGACGGCAGGACGGACAAGGATCCCAGTTCTTTCTGGAAGGTGACCCCTCCCTGCCCACCTTTGTTATTTTGGTACCTTGATGCCTTCTTCCTTGCTGCTCGGTCTCCTCTGCCTGCCGACGCCCTGATTTTTGGGGGGCCTGGGTGGAGGCACGTGGCTCTTGCAGGCGGGTAACTTCCGCAGGCAATAGTAGAAGGTCTCTGTCAGCTCCTCCACTGGCACTGCAAGGAGAGACCCAGCCGGCTGGCCCGGCTGCCCCTCCACCTCCACGACGGTCAGGTCCAGCCACCGGGGAGGGATCTCGAAGCACAGCCCAGGCTCCGCGTCCAGGCGGACCACCAAGAAGGGCTCCATGATCTTCTCCTCCAGCCGCAAGCCCAGGAAGGAGGCCAGAGGGTCCGCGGGGTGGCTGGTGTCCTTGGCCACCACCTTGACCTCACAGGGCAGTGAGAACTGGGCCGTGAGGTCCGCCAGGCTGTAGCGCCGGGCGTCATTCATCTCCTCCACGAAGCACCCGGGAGTGTAGAGGGGCAGCAGGACCCGTTCTTGGGCGTCCTCGCCACCCTCCTCCTCCTCCCCCTCCTCAGCCTCGTCATTCAGTCTCTGGCACACCAGGACATCTACTTCCTTGCCTTGGATCCCGTGGGCCTGGCCACACCCCAGCACCTCCAGCCGGTCGCCCACTGCCAGGGAGGTGAACTCCGGGTTCTCCTCCTCCTCGCCCTCGCAGTCCTTCGTGACCACCACCCGGAGGGAGTGGCCGGGCTGGAGGGCGCTCAGGAGGTCGTAGGCCGTGGGGAACTCCCTGGGCCGCCGCCGCAGCTTGCCCTGGTAGGCCCCGGAGACCACGAAGTGTCTGGGCATCTTCCGACCCTTGCTGGAGGCCAGGACCCTCCAGGATGGGGAGGCCTGGCCGCAGATCCAGAGCCTCTGGCCTTTGTGCAAGGCGCCCAGCCACGGGCTGAGGAACGCCGGGGGCCCTTCGGGAACTTCCAGGATCTGCGCGCACAGGGGGAAGGGGCCGCCCCGGGCCAGGACCTCACTCAGCAGCAGGGGCTTGATGAAGTGGATGTGCTGGGAGGAGGCAGTGACGTCCTCCACGTCGACCTCCAGCGTGGACGGGATCTTGACGATGGTTCTGCGCACTGTGGAGGGGAGATCAGGTCAGGGCGCACCGCACGCCGGACCCCGGGACCCTCCACCCCTGGCAAAGAGCATCAGCCTGGGCGTGCTGCCCCCTTTCCTGTTTGCCTCTTTTCTTCCCCACCAGCATTTTCCTATTGTACCAGATTTCTCACTTATTCTTTTTATTCAACCTCCTTTTAATAAAATTGTATAAAATCTAGCTCATAGTTTCGACATTTAACTCAGGCCCAGACTCTTTCATCTGTGCCCACCCCTCCATCTATTTCCCCCTCCACTGGATTGTTTTGAATGAAAAGAATAATCTCATGCCATCTGTGATTATTTCAATTTATATATAAAAAAAAAGAGAGGATTAAAAAAAAAACCCACAATGCCATTACCACATCCAAATAATAATTTGCCAATTCCTTCATATCATCAAGTATCCCATCAGTTTAACCACTTTTTAAAATTTCATTTAATTTTGAATGAAATTTCATAAACTGCCTTTCCAGATCCTTTCTGGATTTAAAGAGAGAGAAAACCAAATTAAGTAAAACATTGAAGAGGGGAGCAGAGGTAGCTCAAGCAATTAGGCCCCTCCCTCCCACATCGGAGGGCCTGGGTTTGGTTCCCAGTGTCTCCTAAAAAGAAGATGAGCAGACACAGAGAGCACACAACCAACAGACACAAAGAGCAGACAGCAAGCACAAACAATGGGGGGGGGGGGGGGCTAAACTAATCTTTAAAAAAATAAAAAACACTGACTAAATAACCTTGGGCTACTTATTTCCTCTCTGGGCATTGATGAGTCCCCTGATTGGGGGGGGATACCGATATGACTCAAGCGGTTTAGCCCCACTTCCACATGGGAGGGCAAGGGTTCAGTTCCCTGTGCCGCCTGAAAAAACAAACAAAAAGCGAAACAAATTAAAAAAAAAAAACAAAACAATTTAGGGAACCCAGTGTGGCTCAACGGTTGAATTCTGGCTTCCCACATACGAGGTCCTGGGTTCATCTCCCAGCCCCCTAAAAAAAAAAAAAAGATGTGCTTCTGCAAAACTTCGATGATCCACACCTCATGGGGCAGAGCATATTTTCCCCATTGTACAGATAAGAACACTGAGGCCTGACGGCGCAGCAACTTCCCTCGGGTCATGTTGGGATTTTTGCTCTGTGCTAGATGAGCTCATAATGGTTGAAGCTGGGATATGGGCATGTGGGGGTTCTTTATACTGTTGTGTTTTTTTCTTCAAAAGGACAGAGTTTGTGGATTACCTGAGCTAGCCCATTAGCCAGGCTAGCCTCCCAAGCCCTGCCCTTCATTACAACACCTTGCTAAAAAAACAAACAAACAAACAAAAAAACCACCTTGCTAATATAAATGTAAATAAAAACCGACAAAAAACACCTGGCTCCCCAGACCCTGTCTCTGATGATCATTTCCCACTAAAAGGGTCCAGGGCTCCCTGGGAAAGAGCTAACGTCAGTTCCCAGGGAGGGAATGTTCAAGGTGAGCCTGGAACATCTCGTATGAGAAAACAAGCACAGGCTACCCCAGACCAGCAGGCATGCCAAAGAGATTCAGAGACCAGCTTGAAAAGGCTCCCACTGGCCAAAGACGAGAGAATTTGAGCATCAAGAAGAACAATACTTTCAGTGACTGAAACACAACAGAACATTAAACCTCTGAGTTCACAATGATTTTTAAAAATGATGGTAGCGAGCAAACAAACAATGGAATCATCGCCTTTGAAGGATGCTAGGGGGGCAACTCATTGTTTTAAAAATTGGTAAACGAAAGGAAAGAATTAAGCATTTGTCCTGTATTTCCTGTACTGTTCCTAAGGGTAACCAAAGAATAGATGAAGAGAAGTTGCTCTTTATTGACGTTCCCCGGTCAATCATTCCTAAATAAAGAAGGGATGAGAGGAGGAAAATATCTAGGGTGCAATTCTTACGAAATATGGGTCTTGGCAATGATGGTCAGTGGTGCTCACATCACGAAAACAGTGGCAATGAAACACTGTATCTCTTTCATCTGATCAAACCTCTGGATCTAAGCACCAGTTTCCAGGTGTACAGAAAAGAGTCCCACAGCTGGCCTGACACTGCTGTCCTTGGAAAGGCCTGCGTGGCTCTTGGCCAGTGTCTGGGAAGTTGGATTCCAGGAGGGTTCCCACATTCCCTGGTAAGAGCCAAGAGCAAGAGCGGCTCTCTGTGCCCGAGCGGTCCACAGTGGCTGATGCTGAACACCTGCTTTCCTTCTGGGGGCCTGGCATTTGGGTCCGTGCTGGACAGAGGGTGCTTATGTGACCAGTCCCCAATAAAAACCCAGGCCCTGAGTCTCTAGGGAGCTCATTTTTTTTTTTGCTTTGTTTTTCAGGAGGTACCGGGGATGGAACCCAGGACCTCATACATGGGAAGCAGCTGCTCAACCACTGAGCTGCACCGGCTCCCTTGAGGGAGCTCATTTTGCACACGCTGGCCTGCTTGTTGCTGGAGGAGTTAACCGTGTGACTCCACTAGGAGAGGACTCTGGGCAGCGTGCTCCTGGCTGCCCCTAGCCGGCCCTGTGTGCCTTCCTCCCTGGCGGATGTTGCTGGGCAGCCTTTACTGTAACAAGCCACAGCACGAGCACGAGTAGTTGCTGAGTCCTGTGAGTCCTCCTTGTGAATCCCCAACAAACAGGAGACACAGCAGGCAGAGGAGCATGGTAAAGCCACCACCAGGATGCAGCCAGCGAACTACAAACCTAAACCCTACGGGACAAACGACAGAGCTTCTTCAACAAATAAATTACAAGAAAATAGAGGAGGAAGGGGAACCTACGGGTGAAAAGAGCCAAAACAACCAGGTGCCATGTGTGGACCTTAGATGGATCCTGATTTGAATAAACTGTAAAAAAAAGTGTTGAGATAAGAGGGGAAATTCAAACACCAATTGGATATTTAGTGGAATTAAGGAGTTACTGTGATTGTGTGTGTGATAATGGTATTGTGGATCTGTTTTTAAAAAGCCTTTTTTTTTTTTGACCTTCTGTTATTTTCTTTTCTCAAACAGGAAGTACTGTCCTTCCGAAGGCAGGTACACCTGAAGGGTGCATCTTATTTTTAACAGCATGTAGCTGTTAATATTCAACTGTTGTTGAATTTCAAAATGAGAAGACAATCTTTTTTTACTTTTGACAAATAATGTGCACCAGGGTTAGGTGTGAGTGGGCAGATTTCTAAACTGTACCGGCAGAGATGAATGTACGGTAAAAAGCCCTTTTAAAAATAGCTACACATTAGAGAATTTACAAAAGAAATGAAATGATGACAACCGAGCGTGTGGGACGGGGAGAGACGAGACAAGATGGGCCCTGAGTTGATCAGGGTGAGGCTGGGTGATGGGGTCTGGGGGTTCATTACTATGCCCTACTTTTCGATATAGTCGGAACTTTCCATAATGACACAAGGTTTCAGAGTTGTTGTTGTTGTTTTAAGGGGGGGCAAGAATCCCCACTGGGCTCTGCGGTTTGCCAGGAAACCTGATAAAAACTGCTCGGAGGTAACTGGGGGGCGGGGAGGGGGGCTGACTCGCAAGCTCCCCAGGCTCTAGGGATCCTGCCCCCCTCGGCCTTGGCCTCCGGCCCATGCTGACGGCTCTGCTTCTGTGTCCCCAGCCTGCGCTGCACGCTGGCCCGGCCTGCACCGAGGAGTGGCTTGATAAATAACTCTGGAAGCAGCAGGGGATTCTCTCAGACACAGAGTCCTCCCTTCAAGGACCTGCAGGAGTGATCCCCTTCTCCCCAGAGAATACAAAGTGGTACGAAGGGTTGAAGCCGGAAGAGGGTGCTTCTCCCAAGCACCTGATGAAGTTTTTACGCTGTGACACGGTGTCTCCTGGCACCAGCTGGTGGCAAGCTCAGAACCCAACTTCTGCCCACTTCTAAAAAGTAGGTACATGGCACCTCACCCTTATGTTATTTCCCTTTCTCCCCTTCCACCTAATTTCCCACATCTTTGGGAACCTCTCTTCTGTTCTCTCTAGTTTGTATACCGGCTGAGCCGCCGGGGCACTCCGTGGACTAGCCCCAGGGCAGGGGGTCTTCCTTCAGAGCCCCCCCACAGGCCCCGCCCCGTTCCCTGGGCAACTCACTGTGCATGATGGCGAGCACCTCGTACTGGGGCCTCAGGATGAGGGAGCCCCAGGGCAGGGTGGAGCAGGTGAGGGGCACATCGCGCAGCGCTGGGTCCTGCAAGGCCTGGAGCAGGGTCTGGGGGGCAGCAGGCTGCTCCCAGAAGGGCCCCTTCTGGCACAGGGGTAGGTGCAGGACGACCCGCTGGGCCCTCGTGTCCAGGACACAGCGGGCACAGCGGGTCCCGCGGTGCATTTCCACAGCCTCGAGCGTGAGGGGCTGCTCCTCAGGCACCACCTTGCCCTCTGCGGCGATTCTGTGGGTCGACGTGAAGCGAACAGGCAGCTGCCTGGGGCTCTGGGTTGCGGCAGAGACCAGCTCCTCCAGGGTTCTGTAGCTCTGGAGGCTGCGGAGGGGGCTGAAGTAGCCTGCGGGGCACAGAAGAGGGTGTGAGAGTCACTGGGCGTGGTAGGGGTGGCCTTTGCCTGGTCCAGCGCTGCACGCGCCAGGCCCCAGTCTGGCCCAGCAGATACCCACCCAGAATCCCCCGGGGACAGATGCCAAGGGTGGGCCGACATCTAGATATCCAGGCTGCAGGGCTAAGGGTGGGGAGGCAGCAAGGGACCGTGTGAGTGGACAGTGAGGGGCAGGGGAGGGGAGGGGACAGCTCTTCCTAGGACAGACAGGCACGGAAACAAAGGCACTGTTGCCAGAGACACAGAAACACATTTCCTAGCAGGCACGCGTGACGACGCCTACGGCTTCCTACTTCCTGAGCCCTCCATCTCGAGCATTGCCAACCTGTCATGCACAAATAGTAATGTGTTTGTGTGTGTGTGTGTGTGCAGGGAAGGAGAGGGATGGAGAAAGAAAGCAAACGTTCCAAAATGCTTAACAATTGGTGAAGCTGGATGAGGAGTGTATGTGAGTTCTAGCAAGGCTTCTGTAAATTGAAATTATTTCAAAATAAAAAGCAAAAACAAAATCTCAAAATACAGAATAAACATATCACTTCCAGGTTTAAACCCTCCTTAGCTCTTCAATGTTTTCAAAATAAAGACAAAAACGTGTCAGCTTGTCACACGAGCTCCCTGCTGATCCGGCTGCTGCTGACCTCCCCAGACCCTCGGCAATCACACTGAGTCAGGAAGGAGAGCAAGCCCTGGGCGCGTGCCAGCTCCGCGCCAGCCCCTGTCCTGCACATCATGCAGGTTAGCTCATTTACCCTCACACCAAGCCCGATCGCCCCCATTGCACAGAAGAGGAAGCTGAGGCACGGAGAGATCACACGAACTTGCCCAAGGCCTCAGCTAGCGGCTGGCAGAGCGGAGAGTCGCATCTGTGCTGGCGGCTCCAGGCTCCAGGGTGCCTGGTCCACCACGCCACAGGCCTCCCGCCCGAGCCGAGCTGCCAGGGGTTTCTCGAGCACCGAATGCTCCACCTGGGTCCTTCCTCCAGTAGCACTGCCCTTAAAACCCAGCTCAGGTGTCACCTCCTCTGGGAGGCCCTCACAGACCCCTGAAGCAGGGATCCCCCACCCGACCCCCACTCTGGGGTTGCCCGGAGCACTCTGTAAAGCTTGTGCTGCGCAGGGGCGGCCTTCCTGTCACGTGCCCTCCTCCCTGCTGTCCTGGAAGGCCCTGCTGCACCCAGTTCATCGTGCTGCGCCCCCGCCCCCCAGCGCACGGTGGTGTCAGTCAGTGTTTGTGAGTGAATGTGGGGGGTGAACCCAGGGACAGGTACCGGGACGAACACAGAGAACACAGAGAAAGTCCCAGCCGGGAGGCAGATGCCATCGCAGAGCCCAGCGGGGCAGGGACAGCCGTGCCAGAGGACGGAGGACGTCTGCGGGTCTCCGGGCTGAGCGGCAGTGGGTGGGAGGGCCACCCGGACTGGGGGTTGGCGAGGCCGCGAGACTGCCGCAGATGTGCCGGGAGGGCGCCGGGGCGCTCGGGAGACGGGGGCCGCCTTACCCTGGAAGTTGGGGGCCAGCTCCATGGTCTGGCCCGTCCCCGGATTCTCACAGACCACCTTCTGGAGGCGAACCTGGGTGACCTTGATCAGGTCCCCTGTAGAGAGGCAGCACTCATTCCCAGAGATCTCGTAGATGGAGCCTGTGGAGACATGGCCGCGGTTTCCCTGTTTGGTCCGAGCGCTGGGTAGCCCGTACCACGTTTCCCAACAAACTTGCCACACCTTTGCAAACGCTGTTCCCTCTGCCTGGAATGCCCTTCCCTGACCAGTGCCCACTGGCTCAGCAGTCCCCAGGCGGCCGTTCTTGGCATCACACGTACCCCCCAGAGGCACCTCTCCGTCCCTTCTCACATCCCCACCTTACTAAACGGAGCTGCCCTCTTGGCATCTCTGCAGCCAGCACAGCCTGGATATACGCACTAGATCCAGGAGTGAGTAAGAGACCCAGTGACTCCCAACTGCCTCATCGTCCATCTACAAAGCCAGGCTCAGAGAGGGTCGGTGACTTCCCCAAGGTCACACAGAACCAGAGTGGGAATCTGGCTCTCCTGTCACCTGCCTGGTGCTCGCCTTCTTCAGACAAGTTGTTTTTAAAGGAAGCGACGCTAGGGACTGGGGGTCACTGACAGGGTTCTGGTGGGGTTCTTGGCCCCCAGGCTCAAGCACAGCAGCCCCACTTTCCTGGTTTAAAGAGCTTAACGCAGTGCCTGGAGCATAGAGGGCATGCAGTAAAGAGCACACGCGCGTGCGTACACACACACACACACACACACCACCCCCCTCCCACACACACCAGATCGCCATCCAATTGATCCCCGCTGGCCACTGTAGGTGGGCGGAGCCCGACCCCACCCCCAGCCCTTAACACCTGCGGAGAGAAACTGATGATAAGCCCCACTCAGGAAAACACAGGCTCATCAAACACCCAGCTCCGTCTACAATTTCCTGGGTGCACCCTCCAGGCTGGGGAGAACAGCAGGAGGGGTGCCGAGCGCGTAGGACGCCCGGCAAAGGGCTAAGGGCTGCGGCTGCAGCCTCGCCTTTAAGTGCCACGACTGCCCTCGGAGGGCCGGGCAGTTTCCACTTCCTAACCACGGAAACCAAGCCTCAGAGAGGCTGAGTGGGCTCCCCGCGATCACCAGCTCCCTCGGATGCAGAACTGGATGGTTTGCCCCCAAAGCTGGTGCTCCCATCCACGCAGCTGCGCCGCTTCTGAGGCCCGCCTGCGCGTCGGTATCGCTCTCTGTTCTCAGCTTCTCGCCCCCATCTGCGCACCTGCACCCCGTCAGGTGCTTCCTCCCTTTCCTCCCTCACTTCCACCACCGTCCACCACCCCGTGAACCCAGGCCAGGCAGAATGAGGAAACTCAGGGGTGGTGACACAGGCGCACAGCAGACGTCGGCAGGGCCAGGGGCTTGGTCCTCGGGCTGGAGGCAGGCGGAGCAAAAAAAGATGACAGGCGCCTGCAGAGCCCCAGGGGTAGAGCCAGGATCTGAGCCCAGATCTGCCGGAGCCCAGAGTGTGCCAGGTGCAAACCACCGCCTGTGTCCCAGCCTTGGTCTAGGAACACATGAACGGAAGCTGCTGTGGCCAGTCTTCCTCCAGCGCAGGGACAGGAGGGGCAGGGCACCCATGCGATACTTAGCTCTCTAAGAAAGGAGACTGCGCGCGGACATGGCACCTCTCTGCTCCCCCTCTCCTCCTGCCTCCCCCACACGGACACCCACAGCTCCCGCAGGGCAGCCCCAGCCTCCCATCTGCTGAGCAGCCGTGCTTTCCCTTCCACTGCTTGTCCCTCCCTCACTTCTGGTTCTTTCAGGCAAATTCTAGGGACTGAACCCCTGCTGGGCGGACTGTGGCAGAGGTGTGGGCCGTGCAAGAAGCAGAGGCTCCGGGAAGACTGCCGGGAGGAAGAGCCCTGTAAGCCGAGAACTGAAGGGGCTGGGTAGGTGACGCGCTGCCCCTTGGCAAGCGGCGGCAAAAGCGGGAGATGGCGCGGAAGGACTGAAAGAAGACGTGGAGATGGGAGTCAGCGGGGAGGACGCAGGGGGCTGGAGAGGAAGGCAGAACTGAGGACAAGCTGTCGGACCAAGGACCCAAGCATCACGCAACATCTGCGCGCCAGGGATGTCCTGACGCCGCGGCCCCCGCCCAGTCCGAGCTCAGTGAACGCGCTCGGGGGGTTCCAGCCCGGCTCGGAGCCCCCCCACCTTCTGAGCCTGAGCTCACTGACTTCTCATCACCACCCTGCGGGACAGGCCACCTCCTACCCCCACCCACCCCGCTCCAGGAGCTGGGGCCCAGAGACGTCGAGTGTGTTCCCGAAATCACACAGCTCGTGCAGTGGCGGCGTCGGGCGTGAGAAGCCGGGCGCAGGTGCCCCGGGTTTGGAACGCCCTCGCAGCGCCCCTGCCCGCGCCCCGCACCCAGGGACCGCACCGAGGGAGAGCCCGGCCGCGGCGGGCCCGAGGGCCGGGGAAGGGGCCCGCTCCCCACTCACCCTGGAAATAGACCCCCGAGTAGACCCGCAGCACGCGCGGGAGGGAGGCAGGGTCCAGCGCGCGCACGAAGTCCTGCAGCGGCGCGGGCTCCATGGTGCGGGCGGCGCGGGGAGCGAGTGACCGGCCCCCCGCCCCGCGCGCCCAGCCGCAGCCGCGCGCAGCCACGCCCAGGCGGGCGGGCCGAGGGGCGGCGCCGCGCTTGCGCAAGCCGCTTCCCGCTCCCCGCCTCGGTTTCCTCTTCTCCTGCGCGGGGTGCAATACCTGCCTTTCTCGTCGGTTGCGCGATTCGGAGCGCCTGCCTCCCAGCCCGCGGCGTCCGTCCGTGGTGGGGAAGGGGCGCCTGGAAGTGGTGACGATGAGGAAGGAGGGGTCCCCGAGTCCCGCGGGGGAGCGCCCGGTCGGACGCACGAAAACGCCGTGTGGAGTTCGGGTGTGAGCGGACAGGAGTGGCGCAGCTCCCACCCGCAGAGCGAGGGCGCCCAGAAACCAGCCCCGCCTCGGGGCTCTGAGGAGGGAGACTGCAGTGCCAGCGCTGGCGCCCCTCTGGGACTTTCCATGGTCCTCTTTTGGATACCTCCAGTGACGGGAAGCTCATTAGCTTTCCAGGAAGCCTATACTGTCTTTATAAATACAATTTTTAGAATATATCTTTCTAAGCCATAGGAAGCGCCCTCCTGTGAAACAAAAATCTGCTTAGTCCAACCAGTTCTCCTGACTCACAGGGATGTGTTAAGGATTTCCCTTTTCCCTTACCCCAAGACCAGACCCATCTAGGCTTGAGCCCAGTAGGAGCAAATCCCAGCTCCTCTTCCTTACTTGGTGACTTGAGGCAGGTCACTTTGATTTTCCTGAGCCTCAGTTTCCTCATCTGTAAAATGGAGGAAAGAATCTTTCCTAAGCTGCTAGGGAGGATCAAATGAGATGCTAGAGGGATGGTACAAAATGCCCTGTTTAAGTTTTTGTCATTATGAGAACTAATAGAAGACTTTTCTCATCAGAGATAAAAGTTTTAAAATAAGAGCAAGACAGGGACTCAGATACTTGTACAACAAAGTTCATTGCAGCATCATTCACAGTAGCCTAAAGGTGAAAACAACACAAGTGTCCGTCAACAGATGAATGGATGCACGCACTGTGGCATTTGCATACAATGGAATACCCAGCCATAAAAAGAAATGGAGCCCTGATACACGCTGTGGTGGTCTGAAGCTATGTGTGCCCCAGGAAAACATGTTCTTAAATTTAATCCATTCCTGTGGGTATGAACCCATTGTTATATAACATATATACTATATAACAAACATTGTATGATTTCACTTACATGAAAAACTAGGATGAACAAATTCATAGAGACAAAGTAGATTCAAGGTTACTAAGGACTGGGAAGAGGGGTAATGGGGAGTTAGTGCTCAAAGGGTACAGAGTTTCTGTTTTGGTGATGAAAAGATTTAGTATTGGAAGGTGATATTGGTAGTTTAACATTGTAAAAGTAATTGATGCCACTGACTTGTACACTTAAAAATGATTACAGGGGGACGTGGATGTGGCTCAAGTGATTGGGCTCCTGTCCACCAGGTGGGAGGTCCCGGGTGCGATTCCCGGGGCCTCCTGAAAGCAAGCCGGCCCTAGCAGAGAGCTCGCCTGCACCAAGACAGGTACAGCAGGATGACGTAACAAAAAGAGACACAGAGGAAAGACAATAAGAGACACAGCAGACCAGGGGTTTGAGGTGGTGCAAAAGATTGAGTGCCTCTCTCCCACTCCGGAAGGTCCCAGGATTGGTTCCTGGTGCCGCCTAGAGAGAGAAGACAAGCAGACACAGAAGAACACACAGTGAATGAGCACAGAGAGCAGACAGCTGAGGGGGGAAGAAATAAATAAAATAAAATCTTAAAAAAAAATGATTATAGGGAAGCAGACGTGGCCCAACTGATAGAGCATGAGGGCCCAGTGTTCTATACCCAGGGCCTCCTGACCTGTGTGGTGAGCTGGCCCACACGCAGTGCTGCCGAGCACAAGGAGTGCCGTGACACGCACAAGGAGTGTGCCCCACGTGAAGAGCCACCCCATGTGAAAAAACACAGCCCGCCCAGGAGTGGCGCCACACACACGGAGAGCTGACGTAGCAAGATGACGCAACAAAAAAAGTGATGCAGTTTCCCAGTGCCGCCTGATGATGCAAGCGGACGCATAAGAACACAGCAAATGGACACAGAGAGCAGACAGCAAGCAAAGAGCTGGGGTGGGGGTGGGGGGTGGGATTAAAAAAATTAAATGAAACAAATTTTGGAGATGCAAAGTACAAAAATTAAAATTAAACACTTAATAAATGGATTCAACAGCAGATTTGAGAAGGTAGAAAAAAAAAGCAGCTGACTTGAAGACAAGACAATTGAAATATCCAGTGTGAGGAACAGAAAGAAAAAATTTTGAAAACAGATGAACAGAACCTGAAAGACCTGTGGAACACCATCAAGTGTATTTTACCATGTGTCCTGTCATTGGAATCCTGAAAAGACAAGGGAGAAAGGGGCAGAAAAAGTATTTGAAGAAATAATAGCTGAAAATTTTCCAAATCTGATGAAAGATAGACAGAGAAAGGAAAAGAAAGGAAGGGAAAGGAGGGAAGCGGGGGGAGGAAAGGGGAAAGGAAAAATAATATGGCAAAAGTGACAAAATGTTAAAATTGGTGGATCTGGTATCTTGAGATGGGGTATGTTGGTATTCTCTTATGGGGTTTGTATTATTTTTACAACTGTACTATCAGTTTGAAATTATTTAAAAGTTTTAAAAAGTAAAATTAACTAAAAAGAACGTTTGAGAAATAAGAGGATGAACATTCTTTTCCCACCACCCAAATATAACATTTTGCTGTGTTTCTATTCTTTACTTCTGCCTGTATCTTTTTTTTGTGGTTTTTCATTTACAGTAAGGTTGCAAAATAGTAATGATTTCCTTTATATCCCTCGTCTAGTTTCAGATTCCCCTAAGTTTACCATGGCACATTTGTCACAACTAAGAAGTCAATGGTACCGTATTTTGGCGAATCAGCCAGGAGTTATTGGTGAATGAAAGTATGGCCTACCCCCGTTTAATGCCTTCCTTTGGTTCTCCATTTTAAACGAGCCCCCACAGGATGTAATCCTGGGAGGGAAGAGAGGCTGGGGCGTGGGAACTCTCTGCCCAGGCTTGTTAGGCCTGATCCCAGCCGGGAGGTCAGGGGCACAGGGCAGGGGCTCAAAGCAGGGCCCTGGCAAGACAGGGGTTCCCCGGCCGAGCTCCAGCGGCTGTGAGGCTGCTTTTTCAAGCCCTTTTACCAGCCATTGCCTTTGCCCTCGCGCCTGGCTGCTCCCCTTGGGGGCAGCGAGGCCATGATGGGGAGGGGAGCTGTGGCCAGTCCATGCCTTTGCAGGCCCGCCTTCTTACCCACCAACCCCAGCTACCTGGTCTTGGATGGGGTGGGAGGGTGCGAGGGCAGGGCCAAGGTGGAAGGGAGTTCCATCTTTGGAAACCCCAGGGGGATGACAGGCCACAACACCCTTGCCTAATTAACCTTTACCCACATTTTATCTTCCACTTCCTCCTACTGAATTTCTCATTACAGGTTTGTGTTAAAATGCTTTGGAATGTCTAAAAACTGTAAAACTGAAAATGCCTTTGCTAATGAGGAAGTTATTGCCTCAGGGCCCCAAGGCCTGTTAGCTAGAACAATTGATCTCTAATCACTTAATGACCTTTATTTTTAAAGATTCATTTTATTTATTTCTCTCCCCTTTCCCCTCTTGTCTGTTCTCTGTGTCCATTCGCTGTGTGTTCTGTGTCCGCTTGCATTCTCGGCGGCCCCAGGAATCTATGTCAAGTCCAAGTCTGAATAAAATGTTTACCACTCCAAATAATTTGGAGCTGATGCTCCAGTCACAGAATTCCTGAGCCCTGCTGACGGGCATTCCCGTGGCCAACCTAGGTCTTGGGGAATGTTGGAAAATCCCAAAGACTTGGACTTGGAATGCCGGGTCAGTCAACTAAAAAGCACTTCTTCATTCTTCCTAGAATAATGGGCGTGGTTCCCACAAGAGAAACCAGGAAATTCTGCCTACTGCTGGGGTAACCTCTCACAGTCTTCACCCCACACCAGGTGAAAGACATGCTTAACCCAGGTCTCCCTCCTAGCTCTTATTCCAGAACCTGTCCCACTCATATCCTGGGGAGGATGGGCAAACCCACATGCCATCCTGTGAGGGCTAAGCTTTTCCCACCAGAAGGGAAACAGCAAACGAAGTGACTAAGACCCACTTCAGCTTAGCCTATTTGAGATGGTCCATGGGCAACCTTTCCTCACCCGGGACCTGGAAACCAGGTTCTGATCAAAACTTGGCAAAAAAAAAACAAGTCTCACTCTCAATTAGAGCCTAAATGGAAGGGACCTTATCCTGTGGTTATAATCACTCCCACAGCGTTAAATTTAAAAGATTTGCCAACTGGGTGCACCTATCCTGAGTGAAGCCAGCTGCCCAAGAAGTACCGCCTCGCCAGAAGCACCTAACGGGTCACACGAGTGCCAGTCATTGGACAGCCTGAAACACCTCTTCAAGAGACAAAGCTGTGTAAATCAACAGCTTGTTAGTCATATGGGGACTTCATCCAGCTTTGCGCAGGATGCCAGATCCATCTTCCTCCAACCAAGACAGAACAGCCAGGGTTTTACACCTTGTCAGGTAGGACCTACTACCCCTAACCAGCAGGAAGTAATTACAGAAGAAAGACCATTGCCCTTCAACACTCCTTTAAGAATAAAGGTGTAAACTCTCTGAGAGGTAAATGAAGCAGGCTAGATAGGAAATCCATAGATGGACCTGAAGCCTGGCAGAAAACCACTGCCACTGAACACGTGTCCTTCGGTACGCCCAAGACGGCCGCTGGAAAAGCCTCACGAGAAATCCCATTCGGAACAAGATTTCCTCCGGAAACAGGAGAAGCCTTGGACGTTCTCCAGGGGCCTCTTCATTGGGCCCTCCTGGGGGGTTGATGGGTGAGGGAATCAATCAAAAGAGCAAACAGCTGGGACTCCCCCATGCCATTAGCAAAGGGGCGGAATAATTAATGGCTTAAAAAGCAGGCACAGGGAAGCGGCTGTGGCTTGATCAGCTGGGCTCCTGTCTACCATATGGGAGGCCCTGGGTTCGCTTCCTGGAGCCTCCTTGTGAAGGCAGGCTCGCCCACACTGCGGAGAGCTGCCCAGCCTGCGAGTGCCGCAGAGCACCGCCTGGCACCAGCCTGCGAGTGCCACAGAGCCCGCCTGGCACCAGCCTGCGAGTGCCACAGAGCCCGCCTGGCACCAGCCTGCGAGTGCTGCAGAGCACCGCCTGGCACCAGCCTGTGAGTGCTGCAGAGCACCGCCTGGCACCAGCCTGCGAGTGCCACAGAGCCCGCCTGGCCCACAAACACCGCAGAGAGCCGACTCAGCAAGGTGACGCAACGAAAAAGGGAGACAAAAAACACAGAAGAGCGCACAGCAAATGGACATCGAGAGCAGACAGCAAGCAAGTCACAAGGGGGGAGGGGAAATAAATAAATACAGACACAGAAGAATGCACAGCGAATGGACACAGAGCAGAGAGCACGCAAAAAAAAAAAAAGCCATAAGGGGGGGTTGAAAAAAAAAAGCAAGCACAAAGGCCTTTTGCTCTCTCTTGCCTTTTCACCCTTACTCTGGCCTTCTTTGCGCCTCCTTGGATCAATATGCACGTAAACTGGGTATTTATAATCTATAATGAGGAATTGTAGTCTGTAAATTGGCCCACTTTATTGCTCTTCAGCCCCTTCCTTTCTACCTGGGACCCATGATCTGTTATTTTCTCCCATTTGTCTTCCCTCCCTACCTTAATAAATTGCTGACCTAATCAATGTGACTTGCTATTGAAATTCATTTCTTGCAGCTTAGCCAAGAACCTAGACAAAACCCAGTAACAAAATGTCAGACTTTATTCAGATTTCATCTGTTTTTCCATGAATGTCCTTTTTCTGGTCCAGGAGCCCTTCCAGGACAGCACTTTGCTTAGTAGCCTGTCCCCCCATGGGCCAGAAAAAAAATGACAGTTTTCCTCTGTCTTTCAGAAGACCCTGTTAAGTCTGACAGATTTCTCTTCAGCCCAATTTTGCCTAGAACTGGCGTAAAGGGTGGAGAAAAGAAGATGGACTTTGGAGCTATCTCCAATCCAGGGGTCCAATCCAGGCTCCACCACTTCTCAGCTGTGTTAACTGGGCCAAGTTCCTTGACGTCTCTGAGCCCCTGTGAGTCTTTTGTGCAGGCTGCGGGCAGAGGGGAACAGGAGCACAGAGCTTGGGCACATGCTGAGCGCTCAACAGTCCTTACCACAGTTATTTACCTGGGGCCTCCTGTGCCTCTGGCACTTCTCAGAGATCCTATTTACTTCCCCAGAGGCCTCGGTTTTCGTTTTAGGGAAATGAGGCTCTGTGGGAAACTGACTTAGCAGGGTTGCTTATGTAAATGGAGAACCGGAACTAGGACGCAGGCCATGCGCAGGCCCAAGCCTTTTCTACTTCCCAGTCAGGGACCTCAGGCCTGGGGCCTCCCCCGTTCCTCAAGAGCGGGGTGAGGTGTGAAGAGGGACGTGGGCGTTCACAAGAGGTGGGGGTTGGGGGGTGGGGGGCGGTCAAGGGAGGAAAGCAGGCCCAGGGAAACGAACGGAGGCTGCCTGTGCAAGCTGAGTGTCTGAGTTCCGCATTTCATCAGCCCTTCTCGTCTGTGCAAGGAGTTGCAGTGTCCGGACCCCCTGCAGGCCCCTGGACAGCAGCTGGTCATAGCAGCAGGGTGACAGGGTGGAGGCGGCCCCTTGCCTGCTGCTGGCCCCACGCGCACTTGCACCTGCACGTGATATCAAGGAACTCCGTGTTTGCAAGCCCCCTCCGTGGGAGCCGAGTGCTTCCTCTCTGTGCTGTTGCCACGCGCTTTAGAGGAGGGGGAGGGGTCTCTCACTGATGCGACACTGGCCAGAGGTTGGCACAGGGTCCTGCTGTCCAGCCAAAGGTCCATCGCGTAGCACATTTGACCCCAGGAGGCAGGGGGTCGAGTCCAGTCCGGGAGAGATGTGCAGAATGCCTCTGCCTGGAGGGAGATGGCGCTTCAGGACACACAGCGGTGCCAGCAGACAGACTGAAGCCTCCACCTGCTCCCTAGAAGTCAGCTGTGTCCCCGCAGCCTGCGTGCCTCCCCGGGCTCCCGGGACGGCTTCCTCCAGCGCCCCTGGCTAGGCCCTGATGGCTGCTCGGGGGGCTTCACCAGGCGTTGGGGGCGCTGAGGCTGCCCTCCCGCAAGTCCCAGAGCTGCCTGTCACGTGATGACCCACCCGGGCGTCCAGGAGCCCACCAGAGCCCCCGGCCCTGAAGCTGTCGAGCGGAGACGGTGACCGGCGGCGGCACTGTAAGAAAGACATCTTCTAGAAGAAAATAAGGCTCACCCGATTGTGGAGAAGAAAAGAATTTATTCTCAATCTTGCAAGGAATGGCGCACAACCAGAAAACGTGGCTGGTGCCCCGAACAAAGAAGAATGGCACAATTTATACCCCTCAGCCTGGCACACAGGCCTTCCTCTGCTCCTCCATAGACTCCATAGAGGTTACAGCCTATCCGAGAAGATCTAACTTTCCCGCCCAAAAGTTTGTGATTAACCGCTTCCCTACCACATTCCAACCATTTTAGTTTTTACCTGCTCCCCTTTGTCAAATAAGGAATGGAATTTAGTGCTGAATTGGTATCGACTTAGCTCTTTCTTGGGCATCTTTTTTTTACTGCCTGTAGGACTGGCTTTAGCTGGTTTCCTTTGTTCCTGCTTAACCCGGGAGTGGGAGACTGAGGCAGTAGCCTGCCAGGTTACATTAATTAATTTTTTCTTCCTTTGTGTGAAACCTAAACTAATCTTCATTTCTTACAGGCACCATCTTGTGCCCAGTAGCTTTGGGGCACAGAGCAAAGGACAAGAGCGTGGGAAAACGCACGGCCTGCGAGGAGAGACCTTGCAGCATCTGGGAAGGAGCGAGGCCTTAACGGTGATCTAGTTGTCGTTGACCTGCTTTCTAGATTTTCTATCTAGAAAATGGTTCAGTGGCTTTTATGTGAACAAAGATAATATGACCAGTTTCCTGCCAAGGACCCTTGACGTGACTGTGGGCATCTTTAGGAGGGGTGCTCCCTCTCTTTGCAGATTCTCACTGGGAGAGTGGGGGGAGGGGAGAATCTGGCCACTTTTGGGGAAAAAAGCTCAAGACATGAATATCCGCAAGAAAGAGAGCATTTTTGGGCCCAAAGCTTCGAAGTGGAGGAAAATTATCTGCGGCTGTAAGCCTCAACCCCTCTTGGTTTCTTGACCGTGTGAAGCTGGAGGGAGGCAAAGGGCCTTCTACACCCTCAGGAGTGGGAGGAAGAGGGTAGGAGGGAGGGGAGAGGGAGGAAAGAGGAGAGGAGGGGGTGAGAGCTCTTGGAGCCTCCTGGGTGCACCCTGAGACTCCCCTCCTGCCCCAGAGCCGCTGGCAGGTTTGGGGGACCAGGCTGGGAAGGGATGGGTCAGGTCCTAAGGTGGGGAGCCGCAGAGGGGAGAGCCTTGACTCAGGAAGACAGTGGGTTGAGCCCAGAGAGCTTCCTGCCCCAATCCTCCCAACGGATGACGGATGATGGAACTGCAACCCTTCTCTCAGCCCCACGTACTCTTTCCCCGAGGTCTACGGAGGAAAGGAAAGGGCCCAGTTCAGGCGCAGAGGTCAGACCTAGCTCTCCAAACACGACAAACCCGTGCAATTCCTGGGCTTTGGGCGGCAGCTGGGCCTGCTCTCTCCATCAGCAGAGGTTAAATAGAAAAGCCTGAACACCGTGCGCTGCCCTGTTTGCTCTTCAGATGGTCTGCTGGTATTGAGTTCCAGACTGAAAAAATGTATCCCCAACTTGGCCACGGTCCCCAAACTTGGCCATGGCTCCAGGGGCTTCTGGCTCCATTTTTGCCACTGGGAAGTCTGACGTCATTCTTACTCCAGAGCCCTTGTGGGAAGGTCTGGGAGCCTTCTCCCTGGCCTGGCACTCTGGTACTTCACATGCCCAACCTTCTGTGGGTCTCTCATTCCCTTTCTGGGCGCTCCTGGATGTTTTTAATCTGAGGACTCATGCCCTTCGGTTCTGGAAACTTCCTCAATTTCTTCTGTCGAGAGCTCCTTTTTTTTAATTAATTAATTTTTTATTATTTATTTCTCTCCCCTTCCCCCCCCCCCCCATTTCTGCTCTCTGTGTCCATTCACTGTGTGTTCTTCTGCATCTGCTTGCATTGTCAGGTGGCACCGAGAAACTGCATCTTTTTTTTTGTTGTGTCATCTTGCTGTGTCAACTCTCCGTGTATGCGGCGCCACTCCTGGGTGGGCTTTGCTTTTTTCACGCGGGGCAGCTCTCCTTGCAGGGCGCACTCCTTGTGCATGGGGCTTCCCTACGCGGGGGTACCCCTGCATGTCACGGCACTCCTTGCACATGGCAGCACTGTGCAGGGGCCAGCTCACCACATGGGTCAGGAGGCTCTGGGTATCGAACCCTGGACCCTCCATGTGGTAGGCAGACACTCTATCAGTTGAGCCACATTCACTTCCCAAGAGCTCCTTTTAAAGTTGAACCTTCTGGATCAATTCTTTGTTTCCTTGCCCAACTGTTCTACTTTCTGGGAGATTTCCTGGTATTCATCTTCCAACCATTCTATCACTTTTTCTTTTTTTAGGTACCAGGGCCAGGGATTGAACACTAGACCTTGTATGTTGGAACCTGGTGCTCAACCACTGAGCTATACCACCTCCCCCGAGCTGGTTTTTTGAGATGTTTCTTTTGTTTTGTTTTTATTAATAGGAGGTAGTGGGGATCAAATCTGGGACCTTGTGCATGAGAAGAAGTTGCTCAACCACTTGAGCTACATCCTCTCTCCTCTATCACTTTTTAAAATTTCTGCTTTCATATTTTTAATTTCTAAAAACTATTTTAAAACTCTACTTCTTACTGCATCCTGTTCTTGTTTCAATATATGTCATCCTGTTCTTACTTTGATATATCTTCTGCTTTGACCCAATGCTTAGAAGGAATACAGAGATGTCAATTGTAACATACTTATCATGGCCTCAGTTTATCAATTAAGATAACCCATTATCACCACAGGCTTGTTTTTGAAGTTCAAAAGTTATCTCCAGAAAGTGGATGTGGCTCAACTGATAGAGCGTCCACCTATCATATAGGAGATCCAGGGTTTGATACCTGGGGCCTCCTGGCCCTTGTGGGGACCTGGCCCAAGCACAGTGCTGCCACACGCAAGGAGTGTCATGCCATGCAGGTGTGCTCCCCACCTAGGGGTGCCCCATGTGCAAGGAGAGTGGAAAAAAAAAAGAGCAGCCTGCCCAGGAGGGGCACCACACAAAGGGAGAGCTGATGCCGCAAGATGACGCAACATAAAAAGACAGATTCTTGGTGTTGCCTGACAAGAATGCAAGCGGACACAGAGGAACACACAGCAAATGGACACAGAGAACAATGAGGGGAGGGGGGAAGGGGAGAGAAATAAATAAAAATAAATCTTTAAAAATTTTTTGAAAAGTTACTTCCAAGACTGTGTATGTTGAAAGGCATGTGCTGCAGAATTTCTGGCTCTGGCATGATTAAAGTCATGGCAGGTCCAGAAACTGATGCCCAATTCCAGTTCATTGGTATTAAAAAACATTCCAACTCTTATACTCTCACAGGTAGAATGAACTGTGTACTGGCTTCATACAGAGGCATTCTTTGATTGTCTTATACCTCAAGTTAAGGTCTAAAATAAAACCTCCAGCTGTGAAAGCAACATAAAGGGATTCTAAAGGATGCATACCTCATTCATTAAGTTCTCAGGCCTGGAAAAGCTAAAGTCAACTCATCATGTGATATTCAATTTCTACAATAAATTATTAACTGGTATGTAGATATATTATATATTATTGATTATATTGGGGTAAGGATTGTGAACAAGAAGTTAAAGAAAAAGACCTTGAATAAAAAAGGGAAATGGTAAAGACAAATGAGTTTATATGGCTAAGAGACTTCAAAATGAGTTGGGAGGTCATCAGAGGGGTTGTGTTTATGCACGTCTCAGCAGGGTCTCAGACAGCCAAAGCAGATACAACCCTGGGTAGTGGTGCTCCTGAGGGCTACGGAGACACCCCAGGCCCTACGGTCCTGCCAGAAGGCTCTGGAGTTCAGCGCCTTGCCAGTGGACCTTACTTTGGAATTTGTGCTCCTGAGTGTGATAGAGTTGGGCTCAGATGTGACCTCTCTTCGCATGACTCTTCTGTCACTTTTACTGAACCTGTGGTTGGCACTGTGGTTGGTGTGTGCTCAGGAGACTTGAATCTCTGGACTGTCCATGTGCCAGCTGGGCCCTGAGCCTCAGCAGAGTTGCAGCTCCTACTCTCCAGTTCATTGGACGTACCCAGTCATCTAACAGGGGGGTGATGAGGGTCAACCACCACCAGGGAACCGAGAGTCCACAACTGCAAGCAGGAGAATCCCATCCATCAGTCATGTGGGATCTAAGTCTCCTCTCAGTTTAGAGGTGGAGTGGACCATCCCAGGGTCTTCAGGACGGAGGAATAAAATAAAATATGGACTAGAGTGGACTCACTGGTATTCTACTATAGAAATATTGTGACCCTAATGGAAGAAATTATATCATTGATGTGGAGACAGTGGCCACGGGAGTTGCTGAAGGCAGAGAGAGTGAAAAAGAGGTGTGATATGGGGGCATTTTCGGGACTTGGAGTTGTCCTCAATGGCATTGCAGGGACAGATGCAGGACATATATATCCTGCCATAACCCACTGAATGGACTGGGAGGGAGTGTAAACTGCAATGTAAACTATAATACATGTTGTGTAGCAGTGCTCCAATATGTACACATCAAATGCAATGAATGTACCACACTAATGAAAGAAGTTGTTGATGTGAGAGGAGTGGGGGATGTGGGGATTAGGGTATATGGGAACATCTTATACATACATATATATATATTTTAAGATGATATATTCTTTCTTTCTTTCTTTTTAATTTTTATTTATTTCTCTCCCCTCCCCCCTCCCCCCCACCTTGGCCACTCTGTGTTCTTCCACGCCCGCTTGCACCCTTGGTGGCACCAGGAATCTGTGTCTCTTTTTCTTGTGTCATCTTGCTGCATCAGCTTTCCTTGTGTGCGGCGCCACTCCTGGGCGGGCTGAGCTTTTTTCACGTCAGGTGGCTCTCTTTGCAGGGTGCATTCCTTGCGTGTGGGGCACCCCCATGTGGGGGCACCCCTGAGTGGCACGGCACTCTTTGCACACGGCAGCACTGCGCGTGGGCCAGCTCACCACACAGGTCAGGAGGGCCTGGGGATCGAACCCTGGACCCTCCCGTATGGTAGGCGGATGCTCTATCAGCTGAGCCATGTCCACTTCCCTCTTATATTTTTTAATGCAACATTTTGTGTGATCCATGTATCTTTAAAAAAAGAGATATATTAAAAATTAAAAAATATATATAACGTGATTGCTTCAGGCGCATAGGAGCAGGCACATAAAAGAGCTAGATGTGGGCATGCTTAGAGGCCCTTCATGCCTCAGGAATGTAACCTTATCTTAGTTGATAAATAGCTGAGTAGGGAGGTTGTGCTTGGGAACCTTTACCCAGGCACGGAGGTCTGTCTCTGTTAGCTCCTTATCTCAGCTATACATTAACCATGTGTCCCCGCTTACCCGTCTGTGAACAGCAATGCCCTTGAGATCTGGCTGTTTCACAGACCGCACGTCTCTCCTTGGGGGAGCTGCCCACTCCCCACAGACAGGCACTGTTGTCTAGGTATGCTTTCATTGCTCACGAGTTGTAAAATTGGCAGGAGATGTGAAGTTTCAGAAGCCCTTAAGCAGGGCAGCCCCTAGATTGCCGGGAGAAGTCTCACCCCAGAGAGCAGGCCCCGCCTGGCGCTGTGATTCCATCTGGACTCTGGCGTGGCTGTTCAATGCGACTTCCCAGCTCGGGAAAGACTAGATGTTCAATTATCCCCTGGTTTGGTAAGTGTTTGTAAATATACTCTCTTTCCTTCGTACAATCGAATTGGTTTATCGCATTGTATTGTGAGTAATCAGTAACTGCGATTATTTGCCTGTTTATTATTGTTGATCATCTACATATCAATTATCAAATAAATTGCTAGTCTTTATTCATGTCTTGAGTCTGCCCTTTCCTTAGCAAAACATGAACCTTAAAAAAAACAATTACTTCCTTAGGGCATTGGATAATCTGAAATCTGGTTGTCTTTCAAAACACCCTTGTGCAAACATCTCTTCCCAGGACGGATTTATAGGAACAGTGCACACACTTTTAAAAATGACTAGTCCCACAGATCCCCACATTGGATAGGAAAACAAGATTGATGCTCTTGGGGAATTTCTTGTTTGGACTCCTAACAGGTCTGATTCGTAAATTCATGTGCATGCAGAGAATGGTATGTCTCTTTCTGCAGCTTCAGGAGAGAAGGGCAGCTCCATCTCATTTTTCTTTGGCTTGTTTTGTGCAGTTGTTAATTAGGAAGATTTTCGTTCTTTGGGCCAGGCACTGAAATTTCATTAGCTAGCATGGCAGGAAGAGTGGACCTAGGGAGGCCAAGGTTTAGAACTAGAGAAAAGACAAAATTATTTAATAATTCCACTTTTTAAACACAATGGAATCAGGACTTGTCATGTTTCTACATGATTATGGCTTGAGGTCACAAATATTTCCTAATTTCCTAGACTATGGAGATTCTGTTTCTTGTTTCCTGTATTGTGGGAGTGATTTTCCAGAAGCAGAAAGGAGATGACTTCATTTTACCTTCTTGAAAAGGCAAACTTGGGACCTTCTAAAATGTACTGTGGGGGAGCAGGTGTAGTTCAGTGGTTGAATGCCTGCTTCCCATGTATGAGGTCCCGGGTTCAAGCCCTGGTACCGCCTTTAAAAAAAAAAAAATAGAATGCACTATGCTCCCTCCCACCACAGGACCTTTGCATAAGCCATTCCCTCTATCTGAAAGGCACACCACTCCCCACTTTATTCCTTTCAGTTTCCACGTAGGCATCCTCAGGGAGAATTCCCAACACCCCCGCCTCCTCAAGTACACTCCCTTATGACAGCCTTGAACAGTACCAAGAACCCCTTCTCCATTGTCTTCCTCGCAGTAGTAATGTTACCTTGATTTGTGATTGCTCTTCTTGACATCTCTTTCCCACTGGGTCGTAAGCTCTACAGGGGCTGAGCATGACCTTAGCTTATGTCTAGTCCTTGAATGGATGATGGGAGGATTCTGGAATGTGGGATCTGTCCTCGCTTCCCCAGCCCCCACCCCTTCCTCCAGACCCCAGGGATGATCCTCCTTGGAGTAGGGGGGAAGGGTCCTGGGGAGTCTTCCCAGCTTGTCTCGGTCACATCCTCTTCCTTGTGATCTTGAACCAAATAACCGAGCCTAACGTGTGTCTTCTTTACCGCCAGGATTCCCTCCACCTGTCTCCGAGAGGGGCTGCAGGACCGACACTGCGATCCCTTCTGGAAACTGCAGTCCTGAACCTGGCTCCAGGCAACACTCGAGCAACAGCAGCAACAGCTGCTGCTGCCTTTCAGCCTCAGTTTCCCCAACTGCAAAGAAAAGGGATTGAACCAGAAGGTCACAGTCCCTCCTGGTCTGTAGGATTCCGCAGTCCTCCTGAGCCCTGGGGCACGTCCCGCCCTGAGGTCCCCGGTCCCCTCTGCTGGGCCTGTCCCATCCAGCCCAGGCACCACAGACCTGAGTCTCCCTCCCTGCCCGGCAGGCGATGCGCAGCCTGGGGCCCCGGGAAGGGGCTCACCCAGAAAGTGGCTCGTCAAGTGGGGTGCTGAAAGCTCGACAATCTGTTTCCTTAAGTCCACAACAGTCCTGAGCTGGAGGCCATCTCCTCCTTTCCGTTTTACAGACGGGAAAACCGCCAGCCAGGAAGGCCGAGGACCTGCCCCAAGTGCTGCGTTAGGAGACCGAACCCGGACTGGGTGCCCCGTGGGCCCCTCTGCCCTCGGAGCTGGAAGGCCCCTCCAGGCAAATCCCCTCTGGAAGGGCTTCTCTGGAGCTCCCCGACAGGACCCTCTGTTCCATCTGCTCATCTCTCTGGCCTCCCCACGGGTGGGGGAGCTTTGTTAAAACCTGCCCCTCCTCCCAGCGCCGCTGGCTCCGGGCTCAGGGCTGCCTGGAGGCCGGCTGGGAGGAGGACACACACCAGCCCACCGCCCGGGGCGGCCCCTGAGGCCGGGGAGGAGAGGAAGGTGACGGAGGAGCGTGGTAAACGCGGTTCTGCCCAGCGTCTTCCCCCCGGCCTGGCCTGCGCGGCGCACGCTCTGGGGCTGGGCGAGGATGTCAGGAGCGCACGGGGGAGGCCGCAGGGGCGGGGGTTACTCAAGCCGCCCTTCCTCCCGCAGCCCAGGGGAAGTGGAGGGTCAGCCGGGGTGAGGAGGGGCCAAACGGGGAAGGAAGAAGAGCGCGTGAGGAACTGAAAGACCCTTTGAGTCAGAGGCAGGGAGTGGCCAGCCAGGCCAGGCCCTGGAGCCCCAGGAAGGAGTGTGGCCTCTGGCCAGGTTTGGGGGACGGGCCCTGATCGATCTCTCTCTTCTGATCATATTTCAGTGGGGAAGGCGGGGGTGTGAGTTGCGTTTTAGCAAGGCTCTGACCCCTGAGGACAGAGCGTGCCCGCCGGCCCCGGCTTGCCCCACAGCTCTGCCCCACGTGCTGATGGTGCCATTGCACTTGGACCTGCCCTGCGGACCACCCACCTCACCTCCAGCCTCGGGCTGTCCCATAATAACTGGGACCAGAGTCCCAGGGCCAGGCTGTCATCTCCACCTCCAGCCGGGGGGTTCTTTCCGGAGAGGCTGCGGCTGGGTCTGTGCCGGGTGCAGGGCAAAAACTCCCCTGCACTTTCTAAAGAAGCCGGGAGCAGTGAGCGAGGGCGGGCAGGAGGCCTCTGTCCGGTGATGACTCCAGGCTCTGGGGGGCTCTAGAGGGCAAGGGGAGCCCTAGTGACAGCCCGGCAGAAAGGAGGGGTGGGGAGCCCTGCTTGCCTTTGGGGTCACTGTGGGAGCCCAAGCCTTCAGTATTGCTCTAGGCCCATCCTGCCGAGCCACCTGGGCCAGCCCTACCTCGAGCTCCAGGGGTACATACAAGTGCGCACTCGACATGTCCCCAGCGTTGTACGGCATCAAGTGCCGCAAACCCTGCACCTTCCCCATCCTGCTCCTTTTCCCACATTCCCCTCTGAGCGCCCAGGTGCCTGGAGACACAGGAGGCACGCTTGCCATGTCCCCTAACAGTTAGGTTCCGTTGATTCTTCTTCCTTCTCCCAGGCCTCACCCCTTCTCTCCAGCCACACCCCCACCACTGTGATGCAGCGGCGAACGTCTTGCCCTGTGAGAGCATCGGCGTTGCTCTCCTCACCTCCAGCCTCTCCTCTTCCACCACACTGTCCCACTGTAGCCTGTCTGCTTGTTCTAAAAGGCAATTCTGACATGTCACCTCCTGCTTAAACATTTCCATGGGACCCTGTGGCCCTCAGGGTGAAGCCTGAGCTCCCTACGACCTTGCCCCTCGTGCCCTAGCCCCTCACAACCCTCCAGCCTCATCTCTTGCTTTCCCCTTCCAGAACACTCTCTTCAGCCACATCGACCACATTGAGGCAACCTGCACTCCAATCCTGAAACACCTCCTCGCTTCCCCAGGCCATTTGAACATACCTGGAATACTCCCCACACTTATAAACTCTATTTACCATTCGGATTCCGCCTCTGATTGCCCTTTTCCAGGGAAGCCATCCTCATGGCCAGGTTCCTTCCTCATCTTGTTCCTTTCCCAGGACTGGTCCACTCGTTCAACAAATAAATTCTGCAGGCCCGTGATGTGCTCGACCATCCGAAGACCCCAGGAAACAAAACAGATAACAATCCCTGCCACTAGTGGGGCTTATAGTCTAATGGGGGTAGGGGCAAGACAGACCACAAACAAAACAGAGTAAATGAGCCCACTACACAGCAGCTAGCGGGGAGGAGGGGAACCAGCGCTGAGCAGGGCGGGCGCGCTGCAGTTGTTGAATGGGCTTGTCAGGGTCGGCCTCCTGGAGACGGCGGCCTTCGGGCCAAGACTTGTCCACTCCCACCAGCCAAAGACCACTGGGATTACAGCTGCAACCAGGTGGGTTCCTCGCACTGCGAGAAGGGAGAGTGCTCACCCTGGGGCCCCTGTGGCGATGCGGAAGAGGGGGCTAGGAAAGGCTTGGAAGATTTGGGCTTGGGTTAGGTGATTCGTGGGAGGGTTGAAGGAGGCCGGACTTCGCGGCTGACTGGATGCTGTCAGGACGCGCGGTGATTCTGACTGAATTTCATCTAAAGGAGTACAGACTAGACTGCAGCTCATCATAATTAGTGAGAAGCTATGGTCTCTCGTATTAGTCAAGATAGGGAAACTGTATTTGTGTTCTAGGTCTGCTGTAACAAATCACCACAAATTTAGTGGTTTAAAACAAAAGAAATTTTTAAAAAACAAAAACAAAAAGCCCACCCTGGGGGAGCGGGTGTAGCTTAGTGGTGGAGAGCCTGCTTCCCGTGTATGAGGTCCCAGGTTCAATCCCTGGAAATAAAAATTAAATTAAATTAAAAATATCCTCTCCCGGTTCTGGAAGCCGGAAGTCTGGCAGGGTGGGCTCCCTCTGGAGGCTCTGAGGGGGAGTCTGCCCCGAGCTTCTCCCAGCTGCTGGTGGCCGCGGGCGTCTCTGGGCGTTCTGGGCACATGGACACAGCGTTCCAACCTCTGCTGCTGTCTTCACAAAGCTTTCCCTTCTGTGTCTTCTGCTTTCCTGTCTCTTATAAGGGCACATGTCAATGGATTTAGGGCCCAGGAAGATCTCGTCTCGAGATCCTTACCTTGATAATCTCTATAAAGACCCGGCTGCCAAGCCAGGCTGTGTCCTGAGGTTGTGGGCAGCTGTGCCTTTTGGACCACGTTGCTGTTTTGTCTGTGTTCAGACATGATTTCAGAGCGGTCTTACTTGTGTCTTGCTCCATTGGGTCACAGGGTAGCTGTGGCTGATGTTGGTGTCCTGTGACATTTGTCATGTTCAAGCCGAGAACACCAAGGCCCAGTTGACCGTGCCAGGCCAGCCCCCGGAAGTCAAAGCCTGCTTCTTTCTCTCTCCGCGGGAGGGCGGCCTGCAGGTGGGGGCGGCTAGAGTTCCAGGCACAGGGCGGGGGGGGGCGGTGGCGTGCCTCGAGCCAGGGCCCTGGGTGGCTGGAGCAGAGTGAGCAGAGAGGAGCTGGAGGACAGAAAGAGACCGGGGCGGGGTGCGGAGCAGGTCAAGGCTGGGGGGCACTGTGAAGACTGGCTTTTACTCTGAAGGAAGTGAGGGGCCTTCAGAAGACGGAGCAGAGCAGCGAACACGATGTTTGCTGGTGTTATTAGCAAGCGCAGCTCTGAGGGCACTTCAAGGGGGAGACATGAACTGAGTGGATTCAAAAGCAAATGGAGGAGAGAATGGGGACAGCAAGTGAGGCAATTCTTTACAGAAGTTGTGCTACAATGCCACACGGGAGCAGAGAAATGGGGAGGAAGCTGAGGGAGCTTCTGGAGAAGTGGAAGCAAGAGGATCCTGGTTCGTGTTCTGTAAGATGGGAGTGATAACATTGCTAGACGGGAGGGAGGTATTGACAGAGGCAAAAGGAGAGGGTGTACATGCTGGCGCGAAGCTGCTGAGCTCTGGTGCCCAGTTGGCGGCAGGACTGGGTGAAGGAAGACAATTAGCTCACAGCCCAGAGTGACGGGGTGGGCAGAGAGGCCGGGGGAGGCTGAGCCAGGCAGGCTGGAAGCCTGCTCTTCTGGTGGCCCCCTTCCATATCTCACCTGAACTTCCCGTCAGTAACCTTGTCCCCAGACCATGGGTGCAAGGAGGGCTGCAGAACTTTGGGTGCTCACCCTGGCAGAGGTGTGGACACTTGGTACCTGGTGCCCCACAGGAGACCAGAGATGGAGGCAGAAGGGGTAGGAAATTGAGAGGGAGAAAAAACAGAAGGGGACCAAGATCCGGGTCTCTCACAGACCTTGGGCACAGGCAGGGACAGAAGCCTGCATCGGACTCCCCTGTGGTGCTCACAGTGCAACCAGAGCCAGGTTCAAATCCCTGCTTCACCATTTACCAGCTGTGACCTGGGTCCTGTACCCTTTCTGAACCTCAAGTTCCTCATCTGTAAAAATGGGACATTACCAACCTCCTCTCAGGGTGTTGGCAGAATCTGGGGAGATAATGCACAGTCAGGTGCCTGGCAGGGTGTATGACTTGGAGCCAGAGCCTTTCCGGTCCCCTCTCCCCATCTCTGGCCCTGAAGCCTTGGAGTCTCTGCGGTAAACCAGTAGCGCCAAGGATGGGAGCAGGGCTCCTCCTGCTGGCTGCCTCTGGAACTGCACCCCTGCTTCCGTCCTGAGGTGGACGCCTCGGACAGATCCATTTTCCCCATTAAATAGGCAATGATTTTATTCCCCCACAACAGATAAAATCCAAACTCAATAGGCAAGTGCTCCAGGGCCTTCCCTGATGGTCCAGCCTGTCACACTTCAGGGTTCTCTCCCCACCTCGGCTCCCAGTGCCCTCCCCTCCACCAACAAATTGTAGCCCCAAATTGAGCCTTTGAATTGTCGCCCCTCTACGAAGTTTCCCAGGACCCCCTCCTCTTAGGCCCCCCTCCCCTCCCACAGGCAGAACTAATGGGGGACTTTCTTTTCCGTATTCTCTCAACATTTGCAGTTAGCTCTAGATTCACTGAAGTGTGAGAGAGAGCACGAGAATGCGACCGGCCCCTGCTTGGAGGGGACTCACCTGAGGTCAGGAACCGCCTTATTGTCTGCCACCTGGTCTCCCCCAGGAAATCTGCCCCCACTCTGGGTAGGAAGAGTGTGTGTGTGTGTGTGTGAGAGAGAGAGAGAGAGAGGGAGGGAGGGAGGAAGGGAGGAAGGGAGGGAGGGAGGGAGAGATGTTTTTCTGGATTTTCCAATTTTTTTTTTAATTAAAAATTATTTTTAAAGGATTCATTCATTCATTCATTCATTCATGGGCTGGTTTCAGCCAGCAGGTGTCCTCCACAGGTCCATCACCCTCTCCCGCCCCAGGGAGGGGGACACAGGTCATATAGTCCCTCCTTAGCAGATGGCTTATTAGTGTGCAGAGGACACTGGGGGAAAATGACAGTTGCTTCTCACCCAGTGTGGACCTGTGTCCCAGGAAGGGGAGAGGCTCGGCCCCTTGGCAGCTTGGTGTCACATAACAATGGCGACCACTTGCCAATCCTGGTGGCGCGCGGGCAGGAGTCTGGTTATTTGTGGGCGTCGTCCAGAGAGGGAGTAAGGGCTGAGACAGCTGAGCCCCTTCTTGCTTCCTCATCTTTTTTTTTTTTTCCCTCTTAGACTCTAGATAATATTTTTGCCGGTCTGATGGCTGTAAAATTATGTTATCTCACAGATTTTTATTTAATTTTAAACCTTTTATTTTGAAATACTTTTAAGCTTACCTGATAGTTAAACCCCATTCAGAGAACTCCAACATACCCCTAACCTCCCAGATACCCAGATCCACCAGTTTTAACATTTTGCCACATTTGCCCTATCACTCTATCTATCCTCTATCAATCTATCCATTTGTCTTTCAATACATCTTCTGAACACTTGAGTGCAGGTTGTATACATCAAGATCCTTGGACACCTAATACTGCCATGTACCTTTCCTAAGAACGAGGATTATGTATTCACCTTAAGTGCAGGTAAAAAAATTTAACATTGATATAAACCTTAAAGTCTATATTCTAATTTTTTTATGTAATTCTTTTTACAGCTGCTAAATTTGTTTTATTTCCTCCACAGAAAATACTTAAAGAAACTTTGAACCAAAAATACATTCTGGGGAAGTGGACGTGGCTCAACTGGTGAGCATCTGCCTACGAAATGGAGGGTCCAGGGTTCGATACCCAGGGCCTCCTGACCTGTGTGGTGAGCTGACACACACGCAGTGCTGCTGCATGCAAGGAGTGCCATGCCAAGCAAGGGTGCCCCCGCATAGGGGTGCCCCATGTGCAAGGACTGTGCCCCGCAAGGAGAGCAGCCCCATGTGAAAAAAGTGCAGCCTGCCCAGGAGTGGTGCTACACACACAGAGAGATGATGCAGCAAGATGATGCAACAAAAAAGAGGTGCAGTTTCCCAGTGCCACCTAACAATGCAAGCAGATGCAGAAGAATACACAGCGAATGGACACAGAGAGCAGACAATGGGTGGGGAAGGGGAAAGGAAAAAAATCTAAAAAAAAAAATAGTTCTGACTTTCTACAGTGTAAAACGTATTTTTATGGGAAGCGGAAGTGGCTCAAGCAATTGGGCTCCCATCTACCATATAGGAGGTCCAGGGTTCGATACCCAGGGCCTCCCGGTGAAGGCAAGCTGGCCTGTGTGGTGGGTGAGCTGGCCCACGCCGAGTGCTGGTCCAGCGGAATGCTGCCCCACACAGGAGTGCTGGTCCACATGGAGAGCTGATGCAGCAAGATGACGCAACAAAAGGAGACACAGAGGAGAAATAAGAGACACAGCAGACCAGGGAGCTGAGGTGGCACAAGAGAATGATCACCTCTCTCCCGCTGCAGAAGGTCCCAGGATCAGTTCCTGGAGGTGCCAACGAGAACACAAGCAGACACAGAAACACACAGCAAATGGACACAGAGAGCAGACAATGGAGGGAGGGGAGAAATAAATTTTAAAAAAAGTATTTTTATTACGTGTAGCAAATTAAGTTAATTTTTTTTTTACAGAATTCAACGTGTGATCGTTTCACTGCTCAATTATCCAAGTCAACTTTGTTCCTCTAAAGCTTGAAATGAGATTTATCTTCAAAGAAAATTCTTAAAAAGAATCCACAACTGTTTCCAGTCAGCCTTGTCATAATTCTTTTAGATGGGCTTCTTTTCATCTCCACTTGTGTGTGGAAAAACAGATGTATGGTTCAGAAACTATCTATTTACCAGAATTCTTGGATCCTAATTTCTTCAAGTTATTCATTTTAGCCCTTTAGAATAAATTGGTGGATCTGCACGGTTCAAAATTTTGGACAACCTGTTACCACACCCAAGATGAGTGGAGACCTGTGGGAAATGCTGATACCTACAAGATTTTTTAAAAAATTAACTACTAGATCTTTTTAAGATTTATTTTTATTTATTTCTCTCCCCTTCCCCCCATTGTCTACTCTCTGTGTCCATTTGCTGTGTGATTCTGAATCTGCTTGCATTATCCTGCGGCACTGGGATACTGTGTCTCTTTTTTGTTGCCTCATCTGTGTGTGTGTGTGGCGCCACTCCTGGGTGGGCTATGCTTTTTTCACGCAGAGCGGCTCTCCTTGAGGGGTGCACTCCTTGTGCATGGGGCACCCCTACGCAGGGGCGCCCCTATGTGGCATGGCACTCCTTGCGTGCAGCAGCACTGCACATGGGCCAGGTCATCACACAGGTCAGGAGGCCCTGGGGATCGAACCCTGGATCCTCCATATGGTAGGCAGACGCTCTTATCAGTTGAGCCACATCTGCTTCCCAACTATTAGATCTTTCATGCTTTAGCGATGATCTGTCTTGTAGTTCCTTCTCACAGATCTAACAAACAGTTCGGTGAGTAAAGCTAAACCACAACTTTCCTCTGTTAGGTGTTTCCCACGATGTGGTCTATAGAGAGAACCCATCAGGATAGACCTCAGCTTTTCATGTAATTTTGAGCCTTCTTTCCTCCCTTGTTAGATCCTGCCCAGGATTTTGAATTCCCTTAATTGCCATTGTCTCTCTCTCTCTCTTTTTTAAAAAAATATTTATTTCTCCCCACCCCCTCGTTGTTTGCATTTGCAGTGTCTGTTGTGTGCTCATCTTCCTTTTAGGAGGCATAGGGAACTGAACCTGGAACCTTCCATGTGGGAGGGAGGTACCTAATCACTTGAGCCACATCTGCTTCCTGCTATTTAGTGGTTCGTCCTTCCTTCCTCCCTTCCTTCTTTCCTTCCTTTTCCTCCTTCTCTTCTTATTTGTAGGAGCATATATACAACATACGCTTTCCCATCTAAATCACTCCCAAGCATACCATTCAGTGGGATTAATCACATTCACCATGTTGCAGCATGCTCACCACCTTCTATTACAAAACTTTCCATCTCCCCAAACAGAAACCCTAAGCCCATTTTGCATTAACTTCCTTTCCCCTTCTCATAACCTGTAGTTAATTTCTGTCTCTATAAACTTGAATATTCTGACATTTTCTTCGTAGTTTTCATGGGGCTTAAATTTAACACCCTAAATCTGTAACAATTTCCTTGGTTTTGATACTAACTTCACTTCAATACTATATACAAACTATGTTCCTATACTCATCTGCCCTCCTACCTTTATGTAGTTCTTATCACACACTACATGTTGTTACAGTATGAATCCTAAACCACTGATTTCTCATTATATTATTTGCACTTGCCTTTTAAATCCTAAAAAGTGGAGTTGCAAACCAAAAATACAATAGCACTGGCATTTATATTTACCCCTGTCATTACCCTTCCATCTGTTGTCTATTGTCCTTTCCTTTCAATCTGCGGGACTCATTAGCATCTCTTGTAGGGCTTGTCAAATGGTGATGAACTCCCTTTAGCTTTTGGTTATGTGGGAATGTCTTAACCTGTCCCTCATTTTTGAAAGACAGTTTTGCTGGATACAGAAATCCTGGTTGACAATTTTTTGCTCCCAGCACTTTAAATATGTCATCTGACTGCCTTCTTACTTCCATGCTTTCCAATGAGAAATGACACTTCATCTTATTAAGATTCCCTTGTATGTGACATGTTGTTTCTCTCTTGTGGCTTTCAGAATTCTCTTTATCTTTCTTTGACATCTGACATTTGATTATAATATGCTTCAGTGTGGGATGTAATATCTTTCATTAAATTTATGAACTTTTCAGCCATTATGTCTTTGAATATTCTCTCTGCCCCTTTCTCTCTTTCTTCTCCCTCTGGAACTCCAACAAAGGGTATATTGGTACACTTGATGGTATCAGAGGCTCTGTTCACTTTTCTTCATGAATGATTTCAATTGTCTTATCTTCAAGCTCCCTAATTCTTTCTTTTGTCAGCTCTAGTCCCTCTAGAGAATTTGTGTTATTGTGGTCTGCTCTATTTGGCTCTTTTTCATAATTTCTATCCCTCTTTTGATATTCTCTTTGTGTTCATCTACTGCTTTCCTGATTTCCTCTAGTTCTTTATCCATGTTTTCCTTTAGCTCTTTGAGCATATTTAGGACCATTTCAAAAAAGTCTTTGTCAGGTATGATCCAGGTCTGGTCCTCCTCATTGATGGGCCATGGCATTGCTTCTTTGTATGTTCCATAAGCTTGAATCCAGCTAGTGTTATAGCTTTCCTTGAATGTCGGGAGCTTACAAAAGAAAATAAAAGAAGGAAAAAGCAAAAACATCTTTCTCAGTCCTTCCAGACTGGCCTGTATGAGTGCCTTCCTTCAGGACTTATTCATACAATGAGTTGGGAGAATAGCTCCAGGCCATAGCGTAAGGGCTGCCCTGAGCCCTACATCTTGACTTGGGCATATACCAACGGTCCTGGCAATTCTCCTATTTACACTGATATGAATGTCCCCTTTCCTGCAGCCAGCAACCCCTAGTCCCCGGCAGCCACTTGACTACTTTCCCACAGTGATCTGTAGGAGAGAGCTCAGTGAACTGCCTTCTATACCCAGGACAAGTTCTGGGACAGTGAGTCCCTCAGGCCACCAGCAAACAGATTGGGCCAGACGTATACATGCTCCCAAGTTACTCTGCTCCCTTTGGAGCCAGGGGCAGGGATCTACACTGGGAGAACAGCTGGGGTTTGGACCAGCCAGAGTGCCATGATATCCTGCTTTTAAGTAGCCTTTTTCTTGATTCAGTACTTGCTGTCACTGCAGTCCTTTACTGGTTTTCCGGAGCTTTGAGAAAGATGTTTCTGCCAGTTCCTATTAGTTGTTAAAAGCGTCTATGGGCCAGGGAGTGGATATGGCCCAAGTGGTTGAGTGTCTGCTTCCATGTACAAAGTCCTGGGTTTGATCCCCGGTATCTTCTAAAAACAAAAACAAAACAAACGAAAAAAACAACTCTCATTGGGGAGCAGATGTAGGTCAGTGGCTGAGCACCTGCTTCCCAGATATGAGGTCCTGGGTTCAATTTCCGCTTCCTCCTTTAAAAAAAGCTTTTATGGGATGGTGTTATCTTGATGGGGTGGGGACTCTATTACCCTTGTTTAATAGGCATTTTCAGAATAATTAGTGCTACTGAACATCTATTCATTTTTTTTTGGGGGGTCATTGAAGTTTCTTTGAATTGCTATTCTTGTCATTTGTTCATTTTTATAGTTATTTATATTTTTCCTATTGCTTTATGCTAATCTTGTCAGTTATATTTTGCAGTTTTTTTCTCAATCTGAGGCATATCTTTTAACTTTATAAGGATTTTTGTTATTCTCAAGTTTAAAAAAATTTAATCTAGTTTATCAACATTTTTCTTATGGTTTAGGCTTTGTGTCTTTAGTATAAGAATTATTTCCTTTCTCTAACATACTTTTTCCTAAAATCTTTTTCTAATTAAATTTAGGTTTATCATTAAGTAATTACTTTAATTCATCTGAATTTTTTTCTTTTTGAGGGGAATGAACTTGGGGACCTCCTAAGTGGGCAGCCAGTGCTCATCCAGAGCCATATCAGTTCCCCTGAGTCGGCTTTCATGCTTGTTTGCTTGTTGCTTGTTTTTATTTTTAGGAGGCACCAGGAACCTCCATGTGGAAGGACCTCCCATGTGCGAAGCAGGTGCTCAACTGCCTAAGCCACACCTGCTCCCCTGGAATTCTTTTTATGTGTTTATTTCACACACACACCACCCCCCGTTTGCATTCGCTATCTGCTCTGTGTCAGTTCATTGTGTGCTCATCTTCTTTTTAGGAGGCACCCAAACCCAGGACTTCCCATGTGGGAGGGAGGCGCCCATTGGCTTGAGTCACCTCTGCTCTCCGCTTGTTTTGTCTCCTTGTTTCCTCGTTGTGTCTCTTCGTTGCATCATCTTATTGTGTCCTCTTGTCAGCTTGCCATGCCAGCCCATTGTGTCAGCTTGCCGACTTGCTTGCCTTCTTTAGGAGGCACCGGTAACCAAACCCAGGACCTCCCATGTGGTAGGCAGGCACGAAACTGCTCGAGCCACATCTGCTTCCCTGGAATTCTTTTTTTAAAATTAATTTATTTACCCCCCACCTTGTTTTTGCTTTCTGTATGCTGTGTCCAATCGCTGTGTGTTCTGTGTCTGCTTGTCTTCTCTTTAGGCAGCACCAGGAACCAATCCTGGGACCTTCCAAAGTGGAAGAGAGGTGCTCAATCTCATGTGCCACCTCAGCTCCCTGGTCTGCTGCATCTCTTACTGTGCTGTCTCTTCTCTGTCTCTTTTTGTTGCATCATCTTGCTGCTCCAGCTCTCCACCAGGCCAGGACTCCACATAAGCCAGCTCTCTGCTCAGGCCAGCTTGTCTTCACCAGGATCCCCAGGAATCGAACTCTGGAACTCCTACATGGTAGATGGGAGCCCAATCCCTTGAGTCACAGCCACTTCCCCCTGGAATTAAAGTATTATTATTTTTGAACTGGGGTGTTCAACTTTGAGAAGCCATAAAACATGATTAATCAGAAATACAGTGCCAGTTATTCCAGGCTTCCAAACATACACACCTTCCATCACATAACTACTAAATTCAGCCAGTCCTGCTTTCTCTAAAATGGAAGGGAAAGATCCTTATAGAGCCTTCCTTGAGACACCAATGCAAGTTCCACTCAGCAATTCAAATTCTGAAACCAAATAATACATGGCATAATTTCTCTCACCAGGAAGAAAAGATTTATTTTATCTAAACCAGACCTATTTAATATGCCTTCTAATAAGGTGTTTAGAAAAATGTTTTTAATAACCTTTAAAAACAAACACCTACAAGAGAAAATATCACTACAGCTTACAGACTGCAAGGGTATGTCCCACAGGCCAAGAGTGTTGTCCCTCACTCTAACTCATCACAGAGGCTGTGTAATTTGTGCTCAGGCTCTGGAATCAGACTTGAGTTTTTATGCTGACTTCACTACAGTGTGATCACAGGGAAGTTTACTTTGCCTCTGAGTCTCTGCTTCCTTGTCTGTAAAATGGGATAAAATCAGTATTCTGTAGTGCTATGAGCACTGCCTGGCAGGCTGTAAATGCTTGGTGTGGTAGGTAGGTGCTAAGTGAGAGACAGTGATCGTCACAACAGTGAAAGGCAGTATTGTCACTTACTTTTACAGAAGCCTGCAATGAAGTCAATGTCCTCTTGGGCAGCTGAGATTTTGACTCTGTTCTTTAGAAGGTTGCTTCTCTCAAGTCCACACTCTGGATCCCAAGGATTTGGAATATAGGAGGCATCTTCACCAGAAAGTCATGTTTCACCCCACACCAAGCACACTATATATGATTCCAGTTTGCAAGACATAGCCATTCAATCCAACCTCTTGCTGAAATCTCTCCTAAATCACTCAGATTTAGCTTCCTTTTGCTCAGATGTATTTGGCTGTCTCTAAGGTTATCAAAGTATGAGTGACCAGGCTTAAACTATGCCCATTCCAGGGCAAATACCCCAAAAGCCCACAATCTCCCCTTGTCAAGTCTGCTGTGCTGTCTTTCTTGACAAAGGGCAGCAGGTACCTCGTAACCCACTTTGCTTTAAAGCTTCAGTCTGGGGACTGGAATTTCTAATTAGAATTTCCACATTCACTAGGGGCATCTTTATTTGCGGCAATGAAATGGGGACAGAGCATCACTTCCCAAATCTACTAGCTGTGTCTTTGACAAAAGTTCTCTAATGGCAGTGGGAATTAATGATGGCGACTGAATCACAGAGCACACCTGAATGACAAAAGTTACGTTTAATTTACAATGTAATAAAGGTTACAGGTAAAAAGCTACACATAAAGCGTGAAAAGGCCTATTACACAAATGTACAAATCTCTGTACAAAGCTCATATCAATGTTTCCTACCTTTGTCTCCTATGTTTGTTAGCCAGGTGGAGTCTTGGAGCTCTGAATAACTAGAGCTCTCAATTGAGGGGGAAAGAGCCTCCAAACCACTATCTAAAAATATCCTCTTAGAGACATCAGTTACTTGCAAAGTAAAACTTTTCCACTTTAATGTGAATTGCCCTAATGGTCGTATCCTTAAAAAATTGCCTTCATAACACACTTGGAAAGGAAACAACGCCTTAGAGAGTAGAGGACAGTACTCTGGAGTCAAACGAAAAATGTCAGCAAGTGGAGTGCTCAGGTTTGACAGAAAAAGAGTTCAAACAATACTGTAAGTTTAAAACCAGCTACCTCTGTCTATGGCACTGGTTACAGATGAAGGAAAACCAAAATATTTTCATTCCAACAGAAAGGACAAAAGAGAAAAGTCTAACTCTTGGACCTCAAAACCATTGACCCAGGAACACATTTCAGTTTAAACCTTAGCTTAACTGAAGAATTCTAAACCCTCTTTTGATCAACCTGGGCTCTTCTGCCACTTGGGACTTGCCAAGAATAGTAAATATAAACTAGGTTGCTGGACCCACACGGCTGATGTACTTGAACCTCCACAGCTATGGATTCAGCCCGAGGGCCTGGAGTCTCCCCAGGAGCATGTGACTTTAAGTAAAAGTGAGCCTAGAAAGAGGGTGAAGAGGAAAAGGAGGTAATGGAAGGCCTGGGAAAGAGCCAGCGCAATCTCTTTGAAAGGTATACAAACATTTCTCTGTATTGAAAGTGTTCTGAAGACAGGTCTTTACGGGATATTTCAACTCTACCCCCATTTTAATAGTACATGGTTAGGACCCCAGGAGACATTCTGAAAGACGATACTGCACACATGGAAAGTTTTCTCCCTAGTTCATTAGCTCCCCCAACACCCTTCCACCCCATTCCCACCCAATCCCACCCTTCTCCATGACCAAAAATATCAAATCAGTAAGGAAGGTGTGGGCTTCTTGCCCGGCCAAGCCTCTTTTGCATATTTCTTCTTCTTGGGTTCATTTACAGCTTCAGGATTATAGACTGCAGGATTTGGAGCAGGGTTCATGTTCACTGCTGATGGCACAACAGGAGTCAAGTCCACATCAGGGGCAAGGTTCGGATATGGCATGGGCAAGCCTCCGATGAGCGCTGTCCCGTGGATGCCATGTGGCTGGGAGCCTGCTTCACTGTGTGTGGGGGGCAGGCCCCCATAGAGTCCTCCGCTGAATGCAAAGTTCTGTAGGCGTCTGCTGCCTGATTCCTCCAGGCCTAAGGAGCCGGGGCCATCCACCCGCTTCTTCTGTGGTTTATACAATGAGGACAGGAGAGAGAATGGAGAGTGAAGACAAGAGATGAGGCCCAAGAATGGTGTTAGTTAGGTTTTTCTAGTCTAACCCTAGAAAAACTGATCTCTGGGGTAAGTCCCTAAACCTCTAACTTCATCTAGACAATCTATTTCACTGTCATAAGAGTTTGAAGGGACATTTGTGGTCATCTAACAGGATAGTCCCCAAACACTGCTCCGAAACAAAATTTTCACCATCCTACAGCAAACATAAAAATGAGGACAGTGTCTTTGAGTTTTTCATAAAGTACAACGTACCCAGTTTAAATGACCATTCTTTATCCTAAGACCACAGCCCTCCCTCCCCTCTTTTTTTATGTTAAAACACCCTTTCAGCAAGGGAGGTGATAACAGGTGGTAATAGGCATTTAGAAGTTTCTTTTTGGGGAGGAAAAGACAGAGTTGGCAGCCTCATTTTAATCTTAATCTGAGAACAAAACAAATCTGTAGTGATAGAAATTCAGAGGTAGCCTGGGGCTGGAAGCATGAAGGGATTAATTGCAAAAGGGCACAAGGCAACTTTTTGGGGGTGATAAAAATCATACATATCTTGACTATGGGGTGGTGGTACCGTGGATGAATACATTTATCAAAACTCAAACTGTATACTTAAAATGGTGCATTTTATTATATGTAAATTATACCATAATAAAACTGGCATAAAAGTAAAAACTTCTGACTTTGTACTTTAATAAAAGAGCATTCCAAAGGAAGAAAAGCAAGAAAAGAGAAAAGAAATAGGACACCAATATACAGTACCACAGAAAAATGGCATCTTCTACTTTTTCATACTGGATTAAAACTCATGAAAAATCCCTCCTACCCTAATACTCCCATTTGGACTTATCTTTTCAATTAGTGTAATATGTTGGAAAGATTAAATATTTTCCATAGCATCTCTGACCAGTGTCTCCCAACCTCTTTTTTAATACCTCTATTAACAGGGCTCTCACTGTATTAAGGAACCATTTGTTCTCTTCTGGGAGTCCTAAATGTCAAAGAATTCTTCCACATGTACAGCAATCAAAGTGCTTCTGTATCTTGAACCTCTTGGTTCTTCAATATACATGATATCTTAAGCCCAACCCAAATTTGGGCTGACCTTCCTTTTTGTGCCATTTCTGTTCATAAAATACTGGCACAGTAAAAGCCACAAGTGCCATGCAGTACAGCAGTAATGCTTTTTTTCTGGCCTAACAGCTTACTTTGTTTGAATCAGAAGGGAAAAGCCAAAGGTGGGCCTCTGTACCCTCTGAAAGACAGATTTACAGATTCATATCATACCATTATTTACTACACGAAGGACCAAGCTGGCTGGTCATCTGCAGCCTTTCCATGGTACTAAAGCATTCTATAGACACAGGACAAAGCCCTTCCATGGCAAGAAAAATAGGAAAAAAGCATAGAATATGTTTTAAAATTAAGCACAGACTCAATACCTACCTACACACAAAAGAATGGACTTTAAAACCCAAACTGTATGGTACTTCAAATACTTTATAAGGCGCTTCTTACCTTGACTGGGACCACTGCAGTCTGCACCATGTTTCGGAAACGACCAACTGAAGGATCCACATCCTCTGCAAAAAGAGATGAGGTTAGTAAAGGGCTTACTGCAAACAAAGCAATAACAACTCATACTAAATTAGTGAAATATCTAACACTTAAGTGTTTACTGTGTGCTGGGCACTGTGTTTAATTGTCACAACACCTCTTTGAGGTAGTTCCTACTGTAATAAACATAGAAGAGATGAAAAACAAACAGGCTTGGAGAAGTAAAATAAGTCACCCTACTGGAGAGTAAAGGAGCCAGGACTTGACTCCAAACAGTCAGAAATGTATGCCTATGCTCTGGACCACTGTGCTATGCTGCCTTCACAAGTTCCTTCTCATTCCTCTCTTGAGGAAGGAGAAAGAGCAGATGTTATCAATTCCATGTTAGTCATAAAACTGTGACATGTCAAGAGGTCATACGCCCTGTGCAAGATCATGCATTAGCAAACGAGAGACTTAGGACTCAGACTCAGGGCTTCCAAAATTAACTTGGCCTTCTGACCTGAATAACTTGATCTGTATATAATCAAGACTTTTACTAAAAGATCTTAGGCCCTCCTGTCTAAGTAGGGTAGGAGAGCAGCTCCCTTTTTCACAGCCCACAAGCCTCATTTATTGAACTCAGACATGGAAATAAGAAGCAAGTTACTCTCCCACTTTTGAAGAACTCAAACTTCTAGAGCTCACAATTGAGGCACTTAAAAGAAGTGCAAACAGTATTCCTGTAGCACAGAGGAGGTGAAGACTGGGCTAGGTCCACCAGGAATGAATAGGAGTTTTCCAGGTGAAGGTTAAAAAACTGTGTGAAAACAGATTTACCATTACTAGGAAAAACTATTCCAAGCTCCATTTTATTTTAACAGAGTGGCAGAAGAGGAACTGTTTCCCTAAAAGATAGTGTTCATCTTATTTTAAATGCATTGGGGGCACTTGCTATTTAAAGAACCACTCTTAAGAATCCCTTTGGAAAACAAGGAATCCCAATTTAATGTAAATAATTACCTCCTGAGTTATTTGTTTTAATCTGGCTTTTCACACATTTTAGGATGCTGCGAAAGAATATACCCTGGTATTATGTATGCAACTCATCTTTGTTCAAGGAATGAATGGCTTCTGTTTGGGAGAAGAAAAAGGAGAAGATACCCATGCTTGTTAGGAAGAAGACAAAGTCTCTAAAAAGATACACTTTTCTTTCACTGTCCTAGGTGCTCTGTTCCAACTTATCCTTTCAGCAAGAAAGTTAAATGAAATACAAGAACAATTGGAGCCCAAGAAGAGTGGCTAATTTTTGGGCACTGTGCCCCACATATGCACACAAGCCTGCTGAGGGGAAGGGCTGAGCCACTCTGGAGAACTCTGTCCTGTCCTGGCTGAATGGTAATCAGGGCTCTCATCTGCTCCACATTCTTTGGAGTCATTCTAGTCTTCTAGAGAAACAATGCACCATCCCAGGACAACTCTGCTCCTAGAAGAAGTACTGCTTCTAACATAGAAGATTACATGGGTAAAGGGGAAAAGAGGTGGCAGATAATGGCAAGAATAGCTAACATTTATGATGGGCTTAGTGAATGTCAAGTACTGATCACAAGTATTTATACATATATTAACTCACTTAAAACCATCCCAATAATCCTGTGAGGTAGGCAGTCTGTTAAGTCCCTTGGCCAAGTTCACACAGCTACTAAGTAGATAGGTGGATTTCAAACCTAGGCCATCTGATTTCAGAGCCCATGCTCTTAACCACTATACTACATTGTCTGAAGACACTACCTTATTAAAGCTGCGGGATATTAATTTTCAAGGAGAAAAATAAACAAAATTGGACTCTGACTTCTGAAAGGGACTTAAAAGGGATTGTCTAGTCTAGTGGTTCCTAAATTGCTAGCTGTTAACTGGTACAAACAGGAGCTTGTTTAAAAATACAAATTGCTAGGGTCAACTGCTGAACCACTCTTATTCAATAGGTTTTGGTACAGGGCCCAGAAAAAACCTTTAGGTACGTCAGCCTGCCCTTACCTGAAGCACCGTTGGGGGTTCCCTACTTTGAGAAATAATACATTCCACTTCACCTACCATCAGAAAGTGAACTTGGAATCACAACAACAAATGCCCTGATCTCTTTCACAGGAATCCTTTTAAGTATAGTTCTTCTAAACATTAACCAGGGATTTGTTCTTTACGTTCAGTCAAATATCTGGTGCCCACTGGCTCTGTTTTTTGCCCCAGCCCTTCCTCCTCAAGGTAGTCACGCAAATATCTGATGACAGCAGAATCAATGGTTCCTTCACATTCCCAGCATCCACAGCTGTCTATCTTCAGCTTGTACACTTCCCCTCCTCCTCAGGATGACATAATGCATTTGGGTGAGTTCTAGTCACAATGGAGACTAGTAGGGTTACTATATCCTGCTCTCCACAACCCCCCCACCCCAACTTCTCTTAATACAATTTTAAATTGCACTTGATTAGTTTCCATATCCCCCTGCAGACTCAGACTACATTTCAATTAATTAGAATTTCCTAGATCTTTTTCCCTCCACGAACTGTTATCAAAGCAAATCTTCTTCTTTTAAATAACTGATATTTTGAACCTAAATGCAGGATTTGAAAGTTATTCTCACTAGATCTTAACTTGGGAAATAAGTAACTTGTCAGTCAGGGCTCCTTATTTTTACCTATTGATATTTATTTTCAAATAATGTCTTTTTGATTCCATCTCCATTGTATAAACTGTACCTCCCAGCTCTGTGTCATCCACCTACCACAGTACAGGTAACATAATCCTAGTAAATGAATGTTGAATGATGAGTGACATCCCCTATAAACTAATGCACTCATCTTGCTAACACTTCCATACAGATGTATGGTAAGTCACTTTCCTAGAGAGGCAAGTCTTCAATGTGATTAATAGTGGCAGCAGAGGTCCTTCAACCTTAGAGTTGCCAATCATACTCAGAATCCCAAAAAAACAATGATTTAGGCTAGGTTCTGCTGTGAGGTAGACAACAAATTTTCTTATACCTTCCTTGAACTTCCACTGGGTGAGCAGAGGACAACTTCGGCCCTGCTCTGCATAGTTAATTATACAGGGCCCTTCCTTTAGCCATTTCTTTCACACTGTCACTGGATAATGCTTGAGCGGTTCAGGGTACTCCATCAAAGGACTGTACAAAAATATCTCCCTTCAGGTATAGCACCTATTATCCTAAACCTTGTTAAGGCAGTATTTCAACTGACCTGTAGGTTATATACACTACTCCTTGAGACCACAGCTTCTTTTCATTAGAACAAAGTAGGAAGATATCTCACCTGGGTTGATGATCTCATCATCCTCACTGAAAGTCACCCGTGAGTTCTTCCTCTTTCTCTTTGGTCTCTGAATGTCCAGATTCCCCTCCTCAATGGTGAGGGTGGAAATCCGCTTGTTGTGGGCAGTGTTGAACTCTGTCAGGTTCTAGCCAGGGTTCACAGAGGGAAAACAGGAATCAGTACACATTGAATTTGAAGGAGAAAATACTACTAAATAAAGGACAGGAAGGCATCAGGGGCTAACCTTGACCTCCCAAGATAATGAGACTCTCTCCTGCATTTAGAAAAGATCACTACCATCCCTACAACACTAATACTAACAAGTTTCACTTGACAGAATGTGGTGGGGCAGTGGTATTTCAAAGGAGGGGAAGATCATCTGTGCAAATACCCTTGAGTTTTGTTTTATCCCCCACCTAAGAACAGTGATCATCTCTTCATGCTGAAAATTAAAGGAAACGTGACTAAGAAGATCTCCAAGAATTGTTTTTAAATAAATAATAAAAAAACAGAGATGAGAAAGGACAATTGACAGCGTCTTTCCCAGTAGCTCCCTCCTTTAAAACTTTAAAGGATAATGCCAGTACACTTAAGTTTTTGACAATAATATTTTGTCACTTTGCATCCCTATGCCTGGCCCCAATTCTATTCATAACCATCCATCCATCACACTGATTAACTTGGCCTTAGGACTGCATCTTATCTCTTCCTAATCTACTGGATTTATTCCAATCTGCACTGCATTTCAGAGATTTCAAATTTCTTGAGAATGAGTACCCAAAGAGCATCTAATATACTTAACCAGAAGACAAAGCAGCATGGAGGCAGCCTGGAAGGGAAGTAGGCAAGACTGACTGCCATCAAGGTCACTAGTTGTGAGGCTACCTCTTTAGGACCAAATTATTTATAAATTATAAGATTGTGTTTTTCTTCCCCAGAGTTAGGAGGCTGCCTTGGTGCATAGGAATTGTAAATGCACATGGGTGATGAAGGACATGCTTATAATGGGTCAATCTGAAAAGGCCAGTCACATCAGTGCAGTGACAGCTATGTAAAGCAGTAAAGCCACACCAGAATCTAGTGGAGTCAGACTCTAGAAAAGGAAAACTCTAGCACTTAAGAATTTTATTTTGTAAAATTCAAGGCCTTCAGGGCAGCCAAGCCCATAAGACCAAAAGCAGGCTAAACAGTCTAGTTTTATTCAGAAGATCCCTGAGCTGTTTAGACAGTGCACACACAAAAAATTAACAGAGGTGTCAGTCTAAGTCAGCAATGTACAAAAGAACTTTCTGAAATGATGGAAAACATTCTCTAACTGCACTATCCAATATGGTACTTGCTAGTCACATGTGACTACTGAGTACTTGAAATGTGACTAGTGGCTACTCATATTAGACAGAGGGATAGAAAAATATGACTCCCAGGCTTGGCTCCTAATAGGCTGAAGTCTGAGGGTCTCCTGACAGGGAAACCCAGTCTCATTAGCCCTGATCATAAATAACCAAACCCACACAATGTGGCTCCAAGATATATCACGTGTCCCCACCACATTGCCATAGCAGCAAAGGCCCTTTATAGGACTCAAGAAAACCTTCTGGTGCTAAATCATCAGCATTTCACGCTACGCAGAACAGCTACATGCTGCAAAACCAGGGTCCCAAAAGACAAAACAATGACATGGACATGGAATTACATCAAGCTCGGTCTCCTCCTCTGGAAGCCCCAGTAAACCCTTGAGTTCATCATCCTCTCCACCCATCTTCTCATCTCCTTTCACAGCTGATGGCAATGTCTGAGGCTTCTCACGTAGAGTGTATGCCCTTGTGGATGCACCAAATGAGACCGTGGAATCGATGGGTATTTGCTGAGGCTTGTGAGGTTCCAACCGAATATGACCCAAGAAAGTGCCGTGTGCTGGGAACAACCAAATCAGAAATGTAAGGGGAAAACAAACACAAAAACAAAAAACCCTAAGTTTTAGAAGGGACAGCAGCAGCATCAACTCTCCTGTCTCAGGTCAGCTCCTCCTAGCATTTCCGTTTTTTTGTTTTTTTGCTATTGATTTTTCTATATGAAATGCCAGTTAGAAAAATAAGCTTTTAAAATGAAAATGGCACTGGGTCCACTTTGCACCCCTCACTATGTGTTACAATGAAAAGGAAAATTTCTCCATTAAGAATTTAATCTCTTCAGTGTATTTTTTAGCACATCTTCAGACCTGCTGGTACCGCAAATAACCAATACCACTGCTTGCTTTCTGCTGCCAGTCAGGCTTGGCTCCATTCTGGGTCCAGGAGGAGTGGCTCTGACCCAGCATTAGCCATGCCTCCACAAGGCAGGTAACAGGCATCACTATACTGCAGCCTGGCCTCTCTAGTCTCAAGTCTAGGGAACACAGGAATTGGTGGCCTAGAGGCAGTTACATTGCATTATGCTTGTTTCCCCTAGAACAAGAAAGGAACTTGGCTGAAAAAGGTGAGAGGTCAGTGCTAAGGCAAGCCACAATCCTCCTGGAGTATTTTTCTGCATCTGCATTCTGTGTGTTATGAAATGGAAAGAAAAGATGAGATAAATCTGCAAGTGAGTACTTGTGAGACAAGCCTCTCCAAGACCATCATAGAAGCAGATTGGGGAGGTGGGGTGGGGGAGAATATGTCAAACCTGATTAACCCAAGAGCAGGACCATTTACAATTTACACTGGTTTATATATATATATATATACACACACACATATACAGACACACACGGGCAAAATGAACAAATGTGAGGGCTCCAGGCAGGTAGGTCTCAACTGTATTTCTGTGGATTATCTTTAGCAAAGTTAAAAATCTGTTTGGCTTCTTGCCATCACCCAGAAAATCCTGATGCTGTCCTTCCAATCATTAGGTGGAGAGTGCTCATGGAATTAAAATTAATATTATTAGTAATCAAAGTGAAATGGAGCTGGGGATAAAGGACTCAATAAAAAAATTAAATTTTGCTCAAAACAAGTGTTTTTTTAAATGTCCTGCACTGGTGCCCCACTATGGAGCTAACTGTGGCTGCGGCTTCAATTGGACCATAATTCAATTCATCACAGTCCTTACAAAGACTTAATACCCATAGTCCCTAGCTCCTAGGTATTTTTGTTGTTGTTGTTATTGTTCTCTATATATTCACCTCTTGCTTTTTCCAGGGGAGTGCTTCTCAAAACCTCTTCCCTGTATTCAGTCATCAATTATTTCAAGAAAACAGGAGATATCATAGGAATAGAAAAGGGCTGATTATAAAAACCAAATGTAAACTTCTTCCTTAATAAGCAATAAAACATGCTTTCCAAACTGAAGAAACCAAACAGTATTTTCACATTACCCAAAAAAGGGAGTGTGTGAAACTGGATGTGAATTACTTACTACTGTTGAGATCTATTAGGAAAACTCTCTTCAGATGCTTGTGGTAGACCAAGGCAGCGTGGACCCGAGAGCAAGACTGGTGGTCAATGGTAAAGTCACACAGATCAGGGTTTCTCCCAAATAAGTAATACTTCTTCTCATCAATAATCAGTTTCTAAATAAATATTAAATTAAATATTACTTAAATCATGTTTCAACAGGGTTTACAAAAACAAAAAACAAAAACAAAATCCTCTTCCAATCAAATATATAGAGGCTCATGAGTAGATAAAATTTCTTGCGAGGGATAAAAAAAAAATTATTTCCCATTATTCTTCAAGATTAAGACTTCAGATTAATTTACTAAGATAACTGTTTTGGGGGAATGGATGGCAATTAATCCCCACAAATATGGTGCCCAAAATGTCTAGTGTGGGTATGAAAATAATTCTTAATTCTATAGGACAAAAAGTGGCCTGCCCCAAGAGATCAACCATTCTATCAAGAGTGGATCTCTTTGTCTACTACAAAGAGAAGGTTTCACTGGATCTAATTTTAGGTCAAATAGAAAAAAAGAAGCACAGAGCAGCTCTATAAATTTTAAGATTGCTTTTTAGAAAATGTATATTTGAATGAATATTATCACTTGGTCAGGAAGGAAAATGGGTGTAAAGACCTATCTATATTTTAAACATGTTGCCATAGCCCCAAAGTATTTTTGGAACCCTCATAAGGAACTAGAATAACATTAAACTCATACTGTAAGTCCGTAAATCCAACTTTATTATCACAGTTGACTCTGGTCACAAAAATTATTGCCCCAAGTTAACACCAAATGAGTATTAAATCACCTCATGGGGTAAAAGTTGTCCATGTTTAGGGTGGGGAATGTGGGGATTAACATTTATTGAAGGGTTATTATTGCTAGGCATTTTAAATATATCTCAACCAATCCTCAAAGCAACTCTGAGACAAGTATTGACTACTGTTAAAGATAAGAAAATAGACTAAGAGAGATGAAGCCACTTGAAGGAGGTAGGCTGGCTGGTTAAGTGGCAGATCTGGGCCTTAAACTCAAGTATGACTGACTTATAATTCTAGTATTCTAAATAATGCCCCATGGAACTGCAACAATTCTAAAAGAAGAGCTCTAAAAATGTTTTCAGTACTGCTATGGCACTAGAAAAAATATACTGTGTAATATCCCAGTAGCAGAAAAGGGATTTCACGGACATTTACATCAGTCAATTGTTACTACAGGAGCCCACCCCACCACCCTACATGCAGAGAGCTTTGAATTCTGTGGTCTCTGGCTGGTGGCTACAGACAGAGGGAGCCACAGGGGTCCACCTCCCCAGGGAGGGAGGGACGCAGCCTAAGACTGATTCAGTTTTTGGTCAACAAAGTTGGTTTGTTGTGCCCCAGAGCCCTTTCAGGCTGGATGGGGATATGCCATTGTTTGCCCTAGGAGCTTGCAGGGGACTGACCAGGACTGGGTGTTGAGGACACAAAGGAGAGTGAAATTATTCCCTACCCAGGAAAAGGGAAGGGGCTACTAGCAAAGGTTGGAGAGCAGCCTCTGAGAAAGTTTGATTTGTGAGGCTCTGAAGAGCCTCAAGACAGGATCCTGTCACATTGTTCTCATAGGTGTTGCAGGGAACACATTCCAACCAGGGTTTGAACTGAGAGGGTTGTTGAAGTGCACCATCTGCTGGCAGACCAAGGAAGTACATGTGAGGAAATTAAAAGTAAATAAGTAGACTTTTTGGGGCCTTTACAGCTTCCCTTCCCAAGACCCTTTGAAGTCGGTCTGCAATCCACTTCTGGGTCCATGGCCTGGATTTGAACAACTAAACAGAGAAAATCCTAAAGAGTTAGAACTAGATGAACCAAGAATCAAAGAACAGCTGTAACACACAGCATCCTAACTCTATAAATTCCTAAACAAGAGAGAGAAACTGAGCATCAGAGTAGACTCACCATCGTAATCAGATGCCAAGACATCAGCAAAAAATCACAAGCCAAACCACGAAAATGGAAGATACAGCCCAAGCAAAGGAATATATCAAAGCCTTAATTGAGACAAGGATTTGAGTCAACTAATCAATGAGGGCCATATAAATCCCCTAAATCAAATCAGAGTTGAAAAACAATATGGCTTAAGAGATGAGGGACATTAAGAGGACACTGGGCAAGTCCAAAGAAGAATTTGAAATCCCAAAGAAAAAGAACAGAGCTAATGGGAATGAAAGACACAACAGATGAGATAAAAAATACATTAGAGGGAAGTGGACATAGCTTAACTGATAGAGTCTCCATCTACCATATGGAGGGTCCAGGGTTTGATCCTTAGAGTTTCCTAACCTGTGTGGTGAGCGGGCCCACGTGCAGGGCAGTCGCGTGCAAGGAGTGCCATGCCACACAGGGGTGTCCCCCGCGTAGGGGAGCCCCATACGCAAGGAGTGAGTCCCACAAGGAGAGCCACCCTGTGTGAAAAAAGCGCAGCCCATCCAGGAGTGGCACTGCACACACAGAGAGCTGACGCAGCAAGAAGATGCAACAAAAAAGAGACGCAGATTCCCAATGCCGCCGAGAAGGCAAGAGGACACAGAAGAACACACAGCGAATGGACACGAGAGTAGACAACGGGAGAGAAATAAAACAAATCTTTAAAAAAAAAAAAAAAAAAAAAGAGTATATAGGGAAATAATAGCTGAAAATTTCCCAACTCTCATAAAAGAAATGAATTTCCATGTCCAAGAAGCACAGCATACCCCAATCAGAATAAATCCAAAGAGACCTACTTCAAGACACATACTACTTGGAATGTCAAATGCCAAAGATAAAGAGAAAATTCTAAGAGACATAAAGGTGAAGCAAACCATGACATACAAGGTATGCACAGTAAAACTTAGTGTGGATTCCTCATCATAAACCATGGGGACGAGACAACAGTGGTATGACATAAATAAGATATTGAAGGAGAAAAATTGTCAGACAAGAATTCCTTATCCTGCAAAACTGTCCTCCAAATATGAAGGTGAGTTTAAAATATTCACAAATAAACAGAACCTAAGAGAATTTGTAAAAGAATCCAGCTTTGCAGGAAGCATTCAAGGGAATCTTATAGCCTGAAAGCAAAAGGCAGGAGTGGAAGGATTGGAGGAGAGTACAGAAGGGAAGACTATCAGAAAGTATAACCAAAAGAGTAAAAAGACAATGAAAATAAGATAAGACATATAAAGCCAAAGAATAAAATGTTGGAAGTAAAGAATGCATTTAAAGTAACGTCATTGAATGTGAATGTATTAAACTCCCCAATCAAAAGATATAGACTGATAGAATGGATTAAAAAAAAACCATGAGCCATCCATATTCTGTCTAAAGGATAAAAATCAGCGGAAAATGAAAAGTTGGAAAAGATACTCCACACAAACATTAACTAAAACCACAAAAGAGCAGGGGTAACTATGCTAATATTGGACAAAACAGACTTTAAAAATGCAAAAAATGTACATGAGTAAACTTTTTTATCTCATCATTTCTTTATTAAATCAATCTCTTATCCTAGAGAGAAGAAATCTTCATGATGTTTGTTAAGTTTTATTTTGAGAAAAATTTCTGGGAATTTCCATCAAAGCATTTTATTTGAACTTTTATCAGTATTACTGCCTCTGCATGATTCCTTTGATGTTATTTCTGTTTGAACCTGAAACTCAGCAAGAACTAAAGAAGGGAGGGCTGGCTATTTGTGAAAATAGTGCTTCTAATGATAAATGAATTGTTAAAATACAAGCAAATATTACTTCACATTAAAGTAAAACACATTGTCTTAAATTTTGTGTGCATGTTTTGGCATTCAATGGATATATTAAATACTAAATTGTAATAAAGCACAATACTGATGTAAATTTCATGTTTTATATATGTATATGTTGCATAATAAATAACAGTTGTGCTTATAAAAAAAAATGCAAAAAAGTTCTAAAGAAATGCAGACGGTCATTTTAGCAGTTTGATATGGCTCATAAATTCCAAAAATAGATATTGGATTCTGTTTGTAAACTGGTCTGTACCTGGGTATGATTAAATTACAATTAGGGCTTTGATTGGGCCACATCAGTATGGTGTAGAGTCTCCGCCCCCTGCTGAGTAGGGACTAAGAGATCAAAGACATGGCAAATGAGCTGGAGTCCCCAGAAGCAAGCACACAGAGAAGCTTGGTTATAAGGGAAGAGAGAAGGCACTGGAAAGAGAAACAAGCTGTTCACCTAGTAATCGAGAGCTGGACTTGTGGAGAAAACAGAGGGGCTGAGCTCAGAGAGAAATAAACTCTGGCAAACAGAGGAACCCAGGAAGCCTGAAACCTGGCAGATGTTGAAAGCTATCTTGCTCCAATACATGGCAAAGACCTTGGTGAGGGGGAGGCAGATGTAGCTCAGGTGACTGGGCTCCCAACTACCATATGGGAGGCCCAGGGTTCGATTCCCGGGGCCTCTTGGTGAAGGCAAGCTAGCCCACACCACTGTGGAGAGCTGACAGTGAGTGCTACCAACAAGGGGGTGGGAAGAATAAATAAAGCAAATCAAAAAAATAACTCCCCCCCCCCCCCCCCCAAAAAAAAAGAGACTTTGGTGAGGAAAGTAACTTACTCTTTATGGCCTAGTAACTGTAAGCTTCTACCCCAAAGTAAATACCCTTTTTAAAAGCCAAAAGATTTCTGGTATTTTGCATCAGCACCCCTTTGGCTGACTAATACAGCCACTATATATTAACAAAAGAGACAATCTACCAGGAAGTAGTAACAGCCATAAATATCTATGTACCTAACCAGGGCGCCCCAAAATACATGAGGCAAACTCTGGCAAAACTGAAGTGAAAAACAGAAATCTCTACAATAATAATTGGAACTTCAACACATCACTCACATTATCCGATAGAACAACTAGACAGAAGATCAACAAGGAAAAAGAGAACCTGAACAAGATGATAAACGAGCTAGACCTAACAGAATGTTGCATCCCAAATCAGCTAGTTATATGTTCTTCTCAAGTGTTCAATGATCTTTCTTCAAGACAGACCACGTGTTGGGTCACAAAGCAGGTCTCAATAAATACAAAAAGAGTGAAATTACACAAAGCAACTTCTCAGATCATAATGAAATAGGGTGGGAAATCAGTAACAGACAAGAAAGGGGAAATTTTTGCAAACTGTGGAAGCTAAACAACAACCTCCTAAAGAACTAGTGGGTCAAAGAAAAAACTGTTAAGAGAAATTAGTAAAAATCTCAAGACGAATGAAAACGAGAATACAATTTATCAAAACTTACAGATAAAGCAAAGGCAGTGCAGAGAGGGAAATTTATAACCCTAAATTCCTATATTAAATAAGAAGATAGAACTAAAATCAAAGACCTAACTGAAACACCTGAGGAAGTAGAAAAAGGATAGCAAACCAATCCCAAAGCAAACAGAAGGAAAGAATAAAGATCAGAGCAGAAATAAATGATATTGAAGGGGAAAAAAAAAGAGAAAAATCAACAAAACCAAAAGCTGGTTCTTTGAGAAGATCAATAAAATTGTCAAACCCCTTGGGAAGTGGATGTGGCTCAAGCAGCTGGGCTCCCGCCTACCACATGGAAGGTCGCAAGTTCGGTTCCCGGTGCCTCCTAAAGAAGACAAGCAAGACAGCAAGCTGACGCGACTAGCTGGTGTGGTGAGCTAATGCAATAAAATGAGGCAACCAAGAGACACAGCAAGGAAACACAATGAAAGACACAACAGGGAGCGGAGGTGGCTTAAGCGATTAGGTGCCTCCCTCACACATGGGAGGCCCCAGGTTCGGTTCTCAGTGCCTACTTTTTAAAAAAGAAGATAAGAGGAAACAAAGAGGGAGAAATAAGTAAAAATAAACAAATCTAAAAGAAAAAAAAGAAAAAAAAATTTAAAAATTAAAAACTGGGAAGCAGATGTGGCTCAACTGATAGAGCATCTGTCTACCATATGGAGGGTCCAGGGTTCGATCCCCAGGGCCTCCTGACGCATGTGGTAAGCTGGCCCATGTGCAGTGCTACCACGTGCAAGGAGTGCCATACCATGCAGGGGTGCCCCTACGTGTGGGTACCCCACGCACAAGGAATACGCCCCACAAGGAGAGCCGCCCTGTGTGAAAAAAGTGCAGCCTGCCCAGGAGTGTCACCGCACACATGGAGATGCAAGATGACACAACAAAAAAGAAATGCAGTTTCCCTGTGCCGCAGGATAATGCAAGTGGACGAAGAAGAACACACAGCGAATCAACAGAGGGAGCAGACAATGAGGGGGAAGGGGATGGAAATAAAAAAAATAAAACCTTTAAAAAATAAAATAAAATAAAAATAAAAAGCTGTCAAACCCTTAGTTAGACTAACAAAGAAAAAAAGAGAGAAGATGCAAATAAATGAAATCAGAAATTATGGGGAGATGTTATGACTGACCCCACAGAAATAAAAACAATCACAAGAGGATATTATGAGAAAATGTATGCCAACAAACTGGACAATCTAGATGAAATGAACAAATTCCTAGAAATGCACAATAAATCTACACTAATGCTATAAGAAACACAAGAACTTACCCAACAACCCAATCACATTTAAAGAGTTGAATCCATCATCAAAAATCTCCCAACAGAAAATTCCAGGACCAGACTATCTAGATGGCTTTACAAGTGAACTCTATCAAACATTCTGAGAAGAATTAACACCAATCCTACTTAAACTCTTCCAAAAAAGTGAAGAGAGAAAAATACTCAATGCATTTCATGAAGCAAACATCTCCCTAATGCCAATTAGTTTTTGACAAACCTATTTGTTACTGGGACATTTAACATGTCCATGTTACTGGGACAAAACAGTCTCTTCAATAAATGGTGCTGGGAGAACTGGATATCAATAGCCAAATGAATGGAAGAGGATCCCTATCTCATACCCTACTCAAGAATCTATCAAAGCCAGGACCATAAAACTACTAGAAGAAAATATAGGGAAACATCTTCAAGATCTTGTGTAGGTGATGGGTCCTGGGACCTTACACCCAAAGCACGAGAAATAAAAGACAAAAGATAAATGGGACCTTCTCAATGTCAAAAACTTTTGCACATCAAAGAATTTTGTCAAAAAGGTGAAAAGGCAACCAACTCAATGGGAGAAAATATTTGGAAATCACATCTGATAAGGGTGATTTATAAGATATATAAAGGCATACTAAAACTCAACAATAAAAAATGGATAAAAGACTTGAACAGATATTTGTCCAAAGAAGAAATACAAATGCTGAAAAAAAAAACCACAAGAAACAATGTTCAGTATCACTAGCAATTAGGGAAATGCAAATCAATGCTACAGTGAGATATCATTTAGGGAAGAGGACTTGGGGGGGGGGGGGGCGGGGAATGGGAGAGAAATAAATAAATAAATCTTTAAAAAAAGAAAAAAGCTATCATTTACACCCACACAGAATAGCCACTATTAAAAAGACAGAAAACTGCAAGTGTTGGAGAGGATGTGGAGAGATAGGGACACTTAATCACTGCTGGTGGGACTATAGAAAGGTATAGCCACTGTGAAGGAATGTCTGGCAGTTCCTAAGGAATTTGAATATAGATTTGCTGTAACCTGACAATACCACTACTAGGTATATACCCAGAAGAACTGAGAGCAGTGACACAAATCTGCACACCGATGTTAATAGTGATGTTATTCACAACTGCCAAAAGATGGAAACAACCCAAATGTCCATCAACCAATGAGTGCATAAACAAATTGTGGTATATACACATGATGGAATATTAAGCAGCTGTAAGAAGAAATTAAGCCTCAAAGATGACAACATGGATGAACCTGGACGACATTATGTTGAGTGAAGCAAGCCAGACACAAAACGACAAATAGTGCATGATTGTGCTACTATGAACTAAATATATTGTATAAACTCATGGAATTAATAACTAGAATATAGGCCACCAGAAAACAAATGAGTTTAGAGAATGGAAAGCTAAGGGTTAATCTGTGCAGAATGGGAAAAAAGTTGTTTGTAAATCTTTGGAAATCACATCATAGTGTCTGTAACTAGTAGTGCTATTATATGGGTATGACAGCAGTTGAAAGGGAAAGTCTAAGGTTGGGCATATTACTAAAAGGAAAGCTAGGGAAGCGGACTTGGCCCAGTGGTTAGGGAATCTGTCTACGACATGGGAGGTCCGTGGTTCAAACCCCGGGTCTACTTGACCTGTGAGGAGCTGGCCCATGCACAGTGCTGATGCAATCAAGGAGTGCTGTGCCACGCAGGGGTGTCCCCTGCATAGGGGAGCCCCACGTGCAAGAAGTGCGCCCCATAAGGAGAACCGCCCATCGCGAAAGTGCAGCCTGCCAGGAATAGCGCCGCCCACACGGAGAGCTGACACAACAAGATGATGCAACAAAAAGAAACACAGATTCCCGTGCCGCTGACAACAGAAGCGGACAAAGAAGATGCAGCAAATAGAAAAAGAGAACAGACAATGGGGGGGGGGGGGGAAGGGGAGAGAAATAAATTAAAAAAAAAAAAAGAGAATTAAAAAATAAAATAAAAATAAAAGGAAAGCTAAAAAATATAACATGGGACTGTATAGCATAGTGAAATCTCATGTGAAATGAGTATGGGTAATATTATATATATGAATTTTTCTTTGAAACTGAACAAATGTACAGTTCATCTTAATGTTAATGATGTTAATATCAGGCAATACAACCAAAGCAAAATATGGACAACAGTGTCTATTAATAATCTTCTATTAAGGATAAAAAAAAAAGGAAATATACTAAGTGAAATAAACTAGACAAAAAATACTACACATTGCTTGACTCCATCTATACAAAATATAAATACAAACAAATTAGAAAGACAGAAACAGAATAGCAGCTATATACAGTGGGGGAAGCACAGAGTGATTAAGAGGTGATTATTAAGGGGTAGAGCTTTTTTGTCTGTTTACTACTATTATTGGGATAATGAAAAAGCTCCAATAACGATTGAAGTGATGAATGCACAACTACGTGATTATACCAAACACCATCAATCATACACTTTGGGTTGATTTTATGCTTTATTAATATGTATCAATAAAACTGATTAAAAATTGTAGGGATGGGAAACGGATGTGGCTCAACTGATAGAGCATCCGCCTACCACATAGAGGGTCCAGGGTTCGATACCCAGGGCCTTCTGACCCATGTGGTGAGGTGGCCCACGTGCAGTGCTGCCACACACAAGGAGTGCCATGCCACACAGGGGTGCCCCTGTGTAGGGGTGCCCCACGCACAAGAGTGCACCCCGCAAGGAGAGCCACCCCACGTCAAAAAAGCACAGACCACCCAGGAGTGGCACCACACACATGGAGAACTGACGTAGCAAGATGATGCAACAACAACAACAAAAAAAGACGCAGTTTCCTGGTACTGCCTGAAAATGCAAGCAGACGTAGAAGAACACATAACGAATGGACACAGAGAGCAGACAACGAGGGGAAAGAGGAGAGAAATAAATAAATCTTAAAAAAAAATTTAGAGGGAGAAGGGGTTGAAAAAGAATTAGCTTTATTTTGCCAAAAAAGGATATTTTTTACAGTATCATTGATTAGTATCACCATTTCAGAAAGACTTACTACATCATCCTTATTATTCTTCTAAACCTGGATCAGGAAAGCCTCAGCCAGATTGGCTCTAGACTGCTCTGTCATAGATGAAGGTCTCTAGATGAATTAATGCTAACACTTCTTCCAATTCTAACAGTTTACAATATGACCACTTTTAAGAATTTGGATATGTTGTGTTTTTCCTTTAAACATAGACTCATTAAGCTACAATTTACACTTCACACTACACTTCCGCTAAAATTCCTAAAGGAAGACAGCACAAATCTGAGAAGAGAAATGTAGTCAAGTTAGTATGGTAAAAGGCTAGAAATCAAGAGGCTTAGATTTCATTTTTAGCTAAGTTATAGAACTAACAGAGGCCTACTATTCTCCCATTTCCCCTTACAAAAGACTCAGCTTTGAAATGCCGCATCTTGTGCTATGAATTTTGTTAGGTCATTTCATCTTCACAACCACCCCTGAGGTGAATAAGTACTATTATACTTATTTTTACAGGTGACAAAATTGAAGCACAAAGTAATTAACATATGTATGTCACACAGTGAAATACTGGCGGGATGGGTTAGAAATTCAGGTCTGTCTAACATCAGAATTTAAGCTCTTTTAGCCATACATTATTTATTTTCTCCATTCTACCTACATCAAAAAAGGCACCATTTGGTAGGAAGTATTTTAAGGAGTGAACAAGTTCTGTGGATCATACTCTTAATTTTTCTTTAAGTCATCATTTACCCAGTTTCTTTCAACCTTAGCACCAGGGCTCAATTAGTTTAAGATAGCCTAGATATATGGGTCACTTCTGAGAAACCTTGCCCAGCAGTCTCCTTCTGCTTCTACGAGAGCTGGTCCCAGGCACATACTACCTTAGAGCTCCAAGATTTAACAACAGTCTGACAGCTCAATCAGATTGTTACCTCCATGCCTGCTTTGACCTAAGAATGAACTCTCAAATGTCAACATCTTGTTCTCTGTAAGTGATACCTATGCAGGCTGAATCTCACAGCATTTCTGATTCATATTTATATGCACACAAATTATGTCCTTATAAACTTAAATTTGCTAACCACAGTTGATCATAGTTTAGCCTCAAGGAGCACAACATTTAAGACCACCAGCTCTTGGGCTCTAATATAAGAAGGACCAAATTTCTATAATTCTAAGGTGCCAAAAACATTCAAAATATTTAAGTGTTCAAAGAAAAAAAGAGAAAAAGGGCCCCCAAATTAAATGCACACATTAACCATAAAAGGCATTCCAATTATAGAAATGTTAAAATATAAGGGGAAAAATATAGTATGCTTTAGAATCAAGGAAATGTGTTAATTCCTGGACATTCACTTCTAGTCAAGTGAATGAAATAATGCATTGGTCTTAAAACAGTATCAGTGATCAAGACAGTCAAATTTCTTTTCTAGTTATGGCCAAGTACCACTATCCAGTTGTGCCTTTGAGTTATAACTCAGAGTGTTTCTTTACACACTGGGCTTAAAAGACTCATGGCTGTTTTAATATTGCACTTCTTAAACCCAGCTATCACAACACATCGCAAGCCTCTGACACAAGGCTAGGATGTAGATAGCTCGGTTAGTATCGAGTGCTGTCAAGCTCCTTAAAAATAGGCAAATCTCAGGTCCAAGTCCTCTCAGGAATAATACAGTGATGTCCATGAACTGTAACCTAACAACTGTATAGCAGCTCAGCACAACTAACGGCACTGAAAAACAGAGATTATTAGCTGATGGGAACCAATAATTAGAGGAGTTTTGATAAGTCAAGAGTGCTTTGGAACATGTAAACTACTTCACAAAGGAATGTGATGTTATTATTAAGCCTAGGCTTCCTTGTTTGTTTCTGTTGCAAACTAAAGATTTATTAAAATCTAGTAACAAAGTAGATTCCTATATGTTTTGAAGTGTCATGATATTTAGCAACAAATATTTTGTATCTGTGGAACACTTTGTAATAAAACAGATTTTACAGACATTTTAGCTAAAATATTTCCTGGAATAATCTTGATGTTTTGTCATCTTTAAGGTAAAGAATCCATGACAAAGGGTATTTATCATGGCTGAAGACATGATGAATTAATAACAATGGCAGAATTCATTATAACTCATAGTTTAATATTTTGCAAAATACCTGGGTACTTTTACAACACCCTGAAAGTGACTACAATATATTTACAATCATCCTCTAGGAGCTCTCACAGAGAACCTTTCAAGCTAGCAAACATGGAAAGCAACGTTTTTATTATATACAAGAAAGAAAAACAACTGCATTCAATAATGTGGCCTTGAATTCAAATTCTAGCTGTGAAAGCTAACGTAAAATTGGTTCTAGACAAGAAGATTCACAGCTCCTTGGCAAATAAATGATACCAAAACAAAAACTAAAACAAAACCATAACAAAAAAACCCATGTACAACTTAATAGCTAATCAAAACTCATGTTTTCCTGAAGTTCTATGTGGTGTTCATTCTAGCATAAGATGGAATTCCTCTAAACTTTTCCTTTACAGTACTTAAATTTTCTGTGTGTGTCTTTCACACTGGATTATTTCTTTGACAACAGGAACCATGTTTGTTTTGTTCACTGTTGTGTTCCCTATGCCGAGCATTGTACTTGGCACATAACAAGAACTCAAAAAATGTTTTGAAATGAATAAATTTCACCTAAATTCCCTCTCTTATTTGAGCAAGTGTATTAGTTCACCATACTAGCTTGGGCCAGAATCTCAAAAGCAATTTAAAATTTAAATTCAATCTATATTATTCACTTTCTTCAGTTACTGCATACCCTGTGCCTTCCATACACTCTATATATTCTCAAAGAAGAGGGACTGTACCAGGGTATAGGATTTCCGGTTTTACTGGGACCCAAGACCTATTAAAACCCTTCAGTTAGAAGGTGAGAGAAGTCACAACAAATTGAGTGTCAGTTGGAGATATGAAGTTTGAATGTATTATATCATTATGTGCTTTTAATAGAAAAAACTTTCAGGATGAACAAAGTAGCATTACTAGAAAACAAAGCACAGGAGAAGGGGTGGAAAATGAGTCAATGAGCAAAAATCTTTAGCATAGTGGGGGGAAAAAAAGGGAAGACATGTATTTCCATACCTCAATTAGTTTGTCTCCTTTGACTACATCCAGATGTAAACCAGGTGGAGGTTTACCTGCCCTGAAAAATAAGAATGAAAAAGCATTTTCAGGAAGAGTTCATAAATGCTATTTACAATCATTCTCCCATTCAACACTGCAGCTCTCCTACCAGGCTATAATTAATTCATGTTCAAGCAGAAATGTCATCTACTTCACTGTTATTACAGTTCCTTTCTATATCTGACACTTCCCCAATGATTCAATTGCTCTAAAACAGATTTTAGATGTTCTGTATTTGGAGCAGAAACAAGAAAACTGTATTTTAACACTGGGTATCTACCTCAGAGAGAAAGCAGCACAGTGAGGTACAAGTACAATAGCCCTGGTAGTCTGGTCATCTGAAGTTTGAATCTAAGATTTACCACTATCACAAACTTCATGAAAAAGTAGAAAAAAATCAGTTGGTATTTTGGGCTAATGAAGATTAGTTTCATCACAGAATAAGCAGTGGTATTGTCCTGAGCTCTAAGACCAAATCAGAAGTACATAATTAGGGAGCCAAAATCATGCTCATGAAACCAGGTATCAAATAAGTAAAAGGGACATTTGTTGCCCTTGAACAGGTCTTTCTTCAATGCTAGGGTTAAGGAAACTTTTCTCCATATTCATATAGCCAGACCATTCAAGAGGCATATACATTTGTCAAAGCACCTTACACAGTGCCTGCCTGGTACACACTAAATCCTGAGGAAATGGTAGGTGAACCTAAAACAATCTTTTAACCATTGCTGTCCTGGTCCAACTTTTGAAATCAATGCAGTGGAGGACCAAACCGGACAAAGACATCGTAGACTGAAGCAACAGCATGTTATAAAAATGCAAAAAGACCCCGAAAGCCACATATTCACTTGCTTGCTTGTTCTTGCTTTGAAGCGATCAATGAACTGCCAGAGCCCTGACATTCGTATTTCATACATGAAAAATGTACACTTGTCCATCTAACTGGAGATGCAACAGTCATCTCACAGTCTTGCCCGACACCCTTTATAGCAGTTGCTGAAAGGACAGACACTGGACACAAGCCCATTTTATCCCGGAAACAAGGAAAGGAACGTTACATCCAGAACATACTTTCCTAACTCCTACTATGTGCCTGGCCCAGGCCTAGGATCTGGAAATACAAAGATGCATCAAACAGTTCCTGCTCTTGAGGATCTCAACATAAGTGAGACAGAGACGTATAAACAATACATTGTGTTAAGAGCTACAGAAGTACATCTAACTCAGCTGTGTCTTCTTGCAAAGAAATTCATACTTACTCACCCTGTACCCCTATTCAAGGACTAATTCAAATTATTCCCAAGAAATTGTAAAAAGATCAGAGGAGTTCATTCCAACAATTACTGATGCCCACTTGTGCCCGGCTTCGTGCTGGTAGCTAAGAACGCTGGGGTAGGTCAGCGCCATCCCTGCCCTAAAGGAGCTCCCAGGCTGCAGGATACAGACAAGTACCGCACGGGGTTGCAGCGACAGAGGGATGCTGGACTGCGAGGTTGGGCTGGGGCCAGCTAGCTGGCTCGTGCGCGCTCGGGACCGATTGCAGGAGAGCAGGTACCCAGCAGGGGGGCAGGTACCGTGTTCCATAGGAACACCAGGCACTCAGTCAGGAGTTGGGTAAGTTCGGGGCCGAGGTCTGGAGGCGCCCCGACGTCCGGCTGATTGCCCAAGGAGTTGCCTGAGCGAGCGCCCAAGGTCCCCCAACCCCGGATCCCCTCAGTTTCTGGGCCCAGGCTCCAGGCTTCCAGTCTCTCCACACGCCGCCCGGCCCGGCGCGGCGGTCAACTCTCCTTCAATCAGCCCCAGTGTCTCTGAGCAATTCGGGTCACCACGGGAAAAGAGCCGCTTTTCTAGCCCAGTCCAGCTGAGGCCAGGCCAATCTAGCCCTAGCCGCTTAACCACTCACCAGGTCGGGCAGTCGAACAGCGGGAGGCTAGAGCCGGAGTTCGCGGCTGCCGCCATCTTGCGTCTCCCCCTCCCATTTGGCGCGCCCAAAGCACACCGGGAAACTGGAAGACCCGGAGGGGAAAGGCGGTCTCTCAGCAGCCTATGCGCACGCGCACGCACGCACGCATTCTCGCGGCGCTTCTAGTGCCGGTGGAGGCGGGGGGCTAATTTTGAGGGTTTTGGTTTTTTTTTTCCAACTGTTTGAAGGAATCAGCCTATTCTGGAATGATCTTTCGAGGCTAGGGCTTTCCTTGACCAGGCTGTGTCGGAGAAAATGGTGCTTGTACGGAGGAGAGTCTGGTCGCCTCACCTCCTTCCGACATACTCCTGGGCTCCAAAATCCTGAAAACATTGGTCTCGCACCGTCCGACTTCCGCCCCCAATTTAAAGACAAGCTAGAGGGCAGAACTATGAGGTTGATCACTGGTTTTGTTTTTCCTCATCCGGCCCTTTTCCGGAAAGCAGCACCCTACTCCCTCTTTCCAATCCTGGTCTGGACCTTGAGAGACTGATGGATAATCTGGGAAGCTGCTTTAAGGGTCATCTAGTATGTTTATGAAACTTTGGACAAGTTAGACCAGCAGCAGAGCCAATCAGAAGGCAGGCGTCCTTAGACCAAATCTTCACTGTGCCTGGTTAATTAAGTTTATTGAGGGATATTTGGATATTTTGCTTTTGGTCATAGTAGTCACCAGCTAACTGAAAAAGACCATCAATAGGTCTTGTAATAGCCTTGACTATTGAGGCTGGGTAAGTATTTGAGATGGATCATCTCATTTAATCCTCAAACATTTCTTGAGATAGGTATTATGGTCCCTGAGGAAAGGAGCAGAGAGATAGATTCAAACCTATGACTATATGATGCCAAAGACAATACTCTTTAATCATTACTCTCTCATAACTTAAAATGTTGGTACACTCATATTCATTATTAGCATGCAACTGAGGCACAGGGCTTTTTCACTTTTGTAGAAAACTTCATTAGGATTATCTGACCTGCACTTTTTTTCAGAATTCTTTACCAGAAAGAGGTACTGCACTGCAAGTTAGGAAATCTGTCTTTTCTTGATGCTTGTCCTCTAGATCTTAAAACTAAAAGCAGCCAGTTGAAAAGATTTTGCCTTTGATGAAATTTGCACGCCTCAAGATTTAACTGCAGCATACCATTAATTTGGATTAAAAATCAACTCTTGGACAGGTTGGAGAATCACCTTTTCCTCTGTTCTTCCAAAGCACAAAAACTCATCCAGCAAGGATGTTAACTTATCATAAGATCACTTAACAAAAGACCTGCTAATAGCCTCCTTTTCAACCTCCAAAGTAAAACTAGGCTAATGAGGAAAATTCAAATTCTAAACTTTAGCTTCAAAAAAGCAGGAATAATTCTATGGCTCCCTCCTTTGAGCACAAGGGCATGGTTTCAGAGAAGGAAATAAATAGTCTCAAGAGTGCTTTGAGTGTAAAAGAAAAGAGCTAACAAGTTACTTGTACTACAAAGATTGTGTCTTTGTGCTTCCATGCCCTTTTCAAGCATGGTGTGGTGTTTTAAGTCACTTCTTGCTACCAATGACCTGAAGGTAACCTTTGTTTTTTAATTTCTCGGCTTCTGTGTGTGATCCGTTATTTAATTCCTTCTACTGCTAACTATACTCCCAAGAAACCTAAAACTATATTCTTACCCTTGTAATTCTTTACTCCTCAGCCATATGCCCTTTTTCCAGCACAGCTGCTACACACACTGGCATCTGATGTAGCGGTACCTTACACTTACCCAGCCCCTTATAAAACAAAATGCTCTTTGTTTGGGCGCCAATGATGTCAGTATAGACCAGCAAACTGGAGGGCAGTAGTCTAAGCCCTCAACTTTTTGACATGGAAAGACTGATGAAATGAGCTAGCTAGCTGCCTTTGGATTTTGGTATCTCAACAAAGATTAATTCCTTAGCCTTCGATAGACTTCCTTAAAATCTAAATCCTTTAGGAATATATTAAAGTCAGTAACCTTTCTTAAAACATCTTTGATATTTATGAGTTATCAAACATAGATACTGAGAAAATTGTGTGTGTACAGCCAGTACAAGCAGGATGCTTCATTTAGCATGCTCCCAATGAAAAGGGGTTCTCGTGGTGCTGACAGAAAAGGTTGGGTAGAAATGGCTACTTCTCCGGGATTTTAGGGAAAGACTTAATGGAAAAGGTGGCAGGCAGGATGGTATGGACTAGTTGATACAAGAAGGCAGTATATCATAGTGTCTAAAGGTATGGTTTTGAAGTCTGAATGCTTGAGATAAAGAGCAACAGGAAAAGTACCTTTCTTAGATTATCGAGATGAGACAATATATAACATTTAGGAGAGGAACTTCCTGGTAATAAAGCCTCAAATGTTATACAAATAACCATTCACATGCAGAGCACCTCCTCAAGTCTTTAAGTTCCTGTATTAGAATGCCATTCCTGGCCTCAGCTTCTTCAGTTGTAAAGTGATAGGGCTAATCTATAATCTAAAATGAGTGGTTCAGATTTAAGAGATATCCTGGGTCAGGAAAATAAGGTAATATAGGGGTGTCAACTTTTATTTTGTCAAGTAAGGAAATTTAAAAATGAAGACTGCCATCTAACATTACCCCTTTAATTTTTATAATTTTAAAAGCTTTTTTAAAAAAAGTTGGAAGGACATTAATCCAGACTCAAAAATGGTACTTTAAAAGGCCCACTATAGGCGGCGGACTTGGCCCAGTGGTTAGGGCGTCCGTCTACAACATGAGAGGTCCCACATGGGAGGTCTGCAGTTCAAACCCCCGGCCTCCTTGACCCGTGTGGAGCTGGCCCATGCGCAGTGCTGATGCTCACAAGGAGTGCCCTGCCACGCAGCGGTGTCCCCCGCGTAGGGGAGCCCCACATGCAAGGAGTGCACCCCGTAAGGAGAGCCACCCAGCGCGAAAGAAAGTGCAGCCTGCCCAGGAATGGTGCCTCACACAGGGAGAGCTGACACAAGATGACGCAACAAAAAGAAAGTTTCCCGTGCCGCTGATGACAGCAGAAGCGGACAAAGAAGATGCAGCAAATAGACACTGAGAACAGCCACCCGGGGTGGGAGTGGGGAAGGGGAGAGAAATAAATAAATAAATCTTTAAAAAAAAGGCCCACTATATTATTTTTGTTTCCCCATGGATTGGCAAAAAACTTGATCCTTAATCACATCCAACATTAAAAATTCTATTATTTCAAGGTTAGCACTGAAAATTAAGTGCTATATTTTCAGTAATATTTCATTTTGATAAAGTATTAAAATGAACTATTTGGTTGGCCTAAACGTAGGCTCAAGGGTTGGAAATCAATATCTTTCAAACGATTTCCTGGTTAAATGGAGATTCTAAAGTCATATTTGTGGAGCTAGAAAGTAATAATGAAAAATTTTTTGAAACCTAGGGCTACAATAAACATGATTGAAAAATCAGGGAGGAAGCAGCTTATTTTGGTCCTAGGGAAATGAAATCTGAGTTGGATTCTGGTCTGACCAAAAGCAAGTTTCATTCCCATGACTAAAGATAGTCAGTCTCTGAATAGAAACAGACTGAATGGGAAAACCTCAGGGTGTTTTACTTTGCATTGATGAATGGTAATTGATATTTTTGTCCAGGGGAACAAAGCAGTGTGGATTTAGTTCAATCACTATATTGTGGGTTTTATGAGGGAACCCCCACCCCTCAGCTAAAAATCAATACAAAAAACAACAACAAAAACCACTTCTGGAGCATCAATCTAGTCTCTAGCAAGCTCTTGTTCTGGAGCATTCCCAGACGACGTGACCAGCAGGCATTTCTACTTTACTCTATACAGTATTACTGTTTTAATTCATTTGAAGAAAGAGTGCCAGAGCTGCCCCTAACTCCTGTAATTCCATAAAAGAAGGATATTAGGAGAAGAAGGAATTATAAGAGGAAAGGAGAGCAGAGGTGTACAATTTGCATGTTCAAACTAAACCCCAGGGATCCTTATAATCTGAGAATTTTATAGCTAAAAAAGAGTGACTGAGGTAATTTGAGTCCTGTGGGTTACGTGACTTATCCAAAGACCTACAGAAAATTAATGACAGAGCTAAGATTCTCTTGGTCTTCTGCACCCTAGGCTAGCTTTTTACGTCCAAACCAACAGTTTTTAACCATGATCACACATAAGAAATCACCTGGGGCTTTAAAAAGTCCCTATGCTGTTTTGACAATGCTCTTTAATCATTAAAAATGTTTAGCAACAAGGTGTTGGGTGGTGGGGTGAGGTATAAGAGCCCTGTATGATGTTACTTCTTTGTTTTGTGTTTGTTTTGTAAGTTCACAACTATTACTGTACACCTATTGTTTATGTATGTTTAGGTATGAGTGATATACTTCAATAAATTTTTTAAAAAGCAAAAAAAAAAAAAAGTCCCTATGCCCAGACTACAATCCAGACTAATACAATTAGAAACTTGGGGGAAACAGACTTTGGCGCAGTGGTTAGGGCCTCCATCTACCATATGGGAGGTCCGCGGTTCAAACCCCGGGCCTCCTTGACCCGTGTGGAGCTGGCCATGCGCAGTGCTAATGCACGCAAGGAGTGCCGTGCCACGCAAGGGTGTCCGCCGTGTGGGGGAGCCCCACGCACAAGGAGTGCGCCCGTGAGGAAAGCCGCCCAGCGTGAAAAGAAAGAGCAGCCTGCCCAGGAATGGTGCTGCCCACACTTCCCGTGCCGCTGACGACAACAGAAGCAAACAAAGAAACGACGCAGCAAATAGACACCAAGAACAGACAACCGGGGGGGGGGGGGGGGGGGGGGGGGGGGGAATTAAATAAATAAATAAATCTTTAAAAAAAAAAATTAGAAACTTGGGGTGGGGGAACTAAATGTCAGTACTTTAAAAAAAAATCTGAATGTGAATCCAAGGTTAAGAATCACTACCTTGGACCATGGTGCCCTCCAAAGATGATAAAGACACAGAGCAAGAAGTTTCTGTGAATAGGTTTATTCAAGACCATCTAGCAGAATCCCTTTGGCAATTACCACAAATTCTAGGCCAAGTTTATCAGTATTGCAGAACAGAACTGCGGTTGATTTACTTTACCCAAATTCAAATAGTTTTTCACAATAATGATTTTTTTTTCTTTTCTGTAATATTACAAATACCCAAGTCCAGCTATAATTTGGAGCTGAAGGGGCAGTGATCATAGAACCAAGGAATTTGCTCTTAAGCTGCTGCATAGGCCACTATGCCACCCCAAAAACTCCATCCTGATTTCAAGAAAGGGACTGCAGCCTATTTACTCCCCTAAACCAACCCTTCAGTCTTGCTCCTAAGGTGTGTGGTAGGTTACAATTTTTCTCGGGATGGCACATTACCTAATACCTGCCTCATTAGGATATTAACTTATAAAAACGTATACTATGAAAGTTTTAAAAATGTTTATTTGTATTACTTGGGTAGATTGGTACAAGAGTGCAAAGAAACTTATGCTTTTGGGCCCTGTTTCCCTACTGTTCACATTAGTTTATAAAAGATTAAGTAACATTAAGAGAAATGGAAGAAAGGAATATAAATATACCAGAGTAGTGAAGTCCTCTAATTCACTAAAGGATGAACTGAAATAGTTGGCCTGATTCACATTTATGTGAGAGTCTAAAGAAATTATGTTCCCTTTAAATGCTCTAAGCCTGTGAAAAAGGAAGTGGAAGACATATTACAAGACAGCAATCTTTTATTGAAACTTTTTTTGTCTGAAACTATGCATATAGAGATTAATCTCTTGCTCATAAATTAGGATAAGTCTAACACTATTCCAAACCAGTATTATTTACAAAAAAGAACCTTTTCTTTGCTTTATCACCAGGTTCACAGGACTAAATTTTAAACCAACTTCAGTCTAGCTTTTAAATCGTTTCCCATCAAATGCTCAGCAACCCTTATGGGGTAGGGCAGCTTTCAGAAATCAACATTCATTATTTACCAGGAATGTAGAACCACAAGCAAATGATGACAAAAAGAAATCATTTCAAACAATTTCCATCTGCTTTTCCAAAAGCATGCTTTGTCTAATTCTCCCTTTCTATACAGACCGTGGGAGAGGGAGTATACAGCAGAGTTTACCATAGAATATAGTAATGTCAATTAAATTAACCTCTTCAAAAAGTGAGTAAGATTGCTTAGTGTATGTAAGGATGAACTGCTGTGGATGACCCTAGCAGATAATAAAGTAAACCTTAAATCCAGTCTAGGAATGTGTACCTCAACAACTGACAAGCTCAAATAGATATTTCTCACTTTATCTGGATTACATTTACAAATTTTCACTTTCCAGTTAAATACAGTGCCAAATCTTTCAAAGCAGATATAGAATAGGCTTCTTAGAAATTCAAATTAAAACGTTAAATAATAAAAACTGCTGGCTTATTATACAGTTTTTGACAGCGTCCAATATGCCTGGTACCAGAAAGTAATTCTATCTCAGTTGCTAATAAAAAGATAAATCTGGTATATTACAAGAATGTAGTGTCACTTGTCAAAACGAGCATTTAGAATGGAATAGTAAACACTTGGGAGAAGGGGCAATCAGAATACAAGAGAAAGTAAAATCCACATAAATTAATTCCTAATTTGAGAAGTCAATAAAATGTATACATAAATTGATAAATACTGTCTCCATAGATCACTAATTCCAAGGACTGGTTAGTAGTTAGCTTCTAACTAAATTATCACAGGACGTTCTGGTGTATGATCTCTTCTTGTGATCAGTTTGTTCTGGCAAGACTCCAACAAGCCCTTGCCCTTGCAACAGCTCAGCGGGAGAAGGTTCTGAGGCAATCACTTCATTGAGAAACTCGCCAGATAATAAGTCCCAAGATTACACTAATCACTGACAGGACAAGCACCAGGATACAGATCTTCTTGCGAGATTTTTTCTGAGGAAAGAAATATGTAAAGACACCCATGAACCAAGTAAAATTTTTTATATTTAAGACATTAAGAGTGCTTCATAAACTTGCCTCCTTATAATTAAAAATTAATTTTATCCATGGACAAATATTCAGAGACCTTTCCAAAATCTGAATATTCACCAGTGCAATATTTGCAACAACAAAAAAAGTCATTTTTACTTTTTTTTGAGGTACCAGGGCGAGGGATCGAACCTGCGACCTTGTACATGGGAAGCTGGTGCTAAATCACTGAGCCACACTGACTACCCTGAGTTGGTGTTACTGTTTGTTTGCTTGTTTTTTTTTTTTAAGGAGGCTCTGAGGACCGAACCCAATACCTCCCATGTGGGAAGCAGGTGCTCAACTGCTTGAGCCACATTCGCTCCCCTTTGCATGTTATTTAATAAAACTTTTATACTTACTATAAAATTTTATATACAGGCAAGCAGAAAGAATTGAAAATAACCCACAAATAAAATTGTTGATATTTTGATCATAATTCCTTCTGATCTTTCATATATGCATATTATTAGTTGACTTAATTGGGATCATACTGTATGATGTTTCTTTTTTTTTTTAACATGTAATGATCTCAATGGTATTTATTTATTTTTAGATTTATTTATTTATTTCTCTCCCCTCCCCCCCACCCCAGTTGTCTGTTCTCTGTGTCTATTTGCTGCTTGTTCTTCTTTGTCCGCTTCTGTTGTTGTCAGCGGCATGGGAATATGTGTTTCTTTTTGTTGCATCATCTTGTTGTGTCAGCTCTCTGCGTGTGCAGCACCATTCCTGGGCAGGCTGCACTTTCTTTTGTGCTGGGCGGCTCTCCTTACGGGGCGCACTCCTTGCGTGTGGGGCTCCCCTATGCGGGGACACCTCTGTATGGCACAGCACTCCTTGCGCGCATCAGCACTGCCCGTGGGCCAGCTCCACACGGGTCAAGGAGGCCCAGGGTTTGAACCGTGGACCTCCCACGTGGTAGACGGACGCCCTAATCACTGGGCCGAGTCCGCTTCCTCTGTGTGATGTTTCTTATTTTCCTCACTTTATGTTTTAGTATTAAAATTTTTGTTATTATAAACTCTTTATAAACACTATTTTACTGCCTAGATAATATAACATTGAGTGGATATATATGATTTATTTAATTATTCCTTCGCTGTTAGATACTAAAGTCATCACATGATTTTTAAAGGAAATATTATTAAAAAATATAAATTTCTTTAAGAACATTCCAGGTAAAATAATGCTATCCTAGGAAAAAGTAAAATGACTGAATGCTATTTATTTCTAAAAAAGCTGCAAGACCAAATTAAAGGGAAATGAGAAGGACCTCATTCACAATATTTGTACAGAGAGATAGAGACCAGGAGTTTCAACTAATATGTAGAAGAGTGTCACTTGACAGAAACAGCTCCATAATGATTACCTCCTATTTATTCATAGAAAAAGAGCAGTCAGAATTAATCCTATGTCTATCCTCTGTGGCAAGTCACCATAAATTACCTAGGGAGCTCTACTTTAACTGTACCTATTACTATCCTAATCTGAAAAAATTTCAGCTATTTAGGATATAAAATTAGCCTTATACCAGATTTAGGTACTGTTCAAGCTAATGGGGTTAGCTTTATAGCCAAGTGGCTTCTGTGTAAATTGACTCAGGGTTTCATGCTTTTTGTAGAGCACTCTGCAAAGGAAAATTCTAAAAATGGAACTGGCACTGCAGCTATGACTACTTGCCTCCAGTTTATGCCCAAGCAAGAGGCTGCAGCCATTCTCAGTCTGTCAGTATACTATAATGACCCCAAAAAAGTCTGAAGCATAGATTGACTTTCACTGGTACCTGCTTTTACCTGATAGTAAGCAGCTCGCTGTAACTGATCAACGGCTCTTTCAACATGCACCTCTGAGCTTTCCACATTGGCTTCTATGCTATCTGTAAAAAGAAGAACAGTGGCTGTTTTACCACACTTGATGTTATGGATCCTGATTTTATCACCACCATCCCAACCATACAGCCAGGGAATCAAAAGTTACTAATCCCATAAGAAAATATGTCTGTTCTTTGAAAATAAACACTGATGTATTTAGAGGAAAGAGCTAATAAGTATGTAACTTGCCCACAAATGAATCAGAAAAATTATGAATATATATACAGAGATCACACATATACACAAAAATTAAAGCAAATGGGGTAGAGTGTTACAAGAGGTAATGGGTATATAGGAGTTCCTTGTGGTATTTTTATTTTTGGAACTTTTTCGTAAACTTGCAATTGTTTCCAAATAAAATTATAATTGTGTAAGTTTCTGGAGCTGAAAGCTGGGAAGCTTTCAGAGCTTATCAGAGGATATGACAAGTAAATGGGGCTGAGTTTTCAAGGACACCTCACCATAACTTCTACATTTGACGATATAAGAAAATCGTAAGGAAAATTAATTTAGTAATTTTAAAAAATGGCATTCCTAAACATTAATTCTAAAGGTGGCATGTCTGACTGACTTCTTTGCACGCTAATACTATCAACTCACCTTGAGGTTAAAGGGATCAATAATACATACCAATCAGATCACCCTGGTCATGGATCATCATGGCCAAATCTTTAAATATCTGATTGACATCCAATATGTCAGCCTAAGGAAGACACAAAAAAATTAACTAACATTAAACAACATGTTAGAAGATTAATTTCTTCTATTTACATAAAGTGTTGGCTATATGTGTTTTTAAAGTTTTATAAACTAAGCTTTCTCCTTAAACAGAAAATAAAAATAAAAAGTTATTGAACTTCTGGGAAGACGGCAGACTAGAAAAACACAGGGCTCTCTTCTCTCTCAGAAAAACAACTAGGAGACTGGGAGAAATGGCCTGAAAAATCTTCCAGGGGAAGGCAGAACATTGCCCAGAAGAGAGAGTAACAAAGGAAAATAACTACAATGTCAAAACTGCAAGTTAAAAGCAGCAGCTGCTATTGTCAGCAAGTTCTCCCACACTACAGACACTTGAATTCTCAGCGTTGGGGCTGGGGCCAGCAGGTACAGATGAGCGGGGCTCCAGGGATTCACCTCCCCTAAGGCTGACTCAGCTTTTGACCCACAAATTTGGTCTGCTGTGTTCTAAGCCTTTCCAAGCCAACTGGGGACCACGCCATTGTTTGTTTGGGAGCCAGCAAGGGACCTAAAGAGATCCGGGACTAAAGAGATACAACCCTCTCGATCACCCCTCCTATTGACCGGGACTGGTTACTGAAGATGCAGAAGGGAACGGAATTATTTCCTACCCAGGAAAAGGGAGGGAAATGCCAGCAAAGGTTGGAGACAGTCTGTGAGAAAGTTTAAACTGTGAGGCTCTTAGCACCCAGGCAGGACCCTCTGCCACACTGATCTGGTCCATGTTGCAGCAGACACACTGGGACCAGACTTTCAAATGAGAGGACTGCTGACGAGTGCCATCTGCTGGCTGACCAAGGAAGTTCATGTGAGGAAATTTAAGAAAGGATTTTTCTGGCCTTTACAACCTTCCTCCCCAAGGTTCTCGGAAGTGGGTATGTAACCCATTACTAGGTCCAGGGCCCAAATCTGAGCAACTAATGGGGACAAACAAGACCCAAAACAGGTTGAGCCATAATCAAAGAAGAGCAGTAACACACAGCTTCCCACCACTAAATCCTAAAGGAAGTGAGGGAAATTGAGCATCCAAGTAGACTCACCATCCTAAGCAGATGTTTAGACATCAGCAAAAAATTACATACTAAGAAAATTGAAGACATGGCCTAACAAAGGAATACATCAAAGTTCTAAAAGAGATACAGGATTTGAGAAAGCTAATCAATAAGATACACACATATTTCCAAAATGAAATTAGTAAGTTGAAAGACAATATGGCTAAAGAGATAAACGAAATCAAGAAGACACTGAGGGAGAGGGAATGGCTCAAGCAGTTGAATGACCACCTCCTACATGGGTGGTCCCAGGTTTGCTTCCCAGTGCCTCTTAAAGACAACAAACAGGGAAGTGGATGTGGCTCAAGAGACTGGGCTCCTGCCTACCACATGGGAGGTCCATGGTCCAGTTCCCAGTGCCTCCTAAAGAAGACAGCGAGCTGGCACAGCGGGCATGCATGGCGAGCTGACACGAGAAGACACAAGAGACACAAAAAGAAAAACATGATGAGAGACACAACAAAGAAGGGAGCAGAGGTTCCTGGTACCTCCTAAAGAGGACAAGCAGGATGGTGAGTTGGTTCAACAAGAAGGTGCAGCATGCTGATACAACAAGAGACACAAGATGAAAAATATAATAAGAGACAAAGCAGGGAAAAGAGGTGGCTTAAGTGATTAGGTGCCTCCCTCCCACATTGGAGGTCCCAGGTTCAGCTCCTGGTGCCTCCTAAAGAAACAAAGAAGATGAACAGACACAGCAAGTGCAGACAATGAGGGGGTGGGGGAAGATAAATAAAATAAATCTTAAAAAAAAAAAAAGACAAATAACAGCAGACATGGAGCAAAAACAATGAGTGGAAAATGAGCAAAAAGCAATGAGCAGACAATGAGCAAAAACAAAGTGAGTAGGGAGCAGACATGCCTCAAGCAGTTGAGCATCCACCTCCCACACGGGAGGTCCCAGGTTTGGTTCCTAGTGCCTCCTAAAGAAAAAAACACAAAACAGACAATGAGGGACAACAAGCAAAAACAACAAGTAGACAAGCACAAACAATGAGCATAAAACAACGAGCAAACAGAGGAGGGAGCCATGGCGGGGGGGATGGGGAAGACGACAACATTGAGCAAACACAAAGAAGAATCTGAAAACCGGAATAAAAAAGCAAAGAGCTCATGGGAATGAAAGGCATGATAAATGAGATAAAAAACACATTAGAGGGGAGCAGAAGTGGTTCAAGAAGTTGGGCACTCACCTCCCACATGGGAGGTCTTGGGTTCAGTTCCCAGTACCTCCTAAAGAAGATAAGCAGACATTCAGCAGACAGATGAGGGAGCCATCTTGGGGAGGGATTTTTTTTTTTAAAAAGCTTAAAAAAAAAAAAAACACATTAGAGGGGAAACAGAAGTGGCTCAAGCCATTGGATGCCTCCCTGCCACATGGGAGGTTCCAGGTTCAGTTCCCGGTGCCCCTAAAAAGATGACAAGCACACAATGAACAGACACAGCAGACAGCAAGTGCAAAATAAATTTGAAAAAATTATTCTTTTAAAAAAAAGGAATGAAAGAGGACTGGTTCTCATTCCCTATATAAGAATCAATTCAAAATGGATCACAGACCTAAATGTAAAAGCCAGGACTACAGAACTACTAGAAGAACATGTAGGGAAACATCTGAAAGACCTTGGGGTAGGTAGTGGTTTCTTGGACCTTATACCCAAAGCACAAGCAACAAAAGAAAAAATACATAAACGGGGTCTCCTCAAAATAAAACACTTTTGTACCTCAAAGGACCTGCCAAAAGGGTGAAAAGGCAGCCAACTCAATAGGAGAAAATATTTGGAAATCACATATCTGATAAGGGTTTAATATCCATGATATATAGGGAGATGCTACAACTCAACAATAAAAAGACCAACAACCCAATTATAAAATGGGCAAGACTTGAATAGACATTTGTCCAAAGAAGAAATACAAATGGCGAAAAAACACGTGAAAAAAATGATCAATGGCACTGGCAATTAGGAAATGCAAATCAATGCTGCAATGGGATATCATTTCACACCTATCATAATGGCCACTATTAAAAAAGACAGAGAACTATAAGTGCTGGAGAGGATGTGGAGAGATAGGAACACTTATTCATCGTTGGTGGGAATGTAGAATGGTACAGCCACTGTGGAGATCTGTTTGGCAGTTCCTAAAGAACTTGAATATAGACTTGTCATATGATGGGGCAATACCAGTACTAGGTATATACCCAGAAGAACTGAAAGCAGTGACACTAACAGACATGTGCACACCAATGTTCACAGCAGCATTATTCACAACATGATTGCCAAAAGTTGGAAACAACCCAGGTTCCATCAACCAATAAATGAACAAATTGTGGTGTATACACATGATGGTATTTTATGCAGCTGTAAGAAGAAATGAAGTTGTAAAGCATATGACAACATGGATGAACCTGGAGGACATTATGTTGAGTGACATAAGCCAGATACAAAAAGACAAATGCTATATGTGCGACTACGAACTAAATATATTGTGTAATTTCATGGAGTTAATAACCTGAATATGGGTCACTAGAACATGGCATGAGGTGAGAGAATAGAAAGCTGAGGGTTAACTTGTGCAGCACTGGTAAAAAGGATGTGTGCTAATCTTTGGAACTGAAGAGAAAAGGTGAAAGCCCAACATAATGTCTGTAAGTAGTGGTACTATTATGTGGGTATGAAAGGGGTTTAAAGGGAAAGTCTAAGGTCATGTATATTACTAAAAGGAAAGATAAAAATGTAACATGGAACTGTAGAGTACAGTAAAACCTCATGTGTAATATAAATATGGGTAAAGTTGTATACATAAGACTCTTCTTCTTTGAAATTGAACAAATGTATGTTAATACTCAAGATATTAAAATCTAATCAAAAAAGCCATCATGCTAAGTAAAAGAAACAAGATGCAAAGTACTACATATTGTATGATTCCAGTTATATAAAACGTAAATATAAATTAACTTTTGGAGATGAAGTTAGATTAGTGGCTACATAAGGCTAGGGAAGGACTGCTAAGGAGTGTGGAGTTTTTCTTTTCGGAAAAACGAAATTTTCTAAAATTTTTTGTGGTGATGAATGTTCAACATTTTAAGTATACTAAAAGCCATTGATTATACACTTTGGACAGATTGTGTGGTATATGAATATATCTCAATAAAACTGCTTAATAAATAACTGTGCAATAATAGCCAGAAATAGCAGTATGTACAATAGGGGAAGCATAGAGAGGTTATGGAGTGAATAATTTTCTTGTTTGTTCTTTGCTTATTATTAATATTATTATTGAAATAATGAAAATGCTCTAATGATGACTGAGGTGATGAATCCACAACTATGTCATTATACCAAATACCACTGATTGTACACTTTGGATGAAGTGTATGCTTTATTAATATGTACCAATAAAATGGATTTGTTAAAAAAAGTTCATGATATTACTATACCTCCTTTATATTTAACTATTATTCAGTAACTATGAAATAGGTTTTATCTTTGTGGATGACGCTCAGAGAGATTATATCACTTGTGTAGTTTCATAGCCGGTAAGTAATGAAACCAAGCATTGCAGCCAGGATTTTATCTCTATAGTCCGTGCTTTCCCATTACAGTACAATATACTACCTCCCAGAATGCAAACAAACAAACAAAAAAAGGATGCCGTGAAAGCAATACCTTCCCAATCATGATTTAACAAGAATAGTTCTTGCCAGCTCCTCAATCATTTGCTAAGAGTTTACTACAGCTGGGGTAGTCTGATAGTTGCTGGGGATACAAATGAGCTTAATATCTAATGGAGGTGTGTGTCAGTATACAGTAAGATAAAGAAGACAGGGAATGACTTCATATGACCTTTAATGACTTTCTATGGGAAATGATTAATGAATGCTATAGAAAAGTGTGCAGAGGAGGAAGATTTTGCAGAAGAGGCTGGACTTGAGTTGTGCCTTAAAGCAAAGAAGAGGCCATATAAACAGAAAGGCAGCTGAGTCAAAAAAGCAAACAGCCCATCTTGGCTATAATGTAAGGTTTGAATGTTTCTGAATGTTTGACACAGGATATGACTAGGTATGAAAATCAAACCAGGCTATGGAATTTGCACTTAATTCTACTGAATTTTGAAGTGATCCATCTATTCCTAACATGCATCCTTTTTCCCTTTTTCCCCCCTCCCCCCGCCACCGCCCCAGTTGTCTGTTCTCTGTGTCCATTCACTACGTGTTCTTCTTTGTCCGCTTCTGTTGTTGTAAGCTGCACGGGAATCTGTGTTTCTTTTTGTTGTGTCATCTTGTTGTGTCAGCTCTCCGTGTGTGCGGTGCCATTCCTGGGCAGGCTGCACTTTCTTTCACGCTGGGCAGCTCTCCTTACGGGGTGTACTCCTTGCGCGTGGGGCTCCCCTACGCCGGGACACCCCTGTGTGGCAGGGCACTCCTTGTGCGCATCAGCACTGCGCATGGGCCAGCTCCACACGAGTCAAGGAGGCCCGGGGTTTGAACCGCAGACCTCCCATGTGGTAGAAGGACGCCCTAACCACTGGGCCAAGTCCGCTTCCCCCATCCTTTCTTTAGCTCTATATATCACTCCATGCCCTGCTGTAGCAATATTTCTAATGTAAGAGAAACAAGCTGAGGTGATTACTAGGGGTAGGTAAAAAAGAATAAAGGAAAGATATGACATCTTTGAAGGTAATAAAATAACTGTAACTTCAAGATAAACTGTACCATCTAAAAACAGAAACTGATGGCCTCTAGGGCAGTGGGTCTCAACCTTGGCTGCATATTACAATCACCTGGGGAGCTTTATAAAAATGTACCTGCCCATGCCTCAACCCCAGAAACATTGATTTATTAGGTTTAACCCTATGAAAGTTTGTATATTGATGATTTTTTATATACATTTTTAATATACAAAACCCAGCAATTTTGCATAGTTGAATCTGTCATGGAGGGGGAATAGAGTTTGGTTTTCTGTTGTTTTTAAACTTCTCCAGGTGATTCTAATGTGCAACCAAGGTTCAGAACCACTGCCACATGAAGGCGAAGAGGGAGCTCAATTTCTCTACTCCCCTGCACTGCCCCCCACTGTCCCCCTGAGACTTCCTCCCACAAGATCTACTGCCCTCTTTTTACCTCCAAGGAGGAGAAAACTACCTATCAGGTTTAAGAATATTTTACTGGTCACTGTGCAGAAAGTTAAAGTTGGAAGCTTAGTTAGGTAAGAAAGTCCTACAAACTTCTCTCCCAACCCCACCTCAATAACTGCTCCTATTTCCCTGACCCACTAAAGTGGTAAGATTCAAATTTGGGATGTACAAAAATGGAGCCACCCTTTTGGCTTGATTTTATTCTGAACTATTTATGTAGACCATACAAAGGGGCTCTCCTCTTAGCCCTGCCTAACCCAAGAATTTGAGATTGAGGTTTGGGGATAAAGCCCTAATGAGCAATAAAATATTTATTGCTTGCACTGTTCTCCAGACATACTTCTCATGGAAACCATATGCAATGTGGTGACTGAAGAAGGGGATTTGGGTGTTCCTGGGTACCATGGCCAATAACATCTTTTTATTTTTTTTAACGATTTTATTTATTTTTCTCCCCATCCCTCACCCCGTTGTCTGCTCTGTGTCCATTCACTGTGGCACTGGGAAACTGCATCTCTTTTTTTGTTGCATCATTTTGCTGCACCAGCTCTCCATGTGTGCAGTGTCACTCCTGGACGGGCTGCACTTTTTTTTTCACGTGGGGCAGCGCTCCTTGTGGGGCGCACCCCTTGCGCGGGGGGCACCCATATGTGGGGGCGCCCCTGTGTGGCACAGTACTCCTTGCACGCAGCAGCACTGCGCGTGGGCCAGCTTTACCACCTGGGTCAGGAGGCCTTGGGGATCGAACCCTAGACCCTCCATATGGTAGGTGGATGCTCTATCAGTTGAGCCACATCCAATTCCCATAACATCTTAACTGTAGTTCAAACTCACTATAATTACACTGAGACAGATAATATAAAAACCAAGGACCCATTTCATGCTTTTTCATAATCATTGAGAGGAAACTCAGGTGGACCAAAGAGAATCCAGATACTTGCAGTGCCACACTGAGTCAAGCAAAACACATGACCTGGCTCTCACCTCCAGCTGCCGAATTGCCGTTTCCCTCTCTTTAATAAGTTCCAGATCCTGTTCAGTGATGGCCACCTCATCTTCCTGGCTCTGCATCTGGTTCCATTCCTCATGGCTGCAGGGAGACAAGAGCACTAGGTGATTCCTCCTCTCCAAGGTGTACATGAAACATGCCTACAACACCTCTATTCCAGCAGAGTCCATCCAAAGACAGACACCAAGGCTCCAACTCCTCTGACATCAATACAAAGACCCTGAGAGAGACATTCTTCATATCCAGACGTAAAGGGCTAATAAGACAAAGAAAACAGAGTCTTGGCTTCCATGGACAAAACTGAGATGAAACAGGATACAAGGCTCGTACTTCTTGTTGTTTCCATTTTTGGGTATACTCTGCAATCTTACTAGGTCTTACAAGACAAAGAAAAATAGCCAGAAATTTGAAGTCAGTGAAGTATATTGGCCCACTGTCTTCCAAGGACTCTCAAAGAGCAAGCTGTATTGGTATCTGGGGTACTAAACAGGTGAAGAGGAAAGCAAGGTAAGTGCCTGTCAGTGCTTTGTCAATTACTTGAACAGAACCACATCTCCTGATTTTCAGGAATTTCCTAGTGAAGTAATGCTTTAGGTTAAATGCCTCTTTTTTTTTCATCTTTATAAACTGATTTATATTTACATTTTATATTAATGGAATCATACATATGAATCCATATGGAACCATATACAAGTTACACAATATATTTAGCTCATAGTAGTGCAATCATATAGTATTTGTCCTTTCGTGTCTGTCTTAATAGAAAATCAATGTAAAAAGCTAGTGAAATGTAATAACTTTTCAGTTACCATTTTTATAAGAAAAGTATATTATATATTATACTAGAATTGAAACACTTTGAAAACCCAAAACTAAGCATTTTTCCAATAGTATTATAAATTGTACTCAACCTCACTGTATTTAAAGAATTTTCTCCATATGCTAGAGATAAAAAACTGAGTTAAGAGAGAGTCCCCCAGGCCTTTGAGGCACTCACAATGTAGTGGGGAGAGATAGATACATATCTACAATAAAACATTTTAAGTTTTTAACTAATATCACAAATATATTTCCATGGGATTAGTTATTTCAGCTTGGAGAAGACAAAGGAGATATCTTTCAGATACAAATTGTTTTGCTTTTCCTCTTAATACTCCTGAAGAATCAGTTGCTCCTATTTTAAAGATGAGAGAACAGAAACCCAAGAACTTTGAATGACTTAATCTGAATTATAGGTAAGATGATTTATACCTCCTAATTAATAGATTTATGGGGTACCAAGCTCTCTCTCCATGTGATGGACATCAAGGGTTTCTTGGAATTTTTTAATTTACCTTGAGATTATTCCTTCCATAATGCAAACACCTTGGAAAAGCCCAGGGTTTTGAACTGTTTAATTTTATTTTGTGGATTATAAAATGTCCCCTAAGGCCCCTTTTGTTTTGTCCTGATTTTTTTTTAATTAAAGCAATTTTACTAACACACCATACAATCCATCCAAAGTGTACAATCAATGGCTCTCAATATAATCACAGTCAATAAAAACAAGTATAAAGATATGAAATCCCAACTCAACTATTCAGCAGGTTGTATGAATAATCCCTTACCTGTCAAATGAGACAAGCTGCTCCTCTCTTTGCCTCTCCTCTGCCTAGAAAACAGGTGATATTAGTATTGCTGACATCCAGAATCACATTACAGAGAGACACACAGAACAAGGGTTTGTCTTTACTACAGGATAAAGAAGCAACATTAGCTCTGACAGATCTGTTAGTTGACATAAGACTCTGGTCTCCTACTAGAAAATGGGCATGAAGTGGTTTAAGCCAAGTCTGCATTCCAGTTTGGGTGTAGAACAGAAACCATGCTGAACAAAAAGAGATCATGGGCAGAAGAAAGGGGTAAAATAACAACAACAACTTATTTAAAAATTGGGGGGAAAGAGGATGAAGGGAAAGATCTGAAAACTTGTAAGGAAACAAATTCTGAAAATCTTTTTCCTTACAAGTTTTCAGAATATGTAAAGATTTTTAAAAGTTGATGTTTACAGCATGTTAAGTAGCAAATTCACTTCAAAAATAAGTCTAATGCACTTATTACTACTGTAATTTAAAAACAAACCAAGAAAAAAAATGTAAAGACCAATCTAATTTCATTTAAAAAAAGCTTTCCTTTTTATAATAGTGACAATTAAAAGACCAGCAAAATGAACAAAATTAAATATTTCAACATTCTATCCAGCTGAAGGAAAGTTTTTTTAATTTTCACTTTTGTTTTACCCAAATAAGAAGCAAAAAATTCCTAGTGTTCCAGAAGCCCACCCATATGCCCTTCTCTGATCACCCCTCCCTCCATCTCCCTTAAAATAATGATTCTATACTTTGTGATAATAATTTTCTTGCTTTTAAAAATAGTGATATGCATCCTTATTCAATATAATTTTGCCTGTTTTTGAACTTTACACAAATGTAATCATATGGTTTGTATTCTTTTGTGCTTTGTATTGTTCACTCCAGATAATGCCAGATTCATCCAGATACTGACTATAACCATGTTTCATTTATCTTCTTTTTCTGTTGGTTTTTTGTTTTTTTAGGAGGTACTGGGGATTGAACTCGGTGTTTTCCAAAGTGGTTGTGCCAATTTATACTACCACTGGTCAGAAAGGAGAGCTGCTGTTGCATCATATCCACATATTAACACTTCAACCCAGTGTTAAAAGTGGACATGAAATAGTTAACTCATTATGATTTTAATTTGCAATGCCATGACTACTAAAGATGTTAAGCATATTTTTATTTGCTTGACCATTATTCAAAAAAAATCAGCATGGAGTCGTCTTACTGTGCTGGCATTTGCAATCACAGTGCAAAAGCAAAGGTGGGTAAAACGGCTGGTGCCTTAGCATGAATTAGAGCATAGGCACCAAACTGTACCAGTTTTCACTGTATTCATCACCACACACTCAGAGTTTAAAAAAAAAAAGCTTGTTTGTCCTTGATGAAGCCATACAAATTATTTTAATTAAATTGCAACCCCTTATTACACATTTTTTTTTCTATTTATCCATATTCAACTTTATTCTGAATTAACCATCTGTTAAGAGTGCACATGAAGAGAGCAGAAAAAAATAAAGGAGCCCATCAAAAAAGTTCCCAGCAAGTGTGAGGAAGGACATGATGTTAGGAGCCCCATTTAGGGAAGGAAATACTGTTGAGGTCATGATTGCCATTTTTGTCAATGATTCGAACGCTGAAGGTTGGCAGATTTAGGATGAATTGTTTCTGGAGCGCCTCAAGACAATTCCCAAGAAGCTCCACTGCCCTCTCATGTGAGAGAGTGGTATATAGCATTGGTCCAGGATACTGAGAGTAAAGAAGGCACCATAGCCTTGGGCTGCAAAAGGGCCCTTGGCCAAGGCTGCCAGGTAGTCCATGTAGTAGAGTGCTGGACCTTCATGCTCATCATTGCCAGCCAGGAGGCTGACATGATACGGGGTCCGACTCTGAAGGCAGTCAGCCAAGTTTCGGTGAGTGAAATTAGCTGCTACTGTGGGAGACAATTCATATCCATTTATCATCTTATAAAGTTGTACATTTTTCTGAATATATCCTGTAAATTGCACAGGGTCTCCAGCCTCTCCGACACGTAGGAGTAAGATTTTTTCACTCATCTTAAACATCTTGTTATGATTGTCCTTCATCTGGACAATATTGCTGGTGGCCACCCTATCAGAAGTGACCAGGACGTAGTCGGGGCCCTGGATGCTGATGAGGTACTCCATGGTGGCGGGAGGTTAGGACCTGCAGGTTCGACAGAGCGAGGGGCTCGCCTGCTTCTCTGCCTCACTGGTGAGACAGCACCACCAGCACAGACTTGCATGATGCAGGCCACAAGACATACACATCTTTCTAATACTTTGTGAGATGAAATAGAAAGGACACATAAAGCACTTCTGCTGCATATAGAATTACAATGGTTGTCCTCAGGAAAAGCACTTGTGCGACTGAGCTACAAGCGAACTAGCCACTTTTTTTCAGGGAAAACTACTTTTACTTACAAGAATAAACTGACAACCTATGGTTATTCAGACTGGTATTTGACAGAAAACTTCTTGAATATAAACAATATGATACTGTCATTTCAAGGAAAACAACTGACAGTGCCTGTTACCAATGATAAAAATCTTTCAAATAAAAAAATCAGAATTTTGAAAAACCTGTACCTACCACTATGAATTTGACAGTTTCCTAATATTTAAAGACTTTTCTGATGAAATTGATGGTAATACTAACAAATGAGATTTTTTTTTATTTTGCAAAATAAAATATATCAATATGTGGAAGAACTACATTACTCAGGGAATCGGTATTTTCCAAATGATAAAAAGCATGTTACAAAATTATTCATAGAAAAAAGACTAGAATGCGATTAGATTTTGTCAAGTTTTTAAAAAAAGATTTATTTATTTATTTATTCCTCCCCCCACCACTGTCTGCTCTCTGTCCATTCTCTGTGTGTTCTTCTGTGTCTGCTTGTATTCTCATTAGGTAGCTCTGGGAACTGATCCTGGGACCTTCGGGAGAGGAAGAGATGCAATCATTCTCTTATGCTACCTTAGCTCCCTGATCTGCTGCATCCCTTATTATTTCTCCTTTGCCTCTCTTTTCATTGTGTCATCTTGCTGCACCAGCTCTCCACGTGGACCAGCACTCCTGAGCAAGGCAGCACTCCTGCATGAGGCAGTACTCTGCACAGGCCAGCACTCTGTGTGGGCAGCTCACCACATAGGCCATCTTGCCTTTACCAGGAGGCCCTGGGCATTGAACCCTGGACCTCCTACATGGTAGACAGGAGCCCAATTGCTTGAGCCACATTCACTTCCCTTTTGTCAAGTATTGTGGTTTTTTTTAAAGATTTATTTTTTATTTATTTCTCTCCCTCCCCCCCCCCACCTCCCAGTTGTCTGTTCTCTGTGTCCATTTGCTGTGTGTTCTTCTGTGTCAACTTGTATTCTTGTCAGTGGCACTCGGAATTTGTGTTTCTCTTTGTTGCATCATCTTGCTCCATCAGCTCCCCGTGTGCGGCGCCACTCCTGGGCAGGTTGCACTTTTTTCACGCTGGGTGGCTCTCCTTATGGGGCACACTCCTTGTGCATGGGGCTCCCCTACGTGGGGGACACCCCTGCGTGGCGCGTCACTCCTGGTGCACATTCACACTGCATGTAGGCCAGCTCACCACACAGGTCAGGTGGCCCTGGGTTTGAACCCTGGACCTCTCATGTGGTAGGCTCTATCCATTGAGCTAAATCCGCTTCCCCCTTTTGTCAATTTTTGATGTAGTATCAAAGATGATTCCAAAACGTTTGAGAAGTGTTGTTTATGTCTGTTTTTCATACTGATTCACAGGAATTCCTTACACATTCTGCAAACTAGAATAACTTGTTGTTGATTATATATATAGAAATATCTTCTCCCTGTTTGTGGCTTGTGTTCTCACATATTTACCTCTTTTTTGCTCTTCATTCTTTTCTGCTCCTCAGATTTTCCATCTGAGTTCACTATCCTTCTGCCTGTAGTACATCTTTTAGAATTTCTTTTAGTAAGGTGTGCTAATAACAAGCTCTCTTTTGACTGAAAATGTCTTTAATTAGCTCTCATTCTGGATATATATTTTCACTGGGTTTAGAATCCTAGGCAGGCAGTTATTGTCCCTCATTAAAGAAATTAAAAATATCAGTCCACTGGCTTCTGTTGTTGTTGAGAAGTCAATTGTCAGTTTAACTTTTGTATCTTTCAAAGTATTCTACTGTTTCTCTATTTTTAGGATTTTCTCTTTGTCTTTTATGGATTGAATATTTTTCTATAATGTTTTAAAGAAATAAGAGTTTCTTAATATTTATTATCCTGCTTTGGATTTGTTGGATTTCTTGAAACTGTGGCTCTTTTCATCTATTCTGGGAAATTATCAGTAATTATCTCTGAAAATATCACTTCTGTTCCCTATTCACTCTTGTCATTTTATAACTCCAATTAAAACAATGTTAGAAAAAAGAAAAAAAAAGTTAGATCCTTTCGTCCTATTCTCCATTTCTCATAGTCTTTCTTCCATACTGAATTTTTTAACCCACTGTGTTAAATGCTGGATAAAATGTTCTAACCTATTTTCTAGTTAGACTACCCATCCGTTAAGTTTTTTTATTTCCATATTATATTTTTCAATTCTATAAGTTCTTTTGACTCTTTTTCACAGCTGTTTATAGTTTCCTGCTTCCTGTAGATGTTTTCAAGTGAAAAATTAATAATTCTAATTTATGAAGTCTTCGCAGGTTTATATCACTTCACTGTTATTTCTACTAGTTCTTATGCAGGGTACTTTGTTTCCTTGTGTACTTGGTTATTTTTTAACCAGATGTTGCTAGTTGCCCTTGAAAATGTGTTTGAGAGTATTCTTTTAGACCTAGGATAAAGGTGTCTCCCACTAGAGAGGAACTGTGATTGCTTCCACCTGGCACCTAGGTGCTATACCAGTCTAGGACCAATTGAAGTCTGAGACTTTTGGACCATTCAGGTGGTATTAACTTGAGCTAAAAATCTGCATCAAGGTTATTCTGTGGTACAAGTGATTGCCTGCATTTCCTCTCCCTCCTGCCTCCTTTACCACCTGCTCAGGTGAGTGCTAATGCAACATTTTGGCAGTTCCCTAAGGGAAAGAAAGACTTACTTTTGGCTTGCCCATACCCTATGGATATAGTTTTTAGGGCCCAGATTAATTTGAGGAGCACCAGTTTTTAGACTCCCCACTTTGTATGGATCCTAGGCTTAGACTTCGTCCCCTTCATGTCATAAGAACACCAAAATTGAAGTTTAGCTTTGCCCTCAATAAATATACTCAGTACAAAAGCATTTTCCGTGGTCTGCTTACCTCTCTGAGTTCTCATTTTCCCTTAGGAGGTACCAGGGACTGAACCCAGGACTTCGTACATGGGAAGCACGTGCTCAATCACTGAGCTGTAGCTGCTTCCTTTGACCTTAATATTTTGACAGCTCTTTGATACTTTTGAGAAGTTGAGTTTTTAAAATCCAGTATTTAATAAATGTTTCAAAGATAGGATTGGTCCAAATAACCCAGCCTGCTATATTCTAGGAAACAGTCATTCACTTTTTAAAAAAAGTTTTTAACATAAGACCAATATAGCAATGAAAAATGAAAAAGAAAATTGCACATAATTCTGCCCGCCACTTTTTTTAACTTTTGTGAATATTCCTTTCCAGTATTTGATCATATGCAAACATTTTTTTTTTTACATAGATTATACCAATCTGGCATTTTCACAGCAATTTATCTGTATGTTTATTATTTGGGGGAATAGTAAACAAAGGCTAATGGCCAAAGAGGGAGAAAAACAAACACAAAAACAAAAACAAAGAAAAACCTGGGAAAGAACATTGAAACTGTAAATGTCTTCTTTTGGGAAAAAAACTTACACAAAGACGAGATCCAGCTCTTGCTCTTGCAATACTCTCCTTTTCCTTTTCAGATACCCTTCTCTGCACAGCCTGGAAATTATTTAAGGCTGCAGAGAAGTCATTCATGAGCCGTTCCTTCTGAAGTTTCTGCAGGCGCTAAGAAAAGTAAACAAGAACTTGAAATTTCATATTAACCCAGACTCATTTAGTTTAAATTCCCATTAAAGGAAAATTACCCACCCTAAAAGAAAAAGGGGGGAAAAAAAGAAGAGGAAAAAAAAAAACCAAATAAAAAAATCACACCATCTCCCCCACCCCAAGAATTTCCAACTAGGAAAAATTCCTCTGAAATAGACTTCCTCAAATCAATGAATTTGCTCTTTGTTAGCTCACATCCTGGTTAATACTACGTGCCAAGTCAGCATCTTCCTTCTTTCATTCTGACAAACCTGGGAAGTAGGTGTCATAAACTTTGTAAAGTAATCTCAGAGGGAATTGAAATTCAGAATTTTGGTGACCTGGAGAATCTAAAAGCAAAATAAATACTCAGGTTGAACTCAAAGAGAGATTGGTTTCTTGTCAACCTCTTTTATCAAAACTATATTCATCAATACTGCATTCACAGCTTTCCAAATAAATATGGAATAATGAGATTTAAAATCTTTGAAAAACTGCAAACTACTTTGTATATCTACAGGATACCTTTACCAAGCTTGCTGTTTCTATGTCTCAACAAATACATATTGAGAGCACCTGCTGTGTGCTGAGAACACAGACTAAAAACTCATCCCTGACCTCAAGCAGCTCACCAACTATTTGTAGATAAAGAATAGACATATAAGTAACAAAATCATTATGAGTAATTTCTATACCTAATTAGTACTATAGGACTTCAGAGGCAGGAATTATCAGTGAAGACTCAAGAGGTCAAGAAAGGCCATAAGAGGAAGGGAAAGTAAAGCATGAATTAGAAGGGATAAAACAAATTCAAGCAAGAGAATAGTAAGAGCAAAGGCATGGTGGCAGAAATTTGAAGGGCATCTATAAGGAGACAGTTTGGATGGAACCAGAGGTTTATTCTTGGAATACTAAAAGATAAAACTGGAAAGACAGGAAAGGGGCTACCATAGCAGATCCTAAATGTTAGGCTAAAGAGTCTGGGGTTCAACCTCTAAAGAACAAAACACAACAAAGATTTTCAAGCAGGGAACATGATGGGTACAAAATGGAAAGATTATTATGTGATAGTGTACGAAATGGAATTGAAAAGTGAAGTCAGAAAGATTTCTTTAATAGTCTAGGTTTAATACTAGGAGGACATGGAATCCATAGAGGGAACACAGGAAATGAATTTAAGAAACATTATAACAATGACTGGCTGTGGGGGAAAAGGCATAAAGACAAGATTCACTCAAAATTCAAGCCAAGGAGAATGACGGTAATATTGAATAAAAATTTAGATGAGAAACATTTTTACTCTTTCTGGGATTTTTATTTGTTGCATAAACAAAATAACAATAATAAAGGGGAAAAAGACATTGTTTCCCAATCTTATCCAAAAATATTCTTTTAAATATATCATAAATATATTCTATGTCACCAAACCCTTAAACTTATGAACTTTGATACATAATATACCATTAAGATAATACAGTAAATTTTACTTAAGCATTCCTGTTAGATTGTTCCCAGTTTTAACTACTATAAACAAAGCTAAAGTGAACCCTATTGTAACAACTAATACTTATACAGAGCTTACCATATATCAGTACTGTTTTAAGTGCTTTATATAATAACTCATTTAATCCATGCAACAACCTATAACGTATTATTATCATTATTATTATTTAAGATTTATTTTTTGTTTGTTTCTCTCCCCTTCCCCCCCCCCAACCCCCCGTTGTCTGTTCTCTGTGTCCATTTGCTGTGTGTTCTTCTGTGTCCACTTGCATTCTTGTCAGTGGCACCAGGAATCCGTATTTTAGTTGTGTCATCTTGTTGTGTCAGCTCTTTGTGTGTGCAGCGCCACTCCCAGGCAGGCTGCGCTTTCTTTCGCACAGGGTGGCTCTCCTTACGGGTTACAATCCTTGCACGTGGGCTCCCCTATGTGGGGGACACCCCTGCGTGGCAGGGCACTCCTTGCGCGCATCAGCACTGCGCGTGGGCCAGCTGCACACGGGTCAAGGAGGCCCGGGGTTTGAACCGCGGACCTCCCATGTGGTAGAAAGACGCCCTAACCACTGGGCCAAGTCCGTTTCCCTATAACGTATTATTATAGGTCCTACTTTACAGATAAGAAAACCAAGGAACAGAGAAATTAACTAATTTTCCCAAGGTTACACAATAAGTGGAAGATGTAGAATTGAAACCCAGGAAATTTGGATCCAGAGTATATACAGTTTATCTTTTTTCTTCCGAATTTTTTTCCCTTAGGACAAACTTGCCTAAGTGGGAATATTGGGGCACAATTTTTTTTTTAATTAGAGAAGTCGTAGGATTACAAAAACATGCAGAACTCCCATATAATCCCCTGTGATAGCTTGAATTTGGTGACTCCCAAAAAGGAATGATCATGCTTTTGAACTAATCCGTTCCTGTGGGTGTGGGATACTTTTGATTCACCGGACTATGTAAGTGAGGTGTGACTCAGGTTGAATCTCCATCCTCTTACTGGGTCTGATATAAGTGGAGACAGAGAGAGAGAGAGAGACAGAGACAGATGGAAAAGGAAGCTACCTTACTGACCCTGACATTTGAGAGAGAGGACTGCAGGAAAACAGAGAAGACTGGGAGAGGTCCTAGAGTCTGGAACCAAAGCCTGCAAGAGGCTGGGCCCACGGCGTAGCTGAAGGCTGAAGAGATGCGCTATGTGCCTGATAGTTCACAGTTGAACTCAGGAAGAAAGCAGAGCAGCTGAGACTAAGAGAGGAGGCCAGGTAAGAGATAAGCCCTATGCCTGGCTGCCCACAGCTGAGCTCCAAGAGGTGGTAGATTATGGAGGAGAAGGCAGGGACCTCTGTAGAGATTGGGGGCCATCTTCATCAAGTAACAGGACCCCAGAATCTCAATAGTAGCTGACTTTTGTGAAAACGCATCTCTGATGGTGCCTCGATTTGGGCATTTCGCAGCCTTGGAACTATAAGCTTTTACCCACATAAACATTCCACAAGTGAACTGATTTCTGGTACTTTGCATGGAGAGCTCATAGGCAAACTAAGGCAGAAATCTGTACCAGAAGAACGGCATCATGCTGCTTGCAAATGCCAAAAATGTTGGAATGGCTTATAAATGGGTAAGTATTTTTTGGAGCAACTATGAGATGCTTGATAGAAAAGGCCTAGATTGCTTTGAAGAGACCATTGGTAGGAATATGGACTCTAAAGTTATTTCTCATGAGGACTTAGAAATGCTGACCAGATGGAAAGTGATCCTTGCTTTATTTAAAGTGGCAGAGAACTTGGCAAAATTGACTCCTGATGTTAGATGGATGGCAAAATTTGAAAATGATAAGCTTGTCATTTGCCTGAGATTTCCAAATGTGAAAAATGCAGGCTGGCTTCTCCTTGCAGCTTATAGCAAAACAAGAGAGCAAAGAGATATGCTGAGAACTGAATTGCTGGGCAAAAAGAAACCAGAAATGATGGTTTGGGAAAACCTGAACTTTGGAAAACAAGCCCCCAGAGGATAGTGCTCCATGTGAGGACTTAGCTAAACCTAGAACTTGTGAGTCAGGATGGGAAATACAGTTACCCAGGAAGGACTTGTGGAAAGTCTTACTATCTGATGGCTTGGATCTCTGTGAACTGCAAGCAAAACCAATGAGCTATTTGTGAGATCTGTATGAATAAAACTGCCATCAGCCTGGACTAAAAGGAACAGGGAGGCGAGAGCTTCAAGGAAAAATGGCTTCAAGAGGAAAAGTGTGGAAGTTTAGGTCTGGAATTGGGACATCTCAGACCAGGAGAGGGACCCCATCCCTGCATGGGATGCAGTTGTCTGTTCTCTGTGTCTATTTGCTGTGTGTTCTTCTTTGTCCGCTTCTGTTGTTGTCAGCAGCACGGGAATCTGCCTACCATATGGGAGGTCCAGAGTTCAAACCCAGGGCCTCCTGACCCATGTGGTGAGCTGGCCCACATATAATGCTGATGCATGCAAGGAGTGCTGTGCCATAAAGGAGTGTTCCCCGCGTAGGGGAGCCCCATGTGCAAGGAGTGCGCCCCTCAAGGAGAGCCACCCGATGTGAAAAAAGTGCAGCCTGCCCAGAAGCGGTGCAGCACACACAGAGAGCTGGCACAGCAAGATGACGCTACAAAAAAGACACAGATTCCTGGTGCTGCTGACAAGAATGCAAGTGGATGCAGAAGAACACAGAGCGAATGGACATAGAGAGCAGACAACTGGGGGGGGGGCGGTGGAATCTGTGTTTCTTTTTGTTGCGTCATCTTGTTTCAGCTGTGTGCGTGGTGCCATTCCTGGGCAGGCTGAACTTTCTTTCGCACTGGGTGGCTCTCCTTATGGGGCACACTCCTTGCGCATGGGGCTCCCTACGCGGGGACACCCCTGCGTGGCACGGCACTCTTTGCACGCATCAGCACTGCGCGTGGGCCAGCTCCACATGGGTCAAAGAGGCCCGGGGTTTGAACCACGGACCTCCCATGTGGTAGACGAACGCCCTAACCACTGGGCCAAGTCCGCTTCCTTGGGCTGGCTTTTATAATGGGTATTTTATTTAGGGTAAAAGCTCACAGTTCTGAGGCTATGAAATGTTGAAATTAAGGTACAATCAAAGATACTTTCTCACCAGTCAGCTTTACTAGTGATCCTGGCATCCTGCCACGTGGCACTCAGTCATGTGGCAGGGCTCATCTCCTTAGCTGTGGGTGCTCCATGGGTCCAGCCCTAGGAAGCCTCTGTGTGTGCCTCTGTGTTCCTTCCGTTTCAAACTCCAGGACCTCAGCCTCTTTTTTTGATTTTAAGAAAAGAGTTTATTGTGTGGTCAGCCAGCAAGAAGACTGGAGGCTAGCCTCAGATTAGAGTCCCTGAACAAAATGGGCATTGGGGTTTTATACCACCTGGGGAAGGTGGGCTTGAGGGAGTGACTAAAGATGACATGAGGTACCACAGGCCAAGTCGTTTTGGGAAAGGTGGGTTTGAAGCTGTATGTACCCCAGAAAAACACATTCTTCAGGTTAATACATTCCTGTGAACCCATTTTAAGTACCTCTTGATGAGGCTACTTAGTTAAGATGTGACCCACTTCAATAAGGATAGGTCCTAACCCTATTACTAGAGTCCTTTATAAGAGGATGAAATTCAGTCAAAGAAAGAGAAAGCCAAAGAGAAAGCAGCCAGAAGCTAAAATGAACCCAGAAGAGACCAAGAGACAGTCATATGCCATGACATGTGACAGAGGAACCAAGGATTGGAGGCAACCAGTCTCAGAATTCCAAGTCTTCAGGAAGAAAGCATGACCTTGATAATGCCTTGATTAGGTCACTTTCCCGTCCTCAAAACCATGGGCAAAATAAATTCCCATTGTTCATGTTGAACCATTTCATGGTATTTGCTTGAGCAACTTAGGAAACTAAAACAGATGTTGAGCATCTTTTCATGTATATATTGGCCATTATATATCTTCTTTGGAGAAATGTCTATTCTAGTTTTTGTCCATTTTTTAACTGGATTGTCTTTTTGCTGTTGATTTGTTAGATTTCATTATACACTCTGATTAAACCTTATCAGTTTTAGGGTGATACTGGCCTCACAGAATGAGTTAGGGAGTATTCCTTCCTCTTCAACTTTTTTGAAGAGTTTGAGCAGAATTGGTGTTAATGCTTCTTGAAATGTTTGGTAAAATTCACCAGTGAAGGCTGGACTTTTATTTGTTGGGAGATCTTTGATTACTGGTTCAATCTATTTGCTTATTATTGGTTTGCTGAGATCTTCTATTTCTTTTTTATTCCCCCCTTCCTCCTCTCCCCACCCTACTGTTTTAGCTGTGCCCATTTGCTGGGTGAGTTCCTGTATCTATTTCTCTTTTTGTCTTCTCTTCTCATTTTTTTCTCCTCTAGGACTCACTGGGATTCGATCCTGAGGACCTCTGATGTGGAGAGAGGTTCCGTCACTTGCGCCACCTTAGTTCCTGGTGTCTGCTGGGCTTCACTTTGACTTTCCCCTTCATCTCTCTTTTGTTGCATCATTATCTTGCTCCGTGACTCACTTGCTTAGGCACTGGCTCACCACGGAGGCACTCAACTCGCCATGTGGACACTCATCTCGCTGCGCAGGTACTGCCTTGCCGCGTGGGCACTCGGCTCACCATGCAGGCACTGACTCACCACGCAGGCATGCTTTCTTTTTCTTTTTTTACCAGGAAGCCCCAGGGATCAAACCCAGGTTCTATTTCTTTTTGTGTCATGTCAGTGTGTGGAATTTGTTTCTAGGAATTTTTCCATTTCATCTAGGTTATCTACTTGTTGGTATACAGTTGTTCACGGTCTTCTCTTAAAATCCTCTTTATTTCTATGGGGTTAATAGTAATGTCCCAGAAAGCGGATTTGGCCCAACGGATAGGGCGTCTGCCTACCACATGAGAGGTCCAAGGTTCAAACCCAGGGCCTCCTGACCCATGTGGTGAGCTGGCCCATTAACAGTGCTGATGCGTGCAAGGAGTGCTGTGCCAGCAGGGGTGTCCCCCGCGTAGGGGAGCCCCACATGCAAGGACTGTGCCCCGTAAGGAGAGCCGCCCAGCACAAAAAAAGTACAGCCTGCCCAGAAATGGCACCACACACATGAAAAGCTGATGTAGCAAGATGATACATGAAAAGCTGATGTAGCAAGATGATGCAACAACAAGAGACATGGATTCCTGGTGCCACTGACAAGAATACAGGTGGGCATAGAAGAACACGCAGTGAATGGACACAGAAAGCAGACAACTGTAGGTTGGGGTGGGGAAGGGGAAAGAAATAAAAATAAATCTTAAAAAAAAATAGTAATATCCCCCCTTTCGTTTATAATTTGTTATTTATGTCTTCTCTTTTTTCAAAAGTTTGTCCATTTTACTGATCTTTTAAAAGAACCAACTTTGGTTTTGTCATTTCTATCGTTTTTTTTTCATTCTCTATTTATCTCCACTTTAATATTTGTTAGTTCCTTCCTTCTGCTTGCTTTGGTGTAAGTTTGCTCTTCTTTTTCTAGATCCTCCACTTGTGAGGTTAGGTTTCTGATTTGAGATCTTAATTTTTTTTTTTAATATAAGCATTTAGAGCTATAGATCACCCTTTGAGCACTGACTTTTTTTTTTTTCCTGCATCCCATAAGTTTTGATATGTTGTTTTTGTTTTCATTTGACTCAAGATATTTTTGAATCTGCCTTGTAATTTCTTCTTTGATTCATTGTTGTTTAAGAGTCCATCTGAAATCACAAAACCCAAAAGAGAAAGGAGAGACTGGCAGATGCAGCCATGTGCCCTGCCATGTGACAGAAGAGCCAGGATCGCCAGTAGCCAGCCCCGGAATACTGGTCTTCAGGAAGAAAGCATCACCTTGATGATACCTTGATTTGGACACTCTCCTGGCCTCAAAACTGTGAGCAAAAAAATTTCTATTGTTTAATCTGACCCATTTCATGGTATTTGCTTTAAGCAACCTAGGAAACTGAAACAGTATATTTAGGGCCTCTGCCACTAGGTGCATATATAACTGTCATGTCTACTTGTTGAATTGCCCCTTTGTCATTATATAATGACCTTCTTTGTCCCTCATACCTGTTTTTAACATCGTCTATTTTATCTGTTATTAGTGTAGCTACAGCTCTCTTTTAGTTACTATTTGCATGGTATTTTTTTTCCATCCTTTCACCTTCAACCTACTTGTATCTCTGCATTTAGGGTGAGTCTTTTGTAAATGGTATATAGATTATAGGTGGTTCATGCTTTTTATCCATTTTGCCAATCTCTGCCTTCTGACTGGAGATTTTGATCCATTTACATTTAAAATACTACTTATAATGTAGGCTTTCTTGGGTCATTTTGCTATTTGTTCTTTGTGTGTGTGATGGTGTGAAGCTGTATGTACCCTGAAAGATATGTTCTTAAATTTAACCCATTCCTATGGATGTTTACCCAGTCATTATAAGTAGGATCTTTTTTTTTCTTTCTTTCTTTTTTTTTTTTTTTTTGAGGTTTTGGGGCTGGGGATTGAATCTGGGACCTCGTATGCAGGAAGCTGGCGCTCAACCACTGAACCACATTGGGCTCCCCTGGGTTGATACTTTCATTTGTTTGCTGATTATTTGTTTTTGTTTTCAGGAGGCACTGGGGACTGAACCTGGGACCTCCCATGTGGTAAGCAAGTGCTCAACGGCTTGAGCCACATCTGCTCCCCAAGTAGGACCTTTTGATGAGGCTACTTCAGTTAAGGTATGACCCACCTCATTCAGGATGGGTCTTAATCCTCTTCCTGGAGTTCTTTATAAACAGACTGAAGAGGGAGAGAAAGGAGAAAGAGAGAGCGAGCGAGCCATGAAAGCAAGAAGGTGAAGTAAACAAAACCCCAAAGAGAAGGGAAAGACAAGCACATTTCGCCATGTGATTTGCCATGAGGCAGAGGAGCAAAGAATCAGCAGCAGCCAGTCTTTGGGAAGAAAGTATTGCCTTGATGATGCCTTAATCTGGACATTCTCATGGCCTCAAACTGTAAGCTATTAAATTCCCATTGTTCCAGCAAAGCCATTTAATGGTAATTGCTTTCAGCAACCTAGGAAACTAAAAACAGTATTATCATACCTTTTTTGCCCCTCATTTCTTCTGTTAATGCCTACTTTCATATTTATCTGATGTTTTGTATTGTTCCATTTGGAGCCCTTTCTCATTTCTTTCTGTATATATTTTTCATATATTTTATTTGTAGTGACCATAGGACTTAAATTTAGCATCCTAAATCCATAACGATCATGTTTGATTTAATACAACTTAACTTCACCAGCATATACATATACTATTCCTAAACCTCTCCAAACCCCCACTTTCCTGTTGCACTTGTTACAAATTTTATCTTTATATATTGTAGTCCAAAACCATGGATTTATCATTACTTTTTATGCACTTGCATTTTCGAACTTATAAAAAGCAAAAAGTGGAGTTACATTACCAAAAAAAACAATGCGATAGTACTGGCATATATAATTACCCAGAGTTCTTTATTCCACTCGGATCCACTGTCTAGTGGCCTTTCTTTTCCGTCTGAAGAACTCCCTTTGGCACTGCTTGTTGGACAGGTATAGTGGTGATGAACCCCTTTGGCTTTTGTTTATTTGGGAATGTCTTTATCTTTCCTCACTTTTAAGAGACAGTCTCGTATAAAATTCTTGGTTGGCAATTGTTTTCTTTCAGCACTTTAAATATTTCATCCCACTGCCTAAATTTTGCCTCCATGGTTTCTGATGAAATTGGCACTTAAACTTATTGGAACTCCCTTGTACATAATATGCTGTTTTTCTCTTGCAGCTTTTCACTCTCTCCTTATTCTTAGCATTCAACAGTTTGACTCCTATATGTCTGGGCATAGTTCTTCTCAAGTTTATCCTGTTTGGGGGTTCACTGGGCTTCTTGAAAGTAAATACTCATGGCTTTATTAAATTTAGGAAGTTTTCCACTATTATTTCTTTGAATATTCCTTCTTCTGTCCCTTTCTCTCTTTATTCTTCTTCTGGGACTCTCATAATAAGTATATTAATATACTCGATGGTGTCCCATAGATCTCTTAGGCTCTGTTCACTTTTTTTTCCATCCTTTTTTCTTTTGGCTTTTTTTTAAAAAATTTCTCCTCCCCCCCACCCCCCAAGCTGTCTGCTCTCTGTGTCCATTCGCTCTGTGTTCTTCTGCATCCGCTTGCATTCTTGTCAGCAGCACCAGGAATCTGTGTCTTTTTTGTTGCTTCATCTTGCTGTGCCAGCTCTCTATGGGTGCAGCACCACTTCTGGGCAGGCTGCACTTTTTTCACATTGGGTGGCTCTCCTTGAGGGGTGCACTCCTTGCACATGGGGCTCCCCTACGCGGGGAAGACTCCTTTATGGCACAGCACTCCTTGCATGCATCAGCACTATATGTCGGCCAGCTCACCACATGGGTCAGGAGGCCCTGGGTTTGAACTCTGGACCTCCCATATGGTAGGCAGATGCTCTATCCATTGAGCCAAATCTGCTTCCCTTGGCTCTTCACTTTGAATCATTTCAATTGTCTTGTCTTCCAGGTCCCTGGTTATTTCTTCTGGTAGCTCCAAACTGCTGTTGAAACCCTCTAGGGAATTTTTCATTTCAGTTATTGAGGTCTTCAACTCCAGTAATGTTTGGTTCCTTTTTAAAATGTCTACCTCTTTATTGAGATTGTCATATTGTTCATTTATTGTTTTCATGATATCCTTTAGTTTTTTTCTCTGTGTTTTCCTTTATATCCTTGAGCAAACGAGGATCATTTTTTTTAAGTCTTTGTCCGGTATGTCTCCAAAGCATGGTATTCTTCATTGATAGTTTCTGGACTTTTATCTGATTCCTTTGGCAAGGCTATCATTTCCTGTTTCTTATTTTGTCTTATATTTGGTTACACACTGTACATTTTAATATTTTAAAGTGTTAACTTTGGGATTTAGGCCTTAAACTGTCTGTTCCTTAAATCTGTATTCCTGCTAGTGATATGACAGAGATTTCCTTGAGTGCCAGGAGCTAACAAAACAAATCAATGCAAAAACACCTTTCAGAATCTTTGTAAATTGGCTCTGCCTTGGCTGGTGCTTTCCTTCAAAGTTTAGCCCTCTCATCAGGAAGATCATCCCATGGCAATGTGAAGTACAGAGTTTTCTCCCTCTTTCCTGAGGCTCCCTCTTGTTCTTATGCTTGCTTGTGGCCTTAAGAATTCCCTCAGGGGAAGGATAGCATGGCAAGGCCTGAATGGCATACATGTGGGTGGGCAGGCACATAAGACCCCTTCAGCTCCAGTGTCTGTGCATTCCACATCAACCCCCACCCCTGCCTCAGCCCTGTGGCAGAGGCCAATGAAGACACTTAGGCCCAGAAAGATGAAGTGACTAACCCAAGGTCACACAGTGTCAGGAGAATGGAATCCAGACCTGATTTCCTTATTGACCTGCACTGTCTTACGGCTATGTGAGTGAATTCAACACCACCCATTTTACAGAGGAAGCCACTGAGCCATGGAGCAACTGACTGGGAATATTCCATCATCCCATCCCTGGAGCCTCACACATGACTCTTCTCTTCCCACTCGAATGACTGCAAATTGGTTAATGGATTTAAGTAGGTTGGGAAGGTTTGATTGAGTGATTGTGCACCTACTGGGAAGTCTATGTCCTGGTCACCTGGCCTGTGTGAGATGATAAACTCCATGAGGGCACAGGCCATCTTATTCATGGTTATATCTTCATCACCAGGGGCAGAGGCACTCATAAATTCTTGAAGGTAGGAGCATGTCTTATAATTATATCCTATAGTGACGAGCATAGTAAAAGTTGCTCAAAAAACACATATTCAATGAAGACAAGAGGGAGAGGGAAGAAGGCACCTCTGCAGAAACATTATGGTTAAGAGTGTGACCCTGGACCCATCCTGCTGAGGCCTGAATTCTGACTCAACCACTTACTAACTGAATGACTTTGACTGGATTGCTGGTTGTCCCAAACCCATTTATTGAAGAAGAAGAAGAAGGAGCAAGAGCAGGATCCTTTCATCTATTTTTTCCTCATCCATTTGAAAGTGGCTTATTCTTTTGAATATCACATCCTCAGATATAGTAAATCTCCATTTCAGAGAATGGATTTGATGTTTGGATGCAGCCAAGTCATTGCTGAGAAGCTGTGAGTAGAAATACGTTATGTAAAGCAATCTGGGATTAGAACTCACAGCAAGACTCCAAATGATAAGATTGCTGCACTTGCTGGTTCAGCTCTATGGCTAGCTCTGGAGATATCTCCAAAGCAGATCCTGACATAGGGACTACTTTGAAGGGGACATTATTTCTTTGGAAGGATTAATTCCATGTTGTTCAAAAATAAATGAATAGGGAAGGGGATCTGGCTCAACTGATAGAGCATCTGCCTACCACAAAGGAGGACCAGGGTTCAAACCCAGGGCCTCCTGGCCCGTGTGGTGAGCTGGCCCACACACAGTGCTGATGCGCGCAAGGAGTGCCGTGCCATGTAGGGGTGTCCCCCGCATAGGGGAGCCCCACGGGAAAGGAGTGTGCCCCTCAAGGAGAGCCGCCCCGTATGAAAAAAGCGCAGCCGCACAGAGAGCTGACGCAGCAAGATGACACAACAAAAAGAGACACAGATTCCTGGTGCCACTGACAAGAATACAGGTGGACACAGAAGAACCCACAGTGAATGGACACAGAGAGCAGACAAGGCGGGACAGGGAAGAGGAGAGAAATAAATTTTTAAAAATAAGAAATCTTTAAATAAATAAATAAATAAATGAATAGGGAGCGGATGTAGCTCAGTGGTTGAGCACCTGCTTCCCACATACAAGATCCCAGATTCAATCTCTGGTGCCCCTTAAAAACTTGAAAAAAAAAAGAATCGCCCCATTTATAGGAATTCCAATGCTCCTTTGACTCCCTATGAAATAGACTTCTCCCCCTCCTAGGTGCTACTTTAAGACTTTAAAGCAGGTGATATTTTGCCCCAGGCCACTTTGACTTGTTTCTTACGAGTCTTTAGCTAATCCCTATTTCTGCTTGCAGGGCAAGTTCCGGGAGGGTGAGCCAGATATGAGTTTCCTATCTCATAGACTGGCACTGACATACGGGCACCCCAGTATGCACACAGAGGTTATTCTGCACCCTCCAAACAGGGCCAGGGACCCACACTGGGAGCAAAGCCACACCAAGGTAGGGTGGGACAGGAGCCAGTGAGATTGCCACAAGCTTCTCCTACCGTTTTCAAAGCTGTAATTTATTGATTTGGTACTTGCCAATTATAGCAACCCTATACTTGTTTTCTGGCATTTTGAAGAAAATAGCTCTACTAGATTTTGCTAGTTGTTCAAAGCTTCTGTGGGGGAACAGCATCCTGGAGCATCTTATGCCACCATCATGGTCCTCAGCACAAATTTTTTTTTACAGTATCCATCACATCATCAGTTTAGTTAAGGGGTTTGGGTAGAACACAAGGAAGTCAGTATAAGACATGTTAAATTTTAGATGAAGGCAGTATATTTAAGAGGGAATGTGAGGCTAGGACTTGCCAGTATTGGTCAAGTATTTAAGGGCTTAGGGATTAGGGGTGGAAAAAGATATGGGGATCATGCTCATAATGACGACAGAGTAAATCATAAAAGTAAATATTTCTCCCCTGAGGGAGAAATGAGAATTGTAGAATGAGAATTGGAAGATCAATGGCAAAGCCTTGGCAGGGGGGGCAGGGGGTGCCCAATTCTAAGACGATAAAGAGCCAGGTGAGGAGGATTATCCTGGAGTGAGAGATAAATAAGCTGGTATGTCCCCCACAGCTGGGGGACAAAAAGAAAAGTTGTGGTGATTTGAAACTGTATGTACCCCAGAAAATCATATTCTTAAAGCTAATCCATTCCTGTGGATGTTACTGTAAGTAGGACCTCTGATGAGGTTACTTCAGTTAAGGTATGACTCCAGGGTGGGTCTTAATCCTCTTACTAGAGTCCTTTATAAGAGAATATAATTCAGAAAAGAGATAGGAAGTCATGGAAGCAAGAAGCTGAAAGCAATGAAACCTAGAGAGAAGGGAGAGACTAGCAGATGCCAGCAGATGCCTTGCCATGTGACAGGAGTCCAAGATCAACAGCAGCCAGTCTTCTGGAAGAAAGCATTGTCTTGATGATGCCTTGACTGGAACATTCTTACAGCCTCAACTGTAAGTTAATAAATTCCCACTGTTAAAAACTAATCCAGGGTAGCAGATGTGGCTCAAGCAGTTGGGCACCCTCCTCCTACATGGAAAGACCCAAATTCGGTTCCTAGTGCCTCCTAAAGAAGATGAGCAGACAACGAGTTGACACAATGAGGAGACACAACGATCAGGGAGCAGATGTGGCTCAAGTGGTTGGGTGCCCACCTCCCACATGGAATTTCCTGGGTTCGGTTCCCAGTGTCTCCTAAAGAAGGCAAGCAGACATAGTAAGCACACAACGAGCGTAAAACGAGCCAACAGATGAGGAGCTATCTCGGGGCACAGGGGAATAAATAAATAAATCTTAAAAAAAAGTCCATTTTATGGTATCTGCTCTGAGCAGCCTAGGAAACTAAAACAAAAGGGGATCATGGAAAGAAGAAGTAAGTTTCAATGAAGATAGGATGGGGAAACAGTGTGGCTCAACTGATAGAGCACCCGCCTACTACATGGAGGGTCCACGGTTTGATACCCAGGGCCTCCTGACCCTTGTGGTGAGCTGACCCACGCACAGTGCTGATGCGTGCAAGGAGTGCCATACCACACAGGGGTGTCCCCTGCATAGTGGAGCCCAATGCGCAAGGAGTACACCCCAAAGGAGAGCCACCCCGTGCGAAAAAAGCACAGCCCACCCAGGAGTGGCACCACAAACATGGAGAGGTGACGCAGCAAGATGACGCAACAGAAAAAAAAAAGTGAGTTTCCCGCTGCCACATGACAAGAATGTAAGTGGACACAGAAGTACACAAAGCGAATGGACACAGAGAGCAGACAATGGGGGGAAGGGGAGAGAAATAAATAAAATAAATCTTTAAAAAAAAAGAAGATGGGCAAGAGGATCAAAGAAACAAAAAAGAGAAAAGTAATAAAAAACTGAATCTGCCACTTAGAAGATCATTGATGATAGGATCTAAGCATGGAAATTAAATACTGAAAGTTGGATATATGGTTTGACTTATAAGACAGTAGAGAAAAGATGGATGATGAGGCTAAAATTAGTTAGATGAGGAAAGAGTTGAAAGGAAAAAAGAGCACTCAGCACAATAGGAGAAGGGAATCATAGAATTATATTTCACCAGTGTGACTGTGATGAAGATCTATATTTTGTCTTATTAATGATCCAAGCTAATGGAAGGGAACAATGGCATGCATAATCTAAAAATAACTTCTATTTGGTTTTAGAATACATTAGATGCATTTTTTTTCATAGATTTAATTTTCTATTTATAGTTTGCTTAGGCTACTATTTAACTCTTAAGTACTTCCAACATTCTGTTTGCATCAGACCCTTAGACTCCTTTTTATTACTATTAAAACTGTCTACAAGTAAGTGTTTCCTAAGTGCATAGTTAGGCAAAAGAAAGGGACAATTTGGAAACAATTTCAAGATACTGGAGGGTAAGGGGTGCACTGTAAGTTGAAATATCAGCATGAGTAACAACTAAAACAAAGAGTCCATACATGGATAACTAAAGGGTGATTACATTAAGATTACTTTTATCATACCTACTTTGTAGAAGGATGACAAAGCATCTAGTTCTACTTATCTTTCCTAGAATTCAGCAGTTCTGTTCCTTCCTTTTGTGCAAGAGGGCACTCAAACTCCAAAGACTGAACATATGCTTCATTAAACAGCGTGCCAGGTATGAAAAACTAGTGTTTGTCAAACTTTTTTTGATGAGTACTGTGGCAGTTTGATATTATTTATGAATTCCAAAAAGAGATATAGATTATGTTTGTAAAGTGGTCAGTTCCTCTGGGCATGATACCCTTTGATCAATTTAAATCCAAAGGCTCTCCTGTTACTTGATTAAATCAAGATTAGGGCCTTGATTCGACCAAGTCATTAGGGGATGCAGGGTTGAGTTCCTACCCCCTTGGTGGGCTGATAAAATAGACTCTCACACAGGAGTAGATACATAGAGAAGATATGCAGGTATAGAGAGAGCTCCATAGACACAGCAGAAGAGAGAACTTGATCCTGGGGCTCGGGAGAGAGATGAGCCATTTTCCTGATAGTTTACAGCGGACCTCATAAAGAGACCAGAGCAGCTGAGTACAGGAAGAAACGAGCCCTCCAGTCTCCAGCTGAAATCGGAAGAAGCTGGGCCCACTGAGCCTTAAGAGAGAAGACGGCTGAACCCTTGCAGACATTGCCTGCCATCTCACTTCAACAGACTTTGGGTAAGGAAGTACCTCGAATTGGACTCTTTTGGGCCTTGTGACTGTAAGCTTCCTCCCCAAATAAATACCCTTTAAAAAAGCCAATAGATTTCTGGTACTTTGAATCAGCACCCCTTTGGCTGACTAATACAGGTACCATGGTAAGAATCTGACATCATGACACAGTACCATATGCACATATAAGCATGAAACAAAAGTTTCATATAACAGTATCTACTCTTATTATGTTATTCATTTTGAGTTTTCTACTCATTAATATAATATATTATTATTAATAGTACCAGTGACTACAACATATTGAGTGCCTACTAATACCAGGCACTTTGCTAGTTATGGTACATACATTCTTTCTATTGTCCCCATTTTACAGATAAGGAAACATGTTCAGAGAAAGTCTATCTAGTACCAACAGGGGAGTTATTTCTGTTTCATACACTGCCTTTCCATTAAAACAAAATCCTTTCCTATTAAAAAAAAAAAAGAAAATACCAACCTGTTCTGAAGTAGATAAGGGAAGGGGCAAGGACCCTAACTCCTTCAGCAATTCATTTGTTTCCTTGGCAAGCTGATTTGTAGAGTGTTGTAACTGTTGCCTAAGAGAGAAAAGACATGTTTCAAGATATTTTCACTCCTTGAGAGCTGTTATAATCAGCATCATTTTGTTTTCAGAGTGTCTCACAATGCAGGGAATGAAAGAGCATTTGAAGAAATTGACTCCTAGATGCCAAGGTTCAAAACAGAATTCCAGAAGCAGCTAAACCAAGGACCTAGCCAACTCTGGATTCTGAATCTCAAAATAAGAGAAGGGCTGGAACTAAAGGGCCTTGGTTCAAAAAAGCACTGACCCATTGAGTAAAAAAAAAAAAAAAAAAAATTCCACAGGGAGCTGATATAGTTCAGTGGTTATACTCACATACAAGGTCCCAGGTAAAAGCCCAGACCTCCTAAAAAAACGAAAACTAAAACAACCTTAAAAAGTAAAGTGATACCAAAATGCTTAAAAAAAAAAAACAGAATTCCAGAGATACTGCTCAGTCAAACCTACTTGAAGGCATCTTCACATTACTGAGTACAATGAACCTGCCTCAATGAAACCTGCTGTAGGAAGCAAAGATCAGGAATTTATCTCTTCTGGGGAGAAAAGAAAAATATATCCATCAGTTCTGATAGAAATATTAAAAGAGCAATTGCCACCCTCACCTAAATCTAATATTTTTAACATACTGAACTCCCTTGCAAAACTTGCAGATTGAATTGCCCAAGAGTTCTGCACAGTCAGAGTCCACTGATTAGAGATAGAATCCAGGCCCAGGTGGTTGGATGAAATGTGCATCAAAAGCATAGCTTCCTACCCTAAAGAACAACTTCCAAAAATCTACTTCCACGTTCTTGCATAAAGCTAATTCTTTGCATTTTTATCCTTGGCTCCCTACTTACCCTTTATTCTTGACTGACTCTTCTCTACAAAACAAAGAAGGCTATGTTGCTTACATAGGAAGGGAAGGAAAATAAAGAGGGAAGAGTATGGAATGTATTAGGTGAAACTGGTTTCTTCTACTCTCCGGCCATTTCTACAAAAATTTTAAAGGAGAACAGAGAAATCACAGTACTAATTAATATTTTTCATTGCACAGAGATGTCCAGGATTTAAAAATAAATAAGTAAGGGAAGTTATTTTAACAGAGAGTCAACCAGGAGCCTGACCATCTCAGATAATACTAACAGTTTCCATTTATCCTATTTCACATCTCACTGGAAAAAGTTCAAAGTAGTAAGTCATTCTCTCACTTCAAAATGTCTGAGACAAAAAAAAAATGAGACAGGAAACAAAGAAAAGTGTTCAGTATATTTTAGAGATGAAGAACAGAACTTCTAAAAGCACAAATGTAGTCAATAAGATATGATAAAAAGAATCAGGAGTCTCTATTACAAGTTTACTTTTCTCTCTCAGGCTCCCCTTGGGCCATTCTGAATAAATTTTCAATTATATATTTGCAACTAGACTCAATCAGTTCTGCAGATCATCACGAGTTCTATGCCAACAAGGAGGCTCACTTAGGCAATGCTACAGAAAGATTATAGTTTAAGTAGTAGGGGTTCCCTTCTTAACTTGCCTAAATTCTTCTGTTACACTACCCAGGGGAAGAAAGAACCAGAGTTCAAAGACTTTGAGAGTCAGCAGAGATTACAACCCATGACTGTATTTTGTTGCCCCTCTTCTAGATCTATTACTCACGTCCCACTGCCTCTCATTTTGACTTCACAAAGACCTGAAACCTAAGCTTCTATGCAGCAAGGGCATTGAGTATGTCCTCAAAGGGCACTCACAAAACCCAACCTTGTTAGGAAGCTACTCACAGATTTTCCTGTAGTTTGCTTGAGTCCTGCTTAGTTCCTAGTTGGCTCATCAAGTTCTTAATCTGAGCAGCTGAGGAGAGGGGAGAAAAAATTTTCTTTTAAAGAAATGTACATTCATCATGAGCACCTACTTCACAGATCACTGGCATCTTTTCATATCCTAAAAAAGTACATGCAACTAAAAGAAAGCATGCTATGTATGACCAAAACCTTGGCAGAGAGAGGTTGAGAGGTGAAGAATTTTCTTATTTGTCTGTTTTTTTTATTATTATTGAAATAATGAAAATGTTCTAATAATTATTGAAATGATGAATAATCACTAATTTTTCCAGATCACCCACAGCACTGGCTAAAAATTTTATCACCTTTGGAAGAGCCTTGTTACCAAATATCAAATAATGACATTAAGAACTTTAAATCCTATTTTTTATATAACACTTATGCAACCCAAAGTTTCTTTAAAATAAATAAATAAAACTTTAAATCCACTGAAATACAATAATTCTTCTATGGCAAACATTTTTGGAAAGACAATGTACATTTATTATTGAAAATAAGATACCATTCATTAAGCACCTCTATGTGCCAGGCACTATACTAGGAACTTGTATATATTATCTTACTAATTTTCACAGCAGTGGTTTGAAGTAGATATTTACTCATTTTGTAGAGTAGGAAATCTATCTGGAGAGGGTAAATTATCTTAAATAAGGGTACACAATTAATAAGTAGCAGGGCCAAAATTCAATCGCAGACTCCAAATGCCAATGCCCATGTTCTTTCAACTATACTGTCTATACTGTGACACAGCAAATATATATTCATTCGTTCATTCATTTATTTATAGAGGTTAGAATTTAGTTGTATATCTGTTTTGTTTGCTTGCTTTTTTAAAAGCACGCACTGTTTTCTATTAAAAATAGCTGGAATACAGAACAGTTTAATAAAGGGCTCTTTGCCCAGGAGAAACACACTAATCTTCAAGTTACTTTCCCTAGAACTTCAAGAAAGAAAATATAACACAATAGATATAGGGCTCCTCCAGCAAAAGGTAGTCTCTTTTGTGAGGGCCTTTCCTATCCTCTCTGGATTCATGTAAAAGTTTCACTTGTGACACTAGAATGTTTAATAACTGGTTTAGTGGGAAGAAGTTGGAGAATCCAATGTATGATGCATCAATCTGCGTATATTATAGGGACAATATACATACAGTGCTTCCATATTCAATGAGAAAGAACCTTCACTTATTAGAATTTTGAAGTTGAAAAACTAATTATTGCTTATTATCATCAAAATAATGAAAATGCTCTAATAATGACTAAAGAGATGAATGCACAACTATGTGAATATGCCAAATACCATTGATTGTATACTTTGGATGAATTGTATGCTTTATTAATATGTACCAACAACCAAAAAAAAAAAAGCTAATTATTCCAAATTTACTTTATGTGGTTCTCCTTAAAATAACAAAATTTGGTGTCACAGTCAAAATCTTGTTCCTAATTTGTTCATCAAAACTAGTAAAATAGCAAGTTAAAGTACCAGTTACCTTATAACAACACTGATATACTAAAAGTTCCCAAGTCTGACAAGAAACAAAATCTCATTTTGTTTTGCAAGTAAAAATCTTCTAATTGGTTGCTGCTGGGTGAATTTACTGCTAAGCAAAAATTCAATAATCCAGTCGTTAGCAGTATGTACTAGTTATTTCCCTCTAGCCAAAATCACTGTATTCATGGGTGTTAAGCAAAAATCTCCAAAGAGTCAATAATACATACATTTGTAGCACTTCAAATAATGATTTTTATCTTGAGGCCATGTTTTTCTAGCAAAAATATAACTCCAATTTTATAATAGAAATGCAGGATTCCCTTGATTAAACACTTGCTTTTGACAAACTTCCCTGAAATATACCTATTCTATTCCATAAAGGTTTATTTACTGCTTAATGTTTCCACAGGAAAACGTAGGCACTATAATTGCTGCATTCTGCCTAGAGAGCACTACGTAAGATATAAATAACCATTTTCCTTCATTGCTAACATGGAATTTTCTTCTTACCTAAGTCAAATGGTAATGAGGATACCACTAAAGCTATCAACTGGCTAGTCACACAAATAATTTTGAAAGAGCCAGACAAATAATTTACTCAGCACTTACTGTATACGAAACACTGGGCTAAGTACTTGATAAGAATTACCTTTTTCAATCACAACATTATTATCCCAATACTGCACACGGGCAAACTGAGCTCAAGAAAGCTCCAGAATTCATTCATTCATTTAGAGTGTCTGCACTACACTATTTTATACCCTAGCAGACACTTGCTCTCAAGAAGCTTACATTCTAAGGAAAAGAGATAGATAATAAATAAGTGTTAAAAAGAAAAGTGGTAAGTGTTAAAAAGAAAAATAGGATGTGGGCAAAGGGTACTAATTTATATAGGGTAGTCAAAAGAGATAACTGATAAGGTGACACTGAGCAAAGATCAAAAGAAAGTTTAAGCCACGCAGATGTCTTAGAGAGAGCAATCTAAGCCGAGAGTTACAAGTACAAAGTCCCCAAGGCAAGAGTGCTTGATGTCATGGAGGAACAGCAACAAGGTCAGTGCAGCAGCAATACAATGGGTGAAACTAAGATAAGAGAAGCAGCCAGGGAGGTAGTGAGGAGCTAGATTATGCCTGGCATTGTAAACCTTTGTAAAGGGAAGGGCGTCTGTCTACCATATAGGAGGTCTGCAGTTCAAACCCCGGGGTACCGGGCCTCCTTGACCCGTGTGGAGCATGAAAGGAAGTGCAGCCTGCCCACGAATGGTGCTGCACACATGGAGAGCTGACACAACAACAAGATGATGTAACAACAACAACAAAAAGAAACACATATTCCTGGTGCCTCTGATAAGGATAGAAGCAGTCACAGAACACACAGCGAATGGACACAGAGAACAGACAACTGGGAGAGGAGGGGAGAGAAATAAAAATAAATACATAAATCTTTAAAAAAAAACAAAACTTTTTTAAGGACTCTGGATTTTAATGAAATGAGAAGCAACTATTTCTTTTTCTTTTTTCTTTTTTTTTTTTGCGGTACTGGGGGACTGGGGATGAACCTGGGACCTTCTATGTGGGACGCCAGCACCAGGAGGCACTGGAAACCGAACCCAGGACCTCCCATATGGGAGGTAGGAGCTCAACTACTTGAGCCACATCTGCTCCTCACTGATGGGATTTTTTTTTTTAAGATTTATTCCCCCCCCCACTGTCTGTTCTGTGTGTCTATTTGCCGCCTCTTCTTTGTCCGCTTCTGTTGTTGTCAGCGGCACAGGAATCTATGTTTCTTTTTGTTGCGTCATCTTGTGTCAGCTCTGTGTGTGCAGCGCCATTCCTGGGCAGGCTGCACTTTCTTTCGCGCTGGGCGGCTCTCCTTACGGGGCGCACTCCTTGCGCATGGGGCTCCCCTACGCGGGGACACCCCTGCGTGGCAGGGCACTCCTTGCGTACATCAGCTCTGCATGTGGGCCAGCTCCACACAGATCAAGGAGGCCCGGGGTTTGAACCGCGGACTTCCCATGTGTTAGGCGGACGCCCTAACCACTGGGCCAAGTCCGCTTCCCTGATGGGATTCTTGAATAGAGCATCATAATAACCAGAATTCAAGCCCAGGGCTAAACCAATGGCTATATTCTTTATGCAACATTAAGTACTCTCAAAAGGCTGACACTTAAAGGAAAGCAAATGTAGTGGCACAGGGCAGTCCTGGGTTTCCCAATGTTCTACTTACCCCTAACCTACTTATCTGACACTGCCCTAAACTTAATAGGCAGTACTCAAGATAGGCTGATGTCCTTGCTCTATCTAACCTGCTCTCCTCCCCACTCCCTCCCACCTATGAGAATATTCCTTTGTATTCAGAGTCTAGCACAAGTGCCATGGACCCAGTAGGTACATATATGATTGCTGATTAAATTATTTACCCTCCTTTTATATTCTTTAAAGCAGTAGATATGAATGAACATGAGCTGGGAATAATGAAACCTGAAGTCTGAGTCACTCTTGACCACTAAATGGATGTCTGGCACTAGGTAAATAATTTCATTTTGCTGGGTCTCTTTTCAAGTATACCTGTCATTCAGATTTAACAAACATTTGTTGAATACTTATGATTTGTCACAGTATTTACTATTCATGTGAATAGGTCCCCCCCATTAAATCTTTACAACTCCTGAGCGTACTAAATGATCTCTAAGTATCCCACCACTGTTCAATTCTAAAATTGAATACATGAACTAGCTCTAGTCCCAGAATGATGCTGTGTAACCAAGGCACTGTCTTTGCAAGGCAGAAGTTTAGCTTAAGAGGATCAATCTTTGATTTTCTTAACTTTGCAAATGCAATGTAAAAATGGAGCTGGAACTGACGATATGCCTCTGGAGGAGAGGGACCACAACCACATCATACTCATTCTTTATATCTGCATAATCATACATACACGTACACAAATATACTCACACAATACTCCAGAAAACAGTTGATTGTATTATGACATTCAGAGGTAGATCCAAGAAAAAAGTCAAGAAACAAATCTCATTGACTGTTTTTATAAAATAGAATACTCCTTAGAAAGTCTACAGATATGCCAAAGTATCAAGTTGCTAATCATCTATCAAATTTATTAAACCACCTAGAGAGTCTATAGATTTTATGGAATATAGGAAAATATCAATTGATAATCAGCTGATTTCTGTGTATTTTCTGCTGAGAATTTTTTTTTTCATATAGATTTTTCTGGTTTCCTCTATTGAAATGACCAAATTTACGGGGTTATTTTTTTTTGGGGGGGTGGGGTGGGGAGGTGATAGGGGACTGCTTATAGGGTCATTTGCTAACTAAGCACTAGAATAAATCAAGCCTATATCAACTCTTTCTAAATTTGTGAATATTAAGATATTTTCCTAAAAGCTACCAGTTGGTCTCAGGTATCAAATACCTCAAAACTCACATCATTAGGAAAGTAATGTCTTGGTTTACTGTAACCAAAAGAACCAAAATTTTTTGTATACTGCCCTCCATAACCACCAACAGCAGGGATTTATTCAAAAAAAGCAACAATGCAATGACTCAATGACCCATATATTTTACATCCAAGAACTATATCCTTCAGTACACCTACAGTTCAGAAAGGAATAAAGTGTTTACATATATACTTATTTTCACTTGTCTACTTAAAATATCAAAAAGTAAAATGACTTTTTGGGAAGATTTTTATCAAAATGGGTTGAATTAAAGGGTTTTCTGATCACCTCGGTAAATGAAAAAACTCACTCATTAGTATCTTAGTAAATAAAAGTTTTATTTTAGATTGATTTGTTACAGCATTTTGGATAAAGAAAATTGAGTATTTCCTATGAAATGCTACATAATTCTAAAAACCAGATGACTAGTGAAATGTAAAGACTAGTCCTTTGGATTCTTGTAGCAATTTTGTTATTTTTAAAACTAGGCCTCAATTTCTCCTATCACTGACCTCTCATTTTTAAAAGCATGCCCTGGGGAGCAGATGTGGCTCAAGCGGTTGAGCTCCCGCCTCCCACATGGGAGGTTCTGGGTTCGGTTCCTGGTACCTCCTGAAAAAACAAAAACACACAACAAACAAGACAAATGAAAAGGCCAACTCAGGGCGGCCAATGTGGCTTAGTGGCTGAGCACTGGCTTCCCACATATAAGGTTGTGGATTTGATCCCTTGCCCCTGGTACCTCCAAAAAAAAAAAAAAAAAGCATGCCCTGGATAAAACTCTTAAAAGACTATGAATCAAGTCAATTTATTGTGTATTACAGCTAATACCCACCCTAGGAACTACTCTAAACTGAATAATCTTTATGTGCTTTTAGCTGTTATCAGCTTTAAGCAGGATTTCGATCTCCACATGAACCTTAACCCAAATCAAAGTCTAATCATATCAAAAGCAACTACCATCAGAGGTAGAAAAAATTTGTCAAACTCTAATGCTTTAGAGTTCAGTATATTAAAAAACAAACATAAATTCAATGAAAATACATCATATGCCCAAATGAGAAAACGACAGTCTATGTGGTAATTATGACAAGGAAGTCATCTCAATGTATTACTCTGGAAATTAAATTTACATTCTGCATTTATATAGCTACAATTAAAATTTACTGACTTCTTAAAAAGTCACTGTTTTACAACAGTAAAGTTCTAAACTAAACTGAAAATGAGTACTAAATATCAAAAGTAATCTTCTATTTATCATACAAGTGACACTATGTGTGTAGTTATTAAAAACACAGATTCTGAATTAAGACAGCCTATGTGTGATTCCTGGTTCCACAACTTCCTAGCTGTGTGATCTTCAACAAAAGGCTCCACTCCTCTGTGCCTAAAAAATGGGAATAAGCCAACTTTCATGGTTGTTGTGAAGATGAAATGAGATCATGTGACACTAAATTTAGAACATCTGGCACACGAAAGCACTCGATAAAAGGTAACTATTATTGTTATCAAACTCAAGACCAAGAAAAATGTACTTAGCAATGATAAAATCAATTAAGTACATACTGAATGCCAACTATACATCCACTGCTGTGCCAGGCACTGTAGCAAAAGAGAAGTAAATAATAAAGGTTCTCGATCCCTAGGAAACTAATAGTGGTCTCTCTATTTGAGTGACACAGTCAAAAAGCATGAATTAATTAAAGTCTTCACCTGTGAGAGAAAATGTTTACAAATTCAAAGAAAAAAACAAAAGAATAATATTCTTAAGCACTTACTACATATAGTAGGCACTGTTTTAAGCACTTTCCATAAATTACCTTATTTAATACTTACATCCCTATGAAACAGGTATTAACTCCATTTTATAGATAAGGAAACTGAAAAGTAGAGAGGTAAAGTAACAAATTTATACAGGCAGAAAGAAGCAGATCTAGGATTCAAACCCATACTTCTGTGTCTACCCCAATTGTTTTTCACGGAGAGAAGAGACAAAGAGAAAAAATAACCTGCCCAAGTTTAACCATATATAGAGGAACAGGGACTCATTCACAGAGCTGCTGACCCTAAAATCCATGTTCTTTCTGTGACCTGATGCTATCTTTCAAAGGCAAAGGAAGGCTTAGTTACAAAGAGAATGATTAAAACACAATTTAAAGAATTTGTATAGTTTAGATAGCTAGTCAGGTAAGGAAAGAAAAGACATTAAAGACAGGAGGAATAGAAAGCAAAATCTTGGAGCAAAAAACCTTGGTGAAGGACATTAAGTAAAAGAGCCTGCTTACAGCAAAAGGTGAGGTAGAGTAGAAAATATGGGTAGTTTGGGTTAAGATCACAGAGCAAGTAAAAGCCAAGTAGAATGTTAATGCAGTAGACAACAGAAAGCCAGTAGAGGCTCTTGAAGAGGTGAATGGCATAATGAAAACAGGATTTTAGACACACTGCTCATAGCACTACCAGGCTGAACTAGAATGGTGAGAGGCTACAGAGACACTAGCTTAGAGGATGCTTTTGGAATACAGGTGTTGAGATGATGAAGAATTAAAAGGATAGTAATGAAATAAAAACCAAGGGGTTTTTAAAAGTTCAACTCTTTGTATTTTTAGTAAACAAAATCATATCAATAAATTAGAAACATCAAGAACATAAACACTGCTTTTTAGTCTCTTCAAAGAATTAACTTAGAGGCTAATCCTTTTTTTGTCATATCTATCTCAGCAATACTCCCCCAGATCCCATTCCACAGTAGGCAGTGTCAAGTATTATTCTTATATACTTCACACATACTGATATCAACCCTTTGTACCAAATAGCCAACCATAGCTGTATCTAAAACATCCCACACAGTGGCCTGCTGTGTTTTGGGCTGTGTACAGCAATTCCAAACCCATGTCTATGGCTGAACAGTTAGAAAAAAAGAGCTATTCTCTCAAACTTTAAATGGCTACCGGTCCTTGCAAGCCTGTATGGGGGTGGCTATACATCTGTGAGCTCACATTCAGAGTATACACTTGGGTATGACAGTCACATCTTGGGGAGGCTTGGGGGACAGGCACTAGCTTGAAAACTAGGTGAAAGTAATGCCATCCTACCAATTTAAAATTTCAAACTATTCACCAAACAGTTCCAAGGGAAGAATTTCAATTTCAACTTGTACTGTCTAAGGTGCAGTAAGCACCACAAAGTACAAGGGGAAAAAGGCAGGAATTGTTCCAAGATGGCAGAAAACCCGCATTCATTCAAATCAATTAAATATTTAGCAAGATCCTATATGATCTGAGTCTAGCTACCTCTCTGACCTCTTTTTCTACTGCTCTCCCCTTCTCTATCTACAGTCCAACTACGCAGCCTCCATGAATTCTTTGCTCTTGCTGTTCCCTCTGCCTAGAATGCCTTTCCCCAGCTACTCACATGGTTCTCTTCTTCACTGCACTCAGGTGTCTACACAATGTCACCTCCTCCAAGAGGCCTTTCTTGACCAACTTATCTAAAATAGCACACTCACCCTCCCTGTCTGCTCACTCTCTAAGCCCTTATGATGCTTTATTTTTCTTCATAGCACTTATTATTACTTGATATTATTTTGTTTATATATGCATGTCCATACACACACTCTATCTGGGCAGGGAATTTGTTTTTTAAAAAGATACATAGGTCACAAAAAATGTTACATTAAAAATAAAAGACGTTTCCATATACCCCACACTCCAACCCCCCCACTCCTCCCACATCATCAACCTTCTTTATCATTGTGGCACATTCACTGCATCTGGTGAATACATTTTGGAGCACTGTTGCACCGCATGGTTCATAGTTTACACTGTAGTTTACACTCTCCCCCAGTCCATTCAGTGGGCTAGGGCAGGATATATAATGTCTAGCATCTGTCCTGCAATATCATTTAGGACAACTCCAAGTCCCAAAAATGCCCCCACATCACACCTCTTCTTCCCTCTCCCTGCCCTCAGCAACTATCATGGCCACGGTTTCCACATCAATGATACAATTTCTTCCATTGCTAGAGGCACAATAGTTCTAGAATAGAATACCCGTAAATTCACTCTAACCCATATTTTATTCCTCCATCCTGTGGACTCTGGGATGGTGATGTTCACTCCACCTCTAAATCAAGAGGGGGCTTAGATCCACATGGCTGATGGATGCGATTCCCCTGCTTGCAGTTGTAGGCACTCTCAGTTCCCTGGTGTGGTGGCTATCCTCACCTCCTTGTTAGCTGACCCAGGCAAGTCCAACGAACCAGAGAATAGGTGCCACCACTCTGCTGAGGCTCAGGGCCCAATTGGCACATGGCCAGTCCGGAGATTCAAGTCTCCGGAATATACAACAACACCAGCGCCAACCCAGGTTCAGCAAAAGTGACAGAAGAGGCATGTGTAGAAAGGTCACTTCCAAGTCCAATTCCATCACACTCAGGAGCACAAACTTCAAAGCAGGGTCCTCTGACAAGGCATTACCTCCAGAGCCATCTGTGTTGTCTGTCTTTGTTATCCCTCTATCCCTAGGCACCCAGAACAAGGCTTGGCACATAATAGGTGCTCAAAGAATGCTTGCTGACTAAGTGAATGAATGAATCTATTATACTCTTGGGACTGAGACAAGTACTAGAAATATCAAGATGAAAAGTCATGACCCCTACCTCAAAGGAGCTAACAGTCTAGCAGGGGAGACAGACTAGACACCACAAGAAGAGACTGGGAGAAAGCGCCACAGCTTCAGGTATTCTCCACAGTTTCCTTCAGAGAGTGAAAAACAAGTCACTTGTATGCTTGAAGTGTTAACTGCTACAGATCTATAATATTAATTTAAAAAATTATAAAAATGGAGATGTGGCTCGAGCCGTTGGGCACCTGTCTCCCACATGGGAGGTCCTGGGTTCAATCCCCAGCCCCCAGTACCTCAATAAATAAATAAATTAGTAAAAGACTGATGTTCATAAGAGACAGACCTGGTTTCCAATTCGGTATTGCCATGTGTTAGCTGAGCAGTTATTTAACCTCTCTCAGCCTATTTCCATAAAATGGAAATAATATTGGTACCCTCTTTCACAGGGTTGTTGTAAAATTAAATAAGATAATGTATGTAAAACACTTTCATACTGCCTGGCACACAGTATATACTCGACGTTAGTTATTAATGCTATTAATAGCATTGACTAATAGCACTAGGTTGATTCCAATGATCCCCTTGAGCCCAACATCAAATCAACAGCAAAGTCTTATCAAGTCTATCTCCAAACAAACATCTCCTATCTTTTCCTTCTCACTGTCCCTAACTGGTATCTCTGATTCTAGTCTCTCTCCCTTCCCATTTCATTTATACATTACTAAAAAATTAAATCCAAACCCTTAGCCCAGCATTTAAAGCCCTTCGTGTTTGGCCCTGACTTACTTTCCCAACCATATTTTCCACTGCTTTCCAGAGTCCATCATTTTAGTCAAATCAAACCACTCTACTTTCATATATATATCCCATGCTTTCCCACTACTGAGTCTTTGCTTATTTTATTCACCCCTCCCAGAATTTCTTCTCTTTATCTTCAAAAGTCCTTTTCTATCACCTTTCCAGACCTAACTCAAATGCTATACTTTCTCTGATACTTCCCAAATGGAAATGGCCTCTCTTCCCTAATACCAATAATGTCATGTACATCTTCTATAAATCCCTCTGGATTTTATGTTCTGCTTATTTATGAATTCCACATGCTTGCTGAGGAAAGAATCTGTGACAGTTCCTATACTTACTGCAAAACCTGATACTCAAACAAATATATGTTGAACAAATACTTCACAGACATTAAAATTAGATTTAACCTCAACAAGATGCTTTCAGCCCTGAACCAGAATTTTCTAATCTAACTTGTATTACAGTTCCTCACAAAAGGTGTCATATTAAATTATTTTTATTTCTGGATTTAACAGGACACATAACTTTCTTCTTCCAAATCATTCAGTTTGAATTCCTTCCCATCAGAAATTTTCTGCTTCTCAAGTTCTATATTATACATTTAATATATTTAAAAGCAAAGTGATAGATTATTCTTTAAAATATAAAACATAATTTTAATCAGGACCAAGAAATTCTACCTATTAACAGAGTATAACAAAGCTCACAAATATACAATAATAACAATGATGATGATCACTATTCTTTCCAAGTAAAGTCGCTGCAGTTGAGCACCTGTTTATAAGGCTCTAAACCGATTTTCAGGCACAAGAAATAGGCTGTATTTGACTCATTCAGCTATAGTCTCACTCAGTCCCTAATGGTGAGGAGGGGATTTTAGGACAAGTAATGACATTCTGAATTCCACCACCAACTCTACCATGTCTTACTTGACATGTGATTGTGGTCAAGTCCCTAAGCTTCTCTGTGCATCAGAATTGTTGGCTAGAGTAGCTAAATATGGAAGAAAATAAATCTCACTCGCTTGAAATCCTAAAATATACATAAATCCTCTGCTACACAAAAGACAAAATAATGTAAACTGAACTGTTGTCGGTGAATTATCTTTATTAAAACAGAAGTCATCCCACCCCTAAAATACCAGTCATTGTATTTGATCCCCAAATTCATTACAGAAAGAACTGTGTATTAAGTCATCCAAACACATGAACTCTCTACTTCCTGTCATTGAAAACTGCTGACTTCCGAGGAATCAGTGGCCGAGAAGAATGTAAACCTAAAGCCTAAATCAGTAAACAACCCCCAATCCAAACTGGCCAAAGAGGAAAAGGAGGTGGGTGGGGGGAAAAGGATGACAGAAAAAAAAAAACAAAACTCGGCTGACCACTAATATCACGTCAACGCACTCCCAGCTCTCGAGGTGAAATTCCCCCACCCTCGGGCTGTCAGGTATGCAGTTTCAGCCCCAAAATCGGGATAGAACTCCTGAAAAGAAACTCAAGCTTCAGCTGGGGTTCGGAACCCTTCCGGAGCCAGGGCCTAACATACTCGGGGATGGCAGCCCACCGCCCCAAGAGTGGAGAACCCGACGGCCTCAGGCGTGACCCCGGCTGTAGCCCCGGCCAGGTTTCCCGTTCCGGGGGCCTCACGCAGGCCTGAACCCCGGACGGCGCCCGCCCCCCAGCGCGGTGTGCCGGCTCACTGGCTTGGCTGATCCGCTGGATGTTGCCGCTGCATGTCTGGATGATGCTGTTGAAGTCTCGGAGCTGGGGCCCCGAGGACCCCGGGTTCCGGTACATATCTAAGGGGCCGTAGGACATAACGAGGAGTTCAGACCCGCCCGCCCTGCACCGAGCTCCGACCGGAAGCAGCCGTCTGACCGCACCGGCAGGCTGACCGCGAAACCGGGAAGAGAAAGGGCGGGGAAACAGCTGAGGCTGCGTGCGCACTAGCCCCGCCCATCCGCAGTGCGCATGCGCCACTGGAACTGGGGCCTGGGACCCTGGAGACGTCAGAAGCAGGTCTGGGGATGCGCGGCGGAAATAGGATGTCACACAGTCGCGATTCGGATTAGATGATTTGGGTGGCGTGGTACAGGGACCGGAGCAAGAATTTTCTATTTGCATAAAATTGTACAAGATGATCTTAGCCTATTCTTTTCTATTCTGAAAATGCAAGCCCGAGTATGGGAGAATTTGACAGCCTCGGAACTCATATCTGTAACCAAACCCCTGAAATCCCTCACTCTATTTTCATCCTCTATGGTTTTGGTATTTGCGGAACCCTTTACGATTTACGACCACTTTAATTTTGCCCTCCATCACTCTTCTAATTCTAAACAATAAAATAATAGTTTTGAGCAACTAGTATGTGTGTGAATCCTTACTGCAATTTACTTGTTTACAAGCTCTTTCACAACAAGAGACCATGTTCTATCTGTATTTTTATCGTCATGTAAATAATGGGCAGTCCATTTTTAAAAGTTGAAGTAAGTCCGCCAAGCATTATTATTTTCTCTTTTACAGATAAGAAAATTAAAATCATAGAGGTTAATACAAAACTCACACAGGAAGCTGGCTCCGTCATCATCTCACTACTTCCCTAAAATTCATCTCCAAATTTCCAAATTAATTCTCTATCTAAATCTCTCCCAAGTAGTCTCTTCATAGGTATCCCAAACCGGGATTTCTTGGAGCGATAAACTCCCAACATTTCAAATCATTTCCTTAAGTAATTCGGAGTATATTACCTCAGTAATCCCACATAAGTTTGCATTTTGTGAGCGAAAGATGAAGGGAAAGAATGGGTATAATTTTTGTTTGGGAGGAGATCAAGACAGGGAGAAGTGAAGGGGAACTGGCAGCATTTGTTTGCTGTGTTTTCCAGCCCACCCCACCCAAGTCCGCTTTGCAGTCTTTGGGAAATTGCAGAGAGGACGTCCTTTGCCTGTATTTCCATATGTGGGAGGGATTTTTTTTTCTTTTAAGCATTTCTTTCCTTATAAAAGGGGACAGATGACATTTGGGGGCTCTCATTCTGGTTATTAAAACTACTGGTCCTTGGTGGCGGACTTGGCCCAGTGGTTAGGGCGACCGTCTACCACATGGGAGGTCTGCGGTTCAAACTCCGGGCCTTCTTGGGCCGTGTGGAGCTGGCCCATGCGCAGTGCTGATGCGCGCAAGGAGTGCCCTGCCACGCAGGGGTGTCCCCCGCGTAGGGAAGCCCCATGTGCAAGGAGCGTGCCCCGTAAAGAGAGCCGCCCAGGGGGAAAGAAAGTGCAGCCTGCCCAGGAATGGCACCACACACACGGAGAGCTGACACAAGATGACACAACAAAAAGAAATACAGATTCCCCTACCGCGAACAAAGAAGACACAGCAAAATAGACACAGAGAACAGACATCTTTAAAAATAAAACAGAAAAACCTACTGATCCTTAAGAGCCCATAGTTTTTTGTCAAATCTTACAGCAAATCATATAAATTGTACTTTTTTTTTAAGATTTATTTTTTAAAATTTGTTTCTCTCCCCTTCCCCACGCCCCCCCAGTTGTCTGCTCTCTGTGTCCATTCACTGTGTGTTCTTCTGCGTCTGCTTGTATTCTTGTCAGCGGCATCAGGAACCTGTGTCTCTTTTTTTGCATCATCTTTCTATGTCAGCTCTCCATGTGTGTGGCCCCACTCCTGGGCAGGCGGCACCTTATTCGCATGGGGCGGCTCTCCTTGCGGGGCGCACTCCTTGCACATGGGGCTCCCCTACATGGGGGACACTGTTCTATGGCATGGCACTCCTTGCACACATCAGCACTGTGTGTGGGTCAGCTTCACCACACGGGTAAGGAGGCCCTGGGTTTGAACCCTGGACCTCCCATGTGGTAGGCGGATACTCTAGCCATTGAGCCAAATCCGTTTGTATTTTTTATCAACAAAACAGTCTTGAGGATGTTTTTATTTACACTTGACACTAGTTATAGTGAAATTTATTAAAGGTTATTTATCTTGTTGCTGTTGTTTTCTTCCTTCATCTGAAATAAAAGTGGTTTTCCATTTGTGCATCTCTCCTAGCAGTGAATTTTTGCCTTGCAAATAGTAGGTGTCAGATAAACATTTATTGAATTCCTAAACAAATAATAAAAAACTAACTTTACCATTTTTTAAATGCCTATTCAGGTGCCAGGCAGTGTACATACGTTTTACACATATTACTAGTAATCCCCAAGATAAAGCCCATCTGATAAAGACCACCAGTGGTCTGACAAAGTTAGGCAGATTAACTTGTAGTTGCAAGGGGAACTTCATACAAGGAGAATCCTGAGGCATCTAGCAAGCATGGGAAGAGATGGCTATTCAAGGATTTAGGGGAAAGATGGAATGAAGGTAAAATTTAAAAGAAGTAGTGTTTGGATAGCCTCAAAGCACGCCAGGCTATATGTAAAGAGATTAGCATCATGACTGAGCTAATAAGGCCTCAGGATCCTGTTTCCCTGGAAACTACAACATGAAGATAAATGCATTATGTTATATATGGAAATCCCTTATCTGAAGCTCTGCACCTGGGTTGGAAATGGAGATTGCTTCTCTGTGTCAAAGTAACTCTGATCCTCCTGGCAAGAATGGAATGTTCCGTTCTTACTGATATACTTCAAACAGTAAGTTTTCTGAAAATACATGATTTTAGAGAATAAGGTTTCTCAGTACTATGCCCCTTTGTTAATTAAGGAAAGCAGTTTTCACAGATTTGCACCACTCAAGGTGAGATTAGATCCTTGGTACAGATAAGGAACCTGGTGTTCTCTAGAGCTTCTGGGTAACTGCTCAAGGTAATACAGCTGTTAACTGGCAGAGCCAGGATTAGTACATACCCTACAACTGAGTACAGTTCTACTCCTAACCATATACAGAACAGACATATACATATGTGTTCCAAAAAACAGTACAGGAATGTTCAGAGTAGTATTCTTTTAGGACCAAGCAGCATTTAAAAAAATAAGGATTAGCATTAATGCATAGAAAGTACATAGTACTCTAGCATATTTTTAATTTTGAAAACTTTTTTAACATTGAATGCAATTTTAGAAACATGGCATCTTTTTCTATTTTTATTTTTGTTTTTACAACCAAATACTTTCCCTTCCCACCTACCAGTAACCTCTAATGTGCTCTCTTATCTCTGCAAATGTACTATTCCTAGTCATCTCTTATAAATGATATCATATAATTTTTGCCCTTATGTGCCTTGTTTATTTTATCAAGCATAATGTTTTCAAAGTTTTTCCATGTTACCGCATGTCTCAAAACTTCATTCCTTGTAATGGCCAAGTATTATTTCATTACTTGTGTATCATGCATTTTGTTTATTCTTTCATTTGTTGAAGGGCACTTGGGTTGTTTCCAGCTTTTAGCTTTTGTGAATAGTGTTATTATAAATACTGATGTACAAGTATCTCTTTGAGAGCCTGCTTTCACTCTCTTTGGGTATATACATAGAAGGGGAATTGCCAAATCATATGATAATTTTATATTTAACTTTTTGAGGAAACTCCACAGTGGCTGCACCATTTTACATTCCCACCAACAATGCATTAGAATTCCAGTTTCTCTATATTCTATCCAACACTTGTTATTTTCCATTTTTAAAAATAATAGGGGAACAAAAAATAATTATAATAGGGAAGGGAGACGGATGTGGCTCAAGTGATAGGGACTCCACCTACCATATGGGAGGACCCAGGTTCGATTCCTGTGGCCTCCTGGTGAAAAAAAAAAAAAAAGAAGAGAAAGCATGCCTGTGTGGTGAGCCAGTGCATGTGTGGCAAGCCGAGTGCCCACACAGTGAGCCGAGTGCCCATGCAGTGAGCTGAGTTCCCATGTGAGTGCCCACATGGCGAGCTGAGTGCCCACACAAGTGCCCATGCTGCGAGTTGAGTGCCCACGTGGTGACCCAATTGCCTGCGTGAGTGTCTGCGTGGTGAGCCAGTGCCCTCATGGAGAGCCAGTGTCCACGGGGCAAGCCAGTGCCCACATGGTCAGCCGAGTCCCCATGCAGCAAGCTGAGTGCCCATGAAGCAACCTGAGTGCCCACGTGGTGAGTGAGTACCTGCACAAGTGAGTCACACAGCAAGATGATGACACAACAAAAGAGAAATGAAGGGAGAGTCAAGGTGAAGCACAGCAGAGTCCAGGAACTGAGGTGGTACAATTGACAGGGAACTTCTCTCCACATCAGAGGTTGCCAGGATCGAATCCCAATGAATCCTAGAGGAGAAAGATGAGAAGACAAAAAGAAATAGATAGAAAAGATCACACAGTGAATGGACACAGAGAGCAACAACAGCAGGGCAGGGGAGGGGAAGAAAAAATAAATAAAAAGCTATTTTAAAAAATCATAATAGGGGAACAGTTGTAACTCAGTGGTTGAGAACCTGCTTGGCATGTACAAGGGCCTGGATTCAATCTGCGGTACCTCCTAAAAAAATAAAATAAAAATTTAAAATAACAATAGTAATAGCAGCCATCTCTGTAGGTGTAAAGTGGTATCATGGTTTTGATTTGCATTTCCCTAATGACTAACAATGTTGAGTGACTTTTCATGTGTTTATTGGTCATTTGTATATCTTCGGATAAATGTGTCTTCAAGTCCTTTGCCCATTTTTCAGTTGGGTTCTTTGTCTTTTTGTGTAGCATTATAAAATTCTTTATATAGTCTGGATATTAAGCCTATATCCAATATACAGATTGAAACTTTTTTCTCCCATTCTGTATGTTGTCTTTTCACTTTCTTGATAATCTCCTATGATGCAGAAAAAGTTTTAATTTTGATGAAATCAAATTTATTATTGTTTCTCTTCTGCTCATGCTTTTGGTGTTGTATTTAAGAATACATTACTGGGAAGCAAATTTGGCTCAACTGATAGAGTATCCGCCTACCACACAAGAGGTCCAGGGTTCAAACCCAGGGCCTCCTGACCTGTGTGGTGAGCTGGCCCACACGCAGTGCTGATGTGCGTAAGGAGTGTCCTGCCACGCAGTGGTGTCTGCCACGTAGGGGAGCCCCACACGCAAGGAGTGCACCCCATAAGGAGAGCCACCCTGCACAAAAAAAGCACAGTCTGCCCAGGAGTGGTGTCACACGGATTGCTGATGCAGCAAGATGACACAATAAAAAGAAACACAGATTCCCAGTGCTGCTGACAAGAATGCAAGCAGACACAGAAGAACACACAGTGAATGGACACAGAGAGCAGACAACGGGGAGGGGAGGGAGTAATAAATAAAAACTAAATCTAAAACAAAAAGGATACATTACTGGGAAGCGGATATGGCTTAAGTGATTGAGCTCCTGCTTACCACATGTGAGGTCTGTAGTTCGGTTCCCAGTGCCTCCTAAAGAAGACAACGAGCTGGGTGACGGGCAAGCACAAGAAACACAAGAAGGAAAAACATGAGAGACACAACAAAAAAGCAGGAAATGGAGATGGCTTAAGCAATTAGGCTTCTTCCTCCCACATTGGAAGTCCCAGGTGCTTCCTAAAGAAACAAAAGAAGACAAACAGACACAGCAAGTATAACCAACGAGGGTGTGGAGAGAAATAAATAAATATAACAAATCTTTAAAAAAACAATCCATTACCAAATCCCAGGACATGAAGATTTGCTCCGACATTATTGTCAAAGAATTTTATAGCTTTAGCTCTTCTGTTTAGGTCCTTGAGTTAATTTTTGCATATGGTATAAGACAGAGGGATCTAACTTCATTCTTCTGCATGAAGATATCCAGTTTTCCCAATGATATAGTCTGTGCATAAATTCAAAATTGTTTCCAAGTGTACCTAGTCCCTAAAAGTCCAAATAAGTAATAGAGGTCCTACAGTCTTTGAATGTTCAGAAAGGATGTGAGACTGAAGGTGTATTCAAGGTTGCATCCAGATGGAATGTGGAAGATATGCTAAATCCAAGCTGGGGAAGATATGCTAAATCCAAACTGGGGAAGATATGCTAAATCCAAGCTGGCTTGAATGTGGGAAATATGCAACTCACCTGGAGGAAATAACCTACCTGATACTCAGATCAAACACTGAAGAAACTAACCAAAGGTCTGTTTGCCTACCATCACCCTTTGTCTCCCTAATCTCAAACCTCTGTATAAAAGGGACCAAAAAATGCTATTCGGGGCTCAGTTTTTATTAGGACAAGAGTCCACCGAGACCGGTCGGTTGAAATAAACCAACTTCCTTCTCAGAGTTCTCGTGTCTTGGCCTTCAATACCACGCACACCCCGACTTCTCTACAACATTTTGGGGGCTCGTCTGGGATTGCGCCGAGAAGGTCAGAGGCGGCAACAGTTGTTTGCCCCTCCCAGACGTCTCCGAGGAGGCCAGGAGGGCCCGGGCAAAACCCAGCCCTGGGTGCCCCTGGACACCCCATTTGAGTCCAGAGAGAGGTTGCGGTCTTCGCTGGAGCCCTCCTGGATGAACCAGGGCCACCGGGAGGTTTGAGAGACCCTGAGAACGAAGCAAGGAGCTCCGTACCTCAGACTGGTAAGAACCCGGGGGCAAAGTGCAGGAAAAGCCTAATTCTAAAATTAGGAGGGAGCCTGATCAACTCTCAAAGGGGAGACCGTAGTACTCCTGAGAATACAGAAGGAAGCTGTCTCCTCTTCAGGTCCAAGGAAAGGAAAGGGGGGTGGTTGTGTGCATGTGCTTGTGGCAACTGAGTGAGATGTAGAAAATCACTTCTGCGGGGCGAGTGCGGAGTCCTGATCCGCGGTTCTGTGGCGACCTCATATGATCAAGGGCAGTCTTGGGGGTCCCTGCAAAGGGACCCTCTTCTTTATCGGGGGCTTATACCAATTTGCTAAGGTTAAGAGGCGCCAAAAGCTCCCACGAGGGACGCAGCCGGAGACAGACGAAGCGTAAGGCTTGGATGACTGTCGGCACAGGGTGGAAATGGGAAACACACACAGTAAAACCCCATTAGGTTGTATGCTGAAAAATTTCCCCATGCATTCCATGAAGATGTGTACGCATAAGGTTTCAGCCAGGAAAGCTTAGGATGCTTTGCAAATTAGAATGGCCAACTTTCGGCGTGGGCTGGCCAGAGGAGGGCACTTTAGATCCCCGGATCACCCGTAAAGTCCACGATGCAGTAACTGGAAATCCAGGGCATCCAGACCAAGTCCCCTACATCGATGCTTGGGAAAACGCTGTGAGCCAAAACCCACCTTGGTTAGGGAAGTGCGTGACTAAGGAAGCTAGAATTTGCTTAATGCAGAAACTGAGGAGTGCCATCCCAGGGACCAGACCAAACAATCACTGTGCAAAGGGCCCAGAGAAAGTGCACCCCAAATCCAGTGCCGATCCGCCCATTTCAGAAGGGCCATATGAACATGAATTTCTGCTGCCTTATGCGATGACTCCCGCCCCCGGCAGTACTAAGGAATGAAAATGAGCTGGTCTCCCTAAGCAGTGCCCCATTGTCGTCATCCACGCGGGGAAGTGCGACGCCCACACCATCCCTGCCGCTGCTTTTATCGCCATCAGAGAGGGCACCTATACCATCCCCGCAGTTGCCTTTATCGCCATCTGCACCTGAGAGCCCTATGCCATCCCCACAGCAGCTTTTACTGTCTCCTCAGCGGTCTTTGGCACCTTCCGCAAGGGAAAATGCAGACCAGCTGCTTTTACAGCCAGTTGCCCCTGGCAACACCACTGCAGAGCTGCCAGTCAGTCAGGAAGGAGACACTGAGAGACGGCAACTCAAACCACAGGGAGCCCCGGGGGCAGAGGGAGCAGGGAGAAGGGCTGCCTTCCAGCTACCTCTCCACAAAGCCAGGGCCCCAGTCTTTTACGATGCAGATGACCAGGTTCAGGGGGGAAACCCGACATTCTTCTATCAGCCCTTTACAACAACTGGATCTTTTTAACTGGAAAAGCCACACCCCACCATTCCTGGAGAAGCCTCAGGCCATGACAGACCTTCTCCAGTCCATCATACAGACCCACAAACCCACCTGGGCTGATCGTAAATAACTTATAATGACTTTATTGAACTTTGAGGAGAGAATGCGTGTCACACAGGGAGTGCTAACCTGGCTTAGAGAGCACCCACCTGAGGGAACTTTGGACAGTGATCAATACGCCGGCTTGCAGTTCCCAGAGGAGGACCCCCTGTGGGATCCGAATAGCACCCAGTCAGGCTCAACCAACTAGAAACGTTCCATAGGGCCTTAGTTGAAGGAGTCAAGGTGGGGAGCCGCAAGGCAGTGAATATGGCAAAGACCAGTCAAATTCTACAGGTTCTGGATGAGAGTCCTGCTCAATTCTATGAGAGACTGTGTGAAGCGTTTCATGTATACACGCCCTTTAACCCAGAAGCTCCAGAGAGCCAAACAATGGTCAATGCAACATTTGTTGCCCAATCACAGACGGACATCCGAAGAAAGCTGCAGAAGTTGGATGGATTTGCTGGAATGAACATCTCTCAGCTCATGGAAGTAGCTACTAAGGTCTATGTCAACCGTGATGTAGAAACAAGAACGGAAGAAAATAGAAAAATGGAAAAAAAGGTAGATCTTCTGGCAGTGGCAATTGTGGAAAAATCCATTCCTGTGTCAAGGAAAGTAACCTGGCAAGCCTCAGCCCCAAGGAGAGGGAAAGGCCCATGTCTAGGGTGAAATCAGTGTGCATACTGCAAAGAGGATGGGCATTGGAAGCGAGTGTCCCAACTGGCCACTTGACCTGGCCTCTGCAGCCAAAACATTAACCAGAAAAGCGAGTGGGGCATCACAACCCAAACGCTGGGTCCGAAGAGGTTCAGAAAAAAAACCCTGCAGATCAGATCATTGGGCTGGCAGGAATGGAGGACTCTGATAGAGATTATTAGGACAGACCGGGCTCCTACTCTCTTGGCCCCACGGAGCCTATGGTCGGAGTCCAAATTGGGGGCCGCACCATACATATGATGGTCGACACTGGGGCTCAACATTCTGTAATGACCAAGCCAGTTGGGCCTCTATCAAAAAGACAAGCCATTATCGTAGGGGCAACTGGCAAAAGTGCCCGATGGCCCTTCCTTCAAGCCAGGACCTGCAACATTGGGGGAAAGGAGGTCATTCACGAATTCCTTTATCTTCCAGAGTGCCCAGCCCCCCTCCTGGGTCAAGACCTGCTGCCTAAACTGCAGGCTTAAATTACCTTTGATGCCACAGGGCAATCCACACTGACACTGGGGCCACAAGACGCTCCAAAAATAGCGCTAACCCTTCCTCTGCAGGAGGAATGGAGACTGTTTTGCCTCAGTGAGACTGCCCAATCCATGGCCATGAAGCTCCCCTTTGAAGATGTGCCTGAAGTATGGGCAGAGGGGAACCCGATGGGGATGGCACATGACATTCCTCCAATTATTATTGAAATAAAGCCTACAGCCAGTTCAGCAAGCATAAGGCAATATCCAGTTCCACGCGAAGCGCAAGAAAAGGTCCAGCTACATATTCAGAGATTGCTGAGTGAGGGCATATTGAGGCCGTGCCAGTCTCCGTGGAACACCCCTCTCTTCCCAGTTAAAAAGGCTGATGGGGATTACCGCCCGGTCCAGGATTTACGAGCAGTTAATTCGCAGTAATAACTCTTCATTCTGCGGTTTCTAATCCATATACTCTGCTCAGCTTAATACCCGCATCGGCAATCTACTTTTCATGCCTAGATCTTAAGGATGCCTTCTTCTGCATTAGGGTAGCACCCCGGAGCCAGCCGATTTTTGCCTTTACATGGGAAAATCCAAACTCAGGTGAAAAGCAGCAGCTGACATGGACGCGATTGCCTCAGGGATTTAAAAATGCACCCACTATTTTTGGACAAGCCCTGGCCAGTGATCTCAAATCCTTTAAAGCAGAAAGCCATAACTGTTTTCTCCACCAATATGTAGATGACCTCCTTCTCGGAAGTTCCACCTATGAAGACTGAGCTGGTGGAACCCAGGCTCTTTTAAAGCATCTACAGCAAAAGGGCTATCAGGTGTCTAAGAAAAAGCCCAAATCTGCCTACCTCAGGTTAAATACCTAGGTTATAAAATAACGCAGGGGTGCCGTGAATTGGGACTTGAAAGAAAGAAAGCCATCTGTAGTCTCCCTGAGCCTAATACCCGCCGGAAGCTGCGAGAGTTCCTTGGGGCAGCTGGATTCTGCCACAATTGGATCCCCAATTTTGGGGTCCTCACGTGCCCTTTATATGAAGCCACAAAGGGGGGAGATCATGATCCCCTGCTCTAGGAAAGCCCACAGAAAAATGCTTTCACTCTCTCAAACAAGCTCTAATGGAAGCACGGAGCCTCGGACTTCCAGACCTCAGTAAGCCGTTCTACCTCTACGTTCACAACCGCCAAAGCATCACAGTAGGAGCACTCACTCAATACCTTGGTTCCTGGCAAAGATCTGTAGCATATCTATCCAAACAACTGGACACTGAAGCCCAGGGATGGCCCTCGTGATTGCAAGCCGTAGCAGCTGCAGCCATGCTTACAGTAGAAGCTATAAAATTAACTCTTGGGCAGCCTATAATTGTCTGGGTTCTGCAGGCAGTAATCACAATCTTAGAAGCCAGAGGAACACATTGGCTTACTAACAGCCGCCTGGTTAAATATCAAACCCTAATGTGAAAATCCATCCATCCAGCTGGACCTTGTAAAAACCCTAAGTCCAGCCACCCTGCTACCATAACTACATGGAAACACGGCAAGAAGTATATTCCAGCCAGCCAGACCTTCAAGACCAGTCACTGGCAAATCCTGACATGGAGTTCTTCACAGATGGGAGTAGCTTTATGGAGGGCAACAATTGGGGAGCAGGATATGCTGTAGTAGCATCTGAAACTACAGTAGAGGTGCAACGCCTCCCAAATAATACATCAGCACAGAAGGCTGAACTCATTGCCCTCACCCGAGCCCTGCAACTTGCAGCTGGAGCCAAAGTTAACATCTACACAGACTCCAAATATACCTTTCTTACCCTGCATGCGCATGGAGCTTTATACAAACAAAAGGGACTCCTTAACTTAGGAGGGAAGAGCATTAAATATGGCACACAGATTCTGGAGCTACTAGAAGCAGTTTGGGAGCCTGTCAAAGTGGCTGTAATGCACTGTAAGGGACACCAGACAAGCCACAGCCCCATTGCCCAGGGAAATTGGAGGGCAGACGCTGAAGCAAAAAGAGTAGCACGGGAAGGATCCCTATGTGAAAACCTGGCCACCGCTCTCATTTCTCAACCTCTTAATTATCAGAACCTCCAGTATACACTGCCTGCTCTCGTCCCACAGCCTCTGAGTCACCAAGAGCCACGATATACTCAAGCTGAGAGAGAATGGATACTCTCCGAGGATGGGACACAAGGAGAAAATGGATGGTGGACATTGCCTGATCACAGAATAGTTGTGCCACAAATATTAGCAGCAACTGTAGTTCAAGACTACCATGAGAACACACACTTGGGAAAAACCCATCTTAAGGAAGTGTTAGAAAGATTCTTCTACATCCCAGGACTAGTTGCTATCACCCTTGCTGTATGCCAGTGGTGTGTGGCATATGCAAAGAATAACCCTCGCTAGGGGCCCACAGGAGCCCCACGGGTCCAGAGAATTGGCAGTATGCCTCTTGAAGATCTAGTAGTTGATTTCACTGAAACGCCACGATCCAGAGCCTATAAATATCTCCTAGTCCTTATTTGCACGTTTTCCGGCTGGGTGGAAGCCTTTCCCCCTCGAACAGAAAAAGCTGAAAAAGTAGCTAAGGTTCTCCTCAGGGAAATCATTCCTCACTATGGGCTACCGCTCTCGATTGGCTCTGACAACAGACCTGCCTTTGTCTCCGAAATCACTCAAAAGATTGCAAAGGCACTGCGCATCCAATGGAAACTGCACACCGCTTACCATCCTCAGAGCTCAGGAAAGGTAGAGCGAATGAACCGTACAATAAAGACTCATATTGCCAAGATTTGCCAAGAAACTGGGCTAACATGGGTGCAAGTACTTCCAAGTGCTCTCCTACAAGTTAGAGCCAGCCCAAGCCGAAAACTAAGCCTAACCCCTTATGAAATCCTCTTTGGGAGGCCTCCTCCCGTAATCAGAAATATAGAGGGGGATCTCAGAGAAAGAGGGAACTTATCAATAGCTCAGCAGATGATCAGCTTAGGAAAAACCCTACATAACCTGCATCACTGGGTCCAAGAAAGGCCCCCCATTAGCTTAAGCAGCTCTGTACACCCGTACAAGCCAGGAGATGCAGTTTGGGTCAAGGACTGGAAGTCAGCTCCACTAACTCCTCGATGGTGAGGACCCTACCTTGTCATTTTATCCACCCCCACTGCAGTTAAAGTAGCTGAAATCATCCCGTGGATACACCATAGCCGAGTCAAGCGAGCTGCCCCAGAGTCCTGGACCTGTATTCCCGATACCCACAGCTCAACCAAACTCATCTTGTGAAAAAGGGCAACACCGAGCCCTGCTCCAGTCACGCCCCGGAAGGTGACTGTTCCACGCACGGCTATAGATTGAGGACGGGACACCGAGCTCTGCTCCAATCACACCCTGGAAGCTGATTGGTCTGCACAGCCGAAAATTAGGAATCAGGTTTAATCCATTACAATGCCCCTTCGGCTATTTTTCCTACTTCTAGCCCTAACCCTCCACTGGTCCCAGGTCGACACCACAGAGCGTGAGCCATGTATTCAAAAGGTGCGTACATTCGGTTCAAACCCCGGGCCTCCTTGACCCGTGTGGAGCTGGCCATGCGCAGTGCTGATGCGCGCAAGGAGTGCCGTGCCACGCAGGGTGTCCCCCCCTTGGGGGAGCCCCACGCGCAAGGAGTGCACATGTGAGGAGAGCCGCCCAGCGTGAAAAGAAAGTGCAGCCTGCCCAGGAATGGCGCCGCCCACACTTCCCGTGCCGCTGACGACAACAGAAGCGGACAAAGAAAAAGACGCAGCAAATAGACACCAAGAACAGACAACCAGGGGAGGGGGGGAAATTAAATAAATAAATAAATCTTTAAAAAAAAAAAAAAGAATAGATTTAAAAAAACAAAAAACAAAAAACAAAAGGTGCGTACAGGGGCCCATGTCAACACCACATTTATATATCATAGTCATTACACCTGCAAGGGCTAGATAACCACCTGTCAGTTTCAGGGAATCTCCTGTAGTGTCTGTAACGCATCTGGCCAAATAACCCGCTATGACCCTAGACCCCCAACTGTCTCCCATAAATGGGAAATAAGAGTGCTTGATCAAAATGGGGAGCTACTTTCCTCCACCCCAGTCACTAGTCAGAACCAACGAGTGTCCCTCCTATTTGACGCATGTCACGTTAGAGACTCCGGGATACCATGGAACACAGATTGTGGAGGGCCCAGCTGGGAGCAGACGTATACTCATAATAATAAGTATATGTGCGCTCCAGAAATGAAAAGTGCAGCCCAAGGTGGGGGCTTTTGGTGCAAATACATAGGTGCATACTACTGCCCCTGCTGGTCTTGTGTCACCTGGGCCACCTGGAACACAGACACAGCTAAACAAACAGCTGTCCTCACCAAGGGTATGGCCCTGGATAACTGACCATGTGGTCAATATAACCCCTTAAACCTCACCATCCTTTAGCCAAATGGGCCTCCGCATTGATGGTAAAGGAATAGACCCAGGAGCCTATGTCTGGGTTGGGTATCAGGTATACCTACTCACAAATAAAGCCCATTCTGTGTTCCACTCCTTCTATGAAGAAATGGAAAAGTCCTTTTCCATCCCACAAGCAGCAAGAAACCTCTTTATAAGCCTGGCTGAAGTGGTGGGCGCAGCCTTAAATGTCTCCTCATGCTACGTATGTGGAGGTACTAATATGGGAGACCAATGGCCCTGGGAAACCAGGGAATACGATTACAGCCAACCATATAAAGCACCTGACCTCCCGGCTGTCCCCCGAGATAGTATGTGGCCCTTGCAAACTTCTGTCATAGGAAAATATTGTGCTTCAAGGGCCTGCCTAAGCTCCTCTATAGCTGTTGGAAACCTAACATGTACAGGGGGAAAATTCCAAAATTATACCACAAATACAACAGAACCTTGGGGAACATGGAATGAATCTGACCTCGTTCTCATAAATCGTACTTTCCCCACATTAGTCACAGTGTGGAACTCCACCGCAAAGGGCCCCTTTACCGCCCCAAATGGTTTGTACTGGATTTGTGGGAAGGTTGCATTCCAAGAACTTCCGCGAAACTGGTGTGGAACTTGTATGCTTGGTACAATAAAACCCTCCTTCTTCCTCATTCCCTTAACAGAAGAGAAAGAGCTAAGCCAGCCAGTACATCAAAACATAAGAGAAAAAAGTGGTGTCACTACCTGGGGAGGTGAAGAATGGCCCCCTGAGTGTGTAATCCAATACTATGGGCCAGCAACTTGGGCAGAGGATGGCATGTGGGGCTATCGAACCCCTATCTATATGCTAAACCAAATCATCCGCCTACAAGCTGTGGTAGAGATAATAACTAATGAAACTGCCCATGCACTAAACTTACTAGCCCAACAGCAAACTAAATTCAGAAAGTTCAATCTCTCTAACTGCTGCCTTGAATTAGATAACACTGGAAAGGTTATTGATGAAATTACAAGTAAAATAGTAAAAATTGCTCATGTCCTAGTGCAAACCCAGAATGGTTGGAATTTAAATAATCCATTTGGAAGCTGGCAGTCAATAGTAAATAATTTGAAGCTTCTACTGGGATTACTGCCTTCTTCATAGGAGCATGCATCATCCTTCTGTGCCTCCTCCCTTTCATCATAAACAGAATGCCCACCCTAATAAATGGTATAGTAAGAAGGCAAACAGCTGCCCATCTCATGGCTCTATATACATTCTAGTCAGTCCAGAGAGACTCAGACAATAGTGATGCCAAAGCTTAATAACTTAAGCTTGGCCTCAAAGGGGGGAATATGATATAGCCTGTGCATAAATTCAAAATTGTTTCCAAGTGTACCTAGTCCCTAAAAGTCCAAATAAGTAATAGAGGCCCTACAGTCTTTGAATGTTCAGAAAGGATGTGAGACTGAAGGTGTATTCAAGGTTGCATCCAGATGGAATGTGGAAGATATGCTAAATCCAAGCTGGGGAAGATATGCTAAATCCAAGCTGGGGAAGATATGCTAAATCCAAGATGGCTTGAATGTGGGAAATATGCAACTCACCTGGAGGAAATAACCTATCTGATCCTCAGATCAAACACTGAAGAAGCTAACTAAAGGTCTGTTTGCCTACCATCACCCTTTGTCTCCCTAATCTTAAACCTCTGTATAAAAGGGACTGAAAAATGCTATTTGGGCTCGGTTACTATTAGGACAAGAATCTGCCGAGTCCTGCCGGTGGAAATACACCAACTTCCTTCTCAGAGTTCTTGTGTCCTGGCCTTCAATATCGCGCACACCCCACTTCTCTACAACAGTACAATTTGAAATTGGGAAGTGTGAGTCCTCCAACCCCGCTCTTCATTTGCAAGATTGTTTTGACTATTCAGAGCCCCTTGCAGTTCTGCATGAATTTGAGGATTAGTTTTTCTATTTCTGCAGAACAGGCTGCTGGAAATTTGATAGGGAATTCATTGAATTTGTATACATATTGCTTTTGGAAATATTGACATATTAACAATATTAACTCTTCCAATGCATAAACATAGGACATTTTGCCATTTATTTAGGTATTTAATGGCTTTCAGCAGTGTTTTATAATTTTTAACATAGAAAACTTTTGTATTCCTTCTTAAATTTACTCCTAGATATTTCATTTTTAGATGCTATTGTAAATGGAATTATTTCCTCAATTTCCTTTTCAGATTGTTAATTGCTAGGGAATAGGAACACAATTTTTTTGTGTGTGTGTTGATCTTGTACTCTGCCACTTTGCTGAACTCATTTATTACCACAAATAGTTCTTTTGTGGATTCCTCTGGATTTTTCTATATATAAAATCATGTCATCTACAAATAAAGATACAGTAGTATCCTTTCCAATCTGGATACTTTTTATTTCTTTCTCTTGTCTTGTTGGAGATTTGGACCCAAAGGGTATCGGGAATGAAAGAAAAAAGGAAGAATGAAAGAAAGAGAAAGAAAGAAAGAAAAAGAAAGAACAACAGAACTAGGATCAGGGGGTCTGCGAGTAGAGACTCATCAGACAATTTTATTGTTTGCAAGGGTCTCTATATATACCCCAGTCCACGTGGGTAGAAGCAGCAACATTCAGTTAACCATCAACATTATTCTTAGTCTAAGGAATTTAAAAAATCTTATTTTAAGGTACAAAGTTTAACTGTTCTATTTACTACACAAATGTTATCTGCTCATCCTTTCTTTCAGCCTTTCACAGCTTTATCCTGTTTGCCCGGAACTCTTAATTACCGCATTCCTTAGGTTGCAAGCATAGCCATGGAAACAGCAAATCTCTCCCTGTGAGATCACTGTGCCTCAGTTTCCAACATTGCCTATATCGCTCTGATGAGAACTTGTAGTACAATATTAAATAGCAGTAGTGAAAGCAGGTATGCTTGTCTCATTCCTGCTTTTAGGGGAAATTTTTATATCTTTCACCATTGGGTGTGTTACCTATGGTTTTTCATAATAGTCTTTAAAATGTTGAAAAAGTTCCCTTCCCTTCCTACTTTTCTGAGTGTTTTTTTTTTCTGTCAAGAAAGGGTGCCTTTTCTGTCTACTGAAATAATCATGTGTTTTTCCTCCTTCATTCTATTTATGTAGTGTAATACATTGACTTTTTTTTTTTTTAAGATTTATTTTTATTTATTTAATTCCCCTCCCCTCCCCCGGTTGTCTGTTTTCTGTCTTTTTGCTGCGCCTTGTTTCTTTGTCCGCTTCTGTTGTCCTCAGCGGCATGGGAAGTGTGGGCGGCGCCATTCCTCGGCAGGCTGCTCCCTCCTTCGCGCTGGGCGGCTCTCCTTATGGGTGCACTCTTTGCGCGTGGGGCTCCCCTACGCGGGGGACACCCCTGTGTGGCAGGGCACTCCTTGTGCGCATCAGCACCATGCATGGGCCAGCTCCACACGGGTCATGGAGGCCCGGGGCTTGAACCGTGGGCCTCCCATGTGGTAGACGGACGCCCTAACCACTGGGCCAAAGTCCGTTTCCCTTTTTTTTTTTTTTTGCATTCTAATCCTAGGTTTATTCAAAGCAATACTTTGATTCTACAAAGTCCAAACACAACATTATCTGAAAGTTACAAAACTCAAAACAGAAACTTTATAGTACTGACCGTACAATGAAAGGCCAAAAAAAGCAATGTACGCTTTGCAAAGTTAACCCACAAGGCCACCAGGACCGACGGTCACAGCGGGTGGCTCCGTGGTGACCCAGCTGAGCTGGCTCTCAAGCAGTGCACCAACTTCTAAGAGAGGCAGGTATGGGGTGTACGCGGCAGTATGGGTTGTGCGCAAGTACATGTAAGAACCATTCACATCAGCTGATGGGGAACAAGAGGGACTCTTCTTGGTGTTCTGACCCTAGGGGTCAGCAAAGGACTTAAAGCAGAGGGACCGTGGACGGGCCAACAGGAATGGCAGGTGCTTACCTGTGTCCGCCAAGGGCCCACAAGAGGCAAGGCAAGGCCACCAGATGGCCCTAGGTCATTTGGGAGAGGAGAAATGTGCCAAGGGGGGTGGGCAGCACTAACACCCTGCAGCTTCCCTTGCTGTTCCTGTTGGCTCTGCCCCTGAACTAACTCTCTTCGGAACTGGGAAGTGGCGAGCTTTCTAGCCAGCATCACTGGATGGCATCTATAGGCACAGTCCCAAACCAACACTTCTGCAGGCCATGCTCAGCCTTCAGAGAAAATGTATCCATTGCTGCCTTAGAAGACTTCACCTGAGTCAGGGATTTCCTTTCCTACCTATTCTCCTTTGGCTAGCGAAGTAACGAAGCTTAGTTGAATGGAATGTAAGTTTCAGGAGGCAAGGAGCCTCTGCCGCCCTGCTTTATCTTGAGAGTTGGAGCTGGGGCAGCTCCAGTGGCGGCACTAGCCAGGGGACCAGGAGAGCAGGATCTTCTCTTCATCGGTGGGGGTGACCTGCGCCATGTGGGAGGCGGTGGCGGCATTCACCTGGGAAGACGGAAGCCAGTAGACCAGCAGAGTGGTGGAGGTGATTTCCTGGTCCTCTATTTGTCCTTGGTCCATGTGATTCAGCGCCTTCTCGGCTCTCAAACTCAAGATCGGTGTAGTCTTTGGATAGCTGGGGATGCATTCTTTCCACGGGCATGTCGATCATTTAAATTTTCCTATAGGTGGGGAAAATCTCCATGATGTGCTCCTTGGTCCCATTCCAACTGGGCCTCCCAAGTTGTTCTTTGGTGCATTTAAGGAAGAGACTCTGCCTTTTCCTTTCCTGCTCATCTCTTTTGTGTGGGTTTGGATTTGGAGCAAGAATGCCACCTATTGTCACGTCTGTACCAAGAAGGACTTGGAGAGCCCTAGAAGCTGCTGGAGCTGGAGCCGCAGGATGTGCTAGAACTGCCTGAGCGGCTGGAGGCAGAAGTGGAACTGGAACCACTGCTTGAGTGTTAGAAAGAAGGCTGCACCTATAAGAAAACAAAAGCTCACCTGATTGTGGAGGAGAAAAGAATTTTATTAACCATCTTGCAAAAATGGGCAGGCGACCTGGGCAAAATGGCAGGCCACGCCAAAAAACAAGAAAGTGATATTTATAACCTAAACCTAACATGCGGGTCCCTCCCCTGTTCCCCACTGATTCGGTACTTCAGGGGTTACAGCCTATCCGAGAGATCTAACTAACTTTCCCGGTTCCTGCTATGATTGCCGGCTCTCCTGTTCCCTACACCCCCACCAGCTGGGCGGGCTCAGCATGGTTTTCCAGTTTGGCGCCGGCCCCAGCACTCACCATTGGCCCTCCCTCATTTCTGCGCCACTTTTCAAATTCTTTGCAAGCCAAAGCCGCTGGAACCCCTATCCTCCCTCCTCAAACAGCAGAGCCGCCTCTGGCTTCCCTTTGTGAACATTAAACTCGACCCTTTCCCACATTGAGTACGCGCTGGTGCTGGAGCCAGAGCTGGAGGTAGAGTTGGAGTGAGAACTGGTGTTACTGCTACCACTGGAAGCACTGAGCCTCTTTGTTGTATCCCTGTCACCATCCTTCTCACTTGACTCCTTGGTTATTATTTTTATTATTATTATTTTTATCCTTTTATTATTATTTTTTTCATATATTTACATTTTATATAAATGGAATCATATAATGTTAAACAATATATTTTGCTCATAGTATCACAATCATACAGTATTTGTCCTTTTGTGTCTGGCTTGTTTCACTCAACATAATGTCCTTTAGATTCATCCATGTTGTCATATGCTTTACAACTCCATTTCTTCTTACTGCTGCATAAAATTCCATCGTGGAAATACACCAGTTTGTGTATCCATTCATCAGTTGAAGGACACCTGAGTTGTTTCCAACTTTTGGCAATCGTGAGTAATGCCACTATGAACATAAATGTGCAGATGTCTATTATTGTCACTGCTCTCAGTTCTTCTGCGTATATACCCAGTAGTGGTATTGCAGGGTCATGTGGCAAATCTATATTCACCTTCTTTAGGAACTGCCAAACAATCCTCCACAGTGGCTGTACAGTTACCAGATTTTGTCTAGGTTCTTGACTAAACTGTAGGAAATGAATTTCAAGAGCAAGCCACATTGATTAGGCCATTAAGGTAGGGAGGGAAGAGAAACGGGAGAAAATAGCAGATCACGGGTCCCAGGTAGAGAGGAAGGGGCTAAGAGTGATAAAGAGGGCTGATTTACAGACTACAGTTCCCCATTATAGAGTATAAATTCCCAGGTTTACTTACCTATCGATCCAGGCAGGGGCGAAGAATAGGGGTCAAAAGGCGAGAGAGAAAGGTCTTTGCGCTTCCTTTTTAAACCGTTAATTATGCCACCCCTTTTCTAATGGCATGGGAGGAGTCCCAGCTATTGCTATTGTGATGGATTACCCCACCCATCAGTCCCCCAGGAGGGCCTAATGATAAGGTCCTTGGGGAATATCCCAGGCTGCACCCGGCTTCTGGAAGAAATCTCATTCCAAATGGGATTTCTCATGAGGGTCTTCCAGCAGCCATCTTGGGGGTACTGAAGGACACATGTTAATGTCTGCAGTTTTTCTGCCAGGTTCCAGATCTGTCTACTGAATCCCTATCTAGCCTGCTTTAGTATCATTCTGCATTCACACACAGTGAATAAGTGTTCTTATCTCTCTATATCCTCTCCAACACTTGTATTTCTCTGTCTTTTTAATGGTGTCCATTCTGATAGGTGTGAAATGATATCTCATTGTAGTTTTGATTTGCATTTCCCTAGTCATGAGTGATGTTGAATATTTTTTTGTCATTTGTATTTCTTCTTTGGACAAATGTCTATTTAAGTCTTTTGCCCATTTTTTTAATTGGGTCGTTTGTCTTTTTATCATTGAGTTGTAACATCTCTCTATATATCATGGATATTAAACTTTTCGGACGTGTGATTTCCAAATATTTTCTTTCATTGAGTCGGCTGCCTTTTCGCCCTTTTGACAAAATCCTGTGAGATGCAAAAGTGTTTAATTTTGAGGAGGTTCCATTTATCTATGTTTTCTTTTAGTGTGTGCTTTGGGTATAAGGTCCAAGAAACCACCACCTACCATAAGGTCTTTAAGATGTTTCCTTACATTTTCTTACAGTGTGGTCCTGATTTTTATGTTGAGGTTTTTGATCCATTTTGAGTGTGTTCTTGTATAGGGAATGAGATAGGGGTCCTCTTTCAATCTTTTAGTTATAGATCCAGTTCTCCCAGCACTGTTTTGTTGAAGAGACTGTTTTATCCTGTTAACATGGTTTAGCAGTTTGATATTAAGGATGAATTCCAAAAAGACATATTGGATTATGTTTATAAATTGGTCTTTTCCTCTGAGTGTATTAGAGTGTATTGGATTCAGAGGTTTTACTTTTACTTGATTAAATAATGATTAAGGCTTTGATAGGGCCATATCAGTGGGATGTTGCATCCCTGCTCCCTTGGTAGACGGGGACTCACAGAGAAACCACACAACAGAGAAGGGAGGTTGGAGTTTTAATGCTGGAGCCTGGGAAGTAAGCACACAGAGGAACAGAGAGAAGGCTCAATTAGACACAGCAAAGACCCAAGGAAAAGAGATAAGCCATTCACTTAATAGACTACAGCTGGCCTCGTGGAGCTAGGTGAGTGGTTGAGCAGGGAGGAAAAAAGAGCCCCAGGAAGGGAGGAACCCAGGAAGCCTGAACCCTTGGCAGATGTTGGCAGCCATCTTGCTCCCACATGTGGCAACAGACTTTGGTAAGGGAAGTAATTTATGCTTTGTGGCCTGGTAACTGTAAGCTTCTACCACAAATAAATATCCTTTGATAAAAGCCAACAGATTTCTGGTATTTTGCATCAGCACCCCCTTGGCTAAGTAATGCACATGAACTTGGTAGGTTTGTCAAAAACTAGTTGACCATTAATTGAGGGTTTATTTCTGGACTCTCAATTCTATTCCACCGATGTATGTGCCTATCTTTTTGCCAGTACCATGCTGTTTTGAGTACTGTAGCTACATAATATGTTTCAAGGACAGGCAGTGAAATTCCAACCATGTTGCTCTTCTTATTTAGAATGCTTTTGGCTATTCAGGTGCACTTTCCCTTCCGAATGAATTTGGTAATTGCCTTTTCTATTTCTGTAAAGTAGGCCATTGGAATTTTGATTGGTATTGCTTTGAATCTATAAGTCATTTTGGGTAGGAATGACATCTTCACGATATTGTCCTCCAATCCATGAACACAAAATTTTTTTCCATTTTTTTAGGTCTTCATTGGTTTATTTTAGCATTGTTTTGTAGTTTTCTACAAATAGGTTCTGTACTTCTTTGGTTAAATTGATTCAAGGTATTTGAGTCTTTTTGTTGTGATTGTAAACGGAATTTTTTCCCGTGATTTCCTCCTCAGATTGTTCAAAACTAGTTTACAAAAACATTACTGTTTTTGTCTTGATCTTGTATCCTGCCACTTTGGTGAAGTCATTTATTAGTTCAACTAGCCTTGTTATAGAAATTTCAGAATTTTCTAAATATAGGACCTTGTCATCCACAAAGTGAGAGTTTTAGTTCTTCTTTTCCTATCTGGATATCTTTATTTATTTTTCTTGTCTAATTGCTCTGGCTAGAACTTCTAACCCAATGTTGAATAACAATGAGCACCCTTGTATTGTTCCTGATCTTAGAGGAAAGCTTTCAACCTTTCCCCATTGAGTATGATGCTGGCTTAGGGTTTTTCATATATGCCTTTTATCATAATTTTCCTTCTATTCCTATTTTTTGAAGAGTTCTTAATCAAGAAAGAAGGCTAGATTTTATCAAATGCCTTTTCTGCATCAATTGCAATGATGATGTGTTTTTTCCCTTCAATTTGTAAATGTGGTATATTATGTTGATACGTTGATTGATTTTCTTATGTCGAACCAGCCTTGCATTCCAGGAATAAACCCCACTTGATTGTGATGTATAAGTTTTTTGTTTTTTGTTTTTCCCCATATATCACCCATTTTATTTATTTTTTTAAAGATTTATTTTTCATTTATTTCTCTTCCCCCGCCCCCCCACCATTGTTTGTTCTCTGTGTCCATTTGCCCTGTATGTTCTTCTGTGTCCACTTGGATTCTTGTCAGTGGCACCGTGAATCTATTTCTCTTTTTGTTGCATCCTCTTGCTGCGTTAACTCTCCCTCTGTGTGGTGCCACTGGTGGGCAGGCTGCGCTTTTATTGCATGGGGCTCCCTTACGTGGGGGACACCCCTGCGTGGCATGGCACTCCTTACACGCATCAGCACTATGCATGGCCCAGCTCACCACACGGGTCAGGAGGCCCTGGGTTTGAACCCTGGACCTCCCATGTGGTAGGCGGATGCTCTATCAGTTGAGACAAATCTGCTTCCCAATGTGTAAGTGTTTTGATATGTTACTAGATTCACTTTGCAAGTATTTTGTTGGGAATTTTTGCATCTATGTTCATTAGAGAGATTGGTCTGTAATTTTCTTTTCTTGTACTGACTTCATCTGGCTTTGGTATTATGTTGATATTGGCTTCATAAAATATGTTGGGTAATTTTCCCTCCTTTACAATTTTTCGGAAGAGTTTAAACAGGATTGGTGTAACTTCTTTTCTAAATCTTGGTAGAATTCACCTGTGAATTCATCTGGTCCTGTATTTTTCTTTCTTGGGAGATTTTTTTTTTTTAAGATTTATTTATTTACTTAAAAAAAATTTATTCATCACCCCCTACCCCAGATGGTTCTCTTATTTGTCTGCTCATTGTTTGCTTGCCTTCTCCAGAATGCCCTGGGAACTGATCCCAGGATCTCCCACATGGGAGGCAATTGTCCAAAGACCTGAGTCACATCAGCACCCACACACTGTGGCATCTGCTGACTTGTGGCATCTGCTTGTTTAGATGTCTGCTCGTTGCACCAGCGCGGTGTCTAATTTGTTGCAGCAGGTACAGCATCAAGCTCATTGCGGTGGGTGTGGCATCTTCTCATCTTCTTTAAGAGGCACCAGAACCTGAACCTGGGACCTGTAGGGACATTTTTGATGACTGATTCAATCTCTTTAAATGTGATATTTGTTAAGTTCTTGTATTTCTTGTAGCATCAGTATAGGTTGTGCATTTCTAAGAATTTGTCCATTTCATCTAGGTCGTCGAGTTTGTTGGAATACATTTTTTTCATAATATCCTCCTATGATCCTGTTTATTTCTGTGGGGACAGTTGTAACTTCCCCTCTTTCATTTCTGATTGTATTTATTTGCATCTGTAGCCATTTGATATTATTGATGAATTCCAAAAAATATTGGATGATGTTTGTAAACTGATCTTTTCCTCTGGGCATATTAAATTATATTGGATTACTTAATCAGGTAAACCTCTTGTGCCAGTAGGGCACTGAGTAACTTATGCCTTATGGCCTGGTATCTGTAAGCTCCTACCCCAAATAAATACCCTTAATAAAAACCAACCAATTTTTGGCATTTTTCATCAGCACCCCTTTGGCTGACTAATACAGCATCTTCTCTCTTTTATCCTTTGTTAGTCTAGGTAGGTGTTCGTCAATTTTATTGATCTTCTCAAAGAACCAGCTTTTGCTTTTGTTGATTTTCTCTATTGTTTTGTTTTTGGTGGTATTGCTGTACTCAATTTCATTTATTTAGCTCTTATCTTTATTATTTCTTTCCTTCTGCTTGCTTTGGGACTGGTTTGCTGTTCCTTTTCTAGTTTCTCTAGTTCAGTTAGATCTTTGATTTTAGCTCTTTCTTCCTCTTTAATATAGGTGTTTGCAGGTATAAATTTCCCTCTCAACACTGCCTTTGCTGTATCCCATACGTTTTTGTTTTTTTTAAGATACTTAGATTACAGAAATGTTACGTAAAACTTATAGGGGATTCCCACATGCTCTGCTCCCCACATCTTCCTTTCCCAGATTAACAACATTCCTCATTAGCATGGTACATTCATTACAATTGATGAATACATTTTGGGGCATTGCCACTAAGCATGGATTATGGTTTACATTGTAGTTTACACTCTCTACCACCCAATTCTGTAGGTTATGGCAAGATATATAATGGCCTGTATCTGTCATTTCAATGTCATTCAGAACAATTCCCAAGTCCCGAAAATGCCCCTGTATTACACCAGTTTTTCCCTCTCCCTGCCCTCAAAACCTCCAGTGGCCACTGCCTCCACATCAATTATATAATTTTTTCCATTGCTAGAATCACAATAAGTCTATAGTAGAATACCACTAAGTCTAATGTAGTCCATCATTCATTCCCCAATCCCAAGGATTCTGGGATGGTGATGTCCACTTCAACTCTAATTGATAGGAGGCTTCAATCCCATAGGGCCGATGGATGAGATTCTCTTGCTTGCAGTTGTAGACTCTCTCCGTTCCTTGGGATGGAGATTATCCATCATCACCTCCTTGTTAGCTGTCCTGGGTAAGACCAATGAACTGTAGAGTAGGTGTTACAACTCCGTTGAGATTCAGGGCCCACTTGGCACATGGAAAGTCCAAAGATTTAAGTCTCTTGGATGTACACCTACCAACTCTAGTACTAATTATAAGTTCAAATAGAAGGACAGAAGAGCTGTGTGTCAGGAAACCACAACTGAGTCCAACTCTGTCACACTGGGGAGCATAAATTCCAAAGTAGGGCCACTGGCAAGGCACCTAACTCCTGAGCTATTTTCTCTGACTTTAGTGTCTGGATGTCTCCAGAGCCATCAGGAGCCCTGCTATTTGGGGTAGTATTTACTTTGGCAGACCCATAAGTTTGGATAAGTTGTGTTCTCATTTTCATTTCTCTCAATCTATTTACTGATTTCATTGCAATTTCTTCTTTAACCCACTGACTATTTAGGAGTGTGTTGTTAAGCCTCCACACATTTGTGAATTCACCTCTTTCCTGTCTATTACTGATTTCCAGTTTCATTCCATTATGATCTGAGAAGGTGTGCTTGGTATAATTTCAGTCTTGTTTATATTTATTGAGAGCTGCATTGTGACCTGAAATGTGATCTCTCTTAGAGAAAGATCCATGGGACTTGAGAAGAATGTACAACTCACTGAGTGTGGATGCAACGTTCTGTATATGCCTGTTAGGTCTAACTCATTTATCATATTGTTCGAGTTCTCTGTTCACTTGTCGATCTTCTGTCTAGTTGTTCTATCTAATGGTGTGAACGGTGTGTTGAAGTCTCCAAGAATTATTGTGGGGACGTCTATTTCTCCCTTCAGTTTTGTCAGTTTGCCGCATGTATTTTGGGGCACCCTGGTTAGTTGCGTAGATATTTATGACTGTTATGTATTCTTTGTGGATTGTCCCTTTAATTAATATATGTCCTTCTGTATCTCTTTTTTGCATTTAAAGTCTGTTTTTGTTTTTTTGCTGTTTTTAAAGATTTATTTTATTTAATTATCACCACTCCCCGCCCCCGTGTTTGCGGTCGCTGTCTGCTCTCTTTGTTCATTTGCTATGTGCTTTCTGTGTCTACTTGTCTTCTCTTTAGGAGGCACCAGGAATCAAACCTCAGACCTCTCATTTCGAAGAGAGGTGCTCAATGCTTGAGTCACCTTCAGCTCCCTGGTTTCTTGTGTCTTTCACTGTCTTTCCTTTGTGTCTCTTTGTTGCATCATCTTGGTTACATCAGCTCACCCAACCTGCCCATCACGCCAGCTCACCTTCTCCAGGAGGCACCGGGAACTGAACCCAGAATCTCCCATGGAGGGAGGCAGAAGCTCCATTGCTTGAGCCACATCCACTTCTGTGAAGTCTGTTTTGTCCAATACTAGTATACCTACCCCTGGGTTTTTTTGGTTACTATTTGTGTGGAGTATCTTTTTCCAACCAATTGCTTTTAACTTGTTTGTATCCCTGGGTCTAAGGTGAGACTCTGGTAGGCTACATGGATGGCTCATGTTTTTTAATCCATTCTGTCAGCCTATATCTTTTGATTGGGGAGTTCATCTGTTCACACTCAATGATATTTGTATTAGTTAGCTAAAGGGGTGCTGATGCAAAATACCAGAAATTGGTTGGTTTTTATGAAGGGTATTTATTTGGGGTAGGAGCTTACAGATACCAGGGCATAAGGCATAAGTTACTTCCCTCACCAAAGTCTATTTTCACGTGTTGGAGCAAGATGGCTGCCAATGACTATGAGAGTTCAGGCTTCCTGGCTCCCTCCCTTCCAGGTTGTTGCTTCTCTTGGGGTTCAAGTTTCCTTCCTTCCCAGGGCTTGCTTTTTCCTGGCCTCCAGGTTCCTCTCTTCCTGGGGCTGGCTTCTCTTTCCTCTGTGAGCTTACTTCCTGGCTCCAGCTTAAGGCTTCAGAATCAAACGCCAACATCAAAACTCCAACATCAAAAACCCTCAAACTCAGGAAGCTGATTTGGCTCAACTGATACAGTGTCTGCCTACCACATAGGAGGTCCAGGGTTCAAACCCAGGGCCTCCTGACCCACGTGGTGAGCTGGCCCATGCACAGTGCTGATGCGTGGAAGGAGTGCCATGCTCCCGTTTGGGAGCCCCATGAGCAAGGAGTGCACCCCTCAAGGAGAGCTGCCCCACGGGAAAAAAAAAGCACAGCCTGCCCAGGAATGGCACCGCACACACGGAGGACTATGCAGCAAGATGATGCAACAAAAAGAAACACAGATTCCTGGTGCCACTGACAAGAATGCAAGCAGACACAGAAGAACACACAGCAAATGGACACAGAGAGCAGACAATGGGGGTGAGGGGATATAAATTTAAAATAAATAAATAAATAATTTAAAAAAACAGAAAGGACCCTCAAACTCTGTCCTTTGCCATGCCTTTTATCTGTGAGTCCCCACCCACCAAGGGGTAGAGACTCAATGCCCTAAGTGTGTGGCCCAATCAAAGACCTAATCATAACTTAAGCCCAGGTTCAGACCAGTGTACAGACATAATCCAATATCTATTTTTAGAATTCATAACTATGTCAAACTGCTAGAAGCCTGAAAGAAAAGGACAGGAGAGAGAGACTTGAAGGAGAGTATAGAAGAAAGAATAGTAGAAAGGATAACCAAAAGAATAAAAAGACAAAAATATATGACATATAAAAACCAAAGAATAAAGTGGTAGAAGTAAACAATGCATTTATAGTAATATCATTAAATGTGAATGAATTAAACTCCCCAATCAAAAGATATAGACTGACAGAATGGATTAAAAAACATGAGCCATCTTTATGCTGCCAACAAGAGACTCATCTTAGACCCAAGGATACAAACTGGCTGATACTGAAGGTTGGAAAAAGATACTCCACACAATCATAACCAAAAAAAACAGAGGTAGCTACACTAATATTGGACAAAACAGACTTTAAATGCAAAAAGAGTTATGAGATACAAAAGGCCTTTTGTATTAGTAGGCCAAAGGGATGCTGATGCAAAGTACCAGAAATTTGTTGGCTTTTATAAAGGGTATTTACTTGGGGTAGAAGCTTACAGTCACAGGGCCCTAAAGATTCTATCTCAAGGTACAAAATGTCTGTTGCCACATGTTGAAGCAAGATAGCTGCCAATATCTGTGAGAGTTCAGCCTTCCTCTTTTCCTCTTAATGCTCTGTAGCCCCAGCTTCTTCTGATCTCAGCTGTAGGTTGGAGGGCTCATCTCTTTCTGGACTCAGCTGCTCTGCTCTCTTCACAAGGTCAGCTGCAAACTGAAAGGCAAATGACATCTCTCATCCCAGGGCCACAGGATCAAAGCTCTTTCTTCTGCCTTGTCAATGGAGCTCTTTACGTCTGTGTGTGTTCTCCAATTTTCCTGATTGAATTTCCATTTATATAGCCCACCAAAAGGGTAGGGATTCAACCCTGCATGCCCTAATGACTTGGTCAAATCAAAGCCCTAATCTTGATTTAATCAAGAAAAGGTAAAGATTTTGAATTTAAATCAACCAAATGGTATCATGCCCAGAGAAAAAGACCAGTTTACAAACATAATCAATATCTCTTTTGGAATTCAAAAATAATATAAAGCTGCCACACCATTATATATTAATAAAAAGGACAATCCACCAAGAATATGTAACAGTCATAAATATCTACGCAACTAACCAGGGTGCCCCAAAATACATGCGGCAAACTGACAAAACTGGAGGGAGAAATAGACGTCCCCACAATAATTCTTGGAGACTTCAACACACCATTCACACCATTAGATAGAACAACTAGACAGAAGATCGACAAGTGAACAGAGAACTCGAACAATATGATAAATGAGTTAGACCTAACAGGCATATACAGAACGTTGCATCCACACTCAGCGAGTTGTACATTCTTCTCAAGTCCCATGGATCTTTCTCTAAGAGAGATCACATTTCAGGTCACAATGCAGCTCTCAATAAATATAAACAAGACTGAAATTATACCAAGCACACCTTCTCAGATCATAATGGAATGAAACTGGAAATCAGTAATAGACAGGAAAGAGGTGAATTCACAAATGTGTGGAGGCTTAACAACACACTCCTAAATAATCAGTGGGTTCAATGCAAATGAAATCAGTAAATAGATTGAGAGAAATGAAAATGAAAATACAACTTATTGAAACTTACGGATACAGCAAATGCAGTTTTGAGAGGGAAATTTTTAGCCCCAAATGCCTATATTAAAAAAGAAGAGAGAGGTAAAATCACAGACCTAACTGAACAACTGGAGAAACTAGAAAAGGAACAGCAAACCAACCCCAAAGCAAGCAGAAGGAAAGAAGTAATAAAGATTAGAGCAGAAACAAATGAAATTGGAACAACAATAACAGAAAAACATACAAAAAAAATTAGAGACAATCAAATCAAATCAAAGAGTATTAGTTAAAAGGGTGCTGATGCAAAATACCAGAAATCTGTTGGCTTTTATAAATGGGTATTTATTTGGGATTAAACACTTACAGTTAATAGGCCATAAAGCATAATTTACTTTCCTCTCCAAAGTCTGTTGCCACTTGTTGGAACAAGATGGCTGCCAATGTCTTGCATGGGTTCAGACTTCCTCTTCTTTCTAAAGCTGTGTGGTCCCAGCTTCTTCCAATATCTTTTTTTTTTAAGATTCATTTATTTTAATTTATTTCTTTCTCTCCCTTTCCCCCGCCCCAGTTGTCTGTTCTCTGTGTCTCTATTTGCTGCGTCTTCTTTGTCTGCTTCTGTTGTTGTCAGCAGCACGGGAATCCGTGTTTCTTTTTGTTGCGTCATCTCTCCATGTGTGCGGTGCCATTCCTGGGCAGACTGCACTTTCTTTCGCGCTGGGTGGCTCTCCTTACAGGGCGCACTCCTTGTGCATGGGGCTCTCCTACGCAGGGGACACCCCTGTGTGGCACGGCACTCCTTGCGCGCATCAGCACTGTGCATGGGCGAGCTCCACATGGGTCAAGGAGGCCCGGGGTTTGAACCGCGGACCTCCCATGTGGTAGATGGATGCCCTAACCACTGGGCCAAGTCCGCTTCCCTCCAATATCAACTGTAGGCTGGGATAAGCCTTATCTCTGAGTGCTCATTTCTCTCCAGGCTTAGCTGCTCTAGTGTCTCCACAAGGTCAGCTGTAGACTATAAGTCTCTCTTTCTTCCTGGGGCCTTTGCCAAGTCTATGGAGCAGTTTCTATTCCTCTGTGTTCTTCTCCTGTGTGTTTACTTCCTGGGCTTCTAGCATACAAAACTCCAACCTCTCTTCTCAGCGGTGAGATTTCTCTGTGAGTCCATCCACCAAGGGGGTGGGGGACTCAATGTCCTACTGACCTGGCCCAATCAAAGTCTTAATCATTATTTAATCAAGTAAAAGTGATGCCTCTGAATCCAAGATAATCTAAGGGTTTACTATCCCAGAGGAACAGAACAGTTTAAAAACATAATCAGGGAAGCAGACTTGGATCAACTGATAGAGTGTCTGCCTACCACATGGGAGGTCCATGGTTCAAACCCAGGACCTCCTTGACCCGTGTGGAGCTGGCCCATGCACAGTGCTGATGCACGCAAGGAGTGCCAAGCCACGCAGGGGTGTCTCCCGTGTAGGGGAGCCCCACATGCAAGGAGTGCGCCCTGTAAGGAGAGCCACCCAGCGTGAAAGAAAGCTCAGCCTGTCCAGGAGTGGCATCGCACACATGAAGAGCTGACGCAGCAAGTTGATGCAACAAAAAGAGACACAGATTTCTGGTGCCGCTGACAAGAATAGAGGCAGACTCTGAAGAACACACAGCAAATGGACACAGAGAATAGACAACTGGGGCAGGGGGTGGGAAGGGGAGAGAAATAAATTAAAAATAAATAAATAAATAAATCTTAAAAAAACACAGAAATATAATCAGCATTTCTTTTTGGAATTCATCAATAATATCAAACTGCCACAATGAACAAAACCAAAAGTTGGTTCTTTGAGAAGATCGATAAAATTGTCAAACCCCTAGTTAGACTAACAAAGAAAAAAAGAGAGAAGATGCAAATAAATACAATCAGAAATGAAAGGGGGGAAGTTACAATTGACCCCAAAGAATAAAAACAATCAAAGAAGATATAAGAAACTGTATACCAACAAACTAGACAACCTAGACGAAATGGACAAATTCCTAGAAATGCACAATCAACCTACACTGATGCTACAAGAAATACAAGAGCTTAACAAACAGATCACATTTAAAGAGATGGAATCAGTCATCAAAATCTCCCCACAAAGAAAAGTCCAGGACCAGGTGGCTTCATAAATGAATTCTACCAAGCTTTTCAAAAAGAATTAACACCAATCCTGTTTAAACTATTCCAAAAAATTACAAAGGAGTGAAAATTACCCAACACATTTTATGATGCCAACATCAACTTAATACCAAAGCCAGATAAAGACACTACAAGAAAAGAAAATTATAGACCAATCTCTCTACTTAACTTAGATGCAAAAATTCTCAACAAAATACTTGCAAATTGAATCAACAGCATATCCGAAGTCTTATATATCAAGACCAAGTGGGATTTATTCCTGGAATGCAAAGCTGGTTCAACATAAGAAAATCAATCAACATTATATGCCATATTAACAAATTGAAGGGAAAAATACACATGATCATCTTGATCCATGTAGTAAAGTCATTTGACAAAATCCAGCATCCTTTCACTCTTACTTGATTAAATTATGATTAAGGTTTTATTTGACCACATTGCCCTCTTGGGTGGGACTCACAGAGAAAACATGGCAGAAAGGGAGTTTTGATGCTGGAATTTTAATCCTGGAACCCCAGGAAGTAAATACACAGAGGAGCAGATTTGTGAGGAAAGAGAGAAGGTTCCATTAGACATGGCAGAGGCCCTGGGAATAGAGTAGAGCTGTTAGACTGATAGTCTACAGCTGGCCTTGTGGAGAGAGCAGTGAAGCTGAGCCAAGAGAAATGAGCCCCAGGACAGACAAGACTTATCCCAGCCTACAACTGATATTGAAAGAAGCTGGGACCACAGAGCCTTAAAAAGAAGAGGAAGCCTGAACCCTTGCAGACATTGGCAACCATCTTGCTCCAACATATGGCAACAGACTGGTGAGGGAAGTAACTTACGCTTTATGGCCTTATGACAGTAAGCTTCTACACCAAATAAATACCCATTTATAAAACCCAACAGATTTCTGATATTTTGCATCAGCACCCCTTTGACTAACACAGGAATAGAAGGAAAATTCCTCAATATGGTAAAAGGCATATATGAAAAGCCCTAAGCCAGCATTATACTAAATGGAGAAAAGTTGACGGCTTTCCCTCTACAATAGAAACAAGACAAGGAGGCCCACTGTAACCATTGTTATTCAACATTGGGCTAGAAGTTCTAGCCAGAGCAATTAGACAAGAAAAAATAATAATAAAAGATCTCTAAATAGGAAAAGAGGAAGTAAAACTCTCACTTTGTGGATGACATGATCCTATATTTTAAAAATTCTGAAATGTCTATGACAAAGCTACTTGAGCTAATAAATGAGTTCAGCAAAGTGGCAGGATACAAGATCAACACAAAAACAGTAATGTTTTTGTATACTAGTATCGAACAATATGAGGAGGAAATTGGGGGAAAATCCATTTACAATAGCAACAAAAGACTCAAATACCTGTGAATTGATTTAACCAAAGAAGTTCAGAGGGTATATGCAGAAAACTACAAAACAATGCTAAAATAAACCAGTGAAGACCTGAACAAATGGAAAGACATTCTGTGTTCATGGATTGGAAGACTAAATATCGTGAAGATGTCAATTCTACCTGTGGCATTTTGAGATTTTTTTTTGTGAATCCCCAAAAACAAAGATTATGTTTGTAAAATGACCTGTTCCTCTGGGTGTGATACTCTTTGTTTGTATTAAATTCAAAGGTTGTGAGTTTACTTGATAAAAGATTAGCACTTTGATTTGACCTGGTCAGTAGGGCATAATTTAGGGTTGAATCCCCATCCCCTTGGTGGGGTGATATAAACAGACACTCACAAAAACAGACAATCACACCGGAAGAGAGAGAGAGCTCCATAGAAGACAGAGGAGAGACTTTGTCATTTCTAGCCTGCCTTTCATGTGGCAGAATGGAGAAGGCTCAAATAGCTAAAGCTTCAGGGAGAGATGGACTATTTGCCTGATAGCTTACAGCTGATCTTGGGAAGGCAGCTGAGACTGATATAGGAAGCCCTGAGAGACAAGCCCAGAGGGGAAGCTGGAAACTATGCAAAAATCAGCAACCATCTTGCTTCAACACGTGGCAACTGACTTTGGTGAGAAAGCAATCTTGAGTTGGACTCTGTAGGGCCTTGTAACTGTAAGCTTTTACCCCAAATAAATACTTTATAAAAGCCAACAGATTTCTAGTACTTTGCATCAGCACTTCTTTGGCTAACTAATACACTACCCAAACAACAGTCTACTCTACAGAAATAGAAAAGGCAATTATCAGGGATTGGATGTGGTTCAAGCAATTGGGCATCTGCTTCCCACATGGGAGATCCTGGGTTTGGTTCATGGTGTATCCTAAAGAAGACAAGCAGACAGATGAAGGAGCTATCTTGGTTGGGGGGGTGCAGGTAATAGAAAAATAATAAAAAGAAAAGGCAATTACCAAATTCATTTGGAAGGAAATGTGCACCCAAATAGCCAAAATTATACTAAAAAAGATGAGAGACATGGGATGAATATCACTGCCTGATCTCAAAACATACTATAAAGCTTCAGTGGTCAAGACAGCATGGTACTGGGAAGCAGACCTGGCCCAGTGGTTAGGGCGTCCGTCTACCACATGGGAGGTCCGCGGTTCAAACCCCGGGCCTCCTTGACCCGTGTGGAGCTGGCCCATGCTCAGTGCTGATGCGCGCAAGGAGTGCCCTGCCACACCAGGACGTCCCCCGCGTAGGGGAGCCCGAGGTGCAAGGAGTGCGCCCCGTAAGGAGAGCCGCCCAGTGCGAAAGAAAGTTTAGCCTGCCCAGGAATGGCGCTGCACATGCGGAGAGCTGACGCAGCAAGATGACGCAACAAAAAGAAACACAGAGTAACACACCATGAATGGATACAGAGAGCAGACAACTGGGGTGGGGGGGAGGGGAAAGAAGTAAATAAAAATAAATCTTAAAAAAAAAAAGACAGCATGGTACTGGCAAAAGATAGAAACATCAATCAGTGGAATAGAATTGAGAATTCAGAAATAAACCCTCACCTCTACAGCTGTTTTTGTTTTGTTTTGTTTTGTTTTGTTGAAGTACTGGGACCAGGGATTGAACCCAAAAACTCGTATGTGGGAAGCTGGCACTCAACCACTGAGTCCCATTGGCTCCCCTGAAGTATTTTCTTCTTTTTTTTTTTCATTTGTTTGCTTGCTTGTTTGTTTGTTTTGTTTTTAAGGAGGTACCAGAAACCAAATCTGGGATCCCCCTGTGGGAAGCAGGCACTCAACTGCTCAAGTCACATCTACTCCCTGATTAACTGTTTTTTTGACAAACTTACCAAGTCCATGTTAAAAGGACAGAACAGTCTCTTCAACAAATGGTGCTGGTAGAACTGGATATCTATAACCAAAAGAATGAAAGAGGACCCCTATCTTATACTCTCTATAAAAGAATCAACTCAAAATGGGTCAAAGACCTAAATATAAAAGCCAGGACCATAAAACTACCAGAAGAAAATGTAGGGAAACATCTTAAAGACCTTGTGGTAGGTGTGATTTTTGGACCTTACACCCAAAGCACATGTAACAAAAGAAAAAAATTGATAAACAGGACTTCCTCAAAATTAAACACTTTTTCACCTCACAGGACTTTGTCAAAAGGGTGAAAAGGCAGCCAACTCAATGGGAGAAAATATTTGGAAATGACATGCCCAATAAGAGTTTAATATCCATGATGATAAATAAAGAGATGTTACATCTCAGCAAGAGAAAGAAAAAGGACCCAATTTAAAAATGATCAAAAGACTTGAACAGACATTTGTCCAAGGAAGAAATACAAACGGCAAAAAAAAAAAAAAGAAAGAAAAAATGTTCAACATCACTAATGATTATGTAAATACAAGTCAAAACTATAATGAGATACCATTTCACACCTATCAGAATGGCTACTACTAAAAAGACAGAGAACTGCAAGGTTAGAGAAGAGGTGGAGAATTAGGAATGCTTAATGTAGAATGATACAGTCACTGTGGAGGACTGTTTGGCAGTTCCTAAAGAAGTTGAATATAGATTTGCCACGTGACCCAGCAATACCACTATTAGGTATATACCCAGAAGAGTTGGGAACAGTGACATGAACAGACATCTATCTGTACACCGATGTTCGTAGCAGCGTTATTCACGATTGTCAAAAGTTGAGGATCAACCCAGGGGTCCTTCAACAGGTGAATGGATAAACAAACTGTGGTATAGTCACATGATGGAATATTATGCAGCTGTAAGAAGAAATGAAATCATAAAGCATATGACAATGTGGATGAACCTGGAGGACATTATGTTGAGTGAAGCAAGCCAGACACAAAAGGACAAATACAGTATGATTGCGCTACTATGAACTAAATATGTTGTGTAACATATTGTATAATTCCATTTATATAAAATGTAAATATAGGAAAAAATAATTTAAAAATCCCACTCATTTACCCAAGAGAAATGATAACAAATATCCATACAAAAACTTGAGCAAATGTTTAAGGCAACTTTATTCATAAAGACCAGAAATTGGAAACAATGCAAATGTCCATTAGCTGCTGAATAGATAAACAAATTGTGGTACATCCAAATGATGAAAAACTATTCAGCTGTACCAAGGCACCACTGAGACATGGGATAAACTACTGATACATGTGATGACATGGATGGATCTCAAAAGCATTGTGCCAAGTGAAAGAAGTCAAAAGACGACATAGTGCATTATTTCATGTATAGGACATTCTGGAAAAGACAAAGCTATAGGGATAGAAAACAATTAACGGTTGCCAGGGACTGGTGTGGAAAGAAGAGGATGGACTATTACAGGACCCAAGGGGACTTTCCGGGATGATAGAAATGGTCTGTATTTTTATTGATAGTGATTACACAACTGTGTACATTTTTCAAAACTCATTAATCTGGGAGCAGTTGTGGTTCAGTGGTTGAGCACTGGATTCCCACAAACATGGTCCTGGTTTAATTCCCAGTCCCATACCTCAAAAAAAAAAAAAAAACAAAAAAACAAAACAAAAACCTCTCTAATCCTAAGAAGGGTACATTTGACTGTATGTGAATTATATCTTAAAATACCTGCCCTTAAAAAAAAAAAGGACTCTGGGGATCAGTGCAGCAGTGGCAGGCATGAGGTAGATAATATCAAGTTGAAAAAAGGTGCATAAGTTGTGGGTTGCATAAATGGTCTGGTAGTCTAGAAGCGGTCTTGAGACAAAAATGACTTTGGAAGCAAAAAACTGAACATACATGTTCATTCTAATTTGTCATGTTATCTCCTTCCCTCTAAGGAAAAAGAACCTGTTGATTCTATAGAAGTCATTCATGATAATAGCTTTAAAAATTGGGTGCATGTGATGTCAAGCACTATTCTAAAGACCTCTACATGTAATATTAAATCCTCACAACAACCCTAAGGGAGATAGAAATAGATTTCAAAACCAGCAGTTGACGTCAGAGCTAACCACCACGCTACAAGGTCTCACTTTTCAAGCCTGATACTGATAGGTAAAGAAGTCAATGAGTGAGGAAGTATTGCGTAATGGGGTTCAGAGTTTGTTTTGGGTTATGAAAAGTTTTGGTAATGGATGGTAGTGAAGGTAGTACCTTGTAAATGTATTGAATGCTTCTGAATTGTACACTTACGAAATGGTTAAAATGGCAAATATATATATTACCATAATTTAAAAAATAATTGAAAAAACCCTGTTGGAAATATTGGCAAAACTTGAATAGGGTCTCATGTATTGATGTTAATTCCCAGAATTTATCATACTGTGCTTATGTAAGAGAATGTCCTTATTTGAAAGAAATACACACTAGAGTGTTCTGGGGAGCTGAATCATCATGTTGGAAACTTAATTTTTTTTTAGAAGGTACCTGGGATTGAACCCAAGACCTCCTATGTGGGAAGCAGGTATTCAATCACTGAGCTGCACCCACTCCCCTAGAAACATACTTTTAAGTGGTTCAAGGAAAAAAGGTATTTGTACTGTATTTGCAACTTCCCTGTTAAGTTTAAGATGACTTTTTTTAAATAAGAGGAAAAATGCCTTTGATTCTTTTTTTTTAATTTTAAAAAATTTATTTATCCCACCCCCTTGCCGCTTGCTTGCTGTCTGCTGTGTCCATTCGCTGCGTGTTCTTGTCTACTTATCTCCTTTTGTTGTGTCATCTTGCTGCGCCAGCTCTCCGCAGGTGCGGGCCGTCAGCTTTCTGTGGGTATGGGCCATCAGCTCTCCACGGGCGTGGGCCAGTTTGCCATCACAACGAGGCCCTGGGATGCGAACCCAGGGCCTCCCATATGGTAGACGGGAGCCCAATTGATTGAGCCATACCTGCTTCCCTGATTCCTTTAAGAGCTAAGAGAAATGAGCTCCTTCCCAAAAATGCTGATTTTCATTCCTGCTTTCAAAAACCAGAGGTTCCCACAGTGGTCACCTTACCCTATAGGACAAAGGCCAGCCTCCAAGATGAACCCCAGTAATTCTTGCCTCCTGGTATTAAGGCACTTGTGTGGTCTCTTCTCACATTGAAGAGTGTGGGTAATTTGACCTGTGAAACCAGTAACTTATTGCAGAAATGACAGAGTGACAGTGTGACTTCTGAAGCTAGATCATAATAGATATTGCAGGGAAATGGATGTGGCTCAATCAATTGGGCTCCCGTCTACCATATAGGAGGCCCAGGGTTCAATGCCCAGGGCCTCCTGGTGAGGGCAAGCTGGCCCACACAGCGATCTGGCCCACGCGGAGTGCTGGCCCACGTGGTAATACCACCCCGTGCAGGAGTGCCAGCTGACACTGAGAGCAGCGCAGCAATATGACGGGATGAGAGACACAGAGGAGAGAAAATAAGAAGACGTAGCAGAACAGGGAGTTGAGGTGGCACAAGAGAGTATTCGCCTCTCTCCCACTCCAGAAGGTCCCAGGATCAGTTCCCAGAGCTGCCTAATGAGAATACAAGCAAACACAGAAGAACACACAGCGATTGGACACAGAGAGCAGACAACACGGGGAGTGGGGTGGGGGGGTGAGAAATAAAAAAATCTTTTTAAAAAAAGATATTGCAGCTTCTGCCTTGCTATTGGATTTGTTTAGTTCCAAAATGCATGCCCTGTGTGGCAGGTATTTTCTAAAATAGCTTCCATCTCACATGCTTTTCTACTTTATCACATTCCCATCAAAAGAAGGGATCTATATCTCTTTCCTTGAGTCTGGGTGGGCTTCTGACTGCTTCGACCAATAAGAGTACTATGGACGTGAGGTTAGGTAAAATCCAAGGATAGTCATTACCTCCTAATATGTAATGCAGCTTCAGCTTTGTTTACTAAAACACTTGCACTTGGAGTCTTGAGCCACCACATAAGAAGTCTGATTAGAGGCCACCACGGTAGGTGAAGCCAAGCTATACAGTGAGGTTACATGGAGGTGCTCCAGTGGGCGTAACTAGACTTCAGGTCAGCCCTGCCCAGGCACCAGATATACAAATAAATAGATTGCCTTCAGAGGTTTGATTCCAGCCCCCAGCTTTTGAATGATCCCAGACATCATGGCACAAAGACAAGTAATCCTCACTGTGCCTTATCAAATTCTTGGCCAACAGTGTCTGTGGGCATATTAAAATGCTTGCCTTAAACCACTAAACATACAGTAATTTGATATACAGCTGTAGTAATCAGAGCACTCCGTAACTCCTGACAGTTGGTGCAACAGTTTGATATGGTTATGAATTCCATATATAGATATTGGATTATGTTTGTAATCTGGTCTATACCTGGGCATGATTAAATTATTAGGGCATGGAGTTCCTTTGGTGTGTAGGGACTCACAAATAAAAGGTATGACAAAGACAGAATTGAGGGGTTTTTTTTTGTTTGTTTGTTTTGAAGATTTATTTTATTTCTTTCCCCTTCCCCCCGCCCCAGTTGTCTGTTCTCTGTGTCCATTTGCTGCGTATTCTTCCTTTTGTCCGCTTCTGTTGTTGTCAGCGGCACGGGAATCTTTTTGTTGTTGTTGCGTCATCTTGCTGCATCAGCTCTCTGTGTGTGCAGCACCATTCCTGGGCAGGCTGCACTTTCTTTTGCGCTGGGAGACTCTCCTTACCAGGTGCACTCCTTGCATGTGGGGCTCCCCTATGCAGGGGGCACCCTTGCATGGCAGGGCACTCCTTGCGCGCATCAGCACTGCGCTTGGGTTGGCTCCACACAGGTCAAGGAGGCCCGGGGTTTGAACCGCGGACCTCCCATGTGGTAGACGGACGCCCTATCCACTGGGCCAAGTCTGCTTCCCTAATTAAGGGTTTTTGATGGTGTTTTGATGTTGGAGTTTAATGCTAAAGCCTTAAGCTGGAGCCCTGGGAAGTAAGCTCACAGAGGAAACAGAAACAAGCCCCAGGGAGAAGAACCCTGAGCCCAGGAAGAAGCAAGCCCTGGGAAGAGAGGAACCCTGAACCCAGAGAGAAGACACCAGAAAAGAGGAACCCAGGAAGCCTGAAGCCTCACAGACGTTGGCAGCCATCTTGCTCCAACACATGAAAATAGAATTTGGTGAAGGAAGTAATTTGTGCTTTAGGGCCTGGTATCTGTAAGCTCCTACCCCAAATAAATACCCTCTATAAAAACCAACCAATTTCTGGTATTTTGCATCAGCACCCCTTTGGCTGACTAATACAGTTGGTCTTCCTGAGAATGGTCCCTCCTTCAAGGCACTTGAGCTTGTTCAGGATAGCAGGTAAACTTTGGTCTTAAAACTGCAAAGGATGGAAACAAAGTCTGCCAAAGTACTTTCAGGGTTACTTAGGGATTGAAGACCTTTGTGAAGAACTAGATGACAGCTTTCCCTTAGTGGTTTTTAAGGCTGAGTAAATGGATAAATCAGATAATTCACACAGTAGACGTGGTCATAAACATAACCTAAACTTTTTTTTTTTTAAACTGTTGTTTAGAGAAAATAAGTTGTCTTGAGTTTATGAAATAGAGTGACCTGGCATGTGATGGTGGCAAGGTCTAAAAGTTACTGTTTCTAAGTGGAAAATATATTATCACTAGGTGTCAAAGTAATACATTCCACTCCTTTTGGGATGATGGCATCTCAAGAAGCCTTCACTCATACCTTTTTTCTATTTTTTTAAAAATGTTACATTCAAAAAACAAGGTTCCCATATACTGCACCCTCCCTGTACCTTATGAAGATTCATCCTGTATTATATAGCAATAGGAAATTTAAAATCAAGGAACAGGGGGGACCAGCTAGCTCAGTTGGTAAGAGCATCAGACTCTTAAAGGCCAAGAGTCAACTGTGTTCAATACATCACTAAATGGAAGCTCCATGAGCTTTGTTTTGCTCACTGCTGTACTCCTTTTGCCTAGCAAAGGGTCAATCATAAAACAAGCATTTAAACTGAATGAATAAAATAATAGAAGAGACTGAGTTATTCCCTTATGATGTGAAACTCCCTATTAGCAGAGTTAGGCTTTTAATTTTTTTTTTTTGTCTTTATTTTTTTAATATTACATTCAGAAAATATGAGGTCCCCATATACCCACCCCCCTCACCCCACACCTCCCCCCATAATAACAACCTCCTCCATCATCATGAGACATTCATTGCACTTGGTGAATACATCTCTGAGCACCACTGCACCTCATGGTCAATGGTCCACACTCTCCCACAGTCCACCCAGTGGGCCATGGGAGGACATACAATGTCCCCGCAGCACCACCCAGGACAACTCCAAGTCCCGAAAACGCCCCCACATCACATCTCCTCCTTCCACTCCCTACCCCCAGTAGCCACCATGGCCACTTTAGGCTTTTAATTTTTAAGTCTACAACAAGACAAACTTACTATTTTCCAGGTTGAAGGGGATAATGAGGTATGTCTATTGGTGAATCAGCAACAAATAAATAAAAACCAACAATTATACTTGAGTCAATATGAATTTTTACTAACACACATTTGTCAAAGTCTGTACAAACCTAAACACTGCTGTGTTTTAAAATGTCCATTATTACAAACATACAAAGAAACAAAGGGTTACCAAAGTTATCTACTCAATTTCATGGAAAAAGTGTCATGATTTTTAAAAAGCAAAATTTCAAGATTGAGGTCTCTTCCTTCCTTTTCTGGAACTGATGGAAAGTTAGAAAATGTGATGGATATGCTTTATATTAAATGCCAAGACCTTAAAAAAAGATTTAGTATAAAACTAAATATGTACTTTTTTATTGTCATACTTCATGGAACAGAATTTCTCAATATTTAAAATTAAAAAACAAAACCATGACTAATTTTTTTCACAATCTTTCCCCCAGAGTTAATGTAAATGCATCTGAAAAATATGATTTGAAAGTTGATCTTCACCTAAAAGTTTCTCAATCAAAAAGTTACAAAACTATTTAGCACAGCTGTTTCCCTTGCTTAGAAAGGAAAATTACATGGTCCATTGTTCCTCTTATCAAAAGGAAGCCATCCACTACCATGTCTCCGTCCAATTACGTACATGATCTCACTTGGGAGAAGTTATCACAAATTACAGAACATTTTGCTTCCAGGAAATGCCTAGCAAGTTTAACTTACTGCTAAAATTTTGGTAGGCTAAGATACAAAAGCCACCTGCCCTCCAGATTGCCTCTTAGTCTAGTACTCCCCCGGGCTAAAGATCCCAAGGCAGTTGGCTCTACTGTTTCATGACACCCCACACCCCTAACCTGGGCCAACTCTTTCACAAATATCACAAAGAGGACCCGAGAATATGGCTAGAAATGCAAATCTATCCCCTCTTCTGGAAAAGTAGGTTCATATGCCTACTGACAGTGGGTCAAAAAGGAAGAAGAGGGCATACAATTCTGGCTGAGGCCAATCTGCTTCCAAAGAAGCGCCTGTTTTCAATACATTTCCATTGTTCCAGCAGGTGCTATCATATTAGACTCAGTGTCCATACCAAGCAGCTCATCCTGACCCCAGAAATGCTTTGTAGTTCAAATATAAACCATTTTGAATCTGCTTGTGTTAAAAAAAAAGTTATCTAACAATGGCCCAGTATGACCACAGATAAAAGCAAGTAAAGGGTATCTTCTTAAAAAAGAAGTGGCAGTGAAAGAATTTAAAATCAACCACATATAACAATCAGGGAGGGGGAAGGTGGGGGACTGTCCAGTACAACCTGGACAACCTTTCTTTCTGCCTTTACTTAAAAAGACAGACTCCTCAAATCTTTGCTACCTCCCTTAAGTATCTCCTTAAATGCTCTTCCAAGAAATCCTCTAAAAGGCACTTAACTCCATACTTAGGCATTGAATTGTTTCACCCTAGCAATCAGACTCTAAAGGTGACAAGAAAGAAAAGGTCTGATTCTTTTACTAAAAGCTAGAAAGTAGGACTGGTTTTTTTCCCAAGAGGAATCACTTTTACAAGAACTAGCTGGGCTACCTTTACTCCTTTATCAAGAAAAAGCTTTTTTTTTTTAAAAAATAAATAAAACTCTGGCTATACATAGTACAAAGTTCATACATAATATACCTGGAAAAAAACCCAAGAGTATACCCTGAAGCAAAAGGTTTATTGGAGAGAAAGCCTCTTCCACTGTACCAAGGTGGCAGTTTTTGAAGTTCAGAGGGTGGCAGTGATGTGTATTTTGTACCAAAATACTTGCTCATGGGTATGGCAGGATTCAATGTTGGGCAGGAAAAAAAAACAACACAACATTCTGCACACAACACTGAGCAGTGACCGCCACAAAGAGTAGCAACAAAAAAGGAAGACAGAGAGGAAAGATTAAAACACTCAAGCATGCAGTCATAACAGCATAAACCAGGTGTTTCCATTCAGCCCACTGCAATCGCATAAAGAAGGATAACTGTAATAAAATAGAAATTTCTTAAGAAAGCTTGCAATTCCCAGAGAATAGCCAGGTCTCCAACCCTAACCCAGAACTCCATATGCTGTTGCTGGGGAGCCTCCTGGTAGTCTCTCACGGAGAGGTTATAGCTCCTAACTTCTCGGACTTCTTGCTCTTGGACAAGGTAGCTGCCTGCTTCAGGAGCTCTCGGTTTTTGGCCTAAAAAAAAAAACAGTGTGAGAAGGATGTTTTAGGGGAGTGGGTGTAGCTCAGTGGTTGAGTGTCTGCTTCACATATATGAGGTCTTGGGTTCAATCCCCAGTACCATCTAAAAAAAGAAGGATATTTTAACAGAATAGAACATGTTTTTCATGCAGAATAAGTGCAAATGCTGAGGCAGAAAACATGGAGGTTTAGGAAAAGATGAACAAAATTCTAGAGGTAGAAGGTACTTGATACTTGGTTCAGGAAAAAGAGAAGTGTTTACCGGAGGTTAATCAGTGCACCTCAATTTCTTGGGATCCATTTTTATGTAAGGATGATTTATGCAACGGAGACAAACCAAGGAGTGCCTTAATGTGCTGGATACACAGAATTTGTAATTCAGACATCTGGAATCACATTGGTTTTATACAAAAATTCAAAAACACATTTATTAATTCTACTGTTTTTGAAGGAAAAAAAATCAGGACACATCCAAAAGTAAAACAAAGAAGGATATCTAAGGTGGATTAATGCAACTTGTCAATATTTTAAGAGGGAAAAAAAATCTAAGAGATGATCATTTAAAATATGATCAGCAGGAACAGATGTTGCTTGAGCAGTTGAGTGCCTGCCTCCCACAGGGGAGGTCCCAGGTTCAGTTCCCAGTGCTTTCTGAAGACCACAAACAATGAGCAGGCAACGAGCAAAAAAAAAGCAACAAACAATGGGCAAAAAAAACAATGAATAAAAACAAAATGAGCAGGGAAAGGATATGGCTCAAGCAGTTGAGCACCCATCTCCCACACTGCACATGGAGGTCCTGGGTTTGGTTCCTAGTGCCTCCTAAAGGAGACAAACAACAAGCAGACATCAAGCAAAAAAACAAGCGGACAACTAGAGGAAAAAAAAAAAAAAAAGAGCAAAAAACAAGCCACAGATATGGGAGCCATGGGGGGCGTGGGGGGCGTGGATATGATCAGCTAAGTATGTAAGAGTCACCATGTAAAAATAAGCAGAGTCACCTGCAATTGTTCCATGACTTCTTTGTGGGTTTTCTCCATCTGGTTCATTTTGGCTCTCATCTGAGATTCCTGGTACTGAAAATCAGCCTTCAACTCCGTAATCTGAAGGAAGAAAAGCAGAGTAGCAGTAGCAGAGTAATCATAAGTTTCTGTGCCATGGAAAATGTTTTGGTATTAAAAAAATAAATGGATGTCCAAATTAATGAAATACAGGACCCTCCTGCAAATAACAAAGCCAGGGAGCTGTGTATCTTATTTTTGAGTAAAGATTTCCTGAAGATTACACAAAACCCTGAAGTAGTTATTTATAATATTTAATGACCATTAGCAAGTTTTTAAGATTTCATATATTTGATATATACCAACAATCTGAAAATACACACCTCTCAATAAATCAGTGATTATAACATGACTGATGGTTTGAGAAAAACCATAAAAATACCAGCTTCTGCCATTTACTGGATCTTTACCATATTTCAGGCAAACTGCTTTGATTATATTACTTCATTCAATCCTTACAATAACCCTGTGGGGGTAGTATTATTCTTCCCATTTATAGATGGGAAAACAGAGGCTTAGAGAGGGTTAAGTGATGTGGCCCAAATCATATATACCATTAGCAAGAAGCAGAGCTAGGATTCAAACCCCCAGCCTCCTTCTGTTGACTATGCTATTCAAGAAGCAAGGAGAAGGGACATCTAAGTCAGAGAGGCAGTGTGTGAGCTGAGAATTGAGGTACAAGAAGCAACTGGCCACAGGAGGTGAGAAGCAGAGCAGCCACATAGAGGGAACAGTCTTGGAACAGGGAGAGAAGTTCAAGATAACCAAGAGATTGGTTGCATGACTGATGAGCATAGAGTGGCAGGAGATGAGGCCAGAGCTAGGCAGGCAGGATACAGAAGAGTATGGCCTTGATCCTGAAAGCTAGAAGAAATAACCTTCTTTTTGTTTTTGCTCTTTTTAAAACCTTACCTTTGCAAAGTAGTAGAGGTGTCCTTTTATCTCTTCTGCAAAATCCTTTTATGTGTCATTCTGATCTAGTCCATGAAGAAAATACACTTGGGGAAACGGATGTGGTTCAACCAATTTGGGCTCCCATCTACCATATAGGAGGTACAGGGTTTGCAGCCCAGGGCCTCCTGGTAAGGGCAAGCTGGCCTATGTAGTGAGCTGGCCCACGCAGAGTGCCAACCCACGCAGGAATGTCACCCCACGTAGGAGTGCTGCCCTGCGTGGGAGTGTCGCCCTGCTTGGGAATGCTGCCCAGTGCAGGAAAGCCGCCCAGTGCAGAAGTGCTGGTCAATGTGGAGAGCTGGCACAGCAAGAGGAGGCAACAAGAGACACAGAGGAGAGAAAATAAGAAAACGTAGCAGAACAGGGAGTTGAGGTGGCACAAGAGAGTAACTGCCTCTCTCCCACTCTGGAAGGACCCAGGATAAGTTCCCAGAGCTGCCTAATGTGAATATAAGCAGACATAAAAGAACACACAGTGAATGGACACAGAGGGCAGACAACAGGGGGAACAAGAAGTGGGGTGAGAAATAAATGAAAAAATAAATATTAAAAAAAAAAAACACACACAAAATGAGAATACGTTTGGGTCTACTTTCATCTGACAGGTAGAAAGCAGAAAATTGCCATATTATTATTAGGAGGAAGTAGAGCACAGAAGAATCAGAAAGATGTGGGTTCATTTTCTTTTTTTGCCTCATTACCTCTCACTAGGTATATCATTTGGACATGTTATTTAACATCTTTGGGTCTCCTTCCTCATCTATAAAATGAGGTAGAAAGCAGATAGAAAAAATATATGTTAAACAATTCTAAATGCCTTTGTTAGCCATTCAGAATGAACAGAATGTTCTGAATGTGGCACATAGTAGGGAAGCGATTGGAACTCTAAGAGGAAAAACATTGGAAGCATTCTTTGTCTATGAAATGATGATAATAGTAGTTCCTACTCAAAGGGTTGTTACGAGGACAAATGAGCTAATACATGTAAAGCATGTAGACTACAGCCAGGTACATGGTAAACAACCAATAAAAATGACCTATTATTTTTTTAAAGTTATTATTAACACATTAAGGTAAAAATATAATAACTTTAATATGCCATTTACTAGACTTGAAAATAAGTAATAGACATGATTCAGAACAAAGAGGTAAAAAGTTCCCTTGAAGAGGGACTAGAATAAGATTTCACTAAAGATGCTAACATGCTTAAAGGAGTTACTCAGGAAGGGAGTGACAATGGAAGCAATATAAGTAAAGTGACATAAGAGTCACAGTGGAGGGAGCATTGCCCAGGGAGAAAGGAGACCTGGCCCATATACTTTGAGTATTACTGTCCCGTGGACATGGCCATCCCAATAACAGATAAGAGGTACCCCATTCTCTTAGCTGGAAAGCATTAAACATTTCAGTTACATGACTACCTCCTCTTGACTCAATTCCAAGTTCAGTCAGGTATAACCTAATTATAATATGCCTTTCAAGGTAGCCCATGCTGAGATGAATAAATACTGCTAAGGCTCCCCACTGTGAATTAAGAGGTAGATACTGTTTTTTTAATATGGTCTCCGTAAGCTTGGTTAACATGAGTCCTTCTTGAGAAGAGGCAAGTTTGCAAATGCTGAGAAAAATCAACTTTTTGAATCTACCTGACTGAGATGGATTAAACAATGTAATTCCTTCCCATGAAGCCTTTTGGCAGAAAGCTAGCCTCTCCCCAGGATATCCCACCTTGCCATGGGATCTCTGTCTCGAAGTGTCAATGGTTAAGTACCCAATGAATACCAAAGAGTTATGCTCCATACCACATATCTTGCTTAACCTCATACTATTCTGACATGCAAACTAAACTTACCTTCTTCTCTTTCTCTAAAATCATTTGATCCTTTTGATGCAGCATCTTCTTCAAAGTGGCCACCTCTTCCTTAAGTTGGGCAATGATGACAAAGTGGTCAGTGCCTGGTGAGTCCAGAGCCAGGTCTGGGGAAAAGCTAATTGGAAAAATGGAGGGGAAAAAAAATCATAACTTGAATAAATAAACTTTTTTCTATCCCAGGATGTGTCCTAGCCACTTGATTGTGAGCTCCTCAAAGGCTCACAATCTGAATTCCCAGCACTGAGTACAATGTCCCATACACACCAGGCTCAACAGCATTTGCTAAACGATATAGGTAAGGTAGTCATCAGATAACTAACTATACCAAACTAAAATCGTAAGTTAACAACATTTCTACACCATCTATTCTCACATTCAGGACTAAGTAAATGTCACATCACAACATCACAAGAGTCGAGGATATTCTGTTTCAGGTTCACTGAAGATCCTCAATGATTTATAGGTGAAACATTCACAATTTTTCATGGCTAATTTCCCTAGAATTCTGGATAAATTATCAATTGTAAGCTCATGCATTTTTATTTAACTCTCCCCACAGATCTCATCTTTTGGCTGTTTTCTGCCCCAAAGCACTGTGATTGGTACAGTGGTATTACATCCCAGGAGTAGTCCTTAAAAAAAAAAAAAAAAGACTAAATTAATAGGAAGGAAGCCAACTTACCCTATGCTACAATTTGCCTGCTGATTGTCATTTTCAATATCAAGAATTCTGTGGCATTAAATCAGGAAAGGATCAAGGAGGTAGCAAACTCCAGACTCACATCACAACCTGGGTTTCAACAGATTCCTCCCAGGAACTGTATGTGAGCTCTCCATTCTCAAAGTGCCAAGTGAATTCTGTATATGTCCTTTTAGCAGTCTCTCTCTTTTTATTTTTTTATTGTGGTTACCTATACCAAAAAATTGCCATTTTAACCATTTTTAAGTGTACAATTCAGTGGAGTTAGCCACATTTAAAATGCTGTACCACCATCACAACCATCCATTACCAAAACCTATTCCTCAACCGAAATAGAAACTCTGCACCCATCAAACAATAATTCCCCATTCTCCCTTGCCCAGCCCTTAAAAACCCCCAATCTATTTTCTGTCTTTATGAATTTCCTTATTCTAGATATTTCATATAGGTGGAATCATATACTGTTTTTTTTTTTGTCTGGCTCAATTCACTGAGCATAATGCTTCCAAAGGTCACCTGTATTGTAGCATGTATCAGAAATTCATTCCTTTTTATGACTTAATAATATCCCATTATATGGCCGTACCATATTTTGTTTATCAATTCATTTGTTGATAGACACTAGGCTATTTCTACCTTTTCGCTACTGTAAGTAACAGTGATATGAACACTGGTGTACAAGTATCTGAGTTCCTACTTTCAATTGTTTTGTGCATAAACCAAGAAGAAGAATTGCCAAATCATAAAATAACTCTATGTTTAACTTTCCAAGGAACCGCCAAACTGTTTTCCATCAGAGACTCAAACTGGGATCAGTTTTAAGAAATTTGTAAACCCCTGAAATTATAAGTACAATTTTGTGAATACATACAATGGATGTTTTCTAGGGTGACGATTCATAGCTTTTATTGGTAGCTCACTGCCTGGGTCAAATTCTATCCTTCTTTAGAGACTTCCCAAAGGGAACTCAGTACTTTTCCCAGGGCATCCTTTAAAGTAAAACACAAACCTAACTGCTTTTCCTAAGCAAACAAACTGGCATACTGACTGCCAACTCACTATACCAACATAGTGACTTGTAGATACCCCTTACTGTTGGTTCTTTTCCTACATCATAAATCACATCTAACAGCCAGCGTATCTCTTTCCACATGTAGAAACTCCAATAGCAAGCCTAATTACCAGACATACTTCCTCATAATGACCAAGTCAAACATTTCTATGGCTAGAAAAGAAGTAGTAGTTCATTGCCCAGTAGTACATTGATAAGAATATTCTCCCTCATTCTACAGGATGCATATGGAAAGAATCTAAGAGGAAGAGATAGGCTGATGCTTTCAAAATTTGAATGAATATGCAGAATTACTAGGTAACAAATAGTAAATGCAAAATAATAAAACAAGGCATGCAGGAACTGAAAGGATCCATCACAGTCTCTACCAATTTCAGATCTAGCAGCACCCTTATATCTGCAGTCTTACATCTCTGTCAATAACCTCTAAGGGACTGTCTTCTCTCAACTCAACAGAGTCTATTTAAACTCAAAACTAGAATGATAAATGAAAACAGAGTAATGGACTAGTACAAGTAACTTCCTGTTCCCAAAGCTCCTATTGCTATGCTCCACTTGCTTCCTACCCACTGGTCCTGGGTCTGTCCTTAAAAGGCCAACATACAAGTATAACGTGTTAGGCACATTTCAGATTTCTATAAAATTACAGTGAAGAAAAAAGAATGTCCTTAGAAACAATAAACCACGAAGTGTGCCTGGGTGCCACCCACTGTTGAAACTACCTTATTACCTTATGGAAGAGTAGACAAATATGATTATAAAGCAGCCGGTATATTTATTGAGGGGAGGGAAACTAGAAATGAACCCAGATTTTCCTCAAATTGAAACATTTCTGTTGTAATTTCAACAAACTAGAAACTACTGAGAAGGCGGCTATGGATGTTGTAGGTATTAAAAAAAAAAAAAGCCTAAGGTATGTTATCAATATAAAACAGAGAAACTAAAATGATGTATTCTGAGTGTATGACACGGAATGCAGGAGACATAAAAGCAGGAGGAAAAACAAGTATGCCTCAATATTAAGAAATAAGTAAGGGAAGCAGATTTGGCTCAACTGATAGAGCGTCCGCCTACCACATGGGAGGTCCAGGGTTCAAACCCAGGGCCTCCTGACCCATGTGGAGAGCTGGTCCATGTGCAGTGCTGATGTGCACAAGGAGTGCCGTACCACACAGGGGTGTCCTCCGTGTAGGGAAGCCCCACATGCAAGGAGTGTGCCCCATAAGGAGAGTTGCCCAATGCGAAGAAAGTGCAGCCTGCCCAGGAGTGGCGCCACACACACAGAGAGCTGACGTGGCAAGATGACGCAACGAAATGGGACACAGATTCCGGGTGCCACTGACAAAGAATACAAGTGGACACAGAAGAACACATAGCGAATGGACACAGAGACACAGAGAGCAGACAACTGGGGGGTGGGGGGGGCAGGGAAGGGGAGAGAAGAAAAAAAAAAAAAGAAGAGTGGAGAATATAGTTGTAGTATAGAAAGGTCAATGGAAAAATGCAGAAGACATGAGGCAATAAAAATTAAACAAGAACATAAATTTAAAAGTATATGGGAAAAAAAAAAGTATATGGGAAGGGGACTTGGTTCAACTGATAAGAGCGTCTGCCTACCACATGGGAGGTCCAGGGTTCAAATCCTGGGCCTCCTGACTCGTGGTGAGCTGGTCCATGCGCAGTGCTGATGTGCGCAAGGAGTGCCATGCCACACAGGATGTACCCAGCGTAGGGGAGCCACACACGCAAGGAGTGTGACCCGTAAGGAGAGCTGCCCCATGGAAAAAAGTGCAGTCTGCCCTGGAATGGCGCCGCACACACAGAGAGCTGACGCAGCAAGATGATGCAACAAAGAGACAGAGATTCCTGGTGCTGCTCACAAGAAAGGGGACACAGAGAGCAGACTGGGGGTAGAGGGGGAAGGGAGAGAAATAAATAAATAAGTCTTTTAAAAACAACAAAAAATAAATAAAGGTATAAGGATATTTTAAAAATGAGGCCAGGAAAGTAGATTATGTGAGTAATTAAAAACTGTAAGGCAACTGTGGTTAATAGTATAAATATTAAAATGTTCTTCTTTTACAAAGTCTTAAAAATATGGTGATACATGGGAAAATTACAACTACTACAAGTTATGGACAATAGTTAACAGTAATATTGTAATATTTTTGCAGCAATGTCAAAGAAGATATATCAATTCTAAGTGACAATGGGGGGATATAAGGCAGTATAGAGTTTTCCCTTTCGGAGTAATGAAAATGTTCTAAAATTGACTAAGGTGATAACAGCACAACTCTTATGATGAAAATGAGAGCCACTGAGTGTTCATTTTGAATGGATTGTTCAAAGCATGGGACTGTATAACACAGGGAATCCAGTGCTGGAAGACTGACTGTGGTTAACAGAACAAATATGAGAACGCTCTCTCATAAACTATAACAAATATATAATAATAGCACAGGGTGTTAATAATCAGGTGGGTATGGGGAAAATACAATAAATATGATATAGGCTATAATTAGTAGTAATATTTTGAGGATGCTCTTTCATGGTATACAACAAATGTTTCATAATAATGCAAGAGTTTGGGGATGGGATATTGTATGGGAACCCTGTATGATAATATGCATGTTTGTTTTGTTTTTTAAGTTTACAACTTTTACTGTATATTTATTATGTATGCTCATATATGAACGATATACTTCAATAAATTTTATTAAAAAAAACAACTGTGAGGCAGTTACAACAATAAATATCTCAAAAACAAGACTGATAACAGTACATAATGGAACTCAAAATAGGTATTCATTAAACATTTTTTGGTTTACATGGCATTAAAAAAGGATTGTCAAAAAAAAGGAGTCTCAGAATGCTTTTTTTTAAAGTGAAGTGAAAATCAGGGGGGAAAAAACAAAGTAAAAAGGATAGGAAAATTGTAATTTATCTTATAAACACTCAAAAGAAAGAAATGCCAATAAATGAAATGGAATATTAAGATTGCTAATACACGGGAAGCAGACTTGGCCCAGTGCTCAGGGTGTCTGTCTACCACATGGGAGGTCCCCAGTTCAAACCCCAGGCTTCCTTGACCTGTGTGGAGCTGGCCCATGCACAATGCTGATGCGCGCAAGGAGTGCTGTGCCATGCAGGGGCTTCCCCCATGTAGGGAAGCCCCATGCACAAGGGGTGCGCCCCATAAGGAGCACTGCCCAGCGGGAAAGAAAGTGTCTAAGAATGGCACCGCCCACACGGAGAGCTGACATAAAAAGATGACACAACAAAAAGAAACACAGATTCCCGTGCCGCTGACAACAACAGAAGCGGACAAAGAAGACCGTAGCAAATAGACACAGAGAACAGACAAGGGGGGGAGGGGATGAATAAATAAATCTTAAAAAAAAAAAAAGATTGCTAATGCAAGAAAATTCAGATGGAACTTGTATGTATAAGAAAATTTTGATGGCAGCAAAAGTTTTTTTTTTCTCCAAATTTTCAAGTTATTAGAGTATATTACTTTGAAAAGTTCACAGGTACATCTCAATAAAGACAGAGGCCATTATGAAAGACTATATGTATCTAAGTCACCAAAGATCAGTATTCTACTGGAGGAAAACAGTCATTGCTAGCAACTGGATGCAACAAAAGTCTGAATGGAAAGCTTGAGTTTTTAGCTTGGTCTACCTGCAGCAACCAAGAGCAAAAATAGCAGCAGTATCTCAAGAAGAAAACAAGCTAACAGAAGGCACATTCTAAGGATTGGTTGGTTAAATTAGAAGATATGAATAAGTTGTCCCAGGTGATTCAACCACAGCCTGGGACCCAAATGACCACAAATCAGAAACAATGCACATTTAAGGCCATGGGTCTTTAAGGCCTTTAAAAGCAATCACAAAGTTTTCCTCCTTGAAGTGGTTTTTTACAGGATCACACACTCTGACAGAGATATGTGACAACTTGTGCCACATCTACTTTCTTCAGAATAGCCAGACTAGCTGCTTAGAGAAACAGTAAAGCTAACCAGAAAGATGGTTTCCTTCCCCCATATCTAATTCAAGCATTTCTAGAAGGTTCAAGAATGTTTAGTATCAATAATTCAAGAAGTTTAATATCAGTAAAACTAGTTTTTAAGAAGAAACCTTATGGGGTATGAATCAAGTTAGTGAAAAGGCAATAGAAAAGAGGTCACCTTAACAGACTTTTGTTACATATCCCCCCACCCCCTACCCCCAACAAACAAAATCCAGCATAGGTAAGGCTTTATGTTGGCCTGCTCCCATATCCACCATGGACTGGGAATGAGAACCATGAATAGGAGGTGTTTTCATAATGGAGATGATTCCAAGGATTTTAGGAAAGAATATGTCAGGTGGTCTCACTTCAGGATGCCCAAGCCTGGAGGAACAGGAAAATGGTTGGCCCCAAGACACTGTTGGGAAGCAGCCCACTGCACCAACATGGATGGGGTACTCTGGATATTAGGACAAAGCAGCTCAAAAGAGGAAGCATCGCTGAGAAGGAGAGAGGAAAGCAAGGAATAAAAACATGCATTTAGACTGGGTTAAGATGAAATCAAAATATTTAAATGTATCTCATTCTTTCCTGATCCAGCATGTGCATCAACCTCTCTTTCTGAACACTAAGAAAGCATGGCTTATCCTTCACAGACTGAGCAATATAATCTTTACTTTAACTTGACTCTGTTCTGCCACTCAAAGCTGACTCCTGACCTTCCTAGAAGAGGCCCCAAGCACAGATCATAACGCAAAGTGTCCAGCTGTTGTTTTCTTAGAACTAATGTGGGGAATTATCTAGTGGACCACAACATCCAAATGTTCTTAAGTCCTGTTGTAAGCTCTTGCTTTTTAATGACAAGATTAGATTTATAAGCAAATATCAGTAATATTTATTTATAAAATATCAAGGGGCTGGTGAAGCATCCCTAGGCAGCCCTACACTTGCTCCAAGGCAAATCTTAGATTGTATTCCTGTTTCAGAATTGTGTATGCCTTTTAAAACTGAAGCGTGCACACGCACTTTCCACCTCGCTCACCTGTCTCCATTGGTCGTGATCGACTCAAATTTGGACTTTTTCTTTGGAATTTCATTTTGAAGTGAAGATGTAGAAAGTGTTTTCTGGCTTTTAAAGGTAAAAACAGAAAGGTACACATTAGAAATCAAAGATTAATAAAACATCACAATGCAAGTCTGTCAAATAGGACCAACGTAAGATAAATAGCTCTTCTGTGCAAGAGCTAATTATTCTTGATTATAAAAATCCACCAAAGTGTTGATTTCATAAATCCTGGATATATGGGAAGTTAGTTTCCAGAGAATTAAAAAAATATCCTTGGCCTTAATTAAATATTACTTATTTATTTACTTTAGGAAGTACCAAGGATTGAACCCAGGACCGGGTATAGGCAAAGCAGGTGCTCAACCAATGATCTAGGAGCTCCCCCAATCTTATAGTTTAAAAAGCACTTTTAGGGACGAGGATGTGGCTCAAGCCGTTGGGGGCCTGCCTATCACCAGGGAGGTTCTGGGTTTGGTTTCCGGCACCTCCTGGAGAAGATGAGCAAGACAGCAAGGTGATGCAACAGGCTGGCCAGTGAGCTGATGCAACTAGGTGATGCAACTAGATGACACAATGAGATAATGCAACGAGAGACAACAAGCAGGGATCAGATATGGCTCAAGTGATTGGTTGCCTCCCTCCCACACAGGAGGTCCTGGGTTCGGGTTCCTGATGCCTCCTAAAAGAAGAGAAACAGACACAGAGAGCAGACAGCAAGCGAAAAACAAGGGGGGAGAAATAAATTTTAAGAAATAAAAATAAAAAGCCCTTTTACATTCACTGTCTCAAATGCATCTTGTAATTTCAGCAACACAACAGGACTTGCGGTTCTCCAGGGTTCAGTGTGGCCTCATATTCTCTGAGCCTTTGGAACTGCTATTCCCTCATATACTGCCCTTGCCCGTTCCTTATCTGATGATTCTGACTCACACGAGGATTCAGCTGCAACATCAGCGCTCCCCCAAGGCTTCCTTGCCTGACTCCAAGGCAGTTAACTACTAACGCCTTTCATGTCTATACCTTGACATATTTCCACTGTGATGCTAATGATGTTTGTCTGTTATTTTCAGGAGGTACTGGGGATCCAACCCAGTAGCTTGTATATGGGAAGCAGGTACTCAATCACTTGAACTACATTCGCTCACTGATCATGACATTTTGCTCCAATGATCTGATTATAGGACTGTCTTTCCTACTGGACTATATACTCTTGGGGGGGAGCATGACTGTTTTATTCATCTTTGCATTTCCAGCAAAGTCTGTGACCTATGAGGGTACTTAATGATATTTTCTGAATAAACAAAATCATAGTAATAATAACCAAAAAAATTAAAATATTGAATGTTTCTGATATGTCAGTTATTAAGTCTAATCACTATACATGTACTATATGATATATCTTCATGACATCCCTATGAGGTAATACTATTGTTTCCCTCATTTCACAGATGAAAAAACTTGCCCAAGATGAGAGAGAGAGAGAGGGAAGGACGGAGGGAAAGGGGGAAAGGGGGAGAGGGGGAGAGGGGGAGAGGGGGAGGGAGGAGAGGGAGGGAAGGAAGAAGGCAGAGAGGGAGGGAGAAGAAGAGGGAGAGGGAAAGAAGGCGAGAGGGGAAGAGGGGAAGAAGGGGAGAAGGGGAGGGAGGGAGAAAGGGAAGGAGAGGGGGAGAGGGGAAGAGAGAGGGAGAGGGGGAAGGAGGGAAGAAAGGAGGGAGAGGGGGAGGGAGGGAGAGAGGGGGGAAGGGAGGGAAGCGGACTTGGCCCAGTGGATAGGGCGTCCACCTACCACATGGGAGGTCCGTGGTTCAAACCCTGGGCCTCCTTGACCCGTGTGCAGCTGGCCCATGCGCAGTGCTGATGCGCGCAAGGAGTGCTGTGCCACGCAGGGGTGTCCCCCTGTGTAGGGGAGCCCCACGTGCAAGGAGTGCACCCATAAGGAGAGCCGCCCAGCGCGAAAGGAAGTGCAGCCTGCCCAGGAATGGCACCGCCCGCACTTCTCCTGCCACTGACGACAACAGAAGCGGACAAACAAACAAGACACAGCAAATAGACACAAAGAACAGACAACCGGGGGAGGGGGGGGATTAAAATGAATAAATAAATCTTTAAAAAAAAAAAATTTCTTAAAAAAAAAAGATCGCACAGAGAATGTGGCAGAGCCAGTATTCAATCCAAAGCCAGGGCTCTTAACACCACCACAGATGCTCCGAAAGCATCTGGCAACAAAAAAGCAATAAAGGACATATTCTTGATTGGCTCCGTCCAGGACAACCTAGAACATTTATCAACTTCCTAATTAAATAAACATTCAAAAAAGCCTTTTGTTCCTCAGAAAGTGAAATGTCCAATCTTCCAGGGAGTTACTCACTCTAAGGCGGAGGAACACAACATGTGCAAGTAATTTCAATAAACTATTCATTGTATAAAAATTCTAGGAAATCCTGATATCTTACAGAAATCTCTTTGGCCCTGTGAAGATACATGAATTGTAAAATATCACAAATGAGACCCACACTATAGGCTATTAACTAGAGCAGATGTAGCAGAGGAAAGAATAGAATTTATATTAATAGAAAATGGCATCTTCCAGGACTGATTACACAAGGACATCTGACCTACCCACACCTTTGGTCCCATCCCACACATCCTGGGATTACCTGTTATAATGGCCACCACCACTCAGCCGACTGTACTGTTCCTTCTCCTGGTGGCCAGTATGGGAAGAGCTACCCAGGTGCTTCCTCTGCTCTTTGGTCTTCTGAAGGACCCGTTTGTATGACAATGTGCACAGCCAACAAAGCAATTTCCCATCTACCTGGAAGATCAGGAGAGAAAGACAGAAGAGGGAATGTCATGCAGTGGCTGTGAATGTGAACACTGGCGGCTAGAGCTCTGGGGTTTGAGTCCCAGCTCTGCCACTTACAAGCTGCACAACTTAAGCAAGTCACTTGAGCTCTCTTAGGCTGTTTGCTCATCTGTAAAATGAGGGATAACAATAGTACCTATCTCATAGGGTTGTTGCAGGTAATTAGTGACACAATGTAGATACAGTACTTAGTACGGTGCCAGGCACATAAAAGTTGTTTCATAAATAACAGTTGCTAATTTTATGTACCTTTTGTTTTGTCTACTTCCATATTAACAAACACAGACCACAGCAAAGTTCCCACAAGAATTTCAAAAGACACAATATCTCCGTGGTGCTCATTAAGGAAAATTCAGCAGGGAGAGAAGATAGATAAAATATAGATCTATACCTCAGTTTCAATACCTTATAAATGGCTCACAAAATGGTAAATGCTAAATATCTTTTCTCAGATGGAAAGAATGCCTCCAGAGAAAGCCCAATGGGCCCCAGTCCCTGGTGGTGGCTTACCATAGCACTTTGCTTGAATTAGAAAAAGTCAACTCCTTGGGGTGGAAGCAGCTCTGTAGCAGGGACCAGAGCACAAGGCTAGGAATGCAGAGGGCAGCTTCCATGAAACTCGAGGCTGGAGTGCCTTTGTGCAGCACACAAAATGGCAAAACCATTTGTGGAACAGTTTCGCGCAGGTGGCGGGACAGCAGAAATGAATGGAATTACTATGGGTGAGGAGGGAGCTTGCTAATATTTTGGATATTTTATAGTTTCTATCTCTTGTTACTGAAATGTAAAACTTGTGCCCCATCTTGAAAGTGGTAAACTATCAAAAATAAATCATCATGGTTAATACTGATTGACTACTTACCACATACCAGATTCCACTCTAAGAGCCTTACATATAACTCAACCTTAGTAACAATGCTGAAGTCTGATCATCTCCATACACAGAAGAAAAAACTGAGGTACTAGTAGATTGACTTGCTCAAACTCACACACTAACAAGTGACAGGCTAAAATTTTAAGCCAGGCATTCTGAGTCTAGATAATTCACCTTTTATCCCTAAACTTAGCCCACATCTCTTAAAATTATTATAAACATGATTAAGGATTTCTAAAAATATTCAAACCCTTAAAATAGGATTATAACTAAGAAAACAGAAAATGTAAAAATAAAGACAAAAAAAAAAAAAAAACCCAGAAAATGTAACCAGACTAATAAAAATTAATTCTTCTAATTAATAATAATATAAGTACCATTTGAGTCATATTATGTGCTAGGCTCAAACTAAAGTATTTTATATACTTATCTCAATTAAATTTCCCCATGTCCCTGTAAAGTAGCTACTATTACTCCCATGGGAAAGATGAAGACATGATGTATAATGAGATTAAGGAATTTGCCCAGGATCATTCAGCTAGCCAAGAGCAGGATGGTACCGAGGTCTATAGGCCTGCAAAGCTTGTCCTTTAACTACTATTATGTGCTACCTTCTGATTACTAATTTAGCTTCTCCATTATCTTGATTCAGGGAAGAGATGCCCTGGCTGGCAGACCAGAATATTCTAGTCACTAGAAAGTTATATCCTCCCATTCTAAATTAATGAATTTAGTTAGCAAGAGTTAGCCCTTGAGAGCCTAAGCACCTGTGGCCACTGACGAAAGAGTTTCTAAATTGTGTAAGTTCATACAAATATTTGAGTAGATGCATACAAATATTTGAGTAGATGCTCAAATATTTATTGAGCATCTACTATGGTGATAGGCTGCTGGCAGTAGAGAACAAGATGGACAAGGAGTTCACATTCTAGTGGGGTAGACAAACATGTAAACAAATAAGACAATTATACTTAGGGGGTTAGTAAAAGAAGATCTCTATAAGGATGTGGCATTTGAGCTGAGTGAGTCCTGATATGAGCAGCCAATCATGAAACTCTGGAAAAGAAAGGATTTATCAGGCAAAAGGCTAGTCAGTGCAAAGGCCAGTGTGGCTAGAACAAGGTAAGGGATGGGAAGTACAATGGAAGGGAGACAGAGAGGCAGGAATGGTACTTGCAGGCCACGGAAAGAGTCTGGGTTTTATTCTCATCACAAGTGGAAGCCACTGGAGACTTTTAAGCTGGAGAGGGACAAGATCAAATTCCAAAGTATTTTGATCTCACCCAAGTAACATCACTCAGCAAGTTCCCCTCTATGTCCTGTGATCTTTAATTTCAACAGAGACATTCAAAGGTATAAACTAGTAAAGGTATAAAACTAGTAATGCCACTATAACAATTCCTTGCTTAAGTTACAATCTCTCCTTTACAGAGTTCCACAGAATTTTACCAATGTGTATCTAATCACCACTTCACTTCTATGAACTACTGATCACTATAATTCAGGTTCTCGTGAAATACAAACCAATGAAATATTAGAATATAATGGTCCACATATAATAAATGAAGAAAACAAGGGTTGCATATCTTCTTCAAGGTCAGTAACAGAACTAGAAGAGGAACTGATAATGTGGCTTTTTTAAACAACTGGCCCACTTTAATTTCCCTGAAAGGGGGAAGGGGGGGAATCAAGAAAACCACAGGGCTTTACCTTCTTTCTATCATCTTTCCTGTCAAATGCACACTGCTGCTTGCACTGTTCGCAAGAAAATGGTGGTCCATACTTCTTCTCTGAATTTGTACAGCGCTGGCATTTATTGCCAATAAATGCTGCAATAATGTTGCAATATTGACAAGGTTTGGGCTTCAAGAGAAATGAAAAGAGAGTCAAATAAGTATGTTATAAAATACCAAAGTGCATTTTTTAAACAATGATTCCCATTATATAGCCTATTAATCATGTTATGTATTCCTAACTTCATAAATTGCTTTTACATTCATCAAATGAAGGCCATTCCTACACTATGTAAAATGTTTTTTTGCTCAGGACTATTGATTTTAGAATAAATGACAAATAACAAAAACCCATTCATGTGCATGCTGGGAGTTCTACAAGAAATTCAACAGAACCAGCTCTTTGGAGAAACCAGCAAATGCTTCCAAATTTCTGAAAAGGCTTCCCTGTCATTATCAGTGTACAAACCTATTGAGAGAAAGCCTGAAGGACACAGTATCCTGAACCTTAACACTAAGAAAAAGAAAATCATTCCTCAAAATGAATAGTTAGCTGTTATCAAACAAAGAGGTCCAGCTGTAGGATTTATGTTTTCCCTCTTCTTTCCTTACTGGTCATTGAAGTCTCTCAGGGAAAATTATAATCATAATCCTGGCAGAGTGAGTATAAATACAGAATTCCTTAAAAGTACTGGCTAAGTTTGAAAGCTGAAATAGGGATAAATTTTCTTGAGAAAGCATTAACACATAACTAGTCTTTCTAATAAAAATATTGTGGTTACACTAAGGGGCCAGAGAATGTAAGGTTATAAGAGATTCAAGCACAGAAAGGTACAGAAAAACCCTACTTACCGTTCCGTACAACTGCACATTCTGAGCACATTTCTTACATATTGTATTGGTTTTACTGTTAAGGAAGAAATAGGCAAGATTTTTGTCAAAAAATGTTTTACTTAGAAGAATACTGTATGACTACACTTTATGAACTAAATATATTATGTAAACTCATGGAATTAGTACTTAGAATATAAGTCACCAGGGAAGCAGACTTGGCCCAGTGCTTACGGCATCCGCCTACCACATGGGAGGTCCACAGTTCAAACCCCGGGCCTCCTTGACCCGTGTGGAGCTGGCCCATGCGCAGTGCTGATGTTTGCAAGGAGTGCCCTGCCACGGCAGGGATGTTCCCCGCATAGGGGAGCTCCACGTGCAACGAGTGCGCCCCATAAGGAGAGCTTCCCAGGACTAAAGAAAGTGCAGCCTGTCCAAGAATGGCGCCGCACACTCGGAAAGCTGTTGCAGCAAAATGACGCAACACAAAGAGACACAGATTCCTGCTGCCGCTGACAAGGATAAGAGAGCAGACAACTGGGGGGGGGGGGGGAGAGAAATAAATAAAAAATAAATATTAAAAAAAAAAAAAGAATATAGGTCACCAGAAAAGAGAATAGGAATAGAGAATGGAAAGCTGAGGGTTAGTCTGTGCAGAATTAGTTAAAATGTTGTTTGTAAATCTTTGGAAATGAATGAAAATGGTGAGAGCACATCATGGTGTTTATGACTAGAAGAGCTATACATGAGTATGACACTGGATGAAAGGAAAAGTCTAAGGACATGTATATTACTGGAAGGAAAGCTAAAAAATATAACATGGGACTGTATAACATAATGAAACCTCAGGCAAAATATGAATATGGGCGATAATTCATACTTAAGACTGTTTATACAAGATATAAATACAAATAAAATAGAGGGAAACAGAATGGCAGCTATTTATGGCAGGGGAGACATACAGAGATTGACAGGTGATGAGTTTTGTTTGTTTGGCTTTTATTTTTTATTATTACTGGAATAATGAAAATGGTCTAGAAATGATGGAGGTGATAAATAAATGCACGGCTATGTGATTGTACCAAATGCCACTGATTGTACACTTTGGATGGATTTATGCTTTATTAATATATTTAATAAAATTGGTTTTAAAAAAATGTTTTACTTAAAACATCCAAAAACTGATAGCTCCTTAAGCCCAAGGAATTACTCATATGCTAAGGTGCAATAAAGTCTGGTGCTTGGTTAACTTAAGTTTGCGTATCTGCTACTAACTCTCTTATTTCCAAAGGATATATGGGAATGAATTTTATTATCTCAGATAAAACAGAGCTCCTAAATAGGGCCTAGATTAACATGGAGAGTGAGTTATTTTTTTGTTTATGACATTCCTAGGAATCACTAAGTAAGATTATCGGACATGGAAAGGACTGTCAAAAGAATAGACCAAGTGGGCAAGCAGGAAAAAAAAATTCTCAATTCAGATAAATAGCCAAGAAATTTGAGGTTATTCAAAATTAAAGCATATGGGTTTGGAATATAAACTCAAGAGATCCTATCCACATTGCTCTTACACTGTCCATGCTTTCCTTTGCATATGAAAATCATAGATGTGGGGAAATAGTACTATGACCAAGTATTTTGTCAGTATTACCAATTTCTCTAAGAGCTAAGCATCAACAAAAATAAAAATGTCCTTTGCCTTGCGAAAATCGTATTATCTAAATGTCCAAACTAAAAAAGTTGCCATCTCCAAAAATCATCTTTAATAAATAAAGTCTAACTCTTTACACAAGGAAGTACAAATGACACACTTTGTGTCCAAGCACAGTTTAACTAATATGCTAGGCTAAAATAAAATCATGTAAATAATTTTTTAAAAATCCAATCTTTTCTCTATTTTTAGTATTCTTTCCCTATATAATACCTATGAAAGTGACGACAAAATTAAAAAGAAAAGAAAAACCTCAACATAGGAAATGTTTAAATAAATTGAATGGTATTAGGAGAAACAGTGGCAAAGCACAGGGAAGGAAAGCACAAGAAATAAAGGTAATGTTCTGTATCTTGATAGGATTTGGGATTACACAAAGCTTATCAAGTGATATACTTAAGAACTGAGCATTCTGGGGAGTGGATGTGGCTCAAGCACTTGAGCACCTGCTTCCCAAATGGGTGGTCCTGGGTTCAGTTCCTTGTGCCTTCTTAAAGAAAACAAAAGCAAAACAAAAGAAAAAACCAACTTAGGAGAGCCAATCCATGTGGCACAGTGGTTGAGCACCCACTTCCCACATATGAGGTCCTAGGTTCAATCCCTAGTACCTCAAAAAAAAACAAAAAACACCAGTGAGCATTTCACTGCATGCGTATTTTATGACTAAAAAAATAAAGAACTGTAAACAAATATGGAACTCTAATTAATGATATGCATGCTGAAGTATTTGGGAGAAAAGAATACTGATGTGTGCAACTTTAAAATGCATCAAATCAAGATGGATTGATGCATGAATACAGAGATGGACAGATATATGATAAAGCAAACACAGTAAAATGTAAATCAGAGAATCTAAATAGTATTTGGGTGTTCACTTTTTTGTCATTTGTTTGAAAATATCCATTTAAAAAGTTGGGGAAGATATTTCTAGAATTAAAATGAGGCTGATTAAAATGAAGCTCCTAGGCTTTGTAGGCAGGATCACCTACAATTGCAGTTCTGCAAAAGTTGAACTTGCTATACCAATAAACCACTTTGCTGCTATTGAACAGGTCCTCAAAGATATGAGTTTGCTCACACCTAAGTATTTTTCACACTTTCAAAAATGAGATTCACACAAGGAAAGGGTAAAGGTAAGTGAGTTTCAAATGCAACTAGGGCTAACAAACCCTTTATCAGGATTGTCACATTTCCAAAAATATCTTCTTTTGGCTTATAAATTGTTCAAGCTTTGTATATAAACATACCAGAACATGAGAATCATATTTTGCTTTTGTGAGGTTGGTTTCTTACTGTCAAAAAGATTATAACCATAATAACCTGAAAATAAGTAACTTTAAACATTTAAGCAAATTAAATAGTAACTAGAATAACTAGGCCACAATATGTATTTTATACATCCTTCAATACATAGGAAAAAGGAAATTAAAGAATCTGTGTATTATAATGCAACTGATTATACAGTATATCAATGCAATTGATTAGACATCTGTATATTATAATGCAATTAGTTACAGGTTTTAAGAGGAAAAAGGCTATTAACATCTTATATGGTCAACAAAAACTGTACCTCTCCTGCTGGTACTCAGTCCTGCAGTAGGTGCACTTCACAACAGGATGTGCAATTCGACATTCCTGAAATGAAATGAGGATACAATTTTTAAAAGGCAGACACAAATGGGAACAGCCTGGCCCTTCCATGGTCATTGTGCTTCAGTAATCACTGAAACTTTCTGGGCCTTACTTTTCTCCTCTGTAATATTAACATCACTGCCCTACCATGAAACACTGATATAGGAGTTAAATTTAAGAATTTATGTATAGAACTAGTCATAAATTATAAAAACAAATATACCTATGAATAAACCCAGCCTGGGAATCAGAAGCCCTGGATTCTAGTCCCTCTTGTGTCACTGTGTGATTCTGAGCCGGTTTGCTTGTGAAATAAAAGTAATGAATTAAAAGTATTATTTAGTATATAAAACTTACTTAAAATCAAATATATTTGAGTGCCCAAAAAGGCACTCAAGTACTTGAGCTCTCTTATACCTAGTGAAAAAAATTACGGCAAAAGGAAAGTCATGGCTATGTGAGACAACAGTGACACATAATTAAAAGTTATCCAAATAAGGAATACAAACTCTGGGGGAAATCTCAACAACACTCTCCAGCCGACTTGGTGACTTTCAGATGTCACCTCACAGCACCTCTATTCACTTAAACAGGAAAAATGGTATTAAGAAACTTAATGGAAAAAGACAACTTAGATGTTCGGAGGTAAAAAATGCTCGGTTGCTGGTTAGGGGGAGAAGGGAAGACCACCAACCGGATGCTAAAAAAAAAAATTAGCCTTTTACTTCATGCTCTTGTCTGTGGGCTTTTTAAAAAGCCTTTGCACCTCCGACCCTGAGACTGGCTGCAAATTGTCCGGGAGGTGCCCAAATTCGAGACGCTCTTCGCAGGCAGCATCCAACTCTGGAGTTCAGTTCCAGGCGGGGCAGGGGGTGTCTCCTCAAGTATGCAACCAGGGAGACCACCACAGAGGGAAAGGCAGTTCAAAGGGATCCCCAGGGCAGCTGGGCGGGGACAGGCTAGGGACCCGCTGCCCCTGTCCGGACATCCAGGATCGGAGAGCAATCTCCCGTGGTTGCTAAGCACCCGGACACGCCCGCCGCGGGGGCCTGGACCCAGCCCGGGTCACCCCCACGTGCCCCGCCGGCCCCCAGGAGGGCTGGTACGGCTTCTCGGCTAGGCGGGCCTGCCACACCCTGCCCGGGGGACTCCGCCGGCGTCTCCGCAGACCCGGGCTCCGGGCCGCGCCTCCTGCGTCCCCCGGTTCCCGGCCGCCTCCCAGCCCGCGCACCTTGCACAGCTGCTGCCCCTGAGACAGCGCCTCGAAGGGGAAGCGCTGGTGGCACTTGGTGCAGGCGTAGAGCGCCGCCATGTCCGGCCCGGGCAGTGCTCACCAGCCCGCCAGCCCGGCCCTGTCGCTTTATCTGACAGTCTGAAGCAAAACCTGGCGGCGGCGACCGCAGCAGCACCAGCGGCAGCAAGCTACGGACTGAGGCAGGAGGGGGCGGGCGTGGCAGTGCTGGACGTCCGTCCACTGGCTCCTGTGGCCGCCGATCAAGCCGAAGGAGGCGGAACACGGAGCTTTTGACGACTCTGATTCGATCTGGACTGGAGTACGCCACTTGTGACGCGCGCCGTCGCGATTATGTAAAGCACAGTCACGCGGGGGCGCCGCCTGGAGGGGCGGTCTCCCGACCCGGACCTCGGAAGCGTCCAGACTCCTCCCACTAACCGCGGCATTCCCGCCCTTGCTCCTCCTCTCCTGGGCCGCGGGCGCAAACGAAGCTCTCGCGATACCTCCGCGGAGTTGGGATGTTTTGGTTTCCATGGAGCTGCCCTTGGGGAGTGGGAGGGGCGCGATTGTACGGAGTGCAGTGGTTTGTCGAACTAGAACTCTGCGGTCTACCCCGGCCAGAAGAGGGTGGGGGTCTTGTGAAAGAACATTTCCATCATCGTGACAGTAGGGGCCCGTCCAGCCTTTTCTCCTAAGAAGAGGAAACCCTGAGGGGCTACTTAGGGGGGTGCCCTCTGAGATCCCTAAAGGAGGGGAAACTCTAGGGTCGATGAGCTCCAAAGAGAAAGGGGAAGCCCCAAAGAAAGCAGTCCTACTGCGGAAGAGGGATACTAGAGAGATGTCAGTCCCCCAGAAGGCAGAGGACGGATACTAAGGCTAGGCGCCCACCCGTGAGAGTCCCCGTGCCCAGAAGGCCCCCTTGAAGTGAGAAGGAATTGGCCTAAGTTCTGCCCTGTTTTCTCCCGTTGCTCTCCCAGCTTCCCCCGCAGAACAACCACCTGGCCTCTGAGAGGCGTGCCACACCCTCGTCTCCACCGCGTTGCTGTTGCTTTGCCTCGCAGCTAGCCGCACACAGGGCTGGCTGCCCGGCGAAATACAGCCTTCTCATCTTGAGACTTTGGCTAAACTTTCTGCAGTGTTGACCTTTCCAACTTCCTGTCCTGTAGCTGTTCTTGAGCTTAGATTAGTTAGGCTCTACTAACCTCCTCTACAGAATTAATTGCAGTTTTACTTCAACGTGCACTGCATTCAACTGAGGGTGAATTGTGGCTTCTTGGTCCTTGCCCCAACAAAATTTACTATTTTTGAAACTCAAATCCAGCCCTGTCCTTGTGGGTTCCCCCAAAGATGTGTATTCATCCCCGATTTAAGCTCTAGAGTTAGAAAGAAAAGATTCAAAGTATTACTGCTCCATGTCTACTGGGCCTGTGACCTTAAACCTTTTACCAAACTTCTCAGAACCTCAGTTTCCTCAACTGTGCAACTGAGTCACTCAGGATCAAAAACAGTACATGGAGGGAAGAGGATGTAGCTCAAGTGAAAGGGCTTCTGCCTACCATTATGGGAGGACCGGAGTTCGATCCCTGGGGCCTCCTGGTGAAAAAGAAGAGAAAGCATGCCTGTGCAGTGAGCCAGTTCCCACATGCTGAGCCAAGTGCCCTTGTGGTGCGCTGAGTGCCTGCATGGCAAGCCAGTGCCTGTGCAACGAGCTGAGTGCCTGCGCAAGTGAGTGAGCAAGATGATGAAGCAACAGAAGAGAGACAAGGGGACAGTCAAGGTGAAGCACAGCAGGAACCAGGAACTGAGGTGGCGCAGCTGACAGGGAACTTCTCTCCACATCAGAGGTCCCCAGGATCAAATCCCAGTAAATCCTAGAGGAGAAAAAATGAGAAGATAAAAAGAGAAATAGATATAAAAGATCACACAGTGAATGGACACAGACAACAAAAACAGCAGGGTGGGGGAGGGGAAGGGGAAATACATTTTTTTAAAAATGGGACGTGGAACCTGATACACTAGATAAATGTTAGTTATTAGAAAAAGAATCTGCATTTCTCTCAGGGAGATGCTGGTGCCCTAGGTCATGTAAATAGTCTCCCTGGTACTAATACACATACCCCATACTGGAGTGGGCCATTCTGTGTTCCTAGTGCCTACATTTCTGATCTCTACTGCCGTACTTACCAGTTTTACAATTGCCTATGTACTTGTGTTTCATTCTTCAGACTGTGGCATTATGGAAGAGAAGGACCATGTCTGAGTCATCTCTGTATCCCTTTTTACTAATGCAGGGTTAATTGATCTATTCATTCAATAAATCCTTATTGAATATTTACTGTGGGCTAGGCTCTGGTTTAGACCCTGGGGATACACTGCTGTGTAAAATAGATATGATCCCTGCCCTTGTGATGCCAACAGTCTAGTGGCAAAAACAGCCAAAAGCAAGAATTATGGAAAGATAAGCTGTAGGGGCAGAGAACATACTAGAATAGGGGGCAGAGCAGAAGGTCAGGTAAAAGCTCTCTGAGGAGGTGCCAAGACCATGAGGTAGAAATGGACTTAGCCATGTGACTTAGCCAAGAATGTTCTGAACAGAGGGAAAAGTGAAGACCTTGAGGTGGAATAGAGCTTGGCATGTTCAAGTAATGGAGAGGAGGCCAGGATAGGCCAGAAAATGAGCGAGAGGTAGGTAGGGGCCGGCAGGGGCCAGGTGCGTAGAGTCTGGAGATCCCAATATGGATATAGATCATTTTCAAAGTGCAATGTACAAAGTACAAAGGGAAAGCAACCACTGGCAATTTTAAAGGAAGCAAGTAACATGAATGAATCTATAGCTTGAAAAATCTGATTGCTATGAGAGTAGACTGCAGGGGCCAGAGTGAAAGCAGAGAGACCAATGAGAGTATTGCAGTTGTGTAGGCAAGAAGTGACAGTGGCTTGGACTTAAAAGTTGCAGTGGAGAGAGGTGGACAGATTCAAGAGATATTTCAGAGATAGAATCAACATGGAATCAACAGGACTTGAGGATAGATTGGATTTAGGAAGTGGTGAGAGGAAGAAATTATGGTCAATGTGCCCAGCTGTGTAGATGGTGGTATCATTTCCCACGACAGGGAAGACTAGAAGGACAGATTTCAGAGACAAAATCAAGAGTTTTGTTTTTGACATGTTAAGTTCTAGATGCCTGTGAGGCATCCAGGGCAAGTCATCTCGTAGGAAGTGGGTTCGAGCCTATATATTTCTATATATCTCTTAGAAGATAAGTCTGGGATAGGGTTTTGAAAGGATTATCAGCATATAGGTGATAGTTAGTGCCCTGAGACTGGATGATATTCCCTTGAGGCCTTGAGAGAAGAGAGAAATGCCTCTTCCTGAGTCAAGAGAGACTTCACCCAACAGTTAAAGATCTGTTCAAAGAGGAATGCCTGCAAAGGAGACTGAGCAAGAGAGGGAAGAAGGAAAGAGTGGTTTCATAGGCAGGAGAAGAAAATGCTCTGAGCATCAGAGTTAATAGTGTTGTCAGCTACTAGGAGACTGAAATAAGGACAGTGACAGATGTTTCCTGCACTGATCTGAACACACACCTATGCTTGCTGAATGTCCACCCAGTCAAAACTTGTCCCTTCTTTTCTTACCTAGTCTTCCTCTAGGTGTCTTTGGCAGCAACATTTGCTGTGTCCCTGAAGGAGCAGTAGGAGAAGAGAATATTTACGGCAGTATTGTTCATAGCAGAAAAAAAAAAGAGAAATTAAAAGAAAGAAAATACCTATTCAATGACAGAATAATGCATGAAAAATTGTGCTGTGCCCAAGGTATCACAGATGTCCAATGAGGGGACACTTAGCTTTGCCTGGGTTAGCTCTTTCAGAGTATCATTTGTTTGCCTCCTTATTCGCAGTCTTCAGAAAATATTCATGTTAACGGAGATGGCATAGGTCCAGGCTGGAGGACGGGAAGTTGATAAAACTATAACTGGGGAAGCAGATTTGGCCCAACGGATAGGGCGTCCATCTACCACATGGGAGGTCCGAGGTTCAGACCCCGGGCCTCCTTGACCCGTGTGGAGCTGGCGCATGTGCAGTGCTGATGCGCGCAAGGAGTGCCCTGCCATGCAGGGGTGTCCCCCGCGTAGGGGAACCCATGCTCAAGGAGTGCTCCCTATAAGGAGAGCACCCAGCACGACTGACACAGTAAGATAATGCAACAAAAAGAGACACAGATTCCCAGTGCCACTGACAAGAATACCAGCAGACACAGAAGAACACACAGTGAATGGACACAGAGAGCAGACAACTTGTGGGGGAAGGGGAGAGAAATAAATAAAAATTAAATACTTAAAAACAAAAACAAAACTAACTGGCTTGTGTTGCAGGTATGAATTCTTTGGTTCACAAACTCAGAAATGCAACTTTTTAAAAAAACTTAATTTCTATTTTATGTAAGCATGCATTGAATGTCTAGTATTAGGCACTGTACTAGACCCTGGAAATACAGTAGCATATAAGACCAAGATCCTGCCCTTGGGAAACTACCATTCTAGGGGTGAGGGAGATAAATGATATATAAGGGAATAAAAAATACATAAAATAATTTCAGGTGATGATAAGTGCTTGGACAAAAAATAAGGCAAGGAAAAGGGTCAGAATGATGGGAGAGGTTCTGATTTAGATATAATGGTCAGAGAAGATTTCCCTAAGGAGGTCACACATGAGCAGATACCTGAAGGGAGTGAAAGAGCCCGCCATGCAAAACGGTGGAGGACGAGTGTTCCAGATGAAGGAACAGCAAGTGCAAAGGGCCTGAGGCAGGAAAAGTTGGCTGTGTGAGTAACAAGATCATTGTGGCTGGATGGAAGAGTTAGAGGGAAAGTGGTAGGAGATAGGTCACTCACTGGGAGGCAGCTACCAGTCAAATCTAGGGCTTTACCATCATGATAATGAGTTTGGATTTTGTTCTGAGGGTGATGGGAAGTCTTTGAAGGGTTTTGAACTGAAGAGTGATGGGATCTGATTCCTATCTTAAGAGACCATTCTGACTGTTGATTGGGAAATAGTGAGATGAGGGTGGCCTGCGTGACGGTGACTGTGACTAGGGTAGTAGAGGTGGAAATGGTGAGCAGTGGTCATATTTGTGATATATTTTGAGACAAGCCCTTAGGATGGCAAGATGAGGAATTGGGTGCCATTATGAGCAAAAGAGAGTAATCAAAGATGAGTCCTAAATTTTTTACTTGAGCACCTGGGTGAACAGAGGACATTTACTGAGATGGGAAGAATATTGGAAAAGATTTGGAAGGGAAAAGCACAGCTTCTGTTTTGGCCACAATAATTTTGAACTGACTGTGAGATGAGTGGGCAGCTAGATATACCAGCCTGGACTGCAGAGTAGTACGCTGAAGGTATAATTTGGAAATTGTGAACATGTAGATGGTATTTAAAGCCATGAGCTTACCTGGGGCATGAGTGAAGAAAGAGAAGAGTTCCAAAGACAGAGTCCCAGACACTTGGAGGTTGAAACCAAGGATGGGATGGGAGGGGGAAGAGGCAATAATTTAGCAAATGAGACTTGAGAAGGTAGAGTCAGTGAGTCAGGAAGAAAAACTGGAGAGTTTTGAGTCTCAGAGACCAAGAAAAGTAAGGGCTTTAAGAAAGAAGAGATCTATGTGTCAAAGACTGCTAAGAGATCAAATAAAAAAATACTGAGACTTGAGTGTTGGCAGGATGGATGTTTTTGATTGCCTTTACAAGAATGGTTTCATTAGGTTGGCAGGGAGAAAAGCCTGATTGGAATGGGTTAAAGACAGAATGGAAATATGGGACGTACAGAAGTGAAGTCAGCAATTATATAGAAGAATATAGGGGAATTCTTCTAGAAAGGAAAAGAAAAATAGGACAATAGTTGAAAGGGACTGTGGGGTTCATGGGAAGTTTTCTTCTGTTTCTTAAGTAGGAGCTATTACAGTAGCGGGAGAAATCAATGATGCAGACAAATGATAAATTCACAGGAACCAAGTCCTTGAGTAGATAAGTGGAGGTGGGATCCTGTGTACAAGTGGAAAGTTGATTTTGGAAGTGAGCAGAAGGGATAATTCAGCATCTCCCACACATTCCCCAAAGGCTGTGTCAAAGTTCTAGGAGATTTTTGGACCACTAATGCAGGTGGAGTGAAGCAGGATAAGGAGTACCTATTTTGAGGCAGAGCAAGGAGTGCCTCATCTTTGATTCTCATCTGCCCATACTAACATCCTCATTTTCATCTAGAGTTAAATCCATGTGGCTTACTGCTGTGTCCTGTTCATCTGGACCACAAGTTCTCTTAGTGTCCACCATCATTATGTGCCATTCTTACTCTGCTCAATGTCATTGGAGAAAATGCTCCACTGTTCCCTGTGCTACCCTCAAGGATAAGCAGTCACATCCTTTAACCATTCCTTCTCTTCTCCTCCTGGACTAAGTTGGGAGTGGGAATCTCCATGAAGTTTGTCATTTAGGGTATTGCTATAATAAAGAGAGCAAACAAGTGTTCAGTGACTTGAACAAAATAGTTTATTTTACTCTTATGTAATAATTTAAAGGCTAACTAACATTCCAGGTCAGCCGGTGGCTGTTCTCCACATTGTCATTCAGGCACCCAGATTGTTTCTAGTAAGTTGCTCCAACATTCCCTAGGGCCTTTCCACTGTGTGCAGAATTGTGGCTAGTTCCTTTGGGATCCTTGACCCCTTATCACTCCTCCAAAGTGATCTCATCCAGTTCTTGGCTCTTCTGCCACTGATAATTTTGAAATTTGTATCTTCAGGCTGGCCTTGTCAGAGTCGCCGACCCGAAGGGTATCGGGAATGAAAGACAAAGAGAGATTGGGATCGGGGGATCTGAGAGCATTGAAGCCTCAAGCTCATCAGACAAGTTTATTAATCTCAGGGGCTTCTTTATATACCCCAGCAATCTTGAGAACCAGCAACTATTCTAGCTAACTATTCCCATTACTTCAACCTGTGTAACACAATGGATCAAAAGCTATGATTATAATTCAAAGTACAAAATTTCAATGTTCTATTATATTGTTGAGAAAACATACCCATAAATCTTGTTGCCCAGTTTGCCCCGTTCTACCCAGTACTCGTTCCAACTGAATGTACACATCTCCTTGCTAGATTTATGACCTGCATATAGTTATGGAGACAGCATGACTCAGTGGTCAAGGAAGTAACTTGCTTCCATGGAAACAGCATGCCTTTGTTTCCCACATGGCCTCTCCCTTGAACTGGAATCTCTACTTGACTGTCTAGTTTTTTTCATTTGTTTATTTTTTATTCTGCCCACCCCCCCCCCCATTATCTACTCTCTGTATCCATTCACTGTGTGTTCTTCTGTGACCACTTCTATCCTTATCAGCAGCACCAGGAATCTGTGTGTCTTCTTGTTGCATCATCTTGTGTCAGCTCTCCATGTGTGCGGTGCCATTCTTGGGCAGGCTGCACTTTCTTTCGCACTGGGCGGCTCTCCTTATGGGGCGCACTCCTTGTGCATGGGGTTCCCCTACGCAGGGGCCACCCCTGCATGGCACGGCACTCCTTGCGCACATCAGCACTCCTTGTGCGCATCAGCACTGCACATGGGCCAGCTCCAAACAGGTCAAGGAGGCCCGGAGTTTGAATTGCGGACCTCCCATGTGGTAGGTGGACATCCTATCCATTGGGGCCAAGTCCGCTTCCCTTGGCTGTCTAGTTAGGTAACTCAAATTTGGTATGTCAAAAAATGTCTAGGGAAACAGATGTGGCTCAACCAATTTGGCTCCTGTCTACCATATAGGAGGTCCAGAGTTCAATGCCCAGGGCCTCCTGGTGAGGGCAAGCTGGCCCACGCGGCATGTTGGCCCACGTGGAGTGCCGGCCCATGCTGGAATGCTGCCCTGCGTAGGAGTGCCTCCCTGCATGGGAATGCTGCCCAGTGTGGAAAAGCTGCCCCACACAGGAGGGCCAGCCGTCGCTCAGAGTGGGCACAGCAAGATGACGCAACAAGAGATGCAGAAGAGAGAAAATAAGAAGACATAGCAGAACACGGAGTTGAGGTGGCACAAGAGAATAATCACCTCTCTCCCACTCTGGAAGGTCCCAGGATCATTTCCTAGAGTCACCTAATGAGAATACAAGCAGACACAGAACACACAGCAAATGGACACAGAAAGCAGACAATGGGGGAACATGCTGCGGGGTGGGGGGGAGTAAAAGAAATCTTAAAAAAAATGTCTAGTCCTTCCTGCAGCATTCCTTCATTCAGCAAATGACAGTTCCATCTAACCAGTTGTTCCAGCCAAAATATTTTGTTGTTATCCTAGACTCCTTTTTCTCTAATATCACACGCCTGATCTACCAGCAAATGCTATTTGCTCTATTACCAAAATACTACATATGCTTTACTAGTTGAACTCCTGCTACTCAAACTCAAAACAACTAAAGAGATACAGATAAAATTTTAAATACCCTTCAGTGTCTGGGCTCTTACAAGAACTACCGTGCTATACTAGTCAGCCAGAGGGGTGTTGATGATGCAAAGTACCAGAAATCTGTTGGCTTTTATAAAGGGTATTTATCTGGGGTAAAAATTTACAGTTAGAAGGCCTTAAAGAATCCAACTCAGGGATATTTTCTCACCAAACTCTGCTGCCACGTGTCAAAGCAAGATGGTGGGTGGTCTTTGGCTGGTTTCTCCCTCCTTCTACCTATTAAGTTCCATGGGCCCAGCATCCTCCTACCTCAGCTGTAGGCTGGCATAGGGCTTGTCTCTCCCCAGGGCTCCAGGAACAAAACTGACAAAGTTCTCCCTCTTCCGTGTCTTCTTCTTGAGTAAGTGCCTTTTTATATCAGCCCACCAAGGGGGCAGGGACTCCCCTGATGTGGTGGAATCAAAGCCCTAATCTTAACAGGTAATTTAATCAAGACATGTCAGCTGAATCTAATGCATTCAAAGGGTATCAGACCTAGAGGAACAGACCAGTTTATAAACATAATCCTTCTCTTTTTGGGGAGTTCATAAATAATCTCAAACTACCACACATGCTTGGGCCCTGTGTTTTAGAAGACCCTACATATCACAAACACACATAAAATAAATGAAAGAATACATGAGTACCTCTGTCGCTTAGGATCTGACACTCAGCGCTGGCACAACATGACCCATAATCATAAACACCCTCTCTAGGACTAGAACCAGTCATGCCCCAGGGAATGCATCTAACACCTCTTGCCCTATGTCCTCTAAACAAAAGGCACCTATGTTGATTACTGTAAAGGTTTACAGATTGTGTCACAAGCAGGCAGTGCTTCAGAGTCTGGGAAAGACTGAGGGATAAAAGAGCTTAGGTAAGAGAACATACAAATTATTTAACTTGCCAAATCCATTCTCTCTGATGGCATGAATGCAATGAATTTTTGTATAACAATGCCCAGGGTCCATTTTCTTGCTTCTCTTCCAATTTCATTAGTTTTCCAACTGTAGAAACGTACAGATCACTGTAGTATCTGCAACAGTCACACATGGCAGTGAGGAATGTTTTACAGTTTAATAAGTCTTTTTTTTTTTTTAAAAGATTTATTTATTTATTTAATTTCCCCCCCTCCCCTGGTTGTCTGTTCTCGGTGTCTATTTGCTGTGTCTTGTTTCTTTGTCTGCTTTTGTTTCTTTGTCCGCTTCTGTTGTCGTCAGCGGCACGGGAAGTGTGGGCGGCACCATTCCTGGGCAGGCTGCACTTTCTTTTCACACTGGGCGGCTTTCCTCACGGGCGCACTCCTTGCGCGTGGGGCTCCCCCACGCGGGGCACACCCTTGCGTGGCACGGCACTCCCTGCGCGCATCAGCACTGCGCATGGGCCAGCTCCACACGGGTCAAGGAGGCCCGGGGTTTGAACCGCGGACCTCCCATATGGTAGACGGACGCCCTAACCACTGGGCCAAAGTCCGTTTCCCTAATAAGTCTTATTATCAGGCATCTCTATATAGATCTAGATGATACATGTATGAATCATGGTACCAATTCTTCATATTGGCAATTAGATGAATACTAACATGAGAATGGCAGAAATTTTTGTTTTAAAAAAGTAGTCAGGGAAACAGAGATGGCTCAACTGATAGAGCTTCTGCCTACCATATGGGAAGACCTGAGTTTGATCCCTGGGGCCTCCTGGTGATAAAGAAGAAGAGAAAGTATGCCCATGTGGCAAGCCAGTGCCCGTGCGAGTGCCCACACGAGTGCCTGCACAAGTGCTCACGTGGTGAGCCAGTGTCCTGCACAAGTGAGTCACGCAGCAAAGTGACAACACATGAAAAGAGAGACAAGGGGTGAGTCAAGATGACGCACAACAGAAACCAGGAACTGTGGTGGCGCAGCTGACAGAGAACCTCTCTCCTCATTAGAGGTCTCAGGATCAAATCCCAGTGAATCCTAGAGGAGAGAAAATGAGAAGAGAAGACAACACAGAGAGCGAAAACAGCAGGTCAGGGGAAGGGGAAGAGGGAGGAATAAATCTTTTTTTTTTCAAGATTTATTATTATTTTTAAATTTTTCTCCCCTCCCCTCCGCCCCATGTCTGCTCTCTGTGTCCATTAGCTGTGTGTGTTCTTCTGTGTCTGCTTGCATTCTTGTCAGTTGCACCGGGAATCTGTGTCTCTTTTTGTTGCATCATCTTGCTGCGTTAGCTCTCCGTGTGTGCAGTGCCACACTTAGGCAGGCTGCACTTTTTTCGCACGGGGTGGCTTTCCTTACATGGCACACTCCTTGCGCATGGGGCTCCCCTACGCATAGGACACCCCTGCATGGCACGGCACTCCTTGCACGCATCAGCACTGTTCGTGAGCCAGCTCACCACATGGATCAGGAGGCCCTGGGTTTGAACCCTGGACCTCCCATGTGATAGGTGGACGCTCTATCAGTTGAGCCAAATTCACTTCCCTAAAAAAATTAACCTTAAGAAAAAAAAGTAGCAAGATTTAGTTAAATTTCCAAACACAAAATACGTTGAATTTAAATTATTTTGATTTAAAGTTTTATATTGGGAAACGGACTTTGGCCCAGTGGTTAGGGCGTCCGTCTACCATATGGGAGGTCCGCGGTTCAAACCCCGGGCCTCCTTGACCCGTGTGGAGCTGGCCATGCGCAGTGCTGATGCGCGCAAGGAGTGCCGTGCCACGCAAGGGTGTCCCCCGCGTGTGGGAGCCCCACACGCAAGGAGTGCGCCCGTGAGGAAAGCCGCCCAGCGCGAAAAGAAAGAGCAGCCTGCCCAGGAATGGCGCCGCCCACACTTCCCGTGCCGCTGACGACAACAGAAGCGGACAAAGAAACAAGACGCAGCAAATAGACACCAAGAACAGACAACCAGGGGAGGGGGAGAAATTAAATAAATAAATAAATCTTTAAAAAAAATAAATAAATAAATAAAATAAAGTTTTATATTAACTAGTATGTATATTTTGTTTTTGTTATTTTTAGTAGATCATTTGAGTAGTTTGGAGCAAATATTTTGAAATTTTAAAAAACATGGGAACATTTTTAAAAATTTTAATAGCAGTTTTATTGAGATATAGTCACATACCATACAATCTATCCAAAGTGTATAATCAATGGCTTTTAGTATAATCAATGTTGTGCATTCATCACCACAAAAAATTTCAGAACAATTTCATTACTCCAAAAAGAAAACTCCACACCCCTTAGCAGTCACCTCTCAATCCCTCTGTCCTTCCCTAGCCCTTTATAACCACTAATCTAGTTCCATCTTTTTAAGTTGATTTATATTTACATTTTATAAAAATGGAATCATACAATATGTAGTACTTTGTGTCTGGTTTCTTTCACTTAGCATAATGTTTTGTGTGGATTTTTTGCCTGATATTAACATCTTGTAATGTTAACATACATAGCATCTGTTCAGTTTCAAAGAAAAACAGTCTTATATGTGTAATATTACCCATATTCATATATCACATAAGGTTTTACTATGTTATATAGTCCCATGTTAAACTTTTTAGCTTTCCTTTTAAAATACACATTTTATATATTAGTCTTTCCTTTTCAACCACTGTCATACACATACAATAGCACTGCTAGTTTCAAATATTATGTTGTGCTTTCACCTTTTCTACTCATTTCCAAAGTCTAGCACACAAGTTAATCCTCAGTTTTCTATTCTCTAGCTTCATTCTATTTCTGGTGACACATAGTCTAGTTATTAACTCCATGAATTTGCACAATACATTTAGTTCATAATAGCGCAATCATACATTTTTTGTCCTTTTGTGTTGGGCTTACTTCAGTCAACATAATGTCCTCCAGTTTCATCCATGTTGTCATATGCTTCACGACTTCACTTCTTTTCTTATAACTGCATAATATTCCATCTTGTGTGTACACCACAGCTTGTTTATCCATTCGTTGGTTGATGGACACCTGGGTTGTTTCCAACTTTTGACAATTGTGAATAACACTGCTATGAACATTGGTGTGTAGGTATCTATTTGTGTCACTACTCTCAGTTCTTCTGGGTATATATCCAGTAGTGGTATGGGTGGGTCACGCGGCAAATCTATATTCAACTTCTTCAGGAATTGCCAAACAATCTTCTACAGTGGCTGTACTATTCTACATTCCCACCAACAGTGAATAAATATGCCTATCCACATCCTCTCCAACACTTGTATTTCTTTGTCTTTTTAAAGCTGCCATTCTAATAGGTATGAAATGATATCTCATTGTAGCTTTGATTTGTATTTCCCTAATTGCTAGTGATATTGAACACCTTTTCATGTGTTTTTCACCATTTGTTTTTCTTCTTTGGACAAACGTCCAAGTATCTGCTTCTCTGTGTTTACTTCCCGGGGTTCCAATATCAAAACTCCAACTAATTACTCTGTCTTGTCATTTTCCCTGTAAGATCCAGCCCACCAAGGGAACAGGGATTCAATGTCCTACTGACCTGGTCCAATCAAAGCCTTAATCATAATTTAATTAAGTAAGAGTGAAACCTCTGAATCCAATATTATCTAATGTACCCAGAGGAAAAGACCAATTTACAAACATAACCCAATATCTGATTTTGAATTCATGAATAATACCAAACTGCTATAGGTATCATGGAACCACAGTCAGAATCCAGGTCCAGGATGGTAGGGGGGCTGTGGTCTGGGTGCCTGGCCCCATTGGGTGCTCTTGTAGGCTCTGGAGAAAACTTGGAGCCAGATTGTCAGCAGGGCTCCAGGCAGTAGGGGGAAGATGACTCCGGGAGGTGCCCACATCAGGGGTGTCCAGTGCCACTTGGCCTATTGCTGACAGATCCAAAGGGGATGGAGATGCCTTCTTAGGTGGCTTAAGACCACATTGGCATAGCCTCCATATTTCTCAACCATGAACTTCCACTGGAGGCCCCAGCAGGACCCAGCTATAGCAGCAGAGAGGAATAAGGGCTGGAAGGGCCTTCAAGCATTGGTTCAGCCAACTGCCCAGTGCCAGCCTCTCCAGGAAGTAGTCAGCACAGGCCATCAGCACTGTAGCACCCAGCAGGGCTGTGCCCAGAACTGTGAATGGGCATGGCCACCGGAGTGTGAGCAGGGCTCCCAGCAGTGCCAGCCCCGCCAGGCTCCCAGCTGGCACCCAGGCTGAAGGCAGTTGGTAGATGGGTTCTGCATCCAGTGTGACCCCAGCACCTAGCAGGAGATGGGTCAGTAAGAGCCTGACACTGTGAATCAGTATAGTGACCAAGCCACAGAGGAGTCCAATGCCAAGTGCAATGCCTGCCTCACTTCCAGGTTCAGCTGTGTCTCCAGCACCTGCTCCTTGTGACACAGCAGGAAGATCACCTATGATCTGATAGCAGACTAGAGAGATATTATGAAGCAGTGGTAGCCGAAGCAGCAATAGATGATTCCAAAGCAGCAGCAAAAGGCACATACCAGGGCAGGCGCCAGTTGAGGACTGTTCTGGGGTTCCAAGACAGATCTTGGGTCCGGTGGCTCTAAGAGTTGTTAGTTAAAGGGCCTAGGGTCAGAGGTCATGACCAGGGGCAGCAAGCCTTCCTCCATAGCTGAACAGGAGGTGTGCAGAGAGGGGAGGTCACTGTCAGTTCCTTTCCTCCATCCTGAATGTCTTAAGGGGGTTGGGAAGTCACCCTGCCATGGATGAGGACAGAAGTGGTAAAAGGCTTCCCTAGACCCACAGCTGTATCCCTGCCCAGAAGTCCTAGGTATTGGGGATGCTGTCAGGCATAGGCATTCCCAGGCCGCTCTGTTCATTGCCCACTAAACTCTTGTAAGTTGTAGTCCACACCCCAGGAGCTAAGTGCCCAGCCTATAGCTTTTGATTGAGGAGTTTAATCCATTCGCATTCAATGATATTACTGTAAAGGCATTATTTACTTCTTTGGTTTTCATATGTCATATATTTTTGTCTGTCTTTTTATTCTTTTGGTTATCCTATCTGCTATTCTTTCTTGTATACTCTCCTCCAAACGTCTCTCCTGTCTTTTTCTTTCAGGCTCTAAGGCGTCCTTTAATATTTCCTGCAAAAGTGGAATCTTTTTTACTAACTCTCATAGTTTCTGTTTGCTCATGAATATTTTATACACACCCCCATATTTGATGGACAATTTTGCCAGTTTAAGAATTCTTGGCTAGCAGTTTTTATCTTTCAGCATCCTAATTGTATGATACCACTGTCTTCTCGCCCGCCATGGTTTCTCATGAGAAATTGATGCTAAGTCTTACTGGGCATGTGTTGTGTGTGATGGTTTGCTTATCTCTTACTGCTCTCAGAATTTTCTCTTTATTTTTGACATTTGACACTATGAGCAGTATATGTCTTTGAGTAGGACTATTTGGGTTTATTCTGATTGGGATACGGTGTGCTTCTTGGACATGTAAGTTCATTTCTTTCATGAGAGTTGGGAAATTTTCAGCTGTTATTTCCTCAGATACTCTTTCTGCCCCTTTTCCCTTCACTTCTCCTTCTGGAACGCCCGTGACACGTATGTTGTTGCATTTCGTGTTATTGTTTAACTCCCTGAGCCCCTGCTCAGTTTTTTCCATTCTTTTCTCTCCGTGTTCTTCAGTTTCAGCTGTTTTGTCTTCAGTATCAATATTCTTTCTTCTGTTATTTTTGAGTCTGCTATTCTATGCCTCTAATGTGTGCATTTTAAAAATTATATTAAAACTGTTCTTTAAAAAATCTAAGCGTTGTGTTGCTGGTGAAGAACTCAGAACTGTGTGGTCCAGCACCGGTAGGCAAGGATGAAAGACGAGGGTGGAGTTCTTCCTGGGAGGTGCCTGTCTCCAAGGGTTAGAGGTGGGTCAGAGGCATGGGGGCACCTGCAAACTGTGGGCCATAGGCAGCAGGTGAGCCTGGGGGTAGATAAGGGGGAGAGCAGCTCACCCTAGAGCCTAGGGCCGCTCTGAGGGAGGCAGCACTGCGAGGGAGCCTCTGGCTTACATTGCAAAGAGCCGGAGCTGTTCGGCAGGTAGGCTGTCAAATCATCGGGGGGGCTGGTGCCCAAAGCTCTGCTCCCTGGGGTGATCATGTAGCCTGCCCCCCAGAAGGTTCCGCTGCCAGCTTCCCTGACTGAAGTGGGGAGGCCCTGTGCCCGGGCTCATGGTCTTGTGCCGATGCCAGTACTTGTAGTCCGGGTGGTCGTGCAGGTGCTGGACCCAAGGCCGCTTCGCTTCTCGTCCTCGCCCCGCAGGTTCCTCTGCCCGCCCCGGCTCTTGGAGATCTCGGAGTTCCGCATCTTTGGATTCTGCTGCGCCATCTGGTGGCGCTGAGCGGAGCGCCATACCATGCACGCGTGCAGGGGCCGCTTCACTTTCCCAAGGAAAGCCCATCAGAGACTCCGCGGTTCCCAGCACCCTCCAGCTCCTGGGATTTCGGGGACAGGGAGGAAGGTGCTGCAGGAGCGGGAGGCTCCAGGCTCCAGGCTTGGTCCTGTAAGGAGCCAGGTAGCGCCACAGAGGGCGTGCTGGGTGCGAAGCGTGGAGTCCAAAATCTGGTATCCAGAAAATCCAAGTATTTTCCTCTTGTGGAGTCGTCTTGGAAAAACTCATGTCCTTAAAAAGTGTACACTGACTCCAAGTCCAGAGTCCTAAGAACGGAGGCCCTGCCCCCGACGAATTCGGCACTTTGGAGAGAGCCGATGTCAAAGCCGCTGTGCCTAGTATCCCTGTACTGAAAAAGTGGTGCTCTCCTTTCCTTCTGGTTTCGGAGGCCTCACCCGATCCGCGAGTACCTCTCCCCCTACCCGCTGCTGATGACAGGACCGTCCTGCGGTGGGGACGTAAGCCCCTCTAATGTTTGTTTTTTGGAAAGATTTATTTATTTATTTTATTTCCCCCCTCTACCCCCCACACCTGCTGTTTTTCCTGTCTGTAGCCATTCACTGTGTGAACTTCTGTATCTATTCCTCTTTTTGATCTTCTCTTCTCATTTTTTTCTCCTCTAAGAGTCACCAGGATTCAATCCTGAGGACCTCTGATATGTAGAGAGGTTCCCCATTAGCTGGGCCACCTCAGTTCCTGGTTTCTGCTGTGCTTCACCTTGACTCTCCCCTTCTCTCTTTTGTTGCATCATCATATTGCTGCGTGACTCACTAGCACAAGCACTGGCTCACAGCACAGGCACTCGGCTCGACGCACAGGCACTTGGTTCACCACGCAGGCATGCTTTCTCTTCTTTTTCAACAGGAGGCCCCAGGGATCAAACCCTGGTCATCCCATATGGTAGGCGGAAGCCCTTTCACTTGAGCCACATCTGCTTCCCAACCCTCTAATGTGTGTTTTTTTTAAGATTTATTTTTATTTATTTCTCTCTCCTTCCCACCCCCCACCCCACCTTGTCTGCACTCTTGTGTCCATTTGCTGTGTGTTCCTCTGTGTCTGCTTGCATTCTCAGCGGTACCAGGAATCTGGGTTTCTCTTTCTGTTGCATCATCTTGCTGTGTCAGCTCTCCGTGTGTGCAGCACCACTCCTGGGTGGGCTGTGCCTTTTTCACCAGGGGCAGCTCTCCTGTGGGACGCACTCTTTGTGCGTGGGACACCCCCACGTGGGGGTATCCCTGGGTGGCATGGCACTCCTTGTATGTGGCAGCACTGTGCATGTGCCAGTTCACCACATGGGCCAGGAAGCCCTGGGTTCTAACCCTGGACCTCCTGTATGGTAGGTGGATGCTCTATCAGTTGAGACACATCCACTTCCCCCCTCTAATGTGTTTTTTATCTCACCTTTATGTCTTTCATTCCCATGAGTTCTGTTATTTTTCTATTCAGGCTTTTGAATTCTTCTTTGTGCTCACTCAATGTCTTCTTGATGTCCTTTATCTCTTTAGCCATATTTTCTTTCAACTCAATTTGATTTTGGAAATTTGTACGATTCTCATTGCATAATTGTCTCAAATCTTGTGTCTCATCTGGGATTTTTATATATTCTTTTGCTTGGGCCATTTCTTCCACTTCTTGTAATTTTTTGCTGTTGCCAGGCATCTGATTATGATGGTGAGTTTACGTTGATGCCCGATTTCTCTCTCTTTTGTGAGAATTTAGTGGCGGGATTCTGTGTTACTGGGAAACAGGCGCTCAAACCACTTGAGCTATATCTGCTCCCCTGATCACTGCTTTCAGTCAGCTACTTCAGATTCCTGGGTGGCCAACTCTGAGGACAGCCATTGTTCCAACCTTTCTCAAGCAAAAGTGGCAGGAGACTTAATGAGGCAGTACCAATTATTTTTCTTCTTTTCTCTTTCCATTTCCTGCTTGGGAACAGAAAGAGTTTAGAAAACTTACAAATTGATGGCTCCAGTCCTCAACAAAAATAAAAACAAAGACACACACACACACATACAAAACTAACAATCCCAGAAGAGTAGAAGAACTAAATATCCAGAGTTATAACAACTTAATATTCATATTGTCCAGTTCTCAACAAAAAAATTACAAAATGCACAAAGAAACTGGAAAGTGTATCCCATTCACAGGGAGGAAAAAAGAAATAGCCAGAAACCATCCCTGAGGAAGCTTATACATTTAACAGCAACAACAAAAAGATTGAAATTATAAAAAGGAACCAAACAGAAATTTGGGGGCTGCAAAGTACAGTAATTGAACTGAAAAATTCGTTAGATAGATTCAATAGCAGATTTGAACAGATAAATGAAAGGAGGAGCCAACTTGAAGACAAGACAAGTGAAATTATCCAGGGTGAGAAGCAGAAAGAAAAAATAATGAAGAAAAATGAACGAAGCCTGAGGGAACTGTGGGACACCATCAAGGGTACCAACATACATATCATTCAATTCCCAGAAAGACAAGAGAGAAAGAGGCAGAAAAAATACTTAAATAAATAATGGCTGAAAACTTCAAAATCTGAAGAAAGCTATGAATATACTCATCCAGGAAGCTCAACAAACTCCAAGCAGATGAGACTGTAAGAGATCTACATGAAGACACATTCGAGTGAAATAGTCAAAATCCAAAGGCAAAGAGAGAATTTGAAAGCAATAAGAAAGAAGCAATTCGTCATATACAAGGGATGCCTAATAAGATTACTTGCATATTTTTCATCAGAAAGCATGGCAGTCAGAGGACAGTGGGACAGCATATTTAAAGTCCTTAAAAATCTGTCAACCAAGAATTCTATACCCAGAAAAGTTATCTTTCAAAAATGAAGGAGAAATTAAGATAGTTACAGATAAATAAAAACTGAAAGAGTTCATTACCAGAAGACCTGACCCACAAGAAATGCTAAGGGGAGTCCTTTGGGCTGAAATAAAAGGACACAAGAAAGTAACGTGAAGCCATAAAAAGAAATAAAGAACATTGGTAAAAGAAACTGCATAGGTAAACATAAAATCCTATATTATTGCACTTTGGAATAGTAACTTCTTGTTTCCCCCTAAATGACTTAAGAGGCAAATGTGTAAACTAATGTAGCAGTTTGATATGGTTTACGAATTCCAAAAATAGATATTGGATTATGTTTGTAAACTGGCCCGTACCTGGTCATAATTAAATTATGAATAGGGCTTTGATTGGGCCACGTCAATAGGACCCACCCTTGGTGGGCTGCGACTTACAGATAAAACTACACAGCAGAGCAGAGGAGTTAGTTGGAGTTTTTGATGTAAGAATTTTGATGCTGGAGTCTTGAGTTGGAGCCCTGGGAAATAAGCACACAGAGGAGCTTGGTTGTGAGGAAAGAGAGAAGGCCCTGGGAAGAGAAACAATCCATTTACCTAATAGGCTACAGCTGGCCTTGTGGGGAAACCAGAGGTACTGAGCCCAGAGAGAAATGAACCCCAGGAAGAGAGGACCCTGGAAGCCTGAACCCTGGCAGATGTCAGCAGCCAGCTTGCTCCAACATGTGGCAAAAGACTTTGGTGAGGGAAGTAACCTATGCTTTATGGCTGGTAATTGTAAGCTTCTACCCCAAATAAATGCCCTTTATAAAACCAACCAATTCCTGGTATTTTGCGTCAGCACTCCTTTGGCTGACTAATACAACTAACATTTAAAATCTATGTTAATGGGCATACAATGTATAAAAATGTAATCTCAGGTAATAACAACATAAAGGGGAAGGGACAGCAATACATAGGAGTAGAGAGTTTGTATACTACTGAAACTAGTATGGTATTAGTTTAACTAGGTTGTTATTAGGTTAAGAATTCATTATAATTACTAAGGTAAGCATTAAGAAAATAACCAAAAAATATAGAGAGAACAGGAAAGAAGGGAATCAAAATGGTACACTAAAAAAAGCAACTAAATACTAAAAAGGGAGCAATGGAGTAGTTGAGGAATGAAAACATACAAGATACACAGAAAACAAATAGCTAAATGGCAGAAGTAAATCTTCTTGATTATTACCCTAAATGTCAATAAATTAAACTCCCCTATTAAAAGACAGAGATTGACAGATTAGATGAAAAAGCATGATTCATCCTTATGCTGTCTACAGAGGACTTACTTTGGATATGTAAACACAAAGAGGTTAAAAATCAAAGTGTGGGGGGAAGTGGATGTGACTCGGGTGACTGGGCTCTGCCTACTGCACGGGAGGTTGCTGGTTCAGATCCCAGTGAGGAAAACAGCGAGTTGGCATGACGGGCAGACACAACAAGCTGACTCAACAAGATGACGCAACAAGAGACGTGGGGAGGAAAAACAGAATGAGAGACTCAAGAAAGCAGGGAGCGGAGGTCTCAAGTGATTAGAACACCTCCCTCCCACATTGAAGGTCCCGGGTTTGTCTCCTGGTGCCTCCTAAAGAAACAAGGAAGACAAAAAGACTTAGCAAGTGAAAAACAACAAGGGGGTGAGGAGAAATAAATAAATAAAATAAATCTTTTAAAAAATCAAAGTATGGAAAAAGATATTCAATGTAAACAATAATCAAAAGAGAGATGAGTGGCTAAGTTATTGTCAGACAAAATAGGCTTTAACTCAAAAAAGGATTCAGAGACAAAGAAGGATATTATATATTGATAAAAGATTCAATCCAGCAAGGAGCTATAATGATTATAAATATATATGCATCTCACAACAGCCATAACGATTATAAACATGTATGTACCTCACAACAGAAGCAAAAATGGACAGAATTGAAAAATTGTCAGAATTGAAGGGAAAAATAGATAGTTCTACAACTATCTATTTAAAGTGGTTTAAATATACCACTTTCAATAATTGATGGAATATCTAAAAGATCAATAAAGAGGGAAACGGACTTTGGCCCAGTGGTTAGGGCGGCGGTCTACCACATGGGAGGTCCGTGGTTCAAGCCCCGGGCCTCCTTGACCCGTGTGGAGCTGGCCCATGCGCAGTGCTGATGCGCGCAAGGAGTGCCGTGCTACACAGGGGTGTCCCCCGCGTAAGGTAGCCCCACGCGCAAGGAGTGCACCCATAAGGAGAGCCGCCCAGCGCGAAGGAGGGAGAACAGCCTGCCGAGGAATGGCGCCACCCACACTTCCCGTGCCGCTGACGACAACAGAAGCGGACAAAGAAACAAGACGCAGCAAAAAGACACAGAAAACAGACAACCGGGGGAGGGGAGGGGAGGGGAATTAAATAAATAAAAATAAATTTTTAAAAAAATCAATAAAGAAATAGAGTCCTTGAACAACAACAATTAACCTATTAGATCTAATGGACATATATAGAACACTCCACCTAACAACAACAGAATATAATTCTTCTCAAGTGATCATGGAACAGTTTCCAGGATAAATCATATGTTACATCACAAATCAAATCTTAATAAATTTTAAAATATTGAAATCATACAAAGTATCTTTTTGTACCACAGTGAAATTCAGCTAGAAATCAATAACGAAGGTAAACTGGAAATTTTACAAATATCTAGAAATTGAAAAACACACTATTTAACAACCAACCAGTGGGTCAAAGGAGGATCACAAGGGACATTAGGAATATCAAAGGAGATGTTCAAATGGTTAGTAAGTATATGAAAAATCCTCAACATTGCCTTAGTTTGCCAAAGGACTGTCAATACAAAGTACCAGAAATGGGCTGGCTTTTATAATGGAACTTTATTTGGGGTAAAAGCTTACAGTTCCAAGGCCGTGAAGTGTCCAAATCAAGGCATCATCAAAGATGCTTTCTCACCAAAGTCAGCTACTGGTGATCCTGGTGTCCTGCCATGTGGCAAAGCAAGATGGTGACCGATCTTTGCCAAGGTCCCTGCCTTCCCTTCCAGACTCACCATCTCCCAGAGCCCAGCTGTGCACTATCAGGCATATGGTTAGTTTCTTTCTGGGCCTCCTCTCTCACATCTTCAGGACTTCTCTTTCTGTGAGAGAATCTGGAATCCTCTCTTTCACATAGCAGGGTCAAAGATGGTGGCTTCTTTTTCCTGTGTGTCTCTTCCTCTGCTTCTCCATTTATATAAGGCCCAGCAAGAGGGTGGAGACCCAACTTGAGTCACACCTCACTGGTGCATTCCAATCAAAAGCAATCTAATCAAGGGATCTAATCAAGGTCCCTTAACAGAATCTAATGCAATCAAAGGATCTCACACCCACAAGAATGGATTAATGAAAAGATTAAAACACATAATCTGTTTTTGGGATTCACCAAATTCAAACTGTCTCAACATCATTAGCCATTAGAGAAATGCAAATTATAACTATAGTGAGATGCCACATCACACCCACTAGAATGGCTATTATTTTTTAAACAGCAACTGAAAATAAGTATTAGAGAGGATGCAGAGAAATAGGAAACCTTGTAGATTATTGGTGGGAATGTAAAATGGTGCTGTCGCTGTGGAGAACAGTCTAGCAGTACCTCAGAAAGTTAACATAGAATTACCATATTATCTGGAAATTCTACTCCTCGGTATATATCCAAAAGAATTGAAAGCAGGGACTCATACAGATATTTGTGTACCAATGTTCATTGTAACAATAATCACAATAATCAAAACATGGAAGCAACCCAAGTTTACATCAACAGATGAATGGATTAACAAATTGTTGCATATCCTTACAATAGAATATTATTGTAAAAAGAAGTGGTGATGTTACATGCTATTACGTGAACGAAACTTGAAAACATTGTGTTGAGTGAAATAAGTCAGACACAAAAGGACAAATATCACTCATGAAATACTTAAAATAGGCAAATTCATGGATACAGAAAGCACAATAGTGGTTAGCAGGAGTGGAGAAATGGAGGAATGGGGAATTATTGATAAATGAGTATCAGTTTTTTTTAATTTTTTGTTTTATTCCCTCCCCCTTTGCAGCTTGCTTGCTGCCTGCTCTCTGTGTCCATTTGCTGTGCATTCTTCTGTGTGTCTATTTATTTTTATTTATTCCCCTCCCCCCTTGTGGCTTGCTTGTTATTTTGCTGTCTGTGTACATTTCCTGTGCACTCTTCTGTGTTTTTACCTGTCTCCCTTTTTGTTGCATCACCTTGCTGAGTCGACTCTCCATGGTGCTTGCAGGCCGGGCAGCACTCCGCAGCGTGCGGGCAAGCCTGACTTCACAAGGATGCCCTGGGATGTGAACCCAGGGCCTCCCACATGGTAGAGAGGAGCCCAACTGATTGAGCTGGAGCCGCTTCCCTAAGTATCAGTTTTGATTTGGGATGATGAAAATAGTCTGGAAATAGATATCGGTGAAAGTTACACAATATTGTCAATGTGCTTGTATTACTTAGGATTCTCTAGGGAAACAATCAACAGGAGATACCTGTAAATAATATGAGATTTTATAAAACTCTCTCATGTGACCATGGGGATGCACAAATCCAGATTCTGCAGGCAGGCTGCAAACCAAAATCCCTGATGAAGATCTGATGTAGGTCCTTGATAAGTTCCCAGGAGATGTTGGCTGTCCAAAGATGAGCTAGGAAACTCTCTCTGAATATTGAAATCACTTCCCTTTCTAAGGCAGTCAACTGATTGGATAACACATCACTCATTGCTGATAGCAATCTCCCTGGCTGATTGTAGATGTAATCAGCCATGTATGCAGTAAACTCAGTGATGATTAAAATCCATAAATGTCCTTGTATTACAATTAGCCCAGTGCTTGCTTGACCAAACAACTGGGCACAATAACATGGCTGAGTTGACAAATTACCTTGCCTAACCATCACAGTGATTAATGTCAAAAAGTTGTTCACTGAAAATGATTAAAATGTTTTTTATGTTATGTATATTTTACCACAATTAAAAATAAATAAATTTTAAAAATAAATAATGTGTTTTTTAAAAACACATGTCAGACATGTCTCCTCTGCTCTAAACCTCCAATGGTTTCCCGTCTCACACTAAATAATTGCCAAAGTTTTACTCTGTACTAAAGTCAGTTTAGCTCTTCCTTAGCAGAAAGTTCCGGCAGCAACCATTATTGCTTCATCTCCAAACATAACTGGCTGACTCAGCCTTATAGGCAGGCAGTACTAGTTTTTGAAATGGGAACCATAGTAGCTCCATGTGATGGTTTGAAGCTGTATGTACCCCAGAAAAGTATGTTCTTAAAGTTAATCCATTACTGTGGGTGTGGACCCATTGTAAGTTGGATCTTTGGGTGAGTAGAATCTTAATTTAAGATGTGACCCACCTCATTCAGGGTAGGTCTTAATCCTCTTACTGGAGTCCTTTATAAGAGAATGAAATTCAGACACAGAGAAAGCCATGGAAGCAAGAAACTGAAACAAACAAAACCCAAAAGAGAAGGATAGCCTCAGCAGATGCCACCATTTGCCTTGCTGTGTGAAAGAGGAGTCCAGAATTGCCAACAGCCTGTTCTTGGGGAGAAAGCATCACTTGATGAAGCCTCGGTTTGGATATTTTTCTCAGCCAAAAAACTGTAAGCTTGTAGGCTAATAAATTTCCACTGTTAAAAGCCAATCAGGGAATCGGATGTGGCTCAAATGATATAGCGTCTGCCTACCATATGGAGGGTCCTGGGTTTGGTACCCAGGGCCTCCTGGCTTGTTTGGTGATCTTTCCCCCTCACTTTTGCTTCCTTGGAATTGCTAAAAGTGTTAGCACAAAACCTTTGATTCAAGCTCTGTTTTCTATGGAATATAGGCTGACATTTACAGCCAGGAGAGGTCCTAGAAAACAGACCTTCAGGGCATGATTTTGGGGTTGGTTTTCCCACCTATGTGAAGGCGATAGGGACCACATTGCTAGTGATAAGTAGAGGGTTAAAAAAAATCCAGGATCAGACTATAAGGGGCAGAGCTACAAAGGACTCTAAATGCACAGCTTCAGTTGGTCTCCTGTGTCAAAGTCAAGGCCCTGATAGTGAAAGAGTAAGATACTGAGACGTGGGAGAGGGGCATTAGGGTGGACAAACCTAACAATCTTTATCTCACAAATTCTCCTGAAACTTCCTGTGTGGTAGAAGCAACCCCTTCCTTCTTGCCAGGGAGGAAAAGCTTCCCCTTTCCTAGAGACAATGCAAGGATTTCAGGAAAAAAAGTAGGTGCCTCATAAAATGACATTTGTTCTTCCTAAGACCTGCTCCCATCAAACCTGGTTGACTCCCCAAAACCAGAGTTGCTTCCTAGCAATCTTAACTGGGGAAGTGTTTCTTGACATGGGAAAAAATATGCTACACACCAAATGAACTGCAAGACTTGGATAATATATGTGGTATGATCTTGGGAATTTTAGATGTGGCAGAGAGAGAAACAGGCACTACATAATATAAGACAGACTAGTGGGCAATTCATTGACATGGAGCACTCTCCAGGAACTCAGGATTTAATATTCTGGCAAGGACACCTGGAGCTGGTCTCTGGTAAGATAGTTTCTGTGACAATTTGAGATTATTTTATGAATCCCAAAAAAGGAAAGATTATGTCTGTAAACTAATCTATTCTTTTGAGTGTGACACCCTTTGATTATATTGGATCACTTGAGGGGTCCCTGATTAGATTACCTGTCAAGATCGCTTTGAGGGCTTTCTTTGATTTGACCACATCAGTAGGGTGTGACTCAGGTTGAGTCCCCACCCCCTTGGTGGGTCTGATATAAAACAGACACTCACTCGAATAGACACAGGTAGAGAGAGAGCTCTGTCATTTTTGATCTTGACACTCCAGGGAGAGATGAGCCATTCTCCTGATAGTTTACAGCTGATCTTGGGAAGAGACCAGAACAGCTGAAAAAGCCCAGAAAGAAATGAGCCCTATGCCAGGAGAGAGAGGAAGCCCTGAGAGACTAGCACTACGCCAGGCTGCAGCTGAGAGAGAGGAAACCCAGAGGGAAAGGCTTTTCACTCACAGAGAGATTAGCAACCCTCTTGCTTCAACACGTGGCAACTGACTTCAGTGAAAAAGCAACCTTGAGTTGTACTCTTTAGGGCCTTGCAATTGTAAGCTCTTACTCAAATAAATACCCTTTATAAAAGCCAACAGCTTTCTGGTACTTTGCATCAGCACCCCTTTGGCTGACTAATAGTTTCCAGAGATGGTCACCATCAATGCCTTCCCTTCATCTGTGCACAAGTCATTCCTCACATCAAGAGGTGGAGTCTTTTTCCCCCTCTCCTTGAAGCTGGGCTGGCCTGGTGGCTTGCCTGACCCACTAGAATATAGTAGAAGTGAAGCAACGCTGTTTCAGTTCTGGGCTTAGACTTTAAGAAGACTGGCAGCCTCCATTTCCTCCCTCTTGGAAGCCAGGATCATGTACGAAGTCCAAGAAACAGAGACCACTGTACTGAGAGGAAGAGTGAGCCAGCCGTGTGGAGACACCATGATGGAGACACCCAGGTCTTCCATCCATCCCAGGTGAGATGCCATTTACGTAAGCGAAAAAGACATCTTGGACATGTGCGCTCCTGCAAACACCACATGAAGCAGATAAACACTCAACTGAGCCTAGCCCAGATTGCAGAACTGTAAGAAATAATAAATTGCTATGGTTTTAAGCCTCTAAGTTTTGGGTGGTTTGTTATTCAGCAATAGTTCATTGAAACATGGACTTTGTTTACAAGGATGGCCTAGGCTGCTCAAGCAAATACCATAAAATGCTTCAGCTTTAACAATGGGAATTTATTCACTCATGGTTTTGAGGCTGGGAAATGTCCAAATCAAGGCATCATCAGAACAAATGCTTTCTCTCTGAAGACTGTGGCATTCTGGGACTGGCTGCCAGTGATTCTTGGTTCCTCTGTCTCATGGCCAGGCACATGGTGGCAGCTCCTGGTCTCTTCCTTCTCTTCTGGGTTCTGTGTCAGCTCCTTGCTTCTGGTGGCTTTTTCTCTCTTGTCTGAATTCATTCCATTTATAAAGGACTCTAGTAGGGAAGAGGATATGGCTCCTGCCTACCACATGGGAGGTCCCAGGTTTGGTTCCTAGTGCCTCCTAAAGAAGATGAGCATGAGCTGATGCAACAAGATGTTGCAACCAAGAGACATAGCGAGAAAACACAAGAGTCACAACAAACATGGAATGGAGGTGGCTCAAGTGATTATGCGCTTCCCTCCCACATGGAAAGTCCCAGGTTCGGTTCCTGGTGACTCCTAAGAAAGAAGATGAGCAGACAGAGTGAAAACAACAAGGTGGAGGGAGAAATAAATAAATAAAAATAAATAAATCTAAAAGAAAAAAAGGACTCTAGTAATAAGAATAAGACCCATCCTAATTGGACTGGCCACACACACCTTACCTGAGGTAACCTCATCAAAAAGGGTCTAGTTCACATCCACAGGAATGGATTGGAATTAAGAACATGTGTTTCTTGGGTACACACAGCTTCAAAGCATCATGGATGGCTTTTTAAAAAAACTTTATTGGGGTAACATACATACACCATAGCATTTCCCATTTTAACCACTTTCAAGTGTACAAGTCAGTAGCATTAATTACATTCAAAATGTTGTGCTACCATAACCACCATCCATTCCCAAAACTTTTCCATCACCCCAAACTGAAACTCTGTATCCATTTAGCATTAACTCCTCATTCCCCATCCCACTCCTGTGTCTATGAATTTGTATAGTCTAGTTATTTCATGTAAGTGAGATCATATAGTATTTATCCTTTTGTGTCTGGCTTGCTTCACACAACATGATGTTGCAGCATGTATCAGAACTTCATTCCTTTTTACAGCTGAATAATATTCTGTTGTCTGTACCACGTTTTGTTTATCCATTCATCTCTTGACAAATACTTGGGTTTCTTCCACCTTTTGGCTATTATGATTAATGATGCTATGAACATTGATATACAGATCACTGAGTCCCTGCTTTCAATTCTTTTGGGTGTATACCTAGGAGTAGAATTGCCAGATCATATGGTAATTCTATGTTTAACTTTCTGAAGAACAGCCAAACTGCTTTCCATAGTAGCTATACCATTCTATATTCCCACCAATAATGCGCAGTTGTCCCTATTTCTTCCCATCCTCATCAACGCTTATTTTCACTTAAAAAAACAACAACAAACTAACATTCTAATGGATGTTAAGGGGTCTTATTGTGGTTTTGATTTGCATTATGCATTTAATAATGACTAATGATAAAGCTTTTTATGTGCTTATTAGCCATTTGTATATATTCTTTGGAGGCATTGATGGTTCCTTAAAACCTGGACAGAATGATAACCTACAATAAATTAGGCCAAGATGCTGTAACTTCCATGGAATAGTATTTAAGCAGAAGACAGGAGAAGTGGCTGTGGTCAGGTGACTGGGCTCCCGCCTACCACATGAGAGGTTGCTGGTTTGGATCCCAGTGCCTCCTAAAGAAGACAGCAAGCTGGCACGATGGACAGGCGCAGCAAGCTGACACAAGAGGAAAAAAACACGATGAGATGGAAGTGGATTTGGCTCAACTGATAGATCATCCACCTACCATACGGGAGGTCCAGGGTTCAAACCCAGGGCCTCCTAACTTGTGTGGTGAAGCTGATCCAAGTGCAGTGCTGATGCATGCAAGAAGTGCCATGCCACACAGGGGTGTCCCCTGCATAGGGGAGTCCCACATGCAAGGAGTGCACCCCACAAGGAGAGCTGCCCCACGGGAAAAAGCACAGCCCACCCAAGAGTGGCGCCGCACACACAGAGAGCTGACACAGCAAGATAACACAACAAAAAGAGACACAGATTACTGGTGCTGCTGACAAGAATGCATGGGGACACAGAACACACAGAGAATGGACATGGAGAACAGACAACGAGGGAAAAGGGGAGTGAAATAAATTAAAAATAAATCTTTAAAACAAAAAAGAAAAAACATGATGAGAGACACAAAAACGCAGGGAGCAAAACTTCCCAGTGCCTCTAAAGGAGACAGGGAGCTGATGCAACAGAAAAGCGTGGCGAGTTGACATGACAAGATGATGCAACAAGAGAGACAGGGAGGCAAAACACGAGAGACACAACAAAGCAGGGAGCTGGGGTGGTTCAAGCGATAAGGCACCTCCCTCCCACATCAGAGGTCCCATGTTCAGCTCCCAGTGCCTCCTCAAGAAACAAGGAAGAAGAACAGACACAAGTGCAAACAAGGAGGTGGGGAGAAATAAATAAATAAGAAGTCAGAAAGCTCAGGGAGGTAGGAATATAAGATCCAAGAACTCAGCACCTGACTATGATCTCTGGGGGAGCCCAGAGTGTACTCCCTTCATTAAGACAACAAGGAATAAAGGAGATAGCAGCTTCTTTGAATAGCTCGGTGGTCTCTGTGCTTGGTAAGCTGGGATTAAGAGTAAAAGATACTGCCATGGAGCTGGAATCTCTAACATCAGTAACAAACTGCAGAACAGCAGAGGCGGCACCCAAGCCAGGTGAATATAATTACTGTCATGGGCAGCAAGGCCAGAATAGCAATGAAGGTGCAGTGACCTGTAGGGATCTAAGGCCAATTGATGACAGGGATGAGATGATGGGTGATCCTTGAGTTCCTGTCCCCACACCCCAGTGGCTCCCCTGTCTGTCTGCTCATTGTTTTGCTCGCTGTCTCTGCTCGCTGTGTCTACTCATCCGCTCATCTTCTTTAGGAGGCACTGGGAACCAAACCCAGTGCCATGTGGGAGGCGGGCGCCTACCTGCTTGAGCCACATCCACTCCCTGAGCCTTGAGTTTTATATTAAAAAGAAATCAATTTTGTGTGATCTATGTATCTTTTTAAAAATACATAATAAAAAATGAAAAAAATTAATTAAAAAAAAAGAAATCAAGGGTTGGTAAGCAGAAGGATAACATCAGCTGTCACAGTGGAAAATCTCAGTTCCTCATCCAGATTCTACATCTCATTTTACGGAACCAGAGCCCCTTGACTAAGGTGGGTCATGACTCCTTAACGAAAGCCTCTGCAATGATACCACAAGTATATGTAGGAGATATTCCTCAAATCCTTCCCCAGTGGGATCTGCTGCCATTTGCCAGAATGTGCATTGGAAAAGGAGAATATTCCGAATTTTCAAAGACTGTAAAAGATATGGAATTTGACTTGACATAGACACGAGGAGACATGAAATACCATCATAGTTCTCTGGTTACAATAGGGGCTAAAGGAGGCCAGGTGACAAATGAGTTTGGCCCAAGGGCAATGGGTCCTATAGAAGCTGACAGAATCCTTTCCTTAATTCCATGACCTGTGGAATAAAGGCTGTAATGAGAGGAAGAACCGAGTGGAAGCTCCTACAACTGCCCTGAAGTTTATTTCAGCAGTGTTATCTGTGATCTAATAGTTTGACTGCAGTTGTGTTCCCCCGTCATATACCCATTCGATTCACCGGTCTGGCCTCTGGGAAAAGTAGGTGGCTCATAGTGGATAGTGGATGTGATGGATGGAATTGTGTACCCCGGTTGGGACGTGTTCTTGATCTCAGGCTGCATTCTGGTGGGTGTGGACCATTATAAATGAGATCTCCTTGGATGTTACTTCACTTAAGGTGTGGCCAACCAAACGAGGAGGCCTGCGAGAACAATGGAATAGAATGACTTCATTTCCACAAGCTCCTCACCTGCAAAATGGGATTAAAACTAGTATATGGTACTTCCCTTGGCTGTTGTGGGATTAGAAAGGGATAGCGTACATAGAGCACTTTGCACAGGCCCTGGCATGCAGCAAGAGCTTAATAAATAGTTGCTATTATTATGGATTGAACTGAACCATGAAAGGCCTCTGTGCCCCGGGGGCAGCTGGTGGTCGGGCTTCGCTAAGCCGACTAGAGCTGTGGATGCCACCACGGCGTGACCTGCTTTGAATACTCTTAGCTGTTCAGAAAGCTCCCGGCTTGAATTAAGTTTTTCTGCCAGCAGGCAGCACACAGATGCTGTTGCTGAGCAGAATCAGAGGAGAGGAGAAAAGAAAACTCTTCAGAGTGCAGGAAATGGAAACTCTGACAGGGATTGGCCGCCTGGGGAAGGTGGAAGAATTCCAAATGTGATTATAAAAAGCCAGCCTGAGAGCCTGGGAGCCTTTGTCTGCCTCTGCTCCCTCTATCAGCAGGCCCCAGGCAAGGAAGATTCCTTCTCTTCCCTCCTGCAAGGTAAACCCAGGTCCTATGGGGTGCCGGTGCCAAGCTGCCACCCTCCACCAGGATCCACCCCTGGGCCCCTTCCAGTGTATGGGGCTGGGACTGATGAGAGGGGATGCGCCAGGGTTTTTAGGCGAACAGGTGCAATAACCAAGAGGCATGAGACCTAATTTGTAGGTGCCAGGTCAGCTCTCTGTGGTCTTAATCCTGTCACTTCACCTCTTTGGGCCTTAGATACCTCATCTATAAAATGGAGAACAAGCTACTTTACTTACCCAAAAGACTGGATGACTTCTGAAGTCTCCTTATTTTAGGATTAATGTGACAGTAAGTTCAACTTTGAAGATAGATGAAGCTATCTGGAGTGGTTATTAAAAGTGTGGGCTTGGGAGTGGGTGTGGCTTAGTGGCTGAGCACCTGTCTCCCATGTATGAGGTCCCAGATTCAATCCACCGTCCCTCCTAAAAAAAAAACCAGAGTGTGGGCTTGGGAATCAATCAATTACGGGTCTAAATCTTGTTTCTGTCACTTTCTGATGGGGCAGCTTTGGGGATATTACTTAACTTCTTTGAAACTAAATTGCTAATCTATAGCACATGGTCGATAACAATGGTACTTTCTTAATGGGACTGTTATGGGCATAACCCTGTGCCATTTGTGTGAATGGGAGAGTTTGTACATATTATGTGTATATGTTTAATTCAAGAAAATAGCACTGAGTCAACAGCACTGTTAGAGATAGCTTTGTGGTTTTGGAGGCATATATATTTTCCTAGTTTGAGGTATACAGGAAAGAGGATAGGTTTTTAATTTCAACAGTGATAAGTGCGTGTATGGGCTACACAACTGCTGTGTGACCTTGGGCAAGCTCCTTGTCTGCTCTGTGCTTTGCTTTCTTCATCTAATGAAGTTGAAGTTGAAGATGATGTTGGTGTGAGGACAATGTTTGGTACCTATAGGTAACGCATTGTAAGAATAAGTTTATCAACAACCACTTTTCCAGCACATTCTATGTGCCAGGCCCTGCTCTTTTTAAAAATTTTTAAATGCATTTGAGTCTAGAGTCATTCTAGTCATTATAATTATTTTTATGTCACCATTTGTTATTTTACACCTTTTAAGTGTTCTGTGTAGATTAGAAGCATGTAGGCTGTAATTGTTTAAATATGGTATATGATTCATATTTCCAGTTTTCTGAATATTGATTTTTAGTTAATACGAATATTAGCCATACATTACTTTCCCCCCACCCAGATGGCTCTCTTGTCTGTCTGCTCGTTTCCACTCCTTGTCTTCTTCTTGCATCAGCTCATCTTCTTTAGGAGACACACCTGAACCCAATTCCAGACTTCCCATGTGGGAGGCAGGCGCCCATCTGCTTGAGCCACATCTGCTCCCCCAGTCACTGTTCTAGAGTAGTGAACATTTTCTAACTGCACAACCTCTGCACTAGGCTTCTGAAATAGGCTCTATTAAGATCCCTATTTTAGGATAAGTAAACGGAGGCCTAGAGAAGGAAGTACCCTAATATCTTGTTCAAGGTCACATCTCTAGTGATGACAAAACCAAGAACAACAACCGCAGTAATGATAAGAGCTGACATCTACTGAGCGCTCACCAGGCGCCAGGTGTCGTACCCGAAGGGCATTCCCCCACTGAATTCTCACAACCACCAGGGAGACACGAACATCACTTCCATCATTGCCCAGAGGATACGGAAACCCGCGGCTTCTGCGAAGGATCCTAGGCTCGGTCTACCGCACCTCGCTTGCTTTTCACGACAGGCTCATCCTCGAATAGTCAGGGAACAAGCGAGCGGGTCAGGACGTCTCCACTCCGTCGCAGAAAAGGCTCGGGGGACCATCTCCTGCCTCTTCCCCACGCACAAAGCCCGTGCGCGGCGCCACCGTGCGGTAGACGGCGGTATCGCTCTTCCTGTGTTACCCGCTGCTGTTCACCTGCGGCCGGGTGGCAGGTAAGGTTCCTGGGGCGGGGGAGGGTGGGGAGGGGGCTCTGTGGGATCAAGAAGGGGGGTAGGATTGCGTAGTTTCTGGGTGCCTGAACGAGAGCAGCTGTTCAAATGGACGGCGCAGAGTTGCTGGAGCTTGAGTCGGGGGTTCGAACCCCTAATCTGTCAGTTCCTCCATTCTACCGAAACTATTCACTGCCAGCTAGGTGTCAGGGATGGTGGTCCCCCCTCTGCGAGGGGTCTTGGCGCTGGTCACAGAACAGGTGATCCTCTTAACCCCCCCACTCCACCTTGATCGCTCTCCCCACAGGCAAAAGGAGACGCTGGGAGCGCCCTGCCCACGTGGAGGCCGCAGGAGGTGGGTCTGGAGGCCGGGGAGCTCGGGAAGTTGGGGCGCTTCCCACCCTGCCCGGCACTCGCTCACGCCCTTCTCTTCCTCCAGGTCTCCTGGGCGCCGGGCTGAGCCGCTGAACACGGGCACCCAGGCCTGGGGGCCTCCGGGCAAAGCAAAGGGGAGAGGGGGCAGCCGGCCCGGCGGCCTCTCCGCTCTTCCGAGCCCTTTCCACCGGCTAACTCAGCTCCGCGGGGCACGCACTTACTGGTGTGGGCACAGCCCTACTGTACAGATGGGGAACTGAGGCTCAAGGCATTTCGTAAAGGAACTTACTCGACGTTCTCACAGCTAGTGAGCACCAGAACCGGGCCTCGAACCTTGTCAGTCTGCGGGCATCGTGCCTCACTCAGCTTTGGCCAAGTCCAACAAGCCTCGGTTCTCTCGCTGTAAACCGTAGACAATCCTCCTCAGTTCAGCGTTTATGAATCTGCTCCATCCCACACAGCCTGAGTGCCACACCCACCCTGCTCTGGACTTGCAGTTTTTTGAGCACAGTGAAGGGGAAAGACACAGAGCTCAGAGTGGCCCTTCTAAGAATTCCCATTCACCTACTTTTGTCTCTCATGCTCTCTCTCTGAGACCTCCGAAGTCCTGGGGGGGAAGCCCCCCTGACAAACTCTTCCTCTGCCTCTCTGAACCCTCCAACTTCTCTCAGCTGTGGGTGCAAAAGCCCAAAGAACTAGCCGGGTAGCACAGAGCCTTCTCAGAGGCGACAGAGGGCAGGACTGCAGTGGGGGGGGGGGGGGCTGCTAGGAACACCCTGTGCTATTAGAGGGTTGTCCTCTCACTTGTCGCATGGCTGGGACAAGGATGAAAGGAGACCTTTGCTGCGAGCCCACCAACCCCCACGCAGTGAGGTCCCCACCAAGGGGGCTGGCATTAGCATTATTAATAACACGGCGCCTTCACTGCAGGCACCAGGCGTGGCGCCCTAGAATGAGCCGTTCAATGTGTCTTTTTCATCTCCGAAACAGCTCTGATTGGAGGTGGCGAGTCAGCGGGGAACTAGGATTCACTGTGCACAGTCCCGTCCCCCTCAGGGCCTCTGTTTCTCCATCTGGAAATGAGGAGTTTGGACTCACCCAATGGTTTCCAGACATTTGATTCCCAGGCCTGGAGCCTGGGGCCCCAGTGCCCATCTGGGCTCGATTTACGGGGTACCGGCGGCGGCGGCACCCTCATGGCCAAGATCGGTCCCTTTCTGGGCTGCACCGTCCACAGGCACCTTGAAAGCAGTGGGCAGGAGGTGGAGGAGTAGCCGGCACCTCCCAGGGACCCCCTCCCTCCTTGCCCTCCTTCTAACACTTGGAGTCCAGAGCTTTCTCTGCCATTCTCAACAACCTAAACACGAAAACGAGAATAAAGTCCTCTCAGAAAACACTTTGCCCTTCTGTGAACCACCCAACGAGACCCGAGCTGGCCTGCCTCACCCATACCCCTTCCCATCTCCATTCTCCCCTGAAGCCAGTCACAGCGCCCTAAGCCCCCTGAACACAGCCAGCTGATGCTGTCTCTGGGCATTAGCACACTTGCTGTTTGTTCTGCTTGGAATGTCCTTCTGAAGCTCATCGCCCTCAAAAACTCCCTTCCCCTTCCGTGCTTCCAAACCCAGCTCCGGCAGCACCCCCTCCAGGGCACCTCCCCCGCAGAGCCCCCTGCTACCCTGCTCAGGCTCCATTTCACAGGGAGCCTGGGGAGGCAGGGCTCTGTTCTCAGAGAGAGAGGCTTCCAGCTGCTGCTCTGATGAGGCAGCGATGGAGAAGCCAATCTCCCTTCTCTGGAAAGTCGCCAGCGGTCTTCCTCAGATGGAGAATGTAAGGCCAGCCCCCTTGCCCTGGGGACAGGATGTAACGGCAGCTTTCCAGGGCCCAGCAAGGCCTCCCTACCCTTCTAGAGCTCTGAGTTCTGGGTGGACGTGGGCCTTCTGGATGAGAAGGGAAAGACAGCTCAAGCCCTGTCCTGGAGATCTGACGCTGGGGAGGCCTGTCCAGGTGGACATAGAGGCCCTGGAAATCAAGTGACAGCGAAGGGAGAGCTGGTTCCAGCAGTAACAGAGGGGGAGAGAGAGAACCGTGTTGTGAGTGGGCTCCCCAGCCCTCCTGGGGAGACTTGCGCCCCTGGGAAGTGGCTGTGCATGAACCGCAAGGTTGATCACAAAAGGGCCGTAACATCAAAAAGCTTGGCACCGCCTCCATGGAAGGAACAAGTAAGGAGGAACTCCAAACCAGCTGCCCTTCAGGCTTCCCCACCCAGTCCCGCTTATAGTCCGGAAATTCTTTGGTGGTCCCAAGCACATGTGTGGGGTGGCGGTAGAGCGTCCCATCTTATCTGCTCCTGCCCTTCGTTCCATGCACCTCTACAGATGGCAATTGTTGGGCTCAGCTGGCTGGCCCCAGGCCCCCAGATGAGACTCTCTGTGGCAGAGGCAGAGAGGGGCAGGTGGTGGAAGTACTATATGCACCCTAACACTATCTCAAAGGCTTCTAAGAGCAGAAGCTGGGGCTAAGCCCCCTGGCCTGATGCTCACCAACAGGCCTGAGCAGAGTCCTGCCTCAGCTGGGGCCATCCACGGAGGGGCAGTTAGAGTGAACCTCTGCCCACAGAGGGAGGTGTGGTCTCAAGCAGCTCCCCCCACCCCACCGAGGCCTGCTAATTGTACCCTAGCCTGATTGTAGGATTGACAGCCCAGGGATGTAAGTGTGTGCTCCCCCACCCTTCTCGGGAGGTCATTATATCTAATTTCTCTCTTACCCCCAGTGCCTGGCACAGGCCTGGCACATAGTTGGTGCCCTGTATATATGGGCAGAAGTGACCCTGAGGCCAGTCTCCACTCCCATCTACCTGTCCCTTCACCCTCCCCCGTCCTTATGGGAAGGGGTAGCTGGAGCTCTTGTTCTCAGAACCTGAAATGATGTCCCATGTCAATTTTGTGCAGGCCTGGGATGGGTCCCTGCATGCCCTTTGACACTGTGGCCCAACTAGACACAAGTCTCTAACCCTTTTCTTACTATTCTTTTACTTTGATGAGGCTGGACTCTTCAAATAAGGCAGTAGAACATAGAAGTACAAGTGTTCTAATGCTACAGATCTGGGTTCAAATCCTGATCTGCACTTCTTAGCTGCGTGCCCTTGGGCAAGTTCCTTCAAGTCTCTGTGATTCGGTTTCTTCCTCTTTAAACTGAGAATGTTAATAGCACCTACTTTGTGAAGCTGTCTTATGAGATTAGATGAGAGAATAAAAGAAAAGGGTTTAGCATGGTGCCTGGTACATAGCACTCCATAAATGTCAGCTATTGTTACTAAGGCCTTGCATGAAACAAAGAGAAAATAGTCAAACAACAACCAGGAATTAGATAATCTGGCTTTTGAGTCACAGTTTACTCTCTGGGGCTCACATGCCCTGCTCTTCCTGGCTGACCTCCCAAGCATCAAATTAGGGCCCCTACCCAGACTATCTTATCCCTTGAACAGAGTCAAGGCCAGGGAGAGGGGGCAGCTCTGCCCACAGAGTTTGAGATCTGAGGCCTCAGCAATTCTCAGGCTGAATGACACTGGAAATGGCAGGTCCTTTATGGGGAGCCCTGCCTCCCACAGAGGCATGGCCTTCCCTTGGGACCTATGCAGGATAACTCCTTGCCTTCATTTCGCGGGCATTTAGCAGGCCTGTCTGAGCCAGGCACTGTGCCAGGTGCTAAGGACCCTGCAGTGGAGAGAGCAGCTCTTACCCACTTGGGGCTCACAGTGCACAAACCAGGCAGCCCCCAAAGCATTCATGACCCACCTCTTCCCTTTCTGTCACCACCATCTCTCCACGATCTCCTTTCACCCACCCTCTCCCTTGTCAGCTTTCACAGACCACAGTTATCCAGTCTTCAAAGCATGATGCTGAATGATGACCCAGACAAGAATTTACTAATGCAACAAGGCAGGAGATGCTCAATGCACTTTTAGGCTCCAAGAGATACATAGCCGATCCCTGCCCAGCTCCAGGGCTGAGGCACCTCTGGCAAGTTGCTTGCCCTCTCTGAGCCCCAGCTCCCTCATTTGTAGGAGGGATAGGACATCACTTTCTCCAGGGCCCTTTCTGCTGAGCCTGAAGCACATGCTTCTGAATCCCCTTGACTGGGTCAGAGCCCAGCCCTCTGAGGGTGGATTTTATTTTTGGAAGCAGCCAAAAGCCATTCTGTGGTGACCATGAGTTCTTGGGTGATGGCTCTGGAAGATGCCATGTTTGGTCACAAATAAGGGTGACTAGAAACCAGCAGGGCGGCTCCTCACTCTGGGACCACACCCTAAGACAAGCCCAGAAATAGATCCCATCTCTGTAGCTGACTCGCTGTAAAATAACGTTGAGAGCCTCAGTCATCTCTCTCTCTGGACCTCAGTTTTCTTCTCTGAAAAACAGGAGGGAGGGGGGGACTAAGACTTTCACCCAGACCTAGCATATCTTTCCTAAGTGTTTAAGCTACGAGTGTCTTGCTCAATAATCCCTTTATGTAGGGATTCCCTTTATTCTTTAAAGACTTCCCTGGCTCCCATATCCAATGCCCACCCCTTCTCCCTGCAGGACTTCTCACAATCCCTTGGCGCCATGTGCTGATGTGACCACCAGGTGGCAGTGCAACCCTGTCCTGGAATCTCCTCCAGCCTCTTCCTGGGGCAGCTTTGCAATCACCCACAGCTGCCTCCCTGGGGCAGGCCCCACACCCGATCCCTGCACTGCAATGGGAGCTCCCGAAGCTCTTGGGGCAGGGTCCATCCAGAGGATTCCAGCAGGGCCTGTCCCCTCCTCTCCCTTCCAATCCTACAACTCTAGGATCTCCAAACTCCTGAGCAGAGTTTTCACGGCCCCCTGCCACCCGTGCTTACCTGAGGTCCACAGCCTGTGCCCCAGACCTGAGCCAAAGGTATTTGAAGGAATGAGAGGAGCTCGCCACAGGCACTTCTTGGCTGGGCAGCAGAGGGGGAGGCTGGGAGCAGGGGATCCCTGAGCCAGCCCGGAAGGGGCCAGGCCAGTAGAGGGCCTGGGTCAGGAGTAACTGGAGGGAGCTGAGGCAGAGGAGGCCTGCGGCTTCCGGTGAAGAAGTGAGAAGCCACTTCCTTTAAGCAGATGACTGGGGAGGAAGGGCAGGGGGATTGGGGAGCACTAGGTGCTTCCGGATTGAGGGGGAGGAGAAAGTCCCAGGAAGGCCCCAAGGAGAGGCTATGGAAGCCTTTTCTTTCTCTTCCCTCTGGGGTCTCCACGGAGCAGGCAGTTGAGACAGGCAGGGTCACGTCCTTCCAACGTACTGTGAGGCCACAGAGAGAAGAGTCAGTTAAGGAGGACAGGTGTGTTTGTATAAGTCCAGCAAAGAAATGGAGTTTTGGTTACTCCGAGAAGCAGGCCCAAGTACCCAACCTTAGAACTTAACCCCAGAAACCCAGGCCCCAACCGCCCCCCTCTGCCCCCCAGCACTTGGCCTCAAATATCCAGCCCCAATTTCTCAGCTCCAAGCCCCAGCTCCCAGAGGGGTGTCCACTGCCCAGCCAGGGGCTGGCAAGGGACCAGTGGGTTCTCAGCTGTATGGGATAATGGCCCCTGAGGAGACATCGTCCTAGTCTTTCTACCTGGACGTATTTGCTGGACTGAGGCTTCCCTACAGCCAGCACCTAGGGAAGCGCCAGCCCAGCCATGATGAATAGTCACAAAACCAAATGGGTACAGTTTTACTGCCTTTGCTCTATTGGCACAGGCTGGTCCAGGGTGGTACCCATCCTCCAATGACCCACACCCCCATTCAGGGAGAAACAGACCTCCCCAGCCAGGCCAGAGCTGGAGGGCAGGCTCAGGGTCGGAGGCCTCCAGAGCCAGCCCAAGGCCAAGAGGCAGGGGCTCGGCTCGGGGCCTGCCGCCGCTCAGCCTTTCTGTATGACTCTGGCTAAGTCTCTGTCCTTATTTGGGCCTCTGCCCGCCATTCTCAAGGGAGAGGTGGGAGTGAGGGGTATGGGAAAGTCTGCAGGGAAGCGGACTTGGCCCAACGGATAGGGCGTCCACCTACCACATGGGAGGTCCACCGTTCAAACCCAGGGCCTCCCTGACCCGTGTGGAGCTGGCCCACACGCAGTGCTGATGTGCGCAAGGAGTATAGTGCCATGCAGGGGTGTCCCCCACACAGGGGAGCCCCATGCGTAAGGAGTGCGCCCCATATGGAGAGCCGCCCAGCGCGAAAAGAAAGTCTAGCCTGCCCAGGAATGGTGCTGCACACACGGAGAACTTACACAGCAAGACGATGCAACAAAGGGAAACACAGATTCCTGGTGCCGCTGATAAGGACAGAAGCAGTCACAGAAGAACGCACAGTGAATGGACACAGAGAGCAGACAACCGAGGGGGGAGGAAGGGGAGAGAAATAAATAAAAAATAAATCTTTAAAAAAAAGAAGTCTCCATGGAGGTGGTGCTTTTGGTGGCCCTGAGGGTGAGGCCCACAGCGGTGACCACCAGTTCTCGCTGAGCCGGTTGGACTCACCTCCTAGCACCCAGAGCGTGGCATGGTGCAACTGCTGCAGCTCCTGACCTGCCGAAGGGGCAGAGGGTCTTTCCTCAGCCACCGTCGCTCTCTCACTTATTGTCTTCATTATATATATATATTTTAAACAGATTTTAGGAGTTATTTTATTTGCAATAATACTGAAATAAAACAAAATCCTATTGTCTTCAAACCCACCAACCCAAGACCATTCCTCCCACAATCTTCTCCGCTTTGAGCAAAGGCACCTCCAAGTAGGCAAATGTCAAGCCCAGACATCTGCCCTAAGGCTTCCCCCCTGACCTTCCAGTGATGGCTCCTTCTTCACTCTTTAGTCTCCATTCAAATGTCATCTCCTCAGAGAAGCCCTCCCTGATCACCTACTTTGTTTTATTTTATATTTTCTTTTAGGAGGTAATGGGATCAAACGTGGGACTCAATCACTGAGCTACACCTGCTCCCCTTGATCACCTACTTTAAAGTAGCCTCCTTGATTCTCTCTATTACAGTGGTTCCAAATTTGCCTGCACTTTGGAATGACCTGGGGAGCATTGCAAAATACTGATAACCTTGTCTTAACCCTAGAGATTATGATTTAATTGGTCTGGAGTATGGTCTGGGCTTTAGAATTTTAAAATCTCCAAGAGACTCTAATGTACAGACAACTGGTAACCACTGCTATAGCATATCACCCTGTTTTAATCTTCTCCTTGCCACTTATTACCATCTGATATTTTCTTATTTGTTTATCCCCCCCTCCACACACTAAAGTATAAGTTCTATGAGATCAAGGGTGTTGTCTGTCTTTCGTGGCTATATCCCCAGTGCCAGAACAACACAAAAATAAGAGTTATCATTTGGATTTACTATGTACCAGGAACTGTTCTTGAGTATTTTCCATATATTAGCTCATTTATCCATTTCAACAGTCCTCTTGTATGTTGTTAGGATTCCCATTTTACAGAGAAAGAAATCAAGGCATAGATAGGTTAAATAACTTCCCCAAGGCTCAACAACCAGCAAGTAATAGGACCAGGATTTTAACCCGAATAGTCTGCCTTTCTAGAACAGTGCCTGGCTCCCCAGCGGGGTCTCTAAAAACAATTACTCAATTATTAAGTTAAGGAATGACTCTATCCTAACTTCCCTCTGCCTCAACTCCCCCACTCCTGTAGCCCGCCTCTCGTCTGGCTGGCTACCCTTCCACCCGGAGGGCACCTACTAGGTGCTCCTAATCTTACCCCTCTATGTTCACTCTTGTCTATTCTCCATGCAAAGCCAGGAAGATCTTAAAACACAAAGTAGATCAAGTGAATCCCCTGCACAAAGGCACCCATCCCCCAGTGGCTGCCCATTGTACTTAGAAGAAAATCCTACTAGCTTACTATGCCCTTCAAGGCCCTGAATAACCTGCTCCTCCAAACCTTATCTCACCTTGCCTCCCCTCCCCCAACACTTTTCCAACCATATTGGCCTTCTTTCCTTCCTGGAACTCTCCAATTGTCTGCCAACCCCAGTGCCTTTGCACAAGTTAATCCCTCTACCTGGAACATTCTTTCTGCTTCAGGAGTCCTCTCAAAGGTAACTTCTTTTTTTTTTTTTTAAGATTTATTTATTTATTTTATTCCGCCCCCCCCTACCCGTTCTCTGTGACCATTCGCTGGGTGTTCTTCTGTGTCAGCTTGTATTCTCAGCAGCACTGGGAATCTGTGTCTCTCTTTGTTGCGTCATCTTGCTGCCTCAGCTCTCCGTGTGTGCAGCGCCACTCCTGGGCGGGTTGCACTTTTCTCCTGTGGAGTGGCTCAATGCTGGGGCACACTCCTTGCGTGTGGGGCTCCCTTACGCAGGGGACACCCCTGAGTGGCATGGCACTCCTTGTGCGGCAGCGCTGCACGTGGGCCAGCTTACCACACGGTCCAAGAGGCCCGGGGTTTGAACCCTAGACCTCCCATATGGTAGGTGGATGCTCTATCAGTTGAGCCACGTCCTCTTCCCAAAGGTAACTTCTTTAGAGACCAGAGTCCCCACACTAAATTAGATACCCGGGTGTGCCAGCGCTTGTTACCTAACTATGGTAGAATTGATCGTATTGTAATGGAAACATGATTGGTGTCAGCATTTGTTTACTGTCAGCCTTCCCTGGTAGACTGTGAGCTCCCTGAAGACAAGCACAAGGTTCATGGTTGTTTATCACCAGCACCCAGCACAGGGACTGGCACACAGGTGGCGCTCAGTGACTTTGGTTGAATGATTGGACAGATGGAAGGGTGGATGAGGGAGTGATTGAGTTAATACGTTTTAAAATTAAGAAATTATTTGCCTGGCCTGTATTTTTCATGGCTGTCATGATGTGATCGCAGACGAGGAAGTGCTTTGCCAACCTCAGAGCGCGGTTCGCACCGGAGCTATTTTCACCTCTAGAGAGACTCCCCCTCGGCGCCTCCCCCGCCAGGCCAGGCCACTGGGCGGGACTTCCAGGGGCGGTCTCGTGACGTCACTCGGAGGCGTGCCGGAAGAGCCCGCCTCGGCTTCCTGATTGGCGAGCGCGGGGCGCGGGGCGGTGGCGGCCGCGCTCTGGGCGGCTGCGGTCCGGGCGGCCGCGGTGGAACTGGAAGGCGGAGGAGCGCGCCCACGTGTCCACGTCCTCGTCACTGGGCCGTGCAGCAGCGGCGCCAGCTTCGGCGCGTCGGGGCCGCCCGGGGGCTCGTTCCCGCAGCCGGCGAGGGGGGCGTGGGCCCCAGGTGTTCCAGGCGAGAGGGGACAGCGGAGGGCACGGGCGCTGCGGCTGAACCGCGCTCCGGCGGGCAGGGCAGAGAGGGTGTGACCCGGCTTCGGGGGAGCTCACCAGAGCGCGGCTATTTCGGGGCATCTGACCTCAGCTAGGAAAGTCCCAGAAACACTGCCACACCCTCCCCCTCACGCTCCTGGGCACGCTCCGCCTCTTCCCCCACCCCAACGTCAGACCCGAAACCTGGTTTCTCACCTTAACTCCCCGTGTAACCCTGAGCAAGTCTCGCCTTCCGGGCCTCAGTCTACCCAGCTGTAAAATGAAGCATTAAACGATGTGATGTATGAAGGGGCCTGGGCTTGCACGTATCCCGGGCTCTCCGGGCGTGGGAGACAGTAGTTTGTTCTCCAGCATTGAGCAATTCACTTAGCCTTGCTTCCCTCACCCTAGAAGGAGAGAATTGTCCGTCCAGCCCTGAGCTCCTGACTTTTTGAGTCATAGAGTCGGTGGCAGCTGAGAGCAGGCCCAGAGTCCTGGAGTCAGGCCCCATGCCCTCCCTCGGGAACCGTCCCCTCTCCTTTCCCCCGCAGCCCCCACTCCTTAGCTCTGCGCCCTTTGGCATAACACTTCTCTGAGGTTCCTCATCTTCTCTGAGATGCCTCTAAAAAAAAAGAAACGTCTCAGAGGGCTGAGCTCCGCGGAGGTTCTGTAGAGTCTTTGGGTTTGCAGGGACCTTAAAGGGTATCCCAGACAACCTTCTCCTTGTTCCTCTGTGTTGGGTCACTTTCCTACTTAAAGACCTTCTGTGGCTCCCTATGCCCTCAGGCTGCTCCAGAACCTTTCCAGGCTCTAACCAGACTGCACTTGCTTCAGCTCTTTCCTCACCTCGCCTCGCCTCCGGGTGTTTACATACACAGTTCCTCTGCCTGGACCACTTTCCTGCCACATCCCCCACACCTTACCCCTGGTTAACCCCTTCTCATCCTTGACTACCACTGGGGGAGGAGGGGTGGATACTGACCCCTGAAATGGGTCCCTGTTTAGATGAGGACTGGTGACCTCACCCGCCTCAGCCACTCCCCTTCTTGCTTTCTACCCTCCAGCCTGTGCTGAGTGTCCAGCCTCTTGAAAAAGTCCTGCTTTTTCTTGCCTCCAGGATTTGCACCTGCAGTTCTCTCAGACCTCAACACTCTTTCCTTCCCTATGTGACTCCTACTTGTCTTTCAAATTTGCTAAGAAGTCACTTCCTCGGGGGTGGGGGTGGGAGGTGCCTCCTTCACCATCCCCTTCAGGGACCGATTGCACACTTTCTTGCCATTATTTAATGTCTCTTTTTTCTATTAGAATGTTAGTTGCCTGAGGGTGAGGATGCCTTGTTTATCACTGTATCCACCAGTGACAGCCACACGGCCTGGCCCAAAGTAGATGCTTTGTAGGAGTTTAATGAATAAATGAAAAACTGAATCTCAGTGCTTGCCCTCTGGAGGTGGAGCACTCACAACTTCTAAAGCAGCCAGCTCCATTTGTTTACAGGGCCTTCGATTCCTGCCCACTCCCAAGCAATTAGAAAAGCAGCCTAGGTACGAAGCTGCTTGGTGCGGGTCAAGGGCCCACCCCACGCCCTGTCCTGAGAGCATCTGCAGGTTCACCTGGTCCTGACAGGGCCTGGAGGTGCAGGCACTGGCCACTTCTCCCACGGCCTGAATCCACGCGCAGGCCTGTGACTTGAGGCTGCCATCCAACCCATATTCCCCTTCACCTAAGGGCAGTTGATGCGCATCAGTCGTCAGGTAGAATAGCTCTCTGGCCTGGGCCGGGTGAGGCCAGGAAGGCAGCACTTTCAGGTCGCACTGGACTGCTGCTGCCTCATTCAACCCCCATGCCAGCCCTATGAGGCAAGTGATGGTATAGCCATATTTTTTTTAAGATTTATTTCCTTTATTTTTCTTTATTAATTCCCCTCTCCCCCAGATGGTTCTGTTGTCTATCTGCTCATTGTTTGCTCGCCTTCTCCAGGAGACACCTGAAACCGACCCCAGGACCTCCCACATGAGAGGCAAGTGCCCAATGACCTGAGCCACATATGCTTCCTGCAGGCTGTGGCATCTTCTGGCTTGTGGCATCTGCTTATTGCAGCAGGGGTGGTGTCTGCTCCTCTTCATTTAGGAGGCACCAGGACCTCCCATATGGTAGGCAGGTGCCCAACTGGTTGAGCCACATCTGCTTCCCTATTGCCATTTTACAGATGCACAAACTGAGGTTCCAGAGTAGTGATTACTTGCCTAAGGTCACACAGCGAGCTGGTGGCAAAGCCAGAGAACTCCTTCTTCTACCCCTGGTACTTCTTCTCTACGTACTTCACTCCCAGGCCCCTTCTGGACCCCAGTGTCATGAGGCTGTGAAGGGTTCCGTCACGCCTGCCCCCACAGCTGGGAATCTCAGCGGCAGGGCTGAAGGCTGGCTGGATGCCAGGAGTCCTCCCTGCCTTCTGTACTTGGTCACTCCCCAAAACTGCCAGAAGGATCCAGACCAAAATGAGGCAGCAGTCAAGGAGCTGTTGTCTAGAAACCAAGCTCCTGACTGTGTGACCTTAGGTGAGTTCCTTTCCTTCTTGGAACCTTAATTCATCATCTGTAAAGTGGGGAGAATTGTCCCTCCCCAGAACCTCAGTGTACCAGGATTTGGGCTGCTCTTCTCTTGCCAGGCCACCTCACCCTTGAAACCTCACCTTGAGAAACAGAGCCCCCTCCAGGGTCCCCCTGGTGGCTAAACTCCAGCATGAACTGTACACAGCATGCACCATACACAGCATGACCTGGGGCAGGTTCCGGGTGTGTGTGGGGACCCAGCTCCCCCGGCCTCAGCTTGTCCCTGTCCTGGGAGGGGTCCGAGCTGGGGAAGCAGCTCTCTGCCTCAGCTGTCTCCCACATCTGCTCCCTCTCCCGTCTCTGGCCTGGATGGAGACACTCCCCAGGGGCTCGGCTTCTCCTGCCTCCTCTGCCCTCCCTCCCTTCACCCTCCCACAAATGTCTATCGGTGCCTACTCTGTGCCCAGCACCTGACATACCGAGCTGAATAAGCTCAGTGTCTGTCCTTGTCGACCAACTCACAGTTCGGTGGGGGAGACAGATGAGAAAACCAAGTTACAGTCCATTTACCCATCCCAAATCCTATCGCCCTCCCCGCCACTGCCCTCACCCCTGCAGCCTGCTCTCCACACAGCGCTGAGGGCGATCCTATTAAAAGGGAGGTCAGAACATGTCACTCTTCTGCTCCATCCCCTCCCGTGGCTCCCTGTCTCAGAGGAGAAGCCAGCGTCCTTGCTATGACCTCCAAGGCCCTGCGTGATCTACCTCATCGCCTCCCACCACCCCCGCCACCCCCACCGCCACTCCATTCCAGCCGCACTTGGCCACCGCGCTGTTTTTCAACATGCCAGGCATGCTCCTGCCTCGGGCCTTTGCATTTGCCCTTGGTCCTGCCAAGCATCTGTCTTCCCCCAGGTCTCCACGTGGGCGCCCTCCCTTCACCCCAGTGTCTCCACCTCATCCCGGGGCCTTCCCTGGCTGCTCATTGAAATGCTGCTCCCCTGCGGCCCTCACTCCCCTTACCCTGCTTTATCACTATTTTTTTCTTAGCACCTACTAAACAGCATGTTATTATTAGTTTATTGTTTGCTCTGCCCCAGGAGTTTAAGTCCCATGTAATCTCCTGAGGTTCCCTACTCAGGAAAAAAAAAAAGAAAGAAAAGAAAGAGGGAGTGGAGGTGACTTAAGCAACTGAGTGCCTCTTTCCCACATGGGAGGTCCTGGATTTGGTCCCCAGTGCCTCCTAAAGAGCAGACACATGGAGAACGGATATAGGCTCCCATCTACCATATAGGAGGTCCAGGGTCAATGCCCAGGGCAAGCTGGCCCACGTGGCGAGCTGGCTCATGCAGAGTGCCGGTCAATACAGGAATGCCACCCCGCAGAGGAGTGCTGCCCTGCGTGGGAATGCTGCCCAGTGCGGGAAAGCCGCCCTGTGCAGAAGTGCCGGCCGACACTGAGAGCTGGCACAGCAAGATGACCCAACAAGAGACGGAGAGGAGAGAGAATAAGAAGACATAGCAGCACAGGAGTTGAAGTGGTGCAAGAGAGTAATTGTCTCTCTCCCACTCTGGAAGGTCCCAGGATCGGTTCCCGGAGCCGCCTAATTAGAGTACAAGCAGACTCAGCAACAACAGGGGGTACAGGGGCTTGGGGGGGGACTAAATAAAAAATAAATCTTAAAAAAAAAAAGCAGACACAGAGAGCATGCAACGAATGAACACAGAGAGCAGACAGTGAGCTCAAACAATGAGGGGGGAGAAATAAATAAAATAAATCTTAAAAGACAGAAAAAAATACCAGGAGAATCCTCCAGGAAAAAGAAAAGTAAAGGTCAATACTAGCCATATTACTACTACTGGATAATAAAGCTTAAGGCCTCAATAATTAAAACAACTTGGCTTCAGTGAAGGAAGGGACAAACGGACCAATAGAGGAGAAGAGAAAGTTCAGAAGTAGACACAACTGCACGTAGGAATTTAGTATTTGATAAAGGTGCATCTCAAAGTGGGGAAGGATGGACTTATTTTTTTTAAAGATTTATTTTTTATTTATTTCTCTCCCCTTACCCCCCCCCCAGTTGTCTGCTCTTTGTGTCCTTTCACTGTGTGTTCTTTTTGTGACCGCTTCTATCCTTATCAGTGGCATGGGAATCTGTGCCTTTTTGTTGTTGCATCATCTTGCTGTGTCAGCAGAGGTGTGTGCTGCGCCATTCTTGGGCAGGCTGCACTTTCTTTCACGCTGGGCGGCTCTCCTTACAGGGTGCGCTCCTTGCGTGGGACTTCCCTACGTGGGGGACACCCCAGCGTGGCACAGCACTCCTTGCGTGCATCAGCACTGCGCATGGTCCGCTCCACACGGGTCAAGGATGCCTGGGGTTTGTGGTAGGCGGATGCCCTATCCATTGGGTCAAGTCTGCTTCCCTGGACTTCTTAATAAATGGTGTTGGGACAACTAGGTAGCCAACCTTGGGCGGGGGGGGGGGGTAGAATTAAATTTGTACCTCAAATTGATCACCAGTATAAACTCCATGGATCAAGATTTATATGTAAAACAAAAACAAAACTAAACATCCATAAAAACAAGAAAATACGGGAGGAAAATACGGGAGAATTTATAGTCATAGTGGCAAAAGTGACTCAAAAATCCAAAATCATTAAACAGAATTGATAAAGTCAACTACATCAAAATAAAAAATCAAAACTTCTGCTAGGGAAAAAAAAAGGAAAACCCTGTAAATCAAGCCATAAAACCAACAACAACAACAACAAAAACACTCAGAAAAAAACCAAAACCCTGCAAATCAAGCCATAAAACAAATGACAAACTGGGGGGTAATATTTGCAACTCAGATCACAGACAAAGGGTCATCCAATATATAAAGAATTTCTGGAAATTGATTAAAAGGACCAACAATCTAGTAGAAACACAGGCATAGGATATGAATTTGCAAATCCCAGAAAAGTAAATACAAGTGTTTTTTAAATATACAAAAAGTTCAAATTCACTCAAAAGAAATGCAAATCAAAACTATACTGGGGAAGCAGATGTGGCTCAAGCAATTGGGTTCCCATCTGCCATATAGGAGGGCATATAGGAGGGTTTGATGCCCAGGGCCTCCTGGTGAGGGCAGGCTGGTCTGTGTGGCGAGCTGGCCCACACGGAGTGCTGGTCTGCGTGGAGTATGCGCAGGAGTGCCACCCTGTGCAGGAGTGCTGGCCCATGTAGAGAGCTGGCGTGGCGAGATGATGCAATGGAAAGAGACACAGAGGAGAAATAATGAGACGCAGCAGACCAGGGAGCTGAGATGGCACAAGAGAATGACTGCCTCTCTCCCACTCTGGAGGGTCCCAGGATCAGTTCCCGGAGCCACCTAATGAGAATACAGGCAGACACAGAAAAACACACAGCGAATGGACACAGAGAGCAGACAATGGAGGGAGGGGGCAGAAATAAATAAATATTTTTTTAAAAAAACACTATACTGGGGGGAGCGGATTGTGGCTCAAGCAGTTGAATGCCTGCTTCCCACATAGGAGATCCCAGGTTCAGTCCCTGGTGCCTCCTAAAAAACAAAACAAAACAATACAAAAACAAAAACAAAAACAGGCAAGCAAACAAATGAAAAAAAAAAACAACTCAGGGGAGCCAATTGTAGCTCAGTGGTTGAGGTCTGGCTTCCCACATACAAGGTCCCGAGTTCATTCCCCAGTACCAGAACAATAACAACAACTATACTGGGATATTATTATCTGTAGCAAGAAAAAATAATTCAAAAGCTTAATAAAATGCTCTGTGGGCAATTCTGCAAGCAGACAGAACTCTCACACACAGCACTCTCACACATGTAGATATAAATTGGTACAGTTCTCAGAAGGGGCATTTTGGCAAAATCTATCAAAAGTACAAATGCGTCCAGATATCCTACTTCTGGGAATTTATCCTTCAGCTCTACTTGCACAAGAGAAATGACGTGTATATAAAGTTAGTCTCCACAGCAATGTTTGCAATAGGAAAAGCCTGGAAGAAACCCGCTATCCATTAATAAGGGGCTCTGATAGGTATAGCGCAGTCCCTCCATGCAATGGAATACTATGCAGCTATGAAAAAAATGAGGATGATCTGTGTGTCCTGATAGGGAAAGGTCTGCAAGGAATTTTAAGTTGTAAGGTAAAAAGCAGCAAATGTAGTTTTGCCATCTCTCATAGGAAAAGGGGGGGAATTGTACTGAGTGGCAGCATAACCAGCAAGTAAGAGGCACAGACCCTGGAGCCAGACTGCCTGAGTTCAAATATGCCTTTGCTACTTAGAAGCTGTGCAATCTTGGGCAAGTTATTAATTTTTTTAAAATTTCTTTCCCCTTCCCACCCCCCCAGTTGTCCACTCTCTGTGTCCATTTGCTGTGTGTTCTTCTATGACTGTCTCTATCCTTATCAGCGGCACCTGGAATCTGTGCTTCTTTTTCTTGCATCATCTTGCTGTGTCAGCTGTCCGTGTGTGCGGCGCCATTCCTGGGCAGGCTGCACTTTTCTTTCGCGCTGGGCGACTCTCCCTACAGGGCGCACTCCTTGCGCGTGGGGCTCCCCTACGCGGGGGACACCCCTGCGTGGCAGGGCACTCCTTGCACGCATCAGCACTGTGCATGGGCCAGCTCCACACGGGTCAAGGAGGCCCGGGGTTTGAAACGTGGACCTCCCATGTGGTTAGACGGACGCCCTAACCACTGGGCCAAGTCCGCTTCCCCAAGTTATTAATATTTAACCTCTCTGTGCCCTAGTTTCCTCATCTGTAAAATAGGGTTGGGTTATAAGTATTAAATGAATTAATCCTTAAAGAGTTTAGAACAAAATGTGACACTTAGTAAGTACTATATAAATGTTAATAAATATATGCTTGTATTTGCCTAAAGAAACCTTGAAAGGACAACCAAGAAACTAAAAAACGTGATTGGTGGAAGGAAGGGAATAAGGAGATGAGGGATAAGGATGGGAGCAAGGTTCTGCAGAACCTTTGCATTTTTTGGACTTGTATATATTTTTCTTTTTGAACACATGAATGTATAATCTATTCAAAAATTAAATCAAAAATTATTTTAAAACATAAATCATATCACTCACCTGCTCGAAAACCCTCCAGTGGTTTCCCATCACGTTTGTAACAAAATCAAATTTCCTCGCTGTGGCTGACAAAGCTCACCAAAACCTGAACACCGCCTCCCTGTCTGCTCTCACTTCATTCTCCCAGGTTTCAAGAGGGTACAGGCTGGGTCTGTCTTGTTCACAGCTGTATCCTGGGTCCCTAGCACAGAGCCTGGGCCTAGGAGGCCTTCAGTAAGTACTTGTGGAATGAATGAATGAAATGAGATGCCACATGTAAAGTGCTCGCCAAGGTGCCTGGCCACACAGCCGAGGTTCAACCAGTGTGACTTCCCACCAAGCTTCCCCCCGTGTGACCAGCTGGGCTCTTCTCCTGGGGCCACCTCCCCTTCTCTCCCAGCTCTCCTCTCTCCTCTCCATTGGGCCTTTACATTCAGCTGTTGACCTGGAGATGCAACATGCCTCCTCTAGTAGACAATGTGCAGGGACTGTGGGAGCCAGGGTTCTGCCTCCCTCTGGCGCCCTCCTTTCCCAGGGCCCAGCCCGTGGAACCGCTCACTCACGGGGACTGCTGTGTCACTTCCTGACTCTGGTAAGGAATTCCAGGCTGGTTCCCCATCTCTGTCAGTAAGACCCTTCTGCAGTCTAACGAAATCACTCTTGCTGCAATAAAGAATGAGTTTCCTCTTCGCTTCCTTGGGCCTCTGAGGGAGCAGCTTGGCCAATTCTTTCTTGTTATCCTTTGCTGGTTGTCCGGGAGTCGGGAGTGGAGCCTCACCAGAGGTTCTCCAGTCCGGGCTCTCAGGCAGAGCCACGCTGGCCAGCTGCTGGGCAGGAAAGGTCTCCCTTTATCCAGCTGGGAGGATCTCAGCCGGCTGCACAGGGCTGTCAGCTCTCCAGGGTTGCGGGCCCTCTGTGGTTGGGGGCCAGGCAGAAGGTGTGCTCTGCGCTGTTGTGGGAATTGATGAGCCTGGATGAGGGAAGAGGTTGACACCTGTGAACTTGACGCCTCACCCCTCCCACTTCCCTTTTCTTAATGCACCCATCCATTCATTCAGCCAGTACAGGGCAAAGTCAGAAGCACCTACTATGTGCCAGGCACCCAGCTTTTATCTTCCCTACGGGGATTAAATGAGCTGACGATCTAAAGCCCCTTAACATAGTGCTTGGGTCATAAGTACTCAATAGGGAAGCCGACTTGGCCCAGTGGTTAGGGCGTCCGTCTACCACATGGGAGGCCCGCGGTTCAAACCCCAGGCCTCCTTAACCCGTGTGGAGCTGGCCCATGCGCAGTGCTGATGCGCGCAGTGCTGATGCGCGCAGTGCTGATGCGCGCAGTGCTGATGCGCGCAGTGCTGATGCGCGCAGTGCTGATGCGCGCAGTGCTGATGCGCGCAGTGCTGATGCGCGCAGTGCTGATGCGCGCAGGGAGTGCCCTGCCACGCAGGGGTGTCCCCGCGTAGGGGAGCCCCACGCGCAAGGAGTGCGCCCTGTAAGGAGAGCTGCCCAGCACAAAAGAAAGCGCAGCCTACCCAGGAATGGCGCTGCACGCAGGGAGAGCTGCAGGGAGAGCTGACACAGCAAGATGACGCAACACAAAGAAACACAGAATCCCGTGCCGCTGACAACAACAGTAGCAGACAAAGAAGAACACACAGCAAATAGACACAGAGAACAGACAACTGGGGGTGGGGGGAAGGGGACAGAAATAAAAATAAATAAATATATCTTTAAAAAAAGAGAAGAACACACAGCAAGTGGACACAGAGAACAGACAACTGGGGTGGGGGGAGGGAAGAGGGAAAAAAAAGTACTCAGTAAACTTGCTGTTTTATCAGTTAAGTCAAAAAAACAAAGAAATGGCAACTCTGGGCCAGGGTCCAGTGGGAAAGGCAGATATTGAAACCGATATTTATAAAATGTAGTCTGAGCAGCAGGGTGTTTGGGGGCAAGGTCGGGCCAGGAGCCCTGAGCCCGCACCTGTCTGCTGCTTTGCTGGGCAACACTGGGGAAGGCACATCTTGCCTGGTCCTGCCAGGGAGAAGACAGGAGTTAGGATGGAAGCTGGTGCCTGCAGAGAAGGCAGGGCAAGGACCTGGGTTGAGCCAGCCGGTCCTGACTTCCAGTCTCAGCTCTGCTGGGTCCTCCCTGTGTGACCCGGGGCAGGCCCTGCCTCTCTCTTTGAACCTTAGTCTCTTCTTCTGAGCAGCAGGGATCATTGTATCAAGAGGCAGGGTGGCTGTGGGGCTGCAGGAAGAGGACAGAGAGCAAGCTCGGAGGCCCTGTGTTCCTGTGTGGGTCAGTGTCTGCCCGGCCTTCCTGAGGTCATGGAGGAAGTTCTGCCTGCACCACCCCCAGATCCTCCTTGCGCTGCAGCTCCTCCCAAGCCAGCAGGAGAGATCAAAGAGACCGAGGTCGTGGTCCTTGCCGGGTGCACCAGGGGTTGCTGCACCTCGGGCTTGAGGACTTTTGCACGCAGGGCACATTTGGGGATAAGGAGGGGACCCCAGGACATCACCTCCACTCTTATCCTGGGCTAGAGGGGACTGGGTGGTTAGGTGCAGGGCCTTGGCCCTGCTCGGTCATTGAGTCACTACATTCTTAGGCAAGTAACTCGGCCTCTGCAGGCCTCAATTTCCCCATGTGTAAAACGGACAATGAGATTGACCCTAGAGGAAAGTCTTCAGAATTACCCTGCCCTAGGGGAAACGGACTTGGCCCAGTGGTTAGGGTGTCCGTCTACCACATGGGAGGTCCGCGGTTCAAACCCCGGGCCTCCTTGACCCGTGTGGAGCTGGCCCATGCGCAGTGCTGATGCGTGCAAGGAGTGCCCTGCCACGCAGGGGTGTCCCCCACGTAGGGGTGTCCCCCGCGTAGGGGTGTCCCCCGCGTAGGGGTGTCCCCCGCGTAGGGGTGTCCCCCGCGTAGGGGAGCCCCACGCGCAAGGAGTGCACAAGGAGTGCACAAGGAGTGCGCCCCGTGAGGAGAGCTGCCCAGCACGAGAGAAAGTGCAGCCTGCCCAGGAATAGCGCCGCCCACACTTCCCACCTCGCTGACGACAACAGAAGCGGACAAAGAAACAAGACGCAGCAAATAGACACAGAAAACAGACAACCGGGGGAGGGGGGAAAATAAATAAATAAATAAATCTTTAAAAAAAAAAAAAGAATTACCCTGTCCTGTTCTCCAGCTTGTGGTCTACTCGATGACCGTCCCCTTCTCCTGGCCCTAGTGACGTTATGGGAGGGAAGGATTTCTTCCCCTTTGCCTAATTTCTCCTTTAGTCTGGGGAACTTTGAGGGCAGAGCTTTGACTCTGATCTCAAATGGGGGTGAGACTGTGTATCTTTCAACGGTAACATCTAACACAGTGTCGTAGTAAATGTGCATTTACTACGTAGCAGGTACTTCACATGCATTATCCCAGTTCATCATACGACAGAGATTTTATGAATAGACCCATTTTTCAGGTGAGGAGGCAGACTTTAAAGCATTTCAGCAGCCTGTTAAAGTCACCTCGCCGTCAGGTGGAAGAGTCCGGATTTGTTGTAGTGATAGGGAGGAGGCTGGGTGAATCAGGTCCGGGTAGACCCAGAGCCAAAGCCCGCTTTCCCACACACATTCACTTAGCTGTGTGGCCTTGGGAAAGGCTCCGGAGCTCTCTGGCCTCAGTTTCCTATAACAGAGAGTGATTCTACTTCACAGGAAGACAACGCGTGTAGAATGTCTAGATCGAGGTCTGGCACACAGCGGGTATATAATAAAGTGTTCCCTTCTTTGTCTCCCTCCTTTGGGGGGTGGGGGTCACCAGGCCTGGGCATATGCCAGGCCAGGCTGACCTGGCTGTCTCAGAAGGACAATATTTGTGGTCCCTCCTGCCAGGCTAAGGCCTGAGGGACCGCTGGGAATCCCCACTGCCATCCCACTCCCGGGAAGGCTCGGTCTGCTGCGGCAGCAAGGGGAGAGGTCCCAGTCTGATGGAGACACAGCCCAGTCAGAGAGGGGAGGCGCTGGTCTCAGGCCTGACGCTGGCTGAGAAACCACAGCATTGTGCCACCTCATTGCACAGCGTGTGTGGCTGGGGTGTGAGGACAGAGGAGGCCCAGGGGTTGATGCTCTTGCAGGGACTCTGTCTGGGGCTCTGTCTTGTGGCCGGTGAGCTGGAAGGGGGACCGTGTAGTGTGGACAGCAGCTGGAGAAAGTGTCATAGCCCAGCTGCGACGTGTCCAAGTGCGAGCCCAGGAGGGAGCTGAAACTGGGCGTGGTGTAGTGTGCGTGGCCCTGGGAACCTGATGTCCCCGATGGATGGCATGCGCTTTTCCACCTGCCACCTGCTGCCACCCTCTCCAGCACTGAGCACTTCTGGCCCCTGAAGGCCTCAACCTCACAGGCTGCAGGCATGAAAAGCCATGGAGGCAGAGCAGGCTCCCCCACCCAGGGCTCCCAGACTCAGGAAATAAGCAAGTCCCTTGTCCCCGCCCCCCACACCCCCATCAAAGCAAGAGGGACTGCAGGTTGGGTGCCAGGAGACCCCTGGAAGCAGAGGGTGCTGGGCCCAGGAATTCCACTCCCCCACCCACTGGGAGTCCCCCTCCTGGGAGAGGGCTGCTGGGGAAGGGAAAGGAATCTTACCCAGAGGCAGAGGGAGGGTCAGGCGCGCCCGCCCTCATCTGGAAGCCCCAGTGCCCGGCAGGAGGCTCTGTGCCTGGGCTGCCACTCCCCCGTGCCCCCGACTTGAAGAAGGAGGCAGGTATTGGTCCCCTTGGCCGTGGTCGCCAATGCCGCTTCGTCGCCCATGCTGAAGGATTTCTTGTGGCTGAACTAGAGGGCAGGGGAGAACATGGGACTGGGCTCCCAGGGACCCCTTGAATCCTTGGATTGCAGACTCAGGGCCACAGGGGTCCCTTGGGGCAGCCTTCCAGGCCATTTCATGAACGCCACCATTCTCACCCACCACCAAAATACTCCAGCCCACCCTACGAAAGATGCCCGCTCACTCGGAAATACTCCTATCCCCTCTAAAATAATCCAGTCTCCCTTGGAAGACTTCAACCCTCTCTGTAACATGCCAGCCTCCTTTTGGAAAGCTCCACCCCAATAATGCTCTAGGGCCTGCTGAAATAATCCGGTGAAACACTCAACCCCCGCTGTGAAATCCTCCAGTCTTCTCTGAAGTCTTCTATCCCCTATTGCGGTATTCCACTCCACTACGCTCCAGCCTCAGCTGAAAAGTTTTTGCACCACCTTTAGCACTCCAGCTCCCCTGAAATATGCCAGCACCCATTGATAATACTCTGCACCCCCTTTAACACTCCAGCCCCCACTCGCATTGCAGTTCTTCATGCCCAGTGAAAATCCTCCGGGCCCTTCAGTGACACTCCAGCCCCACTCATATCCAGCACCTCTGTGATGCTCTGTCCTGACCCGAGGAAAACACGGACTCCAAGTCCTGCTCAGAGCGTACCTGGTAGTTCCCGAGCTGGCTCCCGCCGATTCTCCTATCCTCATAGGCCTCAAGCAGCTTGGGACATCTGCGTAGGGAGGCGTGTGCACTCCTGGTGGGAGGAGGCCATGAAATGACCCCACTGGCTTCCCCATGGTGCACCCAGGCAACCAGAGTCCACCCCTCTAGGAAGCCCCAGCCACCTAGGATAGGAGCCCCACTGACCAGAAGCTTGTTAGCAGTCACCAAAGGGTGGAGGCTCCTGGAGGAATGGTGGACTCCTCGCCTACCAAGGTGGGTCAGCACCCCAGCCTCAGCACCCAGCCCCGATTTCCCATCATGCTGCCCTCTGACATCTGCCCTGTGGCTCTGTGGACCAGCTGACCAAAGGGCAGTTAGGCCAAGGTCAGACTCTCTGTGGCCAAGGGGCAAAGTGACCAGGAGGAGAACCGGGCCATGAAGAAGCAGAGTTTTGAGGGTAGACTTTGGAGGGCACCCACTGCCCTGCCACCTGCTTCTGTGGGGGTGAGTATAGACAGAGCCTAGCAAGTCCCTGACCACAAGGTGGCTGTGTGGGTGGGAGTCTACTAGCTTTGGGGAGCTGGAGTATTACTGAAGTGGCCTTGGGCAAGTCACTTGGTCTCTCTGAGCTACGCTGGCCTCACTTGTGAAACAGTGAAAATAATCCTTGGCCCGCCCCTTACCAGTTTGCTGCAAGGCTCATAGGAGGTAGTGGTTCCGTGCCAGGCCTGCTTTAGATGTAGCCTTAAGGTATTAATTATTTCTCCCTGCATCAATCTGCCTATGAGGATAAAGGAATTAGGAGCATTTGGGGCAGGGAGAATTTCATAATTTCTTATCAGACCTCCCTCCCTGGTTCCTGGCAGATTTGTGTACACCTACTACATGCAAGGTGTTTTTTTTTTTAAAGATTTATCCCCCTCCCCCCTCGCTTTATCTGCTCTCTGTCCATTTGCTATGAGTTCTTCTGTGTCTGCTTGTATTCTCATTAGGCAGCTGCAGGAACCCATCCTGGGACCTTCCAGAGTGGGAGAGAGGCCATTACTCTCTTGTGTCACCTCAGCTCCTCTGTTCTGCTACTTCTTTTCTTCTTTTCTCTCCTCTGTGTCTCTTGTTGAGTCATCTTGCTGCGCCAGCTCTTCTGTGCGGGGTGGTTTTCCTGTGTGAGGCAGCTCTCCTGAGCAGGGCAGCATTCCTGTGGGCCAGCACTCCGTGTGGGTCAGCTTGCTGCGTGGGCCACTTTGCCCTCACCAGGAGGCCCTGGGCATCAAACCCTGGACCTCCTGTGTGGTAGACGGGAGCCCAGTTGGTTGAGCCACATCCATTTCCCTGGGCAAGGTGTTTTTAAAGTCATCATTTCCTTTATTCCTTATTCTGGGAGACAAATATTATTGTTCTGTTCTTTTTTTTTAGGAGCTTTGGGGGATAGAACCCAGGACTTTGTGCATGAGAAGCAGGTACCCAACAACTGAGCTACGTCCACTCCCCAATGAGAGTTGGTTTTTATGTTTGTTTGTATTTAGGAGGTGTCAGAGATCGAACCCGGGACTTCATGTACAGGCAGCAGGTGCTCAACCACCTCAGCCATATCTGCTCCCCTCTTCTGGTTTTATTGACATGGAAACTAAAGCCCAGAATTGTTGTCATTGGCCTACGATAACACAGTTATAGCTTGTGGGGCCTGAATTTCAACCACGCTGTCTTTGGCAAGGAGCAGGGAACAAGGAAGGAGGGAAGGAGATGATGAGAGGCTCCCTACAGCCATCCCCCACCACTCCAACCCCCTCTCTAGAGAAATAAGCAAAGTCTGTTCCTGGGGGTCCTGGCAGAAGTCCTTGGCCAGTACATCTCTGTCCCCCAGGAGTCCCCAGGCCTATAGAAGCCAGAGGTCCAGAATCTATAGGACTGGGGACTCCTAGGGGACAGATATCTAAGCCGGCCATCTGGAGGTGGAGAGGCCTCATGGGGCATCTTGTCCCACCTGTCCTTGTACAGATCAGCAAACCGAGGTCCAGAGACAGATGGACACTTGATCAAAGTCACACAGCCTGTCCAGCCCTGCCTCTTACCCAGGTGAAGACTTGCCCACCCATAAAAGCCAGAGTGAGCCAAAAGGACTCCCTAGTGGTACAGACAAGAAGTGCTCGAGGTTCAGAGAAGGGAGAAATACTGCCTGCCCGGACGACTGAGCCTGGGTGGAAGAGGAGAGAGGGGCCGCCAGGCAGGGGATGGGGGTGGGGACCTCTGGGCAGTGGCTTGGTGGTGGGGCTTGTCATGGTGTGACTCATACATGAGGTCAGTCCATGGGGGCTCCCTTTGCTTCCTCACCTGCTGCTCCCTGGGGCCAACCATTGCCCTGCCTGGCCATCCTGACAGTTATAGTTCCCAGTCCCCGAGCTGAAATGCCTGCCCAAGCCTCCACTCGCTGATCAGAGCTCTGCTACCTGGGGTCTCCAGAATCCGTGTCATCCCGGGCTCTAAGAGGGGGCTCTGCCAGAGGTTTGGCGTGTAGACTGCATCCTGTTCCACTCAATAGAGAATCCATTCAAATGCTCCTTCCTCAGCGAAGCCATCGCTCTCTCCCCGGGCCAAGTTTATTCTCTCCTTCCTTCCTGTTTTCAACAGGCCTTGATCAAGCACCTACTAGGTGCTGCCATTTGCAAGATGCTAGGTACATTAGCAGTTGACAAAGCCCCTGCCTATTGAAGCTTGCAGTCTATAAGAGAGAGAGAAATACATCAGCCAACATACTCACAAGGATAGCTGGTGTTTTCACTCCAAAAAAAAATCTAGAACTAACACATTGCATTTGGTGGTGATGTTTCTTTGGTTGCTTTTAATATAGAACATCACCCCTCCCCCACACACACTTTTTTTAAATGATGACAACTTTTATAAGCGCCCAGGCCAATTGTCTTATCCGATGTCTCCCATTGAGACCTCACAGTGTCACTTTTTTTCCTTTATTTTAAAAAACAGTTTTATTTACACACTATAAAATCCAACCGAAGTGTACAATCATTGGCTTTCAGTATAATCACAGAATTGTACATTATCTCCATAATCAACTTTTTAAAAAGATTTATTTATTTATTTAATTCCCCCCCTCCCCCAGTTGTCTGTTCTCTGTGTCTATTTGCTGCGTCTTGTTTCTTTGTCCGCTTCTGTTGTCGTCAGCATCTCCGGAAGTGTGGGCGGCATGGGAAGTGCAGGCGGCGCCATTCCTGATCAGGCTGCACTTTCTTTTGCGCTGGGCAGCTCTCCTTATGGGTGCACTCCTTGCGTGTGGGGCTCCCCTATGCGGGGACACCCCTGCATGGCAGGGCACTCCCTGCACACATCAGCACTGCGCATGGGCCAGCTCCACACGGGTCAAGGAGGCCTGGGGTTTGAACCACAGACCTCCCATGTGGTAGACGGACGCCCTAACCACTGGGCCAAGCCCGTTTCCCCATAATCAATTTTAGAACATTTTCATTGCTCCAAAAAGAAAACCCCACACCCCTATTATAGACACTTAGCATTTGTGTGGTGCCTTTGTTACAACTAATGAAAGAACATTAAAATCTTACTGTTAACTATAGTTCATGATTTGCATTAGATGTATTTTTCCCATATACCACGCTATTATGAACAACTTGTAGTAGTGACGTACATTTGTTCTAGTTCATGAGAGAAAATTCTTTTTTTAAAAAGATTTATTTATTTATTTCTCTCCCCTTCCCCCCGCCCAGTTGTCTGTTCTCTGTGTCTATTCGCTGCATCGTCTTCTTTGTCTGCTTTTGTTGTTGTCAGCGGCATGGGAATCTGTGTTTCTTGTTGTTGCGTCATCTTGTGTCAGCTCTCCGTGTGTGCGGCGCCATTCCTGGGCAGGCAGCACTTTCTTTCGCGCTGAGCGGCTCTCCTTAAGGGGTGCACTCCTTGCGCGTGGGGGACGCCCCTGCGTGGCAGGGCACTCCTTGCGCGCATCAGCACTGCGCATGGCCAGCTCCACACGGGTCAAGGAGGCCCGGGGTTTGAACCGCGGACCTCCCATGTGGTAGACGGACGCCCTAACCACTGGGCCAAGTCCACCTCCCAGAAAATTCTTTATTTGTACTATTAACCACATTCGTCATCCACAACAGGGTTCCCGTGTTACACAATCCCATGTTTCATCCTCTAGCTTTCCTTCTCGTGACTAAGCATCCCTTTTCAACCACAATCACACACACAATTCAGAGCTGTTAATTTTACTCATAGTGTCGTTTACTTTATTCCTCTAAACTCGGTGTCTCTTGTAACTGGATGGTAGGTCTAAAAAAGGTACTGGAGGCCAGGGATTGAACCCGGGACCTTGTAACCTCATATGTGGGAAGCTGGTGCTCAACCAGCGAGCCACATCTGCTTCCCTGAGTTTTTTTTTTCCTTCATTTTATTTTTCTTGTTGTATGTTTTTGTTTTTTCAGGAGACACAAGGAACTGAACCCAGGACTTCCCACATGAGAAGCAGGTGATCAACTGCTTGAGCCACAGCCGCTCCCCAGACAGTAAATATTTGTGGCTTTGCAATCCATAGTCTCTGTTGCAACTATTTAGCTCTGTCATTGGAACATGAACATATCCCAGATGGAAATGGAGTATGATTGTGTTCTGATAAAACTTTATTTATGCATGCTGAAATTTGAAGTTATCATGATTCTAACATGTTGTGAGACAGTATTCTTTTTTTTTTTAATTTATTATTTATCTCTGCCTACCCCCTGGTTGTTTGTACTTGCTGTGTCTGTTTGTCTTCTTTGTTTCTTTAGGAGGCAACAGGTACCGAACCCAGGACCCTCCAATGTGGGAAGGAGGCACCTAATCGTTTAAGACACCTCCATTCCCTGTTTTGTTGTGTCTCTCATTACGTTTTTTCCTCATGTCTCTTGCGTCATCTTGTCATGTCAGCTTGCCACGCCTGCCTGTTGTGCCAGCTCCCTGTCTTCTTTAGGAGGCACCAGGAACTGAACCACACACCTCCCCTGTGGTAGGCAGGAGCCCAATCACTTGAGCCACATCTGCTTCCCATGAGATAGTATTCTTCTGAAAATTTTTAACGATTTAAAAACAAAAACCACTCAACTCACGGGTCCTACAAAACCAGGCAGCTGGCCAGGTTTGACCTATGGTTTGTCTACCCTTGGTCTAGAGGCTTGAGTGCATTTAGGCTAAATATTTGTAGCAGGAATTCTTCATAGTAACACTGTCGACTTCATAATCATCATATGAGGAGGCACATACTGCCTGCCGAGCACCAGTTCTGGGGGCATCTACCAGGTATCCCCATTGAAAAGCTACATTTTCTTCTTTGCAAATAGCAAGTCATCTGTGTGATGCTACTTCAGCACTGTGAAGACACTGTGTTCCTCTTTAAAACTTTTCACCCAGTGGTTTCAGCATCATTGATGATTCTTGCCTAAATCAATGATTTCACTGGGCTTGCAAATTTGAGTTTTTTTAATTCTCATATTCCTTCTATTTGTATTTGGGGGCATTCTTCTACAAGGAAGAACTTTCCCTCAACAATTAGGAATGAACTACAGCTCCTCCTAAAAAAGGCAGGATGAATGCTTACTTTTTAAAGGGAAGGTTTTGTTTTGTTTTGTTTTTTGTTATATATGGGAGATTCTAGAACATTTTCATATGTTGAGAGGAGAGAATAATTCTGGGTAGAGGGAGAGATGGATGATGCAGAAGAGGTGGTTACAGAAAATTTGAAATCTTCCAAAAGGTGAGAGGATTTAGAGCAGAGAATGGGGAGAAGGGGAGGGAGGTTGGAGGACAAAAGAAAGGGTGTGAACCGCTCTTCTGGAGAGAGCTGTAGGACCAGCTTACTAGAACCGCAGTGGAGCACGGCTGGGTCTCGTGCAGTTCCTTTGAGGCTGCGTCTTTGCCCGTCTGCCTGGCGGGTGGTTTGCTCCTCCACACTCAGAGAGGCAGATGGTGGCTTCCTGCTGGCCTGGGGCTCTCCAGGCAAGTACAGGAGAGAAAGGGAAAGGCAAAGAAGTGCAGAGCATTTGCAAAGGAGGACTTCGAGGACTGATGAGGGCCTTTAACCTGGTTAAAAGCAGACATGGAAACAGGAGAGTGATAGCCAGATGGGAGAATGGGTGGGAGATCCCAATGGGCTTGCTGAGCTTTGATTTTTTCGGTTTTGGTGCCTGTTTTCAGGTTTGTGTCAAAGGAGCATGTGAGCGTGGGGGCTGGAAGGATAGGGGACTGTGGCCAGAGAGTAGGAACTTTGAATAAGCCTCTCTTTAGCCTCTTTGCCCTGTGTCCACCTGTCTTCTGTGCTAGCTAGGGAGCTTCTGAGAGCAAGGACTGCACCCCATTCGTAGTTGAGCCTCCAGCACCCAGCAAAAGGCCTGGTGCAGAATAGGTTTGCATGAAGGTTTGAGGTCTGAGCAAGTGAATGAATGAATGAATGAATGAATGATAGCAAGTAGCACTTATATGGCACTTACGTGTAGAGCACTAGTCTAATGCTCATTGACTTCTCCCAAGGCTGGGGTCAACGATTATCTCCATTTTACCGATGAGGGAACCAAGGCCCAGAAAGGTGAAATAACTTGTCTTAAGTTGATAGAGCTCGGAAGAGGCAGAGTTGGCCTACAGCCAGAAAGTCTGGGCCCAGAGCCTGTGTTTCTAACCACTGGGTTACTCTGAATGGGTGAATAAGGGTCATAGAATCTGCCTGTCCCTATTCTGAATGGAGCGAGTGTGTCCTGAGATCAGAACTCTGATCTGGGTCAGGGAGGTCCAGGGACTGGAGGAAGTGGCTTAGCCTCAGAGCGCATCCAACAATAAGAAAGCAACTGAGAAAAAGGTCATTCCAGATTGTAACAATTGCCACGAAGGAGAGACAAACTGGGTGCTGAGACCAAGAATGGGTCTGGGGGGTGGGATCCTTCGATGAAACTGTCAGGGAAGGTTTCTCTGAGGAGGCGGCACTTCAAGTAAAGGAAAGGACTGTACTGTGAAGAGCTAGGGGAAGAGCATCTCAGAAAGGGGGAACAGCATGTGAGAAGGCATCAGAGCATGAGCTTGATGTAGTCTAAGAACTGAAAAGGAAGCCAGTGTGGCTGGAGAGGGAGCTGGCCCAAGGTGGACTGGAGAAGTGGGTAGGGGTTAGGCTCAGAGAACCTGGGAGGTCTTGGAAAGGCCTCATATTTTATTATTTTTTATTATTGTCATTGCATTTTTATTATTCCAAGCCAAATGGGAGGTAAGTTATTAGAGAGACTATTTAAGCAAGGGATAGAGTGGTCCAGTTTGTATTTTAAAAAGCAGCAGCAACTTACCCTGGCCAGCTGACAGGGAGTGAAGAGGGTCAGCCACCGCACCAGGGAGCCAAGAGCGCCTACAGCTGCCAGCAGGAGAATTGCAACCATCATCCATGTGGAATCTAAGCTCCCTCTTGATGTAGAGGGGGACTGGACATAACCATCCCAGGGTCCACAGGATGGAGGAATAGAGTATGGATTAGAGTGGACTTACTGGTGCTCTGCTGGGGAACAACTGTGATTAATAAGGGAAGAAATTGTAGTAGTGATGTGGAGAGGGTGCCACAGTGGCTGCTGATGGTAGGGAGACGGAGGAAGAGATATGGTGTGGGGACATTTTCAGGATTTGGAGTTATCCTGGGTGGTGCTGCAGGGACAGACACTGGACATTGTGTGTCCTGTCATGGTCTACTGGGTGGACTGGGGGAGAGCGTGGACTACAATGAGGACCACTGTCCACGTGGTGCAGCGGTTCTCCAGAATGTATTTGCCAGGTGCAGAGCATGTGCCACGATGATGGAAGAGGTCGTTGATGTGGGAGGGGTGGGGTGGGCGGGGTGGGGGTTATATGGGGACCTCGTATTTTTTGAAGGTAACATTTAAAAGAAAATAAAGAATTTTTAAAAAGTGGGAAAAAAAAGCAGCAGCAGTCTTGTTCTTCCATTCATTTGCTTATTCAGTAATGGAGTCTCAAATTTCTTCAGGCACTCTTTATTTCTTACCTTCAATTATTTGCTCTTTCCTTGGGCTTTCATTCATTGACTGTTAATTCCTTTCTTCCTTGCTGGATTCATGCATTCCTTAGTCCAGAGAGCCAGCTGCTCTGGGCCAGCCCCAGTCCTTGCCGGTGAGGAAAGCTCATCCCCAACACATCCCTACCCCAAGAACTGCAGAAGTCACTGTGCGCTCTGCTGGGGATGGGGTCCAAAAGGAGGTCAGGCCTGCTGGGGAGACGTCTGTGAGCCAGACCCGGAAGGGTGGCAGAAGTAAGCCAGCTCGACTGGGGGCGCCCCCAGGAGCAGGGACCCGTCTCTTTCATCTGTGTTCCCTAAGGCCAGCCACTGACAGGAAACAATAAATGTTCGTGAACTGAACCTGTGGCCCAAAGGCAGCCAGGGAGTGCTTGATGGGGCCAGCCAGGTTGCCCACCCCTCCCCAGTCCCTGCCCCTGCGCCCCAGACAGCTCGGAACACTTCTGAGCCCAGCCTCCCTCAGGCATCCGGACACTCCTCTGCTCACACAGGGAAACACACGCTCTTGCACCGTGCATCCGGGGGGTCGGTTCCCAGAATGCTGCCATCCTGCTCACTGTTCAGTCGCATGCACGCACGCACGCACATACACACTGCTGTGCTTACACACCCTCCCTACCTTCCCACTGCATCCAGCACCACCGAACAGCCCTCCCCCACACGCCGTCCCTCCCCACAGGAAGGGTTTTCCCAGCCCTGGGTTTAAAAGTAAGGCTGAGGGAGCAGCAGTGATGGGAGCGGGGACCCACCCTCGGGCTGAGGGGGGGTCAGGGGTCCCAGCCAGTCCCAGAGGCCCATAGAGGATGATCCTCAGTTCTTCCAAGACTTGGGTGGGGTGAGGACTGACGCCCCTCCTCCCTCCTGGTGGCCTGAGGACTAATTCCCCAGAAAAGTTCCTGGGGGTAGGGTTTGGGGCTGCTCCTCTCCCTCCCACATCCTTCTGCCCCAGAGCCCAGCCCCTGAGGGAGGCGAGGCTCCCTGGCGGGATTCACAGTGGCTCTGGAGACAGTGTCAGGTCAACTGGCTGTGACAGCTTGGGCAAGAGCTGTCCCCACCTGGGCCTCAGTTTTCCCAGCTGTGAAAGGGGCCGTGTCTTCAGTGATAGAGAAGAGTGCTTCCTACCCACAAATCCAATGATTCTAGGAAAACAGGTGCTGCGGGGGATGAGGAACCCGCCGCCTTGGAGGGGGTCTTTGGGATAGGCGGTGCTAGGGGGCTCAGGTGGGAGACGCGGCTGGGGTGCAGGGCTGGGAGAGCCGACCCCCGGGAACGCGGGGGAGGTGGGAAGTGGGGGCGGGCGGGCCTGGGATTTGAGGGCCCCTCCTCCCTGCGGGCAGCTGGTTCGGGGCTGGGGCGTGACTGAGAGTTCTCCCCGCCGCCGCCGCCACCGCGGCAAGAAGAGAAGTCCGAGGCGGCTTCCTCCTCCCAGCGCAGAGCGCCCGGCTGGCGAGGCGGTCAGGCCCCAGGTCCTGCCCCGCGTCGGCACGCACTGCTGCCGGGAGCCCCGCGGGATCGCCCCGGGGTCGGGCACTAGCGGCCTCCCCCGGGACCAGGTAGGCAGGCGGGGGGCTGGGATGGGCCGCGCCGTGCCCCGCCCCCGGCCCGCCCCGGCCCTGGGAGAAGCGGCTGGGGGTGAGGTCACCTGGAGCAGAGCGGAGGGGAGCTGCACCCCCGGGGCCCCGCTCCGGGAAGGGGCTGAGGAGCACTCAGGAGACCTGGGCAGGGGGCTGAGGGAGTCTGAGCCTGTGGCCTGAAAGGAGTCCCTGAAAGGTCTGGTGGGGAAAACGGAGGGGACCTGCAGAGTGAGTTTGAGCGAATTTGGAAACGGGGCTGAGAGTCGGGGCATAGGGACTAAACGGACCCCAGAATAGTCTGGGGGGTCGGGAACAGAGGAGACCTTGAGAGTAAGAATGTGGGTGATGTAGTGAAGGGCAACTAGGTGCGGGCACTGGGAGGATCAGGCGAGGGAGTTTGCGGGAAGCAGGGTCAAGGCGAACCATTTCTGGGGCGCACAGAATGCACGGCACCAATGGACAGAAGCCCGGGGTGAGGCCTGCAGCCGGGAGAGGAGGGGGGGCACGAATGAAGCCCCCCCCCTCCCCACGCTGGTGGGGGGGGCCTGGGACCGCGAAGGGACTCCTCTGGGCTCTAAGGCGTGGGTCCCCGCTTCCTGGGGAAGTCCCCGCCCTCGGCGAGGCCAGGCCCCTCTGGGTACCCTCCCCTCGCGCGCTGGCGGCCTGCGTCCGCGTTCCGCTCGGGATCCGGGAATTGCTGGCCGCCCCGACGGAAATCCTGCTTTTGACCGTGATTGCCCGGAGGGGCTGTCTCCATGGCAACGCCGAGGAGGAGCGGCAGAGCCGGGCGCTGGGCGAAAGCTGCTCTTGCTGCAACCCTATTCGGTTCTCCCCACCTCCCGACTTCTGGGCCCTCGGGGAGGGGCGGGCTGTCCCGCAGAGGGGTGAGGCGGTGATGCTCAGTGTCCTGGGATCCTGGAGCAGGAAACCTGCAGTCGCAGAGACCTGGGTCCTTGGCCAGACTGGGCCCTTAATTGCTGTGTGACTCTGAGCAAATTACACGGCTTCTCTGGGTCCCACTTTGGTCATTTGAACAATGGGGAGAAATGATCTCTACCCCTACACTCAAATTCATGAGAAAGGGGTGCAGAAAGCAGTTTTGAGCTGAATATTCTGGAGGGCTTAAATGCTTTCTGACCCAGGTAGCCTCTCCTGTGCCTTCTGGAAAGCACGGAGGTGGTCCTGGAAGGCTGGGTCTCACTAACAGGGCCAAAACAAGCACCAGCATACAGTTGGTGTCTAATCAGTAAATAAATGTCTGGGGATTTGTTGAGGGCCCACGGTGTGAAGTCTGCCCCCACACCCGGTTGGCCACCCCCTCGGTCCTGTCGTCTCTCAGGGAGCCCGAGGCCCTGGCGTCTCTCCCTGGTGGTGGGTGGGAGAGCAGGGCTGTGCTCCCCCTCCACAGATGGGGAGATGGAGATTTGGGAGGCAATAGCTGACAGGGCCAGCAGTCTGGAACCAACTCCAGGGCATTTTGCCGCTGATGTGAGGAAGGAGTCCCCACCTCATCCTTGCCAAGTCCCACGTAGCCCTCCAGAGAGGGGTGTGGGTGGACGTGGAGTGGGCAGAGGGAGCTCTGGGGATCATGTGTTTCAGTGCTCTCCCCTGCTTCCCAGGGGCTGTGAAGCTGCGAGTGAGGGCGTGAGAGTGTGAATTGGATTTGGGCTTTGAGCAAATGAGCATGAGTGTGTGAGTGAGCTTGTGTGGGTGTTTGGGAGTTCTCTGCAGCCACCTGGGGCCCATGTGGCAAAGGAAGTGGTCAGACTCTGGGGGGCTGGGTAGGAGACCCCAGAGCCAGGGTGGGGGTGGGGGGAGGAGTGAGGGCTCTTCCTGAACAGAGCAAACTGGGCTGACCTCAGGTGGGAGAGGGAAGAATGCCCTCCAGAACTGGCAAGGGGACTTCCTGTCCGGCCACACTGTGGAATCTAAACTCTTAACTCCTCAGCTTCCCCAGACCATCCATGGCTCCCATCTCCTGAGAACTCTGAGTCCCAGGCCAGGTGGGAGCTGAAGATGCCTGTTTTTGAGGGTTTTCAGAGACAGATGGGAAACTACTTTTACCCCCAAGAAGTGGAGAAAACCCAGCTGGTACCTTCAGGACCATGTGGAGGGAAAAGCCGGCATGGCACATAAAGGCACCCCTGTCCCCCAACCCTGACTCACACACACCCGGCCTTACCAGGGCAGTAAGCGCAGACTGTGGCCTTCCTAAACTAGGGCCTTTGGACATTCGGGGGTGGGAGGTTGTGAGGCCTCCAGAGAGGATGGTGTTGAGGGAGATGGAGGTTCGATGAGAGGTGGGGACCTGAGTAAGGGGGATGCGGGCTCAGTAAGCGGTTCAGTGAGGGGTGGGGGGTGTCAGTGAGAGGACCCTTGATCAGGAGGGCAGGTCTTAGTGAGGGGTGGGGTAGCCCGCAGGCCTTAGCCTTGCCTCCGCTCCGCCAGCCCTGGCCTGCCTCCTGACCAAGCCCAGAACCCTGAGGAGAAGCCGGAACTCTTGCAGGATGGTGGTTTCCTGCGGCTGCCCCGAGTCCCAGTTCCCTTTTGGTGAAATCCCCCAGGCAGCTGGGCCAACTCAGCCTTCCCCACTTCACCCTGAGAACTTCTCTTTCTTCTCAGCCCTGCCCAGCCTGGCCTTAGAGGGGCCTTCCTTAAGGGAAAGGAGGGGAAGTAAAAGTTCATTGAGCACCTATATGTGCCCGGTGCTTTCAGGGGTTTGACTGCACTTAAAGCACAGAAGAAACCCCATGAGGTGGAGATCTGTATTTCTACTTGACAGGCAAAGCAACTGTATCTCAGAACAGTGACGTGCCTTGCCCAAGATCTCAAATAGCTGGCAGGCAGGGTAGAATTTGAGCCCAAATCTGCCTTCAGATCTCACAGACACAGTAATGCGCTGACACAGCTCTGGAAAATGTGGACCTTGAGAAAAGATGGGTGGGCCTGGGCTCCTATGTCAGGGTAGGGTAGGGCCTTCTGCTTGGGTGGTGGGAAGCAGGCTCCCTGCTGGGTGGCCAGCTGCCATATGGCAGGGATGGTGTGCTCACTTGGCCAGAGGCCGGGTAGACAGGATGGCATTCACCAGTCAGGGAGAGCACAGGCTTAGGAGTACACAGCCGCAGTGCTGGGAACAGAACTCTGGACCTGAGTTCATTGTCCTGGCTTTGAATCTCCTGTCTGGCTGTGTAACCTCGGGCAAGTCACTCCTCCCACCGGGTGCGCACGCACACACATACACACACACGAGGCGGGTGGACTGATGAATGAGCCCGGGGGGACATTCTAGCTGTGCTGCTTGTGATTCTCAGCCTCACTTGGCCACTGCACACTGGGCCAGAGCCACATCTCATCAAGCCCTCCCAACAGCTCTGTCCAGAAGGTGCAGATGCAAAAATTGAGGCTCAGAGGGCTGATGTCATTCGTTCAAGTTAATAAAGAACAGAGCTAATAAAGAACAGAGCTGGGGCAGGACTGCCTGGGAGAAGCTCAAAGGGGTGGCACCATTGTCCAGGGCTGGGCCTCAGACCTGCACACTACAACCTGCTTTTGACCGTGATGGGACTCAGCTGACACCTGTCAACCAGATATTCAAGACACAGACTCATAAACCAGACCCAAGTCCCTACAGTACCAGAACTCTTGTGGTCACTCCCAGCTGCTCCCTTTCTGGTATCAGCAGGCAGCCGAGTTCAGCTCTGAGGAAAGAGAAGCCTGGGTTCAGACTCTAGGACTATAAAGGTCAGTGATTGCCTGGGAGACCCTGGGCAGGTCGTTTCCCTCTCTGGGCTCTAATGAGAATTTAGGGAATTTGTTCACATAGAGCAGTATAGGACTTGGCACACAGTAGGTGCTCATTAAGGAACAGAGCAACAGATATTGCTTCCACTAGAAATATAAAATAGAATAGTGCTTGAGTTAGACTTTGGAACCAAATTGACTGGGGTTGCATTTTAGCTCTTGCTTACTCACCATCTAATCTTGGGCAAGTTACTTGGCATCTCCATGCCTCAGTTCCCTCATCTGAATATAGGGGTAATAATAAACCCACCTCCTAGGGTTAGTAAATGAGATCAAGCATGGGAATTGCTTGGCACAATGCCAGGCACGGAGAATGTGTTTAATAAATTAGCACTTTTTTTTTTTAGAGAAGTTGTAGGTTTACAGAAGCATCCTGCAGAAAATACAAAGTCCCCTTAGAATCCCCTATTATTATATTAACGCCTTGCACGAATGCTGTACATTTGTTACAACTGATGAAAGAATATTAATATAATTGTACTATTAACTATAGTCCATGGTTTACATTAAGGCTTCCTGTTTGTGTTGTACAGATTTATGGTTTTTTAAAACTTTTATTCTACTCACATATATTCAACCTAAAGTTTCCCCTTTTAACCACATTAAATTATATAATTCACGGTGCTGTTAATTATATTCACAACGTTGTACTCCCATCTCCAGCGCCCAGTAACCAAACTTTTCCATCACCTCAAACAGAAATGCTGTACAGGTTAAGCATTAACGCCCCCTTCCCTACCTCCACCCTGGCCCGTGGTAACCTGGATTCTAGGGTCTGACTCTATGGATTTGCTTCTTCTGATTATTTCATATCAGTGAGCTCATACCATATCTGTCCTTTGTGCGTGACTTATTTCACTCAAGTAGCATGTTTTTCACTGATATTGCCACCCAGACTTCTAGGAAATCAACTTTTGCTCCACAGAACTGGTGGTGAGTGGCTGGGATCAGAGCACAGAGCCGAGGAAGCGTCCTGGGAGCTGTTTGCACGTAGATGGTTGAGCAGAGAGGACCCACCCAGCTCGTTCTGGCTCTCTCGCGCGCGCTTTCTCTTTTTGTCTTTGTCTCTTTAGTTCTGTCTCCAACTCTTCCCTCTTTCTCCCCATCTCTGCCTTTCTCTCCAGCTCTCATGTCTGTCTCTCTATCGCTTTGTCTCTGTTTCTTTCTGGCAGATGTGCTGGAGTCGAGATGGCCAGTCCAGGCCCAGGAGAGCTGATTCGGCTCTTCTTCCAGGCCAGCCTTCAGTGAAGTCATTTCAGTAGCTCCAAATCAGCCATGGCGGGAATATTTACACCACAGAAATCAACAAAGGGTACAAAGTTACCACTCAGGGCTTTTTTCCTGTGAGCCAGTTTGCCAGCTCGCTGGGCTGTCTCTGTCCCTGTCTCCTCCTTCTGGCTCTCTCCATCTTTTTGTCTTTGTCACTATCTTTCTATTTCCCTTTCTCTCTCTGCCTCTTCTTTGTCTCTGTCTGCATCACTCTGTCCCGACAGTGCTGCATGAGCATGGACTTATTCAGTGTGGCTGCCTCACTGCTCCAGACTGTGCAGATGCCAGACCCTGCACCCCACATCCCCTGACTCCCGCAGCATGGCCGGTCCCCAGAGAGCCAGGCCCAACCTGGACCTTTGGCCCCCACCAAGCCTGGGAGTGCCCTACCAGGGCTCTTCCTCAACCCACAGAGGACCCTGCCTCCTTTTCAGAGGCTGACAGTCTCGCACCCCACCTCCACCCCTACCCCCACCCCCATTCCAGGCTCGCAGGATTCAGCTGATAGAGAAATATGTACTTGGCAAGTGTTGGAAGCGACAACAATATAGCTGCGTGTGTGTAGAGGTTGTGTGAGTTTGTGTCCTACAGAGGGGATCTCTGTGCGGTCTGTTCAGGGGGAAGGGTTGTGGTATCCATGTTTGTGTAGATAGGTGCGTGTCTGTGTGGATTTGTGCGGGTGCGTCTCTGTGGGGACTCTGCCTCTGGGCACGCTTGCAGGATTGGCTGCAACTCTCCCTGTCTGCGGCAAGCAGTGGAGAGAATTGGTTGAGAGCTCAGACTATGGGGCCAAATGCCAGGATGCAGCATCTGCGTGACCTTGGACAAGTTTCTAAACCTCTCCATGCCTCAGTTTCCTCTTCAGTAAAAGTACTGTTGACCTCATAGGTTTGTTGTGATGATAAAGTGAGGTCATATGTGTACGATATGCCCAGCGCAGTACCTGGCAGATAGTATGTGCTGTAAATTCAGTATCTGCTGTTCTTGTGGAAAGGCTGTGTGTGTGTGTGTCTTTGTGCAGATGGATAAGGGCTGGAGGTCTGTGTCGTAGGGGCGTGTGGGTCTGCTTGAAGATGTGTCTGTGAATCTGTACAGAGGAGCTCGGATTTTCTGTACGTGAGGGGAGGTGTGTAGCCAAGCAAGGTGTGTGTCCAACAACGTGAGGGGTGGCCATATGGATCTGGGTGTGGGCGTGTGTGCCGTGTGGAGGGGTGTGTGTCTCCCTGTGGAAGACCCCCTGCTCACCCGGAGCTCTCGTGTCCTTAACCCCGTCTCCTCTCAGCTGGGCCTTCCGTGCCCCCCTTCCCACCTCCACCCCCTCCCCTGGGCCTTCTCAGCTCTGCTCTGTTCTGGGTCCTTCAGACACGGTGGTTTCACCCCAAGGAGAGGGATGGCTTTTGGGGTGAAGACCTCAGCAGTGGGGCTATTTCAGGCAGCCCTCTCACCACAGTCCACCTCAGAGCTCACAGTTCACTCCACGTGTGGTATTCCCCCCACCCCCCACCCCCCCACACACGTACATGGGAGAACAGTTACAGCGAAGGGTGAGAGGTGAGCAGAGCCGGTGGTACCAGGGTGGGGGTCAGGGCACTGATGTAACAGCCGTGGCCAGGCAACTGGACCTGGTGGATCCAGGAAGGCTTCCTGGAAGAGGTGAGAGCTGCTGGGCAAGAGGGGAAGGCCACAGAACAAAGAGGAAGCTAGCCATCAGGGGAACTGGACTTGGGAGTCCAGAGAGGCAAGGCGAGGGCCCCTGTCCCCAGGGCCCACAGGCCCCTCTGGGGGAAAGCAGGGTTCACTGGGTTCACCCCACCCCACAACTCTCCACTCGGCTCACATCTTAGGAAACCGAGCTCTCTCCCCAGCTAGTTCCTCTCTACGTGTTGCAACGGCAGTTTCGGGGTGGGGGGGCTCTTGCTCAATGTCCAGGCTGCTCTTTCGCTTAAAGGACCATCTGCCAGGAAAGGCTTGGTTCATCCGGGGGGCTCTCCAACAGCCCTGGTGGCTCCAGCTCCCAGCCCGGGCCTTTCCCTGGTGTGAGCTCTGGGGCAGGTGCTCCCCAGGGCTGCCTGGGTTTCATGAAGCCCCGGCTGCAGGCCGAGGCAGGGTCCAGGGGAGGGGCTTGCCTTTAGGAGACAGTAACTGGGGGTCTGTGAAGGAACTGAGCATAGCTCGACAGAAATCCGGAGAGCTGTGTCTAACACACAAAAAGGAGGGAGCGTACAGGTCTGTGCGCCTGAGAGTGGCCGGCGTGCGTGTGTCCATGTTCGTGCCACTGCGTCAGAGCTTGGACTGCTGCGAGAGCTGGCTTGTGTTGGCGTGAGCGGTGGCGGCGAGCACACTCATGCAAGTGATTGTTGGGAGTGTTGTGTAAGTGTGCCAGGGGTCGTGGGCTGGAGAGTGAGGGCAGGAGCCATGCCGAGGCCGAGCCAAGGCCCTCTGGCTTCCTGAGGGGGGCAGGAACGTTGGCAGGGCCTTCGTCCTCCATGTCCTTCTGTCTCGCCCAAAGGTTTCTGGCCCCTCCCGTGGGCCACGCTGTGGCCCCACTGACCCAGGAGTAGGGGCTGGGGGGTTGAGTTGGGGGAGTGGGGGCTGAGGGCTGTCAGGGTCAAAAATAAGGGTGGGGGTGGCCTTCCCAGGCCCCAAAGCGCCTCACAGCCCCCTCTTCCTACACAGGCCCTGTTGCTAGGTAACAGATGGGGGGAGCCAGAATGAGGCAGCTTGAGAGGCCAGAGGCTGGACCCACAAGGGGAAATGGCCTTGATCCCCCTCTGCAGGAAATTTCCAGGTGCAGGCACACAGCCTTCACACACACACACGAACACACACATATAACACAGACATGCAAATACACAAACAGAGAGACGCACATATGCACAGCGGTAGGCACATGTAACACACACAGGTACACACACAGAGACAGGCACAAACCCTCCAGAGGTAGGCACACAGTCGTGGAACTGTCCACACAGAGACACCCTCGCACACACAGAGATATGTACAGACTCACACACTCATAGACATTCACACACACAGAGCCCTACACACGCCCCGAGACTTGCACACACAGGCCAGACATTCACATGGACTGTACATACACTCACACGGAGACCCACACCCACAAGCAAACTCACACCTTCTTAGGAATAATACAAAAGGCGCACACCCACAAACACACTGAAGGAGTCGCAGAAACACAGCAGATCAAAGCAATCGGAGGCAAAATCTATAAACTCAGCAAGGCCCCGGTGTAGAAAAGCAGCCACAGAGCTGGAGCCTCAGCAGATGGGCAGAGAAGGACTGAAGATACACAGACTCTCTCCCCTCCAAACCCACTAAGGCCCTGCCCTACCTGTTTTTCCCCCCAGCAGGACCCCCACCAGGGCTGAGAGGAGACGCTGCCCTCTGAGTGTGTGTGCATGTGTGTCCGTACAAGTCTGTGTGAGTGCCTGGGAACGGGTGGGACATCTAAGGGCCCCTGAGTGAGGCGTGCCTCCGTTCTGTAGCAGGGCACCTGGAATGGGCTGTGTGTTCTGCAAGAAGGTGGAGCTGGGGCCCAAGGAGGATGTTGATCTGGAAGGGGACAGCAGGGGCTTCGGGGCTGCAGATCGCTACGGCCCGGAACCCACCCAGGCCCGGCCTGTGTCCTCCTTTGCCCCAACCCCCCACTACGGCAACTTTACCCCTCAGCCCACCAGCCCTGCCTTCCTCGATGGGGGCACCATCAGGGGCATCTCAGGTGAGTCCAGGAGGCTGGGGTCGGGGCGTGATGCTGGAGGAGGTGCTGTCTGGACCCTGGAAAGAACTGGGGGAGGAAGGGCTGTGGTCTTGTCCTTAGGAGCCCCCAGTGTGAGGTGGGTGACACAGTCCTCATAGGGGCCCTCCAGAGGGGCGCACAGCCTCGGGGTTATGGACAGGCCTACCCACAGAAACCCCAGTCTGAGTTGGGGGACATAACTCTGTTCTGAGGGGCCTCCAGGCTAAGAGGGTGTCCAGACGTCAGGTGCAGGTGGTGAGGAGAACCTCTTGCCCTCTTGGGTGTGTCTCCCAGGTGGAAAGACCTCCCAGGGTGGGAAGGATGGGCTTGAAGGTGTGTGTCCTAATTCCATGGAGGGGCCAAGCTGTGAGGCCCGAGTCAGAAATCTGCCAGACCCCAGAGGCCTTTGGGAACCGGGGCACTGAAGCAGTGGGAGGGCACAGCACCTGGCCGGGGAAAGGACTCTGCGGGTGCAGCCCCCTTGGTGCCCCCTGTCCCGTGCTCTACCCTGCTGAGTGGCCCTGACTCTGACAGGCACAGGGGTGACCCTGTTCATCGCCTTGTATGACTATGAGGCCCGGACAGAGGATGACCTCACCTTCACCAAGGGCGAGAAGTTCCACATCCTGAACAATACGTAAGTGACCAGGCTACCCGGCTCAGGACATGGTCTGGACTGGCAGCAGGACCTGACGAGGAATCCTACCTGGGCCCCGTCCTCAGAAAGCTCCCAGCCTAGCAGGGAAGCCAGACTTATGACAAAAGCAACCCTGGGTAATTGCTAGTACATGTGTGCATGGGGCGTGGGGCATGAGGAACCGTGGGCAGAGAGAGTCACTGAATGTGGTTTCCAGGGTGTGGTCATCATGGGAGGCTTCCTGGAGGAGGTGATTTCTAAACTGAGACTGGAAAGATGACTAGATATTGAAAGAAGAGGTGAGAAAAGAGAAATAGTGAGAGAGTATGAGAATGAATGATGACTTCTAGAAGCCACCAAGTGGTTCAGTCTAGGCAGATCATAGAGCGAGGTGGAAGACAGAGAGCAGAGGCTGGAGAGGTGGGTGGGAGCAGATCTACAGGACTTTTTAGCCATGGTGAGGGGTCTGGATTTTATTCAGAAGGAAACATGTAGCCATTGGGAGTTTTCAGGGGGAAAGTGACTTAGTTGCCTCCACTGTATCCCTGAAGCCGAGACCAGCAAAAAAACGAGAGGAGGAAGCCAGAAGGCTCAGATGTCCCCAAACATCTCCCTAACACAGGGAGATGCCCTTCTAGGACAGCTACGGTGGCTGTGACAAAGCAGATGCAAGTCCCTGGTGTGTGCGCATGTGTCTGTGTGTGTGTTTCCAAGGTGAAGGTTGGCAGGGTCAGTCTCCATCCAACCCTCTGCATGGTTCTGCTTGGCCTGGGGTGCACCAAGGACTCGGGCTGCCACTGACAAGTCCCCTGCTCTGTGCCTGCAGGGAAGGTGACTGGTGGGAGGCTCGGTCCCTCAGCTCTGGACACACTGGTTACATTCCCAGCAATTACGTGGCCCCTGTGGACTCCATCCAGGCTGAAGAGTGAGTAGGGGCTGGGGGGAAATCCAGCTCTGTGGATAGGAGCCTGGAATCCAGGCTCCACCGCCACCTCTTGGGCAAGTCACTGCTCCTCTCTGAGCCTTGGTCTCCTTATCTATAATTTTGTAAGGTTGCAAGAATAAAAGATCATGGATAGATAGATAGATAGATACTTATCAAGCATGTGCTATGTTCTGGGCACTGTTGAACATGCTTTCATGTATTAACTCATTTAATGAGTTAGAAACTGTTATCACATTTTACAAATGAGGCAAGTGAGGCACAGAGAGACTACATAACCTGCCCAAGTTCATATGGCTGTAAAGTAGGTGCAATCAGCTTGAACCATAAAGTCTGACCGCATTTGCTAACCATTGTGCATATCAGTGATAGGCATGTATGAGCTTTAAAAGTTGTAAAGTGCTAACCAAATGCCAGGGGGCTTCCCTTAGGATCCATTCTCCTAAGGGAGCAGGGAATTGACCCTCTTTTTTTTTTAATTCTCCCCCACCGTGTGGGTATTATTATTATTTTTTAAAGATTTATTTATTTTACTTATTTCCCGCCCCTTCCCCCCTCAGTTGTCTGTTCTCTGTGTCTCTTTGCTATGTGTTCTTCTTTGTCTGCCTCTGTTGTTGTCAGTGGCGCAGGAATCTGTCTTTCTTTTTGTTGCGGCATCTTGTTGTGTCAGCTCTCCGCGTGTGCAGCGCCATTCCTGGGCAGGCTGCACTTTCCTTCGCGCTGGGCGGCTCTCCTTACGGGGCGCACTCTTTGCGCGTGGGGCTCTCCTAAGTGGGGACACCCCTGTGTGGCATGGAACTCCTTGCACACATCAGCACTGTGCATGGGCCAGCTCCACACAGGTCAAGGAGGCCCGGGGTTTGAACTGCGGACCTCCCATGTGGTAGACGGACGCCCTAACTACTAGGCCAAGTCCGCTTCCCAGTTTTGTTTTGTTTTTTTGTGTGTGCTGTCTGCTGTCTGTGTCCATTCGCCATGCATTCTTCTGTATCTGTAGTTATTATTTATTTTATTTCCCCTCCCCCTTTGCGGCTTTGCTTGCTGTCTGCTCTTGTGTCCATTCACTGCACGCTCTTCTGTGTTCTTGCTTTGTCTCCCTTTGGTTGTGTCACCTTGCCGAGTGAGCTTTCTGCGGTGTCTGCAGGCCAGGCAGTGCTTCCGGGCCAGGCAGCGCTCCGCAGTGTGCAGGCGAGCCTGCCTTCACAAGGAGGTCCCAGGTTGCAAACCCAGGGCCTTCTGCTTTCCGGAATTGCCTTTCATGGACCACCTTCCTCTATGTGAGATACCACAACAGGCTTTTACCTACCTTGGTTCATTTGGTTCTCACAACAATGCTATTGATATTACGCTTTTCCCCATTTTACAGATGAGGAATCTGAGGCCCCTTAAAGTTTTCTTAACTATCCTCACATACACACACACATTCTGGGGAAAAGAAAGGATCAGGGAGACTATGCTGAATGGGAATCACCAGGACCTAGCAACTGATCTGCTATGGGGCTCTGGGCAGGGGAAAGAATCAAGGGTGACTCAAAGTCTTCTGGGGCACCTGAGTGGGTGATGGTGCCGTTTGGTGAGGTGGGGAATACAGCAGCAGGTCCAGGTCTGATGTTCTGGGAGGAACATGTTGGGCTGTGAGGTTCCTGGGGAAGGACAATGAGATATATGACCCAAAGCTCGGAGGACAGGGCTGTCCAGTGGCTGGGCAGGTGGTGCTTGGTATGAGGGTGCCCAGCCCATGGCAAGCGAGGCCCTGAATTAGCCCAGAGGAAGGGGTGCCTTTTCCTGACTGGCACTGAGGCTCCTGGTATGTTTGCTATGGCCCCTTGCAGAGGGCATACCTGGCTGATGGAAATTTGGGACCTAGCAGAGTGGAGATAATTGACGCTGCATGGCAGGGTGAAGGAGGAAGGAGAAGAGTGGGAAAGAGATTGGCCCTAGGATCTAACTTTGGGGAAAGCTGTCCTTCCTTGAAGGAGCAGGAGGAGGAAAACCAGGTGAGGCCCAATCAGAACAAGTCGAGATGGCAGAGGGGAGGTTTCAGGAAGAAGAGAGGGAATGTCAGAGGCTGCAGGCCCCTGGACCTGGCAGAGGGGATGGCTTTGGTGAGAGATACCTCCAGTGCACAGTGGAGGTGGAGGCCAGGCAGCAGCGGCCCCCTGGGAGGTGAGGAAGTGAAGGCTCGGGTGTGAAGTGCTTACTTTCTCAAGTGAAGGGAAGGTGAGAGATGCAGCAGAATGTTGGCCAGATAGGGCTTAGAACCGTTGCCTTAGAACGCAGACGTGTGGTCACGGCTAGAGGTTGGTGGGGAGAAGTTGCAGGTGGGGGCTTTTGGGTGGGAGCTGGGTGCGGTCCAGAGCTCCAGTGAGAGGAGGCGGTAGCCGGGGGAGTGTGGCAGGAGACAGGGAGGAGAGCGGCCTGGTAATGGTTTGCGGGGAGGTTCGTGTTTGTGCATCTGAGAGGCTCCCAGTGCAGTGTCGTGGTTGAAAACGCAGGCCCTAGAGCAGACAGCTTGGGTTCCTATTCTGGCTACACAGCTCGAGAGCCCTGAGGCCTCGGACAAGCTGCTTAACCACTACATATCTTGATTTCCTCATCTCTTTAATGGGGCGACGGGGATAACAATAGTTTAACCACTATGTATCTTGATTTCCTCATCTCTTTAATGGGGTGGGTAACAATAGTGCCTACCTCACAGCATTATTTTGAGAAATAAATGACTAAATATATGTAATAGAACACAGCCTGTTGTTATTATATTTCTTATTATACTACTTGTTAAGGAAGTAGCTAATGTCATGGGTGGGGGTGGGGGTGAGGGCAGGGCTCGTGGCTTTGAAAAACCTTGGGAATATGACCTCGCGCCACAGTCCTTCCACAGCCATTCCTTCCCCATCCTGGCAGCCCACACGGACTCTCCACTTGCCAATGCCTCCCCCAGCTCCCCAAACAGTGCCTGCTGCTCCAGGTGTAGACAAACCAGCCCAGGGTTCACTGAGACGGCCACCTCCCCGGACTCGGAAATTATGCTCCTTTTAATTCTGTCCAAGGTGGTCATGGGCCAACTTAGCGATCAAATGACATGAGTCTGCTATGGTGCCCGTGGTCACTTCGACTCGCCTCACGTACTTACACAGTTAGTTTAGGGTTGCAATGCACTCCCAGAAAAAATCCCCAAGAGAGAGCAAGAGTGGGAGACCTGAGGTTGAAGTTGAGTCTTAGGCCAACATCAGAAATGTAGAGAGAAGGTTAAGGAAAGCAGCAGTCGGAGCTGAGCAGGGGCAGCCAGAGGGGTAGGAGGAGAAGGGGAAGAGGGTGTTGACCCGGATGCCAAAGGAGGAAAGGGTTGGAAGGTGGGGTGGGGGGAGGGGTCAGAACGATTGCCTGGGGTGGTGGAAAAAGTACTAGAGTGGGCTGCAAAGGATTTTAGGTAGACCTCAGGAGCTTACCTTGTGGGCAGGCCACTTACCCTCTCTGAGCCTCAAGTGCCTCATCTGTAAAATAGGCGCATGGAAGGGTGAAGTTAGATGGACTAAAGGACTCATGGCACCTTAATGAGATCTCTGGTGACTGGGTTCTCTTCTTGCAATTTCAACACAAGAGAAACCCAGAGAGTGGAGAGGAGAAACCTAATCTATTTATTGGGCACCTACTGTGTGCCTGGCATTTTATGTTCCCCTTCTCTGTGATGCTCCCGACCAGGCTGCCAGACAGGTGTGTGAGCCCCATTTTACAGGCGAGGAAATGGAGGCTTGGCTGCTGAGGTGACTTTGTCCAGAAGGCTGACTTGAGATTTGAACAAGGTGTATCTGATTCTTGTCGGCCCTTCCCAACAGGTGGTACTTTGGAAAGATCAGCCGGAAGGATGCGGAGAGGCAGCTGCTGTCCCCGGGCAACCCCCGGGGGGCCTTTCTCCTTCGGGAGAGTGAGACCACCAAAGGTGGGAGCAGTACCCACTCAAGGCCCCAAGGGGAAACCAGGAGACCCAGATATTAGAGTGGGGTTTGGATCAGGTCAAGACAGGGGCTGGGCTTGGCGGCAGAGCCAAAACTGGGACAGGGTTCGAGGGGCAGAGCTAAGGCTGGGATGGGTGGCCGTTGGACTTCAGAGTCCCCAGCCTCTTGGGCCTCTCCTGGCTCCCAGAGTGGGAGAGGGGAGGGAAGCAGGCCCTAAGATGCCCTTTCCCCACAGGAGCCTACTCCCTGTCCATCCGGGATTGGGACCAGGCTAAAGGCGATCACGTGAAGCATTACAAGATCCGCAAACTGGACACGGGCGGCTACTACATCACCACGCGGGCCCAGTTTGACTCTGTGCAGGAGCTGGTCCAGCACTATGCTGGTGAGGGCAGGCTCTTGGGCTGGCGGGGGCTTCAGATACCTGAACCAAGCAGCTGACCTGTTGCCCAGATGGGGAGACAGAGACCCCGAGGAAGGAAGGGTCTCCCAAAGCAGTAGTAGCCAGCAGTGGCAGGGCTCCAGCCCAGAATCCTGCTCTGGGTGATTAATGACGAAACTGAAGCATGAGGATGTCCATGGCCAAGCAGTACCCCTAATCCCTGAGCAAGGAATTGGCCAGTTTCCCACCTCAAGGCCTGGATCTGTTGAAACTTTTTGAGCATTTGTGCTGTGGACATCTAGGGAAACAGACCCCTCCCTTAAGGAGTTCACAGTCTGGTCAGGGAGATAGACAACAGGAGTGACAATTCACACTGAGCCCTTGCTATGTGCTGGGCACTGGTCTAAGCACATTACATGTAATAATTCTTTCCATCATCATTGCAACTTCATCTGAGACACAGGAAGGCTAAGTAATTTATTCAAGGCATGCAGATTTTAAGTCGTGGAGACTGTAATAATGCTGTGCTAATGCAGAAAGGTGGGGCTCCAACCCCAGGCGGAAGGAGCTGCATGGAGACAAGGAAAAAGGACCTGCAAAGGAGTGCTGCAAACCAGGTGGGGCCACACAATACCTGGCCTCGACTGCCCCACCTAGGCACCAGGACTCGGCCCTGCAGACCATCCCAGGCCCTGAGCACGGCATGACAGAGGCACCGTGCACCGTGGGGAGATACTCTGGCTCCTGGGTGGAGCTTGGATACCAGGGGCAAGGCAGGATGAGGGTTCCATTAGCGGGCTGTGACCACTGTGCAGGCAAGAGTAAAGCAGCGGCAGTGGAGTCAAAGAAAAGCAGAAGATCCTGAAGCTGGGAAGGAGGCAGAATAGGTCTAACTTGATGCAGGGTTTCCTATGGGGCTGAGGGGAAGGTGGGAGCCGATGGCCAGGTTTCTGCCTTACTTGGGTGGCCCAGGATGAGGTTCAGGGGAGGGGTGGGCTTTCTGTCCATTTTGCTGGAATGCCCAACCTCCATTCCACCTGTCAGAATCCCATCTTATGAGTCAAGGCCCAGCTGGAGGCCACTACTGTGGGAAGGCCCCCAGTCCTGCCAGGGATCACATCTTCCTCTTGGTGCCACCCTCTTCCCTGGGCACCAACTATCTTGTCCTCAGACACAGTGGGCCTTCCACCCTGACCTGTGAGCTCCCCTATGGTCTAGTTCCTGGGAACTGAGCTCGGGGCTGGAACAGGAACTGGGGTGTGATGAGGAGGGTGGGGGGCGAGCTGGCTCCCCCGTGACCTCCCTCCCCCTGCCCTAGAAGTGAACGACGGCTTGTGCCACCTGCTCACGGTGGCCTGCGCCACTGAAAGGCCGCAGACGATGGGCCTGGCCAAGGACGCCTGGGAGATCAGCCGCAGCTCCATCGCGCTCGAGCGCCGCCTGGGCACCGGCTGCTTCGGGGACGTGTGGCTGGGTATGGAGGTCCCCGGGGCCTGAGGCGGGGGCGACGGTCTGGGCTAGCAGGGAGCGGGTCAACTGACGCGCCGCCCGCCGCTCGACAGGGACGTGGAACGGCTGCACCAAGGTGGCGGTGAAGACGCTGAAGCCGGGCACCATGTCCCCGAAAGACTTCCTGGAGGAGGCGCAGATCATGAAGCTGCTGCGGCACGACAAGCTCGTGCAGCTGTACGCAGTGGTGTCGGAGGAGCCCATCTACATCGTGACGGAGTTCATGTGCCACGGTGAGGGGCGGGGGCAGGGGGCGGAGTCTGGACGCAGTGGGAACTTGAGACGAAGTCACGCAGGGCGTCTCGGGGGTCGGGAGCCCGGTTGCGAGGGGACAACCCGTGGAGTCCGAGTAGGGGAGGCAGGAGTGGGACCTGGAAGCGGGGGCGGGGCCAAGTACGGCGAGGCGGAGTCTAGGTTGGGGCGTGGCCTCGGGTGCGGGGGTGTGGTCAGGTGGTGGGCGGGGCTTGGGCGGGTAAAGGTGGGCTCTGTGACCAGAAGGCCAAGTCTGGGTGGGGCGTGGCCAGGGGGACGGAGGAGAGGAAATGAGACTTGAGGCAGAGTTGGCTGGGTGAGTGGTTGAGGCATTCTGGGGGAAGCCTGGATGGGGGGGTTCTAAACGAGAGGGCCGGGGCAGGGGGCGTGGCCACGCCAGACAAGATGGGTGGTGGCTAGGGGCGGGGCCACACGGGAGGAGGCGGGGCCTGGGGCTGGGGGCGGGGCCTTGCTGCTGATTGTCTGCTCTCCCCTCTCCAGGCAGCTTGCTGGATTTCCTCAAGTACCGCGAGGGCCAGGATTTGAAGCTGCCCCAACTGGTGGACATGGCAGCCCAGGTAAACCAGGACAGCAGCCTTTATCTCTCAGAGCCCCCTCCTATTAACCTGCAAATCTCTGTGCTCAAACCCCCAGCCTCCCTCTGGAAATGCAGGTTTGCCCACTGTATCAGCCGTGGGACCTGAGGCAGGGCACTGCCTCTCTCTGGACTCAGGTCGCCCTATCCGGAAAATGAGTTTCAAGTGGTTCCCGAAGGTCCTTCTAGCTCACCAGGCCATCCCACTCCCCACACCTTGGCCCCGCAGGTAGCCGCGGGCATGGCCTACATGGAACGTATGAACTACATCCACCGCGACCTGCGCGCAGCCAACATTCTGGTGGCCGAGCGGCTGGTGTGCAAGATCGCGGACTTTGGGCTGGCCCGCCTCATCAAGGACGATGAGTACAACCCCCGGCAAGGTGCCTCGCCTCACCCCACCTCTCGAGAGACCCCGAAGGGACCGAGGGGCTGCTATGAGGCCCCGCCTGCTCAGCAACCTTCCCCAGCCCCAGGCCATCCAGGACTCGCCCAGGCTGATGTTGTAGGGAATGAGGCAAATTGAGGTTCAAATCCTACCTCAGCCACTTACCCAGCCAGGTGGCCTTAGACAAGTCACTTAACCTCTGTGAGCTGCCTGCCTTTTCTCATGTGTAAAATGAAAATAGACAACAGTAAGTCGACAGATACTTACAAAGCACCTACAGTGTGACAGGCACTGTGGGAATGCTTAATGGAGAGACAGACTCTGAACCCAAAAGGCCTGGGTAAGAATCCCAGCCACCTATTAGCTCGATGCCTCCTTTTCCTTGTTTATAAAATGGGAATAATAGTAATATCTATCTCATGGGTTTTTCTGTGAGGTAAATGAGTTAGTGCAAGTAAAACACTTAAAACAGTGGTCAGCACATAGCAAAGGCTATATAAGCGTTAGTTGTGATTACGAGACTTACGACAATGTTTGCAAAATGCCCAGCACTATGTTAGGCACTGGCCAGTTATGGGGCCCTTTTTTTTATGCCTAGAGACCCTTTCCTCAGTGTCCCCAATCCTAAAGACCTCGTTCTCTTAACCCAGCTGTTCCCAGGGACTCCCCTCACTTATTTTCCCTTCTCCCCCAACCTCTCCAGGGGCCAAGTTCCCCATCAAGTGGACAGCCCCAGAGGCTGCTCTCTATGGCAGATTCACCATCAAGTCAGATGTGTGGTCTTTTGGGATCCTGCTCACTGAATTCATCAGCAAGGGCCGAATCCCCTACCCAGGTTTGCCAAGGGTGGGGAGGGTGGGTAGACAGGGGGAAGGACTTCCTCCTGGCTGCCGCTTTGGGAGGGGCCGGGTCCCCTGACTAATGGAGCCCCACCCTCCAGGCATGACCAGCCGGGAAGTGTTGGAACAGGTGGAGCACGGCTACCACATGCCGTGCCTCCCCAGCTGCCCTGCATCCCTGTACGAGGCAATGGAGCAGACCTGGCGTCTGGACCCAGAGGAAAGGCCGACCTTCGAATACCTGCAGTCCTTCCTAGAGGACTACTTTACCTCCACGGAACCCCAGTACCAGCCTGGGGATGAGACATAGCCTGCTTGGGCGTTGGCCACCTCTCTGGGGGTGTCTACCAGCCCCTGTCCATCCCCAGGGCTCTACAGAGTCCTAACATGTCCGAGCAGGCAGGATGCTCTGACATGATCTAGGACAATCCACTTATTTTACAGATGGAGCAAAGAGCGGCCCAGAGCTCCTCCCTCACCCATTTTGGCACCAAGTACTGTTTTTCCCCTTCCCACGTAGACCCCACTTCTCCCCAGTGCTCAGACCTCATCTATTTATGAAACTCCATATCCCTTTCCTTCCTTATCGCCTGCCAATCCTTGCTTTCCTACCTTCTTGTCGCCCTGCCCTCGTCCGAGCCCACAGAATTCCTCTCCCACTTGCAGTTCTCTTGTGTCTGTCGCTTACAAAGACTGACAGACTGGCTGGACACTGTGCTCCAGAACTGGGGTCCATGCCCAAGGTTGAGGGAGAGGGCCGCTGAGAGTGCACCCTCTTTGAAACATATGTGTGTTTATTGATTTTGTAAAAAAGGAAAATGACAGTATGGGTCCTTGAGCCACAAAAATCCCCAGAACCTACCGTTGGGGAATGGTGGTCAGTGGGAGGGGATGGTTTGGCTGTTGGGAGCAGGAGGGGGAGATGAGAGAGTATCCATGACTACCGAGCACAGGACACCCACGGTATGGAGTTTTAGGATAGCCTAAAGTCCCACTGCTTGTCCCCAGGTGAGTTTAGAATCAATTGAGTGATAGATGCAGAAGATGAGCAACTGGAGATCAAAATGTTCCCTTTGTTACTGAGGTGGCATTTGATCTGTGTCCAAAGGGTCTGCAAGTCCTTTCCCTGATTTAAGCAGATTTACCACTCAGCAGAGGCACAACGGGACAACCTTGGCCTCCCCACACAGGGGCAGGGGAGAGAACCACGGTGGACCTTCTGCAGGTGGCACATCTCCCAAAAGAGGACAGAAGGGAGGGGGGAGGGGAGCCCTGAGGGGTTAGTCTAGCTCAGTGGATCCCACTTTGGGCAGCTTTGCCCCCTTAAGGGGCTTTTGGTGAGCTACCCGGCAGTTTTGTTTGTTTGTTTTTGTCACAAGAATTGAGGGCTGCTACTGGCATTAAGTGGGCAGGAACCAGGGATGCTAAATAACTTGCGATGTGCCTGTGCTTTGAAGAATTGTCCTAGCTCATAACACCGCCTTTGAGAAACTCTGGCAGCTGATGTTCCTCCATGTGGAAACAGGAGGAGCCGGGAATGAGGATTCCTACCTCTCCCATGGGTGCTCAGGAAATGTGTGTTGACTGATTGGTTGACTAAGGGAATGGACCGGGGAAGGAGCTGGGAGCTGGGAACCACTGCTGCAACTAGCAAACCGTTACTAAGCTTTGACTCCATGAAGGACCCTTTGCTATACAGGACCTTGGGAACAGAAACATGAGCAAATCCTGTCCCTGTCGTGGTGGAATATACAGTCAGACTGGGGAGAAATAATAGTAATAACACCTCATTTATTAGGTGTTTACTGAATGCAAACATGTTTATAGACATCTTTACATTTAACCCAGGCCTGAGCCTGGTTCAATGGTTAGCCCCCCGCACACAGGAGGAAACTGAGGTTCAGGGGCTCTATGACATAACAGTGTCACACAGTTATATGTGGCAGAGCTGGGATTTGAACCCAGGTCTCACACTGAAGCCCATGCTCTTTCCACCAGACCTCCCTGCCTTTAGGCTTTGGAAGGAGATAATCTCTGTACAGATGAGGGATCCTCCACCACTCTTCTCCTCCAGCTACTGGTAGATTCCCTGGAACCCCACACCGCCCCAGTTGAGTGGCCTAAAGGAAAGGAGGACAAGGTAGCCAATACAGATTGAGGGTTCCCTATGCCCAGCCATCTGCCCAACCCAGGGCTGGGGTTGCCAAATGGGAGCAATAAGATGGAAAGAGGAGAAGTGGCTGCTCAGAGAAGCCATCTCAGGGGTGGGAGCCTCATCTCTGAGGACTCAAATTCTTAGGGTCTAAGCCTCTTCAAGGGGGATAATCTCTGTCCAACCAAACTCACAAGAGCTAGATGTACAAGCCAGAGGCCAGTGTTTCCACCTACTGTGGAGTACGCAGATCAGAGCACAGCTCTAAGCTGTACTGCCTGGTGTGAATTCTGCCTCCACCACTCCATTGTGGGGTGGTTTTGTGCAAGCTATTACTCTCTTCAAGCCTCAATATCCTCATTTGTAAAGTGGCAATAAAATGCTCAATAAATGTTAGCTCTTTTTATCACTACCACTTACCCATTGTTTCTCTGTACCAGGCACCCTGCTTAGGGCTGCCATTTAATCCTCATGGAACCCTATGAGGAGAATGCTAGTGTATCCCCATTTTACTGGTGAAGAAACTGAGGTACAGATAAGTAAATTAGCTTTTCCAAGGTTACAGGATGTTAAGTGGCAGAGCAGGGACTTGAACCCAGGCCTTTATCCAAAACCAGTGCTCTTAGTTTCTGCCCTCTTTTCCTGGGCATAGAATATTCTGGTTTGCCCTATAGATACCTAGACACCCGTTTGATTTAAAGGAAGGTCCAGCAGGCAGTGAGCCATTCTGGAGTTCACCAGGCCCCTCCCTGCTCCTCAGCAGAGACCAGTGCCTTCTGGCCTGGAATCCGTGTCTACTGGCTCCCCATCTCTCCCTCCAGTGTAGCTGGAGGAATTCTCCCTTGCACCCCCTTTTCTGCACATTCTTCTGTTCCCTTCAGATAGAGCACAATGTAATTGATTAGGCCTCTGCTTTCTCAATTTCAATCACATCCTCGCCCTGCCTCCCTGAGATTACAGGCGGGTCACCTTGATTGCGGTTTGCACCGTTCACAAAACTCTTCAGTTGCTCGTTTACAAAACCATCTCTCGCCTCATTCACTCCCCCACCTGGTTCTTCTCCTCCGTGATGCATGGATTTTACTGGTTTAACACTCAGAGGGCAATTTTATTTCCAAGTTCCTGGTGGGGGAGGGACACCTAAGTGTCTAACGCTGGGTGTTTCACATGCATCGTCTAATTTGGTCCTTGCCAGAAGGCAATGCAGAAGCGAGATTATCCCCCTGTTTACAGAAGAGGAAAGGAAGACTCGGAGAGGTTCCAGCACTCACCCAAGTTCATATAGCTGGATGGAAGAGAAAGGATTTGAACCCGTGGGGCACACTTGACACATACAACCCACTGTCACATTGCCTGTTTGATGATACCGACCCAGTCAGGCTCAGGGTGCAGACAGGGGGTCCAGGGTTATACTCGTGAAAGATTGGACTTTAAAAGAACTGTCACTGATTAACTCCACATCCTTAACTGACATCTCCTGTAGGTCAGTCCTGTCCAGGGGCTGAACAGCTAACAATTAGAACACTTAGGGGCAAGCTCAGTTTGGGAGCCAAGGGAGGTTTCTTGCAAGAAAAGTCTGCCTGATGAAGCAGCAGAGGGTGAAGGCATCACCCAGTGAGGGAATAGCATGTGCAAAGGCATGGGGGAGCAAGGCTCTTTCAGGCAAGTTGAGGTAATTATGTATGGGAGGGCTGAGGGTGAAGATAAGGCCTGGAAGAAGGTTCAGAGGGTCAGGAAGAAAGCAGTGGGCAGGAGACAAAAGGTAGGAGCGGGAAGAACCAAGGGGCAGGTTCCCACGTTCCTGGAAAAGTCAGAAATCTGGGAATCCAGGACCCATTGCACGAGAGTCTGTCCAGCATCTCAGTGCTCCAGTAGAGACCTGGTTAGACCTCCTATCCACTGCCGTAGTTCCCTCCCAGGTACAGCGTCTGAGGTTCCACCCCTTTTCTTCCCCATCCTTTACCCCCAAACCTGGACAGGCTGCAGTGATGTTCACTCTCCCTCTAGTGTCCATTCTGGGTACTACACCCAAAACTGCTAGACGCTCCCCCACGATGGGATCAGAACTTTCCCACCGCTGGACTGGGAGATCCCGCAAATTCCTGCCCTCGGCGCACCGTTCAGTGGTGGTGGTGATGGGAGCAGAGGAGGGCGTGAGGAACAAACAGGCAGAAAATGATAACACAGGGTGCGTGTGAGACTAGGGGAAGACCCTCACTCAGCTGGGCAGGGGAAGGAATGCTTCTGAGGAGGCGATGGGTCACTCCAGACTTAAAAAAAGAAAAAAGAGTTGGATTTTACTTAGTAAAGGAGCGATAGGAAAGCATACCAGACTCGATGGAATTAAGCGAGCAAAGCTCGGAGGCAGGGAATGGGGCTGCCTGCCGGGAGTGCCAATTAGGTAGACGTGGCCGGAATGCACACTTTGAGGGGGTTGCTGGTTGTGGATGAAGATGGAGAGGTAGGCTTGGGCCTGTGCACCATGCGCTGGGGCTGTGACTCCGACTCTTGGGCAAAGGGAAGCCACTGAGGAGTTTTGAGCAGGGGAGCAGCAAGGTCAGATTCTTTCAGAAGGAACTCTCTGGTGACCAACAAGGAGGAAGTATGAGAGCGAGGGAGACAGGAGAGGGTCACTCCTCTTAAACACAAAGACACAGGGACAAACAGCACTGACCAGGCCTGTGAACCAGACACGTCAATACACATACTGACACCTACAGACATGTCCCAGGGATCCCAGACCGAGCACCCACAGACAAACATGTACCAATATACACTCAGACACGTAACTCAAGTCCTTGAGTGGAAACTGAGGACCCAAATTTATCCCTGGACAGCAGGGGCCACGCACACCCTGATGGACAGAGGAATTCACACACGCAGTGTGGCTGTCTAGGGCCCTACCCCGCCCCCCTCGGTCTCCTCCCTGTCCCTCATCACCTCCCGCAGGAACAAAGCTGACCTTTGCCCTCTGGCCTCTGGCCTCTCCTCCCACACCCCCTGCCCGGAGGGAGGAGCTGTTTGAAGTCTGGGCTGCAGCTGGGGTTTCCTGTTGCCTGGAGGAATGTGGGAGGACTTGCAGGGGGAGGGGAGAGGGGCCGGCCCAGGAGGAGGGATAATGGGGGCCTAGGGACCGGTATCCCCAGTCTCCCACAACGAATGGGGCTTTCAGCTTCTCTGGTTTTTGTACTCCATTTCTGAGCTGCTCCCATCCAGAGGAGGGGAAGTTGGGGCCATAACCGCTTCAGTCCAATGAGCCTCCTGTTCCTCGATCTGCAGCTCAGTGACTCAGAGCAGACCCCCAACTTCTCCAGGCCTCAGTCTCCCTTTCTATGCACTGGACTGAGCCGCACTCTAGCAATCCACACCTCCCCTGCGGCAGCCCCAAGAATGAGGCTAGCCCCAGCACTTGGGGAGGGGAGTGCCTGTCGCTACCCAAGGCCCACCGCACTCTGCCCCAGCCTCGCAGTTATTGTCATTACTAGCACGATGCAAAAATCCCTCAGCGTGGTGCCCTCGTCAGTTTTCAGTGTTTTCACATCCATGTGCTCAGTTATTCTTCCCAATGGCCCTATCTGTAGACAGGGGAGGAATTAGACCTCTACACACGTGGAAACTGAAACTCGTGAGATGCACAGCAAATAAAAGCTGAAACAAAACCAGGTCTGGGGAAGTGGATGTGGTTCAAGCAGTTGAGTACCTGCCTACCAAACAGGAGATGCCAGGTTTGATTCCCGGTGCCTCCTAAAGCAAGACACAGAGCTGACGCAGCGAAGAGACGCAGCACGGAAACAATAACAGACACAACAAGCAGGGAACAGAGGTGGCCCAAGCGATTGGGCACCTCCCTCCCACATTATGTCTGGGGTTCAGTTCCCAGTACCTCCTAAGAAGAAGTTGAGCACGCAACGAACAGATACAGAGAACAGACAGCAAGTGCAAAGAACGGTGGGGGGTGGGAGGTGGAGAAATAAATAAAATAAATCTTAAAAAAAAGAAAAAAGGTCTGTCTGGCTCCCATTCTACCTGGCTTGCAAACCCTTAGGCCCTGTGCCCTTATAGTCTCACCTATATTTCCTAAGGTATAACTATGCCACCTTCTGCTCACATTAAAACAAGTGGAGTAAGCTGATACTAGAAAAGGATGACGCAGGCATCTCTAGAACCTGGGTCCCCTTAAGTTTCCTTTCTCCTGGTGTTCACAGTCATCCTTCCCAGCCTGTGGTGACCCGGAATCCTGTTTTTAAAGACTGGGTTAGCACCCTTCTAGTCGACAGTTTCTAAAGCAGACACAGAGTTTAGCCACTAGGTGGCAGCAGCAGCCCGCAGGAAGACTCTCGGCTCGCCGACCCCCGCCCCCCAAAACTATCCAAGAAGATCAGCTCCCCAAGTGACAGGGAGACCCTGTAATGCTTGGATTCTGGATATCCAACACCCCAGGGGCTAATAAAACCCACTTTTTCTAGGGAGGGGACCGCTGAAAGCGCCCAGGGCAGGAAGGGCATGCTTGGAAAATCCCACTTAACTTCTATTTCCCTTCTCTCATCCAGCTTTGGGTCCTCCTACCTCTCCCTCTGCACCTCATCATTTAACTTCTCCCTCTTCTTCCAAACTCCCTTTCATCCCAAACTACGTGGGGTTGCCTCCTGGGGATGCCATCCTGTATTATTCCACCCAACTCCCTCACAAACCAGCTTTCAGTCTGGGTAGAGCCTTGCAGCTGGGGGCAGAGCCTAATGGGTAAGAGTTTGTGATGGGGGAGGGAGGGAGGGTGGGAAAGCCAATGCACAAGTCCCTTGTGGGGCACCAGCTAGGGCAAGGTGCCAGAGCGTCTCATCTCTTCACGACTGCAAAGAGCCTCCTATGGTTGTAACTTCTGTTTTCATTAATAACTGACTGTATGATGCTTTCTGTGTTCAATCTCTGAACCCAAGGTCCATCTTGTCTGTAAGGAGAAGCTGCTCCCATGCTAGCACCACCTTGCCAAATCAATAGGTGTACCGTTTAGAGCCCTAGCCCTCGCCTACTGCTGCTACTCCCCCATCCTAGGAAGGGCCAATACAAAGTGTCGTCGTGGACCACCCCCCCCCCCTCCAGGCTCCCTCTTTTGTCCTCTGGGAAGACCAGATAGTCCTAGAGGAGGATAAGACTCAGGGCCTTGGGAGAAGTGGAGGTGAGGGGAAGGCAGTACTAAGGAGCTGCAGTTAGCAAAATGTCAAGACATGTCTTTGTCACAGGCTGGCCTTCACCCTGCGGGGCCAAAGGAGGAGTCAAAAACAGGTGGGCTCAGGAGAAAGGCGCTGCCAGCGTAACTTTAGACATAGAGCAAAACAGACAAAGCCAGCAGACAGGGAGCAAAGGAATGTCAGGTACACGGACAGACGAGGTGGGGCAGGCGCTGGACCGGTCAGGGCAGGGTTGATAGACACTGAGGATAGGACAGCCACCATGCATTATTCATGTCCGTGTCCCCTGCGAACCCTGCATACCTCAGTTAACGTTTGTTGAATTGAAGTGCCAAGGGAGGACACACAGACACGGGGAGAGAAGGTCAGAGGGAGAGATCGGGGAGTCAGAACTCCCTGCCGCCCTGTCTGTAGACTAGGAGGTAAGCACGTGGGCCTAGGAATCAGCCAGCTGGGCTCCACCTCTTCCTGATTGTCACCACTTCCTCAATGCCCTCATCTCTAAAATGGAAATGATAATAGTACCATTTTACCGGGCTGTCGCAGGACTCAAGAGCCCTGCGGAGCCCAGTAAATGGCAGCCGCGGCCGTTCTCCGTCCCGGGCTGTCCTGCCGCCTCCCCATGGTAACCAGCCCTCTTCGCCGCAGCGGCGCACAGTCCCATCGGCGGGTAGGCCAGGCAGGGGGCCCGGAGGCAGGGGCTGGATAACAGATGTGACCTGAAGAAGAGGTAGGTGAAAGTGCTGAGCCCAGCCCCCAGGCGCAGCAGGAGCTCGGAACTGTTGAATCCGAATCCTGCTTCCTGATACATTGTAAATGCTCGGTAGAATTCCGCGTGGCGGGGGTGGGGGATCTGCGGGTGAATCCGGTCTTAGGCGTCCTCCCCGCCCTTGGACTTCTAGGAAAACTAGACTTTGGAGGGGGTTAAAGCCGCAGGTCCGAGCTCGGGGGGTGGAGAGGGGGCGCTGGCCGGGGCTCTGAGGTTTCCTGGGCTGCCCTCCCGCCGTAAGCCCTCGCGCTGTACTCAATAGGTAACCTTTTCCGAAAAGGAGAACGCCCCCAAATTCAGAGGGCGAGTCCTCCCCTCTCTCCTCTTCCCTTCCCATTTAATTCGGGTGTCTCAGAAAGTCGCACCCCTTTTGGCTAATCCCCAGAGTCGCTTCGAGTCCCATTCCGTTCCCAGACCCCGCCCCTTCACCACCACCCGCAGCTCAGCCCCAGTCCGAGCCCCCGCCTGGAGACCCGGAACGTGGAGAACATTCCCAATCCTCGGGGAGGATCGGCGGCCCTCAGTGAGCGAGCACGTGCTGCCACCAGAGGGGCCCGGGCGCGCGGAGTCCCCGCGGGCTCCCCGCTGGCTCCCGGCCGCGCCGTCGGAGCTGCCCGCGCCGCCCCGCCCGCCCCGAGCGCCGAGCGGCCGGGGCGGGGACTACAAGTCCCGGCGTGCCGCGCGCGCGCTCCCCCCTGGGGTTCCGGATGGTGAGCGGCGAAGGTAAGGCGAGCTCGCAGAGGCAGCGGCGGCGGCAGCGGAGACGGAGAGAAGCAGGCAGGCAGGGCGAGGGCGAGAGACGGAGGGAGGGAGCGAGCGAGGCAGACCAGACAGACAGACAGGCGGGCGGGCGGGCAGAGCGAGCCACCCGCCAGGCTGCGCTCAGCCCCGCTCGCAGCCGAGAGAGCAGAAGGCAGGAGGAGGGAGGGGAGGAGGGGGAGGGAGGGAGAGAGGGAATCCAGCTACCACCACCCAAAGCCAGCGTCTGCTTTCTGTCCTCATTTCCTTTTCCCACCCAGCTCGGAGAGCAGAGAAAGGCAGAGAGAGCGAGAGATAGAGATAGTCAGAGAGACAGCCAGCCAGCCAGAGGGAGCGGGAGGGAGGAGGGCGGAGGAGGAGCAGGAGGAGGACTACGCGGGGCGCGTTCCCTCCCAGGTTTGCAATTGGGGGGTGGGGGCGGGGGTGTCCAGGGCTGTGAGAGTGTGTGCGCGGCGGGGGGGAGCGCGGGGGGCGCAGAGAGAGCGAAGGAGTGATCGAGGTGGGGGGGCGCCGCGGGAGCGGGGGGCCGTGTCCAGCGGAGTTAGCGGCGGAGAATGTGAGCCGAGGCGCGAGCCTTGCTGTCAGCGACGGCGGGCGGCTCAGGGCTCCTGCACGACTCCTCTCCCCAGCAGCCGGGCGCCCGCGTCGCTGCCGCCGCCGGAAGACGGACGCCCCCCAAAGCCCTTCGTCTGGCTCGGACCCACGGAGCCGGCAGCCCAGCACTCCGGTGAGTGGCGCCTCCTCCCCAGCCCGAGTCCCTCACTGGGGAGCCGCCGGCCGGGCTCTTTTGTGCCACGCACCAGGGGGGGACCCCGCGCCCCCTCCGCGCCCCCCGGTCCGGCCCGCTGGACCCGGTGGCTGCGGTGCCCGCGGTGCGATCGGTCTTTGTTTCCGCCGGGGCCCGCGGCTCGGCTGGGCTCGGCTCGAAGCCTGGCAGGCAGCGCCGGGAAGGGGGAGGGGGAGGCGGACAGGGAGGGGGGGCGGGGAGGGGGGGTTCTCGGGTTTCCTGGCCGCCCCGCGGCTCCCCCGGCTCGGGGGCGAGGTGCGCGCCCAGCGCTGCCGCGCGCCCCCTCCTCCTTCCCCCTCCCTCCGCCTTTGGATTTAAAACTGCAATTTGCTCTCCAGCTTGCTGGGAATGGGGGGGGGAATGAAGGGGGGACCGTGGGAGCGGAGAACAAGGCTGGATTTTAGGATCGGCTTGGAGAGAGGGGAGACTGCGGAGGGAGGAGCCCCTCCCCTTCAATCCCTAAATCCCGAGGTTCCGCTGGTGCTCTGGGAGTTGAGGGGCGGGGACCTGATGACCCCGAGGGGTTGCGGGGCGGAGGAGGGATTTGGGGGCGGCCAGGGCCCGAGGGTTTGGGCCGCTTGCCCGGTTACCTGGCGAACAAAGTCGGCTCACTTTTGCATAAATAAATAAATAATCGCCTATCAATGCGTTTCCTCCGGGGCTCTGATTGAATTGGCCCCCTCTTCCCCAGGGGGTGGGGTGCTGAGTGACAGCTGTCAGCCCCCTGGGCCCGAGGCTGGGGTGAGTAGCTGAACCCCGCTGCTTCCTGGCCGAGGGCGCCTTCGCCTGCTGGGTCCGGGTCCCCGGGCAGAGCCAGAGGGGCAGGGGGCTGGCTCTGAGTCTAGGAAATAACCTTGTTTCCTGTTCTACAGGAAAAGGGACAGCAACCCAGAGTTTGGGGGCTGGGGATGAGGACCAGTGGGAGTTGGGGGGGGGGGCTGCCCCAGCAGCCTGACCCCCCCAGCCTCCTGCCAGGCATGAGGGTCAGCTGAGGGAGGAAGGATGTGGGCCTTGCTGGCCGGAGGCGGGAGCTGGGGCTGTCCCTGAGGCAGGCGGCGGGCACCGAGAGGGAGGGAGAGAGAGAGAAGCGGGGGCGGGAATTCTCTACCGCAGACCCTGGGGGCCAGGGCCAGATGTGGAGGGGTGGGGAGTCCCCCGCCCGCCCAGCTTGGGGGCCCTGGGGCTGGGCTGGGAGGGGCTGAGCCTAGTGCCCTCGGTTCTGCACCAGTGCCTGACTGGCAGGGCCAGCTGAATGCGAGCCCAGGCGTCACCCTGGGAGGCAGGGCCGTGCTGCACCAGCATGGGTCCCTGAGCGTGAGGAGGGACCTTTGGGGGGCCTGTGCCCGTCTGGCTGGGCAGGCGTTTCCCGCCGGACCAGTTGGTGTCAGGCGGGACTTGGCCCCAGCTCCCTGGGCAGAGCACAGGGTATGAGGACAAGCTTTGCCTCCGGGTCAGGGTGGCCACATTTTGTCCGCTGCCGCCGGCGGGGCGGGGGCATGTGCCCAGGCCTGGGCAGAATCCTGCCAGGAGCCTTTGGGGTGTTTCTATTGTTGGCTTGTTCCAGTTTTCTGTGGCCCGTGCATGTGGCTGTGTGAGCTGGGGCTGGGAGTGAAAGATCACCAGCCCAGCCACCCCTCCCATGTCTCCTGGCGTGGGGGTGCCAGGCTGGGTTGTGATGGCGAGCTCTTAGACGGGACCCCCCAGGTGGCATGTACATGCCGTTTGCCATCCTCCCTCCTTTGAGCAGATGTATATTTATTTTTATAGTAATGGAAAATCAAACCAAATAGTAAGTTGAATTCATTTTTTTCTCCTGCTATGTCAATAGTTGGAGTAACCCCCAGGGATTGGTGAACTTCTCACCCCGGAGTCCCCACCCTTCAGAGGCTACAAAGACCAGTGAGGGCATGCGCTTTGGGGGACCAGTGGGCATGGGTCCAAACCAGTGACTCTTTTCTTCCTTGCAGTCTGGCATTGCCCCCTCCCCGGGCATCCCCCCGTACCCCAGGGTCTAGTCGGGCCTCTCAGCCGCCTCCCCGCTGGGTGCCTAAGCTGTGCCCAGTGCCCAAACCCTCAGGGACATTCCCCTGGTGGGCTCCCTCTCCCCCCCCCCCCCACGTCTGGGCTCCCGGCCCACGTGCCGATATTTATTTTCTGTAATAAAATCCATTTTTAATGCCGTTACTTTTGAAATAATATAGAGAGAAACAAATGTGATGTGTTTAAGTTGCCCTCTGTGAGTTTTTAATGTGATCTATGGCTGAGGTAGTGATGGAAGGAGCTGTTGGGCTTGGAGAAATTTGGTGTCATAAAGAAAAAGAGCTCGCTGTTTATTATGGTTGCTGGGCTGGGGGGTCTGCAGCAGGGTCGTGGGGGCAGGCAGCCCCCAACGCCCCCAAGTACTGTGGGTGGATGACTTAGCTTCTCAATTTTGGAGTGTGAGGGTCCCAGGATTCTTTCTCATTGACCCTCAGTCCCTGATGGAGCCTTCTGGTGAAGAGGCTTGGGAACTGGGGGGCGTTACGTCCCCCCCTTCCCCCCCCCCCCTTCCCGCACATGCACTCCATGGGGTTCGAGCTCAGCAGGGAGGATTCTGGAAGACCTGCTGAGAGCTGAGTGGAGGTGTACTGTGGGGAGGTGGGAATTGGATTCTGAAGGAGATTGAAGGATGGGGTTTCTACCTGATTGCTCTGTCTGTGCTGGAGGCTTGAGGGGCAGCCTGTCCCTGCCCCTGGCAGGAGACGTGGGGGTGGGGGTGGGGGGAGCGGTTTACTGGTCTGGATTGGCAAGAGTCCCAGAGGGACGTTGCTTACTCTCGATTCAGCCTGGAGCACTGACTTTGAACTGTTCCCTCCTCTGTGCCTCTGTTCCCATTGGACAGGGGCTTCCTCCAGGTAAACCTGAATTCTCCCACCCCCCACCTAATCCCCTCTGTCCCCCCCTCCCCCCACCCTCCCGCCCCAGGTCAGCTTCATCCTTGTGTGTGTGTATGAAAACAGAGCTCTGTGTCTCATGCCAGCCACCCAAGAACAAGGAGGTGCCATCCCTGCATACCAGATGCCCAGACCCTTCTGGTCTGCCCGGGCGAGGTCAAGCAGACTCATTATTATGGGATGGAGCCCAGCTCTGTCTCTGGGCCCCCTGGGCCTCTTGGGACAGAGGTGGGGAGAGCAGGAAGCCAGAATGGAGTGGAGCTGGGACTGCAGGGGGGAGCAAGGGTAACGTTGTTGCTAATGCCGGCAGATGGGCCCCCCCAGGGAAAGAGCGGGAGGGTGGGGGTGGGGAGGAGAGAGACCCAGACAGCCACGTGCGAGGCAGGGAGAGGGAAAGATGGAGTCAGGCCATCTCTGATGAGAGGGGAGAGAGAAACAAGCAGGGAGGAGAGCCAGGGTCACAGCCCTGGAGGGGGGTACAGGGGACGCAGAAGGCCCGGCCTATCCCTACCCTCGTGGCCAGAAGTGAGCAGTCCTGAGGGGTCCTGAGGGCCTTTCCCCCAAGATCAAGTTCCAGGGTTGTTTTTCGGAGGAGAGACAAGCAGATGTCTCTGGAAAGAGGGAGGAGGACAGGTGGGGAAAGAAAGAGAGGGGGAGACTCCCACAGGAGGAGGAAGAGGGAGACAGAGCCATTCCAGGGGTCATTTAACTTCTGCTCTTGCCGGGGAGGGCAGTGTCTTCCCTCTGCCTCCCCCAAATGGCTAGGGACAGAGCCGAGTTCTTCTCGGGACCTGGAGGTGGAGCCTGCAGCAGCTACAGCACCCACAGGTTGTTGGTGCTCTGCACCAGGAGGCAGCTGGGTTAGAAAAGCAGGGGACAGTCGGGTCGCCAGAGGCACAAGGGGCCTCCTCCACTTGAACCTCCCCCCACCTTGTTGGACCAGAGAAGGAAAGCAAGTTTAGAGAAGGGAGCCTTTTGCTTAGGGTCCCAGAGACGCTGGGCAGGGCCAGCCCGGGGGCTAGGCTCTTGGCGCGCCACCTCGCTGTGGTTAGAGAACTGGGACAGCTGCAGGGGGCCTCCTGGGTGTGGAGTGGGGGGGGCCGGGGCCTGGGGAGAGGAGCAGGCAGGCACCCTTGTGGCCAGAGCCCCCCAGGGGAGGGGGAGGCGCTGCTGCTGCTGCTGCTGCTGCTGCCGCCGCCGCCGCCGCGGGAGAGAGAGGGAGGGGAGGGGAGAGAGGAGGGGAAACAGTGAGTCAGGCTTCCAAGAGCTGAGGATGAGAGAGCCAGAGCCGGAGGGAGAGGGCAGGGAGGGCTGCTCAGCAAGGGCGGGGGGGCCCAGGCAGGGGCAAGGAGAGCTGGAGAGGGAGGGAGCCAGCCCCTGGCCCTGGCCCAGGTAGCGCCGTGCAGAGGGCGCAGCCAGTGTGGACTTTGCCCGTGGCAGGTCGGGAAGGAGCCAGATTCTGCCCCGCAGTGCCCCTATTCTTTCCCCATTCCTTGTTTATGATTCCACTCCAGGGGTTCAGGAGGGATGACCTTTTGCACCTCGGGTCCCCCATCCACTGTGGGATCTGGATTGTGAGCCGCGGGGGGCAGAGCGGCCTGGGAGGGTGTCACGGGATGCGGTTTCAGCTGCTGCCTTTGTCTGGGGGGGCACTGTTGGAGCCTGCCGCCCATGCAAGGTAGGGTGCGGATCTCCGGGGGGAGGGCTCCCTGAAGAACCCTCTGAGGTGCATGTCACACGACAGTGGGGGCCGTGGTGGGTGCTGGCACGCGGCTGTGTGTGCCTGAGGTGCAGTGGGAGGTGCCTCGGTCTCTCTGGATGGCCGGTGCCTAGACAGGGCCAGGGTCCTCACCTGCCCAGAATCAGCCTCCACTGTTAGGGGTGGCCCTGGTGTGATCCCCACTAGGCACTGGGGAAGCAGGGAGGTGGAAATAGCCCCAGTGGAAGCTGGCAAGGAAATGCCTGTGCAGCCCCTCGTGCCTGGAACTGGGACCAGAGCAGGAGGGATCCCCTGGGATTGCCTGGAAGGGAGGGGGAAGGCGCCCCCCTGGCCCAGCTGACAGGAAGCAGTGGCTCCCAGCGCCTCCTTCCCCCCAAGGCCTGGCCTCCCCTGCCCCTCCTTCCTGGATCCCAGCCTCTCTGCCATGGGCTAGGGGATGAGGAAGGTGGGCACTGAAGATCCCCCTCCAGCAGGGCCTGGCGATGAGGGGACGGTAGAGGGAGGGTAAAGTGAGCGCTGCCCCACGCCCAGACTCCGCCGCGGCGAGGCCCCGCTTGCTCCCCTTTCTGTTCTGGGGGCTTTGGCCCCGCAACCCAGGGGAGGGGCCGCCTCTACAGCTGGCTGGCCCCGAACTCCCAGCTCAGCCCAGCTGCTACTGAAGCTTCCAGAAGCTGCCGTTCTGCCCCCTCTTCCCATCCCCTGAGCCAGGAGAGGCCCTTTTGCTGACCTGGGGGAGGGGGCCTTGGGGAGTGAGTGGGTGCCCTTAGAAGGACTAACACAGCCCGCCAGCCAGATGGGTGGTGGAACAGATGGACAGAGACACCCACTCACAGGCGGATGGAGACGGACAGATGGACCGCGACAGGAAGAGATGGACAGACAGAGGTGCTGGTAGAGAGAGGAGGAGTCAGAGAAATGGAAGGGCCTGGGGAAAGAGACAGAGACTTGGAGACAGGGACGAACAAGGAGGGAGACAGGGTGACTGAGATGGGAGAAGGAGAGATGAGGAGGAGAAGCAGAGACAGGGAGAGAGAAAGAAAAGGGGAAACCCAGTGAGAGAGAAAAGAGACTTGAGGCTGCAAACCACAAACAGGGATTTGATGAGAATCTGGAAGGTGTTTTCTCCCACTTCCCTCCCCAAACCCCCAGGCCAGCCAAGTCTCCATTCCTTCCACCCCCGGCTCAGCTTCCAGCTGCTAAAGAGGTCAGGGAGAGAGAGAGGGAAGTGTCCCAGAGACCCCTCCTGCCTGCTCTTCTTTTTGTGGGGGAGGGGGTTGCTGGGCGCTGCTAGCCCTGACCCCTACATTCAATGTACATCTCTCTCTCAGAAAATAGCCTGTCACACTCAACGGGTATGTGCCTCCTGGTGTAAACGTACTCTCCCTACTCACACCTGTCTGCCCATGCCCTGCCGGGCACACACACACACACACACACACACACACACATACACATACACACACCCTTTGCGACGTGCCCATCTATCCTCACACCCACCCTGCCTCTCACAGACCCAGCTGGTGAGCCCGTGCCTGTACTTCTTACCCACGCAGCTGGTGACAGCCAGGCCTGTCGGGAGGTCTCAGGCCATGCAGTCACACACAAAGTCACACCAGAGCAGAGACAGAGCTTCCCTGGGGGCGAAGAGCAGGGCTCCCAAGGACCAGGGGGGTGTCTGGGGTGGGCGGGTTGGCACACTCCCCTACTTCTGATGCCGTCATCCGGGTGGGGAGGCAGGAGGCCCTCTCGGCTGGTGGGAACCTTCTGGGCCTGGGCTGGACACGGAAATGGCTGGTGTGAAAGAGTTGGTGAGAGGTGGTGTGTGTGCGAGCGTGTGGCAGTATCAGGATGCCGAGCGTCTACGGTGTGTGAGGCACGTGTGGGATGGGGTATGGGTCCGACCGGGAGATCCCTGTGTATGGAGATGTGTGGGTGTATGAGATGGCACGTGTGATAGCTGTTTGTCAGGTAGGTACCTGTGCATGTGTGTGTGTGACAGGTGTGCTTATACAATGGGCGTGTGTGACTGTGCATGGGTTTTGCAGAGTGTGTGTGGGGGTGTCTGATGGGAGTGTGTGTAGTGGCGTGTGCATATGTGAAGCTGTGTGTGTGTGGTGGTGTGTGGGTGTGTGAGGGTGTCTGGGGCTTGTGGATGAGGGGAAGGGTTGTGCGTCTATGAGGGTATAGCTGTACATGTGAGGTTTGGAGGTGTGTTCTCCAAGGCCGTCAGCACGATCGCATGGGAAGGGGCTCCAGGGCTCACCGCTGGGCACTGACCCGCACAGATGCACAAGGACAGGCAGACCCTCCCTGTCCTCCCTCTTCCTCTCCTGGCGTCAGTGGTTTTCAAAGGCGCCTCCAGGAGAGCTGTTTGCCTTGCTGGCCCCCCTCCCCCCAGCCTTGCCTCTTCAAACACAGTGATACCCTCCAGGCAGCTCCGCTGAGCTCCTGCCTGGACCATCTGAAGGCAGATGGGTGGGCTGGGATCCGCTGCTGCCCCCCAGGGAGCCAGGAGGCAGCTCTGCTCCTCAGGCCTGGGCGCAGGCTGAGACAGATGGACTGGCTGTCTGGCCGCCCCAGCACAGGGCCGAGGCGTTCCAGCGGACAGTCCGCCGTCCGGGCCCTTGAGCAGAGGCCAGGGCACTGCCCTTCATCTCCCTAAAGGAGCATCCACTCCCACCCTGCAGCCTCCACTCCTCTCTGACCCAGGGCCCCAACTGCAGCCCCAGCCTCCCCCTAAATATATAACCTCCTCACCTACAGATTCACAGCTCCAGGACCTCCTTAGACACACAGCCCCAAAGCCTCCACAACCACCTTACACACCCACAGCCCCAGCACCTCCCCAAATCCACAGCCGCTCCTCCCCCCACAGCGCCAGCATAGCCAGGCACAGCACCACCACGGGCTGCCTGCATAGCCGCAACGCCTCCCGGACACCAGGAACCCCTGACGGCCCTCCTCCCGGCCCCACACCTCCCTGCTGGCCCCACCACATCTCTCCCCTCAGGGACCCACTCTGACCTTTCCCAGGACAGAAAGACTGAAGGACTTAGAGCCTCTTACTACCTCCCCAAATGCATAGCTCTACTAGACTCTCAAACCCACAGCCCTTCTCTAGCCCCAGTGCCTCCCCAGACTGGTTCAGGTGTCCAGCTAAAGCCCCAGGAACCTTTCTAGCAACACACCCCCAACTCTTCCCCAACACATGATGCAACCATGATAACTTTCCAAGCACATCAACTACAGGCCGCCTCCTTTACCAAAACCTAGTACTTCATGACCCCACACATCCCCAAATAAACACACACACACAAAGCTAGCACATCCTCAAACGTCAGTTCCCACTACAACCCCAGCGCTTCCCCGGGTGCATCCAGGGTGCCCCTACAGCTGTAATACTTCCCACAAGCTCAGACTCTCAGAGCTTCCAGTACCTCCCCAGACACACACATGCTCCTTGTAGCCCAACATGTCCCCCAGCCAAGGCCCAGTACCTCTCCAAACCCACCAGTGCACCCCCCACACCTTTCCAAACACACAGCTGCTTCCCCCACATACGCACACTGCTCCAACACCCTCTCGAGCACCCCCTGTAGCCACAACATTTACTTCAAACACAGGCATAGATTCAGTTCTAGTATGTCTCCAAGCAGGTAATGTCTGCACAGCTTCTAATGCCTGCCCAAGCACACACTCGCTCCCATAGGTCGGAGCCCAGCACCACCTCAGGCAGGTAGTCCTCCCATACATAGTTCCCAGCGCCGCTCCCCAGCGCCTCCCCACACGCGGTCTCAGCCGCAGCTCCCAGGGCCTTCCTCAACCACGTGAGGGCCCAGAGACAGCCCCTGCACCTCTCCAAACACAGGCGCACGCTCAGGCTTTGAGCACACCTGGCCTCAGCTGAGTCGCAGCCTGCTCCCGTTCACCCCCCAGAGCTCACAGGCAGCTCCTCCCTGCCCCCCTCAGGACCCCCTACCACACCCTGTCACATGCCCGGCTCGGTTGGCTCAGCTCTTCCGCAGCCTTCCCTCCCACCCATGGTGCATTCCTATGCTGCCTCCCTCCACTGTGTCCGCCATCACTGCTCCCCCTACCCCACCTTGCTCTCCTCAGTCCCCTCCCCCAGACACCACCCAGACAACCTCATTCTTCCACACACACTTGCTCCCTCCTGTGAGTTCTCTCGGTCCCCCCACCTCCCCCTTCCTAGAGCCGCCTCTGCCTGGGGAGGTTTCTGTACCCTCCTCACTGCCTTAGGCCTTTCATTCCTGGACAGTGAAGCTGTACATCTGGTTCAAAGCTGCCCTACCCAAGACCCTGTGCTCTGGGCACCCTAGGCTGGATTTGGGGTTCTGGGCCTATTTCAGGGTAGGACAGAGCCCCCTTTGCACCTAGTCAACCCCAGTCTGTCGGCCAAGAACGTTGAGCTCCCAGATCTGCCCTGACTCTGGCGTGTGTGTTGGGGGGATGGGGGGGTAGGGGGAGTTACCCCCAGCCTGCACTTGCCCAGGTGCCTGCCAGATCCCCCCATTCCTTGGCCCACCTGAGAGGGACACTGAGCCTGGGCCTTCAGGGGAAAGGCTGGGGAAGGTGCTGGTTTGAGATGCCCCCCTCAATCTGGCTGCAGGCTTGGTCTCCCAGGGAGTCAGTTCCGACAGTGAAGGTTACTTTACTAGATGCATGATTTTAAACGGAATCTCCACCATCTGTTCCACCCCCTAATTACAGATGCACAGAATCCGCCTCAGAGGGCAGCATGAGGGGAGTGATTTAGAGGCTGAGCTGCTTCTGCCTGCACTAGGACTGGGGGAATTAGGGGGGCCATTGGGTATCACTCACAGGCCCCGAATCCCATCTTTCTCCCAGGGGTCGCTATGCCTCTTCTCTTGCTGGGAGAAGGCTCAGAGAGGGCTTCCCCTGACCCCCAAGGCCTGTGGGAGGGGTCTCCAGGATATCACCCATGTCCCAGTCCAGCAAGTCGTGGGATGTAAGACTCCATTAGGGCCTTAAAAAATTCAGTGGATCGATCTCCTGCCTGCTCTTGTGCCCCGGGGAGCCCCAGGTGCTGGCCTGGCCTGGCTATCTGCCCACCCCAGGGGTAGCAGGGATTGATGTTGTGGGGTGGGGTGGGAGTCGGGGCAGAGGTGGGGGCAAGCAGGTTCTGGCAGCAGAGGACATGGGCAGGCATGCCAAGATCCACCAGGTAGGTATGTTTGCAGGTATGTGCCCATGTGCCTTGGGACACATGACCTGCCGACCCCAGCTTTAGCCACGGTCTGCGGAGCTGGACCAGCACCAGGGTCTAGCGGGGATGGGTCAGGGCCTGGGTCTCAGGGTTCTAAGGGCTGCGGCCCAAGGACGGGTCCGTCTTCGCCCATGGGCGCCAGGGACCCCCGGCCCACCTGGGGGTAGTGGTGGTGGTGGCAGCAGCGGTGGTAGCGGGCACACTGCGGTAGACGCTGGAGCATTCACTGCAGGAGAAAGGGAGTGAGGCCGGGCTGGAGGAATTTTAAAGATTGCTGCAGGCAGGAGGGTCTCCGGAACCCCGTGGAGCGGGCAGTCATGCAGAAGTAATCCTATAGCTGCCTGCCCGGAGGAGAGGGGAGGAGAGGGGAGGAGAGGGGGCGGGAGGGAGGGAGCTGCTGCCCCTTTCCCACCTCAGCCCCTGACTCGGCCAGCCCTGGAGAGAGCCAGGGACCCCGGAGGCCTTCCGCGAGGAGGCACGTTGTCTCCATTTCGTCGTGGCATGTGCCCCTTGGAGGGGCAGCACCACAGCTGTTGTTCAGCTCTGAGCTCTGGGTTTTATAAATATGCAGCTCCAAGGTGGGAGCCAACTCGTTCCTGGTCACCTTGGGTCACCCCGTATGCTGCCTCCAGCTGGCAGTCCCAAAGCAGAGCCCCTCTCCCTTCCATACTGTTCTTGCCCTTCTGCTGTGTGGGCTTGGACTAGGGGCCCAGCCTCTCTGGGCTGGCCCTGAAGCAAAGGCCTAGGGAAGACGCCAGAAATTCCGGCCCTTTTGTCCCACCCCCCAGTCCTGACAGGTTAAATGGTGGCAGGCTGGGCCAGTCCAGGCTGGAGCGGAATGGCTTGCTCCACAGCGGCCTCGCCCGTTGCAGCCCCTCCATTTTGCAGATGGGGTAACCAAGTCCAGAGAGGCGTAAGGATGACCAAGGCCAGCCAGCTGATGAACCCCTCCTTCCTGCCCCATTCTGCTGTCACTCAGGCTCTTCTCAGCTTCAGCTCCGCTAAGAGCAGGGCCTGGGGGGTGTGGGGGGGAGAGGATGTTTGGGAAAGTGGTTGCGGCTGAGAGGTTGCCATGGCGATGCCGCAGGATGCCGAGCTGAAGTGGGGGTCCCACAGGGTCTCTGGGGCCCCCAGCTCCACAACCCTGTGGTCTCCCTCCCATCGCTTGTCCCCCACCCAGATGCTTGTCAGGCAGCCCCAGTGACAGGCCGGGTGGGTGACAGGTGGTGCAGGTGATGGGCTGGGTGGGTGACGAGCTGGGTGGGTGACAGGTGGCGCGGGTGCAAGGCAGGCAGGTGACAAGCGGGGTGGTGACGGGCCCTGTAGATGACAGGCAGGGGGTGTGGTTGGCGGGGATGCTGTCTCCTGGCTGGAGGCCTGTTGCAGCCCCCACCTCCCCACCATCATGTGTGTGCACAAGCATAGATTCTGGGCTCAGAGCTTGGGGCTAAGATACTAATGAGGCTTAGTACATTTGGAGGGGCAGGTGCCCAGGCTCATTAAGGAGAGGCCTCTGACGAATAGGAGAGACAGCTGGGGGGCTGCGAGGACACTGCCGGGCCCTCCTGGGCTGAGGTTCCCAGGGCTCCTTGCCTGGCTGAGGGTGAGACCGGCCTGGATCCCTTCTCCCCTTCCCTACTAGCAGCTTGACCTTCCATGAATACTAACCACAATCAGGGTCACCACACGTGTGGGGCACTGTGCCAAGCCCTCTACATGCATGTTCTCATTTCCCCTCGGCAGTCCTGTGAGGGAGGTACTATTACCCCATTTTACAGATGAGGAATTGGAGGCTGGGAGAAGGCAAGGGACTACAGAACAAGTGGCTGGCACAGCTGGGATTTTGATCCAGGTCTTTCTGCCCCCAGAGCCCATGTTCTTAACCACTCCACCAGTAGAACATGGTCCTCCTGCAACCCTGGACCCTCTCTCTGGGCCTCAGTCTCACTCTTCTGTCACATGGATGTGCGGTGGAAGGTAGGCACCATGAGCTCTTCAGCTCTGGCTTGGGGGCTTCAGGGACTCCTCTGGGTGGCTGCTGCAGCTCACCCCGTCTGGCCCAGGCTCTGGGTGATACTCTTGGAATGGGGAGAGGGCAGGGCTTCAGCTGAGGGGGCTGAGCTAAAGGGGGGACACCTAGGATATCAGAGCCACTCCCTGCATTGTGCAGTAGCAAGGCTGAGGCGAGGAGGGGAGCAGCAACCTCTAAGGTCACATGCCCTGGAAGCTCTCCTGGGATCCCAGGTCTCCTGGCCTGTTGAAAGGGCGGGGCTGGGTGTGGTGCCAGGGCTGGGAGGCTCCCTCTTTCTAGGTCCCTCCCACCAGCCTAGTTTCTTCCCTGGGGCTGTGCGCTCCCAGCTCTTGGGGGGGGGGGGCTTTTGGCTGCTTCCTTAGGGCCGTGCCCCCTCCCCATCAATCTGGGCTTCTGGTGTCAGTTGAGCCCCTCCCTTTGAAACCCACTGGGGTGGAAACTCTCTGCCAACAGCTGATGGATGGGCCAGGGCCTTGACATTGGCCTGGGGCCACAGAATGGCCCTGGAGGGACCAGACTGGGGCTGGGGGGCTTGGAGGTGAATTTAAGGGAAAAGAATTAGGTTCATAAATCTTGGAGCATCTCGCTTTTCCTCTTCCTCGGCCTTAATTTCTTGCCAAACCTGCTTTCTAGCTGCTTCTCCAACGTGCTGGGAGTCGAAGGGCCCCACTTGGCCATTTTCCTCTCCTCCCCGATGCCCCCGTCCTGAAATTGCACTCCCCTCCCACCATGGGGAAGAAAGAGTTGTAGCTGCTACTATTGGGCAGATGAAGACAGTGTGTCCAGACTACTGGATTTTGCCTCTGATTGATAAGGACAGGTAGGGCAGAGGGCTTCACTGCCTCAGTTTCCCCAACTTAGTGTTTGAAACCCTCATCTCAGGAAAGATAACTAAGACCAAGAGGGATTTAGCAGATGCGGGACATAACAGCCTTGTCTCAGAAGCCCCCAGTCTGAGGGGGAGAATTACAGCCTGCCCCTGAGGCCCTCAAACACAGAGGGGAGGTCCAGCACCTAGGCTGAGCATGTGCTCAGGTTCAGGCAGGAGCGGGTGGTGCTGGGTGGCTGAGCCTGGGAAGGATTTTTGAAGCAAAGGCTGAGGCTTGGGGGAGGCCAGAGAAAGGGTGGTGGTTTGCCCCGGGGGGCGCAGGGAGCCATCTGTGGTTGGGGGCAGGGGCCTGGAAGGGTCTGGCTTTCCCACAGGCCCAGGCAGCAGTAGACTGGAGTTCTGGGGCCCTCCCAGCTCCCCAGGGAACCCGTTGCTGCCTGGCCCCGGGGACCCGGGCGTCCTGGCGGGTGAGGGCGGGTCTCCAGCAGGCACCCTGCCAAACCCCACAGCCTGCTCACCAGGAATCTTGTTGCTGAGAGATGGAAAATCCCGGCCGGGCCTGCAGCTCATCCCTCCCCTCCGGGAGGAGGAGGGGCCCGAAGATTCCTTCCTGCACCCCCCCTCCCCTCCCAGGGCAGGGCCCTCCTCAACAGTGGGTGGGGCTGGGGGGCCCAGGACAGACCTCCAAGGCCCGGTCACATGTCCTGGAGCCGAGCCCAGCCGGCAGTGGGTACCAGGGCACTCTGGAGGCAGAACGGGTCTAGTGAGGCAGAGGAGGGGGTGGGGGGATTGCCGAGGCCAGAAGGGGCCCCAGTGGGGGCCCGTGCCTGGCCCCGGCCCCACTGGCTCCCCTAGGGCGGAGGGTGAAGAGCTGGTCCTCTCCTTGGACAGGAAGACGAATGATCCCATTATGGGAGCGTGATTTTCTTCCATGTGTCACGGAGTCTGAGATTAACTTGCTCACCAGTCTGTGACAAACCCCTCACACACACACACACACACACAAGGCACACATATCCTTGGTCTCACAAACACGTCACACAGACCCAGACAAGTGCTCCCATACCACAACGCATTTAGCCTAGGGTCCCCTACGGAGACCCAAATACACACCCTCAGAAACCCCACGATCTAGATGCACAGCCGCCAAAGCGTAACAGCCCTTCGCTCTCCCAGAGGCCACGTCCAGGCGGGCCGGCGGGCGCGCGTACCCACTGCTTAGACAGGTACAGAGTCGAGGACGCACGGCACTCCATAGGTGCCGCCGCTCTTGGACAGCCATCAGACCAGACACAGCCGTGCGGACAGGCAGGGACCAGCAGGCACACGCGGCGAGACAAAGGCCCAGGTACACACAGAGACAAAGACAGGCGCAGACACACAGCCAGCAGTGCTCGCACAAGCACAGGCACGCACACCCGGACACAGACAAAGACAAATAAATGCCCAGAGGTTTTGCTGTGGACAGATGTAGAGGTGCCCGCACATCTGGGCCTCCTCCTCGCCCTCCTGGCCTGGGGACGTGGTAATCTGGTGCCTGTGGCTCCAGGGAGGACTCTGAGGAATCTTCTGCTCCGTCAGAGCCCCCACCCCCACCCCTCCGGGCCCAGGGCCAGCCCCCACCTCTGGCACCAAGCCTGTGGCTTAGGCCGCGGCAGCCACACCCTCGGCAGAACCCCGACATCTGCTACCTTTCCTTCCCCATTGGACACACTCGCAGGCACACCATCTCCCCCTGCACATGCTCACAACACCCCACACACGCCCACACACTCACAGTCTCTCACTCACAACCCCCATCCCTCATGTGCCCCCCCCTTCTGTCTTTCTCAATCACTCCTCCCCCCTCTCCGGCAGACGTGTACAACCTCTGTGGCACGCACATACTGAAGGCACACACCCCTCTCACCTGCACACTTACACATACCCACAGCCTTCTCTCGTACAGACCCCCCCACTCTAATACACACACACTCCCCGCACGCATCCTCACCTCCTTCTCACATGCGGCCGCACACACACTTTCAGAGCCTTGCTCACACCATCACTTCCCTTCCTCTGTCTCTCACAAACACTCACTGTGCCAAGAGTACAGCAGAGCAGCCCCTGCCAGGATCCACCACTGCCTCCACTGCCTCCCTGGCCTCCTGGCCTCGGTCCCTTACCCTCTACCCCTGGCCCCGTGTGCTGTGGCCTCGTGTGCATTTGTTGTTTCTCTGTTTAGTCAGCAGTTAGGTATGGAGTATTCACCCATTCGTTCAGCAAATATTGATTGAGTATCAGTTTTGGGGTAAGCGCTGGGGATCCTAGGGTGGCCAAGACAGACACGGGTTTTGCGACCAGCCTGTTAGTTTGTTGCCTGTCTCTTCTGACTAGTTGTAAGGTAACCTTGATCTTGGATGTTGAGGGATGTGTAGGAGTTCACAGGAGGAAAAATGGGGTAAGGGCCATCCAGGCAGAAGGAAGAGCATGTCCAAAGCCTGGAATGAATAGAAGTATGGTATGCTGGGAAAACGAGGTGACGCTCAGAGACCAGATAAGTTGCTGCAAAGGGGTCCGATGCTGCAGAGGTCGGATGCCGTGCACAGGGGGTTGGATTTTGTCCAGTGGGGCACAAGGAGTCTTGGGAAGTCTTTAATGACAGGGCTAGGATGGGGAGAAACCAAAGGCAGGGAAGAGGCTTGAGTGATACGTGGTGGTGGGAGGCGATGGTGGGCTGACCCAGGAAAGGTGAGCAGGATGGAGAAGAGATTCATTTAGGGGCATGGACCCATGGGGTTCTGCTTCCAGAGCTGCGGGACCTCAGGAAATTCACAGCTCTGTGAGCTAGGTCCATCTTGTGAGGATGGGACTGTACAGGTGCTGAGCTCATAGTAAGTGCTCAGGAAATGCTAGCCTTTATTGTCAGTCATCAGTTGGACCTGGAGAGTGAGATGAGATTTACTGAACACCAGCTGAGCCAGGGGCTGGGGCCCAGAGGCGTGGTAGTCTGAGCTTCAGGAAGCTCACAGACCTGGCACCGATAACCACAGCTCACGTAGACAGCAGAGAAGGTCAGGGCGGAGTTGGGAGGCACAGCACCCTGGGAGCTTAAAGGAGGATAGGTAGTACTTGCAAGGGCCTGAATGGCTTATAGGGGAACTGGCCTTGGGCTGGACCTGAAAGGGGCAGGCAGAAGTTGGGGCAGGAGCTTCAGGTGGAAGGAACTGTGAACAACAGCCAGAAGGGAGGGCACTCAGGGCTCGGATGGGGAGTCTAATCTAGCTGGCCTGCGGGACACAAGAATGGGGAGCTATGGGATGGGGTTCAGGATCGAGACTAGGATTGTCAGTCTGAGTGAGGGCCAGCGTGGAGCTGAGCTGCATTCTAGAAATCCAGTGATTTTCTGGTAATGGAATGTGCCTGTTAGAGATTCTGTTCCATGCTCTGCCACTAAGCCACTGGGTGACTGTAAACAGATGCCTCCCCCTCCCTGGCCTCAGTTTCCCCGTCTGTGAGATGAGGCCTTAGTCTTGTGTAGGAGGGAATTCTGGCATCACATCCTGGGGGCTGGATTCTGGGTGTCAGCTGTGCTTTCTTCCTGAACATTCTGAGCAAAAGAAAGGAGCAAAGTAAGGAGTCCACAGAGGCAGTTCTTGGGCACTTCAAATGAGGGGCCAGGAACTCACCACAGAGGGGAGGAGTCTTTGCCAGGATCTGACTCCAAGGCCCAGAAGGGACCCAGAAGAGAGGGCCAAGGTCCCTCTTCCCTCCTGCCCTGACCAGGGGAGGGGGATGGGGTAGACATAGGTCATGTGCCCAGGAGGACACAAGTGCCCAAGGCCTGGCCTGGAGGGTGTCAGCATCCTCCCCGCCCACTGACCAGGGAGCAAGGCTTGGGTTCAGGAAAGTGGTCCAGAGCTTGGAGTCCCCTAGGGCTGATTGCGGGTGGCAGGGCCAGGTGAGTGCCTGTGGGTAGCTGGGTTCTAACATTGACATTTGGGGTTGTCGGGAGTCATGGTCTAAGGCAGGTTCCATTGACACCTCCCCCACACACACCCCCACTCCAGCTGCCCTGGATTCTGGCTGCAAGGGGCCCTTGAAGCAACTTACCTGCGAGGTGGGGCTGGTAGAGAATTAATTTCCTGTGCTATTTTAATTTTACTGTATTTAATTTGCTGTTTATTTTAATTAATTAATGGCAGGTAATCACCTATCATAACTTGCTGCCTCTAGATCCCCTTCCTTTTCTGAGTGGTGGAAGGCCAGCTGAGAGATTGCTGGGTTAGCTGTGGGGAGAGGCTTTAGCTTATCTGACTTGCCCAAGATCACACAGCCAGTAACTGGTGGAACCAGCCTTTGAACTTGGAACATAGGGACCCAAGGGTTTCTGTTCTGTACCACCATGCTATCCTGTCCCCTTAATGCCCTAAGTGGGAGATAAGATCCCTGAATTCCCAAAGAGATGGCATCTTTGGGGAGCCTCTAGCCCAGACTGAGGGGGAGACCCAGCTCTGGTCAGCAGGCCAAGTCTGATGGGGCAGAAGTAGCCCACAAATTGGGCTGTATGGGTGACAGGCAGCCTCAGGGTATGCCTGTCAAGGAGGGCAGAGCTCAGTGGTTGGGGAGCCTCTGGGGAGCATGGCCCTGTGTCACTACAGTGCTGGCCCCAGGGCGGGGGTATAGAAAGGCTAGCTTCAGATTGGGCCCTCAGGGAGCTTGATATCTTAAAGCAAGGAGAGAGGTGCGAACAGTCATCAACAATTGCATAAGACAATGGGAGAAAACATGAAAAACACGATGGAGTTGAAAGAGTTTGGACTTTGAATCCTGACACCAGCACAAATTAGCCATGTGACCATAGGTGCTTGACTCCTCTGAGCCTCAGTTTTCCTCATCTGTCAAGTGGTAACAATAATGGCACTGATTTTGTAGGCTTCTGTGAGGCGCAAAAGAGAGACACTGAGATCTGGGAGTTCTGGAGCTGCGGAGTCCCACCTTTGGAATCTCTGGGCCTTGACGCCTGCCTGTGAAACGGGTCTACTAAAGGCCTACAGCCACAGGGTGTGGTGGGGACTAAAGTGGTTCATTCATTCATCTCAAAGCATTATCAAGCACCTGCTGGGTATCAGGGATCTTTCTAGTAACTAAATCTGGTAAGGGACCAACATATTCACAATCTGATTATCATCATATTCTGGAGGGGGAGGGATCTGTTCAGGGAGGAAGAAGAGAGCAGCCTAGGCTTTTAGAACAGGGATGAGTGACACAATAAAGTGCGAGGGAAACAATAATGGCCGATGCTTACCAGGGCTTACTATGTGGCAGGTACATTAGCTCACGAGGCAGCTGCTCTTATTATCCCCATTTTGCAGATAGGACACAGACTCACAGAGGTGTAGTGAAGGTTCAGCGGGGTGGAGCAGGTGTTTGAGAGGCCGAGAAGCCTTGCTCATAATCACAGAGCAGTAAACCTGATTAACAGATGAGCTGGGAGCTCCTTGCAGTGATCCACCGGAGGAAGGAGGCGGACACCTAGCCAAGAGAGGGAAAGAGGAAGTAGAAAGAAAAGGGCAGAGGTGAGCAAGTTCTCCAAATTCAGGAAGCAGAGAATGGACCAAGTCAGCATTTGCTCCCCAAGTGGGTTTTCCCAGCAGTAAACAAGGCAGGGGCCAGGAGCTCAGGGAAGGGAGTGAGCAGGGAAGGCTTCCCAGAAGAGGCAGGCCTTGAGAAAAGGGCAGAGATGAAAGAGATGAGGAGCCAGGGCAGCCCAGGCAGGCAAGCGGCATCAGCAAAGGCCCTGAGGTGGGAGTGAGCTATGTGGCTTGCCGGGCTGAGCAGTGGGAGCCAATGGCTGAGAGGGCTGAGAATGAAGGCTGGGAGGCTGGTGGCCTGGGAGGCGAAGGAAGGTGATGGTCCCAGCGGGGACAGGGAGGTGGCATCCCCCAAGAGGCTTGGCTAATGTAGAAAGAGAAATTACCCCCCACCTGGACAGGAAGTAGACAGAGTGGTCAAGAACACAGGCTTTGGGGTCAGGTCCTAGCCACCAAGCTGCCTGTCACCACGTGATCCAGGGAGTCACTTGATAGCTCATTTTCAAAGTGAGGGGTGATGATAGTACTCAGCTCCTAAGATGAGAAGATCTCTGAAAAGTGCTCAGCACAGTGTCTGGCACATAGCAAGCACTTCATTCATTCATTCATTTCTCAAATATTGAGAGTATACTTGGTGCTCAGTACTTTTCTAAGGGATATAGCAAGGAACAAAATAAAAATCCCTGCCCTCCAGGAGCTTACATTTAGAGGGTGAAGCTGTTCACACAAAAATAAGTGAAATATCTGGTTTGTTAAATGGTGATAAGTGCCAGGGTTGTGGGGTTGTTGCAATTTTAAATAAACTGATGAGTGAGGCTATTATTAGTATTTTTTGTGTAGCAGGTTTTAGTAGGAAAAACACCTTCCAACCTTACAGTTGACAAGGCGTTTATTCTTTGTGAGACTCAGGGGAGGTATAGGCATTGCTGTCCCCATTTTATAGAGGAGGACACTGAGTTTCAAGGCGGAGAATCTGACCCAGGTGTCATGACTCTGAGGCTAGTTCTATGCTGGCTGCCGCCTGTGACTCCCTGGGACAGAGCAATTTGGTTAGCTGGAGGGAGGGGATGGTGTGTGTGAGCAGTGGCTAAGGTAATCCAGTGTCCAGAGGTGGAACTGACCAGGAGAGCAGGGACAGAGGCCTGGATTCTAGAGCCAGAGCTGCAGTCAGTATCCCTTGGCCTGGCTTGGCCAGGTGAGTTGAGAGAGCAGCTGGACCCAGGGGCAACCCTGAGGGCAGAGCGGGGGCAGCAGGCCGAGCCTGAGACACTGTGTGATTGAGCAAAGGGGCAGAATCTGTCCAGGACTGGGTGAGTGTGTGGGTGGTGTTGAGACTACGGGGAGGGGATGAAAGGAGAGGGAGAAGTCAGCCCCATTGACCAAATGAGCCGGAACAGTGAGGAGCTTGGCAGGGGCCAGGACTGGCTGAAAAGGTCCTTGAAAGTCAGGCAAAGACTTAGGCCTTGGTGGTGTCGTCAGCAGTAAGGAGCTGTTACAGGTTTCGGAGCAGGGACACAGTGTCACAAGAACAGGATTTGAAGAAGATGAATCTGGCACTAGGTGGAGGAGATTCAGTGGAGGCAGCTGGAGGTGGGGAGCCCACCAGGAGGCCATCACAGCTGAGCAGGCACGAGACGATAAGGCCAGATTGGAGAGCCAGCTTGGACTGGTGGCCTGGGGGACAGAACTCCTGGGTCTAGCCTTGGGTCTGCTGGGGCTAATCCCATCCCCTCTGTGTACCTCTGTTTCCTCATTTGGGTTGAACTAAAGGTAATTTTTAAAACAATTTATTATTATTTTACCATTTGGGCTAAGGATCCAGGTGAGAAGATGAGAAAGCTGGAGAACTTCTCTCCAGAAAAATACAAAAACAACTTTTGGTTCAACTTTTGTGAAGTTTACAAACCTGCCACAGTCTATCCTTGGAACCAAGCTAGATGATCAATAGTAATAAAATAGCAGCTAGATTTAAATGCTTATTATGGGCCAGGTGCTGGGCAAAGTGATATACATCATGATAAAGTAGGTGTTGATATTATTTTTTCCATCTTACAGATGGGAAAACTGAGGAGGCTTAGAGGGGTTAAGTGATTTGCCCAAAGTCAGAGGTGGAATTTAAACCTAAGTTTCTCTTAACTACCAAAGTGAGCCTAGGATTCTAGGATGGAGGAAGGAAAAATGGCAGGAAAGGGAGCAGATTTGGGAAGGTTTTCAAAGCAAGCCATGGAGAAAGTAGGGTTGGAAATAAATTGTGGGGAATGGGGAGCTCAGCCCTGAGGTAATAAGCACCAGGTGGCTGGAGGTGAGGAGTTAGAGATGAAAATTCTGTTTGGAGCTCCCTGGCCTGGCTTCCAGAGGAGTTGGTATCTGCCCCCACATGACCACCAGCTAAGTGACCTGCCCTGAAGCCTGCTGGGAAGGGGTGGAGCATGGTGCTACTCTTATCTTCTTGGCCTGATTATGTTCTGCCCCCTTGGCAGGGAAGGGCTTACCCCTGACCCCTTGACTCAGCCTCCAGTGCCTTCTCTGGAATCCACCCTTCCTCCCCCATCCCAAGGCCACTGAGAAGGGCAAATGGGCCTTGATCTCTCCAGTGGAGTTTAGAAGTGGAGACACCCTTTCTATCCCGGGGAGGAGTTCTGGGGCCCATTTCATGAGATCAGAGTGGAATCCTGAACTGGAGTAGCATGGGAGCCATGTTAGGTTCTTGTCTAAATCAGGTCGCAGTTTGATCTAGATCTAGAACAGATGATCTAAATTAGACTAGGCCACAGTCTCAAACTGGAATCCAGATTTATGCTGGGTTGAATTTGTTGGTCATCTAGAACAGGGGTCGATAAATTTCCCATTTGGTCTCTGTCACGTGACCTAACTCTGCCATTGTACCACGAAAGCAGCCATAGATGAGGTTGGCTGTGTTCCAGTCAAACTTGATTTACAGCAACAGGCAGCAGGCCTGATTTGGCCCATGGGCCATTGTTTGCCAGTCCCTAATCTAGAACTTCATTCTTTCTGAAGGATGTCTAGATCTTAAATTTTACTAGACAGCGAACTAAGCAAACAAGGCTGGGATTTCAAGGTAGGATCTAGATCTATGGCAGATGATCTAGATTCACCCTTTTCGCTGGGATTTAGATATCGGGAGTTGGTAAATAAGAACTAGATAGTTATTTAAAGTAGACTAAGCCATAATCTCTGGCTGAGCCTAGATCATAGAAAGCTGAGGAAGGGGTTGAGAGCTAGACCCACATGAGGCTGTGTCTGATGATGGGGAAGTGGGTGAGCTAAAGCCACACAGGTGTTACCCTAGAAAGGCAAAGCCTTTGTCCTAAGTCAGAGCACCCAGATGATCTAGAACAGCACTGTCCAATAGAAATGTATGGGAGCCACGTATATATTTAAACTTTTTAGTAACTACATTAAACAAAGGAAGAAAAAAAAGTGAAATTAATTTTAATTTCTTTCAAAACCATATGTCCAAAATATCATTTCAACATATAACCATAATAAAAATTATTGAGATATTTTACATTCCTTTTCTTTTTTTCCTAATACTAAGACTTCAAAATCTGGTGGATATTTTATACTCGCAACACGTCGCTAGTGGCTACCATATTGTAGAGCACATGGTAGAGTAGGGTTTTCTTTGGGATCAAGGTTGAAAGGAGTCATGAGCCAGAGTGGTATGGAATAGCTAGGGTTGGATGGGCCAGAGGTTACACCCTTAGCAGACTGGAACTGGGTGTAGACTGGCTTTGCCTAGGAGAGCATCTGGGCTCTGGGTTGGGGGTGGAGAGCTTCCTCCCTTGGTAGAGTCTGCTGGGATTCTGGGTTTCCCAGGGAGTTCCTACATCTCTTCTGAGCACTGGCCTCAGTTCTTCCTTCCTTCATCCCAATGTCACCTCTGACTCTGGAGTCTGGCCTGGTTGGGGGGGAGGTAGTGGCAACTGGACCTTTGCAGGAGCAGGAGCTCCACCCCCTCCAAACCAGCTGCTGCCAGCCTTCCTGGACAGACTCTGTGGAAACAGGGGGCCCAGAGACTGAAATAAACTGCCAGGTTTCCGGGGCGGAGTGGGGGGCCTGCCAGCCTTTGTGCTTCCTTATGGGAGGTGGGGGGGGGCAGGAAGTAGCTCCAGGCTCTGTCCCAAGCAGTCCCCCTGCTGCTTGCCATCCATCCTATGGCTCCATAGCTGGGCTGGGTCTAAAATCTGGTAGCTCAGTCAACCCTGGGGGCCCAGGAGTCTGGGACCAAGACTTGAGAGAAGAGGGTGGTCCCCAGGGCCCTGGCCACAGCATGGTGCCCATGGGGGCAGTGTCCTTACCCATCTCTGGTACCCTATCCTGCAGGACCCTCTTGCTGTCTCAGGTCAGGAGCTGCCTAGATTCAGAGTGCCACAGCTAAGTGTTAGACCTGAAGTTGGAAGATCTGCCACTAACTGGCCCCAGGCAACTCCTGGCAAATCACACTTTGAGCCTCAGTTTCCTCCTTTGTTAAAAGGGGGCAGTGTTTGTCCTGCTTGCCTCAGGGACATAAAGTTCAGTGGTGAACTCAGGCTCTGGAACCAAAGTTATCTGACCCTGAGCTCTGCCATAGTGTGACTTTTGGCATATAAGGAAACCTTCCTGACACTTTCCTCATCAGAAGAAGGGAACATTACCTACCTTATGGGGATCTTAAAATCAAGTGAGTTCATGCAGGTTAATCATGCAGGGCAAATACTTACACTTGGGAGTCGCTGGGCTCCAATGGGTTGTAAATGAAAACGTATCTTTTAAAAATAAGGGTCCTCGGAGACCCCCTGAAGGGAAGGGGCTTGCTCAAGGAGAGGCATACAGCAAGCAAAACTTTTATATGGTGCGTGCGCCACCTCAGGCCGGGTATCTCATTCCCAATTTACAGGTAAGGAAATCGAGGCCGGTGATTGGCCACTGATGCCCAGTGGCCCTATCCAGTGAGGCCTGAGTCCGACGCCGGGGAGGGAGTGCCTTGGCTGCCGGCGCTCACCGGAGGAGGGGCGTGCAGGTAGCCGGCGCCCGGGAGCCACCGCGGTAGCCAGGCGCGCTATTAATAATTCCGCGGCGCGACCGGGGCCGAAAGCGCAGGTCGCGACCGCCACCGGGCGCCTCCGGAGCCGGTGCCGAAGCCGGATCGGGAGCGCGGCGGCCCGCCCCTCCACCCGCCACGTGACCCCCCACTTCGCGGGCAGCCGAGGGCTCGGGCTGGCGGGCCCGGGGCCAGGAAAAAGCCAAAAACACCGAGACTGGGCCGCTCCCCTCCCGCTCAAAATAGCCCCGAGCCGGGGCTGCCACGCATTCCGCCCGGCCCGGGGCGCGGGAAGGGGCGGCCGGCCCGGCCCCCGCCCGCCCCGACGTGGCCGGGGTTGGATGGGGCGGGAGGGCGGGCCGCGCGGCCGGCCGGCATGTGGCTCTCCTTCGGGGAGCCTTGGCAGCCCGGGCTGCGCGCTGCGCCGGGATGATGGAGAGCTTCTGGAATTTCCTGCAGCTGGAGAGCGCGGCCGGCCGGGGGAGCGAACTGAGCGCGCGGCTTGGGAAGGGTTGCCTCCGCGGCCGGGTTTGGGGGAGACCTCCCCGCCCGCGGTGAGGCAGGGTGCGAGGAGAGAGGCACACCTCCCCTCCCCTCCCCTTCCCCGCCGCTCTCTTCGGGGCTGGCGGGGGTCCAGTCCCGCCTCTCCAGGCCTGGGCGGCCGAGAGAGGCCAGGTGCAGGCAACGCCCCTCCCCCAGACTCCTGGTTTCCCTCTCTGCCCGTCACCTCCTCCAGGAGTCAGATGCTCCGCGGCCTCCTCTGGGAGGGGGCGGGGGTGGCCTGTAGGTAGGCCGAGGGGGGCGGCGGGAAAGCGCGGAGGCGGACGTTCGGGTCGGAGAACGCTGGGCCTGCGATCCAGAGCCTCTCAGATGCTTGGGCCGGGAGGGGCTGTAGCCCCTAAAGAGGGCTCTGACTCCTGCTCGAGCAGGGGCCATCTGAGAGATTTTAGGAGGCAGCCACCGGGGATTGGGGGAGGTGGGGCGGGGGCATGAAAGTGTTGGAAAAATCCGGGATAACTTTCCCTCGCGGCTGCTGCGGCGTGCTTTGAGGGCGGTCGGCATCTTGCAGGTCAGCAGTCCAATAAAAGGCCTCCAGAGGGAGGGACTTTTACTAGAGCCTTGAGATCCAGGGGAGTAAGTCGGTGACCTCGGGGCTCACTTGGATTGGGGGGTGGAAGGAGGTCTACCCTGCCCTTTGTGGGGGAGGGGAAGGAGTGCTTTCCCACAACTCTGCCTGCTGTCCAGCACCGTTTGGCACTGCAAACTGATGGACCGTTTGGCAACTCAGCAGGCAGCTCCCCCGCCCGGGGTGGACCCCCTCATCCCCCTCAGTGGCCCCTGTTCAACTCCATTTCCTGCCCCAGCCCAGCACTTGCACTATGTGAAACAAAAGCAGTGAGGACAGGCACAAGTTCACATCCCTTTTCTGCCGCTCACTAGCTCAGTGACCTTGAGCTAGTCCCTTTACTCCTGATTTCCCTTGCCTCATCTGAAAAGCTGCATAAACTATTGGCCTTGTTGTGGGGTTTAAAAGTTGCTCAACATTTAAAGCAATTCACATAGCGTCTGGCACATAGGAAAAGCTGGAAATAAACAGCACCTGTGTCATCTACTGCCCATCCAGAGGGGTAGAGGAGCCCTCAGAGTACCCCCTCCCTTTCAACGACCCTGTGAAATTTTGCTTTCCAAGGTAAGTAGTGCCTCTGTGGGGTGGGGGGGAGGAAGAGACTTTGGTTTTATTGAATGTTTTTTTATTCATTGAACTCACATTTATTGTGGTTGCTCTTCTGAATTTGGGCTGGGAGCTAAGAGCTAAGACCGGTTCATAGTGTGTTAAAGCTGGACGGGCCCTTGGAAGCTGGTCCTGCTAGGTCAACTCTTCATAGTACAGTTGGAAACTGGGGCCCGGGGAGGGAGCTGGGTCTCCTCACAGTTCTCCATCTGCTGTTCCACGGGGGGAGGGATGGGGAAGTGGGAGAAAGGCCCAAATGGCTGTGGGGAGTGGCAGAGAGCTCTGGGCTGGGAGAAGTTGGGGCAGCCCCTGGCCTGGCTCCCAGGGTATGGCCTTAGGCAGGCTGAGAGGCTGGTAGAGTTCTGCTTTCCTCTCCTTCCTTCCCGTCTTCATGCTGGTCCTTCACTCTACCAAGGCCAGAGTGGGTGGGGCTGGAACCAGATTCAAATTCAGATGCCTGCAGGCTCTGCCCTCCACTCAGGATGCTGGGCCTGAGCCTGTCATCTCCCTAACGTTATGTGACCCTCCTATCCACCCCCCACCCCCAGTTCTCCTTGTTTTCCTGTTGGATTGGCCATGCTACAGGTGTACTGGAAAATTTTGTCATCTCTGGGAGCCTCAGTTTGCTTGTCTTGCAAATGGAGTTGAAATAAAAACTACCTAGCTGCTAGGTCCTACAGAACACCTTTGCTACCCCCTCATCTCAGAGGCTTCCAGAGAGACATTTATTTAAATAGTAAAAGGTGGGGAAGCCCTGGGTAGACTGGGAACTTGATTTCAAGGCTAGGTGTAGAAAGGGAACATAGCCACCTTCCCTTCCCTTTGGTTTGGGGAGATAACTCAATGGGTCCTGGGACTCCCAGGACAGGAAGTGGGGTGAAGACCAGTGTCCCCCATTTCATTTTACCAAATTAAAGCAGCCCAGATCGCAGGGCTCCCAGGTGCTTATGTCGCTGAACACACTGCTGGGCAGGTCTCACAACCACAAGAACCACAGACTCCCCCTCCCAGCTTGCCCAGTCCCACCTCTGTCTCTGGGAAGCCTTCCTTCGTGGCCTGTACTCTGCCCCCTCCTCCAAGTTTCTCTCCAACCCATAGAGGGCGCCCAGTGAGGGCTGTAGAAGAGAGAGAGACTGAAAACAGCTGTTGAGCTGTGTGACCTTGGGCGGGCTGCTTCCTCTCTCTGGGCCTCCGTTTCCTCCAGCATAGCAGAGGAAGCTGGATCCGTGGCTCCCTAAGGCAGCTTCTAGCTCAGACAGGCTCGGAGCCTGTGTTGACTGATGTATCCTAGGAGATGGGAGCATACAGAGAACCGAGTCAACTGGGAGATTCCTCATGAGGTACCCCCCCATCCCCCCAAGAAGGCTGAGCACCTCCCTTCCCAAGGCACGCCCTTCTGGGATGCTGGCGGAGACTAGTGGGCGGAGGGGGCATATCACCCAGGCCAGTGGTGCTGCTGGTTCCCAAGGACCCTGTAGTTTGTAGAGCAGCCTAAGAACAAGCGCTTGGGTCAGGCGGGGCTGTGAGACTGTGCTTCTAGTGTGTGTCAGGGACCAGTCGGCCTCCAGGGAGAGGGCGTGCGGTGCACCAGGCAGCTGGCTTGTGGGGTGGTGTGTCCAGAAGAGCAGTCACAGGGGCGGTATACTGGGGTGTGTGCAAGACAAGAAGACTGACAATGGGAGGGAAGAAAAAAACCAGGCTTTGGGTCTGGGCAGGCTGTTGGGAGGCTCCAGCCTTACAGAGAAGTGAGAGAAGATTCAGCACAGTCTGACACAGTGTAGTTCTGCCTGTGCCTCGGTTTGTCTGGTTTATGGGTGTTGAGTCGAACTGCACTGTTCTGAATTGCAGTTGCCCCATTCTGTTGGGGGCTATCTGTGTAGAGGTGTTGACAAGGTTTTTCTGACAGTGCTGGGCGGGTGTGTGTGGCTGTGCAGGAGGGTGCTGAAGGGCAGTAGGCAGCACCTGGCCGTTTGGGACGCTATCAGGTTGGACTGGGACCATATATTCTGGCTGTAAGGAAGCATTGGGTTGTACTGGGAGGATTGCGGGCTGTCCTAGGGGGTGTTGGCCGACTGTGAGAGAATTCTGACCACGTTTTGGGTGCCTTTACCCACCTACCCCCATCCGTCACATGGAGGGAGGCCCCAGGACACAGGGAGAGAGGTCTGTTTTAATCATTCCCTCCGCAGGTAGGCGGGCAGCCGCGAGTCCGCTCACTCTCAGTAATTTTAACACGGTGCCTAAGTCTGGAACAGGCGTGAATTGACCTTTTAACCCCTTCCCCGCCACGGGATTAGACTCTGTTTCCTGTTCAATCTCCAGAACCAGTTCTGTCCCGCCTTGGGGTGTGGGGGGGGGGGCGCAGAGTGGATAGTGAATAAGCAACCCCCATCTCCTTTCTCCCCCCACCCCCAATCTGGTCTTGGGGTGGGGGGATGCTGAGGGCCAGGCTGGCGCAGGGGCTGGCAGGAGCTGAGGGCCCAGGCGGGAGTGATAAATATTGAAGAGGAGGGATTTCGGTGTGGGCTGGAGCAGCTGCAGTGGTTCGAGTGTCACACTATCTCTCCCCAGGTTTACTGACCCATTTCCATTCACGCGGCTGCCGGTTTCCTAGCAACGGCAACAGTCCCCCCAGAACAGGCGGAGTGTGTGTCTGCCATTAGCGACTGCCGCAACTGTGTCAAGGTTACCCCGCTCCCTGCAAACCCACCCCGGCGGGTTTGTTTTCCGCCAGCGCCTGGCACACACCGTGCCAGCCGGGGAGGGGGAGGGGACGGGACGGGATGGGACCAGCCCAGGCGCTTGGGGTGGGGGGGCTCAGGGAGGAGCTGCAGTTCCCGGTCCAGTGGGAGCCAACTTGGACTGAGGCCGAAGCAGCCGGACCACCCCCCCTAGGCGGGTGGAATTCCTGAGCCTGAGGGGAGCAGGGGGCGGGGCTGTCCCTCAGCTCTGACCCCCGAGATTCCAGAGCTTGAGGGAAGGGGTGTGGGCCGAGGGGCCTCCGGGAAGCCTGCCCAGTCTGACCCCACCTGGCTCACTGTGCTCCTGCCCTGGCTTCCTCCCACTTCTGCTGCAGCTCTCTGCTCTTCTCTGCTCTCAGCTCTTTGTCCCAGCCTCTGTGCCTCCCCCATCAGACTCCCCAGGGCGGAGTTGTGTTTCTTCCATCAGACTGGGGGCTCCTGAGATTGGGGTTGATGTTGCCTCCTTTCCTTCTCTTCCCTCAGCACCAGCTCGTGACTGTTTTTCCAAATGTCATGGGAGATGAGGGTAAACATTTGGGACAGCAAACAATAATCTTTCTTAACTGGGGACTAGCTGGGCAGATAGCCCCATTCCAGCTTGGAGAAGGAGATTTTGCCGGCTCTCCTCCCGCCTGGCAGCCCTCTTATGGGAGTGGCCATAGGAAGTTGAGTTACAACGCCCCCCCTGCCTTTTTCTCCCTGAAAGCCAGGCTGCAAGGAGTTAAAGCAGCAGGCTGCCCCCCCTCATGGTATGTGAGCTCCCCCAGGCAGGAGGGATGGGAGGATGGGGGTCTGTCACCTTACAGCCACTCATGTGGTCAGCCCGACCTGACCAGTCACATTCCTGCCCAGGAGGGCTGGGACCTGGGGCAGAGGGGCAGGGGCCTGGAGGGGGTTGGGTTTGAAGAAATGGCAGAAGGCAGGGGACTGAGAGACTGGGGCAAGGGGCTACTGGGAACATGGAAGTATTGAGCAATAAATATAAACTCAAAAAACCTGAATGCAGCTTCCACTCTTTTGGGTCTTAGTCTCCCTGCCTTACCTCCCAGCTTGCACTCTTCTAAAATCTTTCTTGTGGTCTACATGTCTGTGACACAAGTACAGTCCTGGTACCAGTTCGAAACAAAGAGAAGAGTGTGGCAGAGACAGTTTCTGACATGCAGGGCAGCAAAGGGACTTGTGGGTAGCCTCCAGGGTGACTTTCTGGTGCTTGGGGAAGGGTGGTTGGGTTTTGGGTTGGGTGAGAGACTCTGAGATCCAGGGTGCAGAGCAGACTGTACTAGACAGTAGGAAGAGACGTGGGCAGGACCCAGGAAGCCTGGTTCTTTGCCCCTATGCCTGACCCCTCATGGCCTCAGTCTCCCCATCGAAGGAGCTGTAGGCCAGTGGCCCTCTTATCCTGGTAGTCAATTGCAAGGGGTATAGGGTGGGGGGCAATGGTCTAGAGGGGTGTGGGAAGCTGCCAGCTTAAGGGGGAGTTTGCAACGTGATCCTAGAGCGAAAATAGCCCAGGTCATTTTCAGCTGCTTGGGCGGAGGTATCTGATCCTGGCAGGGCCAGGCAGCTTGGGCAGGGGGCAGGGAGGAGCATTCTGTAAAGTTCTCTGGGAAACTGGACCCCAGGATGGGAGGGTGGGGAAAGGCTGGCATGCCGGGCTGGGCTTCCTGGGACCTTCCAGAACCCTGGTGGGGACCGAGGAGTGGAGAAATAAGGAATGCAGAGGGTTAACCGGAGGTGAGGGCTGGACTCCTGCCCCTTTTGGGTCCTGGCCTGGATGAGGTGAAAGGTCAGCCCCAAGGAGTCCCGGCACAGCTGGGGAAAGAGTAACCTGATCCTTCGCCCCAGCCAGGCTCAGGGGATCACAGAGCCACCTCCCCCAGGAAAGGTGCTTTGACATCCCCAGGAAGGAGTTCCTTTCAACTTGTTCTCAGCAGGAGTTGGGAGCTGGGGGAGGGCCCAAGCCCTTGGGGTCAGGGAGAGCTGCAGGCCAGGTGCCCAGACCAGTGTGGCAGTGGGGTCAGGGGAGGTGAAGGTGAGCCCACCTGAAAGGTTAGAGGTAGCTTGCTCTGTTCCTGCCTTCCCTTTCTGCCCCATTTTTAGTGACTGATGGCCAACATTGGGGATGGGGGGAGCTTAGAGATGGGAGGCTCCCCCTCCCCCAAACACATAACACATGGTGAATGGGGGGGGCTGTCTGATTAGTGTGAGAAACTGTCTGATACTAGATTGTGACAATAAGATGTGTTTAGGGTGGAGAATTATACCTTGACTATGAGATGGCTTTGCTGTGTGTGTGTGTGGTGGGGTGTTAGAGTGTAAGTTGGTGTGATGGGAGGCAGAGGTGGTAATTACTCAGAAGAACATGGTCTATGGAGTCAAGCCTGACCTGGGTTCAAATGCTTGCCTCTACCTTAGGCAAGCTATTTAGCCTCAGCCTCAGTTTCCCTAGCTACGTAAGGGGAACTGTAGTACTCACCATATAAGGTAATTGTGAAGCGCAGTACAGAGTAAGTATTCAGAAATAAGTTAACCTTAGTGAGCCTTACCATGTGCCCAGCATTGTGTCCGGTAACCGGCCCAAGGTCATCCACGGTGTGGACCTGGATCGAAGCTGGTGAGCTATAGATGGTATGAGGGAGAGGAGTCTTGACAAAGTGCTGGGGAGGCCGGGGGGTGTATCTAGGTACTGAGGGTGGGAGGGGGTGAGAAGAATCATGTTAAGGATGTGGCAGGGGTAAGTATGTGATTCGGGATAATGTTCTTCCTAGCGCCGTCCTCTGGGGCAGGCGACAGCCCCCCACTCCCGGGCTTGCGGGTCTTGTGCGGCTGTGTGTGGGTGTAGTTGTCCCTGGAGTGCGGCTGTAGGTATGTTTGAGAAGGCGCAGGCATCCCGCGAAAGAACAAGTCGCCTTTTGTACGCGTCCAGCCCGGGGCTGGGCAGGGCCCTCCCTGGGGGATCCCCTGTTTCCGCGCCCAGCTCCCCGCCCATGGACAGCGCCCGGGCCCGGCCCCGGCCCCGGCCCCCACCTGAGGGGCGCGGCGAGGCTGGCGGGGCGCCCCCTCCCGGGCCCGGGCGCCGCGTGCCCGAAGCCCTGGCTCCACCCCTCATGACATCACCCCAGGTGCTACCAATCTCCCGGAGCCCTGCCCGCGGACGGCCCGCCCCCTCTAAGGCGTCGCTCCTGGGGGCCCGCGAGGCGCGGTGGGTGGGGTCTGCGCGGTGGGTGGAGTCTGCGGAAGGTGGCGGAGGAGGCAGGGCCCGCCCATGGGGCGTGGAGTCCGGGGAAGGCCTCGCCCTTCCTGCTTTGGGAGAGTCTGAGCCCGAGACCCTGGGCTGGAGAGCAGCGCCCTTGGAAGAACCTCACAGGACCTCCTGTCTTCTGGAGCGCTCCACCTTCTCGCTCACCCGTTCGTATTTGCCAAGTACCACCTTCTGCAGGAAGTCTTCCCAGAACCGACCCCCCTACAAATCTCTTTCTGATTTCCTACGCTCTCTTAATGGCCTTCTGTAATCACGGCAATACCAGTACCGCTAATAACACCAGCTGCCGTTCACTGAGCAATTTACTGTGTACCAGACACTGCTTCGTGTTTTTCATGGACTGTCTCACCTGATGGATCTCTGATTGCTTTCAACCTTGTATTATTGAGCCCTTTCCCCCGGTTGGATTGGGAGTTGCTCTGGGCAGGGCTTATGGATGTGGCCTGACTCAGAATAGGTACTGCTGAGTGCTAGGATGGATGATAAATGAGGAGACAGAGGCTTGTGGAGGGAAAGTACCTTGCCCAAAGTCCTAGCGAGTAGGCAGAACAATCAGAGCTAGAAACCAGATCTCCTGGCTCCTTCACCTCTTTGATTCTTGGTGTGAGACTAAGAGTAGGGAGTCGAACTGACAGATTCTATAGGGCTTCCCTTTCCCCACTGGGGGGTGGGGCGGGGCAAAGATCAGAAGAACCCCAAGTCGAACTTCTCCTCTAAATTCACACTTTGTGCCAGAACCCCTGACTTCTGCGAGGAGGACGAGGACACGTTGGGGGAGCTGGGAGGGCTTTTGCAGGCCAAAAGCGGACAGTACTGGGCTGCACAAGGATTTAGCTTGGGTGGCAGATCCTGGTCCCACATTGGGCCAAGAAGAGTGTTGGGAGCCAAAGTATGTGGGGGTTCAGTTCAAAGGAGGCAGATAATATGCTGGGCCAGCACTTCCCCCACCAGCTAGCTTGAGGCCCGCTGGAATGCTGGGAGGCCCGGGGGATGGGGCCAGGCAGCCAAGGTGTCTCCGGTGGCACGGAAGCAGTTAAGAGCTGCCTCAGCCCGTTCCTTCAGACAATTAGTGACATCTCGCTTGACAACACCACACTGAGCTGATGCAGACCTCAGCCCCCCTCCCGGCCCCCCCACGGCCGCTTCAGCTGTTTATTCTTGGGCTTTAACAATTGGGATTCTGACTTGGAGGAGCGGGCGCCCTGAGCTGCCCTCTGACCCGCCGTCGCCTTGGCAACTGGAGCCCGGTAGGCCTGGGCTCTGCGTTAGGATTACAGATCCTGAATTCACAATCTTGCTGCGCCCCTGCAGCAGCAGCAGCATGGAGGATCTTCAGCTAGACTGGAGGAGACAGAGAAGGAGGGTCCGCAGGGGCCAACCTGAGGCATGGGTGGGAACCTTGGGGTGCCCACAGGCGGCCTAGAAAGTGGTGCTCCTGCCCCCCACTTCCCCCCATCCCCACCCCCACCTCAGCAGCCTCCGTGGGATGGGTGCAGTGGTATACAGAGCCTTCCTCAGCTCCCAGCATCCCCCGTCCCCGCTCTGGAAACTTTCTTCCTGGGAGAGCCCCGAGGGCAGGGGCAAGGCATCCTCATCACCCCCCTCCCCATCCCTTTCCCCCTCAGTCAGCCCCCTACCATGCCCAGAGCTCCAAATGCCAGCAGACTGTGCCCCTGCCGTGCCCGCCGCCATGGCAACAGGCCCCCCTCCTCGCCAGCTCTGCTCCTTCCTCCCCCCCACCCTCAGCCAACTGCCCCAGCTGAAACCGGAGCCGATGCATCTGTGAGCCTCATGCCTAGACCCACATTCCATTTCTGTCCTCTGTCCCCCCCAGCTCTGGCGAGGACATCTCCCCCTCCTCCTCCTTTTCCTCACGCCCCCACCCTCTTTGCCTCTGCCTCCTCCTGCTGTTCTCCCCACACTCTATCACTTAGTGTCTCCCCCTCTCTCCCTCCCCCATTCTCTTTGACTGTCTCTGTTGACCCTGGGGTGCATTGCCTCAGTCTGTCTCCAGGGCCTTGGGTCTCTGGTACTCTGTGCCTTGCCCTGTCTGTGGCAGCCTCCTTCTCCATCGCTTCCCCTCTGTGTGAATCTTGCTCTTTCTCTCTCTCTGCCTCCTCCTCCCTGTCCCTCTACCTCTTTGTCTTTTTCTTCCTTTTTCTCTGTCCCTCTCTTCCTGAGTCTCTCACTGTTTCCCTTCCTCTAGGCCATGTCCGCTCTCTCTCTCTTTAGCTTTCTCTTTCTCTCTCACCCCCTCCCTCCTTTTCTCTCTCCTCCTCAGCCTCCTTCTGTCCTCTTTTCTCTCATCCCACCTTCTTCCTCTTTCTTTTCCTGGATCCGGTTTTCTGCCTTGGTTTCCCCTTCCCTCTCTTTCTCGTCTCCCTGACCCCTCCCCCCCCACACATTGATTTCTTTCAGGTCTTGGCCTCTCGACTCTCCTTCCGCTGACTCCCACTTGGCCATTCTCCTCACAGCCCCCTCTGCTTGAGAGGATGGAAGAGGGGGCCCCATCAGAGCTAGCCCAAAGGAGCCCCTTTCTAGTAGGGTCAGATGTGCCCACTGGGCATGTGTAATTGAGCCTGAGATGGGTGGCAGTGGGACTAAGGTTAAAGACCAACAGAGAGTGGGGCCCCAGGAAACAAGAGCAGCCCGCATCCCTTCCACGGGTGTCAAAGGATGGCCCATCCTTCTAACCTACCTTCCCCCAGCCCAGGCTGGGACAGAAGGTAGTCCAGAGGCTGAGCCAGCCCAAGAAGTCCTCTGGCTGTAAGAACTCAGGGAGCATGTCTAGGCTTCTCTTGTTCCATGGGATCTGAGTGTCTCAGACTGTGCCTCAGTTTCCTCCAGTGGCACAAGGGACACTGCCCTTGTTCTATCTCTAACTTCAATAAAGTACTTTGAGATCTCAGAGCAAAGTCAGAGTTACCAGGAACAAGGAAAGGATCGAGCGACTTTGCCACCCTTGCTCCCCAGTACCAGGGGTGCGCCAACACAAAAGAATCAGTTTGCCTCAGGACAGGGGTAGAAACGGGGCCCTGTCTCCTTAAATGTTGGGTGGAGGACAGTGCCCCGCCTCCCCCCCAAGACTGGCAGCCCCTGCTGTCCGGCCCTCCCTCCTAGTCTGGGCAGAGGCCTCTGGCCCTCCTCCCCTCTTCAAGGAATGGAGTTGGAGTCATGGGGAAACAGGCCTCTAGGGCTCAGCCCTTGCCTCTGGGTGTGGTGGCGCCTGGTCAGGCAGACAGTTCTTGGACCCTGGGGTCTGGGCACTACTCACCAAGGGGCCAGGTGGGGGAGCAGGGGCGCCTGGGGGAGGCGGGTTGCACGCAAGGCATGCTGGGCCCCCTCAGTGGGGCGGGTGGGGGGAACAAAGCTGGCATCGAGGCCTCAGCTAAAATTAGCCGCTTCCCTGCGCGGGAGCGAGCATGCCTGCCAGCCGCCCAGATCGCCGCTGCCTCGGCAGGCCATCTGTCGCCACGTTTTGCTCAGTCCCCCAGGGCCCCCCAGCTCCAGTCACCCCCAGGGGCTGGAGGGACTCTGCTCTGGAGCTGTCCCTGGCCAGGGCTTGGGGCCCTGCTGCTGTCATGCTGTGTGACCTCGGGCTAGGCCTGTCCCTCTCTGGTCTCCTGTACAAACCCTGGGCACTCTTGTACCCTGGATCCCCCAGTCCACCAAGCACTGGTGCTGATGCTGGTCATGTGGGGCGTGGGCATGTGGGCATCTCCCTTCTTCAGAGCTGCCCCTCCAGGCCAAGGTTTGAAGGTGGGGCCAAGTGTGGTTTAGGGTCAAGGTAGGAAGTGTAGATGCCTTGGTAGACTCCTATCAAATTCTTCAGTCTTCACTGGGCAGTGGGACAGCTCTGTATCCAGTAACCCCCCAATATCTCCCCTCATCGGATCTTCAGATAATCTCGCAGAAACTGCAAGTGGGAAACCAGGAGGTAGAAGCCGAGTTCAGATGATATTAACATGCTCTGTGGCCTTGAGCAAGTCTCTTTCTCTCGTAGTCTATTTCCCCTTCTGTTTAATAAGAATCTCCCTTTGCTTGAGCAGCTGCCCACTCTGTGCCACCTTGTCTTGTGAGGCTGGCATGTTGTTCCCAATTTGCAGATGAAGAGGCTGAGGTACAGAAAAGCTGAGATCCCTTGAGAGGAAGCTGTGGAGCCAGGGGCTGGGCCCCCTGTGTCCTCCCTCTCCTGCGCCCCCGTGTGCTGCTTGCTGGTCTTCAGCTTCAGCTTCTTTCCGACCCTGCCCCTTCCCTCATTCCCCAAAGCCAGAGAGGCTGAGCTGCTGCTCCAAGGTCACCCAGCTTGGCTTGGGAGAAGCTCAGACTTGAACCCGAGCCTCTTGGCTCTTGGCCTCCCTTACCACCCTCTGGCCAGCAGACTGGGCCTGTTCCCTGGGTGAGTCATGTCCCTGGACTTTGGCCTCCTTGTCCCAGCTCTGTGGCCTGAAGTTTGGAGAGGAGGACCTTAGAAAGGAAGGGGGCTCCCCTGGCAGCTGTGGGGGCCTCAAGTGCAGGATGGCACGACCCCCTCAACACCCTCCCCACCCCCACACACATCATTGCGCTCCAAGCAGCCTTTTAGCACCAGCTCCGCCGGCCTCTGTAGCGATCTCCTTTCTCCACTTATCCTGCCCCCTGCCTAGATACGCCAGCTACCTTAAATAAGAAATGGAGGTGGCCTGGGGACTTGAGGAGGAGGCTGTGTGCCCAGGCAGCTTCCTTCTCGGCACCTCTCCCCCAGCTCCAGGCCGCTGGGTTACCCGGGAGGGAGGCCACAGCGCCTCGCCTCCTGGTGTCCAGGGACCAAGGTCACGCCCAGAGCCCTGTGCGCCTCCACCTCCTCCTGGGGCCAGTGGTGTTTGTCACTTGGGCAACGTGCGGCTGTGCCCAGCTCTGGCAGTGCTGGGGTGACATTCATGCCCTGTGAGCTGTGACGCTTCTGCAGGCAGAGGACAGCACCACCCAGGCAGCAGCAGCCATGGGGAAGGGGGGAGGAGGGTGGGCTGTCACCTGTCCCAAGCACTCAGGGAGGTGACATGCCGTGTAGCCATCCTGTAGTCTGGAGGGTGGGCTCCTGTGGAAGGGGTGGAGTTCGCTGGCAGCCTCCTTCTGTGGGGTGGGCCAGTGCCCCTTACTTCAACCTGCAGGATGAGGCTTGTCTCACGTGGTGTGTGTATGTGTATGTGCGTGTCAGGCGCGGTGTGTGTGTACCTGTCTCATACTGTCTGGGGGTGTCAGAGGTGCCCATCCCACACTTTTGGGGGAGTGACGGGTTATGTGCTTGGCTCATTCTGCTGGGAGGATTGTCACCGACTTGTACGCCTGTCTCTCTGACTGTCAGGAGTGTGTGTGTGAGATGCCACCATGTGCCCATCTCATGCTGTTGTGCGGAGTGACATGTGTGATCATCTCATGCTGTTGGGAGGTTGACAGTAACTTGGGAGCTTGTCTCTCACCCCGAGGAGACAGTGTGTTGCCCAGTGGTATGGGTCCACATGGGTGGGGCCTTGCCCAGGGCCAAAGGGCCGGCCGGAGGACGTGCTAGAGGCCTTGAGCTTAGGGACAAGTGTGGGATGGGCAGAGTCCCTGTCCCCCATGCTGTACCTTCTGACCCAGGTGCCAGCCCTTGGGGCTCTTCCCCGGGAGGAAGAGCCCCGTGTTTGTCAGACACTGTGGAAGGGGGCCTGTGGGGCTGGGGCAGGTGTGTAACCGGGGAGGTGCAGGGTTCACCTGGGAGGGGAGCTGTGTCCCCGCAGGCCTGGGGGACCCTATTCCCTGCCGCTTCTGCCCCTGAAACTGTTAAACTAATTAAGGCTGTGGAGCCGCGGGATTAATCGGGGCAGCTCAGCGCGGGCCGGGAGCTCAGGTAGTCGATTAGTGCGCCGTGGAGGATATTGGATTTCTGAACCGCAAGTCAGCACTATTCGGGCCTGTTATCTCTCCGAGGCTGGAGGGTCAGGAGGCGGGAAGCTCCGGGGGCGCGTCCACTCCCCCTGCCCACAGCCCGCTGCCTGCGGGCCCTGTCTGTGCCCGGCGCGCCCACCTGCGCCCCTCCTGCCCTCCTGGCCCCGTCCTCTGCCCACCTGAGCCCCGGCCTGCGAGCCACGCGCCGTTTCTTTTTCAGTCCATGGCATGACCGCTCTCTGTGACCCTCCGGTCCCCTGGCTCTCCGTTCCTTTTTCCATCTCTGTCGTGCTCTCCCGGGGTCTCTCCCTCCCAGTCCTTCCTGGCCTGGGACTGGTATCCTGCCTCAAGGGCGCCTGCCCCCTCCCCCCCTCATGCTCGGTCTCTGAGGGTGTCCCCCTGTCTGTCCCTTCAGCCCCACCCCCCCGTCCCCTTTCCCATCGTCTCTGAGTTTTTGTCACTCTGTTTCTCTCTTATGTCTCTCTGTCTTTGTCTCTCTACCTCTGTGTGTCTCTATGTCTCCCCGTGTATCATTCTCGCTCTCCCTCTCTTTGGCTTTTCCTTTCTCTCTGTCTTTTCCTCTCTCTCTTGTGTGGTCTCTGCTGGTGTCTGCAACCAGAACAAATCTCCCCCAGCCAACACCCCCTGAACAAGGAGGCCAGAGCAGCTAATGGGAAACATGTGATTCTGCCTTGCGCCTGGAGCACCGTGAAGGGAGCCTCAGTCCCAGCTCAGCCCTAGCTCCCCACTACCTCGCCACCCCCCCCCGCCGCCCCGTCCCTGCCTGCCTGTACCCCCCCCCCAGTGGCAAGTTCCCCTGCCATTTACATTTTCAGAGGGTGGGGGGAGTTTTCATTTAGTATCAGGTTGGGGAGAGGCTGGGGGTAGCTCTTGCTCCTTGAGACCCTCCAGCCCCCAGGGCCAGGCATACCTCATGCAGACTCCCCCACCAGCACCATATGTAGGAGAACAGGGCCAAGAGGCGCTGAGCTGTGGGGGCTTGGACGGGGGGCCGCCAGCCCACCCCCACGGAGGGTTCTGGAGCCACCCAGATTTCCATCTTTTCTGCCCTCCTGGGCCTCTGGGAGCTGCAGGGGTGGGGGCTCCCTGAGGGCTTGGGGGCTGCTGGGCTGCATTTCCGTGCCCACCCAACCACAGGGAAAGGGGGGACGGATCAGAGGAGGGAGGCTCTGGCAGGTTGGAATTCTCCTTCTCTGCCTGTGGATAAATTGTCCCTAATCCAGGCTTGGGGAGTTGTCTGGCTCCTACAGACAGAGAGAGAGAGAGAAAGAGAGCGAGAGCGAGAGAGAGCAGGAGATAGGGAGGGAGGGGGGAGGGAAGCAGGCACACACAAACAGTGACACAGACACACACTGTCTCACAAAGGGTCTCTCTCACATGCACACACAGGCACTGGCCAGTTACACAAAGATACTATGCAAAAATGGAGGCACCCAAACCTCTCACACATGTTGACACTGACACACAGCTATACTGGCACAGACATACAGTGACATAAGCCCGGGGACCCACTGACATCCAGACACACAGCAGTGCACAGGCATACAGGGATGAGGCCACACAACACATGCATGCATAGACACAAGCACACGCTGACCATAGAGAGACAGACCTACAGGGACACCGTGACCAGGCACACCCACTGTCCTGGATGCCCAGAGGAAAGCAGAGAGAGGAGGACGGCAAAGCTGATCCACAATGATACCTATGCCCACAGTGGTAGGCCCAAGATTAGAAACCTGCAGGGACAGCAGAGGCTCAGCTGCCCGCCCCCAGCCCCCCGCCTATCATGTCCAGGGAGCCCATGCAGCTCCCGCCACAGCGAGATGCAGAGAGCCAGGCAGAGTGTGTGTGCGCACAGGCACACCTTGTCAACACACGTTCTACCTGTGTGTTCTTACAGGTGTGCAAACACAGGCTAAGCAGGACACACCCACCAAGCTGAATGGACCCAGCCACACAAACCTACACACATAACTGAAGACTCCCAAACCCAGGTACACACTCAGCCTGGTGTACACACACACGTGCCTACCGCACAGAACCCAGCAGACACACCAGTCCCATACATTTGCACTCTTAAACACACAAGCCACACGGATATGCAAAAATACATACAATAGGCTAAATAGACCCAGGAACCCACATACAGGTGTCTTCACACTCAAAGCCGAACATTCACAGACGTATGTAAACCAGACTCTTATCACACACACACACACACAAACTCCCAGGCAACCAGAACCTATGAGCTGTCGGTGAGGCCTCGTTCCCAGACCCCCTCTGGGCTCCAGGACAGAACTCAGGGAGGCAGACAAATGGGCAGGAAGCAGGGGGGCCGTGAGGAGGGCCATGGTTATTAAAGAAAACAAGAGCCATAACCAGTTGACAGGGAAGGGTAAATGCCATCTGCATACATACCCTCATGGAAATCTGCACTCACTGTCACACAGGCTATGGCACCTCACACCTGTGCTGTAAATGTGCTCTTAGCATTTCCAGCTTCCACAGAGCGCCCCTCCCATGGACCGGAGCTTATTCTCCCCATTTTTTAGTTGAGAAAACTGAGACCCTGGGCGATTAAGTGACTTGCCCAAAGTTCAGGTGAGTTGAGGATTGAGCCAAGGACCATCTGACTCCCAAGCGTACATATATACGTACGCATATACGGGCCTGCTTTTACCTACATATAAAGACACCATTTCCCAGTAGGAGCCTGAGTGCCAAGAGACAGGCTCCCTGATGGGATGAGGCTAGAGCCGGATTGAACCCCACCTGAGAGCGTCCTGGTCCCGTGTACCTCTGCGTCCTGTTCCTCTCACCAGCGCCTCCTGTTGGTGCTTATACCTGGGGTGCTGTGTTTGCTTCCACAGATGGGAGCTTGCCTGCCTGCCTACCCATCGGCCTGGACCCCAGAGCCCGCCCAGCTGAGTGCGTGTAGAGGGCCCCGGGTGCGGGGCAACGCCCAGGCTGCAGCAGAGACCACCCTGGAGACACTGGCAGAGACAGGCCCTTCCTGCTGAGCGGGGCTGTCTGCACAGCCTGCTTGGGTGAGTGTTTGGGGCGAAAGTGGGCGTCAGAGGGACTTGCTTCGCAGTCCCAGGAGGAATCCCCTCCCAGCTTCGGCTGAGGTTCTTTAGAGAATCAGGTATTAGCCCAGTATATTCAAACTCCCCCCTCTCCAGAAAGGGGAACTGAGGCCCGTGGGCGTAACATGTCCCTGGGGTCCTGCCTCCTAGCCTGAGGACTCTTCCCTGTACCCTGATGACCTGACAGAACTAGTAGGAGAAGGGGCTTGTGACAGTGACCAGAACTCAGGGCAGAGATGGAAACCAGAGTACCTGAGGTGTGCGGCTGCTTCCGGACCTTGGCTCCTGGAGTGTGGGGAAGCTGAGGCAGGCAGGCCTAGGTAAGGTGCCGGGGGGGCCTGGGTAGTCCAGGTATGCTGGCTGCAGTCACAGGACAGGGTGGGCATCAGGGCCAGAGCGGGCCCCACCTCCCTATTCCCAGGCCAGCTTAGCCCACCCAGGCTCAGGAGCCACAGAGGCCAGGTGGGGCTGCCCTGCTCTGCAGAGGCAACTCCCTGCACTGACACATGAAGCCTCCAGGCTCCGGGAAGCTCCTGGGGGCCCCACCCAACTTCCAGAGGAGGATTCCTGGGGCCTGAAGTCTGGGGGTGGGGCCTGCTGAGATTGTGAGGGTGGGGAGGTACATCTGTGGGAGGCTGCAGGACTGCATGTGCCTAACTGTGATTGCACCCGGTACTAGTGAGCAAGGACTCAGGCTTGGGTGCAGGCAGGTACGGGGAGGGCTCTGTGTGTAAAGGTTACATGTGAGGACGGGGCTGCGGGGTGGCTGAGGGTTCCGGGTGGGACACTGGGTGGTGAGTGTGTGGGGTTCAGGGCATGAACAGGTGTTACATGTGCCACACTGGGCCTGCACACTGTATGTGTGCAGGGAGCATCGTCCCCTGGAGAGGTAGTGTGGGCCAGAACTTGACTACTCTGGGGCGGTGTGTAGCTACACTGGGATGGGATGGTGTGTGTACACAGGTTGTCTGGGTGCCCGTGGCTCCATTTGTGCTTTAGGGGCGGGCTGGGTGAGCCTCCAGCCAAGCCGGGCTCTGCAGTGCCCAACCTTGTGGCCAAATCGCTGAAGTCACTTCCTTTCCAGCAGCAACTTTCCAGGAGGAGGAGCTCTTCAGACCTGGGCTGGGAGAGGGGGCGGAACAAGGAACTCTCAGGGGAAGGAGGCGGTGGGGGGGTGTTGGTGAGAGGCTGGGAGGAGGGGGGCCTGGTGGGGCCGGGGGAGGGGAGTCCTGGGGAGACAGAAGGAAAGACAAGGGCAGGAGTCTGGAAGGGCCCAGGGCAGGAGGGGCTGGGGGCGGAGCAGGGCCAGAGACTCAGTCCCTGAGTGACCTCTGAGGGAGGAAGTGGGGGCCGCCCAGCAGAGTGACCCTCCGTCCTGCCAAGCTGGCGGCCCCCACATAACCTGGCACCCAGGACAGGGGGCTGGCAGGGGGCAGGGCTAGGGCAGACCTGCTTGCCAGGTGCCCTGCTCCGGGCAGGAAGGGGGTGGGCGAGGGCTGCACAAAGGAGCTCTGTGTGGCTGGGGTTAGGGTGGGGTGGTGGGGTGTGCTGTGCTGTGGGGTGGGGGAGCCTGATGGCTACAGGGGGTGGGGCGGGGCTTGCTCCCCATGGGGGCATTAGTGGCTCCAAGGGGACACCTAGTGGTGAGGGAGGGTAGTGCATCCGGATGACTGAGGTGGGAGGGGTGACTAGAAGCTGGGAAGGAGATAGAATGGAAGTCAAAAATTAAAACTGGTGGTTGAGACTAGGACAGTTGGGAGAGGCTGCATGGGAAGCGGTTGGCTCCCTGGCCAGAGACAGTTTGGATTAGAGGAGCCCAGCAAACCTAAAGTCTGCCTCTAGCTCCTCCAGCCCATGGCTGTTTGTCCTTAAGGGCATAACTTAACCTCTCTGCGTCCAGTTAAATGCCAAATGAGAGACAGCTGCCATTATCATTTGCATCGTTGTTATTTTTTGTCATGATATTGGGCTGGAGTCAAGTTGGAAGATCTTAAAGTGCAGTTGGGTGAGTGAGGGATTGAAGGGGAGGAGACTGGGAAGGGTGGTGAGCAGTTCCTGAGGGGGCAGGCCCTGGGCGATAAGGCCCCCAGAGGGGAGGGGGTGGAGGGGAGGGGAAGGTCTCCCGCAGAAACAGCTCCTTTGATGCAGTGTTTTCCATTTGAGAACATCCCAGGGCCTGTACTCCAGGCTGGGAGGGAAACGGTGTGGGGGGAGGAGTGTGCAGGCTGGAGAGAGGGTCATGAGGCCGGAAGTGAGAGCTGGGGCTGGCAGCTCAGCTCCCCTGGGAGGCTGTAGGTGGGGGAGGGGGAGGCGGGCTGGGGAAGGGGTGGGGTGGTCACAGCCGCAGTGGGGAGGGTGGGGCTGGGGACTCAAGGATGTGGGCTGGCGCTTCCCGGCACTGTGCACAGCAGGTTGGGGCCCCCGGCTCCCTCCCAGCCAGCTGGTGTCCCTTTGGGCGGGCCCAGACACACTGACCCAGAAGCAGACCAACAGAAGGACCCTTTTGACTTCATTTGCAGACCAGGGCTAGGCGGTACCCTTGGGAGGGGACCAAGAGAATGGCCACTGGGGTGTGGTGGGGAAGGGGAGCCAGCTGCTTCCCTCAGCTCCTGGAGTCTGCAAGAGTGGAGAGGGGATAGGATCAGGAGACCTGCCCAAGGACGTGCCCAGAGGTCTTCCAGGCTGGGTGGAGCAGAAGCACCCTGTGTGGAGGAGGCTTTTCTCTTCTGCCCAGATGTCACCCTCAGGCTCCAAGGGGAATGTGTGCAGAGCAGGGCTTGATGAGCCCCATTCTCGGCAGGGGAGAGAGGGCAGCTTCTGGGGGCACCTCAAAGTGGGTATTAGGAGCCAGGAGTCAGCCGTTCCAGAAGAAAGCAGGCCTGCAGGGTCCAGAGCTGAGCGCCTTCCCTCCTCAGGGAGGTTCTCCCTTCAACGTCCTTCTCCCTGCAAGGTCCTTCTCCCTGCAAGGTCCGAGGTGGTGAAGTTCTCAGAGCAGAGAGAGGGTGGGGTGGGGGGGCAGTCCCGGGCCTACAGCCAGGCAGGGGGCAAGACCTATGAGTGAGTGGGTGGGCCAGTGAGGAAGAGCTGGGGCCTGGGACCTGCAGAAAGGAATGCTCTGCCAGGATGAGCAGCAGGAGGGCCCTTCCCGTGACGTTTTGTGGCCTTGGTTGGGCATAGACTCTTTCCCTCGTCCTGCCTGCCTCAGTTTCCTCGTCTCTAAAATGGGAGGGACGTGAGTTGATCTAGACCAGTGTTCCCACTGGGAGAGCTGATTATAAATACAGATTCCCAGATGTCCCCTCAGATCTATGAGTCAGACTCCCCTGGCCTCAGGCCTGGGGATCTGGAATGTTACACGGCTCCCCCAGTCCCAGGGTTTGGAAGCCAGTGGGTGAGATGATATTAAGGTTCCTCCCAGCCTTAAATTAGATCACAGCTCTAGAAGGAATGCTTTCAGGAGTGGCTGAAGGAGAGTTGCAGGAGCTGGGAGTGGAAGGAGGCTTTGGGCTTAGGGCAAAATTAGGAATCCTGCCACTTAGCAGCTATATGACCTCAGGCAGTTACGCAACTGCTCAGAGCCACTTTCCCCTGTAACCCGGAGGTGAGGAACTGTGCCTCTTGGGTTGCTGTGAAGATTCAGTAGCTCTCATATGTGGAGGTGCTTTGTAGATTGCAAACTGCTGCCCCTTCCAGACCCTCCTGTCCCTGAGTCAGGCCCGCAGTCCTCCTGTGGCCTGACAGCACAGGGCTGGACGGCAGCTGTTGAGAGTCTGCCCGTGTCTGCGGACGGCGGGCCATGAGGTCAGGTCAGGGCCAGCTTGCTAGGCACCGGTTGGGGTCAGTCTTGAAGACCCCAATGGTGGTCAGGGCCTATTCCACTCCCCGCTCCCCAAGATCCCAGCCCCCAGGGGCCAGCCAAGGCCCAGGTTCCTCAGGCTCCCTTGGACAGCAGGGAGATCTGGGTTCAAGTCTCAGCTGTCCTGACCAGAAGTCAATCTATCCGGAGCATCCCAAGCCCAGGCCCAGCACTGGGGGTTGGGGGATACAGTGGTGGTCAAGGCAGACGCAGTCCCTGCCCCCAAAGAGCCCGCACTCCTGTGGCGGGGAGACTCTCTGTAAACAGCCAGTCACACAAGCAATCGATTACAGTTGTGGTAAGTGCTATGAAGGTGAACTAGAGAGGGCTGGGAGAGGACATAGCAGGGGCTGGGCTGAGGCCGGGAGTCGGGAGGGGACAGAGGGTCATTCACTCATTCATTCATTCATCTGACAAATACATTTCGAAGCACCTCTGTAGGCCAGAACTGTTATGGGTGTTTGGAGATAACAGCAGTGAATGAGACAGAAAGCCTTGCCCTCAGGGTGCTCGCTGCAGATGGTTTCCTCATCTGGAAAGATGGGGATAAGGAGCGTATTGAGCTCAGGTTTGCAGGGGGATTTGATGAGATAATCCATGTAAAGTGCGTGGCATGGTGCAGGGCCACAGAGAAGTAGCCCTAGAGTGTTAGCTTTTATTGTTGTTGCCTCCCTGGCGTGACTGTTAAACTTCTGACCTCAGCCACTCTTCACCTCTTCTTTGCAGCTCTTATCCCACGAATAATTAACGAATAATTAACTCATTTGTGATTACCTGACCCCAGCTGTCTATCCAGTTGTTGTGCAAATTAGGCCCTCCAGAGCGAGCCCCGAGTGTATGAATGAATGATGTTACTTCACTTCATCACTGAGCCTCCATTTCTTCATTTGCAAAATGGGATCTTTGGTAGCCCCTACCTAGGAAGATTGGTTTGAAGCGTGAGATGAAATGGTGCCTGGGCGCGCAGTAGGTGCTCACTAAACCTGAGCTGCCATGGTCCTTTGCAGGCGCTGTCCACACCCTGAGGCCTGGGCTCAGGCCGAAGAAGTTGCTCCCCAGCACCCGCAGCTGACAGCCAGCGACTGGCAGAGCCCCCAGGCCCGGGGGCCCCTTCCCTCCCAGGTCAGCCGGGTGTGTGCACTGGAGGGAGAGCGGGGGCGCTGGGCACCTGGGGGAGGCGGGGCCAGGGGGCAGGTGGGCAGGGGTTGAGCTGTGGCCGCCAGACCATTCAGGGGATTCAGAACTGTTGCCTGCCTTGTTGCCCACAGAGATTTCCAGTGTGACAGCACAGGCGGCAGAGCCGAGGGTGAGTGGCCAGGGCTCCCCTGGAGCCCTGGGGATGGTGGCAAGGAAGAGGGAGTCCAGGCCCTCGAAAGGAAGTCCCTGACCCTCTGGCAGGAGCCTGTCCTTGCCCCTAAGTGTGATCTGCAGTGGTCACTTGCCCTGCTGAGAGCCTTCCCTCTCAAAAGCAGGAGTCCTGTTCTCCCTGAGCCAGGCTCTAGAAGGGGGTGGAACCGGGGCTGCTGAGGGGTTCACTGAGCTCTCGGCATCTGGAGAAGGCAGGGGCCCACAAGGCGCTTGAGCTTAGGGAGGAAACTGGACTTGGTCAGGGGGGTGAAGCCTTGAAGAAGAAGGGTGGGGGCTCCCAGAGGATCTGGGAGGCTGACGAGGACTTGGGGTTCAGTAAGGGACCTGCTGCCCGTCCTGCCCGGCAGGTCCTGGTCCCGGCTTCTCGCACCCTCATGTCAGCCCCGGCCCCGCCCGGTGGCCCGCGGAGGACAAGGTCAGGATGCGTGTGAAGCCCCAGGGCCTGGTGGTGACTTCCAGTGCCGTGTGCAGCTCTCCTGACTACCTCCGGGAGCCCAAGTACTACCCCGGCGGCTCCCCCACCCCCCAGCCCCTGCTTCCTACCCGGCCTCCCGCCAGCCCGCCTGACAAGGCCTTCGCCCACACCTTCTCCGAAAACCCACGCCCACCCCCACGCCGGGACCCCAGCACCCGGCGCCCACCAGTCCTTGCCAAGGGGGACGACCCGCTACCCCCCCGGGCAGCTCGGCCCATCTCACAGGCCCGTTGCCCCACACCCGCCGGGGACAGCAGCAGCTCCCGACGCCGCTGGGACAACGGGCGGGTGAACCTGCGTCCAGTGGTGCAGCTGATCGACATCATGAAGGACCTGACGCGCCTCTCCCAGGACCTGCAGCACAGCGGCGTGCACCTGGACTGCGGCGGCCTCCGGCTCAGCCGCCCGCCCGCCCCGCCGCCCGGTGACCTGCAGTACAGCTTCTTCTCCTCTCCCAGCCTGGCCAACAGCATCCGCAGCCCCGAGGAGCGGGCCACCCCCCACGCCAAGGCCGAGCGGCCCAGCCACCCCCTCTACGAGCCTGAGCCCGAGCCTAGGGACAGCCCCCAGCCTGGCCAAGGCCATAGTCCCGGAGCCACGGCCGCCACCACCGGTCTGCCCCCGGAGCCCGAGCCAGACGGCCCTGATTACTCAGAACTCGCTGACGCCGACATCCTTAGTGAGCTGGCCTCCCTTACCTGCCCCGAGGCCCAGCTGCTGGAGGCCCAGGCGCTCGAGCCCCCATCGCCCGAGCCCGAGCCTCAGCTCCTGGACCCCCAGCCCCGCTTCCTGGACCCGCAGGCGCTAGAGCCGCTCGGGGAGGCTCTGGAGCTGCCACCCCTGCAGCCTCTTGCTGACCCTCTGGGCCTGCCGGGCCTGGCTCTGCAGGCTCTAGATACCCTGCCTGACTCCCTGGAGTCCCAGCTGCTGGACCCCCAGGCACTCGACCCCCTGCCCAAGTTGCTTGATGTCCCTGGTCGCTGCCTGGAGCCCCAGCAGCCCCTGGGGCCCTGCCCGCTAGCTGAGCCCTTGCACCTGGACTTGTGCTCACCCCACGGCCCCCCTGGACCAGAGGGTCACCCCAAGTACGCCTTGCGGCGCTCTGATAGGCCAAAGATCCTGTGTCGCCGGCGAAAGGCTGGACGGGGGCGCAAGGCAGACGCTGGACCCGAGGGCCGCCTGCTGCCCCTGCCTATGCCTACAGGGCTGGTGGCCGCCCTGGCCGAGGCCCCGCCACCCCCACCTCCACCACCTCCTGCCCTGCCAGGCCCCAGTCCCAGTCCCAGAGCTGTCCCAGAGCTGGAGCCCGAATTGTCCCAGCCCCCAATGGTTCCAACCCGCAAAGGCAAGTGTCGGGGCGTGCGGCGAATGGTGGTGAAGATGGCCAAGATCCCTGTGTCTCTGGGGCGGCGGAACAAGACCACGTACAAGGTGTCGTCATTGAGCAGCAGCCTGAGCGTGGAGGGCAAGGAGCTGGGCCTGCGCGTGTCCGCAGAGCCCACCCCGCTGCTAAAGATGAAGAACAACGGGCGGAACGTGGTGGTGGTCTTCCCCCCCGGGGAGATGCCCATCATTCTCAAGCGTAAGCGTGGACGCCCTCCGAAGAACCTGCTGCTGGGGCCCGGCAAGCCCAAGGAGCCAGCAGTGGTGACGGCCGAGGCGGCCACGGTGGCAGCGGCCACCCTGGCCATGCCGGAGGTGAAGAAGCGGCGGCGGCGGAAGCAGAAGCTGGCATCCCCACAGCCGTCCTATGCAGCGGACGCCAATGACAGCAAAGCTGAGTACTCTGACGTCCTCGCCAAACTGGCCTTCTTGAACCGCCAGAGCCAGTGCGCCGGGCGGTGCTCGCCGCCCCGCTGCTGGACACCCAGTGAGCCCGAGTCGGTGCACCAGGCACCTGACACCCAGAGCATCTCCCACTTCCTGCATCGCGTGCAGGGCTTCCGGCGGCGGGGTGGCAAAGCCGGTGGCTTCGGGGGCCGTGGCGGGGGCCATGCGGCCAAGGCAGCCCGATGCTCCTTCAGTGACTTCTTCGAGGGCATTGGCAAGAAAAAGAAGGTGGTGGCAGTGGCAGCTGCTGGGATCGGGGGCCCCGGCCTCACTGAGTTGGGACACCCACGCAAACGGGGCCGGGGGGAGGTGGATGCTGCCACTGGGAAGCCCAAGCGCAAGAGACGGTCCCGAAAGAATGGGACTCTGTTCCCAGAGCAGGTGCCCAGTGGCCCAGGTTTTGGGGAGATGGGCGCTGAATGGGCTGGAGACAAGGGGGGTGGCTGGGCCCCTCACCATGGGCACCCTGGCGGGCAGGCGGGCCGAAACTGTGGGTTCCAGGGAACAGAGGCCCGGGCCTTCGCCTCCTCCGGGCTGGAGAGTGGGACTTCAGGCCGGGGCAGCTACTACGGCACGGGTGCTCCCTCGGGCCAGACGGAGCTCAGCCAGGAGCGCCAAAACCTCTTCACCGGCTACTTCCGCTCGCTGCTCGATTCGGATGACTCCTCCGACCTCTTGGACTTTGCCCTCTCGGCCTCCCGCCCCGAGTCCCGGAAGGCATCGGGCACCTATGCAGGGCCCCCCACCAGCGCCCTGCCTAGCCAGCGAGGCCTGGCCGCCTTCCCGAGCCGGGGAACCAAGGCCAGCCCAGTGGCAGTGGGCAGCAGTGGGGCTGGGGCGGACCCCTCCTTCCAGCCTGTCCTGCCCACTCGCCAGACCTTCCCTCCAGGCCGGGCAGCGAGCTATGGACTGACCCCGGCCACTTCAGACTGCCGGGCAGCCGAGACCTTTCCGAAGCTGGCTCCCCCGCCTTCGGCCGTGGCCCGCTCACCCACTACCCACCCGCCCGCCAGCACCTACCCTCCCCAGTACGGTGGCTACGGGGCTGGGCAAAGCGTGTTCGCCCCGGCTAAGCCCTTCACGGGCCAAGACTGCGCAAATAGCAAGGACTGCAGCTTCGCCTACGGCAGCGGCAACAGCCTTCCCGCCTCGCCCAGCAGCGCGCACAGTGCCGGCTATGCCCCACCGCCCACCGGCGGCCCCTGCCTGCCGCCCGGCAAGGCCTCCTTCTTCAATAGCTCCGAGGGGGCCCCCTTCTCGGGCTCAGCTCCCACGCCCCTGCGCTGTGACAGCCGGGCCAGCACCGTCTCACCCGGTGGCTACATGGTGCCCAAGGGCACCACAGCCTCTGCCACCTCCGCCGCCTCTGCCGCCTCCTCCTCCTCCTCCTCCTTCCAGCCCTCGCCCGAGAACTGTCGGCAGTTTGCGGGGGCTTCTCAGTGGCCTTTCCGGCAGGGCTACGGAGGCCTGGACTGGGCCTCGGAGGCTTTCAGTCAGCTCTACAATCCCGGCTTCGACTGCCATGTCAGCGAGCCCAACGTGATCCTGGACATCTCCAACTACACGCCCCAGAAGGTGAAGCAGCAGACGGCCGTGTCCGAGACCTTCTCCGAGTCGTCCTCCGACAGCACCCAGTTCAATCAGCCGGTTGGCGGCGGCGGCTTTCGGCGTGCCAACAGCGAGGCCTCGAGCAGTGAGGGCCAGTCGAGCCTGTCCAGCCTGGAGAAACTGATGATGGACTGGAATGAGGCCTCCTCCGCCCCCGGCTACAACTGGAACCAGAGCGTCCTCTTCCAGAGCAGCTCCAAGCCGGGCCGTGGACGGCGGAAGAAGGTGGACCTGTTCGAGGCCTCTCACCTGGGCTTCCCATCATCGGCCTCGGCTGCTGCCTCAGGCTACCCGTCCAAACGGAGCACCGGGCCCCGGCAGCCCAGGGGTGGACGGGGTGGCGGGGCCTGCTCGGCCAAGAAGGAGCGGGGCGGGGCGGCTGCCAAAGCCAAGTTCATCCCCAAGCCACAGCCTGTCAACCCGCTGTTCCAGGACAGCCCAGATCTCGGCCTGGACTACTACAGTGGGGACAGCAGCATGTCACCCCTGCCCTCACAGTCGAGGGCCTTTGGTGTGGGGGAGCGAGACCCCTGTGACTTCATGGGACCCTACTCTATGAACCCATCCACACCTTCTGATGGCACCTTCGGCCAAGGCTTCCACTGCGACTCGCCCAGCCTCGGTGCCCCTGATCTGGACAGCAAGCATTTCCCGCCACTGGCCCACCCACCCACGGTGTTTGATGCTGGCCTGCAGAAGGCCTACTCGCCCACCTGTTCACCCACACTGGGCTTCAAGGAGGAGCTGCGGCCGCCGCCCACAAAGCTGGCCGCCTGCGAGCCCCTCAAGCATGGGCTCCAGGGGGCCAGCCTGAGCCACGCGGCCGCAGCCCAGGCTCACCTGAGCTGCCGGGACCTGCCGCTGGGCCAGCCCCACTATGACTCCCCCAGCTGCAAGGGCACGGCGTACTGGTACCCGCCGGGCTCAGCCGCCCGCAGCCCGCCCTATGAGGGCAAGGTGGGCACAGGGCTGCTAGCTGACTTCCTGGGCAGGACGGAGGCCGCGTGCCTCAGTGCCCCACACCTGGCCAGCCCACCGTCCACCCCTAAGGCCGACAAGGAGCCACTAGAGATGGCCCGGCCACCCGGCCCACCCCGTGGCCCCGCTGCAGCTGCTGCTGGCTATGGCTGCCCGCTCCTTAGTGACTTGACCCTGTCCCCTGTGCCGAGGGACTCGCTGCTGCCCCTGCAGGACACCGCCTACAGGTATCCAGGCTTTATGCCGCAGGCGCATCCTGGCCTGGGTGGGGGCCCCAAGAGCGGCTTCCTGGGGCCCATGGCAGAACCTCACCCCGAGGACACATTCACCGTCACCTCCCTGTAGTGCCAACTGAAGTGCCGACTGGACCGTGAGGTTTTGTTCCTGGGTGAGTCTGGGGATGTGGGTACAGTGGGCAGAGGCCTCGGGGGGTGAGGGGACGGGTGGCAACTGGGACTGGGGGATGAGGACATAGAGCTTGGACAAGGGCAAGAGGTGCAGAGATGAACGGGGGAAGTAGGCAGGATTTAAGGATAAGACTGGGGATCCAACAACGGGGAGTAGGGGTCCAGGAAGCAGCCTGGGAAAAGATGTTAGGGAGTCTGGGGGAGGGAAATGGGGTACCTGGGTGAGGAAGCCAGCAGGGGACTTGGATGTTCAAGGGGTACGCTTATTGAAATGGCCAGGGGACCACAGACTGGATCTGGCCACCTGGTTTGGCTCAGCAAGCATTGATTTCCCTTGTCCATGCTGGTACTGGTACTGGGCAAGGACCCCCTGAGTCCCAGGAAACACCCACTCACCACTTGACCTCTTGCACAAGAGGGCGTTTGCATCCTCCTGTGAAGGGAGAAGCATGTTGGACAAGATGCTTCTCCAAGCAGGACCCATCCAGAGTGCTAACCCTGCCCCTCGCGGCCCCATCAGGGTGGGGCCCATGGCTTTTCCTGATCCTACTGGGCCTTCTCATTTCCCCAGGAGCTTAGTTCATTTCAAGATGCATTCTGTGCCCAGGGCCAGGCTGAGGGTGTGGTTGGCATAGCTTGGTCACACCCTCTGCAGGGGGGCTTTACAAAATGGCCAAAGTGTCCTTTCCTGTTCTCAAAACTGTAAAAGCAAGAACAACTTGCTCCAGAAATAGCTATCACAAGCCCATCAGATCCCACTTTGGCCCAGACATGGTGGGTGGTATGGGGTGGGCTGGGGGCAGGTCTGATCCCCTCCACCCCGTCTTTCACCCTCTGCTGCCACCGCAGCCTCCCAGGAGTTTCTCTTCCCTGAGAAGCTGAAGGCAGTAGCACGGCTTCTGGAAAGCCCCGTCCTGTTCTGGAGAGGCCGTTTGAGGCCAGGGTGACTCAGGGTCCTGAAGCCATCAGCAGTGGAAACTTATTAGCCAGGTGCCTGAATGTGGCAAGGGACTGCACATGGGAGTCTGGAGACCTGGGAAAGGACTATTCCCTAGTCACCCACCATCTTGCTAGATGTCCTTGGCCAAGCCTTTGCCCCTCAGTGGACCTCAGTTTTCTCATCTGTTCAAGGAAACTGACTTAGATAATCTCATAGGCCCGTGCAACTCTGCATGGCATAGACAATGGGCCCAACTTTTTTTTTTTTTTTTGGCAGCATATTTTCCCTCCTAATGAAGCCAGGCCAAGAGATTAAAATGGCCTGCCATTCCCCATGTGTCTCATTGCAAGCAGCAGAGCTGCAGATCTGAAGCAGGCCAGGGAGAAGCTGCTTATGGTTTAAAATGTCAAACTCTTGATCCTTCTCACTGGAGGGGAGATATCTCAAGGATAATCCAGAAATGTGAAATAATCCAAAAACCATTCCTCCCAGACTCTGGGTGGGAAAATGAACGGCTGTGGGGGCTGGGTGTTCAGGCAGGTCACAGCTCAGTGAGATGCATAATGGAACCACCCAGCGAGGCCTGAACGCAGGAGAAACTGGGATGCCATCCAGCCCCACATTCTGGCCCCACGCCTCATACAGGGCTGGGAGTTGACAGTACTATCCTCAACCCGATGCATTCAGCTGTTCTAGAGACATCTGTCCAGCACCCCATTGCATGCCAGGCATGGGGGGCATTGCCATGACCATCACCTATGAGCTCTTGGCCCTCAGGGGGCTTCCAGTCTAGAGGGAGAGACAGTAAACAGAATGACACAAACCATTTGATAATCAAACTGCAGGAAGGACTGTGCAAGAGATAGAAAGATAAGAGGCCAGGAGAGGAGCTGAGGTCGGAAGGATGAGTGGAGGTCTACAGGGAGTGGGAAGAGCATCCTGGACAGAGGGAACAGCAGTGTGTAAAGCCCTGAGGCAGGAAGGAGCTCGGTTTTGAGGAACTGATGGGAAGGCAGGTATGCTAAGTGACAGGGCAAGGCAGGCAGGACCAGAATCCTGCAGGGCCTTAGAAGAAGTTCAAACTTTATTCAAGAGAAATAGGGAGCCTTGAGGAGTTTTCAGCAGGAATACCAGGGTCCCATTGGAGCAGGGCAAGTGTCGGAGTAGTGAGCCCAGCTGCAGCAGTCCAGGCAAGTGACAATGGTGGCTTGGATCAAGATGTTGGTTGGACTTCCTCCCTTTGTTATCAAAGATGGTGCACGAGCTCCTTTAGGCCAGGGACTGATTAAAATCATTGTGGGAGTGAGGCAGAGTTGGGAGTATGGGGAAGAGAGAGAGTGGCAAGGAGAGATTTCATACAGGGAGCTGCTCTGTCAACAGAGGGTGGTACACTACTCAGCTCATTCACCAACAGGCAGTGCGTGCTTTTGACACTGGGTGCATCTCAAGCCCCTCCCTGCCTGTCCCGATGCCAGACACTGGGGTGACAAGGCAGACATGGCCGCTGTCCTCAGGGAGTTTACCATCCACACCAGGAAGCTAAAACAAGTACACAGAGCAGAAAGTGGCAGGTGTGCAGAATCAGGGAGAGACAAAGATTGTGCATTGGGAAGGTGGGAGTGGGGGCAGAAGTCAAACCCGCCCCCCCCACACCACCACCACCACTTTGGTGAGTAAAGGGGCCTCCATTTGTTCCGGGTTCTGCACACCAGCCTGGGGTGTGGATGTGCCCCCCCACCCATCAGTGTGGAGGAACAGGAACAGCTGTGGCACTTACCCACTCTTGGCCAAGATTGGCACCCAGTACTGCCCCCCTCCAGAGCTGTCTCTCTCCACTCTAAGGCCCCAATTCCCTATCTGCAGAAGGAAGGATTGGCTTGGATGATCCCTAAAACTCTTTCTGGGCCTGACATTTTAAGTAGATTTAGCAATTCTGGGGGGGGGGGGGGGTGGGGAAGCTGCATTTGACCTCAACCTTGAAAAGGCATGATCTGAGCACACAGACACTTGGGGAAGAGCATTCCAAATGGTGGGAACAGCGAGCAAAGGCAGGTGTCCTCCCAATGTGAATTAGAAGATGAAAGCTCAGAGGAGCAGACTGGGGGGGCGTGGGAACCAACTGGTCTTGAGAACTGTGGCCGATGGGACAGAGAAGGGAGGGGTCGGCGGAGGGAGGCTGGTGGAGGGTGGGCCTTGGACCACGCAGGCATCTTCCCTGGCCCCCTAGATGGAAAGCAGAGCCAGACAGACTGGCTCCGTATTGGGCCCTCGTGGGCTGGGCTGAGAATCGACCCTACCAGACCCTGGGGGTAGGGATGGAAGAGCCCTCCAAGGTGTTCAGGAATCTCGAGTCCCCTTTCCCTCCTCGCTCCCTCTCAAGCCTGGACCTTGGGCTGGGAGAAATGTCACAGGTCCTCCGAGGTTACACCAGCTGGGGCCTGCACGGGGCAGGAAGCAGTTTCCAAGGCCGCCATCCAACTGGGGTCAGCAGGCGTGCCCAGACCTGGGCCAGGCCCTGGCTGCTCTAGGCTTTGTCTCCCCATGTCTCTGAAACCTCAAGAGGTCACTCGATCTTGCCTCTGGCTCTAAGCAAGAGGCTCATGTCAGGGGTCAGCCACGCCTTCCTTGCTTCTTCTGGGTGCCTCTTCCCCACTCTCTGTGAGGTTGTCCTCCCGAAGATCCCGTCCCTCATCTCTCCCACAGCCATTTTCAGACTGAGCCTTTTTCTGAGCCCTCATTTCTGTGGTCATGCCCTCTCACCCTTCCTCTGTCTCTCCATGCCCCTGTGGACCTGGTTGAGCCCGAGGGGGTAAGGCCCTAGGACTGGGGGAGTGGTGGCTCCATGCCTCCCCTACACGCCTTTGTTTGTAGATGGGCCTCTGTGCAAAGCCTGGTCCCATTCCTGCCCAGCTGGGCAGTGAGTTGAGTCTTTGTACCTTTCTGCAAGAAGAATGAGATGAGATGATGCCTGAAGCACTTAGCCCAGTCCCTGTGAACTCCTAGTCAGTGGCTGGTAGGTGGCTAGGCAGGCAGCTAAGTACCTCCGCATAGACTGCATTCTGGGGCTCCTGACACAGTCTGGTTGAGTCACACACCTCTGACCCTTTCCTCCTTGTTTGGGACCACATGGCCAGCCTCCTTTACATGCCCTCCTTGCCTCCCTCCTAGAGAAGATCTTGTTTTCTAGTGTGTGATTGAGGCCCTTGGAGGGAAATTTTGAAGTACCGCTTAGTTCTTTGCCTCAGTGACTAGGCTGAGTCCTCCCTGGGAGGAATCCAAGGACGAGGTGGTGAGTCATGGGCCCTGCCCTGAGGGTGATGGGCAGCACGACCCACCCTCAGACTCAAAAATGACTTGGGTCAGCTAGAAACCCTGTCCACCCAGCTACCCACACCAATCCTCTCTTCCAGTGCAGATAATCTGAAAAGCATTTCCTTGTGACTTTGTAATACGTCATGATTTTTCTTCCTGGCAGATTTATTGTCTTTGTCATCATAACCTTTGCTGCCGTAGTGCCCTCTGTTTGTGCTGGTGGGCAGGGGAAAGTAGGTTAAGTCTGTGTTCAACACACATGAGCCAGCCACCTGCTCTGGGCCAGGCTTGAAGAAACTTGAGTATAACAGTCCTGCCCTCGTGGAGCTTGCATCCTATAAACAGATGTTCATTAAGAACTTCAATGTAGGCATCACTCTCCAGGTGAGGGACTGAAACATCCCCATGAGAAATACCAGGGACCACTCTCTTGAACTACATGAGTAGGGCAGGCAGCAAGAGCTTCCTGGAGGCAGGAAGTGGGTCTTGAACAAATCTGAGGCTTTAGAGTCTCTAGCCCTAGCTCTGCTGCCCTGGTCAGTGCAACCACCAGCTACCAGGTTCCTGCCCGTGCCGTTCTCCCCACTGTGGGCACCTAGGTTCCTTTTTCTTCAGCATCTTTGCACACACAATGCCTGGAACCCCCAAAATATTTACCAAATGAATTGATTAAAACAAGTCATTGTGTGACTCAGTTGCTTTACATCTTTTGATCGTTCCCTTTCTTTCCAGCCTCTTTACCTATAAAATAAAGACTCAGCTTCTCAGCATTGTATTCCAGATATTCCATTGTATTCCAGCATTGTATTCCAGATATTCCATCAGGGTATCCATCCTCTTTATCAGGCTGACCTTCACACAGGCAGCCCCTTACTGGCCCCAGAGTGTGTGGAATCAGGAGGGAGCTTTCCGAGGGGCTCTTTCCTGAATGTGCCCCTTGCCTTTGCTCTCACTCTCCCCTGGCCTGGGCTGCCCTTTCCTACCCACCATCTACCTCCCACCTGTCAGTTCCTATCTTTCACTCAGACATCACCTCCTCCAAGAAGCATTCCAGGATCCTTCCCAGGCCAAATTAATCTCTAGCCCATTATTCATCCATGACAGCCCTCCCTGGGAATGTCTTCCTCACCCCATCACCACCGCTGCACTGTCCCCCCACCCTTCCCCCCCAGTGCCTCATCATGCCAGGTACATTTCAGAGGTCAGGGCTTTTTTGTTTGTTTACTTTGTGTGTGGGGGTGGTTGGTAACGACGAGCACGTGGAATAGGGAGAATCGTGAGAGGAAATTCTTATACAGGGGGTGATACGTTTGGGATAGTTTCTCTCTTCACTGCCATCAGGATGCTCTCCTAAAAATGGGGGCATGAGGGGTGTGTAAACAGCAGGGCTAGCTGGGCCTTTGCTCTAAGTCCAGCCTCTGAGGGAAGCGGACTTGCTAGAAGTCAGCCAGCCACGCAGTCAGTGAACTATGGCGTGTTCGAGCCAGAAGGGCCTGGGATCACCCAGTTCCACTTGTCCTTTTCTCATCCTCCACTTAAGTCACGTGTCTAACACACACCCGTCAGCACCCATCTACACGTACAGCACCTCCCAACTAGGGGGCGGGGTGGTGGTGCCTGGGGCGCCTGTTTCCTCTTCCCAGGACTGCAAGAAACGAGGCTCGGAAAAGCAGGGGACACACAGGGTCACACAGAGTTATTGGGTTACCAGGGATGGGAGCCCCGTTGGGCCCACTAGCAAGTACTTTAGGTCTCCTCTACGCCCAGCAGTGACGGAGGTGAAGACCCTTAAGGAAGCAAAGACTGCCAGAGCCGAGTTTACCAGTGGCCACAGATTTTGAAAACTTGCCAGAGTAGGGGAAAGCCCCACACTCCGCTGCCTCCCTTTCCCCAATCGGGAGTCTCATCCCTCAGTAAGTTCAAGTCCACCCTCCTTGAGGGGTGCTCTGCCTCTTGGGTGTAGGCTGAGCCCTAGGGAGTTTCCTCTTGGCATTCAAGGGCCCTCTGGGTCTGGCTTTGCCGGAAAATGTCAGAGGGCAGATCAACCTTTGGGCAGCCGGGGTTTGCTTCTAGCCCCTTGTCTTGGGGACACCACCTCAGTGCCTGAAAGTCTCACCTCACCTGTTTAAGTCCTCTCTTTTGCAAACTGGTGGCAGGAAATGGGACTTGGCCTAGGTTGCCGAGACTGCAGTGAATCAGTCTCAAATTTGAACGCACTCCCTTTGCCTTCAGCTCAGTGGATGTTGCTTGATGTTGAGACTCCCTCTTGGAAGGGAGAAGCTATGTCTATTCTGCTGTCTTCCAGCTCATGGCCTGGCAGTTAGTGGGGGTGAATATGTGTTTACTGGTTGCTTAAGCGAATGCACAAATGCCCGCTCCTCTACTGGAGAGAGCAACTCTCTCTGTGGACAGCCTGTTTATATCTGATCCGCGGCACTTTTAATCCCAGCTCAGCTATCCCTCGGTGCCCCCAGAGCCAGCCCCCACTGACAGGCAGAGACCATGTAATGCCTTGGCGCTTCAGACCGTAAAACCTCTGGGGCACGAGGACTCAGTGGAATGTGGCTCTGTGGTGGTTCATTATGGAGGCACTAAAAGGTTAAGCCTTATAAACGGGTGGCTGGTGTCCTAGGGGGCCGGCACATGCTGGCATTGGGGATCCAGAGGTACCACACACAGGTCTCTGCCCTGGAGGAGAAGGGTAGGCAATGACAAGTGCACCGGTAGCTATGGTAACAGGGTGTCTCAGGAGCGTCCTGGAGCTGTGCAAGACCCGAGCTGGACCTTGACACGCTGCTCAGACTTAGATCAGTCGTCGCTCATTGTTCAGTCAACACACATTCTTGACCCCCGTATGTGCTGGGTACTGTGCTCAGCAGTGAGCTGAAGAGGCCTGGCCCCTCCCTGCCAAGGCTGGGTCAGGTGCCCCCTCTGTGCTCCCTGAGCTCCTGAGGGCCTCCCCATCTCCATGCATTGTAATTACCTGGCACGGGGTCTGCCCTCCCTCTGCTCTGTGAGCCCCTCAGCCCTGGACCCAGATCTGTTTGTTCTCCATTTTGGCTCCAGCCCTGGGCCGCCTGGCCCTTTGGCATCGGTTCTGTTTTGCAGGGAGTTGAACCTAGGAAGGCCAGAGTTCTAACAGCCACAGCACTCCCCTTGCCCCATCCCCCAAGAACTCCTGGACTTTGATCCCTTCCCCACCCCCCTCTCCTGACCATCCCCCAGCTTCTGCCAGAGTCTCAGGCCGGCCAAGTCCTGAAAGCCGGGGAGGGCGGCAGGAGGAGGAGGAAGGTGAGACTGCGATGGGCGGCTTAGCGGAGGGTGAGAAAGCCTCCCTGCTGCCTGGCCGCCGGGCACCGCGCAATGGTTCTGGCAGGAGCCGCCTGCTGGGCTGAGATCACCATGGAGACCTGGCTTGGAGAGGGTCACTGGCAGTGGCTAAGGGCTGGAGGGGGCGGGGGTGGTGGGGATTTGTGCTCAGGCTCCCAGCCTGCCCCGGGGCCCTTGGGGCCAACCGCGGAGGAGGCTGGGGTTCAGCAGTCAGCTTGCCAAGTGGTTTGGAGCAGCCCGTCCCAAGACTCCCCCTCTCTTGTCACCCAGCACATTACAACTGTCACCTCAACAGAGGTCCCTCCTCAGCTTGACAGCTGTTCTTCAACCGCAGGGAAGGTCTCCTACAGACGGATGTCCCTCACCCCTACAGTTGGACCTGCCCCCTAATGAAAAGAACTATCTGCAGTTGTTCCCGTTTGTCACCCAGCTGTGGAGAACTACATCCATGGCTAGAGAATACTCCCTGCCCCAACAGCTGCTTTTCTACTGATCACCCCAGTTGTAATATATCTGTCACCCTAACAGCACACCTCTTACCCCTACAGCTAATAGCTCACCCTCTCCTCGGCTGCGGGGGGGAATGACAGCTCAACCCAGACACCCCCTCTCATGCCTCTGCTTGCCACCTGGTCTGATACCCTGGACGGGGTGCCGCTCCTGCCACTGCAGGAACCCACCTGGTTCCTCTGGCCCCTGGGGGAGTCCTGGCAAGTCCAGCCTCAGGACAAAAGTCGTCCCCGAGGCTGACTGCCCAGCAGACAGCAGCCGAGGCTGAGCGGAATTTAAATGTGGTCCTGTTGGGAAGGGGAGCCAAGAACGAGTACAAGGGATGAGAGGCTTTCTGTCGCCGCCTGGTCCACGGGGATGGGGGGAGGAGGATGGATGGGACTGCTGAGGAGCATTGGAGGGCGGTTTTACCACCACTCCTGAATTGGGGTGGGCTCGGAGAGGAGGCCGTAGTTCCAAAAGCGGCAGACTCCTGGCTGAGGCACCTTCTCGCTCATCCTAGCAGAGCTGCTCATCCAGAGTCTAGCCAAGCTTGGGGGGCTGGGTAGGGAAGTCAGGTCTGCAGAGCCACACAAATATAATTAAGACCAGCTAGGAAAGGGGGGTACTTCAGACCTCAAGTGTCTGATGATTGTTGAGGTTGGGGATGGGGGAGTTTCCGAGTTTCAGGAAAGCAAGTTAGCCAAACACAGGTGACATTGTCTTGGACAATTTCTTTATTCCTTCATTCAGACAAGACTTCCTCATCACCTCACCTCTCAAAGGAACAGAACGGCATTAGTGGGGGCTGGGGAAGAAGGTTGGATTTAGAAGAAATTAAAGCAGTGGTTCACACCTGTCTGTGCTAAGGCACTGTCTTCCCATTATGTCATACCTCAGAACAGCCTTGGAAGAGTCATTAAGCTCATTGTTACATGAGGAAACTGAGGCTTGCAGAGACCAACTGGCCAGGCCCCAGGACAGTAATAACAGTCATCATGATCATTTATTATGCACTTAAGTGCCAGGTTTTACCTGCCTTCACCCAGTGACTTCCCAACACACTTGCAGAGTAGTTCTTACAGAGAAGTAAACTGAGGCTTACAGAGGTTCGATGAATTGCCAAGGTCATACAGCTATTAAGTGATCGTGTTGGCATGTGAACTCAGCTGCATTTGACTCCAGAGCCCAAGTTCTTAAAAGAAGTTCCGTTATCTGGGACCCTCACCGAGCACGTCCTTTACCTCCCAGTGCTATGGGGCTTGTACACACACTACAGGTGGGAAAACTGAATTTGAGGAGGGCTAGCAGCTGTCCCAACATGGCATGGGGCCTGCTTTAGAGTTTTCTGGGAGAAAGAGCAATGCTGTCAGTCAGCTTCACCCAGAATCCTGGTAAGAACCGAGGGGGCTGGGTAGGGAAGTCCTACCCTTCGTCCCCCTTTTCTCAGCTCGGCGTCTGTCCTTGCCACTGACCTCGGCCTCGTCTCTTGCGTTTCTTTGCAGCTTTCAGAAAACCAACGCCAAGACCCCTCCCAGAGTCCACCTCGTCCTCTGGCAGGAGCGCCTGCCCCTCTGCCTCCTCCCTCACCCCACCTGCACCCCCTGCAGCCCCATCTCCCCCACCCCTCCCTGCCCATCTCCTCCACGCAGAAGCCGAAGGTGAGCCCTTTCTGCACAAAACCAGCAATTGTAAATACTTTTTAAAAATGTACAAAACTTAAAAACAAAATACAGTTTTAGAAAAAGACAAAAAAAAAAAGAGAGCGAGAGCGAGAGAGCGAGCGTGTGCAAGAGGTTGCGAGCAGGGTCCCGAGGTGTCCAGAGCCCCTGCAAGTATGCACTGAGAAATTTATCTACAGGTCGTTTGACAAAAATGAACAATATCCTATTTATTGTATATACTGTTTTATTATAAATCGTGGATTGTATATTGCATTCTGTAAACCTGCTGTGGTCCCGTGGTGTGCAAATTCGCATGGTGGGGGGGAGGGAGAAGAACCTCTTGCGGGAGCTTTTTTTTTCTTTCTTTCTTTCTTTCTTATTTTTCACTCTTTTGGGTTTTTTCTTCTGTTGTTGTTGTTGTTTTCTGTTGGCAGGACACACCCAAAGATCCAAGTTTGTATTAAAAAGAAATGAAAAAAAGCAAAAAAAAAAAAAAACAAAAAAACCACTAACTTGTGTCTTGTGAAAGGGGTGAGGGAGGGTGGCTGGGGTGGAAAGTTCAAGGACTGGGATTTGTCACAGCCACTGGTTCCCTGGTAGAGCTGAACAACTTCTATGTGCTCCCTCCTCTGAGTCCTCCCTTCTGCCTGAGACCTAAGGCACCTTTGCATCAGATTTCCTTGGTCCCTGAGCCATCCATTCTACCTCTTCTATCTCTAGCGCCACCCGCCCTCCCACTTCCACTCTAGGCCCTCGGTCTCCCCTCACTCTGGGCCCCCCATTCTGCCTCCCAGGTTTCCCTGGGCCATGAATTCTGTCCCACGTCCAGAGATGCTATTCTGCACTTTGGGCTTGGGTCTCCCGTCCTCTCCCAAGCCCCAGGACTCCCTTCTCTGGGCCCTTTTTTATGTCCCCAGGTCTCTCCTGCCCCTCTCCAAAGTGCCGGGATACCTGCCTCTAGGATCCCTATTCTGCCTCGAGCCTGGGTCTCCTCTCCCTGAAGAGCCCCCATTATGGGCTAGGGTGTAGGTCTCCCCTGCTTCTAGACTCCTTCATTCATGCCAGGTCCCAGGTCTCTGCCTCTGGTCCCTGTCTCTCCAGCCTCTGGATCCCACAGTTCTATCCTGGTCCAGGGACCTGTCTCTGGAACCCCCATTCCAACCTATTCCCAAGAACCCTTGTGGGGTCCCTCTTCCCCACTAGGACTGGAGTAGCCACTGTTTGTGTGTCTCCGCTCCTGGGTCTGTTCTGCCTCTAGGCTGCCCACCTACCCCAACGCACTCACAAGTACTAATGCAGAACCACGTGTCACCTCAAGTTTTATTTCTCTGCCTTCCACTCTTCCCACCCTGAACCCCAAATACTAGATATGTGTTTCCTCCCAGAGTTGGTGAACTTTGAAAAATGAAAACTAATCCTGGGCCTGTTTCTGTTGAGCCTGGGAGGGCTGAGCTGTTTCCCACTACTTGACCTTGGTGAGCTCTTAACTACCATAACCCCCCACCCTGCCCCCCACAAGTGCCCTCCTTGGGCTTCCTGGTTTTAGGAAACAGTATTTCCCAAAGCCCCATTTTATGTTAAAGCACTGCCGAATGTGGCTACGCTGCCTGCCTCACTGCCAAGCCCAGGGAGACACCAAGGCACAGCTCCCCTTGGCCTTGGGAGAGTCAGGGGGACCCTTGGTCTGAGGAAGACACATTCTCACCTTCTGGGCACCCCTATCTCAAAGAGGCAAGAGGACGCAGCGGCAGGTAACAGTGCCCTCGAACTGCGGCCGCTGTTGGGTATAACAAAAAGGCTGATTCACCCACCAAGCCTCCTGCGCCTCCCAGGACTCGGAGATGAGCTGCTGTGCCCGCCTGTCCTGTCTGGGGAGGGAGGCAGTGGCACCAACACTACCCTGAAGCTCACCCCCCAGAGGTGGGGACAAGGAGCAGTAAGACCCTGGTGGCGGGGGGGGGGGGGGGGGGGGGGGTACTTCTCAGAAGAGAAGCCACTTAAAGAGCCAAGGCAAGGGTCCTGGGCAGAAAACTGAAGGGTTTCCAGGAAGAGGAAGGAGCCTGTGCCCGGTCTGGAGGTGTGAGAGGGTGGCAGCCACGCAGCTAAATCTGTTTGGAGTAGACACTGTGTGTTTGGGGACCGGAGAAGGCTTTGGCAGGTCATTCTGGGGCAGGGTGGAGGCTGGTTTGAGGAGGTGGCCCTGGAGGAGCCAGCAGGCAGGCCTAAGAGAAGCCCGTGTTCAGACATGCCTGCAGGGACAAAGTTAGTGTGTTCAGAGGCTTGGGGAGGCTGTCCGGGTGGGACAGTCTGGGCAGAATGGAGAGGGGATCAGGGTCCTGCAGGAAGAGGGTGGGAGCCCGGTGAAGGGAGCTGAGGGTTCAGTGAGGGGGGTGGAGGCCCAGGGGAGGGGAGTAGTCCCTGAGAAGGGACTGGGGGTCAACCAGGAGATGAGTCTTGAGGGGGGCAGGAAGGGCAGTGAAGAGCTGGGGTCCCAGGGCTCGGCGGGGGGGGGGGGGGGGGAGACCATGAAGGAAATGGGAGTTAGAGGAAGCGATAACAGCACAGTACAGGCAGATGATGGCTCATTAACTTGTATTTAGAGAAGGGATGGGGAGTCTGCGGAGAAGGGGGGTTCACAGGGCAAGGGATGGGAACCCTGAGAAGGGTGGTGGTTTCCAGGGTGAGGGGGAGGCTTGGTGAGGAGAGTGGGGGGGGGACGACGGGGGATGGGGGTAGAGGCTCAATGAGAAGTGAAGGGAGGAGTCAATGAGAGGAGGGGAGCTCAGAGAGGTCAAGGGTTCTGCAGCTTAGGGATGGGAGGGAGAGGTATTTTTTGGAGCCTAAGATGGGGGGAGATCCTCCTGTGAGAAGGTACTCTGTGCCCTTACGCTCTGGGGCCTCTGGGAAAAAGTCAGCGGAGACCCTGCCCAGGTAAGTGGGGCAGGGTTGGGGTCGCCTGTCCTGGGCATTCTCTTCAGAAGTTGGGGCCCTGCCAAGCCACAGTCCCACACCTGATCCCAGAAGCCATCAAGGCAACATGACTCTGGAATATTTGGGTTTTGTTGCCATTTATTAAATTCCTCCCTAAGGTGATTTTTCCTCACAAAGATAGAGAAAGGTATTCACCTCACTGGCAGATGAGAAGATGGGTTCCGAGACGCGGAGTGAGAAATTTGCCCAAGATCATAGGGCAAGTGGCAGAAGTGAGGTGGCCCAGGGTCTGACTCCAAGCCCTTGCTTTTTCATAACAACTTGAAGAAAAATTCTGTTTGTAAAATTTATCCAAAAATTAATCTCTATAATACAATTTTTAAATGACAGAAATAACAGCAAATAATTATATAGCACTTACTAGGTATCAGGCACTGCTCTAAACACTACATATTTTTAACTTATTTAGTCTCCACAACAATCCTTATGAGGTTTTATTGTAACTCTTATCCCCATTTTACAGAAACTTGAATGCAGAGAGGTACTTTGCAAAAACCACCTAGTGAGTAAGTGGTAGCACTAGAGTTCAAACCCCAGCTGGTTCCCAAGTCTGCTCTTCACTGTACTGTTAAAATGAAAGCCCACTTTACCCACCCCCATCCCTGGTAATAACCCATGAGTCCACAGTCTGGAGTCTGTTCCTCTAGATCAGTGGTCCTCAACCTGGTTGTAGGTAAGCATCACCTGGAGAGCTTCCAGAAACCCTGATCCCCAAATCCTCTTCCTAGAGATTCTGGGCTGGGACCAGGGCACTGTAGCCAAAGTTGAGAACCTCTACTCCAGCTGTGGTGCTGTGTATTTGCATACCGGCCGCCACTTGCCTTTAAAGTGTTGTCACAAATGTGTACATGATGCTTTCTTGGGTGTACATCATAATGTTTTTCCTTTAGTGTTTTTCACTCTGAGTGGTTGTGAGTTACTGTGGGTGTTTTGGGTATGATGAGTTCTCCAAGTGATGTGACCACAAGGCTTCAGGCACTGTCCTGGGCGCTTGGGGATACAACAGTGAACAAGACAGGTGGGGTCCCTGCCTTTGAGTGTATAGTCTGGTGAAGGTGACACATTTGGTCATGTGCTTTTCCCTCTGAGTGGCAGGGGTTTGGAGACTACCCTGGCTGGGGGTTACTGAGGGGTGATTGACTGGTCGGGAGAGTTTAAGAGTGTGAAAGACTTGCTGGTGTGACTGTGTGCAGATATGTTTGTGAGACAGACCGGAGGTGTGTTACGGGTTTGAACAAGTGAGGCTGACTGGTAAGTATGTAAAGGTGTGCACGATCGGGACCTGTGGAAATGTGGACAACAGTGGGGAGGGTGATGGGGGTGGGCTATGTGCGAGGTAGACACTAGCCCAGGACAGCATGCACAGATGCGGGCGCACGCGCACACACGCACACACACACGCGCGCACACACACACACACACACAGTGTTATAGGGAAGAAGCTGGGTTCTAGGCCCTGGCTCCCAGGGCCAGGCAATCTCTGCTCTGGGTTTGTGCGGGAGGCACAGCTGGGGCTGGAAACTCTAGAGTGGGGGGAAAGCTGGGGAGCCACATCCTTGATCTCAGCCTTTCCCGACTTGGTTCTCTGAATCTCTTCGTGGGCCTGAATCACCAGGTCTCTGTACCTCTAGGTCTCCCTGTCTCTGACTACTGGGGCACTAAGACTGATCATGTGACTCTGGGCGGCCACCTCTCCAGCCTCCTTGGCTCTTGCCATGTCTCCTTCCATGTCTCCCTGTCTCTGTCTCCATGTCGGCGTCTGTCTCCGTGTCCTTCCCTGTCCTTGCCAGGTTGGGGGAGGGGGCCCAGTGCTCTGGGAGCAGGTGTCAGCTCACTCAGGCAGCAGGGAGGGAAGCAGAGGAGGGCACAGAGCCAGCAGTCCCTGGACACACAGCCATACTTCAGGACACACACTCGGGGTGCCAGGACATGACGAAGTGGGTTTCCTAGGACTTTCATGGGAACATACACAGAGGCACACAGTTCAACACAGAACCACACCCAGAAACACAGAAGGATGGAGATGCCCTGCCTGACATGCAGGCCCATATGCAAATACCAAGGAATCACATACACACACAGACGTATGCTCAGCTACAAAGGCACACACACATACTCAACTGGATCCGGGCACACATAGATACAGTCGCAGACATACCGGGGCATTCAGCCAGAGGAAATCCCAGGGCCGTGGGCACACACTCCCAAGGACATAAACTCACATCTTCAAGCACACACACACAAAGACACCATTGCACACTGGAACGCATTTATACAAAGCACAGGTACGGTATGTTCAGTTACACCAAAGCACTCTCACTCGGAGGCACACGTTCAGGGATAGGAGGCAAATGAGCACAGGCTGGCACATACCCTCAAGGACAATCGGAGAGACAGGCACAACAGGCACACTGAGGGACACGCCCTGACAGAGGGAGAAGAGCGACCTCAGTACACACACCCCCTCAGGAACACCTGGGGACACGCCTCTGGGCGATGGGGAGGAGGGTCAGGGGTAGGGCGGCCCCAGCGCACCTGGCGCTCACGGTGCGCCCCTGGGCGCCCCCGCGGCCGAGAGTGCGTGCGTGCCCCTGCGTGCGTGCCCGCCCGCGCGCGCCGCCACCTGTGGGAGGAGAGGTGCGCACTGCGCCCGGGGCTGCCCGGCTGGCGCGGCGCGGGGGGAGCGGTTGCCATGGCGCGCCGAGCGCGGCCGCATACTAATGGGGCGGCCATGGGCGCTGCCCCCACCGCTGCCCCCCTGCCGGCCCGGCGCCCTCCTCCCACGGCTTCCTCCAGCTCCTCCCAAGTCACCGCGGCCCGCGGCCTCGCTCCGTGCGCCCCACTCAGAGCCTCTTTCGTGGGCCTTGGGCGCCGGTCGGGGGCTGGCCCGGGCTGGCAGGACCCTCGCTTCGCGCGTCTCCCCACGGGAGGCCCGAGCCGGGGAGAGGGCGGAGCTGGGTCCGGGCGGAGGTGATGGCCTGCGGCGCTGCAGGGGCTGCCTGGCCCGGGCACGGCCACCAAGCGGGTATGGCAGCTGGGAGCGCAGGTGCTGCCTGGAGATGGGGGTGGCTATCCCGGGAGGGCGCGGGAGGGGAGAAAGAAAGGGGAACTTAACCCTTTGATTACCAGCGGGCCCTTCTGTCTTTGGCTTGCCCGGGGGCGGGGGCTGCTTGATCAATCGCTAATAGGGTCTGCACCCCTCCAGTTCTGGCTCGACATAGCCGGAGAAGAGGCTACAGTGACCGTCACTGCCCTCTCCCTCAGGACCTCACCCTCTTCCCTCCAGTCCTGCCCTAGTCTGGCTAGTGAGGTGGGCCATTTAGAGAAGTGCATTGAGCACTGGGGAAAGAGGCAGGGCACCTGAAGAGTTAACACCTCCCCACACCTTGAGCCCGGAGTCCTGTCCCAGAGACCCCCCCCTTTAGTGAGGCCCTGACCTCTGCACCCCCTCAACTTGCTGTGCTAATTGGCATTGATGGGTGTGGCGGTACCCAGGGGTGGAGGAAGCCATTAGAGGGTTTGCAGGTAGAGGATGTGGGAGGGGGGCTTAATGGGGGGGGGGGAAGAGAGCCAGGCGGTTGCCTAGCAACACCACAGCTGTCTGTTGACCTAGAAGAAGCTGCGCCGTCTTGACACAGCTGGTGTTTACATGTAACCGAGGCTCTGGCTTAGCGCTTGCTTGGAGGAAAGCTGAGGCAGGGCCCTCGTGGCAGCCTGGTCCCGGCCCCCGGCTGTTGTGGGCTCCATGCCTGCCTGCCCTCTTTGCTCCAGCTCCCACCTCAAGTCCAACAGAGAGAGAGTGGGTGGGCAGATCTCAGGGCTGGAGGCGTTGGGGCTGGGGGAAGTGGACACACACACATACACACACACAGGCGGAGGCTTTCAACACAGTAACGTGGGAGGCTAAGAAAAGGTGCCAGGAGGGTAGGAGAGGTGGGGGAAGGGACAGGGAGGGGAGTGCCCAGTTTGTGCACAGATTCCAATCCACAGAAACTGCCAGCATACATAGGGACACGTGGACACGTGCACAAACACGGCACAGAGAAGCCCATAGACATAATGACATCTAGGCAGGCAGATAAGGCACAAACACACACGAAACCCAGTAATCCAGATATCAAAACACCAACACACAGGCATCTTGATACAGAGGACAAACAAGCCTGACCACCTGTCAGATAAACACACAATACACGGACACACAAAAGGAAAGTCCCACTTGCTAATATCAGCAACTAGGAACTCTGGCATAAACACTAGTATTTGCATGCCTATGTGGTGAGAGGCAGCAACCCAGACCCACATCCACCACCTGCATACACCTGAACACAAAGAAATGCACAACTCACAAATTTTATTTGACTACCCACAATGCACAAGGCAGGTTGGCAGTCATTGACACAGGCAGAGACATACCCCAAGGCCCAGCATCTGAAGAGGCACAGCTCCCTGAAGGACCATGGGCCCTGACATGTCCCACATAAGTGCCATAGCACAAACACATGCTGGCCCAGTTTGTGGGCAGAGCTGAGACTCCGCCCTGCCTACAAACTCCGAGTTAGCAGCAGATCTGCCTTGGGATCAGAGGGTCCTAATGGCCCCAGGATCAGGGTCAGATGAATCTATACCCATGAATGGCCTAAGCTGCACCCCTAACCCTCAGCCCTAGGGAAGAGACAATACCAGCTCTGTCCCTTGGAGCTCCCAGACTGAAGGGGAAAATATAGCCCAAGACACCCTCAGTAGCCCTGCTCTGGAGTCCCTGCGCTGACAGAGGAGGCACCGTCCTGCCCAGATGAGACCCAAGCTGACGAAGGCCATCTCTCCTCTCAGGCAGCTCCAGACAGCACAAGCAGACAGACACACAAACACACTTGAGCATGTGGCAGCTCCTGGCGGGCTCCTGAGGGCTTCCTGAAAGAGGTGAGCATGGCGCCTGGCTTTGAAGCCCAAGAGGAAAGGAGGAGGGTGTGTACTGAGGAGGGCCTCCTTTCTTCCCCCACACCCCACCCCTTCCTCCAGCAGTTCCTCCTCCCCCCCAGGGCCCAAGGGGCCAGCTGGGGCCCCACAGTCCCATCAGCCCAAGCCGTGAGCAGAAGGAGGAGAGCGGATATTTTTAGCTTCTCTGCCACTGACATTTCGCAGCAGGCGACCTGGGGTGAAGCTGAGTGAGTGCTGAAGGCTGGGAGAAGCCGACAGCGCCTTCCCGCCCCCATGCACATGTACGCACAACTGTGCACGCACAAAGCCACGTCTCCCAACACAGGAGTGGCGCAGCTTCAGGTACACAATCGCACGCCTAAACACACACCTGCAGCTGTGCACACACTTGGTTCACGCACCACTTATGATTAAAACCTCATACACCTGGACCCCTGAAAAATCCATCTATTCACACCCACCCACGAACACCCACAGTTCATACACACAATACATTTCCCACAATCAGCCAAGCACACACACATTCATTCATCAGTCATTGAATAAATATATACTTATTAGCACCTACTATGTGTTGGGCACTGTTGTAGTCACTCATGAGCAAAATGGACAAAAATCCCAGCCCTCAAGGAGCTTACATTCTGGTGGGGGAAGTTAGACAAGAAGCACAAGATAAATAAAGTATGTGTTTCAAGAATCACCCACATAACTCAGTCCTGCACACACAATCACATGGGTGAACAGCAATCTAACATTCAGTGGCCTAACGAGCACACACAACTGCACACACACCCATAGTCAAGACCGAGGCAACTCCACCTATGTATCTCAAAAACAATCACAGACACTGTGCACACAGATGCACACACGGAATTACACGCAGCACATATAGATTCTTGTGTAATTCGAACACATGATACACACACACATAAATGCAGCCCCCCACACACTTTGGAACGTCTCCTTACAATTTACCTATCTACGTGCACAGAATACAACCTCCCCAAGAATACGTAAGTGCAAGTTCTCACAACCCCTCTCTACACAGAGGCACACAACCATCCCCTCTGGGTAGTTTCTCTCCACCTATCCCAGACACTCACACACACACATTCTCACAGTCCGCCCAGGGAAGTGTCAACCTGTTTGCTACATGTTCACAGGTGTACACACACAGCCCTAGCACTCTCACAAGTTCTCACACACACCCAAGTCCCATGCCCCAAAGAGACCACGCACCCTGCATCAACACATACCCAGCCGACGCCCACCCTCCCCACCCCTCCTCTCCTCAGGAGGGGAGTGTGGTCACAGCATCCCACACAGGCACCCACAGTCCTGCCCCAAGGTTCCAACCCTGCTGCCTCCGGGGTTTGGGGACTGAACCCAGGCCCTAGAACCTTGGCACCCCCACCTCAAGACCCAAGGGGCAGACTCCCACTGAGTTCAGAGTTAGAGGCGAAGGAGGGGAGTGGGTGTAGCTCAGTGGTTGAATGCCTGCCTCGCATATACTGGGGCGCAATCCCAGTACTTCCTAAAAAAAAGAATAGACATGAAGGAGAGTCCTTTCTTCTTAGGCCTGCACCTGCTCCCTCCCTTTGTCCCCTCCCCTTCTCCCAGTCTTCAGGAGTTCTTTCCGCCTATTTCTCCATCTCCCCATCCCACCCCTCTCCCACCTCCCTAGCAGCCCTTGGCCCAGAACCAAGCCCTCCTCTTCTCTTCCTGGTTCTGCTGCCCTAGAGGGAATTAGAGCCTTTGTGACAAACAGTCCAACAGGCAACAGACAAACTACCTGGGGACCAAGTTTTAAAAAAGGCAAGAAATCCTCTTCATATCCTGAAGACCTGGTAAGGAGAAAGAGCTTAACCGGCCAAGGGAAGGACCGGACTGACCTACCCATGGGCTAGAGTGCACGGCTACACAACTGGGAGAAGGCGCCCTGACTCCCAATCCGGGCTCTGCTGTGAGACCCTTGGTCAGTTGCTGCCCCTCTCTGGCCCTCATTTGCCTCGTGACAAAGAAGTTGCTGCTGGCAATTTCTGAGCATCCGGATCCTCATCCTCCGTGACGCTGCAGCAGTTGGATCAACAGGGAGGGGAGCTGGGAGCCTTGGGAGCAGGGTCAGAGCAATCAAGGTCCCCTCCCCAAAAGCTTTCCCCTCCCTGAGCCTCTCCCACTCCCAGGCCCAGGCTGGAGTCTGGGTGGAAGCAGCAGAGGCCGGCAGCACCCATTAACCCCCGCCAACACAAATAAACATATGTGCTCCCTCAGCCTCAGGCACCTCCTCTGCCCTTTCCGGGCCTCAGCTTCCCTGCTTGTGCACTTAGGGGCTCACATTTGGGCTGCATGCCCGTGAATCAGCCTGCGTGTACACTGTCTGTCTGTCTGTCGGTCTGCCAGCAGCTTCCAGGCGCCAGGAGGGGAGGCAGAGTGGGGGAGGTGGGGGCAGGGAAGAAGGCAGCGTTGACAAGTTCCAATGTCTGGCTTTCCCTCTTGGAAACCCCGAGCTGGGGCTGCCCCCCCTTCCCTTCCTGTCTCTCTCGCTCAAGCACGTCCCCTCTAAGAGCCCCTCTCCACAGACACCCCCAGTGGAACCAAGCCCAGATTTGCTGCCAAGAAGGCCGGCATTTCTTAGACTTGCCACGTTAAAGGGGCCTGCACAGGCACGCACTCAAATCCCCCTCCGTGTCCTCCTCCTGTGCACAAGCAGACGACCCGAAACACACAAAGACGCGGTCGGACATAGCGGCCACCTGTGCACGCAGGAGGTAGCACATGGAGCGCATCTGACCCCTGGCTCACAGACAAGTACCAACACAGCCGTGTGCACCCTCCCCCTTCCCACACTCAGCTCCCCGCAGCCCTAGAAGCACGCACAGCCGCCAGCACGCGGTGTTCACAGACACACACAAACATAGGCCCACGCGGGGCCTGGCTGTCCAGAGGAGCAAGTGCCAGCCTGTAGCCTGGTATCTCCCTGCACAGCACAACCGCCACGGCCAGCACGGCCGCCCCCACCCCGAGGAAATGCAGCCACGAAGACACAATGTCCCCCTGTCCCCTCGCACACGCGGTCAAGCGTATGCAGTTACACCCGATGTTCCCCTGCCTCACCACCCTTACAAAGTCCCCTGGGCACAGCCGCACAGCGTGCCGCCCCCCTGGACATTTGGACTAGCTCTCATGGTTTCACAATATCTTTCCAGGCCTGGCGACATGCTCAAAATCACAGCCGCATGCAACACTCCCTCATGCCCATGCCATCCCTGTCCCTTGTGTGCACATAGACAAATTCAAGTTCATGGTTAGATTGGTATCCTCTGGTACACAATAACAGATTCACAGAGGCCCCTGACACACACAGACAGACACACACTGACCCTTTTGTGCACACACCAGTTCCTTGCTACTGACAGTCTGTTTCCATGTGCATGTACTGCTAAACAGCACCGCTGTGTACACAGGCACGTGTTCAAAGTCAGGTCACACACGGCCTTCCCTTTTGCTTACACAAACACACAATGGCCCCTGTTTATGCACAAACCTGCACAAACTCACACACAGCATCACTTATGCACATTGAGGCACATACAGAATCACAAGTCACCCTCAACATGCCCCCCCATGCACACACACACGTGTATGCATGCTCCCACAGACAGATCCAACTCTCTGAACCTCATGCACAGCAACCCCGGACCCCTGGCCCCCAGCCAGAGCCTCCCAACTTCTTGCCCTGGCAGGTGAGAGTGGAGAAGGCTGGCTAGGCCCTTGTTCCCTCCCTCCACCGGCTGGCTCGCTCCCTCCTGTCTGGCAGAGTCTGCCAACCCAGTCCCGGCTCCGGCAGCCCTGGCTGCTCTGGGCAAACTCTCGGCGTGTTGGTCTCTGCTGATGTCGCAGCCACAGCAGCAGCCGCAGCAGCAGCCGCAGCAGCAGCAGCAGCAGGGGCGAGAAGGCTGCAGGCGGCTGCCAACGTGGCAGACGGTGGGCAGGACAGCAGGAAGGAAGCAGGGCCCATTCTGCGCCCACTCACTGGGGGAGACAAAACCAAGGGGGGCAGGATGAGCAAGCAAGGCAGCTGGGCACAGGGACCTCATGCCCAGTCTGGGCTTTGGGCCCATTTTGGCCCCAGACTCACTGGGTGACCTTGGGCAACTTGCTCCCCCTCTCTGGTCCTGTTTCCTCCTGCAGCAATTGAACAGTCTGGACTGGGCACTTCCTCAAGCCCCAAAACCTTATGTCCAAGTCAGCACAGGGAACTCACTAGAAAGAGAGGCGGGTTCACTCTGTGGCCTTGAGCTGGTCCCTTCCCCTCTCAGAGTCTCAGCCTTCTGGCCCAACAATAAAAAGTTGTCACAGCTGTAGAGCTGCCACAATTGACAGAACATTTCACTCTCCCAGGGTAGCACCATTTTACAGATAAGAAAACAAGGGCTAGATAGGTCAAATGATGCCCTTGAGTCGACCCCACCAGTGTGCAGCCGAGCTGGGCCAGGAGCTCAGGGCTTCTGATTTAGTCTTAAAATCAGTGCTGCCTTCCTCATCTTCCCATCCTCCCATGCCCCCACTGGCACCCTGACTGCCCCTCACGGTACCCCCACCCCCGGCCCTGAGCCCTACCAGAGCCACCTGGTTCCACCCTGGGGAGTCAGAGTGCAAAGGCCAGACAGGCCTCCCACCAGCATTCCAGCTGCCACTGGGAACACAGCTGTCAGCAGGGCAGAGAGAGCCAAGAGCCACCTCCCAAGCAGGCCTACATAATTGGTACATTGTCAGCTCAAAAAGGGAGCTGCTGTGGGATCTGGGGCAAGCCACAGGCCTCTCTGGGCCTCAGTTTCTTCGTCTGGCCATAGAATCTGTGGATTGGACCAGAGGATTTCCAAAGGGCCTCTCAGCTTGGACAGTTGCCTAGGGAGTGATGGGGAAAAACACTGTAGGGGAGACAGCTGTCCTGAGTTTCCCAGCCAGCTGTGGGTGTGCCTCGGCGACAGGGACCAGGGAATCTGACCCCTCCCTCACCTGTGGGGGGGTCACTTTTGGGTTCCCTCTGAGGCCCTGCATTGGAGAAGAGGCTCAGAGGGTGTTTGCAAAATGGATGGATGGACAGACAGATGGACAAAGGTATGAAGGGGCTCAGCACTCCCAGAGCAGGAAAGAGGACAAGAGGCAGTCTCCCCCTGCCCACCCCGGTTTATTCAACAAACCTCTTTTGATTCCCACTCCGTCCAGCCCAGCCCTGCAGTCTGTGGGGAGGGTCAAACGAGGGAGCGTCAGTCACGCGGTCAGACCCGGGGGACTGTGGAAAAGGCATCCAGCTAGTCTGGGGGTGAAGAAAGCCTTCCTGGAGGAGGTGGCCCAGGAATTGTGTTCAGCCTCCTAGGCTGAATCAGAGTGAGCCTGGCGACGTCCGTACATAGGTTCGTGTTTGTGTTTGTGTACAATCGTTAACCCCATTTTACAGATGAGGAAATTGATATTCAGAGGTAGAGACAGTCAGGTCTCGCACCCAGGCCTGCCTGACTTTAAAGCCAGGCTTCTTGTGCTGTGCCACGCTGCCTCCCAGAGGAGTGAATTGCTAATGGTGGCATTTCAGATGTAGTGACAGTGAACTGGGAAAGAGGTTCAGGACAGATGGTTCCCAGTCGGGGCCCCTGCCTTGGGCTAGCAGAGCAGGGCATAGGGTGGTCAGGGCAGGCGCTGCCCCTTCCCTCCACTCTGCTCCGGTGTGGGCTGCAGGCAGGTCCCCTCCCAACTCTCCCCGCCCTCCCCCTCCAGCCCTTTGGCCCTGCCTGGGCGACCTGCATGAGCTCAGCTTCCCAGCAGCCCCGCCGAGGCGTCAGCCCAGGCAGAGGCTGCCTCTGCCCTCTCGCTGCTTGGTAGTGCCAGGAGAGGCGGGGCCGTGGAGGGGCGGGGGAACCTCCCGGTCTCCAGACCTTCCTCCTGTCCCGCAACTCCTTGGGTGCCCCTGGGGGTTGCTGCAGGGGCCTGGGCTGGGACAGGGCGGTGTGGAGCCGGGCACGCTGGCCAGGCCCGTCCTCATTGCCGCAGCCTTGTTGAGCTGCCATTAACAAGTGGCCGGAGGTTGCCGTGTCTCCATGGAGACCAGACAGTCAGTGTGGCTCCGGGGTGAGGGCCGTGATTAGTGAGTGTCAGCTTTGCCAGCCCTGCTCTTCCCACCGCCCGCCCGCCTCTGGGCTCAGCGACAACAGGCCTGGTGGGGAGGAAGGGACTGGGGAGGGGGCTCAGGGCCCTCACGGGCCACGCAGCCCCCCAGGCCCAGGTGCTGCGTCTTTGTCTCTCTCAGTGCCTCTCTCAGGCCCCATCCTCTAGTCAACCCTGCTCCCCACGATCCCGCCTCCCTTCCCCACTCCATCTTCCACGCGGCCACCCACGTGAGCTTTCTAAACACACAAGCTGAATCCTGACACCACCTTCCTTAATAACTTTCTATGGCTCCCTATCGCCTTGAGTCTGAGCGTCAAATTCCTTGTCATGATATTCAAGACTATCATTCATTCATTCATTCATTCATTCAACAAATCTTTTTGAGTACCTGTGTGCCAGGGAGCCCTACAGGGAGACAGGGTCAATAAAAACAAGTAAGAGCTCTGCCTTCATGGAACTTCCAATCCGGTGAGGAATACACACTGTAAACAAAAACAGAATCACAGATGCATGATTACAATCATGAGGAGGGCTAAGCAGGACCGAAGAGGGTGAGGCTATATTGGCAAAAAAATAATTTGAGGGAAGCGGACGTGGCCCAACTGATAGAGCGTCCGCCTACCATATGGAGGGTCCGGGGTTTGATCCCCAGGGCCTCCTGACCCGTGTGGTAAGCTGGCCCACGCACAATGGTGCCGTACCACACAGGGGCGCCCCCGCATAGGGGTGTCCCACACGAAGGAGTGTGCCCCGTAGGGAGAGCCGCCCTGCATGAAAAAGCGCAGCTCGCCCCGGAGTGGCGCCGCACACATGGAGAGCTGACACAGCAAGATGACACAACAAAAAAGAGACACAGTTTCCCAGTGCTGCCGGATAATGCAAGCGGACACAGAAGAACACACAGTGAATGGACACAGAGAGCAGACAACAGGGGGATAGGGAGAGAAATAAATAAAATAAATCTTTTTAAAAATAAATAAATAAAATAATTTGGGAAAGTGGATGTGGCTCAAGTGATTGGGCTCCCATCTACCATACGGAGGATCCTGGGTTCCATATGCTGGAGAGCTGGCCTGCGCAGAGAGCTGGCACAGCAATGTGATGCAACAACCACAACAACAAAATACTTTGGTGGGGGCACAACCTTCCTAGAGTGGCCAGAGTGGCTTTTCTGGAGAGGAAAACTTTTGACAGAGCCACAGCCATCAATGAGGACCCACCAGTCATCAGATGAGGCGGAAGAGCATTTCAGGTGGAGGGGGCAGCCGTGCCAGGACCCCTGTCTCCTGCCAATGGAAGGCTCTGCCCTCCCCTGAACGCCCATCCCCTCCACACCCACCCCTGAGTTTCCTCTCTTGGTTAAAGGCACCAGAGCTTATCTTCTGAGTCATCAGCCACACTGTTCCCTCTTCAAACCCGAGTCCCCTATCACCATCCCTTCTCTGCCACCTCAGACCCCAGCATTTTCGCTCAGACTCTGGCACCAGCCCCCAAACGGACTTAGCTGTTCATTCACTAGTTCATGCCCCCATCTGCCGGGCACCACGTGGGGCCTTGTGGGGACCACAGAGTTCCTGCCCTGGGCCAGGTCTACCAGGGAAACGCACCGGCACACAAGCACAGAGGACCTCGTCTGACCCGGGCTGGTCAGGAGGACTTCCAGGAGGAAGTCCTGGTTAAACGGAGACCTGCAGCAGGACAAGGAATTGGTCAGGCAAAGGGAGAGGGAAGGTCTTCCAAGCCGAGGAAGGAGCATGTGGAAAGGCTGGAAGTGAGAGAGGTCGCAGCCTAATGCGGGGGCCTAGAGAGGCCACTAGGGTCGGCTAACCCCAGGGGAGCGCCATCCATCTGCAGCCCGACAGCCAGCCTCTCCCCTTCCCCTCACGATGGTTGGAACCATCTTTCTAAAACAGGCAGGATCGTGGCCCTTCCCTGCTCTTCAAATCCTGCTCTGTCTCCCCAGTCCTTTCAAGTCCCAACTCTCAGCAGCAAAGCCCTCGAGGCCCTTGAAACGGCCTTTCCAGCCTCATTTCCTACCAGAGCTCCCAGCCGACTCTGTACTCAGCCGCACCCAGACAGGTCACATCCTTTCACGTGCCTGGGCTTTTGTCCACATGGCGCATGCCCCCCGCCCCGGAATGCCCTCCCCTGCTTCTGCAGGTGAGCTCTGTCCTTCGGGGCCCAACACACATGTCCCCTCCTCCAAGAAGTCGCTCCTGACCCCTGTTCCCCAGCCAGAATAAATTTCTCCTCTGCTTCCATTTCGTTTAAATTACAGCTAGCTAATGCCCGTTGAATGCTTCTTTCTTTGTGCTAGATTTTAAACACATTTCATATTCATGATCTTATTTAATCTTCATATGAGAAAATATCTTATCATCACCCCCATTTTACTCCAGTGAAACTGAGTCCCAGGAAAGTTAAGTGACTGGCCCAGGTCTCAAAGGCAATAGATAACAGAGCTGGGATTTGAACCCAGGCAGTCTCTGGAACTGCTCAAATGCTTAATCCCTGTTCCACACTGCCCCCTAGTAAGGCGTGCTAGCTGTGTACCTGACTCCCCCAGCAGTCTAGCAATGCTCAGTGAGCAGGATCCTAGCCTGACTCATCCAGGGCCCCCAGGGCCCAGCATATGGCTCGACACACAGGAGAGGTGTGCAAATGTGTGTGGCATGAACAAATAACTTCAGCTGAAATACCGGGTTCTGAGGGTGAATTAAACCTCCATCTCCTGAGTGGCTCTGGTCCCCATGCTCAGCACCTGGTTCCTGGCCCGGGCCGGACCAGCATCTGCTGGTGACCTGGGATTCCCTCCCTTTGGCAAGAGCCACCCCTTCAGAATCAGTCTTATCCAGCTTTGAATCTCAGCTCTGCCCTCAGGTCTAGCAGAGTGACCCTGAACAAGTGACTTTGCCCTCTCAGTCTTACTTTCTTCGTTGCAAAACGGCCTCAGTAGTCCCTGCCCTTCAGGCTTGTTGTGAAGATAACGAATGGCAGCCATTCTTCTATTTCCCAAGGGTCCACTATGTGCTGTGCCAGGCTTTGTCATTTATTCTTCCTTAGTACCACCCTTAGGCCCAGGCAACCAGGGTCCTGATCTAGACACCCACAGCTCAGGAGGGCTTGCTCTAGCCCTCCTCCACCGGCCCCCTCCTCCTGGAGTGAGAAGTCAGGGAGGCCAAAGGGACATGCCTGCCTGGAGCCCAGCGCCAGCCCCTTCTTGATTGCCAGCTTCCAGAGCCTAGGGGGCCTCTTCCTTAGTCCAAACCACACTGCCAGGGAAGCTTCCTAGGTCTGAGGGGTAGGCCAAGGGACAGCTATCTGCCAGGGGCAGGTGAGCGGGTCTGGAAAGAGATGGGTCTCTGGAGAGGAGGTACTCTTATTAGGGACCAGCTTGCCCTCACTCTGCTTCACAAATGCCCTGAAAGGCAGGAATTATTAGCCCCATTTTAGAGATGAAGAAACTGAGGCTCAGAAGAAAGGCATGTACTCTAAAGCCTGTTCATTTTACTGCCTCTTGAGGTGGTAGTGTTTTACAGCTAAGTGCTTCACATCTATCATCTCATTTAATCCCCACAACAACCCTCTAATAGAAGAGGGGAGTAGGTATAGCTTAAGTGGTTGAGCACCTGCTTCCCAGGTTCGTTCCCTGATATTGCCTAAAAACAAGCAAACAAACAAAAATCAACTCTCTCTGGGGACATGTAGGAGGTCCTGGGTTCAATCCCCAGTACCTCCCTTAAAAAAAAGTAATATTTTATCCCACTTTAGAGATAAGGAAACTGAGGCACAGAGTAGTTAAGGGACTTGCCTATGGTCACACAGCCCATAGGTGCTAGAGCTGGGAGCTGAACTCTTAGTATTCATTATCATAGTTATAACTTGGTTCCTTTAACCCTCTGCCTCAGAGTAAATCGCTCTGGGTGCAGCCTGGTTGTAAGGCCAGAAGGAGGCAGAAATGGGATGCCAGCTGAAGGTGCCTGAGTGTGCCAAATGGAAGGGACCAGGGCAAGGGGTCTGCTCCTGCACCTCATCCTCTGTCCTGCAGCCCCAGGATGGCTGGGCAAGGTTCTGGGGGCTACTCAGAGAGGGGCCTCTCTGGCCTGAGCGTGCAGCATTGCTCTCCCTCCCAGCCCGCGGCCTGAGAAGATGGCGCCTTCCCAGGGCCGAGGCCAAGGCAACGCCCCCGCCTCCCCTCCGAGGCCCAGCTGTGGGGCGGCTGCCCAGGCTCCCGCCAGCCCCGCCTCCTACTCCCTGGCCAAGCTGCTCTGTGGTCACCTGGACCCAATTTCCTCCTTCCTGCCTCCTCCCATCTCTGGGAAGCGCCCTCAGCTGCCCTGCCAATTTCCAAAGGCTTCTCCCCCGGGAAGCCAGCCCTATTTGCCCCCCACCCGCACTCTCAGGTCTCCTGCCCCCACTTGGAACACTCTGGCGCCCTCCCTTCAGTCCCACACGCAGAGAATCACTTCGACCATCAGCCCATTTTCCATTTGGTTCCTGGCTGAACATTGGGTCTCCCTGGCCAGACTGCGAGTTCCCTTCCCCAGGGCCATTATCACATCCTGCGTTTCCCTCTCCCCCCACAGTGCCTGGCAGGGAGGAGCCCAGAGCCAGCACTGCCCAGTGCTCACGGAACTGAACCCCAGTGTTCAGAGTCCTGGCGCCAATGGGGCTGTTCTTCAAGCTTTTGAGGTCAACCTACCCCTCACTTGATAGGGCAAGAGACTTGCCCAAGGTCACACAGAGGTCAGGCCAAGACTCAAACCCAGGCCTTCTGACTGCCCAGCACAGGTTTCAGATGCTATATTAGGAACAAGTTTCTAATCCTCCCAGCTCCTCATTTTCAGGCCCAAGATCAAAATAGTTCCCGACAATGTCTTCCCAGAATCCCAGGGGTTAGTTCTCCCCCAAATGCCATATCTGGAAAAGCCTCAAAAAGATAATGAGTCCAACCTCCCTCCTTTCATCTCCATTTCACAGATAGACAAACTGAGGCCCAGAAAGCAGAAGGTCACACAGAGCTGGGACTAGAGCTGAGATAGGATTCCAAATCGAGTTCTTTGAAGAAGGGATTAAGCATGACCAATTTATTTATTAAAAAAAAAAAAATTTTTTTTTTTTTTGAACGCCTACTAATTTCAGACTCAGTGCTGTGTGCTGGGAATATAAGGGACAAAAAGACAGTCGTAGCTGGAAGGTCTGCAAGGGGATTCCGGACGCAGTGAACATTCTGCATACTGATCTGCACCTGGTTAGGTGGGTGTGTTCGTTTGTGAAATTTCACCAAGCTCTATGTTTTATGTGCACTTTTCTGTATATATATTTTAGTAAAAAGGCTTTTTTAAAAGTCACAAGCATTGAGCTCATAGAGCTAGTATATTGGGGGAGATGAAACATTAAACACTAGTAATTATTTGATTACAATTGTGGCAAGTACAATGATAAAGTAGAGAGTGCTATGGGAGGACTTAATCTAGTCTGGAGAGTAGTCAAGGAAGGCTTCTCAAAGGAGGTGAGATTTAAGGTGAGCTATCAAGAATGAGTAGAAATTAGAGTGGGAATGATTTTTAACCCCTACTTCATCCTACATCCAAAAAATTAGCTCAAGATGAATCAAGCGCCTAAATGTAAAAGCTAAAACTATACAGTTTCCTAGAAGGAAACAAATGGGAATATCTTCATGATCTTGGGATAGGCAAAGATTTCTTAGGACACAAAAAGCACTAACTATAAATCAAGATTAATAAGGGGTGGGGAAAAGCATTCAAGGCAGAGAAAACAGTACATGTGAAGGCCCAGAGAAAGGGAGAGGCAAGGTGTGTTGGGAGGACTGAGAAAAGGCCAGAGGAGCCAAGGCAGGGGTACAGGGAAATGAGAAGTCCAACAGATAGGCTGGGGCCAGACCACCCGGGCTTTGTGGGTTAGGTTAGGAGTTGGGGCTTTATCCCAAAGGTACTAGGCAGCCTGAAAAGGGTTTACGTAGGGGGAGCAGGGACTAAAGCAAGGGTGGGGGCTTATGTGATCTTCGCCAGGGTTTGCAAAATCAAATGTTACCTTTCATATACCCAGGATTGCAAGGTGTTGCCTACACAGAGAGGAGAATAAAAGGAACCCCCACCCCCACCTCTTCTTCCCTGCTCAGCAACAAGACAAGGCCAGGCCAGGCTTCTGCTCCCCTGCAAATCAAGATGTAGTTTTACAACTTGAAAAGGCACTTAATCCAGGTGCCAGGGTGAGGTGGGGCAGTACAGGCGGAGACTCGGGCTGGGAGGCCCTGTCCTGCCTGGCCCAGCCCTGGTCTTAGAGGACCTGGAGTCTGCCAGCTGCCGCCCACGCCTGCTATAGCTGCACTTCACCCCTGCTCAGCACCTGGGCCCCCTCACCGCCTCTTCCCTCTCTTGGGAAGGCGTAAGAGTCCTGCAGGGAAGAAAGAGCCCAGAGGTCGCGAGTTTCTTCCACCCACTCCCATACACGTCAAGCTTCCCTGCACCAGAGCTCGGGCGGGACTTAGGCAAACCAGGTCCCAGCAGATGCCTGCTGTCCTATCACTCAGCTAGGACCCTCATGGCAAGGCACACAGGAAAAGGCAATGAAAGTAGTGACTCCAATTCCATCAGCATTTATTGAGCATCTGCTGCATGCCCCCATGCTAGAGAGTGTTGCTCCCCAGGAGCTCTTGGGAGAGTGGGGGAAGGAGAGTGCACACAGTAATCAAGATTACAAGTGATTTATAGAGGTCAAAGTGCAATTGATTATAGAAATTGAGACTGATTTCACTTGGGGAAGGGAGTGTAGGTATCAAGGAAAATTTCCTCTAGGAGGTGATATTTGAGCTGGGCCCTAAAGAATAGGTAAAAGCTGACAGTAAGGAATGCTCTTTGTGGCAGAGGAAAGTATAAGGGTTACAGTGACTATTGAGAATGCCAGGTACTATGCTTAGCACCTTTTGTATTCATTTAATCCTCATGTTAACTCTCTGACATAGGTATAAAATTATGTCCATTTGCCAGAGGTGGTAAGTAAGGCTTAGGAAGGGGAATACTTTGTTTTCAGACTCTCACAGGTGGTAAGTTGGCAGAACTGGGACTCGAACCCAGGTCTATCTGCTTCCAAGCTCTCACATAGAGTGGCTCAGGCAAAGGGCATCTAGATGAAAAGGGCAGGAGGTGAGGCTGGAGGGGTGGGTAGGCAGAGGTTGGGTGGAGAAAGCCTTGGTGAGGAGATATTGAACCTCTAATTGATCGATTACAGCTTTATCCATAGAGCAATGGGGAGCCATGGAAAGTTCATTGCGGGAGGGGTGGGGGTGGGGCTAAAGAGAGGTGGCACTCACAATTGGTCGTTTCAGAAGTGCACTTTGAAAGAGGAGAAATTCGAGACAGAAACCTGTGCAGATATTGCTACAAAAATCCAAGAGAAAGATGGGGGTCAAGGGATGGAGAGGAGGGGGTGTATTGGGGAGACACCAGGCAGAACTTGGGGCCTGATATGTTCTGGCAGAGGAAGTAGAAGGAGGAGTCAAAGATGCCGCCCCAGGTTTTTGGCCTATGTGCTTCAGGAGGAAGCCCAGTACTTGGTTCTGTAACAATACGCTGGTTTTTAACATCCCCTTCCCCCTCCCAAGGCTCAGCGCCACACCCGGCCCCTAAAAACTCACTCCTGAAGGCGCTTTACTCTTCCCCAAACACTCACTCGTATCTATCACCTATTCATATATTCCTTCATCCAACATACATAGAGCACCCACTGCATGCCAGGTGCTGTGCTGGGAGCTGGAGATACAGCCGGGAACAAGTGGAACCTGCCTCAGGAGTGGTGTAACGGTTAGAGCTTGGGGCCTGGATTTGAAATCTGATTTTGCAGCTTACTCTCGGTGAACCCACACTCTGCCTCTAACTTGTTGTGACCTCGGGCAAGTCACTGAAGCTTTCATTGTCTCAGTTTCCTCATCTGTGAAATGGGGGTAATGGCACCTACCCCATGAGTTAAATGGGTTAATACATACAAAGTTCCTAGCATCAAGTCAGCATTTGGTGCTAGCTGTTATTACAGAGTTCATATTTTAGTGAGGAGACAGATTCCAATTACACCGTTAATTATGTAACGACAACAGTGATAAATAGCCTGAAGGAGCAGTGCAGCGTGGAGGGTGAAGGAAGGCTTCCCAGAGGCAGTGCCGGCGCTGGTGGTGCTCAGCCGAGCTGCGTGCTTTGGGGCTGGTCAGCTGAAGGCTGAGGGAGAGAGGGGGCGCGAGGCAGAGGGGATGGCCAGTAGGCAAACCCACAAGTGGAAGGAGGTGCAGAGGGGCCAGTGTTTCTGTAGCTTTCCCTCTTTGGAGCCTCAAGGCAGCACCGAGAAGTAGGTCAGGCAGATACTCTGCCCCCATTTTAGAGAAAGGGCACTAAGGCCCAGAGAGGAACGGCCACCGCGCTGGTCAGCGTCCGAGCCTCCTGGTCATTGCCCTGCCCTCCCATCTAGGGGGTTGGAAGGAACAGGCCTGAGAAGAGGCCTTTGTCCCTTTTTCCTGCAGGGGCGGGAACAGTGGGAGCTGAGACCGCAGCTGGCCACAGGCGGCTGTGGCGGCCAGAGCTGCATTCCTTCCCCTGCCAGCAGAGCAAGTCCAGGCTCATGGCAAGAGCTGGGAACTCTCTTTCTGTAAAAAAAAAAAAAAAAAAAAAAGTGCATTTCAGTCAACATTAAGTCGTGACTTCTAACAGACACAGCTCCCAACTGTCCTCCCCAGCCTGGGTCTCTCCAACTCCCCCGGGTGAGCCCTCAAGCAGCCAAGTTTCTGGGAAAGGCAGTGAAGCCTGAACTTGGAGTCCAAAGCTTTTGTGGTGAGTCCTGGCTCAGCTTCCAACTTGCTGTGTGACCTCAGGTAGGTCCCAGCCCTCTCTGGGTCTGAATGTCCTCTGCAAAACAGGGAAGGGAGGGTTGGATGACATAAGGTGGGGTGGGGAACTCAGTAACCGGTTCCAGCCAGCTGCAGCAGCTTTGCTGCCCTCCGAGTTTGAGGCACTGGGGCCTTGGGGGTCCGGAAGCTGGGGACAGGCAGCCTTTCATCTCTGCTGGCCCAGGGTCGCTGCAGGTTGGCAAGCTCCACATCCTGAGATCGCGTTTCAGGCTGGAAGGGGCCTTCCTGTGACCTCAGCCGGCCAGCCCTGCCCCTGACTCCCTCCTCCCCATTCTCACCAGAGGGAAGCAGGCAGCATCCTGCCCAAGGTCACCGGCCAGCAAGTGGCTGTCCTTCGGCCTGCCCTTCCCTCCCACACGAGCCAGCCGCGCCCGCCTCCCACTGTACAGCCCCGGGTCTCCTGGGCCATTAGGAATCTGCCAGGCGAGGCGTGGTCTTTTTCCTCTCTCTTGTTTCTTGGCTTGTTTTCCCGGTTCTCCAACAGCCGCCTCCTGCGAAAGCCTCCGGGTGTGTGTATAGGAACATGTTTCTTTCTAAAAGAAAGAGAGAGAGAGAAAGAAAGAGAGAGAGAAATGCAGCCCCGATTTGAGTAAAAAAGCAACCAACTCCTCAATCCTTCCCTGTAACCTCGGGCTCCGCAGCCAGCTTGGCTTCAGCCACTGGGGAGGAAGGCCCTGCTGGGGGTGAGACGCCTGGACTTGCTCGCAGCCCCCCACCCCTGCCCCTCCTCCCCCGCCTCTGCTCTCTTTCAGGGTTAGGTCTGACGGGAGCCAGGAGGAGACAGGCAGCAGGGCCCGGCAGGGCTGAGGAAGCAGGCAGGGGTGGGGAGTGGGGGCTGGCAATTCTGCCCTTCTGCCTACTTGGCTCCCTCCTTACGGAGGCTACAAGATCTGGATTTTCCATCCCTAACCCATCCCCTCTATTTCTGCTTCCATCCCTTCATTCTTCCATCTTAGGAATCATTGGTCTTTCCAAAGCAGGTTCACTGCGAGTTCCCCGAGGGCCTGTGCCCATGTCTGTACCCTACTGCCCAGCACAGCACGTGGCACTGTCGTACACTGCCACACCCAAGCCTTTACCTATTCAAACCCCTCCGTGCAGAATAGCACTCCACGTCACCACCCAATGCTCTCACTGAAGAACCCCTCCTCAGAGGCTGTAGTCACTGCGCCTGAGTCAGTGCCTGACACATAGGAGGTAAGGTAAATATTTCTTGAATGAATGGATGAATGAACAAATGAATGAATTCAATCCATGAATATGTCTCTAGAAATATCCAGGGTGATCTTGCAAAAGGGATATTTGACTATGACATAACCCTGTTAAAATCCTTCCGTGCCTCCCCAGTACCCTCAGAATCCAATCCCAGCTCCCACATCCCCACCTTTCCCCACTAATCAGACTTCATCGGACATCTGAGTTTCCCCCAAGGTGCCATCTTTCCTCTTGCCTGTGGGCCTTTGCATATGAACCTCCCTCTGCCGGCCACACCCTTCCCAGTCCCTCACCTGGCTGACCCCCTCTGGCCTGTCACCTGTCAGGGTACCCAATGAGCAGCGCAAGACTGTGTTTAGGGCATCAGCACAGCAGGGACTCTAAAAACATCTCTTTTGCAAATAATTTGAAACTCAATAATTTTTAAAAACCATTGGAATAGTGTTTCTGGGAAAAATCAGAACTTTATTGGCGTTCCCAAAGTCTCATTTTATGAGTTAGTATTGTTTTTATGTTGAATTTATACATGGGCTGGGATGGCGGTAAGGTGACATAATCTGCCTCTGATCTTTAAGTCTCAGCCTAGACATCCACTTTTCCAGGAAGCCTTCACTGACCTCTCCACACAGCTCTAGCTCTCTCCTTGCTGCTCCCAGAGCCCCTCTGCATTTTGCCTTTAATATCTTTATTTGTACTTTACTTGTTGGTTCCTCTCCTCCCATGCCAAGTCTGCAAGTACCCTTGGGGGCCACTTAATACCTTACCTCCCTCTATACGCACAATGCCCCGGACAGAGGCTTGCCCAGAACTGACCAGACACATGATTCTCCAGCCTTTGTTCATTGAGTCTCCTTTGCAGGGTCTGCACTGCACATCTTATTCCGTGTCTCCATTTTATAACACTGTCTGAGGAATTCCTCCTTGCCCTTCAAGAATATGCCCCCTCCCCCTGCCACAAATGATCCCATTTGGGTTCATCTCTCCCCTTCTGCAGCCCACAGCTTCTGCTGCAATTGGTGTCTCCCTATTTTATTATATTTTATTTATGGGTCCTCCCACACCAGCTTGGGAGCCACTAGAGGGCAGGGATTGGGTGCATTGATCCCTGGGCCCCCAGTGCCCTGCACAGGTCTGGCCAGAGCAGGCAGCAATATATGCTTGTTAGATGAATAGCCTGGAAGGTGTCCCCAGGGCCGGGGGTGGGGGTGGGAGAGGGAGTATAAGATTCAGACAGGATTTTGAAGGTGGAAAGAAAGAGAATGACATGTATTTACTGAGGGCATAGAATTGGTAAAGATAAACACAACAGCACAATGAGATACCAGTTCACGACCACAAGGATACTGTTATTTAAAAAAATTTAAAAAACAAAATAACAAGTGTCGTTGAGGATATGGAGAAATTGGAACTCTAGCACATTGTTGGTGGGAATGAAAATGGTGCTGCTTCTGTGGAAAGCAAAACGGTGGTTCCTCAAAAAGTTAAATATAGAATGACCATATGACCTGGCAATTCCCCTTCTAGGTATATACCCAAAGAAAATGAAAGGAAGGTTTCAAACAGATACTTGTACACCAATGTTGACAGCAGCATTATTCACAGTAGCCAAAAGGTAGAAACAACCCAAGTGTCCAGCCACAAATGAATGGATAAAGAAAATGTGGTTTATACATACACTGGAAAATTATTTGGCCATAAGAAAGAATGAAATGCTGAGATATACTGCAACAAGGCTTGAAAACATAATGCTCAGTGAAATAAGCCAGACACATGAGGACAAACATTTCATGATGTAAGAGATGTCTAGAAGTAGCAAATCACAAAGACAGAAAGTGCATTAGAGGTGACTAGAGGCTGGGGGGTATGGGTGCAGAGAAGGGGGAGAGTCTGTTTTGTGGATATGGAGAGAGTATGTGTAAACAAAATTAATAAAAAAATAATAACAAACATGGCAACTGTCACCAAGTGTCCCAAGCTGTAGTAGTACTGTATTGTACTTACACTGCAGTAGGTAAACTGTACCTCTTACTGGCTGTGTGACCTTGGGCAAATTGTATAATCTCTCTGGGCCTCAGTTTCCTCATCTGTAAAATGGGGAGAGTAATAGTTTGTACCTCATCAGAAATTAACCAGGTTAATCTATGCCAGGCGCTGAGAACACACGTGGGCCCTGCGTGTGCTTGCTATCACTGTTATTACCTCCAGAGCTGACAGGGCTGACGCTCCAGAGTGCCAGGCACTTTCATCTGGTATCTCATTTAGTCCCCGGGTCAGCCTGAGAGGCAGGGACTGTTGTCCCTTTTGACAAAGAAATGAGGTGTAGGCAGGCTGAGCAGCTTGCTAAAGGTCACTTACTGGGTAAGTGGCAACAGTGGGATTTGAACCCCAGCGTCTCTGGCCCTGCCGCCTGTGTTCTCTGAGTGAAGTACTTGCCTGAGGCAGGGAGAGGAGGAGGAGGAGGAAGAGGAAGAGGAGGAGGGGTTGGCTTGATGGGAAGGGGGAGGCTTCAGTGAGCTGGGGCCGGTGCAGCAGAGCGGCAGGCGTTTTTCCAGAGCTTTCATTTCCGTCTGCCTCTTCTGAGCAGGTGAAAAACCCCACAGAGGGCCCTTCACTGAGTCCTCCCCACTTTCCTCCCCCTCCTCGTGCTGCCTCATCCCCCACGCTGGGAGAGGGGAGGTGAGGCATGCAGTGTGGGGGCTGCAGGGGAGGGGAATGAGGAGGTGGGGGAATATCATTCCAGATCCTTCCTCTTCAGCACCCCCCTCTTCCCCATCAAAGGCGCTCTGGGAGGAGAGAGCATTCCAGGTGGAAGGAATGGCAAATGCAAAGGCTATGGATTAAGGATGTGGAGGCGGGGAGAGCCTACAAGCTTGGCTGGAACTGAGGTTGGGGCCCCCTGGGATTGCTCAGTGGAGAAGAACTTGTTTGAAAGAGAGAGAGAGGAAGAGGGAGAGAGAGGGAGAGGGAGAAGGAGAAGCGGGGAGAGGGGAGGGGAGGGGGAGGGAGAGAGACCTGTAGAGGACCAGCAAGTGCTGAGGTTGCAGAGGGAGGGGAGCCAGCCTGGAGACAAGTATGGGCCCCAAGCCCAGTGCCCTCCACTCTCCCTCAGATTGGAGAGAGGGTGGGGGTCAGGGTGTTCTTCATTCCAGTCCCTCTGCTTCGTTCCTCCTGCCTGGAAGCCCTTCGCAGGCTGCACACTGCCAGCTCTGAACCAGGTGCTGGCTCTCGGCTCCCTACACATTCTCCTACTGTATTTTCTCTCCAGCTCTACAAAGAGATCGGTGTTATTCACTCCATTTTATAGATGAGGAAACTGAGGCTCAGCAGTGTTATATTACTTGCCTGAGGTCACAAAGGGCATTAGAGGCAGAGGTGGGACTTGAAACCGCCCGCTATCCTGTCTACCACTGCTTTCCCAGAAGGGATCGCCATCCCCATAGCAACAATGAGAGGAACTCCAGTGTGGACTGCGCTTTATATTTTATGCAGGCCTAATTTCTTCTGCCCTTCACAACAGCCCTGTAGGCAGAGCTGTTATCATCCTGATTTCATAGGTAAGGACACTGAGGCTCAGAGAGGCAGTGTGACTTCGCCAGGATTACGGAGCCCTATGTGGCGAAGTGGGGATTCTGACCCAGTTCTGGTGACTCTAAATATTCTTTGCTTCCCCTGGCAGAGGGAGTTAGAACTTGGTGGGAAAGGAGCAGGGCTTGGCCTCGGGAACCTGGGGACTTGCCAGGAGCAGGGAATGATTTCACCTCTAATTCTTTGGGTAGAAGAAGGAGGGCTTGTCCCTCAGAAGCAGCAAGTCTTCTCAAGTTCCATGGTTGGGTTTGAATCCCCATTGTGCCCATTCCTGACTAGGTGACCTCAGGCAAGTCATTTAACTTCTCTGTGTCTCTCTTACCTCATCTGTAAAAACAGGGAAGACCTAACTTACAAGACCTAACTTACAGAAATGCTGTGAGGATTAAATGAATTGAAGCCTGTAAAGCAATGAGCACATGCTTGGCCCATAGTAAATGCTCAATAAATGTTAGTGCTTACTAATTATTATTTTTAATTAATTAATTATTTTATTCATTTCTCCCCCCCCCCCCCCCAGTTATCTGCTCTCTGTGTCCATTCGCTGTGTGTTTTTCTGTGTCAGCTTATATTCTTGTCAGTAGCACCCGGAATCTGTGTCTCCTTTTTGTTGTGTCATCTTGCTGCATCAGCTCTCCATGTGCGTGGCACCCCTCCTGGGCAGGCTGAACTTTTCTCGCGCTGGGCCGCTCTCCTTATGGGGTGCACTCCTTGTGTGTGGGGCTCCCCTAAGCGGGGAACACCCCTGCGTGGCACGGCACTCCTTGCGTGCATCAGTACTGTGCGTGGGCCAGCTCATCACATGGGTCAGGAGGCCCAGCGTTTCAACCCTGGACCTCCCGTGTGGTAGATGGACACTCTATCCGTTGAGGCAAATCCTCTTCCCTTAATAATATTATTGATTGCACCCACCCACCCATCAAAAACAACTATCTCCATTGCCTTAAAAGAGAAACTAAGACCCCTCTTGTCAGACAACCTTCAAACAAAGCCCTAGACTCTTAATGTCCAGTGCAGAGTTAGAGTTAATATTGAACAAATGCTTACTATGTGTAAAACCCCATACTAAGAGCTTCACATTTATAACTCATTTAATTCTTAAAGTTTTGGGAAATAGAAAAAATTATGATCCTCATTTTATGGATAAGGAAAACAGACTCAGATAGGCTAAGTCACCTGTCCAAGGTTACATAGCTAGGAAGCGGTACATCCAGGATTTGAACCCAGGCTTGCCTGGCTCCAATGCCTTTTAAGACAATTAGAGTCAAGTGACAATTCACTCAGTGCACAGTTGTACAAGACAGCTCCCTCCCAAATTCATCTGCTGGATCTGCTGCTTTAGGCTTGCCTCCCTTCATGCCCAGAAGACTGAGCACTGTTTATGGAGTGCCTTCCATGGACCAGATGTTTTATACACATTTCTGCATTCAGTCATCATCCTCCCCGTATGGCCCCGCTATCATTATCTTTATTTCTCAGAAGAGTAGCTGAGGCACAGAGAGATGTGGTGACTGCTCAAGGCCGCACACACACTTGAAGGTGGCAGAGCCAAGATTCAAATCCAGGTGGATTTGCCTCAAAGCTTGTATTCTTTCAGGGACTCTGAGAGAAGTACAGAAATCCTTGGAGAACAACCCAACTTTCAAAGCCAGTTTCCCTTCCCTGAAGCACCCGCATACTTTGATACTTCAGATGGTGTCCCACAAAGTCTTATAAGCTCTACCCCCCTGCTCCCCACTGCAACCAACCACACTGGCCTAGATGTCTTTGCACATCTAGGCCTGCATCTTCTCCCCACCTCTCTCCTGCCTTGTTAACCCCCATTCACCCATGTCACCCCAGACAACACCTCCCAGGGAAGCCTCCTGTCCCCATTATACTTTGCCTTCTTGCTTCTTATTACAGTTTCTAACTGTATTTTGATTTGTGTGATTATTTGTTTAAAGACTTTCTTCCTCACAAGTCTCTAAGCTCCATGAGGGTCTGATTCTGTTTTGTTCACCATTGTGGCTGCAACACTGACTTAATTTTTTTATTGAATGAGTGAATAAATAGCTGCCAGGCACTTTATACACATAACTCCTTAATTTCACAACTAACTCATTTAATCCTCTCAACCACCCTGTTGTCCCCATTTTAGAGAAGAAGTAGATGAGGGTTAGAGGGCTAGAAAGTGGCGGTGCTTGGATTCAATCTCAGGTCAGTCTGACCCCAAAGCCACTGCCTTCTGCATAGCCCCTGCTGCCACCTAGCACCCAAAGGCCACAGTCAAGATTTAAATAGTCGCCGGTTGTCAGTTGAGCCTGGAGGTCACAGACTTGGCCAGCATTGGGTCCCTGTCGACACCACATGCTCTTGGCTGACTTTGTCCTTCCAAAGTCTTAGGCTGCTCCCCTTCCCACTCCCTTCTTGGTCTCCTTTTTTTACAAAGAGAAAAGGACGAGGAATTACAGCCAAGGCAGCGCTTCTGGGAAACACAATCCTGCTGTGAAAAGAGCCCTGTTGTGAGAGCAGAGAGTCTTGAATTTAAGTCCTGGCATGGAGGCAGAGCACACAATGGCATCACTGCTCCTCTCGGAGCTTCTGTGTCATTTGGGTTTCTGTCTGGGCTGCTGACTGGCCTGTCATCTCTTACTCACCTCCTGATTCCTAGATCCCCCCAGAGCTTAGGCACATCCTAAGGAGCACTTTTCCCCACAGATCTTGGTGATTGACAATAGCTGGGGAGTGGCCTGTGCCCAAACCTATGGTGACCAGAGAGGTGGGGGCAATCCTGTCTCCCTGCTCCCAAGACCTTCCCTAGAAGGCTAGGGGGTGGGGGAGGGAAGACTTTTTCAGGTGATATAGAGCCTGGAAAGGAGAAATACAGGAATGGAAGCCTAGGTTTGAGGCTCAAGGCTGTTTCAAATTCCCTGGGTGACACTTGGCAAGTCACAAATATCATGGAGACTAGGTTTTCTCTTCTGCAAAAATGTGGACAGTATCCCCGTGAGATAGCTTTAAAAACTTGTGAATTTGTCACATGGTTATCCAGCTGCAAACTTTTTTTTTCTTCCGCAAACTTTTATAATCAGTAAGATGCACACACAAACACTCATGCATGAATCCTCACCAACCACCCCGGGGCGAGAGTCAAGTGTGATTGTTCCTATTTTGCGGAAAGACAAACTGAGACCGGCAGGATAAGGGAATTGTCGGAGGTCGCAGAGTGAAGTGATAAATAAGCCAAGGTCCAGCTCACCTGGCTCAATATAAAAGACCTTTCAGAACTAGCTCCCAGTCTCAGGACCCCGTGCCACGCCCTGGGTGGACCCTTCAAAGGCGGGCTGGAGCCCGTGACTCATTCTCGTCCCCACCCTACTTTCGGCCGGGTCTGGGACCCGGAGGGAAGGGACAAAACTATCTGCAATTTGAGGGGCGACCATAGAATGTTCATGGGTTTGGTCCCTTCCTTCCACCAAAAATACTGATTTTTTGAGCTCTAGCAAGAATAATTCGTTTTCTACTTCACTTTGTGCGCGTTTTTATACTTTCTTAGGTGGAATTTTCCTACCCTGAATTTAGGAGTTGATTACCTTAATAGTCACCCCCACGTCACTTGGTCTGCCCCCCGCTGTTTACTCCGTTTGCGGAAGTCGCTCGGGTGGAGCTCCCGGGACAGTACCCTTGAGTGCGTCTTTTGCGTAGATATTTAACTGACGTTCCAGTCGGGCCAACGGAATGCTCCGAAGCCCCAGGCGGGCGGGGCAGAGAGCCAATCAGGGCCGTTGGCGGGGTGTGGCTGCGTCCTAGGGCGGGGAGCCGCGTAATGGCGGACGCGGGCCGGAGGAGCGCGGTTGGGGGCGTAGCGCGCTGAGGGGGGTTCACCCAGCTGTGTGGCAAGCTGCGTGACGGCCCGCGGGAGCAGGCCGGGTGTGGAGACGGGGCGGCAGTCCGGCCCTTCCGTCGCTGAGGGCGCTCGCGCCAGGCCAGGTGAGCAACAAGTACACTCCGGCGGGCCCCGCATCCCACCGTAAGGCGCCGGGCTCGGCCGCCGCTCCTGAGAAGGCAAGGTCCCGGGGGGTGAGTGCCGAGCCTCCTGTCGCGGACCGGCACAGGCCGGGCGAACCATCAGCGCGGGGTGACTTCTTACGAGCACACTTCCCATTTTAGGGGTCGGGTGATTGGGAGTTCCCCTCGGAAACTTGGAAGAGCCCCCGAGCCTGTGAGGCTGCGAAAATCCCTGTCCTGGCTCTGCCGCCAACTCTCTGTATGATCTTGGACAAGTCACTTTCCTCTCTGAGCCTCAGTTTCTTCATTTGCAAGAGGAAGGCTTTGTAGGCAGATAAATATACAGGGAGGTTGTTTGAGATGTTCGACAAGTTCTTCCCCCAGGCTGAGCCTCAGTTTCCTTCTCTGGATCAAGAGGGCGTTGAGGTGCTCTCGATAAAGCCCCTGGCCTGCTAACCTACTGAGTGGCGGAGAGGACCTCAGGTGTGCTCGTGTGTGTGTGTGTACAGGATGAACTGCAGAGTAAAGAGAAGGAGAGTTCGCTAAAGAGGTGCCCCCAGGAAGGCTCTGGATGTCACCCAGACCATGATGGATTGGGGTCAGATTGTCTTGCTCCTCCAGAAATCTTACAGCCTTTGAGATGGGAAAATTGTATCCAATTGTCAGAGAAGAGGAAGGAATTCTTGCAGCTTCCTGGAGCTGACTGGAGTTAGGGCCTAGAAGAAGTTAGGAGAGGAGGGAGAAGAACATTTATGGTGTTCCTACTGTATGCCAGACCTTGGTTAGACATATGTTCTTGTTTAATTTTTACAGCAACCCTTGAGAATTTACGCAGAATTTCAGAGAAGTTAAATAACTTGCTCAAGGTCACACAGTAAATTGCAGAGCTTAGCAATGTTCAGGTATTTCCTCTCAGAATCTCTGGGCAAGGGGAAGTAACTGTCCATTTAAAAGATAGTAGTGGGAAAGTTCGCTTTCTCACGAATTGGGGGAGGGGTCTGGCCCAGACACTTGATTTGGCTTCTGGCCTGGAAACAGGCTGGGTGGTGATCTCTGGGTGATTAATTATAAGTCCATCTCCTTTGTTCAGTTGTGTGCTAGAAAGGACCATTTCTAAATTGTAAAAGTCACTGTGAAGTGTGTCACAACTCAGGGGCCTCTGCTTGAATACTGACCTGGTGACCTGCAGAAGAAAGTTCACCAGCTCTTAGTGTACAGACTTAACTCTTGATTAGGGTGGGTGCCAGCCCAGTACTTCCTTTCCTTCCTAAGAAGGACACATTTTCTTGGGATGGGAGAATTTTCCTATTTGCTGTTCAGACTTCTTTAGATTCCCAAGGTGAAAGATTCAACAGCTTGCCTCTGATTAAGCATAATGATCCTTTGTCCTTCCTGTTATCAGACTTGTGGTCCTGGGTGGGGGTAGTTGAATACTATAAATTGCAGCCCTTAACTTTTCCAAACTTCATAGCTTTTGGTTAATCAAAATGGTAGGACAGACTGTGGGTATTGTTCTCCTATGTCAATGGTGGGGAAGAAAATTGGAAGAGGAAGTTGCTGAGAAAAAGGGCGTTTCTTAGCAGTGGTGCCAATATATATTTCTTTGTTTGAAATTCTAAAACCAGAAAAGCAGCAACTAAAAGGAAGGAAAGAACTGTGAAATGCCTCTTCCCCTTCAAATATCTTAAAGAGCTGCTTCTGTCAGAGGTTCTGCTTGCACAGAAAAAGTCAATGGTAATTTGTTCAACGTTCCAAAATTGTATTCTAGAATGAAAAAATTTTAAATCTTAAACCCTCTGAGGTAAATTTTTAAAAACAAGAACATTTTAATGAGTAAGGTTTTTATCAGTGGATGATTCTTTTTCTCAACATAATTATCAGTTCAATCTTTTGCTATATTCTTTACTGTAATTTAATCAGTAGATTTCAACCTAAGACAAATTGATCTAGATATTGTGTGATGTAAATGTCACCATCACTTGGAAAACAACATAATGGCGTGTTTGGTTTTTGACATTTGTTAAAAGTTCTTTTAATTCTTTCTTTTCCAGGGTTATGTGTGAGTGCAATAGTTAAGGCTTTGAATTCATTGCATGTGAAGACCTATGTTCAGTCTCAATATTATTTATTTTCTGTATAAGAAGATTTAGTCTTAATTAGTAATATCAGTCCATGTTACCTTATTCAGAATTCTTGGAACAACGACAACAAAATTATTGGTGAGAGTTGTGTTTTTGAATTCAGAATTTTTAAAAAGAAATGTGGCATATATATTGTGTGTTATGCAATACCCCCAGAGAGGTTTGGGGCAGCATCTCATAATCAAACGTATTACTGTTTCTGTGATGTGAATGGTACAGAAGGTGAATGTTCACATTAACTGTGGTAAGCACATACTGTAAATAGCCTCATGTCATTTAACATCAGGTTTTGCCACCAAATGACTAGTGAAAAACCAGTTTTTCATATCCTTTTGGATTTTGGAATTGAAGTTAAGGTATCGTGGACCTTTATAGGTAAAATGTATATGATGACAAGAAAAATTACAAGAGAAAATATTAAATAACCAATCTAATTGCAAAGTCATGGATCCTAAAAACAATATTACATAGAAGATTTTTTGATTCTGTCATTTATTAATACTGCTGTAATCAAAATGACCGCAATATGCGTATTACCTTAAATACTGAAATTTACTTTTTTTCCCCTATATCATTAGATATTTATTTCATTTGTTGAATAATTAAAAGAACTGGACTTCTTGAAGATGCTTATATTCTTGTGGATAGACAGACAATACAAACACAAATATATAATGTCTGGTAATGATAATAGCTGTGAAAAAATATAAAACAGGGCAAGGGGAAAGAGGGAGGGGCTGGATTGTAGGACTGAAGGAAACCCCTTTCGATGAGGTGACACAAAACTTATGTTTTAATACCCTTACTGGTCCCTGTTTTAGATGTTGGAGTGACATCCTCCCCCTTTTTAAAAAATTGTAATTTATAGGGTCTTGTGTTTATCATTTTTTATATAACAATTTAGAGAATTGTCTCTTCTATAATTTGTAGAAAGACTAATTAGGTGAAAATCGGTAGATTCATGTTTACAGAATTTTAAAGCTCATTTTCCTTTCAGGATGGTTTTTAGTGTGAGGTCATCATTGCAGCATGGGATTTGGACTAAAATTTTGTTTATTTTTAATTTATGAAGCCTTCATAATTTTGCATAGTTTGGTAAGAAATTTAGTAAAATATACTTTTTTTTTTTTTTTAAAGATTTATTTATTTATTTAATTCACCCCCCCCCTCCCCTGGTTGTCTGTTCTTGGTGTCTGTTTGCTGCGTCTTGTTTCTTTGTCCGCTTCTGTTGTCGTCAGCGGCACGGGAAGTGTGGGCAGCGCCATTCCTGGGCAGGCTGCTCTTTCTTTTCACGCTGGGCGGCTTTCCTCACGGGCACACTCCGTGCGCGTGGGGCTCCCCCACGCGGGGGACACCCTTGCGTGGCGCAGCACTCCTTGCGCGCATCAGCGCTGCGCATGGCCAGCTCCACACGGGTCAAGGAGGCCCGGGGTTTGAACCACGGACCTCCCATATGGTAGACGGATGCCCTAACCACTGGGCCAAAGTCCGTTTCCCAAAATATATTTAATTTAGAGTCTTTTTAGTTTAAACATATGGTACATGAGAAACCTGAGTTTATGAACTTGCGTGTTTTCTTTAAATGGCAAAGGGCCTTTAGGAGCAGATATGAGAAAACTCAGGCTACTCTTGCTTTTCTGGGATACCTCTACTATAGAATGAGGTAGACTGATACTGTTGGAGAAAGAATAATTATTTCTTCCCTTTAGAGGAAGCCCCATGACAGTGTGGACCTGAGGATTCTGTCTTTCAGAATACCACATAGCCACCTGATTTGAGGGCCTTGATTCATCTTCCCACTTGGAGTGACTCCATAGTCTTTGGGAATGTAGGTTCACTCTCTGGGAGGTAGAAAGAGTGTGAAACTGTATCAGGAGTTGCAGGTAGAGTTGATGTATGATTGGACTAGGGAATAGGAATAATTCTTATCCAGATTGCCCCAGTTTCTTCTCTTCAACTTCATAAACACTGACAATATTGCAAAAGGATTAAAATTAGTGAACTAGAATCCAATTCCAAGTTACCCTGATGTGACTGGGGAAGCTCTTGAGGACAGGAACTGTGATATTTCTTTTGTATTCTTCTAATGCCCAGAGAGGCCAGAGCATGAAACTTGCTTTGGCTCAGAATTACCTATAGAGCTTTTAAAAAACATGCATATCTGACCTGGGAGCTCTGATGTCAGCAATACCCAGTCAAGGTTCAGAACCATTGACATAAGCACATTGTAGGTGTTTAATAAATATTTTTTGCTTACTTTGCTGTTGGTCTTGGCATGGGTTAATTAGGGTGGGAGAGAACCCAAATTTTTCATAAAGTAAAATAGCTTTTCAATTCATCTAGCCATTGGCAGATCTGGACCCATGATTAGTTCATTGCTGGCTACTCTGTCACCATAACCAGTATCATAGGCAGGATTGGATGTAGTCTGTGTCAGAAGGCAACTGAAAGTGTTGTTTTCTCCTTGAGTGGTGGCCTTCCTAATGAAGATTAATTAGGGTAGCAGTTGTTAAATTGGAAATAGGTAGAAATGCAAGAATTCTTGAGATTTGAGTGGAGGAGGTGGGTTCGTGGGCATCAACGATGCCGAGGGAAGAAAAGGAAAGTTGTAGTTTGAATAGATCTTTCACATTTAACACAGTACGTAAAAGGCAATTGGGTTGGTACTCTGTAACTTTTTGTTTACTGAAGAAATGAATGGCCCTTTGTTTGGGAAGAGGAGTATAGGCTGTGAAATAAGATGCTTCCTCTTCATCCTTGAGAAATGGGTTAAGATGTCATCTATTATGTGAAGCTTTCCCTGGGAAAAGTTGAGTGACTCTTTTGTATGTTTTCTTTGTTAAAGCATTTATCAGATTGTCAAATCTGATATTAGATAAATCTATAAAACTCCACTACCTGACTGTGAGCTCCTTAAGGGCAGGACTGTATTGTTCATTTTTGCCTGACCAGTGTCCAGTACACTGTAAAGGCTTAATAGATACTAATAATGCTTAAATTATGACCTCTGTATTCTGCTTCATTCTTTCAGGCTTCTCTTTCTTCCAATTTATGGTCTTTCCCTTTCATTTCAGACCAGCAAATATTTATTGAGTGTCTTCTGAGAGTCAGGTCTTTCTTGGACCTTCGGGTAGGGTTTCTAAACCTTGTCACTATTGACATTTTGGGCTGGATAACTGTGTTTGGGGGGCTGTCCTGTGCATTGTAGGATGTTTAAACAGCATCTCTGGTCTCTACCTACTAATGCCAGTGGAACCCCTCCCTGGATTGTTACAGACAAAAATATCTCTAGACATTGCCTAATATCCCCCGGGGGGCAAAATCACCTGCTGTTGAGAAGCACTGTATCAAGGTTAGGAGTGATGGGCTAGTAGTAGAGAAAATTGAGTATAGACGCCCTCAGTGTGTGCTCTCTGTTTATTCCTTCTTCCTGGCTTTACAGTCTTCTGTCTGGCTTTTGGATAGAAAAGGAAAATGAGGGAAATTAGGATGTGAGAACTTTAAAATAGCCCCATTATTTTTATTCTGTTCAGATTTTATTTTAGCTGATTTAAATAAGTAGAGAAGTATTTCAGATAACTGAAATATTTATGCAGATCTATGTAAATTAAATTTCTATCACTAATTAAGATTAGATAGCGTAAGGAACTACTGGAATATTACTACCTTGCATAAAAGACTTACTCAAAAAGCTGATAGCTGAAAAGTTTTAACACCTAAAGAAAAGCCAGTATTGCTTTTATAGAGAACTTGCCAGAACTTGTCAGGATTCTTCTTTGCTAATTTCTTAGCTTCTTGGCTAAGATATATCTTTTGATGTTCCTGCGTATATGCATAGGTGCTTTATAGCGCTAAAAAGTATGTTTAGCTAATGGGCATACTTTATAAACTCAGTATTTTTTTTGTGGTAGGTCGATTGTTCAAAGCAGTTGTCTTTAGATTCCTTTGGCATTATTAAGTGACAAATCAGTGGTAACGTTTGGGGACTTTTGCTCTCCTTTGACCTACCCTCTACAATATAATATTATAGTCATTCATGTCTTAGTCACCATTAAAGTTGAATGAATGTTTTTTTTTCCTGTTCCATTTGAAGTTATGAATGGTATTCTAGAGAATTCAAATGTATAGTTATGAATAGTATCTCAGAATAGTTACCATTTATGCAAATGAAACACACTTCTTAACTTAGAAACCAAACAGAATTGAATTAGAAAAGAGAAGAATAGAAACAAGAATTGCAGAATGCTTGCAGAGGAAATGAGGTTCAAATGTAGAAGTATCTCAGAACAATATGTTTTTCATTATGATTCTGTAGACTAATAAAGATAAAGAGTTTGAGATTGACGGGAGAAATTCTTAAACTTTGCCAATGCTGTTACTTTTCAGACTCTATTTTTCTTTTCTGGTAAAATGTGGAAAAGTTTTGAGATATACTCTCTTAGTTGTAAGAATTCCTGTGGAACAAAATTAAGTTTCTTGTTTTTTAGAATATGGTAACCCTTTGGGGAAGGAACATTGGTTAAAATAGCCAGTTGAGTTCCAGTTTGAGTGAATATAGGTGTGTGCACATACATGCATACTTACGCACACACACATGATATACTGGCTCATGGTGAAATTTAAACCTTATAGTTGACAAAGTAAAGTAATAGGAGTAATAGGAATAATTCTTCTTTCAAGTATTTAGCATTGAAATCTTCCCCACACATCCCCCCACTCCTCCACCAGTTTTAGGAAATAGTCTATAAGCTTTCTCTCCAATTAGGTCTTGAGAAATTTTGTTTAACTGTATACAAGGAGGTCTCATAATTCTTGGGTCGTGTCCATTGATGTTCCTTTCCATTCACAAGTTGGAACTGTAAGTAAATTTCCCTCTGTAGAATACTGATTATCTTTAAAGAATAGAATTCCTGAAACCCAAGGCATCTGTAGAATTGTGAGAAGTATAAAACCAATCTTGCCTCCTTCTTTACTTTTTAAAGCTCCTGCAGCATTCATTGGGCAATTATTTGCAAAGTACAGTGCTCCCATTTTTATAATATATCATTGCATTCAGTCTTCAGCAGTTGAGATAAATTGTAGTTTTGTGGTATTTTATAGATAAACAGGTTCAAAGAGGTTAAGTAACTTCTTCAAAGTCACTCAACTAGTAAAGGGCAGATTTGAGATTTGAAATCTCTTTTTAAAAGATTTTTTTAAAGTTAAAATTTGCATACAGTAAAGTGCAAAGATCTTAAGTGTATAATTAGATGAGTTTTTTCTTTTGTTTCTTTTTTCTTTTTCTTTTCATAGATGAGTTTTGCAAATTAAACTCCTGTAACCAACACCCTAATCAAGAGCTAGAACATTTCCATAACCCTCCAAAGTGTCCTTCTGCCCCCTTCCTGTCAATTCCTACTCTCTTATAAGCAACCACTGTTCTGATTTCAGATCCCTCATATTAATTTATTATATGATTTGTATTATATAAAAATATATATTAACTTATTATTTATTGCTTTTGAGCCATATGATATGCACTCTGTAGTGTCTGGCTGCTTCTGTTTAAAAAAGTTTTTGAGATTCATATTGATGTGTGTATCAGTATGAACCCAAAGTTTATAGTGTACGTCTAGAGTTCTTCCCGGCAAACTTCAGGTCCTAATTTTTACATCAAATCCATTTTGTTTTCTTTGATATCTGCATTTAATTTTCTTCCTTTTCTAATATTCTAGATTTTTTAAATCCTAAAAATCTCTTTGAAATTACAAAAGTACTACATGCTCGTTTAAACAAATTACACACCACATGGGAGGTCCACGGTTCAAACCCGGGACCTCCATGACCCATATGGAGCTGGCCCATGAGCAGTGCTGATGCGCGCAAGGAGTGCCCTGCCACACAGGGGTGTCCCCCGTGTAGGGGAGCCCCACGCACAAGGAGTGCGCCCAGTAAGGAGAGCCGCCCAGCGTGAAAGAAAGTGCAGCCTGCCCAAGAATGGTGCCACACACACGGAGAGCTGACACAGCAAGATGACTCAACAAAGGGAAACACAGATTCCCGGTGCCACTGATAAGGATAGAAGCGGTCACAGAAGAACACACAGTGAATGGACACAGAGAGCAGACAACTGGGGGTGGGGTGGGGGAGGGGAGAGAAATGAAAAAAATAAATCTTTAAAAAAAATAAATTACACAATCAAAAGTGAGTAAAATGTGAAACTTCCTTTAGATTTTTGGTTGTTTTTTCCAATTATGAAAATAATGAATGCTCCTTGTAAAAAAATTTGCCCAAATCAGAAAACTTGAAACAAAGAAGAATCACCCATAATCACACAAGTTAATATTTTGATGTGTTTTCCTCTTTCTCTGCACTTTACCATAGTTGAGATCATAGCTTAGAGAGTTTTAGGCCTCCCTTTTTATGTTATGTTTGTCACACCCTCATTAATCAGTTCTTGTTAACAGTTTGTTCATGCTTGTGGCCACCCTAAATCTGAGTATCTAGTTGGCAGTGGCCTTGGCTGGATTGGCTCCATCTGGAAACATTTTTGAACACTTACTGTGTACGTCTTCCTTTTACACCTTTCTCTTGCATACGCAACACACAATTTCTCTTTCATAGAGCAGAGTAAGAGGCTGTATGGCACAGTAATTAAGAGTGTAGATTCTGTAATCAGTCTCTTTGGGTTTAAATCTAGGCTCCTTAGCTTAATAGCTCTGTAGAGAGGTAAATGACATAATCTCTCTTAGCCTCAGTTTTCTCGTCTGTTAAATGGGGACTATCTTATTTTACTGTAAAATATAGAGCCAATCTCAGGGAAGTATGGAAAAGATTAAGTGACCTCATTAGTTAGTCAAATGTTCAATTAATGGTAATAAGTTGTTATAAATTAAGAAGTGACGTTTTGGATTGGACACATCCTGTACTTTTTTTTTCTTTTTTGAGGTACCGGGGTGGGGATTGCACCCAGGACCTTGCATGTGGGAAGCTAGCACTCAACCACCGAGCCACATGGGCTTGCCTGAGTTGGCTCTTTTGTCTGTTTTGCTTGTTGTTTGTTTTTGTTTTTTCAGGAGGCACCAGGAACTGAACCTGGGACCTCCCATGTGGGAGGCAGGTGCTTAACCCCTCGAGCCATATCTGCTCCCTCCAAGTACTTCTTTTTTTAAAATTTTAGTTATTTTTAAAATTTATTTCTCTGCACTTCCCGCCCCCCCCCCCCCCCCCCCCCCCGTTGTCTGCTTTCTGTGCCCTTTTGCTGTGTGTTCTTCTGTGTCCACTTTCATTCTTGTCAGTGAGACCAGGAATCTGTGTCTCTTTTTTTGTGTGTCATCTTGTTGTGTCAGCTCTCCATGTGTGCGGCTCCACTCCTGGGCAGGCTGCACGTTTTTTTGTATGGGGTGGCTCTCCTTGCAGGGCGCACTCCTTGCACGTGGGACTCCCCTATGCGGAGGACACCTCTCTGTGGCATGGCATTCTTTGCGCGCATCAGCACTGTGCATGGGCCAACTCACCACACGGGTCGGGGGGCCCTGGGTTTGAACCCTGGACCTCCTATATGGTAGACAGATGCTCTATCAGTTGAGCCAAACCTGCTTCCCTCCCAGTACTTCTTAAAACCTTCCAAAGGACTCCTTGTGGGGGTGAAGTCATGAAAATGTCAACTTCAAATTTTAGAGCTATTTCCTCAAATCCTAATTTTTCTCAGGAGTTTCTTACGGAAATGTCACCTATGAATTTATCTAGACTATCTTGAATTATTTTTTTCTTACATTCTGTGTTCCTACCTGAGTAATCAGTTTTATTACTTCATATGTTGGATTAGGTAGTAAACTAGTACTTTTTATTGGTTCTCATAAAAGCAATAGTTGCTGTGTAGTGACACTGTGCCAGGCTGTGTTGCCCATCTTCATCCTCACAGCAGTTCTTCAAATGTGTTGTCATTTACAGATGAGAAAAGTGAGTCTCAGAGAAATTAAGTAACTTGCCCAACGCCATACAACTAAGCCTACTGGGACTCGAATTCAAAGCTTATCTTTCTTATTCTAAAGTCTGGGCTTTAAAAAAGAGTTTTAATACTTTATTGTTTCATTCATTCATTCTTTCATTTTTTCATTTATTTATTTCTCCCCCCTTCATCCATTGTCTGCTCTCTGTGTCCATTCGCTGTGTGTTCTTCTCTGTCTGCTTGTATTCTCATTAGGTGGTTCCAGGAACCAATTCTGGGACCTTCTGGAGTGGGAGAGAGGCGATCATTCTCTTGCACCACCTCAGCTCCCTGATCTGCTGTATCTCTTATTCTCTCTCCTCTGTATCTCTTTTTGTTGCGTCATCTTGCTGCGCCAGCTCTCCGCATGGGCCAGCATTTCTGTGTGGGCTAGCACTCCTGCGTGGGGCAGTACTCTGTGCAGGTCAGCACTCTGCGTGGACCAGCTCGCCACACGGGCCAGCGTGCCTTCACCAGGAAGTCCTGGGTATTGAACCCCAGATCTCCTATATGATACACGGGAGCCCAATTGCTTGAGCCACATTCGCTTCCCTGTTTATTGTTTCCTTAGACTTCTAACTACTTTGTAATTTCTAAGATTTGATGCAGAAGTCTTTTACCATTTCACACTCTTTGTTTTATATTGACATGTCCTTTATATATCTATGTCTATGTCTGCTTTCATAGTCTAGAAGCCCCTCCATCCTTCGGTGGTTTAAGTACCTTTCTGAGCCTTTTCTCTTTACCTTTTTTGTGCTGATGATACACTGCACATTGTATTCTAGATACAGATAAACTCTGGGTGCAAGGATAGGATAATGTGCTCTATGTTTCCAAAGCTTCCCTAATACCAGCTTGGTTTTTTTTTTTTTAAGAAGTATATGTTTTGTTGCATTTTTGTAGTTGTATTCAGCATACAGTCCAGGGATTCTGAAACCTCTTTTTTCGGTTTTAACAGGTAGCTTAGAACTCTTCATCTGATATAGTTTGGGTTATTTTTCCAATACTGCATTACCTTCATTTCGCCTACGTGGAAGCTATTTTCCACATTTCTAGACACGTACAACCTTGTACCATTGTACTTCTATCTATTGTAGAGTCATTTGCAAACTGAGAAGATTTTCCGAGATGGCTTTCTTTATAATTTCTAAAAATGTTCATTGGGATTGGATTCAGTATCAGTCTCTGGAGGGACCTCTTTATCTAGAGAAGGGACTTTTCATCCGAACTCTTTTATTTCTCTTTCTAAATTAATTCTCTGTCTAGGAAAAAAGAGCTGTCTTTTTTTTTTTTTAAAGAATTATTTTTATTTATTTATTATCCCCCTTGTTGTTTAGCACCCTCTGTCTGCTCCATTCACTGTGTGAGTCGTCTAAAACCATATTTATTTGCTATCTTCAGTAGCCTTTGAAAAGTTTTTTTTTTTTAATTCTGTCCATTTAATTCTTATTTTTTATACCATTTATCTGTCCTCTCACTTCAGGTGTGTATATGTGTTACCTGAAGCTTTGCAAACAGCAGATTCTCTGTAAGTCTTTGTTATAGTAAATTTTTAACAATAGGGTCATGTGCAGTATTGGGTTATTAGTTTTTTTGTTTTTTTTTAAAAAGATTTATTTTATTTATTTATTTCTCCTCACCTCCCTTGTTTATACTTGCTGTGTCTGTTCGTCTTCTTCCTTGTTTCTTTTTAGGAGGCACCGGGAGCTAAACCCAGGACCTCTGATGTGGGAGGGAGGTGCCTAATCACTTGAGCCACCTCCACGTCCTGGTTTGTTATGTCTTTCATTGTTCCCCCCCACCTTGTCAGCGGCACGGGAATCTGTGTTTCTTTTTGTTACGTCATCTTGCTGCGTCAGCTCTCAGTGTGTGTGGCACACACAGGCTGAACTTTGTTTTGCGCTGGGTGGCTCTCCTTACGGGGCGCACTCCTTGCGCGTGGGGTTCCCCTACACAGGGGCACCCCTGCGTGTCACGGCACTCCTTGCGCGCATCAGCACTGCGCATGGGCCTGCTCCGCATGGGTCAAGGAGGCCCGGCGTTTGAACCACAGACCTCCCATGTGGTAGACGTATGCCCTAACCACTGGGCCAATTCTGCTTCCTCTTGTGTTCATCTTGTCACTTCAACTTGCTGTACCTACTTGTTGCGTCAGCTTGCTGCCTTCTTAAGTAGGCACGGGGAACCTCTGCTTCCCGCTTTGTTGCGTCTCTCGTTATGTTCCCTCTTCTTGTGTCTCTTGTTGAGTCAGTTTGCTGCGCCTACCTGTCGTTCCAGCCCACTGTCTTTAGGAGATACTGGGATCCAAACCAGCGACCTCTCTTGTGATAGGCAGGAGCCCAGTCACCTGAGCCACATCCATTTCCCATTGGGTTATTAGTTGTTAACATTTAACATTTATTGAGTGCCTACTATGTGCCAAGTACTGGGGATACAACTCAGTAGGTCCTTGCTCTCCTGCAGTTTAGGGAGGTTTGGATAGGCAATAAACAAATACAAAAATTTAGCAAGATTGTGATATGTTAAGAGAATAAAATAGGGAGCTATAATAGAGAATATGGAGAAACTTAGATACAGATGGTCAGGAAAGGCTTCTCTGCGAAGGTGACAAACAGAAGAATGAAAATGAACCTCCCAGATGAAATGAGAAAAGAGGATTCCAGGTAGGAGGAACAGTAAAAAAGGAGGTTCTGAATCAGGAGACTCCTTGGTGTATTCTAAGGACTGATGGAAGCCTAGTGTGACTTAGATTAGTGAACAACATGATATATTGGAAGGAGAGAAAGGTAGAAGCCATATATTTCAGAACTTTATAGAACTGATGAGTTTTGTTTTTAAGTAAAATGGGAAACCCTGAAGGTTTTTCTTTTAAACTTAAAAAAAATTTATTTTGTACATTTAATAATTGAAAATATAAACAATAATTAAAAAAGGAAAAGAGTTGAGTAAAAGCATACATTTCTCAGTTAAATGTACTGGATACATAGAAAAATTTTGTTTGGATCATACACTGTGTTACACACTATTTTTGGTTAATAATAGCATAGTCATACAGTATTTGTACTTTTGTGTCTGGCTTGCTTCGCTCAGCATAATGTCCTCCAGGTTCATCCATGTTGTCAAATGCTTTATTATTTCATTTCTTCTTACAACTGCATAATATGCCATGGTGTGACTGCATCACAGTCTGTTTACCCATTCATCAGTTGGACACCTGAGTTGTCCAACTTTCGGCAGTTGTTAATGATTCCACTATGAACATCAGTATGCAGATGTCTGTTTGTGTTACTGCTCCCAGTTCTTCTGGGTATATACCCAGTAGTGGTATTGCAGGGTCACATGGCAAGTCTATATTAAACTTCTTTAGGAACTGCCAAGCAGTCTTCCCAGTGGCTGTACCATTTTGCATTCCCACCAACAGTGAATAAGTATTCCTGTCTCTCCACATCCTCTCCAGCAGTTGTAGTTCTCTGTCTTTTTAATAGTGGCCATTCTGATAGGTGTGAAGTAATATCTCATTGTAGTTTTAATTTGCATTTCCCTAATCGCTAGTGATGTTGCGCATTTCTTCACGTGTTTTTTTGCCATTTGTATTTCTTCTTTGGACAAATGTCTGTTCAAGTCTTTTGCCCATTTTTAAATTGGTTTGTCTTTATTGTTGAGTTGTAACATCTCTTTATATATCCTGGCTATTAAACCCTTATCTGACATGTGATTTCCAAATATTTTCTCCCACTGAGTCAGCTGTCTTCTCACCCTTTTGACAAAGACCTTGAGGGGTGCAAAAGTGTTTAATTTTTAGGAGATCCCATTTATCTATTTTTTCTTTTGTTGCTCATGCTTTGGGTGTAAGGTCCAAGAAACCACCACCTACCACAAGGTCTTTAAGATGTTTCCCTACATTTTCTTCTAGTAGTTTCATGGTCTTGGCTTTTATATTTAGGTCCTTGATCCATTTTGAGTTGATTCTAATACAGTGAGTGAGATTGGGTTTATAGAGATCCAGTTCTCCCAGCACCATTTTTTTAAGAGACTGTTCTGTCCCATTAACATGGACTTGGTAGATTTGTCAAAAACCAGTTGACTGTATAGGTGAGGTTTATTTCTGGATTCTCAGTTCTAGTCCACTGATCGATGTGTTTATCTCTTTTTTTTTCTTTTTTCTTTATTTTTTTAATATTACATTAAAAAAATATGAGGTCCCCATATACCCCCTACCCCCCTCATCCCACTCCTCCCCCCATAACAACAATCGCCTCCATCATCATGAGACATTCATTGCATGTGGTGAATACATCTCTGAGCACCGCTGCACCTCATGGTCTTTTATTTAGGGGAGCTGAGGTGGCTCAGTGGTCGATGTGTTTATTTTTATGCCAGTACCATGCTGTTTTGAGCGCCGTAGCTTTGTCATATGTTAGAAGGTCAGGTAGTGAAATTCCTCTCACATTGTTCTTCTTTTTTAGAGTGCTTTTGGCTATTTGGGTGTGCTTTCCCTTCCAAATGAATTTGGCAATTACCTTTTCTAATTCTGTAAAGTAGGCTGTTGGAATTTTGATTGGTATTGCATTGAAGCTATAAATCAGTTTGGGTAAGATTGACATCTTCATGATATTTATTCTTCCAATCCATGAACATGGAATGTCTTTCCATTTGTTTAGGTCTTTTAAAATTTCTTTTAGCATTGTTTTGTAGTTATCTTTCTTTAAGCATCCCATTGCCTCCTCTTATTATTATTTTTTCAACAATTAGTAAGGTAACTTTCATTTTAAATTATTATCTTCCCTATAGAACGCAGTGGTTTAAATCCTTGAATGAACAGTACTTTTATTTTATATTTAAGATAGCTTTATTGAGGTATTACTGGCACACAATGAACTGCTTATATTTAAAATGTACAATTTGATAAGTTTTGACATACATATACATTAGGAAGATCACCCTAAAAACATTTCCTCCTGTCCCTCTATCCTCCAGTCCACAGGCAACCACTGATCTGCTTTCTATCACTATAGATTAGTTTATATCTTCTAGTGTTTTATATAAAGGGAATCATATAGTATGTACTCTTTTTTTGGGCATGGGGTGGGGTCTTGCGTCTTACATTCAGGATAATTATTAAAAAAAATTTTTTTATTCCCCCCCCTGCTGCTTGCTTGCTGTCTGCTCTCTCTCTGTGTCCATTTGCTGTGCATTCTTCTGTGTGTCTGTATTTGTTTTTTTTTTTTTTTTTAAAGATTTATTTATTTATTTAATTTCCCCCCCTCCCCTGGTTGTCTGTTCTTGGTGTCTATTTGCTGCGTCTTGTTTCTTTGTCCGCTTCTGTTGTCGTCAGCGGCACGGGAAGTGTGGGCGGCGCCATTCCTGGGCAGGCTGCTCTTTCCTTTCACGCTGGGCGGCTTTCCTCACGGGCGCACTCCTTGCGCGTGGGGCCCCACGCGGGGGACACCCTTGCGTGGCACGGCACTCCTTGCGCGCATCAGCGCTGCGCATGGCCAGCTCCACATGGGTCAAGGAGGCCCGGGGTTTGAACCGCGGACCTCCCATATGGTAGAGGGACGCCCTAACCACTGGGCCAAAGTCCGTTTTCCTGTATTTGTTTTTATTTAATTCCCCCTCCCACCTTGCAGCTTGCTTGTTGTCACCTCTCTGTGTCCATTCACTGTGTGCTCTTCTGTGTTTTTACTTGTCTCCCTTTTTGTTGCGTCTCCCTGCTGAGTTGGCTCTCCATGGCACTTGTAGGCCAGGCAGCTCTCTGCGGCGCTTGTGGGCTGGCAGCTCTCCATGGTGTGTAAGCAAGCCTGCCTGCACAAGGAGGCCCCGGGACACAAAGCCCAAGTGATGGAGCCACAGCCGCTTCCCCATAATTATTTTGATATTCATCCATGTTGCATGTATCAATGGGTCATTTTTTTTTTTAACTTTATTTTGATGTAATTTCAAGGGTAGTAATTTCAAGGGTAATTTAAGGGTAGTTGCCAAAATAATACAAACCCTACACAGAGAACTCCAATATACCTCCCCCTACCCTCATACCCAGATCCACCAGTTTTTTGGTTTTTTTTTTCAGGAGATACAGGGGCTTGAACCCAGGACCTCCTACATGTGAAGCAAGCACTCAACCACTGGGCTGCATCTCTCTCAGATCCACCAATTTTAGCATTTTGCCACTTTTGCCATATCAATCTATCTATCTGTCCATCCATCCATCCATTTTTTTAACAGGTTGCATACATAATACTTACATGTACATTTCTTTTGAACAAAGATATGTGTTTGTTTTTTTTTTAAGATTATTTAGCCGTATAATTTGATTAGAGCAGGGTTTCTTAACCTTTTTTGTTCCACAGACCCCTTTGCCAGTAAGTTGTGTTTTTTTTTTTCAATTCAAGCTCGCTGACTCCTGTAATCTTTCCATGGACCTTTGGGAGTCCATGGACCCCTGGTTAAGAATCCCCTGGATAAGAGAATAGCTCAAGGCCAAGGCAAAGGGGCTTCCCTGGTCATGTGTCTTTTCTGAGCTTCCCCCATTTACACTGTTACAAGTGTCCCCTCTTCACTAGAAACAGTTTCCTCATCCTCATGGTCCCAGGAACTGCCCTGTCTATCCTGCAGCCAACAATCCTTTGCCCCAGGCAGCACAGCTTGACTGCTCTTCCACAGTGTTCTGTAGTGGAGCTCTCTGGGCTGCCTTCTAAATGCAGGGAAAGTTCTGGGACAGTGAGTCCCTCAGGATACCACCAGACAGATTGGGCCGGACAAACATGCTCCCAGATGTGCACGAGGGTTACTCTGTTCCCTCAGGAACTTGAACCAGGATCTGCACTTGGAGCTCGGGTTGGCTGGCACAGCCTCAAACCTGTGAGGAGTGGAGAAGGGGCCAGCCAGGGCATCAGGAGATCCTGCTACTTTGAAGTGGCCTTTTTCTTGATTGGGTTGTATATTTTTGTTTGTTTATTTTCCAAGTAATTTTATTCAAATGTGCCAGGATTACATGAGCAGCACAAATGTATGAACAGAGGGAAAAATCACGTTTAAAAAAAATCACATCTTTAAAAAGCGAAGGTTAATCTTGAGAGATGACAGTTCCCTGCCATCTCCCAACTTCTAGTACTGCCATTATGGTTAAGCCTCTACTAACCTAGCATTAAAAAAAGGAATGCAAAAAAAAAAAAAAAAAGGCGAAAAGGAAAGAAAAATGTTTTTCTGCTTAGGTGGAATTCTTCCTAGGTATCCTAGGAGGCATGCTGAGTGGTAGGCAACCACTAATACTTTTTGTCTGTACATTTGCTTATTCTGGACATTTTAGGTAAATGTTGTCTTTTGTGTCTGGTTTATTTCATTAAACATGATGTCTTTAGGTTTTATCCATGTTGTAGCATGTATCAGAACTTCATTCCTTTTTACAGCTGAGTTATATTCCATAGTAGGTACCACACTTCATGTATCCAATTCATCTGTGGATGGACACTTAGGTTGCTTCTACCTTTTGGCTATTGTGAATAATGTTGCTATATGAATTGGTGTACTAATATCTGAGCCCGTTTTCAATTCTTTGAGTATATACTTAAAAGTGGAATTGCCGGGTTATCTGGTAATTCCGTATTTAACATTCTGAGGAACTGCCAAGATGTTTTCCACAGTGGCTGTCCCATTTTACATTTCAAGCAGCAGTGTATGAGAGTTCTTATTTCTCCACATCCTTACTAACACTTATTATTTTCTAGGTTTTAAAATTCATTTATTAATAGTTACATAAGTGGGTATAAAGTGGTATCTTGTGGCTAATTATGTTGAATATCTTTTTATGTGTTTATTGGCTGGCCATTTGAATATCTTCTTTGGAGATACTAGAATATCTTTTAGTCCTTTTTTTTCCCCCTCCCATTTCTTATTGTTGGGTTTTAATAGTTCTTTATAATATATTCTGGGTACAAGTCCCTTATTAGACATATGATTTGCAAATATTTCTCCCATCCTATGGATTTCTTTTCACTTTAAAATTTGATGAAGTCCAATTTACCCATTTTTCTTTGGTTGCTTGTACTTTAGGTGTCGAATTTGACACCTAATCTAAGATCACAAATACTTATATCTAAGTGTTTTGTTTTTTTTTTAGGTTTATAGTTTTAGCTCTTATATTTTGGTCTTTGATCCATTTTGAGTTAATTTTTGTGTACGGTATGAGGAAGAGGTGCAACTTTATTCTTTTGCATGTGGATATCCAGTTGTCCTAGCATAATTTGTTGCAAGACTATTATTTCTCCCATTAAATTGTCTTGTCAAAAGTCAGTTGACCATAAATATACTGGTTTATTTATAGACTTCACTCTATTCCATTGATTCTCATTTGATCTAAATATGTGTCCTTATGCCAGTAACACAGTCTTGATTACTGTTATCTTTGTAGTAAGTTTTGAAATCAGGGAATGTGAGTTCTCCAATTTTATTCTTTTTCAAGATTATTTTGGCTATGCTGGGTCCCTTGTATTTCCATATGAATTTTACAATTGGCTTGTCATTTTTTGCAAAAAAGCCAGTTGAAATTTTGATAGGGATTCTGATGAATCTGTAAATCAGTTTAGGGAGTGTTGCCATCTTAACAATATTTGATCTTTCAATTCCTTTACATGGGATATTTTTCCTTTTATTTATATGTTCTTAAATTTCTTCAAATTATATTTCATAGTTTTCAGTGTACAGTTTTACACGTTTGTTATATTTATTTATTTATTTAAAGATTTATTTATTTATTTATTTCTCTCCCCTTCCCTCCCCACCCCGGTTGTCTGTTCTCTGTGTCTATTTGCTGCATCTTCTTTGTCCGCTTCTATTGTTGTCAGCGGCACGGGAATCTGTGTTTCTTTTGGTTGCGTCATCTTGTTGTGTCAGCTCTCCGTGTGTGCGGCGCCATTCTTGGGCAGGCTGCACTTACTTTCATGCTGGGCGGCTCTCCTTACGGGCACGCTCCTTGCGCGTGGGGCTCCCCTATGCAGGGGACACACCTGCATGGCACAGCACTCCTTGTGAGCATCAGCACTGCGCGTGAGCCAGCTCCACACGGGTCAAGGATGCCCGGGATTTGAACCGCGGACCTCCCATGTGGTAGATGGACGCCCTAACCACTGGGCCAAGTCTGCCGCCCCTTTTGTTATATTTATTCCAAGTATTATTTTCTTTTTGAAGCTATTATTAATATAACTGGAATTGTTTTCTTAATTTTATTTTTGGATTGTTCATTGCAAGTGTATAGAAATACAATTGATTTTTGTATATTGATCTTGTATTCTGCCACTTTGGTGAACTCATTTATTAAATGAGCTGACATAGCAAGATGACGCAACAAAAAGAAACACAGATTCCCGGTGCTGCTGATAAGGATAGCAGCAGTCACAGAAGAACACACAGCAAGTGGACACAGAGCAGACAACTGGGGGCTTGGGGGGGGGATTAAATAAATAAATAAAAAATAAATCTTAAAAAAAAAAGTGAAAGCATTAAATCTTTCACCATAAAGTGTGTTAGCTGCGGGTTTTCTGTAGATGCCCTTTATCAGGTTGAGAAAGTTTCCTTCTAGTCCTAGTTGGTTGGGTGTTTTTATCATGAAAAGGTTTTACATTTGTCAGATGCTCTTTCTGCATCTATTGAGATGACTATGTGTTTCTTGTCCTTTGTTCTATTAACATGGTGTATTACATTGATTGATTTCCCTATGTCGAACCAGCTTTGCATTCCTGGGATAAATTCTACTTGGTCATGGTATATAATCCTTTTGTTGTGTTACTGGATTCGATTTACTAGTATTTCTCTTGAGGATTTTTGCATCTATATGTATAAGGTTAACTAACTTTCTTTTCTTGTGATTTTTTTAAAAAAGATCTATTTATTTATTTATTACTACCTTCCCCTTGCCGCTTGCACTTGCTCTCTGCTCTCTGTGCCCATTTGTTGTGCATTCTTTTGTGTCCGTATGTCTTCTCTTTCGGAGGTACCAGGAACCGATCCTGGGACCTTCTGATGTGGGAGAGAGGCACTCAATTGCCTGAGCTACCTCAGCTCCCTGGTCTGCTGTCTCTTTCATTGTCTTTCCCCTCTGTCTCTTTTTTGTTGCATCAGCTCACTGCATAGGCCAGCTCGTCTTCATGAGGAGGCCCTGGGAACCGAACTGGGTCCTCCCATGTGGTAAGTGGGAGCTCAGTCTTCTGAGCCACGTCTGTTTCCCATATTGTGATGTTTTTGTCTGGTTTTGTTTTCAGGATAATACTAGCCTCATGATTTGTTTTCATAGATTTTTGTAGATTCAAGTACTAGAAGTGTTCTTATAGATAAATTTTTCTTATTTAAAAGAATTACTATAGGAGCAGGTATAGCTCAGTGGTTGAGCGCCTGCTTCACATGTAGGAGGTCCCGCGTTCAATTCCCAGTACCTCCGTAAAAAGAATTACTGTAGGACGTTTCAAACATAGGAAAATATAGAGAAGAGGATATAATGAACTTTAAGGAAAAAAAATTATTTCTTTCTTCCCACCGCCTCATTGTTTGCATTTGCTGTGTCTGTTTGCTGTGTGCTAGTCTTCTTTTCATGAGGCAGTAGGAACCAAACCTGGGACCTCTGATGTGGGAGGGAGGCGCCTAATCACCTGATCCACCTCTATTCCCTGCTTTGTTGTGTCTCTCATTATGCCTTTTTTCCCTTGTGTCTGTTGTTGTGTCATCTTGTTGTGTCAGCTTGCTGCACCTGCCTGTCACATCAGCTTGCCGTCTTGATTGTCGTCTTTAGGAATTTCTGGGTACTGAATCTGTAGCTTCCCATGTAGTAGGCAGGAGCTCAGTCGCTTGAGCCACATCCGTTTCCCCATAATGAATTCTTGTTTGTTTTTTGTTTTTTTTTTTTAAAGATTTATTTATTTATTTAATTTCACCCCCCTCCCCTGGTTGTCTGTTCTTGGTGTCTATTTGCTGCGTCTTGTTTCTTTGTCCACTTCTGTTGTTGTCAGCGGCACGGGAAGTGTGGGCGGCGCCATTCCTGGGCAGGCTGCTCTTTCTTTTCACGCTGGGCGGCTTTCCTCACAGGCGCACTCCTTGCGCGTGGGGCTCCCCCACACGGCCTTGCGTGGCACGGCACTCCTTGTGCGCATCAGCGCTGCACATGGCCAGCTCCACATGGGTCAAGGAGGCCCGGGATTTGAACCGCGGACCTCCCATATGGTAGACGGACGCCCTAACCACTGGGCCAAAGTCCGTTTCCCCCATAATGAATTCTTGTATGTCCACCCCTCAGCTTCAAGAATTATAAGCCCATGGCCAATCTTTTTCTTTCTTTTTTTTTTTTTTAAGGAGGTACCAGGGATTGAACCCAGGTCCTCATGCATGGGAAGGAGGCGCTCAACCACTGAGCTACATCCACTCTGCTCATGGTCAGTCTTGTTATATCTGTACCACCACTCACTCCCTCACTCCCACTGGGTTCTTTTGAAACAAATTCAAGATATCACATCGTTTAAATTGTAAATAGGGGAGAGTGAATGTAGCTCAATGGTTTGAGCACCTGTTTCCCATGTATGAAGTCCCAGGTTCAATCCCTGGTACCTCCTTAAAAAAAAAAAAAACATGGACTTTTAGGGCTGAGGTGTCTCAAGTGATTGAATGCATCTCTCCCACATAGGAGGTTCCAGGTTTGATTCCTGGTGCCTCAAGAAGACAAGCAGACACAGAGAGCAGACAGTGAGCTCAAATAGTGGGGAGGGGGGGTGCAATTTTAAAAAATCTTTAAATTGTCAATAATTTCAGTATGTAGCTCCAAAAGATAAGTACTGTTGTTTTTTCTTTTAAATATAAACATAGTATATCATTAAATATTCAGTATTCGAATTTCCAAAATTTCTTTCTCCCTCCATTTTTCCTCTGTATATTTGGTTTATTCAAATCAGGTACCAAACAAGGTCCATACATTGATTTGGTTTATATGGTTCCTCAGTCTTTTTTTTTCCTCAAAGATTTATTTTATTTATTTCTCTTCCCTCCCCTTCCTCCCCCCCGTTGTCTCCTCTCTGTGTCCATTTGCTGTGTGTTCTTCTGTATCCACTTGCATTATCAGGTGGCACCTGGAAACTGTGTCTCTTTCTGTTGCATCATTTTGCTGCATCAGCTCTCTGTGTGTGCGGTGCCACACCTGGGCAGGCTGCACTTTTTTCATGCTGTGCAGCTCTCTAGGCTTGGCACACTCCTTGCACGTGGGACACCCCTATGTGGGGGCACCCCTGTGTGGCACAGCTCTCCTTGCATGCAGCAGCACTGCATGTGGGCCAACTTACCACATGGGTCAGGAAGCCCAGGGTATCAAACCCTGGACCCTTCTTCATATGGTAGGCGGACACTCTATCAGTTGAGCCATATCTGCTTCTCTCCTAAGTCTTTTTAAATTTGTGGATCCTCTTCCCTATTTTTCCCCCTTGCACTTCTGTTGTTATTGCTGCAGCCAAGTAGTTCTGTAGTTTTCCCATTCTAGAATTTGCTAATTGAATTCCTATGATTAATTTTTGTTCCTCTATCCCTTGTATTCCCTTTAAACTGGTTGTTAGATCCCAAGCAGCATTGTCTAGTAGAAATATGCAAGCCCAAATGAAATTTAAATTTTCTAGTAGACACATTTAAAAAGGTAAGAAGAAACAGGTAAATTAACTTTACTAATGTATTTTAACTCAATAGATCCAAACTATTAGCATTTTGTGTAATCATAAAATGAATATAAAATTTATTTATGAGATATTTTGTTATTTTTTTCATACTAAATATTTGAAATCCAGTGTGTATTTTATACTTAGAGCTTATATCAGTTTGGACTAGCCACATTTCAAGTGCTCGATAACCACATGTAAGATCTAGTGGCTACCTATTAGACAGTGCAGATACAGAGGTTTGACCTGAACAGTTTTTTTTTTTCAAGTAATATTTCTTAAGTGATGTATATTTCCATCAGGAGGCTCATAATTCATCGTGTCTAGATGTCTCTTTGTGTTGTAAGTGGTCGTCAATAATCATTATTTAGATACATTATTTCATTAGATATTTGCAAAGTGATGCATATCAATGCTTGTTTATTAGCTGAAATGCTTCAATAAAGAAAAACTTTCCCTCATTAACTCTTTGGTTACCTTGAGGTTTGATTTGTACAGGAAAGGCAGGATAAATACTTGATTCTTACCCTTTATTTACTAGTTTTCAAAATAAGGAGTTGGTTCCCTGGCACTATTATGAAATTATGGATTCTAGCATATTTGATGTGTTTTGCTCCATTGGATTTATTCTTACTGATCTTCAAATTATTCTGTTTTGGACCAGTGGGAGCCTCCTCAAGGTAGCTCCTAATTCCTCTTAACATAACTGCAGTGGTCTTTGGTATAAAATGTTCCAGGCTCATCTTACATGTTTCCTGCCCTTTCCCCTAGGAGCTCTGAAGCCTCTTAGTAGGACTTTGTATTTAGAGACCAGATTCTTGGCTCCCTCGATTTATAAATGAGAAAACCAAAGGCTAGAGAATTAGAGTGATATAACCAAGGTCACACAGATTTAATGGCAGAATCTGACGTAGAATGCTGGCCCCCTGGATCTTAGGGGTATGGCATGGCCATTGTGCCTTGCTTTTTTCTACCTTGTTTCTAGGACAGGTGGTTTAACTACCTACTCTACTCTAGGCCATCAAGGGAAAATGGGTTTTGAGGGTGATCATTGGAGGTACAATCAAACCTCATTACTTTGGGCTAATTGGAGGAAATCCTAGTGAGAGTGTTGTACATTGTTTTTCTTTAGGTGCATCTCTTACTTTCTGAGTTCATACAAAAGCTGAAACTAGGCTAATAATGCTATTAGATTATTTTGCCAGGTAGAGGTCCTGATACCTGGTTTAATGAATAGTTGAGAATGATGTGCAATTTAACCTTAATTGTATGTAAATTAGATTCCTGAAATGCTTAAAAACAGTTCATTAAACATTTCTCCCTGTAATCTTATTTGCATCGTTTTCTTAGCTAAACTTTTTTTTATTAAAAAGAGTACAGAGGTAAACTTTAGCTCAGGTCTGAATTTATCTCAAGTTTCAAATGTGTGGAGTCCATATTTATAGTGTTGTGGTAAAGTTCAGAGAGTATTAGGAAGAATATTTGAGAAAGTGCAGAGGAAGAACATTTGTAAGTCAGACATCTGGCAGTTTTAGCCAATCAGACATAGGTCATTACATCTAAAAAGTAAGCTGAAAGCACTTCTGAGTGGCAAGAGCTTTCAGAAATCTCATGCTCTTTATCTCAGAAGTAGCGTTCATCCTAGGACCTCACTCAGATAATTGTGTATATTAAGGGACAGAGGGCCCAGTGTGTGAGTTGACAGTGTTGTCTATTGTCTCTGTAGCCCAAAGTAAGCCACTCAACTTCTCTGAGCCTTTATTTCTTCATTTGTAATGAGGTAATTAAAATTAGGAATAGTAATACATGCTTGTTTTTTTTTACCTTTTGCGAGATTCAAATCAACTAATTAATCATAGATGTAATAGATATTTTATTGGATTAATGAGAAATGATACTAAAGCGCTTTTAAACTAGAAACTTCGTGTGACCATAAATATTATTAGAACAGTATGGATTAAATGAACTAATTAATATATACTAATGATCAGAGGCAAGACAGCAAGAGAATATTCAAGATCTCTGTCCAGAACTTGGCGACAGAGGCAGATAGCCCTCACATCTCAGATCTGACAGTGTCACAGATTTATCGCTTAGTTCTGCTACTGATGTAAGGATCCCGAGTTACCAAGAAAAGGTTAAATTATATTTAGTATATTCTGTTTAAGAAACAGTGGATATATGTAATATATTTTTTGGAGATTTTCATAAAAATGTCTTTAAAAAGTGTGTCAGGGAACAGATGTAGCTCAAGTGGTTGAGTGCCTGCTTCCCATGTATAAGGTTCTGGGTTCGATCCCTGGCCCTGGTACCTAAAAAAAATACACACACACACACACACACACACACGTATATAAGTATAACATCTAAAGAGTTACTTCCAGTATTTGACTAGTTTATGTTTTTTGTTGTTTTTTTTTTTAAAAGAAGGTATGGGGGTGTGAACCCAGGACCTTGTACATGGGAAGCAGGCGCTCAAATACTATGCTACAGCTGCTTCTCAGTGATCCCCGATGAGAGTTGGTTTTGTTTGTTTGTTTTTAGGAGGTACTGGTGATTGAATCCTGGACCTCAAACATGGGAAGCAGGTACTCATCCACTTGATCTACAGCTGCTCCCCTGACAAGTCTACCATTTGTGGAATGTGTCATACCCTAAAAGCAGTTAACACCTGCACTAAATGTCAGCTGCTGTTTTAAATTATGTATATTTACTCCTTTATTTATTCTAGTAATCCTACAAGATGGGTACCCATTATTAATTTCTCTTTAACAGATGGGGAAACTGATAATACAAAGAAGTTAAGAAATCTAGCAGAGATTCTGGATTGGGATCCTGGATTGAGGGGAAAATCCTATAAAGATCATTATGGGGATAACTGGTGGAATTTAAATATGGACTTTATATAGTAGATAATAATATTGTATCAGTGTTAAATTTCCTAATGTGATTGTGGCAAAATATTAATAATTGAAGAATTAGGCAATGGGAACAAGGGAGTCTTTGTACTATTCTTGAAACTTTTCTCCAGGTTTGAAATTATTTCAAAATAAAAAGTAAAACAAAAAACTTCTCTGGGAAACGGACTTGGCTCAGTGGTTAGGGCGTCCGTCTACCACATGGGAGGTCCGCGGTTCAAACCCCGGGCCTCCTTGACCCGTGTGGAGCTGGCCCATGCACGGTGCTGATGTGTGCAAGGAGTGCCCTGCCACACAGGGGTGTCCCCCGCGTAGCGGAGCCCCATGCGCAAGGAGTGCACCCCATAAGGAGAGCCGCCCAGCGCGAAAGAAAGTGCAGCCTGCCCAGGAATGGCGCGGCCCACACTTCCTGTGCCGCTGACGACAACAGAAGCGGACAAAGAAACAAGACGCAGCAAATAGACACAGAGAACAGACAACCAGGGGAGGGTGAGGGGGCGGAATTAAATAAATAAATCTTAAAAAAAAAAACAAACTTCTCCAAGGCACTTAGCTAAAGAGTATATATAATAGGGATGGGATTTAAACTCAGGCTTTGGTTCCAGAGTTCTGTTCTTTTTTTTTAAAGATTTATTTATTTATTTAATTTCCCCCCCTCCCCTGGTTGTCTGTTCTCGGTGTCTATTTGCTGCGTCTTGTTTCTTTGTCCGCTTCTGTTGTCGTCAGCGGCACAGGAAGTGTGGGCGGCGCCATTCCTGGGCAGGCTGCTCTTTCTTTTCACGCTGGGCGGCTTTCCTCACGGGCGCACTCCTTGCGCATGGGGCTCCCCCACGCGGGGGACACCCTTGCGTGGCTCGGCACTCCTTGCGCACATCAGCACTGCGCATGGCCAGCTCCACACGGGTCAAGGAGGCCCGGGGTTTGAACCGCAGACCTCCCATATGGTAGACGGACGCCCTAACCACTGGGCCAAAGTCCGTTTTCCCAGAGTTCTGTTCTTAATCATAGTGCTACTCTGCTGCTCTCTGCATAGTGAGAAAAATGAGGAATGTCTATACTGAATTTTGAATAATTTGGACTATGATTGAATTCTGAACATTGAGCTGTTTTAACAGCTCTGCCTCCTGGTTCTCCAAGGATAGGTTACTCATATAATTTATCGTATACACCAGTTCACTTTAAAAAAAATTATTTACTTTATTTTTCTTGTATTTATCGCCCCTCTCCCCCAGACGTTTCTTTCCTCTGCTCATTGTTTGCTCACCTCCTCCAGGAGGCCTTGGGAACCAAACTCAGGACCTCCTGCAGGAGAGGTGAGTGTCCAGTGACCTGAGCCACATCCACTCCCCATGGACTGCAGTATCTGCTGATTTTTGGCATTTGCTCCTTGCAACAGGGGCGGCTGTCTAGCTCATTGCAGTGGGAGGTGGCATCTAGCTAGTTGGGGCAGGAGGCAGTGCCTAGCTTACTATGGTGGGAGGCGGCATCTGCTTGTCCTCTTTTAGGAGGCACCGGAACCTGAACCTGGGATCTCCTGTATGTAGGCAGGCACCCAATTGGTTGAGTCATATCTGCTTCCCACCAGTTCACTTTTAAGAGTGAAGGGGAATGCTGTTAATAAATACTCTGGGATAATTGATTAAACTGGTTCTGTATTGGGTAAACCAAAACAAATGGACATCCTAAAAGAATACCTCTTGGTAGAGTTCAGTTTTAACTTAGGATATGATAATCGCTTCATTATAATTGGCTTTACCATGAATTCTTTTTTTAAAAAAAGATTTATTTATTTATTTATCTCCCCACCCACCCAGTTGTCTGCTCTCTGTGTCCATTCACTGTGTGTTCTTCTGTGACTGCTTCTATCCTTATCAGCAGCACCAGGAATCTGTGTTTCCCTTTGTTGCGTCATCTTGCTGTGTCAGCTCTCTATGTGTGCAGCACCATTCTTGGGCAGGGTGCACTTAACTTTCGTGCTGGGCGGCTCTCCTTACGGGGCACACTCCTTATATGTGGGGCTCTCCTACACGTGGGACACCCCTGCATGGCAGGGCACTCCTTGTGCATATCAGCACTGCACATGGGCCAGCTCCACACGGGTTGAGGAGGCCCAGGGTTTGAACCACGGACCTCCCATGTGGTAGGTGGATGCCGTATCCATTGGGCCAAGTCCGCTTCCCTTACCATGGATTCTTGTTTATATGATACAGATACTTTTTTCCTCTTGCCAACAGACCCCAGACCTGCACCTGATGCATTTTCATGTTTTCTTTTTTGATTTTGCTAATTCTTTTGCTCCCTTCTAAACCATTTGGGAAGTACTCTTTGTCAAACTCTATTTCCTCCAAGTCTGAAAAATAGCAACAGGAAGTTCTGTAAAACTTGTTCAGTTTTTTAAAATATTGTCATTTAAAACCACAAATACTCAAATTAATTTTTTTTTAAGATTTATTTATTTATTTCTCTCCCCTCCCCTCCTCCTGGTTTATTAATGTGATTTCTATAAAGAGAAGAGCTGGTAAATGCATCTTTATTACTGGATTGGCAGAGAGCAGTTACTATGTCTGCTCCCATGATATTTGCAAATAACCTTATTGTATGGCAATGGAGGCTATGTTGATGTTTGTTAAAAAACAGTCTACCAGTCTAGAATCAAAGGCATTGTCTGCTGTCTCATTGATCTGTTGGCCAAGTAGTATCCATTGCCATTCTTCTAATTGTACTTATTTGCAGTAACACTCTCCTGGAGTTGCATCCAATTAAAGACATTGGCCTTCTCTGATAGAGGGCTAGTATTTTTTGGTCAGTTTTTAAACAAGCTTTTAAAAGTATTCCAGTACAATCTACTCTGGATTTTTAAAATCAAACTGCTTCTTTGCTTTTCCTTCCTCTTGTAATATATATTGAACCAAATATCCATCCACTATGATAGGAGGGGATAGGACAGGGCAAGAAAGCTGAAATTCAAATCAGGGAGTTTTCCTTCCAGTTTGGGGAAGGAGTAGATTAAAACAAATGACTAGCATAATTTTTTTTTTTTTTAAACACTAAAATGATTTTATTCCTCTAAGTCATGAAATGTGCTTTTATAGTAACAGTCTTTTTAAATTTTTACCTTTTTTTGTTTTTTTGTTTACTTTGTTTTGTTTTTGTTTCTTCTCTAACAATAGTCTTAATAAAAATTACCTTAGAATATGTATATTTTATGATACAAAGCTGTAAATTTTCTTATCCCTGATGATTTTTCTCTTTAAATTTGGTGAATTATATATTAAGAGGATAGTTATTTTTTACATCTAATTTCATTAACGAGAATGATCCCAAAAATAACCAGTTTTTACTTAATTAAAAAAATCTTTGGTGGCAGACTTGGCCCAATGGTTAGGGCGTCCATCTACCACATGGGCGGTCCGCGGTTCAAACCCCGGCCTCCTTGACCCGTGTGGAGCTGGCCCATGTGCAGTGCTGAGGCGTGCAAGGAGTGCCCTGCCACGCAGGGGTGTCCGCTGCGTAGGGAAGCCTCACGTGCATGGAGTGCGCCCTGTAAGGACAGCCACCCAGCGCAAAAGAAAGTGCAGCCTGCCCAGGAATGGCGCCGCACACACGGAGAGCTGACACAACAAGATGATGCAACGAAAAGAAACAGAGATTCCTGTGCTGCTGACAACAACAGAAATGGACAAAGAAGTTGCAGCAAATAGAGAGAACAGACAATGGGCGGGGGGGAGGGAGGGAGAAATAAATAAATCTTTTTTAAAAAAAATCTTTATTTTAAAGACATCTGCAAATGACACTCAGGTCAACAATACATTAATCAAAATCCACTATTAAAATAATAAAATAAGGGGAGCGGATGTAGCCCAAGCCGTTGAGTACCTACTTCCCATGTGGGAGATCCCTGGTGCCTCCAGAAACAAAAACTAACAATAAAAAAACAAGTGAAAGAACCAACTTGGGGGAGCTGATGTGACTCACTGGTTGCATGTCAGCGGCTTTCTGCATACAAGGTCCTGGGTTCAATCTCTAGCTGCCTGGTACCTCAAAAAATAAATAAAATGAAATTAAAATAAAATACTTTGAATGATCAAGTTTGTATTTTTATTTGATCAGTAATCAACAAATTTTTTTGCATGTGATAACATATAACAAAATTTGCCATGTTGACCATTTTTTTAAGTGCACAATTTAATGGCATTAATTACTTTAAACACTGTGCTACCATCATCACCTTCCATTATTAAAACTTTTTCATCACCCAAAACAGAAACTCTACCCTTTAAAAGATGACTTCCCACTCCCCTTAACCCCTGGTAATCTTTATTCTACTTTCTGTCTCCGTGTATTTGCTTATTCTAGTTATTTCATGTAAGTGGAATCATATATTTGCCCTTTTGTGTTTGGCTTATTTCATGTAGTATAATGTTTTAGGTTCATTCAGGTTTTAGCATTTATTAGGACTTCATTACTTTTTATGACTGAATAGTATTCCATTGTATGGACATACCATGCTTTATAGCCATTTATCTGTCAAAGGACTTTTGGGTTGCTTATATCTTTTGACTATTGGGAGCAATGCTGTTATGAATGTTTGTGGACAGATATCTATTTGATCTCTACCTTCTGTTCTTTGGGGTATGTATGTGGAAATGAGATTGCCAGGTCATGTGGTAATTTTGTTTAACTTTTTGAGGAACCCAACAAATACTTTTGATAATCACACACACAATCCTCTGTCCAAACGTAGCCTATATTCAAGGAACACAGAGACACGTGAAAATGTAGCAATATTGTTGGATCCCAAATCTTCATGTCTGGATCCTTCTCTCTCCCATTACTCTATTATTCTAGCCATTTTGTATTTATAACAATAATTTTTCTAGTCAATTTAGGGAATACTATGAATACCATGCCATAATAGTCATGACAAACTCCTTAGAAAAATGGACAAACTCCTAGCAAAAGATAATATAAGGGGAGTGGGTATAGCTCAGTGGTTGAGCGCCTGCTTCGCATGTGTGAGGTTCTGGGTTCAATCCACAGTACCTCCTTAAAAAAAGATAAGAACATAACTTAAAAAGATAACTTATGAAGAAATAGAAGTGGTGATGTGAATGTAACAGCACTGAATTATGTATTCGAATGTGGTTAAAAAGGGAAATTTTAGGTTGTTTATATGGTACTAAACTAAAAACTAAAAATAAAAAAATACATGAAACTGCACAACACAGTGAACCCTAAGTTAAACTATGGACTATAGTTAATAGTATAATTTTTTGAATGTGCTTTCATTAATTATAACATGTTCCATACCAATGCAAGGTGTTAATAATAGGTGGTATATGGGAATCCTGAATCTTACGCATGATTGTTGTGTAACCCACAGCTTCTCTAAAAAATAAAAAATAGGCGGTGGACTTGGCTCAGTGGTTAGGGCATCCGTCTACCGCATGGGAGGTCTGCGGTTCAAACCCCGGGCCTCCTTGACCTGTGTGGAGCTGACCCACGCGCAGTGCTGATGCGTGCAAGGAGTGCCGTGCCATGCAGGGGTGTCCCCTGTGAAGGGGAGCCCCACGCACAAGGAGTGCGCCCCGTAAGGAGAGCTGCCCAGCACGAAAGAAAGTGCAGCCTGCCTAGGAATGGTGCCGCACACATGGAGAGCTGACACAACAAGATGACGCAACAGAAAGAAACAGATTCCCGTGCAGCTGATGACAAAAGAAGTGGACAAAAGAAGAACACACAGCAAATGACACAGAGAACAGACAACTGGGTGGGGGGAGGAAGGGGAGAGAAATAAATAAATAAATCTTTAAAAAATAAAAAAACAGAAAAACACTGTATTAAATAAATTGAAGCTGTAAGTACTTTCTCCCAAAGAAAACACCATGCCCACATAATTTTTCAAATGAATTCCATAAAATTTTCAAGATACAGCATAAGGCTTTTTTTTTTTTTTAAAGATTTTATTTTATCCCTCTCCCCCCAACCCCGGTTGTCTGCTCTCGAGTCCATTTGCTGTGTATTCTGCATATACTTGCATTCTCAGTGGAACCAGGAATCTGTGTTTCTTTTTGTTGCATCATCTTGCTGCATCAGCTCTCTGTGTATGCGGCGCCACTCCTGGGCGAGCTGCGCTTTTTTGCTGTGGGGTGGCTCTCCTTGTGGGGTGTACTCCTTGTGCATGGCGGGACTGCGCTTGAGCCAGCTTACCACACAGGCCAGGAAGCCCTGGGTTTGAATCCTGGACCTCCTATATGGTAGGCGGATGCTCTATCAGTTGAACCACATCTGCTTCCCAGCATACGGCTTTTCCATGCCATTATACCCTATTAAGAATATGACCATTTAGTTTACTTCTCTACTTTCTGGCTTTCCTGCCATGGTTTTCAATCAAGCAGGCCTAATTGTCACATTTTCATTAGCTCCCATTCCCTTTCTCCTCTAACCCCTCCCCTTTTTTATTAGAGCATTGTATATATATTTTTCTTCATGGTTAGCAAGAGTCAGAAAGAACCTTCCCATTGTTTAACAATTTTTCCCCCAGTGGATTCTGTTCATCTTTCTATTCACTTATCCAGTATTTTATGAAGGGTTAATAAATGACAAGTTCTGCTCAGCACCTCAGGATTTAAAATAGCATACCTTCCCTCAAAGAGCTCACAGTCTATTGTTGTTAAAACTGTAATGTGGAATGATATTATAATATATATAATAGAGTACTTTTGGAGTAGAGGAAAGCTTGATTAATTCTTTCTGGGGAGCAGGGTCAGGGTTGCTTCATGGAAGCAATCACATTTGAACTGTGTAGGGAAGGATTAATGAAATTTCAAGAAGCAGGGAAAGAAAAAAGTGAGCATTCCAGGAAGTAGGAAGTGTCTTTAGTTCTTTAGTGAAATCACAGAGGCATGGGAGTACAGGGCCTCTTTGGTGAATAGTGACTGGAGTGTAGAGGATTGGAAAGGTGTGGCCCGAGAGGAGGCTAAAGAATTATGTTGGTATTAGATAATGAAAGGTCTTACATACCATATATTTGTCCTGATCATTTCCTCTCTGAATTTTCTCAGTCAGTCTCAGGAGTTTGACATCCCTAATCATTCCCCAATTCTCAGGTGAAAAATTTTCAGGGTTGCCTCTGTGTTAGATGTTGATATGGCTGAGATTTTGTGTGGTAGTTTGAGTCTTTTGTAGACCTTGGAGAATCCATCCTGTGCATGCAAACCTATTGTAGGTGGGACCTTTTGATTAAATTACTTCAGTTAAGGTCCTTTGATTAGACTATGTGACCCAGGGTGGGTCTTTTTTTTTGTTTTTTAAAAGTCTTATTTTATTTATTTATTTTCCCAACTCTGTTTGCCGCTTACACTTGGCTGTCTGCTCTCTCTATTCATTGCAGTTCTTCTGTGTCTGCTTGTCTTCTCTTCTTGTTCTCTTTAGGAGACAATGGGAACCAATCCTGGGACCTTCCATTGTGGAAGCTCCCTCGTTTGTTGTGTCTCTCATTGTCTTTTCCTGTGTGTGTGTGTCTCCCTTTTTTTTTTTTTTTGGTTGTGTCATCTTGTTTTGTCAGTTTGCCTTGCAGACCAGCTTGCCTTCACCAGGAGGCCCAGGGAACCCAGTTGCTTGAGCACTTCCACTTTCCCAGGGTGGCTCTTACTCCTATTACTGAAGTCCTTTTTAAACAGAGGAGTAAAAAGCTGCAGACACAGAAGAAAGTTGCAGAGACAAAGAGGAACCCAGAAGCTGGGAGAGAATGCCCTGGGAGCCAGAAGCTGAAAGCAAAGAGGCCTGGAGGAAAAGCAAGAGAGTCTAGCATGGGAAAAACAAGTAGAAGCTGCCATGTGCCTGATCACCCATAGCTGCAGCTGGGGAGAAAGCATCTCCTGGTGATGCCTTAATTTGGACACTTTCACAGCCTCAGAATTGTAAGGTTTTAACCTATTATATCCCCATTGTAAAAGCCAACCCATTTCTGCTATATTGCTTCCAAGCAGCTTTTAGCAAACTAAAACATTTGGTCATGGAATTTTTTTTTTTTTTTACTTTTTTTTCTCCCTGCCCCCCCACCTCATTGTTTGTACTTGCTGTCTACTCTCTGTGTCTGTTCATTGTGTGCTCTCTGTATCTGCTCATCTTCTTTTTAGGAGATTCTGGGAACCCAAGCCGGGACCTCCCATGTGGGAGGGAGGTACTCAAAATTGCTTGAGCCTTCTCTGCTCCCGGCTTGTTTCCTCATTGTGTCTTCTCGTTGCATTATCTCGTTGTGTCATCTCGCTGCGCCAGCTGTCATGTCAGCTCACTGTCATGCTTGTCTTCAGGAGGTATTGGGATCTGAACCCGGGATCTCCCATGTGGTAGGCAGGCAGGTGCCCAACTGCTTGAGCCACATCCACTTCCCTGGTCATGCAGTTTTACTGTAGTGCTAGAGATCAGTTTTCATCTGCTTTATTATTGGATGATCATACTGTCCATTCCAAGCTTTCAGAAAAACGCTTGATCTCAGACTTTTAGAAAGTAAAAAGTAGTTCCATCTTACGAAAAAGAGTTGAGGATGCTGAATCTCATTAGTAATCAGGGAAAGACAAATTAAAACTACAGCAATATACTGTTTTATGCCCATCAGATTGGCAGAAATTAAAGTTTGACCAAAAAATGTCAAGGCTATGAAGCAACTCAGAACACTTTAAACAGGAGTATAAATGGGTACAACCATTTTGCAAAACAATTTGGCAGTATGTCATGATTGAAGGTATATATACCCTGTGATCCAGCAATTCTACTTCTAGGTGTGTACTCTAAAAAAATTCTTGCACATGTGCACCAGGAGAGGTGTACAGAAGTGTCCATACAACTGTTGGCAATAGCAAAAACAATTCAAATTGGAAAAAATCCTTATATCCATCAACTTTAGATTAGATAAATAAATCATGGTATGTTCATACACTGGAATACTATATAACGTGAAAATGAGTAATTGCAGCTATAGCAAAATAAATGAATTTCAAGAACAAATCATGGAGTGAGAAAGTCAGAAGAATATCTACATTAAGATTAGATTAATATAAAACAGAAATAGGTGAGACTGAAATAATGTTTAGAGATAAAATTTGATAAAACTTTAAAGAAAAACAAGAACAGTAACACATTTCGGGATAGTGGTTATCTCAGAATAAGAAGGGAAGGAGGTGGGGAGAGGCATGCAGGAGACTTTAGAGCTAAAGTAATGTAAGTAATCTTACATTGGGTGGTAGGTACATTCATATTTGCTCTATCACGTTTCTTTATACCTTACATATATATATTAGTAGTTTTTTGTATCTATAAATGATTTTAATGCATTAAGAAAAGGTTGGAGATAACCTGATCTAGTCTAGTGTTTCCCCTACTTCTGCTTTCACACATACACATTTCTCAGAAAGCGAAAACTGAGTCCCAGAGAGATAAAGTAATTTGTTTGAGAGAAAGTTTGTCATTGACAGAACCTGGTCTCAAACCCTGTGTAGAGTGCATTCTGTCATTTTAGGTTGAACTCTCCCTTTAGGTAAATTCTTTTGCTCAATTAGAAGTGCTTGTATTTGGACTACTGCCTTAGTTCTTCACCCCTTCATGTTGTCTGTTCTCCGTGCTGCTGCCAGAGAGAGCTTTCTAAATGCAAATCTGATAATGTCACTCCCTGGCCTCAATCTTAAATAGCTCCCTATAGCTTTCAGCACAACTCCAAGTGTTATGGCCCCATGTACAAGGCTCTCTGTGCCTCAGCTTCTGTCTGCCTTATTAGCCTCATCAGTCATGACTTCCTACACTTCATCCATACCAAGCTATTTGCTGTTCCTGGAACACTGTTTGCCTTTATACACACTTCTCCCTCCACCTGGAATTTGTCCTCTTAACTAACCTTACTTGTCCTTTAAGACACAAATTAGGTGTCCCTTCTTCCCCCAACCTGAGCTGGATGCCTTCATAACACCTTGAACTTAACAGTGGTAGTCACACTTATCACAAAGTATTATTGTCCCTTTATTTATTTGTCTCCATTACTAACTTGTGAACCCTAACAGCAGGAAAGGTGTTGAATTATATCCCCAGTGTATGGAATAGTACCCAGTACGTAAGGTTTGCTAAGTGAGTGAATGAGTGAACAAATGAGCAATCATATATCACTTCATACAAGTCTAACGTGTGCATATGTTTATCTTTTAAGGTTTTTATTTTATTTATTTCTCTCCCCTTCCCCCCTGTTGTCTGCTCTCTGTGTCCATTCACTATGTGTTCTTCTGTGTCCGCTTGTATTCTAGTCATGCAGCACCAGGAAACTGTGTTCCTTTTTTTGTTGCGTCATCTTGCTGCGTCAGCTTTCCTTATGTGTGGCGCCTCCCCTGGGTGGCCTGCGATTTTTTTCACGTGGGGTGGCTCTCCTTGCGGGGTGCACTCTTTGCACGTGGGGCACCCCTACACAGGGGACACCACTGAGTGGCACGCCACTGCGGCGGCACTGCGCGTGGGCCAGGTCACCACATGGGTCAAGAGGCCCTAGATATTGAACTCTGGTCCCTCCACATGGTAGGTGGATGCTCTATCAGTTGAGCCACAGCCGCTTCCCATATATATTTTTTAAAGATTTATTTTATTTATCCACCCCCTGCCCCCAGCCGCTTGCTTGCTGTCTGCTCTCTGTGTCCATTCGCTGAACGTTATTCTATGTCTGCTTGTCTCCTTTGTTGTGTCATCTTGCTGCACCAGCTCTCTATGGGTATGGGCCATCAGCTCTTCACGGGCGTGGGACAGCTTGCCTTCACAAGGAGGCCCTGGGAAGTGAATCCAGGGCCTCCCATATGGTAGACGGGAACCCAATCGATTGAGCCACATCCACTTCCCCCAACATATATTTTGAAGTTGTCATTTGTTTTCCAGATTCTTATCAGCATACATCCATATTTATATACCATTTGTTACTATTGGACTCAGAGAAGGATAGGCACAATTTCCAAAGGGATTTCTTCTCTCAGGAGGAAAGAAAGCAAGGCTGGGGGAAATGGATGTGGCTCAACCATTTGGGCTCCCATCTACCATGTGGGAGGTCCAGGGTTCAATGCCTGGGGCCTCCTGATGAGGGCAAGCTGGCCCATGTGCTGAGATGACCAATGCGGAGTGCCGGCCCATGCAGGGAGTGTCACCCCGCACAGGACTGCTGCTCTGCATGGGAATGCCAGCCCACACAAGAAAGCTGCCCTGCACAGGAATGCCGGCCAACGCTGAGAGCTGGCCCATCAAGATGATGCAACAGGAGACACAGAGGAGAGAAAATAAGAAGCCATAGCAGAGCAGGGAGCAGAGGTAGCACAAGAGAGTAATCACCTCTCTCCTACTCCGGAAGGTCCCAGGATTGGTTCCTGGAGCCGCCTAATGAGAATACAAGCAGACACAGAAGAATGCAGTGAATGGACACAGAGAGCAGACAACAGGGCGGGGAGAAATAAATAAAAAATAAATCTTTAAAGGAAAAAAAGAAAGGCTGGTAGGTGGCGAAAAGTATTGAAGAGGAGGGAGGAAGGAAGAAGCTGATTTGTAAGGGAAAGGAAAGGTTCAGAAGCTTTTAAAATTATTATTATTATTAACATTTTAGGCCAAGTGCCTGGAGATTTTAATGACAACCTGGATTTCTTACAAGCGTTGGACATGTGCTGATTTTAATGACTTACCCTATTCTGACCTTCCTTAGCCTTTTTGGAAATTTATCTCCTTTGGTTGATAACTATAATTTTTTTCTCTTTACATTAGGGAGTTAGAATGTTGAGGTGCATGAATAAAATGAAAGTGGCAGGTAGCTCATCTTGGGAGAATAAGCCTTGGTTTTTAATTTTTAGCTTTTCACTCTTTTCTGCCCCAGATTGGACCCTGTTTACTTCCCTGGGCCTGGAGAGTGCACACATAGGTCCTGTCTCATGACCTGGTGAGCTGCCAGGAAGCTCAGTTTTATTTTTTTATTATTATTTTTAAGACTTATTTTATTTTATTTTATTTATCCTCTCTCCCCCCGCCCCCATTGTTTTGTGCTTGCTGTCTGCTCTCTGTGCCTGCTCATTGTGTACTTGTCTTGTTTTTAGGAGGTACTGGGAACTGAACCCACATGGTAGGTGGGCACTCAACTGCTTGAGTCACTTCTGCTTTCTGGAAGCTCAGTTTTAAAGCAAAGGCTGAACTTGAACTATGCAGGTTGGGTCCTCAGGAAACAGTGCTATAAGACTGGAGGTCCAGACACACTCCATATCTTCACCTTCATGGGGGCCATAGCACAAAAGTCACCAACTCTGGAGCTTCATTCATTTTGTAAATATGTACTGAGCGCACTTTCTGTCCCTAGCAGGTGGTTGGCACTAATCCTGTGCTTAGCAGGATTAGAGACGACTGATGTCACTAACCTTAAGGAACTCACAGGCAGGTGAGAAAGCAAGTAAGAAAATCAGTGGTTTTAATCCATTATGATGTTTTGGCATGAACAAGAAAGTTTAGAGAACCAGTATGGTGTTTGGGGGGAAAGGGCACCAATCTCCTTTTGGGCAAGGCCTGTCGAGATGTTTCATTTGATCACAATCCTGGAAGCCCTTAGAAGTTGATGGGGGAGAGGTGGACTTGACCCAATGGATGGGGTGTCTGCCTGCCATGTGGGAGGTCCGCGGTTCAAGCCCAGGGCCTCCTTGACCCGTGTGAAGCTGGCCCATGCTCAGTGCTGATGTGCGCAAGGAGTGCCCTGACATGCAGGGGTGTCCCCCGCGTAGGGGAGCCCCACTCACAACGAGTGCAACCCGTAAGGAGAGCCGCCCAGTGTGAAGGAAAGTGCAACCTGCCTAGGAATGGCGCCACACACATGGAGAGCTGACGCAGCAGTATGATGCAACAAAAAGAAACAGAGATTCCCGGTGCTGCTGATAAGGATAGAAGTGGTCACAGGAGAGCGTGCAGCAAATGGACACAGAGAGCAGACAATGGGGGGTTGGGGGTGGGGGGAATGGGAGAGAAATTTAAAAAGAAATGTTGATGGGGGGGTGTGGTGGATGATCAGACTTGAGCAAAGGTGGTGAGAGCAAGAGAGAATGTGGTGCAGTGGGGAACCATGGAGAGTTCTGGTGTGTAGGCCTGCAGGATAAGGGTATGTGAGTGTGAGGATGTGGTGAGAAACGAAACTGGAGCCATAAAAAGAGGCCATATAGTGAATGGCTTTTTCTACTTCTGGTGTTTAGTGTTTCTCTTACTATTGTCTTGAGTAATTGTGTTTTATTTTGTTTTCTTTGTTTTTTCCTTTTTATGATATCTGAATTTGGAGCCTTCTTTCTTTTTATGCTTTAGGTTACCCTGCTTTGAGTACCATCTAGTCAAAACCCACTTCAGGCATTGTGAAATGGATGAGGCATTGCTTTTAAGGCAGCTGGGAAGGAGGAGGATTTAAATGACCTCCAAAAGCTAATGTCAGGCCCCCATGTCAATGTCACTGCAATTCATGCATGCATGGAGAGTAGGAAAGAGAATTTAATTATGGAGGAGGGGAATCGTAACCCTGCTTCAATGGGTAGTTCAAAGTCTTGGGCCCGCCTCTTAGCCTCAAAAAAGGACTTTCTTACATTTGCTGCCAAAGAGGTCATAAGGAGAGCCCACATAAATACCGTCCTCCCTCTGGGGTATCTGAACCAGTCTTATTCTTTTGCTTCCACAGGTGCAGAATAGGTATACCAAATAGTATTCTGATCTCCACTGAACAGAATTTGGCATCTTATTGCCCTTTTCCAGAAAATCAATCCTTTTAAAGCATAGAACGTGGCAATTTTAGGTCAGTAGGCATTTAAAGACACCTTTTTAACTTTCAAGGGATGGCCTAATAGGATATATTTTGTACAAAAATACCAGTGTTATCAAGATGAGACAAGTTATTTAAATTTTGAAAAGGGCTTAGTTTTAGCTGCTGGTGCATCTTTTACCTGTGAAATCGCTTCTTTGTTGTCTTTTAAATTATACTGTCCTTCTGGAGGACTGTGATCATCATCAGGTATTAGGCTCTATTGCTTCTGCTAACCTTTGGTGACTGTTCATTACAGCGTTTGAAATGAGGGAACCCATAGCGACTCATGTCACTGTCCTCTTAGATCATAAAATAGCTTTTTGTGGTTAGGCTGGATGACAGCAGAAGCCAGACTTATGTAGTAGGGAACTTCTCCTATACAACCTGAATGACCAAAGGAGTTAGTCACAGTCAGCCTCACCTGTTTTATTAATTTGTTTTGGGAAATGGTATCAGTAGGCAGAGCTGCACCTTTAGTTCATTAATACAAGGTCTGAACAGGAAAATATATTTCAGTGAAATCCTTGAAAATGCTGAAAACACATGATGCTCCTTAGTTCTTTAAATATAGCTTTTCTGTTTTGGAGGGAAAGAGTTGTACAAATGTGGCCCTAGTTGTTAGCTATACAACATATATATTCATACAGTTCTTGCTGTTTTTAAAGTTTGGATAAATTGTGTGTTTATCTAGTATAATTTTTATATTCGTATTTTAAAATAATTCTTACTGATAGATTTTGGTAGGAGGTAGGAAAAGCAGAGCTCAATTTTCTTAGTTCCCCATTTGTGTTCTCTCCATTTAATAGAAGTTCTTTAGTGTACAGACCACGGCAGAGCCCATTTTCAAAACAGGTCATAGAGATTTAGCCATGCCATTTATTTACCCTAGGTCACTGTATTAGTTAGCCAAATGGGTGATTTATTTGGGGTAGGAGCTTACAAATACCAGGCCATAAGGCATAAGTTACTTCCCTCACCAAACTGTTTCCACCTATTGGAGCTGCTAACAGCTGCGAGAGTTCAGGCTTCCTGGATTCTTCCCTTCCAGGGTCTTGCTTCTCTCTGGGTTCAAGGTTCTTTTCTTCCCAGGGCTGGCTTCTTCCTGGGCTTAGGGTGCCTCTCTTCCTGGGGCTGGCTTCTCTTTCCTCTGTGAGCTTACTTCCCAGGGCTACAGCTTAAGGCTTCAGCATCAAACTCCAACATCAAAACTCCAACATCAGGGAAGTGGCTGTGGCTCAATCAGATGAGCTGCCGTCTACTGTATGGGAGGCCCTTGGTTCACATCTTGGGGCCTCCTTGTGAAGGCAGGCTCACCTGCACCATAGCCGTCCTGCCGGCAGGCTCCGCGGAGAGCTGACTCAGCAAAGGTGACGCAACAAAAGAAGGGAGACAAGCAAGAATACAGAAGAGCTGGCAGTGAATGAACACAGAGAGCAGACAACAAGCAAGCTGCAAGGGGGAGGGGAAAATAAATACAAACACAGAAGAATGTACAGCAAAATGGACACAGAGAGCAGACAGCACGCAAAAAGTCGCAAGGTGGGGGCGATTAAAAAAAAACAAACAGAAAACTCCAACATCCAAAACCCTCACATCAAAAGCTCCAACTCTGTCGTTTGCCATGCCTTTTATCTGTGAGTCCCCACCCCTTGGTGTGGGGTGGCCCAATCAAAGCTCTAACCATAACTCAATCATGTCCAGTAATAGACCAGATTACAAATATAATCCAATAACTATTTTTGGAATTCATAACTATATCAAACTGCTGCAGTCACCAAGAAGAATAAAAACCAGAGAGCTAAATGGCTGCTGAGGGAAAATGCTATAACAGCAAACTTGAGGGACTAGAGGCCAGAGAGCAAGAAGAATGCTTGGGAGTGGTCCCAGGGAGCTATGATTTGTAGTAACCAAATAGAAATTAAGTAATAGAAAATATAGGCTACTCTACCAAAGGTAGACTTCTAACAAATTATATCTTGAAATTGTCTTTCCAACTAAAGTTTTTGTGATGATTGGAATGCCACAGAATTTATCTCTCAGCTTTTGTCCCATTAAGACATTTAAATTTAAAACAGATCCTTTAACATGATTTATGGCAGGCAAGAAATACCAGTTCAGTTAGGGCAGGTGGTATTTAATTACCCCTCTCTGTGGGAGTGGGCCTGTCCCCCACTAAAATTATTTGTGGAGGAAATCACAACATAGATCCATAAAGTACAGCTTTATATATATATATATATATATATATATATATATATATATACACACATATATATTTGAAAAAGACATCAATTTCTTACATTTTTCTAATGCCAGAGGTTAATTCAAAATATTAATACTGAAAAGATTAATATATTAAATTTATTTAACAAGGCAAGAATACATGTACATATTGTAATTACTTCCTTTTTGCAATTAAAGTAATTAGATTATATTTAATGAAGTATTTACATTTAATAATTTAAAAAGACTTATCTTTTCAGTATTCCTCATATGCAAAAAGATGGTAAAACTCACTTCTGACATAATTACCTTGATTTGGGCTAAATAGGAAAAACAACTGTGCTTTTTAGAAAAAGGGTCAGAAAAAAATGATTTAAAAATATACACATACAGTTTAGGAATTACCTATAGGGATGTGTTTTGATTCATTGAAAGGAAGATGAAAGATTAAGTGCTTTAAAAAAAAAAAGTCCCTGTTGACAAGATTTGATGAGCTGAACAGAAAATGAAGCTTGAAATGATTCTCAGGGATCCTGTAGATAAAAGTAACACATCAGAAGCGATGGAACCCCAAATGCCTAGTTGTTTGAAAAGCAATAGCATCTGAGCATGTTATCTGATTCTGGCACTTTAAATTAGCCAGTGTTTGTGTTGCTTAAAGTTAAAGATGTGAAGCCCCTGAGCAGCTGGCTAAAATTGGGTGTAGAGAGAGAGAAAGCAGTGTGTTATCCTCATTAACACCATTTCAGTTCTAGGGTAAATATGTCAGGAAGGCTTTCTTGTGTTAGCATGCATGGTTTTTTGTTGTTGTTTTTTTAGGGGGAAGGAACTAGCCTGGGGTTTGGTGACACTTGTGTATAAAGATGAGAAACATCAGCCTATTTTTTTAGTTTCTTGTTTTGGGTATTTTATGAAGTCAGTGTGATGTCATGAAAAGAGCACGAACTTTGGACACAGATGGACGTGGATTTGGCTATTTGTGTGACTTTGAGAAAGTTACAGAGCTACTGAATTTTAGTTTTCTCATGTGTAAAATCAGACTACTATTTATCTTGCAGAATTGTTCTGAGGATTAGATATATTCAAGAAAATGTGAATAAATATCTGGCACATTTTAGGAATTCAACAAATATTTATTGAGCAGACACTATGAGGATACTAAGAAGTTTTAAGAATCCCACCCTTGGCCCCAGATAGCTGCTTTTACTATTGCTACTACTCCTCTTAGATTTAAAGATGTTTTGTTTTTTGGTTCCTGTTCTCAAAGAGTTGTGTACCTCCCAAATCTTGCTACAAAATAGAATGTAGTGACTACTATAAAGGAGATTCACCATACTTCTTTAGCACCTTTGGGAAGGGAAGAATGACTTCAAACTAGAAGAGTCAAGGAAGGCTTCTCAGAAGTGGTGACATTTGCCTTGGGCCTTCAAGATGAAAGGATTTTAAAAAATATAAAAATAAAAGAAATGCCACAATCTAGATAATAATCCCAATGTGCTGTCAAAGTACGTAAAGTAAAAAATATTGAATTGGCTATTGAGTGACTGATTTGGAAGGTTAGTAGATTTTCTCTTAATTCTTAAAATTGGTAGAATGTAAGCAGAGGCCATCCTGTGAACATTTCTTTCTCAACATTTGTTTCCACCCTTCTGGAGAGCCAATTTCAGAAGATAAGAGGCCTATCCACTTCTTGACCTCCGCTGAGACCAAAGAAAGGTCCCGTTAGATTATTTCATTACCACTGAGAGGTGAGTGCAAACATACTCAGCATTCCTTTGAATTAGTAATAATGAGTGCTGTCAGTTACTGAGTACCTCCTGGGTACTTGGCATCATTTTAGGAGGCTTCCCTATTTTATCCTTAGTACCATCCTTGAGGTAGGTATTGTTTCCCCCCATTTTACAGATGGGCTCAGAAAGATAAATCAGCCCAAGGTCATATACTAGTTGCTGAGAGAATCGTTGCTTCCCATTGACTGAACCTGCCCCTGGGTTCACCAAGTCAATCTATATTAGTTTTTAATCTGGCAAGTACCTATATGAGTGCTAGCTTAAAAAAAAGAAAAGAGAGATTTTCTGTCACTGTTCACAATGTGATCATTCAAAAATTAATTGAGGACAGCGGACTTGGCCCAGTGGTTGGGGCATCTGTCTACCACATGGGAGATCCGCGGTTCAAACCCCGGGCCTCCTTGACCCGTGTGGAGGTGGCCCACGCGCAGTGCTGATGCGCACAAGGAGTGCCGTGCCACACAGGGGTGTCTCCTGCACAGGGGAGCCCCATGCGCAAGGAGTGCGCCCCGGAAGGAGAGCCGCCCAGCGCGAAGGAAAGTGCTGCCTGCCCAGGAATGATGCCGCACACACGGAGAGCTGACACAAGATGATGCAACAAAAAGAAACACAGATTCCCGTGCCTCTGACAACAACAGAAGTGGGCAAAGAAGAAGACGCAGCACGTAGACACAGAACAGACAACCAGGGTGGGGGGGGGAGGGAGAGAAATAAATAAATAAATCTGTTTTACAAAATTAATTGAATGTTATTCAACTGCATTACATGCTTATGGTGATGATATACTACCAATTTACAATAGCAGATCCTTCTTGATTGTTTGATTTTAGGACACCTACTTTTTCCTCTTACTCCTTTTTTTTTTTTTAATCCTTCCCCCTCTTGTGGCTTTTTGTGTGCTATATGATTTCTGTGTCCATTTGCTTTGCGTTCTTTTGTGTCTGTATTTGTTTATTTCCCCTTCCCTGTTGCGACTTGCTTGCTGTCTGCTCTCTGTGTCCATTTGCTGGGTGCTCTTTTGTGTTTTGCTTGTTTCCCTTTTTTGCTTTGTCACCTTGCTGAGTCGGCTCTCTTTGGTACTTGTGGACTGGGTGGTGCTCCACAGCGTGTGGGTGAGCCTGCCTTCAAAAGGAGGCTCTGGGACATGAACCCAGGGCCTCCCATATGGTAGATGGGAGCCCAACTGATTAAGGCACAGCTACTTCCCCTCTTACTCCTTTTGAGAGTAGCCTATGGCATAAACTTATTGAAGATAAATTGAAATTCATCTGATTTTAAGTATTTTACAATACCTCATTATGATTTGGGGGCCTTGTAAAACTAGAGTGGAAATCATTCCTAACTTAAAACAGACAGCACAGTACACAGCACAGGGAGAAGGGAAAGCAAGAGGTGAGCTTTGTAATTACCCTGGCTTTCTGCCTTAATGCATATCCTGAGCCATGAAACAGGGTGGAGATCCCAAGCAGAGAACAGTGATTTTGCTGAATTGAAGAGACAGAAATTACAGTTCAAGGAAGGCTGAGGTGGCTGGAAGCTGTGAGGGTTCTGGAGAGGAGGGAGCTAGGTAGATAAATTACTCTAGAAATCTGCACAGAGTCCCTTTGAATCTTTGCTGAACATATACATACCTAGAGTCAAACCGCAGGAGGTTGGGGAGAGGGTGACTGGGAAACTACAAGCTAACTGGTTCCCAAAGCAGGGAGGGAGGTTTTTGAATTCCTACCACCCAAAGTGGAAAGCCCATGTTGATCTTTCTGGATATTCAGTAGAGGTTCCAGAGGGGCTACATCTTAGAGTAAAGGCTACTTTAGACCTGCCCTAATAAAGCTTAAAAACAAGCCTCAGAAGTACCAAACGGCCAGTAACTTAAATGCCTACCAGACCAAAGTCCAACACTCTTGAAAGGAAGACAAAAATAGGCGGACACTCAACAATGTAAAACTTATAATATCCAATTTCCAGTCAAGTTACTGGACAGGGAAGCAGATGTGGCTCAAGTGATAGAGCTTCCACCTACCATATGGGAGGGCCTGGGTTCGATCCCTGGGCCCTCCTGGTGGAAAAGAAGAAGAGAAAGCCTGTCCACATGGTGAGCCAGTGCCCATGTGAGTGCCTACCTGTGAGCGCAAGTGCCTGCACGAGTGCCTACATGGTGACCGCAAGTGCCCGCGTAGTGAGCCAGTGTCTGCACCAGTGAGTCACACAGGAAGATGATGATTCATTAAAAGAGAGACCAGGGGAGAGTCAAAGTGAAACACAGCAGAAACCAGGAACTGAGGTAGCGCAATTGACAGGGAACCTCCAGGATCGAATCCTGGTGAATCCTAGAGGAGAGAAAATGAGTAGAGAAGACAACACAGACAGCAAAAACGGCAGGGTGGGAAGGAGGGGAAGGAGGAATAATTAATATTTTTAAAAAGTTACTAGTGGATGAGGCTCAAGTGGTTGACCATGTGGACCTTCCCACGTGGACCTTCCCACATGGGAGGTCCCAGGTTTGGTCCCTAGTACCTCCTAAAAAAACACAACAAAAACAACAAAAAAAACAACTGGGTTGCTGTATGGCTCAGTGGTTGATAGCCAGCTTCCCACATGCAAGGTCCTGGTACTTAAGGGGAAAAAAGTTATTAGACATGCCAAGAAGCAAGAGATAGCGGCATTTCCAAATAGGAGACAGGCTTTCTCCATCTCAGGACTGCAGTAGTGACAGACAACTCTGAGACCATGGGGGATCCTGCCTTGCCACATTGTCCAAGCCATCCATTCCTGGAGAATCCCAGAAGCAATATGATGTCCTAGACTTCAAGGAGGAAATGACAACATCAGGTAACTGAGTCTAAGCAGAAGCCTGGTTCAAGTTCTGCACTCCCTGTAAGAATGACGAGGTGCGTATTCCCGAGGCCTATTATTAAAATTATTTCGCATCCTGGAAATATGGTCATGCACAGGTGATTGGAGAACTTGGACAAGCCATAGCAGGAGTGTTGGTACAGAAGACTGGAGGGACTCCAGGTGTGTAGCAGTGCAGGAGAACCTTAAAGCACCTTAGATTTCCCAAATGCCTAAAAAATAATTGCACCAGGTGGTCTGGCTGAGCTCCTGGATTGTTCTGTTGCCAGAAATCCTTACCCCAGGCCCAAGCCTTCCCTGGCAGTTCTGAAGATTGGGGAGACCCAGGTCTTCAGGGTCTCTCAGAGCCCTTCATCCAACAACAGCTAACTTATGATGATGTCAGGAAACAGGCACAGAAAGTGAAGAAAGCAAGGGAGAGTCTGGCTGAGGCCTTAAAGGCAGTCTGGCAGGAGAGGCAGAGCAAATGAGAGGCCCAGAAGAAAATCCTGAAAAGTCAGTGAAAAAAGAAGGTAGTGATGAAGAAACTGAGATTGACCCATGAAAAGAAGTTCAACAGGAAACAGCCCTTATTTTTAATAGCATACTTATGTGATGTACATCATGTTTTCTTGCTCCAAACTATGAACTTCATTATATACCCTAACTATTGTTTTTAAACTATTTGAGAGAGAAAAAAAGAAAATATGACCCATAACTAGAAGAAAAATTAATTGATAAAAACAGACTCAGAAATGACACATGATGGAATTGGCAGACAAGGATATTAAACAGCTGTTACAGATAACTGTGTTCAAGTATATAAAGGAAAAGATGAACATGCTAGTGAAGAGGTAGGTATTTTAGCTTTGCAAATAGTGGAATATGGTTTTCTAGTCTTATTCCACACCCCCCACCCCTGAGATGGCTCCCTTGTCTGTCTGCTTGTTGTCTCTGCTTATTTTCTTTAGGAGGCACCAGGAACCAAGCCTGGGACCTCCCATGTGGGAAGCGGGTGCCCAACTGCTTTCGCCATATCTGCTAACCCTAGTCTTATGTTTATTGTCGTTGTTCTTCCCATGATGTTGATGGTTTGGTAAAATTCAAATATCCTTTTGTAAGCTAAAATTATAGAATCGTAACATTTTAGAGTTGGAGAGAACTTTTATAGATCATCTTGTCCAACTTTTCATGTTATAGAAAAATATTTCATTTATTCTGAGATATGCACTGTTGAATTGTGATGCATCTTATAATCAGTGTTATAAGATTTGATGAAATACTATAGAAGCCTATTGGAATTGGGACTTTTCCATTAATTACTTAGTGGTAGAGTTCAGAACTTCTGTTTATCGTGTTACCCCTACCTACCTGGAAAACCTTCTCTTCTTTGTTCCTTATATTCAAGTGCTGCCCAGGTCATATTTCTTTTCCAGGAACTGTGTTCAGTCCCGTCAGTTCACAGTGATCTTTTCATCTTTTCTATTGTAATCATTGATTATACCATTCATTTGATAATTAATCATATTCTCTCTTGTAATGACTCTTGTATTTCATATTGAAGTTTTATTTATTTGTTATATTGTTATTTAATTTTGCTTTTATCTGTCTCAAATTTAAACTCTTGGAGTCAAGTAAGGGATTTTATTCTTTGGAGGTACTATAATTAATAGTTAACCATGGGAAGCGAATGTGGCTCAGGTGATCAAGCTTCCACTTACCATATGGGGGGACCTGGGTTAGATCCCTGGGGCCTCCTGGTGAAAAAGAAGAAGAGAAAGCGTACCTTTGTGGTGAGCCAGTGCTCGCACGAGTGCCTGCACGGTGAGCCAGTGCCCTGTGCAAGTGAGTCACACAGCAAGATGATGACCAATCAGAAGAGCGACAAGGGGAGAATCAAGGTGAAGCACAACAGAATCCAGGAACTAAGGTGGTGCGATTGACAGGGAACCTCTCTCCCCATCAGAGGTCTCCAGGATTGAGTCCCAGTGAATCCTAGAGGAGAGAGAATGAGAAGAGAAGACAATACAGACAGCAAAAACAGAAGGGCAGGAGGAGGGGAAGGGGCGGGGGGAATAAAAAAATAAATCTTTAAAAAATTGTTAACCATTAATACAAACCTGAAGTTTTGAGACATAGTATTATGTAATGCTTAAAAGAACCACATAAAAAACGTTTAGAATAGTGCCTTGCACATAGTTAAGTGCTACATCGATGTTAGCCATCACTGCTACTGCTATTTACTACTACTGTTGCTATTACTATGCCTTCTACTACAATTACTACTATTACTATTTTAATTATCTTGTTTGTGCCAGATAACATGCTAACCATTTTATGCATGTGTTATTTCATATTTCTTCAGAACAACATTATGAACTAGGAATCATTATGCTAATTTAACAGGTGAGGAAATAGACTGAGAGATTAGGCCTCTTGACAGGATCCCAAATCTAAGTGATAGTGCTGGGTTGAAATTTATACCTCTGTCTCTTAATACCCTGCTCTTGCCATTCTGCCCCACTGCCTATTAGATTTTGAGTGCTTTCGTAAGTGCCTAGTAAACTAGGGTTAGAAAGAAAGGAATAGGTAGTTATTTTCCCTTCTGCTCAAGGACTTTTTCTTATAAATCCCATGTCTTGAGTGGTGAATAGACCTTGTGAGAGGAAGTAGATGTACAGCTGCCCTTTGCTGCTGACTCTTAGTCAGTTGCTGGCAGTTTGGCCGTTAGTGACAGATGAGTGTGTGACACTTTTTCAGAAATGAATTCTTGTTACAGCTGACAGAATAGAATAGTTGATATGGAATTGCATGGCAGTTTGCTCCATAATTCCGCTCCCTGTTGCTCAGATGTAGTTGTGATTGCTAGGTCTTTCTCCTCACTTTAGTTGGTGTATTAAGAATCACATCTCAGGACTGCTGCTTCTGCCTGCTTCATGGGCACACAGTGTTGTTTGTATTTTGCCCTGAGCTGTCAGCAAAACATTTTGTTGAATTTCTTTTGTTGTTACTGTTCTGCAACCTTCTTTTCCCTGGCCTTTTTCAATTGTATAAAGAAGGTTTCTTTTTCAGCCTTTCCATCCCAGAGAGGGAGCAGTTACTGTTTTGAATTATAAAGTGAAGACATTATAGAGATTAAAATGAATGGCTATACAGCTGGCCGCATGAAATGGAATTTAGTGCCTGATGGGCGATTTGGCTCTGATTATTTCCTTCCTCCCTCATTTTCAAGTCTTCTACTGTCCCTAACCCACCAGTGGGTGCTCCAGTGCCTTGTCTGTAGGGAGCTTAACTCTACTTGCAAGAGCCAGAAGAGAAGGAATGTAGCTTAGCCCCATCCCCTCTGTCCCTGAGTAGTAACATGGGCTTGATCGCTCTTCCATAAAAACTAGTTCCCATATAGTATTGGCTCTACTTTTGTCTGTGAGTCTAGACCACATGCCTTGGTTGGCTTCCTCCCAGGGATAGTGAGAGGGATGCACTTTACATCTATCCTCTTATCTCAAAATTTTGGGTACCACCAACTGGAGAGCAATCATTTCTATCATTGGTTATAAATTAAAAAGGAAGTGCTTGAAAATGAGTACTTTACTGGGGCTTGTTTGAGTTATTGTGAACTGATTTGTTAAGATTTGATACCTTTTTGGAAGTTTGTTTATGTGTAGGTGTTTGTTTTCCAGAGCAGCCTGGTGGTAGTTTTTCATGGTGAACTCTTGTGTGAATTTAATGCTCAGTTGATGACTATGACTGAAAGAGATCTGGTTTTTGAATACTCAGAAATATTAGGGATAAGAGTTCTCCATTTATGAGTAAAATCATTCTCCTAAATTTATATGTATCCACTCAGAGTAAAAGTAAGTTCATTTAGCTGGGTACTTTGAAGTATTTCAGACCATACTATTTTGATTAGAATATTACTAGAAATTGGCATTAGATTGGGAAAGTAAAACAAGCTTGTGTCTGTGACTGAAAGTCATCAATGACAACATGGTAGATCCTTTGTGATTTAAATTGATCCATAATAGAGAACTTGGACCAAGATGGAAATATAAGAAATACCGTATATGAATAAATCTCTTTTTAGGAGCTCAGAATACTTTGCCAACAAAATCTTGGTTTCATATAGCATCTTCAAGAGTCAGGTCTAGCATTTTTTAGTGTAGCTCACAGCTGAACTAGAGGGATATATTAAAAATTTTCTCCCAAATGCCAGTCATGATTAGACTAAAACCTAGAATCCAGGATTCCAACTCACAGTTTAAATGTATTTTCTTTTGAACTACCTGTTGTATCCTACTAAAAAGAAAGCCTGCTCAAGGAGTAAAATACTGGCATTTAGAAGTCTTGTTTGCTGGGCTACTGCTCCCAAACAAAGTCAAGACGGGAAGGAACCTTACATTTATTGAATGTAGGTTCAGAGCTGGTGTCCTTTATGAAATTGGACATTTTACCTGGTTTTAGATAAAAAATAAGCTCTTTTTCTTGGTTTCCCAATGAGTTACTTTCTTTCTCTACCCCAGGATTTCCATTTCTGTCTTGCCAGCTCTTTTGGACATTATTCTAGTTACCTAAACTGATTTGTCAGTAATTCTTTGTGTTTGGAGAGAGTCTGGTTATATTTATAGGTTCAGCCCAGCCCTGTATTTCAACAGGAAGTAGGTGGGTGCTTAAGCTTTTAATGAAGCATTCTTCCATGTGGTTGCTGCATGGTAGTGAAGACTGCTGTATGCAACAGTAAATTCATACTTCTTTAAACAGTTTAGTAGACAGACTCAGATTACAATAAGCCTGTGTGGTGTCTTCTGTCATTTTGAAGTCAAATGATTATTTGACTTTTCAATTGAACCCCTGTGGAATACATATATTTTAACATAAAGAAATTCATATTTTGAAAGAAGCTGGTTCTACAAGGTAAACCTCTTATATGTCCCCATCCAAAACGTTGTTAACTATAGAACAGTGGGAAATCCTGAAGTGAAAGCAGAAGTCCTCATTGCCACAAACACAGCATCCTCATGTATTCTCATCTCCTCCTACTGCTGATCAGCATTTTGGGGGCATACTTCAAAGAGGAACTACCATGAGGAGCATTTCTGTTGTGATGGTTAATTGCTATAGCTCAGATATACTTGCTTTTTTTTTCAATGTGACCATAGAAATATGCATATATTAACAGTGACCTTTGCTCTAAATGAAGCATTGTTTACTTAATTATTTTTAGTAAACAGCTAGTAATAAACATCATTGCAAAAACGAGTTGTCATCTCTCTTCTTTCCTGGTAATAATAGGAATTTGGAGTGTGGGGAGCAGAAGAACGCCTCCTCTTTTACTTTCACATGCAGTCTTTCCTTAAGACCTTCTACTTTTCCCAGGCTGTTAGGGTCAGAGTTTTGACTTTGCACTAACCAAAAGCCTTGACCTCTAGTATAGTCATTTACCCAGTGACTCCATGATATGATGTATTAATATTCTATGATAAATTTCAACTATGCAGATTTGTAGAATCTCAGTGTTTGAGGGGACCCAGAAGAGTACTTCATTCAATTTCCATTTCAAAATATGAATCCTGACATGGCACTGACAGTCCAGATTGGTCAGTTTACTGCCAGGCCATGGCTAGGAAGGGATGCCTTAAGATTCTGTATTTGTTCTTAGACTTGTTCTCAAGTCCCTTGGGCCGAAAATAGCCAAGATTGAAGGTGGGGATTCCTGCTGGGTCTGGCCTGGATGTCTGGAGCTATTCCTAAAGGCCACTTTTTCCTTCAGACTTCTTTGGGTAGGCAACTCCCAGATCAGTCTGGGAGCCTCCAAGGATATAAATAATTTAACCTCCGAGCCTTGTCTGGAACATCCTTTGGGCCATTCAGGATCCCACAGGTTCTGGTAATGGGGTGACTATAGGCCTGGAAAAGAACTTGATTCATGGTCATAATATACTCCTCTCTAAAGTCCCTTCACCTGCCTCTGGCCTCATGTTCAAAATGCAAGTAGATATGGCCAGATGGGAGGTTATGGCTACTTAGGTGGAAGCAAATCCAGGAATTTTAGAGCTGGGAAGCTTCTTAAAGATTATCTAAATATTTAGTTCCTTTATTTTGCAGATGAAAGAGTGAAGTACACAGTGAGAATACCCTCTTTGATTTAGAAGGCATTGTAGAGGTCATCCTATCTGACCTTCTAATACCTTCTTACAGTCTAGGAATTTCTCCCCCAATATCCCTGATAGCTGGTCATCCAGAGAATGGGAATAGAGAACTCATAACATAAGGAAAACCCAATGTAGGGTAGCTCTAAAAGGAATTAACTAAATTGAAATCTACTTCCCTGTAACTTTTCTTCTCAGCAGTTCTAATTTATTTCCTCTCCTTTATAACATCTCTCAAGGCAAGACCTTCTCAGATCCCTAAATTAGCAAATACCATTATAGCATATAATTTCCCTAGTCAAAGTGTGACTGAAAAAGATGTTTATAGATTCTATAAAGACAGGACATTTTACTCTTTTATGTATCCAAAACTTCTTTTCCCACCCAAGAACCATTACTTTCTTGGTTTTCTTCATTTTCTCTTTATTTCTGTCATTGGCACTAGCATTTGGCTCTTTCATAAATGAAAAGTTCTTTTTATAAAGAAACATACATTTTACCACTTTTTAAAAACATAACAGTACAAAACTATAAGGAAAGTGAGCAGGTGGGACTAAAGGGCTGGACTCATCCCTGCCACCTTAGTCTCTGGTTTCTCTGCTCATATTTGCTAACCGTGATTAGTAAACTCCACATTTGCTAACTCCATTTTTATTGTCTACTTCTCAGACTATGAAGAGCTTTCCCATTGGTGTTCTTACCTCCAGTCTTCTACCCAAATATAACATCTGTGCTTCTGTTAGTATGGTCTGTCTAGAATGTAAATTTGTCCTTGCTACTTCCTTGCGTAATTCAGTGGTTCCCCAACACCCAGTGTTCAATAAATTTTCCACTAATGTGCTACTGATGTTAGAGGAGCCTTTCTTGACTGGAGTTAGTTGCATGAAAGAATTACGCCCTAATGTCCTTAGGCATCCATTGTATGTAATGAATTAATTTTTCTCCCATGTGGCTAGAATGGTGCTGGTGATGTACAGTCTTGGGGAGAATTGAGAAAATAGTCACTCTAATCACTTGTTGTTCTCTGGTTCAGATGAGGAATCTAGTTGTAGAAGACTGGAGGAGAGATATAACAGTGTAGGTTCTTCAGAAATCTGGAAGCATAGCTGGGAGCAACTGACAAAAAAAAACCCACTAAATTTCATTAAGTCTAGGGTTTTAGCTTTAAATTTTTTATGTGAATATTGCATTCTACTCCATAACATGTCCCTCATTAAAAGTGTTGTATTGTTTTATTTTGCTTTGTTGTTTTAGGAGGGTTGGGGGATTGAACCCAGGACCTTGTACATGGGAGGCAGGGGCTCAACCAGTGAGCTATATCTGCTCCTCCAAAAGTGTTTTAAAAAATATTTATAAATGATTAAAATTGATTCTACAGGGAAATTTGCCTAGGGTCTGCAGAATTATAAGTAACTACTTTTTAAAAAAGACTTGTATGGGCATTTTATTTAAGTTATATTTATTTAATGGTCTGGGAAAATTGCTCAAGATTACACAGCTAGGGAAGTGGACTTGGCCCAATGGATAGGGCGACCGCCTACCACATGGGAGGTCCACGGTTCAAACCCTGGGCCTCCTCAACCCGTGTGGAGCTGGCCCATGTGCAGTGCTGATGCACGCAAGGAATGAAGTGCCACGCAGGGGTGTCCCCTGTGTAAGGGAGCCCCATGCACAAGGAGTGCGCCCCATAAGGAGAGCCACCCAGTGTGAAAGAAAGTGCAGCCTGCCCAAGAATGGCACCACACACACAGAGAGCTGACATAGCAAGATGATGCAACAAAAAGAAACACAGATTCCCGGTGCTCCCATGTGGAGGATAGAAGTGGTCACAGAAGCTGTCACAGAAGAACACACAGCGAATAGACACAGAGAGCAGACAACTGGCGGGGGGGAAGGGGAGAGAAATTTTAAAAATTAAAAAAATATATATTAAAAAAAAAACAAGATTACACAGCTAGTCATGTGCCTTAGTCAGGGTTCAAACCCTGGTATTTCTCAACTTTAAAACCTGTAAATTTTCCACAGCTTAAAGCTGAATTGAAAGCCTGAAAATCTTTGCCCCATTTCTAAATTTATTTTTAACCCCCCAGAACAACAGAATGTAGGATTTTATTTCTCCTGTCAAGTTACTGTTGTTCAGATTGTGCATAATTCCATAATTATAAAAAAATGCAACCAACCCTTGTTTATCGAAAAAAAAAATGAGTAGTGATTACAGGTGATTCCATATAACAGGGAATCATGTCTCTCTTTGCTGGCTTTGAAGCAAATTAAATGGCTTTTATCTAGCAGATTCACTTTTTCTAATTGTTTTGTCTCAGTGGATATTGATGTATTGTCATTTCTTGAGTACTACTCTCCAGCTGGTTATGGGAGCTGGCTTTTCTGTCAAGAGGAAGTTATCTTGGTATTGAAAACTTGGTTCCAGTTAAACCCCATCCAGATGACATAAAGTTAACTCCATTTGTGTCTGCTTACCTAAGGCATATGGGAAAGTATAAGTGCTAAAGTACCAAGGTGTTAGAAGTTGTTCTCCCACTACCACCACCAACACCCCCTGCCTTCTTGCCCCCCTCCAATCTGATATTTACCTAGCCATTTGGAATTAAGTTTCCATTAGGTATCCAGAGGGAGAGTCTGGAATGCCCTGTCAGTGGCTACATTCAACCCAGAATTGCAAGGTGATCCAGTTTCTTTAGCTCCTCTGAGAGAAGCTGGAACAACTATTCAGGTGATTGCTAATGGAGTCTGCAGTGGATGTTTCTAGTCATCTCTGGCTCCATCCTTGAATTTCTGGTTCTTCCAGAAGGCCAGAAATCTGGGATTCTCAACGGGCAATCCAGAGGATGGTATACAAAGCCCTGTGAGTTGTTTTTTTTTTTAATTTGTAACCTCTGCCTCCTTTCCTGTTCTAAACTGTTTTTTCACCATGTGTTACTAAAGATTGCATCTTAATACCTGATACTTTTACATTAAGTAAAAAAGAGGAAGAGTTAAACTGGGAAGGAAAGTCCAAAATATGGAATAGAAAACCTGTTGAATCAAATGGGAACTTAGCTAAGGAATGGAATGGAAATTATTTCCTTAGACAGTAGACAAGTATTCAGGAAACACCTCTGCACCCCAAAGATAGGCACAGCTGCCACACAGTGACTATTAAAGGGAGGTTCAAAGTTATGAGCAAACAGCTGATTCTCTTGGTTCTTAGGCTGTTGCTGTTGGTGACAGGAAATCTTGTTCCCCAAGCTGCTGGCTTCCTGTTTTATTTTTACTCTTAGCAGATCAGAATGTCCATAACAAGGAGCAGTCTGTTCCAAGGGCTCTGCTCCCCCTTTGAGCCTGAAGGGCTTTTTTTTTTTTTTCACTTTTGGTCAGACAATATGTTGGTTCGCTTTTAAGATCTCTGATGTTTAACTTGGTTTAAGCATTTTGTATTCACAGTCAATTTTTTTGGTGATGAGCTAGTATTTTTAAAAATTTGGTGGAAGTAAACTTCTCTTTGGCCTTTTGGAAGAGGAGTTCTTCAGTATTGGGGACTTGGGTATATTACCTTTATACTTTGCTTTTTCATGTGAAATAAATTTGCCGTTTTCCCTAGTACAAAAATCATAAGGCCATTTTAGATTTGTTTCACAAGATATGGAAGCAGGACCAGCCCAGTGAGCCTTGGCTGTGGTCATATACATTTCATTGTGATAAAACTTCCTCCGAGCTTTGTAAAGCTAGGTAAGAATTTGATACTCTAAATCTAAAACAATAGCTCAGCATGAACCTGAAGTGCTGGGGGATTTCCTAGGGAAAGGGGCTCAGCTGACAGGATAAGAAACAGTATCACTGGAAGGTTTCAGGATCTGCTCCAGACGCTTCCTGCTGTTTCAAGAGCCTTTTGGCCCAGGTGTATTGAACTGGATGGAAGGGAGAAAGGGAAGCTTTTGGGTAGATGAGAAAGGACCAGGGACCCTCAAAGCACAGTTTGTTCAGATTACGTTTGCAGTATTGAACATGTAAAATTTTCCTTGATATCCTTTCATTCTGTCAATTTACAAACTAAACTTTAGTGGTGTTAATAGATACTGGCAGCTAGTATTCAGTTGTACGTTAATAGTTACCCTTCAAGGAAGAACTGGAGAAGTTATATCCTCATGTATATCAGTGGAATTGCTATTGGCAGTTTGATTTCATTGGAGATTATCAGATAACTGAAGCTCTTTTTTTTTTTAAGATTTATTTTTTATTTATTTCTCCCCCCTCCCCTTCACCCTGTTGTTGTCTGTTCTCTGTGTTCATTCACTGTGTATTCTTCTGTGTCTGCTTGTATTCTCATTAGGCAGCTCCGGGAACTAATCCTGGGACCTTCCAGAGTGGCAGAGAGGTGATTATTCTCTTGCGCCACCTCAACTCCCCTGTTGTGCTACGTCTTATTTTCTTTCCTCTGTGTCTCTTGTTGCATCATCTTGCTGCACCAACTCTCAGCGTTCGCTGGCACTCCTGCTTGGGGCAGCTTTTCCTGCTCAAGGTGGCATTCCCATGCAGGGCGGCTCTCCTGCACGGGACCACATTCCCACATGGGCTGGCAATCCACATGGACCAGCTTGCCCTCACCAGGAAACCCTGGGCATCAAACCCTGGACCCTCCTATATGGTAGACAGAAGCCCAATTGGTTGAGCCACATCCATTTCCCAGAAGCTCTTTTTTGATCCTTAAAATTGGTGGCCTAGAATCTTATCTCTCCTGGTTATGGGCGCCCCATGGTTAGGATCTCTACCATCCATTGCCTGCTGAATGGGCTGTTCTCTGACCATGCCTCCTTTGCCTCTGGAGACTCTTTTTGGTTGGAGTAGTAATGGTCATTTTAAGGTTTTTAGGTTTTTTATACTGCCTGTGTACCTCAACCAGCAGGCACCAACTCAGAATTTCTAAACTTATCCAGCAAGCCTTCTAATAACAAACTTCAAGAAAGGAAAAAAAAGGGCAGTGGATGTGGCTCAAGTGATAAGACCTCTGCCTACCATATGGGAGGACCCAGATCCAGGTTCAATCTCTGGGGTCTCCTGGTGAAAAAGAAGAGAAAGCGTGCCTGCGTGGTGAGTCAGTGTCCGCGTGGTGAGCTGAGTGCCTGTGCAATGAGCCAGGTGCCAATGTGGGTGCCCGTGCAGCGAGCTAAGTGCCCACATGGTGAGCTGAGTGCCCAAATAAGTGCCTGTGCGGCAAGCCAAGTGCCCACGTGAGTGCCTGCATGGTGAGCCGAGTACCTGCGCAGTAAGCCAGTGCCTGTGCAAGTGAGTCACGCAGCAAGATGATGACACAGCAAAAAAGAGATGAAGGGGGGAGAGTCAAGGTGATGCGAAGCAGAGACTAGGAACTTAAGTGGCACAATTGACAGGGAACCTTTCTCCACATCAGAGGGCCCCAGGATTGAATCCCAATGAATCCTAGAGAAAGACGAGAAGACTAAAAGAGAAATAGATACAGTAGATCACACAGTAAATGGACACAGACAGCAAAAACAGCAGGGTGGGGGTGGGTGAGGAGGAGGGGAAGGGAAAAATCACTTTAAAAAAAAGAGAACGAAACGGGGTGGGGGGCGGGGTTGGTGAAAGGGGAAGAAAAGATTTTTTAAAGCTGTTTTAGATAAAGCAAAGACCCAAAAAAAAAGACTCACACAAGCCCTAGTGTGCCTGGAATTTGTGGTTGAGTAATACCTTCCTGTTATTTCTTTTTTAGGTTGTTTTTCATCATTCAGAACATTGCCTGAAGCAGGTCCACCATGCCGTTAGTAACGAGGAACATCAAGCCAAGGCACCTGTGCCGTCAGACGTTGCCTCGCGTTAGAAACGAGCTGGAATGCAAGACCAACATCACCCTGGCAAATGTCATCCGACAGCTGGGCAGCCTGAGTGAGTGCGCAGAGAGCCTGTGCTTTGCCCTCAGGGGTCTTTGGTGCTCTTTATTTAGTTTCCTTCTCCTCCGTGTTCCTATTTCTCCCCATCTGCCTTCCCTAGGTAATGAGAAAATGTATCTCAACCCCCCCCCCCACAAAGAGAAGCTCCTTTTTCGTGCATTATTCCCCTCAATGCTTTTTTCATCTACCACCACTCTCTAGGTTCCCTCCCCCTCCCCCTCCACCTGCTTCAAAAGAAAATCTGTGGGAAGGGTGGCAGGAAGGGCTGCAGCAGAAACTGCAGATGGAATGACAGAGCGGAATTCTCTGTATAAAGTGGGAGGTTCACAGAGCAGTATCTTGGGTCGGGGAATGTGCCTGTAATTGCACGAGCTGTTCAATGTAGCCTGACTTTGTTGAAATCTCAAATGTACCAATAGTCTTTATCTACCCAACACTCCCCCAACCCCTTTTCTTCCCAAAGAGGAATAAAACAAACATGCATTCAGAGAGATTCTGGGTGATTTGTCCACCCTAGTACACATTTAATTGTGCTTCAAGCCCCCAGGTCCAAGTTCAGGATACAAATTACTTCTGCAGTCTCTGAGGTTTTGAGAGTTTTGCAAACTGCATGAACACACAGTGACACAAATTGTAACTGGAGCCATTCTTCTCCTGGGATGAAAATGGGGGTTAGCCTAGTCTGTTTTCCAGCTGAGGAAAAAGCCAGCAAAATTGCACGTTTTTTTTTTAATTGGCAAGAATGAATGAGACCGCTTTGGGTGGGGTACATGCATGTGGTTTGGATTTCATTCTGAATCAAGCTGACTTTATTTGAAGCCAAGGTGTGGGAACGGCAGATGCTTGGATAGGTTCCGCATTTGTCTAGTGCCACTCTAGCTCCCATAAGAACCTCTGTCAAAATGCCATTTTAGTGATCTTCCTTAGCACAGGCATCTTGGTGTGAATCATTTCAGACACTCACCCCTCCTGTTGCATCACTGCCCTTAGCAAAGGCAGTGGAATATCAAGAAAACGTGCATTCTCCCAGATAGTAATAGGCCCTCCCTTTAAAATAGGAACCTGGGGAAACAGAGCTCTCTGTGACCAGATGACATTATAGGGTCTGAGATTCCTAAGATTTCACCTAGCTCAGTTGATCCAGGGCTTAGGGAAGCCCAGATGGCACGTCATGAAGAAATGAAACCCTACCAGTGCCTTTCTTAGACAAAGGAGCATTGACAGCAGTGCAATAGCAGTGCAGCTGACAGTGAAGCATGTGAAGACTGTAGAGAGCCTGACTTTTTTTTTTTTTTTTTTTTTAAAGATTTATTTTTATTTATTTATTTAATTCCCCTCCCCTTCCCCGGTTGTCTGTTTTTTCTGTGTCTTTTTGCTGCGTCTTGTTTCTTTGTCCGCTTCTGTTGTCGTCAGCGGCACGGGAAGTGTGGGCGGCGCCATTCCTCGGCAGGCTGCTCCCTCCTTTGCGCTGGGCGGCTCTCCTTATGGGTGCACTCCTTGCGCGTGGGGCTCCCCTACGCGGGGGACTCCCGTGTAGCACGGCACTCCTTGCGCGCATCAGCACTGTGCATGGGCCAGCTCCACACGAGTCAAGGAGGCCCGGGGCTTGAACCGGGGACCTCCCATGTGGTAGACGGACGCCCTAACCACTGGGCCAAAGTCCATTTCCCCTGACTTTTTTAAATAAAGATTTATTTTATTTCTCCTCCTTCCCCTCATTGTTTGTTCTTGCTGTCTGCTCCCTGGGAGGGAGTCATCTCTGCTCCCATTTGTTGTTTCTTCCATTGTGTTTCCTTGTGTCTCTTTGTTGTGTCATCTTGTTGCATCACCATGTTGTGTCAGCTTGCTATACCGGCCTACTGTCTTGCACGTCATCTTTAGGAGGCACCAAGAACCGAACTGGCATTTTCCATGTGGTAGGCAGGTGCCCAGCTGCTTGAGCCCCATCCAGTTCCCCTCACTTTTTTTTCCTGTCTGACTGCATCATTGTCTTTTTGGTGTGTCTCTTTGCCATGCGGGGGCTTGTGCCTCTCCATGCTGTGTTGTGCTGCACCTCATCACACAGGTCTGGGATGCCTTTTTTTCTTTGGTTATCAAGATTGAACCTGGGTCCTCCATACGATAAACAGAAACTCAATTGCTTGAGCCACAGCCACTTCCCCTCACTATTTTTTGAAGGCATCATTTCTGCTTCTGTCACCCTGAGAAGGCCAAGCGGGTAGAAGTCAATCATACTCTGTTTCCTTTTCCAAAGGACGAAGGACATCTAGCTAATGATGCTTCTTATTCTCAATAGCAGGAATTATATTCTCTCTCTCAGGTGTTTTCCCAGGTAGTGTTGATGGATGCCATTGCTCACACTCTTTCACCTGTGATCAGACCACACCTATCTTGAGGGAGCCTTTCTGGGTTCAGGATCAGCTGTTGACTAATGAAACAAAGTTTCTTCAGTGTGGAACTGACTCTTTTTTTAATTTATTTTATTAGAGAAGTCCTAGGTTTACAGAACAACCATGCATAAAATACAGGATTCTCATACCCCACCCTAACACCTTGCACTGTTGTGGAACATTTCTTACAACTGATGATAACACTCTTTTTTTTGAGGTCCCAGGCCAGGCATTGAACCCAAGACCTCATAATGTGGGAAGGTGGCATTCAACCACTGAGTTCCATCAGCTCCCCGACACATTTTTGTAACTGTACTTTTTTAAAATTAACCAATTTTATTACTATAATTGTATATTAACTAAAGTTCATGGTTTAATTTAGGGTTCACTGTGCAATGTAGTTCCATGGACTTAAAAAAAAAAAAAGGAACACTATACTTTTTTTTTTAAATTTTTTAAATTAAAAAAATATATATTACATTCAAAAAATATGAGGTCCCATTCAACCCCTGTACTTTTTTTTTAATTAGAGAAGTTGTGAACTTAGAAAACAATCATGCATAATTTCCATATAACACCCCTCCACCAACACCTGGAACCCTGTACATTCTAAGCCTTAAACTTCTCATTCCCTATCCCCATTCCATCCCCTGGTAACCTATATTCTAGATTCCAACTATGGGTTTGCTTATTCTAATTGTTTCAAATCAGTGAAATCGTGTGATATTTGTCCTTTAGTATCTGACTTATTTCACTCAACATAATGTCTTAAAGGTTCATCCTAGTTGTCACATGTATAAGAGTTCCTTCTTTTTTTTCTTTTTTTTTTTTTTAAAGATTTATTTATTTATTTAATTTCCCCCCCTCCCCTGGTTGTCTGTTCTTGGTGTCTATTTGCTGCGTCTTGTTTCTTTGTCCGCTTCTGTTGTTGTCAGCGGCACGGGAAGTGTGGGCGGCGCCATTCCTTGGCAGGCTGCACTTTCTTTTCACGCTGGGTGGCTTTCCTCACGGGTGCACTCCTTGCGCGTGGGGCTCCCGCACGCGGGGGACACCCTTGCGTGGCACGGCACTCCTTGCGCGCATCAGCACTGCGCATGGCCAGCTCCACACGGGTCAAGGAGGCCCGGGGTTTGAACCGCGGACCTCCCATATGGTAGATGGACGCCCTAACCACTGGGCCAAAGTCCGTTTCCTCCTTCTTTTTTTAACAACTGAATAATATTCCATATGTGTTACGGCATTTTATTTATCCATTCACTGATGGACACTTAGGTTGCTCCCATCTTTTGGCAGTTGTGAATAATGCTACTGTAAACATCAGTGTGCAAATACACCTTCAAGTCCCTGTTTTCAGTCCTTTCAGGTATATACTTTTTTCTTTTTTTTTGAAGATTTATCTTATTTATTTCTCTCCCCTTCTCCCACCCCATTGTCTGCTCTCTCTGTCCATTCTCTGTGTGTTCTTCTGTGTCTGCATTCTCAGTGGCACCAGAATCTGGGTCTTTTGTTGCGTCACCTTGATGCATCAAATCTCCGTGTGTGTGGTGCCACTCCTGGGCAGGCTGCACTTTTTTCACATGGGGTGCTCTCCTTGTGGGGTGCATTCCTTGCGCTTGGGGCACCCCTACACAGGGGACACCCCTGCATGGCACAGCACTCCTTGCGTGTGGCAGCACTGTGCATGGGCCAGCTCACCACACGGGCCAGGAGGCCCTGGGTACCAAACCCTGGACCTCCTATATGGTAGGCAGACGCTCTGTCAGGTGAGCCATATCCACTTCCCTCAGGTATATAATTAATAGTGCGATTGCTGGTTCATGTGGTAGTTCCATACTTAGCTTTCTGAGAAACTGCCAAACTGGCTTCCACAGTAGCTGCATCCTTTTACATTGCCACCAGCAGTGAATGAGTGTTCCCATTTCTCCACATCTCTCTTTTTTTTTTAAAGATTTATTTTATTTATTTCTCTCCCCTTCCTCCCCCCCCCCCCCATTGTCTGCTCTCTTTGTCCCTTTGCTGTATGTTCTTCTGTGTCCACTTGTATTATCAGGTGGCATTGTGACTCTTTTTTGTTGCGTCATCCTGCTGTGTCAGCTCTCCGTGTGTGCGGAATTATTCTCCTCCTGGGCAGGCTGAACTTTTTTCATGCGGGGCAGCTCTCCTTGCAGGGCGCACTCCTTGCATGTGGGGTTCCCCTACACGGGGGACACCCCTGCATGGCACAGCACTTCTTGCGCGTGGGCCAGATCACCACACGGGCCAGATCACCACACGGGCCAGGAGGCCCTGGGTATCAAAACCTGGACCTCCTGTATGGTAGGTGGATGTTCTTTCGGTTGAGCCACATCCATTTCTCTCTCTCTTTTTTAATAGCAGCCATTCTTATGGGTGTGAAGTGATATTGTTGTGGTTTTGATTTGCATTTCCCTGATGGCTAATGACGCTGAGCATCTTTTCACATGCTTTCTGGCCATTTGTATATCTTATTTGGAGAAATGTCTATTCAAGTCTTTTGCCCATTTAAAAATTTTTTTAAAATTTTTATTGAAGTATATCATCCATACATGAACACGCATAAACAGTAAGTGTATAGTAAAGATTGTGAACTTACAAAATAAACATACATAACATCACACAGGGGTCTCATACATCACCCCTCCACCAGCTCTTTACATTGTTGTGAAACCTTTGTTACAAACTATGCAAGAGCATCGTCAAAATATTACTACCCACTATAGTCCTTATCTTACATTTGGTGTATTTTTCCCCCAACCCATTCTGTTTTTTTAAAATATATTTTTGTTACAGATATTGTGAACTTGCAAAACAATCATACAGATGTGTAGATTTCCCATACAACTCCACACCCTGGTGGAACATTTGTTATAGATTATGAGATAATATCAGACTATTACCACCAATCTTGGTCCATAGTGTACATTTGGCCCACTTTTTCCATACACCTTCATTATCAACACAGTACAGCTTTGGCATTGATGCAAGAATATTATAGTATTGCTGTTAACCACAGTCTGTAGGTCACACCAGTTATAATTTTCCCATGCTTCTCCATATTCCCATCACCCTGCAATAGTGATGTACATTTGCTCTTGCTCACAGAAGGACTCACAAGTACCCTTTTTTTTTTTTTAAAGATTTATTTATTTCTCTCCCCTTCCCCTGCCCTCCCAGTTGTCTGTTCTCTGTGTCTATTCGCTGCATCGTCTTCTTTGTCTGCTTCTGTTGTTGTCAGCGGCACGAGAATCTGTTTCTTTTTGTTGCGTCATCTTGCTGTGTCAGCTCTCTGTGTGTGCGGCGCCATTCCTGGGTAGGCTGCACTTTCTTTCACACTGGGCGGCTCTCCTTAAGGGGCGCACTCCTTGCGCGTCGGGCTCCCCTACGCGAGGGACACCCCTGCGTGGCAGGGCATTCCTTGCACACATCAGCACTGCACATGGGCCAGCTGCACATGGGTCAAGGAGACCCGGGGTTTGAACCGCAGACCTCCCATGTGGTAGACGGACGCCCTAACCACTGGGCCAAGTCTGCTGCCTGTATTTGTACCCTTAACCACAATTCTCAGCTACCTCTGGAGTCACTGTGTTATTCAGTCCCTAATTATTCTTTAGCTTTCTTTCTATTGGCATTTACTTTCCCAGACTACCTTTTTCAGCCACAATTCCATTTATAAACCAGTTGCTACTCACTATAATGTGTTACTATCAACTCTATCCATTTCCACACTTTTACAGTCAAGTTAATTAAAACTTCTACATACATTAAGCATCCATAGTTCTTCTCAACCCTCCTCTTACCTCCTAATAACCTATACCCTAGGTTTTAATTCCATGTGTTTATTATTTGTATTTAGTTCATATTAATGAGACCATGCTGTATTTGTTCTTTGGTGTCTGGCTTACTTCACTTAGTATAATGTCTTCAGGACTCATCCCATGTTATCACATATGTCCCAATTTAATTTTTTCTTACTGCAGCATAGTATTCCATCATATGTATATACCACATTTTGTTTATCCATTCATTGGTGCATGGACACTTGGGTTGTTTCCATCTTTTGGCAGTTGTGAACAACACCGCTGTGAACATTGGTGTGCAGATGTCTGTTCATGTCATAGTTTTTAGTTCTTCTGGATATGTTCCTAGTAAAGGAATTGCTGGATCATATGGCAGTTCTATATTTAGCTTCCTGAGGAACCACCAAACTGTTTTCCACAGAGGCTGCACCATTGTACACTCCCACCAACAGTGAAGAAGTGTTATTTTCCACATCCTCTCCAGCACTTATTGTTGTCTGTTTTTTTAATAATGGACATTCTATGTGGTGTTAGATGATATCTCATTGTTGTTTTAATTTGCATTTCCCTAATAGCTAGTGATTTGGAGCCCTTTTTCATGTGCTTTTTGGCCATTTGTATTTCCTCTTTGCAGAAATGTCTGTCTAAATCTTTTTCCCATTTTTAAAATGAGTTGTTTGTCTTTTTGTTAAGTTGAAGGATTTTAAAAAAATATTCTGCATATTAAACTTTTATCAGATATGTGGTTTCCAAATATTTTCTCCCGTTGTATAGGTTGTCCTTTTACTTTCACAATAAAGTCCTTTGAGGCACAAAACTTTTTAACTTTAATGAGGTCTCATTTATCTTTTTTTCTTTGCTGCTTGCTCTTTGGGTGTGAAGTCTAAGAAACCATTGCCTAGGTTGTGAAGATGGTTCTCTATACATTTTTTTCTAGGAGTTTGATAGTTCTAGCTCTTATATTAAGGACCCATTTTGAGTTGAGTTTTGTAAATGGAGATCCACTTTTCCTAGCACAGTTTGTAGAAGAGATGCTTCATTCCCAATTGAGTTGTCTGTTTGCCCCCTTGTCAAAAAGCAGTTGGCCGTAAATTTAAGGGTTGATTTCTGAGCTCTCAGTTTGTTTCCATTGAACTATATGTCTGTCCTTGTGCCAGCCAGTACCATGCTGTTTTGATTATTGTAACTTTGTAATAAGTCACTCCCCTCCCCTGAGGTGGCTTCTTTGTTTGCTCATTGTTTTTGCTCATTGTGGTTTTTGTTTTTTCTTTGGTTTTGTTTTGTTTTGTTGCTTGTTGTCTACTCATTTTTTTTGCTCATTGTCTGCTCATTGCCTGTTTGTTTTTTCTTTAGGAGGCACCGGGGAATTGAACCTGGGACTTCCCATTGGGAGGTGGGCACTCAACTACTTGAACCACATTCACTCTGTTCGTTTTTTTTGTTTTTTGTTTTCAACTCCATTAGTTTTTGTTCATTGTTTTTGCTTATTGTCTGCTCGTTTTCATTCAATGTCTCCTTGTTGTCTGCTCATCTACTTTAGGAGGCACTGGGAACCAAATCAGGACCTCCCATGTGGGAGGCAGGCAGTCAACTGCTTGAGCCACATCCGCTCCCTTAATAAGTTTTTTTTTAAAGACTTATTTTATTTATTTTTCCTCCCGCCCAGTCCCCCTGTTGTCTGCTCTCTGTGTCCATTTGCTGTGTGTTCTTCTGTGTCTGCTTGTACTCTCATTAGGCACCTCTGGGAACCAATCCTGGGACCTTCTGGAGTAGGAGAGAGGCAGTTACTCTCTTGCACCACCTAAACTCCCTGTTCTACTACGTCTTATTTTCTCTCCTTTGTGTCTCTTGTTGTATCCTCTTGCTGTGCCAGCTCTCGGCGTCGGTCAGCACTCCTGTGCAGGACACCTTTCCCGCACTAGGCGGCATTCCCATGCAGGGCGGCACTTCTGCTTGGGGTGGCATTCCCGTGTGGGCTAGCACTCCGCATGGGCCAACTCCTCCTCACCAGGAGGCCCTCAGCATCAAACCCTGGACCTCCTATATGGTAGACAGAAGCCCAGTTGGTTAAGTTACATCCGTTTCCCCTGTAATAAGTTTTAAGATCAGGAAGTGTGAGTCCTCCAACTTCATTCTTCTTTTTCAAAATGACTTTAGCTATTCAGGGCCCCTTACCCTTTCTTATGAATTTGATGATTGGCTTTTCCATCTCTGCAAAGAGGTTGGAATTTTGATTGGGATTGCATTGAATCTGTAAATTGCTTTGGGTAGGATTGACGTCTTAACCATATTTAGTCTTGTAATTCATGAACATAGAAAGTCCTTTGATTTATTTAATTCTTCTTTGACTTTTTTTAGCAATGTTTTATAGATTTCTATGTACAAGTCCTTTACATCCTTGATTAGGTTTATTCCTGTATAATTATTTTAGGTGCTATTGTGAATGGAATTACTTTTTCTTGATTTATTCTGATTGTTCATTGCTTGTGTATAGAAACACTATGGATTTAGGGGTTTTGATCTTGTACCCCATCACTTTGCTGAATTCATTTATTAGCTCTAGGAGCTTTGCTATATTTTTTTCATGATTTTTTGTATATAGGATCATATCAACTGTAAATAGAGAAAGTTTTACTTCTTGCTTTCCAATTTGGATGCTTTTTAGTTCTTCTTGCCTGATTGCTCTGGTAAGAACTCCCAATACAATGTTGAATAATAGTGGTGACAGTGGGCATCCTTTCTTGTTCCTGATATTAGAAGGAAAGCTTTCAGTCTTTCACCATTAAGTAGGATGTTAGCTTTGAGCTTTTTATATATGACCTTTATCATGTTGAGGAAGTTTTCTTCTATTCTTAGTGTTCTAAGTGTTTTTATCAAGAAGGGATGCTGGATATTGTTAAATGCCTTTTCTGCATTGATTGAGATGATCATGTGGTTTTTTCCTCTTTATTCTGTTCACATAGTACAATACATTACTTGATTTTCTTATGTTGAACCAACCTTGCATACCAGAGATAAATCCCACTTGATCATGGTGTATATAATTCTTGTAATACACTATTGGATTTGGTTTACTAGTATTTTGTTGAGGATTTTTACACCTGTATTCATAAGAGAAATTGGTCTGTAGTTTTCTTATGGTATCTTTATCTGGCTTTGGTATTTATTCATCTAATATACATGCATTGAACATTATTTTATATGCTGAAGGGATACAGAGATAAGGGTCCCTCTCTTTCAGGAGCTCATAATCTACCAGTGGAAACAAATAAATAATTCTTTTTTCTTTTTTAAAGATTTATTTTATTTATTTCTCTCCCCTTCCCCCCTCCTCATTGTCTGCTCTCTGTGTCCATTTGCTGTGTGTTCTTCTGTGTCCACTTGCATTCTTATTAGGCAGTACCGGGAATCTCTGTCTCTTTTTTGTTGTGTCATCTTGCTGTGTCAGCTCTCCGTGTGTGCGGGCGCCAGTCTTGGGTGGGCTGCGTTTTTCACAAGGCGTGACTCTCCTTGTGGGGTGCACTCCTTGCACATGGGGCACCTCTACACAGAGGGCATCCCTATGTGGCATGACACTCCTTGCACGCGGCAGCACTGCGTGTGGGCCAGCTCACCATACGGGCCAGGAGACCCTGGGTATCGAACCTTGGACCTCCTATATGGTAGGCAGACGCTCTATCAGTTGAGCCATGACTGCTTCCCAAATAAATAATTCTTAAAGGGAGAATTGGGGGTGGGTGGGAAGGGAACCCATATTTGTTGATTGCCTGCTTTATGCTATTTTATTTTTTAAGATTTATTTATTTCTCTCCCCTCCCACCCCCCATCCCCACCCTGGTTGTCTGCTCTGTGTCCATTCGCTGTGTGTTCTTCTGTGCTTTGATTCTTGTCAGTGGCACCGGGAATCTTGTGTCATCCTGCTGCGTCAGGTCTCTCTATGTGTGGCGCCACTCCTGGGCAGGCTGTACTTTATTCGCTTGGCTCCTTACGGGGCGCACTTCTTGCACATGGGGCTCCCCTACGCGGGGGACACTCCTTGGACGCATCAGCACTGTGCATGGGCCAGCTCACCACACTGGTCACGAGGCCCTGGGTTTGAACCCTGGACCTTTCATGTGGTAGTTGGCTGCTCTATCAGTTGAGCCAAATCCTTTCCCTATGTTTTTTATAGGATCTTGGCATAGATTATCCCATTTAATCCTTTCCGTAATCCTATAAGATTAGATGGTGGTATTCCCATTTTACAGATGAAATGGAGGTTCAAAAGAGTAAGGTAACTTGTCAGGAGAGACACATCATCCAGTAAGAAGCAAAGTCAGTATTTAAACTCAGACTTCATAAGAATTTCTCAGTTCTGTTCCCTACTCTCTGCCTCTGACCCTGGTTCAGACCTTGTTGCCTCTCACCTTAATTATTGCTTTCGCCTCCTTCTGGCTTTAATTTCTCTGATCCAGCCCCCTTAGATCTATCCATATACCCCTACAGGAGTGATCTAAAACATAATTTTCACTTTTGCTTGTATAATTCCGAATTGTTCATATTTTTTTCAGTTGAGCATGTGTTTTAAAAGCACATTTTTAAAGTAAGATTACAAATCTTAACTATTTATCTCCCTCTGTAAATTCCTTGGCCTGGCGTTCAAAGACTCTTCAAGATTTGCCTTCCTTTCCAGCCTCCTTTTCTACAATCCTTCTCCCATTTTACAATCTTTTAAAAAGATTCTTTTGGGAAGTGGAGGTGGCTCAAGCAGTTGGGTGCCCTCCTACCACATAGGAGGTCCCAGGTTTTCTTCCTGTTGCCTCCTAAAGAAGATAATCAAGACAGCAAGCTGATGTGACAGGCTGGTGCAGCAAGCTGACACAATTTGATGATGCAACAAAGAGACACAACAAGGAAACAATAAGAGATGCAACAAGTGGGAGCAGAGGTGGCTCAAGCCATTGGGCACCTCCCTTCCACATGGAAGGTTCTGGGTTTGGTTCCTGATGCCTCCTAAAAAAAATACAAGCACACAAGAACATACAGAGAGCAGACACTGAGTGCAAACAAAGAGGGAAGAAGGAGAAAGAAATTCTTTTTAAAAAATCATATATATATATAATATACATATATAATCTTATATATATATAAAGATTCTTTTAAATTGAAAAGGGAATATGGGAAGGAAGGAAAGAAAGAATGAAGAGTAGTTCTGAAACAGACCATGCTGTTTCTCGTACCTTCATGCAATGCTCTTGTTATTTCCCTTGCCTGGAAAGCCCTTGCCCTGCCTTCCTTGTTCACCTGGCCACCTGTAGCTGATCCTTCAGAACTCTTAGCACTTATCTCCTCCAGATTGTGCTAAGTTAGCTCCACGGAGCTCCCATTATATGCCTATATTATTAATATTATCTACCACATTATGTTGAAAATTATCATTGTTTCTTACACTAAGTTAAAAGTTCTTTGAAGGCAGAAATCATGTGTTATGGGTTGTTTATCCTTGAACCCCGGTATCTTCTTGTATAGTACCTGGCACCCAGTAGAAGCTCAGTAGATGTTTGTTGAACAGTTCATGCCTATGTTCTCTTCACCATTCCATCCAAAAAAAATACGAGGGAGGAAAGAATACCTTCTGTGGAGAGTGGAGGCACAGGTAGGGCTTCACAGAAGAGGTTATATTTAAATTAAGCCTTGAAAGATGACTAGGATTTCTTCTAGCAGAGAGGGACACAGATATGCGCTCTCATATGTGCTTCAAGCTCATGACCTTGGCCTCATGTGTATTGTACTCTAGCCATACTGCTTGGTCTAGAAGGGAAAGTCTGATTATGGACTGGATAAAGCACAAAGCTAAAAATTTCACGGCCATGGATTGCTCCATGATTGCATATCCAGAATTATTTACACTCAGTGCAGTGAGGCTGACATTTCATGTATTCATTGCCATATTTTACAAAATATAGGCCCAGAAAGCACTTTTGATCAGTATCCTGGCCACCCAGGAAAATGGAATCCCCACTTTCATTAGGAAATCATACCATGATACTGGTTTTTCTGAGTGGGGTGGGGTGGTGTGGGTGGGGGAGGCATCAGGGAGCCCCAAGATTCCCATGCAGACTTCAACAAGAGCATCTTCACATCTTTAAAAAACAGTTTTACTTATTTTACTTCCACATAATATTTCATTTGAACAGTTCTGCTAAGGAAAAAAAAATTGAAGCATGGTTCTGGAATTTTTAGTAAAATGTGGTATCTGTTATGAATGTTGCTGATGATCTCCATAGTCTGAGTAAAATTTAACTCTCTACAGGGTTTTCTGCTGTTTAAGTATGACACTTCTGTTTCAGAAGCACTTGAAGACTAGGGTTTACCAAATTACTGACTGGAGTATATTTGAAATTTCCTCTAAGTCTAATATTTATTTATTTATTGCCTTTTTTAAAAAGACACATAGATCACAAGAAATGTTACATTAAAAACTTGGGATATTTAGATATTCCACACTCTTCTAAATCATTGATATGTTTGAGCAATATAAGGAAGAATCTTATTGTAACAACCCACAGTTTTAGCTCATTTAATCATCATGACAACTTGGTGAGGTAGATATATAGTTATCCCCATTTTACAAATGAGGAAAGTGAGGCTGAGAGTTTGTCACTTGCCAAAGAGTACACATGTATAAACAAAAACAACTGAGGCTTAAATCCAGGTTTTCTGATTTGAAGTCCATTTTCCTTCCGTATCATAGTGTGGGCAATACTGTGCCTAGGGCCTGAGGTGATGGACAGTGGGAAAGATTTCGTCCTACCTCACTCCCTTTTAAAACAGAGTCCTCAATGTTACCCATTTTATTTTTTATTTTTTAATCTTTTTTTATTCTCTCTTTTTTTTTAAGATACTTAGATCACACAAAATGTTACATTAAAAAATATGAGGTTCTCATATACCCCACTCCCCACACCCCCCACTCCTCCCACATCAGCATCTTTCATTAGGGTGGTACATTCATTGGATTGCATTTGATGAATATATTTTGGCACACTTGTACACAGCATGGATTATAGTTTATGTTGTGGTTTATACTCTCTCCAAGTCCATTCAGTGGGTTATGGCAGGATATATATGTCCCACATCTGTCCCTGCAATATCGATGAGGACAACTCCAAGTCCCAAAAATGCCCCCATATCACACCTCCTTTTCTCTCTCCCTGCCTTCAGCAACTGCCACGGTCACTGTCTCCATATCAGTGATATAATTTCTTCCATTGCTAGAGTCACATTAATTCTGCAGTAGAATACTGGTAAGTCCACTCTAATCCATATTTTATTCCTCCATCCTGAGGACCCTGGAATGGCAATGCCCACTCCACCACCAAATTTAGAGGAGACTTAGATCCCACATGGCTAATGGAGGGGACTCTCCTGCTTGCAGTTGTAGATTCTCTCGGTTCCTTCGTGTGGTGGTTGACCATCCTCACCTCCTTGTTAGCTGACCTGAGTAAGTCCAACGAACTGAAGAGTAGGTGCTACAACTCTGCTGAGGCTTAGGGCCCAGCTGGCACATGGACAGTCAAGAGAGAGTCAAGTCTCCTGGTCATACACAAACCCCACCGCCAACCACAGGTTCAGAAAAGTGACAGAACAGAAGAGGCATATGTAGAGGAGTCACATCTGAGTCCAACTCCATCACACTCAGGAGCACAAATTCCAAAGTAGGGCTCACTGGCAAGGCACTGAACTCCAGAGTTATCTGCCATGACCTTAGGACATGTCTCCATAGCCCTCAGGAGCACCACTACCTGAGGTTCTATCTGCTTTGGCTATCTCTGAGATCCTGCTGACATGCGTGTAAGCATGACCTTTCTGATGACCTCCCGACTCATTTTGAAGTCTCTTAGCCATATAAACTCATTTATCTTTACCATTTCCCCTTTTATTCAATGTCTTTTTCTAGTTGCATCACCAGCCGGTGCTTGGTAGTAATACCTCAGCACCAGGGCAGCTCATCTCTGAGAGTCATGTCCTACGCTGAGGGGGAAGGTAATGCATTTATATATCAGGTTTGGCTTAAAGAATGGCCACATTTGAGCAACATTGAGGCTTTCAGGAGGTAACCCTGCAGCTCTAGGCCAAGTTGAAATTTCAAGCACACAGGCTCATAAACATAGTCATCACTATCAAGGGCCCATCACTGGACCATCCTTCTTCACTGGTCTTTGCCCTTGCACTTGGGGGATTATTGCTATTCCATTGGGGAATGCAACAGAGCTCCCCAGGATGGGAACTCAGCACTCCCTCAGTTGTTGTGTGAAACTCTACCCCCTATGTCAATAACCAATGAACATCTGAACATATCTATATACCTTATACGCGTGCCCTGGAGAACTCCCTCCCACCCATGCATCCCCCATCAGTGCTCTTCCAAACTGTTGCTCTTCCTCTGCCATAGTTGAACCCCTCTGTGATCCAAAACTTCTTAAAAAATGAACCCTAATATATTGCCAAATTCAATTAATAGGGAAATGAAATAATAATGATAGGTTTAAAGATTAGAAATAAAATACATAATTTAGAAAAACTAAAAGTAAAAAACAAATTGGGGTATTAAAAAATGAAAAATATCATAAAAATATTTTTTGACGTTTTCCCTTTCATCACTATAATAGGTGTTGCACTGTATGTACAGTGGCAATGTTACCATTTTATATGTTAGGGTCCTCTGTAAGATTTTATCTTGAAAGCCACTGTGGAATACTGAGCCACTGCTCTACTATCCCTGCCCCCTTCACTAAAGAGTAGGGAATCCTGGATATTCTCTTAATGACTAAAGGGTAAATCTGGGTGGCTAACAGATATTTTTGAGCCTGGTTTATTCCCCACACATAATGTTGCATGTTTCTCTGCCTTCTAATCACAATATCCATTACCTGGATGTTCTTATGGGAACTTAGCCATTTATGGACAGGGATCAAGGAGGACCCTCAACTTGCAGGAGAAATGCAGCTCTTTAGCTAATTTGAGTCCTTTGAGCATTGGAGCTTTCCATAGTTGTTTAGATCACAAAACCATTCAATATGCATAGAATTGCTTTTCCTTGATTAGGAACTCCTTGTTGACTAAATTTACCAGCAATCCAAAATTTGCAGTTGATTGGTCTTATCCTTACTTTCCAGGTTATACTGGGAAGGTGAGCTGCAGTTCACCCTCGAAGGTGCAGTTTTGGCCTCTCAGATTTTTTTTTTCCCCTCAAATATGAACTAAGCATAAATGTGTCTTAGAGGCTAAAAATTCGAGCCTTACTTTAAATAGGTCTCAAAGTAATTATCTTTTGGTCGGGCATGGTCACATTTATACCTGCCTTCATCTTGCAGATAAAAAATTTAGATGGATGTAATCAAAACTTCTTAAAAAAAAAAAAAGTTGAAAACCCAGAGGAATCCTTTTGTAAAGGAAAAGCAGAACCCAAATTTGAATGACCAAATTGTATCCTAACTTCTGGCCAGAAACATCCATAATTGAATACCAAATATAATCCATTGCTAATAAAAATGAAGGAAAAAAATTTCCTTCTTTTCTTTAAAAAAAAAAAATTCAGATGGTTTATTTACTTGTTCATACCACTTTTTATTCCTAGTAAAAATGTGCTTTGTGGCTTAGAATAATGGTATGGAAGTAGTGTCAAATTGCTGTTTTGTTCCTTTGGCTGCAGATTCTCCTTGCATTCCAGGATTGAAAGTAAGGAACTCTTCTTTTTCTGAAAAACAAGACATTGTGGAAAGACCACTTAGAAATGTTGTTTTTCAGGAAGGGCTTGAAAGTTTCAGCTTTTTGCTTGTTCCCTAAGATACAGATTTGAAGGATTGTAATCTAGAGCAAAGACTTTGAAAATTGTAGGTTATAAAACATAAAATAACTTTTTCACACCTTAGAAGAAGCTGTATGTCTCTGCTGTGGGTTGTTGATAATAAGTTCAAGACCCCTCAAAGATACCACAACTCATCATTATTCAAAATACTTTTGAAGCTCCATTGAGAAAGTGATTTCTTACTTTGCATGTTAATTACAGACACCTAGAAGGTTCTAACTCCCCATCTGTTTTCCAGAACCATTTTACAAAAGTGTTTTTATAGAGCATTGGGACTAAGGGGTAAGCAAATGTGCAGACATATTTCTACTCTTCCAAGATTAATATTTTGTGTTACACCTTTAAATTTTATTCAGCCTTCTTTGAGTTTCATGATTGTTCAACCAAGAAGACTCTATTAGGTATAGCAAGCTATGGAGGTATGGCTCTATTTCTAGGAGCAAGTATCTGCATGTAGCACGAACCATCTTGGGGAGTGTGTGTGTGTGTGTGTGTGTGTGTGTGTGTAATTGAAGAATGGGGAGTACAATTCCTGTCTTCTTTTTTTTTTTTTTAAGATTTATTTATTTCTCTCCTCTCCCCACGCCACCCTGGTTGTCTGTTCTCTGTGTCTATTTTGCTGCGTCTTCTTTGTCCACTTCTGTTGTTGTCAGCGGCACGGGAATCTGTGTTTCTTTTTGTTGCGTCATCTTGTTGCATCAGCTCTCTGTGTGTGCCGCACCATTCCTGGGCAGGCTGCACTATCTTTCATGCTGGGCAGCTCTCCTTAAGGGGCGCACAGGGCTCCCCTATGCGGGGGACACCCCTGTGTGGCAGGGCACTCCTTGCACGCATCAGCACTGTGCATGGGCCAGCTGCACACGGGTCAAGGAGGCCCGGGGTTTGAACCGCGAACCCCCCATATGGTAGACAGATGCCCTAACCACTGGGCCAAGTCCACCGCCCCCGATTCCTGTCTTTTGCAGCCTGTTTTCCTGATCATTTATGCCACTTTTATGCACTGGTGACTTGGTTTCTTTGCTCTTTGCAGGTAAATATGCAGAGGACATTTTTGGAGAGCTCTTTACTCAGGCAAATACCTTTGCCTCTCGGGTAAGCTCCCTTGCTGAGAGGGTTGACCGCCTACAAGTTAAAGTCACTCAGCTGGATCCCAAGGAAGAAGAAGGTAAGGAAGCTGAGCTCAGCATTTGCAGATGCTGCTGAGCAGTTTCTTAGAATTTTCCCCCTGATTTATAAAAAAAGTGAGGAGAGAAATCAGAGAGACCTGTGGAGTTTTGCTTTGAAATGACATAAGCCTGGGTGGTGTGAAGAAACCTTTTTAGCTCTACCACACCCCCACATACTCCCTTTCTCCCATTCCCCCAATTCCCTCTTTCTCAAATTTCCCTTCCCCCAGTCCTATTTTGCTACCATAAAAGTCCTTGGAAGATTCACTCCTCCTAAGGAGAGGACTGCTAGATCTGGCCCATATAGTAAACCTTTGTGTTGCCTCATTTTGTTCAGTCATGAAATGGCTGGGCTGCTGACAGCCTTGTGGGGCTTCCCCAGAGGAGGAGGGAAAAAAAAGAAAAAGAAAAAAAACCTGGCTGCAGGCAGCCGCAGCCAAGAAATGCCGCAGCTGAGCCCTCTCTAACTGGTGTGACTCAGTGTTTGCTCAGATAGCCTGTCGTCCATTTTCTAACACCTTCCATCTTCTCTCAGTGTCGCTACAAGGGATCAACACCCGAAAGGCCTTCAGAAGCTCTACCATTCAAGACCAGAAACTATTTGACAGAAACTCTCTCCCAGTACCTGTTTTGGAAACATATAATACTTGTGATACTCCCCCACCTCTCAACAATCTTACCCCTTACAGGTAATGGCTGGCTAGCTCTCCCCCTTTTCAGTATATAAGTAAACAACTAGATTTTTTTTCCTAAAGATGTTTTTTCCATCAGAGGATTGTATCAAAAAGCTCACTACCTACCAAAATTCCTTGTGGCAGCAGAAGCTAAAATTTACCATATAAACAGTTCTCACTTACTCATGTTTGGTTTCTGAAATTCGTAGTGAATATATACTTTGCTATAGCATTGCATGCTGCAGAGTCTAATTTGGTGTAAGCCAGGTCCATCTTGGACTCCATCCAAGGAATTTAGTTTTTATAGAACCAAAAGGACTTTGTTACAAGGCGGTCCAATAGCATAGATCCCACGGGCAACATTCTAGCAAGGCTCCCACTTACTTGGAAACCACTCGATTACCAGATGTCTGGGCTTGTTGTTGGGGCGGGCCTCGTGGACTGGCTGCTCTGGGCCTTGAAGGGTCCTTCCAAGGCGTAAAAAATAATTGGCATTTTTCCAAATGAGTGTCTTTCACTTGGTTTTGAACATTCTTTTGACATTCCTTTCTGAAAGGACCTACACTTTTGTGGCTAGACTTGAGAAGGGAAGGTAGCTTTATAGACAACTTAAAGCCCCTCCCTTCTAGCATAGTGTTGTCTTCCTACAAAAAACCACTGAGCAGAGGCAGAAAGTGAATATTTATCTTGCTTTTATCCATAAATATCTTAGAAACAGGTTAAAAGTAATTACAGATAGCTAGAGGCAGAAGTCTTCTGTGAGACTTGGGTCTACTACAAAGTAGAATGTGTGTGTACTTGTGAAATTCAAGGGCACCATCTTGATTCAGGAAGCCTGAAATAGAAATATGGTAGCTTCTCACACAGAGTGCATTGTACCTATCCTATATTACTGTGTGAAATTCTGTTTCCCTTTGACTTTCAAAGAGGATGATAGCTAGCATAGCATGATGGAGACTTGACTCTGGCCCCATCGTTTAGTCTAGTTGGATTTTGGTAGGGGTTAGGGGCCAGAAAGGGATTATATACCTGAAAATATTGAAGAGAGAAGTACGATATAGGGTGTATATGTAGGATAGAATAAACAAGTGATATTAAGAAAATTTTATTTTTCAATTAATGGTTTTCTCCCTTTATTTTTTTTAAAATTTTTTAATTTTTAAAGATTTATTTTATTTCTCTCCCCTACCCCCCCCCCCCCCATTATCTGCTCTGTGTTTCCACTCGCTGCGTGTTCTTCTGTGTCTGCTTGTACCCTTGGTGGCAGTGGGAAACTGCGTCTCTTTTTTGTTGCGTCATCTTGATGCGTCAGTTCTCCATGTGTGTGGCGCCACTCCTGGGCAGGCTGCTCTTTTTTCATGCAGGGCGGCTCTCCTTGCAGAGTGCATTCGCGGTGGCACCCTGAGTAGCAGAGCACTCCGTGCACAGAATCTCTGTGCATTGGCCAGCTCACCACATGGGTCAGGAGGCCCTGGGTGTCGAACCCTGGACCCTCCCATATGGTAGGTGGACGCTCTATCAGTTGAGCCACGTCCACTTCCCTATTTTCCCTTTTTAAAAATAAAAAAAATTTATTTTGAAATACTTTCAAACTTACAGGACAATTCCAAAAATAATACAAACTCAATTATGTGTATATGCATTAACAGAAATGGCCCATTGTGTAGTAACTCAAAGCAAGATTTAATATAAAAATCATTAGTGTTGTATTTGGAAATGTTTTCCATGTGTTGTGATAGGATTGGAGGCCAGGGAATAGAATTATGTTTCTGATTCTTTTTAGTTCGGAATAAGTTAAAATAATTGTCCACCCCTAACCACATGCTTTCTGGAAATTGAGAGGGCCTTGGCCATGCCAAAGTACAGGATTCTAACCTAGATCATCAAGTCTGGCACAGATAACCCTGACATTGACACTCAGTAGCTGACTATACTACTGTCACTGCCACTAGATGTGGAGATTAAATTTGTGGTCATAAGACAGCTGGCCATCTGTTCTCACCGGGGCCTCCTTGTGGTGGTGGGTGGGGGGCAGATGCTGAGCTACTCTAGAAAAAAGCAAGAAGTTGGAATGCTGTGGTTGTCTGTAGTTGCAGAGGAATAACATCTGTATACATACACACTCATGTATATATGTTCACAATGTGAACCTGCACATATGTGCACAGATTTCAAGGGGGGTAGAAAGCCTCTAAAGCTTCCTAGAGTATGGGGAATTGGTGGGGGCAGGGGAACCAGTATCAGAGATCCCCTCTGATGTGCCAGGATATTAGGATATCCTCAGGGAGTTGTCTGTGGCTATGCAGATCATTAGAAATAATCAGGGTCCCTGCTGCTATAGCCCATTCTTGTCCTGACCATGCAAAATTCCTCTACCAAGAATTGAAAGTAAAGGCTAAGGTTCTTAAAAAGCCACATAAATAAAGAGGTACCATTCAGGGGCATCGCTGTTGTGAGAGAGGAAATATGCAATCCACTCAAATGACCTCTTGATTCCTCAGTATAAAAACCACTAACTTGTAGGTGTTTGGAATATTGGATTTGGTTGGGAGCTCATCTATCACCTGACAGCTACTTGTCTTCATTTCTATCCCAGGGACGATGGAAAGGAGGCACTCAAATTCTACACAGACCCTTCGTACTTCTTTGATCTTTGGAAGGAGAAGATGCTGCAGGACACCAAGGATATCATGAAAGAGAAGAGAAAGCATAGGGTGAGGGGAAAGGGGCGTCTGTTCTACACATCAGTAGGCATGAGTGTGGAAGGGGGATAAAAAGGGAAGCCAGTCTTATGTGAAGTAATCATTCCGAGTGGCTGCTTGCTTGCATGCCAGGTGAAACTAAAAAATATGTGTCTACACTAAGCACAACCAAGATGAAAGTAAAAATCACACTAAAATGTGTTTGTTCCCCCCGGCGCTATTAACAATTGAGTATATTCAGGCTGAGTTTTAGAAATTGACTTTTCTATTCACCATTTATTTCTCTTGCAATTTGCACCTGACTCTGCTGGACACTCTAGCTAGGCGAGTCCCTTCCCTGCCAGTTTTGCAGCTCATTTCTCAGAGATCAGCACAAGGCACTGCAGTGTTTGATTTGCAACAGGAGGAGTTTAACACCTTCATTCCCAGGTGGGGGTGAGAGTAGGGGAGAATTTTTAGAGATACTCCTTGCCCTCTGTAGACTCTTAGTGGTGTGTGTATGTATGTGACCTACCAGCTACAACCTCACAATCCCATTATGACTTCTAGGAGGCCCAGGAGACGACCAGGGGCATATATCTACACAGGCTGAAGAATTCTTCATGGGTGTTTGTTGTTTGTTGGTTTTTTAAACTCTTTCCTTATATCTACCCCAGAAAATGCAGTTGCCATTACTTCTCATCTCTCTTGACTGACCTTGGTGGCAAGCAAATAATAAATAGCTGTTTACTAACTTTCCTGACAATCAGCTGTTCAAAAATGTTAATGTGCTATCCAAAAAGGTAGTGGGTTTCCCATCGCTAGAAGTGCTTAAGCATGGAATTGAGCAAATGTTTTACCCAGGAGATGATTTGGATTCAGTGACCTCTTCTAGGTCATGCCACATCAGTAACTCTGTAAATTTTGTAGTGTTATTACTTTATTGTATGTTGTCTAGGCAAAACCATGTCTTCCATATATGTCTATGAATATGGGTGGAATTTTAAAGTACTCTGGAAAATGATTCACAAAGCATTTTCTGTTCTTTTTTATTATAGAAAGAGAAGAAAGATAATCCAAATCGAGGGAATGTGAACCCACGTAAAATCAAGACACGTAAGGAAGAATGGGAGAAAATGAAGATGGGACAAGAATTTGTGGAGTCCAAAGAAAAGCTGGGGCCTTCTGGGTAGGTGATCCTTCTGAACTATCAGTAGTATTCTGTGAAGGGACCTTGGGACAAGAGTCTCAACAGCTCTGGCATGACACATTTCACACTCTCTGCTGTGTGGCTTCAGTCAATACTACTATTAATCAGTTACTTTAAAGTGCATCTATCTGGTGATTAAAATTTGCTAAATAAATCAGGAGACTCAGCAGTTTAAATGAAGTGGTCTGAGTCCCCGAGGGGTCTTGAAAGGAAAGCCTATGACTTCTAGCGCCCTTTTTCTGCCTCACACCACATGTGTAAGGGCACAGAGGAAAGACTGGAAAGAGAAGAAAAGTGGTCTTGGGAGCCCTTTGCCTCTAGAGCATTGATTTGAAGGTCGTGCCTAGGAGTTGGGCATTTCAGGGAAGTGGGGAGTTCATGCACATCACCAAAGCAACTTTTCAATCAGCCTTTGTCAGTCTCATGAGAGAGTCTGGCCAAGAGACTGCCTGCAGACCTCAGAGACAGTGTGGGAAAGGCCGCCTGGCCAGTATTGAGGCTATATATCTCTGTGGAGAAATAGTGGATGTCATTCTGACCTCATTTCTCAATACCAAGCCATGCTGGAGGTTTAAAGGGAAATAAAATGGATTTTAAAGCTTAGGTTTGATGCTTATCTTGGTGTCCGACCTGTGTGACATTCAAAGTCAAGTCACCATGACTGCTTAGCATGCATGTCACCCTGGTTTCCCCCCTAAATACATTGCATCCCGGCTGTCAGAGAATCATGCCAGCCCATGTTCCATGTCTGGGAATGATGAAAGGAAAGAGTTGAGTTGTTCTTGGCTTTTAGGGCTAACTCTGCCATGAAAATCGTGACTTTTTAAAATCTTGGCACTTCTGATACTTATCCTTCCTCAATAAGAGATTGGTTTTTTTTTTTTCCCTAAAGATTTATTTTTTATTTATTTCTCCCTCCCCCACCCCCATTGTCTGTTCTCTGTGTCCATTCTCTGTGTGTGTGCTTCTGTGTCTTGTCAGCGGCATCAGGCATCTGCATCTCTTTTTGTTGCGTCGTCTTGCTGTGTCAGCTCTCCATGTGTGGCGCCACTCCTGGGCATGCTGCACTTTTCACATGGGGTGGCTCTCCTTATGGGGTGTACTCCTTGCATGTGGGGCTCCCCTACATGGGGGACAACCCTGCATGGCACGGCACTCCTTGCGTGCATCGGCACTTTGCATGGGCCAGCTCACCACACAGGTCAGGAGGTCTGGGTTTGAACCCTGGACTTCCCATGTGGTAGGTGGACGCTCTATCAGTTGAGCCAAATCCGCTTCCCTCTATAGAGAAATCAGCCGTGAGGATACCTTTATTACCTTTACCTCCTGGTAAAAGGGGCCATTTCGTTCCCTGGACCCATCCTGTTCACATAGCCACTTTTCATAGTTTCAGTGATTCTAAGGCCAGAAGCATGCATGTTCATAAGTCCTATTTTTTTGTGTTTATTTTTTGTGTATGGGATGGGGGGTAGGGAAGAAAGGACTTTGCTTCCCATTTCCCTGTTGTCTAGGAGGTTTGGGGTTTGGCTGCATGGCTAGCCTATCTGGACATGCTTGTTGATGAACCTCCAAAGATGTGTCCTCGGCCTATGGGCTCCAGGCCTTGGGAATTTTCCACATGAGAGCATCATTTGATTCTGTTAGTTCCCTCCAACTCTCGTCTCCTTGGGGTCTGTTTTAGATGAATTCTTTCTTTCTATTTATTTATTTATTTATTTATTTATTTATTTTAATTTTTAATTTTAATTTTTTCCTTTTTTTTTTAATGTTACATTAAAAAAATATGAGGTTCCCATATACCCCCCACCCCCCTTACCCCACTCCTCCCACATGAAAGAGGTAGGTGAGTTCTTTAACATCTCAACAGTGGTGGAAAGGGGATGAGGGTGTGGAGCAGAGCCCGCCATATTTTGCTAGCTGATGCTTGGTGTATTTGTGCTTATTTGTTGTTGTTCACACAGAGCAAATATACCCAAGGCCTAGTGCTCTGAGGGACAGCTTTCATGAAGCAAGCCTAAGCACCCCACTTTAATTGGCAGCTCGTTTTGTTTGATGTGAGACCTGACAGAGAGACCACATCTGACTACCACACAGTAACCTGTATTCATCCTCAGCTTAGTTTTGCGATCAAATGCCTCCTTGGCCTTTGAGCACTCTGGAGGCTTGCTGACCTCAAAGCTAGGCTGCATGCCAGTCATGTGTTCTCAGCTCACCTGCCTGTGGGGCTTGGCTTTGCCCTTTGCCACAAGGCAGACTTTGGGATTTAGATATAGGCTCCACCTACATTTGGGAGAAAATTTAAAAGAACTGCTGGGTTTGACTAGGCCAACACTGGGAAAGGAAGAACTTAGTTTTGGTAATCTGGGGTTGAATTCTATTACTGAAACACTTGTTTAACAATAGAATATTTAGTCCTAAAATAAGATTTCAGAATAACAGAGAATATATGGGGAATATACTTATTTTATTTCTTCCTAATAGATTTTGTATAACAAATGTGCTTTTGTGATATCTTTTAAGAAAAAAGAGAAAGTACCATTCTGGGTCATTAATTGAGTTTTGGCATTGGGTTCATTGTCAGGTATCCACCCACCTTGGTGTACCAAAATGGCAGCATCGGTTCTGTTGAAAACGTGGGTGCAGGCTGCTATCTACCACCACCACAGTCAGACTCTGCTTCTCCACCTTCTCCATCCTTCTCTGAGGACAGCTTACCTCCCCCACCAGCAGAATTCAGGTAAATGGTGGTCCCTCTTCATCTACTCTGGGTGGTTAAACTCTCAAGAACAAAATAAGAGTTTGAAATCCAAGCCAGTACCACTAATATAATGCCAGGAAAATCTGTTTAGGTAATAGAAATAATTAACACTCATCAAGTATTTGCAAGGGACCAGGCATTATGCTAAACACTGTATATATTACTTAACACTCACAGCAGCCCTCTTGAGTAGATACTATTCTTATCTGCATTTTACAGATGAGACTGAGACTCAAAGGGGTCAGTTAACTTACCTAAGGTCACATAGCCAGTACAAGGCAGAGCCATAAGGATTAGTAAGCAGGTCAGTCTGACTTGAGCTGTTCTGGGGGGGAGCGGGTATGGCTCAAGTGGGTGAGCTCCTGCCTCCCACATGGGAGGTCCTGGGTTCAGTTTCCGGTGCCTCCTGGGGAAAAAAAAAACACAAAAAACGAACAAAAAGCAAAACAAACTAAAAACTAACTCTGGGAAGCCAATGTGGCTCAGTGGTTGAATACCTATTTACCATGTATGAGGTCCTGAGCTCAATCCCTGTTACCTTCTAAAACAATAAGGAAAAAAAAGAGCAATTCTGCTTACCCCTGAACAGATAGTCACCAAATTAGCACTTGCTTTTATTAGTTAGCTTTAACCCAACATAAAATGAAGTGGTACAACCTCCTGTCTCTAAAATGTACAGCAAGCACCTTGCCCAACAAACTAGGAACAGTCACCTTTCTCTCCTGTTGCTTCTAGTTTATTTCACTGCAGCGTAGACTTTCCAGAAAGAAACAAAGTGAAAAGGGGAGTGAAACTTACAATCTTTCCTTTTGGATTATTTGTCAATGCCCCTGGCAGACATCAGGTGTGCTTGGGAAGAATTAACCAGTAATTGGCTGAAAAGAAGTCTGAGAATTGTTCAGATTTCCATGTTTCCTCACAGTTACGTTTCCTCTTTCTGATGCCTGGCATATGAGAGCTTTAATAAGGTGCAATTTTCTCCTTGGACACTGTTTAGAGATTGAATATATTGAAGACCCCTCAGGTGGAGACCTAAAGCGTTGTCCCTCTCTCCTCCCCCCCAAATTCTTCTTGGCCCTTGAAACCACCAATCCCAAATCCCCTTCTGCCTCCCAAATCACTTCCTGCTGGTTGTCCTGTCAGATGCTGCTAAGGCTTGAAGTCTGTGGAAAATTTCAAGATGAATGCTCTTCTAAGGAGTAGCTATTAGTGCAGGGCAGGTACAAAGGTGGAAAAAGAAAACTCTGAGCCTCACACATGGACTGAGACCTTGCAGCTGCAGTCAAGCCTTTCTGATCCCAGGACGAATGTAGTCTAAGCTCTTTCAAACTTGAGTCAAGAAACTGGTGGCACAATCATTTCCCATCTCTGTATATCATTCGATTGAGACTCATTCTCTCTTTTGAATTTTTCTGCACGGACACTAAAGCTGCATTCACCTAAATCTATATCCTGCTCAGGTTTGATCAGCTTGGCTTGGGTTTCCTGCCCTCACAAGATCTGGTGAATATTAATAGCTTGAGGAACAGAGCCCAGTGGTAGGTGATGGTTGAATTTTTATTCCAGTTCTTTTTTACATGCATTCTTAGTCTTGGCACCACGATTAAACTGACAACTACACATTGAAACGCTCCTCTTAGAGGAAGGTTCAGGAATGTGCTTTCCTTTGGATAGCTGAAAGGTTAGAAGGAGACCTAAGAGATGTCACAGCCAGCTCTTACCTGATAGAGGAATCCCAAGTCCACTTCTTTCAGGTAGTTTTTTTAATCTCTGCTTACATACTTCTGCTGATGAGAAGCTCATTACTTTACAGGGTTGTCCGTTTTGTCATTGGCCTGTTCTGACCATCCCCATGTTTTTCTCTTTGAGCCAGAGTGAAATGGTGTAATCAACCAAAATGGACCTAGGCTTATTATATAGAGCCTAACTATAGATTGATGTTTGAGTCTAAGAGTGATAACGGTTCTTTTTTCTTTGTCCTTTTAGCTACTCAACAGATAATCAAAGAGGGTCTGGCTTGGCTGGACCCAAGAGATCCAGTGTGGTCAGCCCAAGCCATCCACCACCTGCTCCTCCTCTGGGCTCTCCACCAGGCCCCAAACCTGGGTTTGCTCCACCACCTGCCCCTCCACCTCCACCTCCCATGATGGGGATTCTACCCCCACCACCACCTGTAGGATTTGGGTCTCCAGGGACCCCTCCACCACCTTCACCTCCATCTTTCCCTCCTCACCCCGATTTTGCTGCCCCTCCACCTCCACCACCACCTCCGGCAGCTGACTACCCAGCTCTGCCACCACCTCCCTTGCCCCAACCAGCAGGAGGAACCCCTCCCCCTCCCCCTCCCCCTCCCCCTCCGGGGCCGCCTCCTCTCCCTTTCAGTGGTGCAGATGGCCAGCCTGCTGTGCCACCACCACTTTCTGATGCCACCAAGCCCAAGTCCTCCTTGCCCCCTGTGAGCGATGCCCGCAGCGACTTGCTCTCAGCCATCCGCCAAGGTAAATTTCAATGGTGGGTCTAGGGTAATGAAGCCTTTTCTTTCTGCAGTAGGGATGACCAGGGTGGGGGGGCTGGCTTAGGGGTTCTATGCCTTTCCTAGCTTTCACGGGTGGGGAGAAATTGGGACCTCAGGCCTCAGAATGCCCCTGACAAAAGACATCAGCCTTGAAAAATGAAGAATTTAGGTTTCTTTCCACTCTGAACCTGGGATCTTTGAACTCTTTGAAAATGTATGCTATGTGTATATGTGCTTGCATTTTTTTTTCCCTTGGGGTAAGGATCCCTATTTTTCATCAGATTCTCAAAAGGGTTCTCTGCCTCAGAAGAAAACAAGAATCAGTGTCTAGAGGGTACTTCTTCATCTTGGCTCAGACTCTCCGTGTCCTCCACTTTTTTGCCTTTCATATTCTTCCAAGTACCCTCTTTCCCCTTTTCTTCCTACCCCCTTTTTCTTTTCTCTCCTTTCCTTCCTTTCTCCCACCTTCCCTCCCCTCTCTCCTCATCATCTCACCCTCATGGAGCATTTACTCTCTTCCTGTCAGGAGGTCAACTCTGGTTCTCATTGGCCACTTCCCCTTACTCAGTCCTGGAGGGACTCTGAGGCTGAGGACACAGCTCCTAACCCTTCTCTCTTTCTCTCACCAGGCTTTCAGCTGCGCAGGGTTGAGGAGCAGCAGGAGCAAGAGAAGCGGGATGTCGTGGGCAATGATGTGGCCACCATCTTGTCACGTCGCATTGCTGTTGAGTACAGCGACTCAGAAGATGACTCCTCTGAGTTTGATGAGGACGATTGGTCGGATTAACTCTTCCTGCCTACTGGCTGCCACCTTTTTCTTTCCTTCTACCTGCCTTCTTTGATGCCTATCCCAAGAGTCCTGTGGGGGAAAAAGGGGAGAAAAAACAGAATTTCAAGGGGCCAAAGCCTTTCCGGAAGCAACCAAAGATAGATCTAAGTGCTTCCTCCAAATCATCTTGTATTTCCCCTCTCCCCATAGTCAGGCCCCTTGGGACTTCTGAGGTTCAGTAGCCAAGATGTTCTCTTTTCTTTCAAGTGCCTGTTGCCTATCAAAGGGAAGGAAAATCCCCAAACTTAAATCCCTTTGGTTAGGTGAGAGTTGGAGATGGTGTCTTACCCTAGGAACCGTTTTCAACTGTGGTCTTCTTCCAGAATCCTTGCCCTCCGCTGCTTCAAACAATGCCAGCCATCCTCTCGCCCTAAAGCACTGAGAGGGGCCTGCGTGGACACAGCAGACCCCTTTTCTGGACACTGATGGCAGAACAGGCTGGATGCCCCAGAGGCTAGACTGCTGCACCTTCTGCCCTTATCACAGGGTGGGGCTGCCTTTTCTAGGAATAATCAAGCCCCTAAAGAATATCTCACCCGCTTAGCCCAGAAATGGTGCCTTTTTATTGGCTGACATTGTCACCTCCCTCCCAGGCTCTGCCTTGGTGAATGTGGTGTTCAGGTATCCCTTAAATAACCCTCCCTCAGCCCCAGGTGCCTTCAAGCACCACAGCCCAGTACTGACCTCAAATACCCAGGACCAAAATAGCCCTGACATGCAGGGATCTGGGCCTCTGCTGACTGTCGGGAGTAAAGCTTAGAGACTTGAAACTGCAGGACTGGAAGGATGGTAGAATGCCTTGGATCCCACCCTCTTAAGGATGCCGAGGTCTAGAGACGGGAAATGACTTGCTCAAGGTCACACTAGCGAGTCACACTGCTAGAGTCCAAACGTCCTGACTCCAAGTCATCTGTGCTCTCTGGGACCAAATAGTGGGCACCAGCAGGAGGCTGGGCAGAACAGTCTTGGTTCTGTCCTACTGCAGACCTCACCATAGGTGGGGCTCAGGGCCTATGCCAACCCTGTTAGTGCTGCTTAGACCCTCATACCCTGTTTTAAAATTCTTTGTTCTCTGCCCACCTCCCCCCCACCAGCTTTTCTATCACCAACCAACTATATGGCCTTGAGAGCCGCCCTTCTGGGAGACCAGAGGTAGTGAGAGAAGGAAGGCAGTAGGCAGCTTTCACAGGTGCTGTTTTCAATTCCTCTGCAACTCCTCCCCCTTTTATTTCCCCAATTTAAACATAGTTCTACCAACTGTAAAAACTTCAGTCCCTCAGGCTGGCAGCCACTGCAGGTACCTGTCTGGGGGAGGGGGGCCTGGCAGCCGTGAGGAGAGCGGAAAGGCAGAGGGACTCTGGCCTTGTTTCCAGCGCCTCTCCTCACTGCACATGGTGATGTTCCCTCCCTCCCCCCTTTTCCCAGAGCTAATACACAGGTGCTATTATTTAAAAAAAGAACTGGTCTGCTCTGGCCAGCCGTGAGGTTTGGTCTGCTCTGGCCAGCCGTGAGGTTTCTTCTCTTCTGCCCCGACTATTATGCAGCCTCTTATGCTGAAATCGGCTTTTCCTGGCTTCTCCAGCTTTCAGAGCTTTGAAACAAAGAGAAACAGAATCTGTCTCTACCCAGCGCAGCAAATGGTTGTAGTAATTGTTGAAGCCCTCGTAAACCCCTCCGGCTCGAGGAGAGTGTATATAATCGTGGGTACTGCTGCTGTGCCCTTGCCGAATGCTTCCCCTCTGCCTTCTTTCCTTGAACTGGGGGCATGGATACTGAGCCTGGAGGTGCCAGCATGCCCTCCTGTAGTGGCTGCTCCAGAGTGCCCTCCTCCCTCTCCTCTGATCAAGTGTCTCTGGCGCAGGGCTGGCACCCAGCTCCAGTGCTGAGCACACTAGGCTGTGCATGCCCCCACCTTGCTTCTCCTGCTGCACTTGGGAGGTTGAAGGTGTCCCCGGCTACTACCCGACAGTGGCTGGAGAGGCAAGCGGAGAGCAGTGGTCCTCCCAAATAGGAGTCCTGGGCCTGGCCAGGCCAGGGTATGAGCCTAATGGCTTTGACTAAATTACCCCCAACCCTCCCTCCTTTCCGGAAAAGGGGGAGCCACCACCACTTACTGTCATTCTGCTCTGACCTTGAAGGGGGCAGTGTTGGCCTGGCTTCTGGAATGGACAGAGTCCACCGTGGAAAGGGCTGGGGGGCAAGAGGAGGAAGGGAGAGGCACTGCCTGCCGAAGGTAGGATTAGATCATTAGCTCAGTGACCTCCTAGGGTTTCGATGTGCTGTGTTCTCATCCTACAGCTGGTTTGGTAATGATCTGCAAGTCCCGGAGAGCACAACAGCACAGCTCTGCCTGACGCTGTCATTAAAATCTATGCAGCCAAGCTCGGCACTTTGTAGCAGCCCCGGCCTTGCGAAGCCTCAGCTGAGGGGCTAGGGACCCAGTCAGCCAGCTGAGAGGCCCTCTGGGCCATACTTATGCATATGTGTACACACACACACACACACACACCCAAGAGGGCCATACTTATGCATATGTACACACACACACACACACACACACGTACACATCCTCTTTAAATCCAGAACTCTTTAAGATAGAGAAAGGCCTTAATGCAGTTAACCGTGTGGTCTTGGAACCTCTAATTGTAGAATGCACAGTTAAGTAATGCTTTAAACTGGGCTGAGGCTGGAGAGAGTATGGAACAATGGCCCATAAGGATTCTTAAAAGCTGAGACCAAGGAGCCACCTCCCTTCCTGGTCTGCCCAGCCCAGGGACCTGCCCCCATTCCTGTGGCCCAGAGGCCTAGCTTCCAGTCGGCGGTGTCAGAAGTGACTTGTGGCTTTGCCTTGGTCGTGAGATGAGTACATTCCAAAGGAGCAGCCAAGGGGGAGGGGGCAGTCTTGGCAATCCCTTGGAGGCCCACAACAGCTGGTCCAAGCTCAAGCTTGCCTCCAGCGGAAGCTTGAGTGCCCTCAGAAACGACCCTGGCCAGTGTCACCACAGAGCCGAGGCAGTGTTGTCAGGGCTAATGTGAAATCTCTTCCCGTGGCGCCAATCCTCCGGCTCTGCAGCGCCAGCTTGGACAGATTGAGGTCTCTGTGGCTTTGGTGACCCTGTTTAAACATTCCCACTGTGTCCCAGCTCTGCTCTCAGGCTGCCTCCCACCACAGCCCCCTCACCTGACCTCAGGACCTGGGGAGGAGGGCAGTGCCCCAGAGCCAAGGGGCCTTTTGCTCAGGAGAGACAGCAGGTTTCTTGGGAGGCGTCAGGCCTTGAGTTGTACTGGGGTCCAGTGGATGTATGACCAGGTGCTGCACGGAGATGCCCCTTGTTCTGTGCTTTCTGCCATGTTCACTTTACAGTGCGTCAGTGAGGGTTAGGGAACAATTTTGTTACTGTATTAACGTTATTCAGTTAATTCACTTGAGAAACTAACCAATTTTTACTTTCTGTCTAGAATGATGTACATGTAGGAGAGTGAGTTGTAATGCTCCCAAAGTGCCTTGTTTTCTCTGGTATAAATATATTTATAAGGACATATTCCAATAGGTTCTTGAGGGTGTTTGCCACATCAGGATTGTAGGGAGTGGGCATAGATATAATGGGGATACAGTCTGAAAACAGCTCCCTTCCCTGTGAGGATGGGACAGGAGCTTCAGTTGGGGATCTGAGCAGTGACCCTGAAGCTGAAGCTGCAGCCTTGCCTCTTCTGCCCTGTTCTTCTCAGGCCCTCAGAAGGACGTCCAGTTTTTTAAAGCCCCATGTCTTCAAGCCTGGCCTTGTGTATCACATTTGTACCCCATTGACCTGAAGATTCCATGTGCTGTTTTATGTATACATATGAATATGTAAACGTGGACATTTTAAAAAATTGGATAAAGTCTTTGTAGTCACTCAAGCCATTTCTGGTATGTTTTTTTAGGGAGAAGAGGTGAGAAGGGGACAACATTGGTAGCCACAGGTGGTGGCCAGGCCCGGAAGGGAAGTCTATTACGGGTGGACTCAAAGGGCAGGAGGCCTCTGGATCTGGATGGTGCAATATGTGGAGGAGGTGGGGAAGGAGGTTGGAAAGCACTCTGGTGTAAGAGGAGACCTAGGCTGGGGGACCTGGAGACCCAGATCCCCATCCCCACCCCCATTAGCTGCTTGCAGATGGTCGTGCTGGGGTTGGGGGAGACAAGCTGCTGGTAACTCCTTGCATCAGGCAGGAGAGGAGCACAGGCTGAATGCTGATGCTGTCTCCCAACATCTGGCCGGCATCTTGTCTGCTTCTCAGACCCAAGCAACTTACCTTAAATAGAACGATTTACAGTGGAATCCGATAAAAGGTTTAGGCTGCTGCAAGCCCACTCTCCTGCCTGGGGAAGGCTGAGGGGGCTGGGCTTATATTCTGACCCGAAAAAAATGGCCTACCCAGGAAGCAACGGTTGTTCCGAGCACAGCTGCTGCGGGTAACTGTCCCTGGGGGTAATTTATGAGCAGACACCCAGTTCCGGGCCCAGCAGACGCAGTGGAGTGGCCCCCGGGAGAGGGGCGGGAGCAGGGATGGTGACTCCACCAGTCACGCCTGCTGTTCAGAGAGTCACCCACTGGCGTCCCAAGAGAGGGGGCAGAAGTTTTGAATTGTCAGCAACTGCTGCGCCAGCCGCTCTGAGCTCATCTCTGGAGGTGGGGGTGCAGGGGAGGGGGTTGCGGGAGCCGCTCGCCCCTGGCTGAGCCCCTCTGCTCCACCCTCCTGCTTAGGCCTGTGTTTAGTCAGCACTTGGCTTTCCGAGGCCCGTGACTGACCGACAGCCAGACGCCTGCCCTGGAAGAAGACAAAATGGTGTCCGGAGCCGCCTTTACTGGGGATTTGGAGGGAAAGAATGTGGTTCTGGGAAGCAGGAGGCCTGACCTTGAGTTCTGGCTCCACCACTTGTGAGCCATGACCCTGTACAAGTCATTTCACCTCTTTGGGGTAATCCTGAGAAGAAGGAGCATATATTAAGTGCCCACTACCTGCCAAAAACTGCATATACTTGATCTCAAGCCAGTGAGTCAAGGGTCTTAGTCCCCCATTTTACGCACGAGCCACCAGATTCATAGAGGTTAGGTGAGTTGCCTAAGATCTTGTGGCTGGCCTGGGACGTGCACACGTAACACTGAACAGACTCCTGCCCTTGTGCAAACCAGCACGCAGTCACAGGAACACAGTCACAGGCACGCATCGCCCACCAAGTCCAATGGAGCCACTCCTTGCTACTCACTGCCTCTGTCAGTTTCTCACTGCCCCCTCCTGGCCGCCCAGTGGCCAGGGCAACCTGGCACCAGTTCCAGAAAGGTCTGTCTGGGGTGGTGGTCTGCTTGTTCTCTGCTACATCATGAGGCCGGGAGGAGTTGCAGGTGCTCCGCATGGACTGACCCTCAGCCTCAGGAGATGTGGGTGTCTAGAGGGGCTTCTGAAGCTTAAGGACAAAAATACCTTTGACACCCAAAGGAATCTCTCACGGTACAATCAGCACCATGGTGACAGGAGGGCAGGTACCATTTGGGGCAGGGGTCCTGCATAGACCCCTTCCCGCCTCAGTAGGCAGCCACCCCTACCTTACCTAAGGGACTGTACATGCAGGTACACGTGTGCACACGCTCGCACTCTGCATCTCTGCATACATATTTGTCTGTGGAGCAGACTTTCTGACTGAGAAGTCAGAAGTCAGGTCTTCTAGCTGCCACCTTGCTGCTGCCTCTCTGTGCTACTTTCTCCTCATCTGTACAATGAGGCGTTGACTGCAAAGATGTAGACAGCCCCTCCACTCTGGTTCCCACCATCATGGGTACCAACACCCCCTCCCCACCAGGCATGTGTGACTGAGGGAAGTACATCCATAAACATGGCCCCATTGACTTCGGGACAATAGTGGGAGAACTGTCAAGACAGTTTTGTATTCCCATTTTGCAGATGAGGAAACATGGCATAGAGAGGCACAGCAACTTGCTCAAAGTCAAAGTCACACAGCAAGTTAGTAGCAGACACGGAAATAGAACCCTGTTCTTTCCAATGCCCCTGCTGCGTACACGAGAGCCGAGGACCCGGAGGGCTGGGGCCTAGAGCTGAGGAGACGAATTGTAAGGACTAAAGCCAGAGGTCTGCCCTTTCATCTGGGACCTCTGACAGGGCCCCATGGTTGCCTTAAGGCTTAGAGGAAGTCCCAGCTTAGGCACTGGCATGCGGCTGGGAAAAGGCAGCTTGGAACCTGGGCAGATTGTACCACTCCTTACCAGGAGACTGAGCAGACCTCAAGTTTCATTATGCAAAGCCAGAGGCAGGCTAAAGGGGGCCCTTCCTGGCCTGCAAGTACTTGGTAGCTTGTCCACCGGGGTATGTGCACGTATGTGAATGGTGTGTGTGAGCATGGCTGGATTCCACGCACGAGCATGCCTGCAGGTGTTCTGAGGAGTACATTCATTCATAGGCATGTGTAGCATGCAGGTGTGTTTGCAAACCGCATGGCTGTGATTGCATTTGTGTGTTTAGGTGAGGTGTATGTGCATGTTTGGGTGTACATATAATAGGTATGCATATTTGGCAGGTGCATTTACACACATCTAAGATTTTGTTTGTATGTATGCTGGGTATATTCATGAGTGGACTTGGGCATGTGCAAAAGTTCACATGCATTTATGTGCAAAGGGGTGAATAGAGTGAAACATGTCCACACAACTAGTGAGTGTGTGAATGTGTACCCATGAATCGTGCAAGCACCCTCCCAGGAGTGTCGGTGTCACCCCCAGTCCAGACATATGGATGGGGTGCCTTGCCTGGCTCCAGCCATGCTGCTACCCACACTGGGCTCACAGCACCCCACCCCCACCCCGCTCACACACTATTCCCCAGGCCCATCCTGCTTGGCCAATTTGCAGCCTCTTGCTCCCAGCTCCCGAGAAGGCCTGCAGCAAAGTCAAGGGGCTGGTGGCCAATTAGCGAGGGGGTTAATCAGGGATCTGGGGAACCCTGGGGGGCTGGAAGCCCGAAGGCAGGCAAGACGCTGGGGTTGGCAGGAGCAAGGGCTGCCTGTCATGAGGTGGGGGATGGGGGATTGGGGAGGACAGAGAGGGGAGGCTGAGCCAGCCCGTTGGTGCTGGAAACCAAGGGCTGCCTGTGAATTCATGATTACTGAGCACTCTCAGCGGTGGGGAGCGTGTGAGTGCGTGTACAGTGTGTGTGGAAGGGCATTTACATGCATTAAGTCTTTGCATGTGCTCCTGCATGCAAATAAATGTGTGTATAAACGTGCAGTTTATCCATGTGCAATGGTGTGCAAATGGGTCTGCGTACGCCAGCATGTCTGACCTGTGTGTGCACATATGTGTATAAAGGGTAAAATCGGCGTCTGTGTATACATGTATGGTGGCTTCGAGTTGTGTTCCCCACAAAAAAGCACGCTCTTAATCTTTAACCATTGCTGCGGGTGTGGACCCATTGTAAATGGGACCTTTTGATGTGGTGACTTCAGCTAGGGAGTGGCCCAGCCGGGTCAGGAAGGGTCTTACCCCTGTTACTGGTAGACCTTAGAGAGAAGGCCACAGAGAGAACAGCCCCGGGAGCAGCCGGAAGCTGGAAGCCAGTGGACCCCCGAAGAGAACATGGTGATGGAAAAGCCAAGAAACTCCAAAAGCTGCCAGCAGCCAGAAGATACAAACCCCGGGAGGAAGCCAGACTTCTAGCCTCTGAACCCCCGAGCTGATCCCTTCCTGTTGTTAAGCCAACCCCTTACAGGGTATTTGTTTTAGTAGCCAGGAAACAAAAACAACACATGTGCGCAAGGATATGTATGCACACACATTTAAGTGTGTGCTGCGGCATGCAGACGCGAACATGAAGTTGACGCCATCTCTGTACACACGTGCAATAACATTCATTTGTGTGCACAGATGTGTAGCAGTGAGCAGAAAAAGCTGGGTATGCATGCATGTCTGGATGTGTGTGCATGTGCGTGTCTCTGAACCGCCAGGGTACCTGCATTCCTGCCTGGTGCCTGTGTGTGCCCGTGTGCACAAGCCCACGTGTGCACAGGTCTCAGCATGCAGGGAACCAGGGGATGCGGGGCTGGCAGTCTCCAGGCTCCGGGAGGGAATCTGACAGACGAGCCTTGCCGCAGCCCCCGGCCCCGGGAGCCTGTTTTCCAGCCTGCGGAAGCTGTGAGCCCGTGAACTCATCTTATATTAATAGCTGCTGTCTCCTCACTTATTGCAGGGAGAGGCGGTCATGGCCCCGGCGGGGGCTCAGCACTTGGGGCTGCCCCCCCTCACCCACACAGGACTTGGGAAGAGGAGGGGGGAGAGATGGCTCCACCTCATCCCAGGGCCTCCCCAGCAGGAAGGCAGGGCCCTCGGCCATGGCCTTCGCCGGGAGCCCCACCGCCCAGCTTGCCCCCAGGACCTCTGCAGCTGGGTGGGGTCAGGCACAGGGGTTGGAAAACTGGTGGAGGGACAGAGGTTGGGAGGCTTGGCTAACACAGAACCCCGCTTTTCCCTTCAAGGGCACATGGTTGCAGGGAGGATCTGAGGCCGAAAGACTCGGGGGAGGTTTCACTGCTGGTGGTGGGGATTTGGGGGAGGTGGAGGAGATGGGGGGTGGGAAGGGGCACAGTCCTGCCTTCAGGAACCTCAGATCGAGGCAAAAAAAAAAAAGGGACTCTGTCCTCAGAGGCGCTCAGCCTGCGGAAGGAGACAGCAGGTGTTCCCGTTTGAGGGGGGAGACATGCCCCTGTATTCAGGAGGCCCTAGTTCTGAGGAGAGAGAAACAGATTTGCTTGCAGGAGCTCTCAGCCTGAGAAGGAAGATACGTCCTTTCTCTCAGGGACCCACACAGCCCTGCCTTCAGGGGCCCCCATTTTGAGGACTTCCCTATAAATGTCTATTCAAAGGAAGTATAGTAAGGTGTATTGTAGGAATCATCAGCCAAGGAGGCTTCCTCCAGGAGTAGGGGTACAAGGAGGATCTGAATTTGTCCACAGAGTCTGGGGAGGAGAGAGAACCCAACCAGCCTCCCTGAGACCCAGGCTCCACCCCACAGGGCAGATCAGACACCGAGAGACAGGGCCCACGACCAAGGCAGAAAGCCCAGATGCAGGCTCCTGGAAAGGCTCGAGTGCACCCGGGACCATGCCCAGGTAGGTGCAAGAACCTGCCAGGGACGGCGATGGCAGGCAGTGGGTTCCTGCTTGGACTCTGGAGCCAGAAGCTGGGGTGGGGGCAACGGGCTGAGCTCGCCCAGGCTAGGTGCCCCTTGGTGGCGGCTCCTCGCGAGCGGGGCTACAGGGCCCAGAAGGAGAGAGACAGTAAGGAGGCCCTTGGCCACATCGCCCTCCAAGGGTCTAGGGCAGCCTGCAGGTTGGGAGCCTCTCGAGGGGAGCCTCTCTGCCCCCCTTGCTTGCTGTTTCTGAGCTACTCCTGAAACCCACCTCTGCAATCTGGGAAGAAATGGATTTAGAGCCAGATTAACCTGGGTTCAAGTTCCAGCTTTACTCTCTACTAATTGTGAATTTGAGCAAATCAAACATCACCTTTCAGTGAGGCCTTTCTTGGCCACTCTCATTTAAAATTCACACACACACACACACACACACACGCTTCCTATCCCCCTTCCCTGCTTCATTTTCCTCTGAGGGCTTAGCACTATCTGACGCTACTCTATGACTTGTAACTTACCTGTCTGTTGCTATCTCCCCCAGCTAGATTGTCAGTTCCACAAGGAGAGCAGTGAATGAATGAAGGCCGTACTCTCAGAGCCTCGGAGGCCATGATGACATATGAAATGTTTGTCCCAGGGCTTGGTTTGGGGGACATGCCTGCTAAGTGGGGGGTCTTTTCCCAGGGGGCTTCCAGGAAGGTGGGGAGAGAAGACAAGGCCCCTTACAACCTCCATCTGGCCGGGGTGGGGCCTTCCCACTTTGTGCCCGGCCTGGGGCTGATTATAGTTCTCCCCAGACCAGCTTGCCACCAGTTCTGACCCTGCCCCTGTCACCATGTCCCCTCCCCTTGGATTCCTGTGGCCACTATTGGGAAGGAATCTTGAATGCCAGCAGAGAGAGCTATAGCCAGGGAAAGAGAGGAAGACTTGAGTTCTAGCCTGGCATGGTTGTGAGAGTTTGAACAAGTGGCTGGTCATCTCTGAGCCTCAGTCTTCTCATCTGTTCAACGGGGGGTGAGGGCTAGGGGGTTGGTGGTGGACAGAAATGCTCAGAGGCTCCCACCTCCAGCCTTTGCCCAGCTGTGAGGCCTGGTCAGAGCTTTCTCTCCCGTCATGCCCCCAAACCTGCTCCTCTCTTGCCTGGTGAACACTTTCTTCCTGGGTCCTCCTCTCTGAATACACCCAAGCTCAGAGCTGTGCACACTTGTGCCCAAATGCCCACAAGGACATGTGCACACACTTACAGTCATTCACCTTCGGATGGAAAAGCAGCTCTTCCAGCTCTAGAATGATCAGGCCCTACCCAACCACCTCCCAAATGTGGGACCACTGGCCTTGAGAATGAGCCCTAACACAGGTCAGGGTCCCGAATGTCCTTCACCCTAGGCTGGGGAAGGACAGGGATGAGAGGCCATTCCCAGTGGACAGAGCACAGATTCTGGAGACAGATGTTTCTGGTTTGAGTCCCCACTGTGTGACCTTGGGCCAGTCACCGACCCTCTGTCGGCCTGTTTCCTTATTTGTAAAATGGAGACGGTACCTGTGCCATGGAGTGGTTGTTAGGCATAAACGAGGCAGCAGATGCGGTACCTGTAGCACAGCGCCCAGCACGCGGCAAACACCCACGACTAGGAGGCGCTATTATCGTTAGGGAAACTGACTTGCTTCTGCTATACTTTGACACGTATCTCATTCTGCACCCACATCTACAATCATTACCTCCACCTAAAGCAAGGAATTCGAGGCTCAGGGAGGCCCAGTGGTAAGCAGCGGGGTGGCCGTTTGCAGAACCCCAAGGCAGAGTGAACCTGCCACAGCAGGTGCCCTCTCTAGAGCTTTGCTCTCTTGTTCCATCAGCTCCAAAGCCCCAAACTCACCAATGAGGGCAGGATGTGGGCGTCCTCATCCCAAGGGTCCCAGCACCCTGGTCCCTGTCCCCAGGAGGAGGTGGGGCCCTTGCCAGGTCTCACCAGAGGCCCATCAGAGTGAGCCCTTTGCTTCCACCACGTCGGGACTTGGCATCGGTGGGCGGGGTGTGCAGGGGAGGGAGTGTCAGTCACTCTCCACCTTGGATCTCCAGCCCCCAGGCCTCTCTTCCACCAGGCCCCATTCCACTCTCTCCACTCACATACATGTGGACACATATTTATCACAAAATCACTTTTTATTGAGTGTTGGGTTGGGGACAGGAACGGGGAATGCACCGGGGGCCATAACCCGGTGGGCAGAGGGGTCGGGTGTTGGCTCGCGCCCCGCCTCCTCTGGGGCACCGCAGGGTGAGGCCCGGCCCCCAAGGCCATGGCTGTGGTGCTGGTCACCAGGCTGGAGTGGAGTTGGGGGTGGTTCTGGTCCCGGCTGCCTGACCGGGCTGCAGTTACCCCTAACGGCCACCAGAGGGCAGCCGGCCCCCAGCGCAGAGGAATTCTCGGTTGCTGAGGTGATGGCTTCTTAAAAAAATAAAAAACCAGAGGCTGGTGTGTTCCCCCTGCAAACCCAAGGGGGGCGGGCCTGGGGAGAAGGCTCTGGTTTCTATGATCTCTTCGATAAAAAATAAGCAAAAATAATAACAAAATACGTGGTTTCTCTTTCTCCCTTTTCCCCCTCTGGAAAGTGAGGTCAGAAATGGGGGTGCGGGGACAGGGGGTACCCTGGTATGGCCTGGATTTCAAGGTGTGGATCTCTTATTCCCCTTCCCACCAATAAATAAATAAATAAATAAATAAATAAATAAATAATAAATAGATACTCTCTTTATATGTGTCCATATATAGATAGATAAATCTTTCTTTTTCTCCACTTTAGGCAACTAAGTGACTAACCTCGCTGACTCTCAAGCTCAGAAACTCAAAACTAAAGTGACATGGTCAAGGTCAAGACTGGGGGAGAGGGAAGACCAGGGACTTGAATGGCACTGTAAAACACCCAGCATTCTGCAGCTCCACACCAGCTGGGCTGTGGGACGTTCCAAGTAAAAACCTGACCACCTGAACATTCTAGAACCATGGAACTCACGGCGCCCAGCAGGGATCTGAATAGAATGCTGAAACACCCAATGTCCTAGAACTCCAGAACCAGCTGGGTCTTGCGGGTGTGGAGTTGGGGGTTTGGAATAAAGCCCTGGAGGACCTAACATTCTGGAATTCTGTAGTGATCAGAGCTGAAGGGTCACCAGGATGGGCCTAGACGTCACTAGGGGAGCGGGATCGGAAGGGGATCTTGGAAGAGGAACAGCAGCAGCAGATGGCCCACAGCACCTTCTGCACATCCTGGTTGCGAAAGGCATAGATAATGGGGTTGATCATGGAGTTGTAGGTGGCGGGGAGCAGGGTGAGATAGGTGTAGAGGGATGGCGAGTGGGCATCGCCCAGCAGGCAGTAGACGGTGAAGGGTAGCCAGCAGGCAGCAAAGGCACCCAGCACCACGGCCAGGGTGGCAATGCCCTTGCGGGTGGCCACATAGTGGGAGGTGGGCAGCAGGTGCCGCTGGAGGGCAATCTGCTGGGCATGGCGGCAGACGATGCGGCAGATCTGGGCATAGAGTTGCAGCATGATGCCAAACACCATGAAGAAGGCCACGGCCAGGACCACCAGGTGGTTCTTGGAGAGGGGATACACCACGCCGCACGTGGCCGGAGCATGCATGCAGTTCCAGGCCAGCACGGGCAGCAACCCCAGGCCCAGCGCGCCCCCCCACACCAGGACCAGCATCACATAGGTCCGTGTCACCGTCGTCTCTGAGTAGTAGGTGAGGGCATTGTACAGAGAAAGGTAGCGGTCGACCGTGATGGCCAGCAGGCTGCCGATGCTGGCAGTGAAGGCCGTCGCCAGCACGCCGACAAGCACCTGGCTCATCTCCGTCGAGCCGATGCAGAAGACGGCAGCGAAGTGCAGGACCAGGCCCAGACCTGCCAGCAGGTCTGCCACAGCCAAGCTGCCCACCAGCAGAAACATGGGGGCACGGAAGGCGGGCGTGCCCACGATGATGGCCACCACCAGTGCGTTCTCGCAGGACACGAGGGTGCCTGAGATGCACAGCACCACGTCCCAGGCCCTGGGCGAGGGCAGCGGAGCAGCTGGGCCTGTGGGCCCCTCCGCTGGGTCCGCGCTGCTTGCGTTCACAGTGCCCGGGCCAGCTGAGAGCCAGGCCAGGGGGCTACCTGCACCCCACATCATGGTACCTGCAGGAAAGAGGCCCTGTGAGAGGCTGGGTGCAGGGGTCTGCAGAGGGTGAGGTGCCCTTCAGGATACTGGTGGGAGTCTCTCCTCAGGATGGTTGGGTCCCAATGCCTCGTCCTCCCGTTCATGCCCGGGCCTCCTTGCAGGACACTTTTGTCCTCTCCAATGCCCCCAAGCCTTTCAGCTGGGGTCTCTTTACCTGGGGGTCCCTGTCCTCAGTCTCTTCACCCTCTCTCCTAATCCCCTGGCATTTTCCAGCTCTCTCTCCCATATGTGTGACCAGAGGAAAGTTAGAAGAGGGGCTACCTTAAGTGGACGGGGGCCCTTAGGATGCAGGGGATGCCGGGAAAAGCCCGAGAATGGGGAAATGGAGCACTTTTCAAGACTGAGCAGCTCTGCTCATTCGCCAGCTGTGGGAATGACGCTCAGTTTCTGAGGCTCTCCAGACCCTCAAGATCTCTCAGTACTGACAGCTCCAGGCTCCGCCCCGAGGAACGTGCGTGCGTGAAGCTCCTGCTTGCTCTCACCCCACACCTGGGGTCACACCACCTGGGAAGTCGGCCCCCTCTACCTGCCCAGACTTCGGTCCCCGTGTCCGAACCCCTCATCTCGCCCGAAGCCCTAGGCCTCTGGAACCCCCTGCTGGGAGCCTGAATCTCTGAGTCAGGCCCCCCCTTCTGTCCCCACACCCGGTCTTGGATCTGACTGTCTCCTGCCCAGATTCCTGGATGCTAAATCTGACACCTCCTCCTCCTCTGACGCCTGGGCCCCTGCCCCAGACGCCTCCTGCGGCCCCACCTCGGGTGGCCATTCGTCCTTCCAGGGCCTCGGGTCCCTGCAGGAGTAGTCACCCGCGCCGGGTCACACAGCTGATGACTCTCAGCAACCAGATCCTTGGGCCCCCACCTCCTAGCCCAGAACCTGGGTTCCCAGCTCCGACCTCCGACCCCGGCCAGGCGCTGGGAGCCTCCAGCCGGCTCAGTGCTCCGGCACCCTGCGTGCCCTTCCGGACGCGTGCTGCCCGCCGCAGGGCCCGCTACTCACCGCTCGGGGCCGGGCGCGGCCGGGCCGCGGGGAGGCTCCGCTCGGGTCCGGACGCTGCAGGGTGTGCGCGGACCCCGAGAAGCCCCCGCGGCCGCGGGAGAAGCGGCGTGAGTCACCCCGCCCCGCCCCCGGCCACTGGCTCGGTGACGTCAGCGACCCGGCCGGCCAATGAGCGCGGCGCGCTGGGGCGCAGCGCGCGCCGCGAGGCATAATAATAAGGCCTCGCGCCGCCCGCTCCCCCATTCATAAAAAGCGACCGTGGCGCGGCCCCGCCCCCTCCCGAGCCAGCCCGCGCTGTCCTTGACGCAGCGCCCTCTGCGGGCCGGGGGGTTTGGGGGTCGCTGGTGGGAGATCCTTGGAGAAGTCCCAAGAAGGCTAAAGGGGATGGCGGGGCGACCCAGCTGTAGCTGAGAGGGGACCCAGGCTGTGGAGTGATGGGACCCTCGGGGGACAGACAGACTGATGGAACCCAGGTGACGGAGACCGAGTGATGGGGCTGAATGGGCGTCCCCAGTGAGGATGATGACGTTGCCGAGATGATGAGGCCCTGAGGTGACAGAGACTGGAGCGCGAGGGAACAGGGAGGGGGGTGGCAGTGGTGACAGGATCTCGGGGGATGGTGGCCTGGGATGCTGACGGTGGAAAGGGAGTGACTCTGCGGCGAGATGGGGTTCAGGGATCCCAGAGAGGTGGAGGCGGTGCAGGGGAAGATGGAGAGTCCAGGTGATGGGACTTGAGGTCACCGGGACCCTGTCAGAAGTACTGAGCTCCTGAGGTGGCAAATTTAAGCGACGGTGGTGGGGTCCTGGAGTGAGGATAACAGGTGACCGGGGTGAGGGGGCCTCAGGGTGAGGGCCTCACGGGTAGAGGGTCCGGAATGACGGTGACCAGGCAGGCAAGCTGCTGCCAGGGCGAGTCCTCGTGATGCTGGGGCTGGGAGAAGGAGCTGGGTGACATCACTCGTGTCAGCCCAATAGCGCCCTCAGAGCACAGGAGAGGTGGGTTGGGCAAGATTTCAAAATCTGAATTATTTATTCCAAGATCTGGAAAGCCAGTGGGGGTGGAGGGGGGGCACTTTCCCGGAGTAGCGGGAGAGGGGGAGCCGGGAAGAACTTGGAAGCAGAAAACCTGGCAGCTCGTCCCCAGGGCAGACCCCTCTCGCCTCCCATCTTGGGCATCCTGGGAGCAGGAGCTCTGGAGACAGTTCCTTCTTCCCCAACACTGCCTGTCCTGAATCTCAGGGCAGCACCCCTGCAGACTTCTCCAGATGTGACAGATGTGGCCTCCGGGGGAGGGCCTGGCTGCCCCTCCTCCCTGTCTCCAGCTTTGATCCTCATTTGAGTCATCCAGGCCTGTGGCATGGGGCCAGAGGCCAGGGAAGAGCTTAGGACTTGAGGAAGCCACAGGGCTCCAGGCCCCACCCGACTTCTCCCTCATCATGGCATCACTGCAGCTCCTACTGTCAGGGACCACTGGGCAGTTCTGGGGCTTGGGTATGGGGCAGGGGGAAGGAGATGACAGGTCAGGTGGCAGGCAAGACGGGAAGAGGAAAGGGTCAGGGCTAGGGCAGGTGATGCACTTCATGTACAAAGTGTAGGGTGCCTAGGAGGTGGAGGTGGTCAGCAGTGTAGACAGGATTCAAACCCAAGCTCCTACTAGCTGTGTGACTTTGGATGAGTTTCTTAACCTCTCTGTGCCTGTTTTCTCACCTATCAAAAAGGAATATTAGTATCTGCCTCGAGGATTGTTAGAGAGTGCCTGGCACATTATCAGCACTGGCCACGTGCTGGCTATCAATAGTCTATCTAGTAGAAGGAGAACACCTGGGAGTCACAGGTGTGCAGGTGGTAACTGAGGTTCTAGGGCTAGATGACATCACCCAGGGAGAAGGTGTGCATGAGGACGCTCCTGCTCCTCTGCACTGGCCTGTCACACCATTCAGGTCTCTGCTCCCAAGTCGTGTCCTCAAAAACTCCTTTACTTCTCTCCCAAACTACCACCCCCTCTGCCATCACTCTCCTTCCCTTGCCTTATTATTTTTCAGAGCATGCGGCACCCCTGACATTTCCTTCTGCCAGCCCCACTAGCATGTGTGCTCCACGAGGGTAGGCGCTTTGTCCCATCCTCTGGTGGAGAACTGTGCTTGCCATGTAGGGGGTGTTCAATAAATATTTGTTGTCAGGACGAACAAACTAAAAAGAAGCAGTCAGAGAAAGAGAAGGAAAACACAGAGAGAGTCCTGGTGCCAAGGAAGGCGGGTGAGTCACAAAGAGGGGGTACAAGGGCCTCAGTGTCCCAGAGACCAGGACTCAGTCGCCCGCCTTCTCCCTGGTCAGAACCAGATCCTAACAACTGCCCAGATGGCCTCGGAAAGAGGTGAAGGCTGCTGGGGGTTGGCAGGAGAGGGGTGTGTGAGAAACTATCTTCTGGTATTCTGAGTAGCAGTGATATTTCTAATCCTGGAGACCGAAGGGACTATGGCTCTCCCTGCACTCTCTCCCATGTACCAAACTGCCCCTGCCAAAAGGAGGACAACTGAGGCCATCGGTGCCCACCAGGTCTCTCTTTCCCTTAGACCTGCTCTCTAGAGGAAGGGGCAGCCCCTACTCTCCTGCGCTCCTTCCCTCTGCCCCTACAACTTTGCTTCCTCCCCCACAACTGACACCCCTTCTAATCCATTCCACAACAACCCCGCAAAGATGGGGACAACGTCCCCATTTCATAGCTGAAGTTCAGAGAAGCCAGGGGACTGGCCGCAAGTCACACAGTAAATGGCAGAGCTGAGCTCGGAAGCCAGGTCCGTGTGTAACCAAGTCCAGCGTGCCTTCCATTCTAGCCCAGATGTCCCCTCTTCTCCAGAAAGGGCTAGGGGTGCAGGTTGACAGGGGCTGACACTACCTGCAGTTCCCCCAGGTGGCCACCAGATGGCCGCGAGCGCTCACTTCCACTTGGTTGGTCACCAGTACTGGTGGTAAGGGGAAGGGAATTCCTCGAGTCCACGCTCCAAAGCGAAGTGTGTGTGTGTGTGTGTGTGTGTGTGTAAAATTGACCATCTCCACACCTAAGGCCTTGGTCCAAGTCTGTGCCCAAGCTCCAAGTGTCAGCATCCTCAGTCCATGCAGTTTGCTGACAGTTCCTCTGGGTCTGTTTTTGGGTGGCTGCTGGAAACACAGAAATGACGTGGCCACATTTTTGCATTTTCAACATTCAATAAACATTTGTTGAGCACCTACTATTTGCCAGGCATGGCTGTAGGCACGAGGGATAAATAGAGCAATGAACAAAAATCCCTGCCAGCTCCATGGAGCTTCCATCCTAAAGGGGAGAGATGGGCAGTCTACAGGCAGATGAGGGTGACATCAAGGTGGGAGCCCTCGGGGCTCTCACAGACCAGCGGGGCAGACAAACACGAACACGCACAGCCACAGCCCAGCCCGGCGCGGCGCGGTTATTTAACAAACAGCTCCTCACCTCCGCTGTGTGCAGGGATCAACCAGGGAAGGAGACAGACGTGGTTCCTGCCCTCGTGGCGCTTACAGTCTCGTCACTTGATGGGGAACAGACGAGTAACCGATCGCACATTTGCTACAAGCTCAGAAGGAACAAGCAGGTATCGTGATTAGAGCTGTCAGGAGACCTCTTTTAACAGGGAAGTCCAAGAGCTCATTAGGAGGACCCTGAAGAGAGGAGAGCTTCCAGGAGAGGGCACAGCGAGAACAAAGTCCCTGAGAAGGAAAGCTTTGGGTGTGCTTGAGGAATAGAGAGGAGCCTAATGCGCGAAAGGGAGAGGTAGAAGTGGCGGTCAGAGGTGAGCAGAGGGGAAGGTCATGTAGGGCCACTGGAGGGTCTAGGCAGGGAGGTGAGGTGATCTGACTTATGTTTTCAAAGAACCACTGACTGCTGAGCAGAGGACTGGCTGGAGGAAAGCAGACGCTCCCCATCAGGCGGCCACCCGCCATGCAGGCGAGAGATGGTGAGGGAGTGTGGCCTGGGTCGCGGAGCAGCAGCCGGACTCAGACCTACCCTAGCGGGATAAACACTGGGAGGAGTGCCGCTGAGCTGCTGCAACTTTGAGACAGTTGCAGAGGGCTTCCTGAAGGAGGTGGCCTTTTCAGTGGTGTCTTAAAAGGATTCATTTGCCAGGCAGATGGAGTCAGGTGTGAAGGAGGGCCCTCCAGCGGAGAGAACAGCTGGGATGCAGGCAAGGAGGTATGAAAGAGAGTATGTAGGGGCTGTTCGAGCTTCGAAGAGGGCAGGAGGGCATGGAGGAGAGTCTGAGCGAGACTCCTAGAGCCAGGAATCAAAGGTTGTGGAGGCCAAGACACCTGAATCGTTGCTAACTGGAAGAGACATGGGCAAATCTGTGCTTGCAGGAGAGCCTTGTGCTGAGAGCTGGCTGGGGGACGGGCCAGAGGCTGGGAGGCAGGGAGGTCAGGAGAGGCGGGATGAGGGGGCAGGGTGCAGGAGACACGTAGAGGTAGAATCTGCAGGGTTTTAATTTGGGCTCTGGGACAGAGAGGGGGGGTGAGGATGAGACCATGCCCAGGGTATCTGGGGGGACAGCGGGGCCTCCCTTAGTGGAGGAGGACCCGGCAGGTTCAGGGGCCTCAGCGGCACTCAGGTGGAGGTACTCAGGAAGTAGATGGACCCAGAGGAGGCTGAGCTGAGGGCTGAGTGGCCTCTGGCCTCACTCAGCCCTGGACTGCCATGTGGAAACTGTGTGCCCCTGGGCAGGTGATTTAACTTCTCAGGCCTGCAAACTGGGGGTGACAAAACCCACACGTAGGAAGCGGATGTGACTCAAGCAACTGGGCTCCTGTCTACCATATAGGAGGTCCAGGGTTCGATGCCCAGGGCCTCCTGGTGAAGGCACGCTGGTCTGTGTGGCGAGCTGGCCCACGCAGAGTGCTGGCCTGCGTGGAGTACACGCAGGAGTGCTGCCCCACACAGGAGTTCTGGCCCATGCGGAGAGCTGGTGCAGCAAGATGATGCAACAAAAAGAGACACAGAGAAGAGCTAATAAGAGATGCAGCAGAACGGGGAACTGAGGTGTTGCAAGAGAATGAGCGCCTCTCTCCCACTCCAGAAGGTCCCAGGATCGGTCCCTAGAGCTGCCTAATGAGAATACACGCAGACACAGAAGAACACACAGTGAATGGACACAGAGAGTAGACAATGGAGGACGGGGGGGATAAATAAATCTTAAAAAAAAAAAACCCAAAAACCCACGTGTAGGGCATGCTTGTGGACATTAGATGAAATGCTGCAGATTAAAGCTCTTAGCAGAATATACCTGTTGCCTAAAAAGGGGCCCGTAGTTGTTTTTGTTAGCTGTATTAGTATTAGTTACAGGTGTGCTGCTGGGGAGAGCTAACTGGGCTGGAGATGGAGACTTGACTTTGAAAGGAGATGCCTTTCAAATGGGAACTGACAGCTGAGAAATAACTGAGACGGTCCCAGGAGAGAGTGGAGAGGGGCTCAGGACTGGACTGGGCCACCAGCAATGAAGAGGGAGAAAGGAAGGGGGAAGGAGGGAAGGACTGAGCGCAGAGAAGGGGGCAGGAGGAGACGAAGAAAGGGGAAGGGGAGAAAGGAGAGGAGGAGGAGGGCGGGCGGAGCACGTGGCCTCTAAGGCGCCGAAAAGTGACCACAGAGGGAGGAGAATCAGACGAGGCTGAAGCTGGGGCAGGAGTGGTGGCCGCGGGCCAGACTGCAGAGAGGCCGGGGGACCTGGCAACAACATGACCCAGATCAGGCGGGAGAATGTAGGGAGCCGGCCGCAGCCAGAGCGCGCTGCGGGCCGGAAGGAAGGAGGGAGCGCTGAGGCCGGGCCTGGGTAGTCGGAGGCGAGGGGCCCGAGGCGGCCGTGCCCGCAGGCACGAGGCGGCGTGCAGTGCGCCCTCGAGAAGACCTGCGCGGGGACCGCACTTCACATCCAACGCCCTGTGCCCCGAGGCAGCCTCACGCACGTTTTCTGAGCCTGAATTCCCTCATCTGTGAAGCAGGGATGGTAACAGTCGCCACTTACAAACATCGAGAAGCTGCCAGTGGGGGTACCTAGTCCCCAGGTCTGTAAGTAGTTCTGGACGCTTCCAAGCCCCGCCCCAGACCACGGAGCCCCGCCCCCGCCCCGGGCTGGCCCCGCCCCTAGCCCCTCCCCTCCCTGCCCTGGCCCCGCCCCCGTTGCCCGGGCCCGGCCCCGCACACGCTCCGCCGAGTGGCCAGGAAGGCACGGCCCGCGCCCGCTCTCCGCCGACCCCAGCCGCGGCGCCCAGTGCCCATGGCCGCGCCGGGCCCCCGCGCCGGGCGGGCTGCGCTGTGTGGCGGCTGCTGCTGCCTCCTGCTGTGCGCGCAGCTCGCGGTGGCTGGTAACGGGGGCAGGGGCTGGTTAGGGGCCCGGGGAGGGGCAGGTGGAGCAGCCCGGGCTTGAGGGGTGGGGAGGCGCAGGGGCCTTTCCGGACGTGCGCAGGGCTCCAGGGGCGGGTTGAAAAAGGGGCTCCGGCTGTGTGTGGAGCCCTGTGTGTGTCGATGGTCCAGGTGTGGGGGATCAGGGAGCTTCAGGGGACGTGGAGTGTCTGGGGAGGATGTGGGAACCTCAGGTGTGTGGCAAGCGAGGGGGCCCGGGTGAATGTAGGGAAGGTTCTAGATGTGTGAAACCATGAGTTTGTGGAAGTTGTGTGTGTGTAGTGAGGGCTGGGAGCTCTAGGTGAGTGCATATGGGAACCCAGATGTTTGCAGAGAGGGAGCCCCTGTAGCTCAAGTTCAAGGAGTTGCGCTCTTGCCACTCCCTCACTGCCTCGCTCCCCCAGGGAAAGGAGCCAGAGGCTTTGGGAGGGGTGCCTTGCTCCGCCTGAACATCTGGCCGGTTGTCCAAGGGGGCTGCAAACACCTGGAACTCTGTGAGCATTGCTTGGAGGGGGACAGAGCACACAACCTCTCGGGCTGCGTGTGGGAGCAGTGCCCGCCTGAGGAGACAGGTACGGGGTCAGGTCCTCCCAAGTCCAGTGCCCCCGGCTCTCAACCCCAGGGCCTTGGCCCATCTCCCCAAACCTCTCCCCCGTGCCTTCTTCCACCAGGACACTGTGTGGCCCAAGCTGAGGTAGTCAAGGAAGGCTGCTCCGTCTACAACAGCTCAGAGGCATGTCCAGGTAAGGGGGCTCCCAGGGCCCAGGCCAAGTTGGCGGGAGGGGGCTGAAGTGTCGCCAGGCAGAGCATGCCCTCCAGGAAGGACCCAGGCTCTCAGGGAGTGGCCTCTGCCACCTGGGTCCAGTCTCAGTTCTGCCCTTAACTCTCTAAGAGGTCCCTTCCTTCTCTGAGCTAATTCCTCATTGGAAAATCGTAGCGTCAGAGGCTCCAGCACGGGTGTGGGGGTGAGGGTGAGAGGGAGGTTAGCTCTTCTATTTTAAGGCTTAGTGAGGGCCATAGAAGTTCAGAAGGGAGTGGGGTGGGAGAGACTTCCTCATCAGAGATGAGGCTTGAAGGTAGAGATGGAGAAAGGCACATCTGTGTGAAATAAGGCTTGAGAGTATGTCAGGTTCGCCCGGAGCTGGGAAGGGGGCCTGACCTGAGTCAGAAGTCAGCTGTTGGCCTGCGGTCTCCTGGGGATCTGGGGGTGGGAGGGCTGGTTTACTGTGGATTCTCTGTCTCCTCAGCTGCCCACCACCACCCCACCTATAAACCGAAGACTGTCACAACAGGTAGGTCCTACCTGAGGGGATGGAATGGTAGGAGGACCAGAGGTGCAGGGAAAGGTAGACTTAGCTTCAGGCACATCCTCCGTGACTTCTCCCTCAGGCCTCAGGTTCTAGGTCTGTAAAATGAGCGCGATAATGCCTACTGCGCTGAGTGGCTGAAGTGACCGGAGTCTAACACAAAGAAGGCTTTCAACAAAGGATGCTGCCCACCCCTTCCCCAGGCTGAGTCCTGAGAACCTGTCCTCGGTGCTGAGGGAGTGTGGCTCAGGTTGTTGACGAGCCGTCCTCAGTGATCTGTCACCTAGTGCACCCCTGAGCCCAGAGGTCCCAAAGCAGGGTCCCGGCAAAGGCGAAGCAGAGGCAAGAACCCCGCCCCTTCGTTGCCCCTGGCTTGGCAGGGATGTCCGAAGAGGCTTTTGGTTAATTAAAGCCAGAAACATGATCTCAGAGGCTAAATTATTGATGGCTCAGCTCCCTCCGGCTGGAGCCCCAGGTGGCTTTGTGTGGCTCATTTCTTCCCTCTTCTCCTCCTCTCCCGTGTGCCCTTCTCTGGGGCTCCCTAACCTGCAGCTGGGACCACCCTTTGCCCTTCCTGTTCTCAGACCCCTTCACAACACTCACACCATCCTGGCAGCGGACCCAGCCCACAGTCGGGCCCCCATCCACTGTGCTAGAAAGATCTCCCACCCGCCAGCCCAGTCCTGCTCTGGGCACCTGGCCCATGGCCTGAAATCGAATCCCTGGCAGGAGTTGGTGGGTAGCATGGCACAGCTGGGAGCCACCCAGGCACGGCCTGACAACTGTGGGCCCTGAGGCTGTTCTCTCTGAGGGGCAGGGGACTTGGTGTGAGATCAGCTCTGTCCTGACCATGAATGACTTTGGGCAAATCTGGTTCTCAGAGCCCAGTTTCTCTCTCTGTCATACATCATCCAGTCTCCATTTACCCACTCGAGGTGTTAGCCCTGACCCACTCAGGACCTCTGTGTCATCTTCTAATCCTTCCTTCTCTAAATACTCTGACATTGGGTGCCTCTGGGCTCTTGGGGCTCTGAACCCTGAGACCCTAGGCTGAAAGGGACTCTGGGCTGGCAGGTCTGGATGCCTGTGTTTTGGGTCTGTCTTCACCCCACTGGGCCAGTGTGGGGCAGGCAGGCTGAAGTCTAGCCACCATCTGGTCCAACCCACCCTTTGGGCTTGTGCAGTCTAGTCCCAGAGAGGGTGTGAGAACCACTAGGGAGCAGAGCCAGGGCTGGAGCCAGGGCCACACCTTCCCCATCCAGGGCTGTCCCTTCCACCAGGCACTTCTCAGCTGCCTGGAGGAGCTGGGTTGTGAGCCTGATGTTCCAGGCCCGCAGGTGTGAGGACTGGGACCTTGAGGGATTCTCGTCCGTGGTGGCCTTCTGGGACCTCCATGGTACCTTGCCCCCGCAGAGAGCCCCCTGGTCCCGGAAGCCCACAGCCCTGGCTTTGACGGGGCCAGCTTCATTGGGGGTGCCGTGCTGGTGTTGAGCCTGCAGGCAGTGGCCTTTTTTGTACTGCGCTTCCTCAAGGCCAAGGACAGCACCTACCAGACACTGTGAGTACCTGGCCAGCCCGTGGACTCCCCACTCACTCTCTCCATCCCTCTCCTGCCCCCCAACCCCTCATAGTGCCCAGGGACAATGCCTCCTTCCCCTCTGGCCCCCGTATGAGCCACGCTCCTTCTCCCTCCTCCAGTTCTGGGGCTGACTGTCAGCTGCTGGCTGGGGCCAGGTGTCTTGGAGCCCCTCTGAGCACCCCCGTGTCTTTGCCCCCTCATGCTGCCAGCAGGGAGGAGAATCAGTAGGTGATGGCCCAGCCAGCCTGCAGCCCCGCAGTTCTGTGGGCATTGGGCAGGAGCCGGGGCGTGTGTGTGGTTTGGTTTGCCTCTGAGAAGGGGCACTGCACTTGAGGCCCCCGTGTGCCGTGTGTGCTGTGGGCGAGTCACCGCAGCTCCATTAAAGTTTTTGGTCTTCCAACTGCTGCCTGCTCTCTGGGGACGGGGATCCTCAGCCCCCCTGGGGCAGGGCTACCCCCCTGAGCGCCCTCTCTGTCTGGCCCCTGCAGAATCTGACCCTTTCTGGGCCTGGACTCCACACTGAGGGGAAGGAGGACACAGAGGCTGCCCTCTTGGCCCCCTCGTAGGCACTGGGGGTGGGAAAAACTTTCGCCACCAATTTCTGGCCCCTGTGGGCTCCAAGCAGACTCAGCGCCCAGGGCCTGGCGCCCCTCCTTCCCGGGCCTGGTTCCTGCGGCTGAGCGCACCTCTCAGCTACCTTCTGTCTCAGCCATCCTCCCCGCGGGGCGCCCCAGCTCGCTTGTGGGTTCTGTGCCCGCCTCTTCCCACCAACCTGGCCTGGGCACCGCCCGCAAATAAAGGAACTCTTTCCAGCACTGTGCTTCGTGTCCTGAATCCTGGTCTGTGTGTGGATTGGGTGGGGTGAGGGGACAGCTACCGTCTTCTCCTTAACGGGAATTCTGCCTAGGACTGTTGCTGTCACCTTTGAAAATATCTCCACTTTTTATATATGTTTAATACGCCCACCCCCTTTACAGATGAGGGGACAGAGGCTCTGGAAGGTATGGGCATGTGCTCAGGGTCACACAGCTGAATGGGCCAGAGCTGGGATTAGCAGAATATCAAAATTACCCTCTAGAGGCATCTCCAGACTCTAAAGTTAGGTCCCTGTCCCCAGAGCCGAGGTAGAGAGCCTCCCCACCCCACCCTGGGACGCCAGACAGCTTCTCCAGGCCCTCTGGGAAGGCCCGCACCCCCTCCACCCCTACCTCATATCATCACCCACTGAGGGTCGCTTGCTGGCAGCCGGCCAGGTGGCTAAGAGCCTTGCGTCTTTATCTCTTTTAATCCCATGGCTGTCCTAGGAGGTGGCGAGGCAACAGAGAGTCACGGTGGCGAGTTCAGCACATGGAGCCAGACTGCTCTGTGAGAATTTGGACAAGTTATTTAACAGCTCTGGGCCTCGGTTTCCTCATCTGTCAAGTGGGGATAACCACAGTATCCGTCTAGTGAGATATGGGAAAGGTTCAAAGTGGACAGGTGTGCTGCATGCCTGCGGGCCCTGCTGCCACGGGAAACTCCAGCGACTTCCTGGCACCACACATCGCACTGCCACCCCGATGCCACACACGCACCCTCCTCCCGCACCGACTTCCATCACAGCCTCCCACCCTCTCAGACACCAGCGTCCCCTTGGCATGCCATGGAGCACCTCCCCACCCAGCCTGCCTGGCTTGCTCTTCTCAAGCCTCCGAACACGCCATTTCTCCTGAATGGATCCCCCCTCCCTTGACTTCTCCACCCAGCAGAATTTCTTCTCCTCCTTTATTGGATATTTTTCTTTCAAAGTAGTGTCTATATGAAAGAAAAAAACTATACAGAAATTTATATAAAAAATGAGAGCCACTCTTCCCCGAGGTTTCATTCTGCAGAAGGAACTACGGTTAACAATATGTTTCACAGCTTTTTCTGTGAGTTTACAACATATATGCACATACACTTTGCTTTTGTTAAATTACAAAGTGGACTCAGGCTGTACATATGCTGCCACTTTTCATTGTGTGTCAGACCTGCCCTGTGCCTTGCTCAGATGGACATCATTTATTTGTCTGGGTCCTCGTGATGACCATTTGGGTCATTTCCACGGTGAGGATTTTAAACAGATCGTCCACAGATCTTGGCACACCTGTGGGAGAGTTTGGGGAGGAGGGATTTCCAAGAACTAGAAGTGCAGGGTGTCAGGGCTTCCATCTCGTGGATTCGCTCATCGAGGAAAACTCTGCCTCGACTGCCCCTGACGTTGCCTTGTACCTCAGGCCCGCAGCACTGGGCCTGGCACATTGGAGGCCATCGGGGAAGGTTTGCTGAGAGAGGGAGGGGGAAGGGAAGAGGGAGGGGGAGAGGGAGTGGGAGGGAGACAGGTGGAACTTGCCAGGTAGAGATAAAAAGGAGGGAATTCCAGATGAGCCAAGGTTCAAAGGTGGCAAAACCCCACGTAAATTCAGCATCCTGGAGAGATTGTTGGGGAGCCTTGGAGGGCAGGTTTTGAACTTGGACTCCATCCTGTTTGGACAGGACATGGACAATGCCCATTCTCTTCGAAGCTGAGGGTGGAAATGCCCCCACCTCCTGCTGGCTCCAGCCTGGGTGGAGAGTCCCTGGGGGACAATGGGGGGAAGTCTCGCTTTACATTCTCCCACCAGCCTGTTGCCTATATAAGCTGGCATCCTCCCTCTTGTGGCACCAGCAAGATGGGCCCACCGTGGACCCCTCTTTCCTTGCTGTTCTTCCTGCTTGGGGGTCCCACCTGCCTGAAGACCCAGAAACCCCCCAGCTGCCCAGGTAGGGGCCTAGGGTACCCTCCCCCCTAACTCGCCCTTGATGCTCTCCCCGGTTGTTCTTCTCCCACCCATGCTCATCAGTGCCAAGGAGCAGGGTGGGAGTTCAGTGGTCTGGGCTCTGCATGTAAATGTATGCAAATAAATGCAAATAGCGCAAAACCTTGCCAGCCCAGGAGACAAGCATCCTGTCAGCTAAAATCTGGTAGATGGAGAGAGAACTGCAGAGGGGCCTGGGGTAGGCATGCCCACTCCCCCATCCCCCGCTGTGTCCACCTGGTCCCTTGTCTTGCTGCAGAACCCAGGGAACTGGAAGCAAGCAAAGTTGTCCTCCTATCCAGTTGTCCTGGAGCCCCAGGAAGTCCTGGAGAGAAGGGGTCCCCAGGTCCTCAAGGTGAGAGATGAGGGGGAGCCGGCAGGGACCTTAGGGTAAACGGGGGAGGATGCTGTGTTTACAGCCCATACCGAGGAGCCATGACAAAGCGGCAGGCACCTACTCTAGGCCAGACTTCTGGCTGAGTGCCAAGCATCCTGAGGGCAAGTCTGAAGGTCAGTGGTATATCATTCCCATTTTACCAAGGAGGAAACCGGGGCTCAGAGGGGGTAAGGTATTTGCTCACAGTCACAGAGCCAATAAAGGGTGAAGCTGTGATTTGGACCTTCTGGCTCCAAATCCCTTGTTCCTTTTTTGGCCCTGGGGATGGGGCAAGACTCAAGGCATGTCTGCCTCTTGGATTTCAGGGCAACCTGGACCACCAGGCAAGATGGGCCCTCAGGGTGAGCCTGGTGAGTGTGCAGAACTGAGGCCTCCCCCTCCTTTCTTTGCTTCTGTCCCTGGACTGGAGAGAGGTGGTGTCTGCCTGGCCACTTCCCAGCATGGCCTACTGTCTCGTGGCACCAGGGAGGGAATACTGGGAGGAGAGGGACACAGGATTAGAAAGGCCTGGGCACCCTCCTCTCTGGTGGGTCGTGGCATTCCCTTGGGAATGCTCAGGCCTCAACCAACACTCAGTCCTTTCCTGGGACAGGAGAGCCAGTGGACCTGCTCCGGTGCCAGGAGGGTGAGGCGGCTGTCACTGGAGCCAGGAACTTGGAATCAGGCAGTATTGGGGTGTTGGTGGACCCCCCGGTGTGGCCAGGCCCCTCCTCGGGGACCTGAGAGGCCAAGCAGGTTCCTGAGGTCCTAGTCCCAGCCTGCCCCGTTGCTCAGGGGGTAGGGGCTACAGAATAACATGGGGGCACCCCTCAGCCCTTCTCCCCCTCCTCAGGCCCCAGGAGCTGCCAGGAGCTGCTGAGCCGGGGTGCCACCTTGAGCGGCTGGTACCGTCTGTGCCTACCTGAGGGTAGGGCGCTCCCCGTCTTGTGTGACATGGATGCTGCAGGCGGCGGCTGGCTGGTGAGAATGGAGTGGGGTGATGGAGAAGGGGTGAGCAGGACAGGCCTAGTGGGCACTTCTCCGCCTGGCCTCGAGGGGGAGCCAGAGCCCACTGGAGCGTGGGAATTCCTCCCAGTCTTTCATTATTTACCGACTGCCCAGGGCCCTGAAGAAATCTGAGAAGGCTTCCCAGAGAAGGTGCCATTTAAAAGAACATTGAAGGCTGTGGAAAGTTCTCCATAAAGATGAGGCTTAGAAGGGCATTTCAAGTAGAGGGAGACAAAGGCAGGGAGGCAGCAGGACTTTGAGAGAGCACGTGAGTGGTTGGAGAGCAGGTGTAAGTGGTCGGTTGAGGGCTGCCAGTCCTGATCAGGGCTGGACTTCGGAGCTCTGCAAAGGCCAGCTGGCGGAGGGCACCAAACAGCTGACTGAGCATCGTGGAGGGCAGTGGGGAGCCACGGAAGATTTGTTTTTTGCTCATTGTCTGCTCGTTGTTTGCTCGTTGTCTTACTTGTTTTTGTTCGTTGTCTGCTCATTGTTATTTTGCTCATTGTTTCGCTGCTCCTTGTCTGCTTGTGGTTTATCTTCTTTAGGAGGCACCAGGAACCAAAACCAGGACCTCCCATGTGGGAGACAGGCACAAAACTTCTTAAGCCACATCCACTCCCACCATGGAAGATTTTAAGTAGGAGAGGGGCCAAGTCAGACTTGTGTTTTAGAAAGATCAGGTCACACTTTAGAAGATTCATTGTGGGGGAGTGGGGCGCAGAGGCAGAACACTGGGTGGACTGTAGGAGTCTGGGCAGGAGATGACAGTGTATAGTGGCAGCAAAGGAAACAGACAGATGGAAAGATGTTTAGGAGGGAAAACAGAGGGCCTGGGGACGGTTTGGCTTGGAGGAGAAGGCGCAGACATCAGGGTACACCCAGGAGTCCATTTTAGTCGCAGGGGTGACTTCTCTGCCCTGATGTCTTAATTCTTATCACAGTAAATTAAAGCAAATTAGAGTTGGAGTCTCAAGAGGCCTGACCTTCTCCAGAAGATAGGGACAAAATTTCTATCATTTCAGTCTCCCCCAAGGATTTGGCATGGAGTTGAGTGTCAGTAAAAGTTAATAAGGGAATGTAGAGTTCATAAATATACTCACAAAGCCCCCTACCCAGAGAGGAAGGAGATGTCCCCCCGCCACTCACAGCTCCCCCACGCTCAGTTGCTTCTGCCCCCGGCTGCTCCCCACCCATGCCCAGCCCGGGGTCATGGCGCACTGGCCACCTCGCTCTCTAGGTAATCCAGAGGCGGCAGGATGGTTCTGTGGATTTCTTCCGTTCTTGGGCCTCCTACAAAGCAGGTTTTGGGAGCCAGGAGTCTGAATTCTGGCTGGGCAATGAAAATCTGCACCAGCTTACTCTCCAGGGTAAGTTCCTAAGCAGGGCCCGGGGGCAGACGCAGTGTCTTCCTCTGCCATCCTGATCTCCATTCTCGGTCCTCCTCTGTCCCTGCCGCCCTGTCCTCCCCAGGGACCTGGGAGCTGCGGGTCGAGCTGGAGGACTTTCACGGCAACCTCACCTTTGCCCACTACAAGACCTTCCGTCTCCTTGGGGAGGCAGATCACTACCAGCTGGTGCTGGGCCAGGTCCTGGGGGGCAGGGCAGGTGAGTGAGCCTGCGGTGCGGCCCTGGAGGAGGTGCAGGTGGCGAGGGAAGCTGGATCCTTCCTCAGCACGCCACTGCATCCAGCAGTGACCCAGGACCAGTCCCTTCCCCTCTGTAAACCTCACTTTCCTCACTGGAGAAATGGCAGTTGTGAAGCAGGATGGTGCAGGAGTGAAGAATTCGGGCTCTGGAGGCAAAACAGAAATGAATTTGAACCCCGCTCTGCCACTTTAGCCCGTAACCCCGGGCAAGTCCCTGCTGCGTCAGAGCCTGGGTTTCCTCCCCTCTAAAATGGGCAGGGAGTTGGGAGGCAGGCTATGGATGTCGCTTGCAGATCTGAGTGTTGGCGCGCACTGCTTCAGAAGAGGAACCAGGGAAGGTTTTCAGAGAAACTGATGTTGGGGAGAGATTTGAAAGAGGGAAGTGGTTACGGGGAGGCGCCTCAGAGGAGCCCCCTTTCCTGTCCAGGCACCCAAGGGGCTCCTTCCAGCCCTCCCTGGCAGAGTTGCTCAGACAGCTGATGAGATGAAAGGGAACAAAGGAGCTAGAAGGAAGCTGGGGATTCTGGGAGGGGACAAGGTAGGCGGAAAAGGCAATCCTGAATTCGAGTCTCAGGGCCTGCCCTGTGACTGAGTGACCTTGGGCAAACAACCTGGCTTCTTGATGCCGCTGTTTGCGCCCGGGGCCTGAGGACATCCGCCGCCATGTTTGCCCTGAGGCTCCTGTGAGGTAACATCTCCCAGGGCACCACGGTGTCTCCCAACCTCTCCCTGCCCGGGGACTCCCTGAGCCTCCACAACCAGAAGCCCTTCTCCACCTACGACGCTGATCACGACGCCAGCACGGGCAACTGCGCTGTGATTGTCCAGGGCGCCTGGTGGTATGAAGGCTGCTATCGAGCCAATCTCAATGGGCGTTACGCGGCGTCTGAGGCCACAGCCCACAAGTACGGCATCGACTGGTCCACGGGCCGCGGCGTGGGCCATCCCTACCGCCGGGTTCGAATGATGCTTCGTTAGGGCACCCTGTCAGCCAGCACCCTTATCTTTCCCGTACAGCTTCCGGACCCTCGGGCGCCCCTTCTCCTTGCCAAACACCTCGGTCCCCCTGTCCACATTTCAAAATAAAAACTGCTTTAACCCTTTCCTGGCTTTCAGGAGTCTTCCTTCCAGTGACTAGGAAAAGCCCAAGAGGGCCAGAGCAGGCCCACTGGTTTCAGCTCCATTCAAGAAAGACCTTTCCTCCAGTTAGGAGGATAGAGAGGACTGCCTCATAAGGTAGTGAGACTTCTGTCACTGGAGGTGTGCAAGCCAAGACCAGAAGAGCACACAGTGGAAGGCCTGGAGAAGATGCAAGCACCCATTGACAAATCCCCTGGATCCTCTAGGTCCTGCAAGTGGGAGGTTTTGTGGTGGGAACTGCACAGCTTTCTCACCTTCTCTGTTGCCTGGGTGCCCATTCTTTCTAAACTGTCTGTTCTGCAGCCCAGCCCCTGTTGTAGGCCAAGCCTTCACCCTCTGCTAGCTACTTCTTGCCTTTCTTATTGGGGCCTGGTCAAACTGGTTGAACAGATGGTCAAACTAAGGAAGGTACATTTTTCTCCCATGGGCAATAGGGCAAGGAAACAGCAGTCATTGAACTAGCATTTGAGTAAATAATTTGCCCAAAGCTGCATTCTAGTAAGCGGCAGAGTGATAACTGGTTAAGTCTGATGGCTGCAGCCTGACAGGTAGTCCTGGTTTCGAATCTTGCTCTTTTCATGTGACTGAGTGACATTGGACAAGTTACTTAACCTCTCCAAGTCCTCACTTTCTGATTTCAGAGTCCACTGAGGTTTACACCGGGCTGCTGCCTCGGTCACTAAGTCTCACCAGCTTAGGGAGTCTTGGGAGTTTGGAGTTGGAAAGCTGTTGTAGCCAAAAGGGCTGGGTTTTGGGGGTTGTCGTTCAGGTAGACAAAGAAATGTTTGCAGTGGGAAAAGTCTTCTCGGTCTGTCCTCAGGTTTTGGGCCTAAATCCAGGGTCAGCAGGGCTCACAGCAGGTTGGCTTGTGAGGAAAGCAGCCCCCTTGGCAAGAGGGCAAAGGCCCCGGCTCAGATGCAGAGTCCCACAGCAGGGTTGGGAGCCCCCTGGCAGGCTCTAGAGAGGCGGCCTCCTGAGCCCGGGGGGCACCCGCTGTCCCCTGTTGGGCATACGCTGGGGTTTGTGTGGATTCTTCCATTCAACAGATCCCTTTGCGCAGGACCTGTGGTCTGCGCCTCTTCCCAGCCCCTGGCCTACACACGCATCTTAGGAGCGCCCACTGTGAACAGTGCACAGGGCGCAGGCTGTTCCGGAAGCGGCCAGTTTCAGAGGTTCTGGCGGGAGAAGAGGGAGGAGAGAGGCCAAGTCCTGGGCCGCTAGGGAGAGGCGCTGCCCTAGGGCCGAGGGTGGAGCTTTCCCGGTCGGCCGGGAAGGGGCTGGGCCGGGCCTACATGTGAGGGCAGGGGAAGGGCGTTGGCGGCGGGCGCACCCCTGCCGAGTCCGGGTGCCGAACGCGGCTCCAACTGATTCCCGGGATCCGCCTCGTGACCCTAAGCCGCGGATGACCGGCTGCCCCAGATTCCCGGGCCGTGGAAGTACAAGCTCGGATTCTGCCCTGGCCTCCAGATTCCCGAAAAGAGACCTCCGGTCGGACTCCGGATCCTCAGATCCCGCAGCAGATTCCCAGATCCCGAGTTCCCTGGCTCCGCCGCCCTTGGCTCCTGCCCATTCCCGGTTGCCCAGAGTAGGGCGCCCGGCGCCCGAGCGCCCCCGCATGGCGGGGCCGTGCCCGCGGCCCCGGGCCCTCGAGCGCGCCGGCAGCTGTTGGCAGGACCCGCTGGCCGAGGCGCTGAGCCCGGGCCGGCCGCTCGCGGCCCGTGCGGGCCGAAGCTGCGCGCTGAGCCGCCCGCTCCGCGTGGTCTACGTGCTGACCGCGGAGCCGCGGCCCGGGGCGGAGCCCGGGGCGGGAGCCGAGGAGGAGCCGCTGCCCCTGCGCTGCCTGCGCGAGGCCTGCGCGCAGCTCCCGGGGCCGCGGCCGCCGCCGCAACTGCGCAGCCTGCCCTTCGGGACTCTAGCTCTCGGCGACACCGCGGCGCTCGACTCCTTCTACAACGCAGGTGAGCGCGCCCCGGGGCGGGGCCGAGGCGGGGCTTAGGGTATCTTGGGTGGGCCAAATGGAGTGGGGGCTCGGGGACTCCGGAGAGGGACCAGGAACAGCGCGCGGTTTAGGGAGCTTCAGGTGAGGGGAAGCTGAGGGGCTCAAGCCCAGGCCATGATAAAAGTGGAATGTGGGGGACCCGGAGCGCAGCCGGCCCGGGGGTGGCACTTAGCGCATCCAGACCCCGCTTCAGGGCTGGGGCTCAGGCACCCTGGAGTGGGGACCGTTCCTAGGGAATGTGGGGCTGGGATGGGGCTGGGACAGGGAACGGGGCAGGACCGGGAGCGGGGCGGGGCTGTGGCACCTCGGGGTGGGGTTGGAGAAATCTCGGGTTGTTTGCGCGCCGAGCTCTTGGGGGCGGGCCGTGGGAGGCGGAGCTTGGACCCGGGAAAGGGCCCGGCCCCGGGGGTTAGGGTTCCGGGATCCTGACATGTGACTTCCGAGGACCGAGCTAGGAAGCAAAAAGTGAAGCGAAGGGGCCCCTCGGGACCTGGCTGTGCACGCGGGAGATTGGGTTCACTCCGCGGTGCCGAGGGAGTGGGCGGGGCCGGGCCGGACACGCGGCTATTCCCGCGAGGGTCACCCCTCCTTCCCACCTCCCGGACATCCCGCGCCCCGGTACTTATTTGTTCATCCAAGAGTCCCGGAACCATGCTTGCCGGCCTGTCCGTGAAACTGCTGCCTGGAAAGGAATGCTGAGGCGACCGCGAGGACACAGAGGCACGCAGTCGTAGGCTGGCAAATGGCAGATGGTTCCTCTCCCACAGGCCTCCCAGACACTGTCCCACACAGGGATAGGATCAGGCACAGCTACACACACGTCACACACGGACACGGCATTGGCTCTGCACACTGCTCATGCCCACCCCTTTCAAGAGATTAGGGTCGAGGAGCCAGGGAGGGGGCCCGCTGTGGTGGCACAACTCCTGTCCCCCAGGGGCCCAGAAGAGACTCTGGGCAGCTGCAGGCCGCCCCTCCCCCAGGCTGGGTGCCCACAGGCTCTGAACAGTGGGAGAAGGGACCAATGGCCGGGGGAGCCCAATCCCCTCCAGGACACCACGGATGTCAGCTCTGTGTGAGAGCCAGAGGAGTCCTAAAAGGGGAAACTGAGGCCCAGGGAGGAATCGGACCCTGCTGGAGTCAATTGCAAGGCGGCCCCAGCTCCTGGGGACCAAGCTGGGCTCCAGGGCTCAGGGCCGCCCCTCTGTGCCCGCAGACGTGGTGGTGCTGGAGGTGAGCGGCTCCCTGGCGCAGCCCTCGCTGTTCTACCACCTCGGGGTGCGCGAGAGCTTCAGCATGACCAACAACGTGCTCCTCTGTTCCCAGGCCGCCCTCCCAGACCTGCAGGCCCTGCGGGTAGGCGGCCAGGGGGCTGGGGGGCAGGCCCAGGGCAGCGCAGGGGCCCGCCCACTCGCAGCCTGTATCTGACTCTCTGCCTCCTGCAGGAGGATGTTTTCCAGAAGAACTCGGTGAGCGGAAGCCACCCCTCCCTCCAACGTGCCTTTTGACCTCCCATGTGACCGCTGACCTCCATACCCTTCCTGGCTCCCTCAGTCACCTCGGACCCCCCTAACGCCCCCTGGCATCCAGTCACTGTGCCCCTCTGTTCCGTGGCCTATTACCTCCCCTCACGCTCGGGCCTCGCCCCTCCCCTCCGCACCTCTCCCCTCCCCACCCCTGTGCTGGTCTCTGCCCTCGGCTGACCCTGACGCCTCCCCCCAGGACTGCGCCGGCAGCTACACGCTGATCCCCTATGTGGTGACGGCCAGCGGCCGGGTGCTGTGTGGTGACGCAGGCGTCCTGAGGGGCCTAGCTGAAGGGCTCGTGCAGGTGGGGGTGGGCACCGAGGCCCTGCTCACGCCCCTGGTGGGCCGCCTGGCCCGCCTGCTGGAGGCCACGCCCACGGACTCTTGGTAATGGGGGTCCCACCGGGAGGGCACAGCAGGAGGGGGCCGGCCAGGGTACGGTGGGCCCGCCTGAGAGGCAGCTCCACCACTGGCTCTCCCTCCCTCCCTCGCCACGGGCCCCAGTGGCTACTTCCGGGAGACCATTCGGCAGAACATTCGGCAGGCCCGGGAGCGGTTCAGCGGGCAGCAGCTGCGGCAGGAGCTGGCTCGCCTGCAGCGGAGACTGGACAGCGTGGAGCTGCTGAGCGCCGACATCGTCATGAACCTGCTGCTCTCCTACCGCGACGTGCAGGTGTGTGGGGCTCAGAGAGGCAGCAGGCGTTCTCTGGCAGACAAACCCAAGTTCAGCTCCTGGCTGTGCTGCCTGGCCCTGCTCAGAGCAAATGCTCTGACCTCTCTGAGCCTCAGTTTCCTCATTTGTAATAGGGGCTGTTTGTGGCCCTGCCTCCCAGAGAGGTTGTGCCCAGCCAGGGGGCACACACTGGGCTCTTGATGTAATGTGCAGTGTCTGCTGTAGCTGCTGGGCCTGCGGGAGGTGTGCGGAGACTAGTGGGTGGGAAGGTGGGAAGAGTGGGATGTCTGGGGTGGAAGGGCAGCCCAGGCCAAGGTTTTTCTCAGGGACTGGGGGCTGATGGGACCCAGCAGAGGCCCGCATGCTGGGCTTGCTCCTCCCTCCCGTAGGACTACTCGGCCATCATCGAGCTGGTGGAGACCCTGCAGGCCCTGCCCACCTGTGATGTGGCCGAACAGCACAATGTCTGCTTTCACTACACGTTTGCCCTCAACCGGTGAGTGGCAGAGCAAGGCAGAGCAAGAGACACGGGGGTCTCTGTGGCCTGGGTCTCTGCTCTGTGAGGCCATTGCTGCCTGGGATTACGGCTGTCCAGGAAATCTGCTGACCCGGGTCACTGTCCAGGGGTCAGGAGTTCCCTGTTCGGGGTTGCTGCTGACCCGGTGGGAGGGATCGCTGCCCCCGGGTGGTCATTGTCCCTAGGTGGTCACTGCCTTTCAGAGGTCATACTTGTAGTCCATCAGCTGACCTGCCGTCTGGTCACAGCTGTCCAAGGTCACTGCTCTTCTGAGTCATGGCAGCTAGGTATCACTTCTATCTGGGGCCATTGTCCCTAGAGAGGTCAGTGCCGACCAGGGTCACTGCTCTTCTGGGGTCATTATTGTCAGGCCCCTGGAAGGTTCCCTGCTGTCCAGGATCTGGTGGTTTCTGGGCAGGGTAGGGCAGGAGCATCAGGGGGTTCCCCAGCCCATCTTTCCCTGCCCTCAGGAGGAACAGGCCCGGGGACCGGGAGAAGGCACTGGCAGTGCTCCAGCCCCTGGTACAGTCTGGGGGCTCTGTGGCACCTGACCTATACTGCATGTGTGGCCGTATCTACAAGGACATGTTCTTCAGCTCCAGCTTCCAGGATGCTGGACACCGCGAGCAGGCCTACCACTGGTGAGGGCACGAGTGCACAGGCAGTGGGCTGAGCTAGTGGGGTGAGGGATGGGTCTGCGGTGTCAGTCCAGCCCAGGGTCCCTCTCCCCTCGCTCTCCCCCACCAGGTACCGCAAGGCCTTTGAGGTGGAGCCCAGTCTCCACTCGGGCATCAACGCAGCTGTGCTCCTCATTGCTGCTGGGCAGCGCTTTGAGGACTCCGAGGAGCTCCAGCTAATAGGTGAGCCCCAATCCTGGCTCCTCTATCCCCCCAAAACCAGGGCTCAGAGGGGCCCAGAAAGAAGGCAGGGAGGGAGGAGAACATTGGGTGGGACTGAGCCCATCCCCTCTGCCTGTATCTACTTGGGTCCTCCTACTGGCCCTGTACCCTCATGTGTCCTTGTCCCCAAGCTCACGCCTGTGTTCATTACACACTGAATTCCACATACACTTGTGCCCAAACCTGTGTCTGAGCTCTTACACCCACTTGAGATCTTGCCCATACCGAGGTTTCATCAACATCTCTGTTCATGCCCACACCTGAACCCACACTCACAGGGTCTCCTGCCCCTCTCCTCCAGGAATGAAGCTGGGCTGCCTGCTGGCTCGTAAGGGCTGTGTGGAGAAGATGCAGTATTACTGGGACGTGGGCTTCTACCTGGGAGCCCAGATCCTTGCCAATGACCCCATCCAGGTGGTGCTGGCTGCAGAGCAGCTGTACAAGCTCAATGCCCCCATATGGTAGGTGATCCCTTCTGAGTACTGGCTAGGCCTGGGCTCTTGCTCCTGCACCCATGTCCACTGGTACTCTAATCTGAACCCTGAACCAATGACCCTGGACCTTCCAGGCCAGTGCCGTGGCACTCAGTGCCACATTCTGGCTCTAGCCAAGCCAGTCCACTCTCCCTGGCAGTGCTAGCTGGTGCCTGGGCTGAGCTGAGGACAAGGCTGTGCCTGCAGGTACCTGGTGTCAGTGATGGAAACCTTCCTGCTCTACCAGCACTTCAGACCCATGCCAAAGGCCCCTGGAGGGCCCCCGCGCCGCGCCCACTTCTGGCTCCACTTCTTGTTACAGTCCTGCCAGCCCTTCAAGCCCACCTCCCCCCAGGGGGACCAGTGCTTGGTGAGGCCCCTGGAGGTGGGGCACCTGGGAGAGGGGAGAGCATGTTCTGACCTAGCCCTCTACCCACTCCTGGCAGGTGCTGGTCCTGGAACTGAACAAGGTGCTGCTGCCTGCGAGTCTCGAGGTTGGGGGTACAGACACCGTGCACGCTGTGACCCTGAGTCTGCTGGAGTCAGAGACCCAGGTGACCTCACCGCCGGCCCCGCCCCTCCCCCCTTTCACCAATACCCCTCTGACCTTCCCTCTCACCCCCAGACCCCGCTTTCGGCCCCCAGCACCCCGTCAGACCCTCTCTCTTCCAGCAGGATGCGCCTTCCCGCTGGACCTTCACCGTGGCCTCCATCTGCGGCATCAGGTGAGGCAGGGCGGTGGGCGGCCCGGCGCGGGCGGGTCTGGCGCTCACCGGGGCTCTTCATCTCTCCCCAGCGCCTCCAAGCGGGACGAGCGCTGCTGCTTCCTCTACGCGCTTCCTCCAGCTCAGGACGTCCAGCTGTGCTTCCCCAGCGTGGGCCAGTGCCAGTGGTGCGCGCAGCCTCTCGGGGCCGGGGTCCCCTGGGGCCAGGGACGCTCAAGGGAGTGAGGGAAAGGAAGGGCCGATGTCCCTCCGGGCCTGGGATGCGAAGGTCCCCGCTCCAGGTGCCCTCGCGCCTGTCTGACCCCCTCCCCGGCCCCCCAGGTTCTGCGGCCTGATCCAGGCCTTGGTGACGAATCCCGATGCCGCGGCGCCCACGGAGGAGGCGGAGGGCGTGGGGGAGGTGCTGGAGGTGAGGAGGCGGGTCTGAGAGGTGGAGGAGGGAGGAGGACCCCGGGCCCTGCTGAGCCCGCGTCTCGCCCTGCCCCGCAGTTTGATTATGAGTACACCGAGAACGGCGAGCGGCTGGTGTTGGGCAAGGGCACCTATGGGGTCGTGTACGCGGGCCGCGACCGGCACACGCGGGTACGCATCGCGATCAAGGAGATCCCGGAGCGCGACAGCAGGTGCGGCGTGCTGGACAGCGCGGGCCGGGCGGAGGCTGCCCGGGCGCGGGGCGTCGGGTGGGCGGGGCCGCGAGCGGAGGGGGGCGGGGCTATGGGCGGGGCTATGGGCGGGAGCGAGGGCGGAAGCCCTTCGCGCCGGGCCCCGCGGGCGGGCTGTTCCGACCACGGAGTCCGAGCCAAGTAGCCTGGGCCCTGGGGACAGTACTGCAGGGACCCCGGGGGCGTGCTCCAAAGGGTGGGGGAGGGCTTGTGGGCAGGGCAAGTCGTGGGGCTGGAGTGGAGTGGGCATCTCTGCCCAAACCTGTCCCCAGGGGCACCAGTGTTCCTCTGTCCCCTGCCTCCCCCCAGGTTCTCTCAGCCCTTGCATGAAGAGATTGCTCTGCACAAACGCCTGCGCCACAAGAACATCGTGCGCTATCTGGGCTCAGCCAGCCAGGGCGGCTACCTCAAGATCTTCATGGAGGAAGTGCCTGGAGGTACCTGCCCTGCGGTGGGGTGGGAATGGAACTGGAGGTGCGGGCCATGGGGATGGAGCCAGGCAAGGGCGGAGAGCCCTGGGGGAAATGCATCCCAGATGGCGTCTGGGCTGTGCGATGGGTGTGCCTGGGCCTTGAGTGGAGGGCTGTGGATGGAGTAAGTGGGTGCCAAGGATGAACCTGGACCTCATCTGCCCAGGCAGCCTGTCCTCCTTGCTGCGGTCAGTGTGGGGACCCCTGCAGGACAACGAGAGCACCATCAGTTTCTACACTCGCCAGATCCTGCAGGGACTTGGCTACCTGCATGACAACCACATCGTGCATCGGGACATCAAGGTAAACCCTGTGGCTAGCCCACCCTGGCCTTCTGGTGGGGGGTGGTGGAGACCTGGCTAGCAGTTTAGACTAAGCGGGCAGACCTTTGCACAGGGTGAATCCATCAGGGAGGTTCCCTGGAGAAGGAAGGGGAAGCTCAGATCTGAGGCCAGACTAAGTGCCAGCCTTCAGAAGGGCATGTAAGTGGGATGGCCCGGTGGGGGGAGGAGGGTTGACAGAGGCAGGGCCAGGCTGGGACACCCAGGAGATGGTGACCCAGGGTGGAGTCCAGTTCTGGTATCAGAGGCCAGCGTCTACTGAACACATTATCTCCTCAGGGGGACAATGTGCTGATCAACACCTTCAGTGGGCTGCTCAAGATTTCTGATTTCGGCACTTCCAAGCGGCTGGCCGGCATCACACCCTGCACTGAGACCTTTACAGGTAACAGCGTGTGGGGTGCTGACTGGGGATGCTCACCTGGGGCAGAGGAACTCTTCTAGGGAATGGTGTTGCTCCTGGACGTGCAGTTAGAGTCCTAAATGGGGATGGAATCCAGGGCAAATGATTGAGCCAGGGGTGAGGTGATGGAATCTGGAAGTAGAGCTTGGATAGTTGATGAAGTTCATTGTCTGATTGAAATGGAGCCCAGGGGTGTTGACAACCAAAGTGATAGAATTCAGGTGAATGGTGCAATCCAGTGTATATGGTGGGACCTACTGTGGCCGATGGAATCCAGGAGCGTGATGGAGCCACTAGGCTCCAAGAGAAGCCTTGGCAGGTAATAGAGCCTAGGGTGGTGATGACACTCAGGATAGATGTTTGATGGCCAGGGTAGGTGATGGAATCTATTTTGGTTGATGGAGTTCAGGATGGGCGCAGATGGCCAGCGGATGATGGAGTCCCCCAGTGAGAAAGCCTAGACGGGCATCGTTGCTCCTCTGTTCCAGGCACCCTGCAGTATATGGCCCCAGAGATCATCGACCAGGGCCCACGAGGATATGGGAAGGCAGCTGATATCTGGTCACTGGGCTGCACTGTAATTGAGATGGCCACAGGTCGCCCACCTTTCCATGAGCTAGGGAGCCCGCAGGCTGCCATGTTTCAGGTGCGATCTCTCAGGATCTGGCCCATGGAGGTGGAGTGGGGCCAGACTGAGGCCTGAGCACCTCTCACCTTGACACTCTTTGCCATCCCTGTCTCCCCACCAGGTGGGCATGTACAAGGTGCATCCGCCTATGCCCAGTTCTCTGTCGGCTGAGGCCCAAGCTTTCCTCCTCCAGACTTTTGAGCCAGATCCCCACTTTCGGGCCAGTGCCCAAGCACTGCTGGGGGACCCCTTCCTGCAGCCTGGGAAGAGGAGTCGCAGCCTTGGCTCCCTCCGCCCTTCTCCACGGCCCTCAGGTGCTATGGGGGTGGAGGATGTGAGCACACTGCAGTGAGGGCAGGGGAAGTGTGGAGGTAAGAGGGCTGGGGGGGGGGGCCAGGCTCACAGCCTTGTCCCTCTCTCAGATGCCCCTTCAGCCAGTTCCACTCCCTCAGCTGCCTCAACTACCCAGTCCCAGACGTTCCCCTGCCCTCAGGCGCCCTCTCAGCACCTGCCCAGCCCCCAAAAGCGCTGCCTCAGTTATGGGGACACCAGGCAGCTCAGGTGAGAGCCCAGGCTCCTGGGTCACATCCCTTAGCTAGATTTTGCCCTTGTACCCTTCTTTTTTTAAAAGATATATTTATTTCTCTCCCCTTCCCCCTGCCCCAGTTGTCTGTTCTCTGTGTCCATTCACTGTGTGTTCTTCTGTGACCGCTTCTATCCTTATCAGCGGCACCGGGAATCTGTGTTTCTTTGTGTTGCGTCATCTTGCTGTGTCAGCTCTCTGTGTGGGTGGTGCCATTCCTGGGCAGGCTGCACTTTCTTTCGCGCTGGGCAGCTCTCTTTACGGGGTGCACTCCTTGCCCATGGGGCTCCCCTACACGGGGGACACCCTTCGTGGCAGGGCACTCCTTGCGTGCATCAGCACTGCACATGGGCCAGCTCCACATGGGTCAAGGAGGCCCGGGGTTTGAACCCTGGACCTCCCATGTGGTAGGCGGATGCCCTATCCATTGGGCCAAGTCCGCTTCCTGCCCTTGTACCCTTCTGCAGAAAAAAACCTCTGTAGGGGCCTGGACATATTGACCATGTGCCTGGATGGCATTGGTGCCTACCTGAGCCCTCCCCCAGGTGCTTTTACTTGTGTTTATTGTGCCCCCTCAGTAGCTGGTATGCCTTTTTTATTACTGCAGGTAGGCATAAAAGTAACAGAGCTGAGATCCAAACCCTGTGGCGGGAGGTGGCTGGACGGTGTTGGTGGCCATCCACCATAGCCACTCCCCATCGTACCCAGTGTGCCCGAGTCGCCCGGGGTGGAGGAACCCGCGTTCCCCGAGGAGAGTTCGGGATTGAGCCTGCTGCACCAAGAGAGCAAGCGCCGGGCCATGCTGGCAGGGGTACTGGAACAGGAGCTGCCGGCGCTGTCGGAGAACCTGCGCGAGGCGCAGGAACAGGTGTGGCCAGCTCAGCGCCCCTGGTGGTCGAGCAGGGACAGAGCTTCTGCGGATGGCCGCCTCCCCCAGTCTTGGCTCGAGTGGGAACGCCTGCTTTCTTCCTAGGGTCCCCCGGAACCCCGTCTGGGGAGGGATCATGTGGAACAGCTACTGCACTCCCTCCGGGCCCACATCCACACCCCCAACCGCCGGCAGTTGGCCCAGGAGCTGCGGGCGCTGCAAGGACAGCTGCGGGCCCAGGGCCTCGCACCTGCGCTTCTGCACGGACCGCTCTTCGCCTTCCCTGATGCGGTGAGGGGAGCCTTCCCTGTTCGGGCTGCCCCGTACGAGGTCACGAGCTCCTCTACCTGGGTCTTGATGTGCCAAGACTCCACGTCTACTTCGTGAAGACGGAGCCGCCAGGAAAGGGACATCTGCCTGGGCCTGACTCCCCAGTCCTTCCCCAGCGCCGAGCCGTCCATCCACTTCCCTCCGGCAGGAGACCTTCCAGGCCTTTCCAACGCAAGCCCCACCCCTCTTTGAGGCCCCGCAGTCTCAGCCGCGTCTTCCTCCTCCAGGTGAAGCAGATCCTCCGCAGGCGCCAGATCCGCCCCCACTGGATGTTCGTGCTGGACTCGCTGCTCAGCCGCGCTGTGCGCGCGGCCCTGGCGGTGCTTGGCGCGGGTAGGAGTCGGGGGCGTGCCCTGGGGGCGTGGCCAAGCGCGAAATGGGGCCGCTGGGGGGCGTGGCCGGCGGGACCCCCGCGGCCCAGGCATTGGCAGTCGGAGAGCAGCAGGCGGGGGCGCGGCCAAGCGGGCCACTCCGGGACTCTCACAGACCGGGTCCCCAGCCCCGGAGCCCCACGCCCGCGGTCGGGAGACCCTCGTCTAGGGGGGCGGGGAGGGGAGACACCGCCGTTCTTGCCCTGCCTGAGAGCGCCCCACTCGGGTTGTCAGAGGTGGAGAAAGAGGAGGCCCCCCTGCGGTCGGAGGAGCCCGGCGACGAAGAGGGGTACCAGCAGCCGCAGCAGGAGACCCCGGTCCAGGGGAGCCCGCTCCCGACGGAGCCCGAGCAGGGCCCCCCGCCTCTGATGGTGCAGCTGGGCCTCTTGCGAGCAGAGACTGACAGGTTTGGCAGCCCTTGGGACTCCCCTAGGCTCGGCTGCCTTCAGCCCCGGTCCCCACTCCATTCTACCCGCCTCTGCTCCCCGGCAGGCTCCGAGCTGTCCTGGCCCAGAAGGAACGGGAGTGCCAGGCCCTGGTGCCGCAGGCTTTACAGCAGGTGTCTAGGGATGCCAGGACTTGTGCCCTGGCCTCAGGGCCCCGAGGTGAGCAGGGCCTGACTAGAGAACACTGAGGGTGGGCGTGAAGCTTCTGGCAGGGGCACCTCTAGGCTCACCGCCTGGCCTCTCCCTGACAGCGGCTCCCCCCGCGGATCAGGGCCTGGTGAAGTGGCTGCAGGAACTGAGTGTGGATTCAGGCACCATCCAGACCGTAAGGGGGAGGGTGCTGGCTATCCCTGGTGAGCCCCCGGCCAAGGACCCCGTCTGTCCATCTTTCGAGTCACTTTCTCTCGCTGATGTAGAGCAGCTCAAAACTGGAAGAGCACCTATTATAACCTTCCCATTGTACAGATGAGAAAACGGGGTCCAGAAAGGGGTGTGATCTGGGTCTCTGGACACACTCCTTCCCTAATTTCCTCTCTCCCTTTCTCTGTGGGTCTTTGTCCACAACTAGCTGCTGAACCACAGCTTCACCCTCCATGCCTTGCTCACCTGTGCCACTCGAGACGACCTCATCTACACCCACATCAGGTACGTCCTAGGCTCTCCCACGCGCAGATCCTGGCCCTCAGCTGTGCACCTGTTGTTGTTCCTCCCTGGGAGCCACCGCGGTACCACAGTCCCCTGGGGGAAGGGGAATTGGGCAGACCATGGACCCAGAGAAGCCCAGGACCCCTTCTGGCTTTGCTACTGGAGCCCGCTACCCCTAGGGGAGGGATGGTGTGCCGCATCTGGAGAGCCATCCTGGCACAGCGAGCAGGATCCATGCCCGGGCCTCCGCCCCCCGGGAGCCTGAATGGAGGTAGCAGCGGCAGGAGGCCAGACCCCAGGGCAGATGAATGGAGAGGAGACAAGCAGCTTCTGACACACCCACCCCCAGACCTAGGGGCAACTGGAGGAGGCCAGGCAGGTGGGGGGCACGCCGGGGCCGAGCCCCACCCCCAGTGGGGAGAAACAACCACAGGGGCACCCCAGATACCCCGAGCACTGCCAGGTAAAGATGATTAAACAGAATGCTTTTGCGCCCTTGTCTTGGTGACTTCTGAGGTATGGGGGGAGGGAGGTGTCCTGGGACCGGCCCCGACATCTTTATGTCTGATTCTGAAGTTCCTTGTCCCCAGCCCTCTTCACTTCCCTGGCTCTTTCCTGCTGTTCCCACCCCCAGCAGACATCAGCCCCTCCTTGCCCTTAGAATAGAGTTTATTGACATTAGCCAAGGGCAGGCCCTGAGATGGGGGTCCAGAGAGTGGGGTTTGGTGGGGCTTGTGGGCAGCTATGTCCTGGGGACCAGGTTGGTTCTGAGGGGCAGAAGGCCATCCACCCACTCACACGGCCGCTCCAGGAGTGCCTGCCACAGCCGCCTCTCCTCGGGCGTGGAATCCATCCAGGGCACTTGGAGTCCATAGCTGCTGCCTGGATGCCAGGGGTGGAGGGCACAGGCACGTTAGACACCCCAGGTACCAGGAGACGCCGACGTGGTCCCTGCTTATGCACTGTGCCCAGTCACCCTCTGTTCTCAGTGGACATCGACACTCAGGGCAGAGAAGTGCCACACAATGAGCCCCGGCCTCCTGGCACTGGCTCCCCCCAGGGCTCTGGCCCTCTTACCGGTGCCCAGGCTGAGGCGTGTGCCCCCCAGCTGGCGGCTGGCCAGGGCCCCGTGGTCCCAAAGGGAGAGCTCAGCACAGGCCTGGCGCAGGTCGGTGGGCTCAAAGCCATCGTAAACCATGGTGTGGTTGAACACGGGGTTGAGGCTGCGGCGTATCACCCTGGTCCGCTGGCGGCTGGCCCGGCTGTCATCTGGCAGCACTGAGCTGTGGGGGAGGAGGGCTGGCATGAGGTGGCCACTCCCTCACATTCCCCAGCGCAATCCAAGCATGGAGTCCTACCCATTCTCCCTCACGTATGTCCATGTCCTCTGGCTCCTGCCTGAGATCTGCCCTTCAACCCTTGCTGCCCCAGGACCTTTGCGCCCGTCTCTTCCCAAATACTCTGCCTTTAGTCTCAACTATTCACAAGACCCCAGAGCGAAGTTTCTGAAATGTAAAACTGCTACTCCCTGACTCAGTGACCTTCACTGGCTCCCTGTTGCTCTCCAGAAATAGTTTCCAAACATTTTAAAACTGTGGAACCCTTTCTAAAAACTAAAATCTTGCTCAGAAGTGTAATACCTAAAACAAAAGCAGGGAAGCGGACTTGACCCAATGGGTAGGGCGTGGGAGGTCCGTGGTTCAAACCCCGGGTCTCCTTGACCCGTGTGCAGCTGGCCCATGCGCAGTGCTGATGCGCGCAAGGAGTGCCGTGCCACGCAGGGGTGTCCCCCGCGTAGGGGAGCCCCACGCGCAAGGAGTGCGCCCGTAAGGAGAGCCGCCCAGCGCTAAAGAAAGTGCAGCCTGCCCAGGAATGGCGCCGCACACATGGAGAGCTGACACAGCAAGATGACGCAACAAAAAGAAACACAGATTCCTGGTGCCGCTGATAAGGATAGAAGCTGTCACAGAAGAACACACAGCGAATGGACACAGAGAGCAGACAACTGGGGGCGGGGGGGAGAGGGGAGAGAAATAAATTTAAAAAGTAATAAATCTTTAAAAAAAAATAAAAGAGTATTTCTGGCTGAATCAGGGATGTAACCCCAAACCTGATTGGTCTCCCTCCATTCCACCTTCTGAAAGCGGAGCAGCACCTGGAGGTTCCCCTGGAGGTTCCCCTGGAGGTTCTCCAGAGCTTACTTTGAAAACCCTAAGTTCAGGGCCACGTCCCACAGCCTGGCCATCCAGGCCTTCCCTGGAGGGTCTCTGCGAGCTCCCCAGTCTCAGCCTTACCTCTGGGGCAAGTCCTGTAGGTGCCAGTCATGCTGAAACGCAGCCCTCCAAAGTTGTCGTGAACTGCCCAGACCCCAGGCTCTTGCTCAAGCCCTCCCCTTTACCCCTGCTCCCTGGGGATCAGCACCGGGGATCAGCAGGTGACAGGGAGTTTGTGGGAGGCTGGGGGCTCCACCGCCAGCCAAGGGAAGGGAAGCCGCAGGGTCAGGTGCCCCTCACCATTGTATGTAAGTGTCCAGGGATCCTGAGCGCAGCGGCACGAGGTCCTGGGCATCCTTCACCCAGAAGTGCAGCTCCCCGCTCGGGGGCAGTCCCTTGCCTGCAGAGAGGGTCGCTCAGGCCAGCCCCATTGACGGAGTCGCCCCTTCCAGGCTAGCAGGCCTCCTCCCGCCAGGGCCCGTCCAGCGTGGCTTCTCGCGGGCGGTCACTTACCCTCGGAGCTGGCTGGGACGTACTTGAGGGACAGAGAAAGCAGCCCGCGGCTGGGAAGCTCGTCGGGGGAGGGCGGGACCTGGGGGAGGTGGGCGGGTCAGGGGCGGGGCCGTGCCGAGGGGAAAGGGGCCATAAAGGGGTGGAGTCTCCAGACACCAAAGGGGTGTGGTTTGGTGGGGAGGGCGGGATCCTCAAAGAATCTGCAGGGCCCGCAGGAAGGAGCAGTCCCGGGCCAGGCCCTCGGATGGGGCTCCAGGGTGGAGAAGCCCAGGGGAGGCTCTGTTGAAGGCGGACCGTGAGGAGGGCTGGGGAAACCCCCCACTTGGGGTCAGGGCGGGGGACCTGTGCTGCCCGCCCGGCAGTCTCACCCGGGGCTGCAGGGGGAGCCAGGTGGGCTCAGAGCCCCAGTTCCACGTGTCCAGGGGCACGTCGACTTCGCCCAGAAAGATGTTGCGCCCCAGGCTCTCGCGGTGCCACACAGACAGGCTCAGCACGCGGCCCCGGAGCTCGGCCTGCGGGACGGAGTACTGGGGAGAGGGGGTGCGCTTTGATGGAGCCCCGCTGCCCCGTTTCAGAGCTGCGGGGGTGTTTGTTCACTGGGTCCTGCCACGCTCCCTGCAGGATGGAATCCCTGGGGTGCCCCGAGGGGCATCAAGGCGGGGGTGAGGAGCTGGACTATGGGCGCACCCACCGCGAGGCTGACCTGGTGCAGAACGCGCCCACGGGAAGGCCTCCCTGCCGTGCCCCTGGCAGGAGGGAGGACTGGGACAATGCCGATGCTAAGGCTGACCCGGCGGCCCGCCGCCCGCAGTCATTAATGGGGGCCCGCCTCGTTGCCACAGCCTCACCCGGAGGGTCTCGTTGAAGACGGGATTCAGATTGCGTTTCTTCACTGCGGTCTTGCGCTTGCTCTGCTTATCCGGGAGGAGGTAGCTTTTGACATAGCTAGGGTGGGGTACGGGGGACCCGAGATCAGGAGGGGCCCTGCTGGCCCCGCCAGCTTCCCACCCGGAACGCAGCTTCCCGCATGCCCGCCTCGTGCTGCGCGCTTTCGGGATCCCGCCGAATCGCCAGGCCTCCCAGCAAGGCAGGTGCGGTCGTTACCCCCATTTTGCAGATGAGGAAACTGAGGCCAAGAAAGGTGAGGGGGCGGGGCAGGCCTGTGACCGCAGCTCCCCGGCGCCCACCGCCCCGGCCGGAGGGGAGCGCGGGCCGCCGGCGCGGCCGGGCGCGGGGCGGACACTCACGGGTCGGAGCGGCGGCGCCGGGCGGCGGCCAGGCCCTGGCACTGGATCACGTGCACGCGCAGCTCGGCGGCGCCCGGCTCGTAGCGCAGCGCGAAGTGCACGGAGCCGCACACCTGCACGGCGCCCGCCTCCGCCTCCCCGGACAGGCTCATCTGGCTGCCGCTCAGCTGCGGGCCGGAGGGGAGGTCAGCGCGGGGTGCAGCGCTCACGTCGGGGCTGCGCGGGGCGCGGGGGGTTCAGCCCGGGGGACCGGGGGAAAGCGCGGGGAAGGGGGAAAGGGCGCGGCGGGGTGACTTGTCTGGGGGCCGGAAGGTCAGGTCCGGGGTGAGGTCGGGCAGGGGCTACGTGTGCGGTCGGGGGCGCCCCGCCTCCGCCTTCGCGGTCCCTCCATCTCACCGTGGAGGAGTTGAGGCTGGACACCGAGGAGCTGCTGCTGAGCATGCGGTCGAGGGAGGGGCCGGGCCCCGGGGCCTCCTCCCCGTTCTCCAGGGTCTCAGGCTGAGGAGGGGGCAGGTGACGCCGCCTCAGTCCGGGGAGGCGGGACGTGACGCGGGCGTCCCTCTCTCCCCGCGCCTCCCCCGCCCGCGTCCGGGCCTGTGGGCTCCGAGAGTCGCGGGCAGGACACTCCCGGGCCTGACTCTGTTCCGGGTCTTGAGAGCAGCCGCGGGCCGCTCCCGCCTACCTGGGCTGGGGAGGGCCGCGGCTCCGGCTCCGGGTCCGCCTCCTCTGCGTAGACTTGCGGGCCCCCTAGGTCAGGGGCTGGGGCGGGCACAGGCTGCTGAGCCAGCTCTTTTCTTGCCCGCCCCTGAGCAAATGCGGAGGGTTTACAACCTTCAGGACCTGCAGAGGCAAGCCCCAGTGTTGCCCAGGGCTTGCTGCGGGGACCGTACGAGCCCCCCCAACGTCCCGGCCTCCCAGCCGGCAGGAGGCGGGTGGGGTCGACCTTTCCCTCCCCCACACCCTCCCACTTGCCTTCCTGGGGCTCCTCCTCATGGTCTGAAACCTTTGCGGGTGCAGATGGTGAGGGGAGATCGGGTCCCTGAAGGAAGCAAGGGGTGGAGGTCACTTTGGGGCTACGGAGAGCACAAAGTTCACAGTGGGGTCAGAGGCTCCAAAAGGGCCCCCCAGCTCCGGATTGAGCCCAGCCCTCAGGGCAGGTGGGTTTGCACCTCACACCCTTCAGGGCCTGCCCAGCCTGCCGCCCAGGGCCCCAGTGGTGGAGAAAGTGTCTGCATCCTGGACATGGCCCCCTCAGTCCTCACTCAGCCCTATAGCAGGTCAGAGGTCCCCTTAGAGACCAGGTGCACGTCACCATTTGACTGACTGGGACGAGGTCTCCTAGTGGGGGAGGGGTGGGGCCGGGGTGGGTGGTGAGGGTGCTCTTTCCGCAGTGCTTCCCGCTCTAGGGGCACTGCACTCATTCATTAACTCAGTCAGCCATTCTCACTCACCTTGGCCTCACTGAGCCTCTCTTGGGGGCCCTCGTCTCTGGGGACCCTAAAACCAGGGGGGGGGGTGTCAGGGGAAGGAATCCAGGTGAGCGGCAGGCACCTCCTCTTCCCTCCCAGCACCTCCTCCTCACCTGAGCTCCTGCTCTTCTGTCTCTCTCCCGGCAGCCTCCGCCTCCCCATCACTGCCCAGAGCCTGGTCTCCTGGGCCAAGGCGTAAAGGTGTGTGAAGCCCCGGCTCAGGTAGATTGGCTGCAACTTCCAGGAGAGGCCCTTGGAGGTGCCCACCCACCTCCCGCTGCCCCTGGAGGGGCAGTGCCCCAGGGGCCGCTAGGACCAGAACCCAGGACTCCTCCCTTCCTGTCCACAGACACCTGGCGCCCTGGGCTGCATGAGGGTTGCCTTGCCCGGGGATCTCCTCTCACCCCTGGAGCTCTTCTTGCGGCGGATAGAAGCCCGGACCAGGTCCGAGCCCAGGTGGGTGTGGTGGTGCCGCTGGGAGAGTGCTTCCTGGAACCAGTCTCCTGTCAGGATCTTCAGCTGCCCCGGATCTGCCAGGGAAGCCCGGAGCTTGCTGGAGGATGAAGGGGTGGGGGCATGCCGTCACCACCCAGCCAACCAACATTCCTGCCACCCACTCTGTGCTAGGCCCTGAACCTGGCTCCAGGGACATAACAAAACACCAGACTTGATTTCTGCTCTGGAGGAGCTCAGGCTGGTGGAGAGGCCAGATAGGCAAGTACTTATAGACGTGTACACTGCAGCCTTGCAGGTGCTGTTGTGGATGTGAGAAGGGTCACCTTGGCCTGTGGGAATCCAGGAAGGCTTCCCAGAGGAGGCGCCATTGGATCTGCTTCTTAAAGGACAAATTGGAGTTCTCCAGATGGAGAAGGATAAGAATTATTGTTCATTTAGTGGTTACTATGGGTCACACTTGCACGATCCCTCTTAATTCTATAAGGTAGGACTCCTTGGCCCCGTTTTCCAGGTGAGGAGAGTGGTGCTCGGGGAGGTCAGGTAAGTTACGTAGCTTGGAAGTGTCTATCTGTCCCCAAACCCTGCTCATAACTCCCATGCTCCTCTGCTCCGTGCTCTTCCAGGAAGGAGCAGCATGGGCTTGGAGGTGACGGGGGTGTTCAGGGACCCTGCCGCCCACGAGGGCCGTGGTGTGTGCTTTGCGCATGTGCGCTTTGGGGGTGGGGCTACTGGTGGAAGATGAGGTGGGGGAGCTGCAGGGACCAACCCGGGAGGGCCTGGTGGAGCCCGCCGAGCAGCTTGCGCTGGTGCTGTAGGTGCCGAGGAGCCACGGGAGGCCTCAGCAGGGACATCAGGGACAGGTCTCGGGAGCTGCAGCTGCAGCAGGCCCCGGGGACTGGCAGGGGCAAGGCTGGAGGCAGGGAGGCTGGTGAGGGAGCTGGGGCAGCCACCCCGGGGAGGTGATGCGCTCTGAGCTGGCCAAGGGCAGACAGACCAAAGGGCAAGGTCAAGAACTCTTCAGGCTTCTGACAGGGCGACACCCTGGCTAGGGCCTGCCCTCCCTCACCTGACCCGGCCCTCATCCAGCTGGCGGAGGTGGGCATCTCGTTTCAGGACGTCGGCAATGGCCTCCTGCTCCTCCTCCGTCAGGAAGCTGAGGTCCAGCAGCCTGTCGGCCTCAGGCTCCAGCCCATGTGCCATGGGGAGGGCGGGCAGAGCCCAGAGCCCCTCTTGAGATGGGTGGCCCCTGAGGGGCATCAGCTGGGGGTCGTGCCCTGGTTGGGCACACGTGACTCCCTGGGGGCAGACCAGAGGTCAGGTCAAGATCTGCCCAAATACAAGGCACATCCTGGGGCAGACCACCCTCACCTCCCCCAGCATATGCCTGGGTGGAGGGCCGAGTACAACCCCAGGAAGGCCAAGGTCAAGTGGGGTGAGATACACCCATGGACTCGTGTATGCAGGAGCATACACAGGAACACACAGGAACTCATTGGAAGATGTGCACAGGGAAATCCTGAGGTGGAGACACACAAAGACCCGGGGAGACGGGGCACATGACATGCATATGCTGATTCCTGGAGACACAAGCCCCCGTGGGCACACATCGTGGCTCGCCTGGGAAGAGACCAAGAGGCGTGCACGCATGGACTCAGTCGCCACGCAGGCATGGGTATGCACAGAGAAGAGGAACCACCCCGCCAGGTTCACATGTACAAGAATAAGGTCCGGGACAAACATGTGCCCCCAGATACACAGAAATCACAGAGACTTTTGCACATACACGCTGCCCCTAACTGGGTCGTGAGCTCCTTGAAGGCAGGGATGGGGCATCACTCCCGGGGCCCTAAATTTTGCAAGCAACAGGTAGTTGGTAAAAATGTGATTAAATGTAGAATGCACCTAGAGCATCCTGCACACATGGGAAATGTACACCCACCCACACGGACACACATGCACACACACACAGCCACTGGCCCCCTGCTCTGGGGACCTCCCAACCTGGGTCCCTCCCTCCGCTCTTCACCTCACCCTGCCCTGGCCCACTTGGCCTTCCTGTCTGAGGCAACCTCCTCCCCAGCCCACACCCCCCACTTCCTCTCCTCCCCCGCCCCCCAAGGTAACAGCCGCACCCACTCTCACTGGGGCCTGCAGCCCAAGGACGCCCCTGCTGCCACCTGCCCTCCTGTCCACGTCCTCTGGGCCCCTCTGTTCTGGCCACACGAGTCTCTCCATCCTCTGACCTAGGACCTGGCTGAGGTCCCTGCCGGGACTGCTCAGGTACCATGGTGACCCCGGAAGGAAAACATTTGCCCAGTCCCGAGGGGCACGTGGACGTGGCAGGGAGCCCGTGCTCGGCCCCAGGCAGAGCCGAGCGGTGGCCTGAGCCCGCTGGGTGGTCTCTCCCCTCCTCCCTGCCCTCCAGTGCACACCCATGCCAGGGCGCCAGGTGGGGAGCGACTCAGCAGGCAGGTCCCGGCTTGTGCCTGCCGCTGCCACCTTCTGCGCTCTGTCCCCTCCCGGGCTGAGTCAGTGTCCGGGGCCTGGCCCTGCTGTCGCCCCTCTCCTGCAGGTCTCTCTCACACGTCTCTAGATACCGCTGTGCGAATGCCTGCGTGTTCCCCCTGACAGTGTTTCCTGAGCACCCACTGTGTGCAGGGTGCCAGGTGTTACCGACACACCGTTTGGGCCTCCTGTGGCCTGCGCGTGGGCCCGCGCTCCTACCTTGGGTCACGGCGTGCTGACGGAGGCTTCCGTTTGGAGGCATGTCTGTGTCCAGGGTCCACGGGCCTGTGTATTTGTTGGTGTGAATATTGTATCCTGGGTGTGTGCCTGTGCTGCATGGAGACTCTGGGTGACAGCTTTGTGTGGGTGTGTGCTCTGTGGTGTGTGTGCACTGTGTGCGCACCGCGGTGTGCTGCTTCCTATGTTGGATGTGTGTTGTGCTGTGTTGGCCCGCCGGGCCGCCAGGTGTGTGTGTGAATGTGGAGGTGGCAGGAGCTGCACGGCTTCTGCCCGGGCTGGGCCGCCGGCACCTGTGGTCAGGGATCCCCGCAGCACCCTCCTCCCCGCAGCCCCTTCTCCCTCCAAGGACCAGGTCAAGGGCTGGTCCTCTCAGCTCTGTTTCAACCCTACGGGACAAACCCACCAGTCAATCTGAGAGCCTGTCCATCTGTCCTGCTGCTCCAGTCCCAGATACTCCCACCTCCCCCACCCCAAGGTCCCAGAGGGTGCGAAGGATTCCAGGGGGCAGTGCCTGCCTCTCAGGACACTGACAGGGGACCTCGAGCCCCGAGCTGTATTACCTGTAGGGGTCCAGTGTGAGGGACGGGACACCTTGATAGGGTGGCCCTGGCAGCCGAGTTTCAGGGACTAGGAGAAGAGCCGTGGGGACTAAGGCTGACTCAACCAGCTCGTGAGCAACTGCCCCACCGAGGAGGAGGAAACACCTTCTCAGCAGGGCCTGATGCAAAACCGGGCCTGGACTCCCGGCGCCCTGGGGGCAACCCCACCCTCCACTTTGAGACAACCTGCCGAGGTGGGTAGAGCAGGGGCCTGGCGTTTGGCCCTAGCAACACAGACTCACTCTGTAACTCGAGCAGGCCCTGGCCCCTGACAGCCTCTGCTGTCCCTTCTGTAGAATGGGTAGCAGCCCCACCCTGCCCACTGAGTTGCTGATAGGCGCTTGCTTTGAAAGCAAAGGTAGAAACCCTTTCAAGTGCCCAGGTAATGGAAGGATTGCAGACTTTGCAGTAAGATAGCCCCCGCCACTGGGTGACCCTGACCAGGGCTCCTAACCTCTCTGAGCTGCAATTTCCTCCCATGCAAATTGGGGGTAGCTGAGTGTGAAGAGCCTATTAAAAGGAAATGAAAATGCATGGCCCAAGCTGCTATCTAGTACAGGCCAGGGGTTCCCTCTGCACACAGTCCAGTGCCCAGGGCCATGTCCACAACCATTGCTGCCTGCCGTGTGTCGCGCGCTTGCCTCCCGGAGGTGCTGGCAGCCATGGAGCAGCTGTCTCTGCCCCCCGCTGCCTCAGTCTGTTGGAGGAGGCTTGGATCTCCTGGTGCCAAGGCTGAGGCTCCCATACACCCTTCCTCTACCAGGGGGAGCCCCTATGAGCACCTCATTCTGCTTCCAGATTCTATTCCACCCTCAGAGGAGGTTTGGCCCTACAGTCCATTTGCTTCTGGACCATGAAGCTCGAGGGCCATCTTCATTTCTGTCATGGCACAAGAGGCCAGAGGCCCCGCCAAAGCTCCCTGAGCCCCCACTTCATTCCACACGGCCTGCCTGGCACCTGGAGCCCTGGATCAAAGGTAAGAGGGTACTTCACAGACCCCCAAGAGAGGGAGGGACAAGGCGGGGACTATAAGGAAATCCTGCCCCACCCCCATGGGACCTGGCTCTGGAATGGCATCGCCACTCTGAGCACTTGAGGGTGGCCCCCCCAGCCAAGATCGAACCTTCCCCATTTACTTTTTTTTTTTTTTTAAAAGGTACCGGGGCCGGAGATTGAACCCAGACCTTGTATGTGAGAAGCCAGTGCTCAACTGCTTGAGCCACATCTGCTCCCCACCCCATTTACTTCTTGCAAGTCCATCTTTTCTCTGAGCCTCTTTTTCATCTGTTAAGTGGGGGCAGTAATCTCTCCTCAGATGGCTTTCACTACAACTTAATGAGGTCCCTCAGGGCCTTAATACATCTTCAAGTGTGTCTGCACATGCAGGGCTGGAGGGCCAGCCGGCGGGGGCGGTTACTGTGATGCCCACCTCCCAAAACGGAAGGAGAGTGGCCAGCAGCATCCCCAGCCTTCCCACCATCCGGTCCTGGCTCCCCCCAAGGGTGTTTCCCTAGGCTGCCTCCTCGCCTCTCAGCAGCCCTCCCCCCTGGAAGACATCAAACATCACTGTCTACTCTTCAGGTTTCTAAATTTCTCTTCCTCTCCAGTTCTGAACTTCTTATAGCTGTGACTGTCCTGGACTCTGCTGTTTCCATCCATCTCTCCTGCTGTCCCCTCAGCCTGAACTCATCTGGTCCCTTCCGCACTTGAAACCTTATTTCCGAGGCCCCCTTTCTGCAAACAGCCCCACTGTCCTGTCCCCCAGGCCTCCTGCTGGTCACTGGATGCCTCCTTCCGGGGGCTTTCCCATCTGTGCTCCCCCCACCACTGCCACTACCTGGGCATCAGTCCCTGCTCAGCCCCTTCCAGAAGCCTCCTCTCTGGTCTCCTTGCCTTTGCATTGGCCCCCTCAGCCCTTCACTCCACAGTTGTCAGATGGCCCTTCCCAAAACACGTTTGTCCTTCTTCAGCTTTGGAAAGCACCAAAAGACAACCAGTAAGTAACCCACAGGCCCACTCACAAATCTGCTCCAAACCAGCCCAGCCTCCCTTAAACACTCACTGACAGAAGTCTCACCACCTCCCAAGACAGTCATCCTCAGTTTGGGCTGCCCAACCCCTCAGCCTGACTCTTGGGATCCTCACTGTGAATCTGCTGTCACCACCCTTTGTTTCCTATGCCCCTTGAGCTTTAGCCGCAGACTCTACTTCCAATCCCCTCAACACCCCTAGTCCGTTTGTTCCCACCCCACCCCCACCTGCTGGAAGGTTCTCCCCGCTCATCTGCCCCTCCCCACAGGACCACCCATAGTCTTCCTCCACTGAGTTCTCTGCCTCAGCACCTGGTCTCTAAGCAACTCCCCACGGTTAAGAGCCAGGGTGCTAGAAGCCAAAAAAGGTCTTTTAAAATCTGGCTCTGCCACTTAGTCCCCATGTGGCCTTGGACCAATGACAATCTCTGTAAGCCTCATTCCCTCCCTCTGTAAAACAGGGACAACAGTAGCAGCCGCCTTGTAGGACTGGTCTAAGGAGTGTTTCCTGTTTTGTTTGCCTCCAGCATCCACTCTCCCTCTCTGGGCTAATGGCACCCATTCCCTTTGGGGAAGCAGCCCCTTCCCACTTCCACTCCTTATGCTCCAGTGAGGTCACCTCACCAAGGGGCTCCAAGTGGGGGATCTGGAGCCAGACTGGAATCACCTCTTCCTACCTCTGTGACCTTGAGCAAATTACTTTGCCTCTCTAGGCTTGTGTCTTCAGCTGTAAAATGGGGATGATAGCACCTACCTCAGAGGGCTATTGTGAAGATAAAATGATACTTTAGATCAAGACCTGGCATATTGTAAGCAGTGACGGCTGGTTATATTTATGGCACCTTTTTATGTTCTGTTTTCCCAAGGCTAATTTGTAGTTCTGCTGGGCAGGTGCAGTCCCTTATACCTTTCATTACCATCATGTGGTATGGGTTGTCCTAAGTATGGAACTTTTTTTTTCCCCACCAATTCTCAGATGTACCCTAACATACAAAACAGATTTGTGACAATGAATCGATCTGAAGCAGGAGGCGCCTCAGCCTCGCCCTGGAGGACGCCCAGGCTCAGAAGCCACAGCTCTACAGGGTATGGGATGTGCTGACAGACCACGATCCAGGACCCTGAGGGCCAGCAGCTAGCCTTGTCCTCAAGAGAGCAAGGCCAAAGGCAGTCAAGAGATAAAATCCTTGGCTAGTTCAACTGAAGTGAGACATGTGGCACAAGGGCAGGGCTGAAAAATGCTTCACCGAGGAGGTGGCTTTTAAGTGGGGCCTTAGAAGAAAGGCCACATTTTCAGTAGAAGGAGAGCAAAGGACCAGGGCAGGTAGCTGCTGGAGACCAGGTGCTGCCCTGTCTCACTGGTGAGCAGGTACGCAGTGTTGAGGCTAGAGGTGCAGCTTGTCCGTGGAGGGCCTTGAAGGCCTGAGGTCTGGAGGCACCAAGAAACAGGGCAGTGACATGACCACAGGCCCTGAGCACAGGGTTCTGCATGGTCGACTGGGCAGTGTGTATGGATGTGGCAGGGCTAGGGGTTTGGCTTATCCCAACCTGTACACCCACTTGCGGGGAGAGGCCTGGTGCTCTGGTCTGCCCAGTTAAAGCATCAGGCTTGCTCAGCTCCAAGACCCCACCCTACTGCCAAGTTCTTCCCAGCAGGGGCTAGGGGAGGGGTCTCAACACTCACTTGCCTCAAGGAGGGAACCCTGGAATGGTAGGCGTGGAAAGAGGAGAATGGTGGAGCATTCCCACAGCTTGGGCACAGGGCAAGAAGCACCTGAGGGAGGCTGGAGTCTGTAAGCTCCGGGCACTGACGGTGGGCTCAGCCAGACCTCACACCAGGGGGTGCAGGCAGCCAAGGACACCAAGAAGATATGAGCCGAAGGGGCTAGGGGACCACAGGGGGAGAAAACAGTAAGAGGTACCACCTGAAATCAAAACTCTTTATTGCCCCACCACGGAGCCCCTTACACAGGAGTCTGAGGGTGGGGGTAGGGGTTGTGGTGGCAGCGCAGGGCCCCTTTTGATACCTTGAAGAAAAGGAGGAGCTGTGGCCAGGTGGCTACAGCCTCTCCCCAGCTCCCTGCTGGCATGAGCTGCTCCGACAGGGCCCCCACACCTTGGACCCGAGGGGTGTGATCACCACCACGAGGCCACCTCTGGGGCTGGGCCAAGTGACCAACATTGCTCTGGCCTGGCTGGAGCCTAGGCCCCAAATTGTAGTGGGTCACGGGCCCAAAACCTGGGAAGCCCTCAAAGAGTGGGAAGAAGGGGCTGCAGGGGCTAGAGGATGCCAAGAAATGTGGTACAAGCTACCCCAGTGCAGCTTTTAGTAAACATCTGGGGGTAACAGTGTGGCATCCAGCCCTTCTGGACCATTCCAGAACCCAGTGGTGAAGACTTCAGAGCAGCTTAGCTCTGGTGGTCTTAGTGACCACCCTTACCCATCCCAACTGGGACCAATGTCCTGTCTTGTCCCATGGGCCCAAATGCCGTCCCCTCTCCCCACCAGGCACTGGGCCCAAGAATGACCCCTGATGTGCCAGGGGCTGAGGCAGAAGGTGCCCAGCAGGCAGTGGCAGGCCTGTCTACAGGGCCTGGCTGTGGCAGGAGGGATTCCACAAACAGAGGGGAAGCTAAGGCCTCCCCAACAGACAAAGAGGATACCTCAAGGGTGGCGGTCACAGGCCTGGGGAGAGGATAGGAAGCTTCTGAGTGGTCAGTCCGTTACACACCTGAGCACCCCAGCCCCATGCTCCTCCTCAGCCCCTGTCCCATCCCACCTAGCCCAGAGTCCCAGGTGGAAAACAGCAGGCCCATCCCTGCCTTTCAGGGTGAGGAGAAAGAATCTGGAATCGAAAGGAGTGGCAGTTGCCTCCTCAGGAGCTTGGTGGGTCCGGAGCCACTGGGCAGCCATCACCGCAGCTTAAAGACCAGGCTGACAGTTAGGATGATGCCCAGGAGGAGGATGAAGGGCAGCCAGGTCTTCACGAAGGCCCCGACGCTGAGAGAGAGGAGGGAGAGGAGAGCACAGGTGGGCAGGCCAGGAGGGCAGGAGTGCAGCCCAGAGGCCTGCTCCTCCACAGAGCCTGGAATCATCCCTGCCTCTGGGAGAAGTCTCCAGGGAAAGGACCAGGAGTGCCCTTTGCTCACAGCCTTCATAAGGGGGCCCACTGGGAGGGGGCGAGCATCGTGGCCCAGGCCGGCTCTGCCTCCGCCCGTGTGCCCAGCCAGGTCCTCCTGCACAATGAGGAAATCGGCAAGTGTCCTTTAAAAGCCTCCCAGGACTGAAAAAAAGACCCCCAAGAGCCTCCTTTTCAGGAGCTCTTAATGGCGAGCACAGCTATTTGAACACTTGGAGAGAAGTGGCTGGAATAGCCTGGGTGTGCTAGCACCCAAGTCCGGGCCATGGGCAAGCCAGCCAACTTCTCTGAGGTGTGAATTGGGGCTAATGCCTTTGACCTCACAGGGCTGTGGCTTCAAAGGCCCTGCCAGGCCACTCCTGGGGCCTACTTGCCCAGATCCCTGCCTCTGACAAGGGAAGCTTGGGAAGGGACCCTTTGGGAGGTTAGACAGCCATACCATCCTGCAGACTCACAGTTGCTGCGGGGAGCCAGAATCATCATCCCCATTGCACAGAGGGCAGTTACAGATGAGAGAGGCCAAAGCACTCATGCAGGACCTCAAGGTGAGCAAGCGCCTGAGCTGGGCCTGGACCCGTGTGAAGCTAGACTTCAACACAGCCGCCTTCCTCTCCCCCAAGAACCTGCTATGGTCCTAGAGCCCTCCCGGCTCCATCTGGCACCTGCTTCCTCGTTGCTGGTGAAGCACTGCAGAAACGGCTTTGCTGGGATCCTGGGGAGAGCAGCCCCAGTGGAAGGAGGCAGCCGGCACGGCGGGAAGAGGGCAGCTCACCTGACATACTTCCCATAGAGCAGGCAAAAGAAGCAGAGTGTCACCATGTTCCAGTTGGTGCTGTTGTTGTAGCGCATCAAGTTCAGGGCCAATGCCACATGCGAGTGGCAGTTGTCACAGCAGAGATTGTGCTGGAGGCATGTGAAGGGCTGGGTTAGCTGGGCTGCAGGGATTCCTCCCACCCTGGCCCCATTCCCAGAGTGCCTGCCCTGTCCTGGCCCACCTACCATGCGGTGCTTGTACTCCTCAGAGGCGTCGTGCACAGCTGTGTCCCAGGCATTGGGTCCACTGGCGTATACCTGAGTAGGGTCCAACTTCCAGTACCTGAGGGGGAGAGGTTCTAGACACTGGCTCTGCTCCCTTGTGGCTGCTCAGCTCCACAGATGCTCCTTGATGCCTGCCCTGTGCCCAGCTGTGACCCGGTGCTGGGGCTGCAGGGGTCAACCAGTGCCAGCGAGAGTCACAGACAATTACAATACAGTGTGACGCAGCCAGTGCCATGGTTGACCCTGGGGAGGAGATGGAACCAACCCAGTTCAGGGGTGTGTGAAGGATTCCTGAAAGGACCCCTGAGTCCTGTCTGAAGGAAGAGGAGTTACCCAAGTATAGAAAGGGGCTAAGTGGGTGTTCTGGAAGGGGGAACAGCTTGAACAAACGAAGAGGCATAAAACTGTGCAGTGTGTACTAGAGATTAAGCAACTGAGCACTTTTGGGTGAATGAGAGGGAGGAACAGAGTGAAAGAACTTTGGAAGGTGAGGCTGGAATTGTGGGCAGGGGGACCTGAATGTCACACCGAAGAGTTACCTTTTACTGAGCAATCTCCCTAAGGTCTCCCCTTGATCAAGTGAGTGGGAGAGAAGACTGGAATTAAAGCTCATAAACCCCAAGCTTTGATGAGAAATGTCCTTCCAAGCAATGGAGTGCCCCAAAGGGTCTCAAGTCAGGGAGTGCTGGGGTCAGAGTGCCCTCTGGCTGCTGTGTGGGGAACGGCTTGGCAGAGGAGCCTAGAGTGACCAGTGAGAAATGATGGTAGCCTGGACCGGGCCATTCAGGAGCAACTGCCTGGAAATGGGTGCCCTTGAAACTGTCCTCAAAAAGCAGCCTGGCAGCAAACACCCAGCCCAGGGGCCCATGGACCACATTCCACCTGCCTGAGGAAGTCAGAACAAGAATAGGGGGAGTCCCACTCCAGGATGCCTCTTCCTTGGACCCTGGGATAGCCCTTCCCTGTCCACCCGTCCTGGGCAAAGAACACCCGATGCATCTGGAGCATACTGATGACTGATGGGTTGCCACCAGGCCTACAGCTGAGGTGGGTCCCTCAGATACAAAAATGAAGACCAAATATCCCAAACAGACCAATAATAGCTCCTATGGGGCCTAAACTGCATTTGCCCTCTCCAATCAGAACTTTCCAGCAGAGAGTTCCAAATCTTTATACCTTAAATGGCTGTGCATTTGTCACTTCCCTTGCCTCACCCTCCCCATGTAGTTGAAAATAGGGCCTTGTAGAGCTGGGGCAAGGCCTAGGCCATCTATGAGTAAAGGACCTACCCCCAGAGCCTAGCAGGTAATGGTGCCCAGTACAGGGCCATATGCTCTGGTGGGTCCTGCCTGTTTCTCCCCTCCACACCTGGACCCCACGTGCTGGCTCCTGCTGTGCCCCAGAAGGCCTGCCCTGATACTCAAGTCAGGAAGAACCCGGCCCTAGGGCCAGTCACCCAAGTGGTCATCACTTACTTGGCAGGCTTCCCAAAGGCCATGTTGTCTTCCTGTGAGGGATAAGAACAGAGATCAGTGCACTACCTGCATCCAGACCAGAAAACAGAACTGAGGCAGTAACTTAGAAGGTCAGTCAGAGGTGGGCAGGAGTGGGACAGGGGCATGCGCCCTGCTTGAGGTGGGCACAGGATCTCAAGTACAAGGGACAGCTTTCCTGTGGGGATCAGGCTGTGTGGGAATGCATGAAGCACCACACCAGGAGGCCAGTGAGCTGGTTCTGGGTTCCAGCCCGGCTGGCCTCTGGGTGGCTCCCAGGTGCTTCTCTCACTCTCTCAGGCCTCATTTGCTCCAAGTTCAGGGGTCAATCTTTTCTGATGTTTGATCACGGGGAGGTGGCTTCCTTTGTGGTGTATATGGCAACACCCCCTTGATCTCCTAACCCAACAAAGCGGGTCTCCACAGAGTCCATCTATGCAACGGAGGGTGCAGCGGCAGCTGACCGCATGCAGAACAGAACTGGGGGTGCTGGGCCTAGAGAGGCTTCCTAGAGGAGAGACATTTCAATGAAGTCCTGCCTCACCACAGGGAGCCCCGGGGTGGCAGGACTTAGATAGGTTCAGAATCTGCTGACAGAGCAGCTGGTCAGAGAAGTGGCTACAGCATAATCTCGATTATCGTAAAAACACACGACAGGGAAAGTAATGGAGTGAAAGTAGTTTTAAGTGCAAAATGATAGACCTTTAGTCGTGTAAAGATGATCACGACAACTATTACTATAAACAGGTTGGGGACACCACACACCCCTTCACTCCAGCCTCGGATGAAGTGGCATTCTGGAAGTAGGCAGGGGGATGCATGTTCATCTGAGCAAGCCCAGTGGCTCCGTCTTGGTCACAACCCCAGGGAAGAGACCTGGAACACAAGCTGGTTCATTCTAGAAGCCCCAGCCCCTCTTCTCCTTGGCCACACCCAGGGAACCAAGTCAGCCTTCCCTTCACCCCCCACCTTATGACTCCCACCTTCTGAAGATCCAGAGATGTGGTTTCTGGGGGTTTGACTGTCCACTCTTGCCTCTAACCTCTACCCCCATGTCTTGGTACCCCAGAGGCAGGGGCAAAGTACTGGGTCAGTTACCTAAGAATCCTTTCAGTCACACTGCCCTCCCAGCCTGTCCTGGAGGCAAGGGAAGGGGGAAAGGGGTCAAACACTGGTGAGGGGCAGAGGCCAGGGATGGGGCTGGGTGTTACCTGCATTCTCCTGGGTCTGGGAAGATACAAAACTTGCCTGCAGGCAAGACAGGCCAGCTCAGGCCCTAGAATTCTCCAGAGGGGGCAGAATGGGGACTCACCGAGACAAAGTAGGGGCCAGCAAAGTCACGAATGACACCTGTGGACGTGCAGATGCCCATGTGGCCAATGATGGGGAAAAACCACCTATAAGAGAAAATGACAGCAAAGGGGCAGAGCTTAGGATGCCTTTCACCCAGGCAGATGGACACTGGAGACCCGCCATACACAGTATGGGAACATGCATGTAATGTTGTGAAATATGTGCTGAGATTAGGATGATCCAGAGAGGCTGGGGAAGCACAGAAGGGAGGCTCCTGCAAATCAACAGCACAATGACATACCTCCGCACCTCGCCAGAACAGCTGTAATTAAAAGCCGGAAAATACCAAGACCTGGTGAGGCAAAGAAGCAACCGGCACTCTTGTTTACTACTAGTGGGAGTATAAACTGTCTCTACCACTTTGGAAAAGAGCTGGGCTGTATATTCTACACCCTGGCAATTCCTCTTCCGAGTACGCACCCAACGGAAGTGAGCGCCTGTGCCCACCAGGGTCATGTACAAGAACGTTCACAGCACCTTTATTCAAAATAGCTGAAAACTGGCCAACATTCACAGAACTGTACACTTCAAATAGATTAGTTGTATCTCAATAAAGCTGATGAGAAAATAACTAGGAATAATCCAAGTGTTGGACAGTCAAATGTAGTCAGACAATAAAATACTACAGAACAATGAAAAAGAACAGGGAAACGGACTTTGGCCCAGTGGTTAGGGCGTCCGTCTACCACGTGGGAGGTCTGAGGTTCAAACCCCGGGCCTCCTTGACCCGTGTGGAGCTGGCCCATACGCAGTGCTGATGCGCGCAAGGAGTGCCGTGCCACACAGAGGTGTCCCCCACGTAGGGGAGCCCCATGCGCAAGGAGTGCATCCATAAGGAGAGCAGCCCAGTGCGAAGGAGGGAGCAGCCTGCCGAGGAATGGCGCCGCCCACACTTCCCGTGCCGTGCCGCTGGCGACAACAGAAGCGGACAGAGAAACAAGACGCAGCAAAAAGACACAGAAAACAGACAACAGGGGGAGAGGAGGGGAATTAAATAAATAAAAAATAAATCTTTAAAAAAAAAAAAAGAAAGAAAAAGAACAGACTTCTGCTTCACATCGCACAGACTCTCACTGCCATACAGCTGAGCGAAAGAAGCCTTCCACAAGAGTAATCAACATGATTTTGTTTATATGAAGTTCAAGAAAAGGCAAAACAAATCTGTGGTATTAGAGGTTAGAAGAAGGGTTATCTTAGTGGTGAACTGACTGGGTGGGGGCAAAAGGGAGCCAACTGGTACTGGAAGTGTTTTATCACACGTAAAAAGTCACTGAGTGGTATGCATAAGATTTGTGTGCTTTATGGTATAGTAGTTATACCCCATTTAAAAAGTGGAAAAATGGGGGGGGGGGAGTGGGCATTTAAATCAGTCTGTGGAATGGGGGAGTTGCAAGGGGAGAAATCAGGAAAGAAATATGGTATATGCCAGGAACTAGAAGTTCCAGTTTTTTTTGGACTCATGGGCATTAAAAAAAACAACCAAATATCAGATGGACCTCAAGATGCAAAACACACAGAAACCATAGATCTGCAGGCAGTCAAAGCACCATGGCCCAAGAGGGCCAGTGGCCAGTTCCTGGTCTCAAGGCTGAGAGGGCCACCTCAGCCCCAGTTCAAAGCACCCAGCTAGGGAGGAAAAGGCAAAACCTAGGGGTGCAGCTCAAGGAAGGAGGCTACTTTTAACCTTGACCTGTGAAAGGACTGCATCAACACAGAGAAACAAACTCCAAAGCTGCAAAGTGTTGCATGTGTTTGGAGAATGGGAGGGGCGTGAGGGGTATGGGGTGCAGGGGAGGGATGGGGAGTAGAGAGAAGGAAGGAGGCTACTGCTGTATTCCCCACAGATGTGACTGTCACTAGAGTCTCAGTGGTGTGGTGGTGAGATGCAGATGAATTCAAAGGATCTTTCAAAGGAAGAGTGGGAAGTTTGATGACCAACAGGATGTCTCCCAGGACACAGCCTGAGCACCTGAAAGGATGGTGGGCTTGAGGGGTCTTTTAAAAACATAATTCAGATTCCACCATTACCGTGTTTAATTCCCATCCATGGCATCCTATTACACTCCTAACACAATTCAAACTCTTTCCAATGATTTGGTCCTGCTTATCTCTTTTTTTTTAAATTTTTTTTTTTGCTTATCTCTTGAGCCTCATCTCACTCCATTCTCTGGCTATTGCCCATTTCCGATTCCTCAAATGCACCAAGTCCTCCTACCTCAGTGTCTTTGCATTTGCTCTTCCCTTTAACTAAAACATTTTTCCCCCAGAGCTTCACACAGCTGGCTCATTGTTTATGCCTTAGCTTAAATGTCCACTCTTCAGAGACCTTCCCTGATGGTGTCTTCTAGAGAAGCCACACACAATCCCAGGCCCCTCAAATCTCATTACTCAGCTCTCATTTCTTCATAGTATTTCCTACTAACTGAAATTATCTTGTTGACTGACATGTTTATGCCTGCCTCTCCCCACTAGTAAGCTCTGTGACAGCAGGGACTCTGTCTTGGCCATGTAATCCCATTTCTCCAGCTAGGAGAGGTGGATGGTAATAATTACCTCAATGAGGGGCTACTATGGAGATTAAATAGGATATTCTGTAAAGCCTGGTACTTTATACATGCTCAGTACTGTTATCGTGAGGTGTTGAATAAATTCTTGTCATACAATTGGCTGATGTGGGAGTTTGAAATTATTTATGAATCCCCAAAAGAGAAAGATTATGTTTGTAAACTAATCTGTTCTGAGTGTGATACCTTTTGATTACATTGGATTCAATCAAGGGGTCCTTGATTAAATTACCTGTTAAGATTAGGGCTTTGATTTGACCATATCAGTAAAGTGAGATTCAGGTTGAGACCCTGCCCCCTTGGTGGGCCTATATAAATGGACACTTACTCAAGAAAAACTTGGTCATTTTTGATCCTGTGGCCCCGGGGAGAGAAAAGCCATTTGTCTAATAGTTTATAGAGACTGTTGGGAGGAGAGTTGAGACTGATATAGAAAGCCTGGAAAGAAATGAACCCTATGCCAGGAGAGAGAGGAAGCCCTGAGAGACAAGCCCTAACCAGGAGAGAGAGGGCTGGAAGCCTGGAGGGGAAGGCGAGCCCAGGCAGAGATCGGCGACCATTCTGCTTCAGCATGTGGCAACCAACTTTGGTGAGAAAGCAACCTTGAGGTGGACTCTTTACAGCCTTATAGCCGTAAGCTTTTACCCCAAATAAATACCCTTTATAAAAGCCAACAGATTTCTGGTACTTTGCATTGGCACCCTTTTGGCAGACTAATATAGCTGACTAGCATAGAACACAGTGGCCATGGGACTAACACTCAGAATTATGGGGAAGTAGCTCATCTGGCTCTCATACCCTGATTCCAAGGCCACTCCACCCAGCTCCTTCATCTGGTAGGCAGATCTGAGTCTACCCAGTACTCCACATCCTACAGGTGTGCTAGTGGCTGGTGACGAAAATTAAGAGTAAACTCTGAAGACAATAGCAGAGTCTGTGCTGGGTAAAGCCTCAGAGAGGAAACACGCAAAGTAGTTCATCAGTCTGGAAATTCTATGAAGGCAAGCTCCAGAGCTGCTTTGCTCACTACTGTCTACTCAGGACCTACTACATAATAGATCTGCAAAAATATTTAATGAATGAATGAGCTACTGACCCTGGAGCTCTATCTAGGGACGTAGACTATCTGAGTAGAAAAGCCCTATATTGGCTTCATTTTTTAATTTTTTAAAAGATTTATTTACCCCGCCACCCACCACTGTTTGTGCTCGCTGTCTGCTCCCTGTGCCTGTTTGTTGTGTGTTCTCTGTCCCTGCTCGTCTTCTTTTAGGAGGCACTGGGAACCAAACTTGGGAACTCCCATGTGGGAGGAAGGTGCCGAATCACTTAAGCTACATCTGCTCCCTGATTGTTGTGTCCCCTCATTGCATCATCTCTTTGCAACATCTCGTTGTGTTCACATCAGCTCACTGTCTTCTTTAGGAGGTACCAGGAACTGAACCAGGACCTCCCATGTGGGAGGTGGGCACCCAACTGCTTGAACCACATATGCTCCCCTATACTGGCTTCTAAGCCTTTATTTCCTCATCTACAGGATGGGGTGCCAATATCTATTTTCATCAGGTTGAAGTAAGAATTGAATGAGATAATGAATATAAAATGTTTAGCGTAGAGCCCAAAACAGAAGTATCCAATGGCAGTTGTTTTCATTAATAGCACTGGCTATTATCTGGCTTTTTACGCAGAATTATCAACACCTCTGAGGGGATGGGGAGATCTTTGGATTCAATTTCCTCTTCTCTGATCCCTGCTCCAAGAAGAGATGACCCTTCTTATGGCACATCTGTCCCTAGCTCTGCACTCTAAGTTTGCAGTCATCACAGTGCACTACAGTGGTCAGTTGACCTGTCTCACTCTCTCTTGCTGGAGGGTGAGCCCTCTGATGGGGACACAAGCCCTTTGATGAGGATACGATGTCTTACTCATCTTGGTCTCATGAATACCTGCACATAGAACTGAAAAGAAATGGGGTATGAGCTGCTTCAGGCCCAGTGATCCCGGTGCTTCCACCTCATGGTGCTACTAGCCATCTTAAGAGCCAAGGACCACATCGTGGACAGTGTTTTTGGAAATGGGGAAAGGCCAAGAGCTCTTAGGATAAAAGGACAAACTTTATTCCCTTACTATTCTTCCCAGTTACAGTTACATTAACTTTTTCCCCCCACGATTTATCTTATTTATTCCCCCTTCCCCTTGTCTGCTGTGTCCATTTGCTGTGTGTTCTTCTGTGTCTGCTTATATTCTCATGAGGCAGCTCCAGGAACCAATTCTGGGACCTTCCAGAGTGGGAGAAAGGCGATTACTCTCTTGCGCCACCTCAACTCCCTGTTCTGCTACCTCTTCTTATTTTCTCTCCTTTGTGTCTCGTTGCATCATCTTGCTGTGCCAGCCCTCTGTGTTGGCTGGCACTCCTGTGCAGGGCAGCTTTTCCATGCTGGGTGGCATTCCCACGGGGGCCGGCCTTTTGGCATGGGCCAGCTCACCGTGTGAGCCAGCTTGCCCTCACCAGGAGGCCCTGGGCATCGAACCCTGGACCTCCTATATATGGGAGCCCAGTTGGTTGAGCCACATCCGTTTTCCCTACATTAACTCTTTATTTTCTTCAAAGCCCTAATCATTATCTGAAGCTCTCTTATTAGTTTACTTGTTCATTAACTCCTTCCACTATGATTTCAACTATGAGAGCAAGGACCATATCTGTTTTTTTTCACCACCATATATGCTCTTATCACCTAAACCTAATCTAGGTACACAGGAATCACTTAGCAAATGTTAAAAAGTTACTGAATGAATAAATGAACACACTTTCTTAAAATTTTTATTTTAAAAAGGATTCAGAGTTGGATGCTCTTAAGCAAATACATAAGCATTTGAAAATACAAAATTGACGTATTTAACAATACAAAAATGAATGTCGTTCTTGTGTCGTTCTTGGATCAGCAATGTAATTATCCCTTCTGCGTACCATCACATGACTGTGATGAGTTTTGGATGCCTCTGCTTATAAGCCCTGTGAACCTGGTAAAGATACTTAATGGTACAGAAAGATCAGCTTCTTTATAGATAATTACTACCTTAGAAAGTTATGAAATTCAGAGAAAATGAATGTGAAAGAGTTTGGCAAACTGTCGAGCACTGTGAGTCGTTATCAGCTCTCAAGCTGAAGCAGGAGGACAAACCAGCTCCCCCCACCCAAAAGCTCTCCCTAAAAGGCAGCAGCAGTGCTGCCGAGCACCTGCCTTCTCTTCTGACTCAGGCTGGTGCCAAAAAAAGAACCTTGGTTTGGGAAACAGATACTTTGAGATTTAAAGTCGCTTTGCAACTGAGATGGTGTATAATCTTCATTTTTATCTTTTGTGACAAACGGTGGGTCTCCCAGATCTATAGGGGTCCTTCCAACGTTGACATTCCAAGAGCCGGTGCCGTCCCAACCAAACTCCCACTCTTGTTTTCAGACCCAGCAGGGTGTCTTGAGCATACCAAGTGATCAGTAAGCATTTGCTCAATGAATGAACAAACCACTGAATGAATGAAGATGGCTCCTCAGAGAGGGACAGGGGCCTCTCTTACAGCTCCTGAGATTCTCAGTCACACAACTTTCCCGCAGATCCTACAATTGTCTTCCGAGACCAGACTCAGGGAAATGAGAGCGGGGGGGGGGGGGGGGTGGGGTGGAGGGCGGCGCGGGGCGGATACCATCAGTCAGCAGAAACTGACGCCGCGCAGGTGCCCGGGTTTTGGGTGGATGCGCGGTGTGTGGGCCGAAACAGAGGCAACGGCCCGCTGCATGTCGCGGCCCTTCCGTAATTACCCGACCTAGTGCCCGTACGGACGCCGGAAGAGACTCACGTGAGCACCGGGATGGGCGTCCACACCACGCAGTAGGGGAAGCGGCTCCGCTCCACGTCCATGGCTCCGCCACTTGAGCCGCGGAACTGCTTCATGTCCGTCTCGGCCGCCGTCGGCACCTCCACTTCCGCCATCCCCGGCGGGGGTGGCGGCGGCGGCAACAGGAGCGGAGAACTCCCTTCCGCTTCCGCCATGGCTGCGCACGCCCCGCTCCGCCGGCCGGCTCCGCTCACTCTCGTGGCGTCACTTCCCGGAGGTGAGGTCCGCTTCGCTTGGCCTTCCCCCGGGGAATTGGAACCGTGTTCCTCTGGTCCCGCTTTGCTCCGGTCCCTCCGCGCTGGCCAACCCGGCGCTTATCGCCGCCCACACTGCCCGGCCGCTGAAGGCATGACCTTAGGCAGCTTGCGCTCTAGCGCGGGAGACCTACCAAGAATTCTTGATAACTCAATACAGTGAGGGCTCCTAAGTGGTGTGGTCCAGCCGCTATTTATTACGTGCTTCTTAGGTGCCCGGCACTTGGTATACATTGTTTCTAATCTCCATAAAATGGCTAGATAAGAGAAGTAGGTATTTCCACCATGTTTCAAGTGAGGATCTGAGGTTCAAGAGGTGAAGTGAGAGGCCATGACTCAAACCTAAATCTATCTCCCTTGCCCTTTTCATTCTGTGATCTCTCACAAGGTAGGCCAGACTAAAATATCGCCGTGTGGGGTGTGTTTAGTATCAGGGGATACTTGTCGGAAAATATTTGACTGAGTTTTTAATTTTTTTTAAAGATTTCTATTTATCCACTCCTCCCCCGTTGTCTGCCCTGTGTCCATTCGCTGTGTGTTGTGTCTGCTGGTATTCTTGTGAGCAGCACTGGGACTCTGTCTCTTTTAGTTGCGTCATCTTGTTGCGTCAGCTCTCCGTGTGTGCCTCACCACTCCTGTGCAGGCTGCTTTTTCTTTTCTGCAGGGGCTGTGTGTGTGTGGGGGCGGCTCCCTTGCAGGGCACACTCGTTGTGCATGGGGCACCCCTACGCAGGGGACACTCCTGCATGGCAGGGCACCATGTGGTAGGCGGAGGCTCTATCAGTTGAGCCACATCCGCTTCCCTTGACTGAGTTGATATTTCCAGGTGGTGCAGGGGGATGGGTGCAGCTATGTCAAAGCAGGAAGGCCGTGCAGAGCATGCTGTGCAGGGGAGTGTGACTGTCATCCTGGCTGGGCTAAGTCGTAAAACTTACTTGCGATCTGATTCCATCCAACAAATGAGACACTTGAGGTTCCAAGAAATTAAGTATTTGTCTGAGATCACACAGAACAGGCTTATGGAGAAACCAGGCTCAAATCTTGGAAGATTTTTGCCTTTTTAAAGGATGCCAAGATAAAGAAAACGGGATTTGTTGGTGAAATGGGGGAGGCAAGAAGGAAGGCAGCTGCTATAAATCAGGTCCCAGGAGAGTATGGACAAATCCACTCCGGAATGTAGGAGCGCTGCCTTTTGGGGAGAGTCTTTCTTACATTGAATTACTCTTCACCCTTGTAGATGTGTGGAAAGCCTGCTGTCTTTGAGCCCACTATTTTAATTCATTTCTTTGGTATGTCTGTCTCTGCTATGGAACAGTAAGGTTCTTGACCTCAGTAGCTAGTAGAGTTCCTGATGAGCAGACACCCATTCAATGTTTATTGATTTATTGAACGATAGAATGAATGGGTGTTTTTATCACAACTAAAAGTGAGGCTCACTCAAAGTTCTTTGAGCATGTTTGTACATATCCCATGACCCATGTATGTAGACTGTGTGATCCTTGAAGGGTGGCAACTAGCCATCTAGCATGGGATGTGGAATAGATGAGGTGCACAGCATATGTTTGTTGAATAAATTACTTCTTGATTTCATCACAGTAGTTGTCTTCGTGGCCATGGACTTCTGCAAAGAGCTCTTGTCTTAGACATCCCACTACCATCATTGTCAACCCATAATTCTAGCACAGGGCTGGTGGGTGCTTTAAACATTTGGTGTATCTCTGGATGCATACATAATCAAAGGAATAGGCCTGCCACAAATTTGGGAGGACTAACATGAACACTGCATTTACTCTGACAACCTTCAATTGCTTCTCACTGGATTTAGGATAAAAGTAATATCTTACCATAGTCTGCAAAGTTTTCCAACACCTGTACCCTTCCCCTTTTTTATTTGTTCACTATATTACAGGCATCCTTGCTTTCCCCCCCCCCCCCCCCCCCAGTTCCCCTCATGCGCCATGCTCTTTCATTACTCAGGGACTTGGCACACACTTTTTTTCTGCCTGCAATGCGCCCCCTTCCCCTTAAACTGACTTTCACTCACCTTTCAAGTCACAGAGCAAATGTTACTTGTTCAGAGAATCTTTGCCCCTTTCCCACCTCCAGATCTACATTAGAAAGCCCCTAGGGCAGCCTCCTGTTGCAGACCATCTTACTCCTCATCCTAGCATTCAAGGCTCCCCATGGTCTGGCCCCAACAAACCTCCTTTCCAGCTTCCTCTCTCACTGCCTTCCTTGCAACCTGCTCAGAGGTAGTAGCCTAACTGGGTTGTTTGATCTTCAGAGAACAGGCCATGCACTTCAGACCTTTATGTCTTTACTCATTCAGCAGGAATGCCCTTCCCCTACTCTCCTGTACCCTTTTCAAGGTTTGTAGCATACTCCCTTCTCTTTGCTTCCAGAGCACGAAGCCTGTTTCTACTGAATATTCATGTAAACTTGCATTAGCATTAGCTGTTTACATGTCTATGTACCCAAGAGACTGTGAACTCCTTGAGAAGGGGACTTACTGGATCTATTGGTCCCTGTAGCCAGCATGGCACCTGGCAGATAGGAAATGTTCAGGGAATATTGCTGGAGCTATCTGTTGACCATAGATGATCCCCTTAAGGGCTCTAGGGAAGAATCACCTCAATAAATAATCCAGGGGAGCAGGGCAGAACCAGGGACGATAACAACCACAGTTGCAGGAGCTGCTGGGCTTGATGCAGTGTGTGCTTGAGTGTGTGGCGTGAGGGAGGGCAGTGTTCTCTCTTCTGCAGCCTTTCAGCCTTGCAGCGCCTTCATTACTGCTGTCATTACTTTCTCTGGCTCCTGGAGACTGGGACTCTCTCCATTAAACCCTAAACTGTCTTTCAGGATTTCTTCCCAAGGTGAGGAAGAGATCAAGGGGCCAGTGTAATGCAAGAAATCATTTGAGAACAAACCCTCTGATCATTAGAATTCACAAAACTACTTTCTTCTCTGCCCCATTTTATAGATCGACAAACTTGCCTAAGGTCAAAGAAAGGAGAGCTACGGCTAGAATCTAAGTCTCCCATTTGGGAACAGGCATTAAACCATGATGGTTAAACTTGTGAACTGAAGAGATAGCCAGTCCAGTGTTTGAACTATATAGCTCTGTCGGTGGCTGTCATACCTTAGGAAAGTTAACAGAACCTGTCAAGGCAAGTTTCCTCATCTCTCAAATGGGAAATAATATTCACATCTTGTAGGATTCTCGTGAGGTTTATTTGATAGGCTGCTCTTGAACAGTGCTTCACCCTCAGTAAACACTCAGTGTTAGCTATTATAGCAGTAAAAACCATGTCACAATTGTAGGACCCTTAACCACTTAAAAAACACTTATAAATTTTTTTTTTTATTAGAGAAGTTGTAGGTTTACAGAAAAATCATGCAGAAAACACAGTTCTCATATACCCTCCCTATTATTAACACTTTGCATTAATATGATAACTTGTTACAATTGATGAAAGACTATTATTAAAATTGCACTATTAACTGTAGTCCATAGTTTACATTTGGGTACACTGTTTGTGTTGTACACTCCTATGGTTGTTGTTGGTTTTTAAACTTTTATTCTAGTAACATATATCTAAAATTTCTGCTTTTTACCACATTCAAATTATAATTCAATGCTATTACATTCACAGTGTTGTGCTACCATACACTACCAAAACTTTCCTATCATCCCAAACAGAAATTATGTACCAATTAATCATTAACTCTCCATCACCTATCCCTACCCAGGCACCTTGTAACCTGTATTCCTTTCTGACCATGAGCTTGCCTAATGTAATTCTTTCCTGTTACTAAGCTCATACAGTAGTACTTGTCCTTTTGTGTCTGGCTTATTTCACTCAACATTATGTCTTCAAGAATCATCCATGTTGTCCCATGAATCCGAATGTCATTCCTTTTTACAGCTGAGTAATATTCCATTTTATGTATATACCACAATTTATCTGTTCATCTGTTGATGGACACTTAGGTTACTTCCATCTTTTGACAATTGTGAATAATGCCACTAGGAACACTGGTGTGCAAGTATGTGTTCCAGCCCCTGCTTTCAGTTCTTCTGGGTATATAATTAGAAGTAGAATTACCAGGTCATATGATATACCTAACTTTCTAAGGAACTGCCAGACTTTTCCACAGCAGCTGCACCACTTTACATTCTCACCAGCAATGAATGAAAGTTCCTATTTCTCTCCATCCTCGCCGACTGTTGTAATCTTTTTTTAATAGTAGCCATTCTAGTGGGTGTGAAGTGGTATCTTGTGGTTTTGATTTGCATTTCCCTAGTGGCTAATGGCGTTGAGCATCTTTTCATGTGCTTTTTGGCTATTTGTATATCTTTGGAGAAATGTCTATTCAAGTATTTTACCCATTTTTTAAATGGTTGTTTGCCATACTATTGAGTTATAGGATTTCTTTATATCTTCTGGATATTAAACCCTTATCAGGTATGTTTTTTTCCCAAATATTTTCTCCTATTCTGTAGGGACATCATGATGATGTCCTTTGATGCACATAATTTTTATTATTGAAGAAGTCCCACTTACCTATTTTTTTTTTTATTTGCTAAAAAACATTTTGATGTTTGAATATAGACTTGCCACATGACCCTGCAATACCACTCCTGGGTATATACCCAGAACTGAGAGTAGTGACACAGACAGATGTCTGCACTCCCATGTTCATAGTGGCATTATTCAAGATTGCCAAAAGCTGGAAACAACCCAGATGCCCATCAACTAAGGAACGGATAAACAAACTGGTGTATTCACACAATGGAATATTATGCAGCTGTACATATAAAGCATATGACAACACAGATGAACTTAAGAGGACATTATGTTGAGCAAAGCAAGCCAGACACAAAAGGACAAATACTGTATGATTGCATTAATATGAACCACATATATTGTGTAGCATATTGTATGACTGAAAAAAAATGTATATGTATCTAATACATTTAATTGAGAAATGAAAAAAAAAAAGCACTTTGATGTGTGTAATCTCACTATGCTTTTTTTTTTTTAGGTACTGGGGATTGAACCTGGAACCTTGTATGTGGGAAGCCAGAGCTCAACCACTGAGCCACATCAGCTTCCCTGAGCTGGATTTTTCATTTGTTTTTTTCAGGAGGCACCAGGAACTGAACCTAGGACCTCCCATGTGGGAAGCGGGCACTCAACTGCTTGAGCCACATCCGCTCCCCTCATTATGCTTTTTTTTTAAAGATTTTTAATTGAGTTCTCACCCCTCCCCCCCCACCTGTGTCCATTCGCTGTGTGTTCCTCTGTGTCTGCTTGCATTCTTGCTAGTGGCACCATGAATCTGGGTCTTTTGTTGCATCATCTTGCTGCATCAGCTTTCCGTATGTACGGCACCACTCCTGGGCAGGCTGCACTTTTTTCGTGCGGGGCGGCTCTCCTTTCAGGGCGCACTCCATGTGCATGGGACTCCCCTATGCGGAGGACACTTCTGCATGGTACAGCACTCCTTGCACGCATCAGCACTGCGCGTGGGCCAGCTTACCACACGGGTCGGGAGGCCCTGGGTTTCAACCCTGGATCTCCCATGTGGTAGGTGGATGCACTATCTGTTGAACCAAATATGCTTCCCTCATCATGCTTTGAAATCTTATGTGACCAGTGAGGTAACCAGACCAAGTATCATAAAATCCATTTTATAAATGAGGAAAATGAGCCCAAAGAGTTTCAGTGACTTGCCTGACATCTAGGCACACATATTAGATAAAATTGGAGTTCTGAACTCAGACCTTGGGGTGTTTCTGGTAGTGACCCTTTGTAGGGCCATTATAGAGTGACAAGGCTGAGACTGGCCTGAGAATCTATAAATCACCAGAAAATGGTACAAACTACTGCCTCTTTTGGACCATGACCTGTTTTATATATCAAAAAAGAAATGGATCAGGTGCTGGATACAGAAGATCAAGGCAGAAAATAGCATAGCTCATGTCTGCCAAGAGGCCCATCAGAACGCCTCTCTCCTGCTGTCTTCTCTGCCAGACACACTTGTATCCCTAAGCCTGGCATGGAGCCTGGCATTTTCATTAAACCAGGGCCCAGCCCTGTATCTGAAACATAGGAGGCACTCAGAAGGTGTCATGACTTGTTTAAATTTTAAGAAAACGATTTTTAAAGAATTGGACTTAGGAATCAGAGATCAGGGATTCAGTCCTATCTTTGCCTCTAATTCACTGGAGGTCCTTTGGCAAGCACATTCTTTTTCCCTGCCCCTTTCTGGAACTCATTTTCCCTTATTGTACAATATGGATAGGGCTATATCTGTATTTCTCAGCTCTGGCTGCACAATAGAATGCTCTGGAATGCTTCAAAATAATGGATACCTGGGTCCCATTCCAGCCCAATGAAAACTATCTCTGGGGGCAGGGAACTGGTAGCTTTTAAAACATCCCAAGTGGCTCTACACACAGCCAGGCCTGAAAACCTCTGAACTAGATGATCTCTCATCACCTTTGAAGTTCTGCAAACCCATTTTGGCATTCTCCTAAGCACAGAGACTTGTGGCAGGCATCCTGGGGCCACAACCTGCCCACCACAAACACAGAGGTCCCAAGTTCTAATGTCTGTTTTGTTACATCTACATTGTGTGGGCTTATCTGAGCCTCATTCGATTAGCAGGGCTGGCGAGAACTTTGGATGAATCTCAGATGTGAAAGCACTTTATAAGTTGGAATCTCATACTATGTAGCCTTTTCAGCATGGATTTTTTTCACTAAGCAAAATGCCATTTAAGGTTCCTCCAAGTCTTTTCTTGGCTTGATTGCTCATTTCTTTTTAGCTGAATAATATCCCATTTATGTGGATGGACAGGTTTGTTTATCCATTCACCTTTTTCTTTTTAGGAGGTACTGGGGATTGAACCCAGGACCTTGTACATGGGAAGCAGGTATTCAACTACTGAGCAACATCTACTCTCCAATGAAAGTTGTTTTTTTGCTTGTTTTTAGGCATGGAGGATTGAATCCAGGACCTTGTGTGTGGGAAGCAGGCACTCAACCACTTGAACTACATCCACTCCCCTAACCAACTTTTGAAGGACATCTTATTTGCTTTCAGTTTTTGGCAATTATGAATAAACTGTAAACACTTAAGCGCAGGTTCTCACATGGATGTTTAAGTTTTCAACTCATGTGGGTACATACCTAAGAGCATGACTACTGGATCATATGTAAGTCTAGCTTTGTAAGAAACTTGCAAACTGTTTTCCAAAGTGGCTGTCCCATTTTACATTCCCCCCAGCAGTGAATGTTGCTCCACATCCTCACCAGCTTTTGGGTGTTGTCAGGTGCTTAGGGGTTTGCCTGTGTGGTTTTAATTTGCAATTTCCTAATGATATAATGTTGAACATCTTTTCATATGCTTGACATCTTTATATCTTCTTTGGTGAGGTATCTGTTTAGATCTTTTGCCTTTTTTTTTTTTTAGGAGGTACTGGGGATTGAACCCGGGATCTTTTATATGGAAGGCAGGCACTCAACCATTGCACTACCTCTGCTCCCTGCCCACTTTTAAAAAAAGATTTATTTATTTATTTAACCCCCCCCCACCGCCCCCCGGTTGTCTGTTCTCTGTGTGTTTGCTGCGTCTTGTTTCTTTGTCTTCTTTGTCCGCTTCTGTTGTCGTCAGCTGCACAGGAAGTGTGGGCGGCGCCATTCCTGGGCAGGCTGCACTTTCTTTCGCACTGGGCAGCTCTCCTTACGGGGCGCACTCCTTGCGCGTGGGGATCCCCTACGCGGGGACATCCCTGCGTGGCAGGGCACTCCTTGCGCGCATCAGCACTGCGCATGGGCCAGCTCTACACGGGTCAAGGAGGCCCGGGGTTTGAACTGCGGACCTCCCATGTGGTAGATGGATGCCCTAACCACTAGGCCAAGTCTGTTTCCCTCCCTGCCCACTTTTATTTTTAAAACAGATTTATCCCCCTCCTTGTTGTTTGTGGTCACTGATTGCTGTGTCCATTTGCTGTGTGCTCTCTGCTCGTATTCTCTTTAGGGGGCACTGGAAACCGAACCCAGGACTTCCCACGTGAAAGAGATGCGCTTAATCACCTGAGCCACCACAGCTCCCTGGTTTATTGTTTCTCATTGTCTTTCCTCTTTGTGTCTCTTTTGTTGCATCATTTTGTTGTGTCAGCTCACTGTGCCAGCTTGCCTTCTCCAGGAGGCACTGGGAACCAAACCCGGGACCTCCCATGTGATAGGTGGAAGCCCAATCACTTGACCCACATCTGCTTCCCTGCCCATTTATAAATGGGCTGTTAGTTTCTTATTGTTGAGTTTTAAGAGTTCTTTGTATATTTTGAATACGAGTCCTTTATTAGGTATGTGTTTTGCACATTTTTTCTCCTGTATCTTGTCTTTTCATTTTCTTAACAATGTCTTTCACAGAGTAGAAATTTTAATTTTAATGAAGTCCAACTTATCAATTTTTTCTTTCATGGACTGTGCTTTTTGGCATTGCATCTAAAAATTCATCACCAAACCCAAGGTCACCTAGATTTTCACCTGTTCTAGAAGTTTTATAATTTTGTGTTTTACATTTAGGTTTATGACCCATTTTGAGTTCATTTTTGTGTGAGGTGTAAGGTTTATGGTCTAGATTTTTTTTTTTTTTAATTGCATGTGGATGTCCAGTTCCAGGTAATTTGTTGAAAAGACTATCCTTTCTCACATTGAATTGCCTTTGCTCTTTTGTCAGAGTTCAGGTGACTATATTTGTGTGGGTATATTTCTGGCTCTACACTTTGTTCCATTCATCTATTTGTCTATTCTTTTGCCAATACCACTCTGCCTTGATTATTGTAGTCTTAAAGTTTTGAAGTTGGGTAGTGTCAGTCTTCTGACTTTGTTCTTCAGTATTGTGTTGGCCATTCTGGGTCTTTTGCCTTTCCATATAAGCTTTGGAAATCAGTTAATCAATATTTACAAACTAACTTGCTGGGATACTGATTGGGATGTAATGAATCTATAGATCAAGTTGAGAAGTGACATCTTAACAATATTGAGACCTCCTATCCATAAACATGGCATCTTTTTGTCCATCTGTTTGATCTTTGATCCTCTCCCACAGAGTTTTAAAATTTTCCTTCTATAGACCTTGTACATATTTTATTAGATCTATTTTTCTTATTTTTTTGAGCTGTTAGTGGAGGGATGAAAAGATGGAGCACAGGGGATTTTTAGCGCAGTGAAACTATTGTGTATAATACTGTAATGGTGGATACATGGCATTATGCTTTATGGGTCAAAACCCATAGAACTATATAAGACAGTAAACCTTAATGTCAATTATGGACTTTAGTTAATAATGATACATCAATATTGGTTCATCAATTATAACAAAAGTATACCACACAATGCAAGAAGTTATTAATAGAGGAAACTGAGTGGGGAACAAAGAGAGTATATAAGTCAATGTACCAGCTGCTCAATTTTCAGTAAACCTAAAACTGCTGTAAAAAGTAGTCTATTAATTAAAGAAAAAAGTGGAGCACCAACTTCATCTCTGGTAAAGTCTTCTAATGGCTCTTTTTTGCTAGAGGATCAAGCCCATAGTCTCTCATCAAGCACGATTATACTTCCTGTCCAGCCCTGGGTCACCCCACCTTCTAAAATCCAGCCATAATGAATCACCCAAGGTCCATAGGAATTGGGGACTTTGCACACACTACTCCCTTGGCCTGAACATTGTCTCTCCCTTGCCTGGTTTGGAAAGTTCTCAAAGAAGCTTTTGCAGACTTCAGTTTAGGAACATGGAACTTCTTCCCTGTCTGTCTCCTGCATGACAAGAGCATACCCTGTTGGCCCCAGCCTGGTTCTTTCCAAATGTACAAACGAAAGAATCACAAAATTTCAGTAGTGACACCACAGTTCCCAAGCTGTACATCAAGGACCCTAGGGTGCACAGCAAAGTCATAGGGGGCACAGTAGGATATTTTAAATTAGATATCTGTAGCATCTGTTGGCTACTGAGAGAACTACTAGCTTAAGGTAGTTCACAGTTTTTTCATTACATTGTGCTACATTCCTTTTGATTATATCATCTTTGAGAAGCTGGGGTTTGGTGGTTCCTGTGACAAAAGCCAAGTAAAAGTCAGCATAGAAGAGAAAATGAGGGTGGTGATGTCCACTCTGATTTTAAAGTTGTAGGTGCAGTGCCTAACAGGTGCACAGATCCCATTAGAAATTAACTGTAGTTATGTAGGAATTAAAGAAAAAAAAACATTTATTTCAACTTACGTGTATTATTTTTTTCAAATGACGACTAACTTGTTAGAACATACTTATTAAGTGGTTTGAACTTTACTTAATAAATGGAACTGTTAAGTGTTCCTTTTGGCTTGGAGGCTCCATGAAAAAATTACACAAAGGGTGCTGTGAGCCGAGAAAGCTTGGGAAACCTCTGGCTTGAGTGGTCATCTAGTCCAGGGTACAAACTGCAGGCTGTGAAATCAGTGTAGTGGATCACAACCATTTCTTTTCCCTAATAAAATAGAATGGTAAATAAATGCATAATGCATGTAGCAAGAGTAAGTATTATATAAAACTTTTGTTCATTATATACATACAAATAAGTATGTGTATATCTTGGGTCACACTGTAAAATGTATACTGCCTGGGTTGTGGTCAAAAAAGTGTAAAAAACGACTGGGAGTCTAACCCCTTATTTTACAGTTGAGAAAATGGGCCTGGAGAATGAAAGCTGATTATTGCAAATCACAGCCATCTGTGCAGAGCCTTTGTCCTTGGCCCTGCTGGGCTGGGCGGGCACTGCTCACAGTGACCCCACAAAGCAAACCTCATTCTCAAGGTCACAGAGCTAAAAAGGTGAAGTGGCAGTGAACCTATGCTGCACAGAGCCGAGCAGCATGTTCAAGGCCAGGTACCCCCACGCGGGTCCCAAGACCCATTTATATCCCACAAATGGCACCAGCCACACCTAGAACAAAATGGTTTTAATCAATTGCGTCACCCTCACTCTCCTGGGAGCAGAGCAACAAAAAGGCTCGGCTCCTGCCCCCAGAGGACAGTAAGGCTTATGTGTCTCTCCACACTGCAGGGCCCAGGCTGGGCAGCGGGCAGGAGGCAGGGAGGGAGGGAAGAAGGGAGAGAGGAAATGGCGGGTGGCTCACACACAGGAAAGCTAAGAGGCCCTGGCTGGTTCTTGGGCCCCAGGCCCAGCCTCACTACTCCCACTTTCCCCTCCCTGGCTAGAGAAAGGTCATGGAGAAGAGACAGGGGAGCAAGTCCCAGCAGCAGGAGCAGCAGCAGCAGCTGTTTCCTTCACCAATAAATATACTTCTTTACTAAGCAGGAAGGGGGGCAGTGCTAGGGAGAGGACTGGGG